>NC_090937.1:591550150-594050150 GCF_040938575.1 Ambystoma mexicanum | reverse complement strand
ATAAACTTCAAAGCTTGGTCCCGATTAGCGGATAATCCCATGGGCTTTGATGATCCAGAAAAAGCATTTTGGTCAGCTCAATTGCTACCTTATTCAGTTGAAATTCAGATTAAAGAGGATGTCACCATCCCAGAAAGGACCCGACAATTCTCCCTGGAAGTGAAAGCTAAAAGAGGACAACATTTGAAAAACCCTGATGCTTACATACATCTAAACGCTTCTCTCCAACAGCAAGGGTTGGGGGTAAACCCAACTCCATTAGTCAACATAGAACATGACACCATTCCAATAGAGGTGGATAACAGCGACTTAAAGAGTATTACTCTAGCCGCAGGCACCATTATTGGAATGGCGGTTGATGACCGACATTTTCCATAGATTTAGGTAATGAACTGTTAGGGCCAATCCCCAAGGACTGCTATGACAGTGACAGTGATGACAACGCAACACCAGACAGGATTTTTACCCGGCATGGGGGGAACTTCCTGGTGTACACTTCCTGCCCTTATGGTAAGGAAGATGTGACTTGTGACTTCAGGAGGGATGAGGTGATTTTCCAAGTCCATGAGGGCTGCCTTTCCCACCTGAAGCCTCCAGTCCAAATCAGCACTCTGACCAGGGACTTCTCCACCCAGCTGGAGGAGGCCGCGGAGATAGCCAAACCAGAAGTCTTTCCAGGCTTCAGGCAGATGGTGGAAGAGAGAGTCAACCTAGCTGATGCCTGTGTGACTCTGGAACAAAAGCAAAAGTTGAAACAAGTTTTCTTGGATTTCCAAGATCTCTTTGCGGTAGACTCATATGACTGTGGTCGCACCGACATCCACCCAACCACAATACCCACGGACCCTGGCATGACTCCTGTGTTTGTGAAGCAATATCGCTTGCCTCTCGCATCAATGGAGTCCCTTACTGAAATAATTAAGAACCTTGAGTCCAGGGGAATAATCCGTCCCATTCACAGCAACTTCAATAATCCGGTGCTGGGAATATTGAAACCAAACGGCCAGTGGAGACTCTGTGCTGACCTTAGGGAGCTCAACAAACGGGTCCATACTTCCCGATGGCCGCTGCCCTACATTGACCAAGGGCTGGCCCAGATCCAGGGGTCACAGGTATTCACTGCAATAGACCTGACCAATGGGTACTGGACCGTGCCTGTCAGTAGGGAGGACCAATACAAACTGGCTTTTACCTTTGGGGGCCAGCAGTACACCTGGACCCGGACTCCCTTCGGATACCTCAACTCCGGCAATGAATTCAACATTTTCCTACATAAGGCTATGCCCGACCTGGGTGCGAGGGGTAACCTGGCTTATGTAGATGATGTCCTTATCAAAAGTTCATCTGTGGAGGAACACATAGCGGAGATCCGTTATGTTCTGACGCAGTTGAGGGCCGCCGGAGCAAAACTTTCCTTTCAGAAAGCACAGTGGTGTAGAACCCGTGTTAATTTCTTGGGGCATGAGATTACTCCTCAGGGTCTCTGTCCCCAGGAAAAGAAGGTGGAAGCACTTCAGAAACTGAAAGACCCCACAACTCTGCGGGAACTAAGGAGCCTCCTTGGACTGACTAATTACAGCAGAAAGTTCATTGAGGGCTACGCAGAGATCACCAGACCCCTGATTCATCTCCTGAAGGGGGGGGTCAAGTGGGAATGGGGTCCAGAACAATCCGAGGCAGTAAGACAACTCAAAAGAAGCCTCTCACAAGCGCCCTGCCTAGCTTACCCTGTCAGAAACAAGGAGTTCTTCCTGGAGACGGGGTTCTCTAATACGTGCTTGACGGCAGTATTATACCAAAAGCATGACAAGGTCAATAAAGTAATCTCCTATGTGAGCAAAACTTTATCCTCTGTGGAGGAAAAATTCAACGATTGTGAGAAGGCACTCCTGGCAACGGTGTGGGCATTGAAGAATTACCGCCCGTTTATCCAGGGGGAACACATCATAGTGGAGACTCCACACCAGCCTCTGCAATATCTCCAAAGTGATAGAATCCGGACCGGAAATGTGAGTAATTCCCGAATTACTTCCTGGATTCTGTCAATGCAAGGCTTTCCTGTGGAGGTCAGATATGGCCAAAACAAGAAGAGTCCCCTCACGCAAGGTCTGGCTGACTTGCATGATTGTGCCAGAGAAAACTGTCTCGAGGACGAAAGTCTGAAAATCAAGGACAACATGGAGGCATACCTTAATTCCCCCCACAAAGTCTTTGAAGAGGACAAGTGTGAGGGAATGCCCACTGTGTATGTGGATGGATGCTCTTACCATGTTGACAACAACGGGGAGAAAGAACTGGTGGCCGGCGTAGGGAATGCATGGGTGAATGAGTCCCCAGAACCCTCTGCTGGATACAAAATTGGTCCCCGAAGTAGTCAGGTGGCAGAATTGATGGCTGTGCATCAAGCCATCCTCACTGCTGTCCAGCATCAACTCCGCGAACTGGTCATAATCACAGATTCGGATTATGTACGGAACGGGTTCGTGGAGCACCTGGTTAATTGGAAAACCAGAGGCATGTTATGTGCTAACAACAAACCCTTGAAACATGGGAAGTTGATCCAAAACATTGATGATCTGGTCACCTCGAATGAGATGACCATCTATTGGAAAAAGATCAAGGGTCATTCCAAAGTAGAGGGACCAGACAAAACTGGAAATGACTTAGCTGATCAGCTGGCCAAAACCGGGGCCATCCAAGGGGATCTAATTGAGATTGAGTCCCTGTTGGGGGAAATCCAGGTCACTGCTATCACTAGGTCCCAGACAAATGCTCACAACGACCTTTCAATTGCACAATGGAGTAAGGAGACCCCTGATGCTGATTTGATTACCGCTCAGAAGGGGGATCCAATAATTGGTAAATTTTACCAGCACCTTGAGGACCCTGAGAACTTTCCCCTGACGGATACCGATTACATTGGGAAAGAGGACCTAAGAATGTTGATGAAGTGTCCAAAAATGTTCCGGATCCAAGACGGTTTGTTGGTAAGGAAATCCAAAGCTGGCCACGATCAGTGGGTGGTTCCTACCTCATTCCGAAGCCTGATGTTAAGTCACGCCCATGATGCGGCCACCGCCGGTCATAGGGGGTTTCACACAACACTGGAAATCTTAAGAGAGGTTGCATACTGGCCACACATGGGGCAGGACCTCGACCAATACTTGAAGGGGTGTCTTGTGTGTGCACAATTTCAGCCATCCTCCCTCACGCACCGTGCGCCTCTCCAAAGGAGGGGGATGACACTGCCATGGTCAGATTTACAAATCGACTTTGTAGGCCCCGTGATTCGCTCTGCTAGGGGGAATAAGTACATGTTGACCGTTACATGCTTGTTTACCAAGTGGGTGGAATGTCTCCCAGCCCCAAACTGCAAGGCAGAAACGGCAGCTGCTTTGATGATTAACCACATCTTTTCCCGTTTCGGTCTCCCTCAAAGGATTGAGTCAGACAGGGGTAGCCACTTCACCAGTGAAGTAATGACAAAGATGTGGGAGATACTGGGGGTCAAAAGGAAGCTACATATTGCTTATAGACCAGCTTCTTTTGGGGCAGTAGAGAGATATAACCGGACAATTGTTAGCATCTTAAAAAAGTTTGTGGCAGATTCTGGGCCAAGTTGGGATATCCGATTACCTCTGGTCCTAATGGCCATCAGATCTACCCCTTCATCTGCAACCAAAATGTCACCATTTGAGTTGATGACTGGGCGCAAAATGGTGCTTCCTCAGCATTTGCTCTACAGGACCCAAGAGCAGACACTGATAAATGCCTCCACTACTCATGAGTATGTGGAGAATTTAAGGAAACACCTCCAACATGCTTTTGCTTACGCTCAGCGGAATCTAGAAAGATCAGCTGATAGCATGAAGACCCACTATGACCTGAAAACTTCCAGGAAGGAATATCAGGTGGGGGACCGGGTCTATCTATACAACTTCCAAAGAAACCAGGCAAAACAGCGGAAATTCTTGCCTACATGGAAGGGACCCTTTGAGATCATCGACAAGATCTCCCCTGTGGCCTACAAAATCCACATCCCCAAAGGTCCTGTGGCAGCGGGGGAAGACAAGTGGGTCCACATAAACCAGTTGAAATGTTGCCATCCCAGGCACGCTCTGCAACAACTGGAGGAATCCTCTGGAATCCTGGCGGGTACTGTCTCAGACTAATTCAGTTCCAACCATAAAACATACCACATCTAGTCTCTAAAATATTGTGATTTGCATGAAACTGTCTCTTAGTTATACTGTTTTTTTTTCAAAATAAGAATGTAATGTTTCGTTATGATGAAATGCATATGCCACCCCACTATATCAATGGTGGGGAAAAAACGTCTATGAATAGGTATTGCCGCTCTTCCTTTGTCGTCCTAGGAGAAAGAAAACCTGGAGACGGGCCAAGGAGGACGATCCGGAGACCGGGAGCAGAGACGCAACGGGCCCGGGGTACCGCCCAATATTCCCATCAGGACCGGCGAGGAGAACCGATCGACCAGTACCGGATGGAGGAAAAGATGCTGAACTGTGCCATCTATTGGAAGAAGATGAAGAAACATCCCAGATCTTGCGAGTCCCATCAGTGAAACCGAATGGCCATCGCAAGAGGGGGGCTTGTGGGATGTATTTACCCATGCATCCGAGCCCTACCTCAAAACTGTGCAGTACTGACATGGAAACATCATGATGGCCAGAGGTTCCCAGAAAATGTACAGGGAAATGCATGAAGAATAGGCTGCCACTCATTTTTGCCGATGTTATGGGCACAGAAGGACACTGCCTAAAACCACCATTGGACTACCCACACAGTAGTCTGAAACCATTGGGAATGGCAATGCTGATTGCCAAAAGCAAACCCATAACTGTGGAGAATTCATTTTCTTAAATCCCAAAAAGGGGTGCAGTACCAGTACTCACCACTATCAGAAAGCCGGCGTTTTAAAACCACCAGATTTTACTTTTTGTAGAAAACTGAATAAATGAACCCAAAACAGGCCAAAGAAAGACTTACTGAGAGGTGGATCCAATGTAAAGTTATATTCTGAAGTGACTTGAAGGTTTATAACAAGACTGGCTGAGCTCTGGATTTCAGCAGTTTAAGTAAATTCGGACTGAAAGACACTAAAAAATCTAAATGTTTAAAAGAAATGAGTGACCTACTTTTGAGTGTCACATAGGTTGCAATTGTTTAAATGTCATAGTTTTGAACTTAGAATCAGTATTCTAGCTGCATATGTAAAAAATTGTCTTGACTTAAACTGGGGAACAAAAAGTGAAATTTTATCTGAAACCTGGCTTAAGGAACTGAATTCTGCCCACCAGCTACCCCCGACAGGAGATGAAACTTGAGTCACAGCTGTGTTCCCAGGCCTATCTGCCTTTTGCTGGCCACACTAAGGATATGCCATCTCTCTGATAATTGAATTAAGGGGAGCCCCCACAGAATACAGGAGCTCTGAACAAAGCCCTGTCCTGACTCAGGCAAATGTTTTATTGGCGGCAGTCGTAAATGGAGCTTCCTCCTGCAAGCAAAGGGGAGGAGCACTGCCTGTGAGAGCAAGCTGGCTTGGCAGAACTGGAAAAACCAGAAATTCAACCTTGTGCTGGGGGAAAACCACACCCCTTTGGGGCCAGAACATAACTCTAAAAAGATGGATCATTCATAGAGCGGACATGTGAAAATTTTATCAATGATACCATAATTCTTGTGATTTTTCTGCCCACATTTTAAGAGGTTTTTAGAACCGGTGGCATGTTCAGGGGGGTTTTAGCGGAAAAGAGGATATTACTCAAAATGTGTGCATGTGAAAAATCGGACACTTCATCAACTAATGTCCATACTCCTTGCGCACATGTGTGTAAATTTGGGGTAATATCTGATGTTGCAAAACCACTAAAAAGGTGCAAATATTGCCATTTCTGGATGCAAGCTCCTAGAAACGCCAGAGTCAGAACAGGGGCTAACATCAGTAATGCCTCATGTGTGCATGTAATTTTAAACAAATGTTTACCTGTGCAAATATTTCTCTTTTTATCATATATAGATTGTGTGCAATTTGGCAGGGGAGTGTCCTCTCTGCAAGCCATAAAATGACATCGCTCTGACTCACAGTTCCTTCCCCAATCAAGTGAGAAATGGAAATTTGACCAACGGCAAGTGGAGAGGGGTAGGGGCTAGTGATGCTGCTCACACACACCCATTTTGAAAACACATAAAAGCAGACAGACAGGACAGATAGGGACCTTCAAATCCATTTGCTGCGGGACGCTCTGCTGGAAAATCCATACTTTACCTCCATCAACCTTCAGAGACCCAGACCAGACCAGCAGAGTAGAGCTGACCTGTTAGCAGAACCAGAGAGAGCTGACCCAGATCACTGTGAAGTGCAGAGACCAGAGGCGAGTCTAAAACCTGACCAGATCCGTGGCGTGGCCCATTTCACTCAAGAATATAGTGTGAGTACCTAGAAAACTGTGCAGAACCAATCTCTTAGTTAAAATAATATAATTCAAGCTATTTTAATCTAAGTAGAACTGCCTCCTAACTGTCACCTGTCATTTGTAAAGCTGTCACTTGTCATTTTATAGTTGCAAGCTGCACTTGTCTTTTTGAACTTTAAAATTTCAAATCTGAAAAACGACCTTTATTTAATCGCTCATATCTCCGTGACGGTTTCTGCTAGAGACTTGCAGTAACTTTCATCTGGGAGCTGAGATCCTAGGCTTTCATAGGACCCCAAAACGATATTGACAGCCCTTGTAGTTCTTCTGTAATCGCGCCAGACGCATTCACGAATTTTGCCGCGATTTGCAAATTTCTCCACGTGTGAAAACAGAAGCTTCTTGCTTCCATTTGCCAGAAATTCGTTTAACCTGCTAGTTACACCCTAGATCCTTGCTAAAGTGAGCCTGGACTAATATTAACTAGATACCACTCACCCTGAACCTCTAGAGGGAATTAAAAGCATTTTAGCATATTTTTTTCTTCATTTCCAGCACATTTAAAAGCATTTGGGCCTGTGTTTTCAACTTCTGTAGTCTAAGCTTGCTGGGGTTAACTGAATCACATTTAATTGCATTTCTGAGAACTGTGTGCTTCCTTCCATTTCCTTGCATTGCATAAAGGGGGGGAGTGGATTGCCAGAGAAAAGTGATTACATTGTTTTGCTGAAATCCTATCAAGTTATTTTCTGTACTGCATTTCATTCCACATTCCATTCATTTGAAACCATAAAAGTATTGTTGCTATCTTATCCATTTCATGTCAACTCCTTAGTGATTATAAAGAAGTGTGCTAGTGCCAGATTCTCCGTTGTTAATCTTTATCATATCAGATTAAGTGTGCTATTCAATTATTAATTTATTATAAAGCGTGATATATATATATTGTTTAAATTATCAATTAAACCTTTTAACTTGCCAAACAGAACTACTTCTTGGCTCAGTGGGGTCAGGGTTATTCAAAGAGAGGGGTGTTATATAGGGGTAGTCATCCAGAACGCATGAACTGGACATAAAGATATATCAATAAGGGTTTTCATTCAGTATTCTAGACTAGGCGTTGACTTGGCTGTAGTGCTGAATTGAATCCTCTTACATAGCATAACTCCTCTGAGGAAGCAGCCCTACAGACTAAGTCCCTACGTGTGGCTGATGGATCCATCCGTGTATTTACTTTTTCCAGGTTTCCATCACGGCTAACTTCGCACACCCTGAGGCCCTCTGGAACAGCAAAAGTGAAGACTGGGTTGTCACAGTTGGGCACAGTTGTATCTTCCATACTTACACCGTCAGCCGATCTGCCCTCGAGTGAACAAAGCCCCCCACCATTTATGACCCCACAAGGGATCGCATCTGCCACCATCTCCAAGATCAACTTAACTGACGGTTGATTGAGCAGGGAATTAACCAATTTCTTAGAAGCCTCCTTACAAAGATTTTGCGCTGACTTGTTTTTAGACTTTTTCCTAGCATATAGGGTTTTTTTCTTAGATTTATTTGGAACCACCCTACCCCCCCCTCAGTTGATGGTTAAAACTCCCACATTTTGTTCCACAACCTCACTATTACCAGCAAATGGTGCCACTTGTACAGATGTATTAGTCATGGGTGGAGGAAAGTTCACTAAGTGGCACTTTACACTTTCAGTTCTGGATACGGTGGGGACACCAGCTAAAGGGACATCTGTACCCACGATACATGATGCTAATAAACAGTCCTTCCTTTCCAAGGATACACTTTGACCAAGTGCTGTGTTACCAACACTGTCAGTCATGATTCCACTAACCGGGCCTGACTTAAGATCCATACAGAGAGTCTTTCTGAAATTGCATCTGGAGTCTGGTACCTGTTAAATATTACTATGCATTTTGTTATTCTCAAATTTAAACATGATGCACTCGAGTAAGGCACAACGGCCTTCGTCTCTGCCTTAATACCCTCGTATAGGGTGACCAATATACAAAGCACCTGATTGATTTCAGTAAAAAATGTAATCTTGCCTCATCCCAACCCTATGGCCCATATTTCTTAAGGCAGCAGAAACCGTACGCAGCAGAGCTTGGGTCGGTGTAGACACGAACAAGGAGAAGGACAAGTTAAATTATTGTGAGCCAAACATAAGGGGGTCCGTAGCAGTACCCATCATTGGAGAAGTATTCATGTGATTAGGACTTTGGGCAAAATGCTGGGCTCTCCCCTCTCCCTTGAGGTCTATTCCTCCACCAGCCGAGCCTGGGACCCATCGGGCACCATATGATCACTACTCATCCCAAGCAATTCAATCTGATAAGTATGCGGCAATTGGTCCCAGTGGGCGGCAGGTGGGGGCGTAAGAGTTCACGTTGAGGGGATCAAGGGGCATGAGAAAATGAAGGCTACCATTTTCCCTGTGTGGGGACGAGGCTTTGATTGCCCCATAAGGTTTGCAGAGTCCCTCCCCTTTGTGACTGGTTGCAGTTCGGGGAGTCATGTCGGTACTCATAGCGCCAAACTGATTATGTGACATTTGACGCAGGAGGTTTACTGCGAGCAACATTTCCTGATTGGTTATCGGTACATGACAGTTCAGGTATGCAACAGGCATAATGCTTCCTTGGCTGGAACCGCTCCTTAGATCATAATTAAAATGGCAACAAAAAGGCGCGGACGGGGTAGAAAACACCACTCTGTTTACAATTTGAAACAGCAGAAGTTTTTACCTCTTCTCAACCTATGAGGGGTAATGCTGAAGAACCCCTTCTGGGAGTTTAACATTGATCTCTTTCCTGCGGTTTGGTTTGATCAAGACACTGGCACATCGGCCACATAAGTACCACAGCACCCCACAGGGCTCTAGGGGTCATGTCCCAGCACTACACAGCTCAACTCAGCTCTCTTCTCAGTGTGCAGTGCACACCACACACCACACGCAGAACAATTCTTCAACTTCTTTTGCTTCGGCTTCAGCTTCGACTTCAGCTTCCACTCCCACTCCGAGCTCTGAGGGCGCTGCGAGCAGCTCACAGAGCAGCTCACACGGGCTCAAGGAAGGGATCTAAAGAGTGTCACTTTTCAGATGACTTTAGTAAGTTCAGGATGTATAGACCAATATAGCACTAATGTGCCCTAATCCTTGTCAATGGCCCTCATTACAACCCTGGCGTTAAGGGGTTAACGGCGCCGTAAAAGGCTGTGGCGCCGTTAAACCCTTAATGCCCGATTCACACTTTAACGCCTGCTTTTTGCAGGCGTTAAAGTCCAACCCGCTAAGGGACCTTGGTGCTAATTACGGCACCGTAATTTACGGTGCCGTAATTAGCGCCTTCCCCATTCCCTTTGAGCCCTATGGGCCAAAAATGGGAATGGGGAAGGGCCATGGCGGCATGGGGAATTACCGCCCCGCCAAAATCGGAATGGGGCGGTAATTCCCCATTCCGCCATGGCTGTGTAGGTAAGTTACCTGCATGGACCATGGTGCTATTAGCACCATGATCCAACGCCTGGGTCGTAATGAGGGCCATTGACAAGGATTAGGGCACATTAGATTATATATCTGATGTTGAAATGGGCACATCACTCGCAGGTGGGCTTTGTTAGGTGCCACAAATATAACAGTGGTGAACGACTTAATTGCCATGAGGTGATGTTGACCGTTAGCTTACTTAGTAAGAAAATTAGACCAAATCTAATTGAACTTCCTACAGGGGTGATTGCAGGATCATGGTTTCACAAAACTACCTATTGATTTTGTAGAGCATTTTTGTGCTAAGACTGTGCAAATGCTAACTAAAACTATTATCACCAGCTTTTCCAACTACAGAGTCGAAGAAGGCAGTGCTATCTTTTTTTTTTCTCCAGTACGACCTGGAGCTTCTTTTATGTTGGGATCCTGCACACATATATGCCAATGTTACACATTTGTGATTGAATGACTCGTGGATGGTTCTGGATTTAGATGGTGCTGAAAGGGCTTTAAATATTTCAAGGATGTATGGCAAGATACCAAAATTGTTAGGATTTTAGAAGTGGACAGTCTGTCAAATACTGGATATTTTTGAGCTCCTTAAAATGCATACACCAGATGGATACACCAATGCATACACCAGACGTTCTCTCTGTCAGGGAGACCTGGCTGTTGGAGGCTTCAGCCCCGGATTCTTATCATTCCCTTCCAGATCATTATACCATTTTGCATGCTGATCACATCTGTGAGCACCCGAGGGGCGGGATGGCTCTGATTTTTAAGAATCAGTTTAAATATTCATTAGTCATTACACCGCATGAGGGGAACTTTTAACACCTCTTGGTCAGTTTGCTGTCTTCTCCTACAATTACTATCTATGTTCTTATTATTTACCATCCCCCCAGCTCCGAGTCATGTTTTGCTAGTGATTTCGCTAATTGTTTCTCGCCTTTGCAGCTGAAATATTCTTGTTTGGTCATTTTGGGAGAGTCTAATCTTTGGACAAACGAGACTTCCGATCGTCATACTCACTTTTCTTTCTGATCCCCAGTTCATTCAACTGGTGTCAGGTCAGATTCATCTGCTTTAGATATGATCTTTGCATAGGCCAACAGCATTATTTACCACGCTTACCATGTGGCTTGTTCGGATCACTATATTATTCCTTTTACCCTCGTTACCTCTGGCTCTAGGAGGACGACCAGGCCCACGTGCTCAACTTTTCGACCTGGAGCCTCGCTAGCTTTCTCTGTCGGGGCCCATTTTGATTCTGTTAACACTAAGTCCCCTTTGGATCCTTTATCAGCACTGTACTCAGCTTTTAATTTGGCAGCCAATAAACGGGCCTGAGCAAAACAGCTCAAGAAGCCCCAGAGGCTGTTGGCCACTTGGTTCACTGAGCATCTGCACTCTCTCACACAACCCTGATAAGCATGCTGAGTGCCAGTGGCATCTCGGCTACCCTGAGTCTAACAAACTCTCCTTGAAAGCGCATCGGCTTGTTTACCATCAAGCCATTAAGAAGCTTAAACGGCTTATATTTCTAATTGCATTTGTGCAACACAAAATTATTCTAAGGAGCGCTTTACTGTTATGCAGGAATTGTCTCAACACGCTTTGGTTGTAACAAAATTGCCCAGGTGCCAGGCTCTTTGTGAGTTGGCGAGGCTTCTTACTGATGTAGTGAAATATTCCCTGGCATTATTCCTGGTTTTCTAACGCATGCTGTGGTTTCTCCTCTGCTTAAAACGCCTTCCTTGGACCCTGTCGTCCTGGCAACAATGTGTATAATTTTGCTATTGTAATTTCTGATGAAGACTCTAAAATCCATTGTGATGCCTCAATTGAAACAGTATTTAGAGTCGCAGTCAACCTTGGACCCATTTCAATCAGGTTTTTGTCCCTTTATGGGTACGGAATCAGTCCTGGTCGCTGTTATTGACAGCCTCTCCCTTATACTTGATCAAGGTATACCTTTCCACGGCTTTGAACAATATTGATAACTCTATTTTGTGCCACCACCTGACGGAGATAGGAATTGATGGCTCAGCCCAAGACTGGTTCCAGTCATTTTTGTCTGATAGAACCCAGTCTCTGTCCACCATTGTTGTTTAATATTAACCTGCTTCCTCTGGCCAAACGCATTCATGCACCTGGTCGCAGTTCATTTTCCTATGTAGATCACACGCAATTAGTTTTGTGTATCGACCATGATCAGGGGTCTGTGGCCACCCACCTGCAGAATTGTCTGTCTGGTATTAGAAATGGGATGCATAGGATCTCTCTTAAGCTCAATGCTGACAAGACGTAGGCCATGGTTCTATGCGCTGACTCTTGGGCATGTTCTCCCTGGTTGGCTGCTTTCTGGCCTTCTGCTCTGGGTTCACTTCCTGCCCCAGTCACTACTGTAAAAAACATGGGTATCAAAATTGATTTGTCACTCTCGGCAACACCTCAGATTAAGGCACGATGTAGCACTGCACATTTCAAACTTAAAATACTCAGGAACACTATTCCTTTTGTGCTCGATGCGCTATGTGGCATGGTGGTTTCTTCTTCCGTTATGGGGAATATATATTATTGTAACATCACCCTACTTGCTCAACCTAAAACCTTTCTTCATCATCTGCAGGTTGTGCAAAATACAGGCTGCCTAAATTAGGCTCAGACCTCTACTGTACTTTGGAAGCTGTATTGGCTTCCGATTGCCAGTCAGATTGAATTGAAAACCGTTTGTATGCATCATTGGACCTTTCACAGCCTTGGAGCCACCTGTCTTTGTTACACGCTTAGGAGATCTGCCCCTCTTGGAACCTTCATTCCGCTAATCATTTCTTTCTACATGCCCTCCGCTTTTGTACATCCCTGATTGGTGATTTCTGGGTGCAGGTATTGCAGGTTGAAGAAGTAGGCTCTTGTCTCACTAAGGTCTCATGGGTCTCAAAATGAGAGAGGGTAAATGAGGGGGGCATGTATTGTCCCATTAAATACTCAAGAACTGATTGGTCTTATTCTCATATTGCTGGGTGTAACAACCTACACATCTCAGCTCAAAAAAGACATATATTCTCACTTTCACATGCAGAAGTGTCTTCATTTACAAACCACCAATGGACACATTTTTGAACCATTGCTGGTACAGATTAACATACATCGTTGAAGAAAATGTGTGCCATCTCAACCAGAGAATTATTGCAGGCGTTTACAATGACTGTTTATCATCTTAGCATGTGTTCTCAGTGAATAACAAGGACTGGGGGGAATCATTTCTCTTTCATCTTAGCTGTATCAGTGATGGTCAAGGCACATGCATAACTATAGACAGATGCAGGGCAGGGGTCAATCATGTGGGTAAATGCCCTCACCGGAATTCTCGTTTTGGGTGCACAGGGCGAAAGGGAGTCATTTATTGCAATGGCTATGGCTGGTATTTGTATTTGTTTTGTATTTGTATTTATTGATTTATTAAGCGCCTTATGGATGGATTCAGTGGGGGATCCCTCTAGGATATGAGTACAGAGAACTGCATATTAATTTGGTTTGCATTCTGGGTGGAGTCATGCATGTGATGGGTCTGTGGATTTCCTATGCAGTGGTGGTGAAGACATCAGTCAGAGGAGTGCTGGCAGGCAGTGCTCTTTATGGGTGCTTGCACGAACCAGGGCATGCCAAAATAGTTCACTCTGACCAGAGTGTCATGTGTTTCACCTAGCTGTTTTCCTTGAGCAGTGATGTCCCCATTTCACTTTTGCACACGTTCTGTTGACCGATGTTTGAGAAAAGACATGGATGAATGAATACATATATCATTATATAAAAAATAAAAAAACACGGTAGCAAGACTGTCAGGATGGGGGGCACCCTGGATACTGAAGGGAAATAAACACGATGTGTTGAATATTGTTGTGTTTGTTATTGTGCATTAAATAACACATACATTACACAAATGGTAATCACATTATTACATTAACAACTATCACCACACGCTAATGTACACATTGGGCCTCATTACGAGGTTGGCGGTAAGGGATTACCGGCATTGGTAAGGGCACCGGTGCCGGTAATCCCTTACCGCCCTACTACGAGTTCCCTTTGCGGGTCCTCCCTTAACGGCTGGTTTTTCCAGGCGTTAAGGACGGGACCCGCAAAGGGACTCTGGAGCTAATAACTGTACCGCAGTTTGCGGTACCGTTATTAGTGACTTCCCCATTCCCATTGAGCCCTATGGGGGCTCAAATGGGAATGGGAAGGGCCCTGGTGAATGGGGAATTACCGGTCCCGCCAACCTTGGACTGGACCGGTAATTGCTCCATTCACCAAGGCGGAGTCAGAACGAGTTTGGAGGCCCTTAACATTTAAAAAATACCAATATTAATATCTAGAAAATTGTACATCTGTTACAACACTTTCCTTCATAAGAATCAGTTAAACATCCCAGTAAAAAAGAAGTTCAAGTAAAAGCATCACTAGTACTATATTAAATTTTAAAAATCCTACCAAGGCACTAATTAGAGCGACTTGAGTCCCATTCATTATCCTCTTCCACACATGTTCTGATATTACAGAGGAGAATGAATGGACGAATTTCCCCTAAAACCTTATCCTCTTTTGAGCCACTGTAGAACATTCCATGACTAGATGGTAAATAGTTTCAGAGTATTTCAAATCACATAATCTACACACTCTCTTCTCTCTTGGAATAAGCATTCTAGGTCCAATTACTTCCAACGGTGGCAGACAATTCAGATGGCATTTCAAGTATCAGATCCATAACTGTTGAGACAGAAATTGTTTCAAATAAGGCCTCCTCTCAATGGAGGCTGTATACCAAGAAGATACATCTGACTACAGCCATAACCTCACCAAATCATTGCCATCATCCATTCTGTCCCAAGTTTGCAATCGAAGTCTGATTACCAAACAAGTTATAGTAGCTAAGCTAATTGACATGGAGTTAGTTGACTGCAGCATATATGATTGGATAGATTGCAATATCCACAGCCCCCCTAGACCCCCAGTGGGGTGAGTGGCAGGGCAGAAGAGAAGGGAGGAACATATTGGCCTGTACTGTATGTGTATAGTGTGGTGAGCTAGAACGAGGCAGAGAGAGAACAGCATACAGCACAACTGTTCTGCATACAGTAGTGTGGCTTGATGCATCAAATATATCACACAGTGTTGGTATTGCACTTACCATGAGCAATGAAGAGGATTGTACTATTCTAAACTCTATTTCCTTTGATAGAAGATAGTGATACCCCAATAACCGTTAACAAAGGAGGAACATGTAAAAAACTTGCTTGGGATTACTATCTTGTGTAGATGTTCTTTACCTTCCATTCAGTGCTAGTTGCAGCTGCTTGCACCCATCTGTTATGAATGTGATTTGGAGTTTTTCCAGCACTAAGGTCAAATGTTAAAATGTTACTTTTTTAAACAAGGTTCATGCTGATATTTTCTCCCTCATTCTAATTCACATTGCAGTGAATGTATGATGCAAGGGAATTGGTTTTAAGACCCTGAAATGTATGGATCCACATCTACTAGACAACTCATTCTCGTATAACGAGATCCATTACCGAGCAACAGTTGGAGCCCCTATTAAGTAGGACTGTATATCAGGAGAGGTTGTGCCGTAATCACAATTCCAGGGTAACAAATCTAGAGACCAAACATAAAGCAAGTAAGGATGAGAATTATGATTTTGACACAGATTATGGGCTACTGTTTCAAAGTGTTTTCTGTATTCGCACCTGGGAAGGGCCATTGGTCAATCAGATAGCTGGGACAGCTGGCGAGAATATGCATTCTCTGCCTGCTGTTCCAGTTACTCAAGACCTTTCCCCAGGTAGGTCCATTTTTTTTTCTTTTTCATGTGGGGAATAAACAGGGAAACTCTCCCTGTTGCCTCCCATCTCCTCTCACCCCCAAAACCATTGAACCCCCTTCCCCACCCCTTCATCCTCCCAACTTACCTGTAGGACCAGAGCTTTGAGCTACGGACCCTTTGCCCCTTCCAATCCCGGCCACCAACATATAAATAGAAAAGGGACTTAGTCCCTTTTCCCTATGGCAGCGGCCATCTTTTTTCATTTTTGTTTCTTCTCTTTACACCCTGCATGATCCCCAGGGTGCAAATGGCTTTCACGTCTCAACAGGGGTAGCGGACATGGCCGGTAAAGGCCCAAAGCCCGAAATAAGGCTCTTGCTTCACTCAGGCGGTCCATTACCAGCCGTGTCCACCCCCAAGGGAGGGGCGGGGTTGATAGGCATAATATTGATTCTTGTATACTCAACCAAAGAACTATACTCTTTATTTTGCATCATATATACCCATTTCGTTTGATCACCTCTGAGGATATTAATGTAGTGGAACAATTAGAAGATGGGACTTGTGCAGGTGTGAGAGTACACTTTCATTCCAAATCTGTGAAAATGACCATCCTATTGTTTGCAGAACATTTCCTGAAATTAGGATATGAATGTAGCCCTTTCAAACAGAGATGGACATTTATTGAAGGCACCAATAGAGATCTCCCCATCAGAATGCAAATTATCAGGAGGCCAGGGGTTTGCGAACTGTCGAAGTAAATGACAGAGAAATTAGGAGAATGAATGTCAATACAAATAGTGAAACGAGACATTCCCCCAAAGGAGGAGTCAGATTGGTCATGGCTAGCTGGGCAGACAAGAATTATTGAGCAACTACAGCTCCTGGAACACGAGAGGCCACAGCTACTTCTTAGACACAGATGGCCTATGGGAAACCATGGATACGTTTGCTGTAGTGACACTCCAGGAGACTCTTGATCAGCATCCTGATTATATTAGACTTCAACAAAGTAGATTTTGTACTCGCAGGATATATAAAGGGAGACTGGATGGGGCCATCATGAAAGGGTATTAATAATTAATAGCTATGACCCTCTGGGACTGGGATATAGACATGCAATTATGGATGCACTCACACCACTCTTGGAAGAGACAATTAGCTCTGTCTCCTTTCTGGTACTTGTATTAGGTTACTTTAATGCTTCAATTCCCACCCATTTTACAGATGAGGCTGACATCGCCCTAGGAGTACCTAACACACAATTGAAGGAAGAAAGCTTCTCTACAAGAGGGCTAAAGTGGTTCTGGTTTCTAAAGACATACAGATTTTCCATAATGAATGGAAGAGTCCGGGGGAATTTACTGTGAGGATACACAAAGGTTACTTTGTGCAGTGTATCTACGCTGAATTTTTGAATCAAGTTATTACTCTCTGATTACAGATTTAGTAGGGGTGACCAGAGATGAAAGCAACCATTTCCCATTGTTTTTTAGATTTATGCCGGAAAATATGGTTGCCAATGAGCCCTCAGGTAGTCAGGGAGTAGGGGAGCTGGACATCAACAATGGTGGTAAGCGTAAATAATGTAAGCCTGCTATGATGTAGTAAGCTAATTATTACTTCATAACTGAAGCTGACACATTTCTGGCAAATGCTGAACAAATTCATTCATCACATAATATGGCAATGACTGTACAAGAGGGTGACCCTTTGCTACTCGGATTCACTAAATTAATCATAAATTATTAATGAATGGTGAACCCGGTAGTAGAACGTTTCATCCCTTCAATCAACCATACAAAAGAGAGTCCTTCAAATATAATGCATCATGGTAAACTGCATAAGAATTTTTATGACAAAGTTATTTGTGACCAAAAATGTATTCTCAGAAAGAATTTTAGACAGATAATAACACACTGCTCTGATCTTGTAAAGGTCAAGATACAATGTAAGATGGCAAAACGTCATTACCAATATTGGTTACGCCATCATCAGAAGGAACAATCTCATGAAAATTGCATCTAAAAAGGATGAAAATGTCTTTTGGAAAGTAGTGAAAAATAGGCCTTATGATACAGACCTGGTAGTGGGTGTCTCAAAAAAGTGAAAGGGGATCTTATAAATCAGAAGCCTCAGGAAACCTTATGAAAGAAGACACTCCAGGGAACTGGGTGGAGGTTAGGTGGCAGCTTGAACCTAAAACGCTGGTTGCAATAATAAAGAATTGTAAGGAGTCACACGGCCCTGATCTGTAATACTAATTAGGTCAAAGCTGGATAAATGGGGCATTGTCTTGCACTCATTATTTAAAGCAATTAGTTCTACTGGTGAACTTCCCTCTACCTGGACTCAGAGAATAGCTGTACCTGTATGCAATTGAAGCCCATGCACTAGTCCCAGTAGTTATTGCATCCTAGCCATGCTTGATGAGCCAGGGGAAATCTTTTCAAAGGTATCGCTGGAAGAGCTGACTTGTTGGGCAGACTACAATTAAATGTTACCACCAAATCAGTTGGGCTTTCAAAATAATGCTTCTACTATTCACAACATTCTAATGGTAACTTCTATTGAGAGTGCATGGAGGCTTCGATCACAAGCAGTA
Organism: Ambystoma mexicanum; assembly: GCF_040938575.1. NCBI lineage: Eukaryota > Metazoa > Chordata > Amphibia > Caudata > Ambystomatidae > Ambystoma > Ambystoma mexicanum. The sequence goes on along the minus strand of NC_090937.1, from coordinate 594,031,773 downwards.
TATGTCGCCTATGTCGACTTTCCTGCAGCATTTGACACGGTAAATTGTATAACACTCTGGAAGAAATTAGAATCTTGGAAAATTCCAGCTGGGCTTCTTACCATAGCAAGTCAACTTTTTTCAGACACCTCTATTTATGTCTGACTAAACCAGAAGGGTGACCTCGAGGGATATTAAAATAGTAGAGCCAAACCCTAACGGTAGAAAATACAGCTCTTATCTACATATTGACTCTCTTAGGGTTAGGGTAGAAACTTTGGAGTTGGGATTTGACTTATGTGATATGAAACATGACCACTCAAGGGATACAAGGCAACCCGATAGATCGACATATCTCATCCCAAAAAAATGTCCTTTTGGCCCTAAAAGTCCTCCACAAAGATCGTTAAGTAGAACAAGAAGGGAGGTCAAACATCGACTTTCTCCAGCCAAACCGCACTCCAGCCCCAGGCATTCCAACAAAGCACGAGACCCAAGATCTTCTTGGAAACTTGAGATCAAGGAAACAGAAAGTCAGTAGGGATAACCTTCTCCTCAGACACATGACCCAGACAGAATACCTAGGGGCCCCCTTCATCTCCTGAAAATCACCTTTTACCAAGACTTTCATTGATGATTCAAAAAGACTAAGGGTTGCAGTATTGGCGAGGCTTGGAACCTCAACGCACTCCAAGGAAATGGGAATGGATCTCGTCTGCCCTGGCTCCAGAACTGAACGATTAGCCATTACACATCAAGAAGAGAAGAGGGAGCCTGGGGAGTCAAGAGACGACCACCCTTCAGTGGACCATGATGGTAATGGGCTCCTGAAACACCAGAGGCTTTGGCCACTTAACAGTACAGTGCGACGTCAACCTGGCTACCTTTGACACTTTATGTTTACAAGAAACATGACTACGGTCTAAACCAGTCATGGACGGCTTTGAACAAGCCCTTTCACCGTCAACGAAGGGCCCAAAGGGCGGCCTTTGTCAGGTCTTCTCATTGCAATTAGAGTAGGTAGCGGACTGCATTTGAGAAAAGTTCTCAAAGCAACAGAATTCAGACTTGCCACTTTAGTCACATGGAATCACCCGGAAAGTCATAAAGGCATCTCTCAATTAGAGGAAATTCTCCTGATCAATACATATTGGAACCCAAGACTTGTAAGCAACTTCCTCAGACAGATTGAAACTCTTATTGATGAGACTCAAGACGACTACGAGGTCAAGCACATCATCATAAATGGAGATCTCAACGCCATATGTACCAATAAAGATGAGAAGAAGTACAGTGTTACAGGTTCGGCTAAACCAAGAGAGAGAGGGTGTTTATGGACCAACCCCATGGATGCTAGAGATCTACATAATATGCACTGGTTATTGGAGGCAAAACATCCAGAAGTCCCAAATTGGTCAAAGGAGGCAACCATAGACCACACGTCTGTTTCACGTGACCTTCTGGCTCAAATGGAGTGCTTCACAGTTAAAGGAACAGAACATAGTGACCACAATATTTTGATATCAACTTGGAGAACTGTGAGGGACCCAATACGCCACACGAATTTTGAGATAGAAACTTGTGAAAACGCTAACAGGTTAGGAATAACAGTAAAGGCAATAGATTGCCTAACAAAGCAATATGTGGCACAAAATACTGTACAACCAGTACCTTGCTTGACATTGCTCTCAGTTCTGAAGGTGAAAAAGGCGAACTGTTCCAACCCATCAAAAACAATCACACACGAGTACAATCAACAAGTGGTAGATAGAATAAAGATCATCAGGAAACTCCTACGAACAGCCAAAACATCTCAATCAAGAAAAAAAATAGCGGAAGCGCAGGCGGCCGTGAGAAGTTACAGATCATGGCTAAGAAACAATCGACATTGTCTCTACCAGAACGACTCGGAGGCAATGCTCCGAGCAATATGTGGGAAAAAAACATAAGGTTTTTGGTCGTTAGACAAGGGGAGTGCCAATGAAGCAAACCTTACCTTACAAAATAGAGTTGGAGAGCAAAAGTGGGTAGAAGACTTTGCAGCATCATACAGAAAGCCACAAGGAACTGTGAACCCTAACATCACTCAAGCAAAAAGTGTATGGTCCATATCAAATGACCAAGCTTCCATTTTAGCAAAAATACAAAAACTTAATGGTTCATGGGCCCTCAGCCCCAATGGAATCATGAACTTTGACTTAAAGAAATATCCAGAGGCATGGTCATTCTTCATAAAAGAAGTGTTCGTGCATTGAATACGAACATCCAGTACACCATCTTCATGGAAAAAGGCCATAGTGGTCCCGATTTTTAAAAAAGGTTCCAGAGATAATCCCAATCACTATCGTCCCATAGCTCTCCTGGACACAATAGGGAAGATTTTTGGCTCATTGGCACTCGACCATCTGCAAGACTGGATTTCACAATCAGCCAATGCAGATCACCTACAAGCGGGTTTCGTTAAAACCTGGGCATGACTGTGAACAGATTGGCTCCGAGCTCATTGAAATCAAAGGTCATGGAAGACTGACCTCGTATTTTGATGGCTTTTGTCGGCTTGGTTCAGGCCTTTGACCAGGTCGACCGTGCCACTCTGTGGAGCAAATTTGAAGATCTGACTTGCCCTGAACAGATGTTAGACCCGTTAAAGGCTATTTATTCGGGAACCTCTAAGTGTGTACGCCTTAACCGAGCTGGTCTTCTATCCAAATCAATAAGCACACAGCGCAGCGAAAACAGGGATGCCCCTTGGCTCCCACATTATATAATGCCTATATAGTGGACTTCAAGGAATCCGAAAACAGAGTAAGATCTTTTCCACCCACTCTTGGCAATGTGAAATGATCAAGATTGCTATATGTGGATGACATTATTTTAATGGACCAAACGGCCATCTGCCTACAAAGTCAACTAAATAGCTTGTGAGTTTACCTGAAAGAAAACCATCTCCAGTTGAACAAGGAAATAACAAAAATAATGTCCTTTGAGAAAACCGCCAGAAAATTGCAGCACCTGAATTGGAGTATTGATGGGAAGCCTTTAGAAAAGGTGAAAAGCTTCAGATACCTGGGAATTATCTTAAATAACATCCTTGTGGCAACACCAACGCACAACAGCTTACTTACAAAGTAAAAATATTAATAGCCCAGAAAAAACCGATCAACAGAAAGCATGGCTGTTTTTCACTGATCCCGGCCATAACTTTCTATAGAACAAAGGTCATTCCAGGTCGTACCTACGGTACTGAAGCAATGCCATATCTTCCGCAAACCCTCTGGCAGAAACTAGAGGGGATGTTTTGGCGGAAGGTACTACATCTGCCACAGTCGTTACCAGTATCTTTAATCAGATGAGAGGTAAGCCTACAGTCACTAAGAGCCATTGTAGCTCGGAACAAAGCAATGTCATGTAGAAAGATAATCCTTCATTCTCCACCACTGACCCTTATAGCCATCAATAAGGAATTAGAAGCTGGAACTTGCAAGATGCTGCAGAAATGGTCAACTAAAAACAAACTTCTCTTAAAATGGGCAGGAAGCTCGGAAGAGGAATTAAAAAGCAAACTGACCAAAGTAAAAAAAACGCATCCTAGAGAGAGACTGGACTAGAATGCTGGAGGAAGCAGGTATTTCAAAACTGGCTGCACAACTTCCACCAAATATGGTTAAAGTAAATCAAATCAGAGCATACCTGGCCAAGTTGGTGGAAGGTGTGCCCTCCCCTAGTAGAGTGTAAAGAGTGAAGCTGAGAAAATCTGTGACCCAACACTGTCATACTCTGCAAATTCTGAGAAATGAATTTGAGTGCTATACGCCTTCCAAACATGGTGAACTTTTGTTAAGCAATTTTTGCTATAGGTGCGCAGAAGGAACCATATGGGATTTTGTGTTAAAAGCACACTTTTAGGAGTCCTGTATAACTTTTCTCCCTGCATCCAAAAATAATCTTCGCCAAAACTGGCAAAAAGTATTTCGAGTTTTGCAGACACTTTTTCAGGATGGTTTGGTGCAAATTAGTAAATGGGTGTCATGGTTCAGGTTACAGGCCACCAAAAACTGCTTCACTTGCCAAACTAAGCAGGGGAGTATCCAGCATTGTAAGAGCAATGCAGAGTGTGGAATTAAACATGGTCTCATTGGCACACCCAAACCTCCCACCCCTGCCTCAATCTACTTGTTTTGGTAACTTTAGTGGAAGATGGCATTTTAACATACACCAACAAAAATAAACCTGCAGGATCATTTCAGATGTAGGAAACTCATCTTTTACAGCTCTGTCCAAGCCCGCTGAGGCAATATACATGTAAACTTCCTAATTAATAAATGGATTGCAGCAACAGAAGTGACTTCACAGAAAAGGACATTGCAAGGTGCCTCATCAGTCCTTGATATTTGGAGGCACCATGGAAGTGACTTTAGAATAAGTTGCCATAAATAAGCCAAGTGACAATTAACTTTGTGGCTGCGCAATACCTAAATTGCACTTTTGTTATATGTGGAACAACTCTAAAGTCATTAGGCTTCTCCATTATAATATCATGATACATTAACATAAGCTTTGAAGTGAATCAGAGTCACTTGTAGAGCTGCAGATAAGGCACAATGTAATAAAATGATTTGCTCAGGATCACACACTTGGATAAATGGTGAAACTGGGATGTGTACAATTTAAGCGACCGTGCACATCTTTCCAGGATTAGTTGATATCGATATTTATTAAGGTTGTGCTTTACATTTCAAGTGCTTAAATAATTATTTACAGCAATGCCTTGGAAGCAAACCACATTATATAATACATAATAAACTAGCCTTTTATAGTAAACTAACCATACACTATATGCATTGTCATAGAAATATGTTGAGCAATGGGAGTATGGCATTAGTTTTATTCTCCCCATTCTGCATGCAAAGTCACAATAGCATCATATAGATTAATGTGAGCCTAGCAAATCCCCCTAGGGTGTTAAAGCCATAGTCATTATTTCATAAAGCATGCAACATTATGCACCCTCTCACTTCTGATCAATCCCTCCCATTCACATTTATAAAGGCACAAAGGTCCCTGCTAATAGTACCCTCCTCCCTCTCATCAGTGCCTAATGGCTCACATTGTAATGCTCTGTTGATACAGAGCAACGTGAGGACCCTCTGCTGCCCGGAGCTCTTTGGGACATTGTCCTAGCAGCGGGATACCTCTACCATTCGGAACGGGTAAGGAGTCCGGCTGCCAGGACAATGAGCGTGCGGGGCAGGAATTGCTCAACACACATTGTCCTGCCTGTCGGCACACCTTTGCCATTGTGCGCCCTCTTTGATGTGCCGAACGAGAGAGGTGTCTCAATGACAAATATCATGGTCTGGCTCATAAAAGCCACAGGGGGAAGCTTGTCCCCCCGCTTCTCCCGCTTGGTACTCCACTGCTTGGAGCCATTTGAACACAGCAAAACATACCTTAATTTTAATCTGTCAGAATCCTGTGCAAAAAATATATCAGCATGTGCACATATAAGGTGCTGTGCAGTACCCACGTTTGGAGATATATGGCATTTAAAAGTTGATACCAAGTATACTTGGTCACCCACTGCACTGTATTAACCGATGGCTTCTGCCTTTGAATGAAAGGAAAAATCAAGAGACTTGCTGACTTTCCAGTTAATCTGTTCCTTTCAGCCATGGTTTTATAGTTCAGCTACGTCAAGTCAATTTAACCCAAACTTTCATGGATCAGGGGGTGATAAAGTCTGGTCTGCTTAATGGAAGTTGTACCACCGTTTCCATGTGTTATTGTATATGTACAAATAAATGTTGTGTGCATGCAGTGTATGTCAATGGAGGTGTTGGGTGCATTTGTGTGTGAGTGAGAGTGTATATAGGCCTATGTGTGTTGACTTTTGTGTCTAGATGAATGATAAGTAATGCATTGTTTGTATGTTATATAAAAACTAAGTGTGTGAATGTTATGTTGTGTCACTGGGTGCATGGCAGGCCGGCTTGAGATGTGTGGGGGCTGAATTGAATTTTAAAGTAAACCACCAGTCTTATGAGTTATAACATAGCGTCAGCAATGGACTCTTGTGGTGTAGTAGTCTAGTGTTATCCCACAGGGATTTAGGTTGTTTGACCGATGTACAAACTCACAGCAAAATTAACCGTAGTAATTTTCTCTGCAAATATGTTTTTACCTCAGTACAACAAACCAAACCCGGGTCCCCCCAATCTGCCAGTACACCCATAAACCACTCATACTTATCTTTTCCTCATCTGCCGCCTCTCATGTACCCTGCAGCGTCAGATCCAGCCATCTAACGCTGGTTGGGTTTGACAGTGCAGTGTCCCTTTTTCTTCTTTTTTTTTTGTTGGGTACCCTGCCACCAATGCTGAGGAAGCAGGGGAAAACCCTGCAACCGCCAAAGTCAAAAATACCGAGTATGGGGAGCGGGGGACACCGCTGCAGCCCCAGCTCTTCATGATTGGTATCTTCGGCTTCAAACTAATGGTGGTGACCAAATTCAGTCAAATCTACCATTCAACCAAATTGTATTGAACAATTTGGCAAAAACGATCCCTAAGAGCCACCACCTGCCCTCCCTCCACCCCACCTCTGCCCCCCCAACATTTTCAGCAAAGTTACTCCACTGTGCGGTCAGCCCCTCTAAAGGGACCCACCCACTGCTGCCCCTCATTGTCGTTCTGGCTGTCCAGGAAAGTGCACCTGCGGCTGATTTTGGTTTGAGCTATCTCTGCTTTCTGCTTGTTGGAGACATGGCTTCCCTGCCCACTGCAGAGGCCCCACCACCACGATCTGGAGGGCCTGGAAAGGGCAACAGGTGTGCTGATACAGAAGTGGATCAAGAGGAGAATGGGGATGAGGTACTGGAAGTCCATCTCTCCAGCTTGCGATGTGAATCTTGGGTGTAGCAGCTTTTTACCACTGTTGGGGGGGAACCTATGGCTCGGGTGGACAAGGTTAGATGCACTGAGTGCAAGGTTGTACTCAGTCACTGAAAACCAGATCTGTACAGCTACGGGACCTCCTCCATGTGGCTCCACCTCAGATAAAAGCACAAGGTTGTACCTTTCAAAAGGATTTGTAGGCTGATGGCCACAATCAAATCCTCATCAACACTCATGTGGGGCAGAGGATCCCTGCGGATGCCTCGCAGGCCATCCATGACACAGTCGACCAATATCTTTCGAGGGTAACAGTGCACTGTAGGTACTGTGAAACACCGCTGTTTTGGAGTGCTTTCGAGGCTGCAGTCAAGGAGCTTGAGAAACACTGTCCCCTACCTGATTAAGGCCCACCCAACATCTTTTTCTCTCCACCTGCCCCTTTGTCCCTGTGTCTTTTGTTTTCATCGTGCTTCCATGCATTTCTTTTCACCTACTGACAAATACTTTCTATATTTAAAAAAAAATGCTTCAAAGCATTTTGAATGATTTGCAGAAAAAGCTGATTAGCGGCATTGGTAAGATGTACTCCATCTCTGCCGAAAATATTGGAAATGTCAAATTTATTATTTCATTATGGAAAGGCATTTCCCAAAAATGCACTCTCACCTTTGTTGACATTGTGCCTCGCTTTCTACATTTGCGGCCCAAATGAACTTGAGCGCATCCACATCTATCTCTGGGTAATGCGGGAAAAAATCAGTTGAGAATTCGGGAACATTTCCTTCAATTTGCCAAACGTCTCCTTCATTGCAAATTGCAATGAAATCCCAGTTACATGCCCTAAACTATTCCCTCCACAATGAACAATGATAATGTCCGGATGTTTCAGTGTGACCAAATTGACACAAAATGGGAGCAAGTCCACCCATGTCATGCCTCACACTCCGTAGCATTGAACATGAACATCATCAAATCCAAGATGTTCAGCCACTCCACACTGCTCTACATACACCTTCAACCAATGGATCCATGAGTCCCCCAAAATCCACACACTCTGCCTCCTAAAAGACATAGCCATAGCCATCTGCACTCCTCTCAGCAAACACACATTCTGTCAAACACTCCCCTTGCATACCACACCCTGGAAACCTTATTGGCTAAACCCCTGGTCTGCACAGTCCCATTTTCATGCCTGCCATCCTCCAAAGACCCAGATGTGTCACGTGCCATCCGCGGGCTACCACAGTCTCCGTGGACAGATCATCCAATTGAAGGGGGTGGGGAAAGAAATTAAATGCAATGTAAGTTATTTACTGTTTAGTGGTGGCTCTGAAAATAACTTTTTTTTGTTTTTGTTTTTTGGGCGACTTTTCAGATTGTTTTTCTACACCTACTCACATGTGCTCTACATCATTTTCACAAGAACCTGCTGAGTGCATTTTGAATATTGTCAAGAAAGATTGCATTGCCACAATCAGTAAAAGTGATGTCATCACTGAACAAAGTATGTTCACCATCTACCAGAATATTCTCATTTGTGAAGGATGTCATCCCAACACCATGCCAACATGAACCCTTTGTTCACAAGGTGCCCTCCTGCATCTTTTCATGGACAAAAGACAATAGTGCATCTCCATAGTGCCCTAGGAGGTATATGTGAAAAGATTATCTTTGCACATTGAAACAGTTCCATTAGTGCCTTCAGCACATCTTTCACTGCAATCTGCAAACTTATTGCACTGATATACCCCAAACTATGTCCTCTACAATGCACCACAATGACATCTGTACTTTGGAAATGACACATATTTTTGCAATTTGAAAATAAAGTCAACCACTTTTTATAGGCACACCACACCCAAAAGTCTCCACTTCCTCCATTCCAAGGTTAGCAGATATGCCACACATTTCAGTGTACCTTTTCAAATTCACCATGTAATAATCTCCCACCATGCACACAGTAAGCCTTCTCATCTTTACAACCACTGCCATCTTTCCTACACACAGCAATGACAATAACTGTAACCCTCTCTTTCTATAAAGCACAATCAGAAGACCTAATTGTCTGATCCCCACAGTACCCTTTCCATGCCAGGCATCCTTAAAAGACCCGGATGTGGCATGCCATGTCCGTGGACTAATTCGCTGTCCGTGGACACCATAACACAGGACAGTCCTTCTTCCTTTCCCACTTCAATCTTTGTAGTGCTCCCTCATTGTCTACTTTCAAACAGTCACACACCCATCCACCAATCACATCCAAACATTATGCATCTAACTCTCTCATCTCAGTTCAGCACTTCAGATGTACTGTTGAACACTCAGAGTACATGGCTCCTGTTACTACCAAGTACCTGCATCAAAAACTACTGTACAGATCTCCATGATTTCTGTTTGCAGATTCAACCACATCTGCATCTATTAACACAAAGTACAGGCATGCATATATTTTTTAATGACATTTCCAACTCGTTTAAAAATACTTATGAACTGTGTTCCAAACACTTAACCTTCATTAACCTACTCAATAATCATACTCTCTTTTGTCCCTCCTCCTGACATCAACAGGTAATTACTTACAATGCTGTGAGGTTCCAAAGTTTTCTTTTAATTATCATTTTCATAACAGTTTCAAAACACATATTTGCAATTTCAGCAGCACACTCTGTGTCTTTATTGGGAAAGAAAATAAAACCACATTTAAAACATTTCCACGGCATGCTTAAGTGCCAAATCCTGTTTCAAAGCTCAATATATTACCAGTACATGCATACTTTAAATATGACCCATTACAATCTACCAAGTGTTATTTGAAATGTTTGAAATGTAAACAGTTTCAATAAGCTAACAGATGTAAATGTAGTTCATTTTTGTTAATGCTGTATAGATTTCTTTCCCAATAACCCTACAGAACAGTGGCTAGACTTTGTAGACCCTCATAATCAATACATTCTATGTACAATGTTTTAAACAACATTAATGTGTGTTGCGCACAGTTGTTTCTGTTTGCATAATCATTGGGTCATTGGGAATGAAATCTATACAGCATTAACAAACATGTTCTACATTTCTGTGAATTTTAATGGTCAGAGTATGTTTGTTTGAAGTGTGCAGTACTTAAGGCACATGTCCAAAGTTCACTAACTGTTGATAGTTTCACAGGTCAGTGACTAAATGTAGGTTTAAGGAATATTAAGTAGGCATTTATTAGATTTGCTAGTAATATCTGTTTTAGAGTAATGGAAGTGTTGTTGCATTCAAACCAACCACATCTTTTTTTAATGTATGCAGTATAGTGACCTGCAGTGGTTGTGGCCCCAGTGTGGTAGATTATGCCTACTGTTGTGAAGGTGTTCTTGTGTTATGATCCTGGTGGTCCGCCTTGATGGTCGTGCAGCTATAAACTACCTCCGTCCCCAAGTACCGCTCGAGCAGGTAAAGAATACTGCCCTAGCAATCTTTGAGGCCACAGGTGATGAGTGGCGTCGTCAATCGGATACCCGGAACACCGGAAGGACCCCTGAGTGCTGTAAGGCAAAGGTTAGGTTCAGGTATACTATGAACAATAATGGCAGTGCAAGCAAACAAGGAACAAAAAATGGCACAGCTTACCCTGGGGATGATAGGACAGGTAGTAAGCCTGAACAGACAACGAGGGAAGACCGACAGCAGGCTGGGATGTACAGTACTTCCTCCAACTCACACCGATAGCCAGAGCGTGACCAGATAGCAAGTCCATCCAAGGTCCAGGTGGTGAACCCCAAATGACTCAGGAGACAAAACGTGATCGCCAGCAGCGTGGGTAGAAGTTCGCCAAAACAGAAGGGTAATCCAGAGCAGTTCCAGGGCCAGAAAAAGGGTGGTCAAGAGTTCCAAAGGTCCAGAAGATGCGTCGAAACAAGAAGGGCAATCCAAGACAAGTCCAAGTAGCGGTCCGTGGTCGAGTTCCAAAGAGTTACAAGAAGAACGAGGGTAATGCCGAACAGGTCTCTGGTGGAAACAGCTGTGAAGCACTGAGTGTTTCCTCTCAGCTCTATTTGAATGAAAGGTAGAGCACGTGACAGGGCACGTGACCGCACAGAGGCGTCACGTGATGGACGGACGCCATCAGTGATTGGTGTTCGTCCGATGTGGACGCCAGCGTCGGCTACAGGCGATCCCGTGACCAGTCACGTGATCGTCTGAGCGAGACGCGATCAGGTTCCCCCGTGCGTGGAAACTGGAGCCGCCGACGCCGGAGCCGTCGGGCATGTACGAGACGCCATGGCAAGCGCCAGCACGGAAATGGGCGGAAAGAGGAGGATCTGCCCCCTCGGACATCCCGCCTGCCGTGTCTTCCCCGTTGGTGTGGGTGGTGGGTATGGGAACGAATGGTGCCTGGTGAGTGACGGGAGGAGGGCAGGACCGGGGACGTGACAGAGCCCCCCCCCAAAGGCCCACGACCGCGTGGGCTCGCGGGATTATCATGGTGAAACCGGGCCAACAAACGGGGGGCATGAACATCCCGGGAAGCCACCCACGAACGATCCTCTGGGCCATAACCCAACCAGTCCACCAAGTACTGCAGGACACCCCGATGAATGCGAGAACCCAAAATAGCCCGGACCTCAAACACATCGGGAGAAGAGACAGAGACGGGAGCAGGAGGAGAAACCAAGCGGGTAGGGCCAGGGCAAGGCTTAAGGAGAGAAACGTGGAATACCGGGTGGATCCGCCAGGCGGGGGGAACCGCCAGGCGCAACACCACCGGGTTCAGAACCTTGACGACTTCATAAGGGCCCACAAAACGAGGCAACAGCTTGCGGCAGCCAGGGATATGTAGATGACGAGTGGACAACCAAACCCTATCCCCCACCCCGTAAACGAGCGGAACAGCCCTCTTTTTGTCAGCAGCCGCCTTCATAGAAGCCTGCGCCTCACGTAAGTGGACCAAGGTCTGAGCGTGCACAGATACAATGTCTCGGGCACAAGCCGATGTGGCCGGGGTGTCGGAAGAGGAATAGTCTGGAATGGGGAGGGCACGAGGATGCTGACCGTAGAGTGAAAAGAAAGGTGAGTAACCGGTAGCCGAGTGCAGAGCATTGTTGTAGGCAAACTCCGCAGTTTGTAGCAGATTGAGCCATGTGTCCTGGTATTGAAGTGTGAGGCAGCGTAGATACTGTTCCATCGTTTGGTTGACCCTTTCGGTCTGACCGTCACTCTCCGGGTGATACGAAGAGGAAAACCGGGCATCTATGCCCAACAGAGCCGTTAGGGCCCGCCAAAAGCGGGAGGTGAACTGGGAACCACGGTCAGAGACCAACACCTGGGGCAATCCGAAAAGGCAGAATACATGTTTGAAGAAATGTTTGGCCAAGACAGGGGCTGAGGGAATTCCCTTACAGGGTATAAAACGGGCAAACTTGGTATACGAGTCGACTATGACCCAAATAGTGTCAAACCCATGAGTGCGGGGGAGATCAGTGACCAGATCCATGGAGATCGTATACCAAGGTCGTGGAGGGATTGGGAGAGGAAGGAGCAGACCCAAAGGCCGACCCCTGCGCGATTTGCCCTGGGCACACACCGCACAGGTGTTGACATAGTCCCGTACGTCACGCTTCATCGTAGGCCACCAGCACCAACGCTTAAGGAGATCCAAGGTGCGGAGCTGTCCGGGGTGACCGTTGACGGCAGCGTCGTGGGACCAGGTCAACGCTTGGTTCCGGGTTTCACTTGTGGGTAGAAGGAGTTTACCCCCCTGAACGAAAGGTAACCCATCTTGCATGACTGGGTCCCATTCCGCCAATGATTGCGGATACCGAGAGGCCCATTGGCGGATAGTGGACAACAAGGAGGGTGTTGGTGTGCATAGACAGATAACGTGATTCTTTCCCAACAGAGTGTCCGGGAAAAAGGGAAGGGTCTCCCCCCCAGGTGAACGGGACAGGGCATCGGCTTTACCGTGCCCAACACCGGGCCTGTGTTTGACCACAAAATCATAGGCGGCAAAGAACAGATGCCACCTAACCTGGCAACTGTTGGTGCACTTCAAGGAAGCAAGGTCCGGAGATTTTTATGGTCGGAGAACACCGTGGTTTGATGTTTGGCACCTAGAAGGTGGTGTCTCCAGACCTGTAGTGCATCCTTAATAGCCAGTAGTTCCTTTTCTGTAACCGTGTAGTGTAGTTCGGTAGTCGTGAACTTGCGGGAGTGGAATGCTACCGGATGCAAACGGTTGGTGGTAGGACAGGTCTGGGATAACACCGCACCTAATGCATAGGACGAGGCATCTGCTTCCAGAATATACGGAAGGTCGGGATCAGGGTGTTGTAATACCGGAGCGGAGGTGAACAGGGTTTTCAGTACGTCAAAAGCAGATTGCTGCGTAGTGGACCATACATAGGGGACAGAAGGGCTAGTGAGTGCCGTAAGTGGAGCCGCAACCGAAGAAAACCCTGATATGAATCTCCGGTAGAAGTTCGCGAATCCTAGGAACGACTGCAGCTGCTTGAGATTGGTCGGAGTGGGCCATTCGTCAATCGCCCGTACCTTGGATTGATTCATAGAGAGTCCCTTGGGCGTGATATGGAACCCCAGGAATTCGATTTGATATGCATGGAACGTACATTTCTCGGGTTTGGCGTAAAGGGCGTTGCTTTGTAGTCGCGACAGTACTTCTCTGACATGTTTTATGTGTTCATCAAGGGAAGTGGAGAACACCAGAATGTCATCTAGGTAAACAATCACATAGGTATTCAAGATGTCGCTAAAAACATCGTCCATAAAGTGTTGGAAGGTAGCCGGGGCGTTACACAGGCCAAAAGGCATTACAGTATACTCAAATAGGCCTTGTCGTGAGCAGAAGGCCGTTTTCCATTCATCACCGTCACGCATGCGTATAAGGTTGTACGCCCCGCGAAGGTCTAGTTTGGTGTATATTGTGGCATGGGTGAGCTTGTCCAGCAAGGGAGTGATCAGAGGTATGGGGTAGCGGTTCTTTACTGTGACGGCGTTCAAGCGCCTATAATCGACAAAGGGACGGAGGTCCCCTTCCTTCTTTGGAACGAAGAATATAGGGCTTGCAGCCGGAGAAGTCGATGGACGAATATGTCCCAGCCGTAAAGCCTGTTGGACATACTCCTGCAAGGTCCGCTCTTCCACCTGAGTAAGGGAGTAGATACGACCCTTCGGGATAGATGCGCCAGGTATCAGGTCGATAGGACAGTCGTAAGGTCGATGCGGGGGTAGGCCTTCTGCTGAACCCTTATCGAATACCGCCTGGAAATCGCGGTAAACAGCAGGTATCCCACCCGTGACAGCCCCTACTGTGTGCGTATCATGATGGTCTGTATTGTCCCCTATAGCTATGGACGTGACACTTCCCAGGATGCCCGCTGGACTAGAGAACTGAGGTGTTGCCAGGAGGCAGTAGTGTTGGCATGTTTCGGATTCGAATGAAACCTGACCCGTCCCCCAGTTGATGAGGGGATTGTGCAGTCTTAGCCAAGGAATGCCTAATATTACTCCGAACTGAGGGGTAGAGATGAGATCGAATGATATCGTCTCTTTGTGGTTTTCCTGAACAACCAGCTCTAAGGGAGCGGTCTGTTGCCGGATCGGGCCAGAGGCAAAAGACGTACCATCCACCGCCTGGACCGGTTCGGGACACTCTTTCGTGACCAAAGGCAGGTTCAATGAACCGGCCAAGGCTATGTCGATGAAGCAGCCTGTAGCACCTGAGTCTATCACTATTGACACGGCGTGAGAACCAGTAGCATGGTTCAGAAAGGCCTGTACTATAATGGGTCGTACAGGACCAAAGGTAGGTTCAGAGGTATTCCGGATAGTACTCGCACCCACCTCTGATCTTAGGGGCGAGCCTTCTGAAAACCCGGGGTTCTGTTTTTTGGACGGCGAGGGCACTCTTTTATGAAATGGCCGTTAAGACCGCAGTAAAAACAGGCATTGTCCGTTCTCCTGCGCTCTCGTTCAACGTGAGAGATAGGGCTGCGGATCCCGCCTATCTGCATGGGTTCGGGGGTGGCAACGGCCGTGGATGGGAGTGGAAACGAGGATGAACCTTCTCCGCGTCGCTCCGATCGTCTGGCATCGACTTGCAATGTTAAGTCCACCAAATCAGCATATGCTATGGGAAGCGTAGGCACCACGGACAAGGCATCTTTCATGGCCCCAGATAAACCCCGGTAATATACCACAGCCTTTTTATTTCCTGGCCAGGAGGTCTCCGCAGACAGCTGATTGAACCGGGTGATGTACTCTATGAGGGTTGAGCGACCCTGTGTGAGATCTAGGAATTCCATGTCCCTAGACTGCGCTTTGTGCCTGGTGTCAAATACTTTTGCCATCTCTTGGGTCAGCAATTCAAAATCGTACAACGCAGGGTGGTTGTTTTCCAGCAATGGATTGGCCCATGTGGCGGCTACCCCTGATAGATGGGAGAGAAGAAAGGCTGCTTTTGATACGGAATCGGGGAAAGCCTGAGGGCGACACATGAAATGGAGCTTACAGTGATTGATGAAAGTACGGTATTTATTTGGGTCGCCCTGGTATCGCTCGGGAGTAGCCAAGGGGAAAGGGTTTTGGATCACCACAGGAGCGGCCGGGAAGGAAGGGGGTATGATAGGAGGAGGGTTTTGGGGAAGAATAGGTTCGTCGAATTCGGCTTCTGCAGGTAAGGGATGGCGTGTACTTAGTACCGTGTCGAGGCGGTGGTGTAATGCGGTGGTGGCGGCGGTCATATCAGCGCGTAGGGTTGCAGTAGCGGTAGCCATGTCTACCCTGAGTGCTGTCACTGCCTGCATTAGAGCCGTCACGGGGTCCCCGGCTGAGGTGTCCATAGCTGGACGACCAATAGGCTTCACAGTCTGTTCTGATCCTGGTGGTCCGCCTTGATGGTCGTGCAGCTATAAACTACCTCCGTCCCCAAGTACCGCTCGAGCAGGTAAAGAATACTGCCCTAGCAATCTTTGAGGCCACAGGTGATGAGTGGCGTCGTCAATCGGATACCCGGAACACCGGAAGGACCCCTGAGTGCTGTAAGGCAAAGGTTAGGTTCAGGTATACTATGAACAATAATGGCAGTGCAAGCAAACAAGGAACAAAAAATGGCACAGCTTACCCTGGGGATGATAGGACAGGTAGTAAGCCTGAACAGACAACGAGGGAAGACCGACAGCAGGCTGGGATGTACAGTACTTCCTCCAACTCACACCGATAGCCAGAGCGTGACCAGATAGCAAGTCCATCCAAGGTCCAGGTGGTGAACCCCAAATGACTCAGGAGACAAAACGTGATCGCCAGGAGCGTGGGTAGAAGTTCGCCAAAACAGAAGGGTAATCCAGAGCAGTTCCAGGGCCAGAAAAAGGGTGGTCAAGAGTTCCAAAGGTCCAGAAGATGCGTCGAAACAAGAAGGGCAATCCAAGACAAGTCCAAGTAGCGGTCCGTGGTCGAGTTCCAAAGAGTTACAAGAAGAACGAGGGTAATGCCAAACAGGTCTCTGGTGGAAACAGCTGTGAAGCACTGAGTGTTTCCTCTCAGCTCTATTTGAATGAAAGGTAGAGCACGTGACAGGGCACGTGACCGCACAGAGGCGTCACGTGATGGACGGACGCCATCAGTGATTGGTGTTCGTCCGATGTGGACGCCAGCGTCGGCTACAGGCGATCCCGTGACCAGTCACGTGATCGTCTGAGCGAGACGCGATCAGGTTCCCCCGTGCGTGGAAACTGGAGCCGCCGACGCCGGAGCCGTCGGGCATGTACGAGACGCCATGGCAAGCGCCAGCACGGAAATGGGCGGAAAGAGGAGGATCTGCCCCCTCGGACATCCCGCCTGCCGTGTCTTCCCCGTTGGTGTGGGTGGTGGGTATGGGAACGAATGGTGCCTGGTGAGTGACGGGAGGAGGGCAGGACCGGGGATGTGACATCTTGTCTGAATCACAAACAGTGCATAATACGGCATGATTTTCATTTTGCACCAGCTGATTAAATGGAATGGATTCACAATTTGGTATAGATAAATACACACATTGTTCATTAGGGATGTGCTGTTGTGCAACATGGTTGCAGAGAGTGCATATATGTTTCCACGTGTATGAGATTTAGAAGATTTCATTTATAGGTATGCTTTTGGTTTCCAGTACTTTGAGTATGTACATTAGACATGCGTGTGGATCTGTATGTATGGTTATGGTGAATTTTACCATTCCTGCACAGTAGTCCAATTCCTGCCTTATTCCAAGTGCTATCAGGATAATTTGTGGCATTTCTATGAAGGACGAGCATTTGTAAACACAACTGGTCTGAACTGTTCAAGTAAGCATTTTGAACAATGGTGGCAATTGGAGCAGACGATTGATTGCTACATTTGTAGAGCAATTTACACTAGTGCAATTAACGCCAGTTGTGTTGGAAAATTTAAATGGTCCAGAGAGTTCTGTCTCTGTGTCATTTGCTGGACCACCAATTGTTTTTTTAGGATAAATATTTCTCTTTATGATGTGCACTTGTGTTTGCACTAGATACATGTGTGGTTGTACTACTTGATGAAGTAGCAGTTGTTTTTAGTTTCTTTGGTTGTATTTTTAGGAGATCTCTTATAAGTTCTGTTTGGATACATTTTCTTTTCAAAACTTTACCTTTTTCAGGAACAGGGTACATATCAAGATGGGGTGTGCAGAGTGCACATAGTCTGTTGTACTCTAAGGTGCCAGGAATGTCACCCTTGACTTTGTTTGCATCAAAATTGATGAGAAATTGTCTGTTTAGTGATCATAGACGTGAAAGTGCTACATGACTCATACCTTCTTTAAAGAATGTGCTACCAATGTCAATTAATGCCTGATCTAGGGTTAGACCTTGTGATTTGTGAATAGTGACTGCATATGCAAGAGACAGAGAGAATTGCTCTCTGCATACATGTCTTTGAAAAGATTGAATTTTGCTGTTGAGCATCCTATCCTTTTAACTTCTGAAATGTTGTCAAAGTGGATGTTGACAAACTGAATGTTGTTGTCATGTGGATATGTCTGGAAGCCAACAACTGTACCGATTGCTCCATTGACTAAACCTTGCTCACTTCAAGGTTACATTTCAGAATTACTCTGCAGTTTAAACACAACATTAACATTTTCTCCAAACCAGCTGTCTTGGAGATACAATTTTCTAAGCTATTTATTCATGCTGTTGCTTGTTGACACATAGGGAGTGTCATGTTGTGCACTTCCAGTTTGTCTGTGGAGCTAATATGCACTATTGGTTGGCATTGAGGATATACATTTTACATTTGTTTGTCCTAATTGTTCCATGGCATCAAGAGCAGATGTGTCATGCCCATGTAGCTCATGGAAGAGTGTACTATTTAAGATAGATTGTGTATCTTTAGAAAGAAGACCAGTCCTAATGCTTTTTAAAATGTTGGCATTGGTGAGGTCTGCAGACTGACACACGTTTTGAGTTAGTTATCGGCATTGGAAACATTGCAAAATATTTACATTTCCTATGCTGCCAAGTGTGTTGCAGCACTGTTTGCGTCCTAAGGTTTTAAACAATGAGGAGGAAGTGGGGACCTCTGTCACATGTGGTGGACATGCCCAAAAGCAGTAATGTATTGGAAAGAGTTCTGAGGCACATAAAAGAGATAAAGCAGGTGAATCTGCCAATGACACCAAAGATGGTTTTACTAGGATTAGTGATAGAAGGTACATATCCAGCAACCGGGCATACGGCCACTCTCATCACACATTTGCTGATGGCAGCAAGAATAACTCTGGCAGAAGGGTAGAAAACTTAATTGGGTCCAATAATAGCTTGGTGGTGGGTTAAGATCTGGGGGGGTCATGGCCATGGAAAACATATGTGCTCTGAAAGCGGGACAGTATCTGACATTTTTGACAGTATGGAACCCCTTTCAAGAACACATAAAGACAGAGAAAACTGATTTCACAAACCATCGATACTTAAAAATGTTCATGTATGTTCAGCTACAGAAAAGTAAGCAAATGACTACTCTCGGTTGGATGGACTGGGAGCCTCTCAACCTGGAGGAGGAAGATGAAACCATGCAAGTTAGGGTATGGGGGGTGTTTGTAAGGATAAAGTGGCACCTGTTGGGGATGCAATGTAGAAAACCTTGGGAGCACAATGACAGTTAGAGGTGTTAGTAATGGGTACACAGTAAGTGGAATGAAATGTTGCAATAATATACTACGACTGTTGTAAACTTGTTGTGCACCTGCATCGAATAAATAAAACTTGTAAAAACAAAATAGGTTCAACTTTCACTGGTGTTAATTGTCAGAGATATCCAAAAACAATAACAGGTTTTCCTTCAAAGAGTTCATCCTAGTCTGTTTAACCGTCTTCTTGTAATCTGTGGTGAATTAAAGCTAACCTAATAGGAGCCTTTTCATTTGTTTCAGAATTCTGTGTACTTCAGTAGCAGCTTTTGTTGATAGTTTGAAGTACTCTAATTTCTTTTGGTGTTCTACTGAAGGAGCAGTAGTTGGTGTAAAGTAACACCTCCTATGTTGCAGGCAGCTAAACCTGTGGGGGATGTTACAACAGCTGAACCACTTACATAGAAGAGTAGGGGTTTATAATTTTGAAAGCTAACAGTTTTACTTTCATGCTTCAAACCATGTTCAATTTCTTTATTCATTTCTAGGAAAATGCTAAATTGATCATCATTTAGCTGCGATTTCAGCAGTGCCAAGTTTTCTTCTGATTGCTCTTTATGATACATGGAATTCTCTATTTCAGTCATGGCTAATTCTGCTTCATTTACTATGAGTGGCTCTCCAAGTTGTTCTTGGCATCCTTTAACAGAAGGTTGACTGCCCTCAGGATTTTCTTCATTTAGTTGTGCTTGAACTTCTTCCGGCTGGTGGTGTTCATTGTCTAACATGTTTTTGTATTGCTTGAAATTGACATTTGTTATACTGCTTTCATTTGCATTGAATGCAGCTTCAAATGAGTCATGGTTGCCTTGAAATCCTCTTCTTTTCACCATGGTTTGAAAAGTTGCAGTAGGGCTATGTAGTAAAGTTCTCCATGTTGAGGAATTTTAAATGATAACTTCATATGATAAATTAGGCTGGGTTTGGTAAGTTTGACAGGGCTCCCTTCACAAGCTGAGACCACATATTTTCCACATGTTTCATCTGGTTTCACATTATTTATGTGTGAGATATTTGGGCTATGTTGTAGGGGCACATGTTTTCCAAAGCAGTACTCCTGTTTGGGTAGTATGTGTATAATAAATTGTTTTTTAAAAAAAAAAAAATGTGTGTTGTTTTATTGGTTAAGTATAGTTACACCTTAAACATTACATCCTTATTCCATTAGTAAAAACATTGTTCCTTTGTTAAAACTTCCTTAGTTCCAATTCTCGTCAGACAGTAATTACCAAATCATTGTCATAGTCTCTCCGTTATCTTATGATCCACTGCTCCATTAATTAAAGGTTTGGGCAATCAAGGTAATTAGATCATTAATTACCTAGGACTACTCTTAACTTTCTCTTACAGATCAGATCCTTACTCCTCCTGATTCAAGTTCAACATTTCAACAAATTTTAATGCATCAAGAGTTTTGCCAATTTTTTCAACAGTGAGGATTCTTTCCCAATAGTTTTCTTCCGTCTCCTCGGTGATATTCATTATGTAGCTTCCCATATAGATCTCTCTTTTGCATTTTAAAGCTGGGCAAATTAACATAACATGTCTTATCGTTTCCAGTTGGTCCTTCCGTTTACAGAAACGACAATATGCAGCTGTTCTGTCAATTTGCCTTCTTTTCCATTTCACTTCTCTGCTATTCCAGATGTTGAGTCTGCAGCGCAGCAGCAGGTCCCAGTAATGCTCAATTGGAAATGTCAACAGATATGGACGTAAGATGTTCAAGCCTTTTTTCCCCAGATAATGTTATAACATACATTTCTTTTCAATCTTTGTTCCTGGGTTTCCTCCCAATCTTTTTCCCGAATCACTCTTTTTGCTTTATCCGGGTTATTCTTTAGGGTATCCTCCTCGAGATTTACTTGCTCCAACTGAGCCTTACATCTGCTTTTCAAATCATTAAGCATTTTGTCTTCATTCAGGATGTTCGTCTGGGCTAGAATTTCAAATGGTTTTGATGGTATATCCAGAATGCACTTTCTATACAATGATAGGGTTTTCCAAAGTACGACAGAGTTTACTGATTGGAGTCTGAGCTCAGTTCTGATGAGCTCCACTGGTAATGAGGTTGGTAGGCGCAAGATTTTACGCCAAAAATACCCTTCACAGACATTCCAAACCTCCCATCTAAGGGCTAAGAGTGCTTCAGTGCCATAAGTGATGACCGCCACCACTTTTTGGTTGTAGAAGGTTACAATTGGAGTTAAAGAAAACTTCCCATATCTGCGATGTAAGCAAATCCCTTGGTTTGTCAGAGCCACTAGTTTTTCCCAGATCAGAGAGTAGTGCGCTTGTTCGTTGCAGTTTTTGTTTATCATTATCCCCAGGTAGAGTGTCATTTCTACTTCTTCCAAATTCTGGTTTTCTAATGACCACCTTATAGTTTTTCAGGACTGTTTCCTGCCCCGACTAGATTTCATCATTAAGATTAAGATCATGGATTTTTTGATATTCACGTTCATGCTATTTTGCTTTAGGTAGTCGTTAAAAGTCTCGATACGTCTTTGTAGGCCTATTGGTGTTTGATCGATGAATACCGCATCATCAGCATACAGTATCCAAGGTATTTCTTTTCCATTTATTTTCGGCGGGAATGCACAAATCTTCTCCTGAGCTGTGTTCATATCGGCCACATATAGGACAAAAAGGAATGGGGCTACTGCACAGCCCTGCTTGATTCCTCTAAAGGTTCTAATCCTCCTCAAGAGTCCCCCATTACTTGTGATTTGGACTTTAATTGAGGTATCAGTGTATAATGTTTTAATAGCTTCAAGTAGATCCTTGGGGCACCCCCAATTTCTCATCTTTGACCACAAGAACTCTCTATTGATTCCATTGAAGGCTTGTTCGAGGTCAATAAATGCTAGATAAAGTTTTTTTTTCCCGGCTAATGTCTTTGCCTTCAACAAGTTGATCAAAAATAAATTCAAGGCGGTGCCAACTCCACTTACAAAGGCTGTCTGTCTTTCGTCTAGGATTTTCGCCTCAGGGGCCCATTTTTTTTAGATCTCTCAATAGCAGTGATGCAAATAGCTTGCCAATTGAGTCTAGGAGCACTATGGGCCTATAGTTCCTAGGGTTTTCACGATCTCCCTTCTTATATATCGGTACTATATAAGCCTCCGTCCATGTAGCTGGTATTTGTTTGGTTTTCATGATTTGTTGAAATAGTATATATATTAGATCCGTCCAGGTCTCACAGTTTTCTTTTAGTAATTTGTTGGAAATGCCGTCTGGGCCAGCTGCTCTTGAGGTACTAAGTTTTTTTAACAGGATTCGGATATCATCCTTATCAAAGTTCAAGGCCCAGGGAGTTGTGTCCAAAATCTCTTTTATAGTTTTTCCCCCACTTTCAACTTCATAAAGAGCAGTGTAGTGTTCGAACCATTTGTCTTCTGAGACTTGATTGATACCTACGGCAGATTGATTGTGCTCTCTGTCGTTAAGTAAGTCCCAAGTGCTTCTAGCGTTATTTGTTGATATGGCTGCTATCATTTTTTCGGCATCTCTCTGCAGTCTTAGATATCGAGTTTGTCTCAGCCAGTTTTTATATGTTTGTTGACATTTTCTCTGGAGTTCGTATCTTTCTGGGCCGTTTTTCTTTTTTATGAGTCTCAATTCTGACCTATATTGTTTCCTTCTTAACACAAGTTGTTCATCATACGCATGTTTTTTTTAATGTTCTTTTTTTTAGTTGGATCATACTTAATCTCATGGGCTTCCAACAGCCATTTGTAATCAACCAGCTCCTCATTGTTGTTTATCGCTTTTTTATATCCTAGTACTGGATTCGGGATTGCCTGATTTTTTATTCTCAAATGGTTTCTTCCCCCTGTAGCCTCAGTTTCCATTGTTCTTTCGGTTCCTCTATTAGTTCTTATTTCCCAGACGAGTTCAGTTGTTAACAGGCAGTGATCACTACTCGTTTGTTTTGATATTGTAAAGGAAAGTATCCGCTCCAACGTGTTTCCTCCCACAAAGCAATAATCTAAGCAAGCACCTGATTTCCCACTGTGCCAAGTATTGGCCCCTGTAGATCTCCCTTAGTCTGGCCATTTAACATCTTCATCTCACGGATTCTCATTTCTTGCATCCATACTTTTCTCTTTCCTAGCAGATGTTCAGTTGCTTTGATCTTGCCATCTTTATCCAGCAGTTTGATATTTAGATCGCCATTTAATAATATCAGCTGGCCATTCCCCTCCATCATGGACTGATCAATTACCTCCATGATTGACGTTATAAAGTTAATCTGACCCTGCATATTCTCACTCCAGTAGACATTAATCAGGACCATTTGTTTCGGGCTTTTTGGGCATTCCACTTCAGACGTTACTTTCAGGATTTGCACGTAGGGGTTTGGTGTCAGATGTTCCATTACTTTTAGTGGACATTCCAGTTTCTTAAGTATCATGAGGCCTCCAAACGGTCTTCCCTTGGGCCCCTTCCTAGCCGGGTTTGTGTAGACCTCATAGCCCTCGCATATAGGGGGTTTACGTAGCCATGATTCTTGTATTGAGATAAAATCATATTGGGTCAGGAAATCGCATTTACTTGAGAGCAGATGTTTGAAACCTCTTGTGTTCCACGATGCACAAAGGATCCGGTTCTGCTCATTCTCCGTACTCTATTGTTTCTTCTTGGAATTCAAAACATTTGCCATCCAGGCCCATTCCTTTCCCTGATTATCTGCTTTAGTGGGTTTGTTCTTATCCCTCCTTAAGTTTTCCGAGTTATCCACTGTGAACCTCAGGGTTTTCAATATCTCCTTACTCTTTTTAGTTGTTAAAGACTCTTCCTCCTGAGACTCTTTCTATTCTTTGCTTTTTCCATTGTTTTTCTTCAAATTTCCCCCCGGAATTATTGATCTAGTTTTTACTGAGATCTCCTTCTTTGTCTTTCTTTGTTCTGTTTGGGCTTTTTCTTTTAATTGTATAGATTCCTCGCCCAGGTCCTCCAGCAGGAACCCTCTTTTTCTTAAAGTATCTGACACTTCCAAGAGTTTCTGCTTTGTATTTTTAGATGACAAGTGCAAGATAACTTGGTCTAGCCTCTGTTCCTTTGGGAATTCCACTATTTTTATATCCTCCGTTGATATCGTCCTTGGTGACAGGACTTGTTTGCAGAGCTCCACCACATATCTTCTATTTAAGATCACCCTTCTTGGTCCATTTGCAGCAGTTTCTAATTTTAGATAACATCTTTTGAATACAATGGATTTCTTCGGGGGTGATCTTAGCGGTAGCTCTTTCCTTTTCTTGACTTCAATGTCCTTTTTTTTCCCTTATCAATTAATTGTTTAAGACAAGGGTTGTCCTGGATTTTTTTTTCTATCCTCCCTTCATTCACCATTTCTTTTCTTTTTGGTTCCAATGTCTTAAATCTAATAAATTCCTGGTCAGAATCCAATTCGATTTCATTTGTGCCTGGTCTTCTTTCTTTTTCCTTGATGTTTTCTTGGGCATTTTTCTTGTGGGACTTTGGCTTCAGATCTTCCTTAGATTTTTGGGTTAGGTCTACTGTTTCCCAATTGTCTAAAGTTTGCCAGTCCGAGATACTTATGCTATCCCATTCTTCCTTCTCACTATCGGATTCCATCAACTCAATAAGATCACTCAAATTTGCTTGCTGTTCTGGATCCTCCCTGCTTTCTTCCCTTGACACCTTTTCTTGATCTTTTAGTCCCTCGGTCTCTATATGTCCACTCATATTCATCTCTCTTCTAGATTTCTTAGCACACTGTGTGTTATCTCTTCTTGGTGGAGTTCTTAGATTTCTCAAAATGGCTCTTGAACCATTTACTTTACCTTTGAGGGATTCATTTTTGTTTTTTTTCCCTTTTTCATTCAATGCACTTGTAATCTCCTTACCATTTTGATGGGTCGGATCCTTCGGCGTCGCCCCTGCAAATATTGCAAAAGAAGATCGTTCTAAATTTGCAGAGGTCAGCTTGTTAGTCTCCTTTATCCC
Source organism: Ambystoma mexicanum (assembly GCF_040938575.1). Lineage (NCBI taxonomy): Eukaryota > Metazoa > Chordata > Amphibia > Caudata > Ambystomatidae > Ambystoma > Ambystoma mexicanum. The sequence continues at coordinate 594,006,753 of NC_090937.1, read as the reverse complement.
AGACGGGATCAAGATCACCTCCTCTTGATTTTGCTCCTTTTGAATCGGGAGGTTAGTTGCATCCTTTTTCAATTTCATTGGTCCCTTGCCTTCTTTAAGTTTTGTATCAGTACAATCCTCCTTATTCCTCTGGCTGTTGTGTTTGTGGGTGCTTCTCATCCATTTACAGTCTTCTAGGACCGCTTCCATTAGTACAGATTTGTCAGTCGCATCTTGCCTAGCTAGATCACTAAGGCGAGATTGCTAAATTTGGGTTAGTTCAGCTTCTTTGTTTGTTCTTTCATTTAAGCTCTGCAGGACCGAGGTCATATTAACATGATTCTCTTTTATTTGAGTGTTGCTGATGGTTACCTCTTGAACAGAATCTTTAATTGCCTCATAGAGCTTAAGAAAAGGGGCCAATGTTATAGTTAGCGAGGACATAACCACTTTTTCAATATGGTTCAAGTCTTTTTCTCTTTCAGTTTTACAGGCCTCAGTTATTATCCTTAGAATTTGTTTATTCCATATATCTCCTGTAGGTCTGTTTTCCTCTTCCAAGGTTAAGAGGCTGGCTAGATTGCTTCCCGTGTGGTCCTTCCTCACTTCTGCATTTTCCATACCTTCATCCACCCTAACCACTGGCAAAGTTTTATTTCTCCCATCCCAAAGTGGCAAATTATTTCCTTTCAGGGCTGTCCTATTTTCCCGATGGCCAAAAGGAGGTGTAGCGGTATTCTCAATCTTTTCTTTATCCAAGGCAGCCATTTTTTCATTGATCAAGCAGAAACTCCTTCTTTTTTCTCTTCCTATTTTATCCGTCAGTACAGTGATGTCTTGCATGATTTTATCTGCAAGGCATAAATTACTCAAGCTTGCCGGTACAGTGTCTACCGCATTGTTGGTATTAAATCTTTCTAATGGCCTCCGCCCTCCCAGACGGAAGTTAATAGATTCTGCGTCATAGTCATCTGTATGAACTCCTTTATTTACTTCATTTGGGGGATTTGCAGATCAAATCCCCTTCCCCTTTGTGGGGTTAGCTGCTATGGGGCATTTCTTCAATGTGGGACTAATCCTCTCTTCCCTATATGGTTGAAAAATGTCTATAGGGTCTTGCACTATCATTGATGGCCTTCTGTGGTCAGTATTTTCATTCTGATTGATCGAGTCCTGTAGAGCGTCTTCGATATGTCCCAATTCCAACACGTCCCATTTGTCACCTTGATCCCATGATGTTTCTACAGTTAGCTGGCTATTTACAATACTAGTCACGCCAGAGCTAAACTCTACCGCTGGTGGCCTTATAGAGTTTTCTAGACTCATGTCCAGTCTTTCTTGAGTTATTGATTCACTGAGGTCCACCCCTATCCCATCTTTAGGTACTGTTCCGATGACCTCATCCTCTGTTTGTAGCGTCTTCTGATTACCTACAATGTCTTCAAATGGATTAGTTGACAATAAGTTTGACTTTGTTGTCTCCTTTTCCTGTGTGGAGATAGAGTCCTTACCTGCTGGCACTTCATCAGGTGGAGCTACTTTCTCCTTGCAAATATCCTCAATTGTTATTTCAACTACTTCATTGGATTCTAGAAAGCTTTGTCCAGCTACTTTCCCCTCGCAAGTAGCCTCAAATACCGCCTCTACCTGGCCTGCAAATGTTGATGGGGAAAGCATTTATATGATTTCTCTTTCCCTGGGGATAGTACATGCCATGGGTAGTTCTGGAGAATTAGGTGCCAACCCCAGCTTATCACCTTTTTCCGCCAGCTGTGAAAGTGGTTTTTCCATATTTGATTGATTGTCTCCCACTGATAAGCTTTTCCTTTTATCAGTACAAAATGGTAATCGGCTTTGTTTTAGCATCGTAGTTTTCAAGGTTTGCTCCGGGCTCCCATTTACTTCTGGGAGTGAAGCAAATCTCTCTCTTACCTGCAGGCGTGTTCTTATTCCTGTTCCTTGCGTACCCTTTGAGACCGGGATTGACTTCATTCTCTCGAAGGGGTCTTCGTTATCTCTCGCCTCAGTGGCTTCCCGCAGCTGGTAGTCAGGCAGTACCTGTACCGCCACCGCAAGCAGCCAAACAGCCTAACAGCTCCTTCAATCCACAACAAACGATGCCCTTTGCGTGCCAGGCTTAGCGCCGCAAGGGTGTCCGGTGGCAGGTCTTATTGCACTTCCTGATGTCACAGAGGGCGGGCAGGGGGCGGAGGCAACTAGCGTAACGGCGTTCGAGCCTGCACGGCCCTCTCCTCGCAAGCAGGCACCTCAAATCCTCCAATGGCTGTCAGAGGGCAAGTGAGGGGGGCGAGGGGTGTCGCAGCCACAGCCTAACAGCTCCTTCAATCCACAACAAATGATGCCCTTTGCGCGCCGGGCTTAATGTCCTGGCTGTTGGGATAATTGTTGGCTATTGTTTCTATGTCATGGTAGGATTTCAGCACTCTTTTTCTGGATGCAGCTGGACCAAAGCTTATCCAGACTATATGTTCAGATTTGCCATATAACGCTGTGCCTGTTAAACAGTCTGCAGCTTTGTAGCATCCACATTCTCTATGGGAGAGCATTGTTATGCCAATGTTGTACAATTTTTGTGGCAGTGTTTTGTCAGATGATATGTCATAACAGAGGTCTTTTAGCTCTGTTTTCTCAGCTTTGGATAGGTAGTCTCTGACATATCTTGCAACAGCAGTGGAATTGTCTGCAATATAGTGTATATCTATGTTTGCATTTCACAAGAGGGCAATGATTGCATTGTAATCATTGATGTACTTTAAAGCTTTGTTTCTTTTAATGATGTATGTGTTTTTAGGTGATTTGCCTTTCACACTGTATCAAACAGAAAGCATGCAGCTGTTTACTTGTCCTTTTGCTAAAACTGGTCTAGGGAAAGCAACATGGATTTTGGAGTAGTATTTACCTTTGTTTTTACATCGGTGTCAGTAGTATTTACCACTCTTATGTGTTTAAAATCTGTGTATGTAGCTAGTATGTTTGGTTTCTGAAGGGATTATCAAGCCGATTCATGGAATTAATGTGCGCCGAAAATTCCCACGCAGAGGTGCCAAAACGTGCGATTCGCAGTAAAAGTGCGAAAATCGCAGTGCAACTGCGAAAATCGCAGGGAAACCAGCGCACATCGATTCATGGAAGTCCGTGCGCGAGAAAAATATTGGATGTGCGCTGAAAAAGTGCGCGGCGCACGGGGCACAGGTCATCCAACGGCGTCCACCACGGCCGCTGCGAAATCGCACATAGCGCGGCGCACATTACAAAAGTAGGCGGAACACGCGGCGTAACACTCGGAATGGGGAACAACACGTGAAAATATGGGCGTCACGGAGGAAGTACAGGAGGCAAGTGCGCGGAACGCCCACACGCTCGCATACAACTCGTATTCATGGAATCGAATAGGGCAAACCAGCGCACGGTCAAAGACGCGCACAGGGCCAAACAAGTACACCACAAGAAAGCAGGCAGTAGCGTCCCTGCGCCTGAAATAAATGTGCGCCAAAATGTGCGCTAACAAAAAGCACCCATATACAGCTATGATGACTGATCTATACAATGGCCCTCTAGGACAAATGAGGTGCAAAGGGGTAGCGACAAACACGGACACCCGCTGTGTGAAAAATAGCGTGTGCGTGTATTACGGGGTTCGTGGGAAGTTCCACACGCGAATTTGCAGGGTACGTGTATTTCGGTGTGCGCATGAAGTTCCACACGCAATTTCAGCAGGGTACGTGTACTCCGGGTGCGTGGCAAATTCCACACGCAAATCCAGCAGCCTACGTGTATTTTGGGGGTGCCGGGGAGCCCAACACCTGAATTGGCCATATGGGTCCTCCCAGCTGTTCCCTCTACACCCTCCACGGCCCCTGCAGGTGGCCCACACCACAGGGGACTACCCTGCACCCCTGCACATGTCCCGCAGGCAGCCCATCCACCATGGCCATGCCCCCCAGCCAACCCACATGTCACCTTGCACTACTGCCCACCAACGCATGTCTCCCAGCACCCCCACCCCCCAGCATCCAGGGGCACCCTCCACCAGGCCCCCACTCATGTCTCCCAGCATCCCACCCCCCTGCATCCAGGGGCACCCTCCACCAGGCCCCCACTCCTGTCCCCCTGCACCCCCACCCCCCTGTATCCAGGGGCACCCTCCACCAGGCCCCCACTCATGTCCAACTCATGTCCCCCTGTAATCCCACCCACCAGCACTGTAGGGCACCCTCCACCAGGCCCCCACTCCTGTCCCCCTGGACCCCCATCCCCCTGCATCCAGGGGCACCCTCCACCAGGCCCACACTCCTGTCCCCCTGTACCCACCCCCCTGCATCCAGGGGCACCCTCCACCAGGCCCACACTCCTGTCCCCCTGAACCCCCACCCCCAGCACTGTAGGACACCCAACACCAGGCCCCCACTCCTGTCTCCCTGCACCCCACCCCCCTGCATCCAGGGGCACCCTCCACCAGGCCCCCACTCATGTCCAACTCATGTCCCCCTGCACCCTCACCCCCCAGCACTGTAGGGCACCCTCCACCAGGCCCCCAATCCTGTCCCCCTGCACCCCCACTCCCCCTGTATCCAGGGCACCCTCCACCAGGCCCCCACTCCTGTCTCCCTGCACCCCCACACCCCATCGGTGCGATTTGCCTGGGTAAATGTATTCCAGGGGTGCGCGGGTAGTCTCACACGCGATTCCATCAGGGTACGTGTATTATGGGTCCGCGTGAACTTCCACACGCGATACCAGCAGGGTACATGTATTACGGGGTTCGCGGGAAGTTCCACACGCGATTGCCCTGGGTACGTGTATTTCCGGGTGCGCGGGAAGTTTCACACGTGAATTTGCAGGGTACGTGTATTTCGGTGTGCGCGTGAAGTTCCACACGCGACTGGGCCTGTGAGTGTGGGGTACGTTTATTAAAGGGGTGGGTGGGAATATTTACTTGCGACTGGGCCTGGGAGAGCGTGTTACGTGTATTCCTGGGGTGGGTGGGAAGATTTACATGGTCGCCTACAACGCGCCAAAAAATAAAAGGTGCAATCCTGAAACACGTACACCAGCATGAAGCAGGCGCACGTCCCGCGCAGCATAAAAGAGTGCGCAAACAACAAACAAGCCGAGACGCCAGGATGAATATACCGTTCCTAGCAGCAGTGGCCGTGGGATACCGCAGGAGGAGGAGAAGGATAGTCAGGGCCAGAATCTTCACACCCAGAACCAGCCTATTTGGTATGCCTGATGACCAGGTGTATGGGAGGTACAGGTTTCCACCACACATAATACTCAACCTGGTCAGTGAGTGGGAGGATGACCTCACATCACCCACCCTGTGCTCCCAAGCACTCAGCCCCCTGGAGAAGGTCCTAAATGTACTGCACTTCTTGGCTACCGGATCATTTCAGCAGACAAGTGCCATAGTGGGGGGATGTCACAGGCCACGCAGTCACGGTGCCTACACCAGGTGTTGGCCATCATCACTGCACGCCCATCAGTCCGCAGGCACATATACCTGCCCAGAACTCCTGCAGAAAGGCAGGCTGTCAGCCAGGATTTCTACAGGGTGGCACAATTCCCCAAAGTGCTAGGTGCCATTGATTGCACCCATGTGGCTCTACGTCCCCCCAGGGCATCTGAGCACATCTATAGAAACCGCAAGCACTGGCATTCCATCAACGTCCAGGTAGTATGTGATGCCAAAAGAATCATCACCTCAGTATATGCCAACTATCCAGGGTCCACCCACGACAGCTTCATTTACAGGATGTCAACCCTAAACCGGGACATGGAAGCTGGGCGGCATAGCGATGCATGGCTGCTTGGTGAGTAGAAATGCCACAGCACTCGCATGCATGACAGATACAGAGTAATGCCAATACCCCACTAATGATCCCCATCACCACCTCCCCAGGGGACAGTGGCTACCCTCTGAGCACACACATGATGACGCCAATTCGGAACCCCATCACGCCTCCCGAGGTAAGATACAACACAGCCCATATTGCAACACAGGGCATAGTGGAGCGCACATTCGGAGTGCTGAAGTCACCCTTTCGTTCCCTTGACCATTCTGGTGGGCAGCTGTTATACGCTCCCCCAGTAGTGTGCAGGATCATAGTGGCAGCATGTGTCCTGCACTATGTTGCAACACGCCGGGGCCTGGCTGTGGACATGGTGGTGCCCCCACATCCCCAACCACATGCACGCCCGCTGCACATGGGAGGGGAAAGGGCACGGGGTGAGGCAGCCCGTACGTAGCTGGTGGCTAATTACTTGACATAGAAAGCACACCCCTGTGGAGTGCACACAGCCCTGCCACATACCATCTGACAATCAATGATGACTCAATCTGACAATTCTGATGAATTATGGGACAGTCAACTGTCAGAAACACAGCAGCCTGAGATTGTTCATCTGGAAGTGTCACAATGTGTGCATCCCTACCTACACAAACACCACCAATGCAGTGTCATCCAAAGACACACTTCCATGCAGCAAAAATGAATACCCACTTGCAAAATACAACATGAGAACAGTGCCATGTCACCCAACCCCTCCCCGGCACGGCCACACAACACACCATGCCATGTCATGCAATGTGAGAGCAAACAACTTAATCCCCACAACATGCCCCAAGTGTCAACAACTACAGTGTCCCTAATGGAAACTGGCCACACATGAAATGCTCACATTAATGCAGGATCAACAACACACATTACCAAATACTTACCAATAATACCAATCACCTACACAACCTCCAACCTACCATAAACATGACAGTACGGACTTCAAAAATTGGTAGCCTCACTACCTGATAATGCCAGCACTTCGAACACTTCCAACTATACAGTGTTAGCGCCACGCAAGAGTGTAGGTGCACTGCTTACAACATGGACTCCAGTTCCAAAGTAGACCGCCTTGTGAAGACATGAGAAATGGACCTGCAAATTAGGAGGATGAGATGGATGCAGAGGCACATATCAATACACCATGCAGTGTACAATACAACAACAATATGCACTAGGAATGTATACACAGTATTGACTACAGACTGCCCACACATCAAATGGGAGTCCATCGTCACCGTGTAAGTCAATGTCACTTGGCACACCCTTTGCAAGCCCATGGAAACGGGAAGCAGGAGGAGCGTGTGTCACAAAAACCCAAGCATCTGACCCAAATTCAGGACAAGCCTGCATATGCCCAGCCACAATACAGCGTATGCCCACGGGAGCCACGCAAGGCAACACACTGCCCAAAAAATCAAGATTCAAAAATCAAAAAAAAAAAAATAAAGAAAAAGAAAAAAACCAAAAATTAAAAATCAAAAATGGCCATGAATGGGCCCGGGGTGGTGGGGGAGGCCACCCAGGAGGTCCGAGGACAGGTTGCACACCAAAACCCACCTGTGTGGATCTTGCGAGAAAAAAAACACCTCCATGGGCTCATGGCCTGCACGGCTACCCTACTGTGGTAGAATCGCTGCTGTCGCTCTCCTCACCCTCTGCAGCTGCATCAGGAGGTGGTGGCACTATGGGAGGCAGTGCACACAAAGCCCTAGTCTGGTCCTCCATGGCAGCAAGCATGCGGGTGTGGAAGGTCTGGTTCTGGAGGATAATTGTGCGTAGATCCCCATGCAACAACTCACGGGATGCCCGGACCTCCTCCCTAGTTGCCTGTATCTTTGCTGAGAGCGTACGTGTGAGCCGCTCCAGCTGCTGTTCTGTCCTCGTGTTAGCTGAAGCCTCAAGCTCAACCAGAGTTGCCCTGAGCTGACGGAGTTCCACCCTCAGGGCTTCCCTGTGGCCCTGGGACACAATAGAAATGGCTTCCCGCAGAGTCTCCAGTGCCGCCCGCCTGTCCCTGTTGGACGCCAACATGTCCTCCCTGTGTGACTGGCTAATGGAGTCTGTTGCCTGCTGTAGTTGTTCAATTAGCCTTTCTTGGGGGGCAATGGAAGTGGCCACCCTATCCATGGCCTGAGCCATCATCTCAGTTGATGCTGCCTGTTGGTTTGCCATACCGTATATGGATTGCTCCCATGCGGTATTGCCAGGTGGCATACGGCCACCGCATCGGCAGGCACCACACCTGTATGGGGCAAGGCGAACTGCGCCTTGCTGTGCCGGCACTGCCTGAGGCTGCAGGACTGCATTCCCCCTCTGATCTGCTGGCCCAGGAACAGGATCAGATGTAACAGAGTGTGACCCTGCATCTGTAACCACCAAAGGCGGACCTACCAACACTGACATCCCCATTGAGGGTTCTACCCCTGGTGCAGGTGGGTTGGACAGCACAGAATCCCTCCCAGAAACACTTACCTGCGACGGCACATAGGTCTCATCATCCGAATAGACACCTGAATAGAGCTCGGGGGAGTTGCACCCAGAGACACCCCTTGAGATGACGGCCTGCAGCAAGTGTGGGTTCTCACCCACCACCACACCACGTCCCTCACTGGTGCCCGGTCGGGCCTGAGACCCCTCCTGGGTCTGCACCATCTCCACAACCCCAGCAGTATCAAGTGTGTCATTCCCTGCAAAGACATGAAAGAAAAGAAATGGGAACAGGCATTAACACCATGGAACACAATTAGGGCTGAGAAGCAACAGAAACAGTACTTCATTGACACATGTACCACATGACTATAACCCTCCCATGCATGCACTGTCACTGCGTATGAAGGGGAGGCAAATGGCACACATTGATGACACCAAGATGGAAGACCAACAAATTTGCTGCATGCTGCCTAGCAGTGCCATCACACATTGGCCTGTGATTGGCATGTCCAATACACATACATGACACATGCCATTACACAGATGGCATGCACCCTAGCCATGTCACACACGTGACAATAGGACTGAGAAATGCCTAGTGAAAGTGGTGGAAATCAGCCTGAATGAACACAGAATGACATGCAACTATGTTGTGGCAATATGACAAATTAAAGGGCAACTGGCGTGAGGTTGGGCTGAATGTCTACTGTTGCCAGAAGGGATACTGCAACACCCAAATTCTGGTGCGCATGAATGTATTGGATGAAGCACATGGGTGACCCAAACCACTCAGGCACACACCCCCTCACCTGGCACTCAATCAGAAGCACTCACACACACACCATGCACATGGATGACACACACATGCATGTGCACTCACCGGACAATGCCTCGTAATCTGGCAGGTCTCCCACGCCTTGGATCTGTTCCTCCGTGACGTAAGTCCCAGTAACATACTCATGTGGAGTGAGTTCTATGTCCTCTGCCGGAGACCCACCTCCAGTCACTAGAGTTGCGGCATGACTTGAGGCCAGCTTTTTCTTTGCCCTCCGCTTAAGGTCATTCCAGCGCTTGTAGCAATCATTAGCTGTGCGCCTCACGAATCCAAAGGCACTTATGAGTTCCACAATGGTCTGCCAGTGTGATTGACGTTGTGCAGGTGTGGCCTTGCATCCTGCAGTAATCACCATTTGGCTGTCATGTGCAGACACATACTCCACAAGTGCATCAAGTTCGGCCTGATTGAAGCTGGGCTTCCTTGGTGGGCCGGACTGTGTAGCCGTGTCTGGGGCATCAGCCTGTACTGGACGAGCACTCTTCCTCTTCCGCTTGGAAGGTGGTGGTGATACTGAGTGTCCTATGCCGCTCTGGACAATATGGACAGGAGCCCCGGTGGACTGTGGACTAGGAGTGTGGGAATGAACACTCACCATGGGACTTGGTGCAGGCATTAGCTGAAGTGTGATGTAGTCAGGGGGAACGTCAGCAGGATGGACTGGGACCGATACTGTCCTGGCTGGGACACTCAGAGCTGGGGTGGATGGAGTCACAGCTGCCCCTGCAGCCTCCCCACCCTGCCTACTCGGGGCAGCAGATGACATAGCTGCCCCTGATCCATGTGGGCTGGTGACACCAACGTGCACCGCCACACGTGGCCTAGACCTGCTGACCTGGAAGGCAGCCATGGAGTCACTCTGTGCCAGGTCTGGTGCCACAATGGGTTGGTCCAACAAGGGCTGAGCAGGAATGGTGTCAGCCACGTTACCCTCCACCGGGGGGGGGCATGGGTGTCCCTGACTGGTCATCCACACATGGGGGGCTAGGGGCACCCTGCAAGTCCTGGCCACGTCCCCTACCGTATCCACCACGGCCACCTCTTGTGGCTCGGCCACCTTTGCCACCCTTACCGCGTGCTCGCCTCCCGACCATGGCACTGATGTTGTTGTGCGTCTGGGAGTTGCAGTAAACTATTGTCCTGGGCAATTGGGGGTCAAAGGGGTAGGGTACTAGATGGAATTCGTACCCTAGTGCTCTAGAAAGGCTGTATGTGACCCCTGGGGAAAGATGATGGGTCCAGCAACGCACAGGCACCCCGAAAAAGGGAGATAATGTGCAAGCAACCCCTCCTAGACCACGTGCGTGGAAAAAAAAACCTGCACTACGCGGTGGCACCCAGAAACACAAAAATGAACGTATGCGTGTCACACGCAGCCTAGACTGACCGCTGAAGGGGTAGGCAACACACGGGGCAAGCACAGATGTCAAATATGTGCGCGACTCACCGTCTGCCAGGAAAAATCACGTGAAAAATACGCGCGTGTGTGCGTTGGCAACACCCCGACCAAAAGAAGAATTGTACGCTGTCTGAGGAGACAGAACAACAGGAGAAGTGAACGCTGTTTGAGGAAACAGGCCCAGGAAAAAGACAAGAAGACAAAACGCTGTCAGAGGTAACAGGGAGTACGAACTTGGAACGCCGTGAAGTAAATCGCGTGTGAACCGACAAGAAGTACAGATTTCACCCACTTGCTCTCCACGAAAAGCACATACAAAGAAATGGCGTTCTACACGTACCTTTTAAACATGCCCACACGTCCAACGTCACTTCCACATGTACGCGCTAAAGCCCCATCCTCCAATTACACGAGCTGACACTCTGACGTGCAGTCATTGGACGTGTAACATGCACCCGTGTTCAGGGAAACGCCCGCGCACGCACGTCACAGACGCGCATACGCGCTGGTGGCCTTTGGTCCAATGAATTCACGTACGTGTGCTGACGCACTTACGCGCTAAGGCCCTTTCCTCGAATTACACGCAGACGTGCAAGATTTTCATGTGCCAAATCACTCCGTATCAAGCTGGCCACACGTAAGCACACGGAAGACCACACTCCTGCACAGAAGGCCGAATTACTGCCCCCCAGGGCTCCGAGCACGCTCCCACCTGCCATCTGCTGCTGCCTGATTGCCTGCTGCCCACGTGCCCTGCCATTTGCTGCCTGCACATCAGCCAGGGGTGCTGTTGCTGTGACCACCCCTGCTGGAACCGAAGACTCCCAACTGGGATTCCATCGCTCCACAGCCCAGCCCCAGAACCCAGTTGCCCACCCACTCCTGCCTCTGGGGTTGTCATGTCAGGCACTGCAACATCTGGTACCACTGACAACCCCTGGCCAGAGAGGCAGAGGTGCACCAGCTTCACTGCCACTGAAGTTGGTGTCCTGGTGGAGCAAGTCCTGGGGCAGTAAGATGCCCTCTTCGGAAGTTTGCGTGCCCACAAGGAAGGACGGACTCGGATCTGGACGGATCTGGACAGACATCGTGACTGCCATCAACGCGGAGGGGGTGGCAGTCCGACTATTCCATCATGTCTAGAAGTGCTGGGAGGGCTTCAGGTCCAGGACCCTCAACAAGGCCACTTGTCGGACGATCAGATGAGTGTCCTGGAACGCATATCCCCAGCGCTCCACGTCCAGGTCCTTGAGAGGGAGACTCGTCTGGAGTCGAGCGGTAAGTGGACATGTATCATGATTGTAAGCTGTGTGTGTGGTGATGTGCCAGTAGTGTGCTGGTTGCACATGTGTTTGTATGGGGCCAAGTATGGCTGGGGGTGTACAGGGCCGTGAGGCTAACACATGCGAGGGCTCTCATGTGTGAGACATGGATGGTGCCTGTGTGTGTAGGCTTGCATGCCAAATGCAGTTGTGTGGGCACACATGTTTGGATGAATGTGTATGTAAGTAGGCATGTTCGTGATGTCACACATGGATGTTGTTTTCAGCTGCATGTATCAGCACTGTGTACATGTGCATGTGTGTGTATTTGACAAGGGTGCAACAGTGATGCAACATGGATGCATGTGACAGCGGGATGTGGAAGCCTGATTGGCAGATGTGACATGGATGCCGATCTGAACACTGCGACAGTTGGCAGAGGTGTACACATGCATGCAAGTGTGGTGGTGTGTGCGCATGTGTAGTGCACTCCCTGTGTTGCATGTGATGTCTGGCTCACCTTTGCCTGCTCATGCTGTTGTATGTGTATGGATGGTGTTGGCTGTTGCGATATGGCTGTGGTATGGCTCATGTGTGCAAGTTGAAATTACATGTGTGTTGGCGATTGTGATGCCATGTCTGAGGTTTGCCAATGCCACTCATGTACAACTGTCATGTGTGTATGTGTCCATTGTACAGTGCCCTGATGCCTGTGTTTTATTTCTCCCTGTCTGCAGCATCAACTGATGAAGAGGGCGGAGAAGGTGCTGTGGAGCACAGCGGCGGGGATCGCACCGCCAGCCGGAGATCCAAGGCCTTGCTCCCCTCCCAGGTTGTGATCTCGTCGGGGAGTGAGGAGTCCGGTGCCGCGTCCCAGGCCACAGCTGCTGGGGGGAGGTCCAAGAGGCGGAGGTCGGAGTTGGATTCCTCGGCAGCAGAAGGGGCACCTGGGACCCCACAGGGCCCAACGGGGGAAGAGGCACAGAGTCATCCAGGTTGGTGGGGGGTTTGGTGGAGGAGGAGGCCGTGCAAGCAACAGAGACGGGGTCTGGAGGTGGGGATTCCACTGGTGCTAGTGGTGCAGTGCAGGACCAGGGACAGGAGGCAGCACAGGCCGCCGCGGAGGTGCCTGTGTGCAATCCTGTCCCTGATCCTGTCACTGCATCATCTTGCACCAGCAGGGATGCCTATGTCCAGACCTGTTTTCAGGCAGGGGATGAGCTCACAACAACTGGCCTTCCTCTGCCTGCGGACGCGGCTATCCTGGTCCGGGTTGAGCCTTTCCTGACTGGTGTGGCGTTGCGTCAACGGGCCATGCGAGGTGACCTGCAGTCTTTTCATGAGGAGACTGCACGTCATCTCGGATGGCTCGTTGACCACGTCGGCCTACTGGGACAGGTCACCCAGGCCGGATTTCTCCGTTTGATGGGGCTTGCTCAGACCCCCTCCTCAACTGAACCCCCTATGCGCCAGTCGTCCTCCGTGCCATCTTCCCACTCATTAGTCACCTGGGTGCCCTGTGGAGCTGCCTCTGATGGTGCAGCCAGGCTGGTGGAGGAGGCATCCCTGCCACAGTCGGGAGTCGGACGTCCAGCAGGGGTGGCCACATCAACAACTGCACCCCAGCAGGTGGAGGATGTGCAGGCAGCAGGAGCCAGGGCACGGGCACAGGCACAGCAGCAGCAGCAACGAGGTGGGAGCCATGATGGCTCGGGGCCTTCGACATTGGAGGGGCAGGCATCAGCCGGAGGGCAGGAGGACCCAGGATGGGAAGTGTCTTCTGTGTGGCAGTGGTTGGGCCACGCCATAGATGCGGAGCGGCAGCAGGCGGAAGAGGCACGGCTCACGATGGTCAGGGTGGAGAACTCCATGCGGAGGGCCCTGAGGCAGGCCGAGTGCCTCGAGGCAATCCGCAGGGAGTTGGAGGTGAACATGTCGACGGCCCTGTGGACCCTCAGGGCCATGGAGGAGGACCACCTCTGGGACATTGAGCAGGAGTTCGATGATGCCCTCGCCCGGAACATCCCGAAGTGAGCCGTCGGACTGGCCCGCTGCCCTTGTAAATAGTTCTGTAGTTAGTGTTAGGTTTCCTTAGGTTTTGCATTTTTTTTGGACCTTTTAGACAATGGGCCACATTTTTGTATATAGTTTTTTTATTAGGTATAGGTTTCATTTCTTCTTTTGGGATCATGGACCCTGGATTGTTTATCTGTATATAGTTGACTGTTGGATTTTCTATTTTTTTTTTATAATTTACCCATGGAGCAATGGTTTTCGATTTTAATTTTCCATTGGATTTACTTTTGTGAACTGTGACTTTGTACACCTTTCCTTTGGATTATGATTTGTGGTTTTACATTATTTTATGGACATGCTGCTTTCTTTTTTAAATTCCCATTTTCGTTTGTTTATTTTTGATTCAATTTATGTTGCTTTTAATACATATTTTTTCTAAAAAACTTCAATGTGTAGTATCATCTCATTGGTTTCATGCATATCATGATATGGGTTTTGACATTCACTGACACCCATTTTGTGTATGTGAGGGACATGTGTTCATTTACAAACTTGCCATTGGGGTTGTATCATGTAATTGCCATTTCTAAGTGGGTGGATGCAATACTTGGGTGGGTGTGTGGCATTTGGAGGCTGCCCATAAGGCCCAGGGATCTATATTGTGATGATGTGTTGGCTGGGGGACATGTGTGGGGGCCTGCTGGCAGGTGCCCCTGATTGGTGGGGGGTGGGGGTGCAGGGGGACATGAGTTGGACATGAGTGGGGGCCTGGTGGAGGGTGCCCCACAGTGCTGGGGAGTGGGGGTGCAGGGGGACATGAGTGAGGGCCTGGTGGAAGGTGGCCCACAGTGCTGGGGGGTGGGGGTGCTGGGAGACATGAGTTGGACATGAGTGGGGGCCTGGTGGAGGGTGCCCCTGACTGGTGGGGGGTGGGGGTGCTGGGGGACATGAGTTGGACATGAGTGGGGGCCTGGTGGAGGGTGCCCCCAACTGGTGGGGGGTGGGGGTGCTGGGAGACATGAGTTGGACATGTGTGGGGGCCTGGTGGAGGGTGGCCCACAGTGCTGGGGGGTGGGGGTGCAGGGGGACATGAGTCGGGGCCTGGTGGAGGGTGCCCCACCGTGCTGGGGGGTGGTGGTACAGGGGGACATGAGTGGGGGCCTGGTGGAGGGTGACCCACAGTGCTGGGGGGTGGGGGTGCTGGGAGACATGAGTTGGACATGAGTGGGGGCCTGGTGGAGGGTGCCCCACAGTGCTGGAGGGTGGGGGTGCAGGGGGACATGAGTGGGGGCCTGGTGGAGGGTGCCCCACAGTGCTGGGGGGTGGGGGTGCAGGGGGACATGAGTGGGGGCCTGGTGGAGGGTGGCCCACAGTGCTGGGGGATGGGGATGCAGGGGGACATGAGTGGGGGCCTGGTGGAGGGTGCCCCTGGATGCTGGGGGGTGGGGGTGCAGGGGGACATGCGTTGGTGGGTAGTAGTGCAAGGTGACATGTGGGTTGGCTGGGGGGCATGGCCATGGTGGATGGGCTGCCTGCGGGACATGTGCAGGGTTGTCCCCTGTGGTGTGGGCCGCCTGCAGGAGCCGTGGAGGGTGTCGAGTGAACAGCTGGGAGGACCCACACGGCCAATTCACGTGTAGGACTGCCCGGAACCCCCGGAATACATGTAGGCTGCTGGATTTGCATGTGGAATTTCCCCTGCACCTTGGAATACACGTACCCTGCTGAAATCGCGTGTGAAACTTCACGCGCAACCCGAAATGCATGCACCACGGACAATCGCGTGTGGAACTTCCCGTGCACCCCGAAATACACATGCCCAGGGCAAGTGCGTGTGGAACTTCCCGCGCACCTTGGAATACCCGTACCCTGCTGAATTCGCGTGTGGAACTTCCCGCGCACCCCGAAATACACGAGCCCAGGGCAATCGCGAGTGGTACTTCCCGCGCACCTTGGAATACACGTACCCTGCTGAAATCGCATGTGGAACTTCCCGCGCACCCTGAAATACACGTACCCAGGGCAATCGCGTGTGGAACTTCCTGCGAACCCCTTAATACACGTACCCTGCTGATATCGCATGTGGAAGTTTATGCGGACCCATAATACACGTACCCTGATGAATTTGCGTGTCAGACTACACGCGCAACCCTGATATACATGTACACAGGTGAATCGCACTACTGGGGGGTGGGGGGGTGGTAGAAAGGAGTGGGGGCCTGGTGGAGGGTGCCCCTGGATGCTGGGGGTGGGGGTGCTGGGAGACATGAGTGTGGGCCTGGTGGAGGGTGCCCCACAGTGCTTGGGGGTGGGGGGGCAGGGGGACATGAGTTGGACATGTGTGGGGGCCTGCTGACAGGTGCTCCACAGTGCTGGGGGGTGGGGGTGCTTGGAGACATGCGTTGTTGATCAGTAGTGCAAGGTGACATGTGGCTTAGCTGGGGGGCATGGCCATGGTGGATGGGCTGCCTGGGGGACATGAGCAGGGGTGCAGGGTGGTCACCTGTGGTGTGGGCTGGCTGCAGGGGCCATGGAGGGTGCAGAGGGAACACCTGGGAAGACCCACACGGCCAATTCACATGTGGTGCTCCCCGCGCACCCCTGAAATACACGTGCCCTGATGGAATCGCGTGTGATACTTCCCACGCACCCCTGAAATACACGTACCCTGATGGAATTGCGTGTGATACTTACCGGGCACCCCTGAAATACACGTACCCTGCTGATTTTGCATGTGATACTTCCCGCGCACCCCTGAAATAAACGTGCCCTGATGGAATCGCGTGTGATACTTCCCGCGCACCCCTGTAATACACGTACCCTGATGGAATTGCTTGTGATACTTCCCGCACACCCCTGAAATACACATACCCTGCTGATTTTGCGTGTGATACTTCCTGCGCACCACTGGAATACACGTGCCCTGATGGAATCACATGTGTTACTTCACGCGCACCCCTGATGTACACGTACCCTGGACAATCGCAAGTGAAACTTCCCACAAACCACTGAAATACACGTTCCCCGCTTGGCGTTTGCTGTTTGGCAGCCCTGTGAACTGGTCCAGGGTTAACGCAGCCCTTTGCGATTAATTGGGAATTTTGATGGCTTTTCCTTGTGCGAGGGCGTTCTTGGGGGCGTAACTGGCGCTGCTGCAGGGTCGCTGCGCCACTCTGCGCCACGGCTGGTTTTGGAGGCTAAAATCCATGAATACGCTGTGCGATGAAATGGATTTTATCGCACGCGGCTGGCGCAGTGTATGGCACGGGGACACTGTGCACCAGCCGCGTGCGCCACTTTTGTGCGAAATTCTATGAATTACCCTGTATGTATTTGTGAATAAACTGCATAACAGTAGCATCACCGTCATGACCAAATTTAGGAGCATCATTTAGCCAAAGAAGCATGTGGATGTGTGGTGCTCCTCTGGATTGATATTCTTTTTTCCCAAAAAAGTGTTCCACTTCTCCGAGTGGAGAGTTATTTTTATGACAGATGAAGTGCAGCATGGCAATACAGCGTTGGTGAAAGTATCTTGAGACATTTACAGGGTCAAGAGTGTTCCCCTGGTGCTTTTTATGTCTATTCCTTCTTTATTTTGGTTTGCTATGCGTAGGAAGTCATACAAGTCATCCCATGCATATTCTTCAAAACTTAAAGTAACAAACCATTTGGGTGGCCCGAGGTTCTTTAACATACACCGTACATCAGCGTGATGTCAAAACCAGTATTCCTTTGTGCCACACATGTTTGCCAAGACATTTGTGATACTTGACTGCAAAACCTCATCTTTGTCTTTTATCTCTTGAAGTAGTTGGGTAGCAGGCATGTTTAAAAAAATTGGAGCCTGTTTTCAATGTGTGTGCAACTGCGTACATAGAGTTGCAAGTTCACTTTCGAACATGAGGTGGAATATGTATTCAACATTTTGTCTGAATCTAGGGTCTTCAGAATCCATTCGTAAAGAGCGGTATTCTGATGCTGTTACGTGTGTGGATCTTTCATCATATCTTCCCCCTTTTCCTGTAGGAATGAGTAGAGGAAAGGCTTGTGCTTCTGCATTTTTCTCCCATATGCTGATTGGAGATCCTTTGGCTTGACACATTTTATATGTTATGATGTATGATATATATGTTTCTAATGCGTTGTCTATGGTGTCTTTGGAGTATAGTGGGTGAATTGTATACTGGTCTAAAATATTGGATGCAGTAATAGGATCTGCAAGTTCAAACTGGCCAGTTGGTGATGAATCCTACATTATTTGGGTGGTTTCCATTAAGTTCTGTTCAATGTTTATACCTTTGTAGAAGTCATTGTTTTCTTATAGTTATGGTAGGGCTTTCTAACTTTGTTTAAGTCCACTAGTTGTTGCCACATGGGTTTGTCTTTCGTTGGTACACTATTAACTAGGATAATCAAATATTGATATATTGGCCATTGCACTCCTAGAGTTTCTATATTTTAATTAAGATTTAATGGCCAAAAACTACTTTGTCATGAATGCCTTTTAGTAATTCAGAAGGAGTCAATATGGCTGTATTGGGGTGACGGCTTATTATAGCTTGAAATGGGTCTACTGTTTGGATAATGATGCTTTCATACAAATTAAGCTGTTGGAGAGGTTTTGGAAGTGGGAATATTTGCAAGTTATTAGTGACAGTACATGACGTCATTTGGTTATTATCAAGCATTCTATAGCAGTCTGTGCAAAGTTTTGAGAGGTCACTTATTTTGTATTTGTTTTCTGTTGTAAGATATAGAGCTAATTGAAACCATTGGGATTCCTCATTGTCTTCTATTTTGTAAGTCATATCTACAATTTTTGTGCTCTTTTTATAAAAAGTTCAGTGACAACACACACATACTTTGGTAGTTCAGCAGATGTGCTTTTAAACTTTGCTATTTCTTTGTTGTATGTATTTATTAGCAGATTGGTGTTTGTAAGGTTTTCACTGTTCGCTAAAGTTATTGAATTGTCTAAGTCATCTTCACTTCCAAAATATTTACTTTGGATGTGGTCTATTTGTTAAAGGAGTTCTTCGGCTGTCCCATGTAGGTGAATGTTATTAAAATGCTGCAGTTGTAAGGCAGGACTTTCTGCATAGTGGAATGGTGTGTTGCTAACATTTTGATGTGTTGGAAGGTGCTTTTGCCAGCAGGTTTTGAAATGAAGGATAATGAATGTCCTCGCAATCCAATGTAGTTGTGCACTGGACAGGAGTCCATGGTGTGTAAAGTTTTTATTTTAATTTTGTCTTTTACTTTCACATAGTGATTGAGGAATTTTTTTAAAGATGTGAAGGATTGTTTCTGAATGTTACACATTGAGCTGCATGGCCATTTGTAGACTGGATGGATTGGTTGGGTGGAAGGAACAGTTGATTGCAAGTTTGTTCGGGATGTTTTTCAGTAAGGGTTTCTTGTGCCATAATGGTGTTTTCTAGCATTTCATGCCCTCAGCCATTACTATGTATGGCAA
Organism: Ambystoma mexicanum; assembly: GCF_040938575.1. Classification (NCBI taxonomy): domain Eukaryota; kingdom Metazoa; phylum Chordata; class Amphibia; order Caudata; family Ambystomatidae; genus Ambystoma; species Ambystoma mexicanum. The sequence goes on along the minus strand of NC_090937.1, from coordinate 593,987,492 downwards.
TTGGATTTTTCTGTTCTTGTTTATGAGCCTCTTCATTGAAATATGGTTCTGTGCTGCTTGTTTGAATCCATTCACCTTCACAGGAATTCACAAATATATCTATTTTCACATTGCCATGTTTAGAAGTTATTTGTGTAGTTTACTGATTCATTTTCTTAGTGGTTTCATTCTGGTTAAAATTAATATAAACAATTTTCTTTTGAGCTGAAGTGTGCTATCAATGAGAGCTTCCAGGATTAGTCTTCTGCCGTAATTTTTAAGGGTTGAGTGTGACATTTCCGCTGTTTTCATAAGATTGTGAAGTACTTTACAGTGGAAATTGTTTTGTAAAATAATATTTTGGGAATGTTTATTTATGGCTATGTTAACATTGGTAGATATAGTGGTAGGGTCATTAGCAGTTTTATTCTTCTTTATACTTTAAAAAAAAATGTTTTTGGAAAAAGGGCCCTATTTTTCTTTTTAGTGTTAGCTGGTTCAGATTTGTTGACTACTGTATTAGCAGCTTTGCTTGGATATTTGCTATAAATTCTGCTAGAAGTGGATGAGTATTTTGCATTTTTATTTTTATCTGCTCTATTTTTTCTATTTTTTGTATGGAGTTGCTTTTTACTATGCATTCTGTTCTGTCTGTTGGAGAACAAAGTGTGGGTTTGAAAGTTGTTGGATATATTTGTGTGCATTGTGAATGAGTGTGTGAATATGAGGACAGACATAAACAGAGGGCTGTGTGATTGAGTAATGGGCTGCTAGTTCTGGTTGGGAAGGTTGCAAGAGTAGCTGGGTGTGTAGATGTGTGAAGGGCTTGGGTTAGTGCGTAAGAGAGTGGTTTTGTGAATTGATAAGTAAGGACATTACATTTTTTACAGGATAATAGTGGGTGTTATGGTAATGGTGTTTAGATGAGAATACACATAATGTACATGCTGAGGTGCAATGAATAAGAGTGAATTAAATTTGGTTTGTTTGAAAGGCATTTTGTAGGCTACAATGTGGCTACACTGTACTGTATACATAAGAATACTAATACACTAGTACAATTACGTTGTAGGATGTGAAGAGTAGTTTTCTTCAGAATGTCGTCTTCCAGGATGTTGTTCTTCACTGCAATTTGGAAAGAAGAAAATGAGTGGGTATGTATGGTAATGTTGAAGTATTTTTAGTACAAGAAGACATTGTTTTTGAGTGTAGGAGCAGTTGTTGGGAAGAAGAGTTAATAACGTTGGGCTTATTACGAGTATGGTGGTAACCCTGCCATTGCTGCAGATGGGTTGTCACCAGATTCCTAATACTTTTACGTCAGCTAGCTTCCCGGTGCCAACAGGACCTGTAATGTCCTGTTGGCCTGGAAAGTCAGGTGCCGGAAATTGACAGACACTATGGGCCTCATTACAGGGTAGACGGTAAGGGTTTACCGGTACCGGTATTTTACCGGTACCGGTAAATCCTTACCGCCTTACTACGAGGTCCCTTTGCGGGTTGGGGAATTTAACGCCTCCTTTTTGCAGGCGTTAAAAATCCAACCCGCAAAGGGACCAGGGTGCTAATTATGGTACCGCAATTTGCGGTACCATAATTAGCGCCTTCCCCATTCCCATTATGCCCTATGGGGCAAAAATGGGAATGGGGAAGGGCAATGGAGGAAGGAGGAATTACCACCTTCCCAACCTTGGAATAGGGCGGTAATTCCCCTTTCCTCCAAGGCGGTACCGGTAAATTACCAGCATGAACCATGGCGCTAATAGCGCCATGGTTTACCGCCTACCGTGTAATGAGGCCCTATGTCTGTGGGGTTGCATAGGACTCTATAGGAATGGGGAGATGGGAGCACTGGCAGCATTGCTAATGGAGCCACTGGTTCCATGATAAGTATGCCAAATGGCACCGTAGCAAGAAAGTGTGATATTTTTATACAAATGTATGTCCTTTTTGGGAGGCTGTACATGAAAGTTAAAAAATTGTTTTGTCAATTTATAGCAGCACTGTGCAGAACCTTTTTCTAAAAAAAAGAAATGGAGATGGAAAATATTTGTAGAACACTTCAAAGTGGCACTTGCGTGAAGGTTTATATTTTCAGTACATGCATACTTGCAAATGGGATGCATTGTAATATGTAGTTGCTTATTAAATGATGGTTCTTTTGTTGGGATTGTGGGAGTTGTGGTTGCACCTTTTGCATTAGAAAAGGTGCACTGTAAGTCCCAGAATGTAGAGAAAAATCGAGGATCGATTTAGCATGTCCAGATTAGAAAGGGGAATGTTAACAAGTATGCATGTGTGTGAAAGTTAATGAAATTGCACACACTGGGTGTTATTGCAATATTTTGGAGAAATCGTTTCCATTTTCTTTCATGTATGTATTCAAAATTACACAAAGCACTGTTGTAAATGTATACATGCATTTATTTGTTTTGATTCAAATGGTGCTGAAATAAATATTTGTAAACACATTGCTTTTTGCCATTTTTCATTTCATGTGCATCCCATGCTTTGGTAACATAGATGCACTTATTGTTTTGAGTTTGTATTTGTTGTATTTTTTTGTATAACTTTGTTAGTTGGAGAATTGGTGTTGAAAGTGACAGCATGAAAGTAAAAAAATAACACTTGGTAGAGTGTGATCGGTCATATTGGCAAGTATGCATGTATTGGTAATAACTTTGACACAGGATCTGGGGCTGAAACTGTTGTGAAAATTCTTATTAAAAGAAAATCTTGCAACCACACAGCATTGTAAGTAATTGCCTGTTGATGTCAGGAGGTGGGACAAATGAGAATATGATGATTGAATGGGTTAATGCAGGGTAAATGGTAGGAACCTGTTTATATGCATTTGGAATATAGTTGGAAATGTAATTTTAAAAATGTATGCATACCTGCATTGTGTGTTGATAGATGCAGATGTGGTTGACTCTTCAAATAGAAATATTGGAGATTTTTACAGTAGTTTTTGATGCAGGTGCTTGGGAGTAACAGGAGACATGTAGTCTGAGAGTTCTACAGTACATGAAAAGTGTTGAACTGAGATGACAGACTTAGATGTAGAGCTGTTGGATGTGATTGGTGGATGGGTGAGTGACTGCTTGAAAGTAACCAATGAGGGAGTGCTACAAAGATTGAAGGGGAAAGGGAAGAAGGTCTGCCCTGTGTTTTTCAGTGTCCACAGACAGCACGCTCGTCGGAAGGTAGGTTGTGCCACATCTGGGTCTTTCAAGGATGCCTGGCATGGAAAGGGGACTGTGGGGATTAGCCAATGAGGTGTTCTGGACAAAGGGGTATGTTCATTTTTGCATCATGTTGGGATGACATCCTTCCCAAATGAGAACATTCTGTTGGATGGTAGACTTACTTAGTTCAGTGATGGTATCACTTTTACTGACTGTGTCAATTCAATCTTTCTTGACAATATTAAAAAATGCACTCAGAAAGGTCTTTTGAAAATGATGTAGAGTGTAGGAAAGGAAATCAGAAAAAACCCTCACCCAGGAAAAAAAGGTTCTTTTCAGAGCTAGTACTAAAGAGTAAATAACTTACATTGCGTTTAATTTCTGTCCCCACACCCTTCAATTGGACGATCTGTACATGGACACAGCAGTAGTCGATGGCCGGCACATGCCACATTCGGGTCTTTTGAGGATGCCAGGCATGGAAATCAGACTGTGCAGACCAGGGGATTAGCCAATAAGTTTTCCTGGGTGTGGTATGCAAGGAGAGTGTTTGGCAGAAAATGTGTTTGCTTAGAGGAGTGCAGATGGCTATGGCTATGGCTTTGTCTTTCAGGAGGCAGAGTGTGTGGATTTTGGGGTCTTGCGGATCCATTGGTTGAAGGTGTATGCAGAGCAGTGTGGAGTGGCTGGACATCTTAGATGTCATGATGTTTAAGTGCGTGGCATGAAGTGGGTGGACTTGCTCCCATTTTGTGTCATTTTGGTCACACTGCAACATCCGGACATTATCATTGTTCATTGTGGAGGGAACAGTTTAGGGCATGTAACTGGAATGTCACTGCAATTTGCAATGGAGAAGATATTTGGCAAATTAAAAGGAAATGTTCCCGAATTCTCAACTGATTTTTTCTCGCATTGCCCAGAGACAGCTGTGGATGCGCTTAAGTTCATTTGGTCCACAAATGGTGAAAGCGAGGCACAATGTCAACAAGGCTGTGTCTGCATTTTTGGGAGATGTTGGCATGGCGTCTTTCCATAATAAACATATTAAATTTGATATTGCCAATATTTTCTGCTGAGATTAAGTACATCTTACTGATGCTTTTTCTACAAAACTTTCCAAATCCTTTGAAGCACTTTTTGTAAATATAAAAGCATTGTCCAGTGTACCTACTGTTTTTCAAGCAAAAACAAAAAGTTTAGTTCAGTCGAATGTTGCTTAGTTTACTTTAAAACTTGAAAAAATTTCAAAAACAAAAATAATACAAAAAAGGCTCTTTTCAGAGCCAGAACTTTCCCATGCCAAAGAGTTCAATATTTTTGATGCCACCACCACCCACATTTTTTAGATGTCTGCAGGCTACCACACTGTCTGTGGACTTCGCAGGCAGCATAGGGGCCTGTAACTATTTTGGGTACTTCTATTTTTTAACTGTGAAAGGTGGCTCTGAAAAGAAACTTTTTTTGTGGCTCTTTTTTCACAGGAGAGACAAGGGAGGGGAGGGAAGGGAGGAAGGGGCACCAACCACAGGGATGAAGGGGCAGGTGGAGAGAAGAAGAAGTTGGGTGTGCCTTAATCAAGTAGGGGGCAGTATTTCTCATGCTCCTTGACTGCAGCCTCGAAAGCACTCTCAAACTGCTCCCTCCACAGAGCGGTGTGTCACAGTACATACAGTGTACTGTCACCTGCGAAAGATAAGGGTTGAGTGTGTCGTGGAAGGCCTGCAAGGCTTCTGCTGGGTCCTCTGCCCCACAGGAGTGTGCCTTGTGGTGGCAAGAGTGGATGATGAAGGTGCAATAATGGCCATCAGCCTTCTCGTCCCCTTGAAAGGTACAACCTTTCGCACTGCTCACTTGTGATTTGATCTGGGGTGGTGCCAAATGGATGTGGTCCCTTAGATGTACAGACCTGGTGTTCCGCGACTGAGTACAACCTTGCACTGACCGTTTCCCCCCAAGCCTTAGGTACACTCCCAATGGTGATAAAAAACTGCCACACCCAAGGTTCACAGCGGGATGTCATCTTCCTCTTGATCCACTTCTGTATCAACAGGCCTGTTGCCCTCTCCAGGCCCTTCAAATGGTGGTGGTGGTGGGGCAGCTGCAGTGGCCATGCAAGCCATGTCTCCAACAAGCATCTAACCTTGTCCGCACAAGCCTTAGATAGACCCCCATTGGTGGTAAAAACCTGCCACATCCAAGATTCACATTGTGAGCCGAAGAGATGGACTTCCAGTACCTAATCCTGATTCTCCTCTTGATCCACTTCTGTATAACCACACCTTTTCCCCTTTCCAGGCCCCCCAGAAGGTGGTGGTGGGGCAGCTGCAGTGGGCATGGAAGCCATGTCTCCAACAAGCAGAAAAGACAATGAGGAGCAGTAGTGGTTGGGTTTCTTTAGAGGGGCTGACTACTGATGACGCGACTGTCCGCTGACAATCGATCCACAGACAGGGCTTAAAAGTTATAAAAAAGTTGCCAGATCAATGAAGACATGGGAAGGGTTAGGTTTTGGCTTCAAACACCCTGGAATGGCCAAAAATACATTTTATTAACTGGGGGTACGGACACTGTCCGCGGACACTCCCGATGCGCAGCACGAGTGCTGTTACCTGAGGACATCCCTGACAGCTGTGGACAGGACGACTGTCCTACGGACACCTATTGTGCAGGAGATGGTGTACCCATGCATGCTAGTTTCCGTAGAACAAGGGCGGAGTCCCTGAAATAATAAAAAATGTGACACGGGCGAGCGGACATGTCCGGACAGGCGAGGTGTCCGGGGCACAATGAGATCAGGTGTGCATGTGTGCGAGTGTCTGTAGGACGGGGCTGGAGTCCCCAAACTAATGGAAATGTGACATGTGTGAGCGGCCGTGTCCGGACAGGCACAGTGTCCGAGGGCACAGAGAGATCATGTACACATGTGCTCTAGTGTCCGTAGGACAGGAGTGGATCCCCGAACTAATTAAAAATGCGACACATGCGAGCGGACATGTCCAGACATAAGCGTTGTCCGGGGGCACAGCGAGATTAGGTGCACAGGCGTGCCAGTTTCCATTGGACAGGGGCTTAGTCCCAAACTAATTAAAAGTGTGACACAGCCAAGCGGACATGTGTGGACAGGCACGATATCCAGGGGGAACTCCATTTTGGTTACGGACAGTCCGGACAGTGGGGCGTCCGTGGACTCCAAATCTGGCTTTTAAAAAAAAAAACAAGCACCAACAGTACACACAAACATATTTATTAAAACAACAACATAAATCAATTAGGAAAGGGATGGGGAATCAGAATGGGAAACATATATGGGAGAATTGTGGTTTTCCACAGACTGTTCATGAGGGGAGGAAGGGATTGAGGTTTCATCATAGTGTCTTTCATTTAGGGAATTTTATGGGGGTGATTGGTTGGGAAAGGGATAACAGGCACAGGTACAAGTCAGGAAGTGATATCGGAGATTTCCGTTGATATGATTTTTAACAAACATCATCAACTGTATACAATTATTATTTAGTTCATCCATTTTTGCAGATAAGTTTATTAGTTAATGTTGTGCATTTGCTGTTAGGGGCTGTCTCTGGCCATCTTCTGGTTCATTTAATTGTAATTCGGGCCCACTTTCTTCATTCTCACTATGTACTTTTACAAAGAAAACCATGTTTTAGTGACATCTAAACACATTGCATCACTTTTTCTGCTTTAAAAAATGTATTCTGTTCCATTAGAGTTGTTTCCTTCACTCATTTCGTCATAGGGGAAATGCTCCTCCAACCACTCGCATGTACTTGCCATTTCTGTTCAAAGAAAACAATATTGCTATTTCTTACAAGTTATGCATAGATAATACAGTGTAATGGCACAGAAATAAATATAGTGCACTTACTATGTTTCTAAGGGTTTCTTCAGGAATAACTGCCAGCTGCTTCTCAATGTGTAAGGAAGGTTCCACTGAGGTAATACTGTTAGGTGTAAAGTTAACCTTGGTATTTGGTGCATTCCATTAGGTTGTGCAACCTATGACCACATTCTCTGGCTTTGCAAGTATAGAATTTCTGTATATATTTATTTTTGAATGTGGTACATATATCTCTTATTGTTTCATGTACATGTCTTTGCCCGTTGCAGGATACCTCAATGTAAGGTAACCCCTGTGCTTTTGGGCAGTGTGAATGATGTCAGAAGAGTCCGCGGACAGTCGTACAGTCCACAGACTCTGTGGCTATCATGCTGGGGGAAGAGGGGCAGTATGGTGTAAGGGACATGTAGAAAGAGTAAGGGTATCCTGGTAAAAACCCATTACATTCAGTGAAAAAACTGTGGGCGTTATGGTTAAGTTGCACTAATAAAAACCTATCAAATTCAGTGAAAAAACTTTGTTAAAGGGACGTTATGGTTCAGTTGCACTAATACAAACCAATCAAACTCAGTGGAAAAACTTTGATACAGCTACATATATAACATTGCAAATGCATGCCGGATGATGATTGCATGCATTACATTCTGGTCAGAAGTTGATACTTTTCAGGATTATTAACCTAAGGGGGTGACTGTGATGCATTAATTAGAGGATACTAATATTTTGAATAAGGAGAAACTGATTAATTGTTTTATATTGACATATTGTATTGTAATTTGGACCTTGACCTTGTTTTTACTGATGTCTGTTATGTGTGGATATGCTTGTTGGGTTCCTCTTATAAAAAGCCTGTTGCCTGAATTCTAATAAAAGAAAACACATATTTAAAATGCAAACGGTATCCATAAAGTTGGCTTATTCATTTTAATCCTGTCCTTAATATCTGTGTCACAGCAGGGCTGTGCAAGGTAATCTTGCTTCTGAAGTTGCCTTTCAAATAAGGAAAAGGATAGAAGGGCTGTGGCTTGCAACACTTGAGTCACTGCCAATGGCAGACAGGGGAGGGCTAGTGAAGAGTACTGTTAAGTATGTATTAGGTGGCCAAAGGTCTGTCGGCCCCCTTATGTGTAACAGTGAACCATACAGTAAAATAAAGTCTTCAGTAAATGTACAAGAATGGAGGAGAGAAATATTAATGAGATTTAAAACCAACATTGGTAACATATAGGATACATGAACATTTTTATATTTTAAAACAACAAGCAATTGTTAAGCTGTCTCCTGTGGGGACAAATGCTAAACTGGGTACCATTCTGCACTTGTGAACCTTTTGATGGCCTTTGATTGTTCCTGGCAAACTTAGACTTAATGGGTATACTAGAAGTCATTCCAAACCTATTAAAACAGCTGCATTGGATATGCTATGGTATCTGTCAGATAAATCGCTGGTGGGGAATGGGCTCCCTTGTTATGTTCTCAGTGGCTTTGACAAAATTGGTCGGCAATGGTACAAGGATAAGGCATGGATAAGTCATCTGCTCAGCCCTCATGCCTCTATAAAAAAAACAGTAATCACAATTATGAAGATTAAACAGACATTGTTAAGATGAATACCTCCTTTGCCTTTTGTGGTAACGTGTGCCAAAAGAAGACTATACACTAAATCTGGGTGTGAATGTGATTTAGTAGCAACTGTAGGGTGGACCCAAAAAACTTTCATAAAAATCACTCCAGAAGGGGTCAATAACGAGTGCACGGATTGCAAGAAAAACACTGTTTTATTACATGTAAAAATACACAGGAGTGTCAGTCAGTCCCATGGAACTGAACACTGAAAGCACGCTCGCCACACCCTCTCTTAATTACATCTTTTATAGCACAAATCCACGCATTACCTTTGCAGTTGGCGAGTAGGTGCAAGTTGATCTAGGTGACAAGGCCTAAGCCCCGCCCACCTGTCAATTACTTTAAACTGTTGGTGCCTTCCTGTTTTTCCAGCCTTTTTCCCTGTTTAAATACTACTCCAGCCTCTTTTACATTGCAGTTGGTGAGCAAGTGCAAGTGGATCTAGGTTACATGTTCTAAGCCCCACCCACCTTCTAAGCCATGCCTCTTCCTTTCTGCTGTTAACTCTTAGATCAAGGGTATCTCTCACCTGGGCGTCCGAAGTGAAGGTCAGGCAAAGAAAAGGGCAGATGAAATAAGGGCAATTCTTGTTTGGACATCTTCGGACCCGGTGGACCCAGGACCCAAACTCCTGCTCACACAACAGGTAAACAGGCACAGAAATGTGTTTTCTGCCTCTGCCCCACAGGCCATCCCCACCATCACCAGGCAACGCCAATGTCAATGACATCGCCCCTCTGCTAAGGCATACTAAGGCATGGACTCCGCAATGCAGGAACCTTTCCCACATCAGCCCCAAGTTCATCAGCACCCCCTCACCATCCATAACACAAAACCTGATGCTCACCAAAGTTTGCTCAGCTATCACGCATGCAGAAGGCATTGCCAACCTCATCAATGCACGCAAACATGATGCCATCTTCATCAGAAGAGCTGGCTGACACCCACCTCCACCAATATCCTAGACATCCTTGTCCCTAACGGCTACAATATCCAACACAGAGACCGACTCAACAAGACAGGTGGGGGCCTCGCAGTCATCCACAATACCATGACGCCCTGCACCATGCATGACGACAACAACATTGGCTGATTCAAAGTACTTTCCTGACATTTCCCGCTGGCCCAGACAGACACATTCACCTTCCAGCTCATCAAATACCACTGAAACCAAACAATGCCTTCATCAGAGACTTTGCAGACCTGGTTACCAGCATGTCCCTCAGGTGCACTGACAACATGTTCCTAGGCGACTTCAACCTCCCAGGCAACAAGGCCACCAAACCGATGAAGGAAGCATTCCCTGGCCTTCTCGACACCCTCAGCCTCACACAGCACACAAAAGTTCCAGCAAAAAAGAAAGGTGATATCTTCGTCTTCCCTCCACTACAGCTCTCCTCTCCCGCTTGACTGGTTTGACCACCTAGCTCAAAATCCTACACACCACCCCAGTCAATCACTCCCAGCAGTAACCCATCAGACAAACCTTCTGGTCCTTCAAGAACTTCCTAGTGGAAGACCTTGCCAGCTTCCACCTTACATGGACTGAACATCCCCAACAGAACTACAATGCTCTACTGGAAGCACTCAATGCCACCCTCTCAGCTTCCATTGACAGAATTGCACCTCTGAAACAACATACCTGCAAACTAAATCTGTCAGCACCCTGGTACATGCAAGAACTCAACCTCAAAAAACAGTCAACAAGAAGCAGGAATAAACCTGGTGTGTTGGGTGTCATGACCCATGTTTGGACTATTATGCTGCAACACTTGGTGCTGTGGGTTTAGGAAATCCAAGAGGGCGGAAAAGCCCACATTTGCGCCAGAATCCTGGAGAACCACGCAGTCTTTGCGCACAACAAAATGGTCGCCTGACCTGCCACCCACCAGTGTGAGTGTGAGGGGCCAGGAGTGCCATGAGTGAAATGTGTGCCAAAGGAAAACAGCAGTGCCGGTGGCTAAAAAAAATGCTTTGAAATCACCTTTGTTTCTCTGAAATGCAAGCTAAAAATGCCTATTTTAAACATTGCAAGATATTCAAAAATCTCAATGAACACCAGCAGACATTTGGCAGAAGGTAGACTTGTGTGCATACAAAATCTGGAAAGAGAAAAAGCCCAAAACAATGTTTATAACAAAACTGGCAGAGCTGGGGATGTCAGCAGCTGAAGTGAAATTGGATGGAAAGACACTAAAATCTAAATGTTTAAAATAAATGAGTGACCTACTGTTGAGTGTCACATAGTTTGCAACTGTTAAATGTCATAGTTTTGAACTTAGAATCAGCGTTATAGCTGCAAGTGTAAACATTGTAAGTTTCATTTGGATGAAGAAAAACTGGGAACAAAAGTGACATTTAGCTGAAGCCTGGCTTAAAGAGAGTGAATTCTGCCCGGCAACTACCCCCGACAGGAGTTGAAACTGCTCAGCCACACTTCCCAGGCCTGGCTGCATTCTGCTGCCCCTGCCAAAAGGAGATGACACCTCTCTGATTGAATTAGGGGAGTGGCACCTGGGGAATGCAGGAAACTAAACAAAGCACTGTCCTTGGCCCAGGCAAATGTTAAATTAGGGGGGTCGTAAATGGCTTCCTCTTGGAAGGAAATGGGGAGGGGCACTGCATCTGTGAGCAAGCTGAGCTTGGGGGAAGTGGACAAACCAGAAATTCCACCATGTGCTTTGGAAAACCACACCCCTCGGGGCCAGAGCATAATTTTAAAAAGATGGATAATAATTGGACTTGTAAAAATTATGTAAATAACATCATCATTCTTGTGATTTTTCTGTGCACATTTTAAGAGGTGTTAGAACTGTGTACCATGTTCTGAGGCAAAACCCCATGAATTATGGAGATTGCAGACACAGGGTTCACGCTAGAAAAATGAAAAGTTACTGGAATATGTGTAGAAAGGTGGTGTACATGTGTGCCATTTTTGGTAAACGTCTGATATTGGTAAACCAACTAAAAACGAAAATAAGTTGTCATTTTTGAATGCAAGCTCTTAGAAACATCAGAGTTCGAACAGGATGTACCATAAGTAATCTGTAATATGTACATGGCCACACCACACTGAATGCGCCTGATCTCATCTGATCTCACATGTAATGTCAACCACTTATGTATCTGGGAAATATATATTTGGATCAGAAATAGATTTGTGTGCAATTTGACAAGGGGAGGATCCTCTGACCATAAACCTACCCCATCACTCTGACTCACAACTCAGTTACCCCAATCAAGGGAGAGAGGAGAACTGGGCCAATGATAAGTTGAGAGGGGCAGGCTCAGTTATGCTACGCACACACCCACTTTCAAAAAACATAAAAAGAGCCACTGGAAGCCACACAGGGACATTCACTTTCCACTTTCTTGCGGGACGCTTTGCCGGGAGACTCCAGACTTCAAATCCATCAATCCCCAGAGACCAGAACTTAACTCCAGAACTTGTAGCAGAGAGGCCTGAATCCACAAGCTGAATCCTTTTTCAGCAGGCCTCCAAATCAGTTGCAAACTATTCAACAGCCGGGCGAGCTTTTTGAATTCTTTGCCAAGAACTTTTGCCAGAACCGGTAGCAGACCCAGAAGGCAGAATCATCCAGAGAGACCAGAGATCCAGAGAGACCAGACCCAGACCAGATCGCTGAGAGCTGACCCAAATCGCTCTGCACAAAACCAGTACCCAGTGGCGAGAGAACCGCAGCCAATCCTGACCCGATCCGTGACGAAGTCGCATCCCTGTCCAAAATATAGTGTGAGTACTCAGCCAGAACTGTGCAAAACCAATCTTTTATTTTAAAATAATCTAATTCAAACGATTTTAACCTATCTAGAACTACACCATAGCATTGTGTGTCCTTCTGTGACTTTAAAGCTGCAAAACTGTCATCTATCATTCTGAAACTTTAAAATTCCATTTCTGAAATTCTACCTCCAAAAAATCTTCCGTATCTCCGGAACCGTTTGTCCTAGGAACGAAATTCTAAGATTCTAAGCTTTCCAACGAGTCGTCCTTCTACTCCTTATACTTTCTACTCCTTATACTTCCTCCGTAATTGCGCTCGACGCACGCGACTAAATTGCTGCGATTTGACATTTTGTTTAATTTCAGCCACGTGTAAAAATATTTGTCCTTGCTTTCCTTTGCGGAAATTCGTTTGCAACCTGACAATCATTCATAGAGCATTGCTAAAGTGATCCTGAACTAATTTAAAGTAGCTATCACTCACCCTGAACTTCTAGAGGGAATTAAAATCATTTTTAGCCTATGTTTCCCCTCTTTGCTTACTACATTTAAAGTACTTTGCCTGTGTTTTAAATCTTCCCTGTTTCTCTAAGCTTGCTAGGGGGGAACTGAATTCGTATTGTACTGTAATTGTATTCCTGAAGACTGTGTATGTTACTTCCACCTCCTTACATTGCATAGAGGGGGGGTGAATTGCCAAAAAGGGAAAAGTGATTATATTATGTTTTGCTGAAATCATATCAAGTTTATTCCTGGGTTGCTTCTTTTCCACCTTGCATTTCCTTGTACCATATAAAGCATTCTCAGCTACCTTATCCTCTATACTACTCCTAAGTAATTAAACCAGTGTGCTAGTATCACATCATCCATTGTTGATCACTCACTGTCATATGTCTAAGTGTGATATCAAATATTAATTTATTATAAAAGGGTGATATATATCTATTGTTTAGTTTTTCAAATAAACCTTTTCAATTTGCAAAACAAACCTACTTCTTGGCTCAGTGGGGTCAGGGGGGATTCTAAGAGAGGGGCGTTATACAAGGGTTCATCATCCAGATTATAACTTGTCATAAAAATATATAAATAAGGGCTTCCCTTGAGCAATCCCAGACAAGGCACTGACTTAGTGGGAATGCTTGATTGGAGTCATTAACAGGTGCCATTCCATGACCGCATCCAACATGGCGCTCTTCAAGGAACTCAGAGAAAACCGCCAACAATTAATCAACACAGCCAAGGCCTTCTACTATCAGAATACCATAGCAGAAGCCAACAACAAAAGCACTCCATCAACCTGCTACCCGAGACTGCCGTAACACACTCCATTGACAAATCCACTGCCATCAACACCTGCTTCTTGCTGATCCAGTCTTCGATGTCTAGCGCATACTTGAAGCTCAAGCCCTCCAAGACCAAATTTCTACTCATCACCAACAATACTGTGCACCCAGATATATAGACCTGGCTATCAATCATGCACTCTGAGGTCTTCACACCAGAGCTCACCTCCTGTGCCATGTCCCTTGGGTTCCATTTAGACAAACACCTCTCCTTCAAAACACATAGCTAAGAAAACTCAGACAGCTTGGAATCAGCTCTCCCTCCTGTGAAAAGTGAAGCCCTTCTTCCATCTGGACAGCTTTAGTTCCACCGTTTAAGCACTGGTCCTATTCCACCTGTATGGGGGCAATGCACTCCTTGAAAGCCTTCCGTCGGCACCATAGAAGTGCCCTACACACTGCTGCACACCTCTTGAAGGGACTACACAGGTATGACCACTTCAGCCAGGCCCTCACCGACCATCTCTTGGCCACGCTGCATGCATGAATCACCTTCAAGTCTTGCTATAAAATCTATAAGGCCTCAAGTCACGTAGCTACCTTGCTGAAAAACTCAGTTTCTCTGGTGGACAGTGCATCACCAGAAGCCAAGACATGTGGAGTCTTGAAATACCCCACTGCAGAAAGGAAAGGACCAGAATACAAGCCTTCTCTGCCTATGCACTAAGACTATGGAACCTTCTCCCTATCAGCATCACACTCGCCCCCGTGCTCCTACAATTCAGAAAAGAACTCAAGACTAACCTCTTCAGGAGTCTCTCCTCCTCAACACCTAGGCCATCACATTGCCCTTCGCGCCACTTGACTCGCTAGATTCCGCCCACCCGTCTGCCCCCGTCACCCAGAACAGCTGTTCCCCTCCACTGTGCCCATCTGTATCCTGCCTCACTCTATATCTGTTCTGTTCTTACCTCTGAAAAGTGCTCTACTATGCATCTGTAATGGTGTAAACATCTGGAAAGCGCTCTGCTATGTATCTGTATTGTGGAATACCTCAGTAAAACGCTCTGTTGCTTCTCGAAGCTAGGTCTGCATTCAATAAATACAATAATAATAATAATAATAATAATAATAATAATAATAATAATAATAATAATAATAATAAAAATGACAATAAGGCCATATTCAAAACATATCAGATACAACACAATCTCACGTTCCCCATTGGTCAGCATCTATACACAAATCTAAACATCCCCTAAAGTTTGCTATCCCATTGGTCAAGCATAGCTAAATACCTTTATGTATAGGCCCAACCAGGAAGAAGCCCATGAAAACAGCAATGACAGCCAATTGTCTTCTCACACCCCTTATCAGCGTCATTTGGGGAAATGTGGGTGCAACAGGAGCTCCACAGCCTCTTGGAGACAACCCCCTCCATGGCCAGGAGGAGGCCATGTACTGTACTGGTTCTGCACTGTCCCTGTCATTAACCGAACTGCTTGCAACTCCTCTTTGATGGAGTTGAAGCCGTGTTCTGTCTCATGAATGGTCATAAAAAGAGAACAAATATACTCTTTCTTTTACAGTGTCGGTTTCCAATCTGATTTGTGATTGGTGGACCTGGTTTGTTTCTTAAACTGGATTACTTTCCCCTTTTTCTTGGAAATGTGTGCACCTTTTTGAAGGGGGTTAAAGCACTAGGAGCTTCTTCAACTGTGCTTTGGTGTTTCAAAAATGTTTTCTTTATTGGTTTATTAATAAAATGTATAAAGCGTGGACTAACCTAAAGCCATCCGCATGCTCTACAATTCAGCTCAGGTTAGTGTTAATAAAAACAGTAAAACAAATCTGAAACAAATCAACCAGACATTTTAGGGGCAGGCGATTGAAAATAAGTGAGCTTTGAGCACCTTGTGAAAAGCTAATAAAGAGGGAAGAAAACAGTTCGAAGGAGGGAAGGAATTTCTTGCATATGGTACAACCAAGACAAAGTTCAGAAAATATTTCAAAACGAACCTCTTCAAAGAATCTCTCCTCCTCAACACCAGCTACCCTTTGCTCCCTGTCACCCGGTTCAGCTGTACCCCTCCTCTGTGTTCATCTGTATCCTACCCCAAACTTTATATCTGTTCTGTTTTTACCTCTGACAAGTGCTCTGTTATGCATCTGTGCTTTTGTATACATCTGTAAAGCGCTACGTTATGTGTCTGTATTGTGGCATACCTCTGTAAAGTGCTCTATTTCTTCTCAAAGTGCTCAATAAATACCATATAATTATTAATAATAATAATAATAATAATAATAATAATAATAATAATAATAATAATAATAATGATATTAATAATAATATTAAAAGCTTACGTATTATACATGGAATGTCTGAATTGAGGAATAGCTAATCTCAGCATAGCCCACCAGAATTGCAGAGTTTTGGAACAAAGTAGGCAGTGGTTTTTAAGTTGTTGGGATGAAGTCCTACATCCCAAACGTGAAAGAAAATAGTTGAGAAAACCTATGAAGCATGAGTCAGGAAACTCATCAAAAGACAAAGGTACTGCACGCAGATTACCTTATCATTCCCACCATATCCGTTCACTAAGAGATAAAATGAAATGCAGCCCATGCCTACACACATGCATGTAGGGATAGAAGTGCTAACAGATCATGAACCAATGAACAAACGCCAAAAATCGAGGAGGCATATACGTAGGGGTTGGAGTTAGTAATCGGTTCACTAAGCAAAAAGTGTGAAAGCAACTAGAGCAAACATTAGACAGGCACACTGTGATAAGACTCAGGCTACGGAAACAACAGATCAGTAGCAGGGATAGTTCACACTGGTACACGGGAAGAATAGCAGACAGCAAGATGAACACAACCAGGTAGAAGCAGTTATAGGCAAGATAGGCCAGGCATGTAATGGCAAGGATATATTAATATCAGAAAAGAGAGCAGACCCTAACCAAAGCATGCATGTACATGACAGCATATAGCATGAATAAAGAAAATACACTAAGTAGTTGGGAGTGTGTGATAGCAGCACTAAGTAACCTAGTATTTAGAATGCAGTACAAATATATTACACAGCCTGCGGTAGCGGCCGTGTTGTTATGGTTAAGTTGCTCAACTCATATGAAGAAGTGTTTTTGGGTGGCTTATAACGTTGGCGCCGTTCAACGAATCATCACCAAACTTTGCAAAAAAAGTATATGCCAACCTTGGAATGATTTTGCAAAGATTAGTTTGGTTTTGTCCAGGGGGGAAAGTTATAGGGGGGGTCCCAGAACGTTTTAAATCCTCATAGACATAACAGAAAAAGAAATTTGCTCATGCCTACAGCCCAAACTGCTGGACTGATTTGTACTAAACTTGCCCGAGGAGCAGCGGCTTGGTCTCGGATTTGGTGTAAATCCATCTAGAAGTTATTTTAAAAAATGGCCAAAAAGTAGGTACAAAAAAGTAGTGATATGTGCATCCGACCCGTGGACTGACTTCCTGATGCAGTGTCCGCAGACACGCCTTTACCAATCATTGGACGGTATGCTAATTGTCTGTTGAAAAATGTGAGCTGTGTCATATTTTTTGAAACGGTAGCCATATTGGATCCGCAGACCAATGCCTTAGTCCGGGTAAAGCGCGGCGAGAACAGTCTCTGGAAACTACATTCAGGGTTATTTTGTGGCTGAAAGATTGTCTGGGAAAAGTGCGGGAGTGGAAACAAAATAAGATGGAGCTGTGTTTATTGGTGAAATAGGGCGTGCAGGTCCACCCGAGTCTGCAGTCAAGTTTACTCTACGTGACCATATTCTGAACCACGGACATGAACAGTTGTCCGCTGATACGAATGTGTGTCTGTTAGGCAGAATCCTGTGCAGTTCCCTTGGGGAACACTGCAAGAAGATTAAGACTATAGGAGTAAGCAGTAAACCTAATTGGTAGCAGCCTGCACCGCCCGGATTTACCTGGTAGCTGTGGCTGAGCAGTCAGACTTCTCTCAAGATGAGTAGGGCAGTATACAGAGGATACACAATAGGGCTAAAACCACAGTAGAGCAAACAAACACTGACCAGAACTTGGTATCAAAAGTATATAATTATTTATTTAAAACACACTCTAGGCAATACACTAAGCACTATAAATCAAAGCAAGTTCAAACACAGTCAGATAAAGTTCTGAAGTTCCAGTCCCCAAAGCCCTGCTTTTATGCAGAAAAACCCCCATTCAACAGCCTAGCTGTCACTCATACATGCTAAGTGGTGAGCCGGGCGGCTCACCACTGGGCCAATCAGAACAGAATGCAACTTGGGTTGCTAAAGCAACGCAGTCCAGGGTGCCAATTCCCCCACCCACACATTCTGTGGAACCCAGAGTGGCACCAGTTGGAGAGCTTCTGTGGAGAAGCGCGCCAAAAAGTGGAACAAAGGGCCCGACCTTGGTTGGAGTTACAGAAATGGACACAAACGCCATTTTGGAAAAGAGTTCTGGTGAAAAGACCCAACCAGTGATTTTATATTAAATAAATAAACCAGCGGTATCTTTAACATTGCACCAAAAAGTGGTGCGTTTAAAATCAATGGGAAAATCCCATAGGAAATGCGTGGTAACCACTGCCACCAGCCAGAAACTCGACAAGGGGGGACTGGACAGTGTCCCCTTGGAAACAGACCCAGGGGCAATCGAATTAACCCCTTCCAGTACTTCCACAATATGATGGTTTGTACTGGTTATGTTCACAAGTTTGGACTAGTAAAGCCAATGGTGACTTTACATGCCCTGGAGACAGTAGTCAGTCCCAGGGTATGGAGTTTATGTTTGGGGGTCACTATGACACCCCTGTGTTACTGCACTGAGGGTGCTGTGTAACACATACACTAAAACAGATGATACCCTATGGAGTAAATGACCCCATAGCCCATAAGCACACAATAAGTCAAAGACATACCTCAAATCATGCCTAAGAGTGGGAGAAAAAGAGTCTCACTCTTAGCAGGAGAAAAAAACAAACCCCAAAAATCCAGCAAAGCTGCTGGGGGACTCACTAGGTTTGGGAAATTAGCCTTATAAGAGAATATAACTCTACTAATTCTACTGATGATGCGAAAGCGTCACCCTACTCCTACCACCGGTCTGCACGTATTACTCCAGTGTTAAAAATGACCAATCTTCAACCTGTTTAACCTCAGCATTATATTCTCAGGCGTGGGTGGGTGGGTGTCAATTCACACTGGGCGGGAGCTGCTGGGCAAAGAGACTGATGGCCAGCAGCTCCCGCCCTTATAAGTGTCCGCAGGGGGACCTGACCGGAAGCCAGGTCCCCCTGGGAACGCCTCTTCCCCTTCAGAGGAGGAGAGGAAGAGGAGAGAGGCCTGACCAGCGACCGGAAGGGGGTGGCCAGAAGGGAGAATTCTCCCTAACAGTGTCTACGGACGCTATTTGGATTGGGAGGAGTTCTGGATGAGCCATGCTATTAGAAGGTGTATTGTGCATATTTATGATATGGTTCAATTCTATTGGGTTGGCCATGGCCAGTGGCCAGATTCTTGGGGGCATGACCAGAGGCCACGCCCCCACGAATGTGGAAAATGGCCACTACACAGTAATATGTGTATAGTACCCTACCTCTTTCTATCTGCTACACCCCTACCTACTCATCCTTCCACGACTCTCTGAAAGCTCTTCTTCTCCACCCCCCTGACTCTCCTCCCCTACCTTTCTCCCCCACAACCCCCCCCCCACTTCCCATCCCCTCCATCCTCCTGCCGACCTCAAATCAGACATTGAAAACACCAGGGGGCGCCAGGGCCCACCAGGCGGCTGTCCCATCCCCTCCCTCCTTCTCCCTTCCTCCCACTCCCGCTGACCTCAATTCAGACATTGAAACCTTCCTACCCACCTTCTCTCCCCTCCCCACGCCCCCCCTTTGAAGTAAAGTGTTCTACTTACTTATCACTGGTTTGCTTCATGTTTGTAAATATGCTTCTTTCACTATTGTAACTTGTTGTTATACTGTAAAGCGCTTTGGTTTAAAGTGCTATATAAATTTCATAAACAAACATAACATAACATAGTAATTATTCATAGTCTAGGAGGAGAATCAATCTGGACACTGACCATGGTCACAGAAATATGTGTATCATTTGTGTAGCTACTCTAAGGGAAACACACAGTATTTGCAACATGGTGGAAGGCTATTATTCAGGTGCATATGGTGTCTACCTTTGTGGACTCTGCATATGGTTACAATATTGTGTCCTTAGTGATTTTGGCTACAGTAGTATCTTGAAAGTGGGGATAGATGCTTTCTTGACTATTGTAAGAAGGCTGCAATGTAGAATTGTAGATGCTGGTGAAACATTTTCTGGGTGAGCCATGTTATTTGAAGGTGTATTGTGCATATTTATGATATGGTTCAATTCTATTGTTGTGGCCACAGCTATAGTAATATGTGTATACTGATTATCGATAGTCTAGGAATTGTATCAATCTCAGTCACAGAAATATGTGTATAGTTTTTATACCTGCTGTAGGGGAAGTACACAGTATTTGTAATATGGTAGAAGGATATTATTGAAGTGCATATGGTATTTACAATTGTGGACACTACGTGTGGTTACACTATTTCATCCTTAGTGATTTTGGATACAGTAGTATCTTCATAGTGGAGATGGATGCTTTCTTGACTACTATGAGAAGGCTGTAATCTATAATTGTAGATGCCAGTGAAACATGTAATATGTTGTCCTTAGTAGTTATGGTTACAGTAATATCCTGAGAGTAATTGATACTGGGTATGGATAGTTACTTGAATATGGTAATAAGGCTAGAATATGTGGTTGTTTCTCTTTGAAGAAAAAAAGCATAATTTGTTAAACAACATACATTGAACATACATTGAAACATTTAATTACATTCAGTTGTACATATAGATTTACCTTTGTGACCCCCAAACGTACAACATGTGTGTGTGGTAGACTGTTGTTGTATTATCATGAATTAATCATTGGGTCATTGGGAAAATAATCCGGGTGGATTAAAAAAAAAACGACTGTATTTAGATACAGTTT
Organism: Ambystoma mexicanum; assembly: GCF_040938575.1. Lineage (NCBI taxonomy): Eukaryota > Metazoa > Chordata > Amphibia > Caudata > Ambystomatidae > Ambystoma > Ambystoma mexicanum. The sequence continues at coordinate 593,966,745 of NC_090937.1, read as the reverse complement.
GTGGAATGTACATGTTTTTAAACTATATACGTGTTACAGAATACATGTGTTTGGTACTATGGATATATTATGTAAGTATATATGTGATAGCATGTTTGAAGTGCATTGTAATGAAGGGTATGGTTAAAGTAGTTAGATACATGTTGGCATGTTCTTATTCTATTGGATTTTAAAACTACTATTGTAGGACTATGGAAGTATTAAGTATAACTGTGTCGGCATGTTTGAAGTTCATTATAACGAAGGGTATGTTTAAAGTAGTTAGATACCTGTTGGCTTATTCAAACTTTTTGCTGCAGTATACTTAAGTGAGTAAATATGGGCTGCAATAATATTAGGTAGACATTTGTTATATTTGCCAGTAACCTACGTTTTAGAGTAATGGAAGTGTTGTTACATTCAAACCAACCACTTCCTTTTTTGACATATGCAGTATAGCGCCCTGAAGTGGTTGTGGCACCAGTGTGGTAGATTATAACTAGTGTTGTGAAGGTTTGTTTGCCAAGAGATACTTGGCCATGTGAAAAGCTACTGAGATTACAGTTATTTTTGTAACCATTTTGATTGTACCTTAGAAGCATTAGTATGACCTATTGGCCATGTGGGTTTATTTGTATGATGGAGTTATTGCCCGAATTGCAAAAAGAGCATAACATGACAAGATTTGCATTCGGCAGAAGCATGTGAAATGGAATGCATTCAGAATTTGATATGAATACATACACAAACCGTTCATTAGGGATGTGCTCTTGTTTAACATGGTTACAGAGAGTGCATATATGATTCCACATGGTTTCTAGTATTTGTAGTAAGTACATTAGGAATTTGTGTGGATATTCATGTGTGTTTATGGTGAATTCTACCATTCCTAAACAATAGTCCAACTCCTGCCTTATACCTGAGACACTATAGGTGCTGTCAGGATTATTTGTGGCATTTGTATGAAGGATGAGGATTTGCAAACACAACTGGTCTGAGCCGGCATACGAGGGACAGCGCATGAAGTTGCAAGCAAACATGCCCTCTCATGCTCTGAACAATTGGTGGCAATTGGAAGAGAAGATGAATTGCTACATTTGCATAGTAATGTTCTGCGGTTTTGATGCTGAATTTAAATGGACTAGAGAGTTGTGGCTCTGTATCCTTTGATGGGCCAGCAGTTGTTTTAACAAGAGACATTTGTCTCTGTGTATTTTGACAGAGGTGCAGTTATTTTTGGACTACAGAGTTTTGTGGTTGTACTATTTGATGGAACAGCAGTTCTTTTTTAGTGGTTGTGCATGGAGATCTTGTATAGCTTTTGTTTTACTTTTAAAGGTTTTGCTATTTGAGGTACAGGGTACATATCTAGATGGGAGTGTATAGAGCATGGAGCCTCTTGTATTCTAGGATGCAAGAAATGTCAGCATTGACTTTGTTTGGATCAAAATTAACTAGGAATAGACCATCGAGTGTACAGAGAAGTGAAAGAGCTTCATAACTCATTCCTTCTTTGAAGACTGTGCTTCCAATGTTTATCAGTGCATGGTATAAAGTTAGACCTATCGACTTGTGAATAGTAACAGCATATGCAAGAGATAGAGAGAATTGTTCTCTGTGTATATACATGTCTTTGAGAAGAAGGAAACATGCTATGGTGCAGTTTATTCTTTTAACTTCTGCAAGTTTGTCAAAGTGTATGTTGACAAAGTTAATGTTGTTATGTAGATTTGTTTGGAAGCCAACAGCCGTACCAATTGCTCCATTAACTAAACCTAGTTCTATGCCAATGCTACATTTTAGAAGCAGTTTAGACACAGAATCATTTTTTTTCTATACAACTGTGTTGGAGAAACTTTTTTCTAAGCTATTTAGTCATGATGTTGCTTGTTGGCACATAGGGAGTTTAGCTGTGGAGCTGATATACACTATGGGTTGCATTTCTTTTTTCAACATTGTATATTTGAATTGGCTACAACTTGCACGCATTGGCATAAAGCACATACATTTTACATTTTGTTGAGTAAATTGTTCCATGACATATGGGACAGATACTTTTGTCCCTACAGTTCATGGATTACTCTAGTTTTTAAGATGGAATTTGCATCTTTAGTAAGCAGACCAGTTCTAATGTTTTTTAAAATGTTAGAATAGGTTAGGACTGCAGACTGACACATGCTTTGATATAGTTATCTGTAGCTAGAATGTTGACATAGATTCATATTCCCAATGCTACTGAATGTATTACAGCATTGTTTGTCCTAATGTTTTTAAAATGGTTTGACCTTTTATTGACGTTAACAGTTCTTTGTAGTCAGTTTTTAGAACTTGCATTCTGAGATGACTGAAACCCAGCATGAGGTCAGAAACCATGCTTACCTCATCAACCAGGAAGATTTTAAGTTGTTGCAGAATTGTGCACACTTTACTAGCAGCTTCTGCTGAGAATCTGAAGTATTTTAATTGTTTTGGTGTTCTACTGGGAGGGAAAGTAGTCAGTGTAAAGTTACACATCCTATGTTGTAGGCAGCTAGATCTGTGGGAACTGTTACAACACCTGAAAGGTTGATGTTTGTTAAGTCTTGTATACATGCCCTAATTATTTTAAGTAAGGTTTTGCCAGAAACAGCTTTCCCACTTACATTCAAGAGAGATGTTTATAATGTTTACAGCTACAAGTTTTAATTTTATGTTTAATTCCATGTTCAATTTCCTCAGTGACTTCTAGGTAAATGGTGAGTTGATCATCATTTAGCTGTGATTTGAGCACTGACATGTCTTCTTCTGATTGTTTAGATTGTTACATGGTGTTTTCTCCATTATTCATGACATTTCTGCTTCATTTAGAATGTGTGGTACTCCAAGTGGTTCTTGGCTCCCTGTAACAGGATGATGACTGCCTGCAGGAGTGTCTTTATCTAGGAGAGTTTCAATGTCTTCCTCTTATTGTCATTCATTGTCCAACATTTGTTTGTATGGTGTAAAATTGACATTTGTCATACTGCTATCACTTGCATTGAATGCTGCTTCAAATGTGCCATGGTCACCTAATCATTTTTCTTTTTCTCTGAGGTTTGAAAAGTTACAGTAGGGTCATGTAATAAAGTTATCTATGTTGTTGAGATTTAAACTTTAACTTCATATGATTAATTAGGCTGGGCTTGGTAAGTTTTACTAGGCTTTCTTCACAAGTTGAGACTGACTATATGCCAGTTGTCTCATCTGGCATGACATTATTTCTGTAGGAGTAGTCTTGGGCTATGACATACAGGCGCATGTTTTCCAAAGCAGTACTTCTGTTTAGATAGTATGTGTCAATTAAATTGTTTATAACAATGTCCTGGCTGTTGGGATCATTTTTGGCTATGGTTTCTATCTCTTAGTAGAATTTTAGTACCCTTTTTCGTTATGAAGCTTTGCATGGCTAACCCAAAGTTTAGACAGACAATGTTTTCAGATTTCCCATATAAGGGTGTATCTGTTAAATGGTCTGCAGCTACGTAGCACCCACATTCTCTTTGTGACAGCAATTTTATGCCAAAGCTGTACAGCGTTTGTGACAGGGTTTTGTCAGATGATATGTCATCCCAACAGTTATTTTTAGTTCTCTCTTCTCAGCTTTAGTGAGATAGGATGTGACATATCTACCAACTGTAGCAGAATTATCTCCAATGTGCTGTAAGTTTATATTTGCATTCCACAAGAGGACAATGATCACATTGTAATCATTGGTGTACTTGAATGCCTCATCTCTTTTAATGTTATATGTGTTTTTAGGGGATTTCCCTTTTAAACTGTGTCTAACAGAAGACATCCATCTGTTTACTTGTCATTTGGTCGAAACTGGTCTAGGGAACCCAAAGCAACATTTGGTGTAGTATTTAGCTTTGCTTTAATATTGGTTTTGGCAGTATTTGCCACACTTATGTTTTTGGAAGCATAAGATTTGTGTACGTAGGTCACTGTGTGTGGTTTCGAGATGTCACAGGCAATGTATTTTTGAAAATCTTGTGCACTTCAACCAACAAACACATATACATAAAACAACATTATGTAGATTTACTACAACCAAAAAATTCCTTTTTGTCCAATAATTTCAAAATGTCGAAATTATTTTATCATTTAGCAAACTATATAATGGAATGCACTAAGCACAAACTATAACTGTATACCTCATATTAACACTTCAAGACAACTCTTCAAACAGACTCAATTACACCAGATGCTGATTCCAAAACAACATCTTACCACATAGTAAGTACATTGTATGTATTTCTCTATTATTACCATTCATTATGTAAACATTTCTTATAAGCGTAAAACACTTTTTAAAAAAAAAAAAAACGAAATGGCAAACACACTTAAGTGTCTGGATGAAAACTTCCCAAAAGAAGACATGAGTGCTGGTAACAAATCATGTAATGGATACAGAGCTTATTAAAATAATAATATCTTATTTTCTTACAGCACATACTTTAAATGAAGAAACAACACCCCAATGTAATGACTTTAAGGAACTTTTAAATTATGTTAAAAAGCATGTTATTAGAAATGTTCATTATCACTGTCCTTCTTGTACCAGTCCCCTTTTCCCCCAGCATTCACCCCCACCAAATTCCCAAAGTATAAATGAAAAATGCTTTGATGAAACTTCCCTCCCTCCCCTGATGATTATTGCATAGCAATTCATAATTCTCCTATTTATGTTTCCTATTCTGATACCCCATCCTTTTCATGAATAAATTAATGTTTTATACTATAAATATGTTGTATACATAATTATTTTTCTAAAACCTCAATTAACAGTCCTCAGAATATACTACTGACCGCAATGTCTGTTTCCGAAATAGGGTGTCTTCGGACAACGCACACTATCTGGATATGTCCGTTCTTGCATGACAAACTGCTGTTGCACCCAGCCATGGGCCTTGACCTATTCCCCCTGGCTGTTATCAAGCTCTTGCCAGTGTTTACTTGTTGCTCTTGTTTAGCAGAAGCTACACTTGGAATAGTGGAACTGTCAGGTTTCACTGTACCAAATTTTGCGAGGTGGGGTCCGGTCTTGAGAGCCTTGTTTAATTCCTCTTCCAAGTTTGTTTTTCTTTCTTCCAGTGAGTGATTCAGTATTTAGATTGGTGCTGCTGGGGATCCACAATTCAGATCTCCCGTTGTGGTTTTTGATGAGAGTTAATCTCCTTTTTTCCAACATGGTAAGAAAAGGAGGATTAGACTGGTCGTTTAGCAGAGGTACTGGTTGCGGTGCTTCTTCGTCTTGGGAAGAGGGCAGTTCCATTCGACCAGTTGGGGAGAGATCTGTAGAGTATATTGAGAGATCCAACAAGGTCTGTAGCGTCACCCTCACTTGGTTTATAATAGTCTCATTATGAGACAACTGGCCTCTGTTTGGAGTGCACCAGGGAACGATGTTGTTTGACAAGTTACTTTTTTCTTTCAGAAGATTCTTCCTAGGAGCTGGTTTTGGAGTACCTCTTTTGGCCTTCGATTGTGGAAGGTGAAAGACCGAAGCCCTAGTTTGTTGGGGGTCCTTTGGCATCAGCTTGTCCTGGGTGGCATTTTCTGGCAGATCTTGTCTCTGTACACCAAAAATAGCAAATGCAGGGTTCCCACCACTCCTGGGCAAACTGGATCAATCTGGATTAGTCATTGACAAAGTCAGAGGAGACACATGGCCCCTGCCTGTTTCCGTAAAGCTTTGAAGCATGGTTTTTTACCTGATGGAAATAAACAGACTTCGGACCGATCCTCAGTGTCGTTGGTTAAGTTCACTTTTTGCACAGCTTGGAATTGCTGGGTCCCTTGGGAACGGTTTGTTTGGTGGTTAAGAGTATGTTGCGTTGTCTCCCTCTTTGGGTCTGATTTGAATTTCTTTACTGGTTGTGGATGCTCATTGGCCGTGACAAAACTCTCAAGGAAAACTAACTTAGAGTGTGCCATCGCCAGCAGACTAGTGTGGTCCTTTAGAGTGTCATTGAGGTACTCCTATAGCTTCATAATTGGAGCTAGGGCAATGGTAATAGGTGATATCATGGAGAGGAGATCCAGCTTGTTTTTCCTGTCTGCCACATTCTTTTGATTGACACTAGGGTCCTGTTCGAAAGAGGAGTTATTTTGAAGGGTACTGATAGAGCTCTGCCATGTTACATTCAGAACCTGAGCATGCATGTTTCTTGGAAGCGTTTGATCAGATTACCGGGAATCAGGTTCGATAGCCGGAGCCCTTACTCCTGAACAGGGCAGTTCCTCAACGATTTTCGTGACAATTTGTTTAGACGTTTCTAAAATAGGTACTTGAAGGACCTTTGTTGTTAAATTTTGGTCATCGGACTTCGGCACTCCTAGAGGGCCCTGTGCAGCATGAGTAGATGAAAGCTTTTGGCCTGTTGACCCTGCCCAATTGGGCCGGTCCGGAGTCTGGCTCCTGCCTGGTGTCTCATACAACCCCTCAGATGGCTTCTCCCTTGGGCTTGTGAAATGGTCAGAGACATTCACCACTATAGCTTCACCATTCGCGACACACTGATCACCCCGAACCGCCCAGTCTAGTGACGATGTGAAGGGTCCCTTGCCCATATCAGGTCTGGCAAAAGATGAAAAATTGAAGGGGATTGTTGAAGCACGTGTTTCTTCCGTGACGTCATGGCTGCTGTGAGTTCCCAAGTGGTGGAGGCCACAGGTTTCGATACCTTCTAATAGTTTGGCGTCGGATAGGTCAGCCGGCGCTTGAATCCTGACTGAGCCAATTGATTTGGAAGGGTTAGATGTTAAACAGGTGATCCCAGGACCCTGGCCACTCATCATAGCTTTCTCATAAATCCTGGGCTGAGTTCTCCATTTACTCAAGTCCTTAATACTTCGATTCAGGGCAAAGCAAACAAAATCTCTCAAAGAATCAGCTTTGCTTAGCTGTTTGGTTGGGACTGGATTCGATGAGGTATCGTTACCCTCAATATCCATTAGACCAATTTCAGTATGAGTCTCCTCAAAACTCGATGTAACGTTCCTTTCCATTAAGTTAAAGGAATGTTGTTCCCCACAGACCCTCTCAGAAGCAACCGGGCAGGGCTCCTGGTAGTTTTGGAGGGCGCTTCATGCATCTGAACCTGTTTCACCAGCAGCCTCAGAGCCCAGCGGCCTACCGGTTTCCACCAAGAGTGGAGTAATAGTTTGTGCATGTGATTCTAATGTCGAGGCGCCGTCATCACCTGCTTCCTCCCAACCAACACTCGACCGGAAGTCAGGAGGGCCCTGTAGAGCAGAATCAGGGTCTGCTGTACCCTGTCACAGCCCTTAACTAGAAGCGGTATTGATGGTTTTGCTGTTTTGCCGTTGTTTCCCGACAACATACATTCCAAGTCGCCGTCCAGTTCAGTGGAGATTGTAACGGGGGAGGGTGGAAAGATTTTAGAGCAGGGCGGCGCGCCATCATGATGGTCCACAGGGACTTCTTCCACCCCTTATCCTAAAAGCAGCAGTTTCTGACACAAGCGGAACCAGTGCCCCTGGAAACCGGTCAGGCAGAGGGTTCCGAAGTATGTTAGGGGAAGATTGTAGTTCAATGTTAAATATTGCAGATTTACGTGTAGGCTTACCAGCTGTACTTTGATCTAAAGCCATATTATCTGAGTCCAGGCACGCAGTTAACACAGTCGTTGGAGCATCAGTTGTGGATAGCACTGCAGGGTCCCCTTCCTTCTGGCTCTTGGAACTCGTTAAAGTTCTTGCCTCATCCGTTAGTGCCAGCGGCCCGCTAGGCAACCGGACACCAGACACTCTGCACACTCCGCTACGCCCTGCTTGCAATGATGATAATGAACGCGGGCATCAGCCGGAGGCGGGGTCTGGCTCTGCAATGAAGCTGGTAGAAAGAGTCTAGGGGTCCGTCAGCTGCACAAGTAGGGTTCCAAAAGCTATGTCAAGTGCAATGTTAGGGAGAATTCTCTGTTTAGGCTGAATTTCCTAACCTAGTGAGTCCCCCAGCAGCTTTGCTGGATTTCTGGAGTTTGTCTTTTTCATCCTGCCAAGAGTGGGACTCTTTTCCTCCCACTCTTGGACATGAATGTGGTTGATTTCTTTGAAGGTCAATGTGTTCTATGGGCTATGGGGTCTTTTACTCCATAGGGCCTCATGTGTTTTGCTATGTGTGTTACACCGCACCCTCCGTGCCGTAACACTGGGGTGTCCTAGAGGTTCCCCACCATAGACTCCATACCCTGGGACTGTCTCCCAGGGCATGTAAAGTCACCATTGGCTTTACTAGACCTACATTTACTAACAGAACTAGTACAAACCATCCTATTGTGGACATACTGGTAGGGGTAATTCGATTACCCCTGGGTCTGTTGTTCGAGGGGGCACTATCCCGTCCCCCTCGTCGAGTTTTGGCTGGTGGCAGTGGATACTACATTTTATATTCGACTGCAAATATCTTCCTATGGGATTCTTCCCATTGTTAGAGGCTAATACTTTTTTGCATTAGTCTCTAACATACCGCCGGTTTATTTGTCTTAAATAAATCCACCGGTTGGTATTTTCTGCCAGAACTCGGTTTTTAAAATGGCGTATGTGTTCGCCTCTGTAACTCCGAACCAAAGGTTGAGCCCTTTGTTCCACTTTTGGCGGGCTTCTGCACAGAAGCCCTCCGGAGTGGTGCCATTCTGTCTGGGTACCACAGGGGGTGTGGGAGGGGGTTTAGGCACCCTGGACTGATTTGCCTTGTCAACTCAGGTCGCACTCTTGTGTGATTGGCCCGAGTGGTGAGCCGCCCCGCTCACCACTTAGCATGTTTGATTGACAGCTAGGCTGAATGAATGGGGGTTTTCTGCATAAAAGCAGGGCTTTTGGGACTGGAACTTCAGAAGTCGCCACTGGACCTAAGAATCCGACGAGTGTAAAGCTGAGCCGACATGCAACGACGACACCTCTGGTGGAGCCCTGCTGAACTGACTCACCACTTCCCGACGACAGAGGAGATCTCCCTGCTGGAGAGTCTTCTTCCCCTGACTGGTGGGAACAACCAGTCCCTTGCTTTTTCTTCGCTTCCAGGACGTCTAGTGGTCGAATTGCCCGTGCTGAGCACCCCGGCAACCGGATAGCCACTGGCCACTGTACCGTGACCAAAAGGTGGTGCCTTGTGATTGAGCACTCCGCGGCTGGTCTCTTCCCTGGTGGTGCAACGATCTTCAACTTTTCCTCGACTACGAGATCCTCTCATCATCCTGCAAAGCCCCGACTTGCATCCACCACCAGGAACAACTGCCCCCACCGGAGCTGTCTCTTCACTTTCAAGGTACTGTGTTCGCCTGGCTTCCCTTGAAACGGTTAGCGTGAGGTGTCTTAAATCCTTACCTTTCCACTGGGTCGCCTCCAGACCTTCTTAACTTTTTGTTCTAAAACTGGTCCAACCTTTCTGTGACATTTTGCTACAAAGACTTGAAGTGCATTTCCACTGTGATACATTTGGGACATACAGCCTTGCCTCTCTCCGAGTGGGCCTGGCCTCTTAACTTTGGGATTTACAGTAGACCCTGCCTTGCTCGCCTTGCATTTGTTTCGTAAAAGTGTTGGTACTGAGTTGGTTTCATACCCTGCCTTTTTCTCTCCCTTTCTAACGAATACTAGAGTGCCATCTAGGTTAAAGCATTCACCTCTGTCTGCAAATAAGTGGTGCCGTTGAACCTAGACTTGTCGAAATATTGTTATGGATTGATATATACTTATAGTAACTGTGATTGAAGTTGTTTGCCATATTAGTGCCAGTGTGTTTTCCATGGATGTGTTTTTAAATAAATAATGATATATCTTTACACCCAAGCTCTGATCAGTGTCTGCTTGTTCTACTGTGTAAATTGCCCTATCCTGTATACTCCAAATACTGCCTAGCTCGTCTTGAGAGAGGTCTTACTGCTCAGCCACAGCTACCAGGTAAATCTGGGTGGTACAGACTGCTACCAATTGGGTTTACTGCTAACTCCTGTAGACTTAAACTTTTTGCAGTGGTCCCAGAGGGAACTGCACAGGTTTCTGCCTAACATGCACATATCAAGTAAAGCACAAATTAGGCAACATTCTCCAACAACCAGACACTGCAGACACTCTGTACACTCTGCTACGCTACTCTATGTTTGTAATGATGGTAATGAGCGCGGGCATCAGCTGGATAATTAACAAATCATCCCACACCTCACATTTTTGAACATCCAACTAGCATCCATTTTTGATGACTGCAGTCAGCATGCTCTAATTGGTCCAAAGGTGTCCGCAGACTCCAAATCAGGAAATGGGTCCATGGACCGGACGCAGATAGCACAATTTGTGTTTACCTTCTTTTGCCCATTAAAAAAAAAAAAAGAAATACTAGACAGATTTATACTAAATTTGCAAAAGTATGCTTTCGGGACCAAGCCACCGCTCCTCATGCAAGTTTGGTGAAAATCCATAGAGCTATTTGGGCTTGTGTTTCCATTTTGTCTATGAGGATTTCAACATTTTTGGAACCTCCCCTATAACTTTGCCCACCCTGGAAAAAAGCACACCAGACTTTGCAAAATAATTCAAAGGTGTCCATATACTTATTTTATGTAGTTTGGTGAGGATTCATGGAACGGTGTTAAATTTATAAGCCACCCAAAAAGTTTTCTTTCTATGAGTTGAGCAACTTAACCATAACTACATGGCCGCTACTGCAGGTCATGTACTATATATCTATACCTCTCTCTCTCTAACCAATATGTAATTATGGTTAAGTTGCTCAACCCCTAGGAAGAACACTTGTTGGGCATCTTATAACTTCCTCCCCTGGACAACTCCTCACTAAACTTTGCAAAAAAAGTGAATGGCCTGTCAGACAGAACCTGCAAAGTTTGGTGAGGTTTTAGTGAGGTTTCATGCAGGGGGGGGTGGGCACACAGTTATAGGGGGTCCCAAAATGTGTGGCTTTTCCCATAGACAAAATGCAACAAAATATTTGCTCACACCTACATCCCAAACCGCTGGATGGATTTTCACCAGAAATTGGTCCTGAAAGCGTGCTTTTGTAAATTTGGTGTAAATCCATCCAGTAGTTTTTTTTTTTTAAATGACCAAAAAGTAAGGTAAAAAAACATGATATTTGGTTTAGGTCCACAGAGTCACTTGCTTGTTCGGTCTGCGGCCGGCCCACCAATTGGACTGAAGAAGGCGTGAGGTCTGCGGACATTGGACACGCCGGCTGATTGGATGGTAAAAATATTGAGGTGCGTCATATTTTGGGAAACGCCCGCGATGCTGGATCCGCATGCTGGGTGAAAAACTCTGGAAAACACATTTTGGGTTATTAGTTGGTGGAAAGACGGGCAATGAAGGGTGGGGAGTGGAAAAATCATGATATGGGGCTATTTTTGTAAAGGTCAGGCAGGTGTCATAGTTTTCCGTGGACACTGCCGTAGTTCGGGACAGCGCCGCAGATGGCTGGCTTGTAAAATATTTTTGGGGTACTTGATGGCTGGAGGAGGGAATAGCAATGGTAGGGAAGTGGAATGAAGGCAATGTGGAGCTGTTTTTATATGTAAAAAAGGGTTTGGAAATGCTGCTGAGTCTGCGGTCAATTTCAGTGTCCGCAGACATCATTTTGATTACAGGGGGTCATGGTGAGTTAACGGTTTCTGTTCCATACTTGTTATATAGTTAATTGTATTGTGGTGGTTGAGCGCAGTGGCCAGATTCTGAGGGCCTCAGGACATTACCCCAAGATTATGTGCACTGTGCACAACCACCACAATGACAATATGTGTATAATAATTGTAGGTAATGTAGTCAGAGTGCAATGTGTTTGTATTATGGAGGAATGATGTAATTGAACTGCATATGGTACTTTGTTTGAAGTACAATTGAGGATAGTGCTCATGAAATATGTATTTAATTATAATTGCTGTGGTTACTTAGTTTTGTAGCATTATTAAGCTGGAATCTCTTGTTTAATTTCTGTGGAAAAAACAGTACAATTGGTTAAGCAGGATAGTTCAAAAGTTGTAGTTGTATCCAATTTTATATATACATTTTTTTGTAGAGCCTCAAAAACAGTACATTCTGAGTACTATGTTTGGTACTAGATTAGTGTATGACACACTTCTGTTGTTTTGACATTAAATAATCATTGGAAATAAAAAATCTGTACCGGATAAAAAAAAAATGATTACAGTTATGTGAGTTTAAGGATGATAGTATGTTTCTTTGAAGTATGTTGTGATTAAGGGAATGCTTGAAGTAGTAAGATACCTGCTGGCATATTCTATCCTCCTGTTGTGCAGCACAATGGAAGAACTGTGCAGGAAAGTTTCAGTTATGCTTCTGACATAGCTAGCAGACAATGGGTGCATGGTAGAAGAAGGAGTGTATTTAGGACAGATAATACCAGCAGACAGCAGAACGATCACTCCGGAGAGAGCAGAAGCAATGCACAGCACACCAAAGCAACACACGGTCAAGCAGGTGCAACAGTTCTTAGGTCTGTGCAATTATTGCAGACCATGGGTTTTTGATTATTCCACATTTACGAAACACCTCCTTCAGGGATTTAAAGAAGCACATCAGTTAAAAGGCACTATAAAATGGACATCTGAAATGATGAGTCATTTGGCGATTTAAAAGAAGCGTTAGCACATGTACCAGTTTTAGCAATCCTAAACTATAAAAACACATTCTTTTTGTTTCACATTCTGATGGCACAGTGATGATGGCTCTCCTCACTCAGAGGAAGCCAGATGGAAAGAAGCCCCTGGTCTCTTGGACCCAGTAATGCAATGCCAGTTACCATGTGAAAAGGCACTTGCTGCAGCAGCATTTGCCATCGAGAAGTCACCAAACGACAATGGGCTTCACAGTCACGCTCTATGTGAAGCATTTGCTTTTGAGATTCTTAAAAAATCAAAATCCACATTGACAACACAGAGAGCACCTGGGTATGAAGTAATTTTGTCCAATCCAGCAATTGAGGTAGTGATGTGGCACGTTGTCAACCTAGCTACATTCATAGTGCAACCGGTGGAGACAGGGCAGTATGTGCACGACTAAGCGACCACCAGTTATACGAAGAGCCCATTGAACGAGGAGACATGCTTTTCATTGATGGGTCATCAACGATTTGAGCATGGATTGGCGACACACAGCAGTGGTTTGTTATCACAAAATAGAATTACAGGTATGGGTTTAGAGGATGTTATCACTATATTATTCAGCACAGGCAACTGAAATGACAGCAGTGGTAATGGCTGTGAATATGTCAGAAGGGCATGCAGTAAATATAAATCAGATATAGCCTACTCAGTGATACTGGACAAGAATTGTCTCTAATGTCTTCTGCCAGCTTTATTTGCACTGTACAAATCCCCTGGCACAGATCATCAATTGACTCTGCACAGAATTGTCATTGGCAGGATAATGCAAGTGCCTCCTACTCCTGCCCGTACAATTTCGGATGCTAATGGATCTGCCCAATGATTTGGTGATGATTTTAAAGTATATTTGAGTGAGTCCACAAAATTGCTCACCTATATATCATGTCAAGTGCGCCCATGTAAATGCAGGCCTGCTGACTCAGCATCAAACACAGCATAACCACGGTGCAATGGCTCCCCCATACAACATGCAGACGTATTGTCCCAATTATTAGAGGTACTGCACCTCCCAGCAGAGATGGCGATTATTAAATGCACTGCCCATACCAGTGCCACAGATTTAATTTTACAAGGCAACAATAGGGCTGACTTTGCAGCTAAAGCAGCAGTATATTTACCATTACACACAACATGGTTCATTCATTCTAAAAGAGATAACATGCCTTTGACGGCATTGATGCAAATGCAGCAACCAACACTCAGTGAGCCATTTAACACATTGCCCATTGTCCAAGTGATTGAGTTGCAGAAGGTGCACCTGAACAAGAACAGAATTTATGGAAAAAGAGGAGCTGCTTACTGTCACCTACTTATCTGGTGTGGCGACAAAACAGGACAGGGAAACCAGTAATGCTCCAGAGGCTGCTCCACAAAGCCATGGATCAGTTGCATTACCCAGCACATATGTCAAAAGAACATGTAGATGCAGAGATTGACAAACAGTGGTTGTGACTAATCTACAAGAATTGGTAACTGAGTTTGTAAGCAAGTGTGTCACGTGCCAGAAATGTATAGCAAGACACACACTTAAACTATAATTCCTACATTACCACTCCGGGAGGGGCCCTTCAGACATTTGCATATTGACTATGTTGATATGCAGGATCATTGTAGCTCTTAGCTCAATGTAAAATAAACTGAGGCTGGCCCATGTGGTCACAACGATGCAAAATCTGTCACCAAGTTTTTAATCTGTCACTATTTCCAAGGTGGGGATTATGTAATGTGTTGAGGTCCGACAATGGACACTATTTTGCCAATTATCTATTAAAGGAGGTAAAGTCCCTCCTTGGCTTCAAGCACAAGCTGTGCTCAGCTTACCATCATCAAGTCAACAGACTTGTTGACCACCTAATGGCCTGCTTAATGAGCACATTGCCAAGCTGTCATTGACACTTGAAAAGATTTGGCTCTACTGTCTTCTGCTGGCTTTGTTCGCACTGCCTAAATCCCCTGGCATGCATCATCAATCGACTCTGCACACAATTGTCACTGGCAGGATGATGCATGCACCTCTCACTCCTGTCCGTGCAGTTTCGGATGGCAACAGCTCTGCCCAACACTTTGGTGATGAGTTTAAAGTATATTTGAGTGAGTTCACAAAATCGCTCACTTAAATATCACATCAGGTGCGACCACGTAAAAGCTGGCCTGCTGTCCCAGCATCAAACACAGACATCCCGTCAGCACAAGAAGAAAAGACATTTACAACACAGCGTCCCCTCCATCTGGGCAAAAAGGTCCTCATCAGGAATTTCACAAGATCTTGGAAAGAATCACGTTTCACCAGACCCTTCACAGTCACGTACTGCACCCCTGCAGCTGTGAAGGTGGTTGAGCGGTGCCAATGGATTCATCTTTTTGTCGTAGGAGAAGAGAGAGGGGCCAGCTGATGGTAAGTATTACCCAACTGTCTATTACTTTTTTTCTCTTCCTTTTGCCTATATACCAAACATTGGAGTAGGCCAGAGGAGCTGCGCCAAGTGGAAGTGGCAGGAGGAGGAAGGACATTGTATAAGATATGTTGTTTTACTGTATTGTTTTTTTTTCATGTTTATTTGTTTTTTAGCAGAAAGGGGACAATTTGCCCCTAGTAGGAGTAATAATGAAGGGGTATGCACCAAACAAGATGGGTTTTTTTTCTGAAATGTTTCCGGATGGCATTACGGACAGTCACAGAACTGTGTCTGGCAATTAATGGTATGTCGTAATGAGACAAGTGGAGTGAGAGAGGGCCATTGTCACATGTTATGTGTGCTCTTTCATTCCACATGGTACATGGGCACCCTGGCTCTTCTCCCTCAAGCAGTGTCAGCAGATGAAGGGGGTGTCTGATGCATATGTCATTGTGTAAGACAAGAGGCTTCTTTCATGGTAACTCATTTATGGTCCAAAGGATAGATGAGGGGGACAAGGTGTATGCCAACAATTATATGTAACTCACGAGAATGGTGAAAAAAGAAGCCACAAAACACATGAGATTAGAATATGTAACAGAAGGGGCAAGAATGGGGAGCAACTATTCACCACCCACAACCTATTAAAGTGTTACAATGATACAGGGCACAGTATTCCATGGTGCCATACAAGACCGTTGATGCAAATTGAGGGGTCTGTCTTCAATAATGGGGTGGAATGTTACAATGCAGGGCAGAAAGATTGGTGAGGTTCGAAGAAGATATAGTGACTAAAATGGATACCAGCTGTCTCAAAGTTTGGAACACACATGTTCAAGCTTTAACATGGATTGACAAGAAAAAAACAACCTTGGCACATAAAGGATCTCACAGACTTTTCATTGTGTTTCAGATGATACTGGATGCACAAAGGTGATGAGTATCCCAGTGCTGAGGAGTGGGAGGGCAGTCATTGGCGATAAAGAATGGGAATGGGGAAGCCAGGCATACGTCCAGCTCCCTCCTGATTGGGGAGGCATGTTTTGCCTCATAATCATCCACAGCCCTGCCCTAGTGGTTCCCCACCCAGAACTCATTCCATTAAATAATCATGCTGCACTATTGAATACAGTTGTGCAAACGAATAAAACATTGAACACAGGGGTGCATACACAACCAGCCTGATCTTTGAATTTTAATACAATTCAATGGGACATTAATTACTGGTCCCAAAAGTTATCTGACAGAATGGCTGTTATTACACCAAAGTATTGACTGTTTAATAAAGCATGAACTTTCTTTTGGGCGTCTGTATTGCTTCCAGTTGCCCAAACAGCAGCCAACATAAAGTGGCTGCAAATCACTGGATGTGAAGTACCACTATTGGTGAAATTTGACAGAGAAATAAGATGTGAGGGAAGAACTGAGGGCGGTCAGATTAGTTGCCCTCCAGAATAGATACATCTTGGACTTATTAACAGCAATGGAGGGGGCGTCTGCAAGAAGATCAGAAGCAGCTATTGCACTTTTCGAGCCTGCGAATGGTGCAGCAAACAGAACTTTAACAGAGGCTATTGAAGAGCTACATACACTCCACAAGACTATGACGAGGGAAACAAGCACAGTAACATGAGACTGCTGGCTCAACAATCAGTTTGCCTGGGTTCCCATGTGGTTGACGGACATTTTTAAGATAACTGCCACGATACTCGTTCTGATGCTCATCACCTTTCGTGCATGTCGGTTAGGATTAAGAATGTGGAAGGGAAAAAGGGAGAGGGGGAAATATATGATGGCCCTGAATCCCGACTGGGCTGGAAAACGTACACACTGCGTACACCACACACAAACACCAACAGAAATGCCTGAATATGGTCCACTGGGAATGCTCTCTATGCCACCCTTGCATATAGACAACTTTGAGGCTATTTGGGTAGACTGTTCAGCTGATGGGGAAGCGTGCATGATAATGCGTTGCTCACCAGAGGAGTACAAGTTTCACGGGGGGAGTTTGCAGAGGGTGACAAGAGTGTGGATAGTGAAGGAAAAGGCAAAAAGCATGCTATCCCAAAATGTGTCAATCGATATGTCCATCGAAGGGGGGAATTTTATAAAGGTCTAGATCCAACGCTGCTGAGGGTGGCACATGTACCAATTGCGCAAGTAATGTAGAGACGCCAATGATGGCATGGTGGGTGACATCGGACGTCATTGAACGCAGCGCCCCTTGCATAAAATGACACTGTAGCAGGTGCAGCACAAGAAGTCCCATGGTAGAACTCAAAAAGAGTTGGGTATTTTAGGGGAAGTATGGGGTTGTTTTATAGAGTGGGCACAGTGTCGGGGTGCAAGTTGTCTTGGGGGGATATGGGATGCGGGTTTTCTTTGAGCAATATGTAGATAAGCCATTTTTGTAGGCACACATTAAGAAATAATTTCTCGCAGACAGTTCAAAAGAAAAGAGCTGTATGCCTTTGTATGACAAGCAGAATGCATTTCGTGACATTCAGCAGAAACAATGTGCTGAAATATTGGATTGCTGAATATTCCCAGGAAAATGCACAAACAGCGAAGTTATTCTAAAAGATATTTTCGAGGTCAACGAGCTAGGCATCTGGATGCACGAGGAGAATTGGCAGAGAAATAGAATTTAAATATTATTAATTAAACTCCAGCCATGGTGTGGTATAGTTTTTTCAGACCACACTTGGCAGCAAGGCTTAAGAAGGCAGCTGGTCAGCCAGAGCACTGGGACTGATGGGTATAGAGATTGGGACGGGGATCCTATCAATGGAGAGAGGTTGTGGTGTTCCCAGGGTGCAACATTGTAAAGTGTTTTTGCTGATGTCCGCAGATCACATTATTGGTCAGACTCTATAGTTTTCAACAATTAACAATAACAAAAATTGAAGAACAGTGGTTCAGTGAGTCGCCCAGCCCGATTCTCACTTCCTCAAAAACAACATCTATTTCTCCTATACATGCTGGCCCTCGCATCACAGAGTGCTCCTCCCATTACACTTTCCCTGATTGACGTCCATCCTCTTCCCTCCCTCTCCCCCCAATTCACCACTCCTCCACTACATCAATCTCTCTAAGTGCCTCTTCTTCAGGGTCTGCTTCTACCAATTTTGCCTGTGCATTTAGATATTGCTTGTAAGGGTCTCAAATGTCTTTAGGCTTAGCACAAGGATGAACATCATTCCGTATTCAGCCTCCATCTCGTTACAATAAATAATATCTTCTTTCCAGTCTTTCAGTGAAGGACATTGAGTCCTGTTAAGACGGATTTCTGAACTCTGTCCTGGCGGCGCAGAGGTTCAGAAGGCCAACCTAATTACTTGGAACAGGGTAACCTCTGGACAAGCCAGACCAATCAGGGTAGCGATTGCGGCAGTCAAGACTAGGTCTCAAGAGGGGTGAGGGTGACTGAAAGCCCGCAATGAGCACACAAAGCAAGGACACTTACAAATTACTCCAAACAGGTGTTATATTAAAAATATATACACAGTTATTCCAAGGCCTTTGCAACAATGACCGTAGTGAGAAATCACGATAAAACTCTAGTAAACCAACACATACCAAACCAATACAATATATATACGAATACAAACGAGTCTAAAGCGTTAGATGCACGAAATGTGTAGTCCACCTAGAAGGGGAGGAAAACAGGCAGTTCGAAATAATGATTAGACCCAGTCTGCCTTCAGAGGCACCTAACTAAAAGGAAGTCCAAGCCCTACGAAGAGTGGAGCCTTGTGCTCAAAAGTACCTGCACACGCTGGTGCCAACGGGCAAAAAGGGGAGTCTCTTCGAGGGAATCCGGCAGTTCAGTTTGGTGCACAAATGAAGAAAAACAGAGTTCCGCGACTCAAGCACAGCCTCCACTGTGGGCAGAAGCAGAGCGCGAGTACGGAAAGGCCTGCTGTTTGACACAGCGGGGAAAAGCTATGGGCTCCTGCAGGAGGGCGACCAGTTCCTAGGTATGCTACTCACCGGTCCCTGATGCAAGCAGACCCAGGCTTCTCTGCGTCAGTTTCAGTGCTGGCAGGTTCAGGGGAGCAGGGGATGTCTCGTCGTCGTGTAGATTCTGCAGCAGCAGAGTTGAGTTAAAGATGTCCCAAACGAAGTGAACCCGCACAGTTTGTTACCACAGCAGGGCAACGGAGCGGCCGTGTGTATCTCAGCCAAATGTACACTACTCACTTCAGACCTGGGAATGCCAAGTGTACGAATCGTGTGAGAGTGACAAGGACCCGAAATACAACACAACCTGGCGGCGGTTACAGAGCAAGACTCCTGGGTAGGCTGGTCAGTCTGCTGGATGGCCCAGAGACACTTCCGAAGGCTTACGTGCAGGAGATGGTGAAGATGCCGAGAAAAGCTGTCCCCGCTATTCCAAGGGTCGAAGTACCAGTACAGGCCTTCTGGTTCGATCAGAGGTAGAAAGGGTTTCACAAAGCGACAGCAGTGCAGAGGAGCAGTCCTTCAGCGGGTCACCAGCGATTCCTCGGTTCAGCCTCGTGGTTGCAGGATACTTGGCTCCTGTATTCCTTTGTTCGTGAGAACTCAGAAGATCGACATGGTAGTGGCGTTTCCAGCCCCCTCTTATCCACGGTTCCCTTTGCGCCAAAACAGAGGGGACCCAATGGGAGATCCGCTCATCAACCACTCACACCATACGTGGACCTATCACGGACCACGGTGGTCCCAGGCATTCACACCACACTAGACTCTCTGGCACCCAGGATGTGTATTGGGACCAGACATCCCATCCCACATCCTGGAGGCACACACAAGGCCTGTAGAAGCCCGCAAAAGCATCTGTGTTTCGCGGGAAAGTACATGCCCAAATAAGGAAGGCCCCGGGTCGGCTCGACCTGGGGAAGGTGAAGGGGGCAAGACGGTCAGGGGACAGGACAAAGAGCCTCGTGGTCTGGCCATTTTGGGAGCCTGACCACCATTTTGGCTAAGCGCGAGAAACGCGCTTAAAACGCCAAAAGGAGCTTGAAAACACAAGAAACGATCGCTGCCACCATTCCCGTCCGTGATTCACTTGCACCGATCATTTACAATCCAAACAGAGTATCTAGGGCCTGTAGAAGACTAGAGACCCAAGAGAGCAGTAACTTATCTTACAGTGCCCTCTTCTGTCATGTTGCACGAAAGCTGCAACATGATAAAGAAACTATGGAAAACAGCGTTTCCCGGTACTGACTGTCTTAAGGCATGTCAGTTTCCCCGTAAGAATGGAGCGAAAGCCCAGAGGAGTGCGGCAGAAGGCTGCACTTCTCTGGCAAAGTCTAGATCATGGTGAAAACAACAGCAAAAAGTTTAGGGGTTGCCACATGGAAGGAAAATTACCCACAATTAAGAAATCTTTCCTAACACTCGCCCCTCCCAGACTATGGACAGGGGGAACTAATCCACCCCTGGATGAGTCTCTTGTTGAGGTCGGTTAAACATTCTGGACAACCCATCAGCATTGCTATGTTGGACACCTGGCCTATGCTCAATAGTGAAGTCAAAGCCTTGCAGACTTATGGACCACCTAAGTAACTTTGGATTCTCTCCCTTCATGTTCATTAGCCACTTTAAGGGCTTATGGTCAGTTTGCACAGTGAGGTGGGTCCCATAGAGGTAGGGCCTCAGCTTCGGTAGGGCCCACACAACAGAGAAACATTCTTTCTCCACTGTGGACAATCTGAGCTCTCTGTCCTTAAGCTGGCGACTAATAAAACCAATAGGGTGTTCCTTACCCTTCTCATCTACTTGCGATAGTACAGCTCCTATCCCAATGTCAGAGGCGTCCGTCTGCACAATAAAAGGTCTTTGATAATCAGGGGTCCTGAGGACAGGGGCCTGGCACAAGGAGTCTTTTAAGCCATTGAAGGCCTTCTCACACTCGTCGGTCCAAGTTACCTTCTTGGGTTTCTTCGGAGTGGTGAGGGCAGTCAGAGGGGCAGCTATGGTGCCATAGTCTGCCACGAAGTTGCGGTAATACCCCGTGAGTCCTATAAGGCTCTCACTTGGGTCTGTGTAGTGGGGGTAGGCCAGTCTTGGACTGCTTGTACTTTACTGGGAAGAGGCTGTATCCTCCCTCCACCTACTTCATGTCCAAGGTAAACCACTGAGCCTTGTCCAATCTGGCATTTAGTAGCCTGTATGGTCAAGTGTGCTTTCTGAAGAGCCTGGAGCACAATCCCGAGGCGTTTCACATGGTCTTCCCAGGTGGCACTGAAAACTGCTATATCGTCCAGATATGCAAGACAGAATTCGTCCAACCCATTCAACACATGATTCACAAGCCTTTGGAAAGTGGCAGGTGCATTTTTCAACCCGAACGGCATTACCCTGAATTGGTAAAGGCCGTCTGGAGTAGAAAACGCTGTCTTCTCCTTGACATGTTCTGCTAAAGCTATTTGCCAATAGCCAGCAGTGAGGTCAAACGTGCTGAGGTACTTGGAGGCACCCAAAGTATCCACCAGCTCATCTGTTCGAGGCAAGGGGTGTGCATCTGTCTTGGTGACAGCATTCAGAGCCCTGTAATCCACGCAGAACCTCAATTCAGAAGTGCCTGCCTTTGGAACCAAAACCACAGGGCTGGACCAAGGACTACTAGAGGGTTCAATCACCCCACGGTCTAACATCTTGTTGACCTCGGTCTTAATATAAGACCGTACTTTGTCTGACATCCTGTATCCCCTACTTTTGGTAGGTACACTGTCTCCTGTGTCTATGTTATGTTTGCACCAAGGTGCCAAACCAGGCGACTGTGAAAACAGGGGGGAAAACTGCCTGAGCAAACTTTTCACCTCAGCCTGCTGATTAGAAATCAGGTGAGGGGCCACTCGGACACCCTCAAAGGAGCTATCTGAAGGACCGCTTTGGAACAGGTCGGGGAGAGGTTCAGACTCCTCTTCCTCAACATCTGAAGCCAGTAGCAGTGCTGCGATTTCGACTCTTGGGACGAAGGCCTTTAGCCTATTTATGTGGAACACTTTTGGAGCCTGTCCAGGCCTTCCAAGGTCCACTAAATAGTTAACCTCACCCAGGGGCCCCACCACTGTGTAAGGGCCCGACCATTTGTCCTGTAAAGCTCGAGGCCTTATAGGATTCATGATCAGGCCTTGCTGACCAGGTGTAAAGTTGATGAGGGAAGCTTTCTGGTCGTGCCAATGTTTCACCAGCGCTTGTCCTGCCTTCAGTTTATCACTAGCCAAGCCCAGCAGAAGTACCATCCGTTTTCTGAGCCCCAGCACATAATCTACTATGTTGGTAGTAACAGGGGGAGTGGGCATCTACCATCCCTCTTTGACTATGGCTAAGGGTCCCCGTACAGGATGACCGAACAGAAGTTCGAAGGGGCTGAAGCCAACACCCTCCTGTGGTACCTCTCGGTAGGCAAACAGTAATCATGGTAAAAGAAGATCCCATTTTCTTCTCTGAGGTTCTTCCAGAGCCCCAATCATGCTCTTTAACATTCTGTTGAAACGTTCCACCAGACCATTGGTCTGGGGGTGGTATGCAGAAGAGAACTTGTAGGTGACCCCACATTCTTTCCACATAGCCTGCATATACTTCAACATAAAGTTGCTGCCACGATCCGACACAACTTCTTTAGGGAAGCCAACCCTAGTAAATATGCCAAGTAACACTTTTGCAACTGACTTGGCAGTTACAGTTTTCAATGGGATGGCCTCAGGATATCTGGTTGCATGGTCGACCAGCACCAGGATAAACCTATTGCCTGAGGATGTTTGCGGGTCAAGGGGACCAACGATGTCGATCCCTACCCTTTCGAATGGTATTCCCACAACTGGGAGTGGTACCAATGGAGCTTGGATTGTCGAGCCAACCTTACTAGATAACTGCAGGAGGCACAACTCATGCAGTGACTTTCTACTTGCACCCCCATCTTGGGCCAGTAGAAGTGCATGGATAACCTTTGCTTGGTCCTCTTAATACCAAGGTGACCAGCAAGGGGCACTTCATGCGCCAACTGCAGGAGGAAGGGTCTTACAGCAAGGGGAACCACCAACCTCCTATGGTCTCCTTCTGTAGACTCTGTGGGCTCACTATATAGGAGTCCACCTTCCCAATAAATCCGATGCGTCCCAGGAGGTTCACCCTCAAGCTGGGAGCAGGCCTGTCTCCTTAGGCCTTCCAGAGATGGGCACTCACATTGGCCTTTACTGGATTCTTCCCTGTCAGGACCACCTTCTACTAACAAGTCTTTTAGTTCAGGATGGTCGTTGGGGTCAAATACTTCAGGCATCTCCACCTCCTCGTCAGGCCCGGGCGATTGACCAACTTCCTCCACCACAGTGGTAGGCGAGCTCGGGGGAATGTTCTCTTTCCCTCGTCTTGACTTGTTTACTCCTTTCGCCTTGGGTTTCCCCTTCGGCTGGGGCGGCGTATTGGTCTTGGCCAATGCTGCCCGTGTTTGAGACCGTGTGCAGGGTCTGTCGGCAGTGTCTCCTACGAGCCCTAAAGCTCTCAGATCATTGCCTAACAAGACCTTTCCTGGGACGTTTCTCTGAATGCTCACTGGAATCCTGACTGCTGTACCATTTAAAGTAAGATTTATAGGTATTACTGGAAACATGCGAGGTGGGCCGTCAGCCAACTTAGTGGGCATCAGAGTAGCTCTGGCAACTTCCTCTGAGTCTACCAAGGTAGAATCCACTACAGTCCGACTGCACCCACTATCCCTAGGAGCTGGAGTATCCACTCCATTGATCAGCACACTGTCTTTAAAGTAGTGCTTGGTATTATCTGGAATCCTAGCATAAGCCTCTGCGACTTTAGGCTCCCAGGAACCCAGGGAAACTAAAACTACCTCAGCTTCTATCCCACTGGGGAAGGAGTCTGAGGAGAAGGATGCTCCTGTAATCTCTTCTTCCTCGTAGAAGGAGAAGGCCAGATTAGCGGAGTGGACCCCCAAAGGTTTAACCTTACACCGGGGATCCCCCTTCAAGTGGTCAGTTGCTCCACAAGCAAAACAAGATCCATTGGGTCTGTTTACATAGGGAGGCTTATTGTAACCAGAGTTCTGTTTCAGAGGCTGACCTCCACTACCCTGTGAGTTCTCTTGTGTCTTACCCTTATTTTTCTTTTTGTGGCCCTTTTGAGAAGAAGATTTATCAGATTCTCCACCCTCCTTATCTTTGGACTTTTTCCCTTCCTCCTGCTTACCAGGATGAGTTTTGTCCTTATGGGACACTCGATGTGACACCCATAAGTCTGCTGCAATGGCCAGCTTCTTAGGATCTATCTCCTTCGAATCGGCCAAATGCTGCTTAAGCTCCGGGGAAGAAGATGCAAAAATGTGTTCCAGTATCACAAGATTTATCATGCCTTCAAAGGTAGAAACCTTATAACCTTCGACCCAGCTAGTCAAGTTTTTTAAGGATTCGGTTACATAAGATACCCAAGTACCATCTTCTTTTTTCTTGTACTCTCGGAATCGTTTTAAATATTGGGCAGGAGTCTTTCCAAACTTTAAAATGAGAGTTTGCTTTAACATTGCGAAATCAGCTCGCTCAGCCTTCGACATTTCCATAATGGCACTACAGCCAGAATGGGGCAGTCTGCTGAGTAACCAGGCAATCCTATCAGCATTGTCAACTTGTTGAAGTTCACATGCATACTCAAACGTATTCGGCCAGTCCATAATGTCATTCTTTTCCTCATACACACTGAGCAGATCTTTCGGAAACCGTGGATGAGAGGAGGCCCCAGACCCATGTCCAGGACCCTTGCACCCATTTGCAACCTGAAGCTTGGCCAGTTAGTTCCAACTGGTGATCCCTGTCTTTCTGTTTTTCTGCCTGTTCGATTTGTAGTTTGGCTATGCTGAACTCAAGCTCCTTCTGCCTAAACCGCAGCTCTTGCTTCTTGAATTCAAGCATAGCCTCCCAATCAAAACTGGCAGAGGAAACATTAGACATCTCATCCTCCCTGTCCTCGTGATCGCGGTGGATCAGTGCAGCGGCAGAACCGTCGGTTCTACCAGTGAGAGCAGCCCCACCTCCTTCCGCACTGTACTCAGAAGTTATAGCATCAAGCTGGGCTTCTTGCCACGCCACAATTCTTTGGATCATATCCAATTTGGTGCCTTGAGAGGAAACACCTCTCTCCGCACACATCTTTTTCAATGTTTCGGATTTGGAAGCATTTAAAGTTAACAAGGTATTTGTTTCCATGCTGTTAGATAGGACTATGGCCTTTTTAAAGTTATACTACGACAATTCACTACGTGTCCTGGTAGGAATAACTTGCCTTAGTTTGTGCGCAACACTGGATACCTTCAGTCGTATCCCACCACTGTACACCAATTTGTTAAGATGGATTTCTGAACTCTGTCCTGGCGGCGCAGAGGTTCAGAAGGCCAACCTAATTACTTGGAACAGGGTAACCTCTGGACAAGCCAGACCAATCAGGGTAGCGATCGCGGCGGTCAAGACTAGGTCTCAAGAGGGGTGAGGGTGACTGAAAGCCCGCAATGAGCACACAAAGCAAGGACACTTACAAATTACTCCAAACAGGTGTTATATTAAAAATATATACACATCTATTCCAAGGCCTTTGCAACAATGACCGTAGCGAGAAATCACGATAAAACTCTAGTAAACCAACACATACCAAACCAATACAATATATATACAAATACAAACAAGTCTAAAGCGTTAGATGCATGAAATGTGTAGTCCACCTAGAAGGGGAGGAAAACAGGCACTGCGAAATAATGATTAGACCCAGTCCGCCTTCAGAGGCACCTAACTAAAAGGAAGTCCAAGCCCTACGAAGAGTGGAGCCTTGTGCTCAAAAGTACCTGCACACGCTGGTGCCAACGGGCAAAAAAGGGGAGTCTCTTCGAGGGAATCAGGCAGTTCAGTTTGGTGCACAAATGAAGAAGAACAGAGTTCCGCGACTCAAGCGCAGCCTCCACTGTGGGCAGAAGCAGAGCGTGAGTACGGAAAGGCGTGCTGTTTGGCACAGCGGGGAAAAGCTATGGGCTCCTGCAGGAGGGCAACCAGTTCCTAGCTATGCTACTCACCGGTCCCCGTTGCAAGCAGACCCAGGCTTCTCCGCGTCAGTTTCAGTGCTGGCAGGTTCAGGGGAGCTGGGGACGTCTCGTCGTCGTGTAGATTCTGCAGCAGCAGAGTTGAGTTAAAGATGTCCCAAACGAAGTGAACACGCACAGTTTGTTACCACAGCAGGGCAACGGAGCGGCCGTGTGTATCTCAGCCAAATGTACACTACTCACTTCAGACCTGGGAATGCCAAGTGTACGAATCTTGTGAGAGTGAAAAGGACTCGAAATACAACAAAACCTGGCGGCGGTTACAGAGCAAGACACCTGGGTAGGCTGGTCATTCTGCTGGATGGCCCAGAGACACTTCCGAAGGCTTACATGCAGGAGATGGTGTAGATGCCGAGAATAGCTGTCCCCGCTATTCCAAGGGTCGAAATACCAGTACAGGCCTTCTGGTTCGATCAGAGGTAGAAAGGGTTTAACAAAGCGACAGCAGTGCAGAGGAGCAGTCCTTCAGCGGGTCACCAGCGTTTCCTCGGTTCAGCCTCGTGGTTGCAGGATACTTGGCTCCTGTATTCCTTTGTTCGTGAGAACTCAGGAGATCGACATGGTAGTGGCGTTTCCAGCCCCCTCTTATCCACGGTTCCCTTCGTGCCAAAATGGAGGGGACCCAATGGGAGATCCGCTCATCAAACACTCACACCATACGTGGACCTATCACGGACCATGGTGGTCCCATGCATTCACACCACACTAGACTCTCTGGCACCCAGGATGTGTATTGGGACCAGACATCCCAGCCCACATCCTGGAGGCACACACAAGGCCTGTAGAAGCCCGCAAAATCATCTGTGTTTCGCGGGAAAGTACATGCCCAAATAATGAAGGCCCCGGGTCGGCTCAACCTGGGGAAGATGAAGGGGGCAAGACCGTCAGCGGACAGGACAAAGAGCCTCGTGGTCTGGCCATTTTGGGAGCCAGACCATCATTTTGGGCTATCGCAAGAAACGCGCTTAAAACGCCAAAAGGAGCTCGAAAACACAAGAAACGATCGCTGCCACCATTCCCGTCCGTGATTCACTTGCACTGATCATTTACAATCCAAACAGAGTATCTAGGGCCTGTAGAAGACTAGAGACCCAAGGGAGCAGTAACTTAGCTTACAGTGCCCTCTTGTGTCATGTTGCACGAAAGCTGCAACATGATAAAGAAACTACGGAAAACAGCATTTCCCGGTACTGACTGTCTTAAGGGCATGTCAGTTTCCCCGTAAGAATGGAACGAAAGCCCATAGGAGTGTGGCAGAAGGCTGCACTTCTCTGGCAGAGTCTAGATCATGGTGAAAACAACAGCAAAAAGTTTAGGGGTTGCCACATGGAAGGAAAATTACCCAAAATTAAGAAATCTTTCCTAACAAGTCCTTCCCCACACCATTGCTACACATCTTTCAGCCAAAACTAATAACAGCCCAGCTAACCTCCATACACACCCAGTAATTTGCTTGGTATTTCCAAAAAAGGCCATATCAGGCATAGGATCTACCCGTTACCTAACACTAGCACTCAATACCCCAAACACCACCCCCCAAAACCAACGCACTGGAGGGCAACTTCAAGCAACATGTAGGAAGTCTGCTGGTGTAATTTCACATCAAACACTTTGATCTGGGATATCAGGGAAGATGTTATGTAAAACCACAGGAGTATAATAAAATTGATGTATGTATTTGAAATGTATCAATTTGAACCTACTAAGGGCTATTTTCTAAATCTGTGCACAGCAATACCATCAGATTTCATCAGATATAGCAATATCTAGAGCCATATCCCCCTTCCCTAAAGAGCACTCCAACCAGCCTCTGCGGGTCTCTTTTACTTTATGATACAGCAGAGACACTATCTTCCTGGTGCCCTCAGTTTTTATTATTCCATACACCATGGTGGCAGTCCCTGGTTCCCTCAGAAAAGTCGGACACAGCCCCTTCAGAGAGTTCCATGGCCAGTAGTATAGGAACACTTCCAATGAAGTAACATTCCCTCTACTTTTCCAGTTTTCTACTGATGAAACTAGCCCTATGGGAAGAGATCCAGAAAACTGCACATAACCATGGTGTCCTGTCAGGGTCTCCTGTCAGGGGCAAACACGGAATATGAATAACCGGCAACTCAGGGGAATAAAGTGTCTCACCTTTCCTCTTCCCTTTGATATGTACCCCTGCTCTGCGAGTTAACTCCACCAGATTCTGTGCCTTAGATGACCTACCCGGAGCCATCAGTATAACTGCCCAAAGCAGTAAGGGTGCTGCGAGGGACTGCTCCACCTCTACATGTCTCCTGTACATCTCCTTATCAAACCAATATACTAAAAATAAAGCCGGTATTGGTATCCCACAGCTTGGTATTTGGTGAACACCGCAGAGAAGTCCTCTGCACCCAGCGCCTCACGCAATATGGATTCAACCAAACGTTTCATGGAGCTATGCTACACCAACTGCGGAATGCCTACAATCCTCAAGTTGTTCCACCTGGACCTTGACTTGAGATCCTCTTGTTTATCTGCTAATTCCTTCAATGCTCTTTTTACTTGAACCAGCTCACTTGATGTGGACGATGACTCATCCTCGTACGTGGAAACACGCCCTCATCCAGTTATTTCTCAAGGCAGACCTGCATATGTTCTACTTTACATATCAGCATGTCCATCTTCCCATCTAGTGAGTGTATGTTGGCCTGCAGTTAATTGAACAACACCTTAATGTTATGAAACACCCCAAAGGCATCCTGGAGAGTGGGCTGGGTGCCCCCGCCTGGAGAATCTGCCATTATCGTATGACTTTTGGTCTGGGAAGGCTTGTCAAATTGTAATTTAGACTGTTGTTTCCAACCTTTGCTCACGATTGACATCGTGCCACGCTCCCAACCACAGTGCTGGCGGGACACCCTCAACCCACCACTGACTTCACATAGTTGTCAACCCCAAATGCAGAAACACAGATTGCAGCACTCACTGCCACCACCTACAGGTCCACATCAAGTGCCCATGACTAGCCGTCCTTCCCACTGACAGTGCATGGGTTAGTCCACCAAGGAGTATACTGCTTTAGACCCACCCCTTTCCGTGCAACCACACTTCACCAGCCTTCTTGTCCATTCAGGAGGTGCCGCGGCCTATTCACCAATAGGTCCCCGAACATATTGTCACCTCCCTTGTGGGTTCCACAGTGCCCGGCTCACTGGAATACACTACAGGATGTAAGGAGACACCCAGCTGCACTCCGGCTCCCCACATACGCAGGGCACATGGACAATCCAAGACTTCCCACAGCTCAGTGCACTGGACACACTGGACACTCAGGGAACAGCCTTATACTCCTTGCCATCGATCCTGTGGCATATGAGAGTTCTAATCTCTGGTACAATTGTGAGATATGTGGGGGCAAATGGGGAAAAGCAGGCAGCAGGACCCCGGCAGTCACAGAATGTATTGCAGCTGCTCCTGAATCGGTATCAGCATCGCTGCACAACAATCCGGGGAAGCAGGGAAACCTGTCTCAGACAATGGCAGTATTGGATGCAAAAGCCCTGTCGGCAAGTCCTAATGCTTGAGGAGCTTTTTGTGGGGTAAGCATATCTGGCTATAACTTGAATGATCCGTTTTATTGTTAAATAACCCTTTGTAGTAAGGAATAGAAGTTTTGAATTTTGATATCACCATTAGGCGATTACAATTATTGTGCCTTCCTCACTGGTTGCATTATTTGCACATGCAAATTTTGCACGAGTTAACAGTCAATTTTTCATATGTTAGATTATTTTGAAATGAAACTGAGTGGGATTAAGAGATTGAATTTAGGAACATCAAATGTCTAAAATATGTAACATGTATTTGTGTTTGATTTTAAAAGAATATATGCATTCAGTTAATAAAGAATTTGGATAAAAATGTATGTTATTATATGATTAACCAATACTGATCCCCCCATATTTTGGACTCCGATACAATAAATGGTCCTACTCCTGTTAGTGTTAAATTGAGTGAAAATAATATTGTTCTGTGAGGCATCACCTCTGGTTTGTTTCTGACAGTCTCATACTCAGATGCCCACAAAGAAGGGGATCCCCACCTTATCGTTCTTACACATATGTGATCCTGCCTTCCGAATGCTTGTGGCAAATGTCAAGGGTGTAAGGACTGTCGCCTGCGTGGAGTCCTCTGTAAACAAACAAGTTGTGAGGCCTAGCAGGGTGACAGCCACACACAGTGCACACAGACTTCTCTTGACTATCTGAAGAGGGCCACCACAGGCCTGACCCCCTCATAGGAGAATGCATCAACCCTCAGATGAGAGTCCAAACATGAGAGCCCAACCCAGCCACCATGGCCTGGCGCGGAATGGTGTTCTTGGATACCTTCCTCAGGTCAGCAGAATCAGGCCATGGTTCACTGTCAGGGGCTCACCGGCAGACTCCTGTAAATGTAGACCAAGTGCCAGAAAATGGCACCACCACCAAGCAAGGCAGCCGCTGGCAGACGGCAGTAACAATCAGCTGACACCAAGAAGGGATCAGCGGATGCTTTCCAAGTTCCAAATGCTCCTGCTACAGCACTCTGCTCACCGCTCCACAGCTGACACTGAATTGTGCCGAGGCACTCCGGGTCGCTCGCCACCTGGAAGGCTGATGTGCACCCGAGCGCAATGTTGCTTGTTTTGGGAGCTTCGAACTAGGCACTCCTGAGGGGTCCTTCAGTCCTCACCACCGCATGGCGGCCCCCACAGTCTGGGCCGACAGTTGGATCGCTCCTTTTGTCCCAATGCGGCTGTAAGATAGAAAGCCCAGACATCCACTGCAGCGTTCTTGCTCTGTGCATTCCCTACAAAGCGCCCAAAGCCCCCTTCCCCCTGGACCGGCGCCACAGAGCAGAGGCCACCCAGAGTTTACTACCAATATCTCATCAGACGTGTGGACTGCTCATTCTCATGGCACATGTGCTCATATCAAGAATTCAGTGGGTCGGGAGGCGCAGGATCATGACTGGATTCATTTGAGGCATTTAGGAACTCACGGGCCTGTGGCCATCTTGGCTAGGCTTTCTTGTGCCCCTCCTTATTGCTCAGGCTTGGTGTGATGTCTCGTCCATTTCCATTTCAAGCTATTTGTATATTAGACATTGACAACCAATGGCAAGTGAATGTTTTTTGACTGTTTAGCACAATCACGTATTTGAGGGGCAGTGTGGGAAGATGTGTGATTCCACGAAGGGTGTTAGTGGAACTGTGGCCAAACGTATCACCCAATTAGGATCATTCAACATATATCTGGAAATAGGCAACTGACGAAGTGCTACCTATCAGCGTATGTGACCTGCCTTAAAAAAGTTCAGCCACAGTGGTTGGTGGTGACAGCTCATTTCAATCAGTTCAGTTCCACAGGTATGTCTGCACCGTGCTTTCCAGCTGTTTGGGTCCAATAAATGTGTGTTACATCTTGCATTGTGTATGCTCCTTAGTTTTAATTTTTTTGTTGTTCTCGGGATTACTTTTAACGGAGGTCCTCTGGTACAAAAGCATTCTGGAACACAGTAAAATCATGTGACTGTGTGTGACCTAGAATTAGGCAATAGTCTATATATCTGTAAATCTGTGTTGTGAAGTATTGGGAAATAACCTTAAGTTGAGACAATAGGTCTTCTTAGCTTAGAACTCCTGCACTTGTTTTGTTATACATTCATCCTGACACTGTTAAACAGAGTTATGCTGTATATATTCTAACAGAAACCTGTAAGACTTTCACTGATTTCATTCATCCTGTAGCATAGGAAGTCAGATGGAGATGAAACCCTCCAAGAAGAATAAGGCACCTGGCCAGTGTTGACCTGGTTGTGTCCAGAGATTTTCATAACTATTACCCAAACTAGTTTTTATGTCATGTTCCCCACGTAGACAGTGCAGGTTTCCAGCCCGTTCTGTTATTCATCCCAGACAACCTCTATGCATTCCTCTTCAGAAAAAAAGGTGTTCAACTGTTTTATTTATGTATAGGTATTCTGCTGTTACCTATCTTGACAAAGGACAAAATGAACTGGGAAAACAACGTTTCTTTACAGTTGATGGGCAAGTGCAAGAGGACCTGGGTCACGTGATCTAAGCCCCACCCACCTTCTTAGCCCTGCCTCTTCCTTTCTGTTCTTAACATTTAGATCAAGGGCATCTCTCGCCTGGACGTCCGAAGTGAAGGGCAGACAAGGAAAAGGGCCATTTCGGTTTGAACCTGTTCTGACCAGTAGGACCAAGGACCAGAACCCCTGGCAGTCCTAAAATCAGGTAAATTCCCTGAATATGTGTTTCACCCATCTCTGCCAACAGTCCATTCCTACCATCATCACTCATCACCAACCACACTGCTCACAAGCAACATCATGGACACTGGAACCAAGCAACCTCACCCATGTCACTATACTCCCCATCACCACTCCATCATCCACCATTACACAAAGACGTATGCTTGCCAATGTCCACTCAGCAATCAACAATGCAGCTGACATTGCTGACCTCATCACCACACATGAATTGGATTAAATCTTTTATACTGAGACCTGGATGCCATCCACTTACACCCACATCTTAGATGTCCTCACCCTCAATGGCTACAGAATACTTCAAGACCGTCTAAACAAGTTTGTGATAGACCTCGCCCATTCACAAAGCATCATGGCCATGCACCGAAGTGGACGTGATCACTCAAAAAACTATCCTGCCACTTCCCGCTCTCCCCAATGGACACCATCACTTTTCATCTCATCAACAGACCGTCCAACCCCAACACTGCCTTCATTGAAGAGTTCACAGACTTGGTCAAAACCATGCCTCTCATGCATACTAAGAACATCTTCCTCAGCGACTACTACATCCCAGGCAACTGAGGAACCAAGTCAAACAAGGAAGATCTCCACTGCCTACTCGACACACTGTACCTCACATAGCACATGAACACCCAACTCACAGGAAAGGTAATATGCACAAAATCATCATCACTGGACGCCCCACCCTCGATCACATCTCTCCTATTCTGCTTGACTGGTCAGATCATCTAGCAATCCCATTTGAGATTGATCACACCACACCTCTCAAGTAAATCCATTGCAAACCAAGCAAGCAAGCTATCATATCATTTCAGAACCTCTGAGTGAAGGCTCTCACAGAAGACCACACCAAACTCTACCTCACATCAGCGGATGTACTTCTTATGGATGAGGACTGCAACTCACTGCTCCAAGATTCAACACCACCCTCACAAACAACATTGACCACCATGCCACAGTGAAATGGCGCACCCCAAGCCTAAACCTTCCACACGCTGGTGTCTCAAGAACTCAACCTCAATAAACAAACCATCAGAAAACAAGAAATACATTGGAGAACATCCTGCAGTGCATCCATCCTCATCCTGCTGAAGGAACTCTTTGCTACATGCAGGCAATTAATCAGTACTGCCAAGGCTGGCTACTACCAAAAAACCATGGCCAAGGCCAACAATGAGAGCAGAATCCTCTTCAAAGCCATGAAGTACTGTCTCAACCCTCTGCCCAACCCTCCGGTTGCACACTCCATTGAATAATCCACCACCATCAACTCTTTCTTCGTCAACAAGATCAACATTATCCACCAACACGTAGACACAAACGCCATAACTGACAGCACACTAGTCATCCCATCTCGCAAATCCACAACTACATGGACAAGTTTCAAGACACTAAGTATGAAATATTTCACTCCCACCTTATGCCACATCATATGTGGATGATATACTCCCTGCCTCTGTACTCAAGACCCTTCTAACTATACTCCTCACTTACTTGACAATCATCAACAGCTCCTTAACTCCTTAAATCAATCAATGTGTATAGTTTGGCGCTCATGGCAGAAACTCCTCTTGGCAGTTACCTTTTCCCTGGGTTTGCCACTTTGTTGGTGCTGTTGGCTGGTGACTGTCCTCTTATTGTCAAACCACACAACAGTAGCAGAGCTGCACCTTTGTCATGCAAGATGACTTGAGCACCCGGCATTTTCACCTTCTAACTCCATGAAAACTAGCACTGTCCTGACCAACTGGATCATTAGGTTCAGGAAAAACAATGAACGGGCCCAGAATGAGGAGACTGCACCCAGTGCACACTGTAGTTCCCTGTTGTGTGACAACTATTGAAAGAGAGCCAAAATAATACAATTTCTGAAAAACCTCATCATAACCAGACTGAGACTGAGAAAATAAGTGCCAAGCTCATAAATAAGTGCCGGGGCTGAGCCCTGGCAAACACCCCCACAAATGAAGCCCTGATTGTCTCCCACTGCAAGCCTGTATCATCACCATATAACACCCTTGCCACTGCCACATCATTTAAATCCTGCAAACATATTTCCGGCATAGCTAGAGGTTAAGGGCTGGACCTATTGGGATGTGCTTTCCTTATTAGTGGGTAAAGTATTTTTTGTAACACGGGTAGATTCTATGATTTGTGGAGCAGAGTCAACATCCTGTCTTCAATGAAAGCATGTATCATATTCCTCCAGACCTATTTAGGCATTGTTTATTTTGAACACACATTGCGTTATATCAATTTAAAACTCTTTATGCCTCCTGCATATATAGTACATGTGAGTATTAATATTGCACTTATTGTGTGTGCCAACACTTGTGTATTATTAGTCTGCTTTCTGTGGATCTGTTTTGCTCCTGGGACGTGTAGTGAAGTGTTTTCTTCTCATTAAACGTTTATAAAATAACAGCTCGCTTGGCCAGGCACAGGAGATTGAAGCTTGCATTATTGGCCATAAAAATGACTGCATGCGTTATTTTTATTTGTGTGCTTTTTTTGTAAACACTAAGGCGTATATTGGGCATTTTTCAGCCGCCTATGATAGGAAAACATAACTCAGTGAAGCTGATGAGGTAGAATGCGGCTGCCACCAGCTTGTACATAATAGATCCCAGCAGAATTCGAAAGGCCTACAACAGCCCAGCAGAGCAAAATGCACGCACATGACTGCACACACCACGCTATGCACCGCGGCAAAGGCACAGCGCGAGAGCAACGAAGGCTATCGTTCTATTTATACATAGTAATCAGTAATCAAAGGCAGCCCTTGTAAAGTAGTTACGGGTGTTGTGTTATTTGATGGCACATGGTATTCCATTCACAAGAGTAATGATATCATATTTGCCACGAAAACGTCCATCATGCAGCAGACACATTAAAATGACAGGATTGCAAAGGTAGGTAGGCGTAGTCAGTGGCCACCAGCCGCTTCGAGAGTATTTTGGGTATTTCTGGGATGCTACCTGTGGCATTTCTTGGTTAATGTTAATGCTGCTGTTTTTCAGTGTCGAATGTTTTATGATAATTACATTTGGACCGACAGAAACACGGATTTATTCCCTCGCACTAATCATATGTGTACGTTTATTTAAAGAAAAGAATACACACATTTTAATACAAATTCGATTACTGTACTGCACTGTTATGCTCACATTAAAACCAACTGCAAATGGTTCCTTTGCGGCACCTAAAAAGATTCAAATCTGATTCAGTTTTATCTTGAATTTGTGACATTGATTTCACATAACCTGTTAAAGTTAATTCTGCACCTCACATTATTTTGCTGAACACCTGTTGACCAGTGTACATTCCGAAAAATATTGGTCTTCGTTTGATCTTCTTTTTGGATTGTCTTCTGGGTCTTCATCATCCGTTTTTCTATCGTTTCCTTTAGAAATGGATCCGGTAGTGGGGTCACTACAAAAAATCGCAGAAAGATTTGCAAACGTAGATTAATTTGGAAAACAGTGAGCCAAGAACAGAACAGAGTGCAAGTGTGCCCCGCAACCCCCCAAACCCCAGCTCCCCTTTCCCTCCACTTGTATAGGCTTGAGAGGGAGCGCAACACCACAGTAGGTGCAGTACAGGATGCATAATATTAGGGAGAGGCTTGAAGGGATTGCCTCGTCCAATACATGTTTTTATTTCTGCTCCTATTTAATGAGTAGAAAGGCATCTCCCTTGTACACTCACAATGGTATCCTCCCACAAATCAGTGCAGAAATATCCAACCACCATGGTATGTAGGTGCAACGTCGAATAGATGTGATATATTACTTGTGGTTGTTGATACCTTCAAGGAATTATGGTCAGTTTCATACTTTCGCTTCTTCTAGTGTGTTAATTCCAGAGTATCCATCTGGGTCTCCTTATCAAGGCATTTTCTCATGGAAAGGCATTGTTTTTAAAGAGGGGTTTGTCATTTCATAGCACCGATGTGAATCAAAGAGATCAGTTTTGAGACAACAGAACAGGGGCCTCCAGATTGCAGGCGCAGCGATATTTCAAGACCACACACGTTCTTCATCCTCATCATCAAAAGGCTGTGGCAAAGAAGAAGGGGAAGGGGGCTGACAATGAAGGCAATGTCCCAGAGGGACACTCTTGGTGAAGCTCTTGTAGCTCAGCAGGACACTGCTTGAAGGCACTGGACAGGACAGGGTTGTACAAAGGTGAAAACAACTTACGGTTCAGGACTGGCACATATATGGCTCAGCAACACATTCACTGACAATCTCTTGGAGAGAGTTGTGGTTCCTAAATTGGAAAATACAACATTGAATGAGCAACCAATGAGCAGATGGAGCAATAGCCCACGTATTCAACACAGGGAATACAACCATTCTTGTTGTCCTAATTAGGATACAGGAGTCCAGATGGAGGACTGGGTGCTTGGAAGCAAACCCAAATCCATAACCAAAATAGGTCCTTATGAGGGGGTGTTTAATTATAGAAATGACATCTGCAAAAGGGGAGAAGTTCAGCATAAAAAGAAGCCAATTATCACACAGAATGTCACTATTTGATTCAAGTCAAGCTATAGAAGGGAACTGGTGTTACACCTTTGCTACACTGGCAAGTGCGTTGCCAAGCTTGGAGTGAGCCGATTACAGGGTGGTACATTAACTGACGGGAGAGACTTATGTTGCGAGGTCATTTGTGAGGACCTGCTCTTTGAGAAGGGCATACATTTCACTTAATTACAGTGTTAGACTATTACCAAAACAGTATCAGAGTTATGGAGTTGCAGCCCCTTCTGAGTCCGGTTTATGCTTGTGTGATTGGCAAGAGAGTTTGCCAAGGTTTTCAATCACCATATGTTGTGTGTAGCATGAAAAATAAGGAAACTACGGTTGCTGTGTTGAATGTTTCAAATCCTTGTGATCTGTTGTGGTTGGCAATGTGGATTGTACATATGGAATTGGAAGTATTTTCAGTACTTTGCTCAATAAAACTATTCAGAAAAATGAATGTTTAGAGAGGAACTTTCCAGTACTAAGGCTACGGAATCTGTGCATAAGGAATTGTTCAATGTGCTATGGACTAGTCAACATCTGGCTTGGTGGGGTGGAACCATCTAAATACTAGACTCTATGCAGATGAACTGTAGCTCTGAGAGACCAGAATATTTGCTCTTCACTCAAAGGGAGGGAAGGATAACACGGGTGATAAATGGCCTGTATATGATTGGTTGGTTGGTAAAGAGAGGGACCGGTGATGATGCTTGATGAATATTGTCTTTGCTGAGAGCTAGGAGAAGATGTCATAATCTTTGCCAATTACAGGTCAAGTAAATGCCAAACATGGCCTGATGCCCCAGAATAACCTTGAAAGTCAGCAACTATGTGGGTGACCTGGAGGCCATCAGGGGCACAACTTGATGAACTTCAGCACAGCCTTGATTGTGCATCAGCGTGTATACACACCTCAGTATTCAGAGTTTGAGTGAGTGGAATCCCATGGGGCTTACTGGCAGCCAATAGTGGTGCCAACCCCATCCTCTGGGATTTGGCTGATGGTTCTCCTTTAGTGGGTCAATCAGAGTAACTGAATCACCCAACTTTCAATGGGCATTATTACAGCACAGTGGTGTGGTAAAAACCATTGACAGTTGCAGAACTACCTCTAGATTTATGTCAGAGACCTATAACAGGTCTGTTGGCAAAGTAGAGAAAATTCCTCCAACTTTTGGCAGTAATTCCTTCATAAACTTTACAGAATCCTTTTAGTCTCTATGGACGGGGACTATCACCACGTTACCGACACTGGTACCCTGTCAGATGTACCATCAGACTGAGAGTTGGCATCCATAATCAACCTTCACCCCAAGGCGAAGCACTTGCAAAGCAAGAATAGAGCAGTGAGCAGTGTGTTTGCTTGGATTCATGTCCCAGCATCCCATGCTGGAGATGGTGAAAGATGCCATAACACTCACTCTTACACCAGTGCCTGGGGGAGGAGCACTTATAAAAACCCCAGTTGGCATTTTCAAAAGCAAAGAGCAGATAGATCAGATTGAGTGGAGGAGAGGAGAGTGGAAGACTGGTGTTGCATTGCACACACAAAGAACACAGAGGCCGATTCATGGAATAATTAGCGCGGCGCAAGTGGCCAAAAACGTGCAAATCGCAGTGGAATAGCGAAAATCACAGTGCAAGTGCGAAAATCGCACGAAAAGCAGCGCACATCGATTCATGGAAGGCCGTGCGCGAGAAAACCTTCGGATGTGCGATAAAAAAGTGCGCGGCGCACGTTGGCGCACAGGCCATCTAACTGCGTGCGCCAGGTCACAGCGAAAATCGCACAGGCCACAGCGAAAATCGCACATAGCGCGGCGCACGCAACAAAAGTAGGCGGAACACGGGGCGTAACACTCGGAATGGGGAACAACTTGCCAAAATGTGGGCGTCACGGTGGAAGTACAGTGCACAAGTGCGCGGAACGCCCACACGCTCGCCTACAACACGTATTCATGGAATAGAATAGGGGAAAAAAGCGCACGCTCAAACCAGCGCACAGGCACAAACACGACCGCCACAAGAAAGCAGGCGGTAGCGTCTCTGCGCCTGTAAGAAATGTGCGCCAAAAGGTGCGCCAACAAATAGCACCTATATACTGCCATGATGAATGTCCTATACTGTGGCCCTCCAGGACAAATGACGTGCAAAGGGGTACCCACAAACACGGACACCCGCTGACAAAAAATACGTGTGCGTGTATACCGGGGTGTGCGGGAAGTCTCACACGCGATTTGGCCGTGTACGTGGATTTCAGGGGTGCGCGGGAATTTCCACACGCGATTTGGCCGGGTACGTGGATTTCAGGGGTGCGTGGGAAGTTCCACACGCGATTTGGCCGGGTACGTGGATTTCAGGGGTGCGCGGGAAGTTCCACACGCGATTTGGCCGGGTACGTGGATTTCAGGGGTGCGCAGGAAGTTCCACACGCGATTTGTCAGGGTACGTGAATTCCAGGGGTTTGCGGGAAGTTCCACACGCGATTTGTCAGGGTACGCGGATTACAGGGTTGCGCGGGAAGTTCCACATGCGATTTGGCCGTGTACGTGTAGTACAGGGGTGCGCGGGAAGTTCCACACGCGATTTGGCCGTGTACGTGGATTACAGGGGTGCGCGGGAAGTTCCACACGCGATTTGTCAGGGTACGCGGATTTCAGGGGTGCGCGGGAAGTTCCACACGCGAATTGGCCGGGTACGTGGATTTCAGGGGTGCGCGGGAAGTTCCACACGCGATTTGGCCGTGTACGTGGATTACAGGGGTGCGCGGGAAGTTCCACACGCGATTTGGCCGGGTACGTGGATTTCAGGGGTGCGCGGGAAGTTCCACACGCGATTTGGCTGGGCACGTGTATGACAGGGGTATGCGGGAAAATCTACACGCGATTTGGCTGTGTGCTCCCAGGTATTCCCTGTACACCCTCCACGGCCCCTGCAGGCAGCACACACCACAGGGGACTACCCTGCACACCTGCTCATGTCACCCAGCACCCCCACCCCCCAGCCACCAGGGGCAGCCTCCACCAGGCCCCCACTTATGTCTCCCACCACCCCCACCCCCCAGCCAGCAGGGGCAGCCTCCACCAGGCCACCACTCATGTCTCCCACCACCCCCACCCCCCAGCCACCAGGGGCAGCATCCACCAGGCCACCACCCATGTCCACTATCACCACCACCCCCCAGCAGTGCAGGGGGACCCTCCACCAGGCCCCCACTCATGTCTCCCACCACCCCCACCCCCCAGCCACCAGGGGCACCCACCACCAGGCCCCCTCCCATGTCTCCCACCCCCCCCCACCCCCCAGCAGTGCAGGGGCACCCTCCACCAGGCCACCACCCATGTCTCCCACCACCCCCACCCCCAGCAGTGCAGGAGCACCCTCCACCAGGCCCCCACCCATGTCTCCCAGCACCCCCACCCCCCAGCAGTGCAGGGGCAGCCTCCACCAGGCCCCCAATCATGTCTCCCACCACCCCCACCCCCCAGCCAGCAGGGGCAGCCTCCACCAGGCCACCACTCATGTCTCCCACCACCCGCACCCCCCAGCCACCAGGGGCAGCCTCCACCAGGCCACCACCCATGTCCACTATCACCACCACCCCCCAGCAGTGCAGGGGCACCCTCCACCAGGCCCCCACTCATGTCTCCCACCACCCCCACCCCCCAGCCACCAGGGGCAGCCTCCACCAGGCCCCCACTCATGTCTCCCACCAAACCCACCCCCCAGCCAGCAGGGGCACCCTCCACCAGGCCCCCACTCATGTCTCCCACCACCCCCACCCCCCAGCAGTGCAGGGGCAGCCTCCACCAGGCCCCCACTCATGTCTCCCACCCACCCCCACCCCCCAGCCACCATGGGCACCCTCCACCAGGCCACCACTCATGTCTCCCACCCCCCCACCCCCCA
This sequence comes from Ambystoma mexicanum, assembly GCF_040938575.1. Classification (NCBI taxonomy): domain Eukaryota; kingdom Metazoa; phylum Chordata; class Amphibia; order Caudata; family Ambystomatidae; genus Ambystoma; species Ambystoma mexicanum. The sequence continues at coordinate 593,925,860 of NC_090937.1, read as the reverse complement.
GCAGTGCAGGGGCAGCACCACCAGGCCCCCACGCATGTCTCCCACCACCCCCACCCCCCAGCCACCAGGGGCACCCTCCACCAGGCCCCCACTCATGTCTCCCACCACCCCCACCCCCCAGCCACCAGGGGCAGCCTCCACCAGGCCCCCACTCATGTCTCCCACCACCCCCACCCCCCAGCAGTGCAGGGGCACCCTCCACCAGGCCCCCACTCATGTCTCCCACCACCCCCAGCCACCAGGGGCACCCACCACCAGGCCCCCACCCATGTCTCCCACCCCCCCACCCCCCAGCAGTGCAGGGGCACCCTCCACCAGGCCACCACCCATGTCTCCCACCACCCCCACCCCCCAGCAGTGCAGGGGCACCCTCCACCAGGCCCCCACCCATGTCGCCCACCCCCCCCACCCACCAGCAGTGCAGGGGCACCCTCCACCAGGCCCCCACTCATGTTTCCCACCACCCCCACCCCCCAGCCAGCAGGGGCAGCCTCCACCAGGCCCCACTCATTTCCCCTATCACCACCACCCCCCAGCAGTGCAGGGGCACCCTCCACCAGGCCCCCACTCATGTCCCCTATCACCACCACCCCCCAGCAGTGCAGGGGCAGCCTCCACCAGGCCCCCACCCATGTCCCCTATCACCCCCCCCAGCAGTGCAGGGGCAGCCTCCACCAGGCCCCCACCCATGTCCCCTATCACCACCACCCCCCAGCAGTGCAGGGGCACCCTCCACCAGGCCCCCACTCACATCTCCCACCACCCCCACCCCCCAGCCACCATGGGCAGCCCCCACCAGGTCCTCACAATCCCCAATCATGTGCGTTATGGTCAGCCTCCACAGCCAAAAAGCCCTACCAAGTAACCCATTCACCCACATGGAAATGGAAATTACATGTTACACCCCCAATGTTCATAAAGCTAATGAACCCATGTCCGTCACACACAATGGTTGCAATTGAATGGGAAAACACCCAACATGACATGCATGAAACCAATGAGATGATACCACACAGTGAAGTATGAAAACAAAATTGTATATTAAAAAAAAGAATGCAAAAGAAATGAAACAAACTACAATGGGAATGAAAAAAAAGATAAGCTGCATGTCCGTTTAAAAAAATAAAACCACCAAATCCTAATCCAAAAACATGTTGTCCAAAGTCAAATGAAAAATAAAATCAATCCAATGAACTATGTACAAAACATCCAAGGGTCCATGAGCCCAACTGAACAAAGGAAACCTACAAAAAACCCTAACTAAAATGCAACTATATACAAAAAGAGGAGCAGTGTCCGTCGACTCCAAATCATAAGAACAAACAAAGGAAACCTAAAACTAAAGAACTATATACAAAGGCGGCGGGCAAGTCCAGCGGCTCACTCCGTGGTGTTCCGGGCCAGGGCATCATCGAACTCCTGTTCGATGTCCCGGAGGCGATCCTGTTCCATGGCCCGAGGGTCCGCAGGGACGACGCCGTGTCCTCCTTCAACCCCCTGCGGATTGCCTCGAGGCACTCGGCCCGCCTCAGGGCCCTCCGCATGGAGTTCTCCGCCCTGACCTTTGTGAGCCGCGCCTCTTCCGCCCGCTGCCGCTCCGCACCTATGGCGTGGCCCAACCGCTGCCACACGGAAGACACTCTCTGTCCTGGGTCCTCCTGCCCTCCGGCCGATGCCTGCCCCTCTGATGTCGAAGGCCCCGAGCCTTCATGGCTCCCACCATGTTGCTGCTGCTGCTCTGCCTCTGCCCGTGCACTGCCTCCTGCTGCCTGCACATCCTCCGCCGCCTGGGGTGCAGTCGTAGATGTGGCCACCCCTGCTGGACGTCCGACTCCCGACTGTGGCAGGGATGCCTCCTCCACCAGCCTGGCCGCACCGTCAGAGGCAGCACCACAGGGCACCCAGGTGACTGATGGGTGGGAAGATGGCACAGAGGACGACTGGCGCGTAGGGGGTCCAGTTGAGGAGGGGGTCGGAGCAAGCCCCATCAGACGGAGGAATCCGGCCTGGGTGACCTGTCCCAGCAGGCTGACGTGGTCAACGAGCCATTCGAGATGACGTGCAGTCTCTCCATGAACAGACTGCAGGTCACCTCGCATGGCCCGTTGACGCAACGCCACACCAGCCAGGACAGGCTCAACCCGGACCTGGATGTCCACGTCCGCAGGCAGAGGAAGGCCAGTTGACGTCAGCTCATCCCCTGCCTGAAAACGGGTCTGGACGTAGGCATCCCTGCTGGTGCAAGATGATGCAGGGACAGGATCGGGGACAGGATTGCACACAGGCACCTCCGCGGCGGCCTGTGCTGCCTCCTGTCCCTGGTCCTGCACTGCACCACTAGCACCAGTGGGATCCCCACCTCCAGACCCCGTCTCTGGTGCTTGCACGGCCTCCTCCTCCACCAAACCCCCCACCAACCTGGATGACTCCGTGCCATCTTCCCCTGTTGGGCCCTGTGGGGTCCCAGCTGCCCCTTCTGCTGCCGAGGAGTCCAACTCCAACCTCCGCCTCTTGGACCTCCCCCCGGCAGCTGCGGCCTGGGACGCGGCACCAGACTCCTCACTCCCCGACGAGATGACAACCTGGGAGGGGAGCCGGGCCTTGCGTCTCCGGCTGGCGGTGGGATCCCCGCCGCTGTGCTCCACAGCACCTTCTCCGCCCTCTTCATCAGTTGACGCTGCAGACAGGGAGAAACAAAACACAGGCATCAGGGCACTGTACAATGGACACATACACACATGACAGTTGCACATGAGTGGCATTGGCAAACCTCAGACATGTCATCACAATCCCCAACACACATGTCATTACAACTCGCACACATGAGCCATACCACAGCCATATCGCAACTGCCACCACCATCCCTACACATACAACTGCATGAGCAGCCAAAGGGAGCCAGACATCACATGCAACACAGGAAGTGCACCACACATGTACACACACCACCACACTTGCATGCATGTGTATACCTCTGCCAAGTGTCGCAGCGTTCAGACGGGCATCCATGTCACATCTGCCAATCAGGCTTCCACATACCGCTGTCACATGCATCCATGTTGCATCACTGTTGCACCCTTGTCAAATACACACACATGCACATGTACACAGTGCTCATACATGCAGCCGAAAACAACATACATGCGTGACATCACGGACATGTCTACTTACATACACATTCATCCAAACATGTGTGCACACACAACTGCATTTGGCATGCAAGCCTACACACACAAGCACCATCCATGTCTCACACATTACAGCCCTCGCATGTGTCAGCCCCACGGCCCTGTACACCCCCACCCATACTCGACCCCATACAAACAGATGTGCAACCTGCACACTACCGAATAATCACCACACGCACTGCTCACATTTAGGATGCATGTACACTCACCGCTCGACTCCAGACGGGTCTGCTTCTCTAGGACCTGGACGTGGAGCGCTGGGGATATGCGTTCCAGGACCCTCATCTGTTCTTCCGACAAGTGGCCCCGGCGCCCCTTGGCATCCGCTGCCTTCAAGAGGCGCCGGGCCTTGTTCAGGGTCCTGGACCTGAAGTCCTCCCAGCGCTTCCTGACATGTTGTAAGTCCCGGACTGCCACCCCCTCCGCGTTGATGGCAGTCACGATGTCAGTCCAGATCCGAGTCTGTCCTTCCTTGTCGGCGCGGGAACTTCCAAAGAGGGCATCATACTGCCCCAGGACTTGCTCCACCAGGACACCAACTTCGGTGGCACTGAAGCTGGTGCCCCTCTGCCTCTCTGGCCGGGGGTTGTCAGTGGTCACAGATGGTGTTTGCCCCGACATGACAACCCCAGAGGCAGGAGTGGGTGGGCAACTGGGTCCTGGGGCTGGGCTGTGGAGCGATGGAATCCCAGTCGGGAGTCTTCAGTTCCAGCAGGGGTGGTCACAGCAACAGCACCCCTGGCTGATGTGCAGGCAGCAAATGGCAGTGCACGTGGGCAGCAGGCAGTCAGGCAGCAGCAGATGGCAGGTGGGAGCGTGCTCGGGGCTCTGGGGGGCAGTAGTTCGGCCTTCTGGGCAGGAGCGTGGTCTTCCGTGTGCTTACGCGTGGCAAGCTTGGTACGGAGTGATTTGGCACGTGAAAATCCTGCACGTCAGCGTGAAAATCGCGGAAAGGCCCTTAGCGCGTAAGCGCGTCAGCACGCATACGCGATTCTATTGGACCAAAGGCACTTAGCGCGTAAACGCGTCGGCAGCGTATGCGCGTCTGTGACGTGACCCGCACGGGTGTTTCCCACACAGCACGTGATGACAGAGCACACGTGGAAAGACTGCACGTCAGAGTGTCATCGCGTGTAATTGGACAGCACGTCAGAGTGTCATCGTGTGTAATTGGACAGCACGTCAGAGTGTCATCGCGTGTAATTGGACAAAAGTGCGCGTACACGCGATTGGCCTATGTACGTGTATATCAGGGGTGCGCGGGCACTTACACATGCAAGTACGTCAGCGCACCTGTATCCCGGGGTGCGCGGGAATTTCCACACGCTATTGGACTGGGTACTGGAGTTCAGGGGTGCGCGGGTCACACGCTCGCCTACAACATGCGCAACGCATAAATTTGCGCGCTAACAAAATAACAAGCTCAGACCCAGGATGAACATACCGTTCCTAGCAGCAGTGGGCGTGGGCTACCAAAGGAGGAGGAGGAGGATAGTCAGGGCCAGAATATTCACACCCAGAACCAGCCTTTTCGGGATGCCTGATGACCAGGTGTATGGGAGGTACAGGTTTCCACCACACATAATACTGGACCTGGTGAGTGAGTGGGAGGATGACCTCACATCACCCACCCTGTGCTCCCAAGCACTCAGCCCCCTGGAGAAGGTCCTCAATGTACTGCACTTCTTAGCCACTGGATCATTTCAGCGGACAAGTGCCATAGTGGGTGGGGTATCACAGGCCACCCAGTCACGCTGCCTACACCAGGTCTTGAACATCATCACTGCACGCCCATCAGTCCGCAGGCACATATACCTGCCCAGAACACCTGCAGAAAGGCATGCTGCCGCCCTGGATTTTTACGGTGTGGCACGATTCCCCAAAGTGCTAGGTGCCATCAACTGCACCCATGTGGCTCTACGTCCCCCCAGGGCATCAGAGCACATCTATAGGAACCGCAAGCACTGGCATTCCATCAACGTGCAGGTAGTATGTAATGCCAAGGGAATCATCACCTCAGTATATGCCAACTATCCTGGCTCCACCCACGACAGCTTCATTTACCGAATGTCCACCCTAAGCCGGGACCTAGAAGCTGGGCGGCATGGCGATACATGGCTGCTTGGTGAGTATGAATGCCACTGCACATGCATGCATGTCAGATACTGAGCAAGGTCACAACCCCACCAATGATACCAATCACCACCTCCACAGGGGACAGTGCCTACCCTCTCAGCCCCCACATGATGACGCCAATTCGGAACCCCACCACGCCACCCCAGGTAAGATATAACACAGCCCACATTACAACCCGGGGCATAGTGGAGCGCACATTCGGAGTGCTAAAGTCACGCTTTCGCTCCCTTGACCGTTCTGGCGGGCAGCTGTTGTACGCTCCCCCAGTAGTGTGCAGGATCATAGTGGCAGCATGTGTCCTGCACAACGTTGCAACACGCCGGGGCCTGGCCGTGGACATGGTGGTGGCCCCACATCCCCAACCACATGCACAGCCGCTGCGCATGGGAGGGGAAAGGGCACGGGGGAGGCAGCCCGTACACAGCTAGTGGCTAATTACTTCACATAGTAATCACACCCCTGTGGAGTGCACACTGCCCTGGCACATTCCATCTGACAATCAATGATGACTCAACCTGACACTGATCCTGAATGTCTGGAGAATCAACCGTGAAAACCATATCAGCCTGAGATTGTTCACCTGGAAGTGTTACAATGTGTGCATCCCTACCCACACAGACACCACCAATGCAGTTTTGTGAAGAAACACATCCAAGCAGCCAAAATGAATACCCACTTGCAAAATGCAACAAGAGGACAGTGCCATGTCAGCCAACCCATCCCCAGCACCGCCACACGACACACCGTGCCATGTCATGCCATTTGCAGGTAAACAAAGTAATCCCCACAACATGACACTAGTGTCACAATGTACAGTGTCCCTAATTTAAACTTGCAACACCCGAAATGCTCACAGTAATGCAGGACCAACAACAAACTTGAGCAGGTACTACCATTAACATGACATCACAAATGTAATAAATTAGTAGTCTCACCACCTGGAAATGCCTGCACTCCCACCACTACCAACTGTGCAGTGTTGGCGCCATGTAGAGTAGTAGGTGCACTGCTGCCAACATGGACCCCATCTCCAAACTAGAGGGCCTTGTGTAGACATGAGGAAGGGACCTGCAAATTGGGAGGTAGACACAGATGATGAGTTACACATCAATGCAACATGCAGTGTACAACACAACAGCAATATGCACTAGGAATGTATACACAGTATTGACTAGACTACCCACACATGTAGTGGGAGTCCAATGTCACCATGTACGTCAATGTCACTTGGGCACACCCTTTGCAAGCCCATGGAAACGGGAAGCAGGAGGGGTGTGTGTGACTCAAACCCAAGCATCTGAACCAAATACATGACAAGCCTGCATGTGCCCAGCCACAATGCAGCGTATGCCCACAGGAACCATGGAAGGCAACAAATTGTCCCAAGAAAATTGGGAAAAATAAATTTAAAAATAAAAATAAAAATAAAAATAAAATAAAAATAAAAATAAAAATAAAAAATAAATAAAAATAAAAATAAAAATAATAAATAAAAATAAAAAATGGGCATTGATGGGTCCGGGGGGGGTTTGGGAGGCCACCCAGGAGGTCCGAGGACAGGGTGCACACCAAAACCCACCTGTGTGGATCCTGGGAAAAAAAACACCTCCATGGGCTCATGGCCCACACGGCTACCCTATTGTGGGAGTATCACTGCTGTCGCTATTGTCACCCTGTGCAGCTGCATCCGGAGGTGGTTGCACTATGGGAGGCAGCCCACGCAAGGCCCTAGTCTGCTCCTCCATGGCTGCAAGCATGCGGGTGTGGTAGGTCTGGTTCTGGAGGATGAGTGTGCGGAGGTCCCCATGCAACAACTCACGGGATGCCCGGACCTCCGCCCTCGTTGCCTGCATCTCAGCTGAGAGCGTACGCGTGAGACGCTCCAGCTGCTGTTCTGTCCTTTGGTGTGTTGAAGCCTCAAGCTCAACAAGAGTCGTCCTGAGGTGAAGGAGCTCCTGCCTCAGGGCTTCCCTGTGGCCCTGGGACTCTATGGAGATGGCCTCCTGCAGAGTCGCCAGTGCCGCCCGCCTGTCCTGTTGGACGCCAACATGTCCTCCCTGTGTGACTGGCAGATGGAGTCGGTTGCCTGCTGTAGTCGCTCCATCAGCCTTTCAGGGGGGACAATGGAAGTGGCCACCCTATCCATGGCCTGAGCCATCATCTCGGATGATGCTGCCTGTTGGGTTGCCATACCGTAAATGGATTGCTCCCATGCGGTATTGCCAGGTGGCATACGGCCACCACGTCGGCGGGCACCACACCTGTCTGGGGCAAGGCGAAGTGCGCCTTGCTGTGCTGGCACTGCCTGAGGCTGCTGGACTGCATTCCCCCTCTGATCTGCTGGCCCAGGAACAGGATCAGATGTCGCGGAGTGTGACCCTGCATCCGTAACCACCAAAGGCGTAGCTGCCAACACTGACATCCCCATTGAGGGTTCTGACCCTGGTGCAGGTGGGTGGGACAGAACAGAATCCCTCCCTGGAACACTCACCTGCGACGGCACGTAGGTCTCATCATCCGAATCAACAGCTGAGTACAGCTCGGGGGAGGTGCAGCCAGAGACACCCCTTGAGAGCACGACCTGCAGCACTTGTGGGTTCTCACCCACCACCACACCACGTCCCTCACTGGTGGTTGGTCGGCCCTCAGACCCCTCCTGGGTCTGCACCATCTCCACAACCCCAGCAGTATCAGGTGCGTCTTCCCCTGCAAAGACATGAAAACAAAGAAATGGAAACAGGCATTAGCACCATGGCACACAATGAGGGCTGAGAAGCAAGAGAACCAGTACTTGATTGACACATGTCCCACATGACTAAAACCCTCCCATGCATGCACCCTCACTGCATATGAAGGGCAGGCAAATGGCACACACTGATGACACCAAGATGGAAGATGAACACATTTTCTGCATGCTGCCTGGCAGTGGCATCACACATTGGCCTGTGATTGCCTGGTGAAACACACATGCCATCACACAGATGGCATGTACCATTGCAATTGAGTGAAGATGGAGAGGAGGGCAGCACCTATTCATTCAGTCCAGTTCCCGCATGTAATAGCTTTTCTAATTCAAACAGGTCAGATTTTTCACCTGGAGCTGCCAGTCCAAAATGGTCCAATTGCACAGGGACATGTGTGAACAAATGATATCCAGGTAACAAAGTCACTCCACTTTACCATAGCCATGTCAGACATGTGACTAGAGGACTGCGAAATGCCTAGTAAAAGTGGTGGAATGCAAAAAATCTGCCTGAATGAACAGTGAAAAATCAGCAACAATGTTGTGGCAAGGTGACACTTCAAGGGCAACTGGCGTGCAGTTGGGCTAGATGTCTACTGTTGGCAGAAGGGATACTGCTATGGCCTAATGCAGCTGCGTAGGATGTATTGCATGAAGCACATGGCTGACCCATACGACTCAGACGTACACACTCTCACCTGGCACACAAACAGAAGCCCTCACACACACACCATGCACATGGATGACACACACATGCATGTGCACTCACCGGAAAATGCCTCGTAATCAGGCAGATCTCCCACGCCTTGGATCTGTTCCTCCGTGACGTAGGTCCCAGCGACTGACTCATGTGGAGTGAGTTCCATGTCTACTACTGGAGACCCACCTCCAGTCACTAGAGTTGCGGCATGACTTGAGGCCAGCTTACTCTTTGCCCTGTGCTTTAGGTCATTCCAGCGCTTATAGCAATCATTGGCTGTGCGCCTCATGATTCCAAGGGCACTTACGATGTCCGCAACGGTCTGCCAGTGTGCCTGGCGTTGTGCAGGTGTGGTCTTGGATCCTGCAACAATGACCATCTCATTATCATGTGCGGACACATACTCGACAAGTGCATTCAGTTCGTCATCCGTGAAGCTGGGCTTCCTGGACGGGCCGGACTGTGTAGCCGTGTCTGGGGCATCAGCCTGTGCCGGACGAGCACTCTTCCTCTTCCGCTTGGAAGGTGGTGGTGATCCTGAGTGTCCTGCGCCGCTCTGGACACTAGGGACAGGAGCCCTGGTGGACTCTGTATCAGGAGTGTGGGATTGCACACTCAGCATGGGAGTTGGTGCAGGCATTGGCTCAAGTGTAATGGTGTCAGGGGGAATGTCAGCAGGATGGACTAGGACCGACACTGTCCTGGCTGGGTGTGTGAGAGCTGGGGTGGATGGAGCCGCAGCTGCCCCTGCAGCCTCTCCGCCCTGCCTACTTGGGGCAGCAGATGACCTTGCTGCCCCAGATGCACGTGGCATGATGACATCAACGTGCACCAGCGCACGTGTCATAGGCCTGCTGACCTGGAAGTCAGCCATGGAGTCAGCCAGGTCTGGTGCCACAATGGGCTGGTCCAACAAGGGAGCATGGATGGTGTCAGCCACATCAGCCTCAACGGGAGGGGGGGAGAGGGGGGGATTATGGGTGCCCTTGACTGGTCCTCCACACATGGGGGGACAGGCTCACCCTGCAAGTAACGACCACGTCCCCTACCGGATCCACCACGGCCACCACTTGTGGCTCTTCCACCTTTGCCACCCTTACGGAATCCTCGCCTCCCAGCCATGGCACTGATGGGAGTGGCTGTAAACTATTGTCCTGGGCAATTGGGGGTCAAAGGGGTTGGGTACCAGATGGTAATTGTACCCTAGTGCTCTAGCAAGGCTGAATGTAACCCTTGGGAAAGATGACGGGTCACGCTACGCACAGGAGCCCCAAAAAAGGGAGATGACGTGCACGCAACCCCTCCTAGACCACGTGTGCAGAAAGAAAAACCTGCACTACGCTGTGGCACCCAGTAACACAAGAATGAACGTATGCGTGTCACACGCAGCCTAGAATGACCTCTGAAGGGGTAGGCTACACACGGGGCAAGCACAGATGTTATATACGTGCGTGACTCACCGTCTGCCAGGTAAAAGAGCGTGAAAAAGGAGCGCGTTTGATTGGCAACACCCCCGCCAAAAGAAGATTTGTACGCTGTCTGAGGAGACAGGACAACAGTAGAAGGGAACACTGTTTGAGGGAACAGGCCCAGGTAAACCAGTAAAAGAGAAAAAAGAGAAAAAGCTGTCAGAGGTAACAGGGAATACGAACTTGAAACGCCGTGAAGTAAATCGCTTGTGAAACGACAAGAAGTACAGAATTCACCCACTCGCTCTCCACGAAAAGCACGTACAAGGAAATGGTTTTCTACATGTACCTTTTATACAGGCCCACACGTCCAGCGTCACTTACGTGGCATGTACGCGCTAGGGCCATTTAAACCAATTACACGCTTTGTCACTTCTGCGTGTAGGGCCATTTCCACCAATTACACGCTTTGTCACTTCTGCGTGTAGGGCCATTTCCACCAATTACACGCTTTGTCACTGCCGCGTGTACGCGCTAGGCCCATTCCCACCAATTACACACTTTGACACTCGGACGTGTCTTTCATTTTTTTCACATGCAACATTTTCAAACGTGTGCCCAAATCAACGTGCACGTGACTTCATAGATGCGCATACGCTGCCGACGCGTTTACGCGCTGAGTGCCTTTGGTCCAATAGAATCGCGTATGCGTGCTGACGTGCTTACGCGCTAAGGGCCTTTCCTCGATTTTCACCCTGACGTGCAGGATTTTCACGTGCCAAATCACTCCGTATCAAGCTGGCCACGCGTAAGCACACGGAAGACCACGCTCCTGCCCAGAAGGCCGAACTACTGCCCCCCAGAGCCCCGAGCACGCTCCCACCTGCCATCTGCTGCTGCCTGACTGCCTGCTGCCCACGTGCACTGCCATTTGCTGCCTGCACATCAGCCAGGGGTGCTGTTGCTGTGACCACCCCTGCTGGAACTGAAGACTCCCGACTGGGTTTCCATCGCTCCACAGCCCAGCCCCAGGACCCAGTTGCCCACCCACTCCTGCCTCTGGGGTTGTCATGTCGGGGCAAACACCATCTGTGACCACTGACAACCCCCGGCCAGAGAGGCAGAGGGGCACCAGCTTCAGTGCCACCGAAGTTGGTGTCTTGGTGGAGCAAGTCCTGGGGCAGTATGATGCCCTCTTTGGAAGTTCCCGCGCAGACAAGGAAGGACGGACTCGGATCTGGACTGACATCGTGACTGCCATCAACGCGGAGGGGGTGGCAGTCCGGGACTTACAACATGTCAGGAAGCGCTGGGAGGACTTCAGGTCCAGGACTCTGAACAAGGCCCGGCGCCTCTTGAAGGCAGCGGATGCCAAGGGGCGCCGGGGCCACTTGTCGGAAGAACAGATGAGGGTCCTGGAACGCATATCCCCAGCGCTCCACGTCTAGGTCCTAGAGAAGCAGACCCGTCTGGAGTCGAGCGGTGAGTGTACATGCATCCTGATTGTGAGCAGTGCGTGTGGTGATTATTCGGTAGTGTGCAGGTTGCACATCTGTTTGTATGGGGTCGAGTATGGGTGGGGGTGTACAGGGCCGTGGGGCTGACACATGCGAGGGCTGTAATGTGTGAGACATGGATGGTGCTTGTGTGTGTAGGCTTGCATGCCAAATGCAGTTGTGTGTGCACACATGTTTGGATGAATGTGTATGTAAGTAGACATGTCCGTGATGTCACGCATGTATGTTGTTTTCGGCTGCATGTATGAGCACTGTGTACATGTGCATGTTTGTGTATTTGACAAGGGTGCAACAGTGATGCAACATGGATGCATGTGACAGCAGTATGTGGAAGCCTGACCGGCAGATGTGACATGGATGCCCGTCTGAACGCTGCGACACTTGGCAGAGGTGTACACATGCATGCAAGTGTGGTGGTGTGTGTACATGTGTGGTGCACTTCCTGTGTTGCATGTGATTTCTGGCTCCCCTTTGGCTGCTTATGCAGTTGTATGTGAAGGGATGGTGGTGGCAGTTGCGATATGGCTGTGGTATGGATCATGTGTGCGAGTTGTAATGACATGTGTGTTGGGGATTGTGATGACATGTCTGAGGTTTGCCAATGCCACTCAAGTGCAACTGTCATGTGTGTATGTGTCCATTGTACAGTGCCCTAATGCCTGTGTTTTGTTTCTCCCTGTCTGCAGCGTCAACTGATGAAGAGGGCGGAGAAGGTGCTGTGGAGCACAGCGGCGGGGATCCCACCGCCAGCCGGAGACGCAAGGCCCGGCTCCCCTCCCGTCCCAGGCCGCAGCTGCCGGGGGGAGGTCCAAGAGACGGAGGTTGGAGTTGGACTCCTCGGCAGCAGAAGGGGCAGCTGGGACCCCACAGGGCCCAACAGGGGAAGATGGCACGGAGTCATCCAGGTTGGTGGGGGGTTTGGTGGAGGAGGAGGCCGTGCAAGCACCAGAGACGGGGTCTGGAGGTGGGGATCCCACTGGTGCTAGTGGTGCAGTGCAGGACCAGGAACAGGAGGCAGCACAGGCCGCCGCTGAGGTGCCTGTGTGCAATCCTGTCCCCGATCCTGTCCCTGCATCATCTTGCACCAGCAGGGATGCCTACGTCCAGACCCGTTTTCAGGCAGGGGATGAGCTGACGTCAACTGGCCTTCCTCTGCCTGCGGACGTGGCCATCCAGGTCCGGGTTGAGCCTGTCCTGGCTGGTGTGGCGTTGCGTCAACGGGCCATGCGAGGTGACCTACAGTCTTTTCATGGAGAGACTGCACGTCATCTCGAATGGCTCATTGACCACGTCAGCCTGCTGGGACAGGTCACCCAGGCCGGATTTGTCCGTCTGATGGGGCTTGCTCCGACCCCCTCCTCAACTGGACCCCCTACGCGCCAGTCGTCCTCTGTGCCATCTTCCCACCCATCAGTCACCTGGGTGCCCTGTGGTGCTGCCTCTGACGGTGCGGCCAGGCTGGTGGAGGAGGCATCCCTGCCACAGTCGGGAGTCGGACGTCCAGCAGGGGTGGCCACATCTACGACTGCACCCCAGGCGGCGGAGGATGTGCAGGCAGCAGGAGGCAGTGCACGGGCAGAGGCAGAGCAGCAGCAGCAACATGGTGGGAGCCATGAAGGCTCGGGGCCTTCGACATCGGAGGGGCAGGCATCGGCCGGAGGGCAGGAGGACCCAGGACAGAGAGTGTCTTCCGTGTGGCAGCGGTTGGGCCACGCCATAGGTGCGGAGCGGCAGCGGGCGGAAGAGGCGCGGCTCACAATGGTCAGGGCAGAGAACTCCATGCGGAGGGCCCTGAGGCGGGCCGAGTGCCTCGAGGCAATCCGCAGGGGGTTGGAGGAGGACACGGCGTCGTCCCTGCGGACCCTCGGGGCCATGGAACAGGACCGCCTTCGGGACATCGAACAGGAGTTCGATGATGCCCTGGCCCGGAACACCACGGAGTGAGCCGCTGGACTTGCCCGCCGCCTTTGTATATAGTTCTTTAGTTTTAGGTTTCCTTTGTTTGTTCTTATGATTTGGAGTCGACGGACACTGCTCCACTTTTTGTATATAGTTGCATTTTAGTTAGGGTTTTTTGTAGGTTTCCTTTGTTCAGATGGGCTCATGGACCCTTGGATGTTTTGTACATAGTTCATTGGATTGATTTTATTTTTCATTTGACTTTGGACAACATTTTTTTGGATTAGGATTTGGTGGTTTTATTTTTTTAAACGGACATGCAGCTTATCTTTTTTTCATTCCCATTGTAGTTTGTTTCATTTCTTTTGCATTCTTTTTTTTAATATACAATTTTGTTTTCATACTTCACTGTGTGGTATCATCTCATTGGTTTCATGCATGTCATGTTGGGTGTTTTCCCATTCAATTGCAACCATTGTGTGTGATGGACATGGGTTCATTAGCTTTATGAACATTGGGGGTGTAACATGTAATTTCCATTTCCATGTGGGTGAATGGGTTACATGAGTGGGGGCCTGGTGGTGCTGCCCCTGTACTGCTGGGGGGTGGGGGTGCAGGGGGACATGAGTGGGGGCCTGGTGGAGGGTGCCCCTGGTGGCTGGGGGGTTGGGGTGGGTGGGAGACATGAGTGGGGGCCTGGTGGAGGGTGCCCCTGCACTGCTGGGGGGTGGTGGTGATAGGGGACATGAGTGGGGGCCTGGTGGAGGCTGCCCCTGGATGCTGGGGGGTGGGTGGGTGGGCGATATGAGTGGGGGCCTGGTGGTGCTGCCCCTGGATGCTGGGGGGTGGGGGGGTTGGGAGACATGAGTGGGGGCCTGGTGGAGGGTGCCCATGGTGGCTGGGGGGTGGGGGTGCAGGGGGACATGAGTGGGGGCCTGTTGGTGCTGCCCCTGGTGGCTGGGGGGTGGGGGTGCAGGGGGACATGAGTGGGGGCCTGGTGGAGGGTGCCCATGGTGGCTGGGGGGTGGGGGTGGGTGGGAGACATGAGTGGGGGCCTGGTGGAGGGTGCCCCTGCACTGCTGGGGGGTGGTGGTGATAGGGGACATGAGTGGGGGCCTGGTGGAGGCTGCCCCTGGATGCTGGGGGGTGGGGGGGTGGGAGACATGAGTGGGGGCCTGGTGGTGCTGCCCCTGGATGCTGGGGGGTGGCTGGGTTGGGAGACATGAGTGGGGGCCTGGTGGTGCTGCCCATGGTGGCTGGGGGGTGGGGGTGCAGGGGGACATGAGTGGGGGCCTGGTGGAGGCTGCCCCTGGATGCTGGGGGGTGGGGGTGCAGGGGGACATGAGTGGGGGCCTGGTGGTGCTGCCCCTGCACTGCTGGGGGGTGGGGGTGCAGGGGGACATGAGTGGGGGCCTGGTGGAGGGTGCCCATGGTGGCTGGGGGGTGGGGGTGGGTGGGAGACATGAGTGGGGGCCTGGTGGAGGGTGCCCCTTTACTGCTGGGGGGTGGGGGTGGTGGGAGACATGAGTGGGGGCCTGGTGGAGGGTGCCCATGGTGGCTGGGGGGTGGGGGGGAGACATGAGTGGAGGCCTGGTGGAGGCTGCCCATGGTGGCTGGGGGTGGGGGTGGGTGGGAGACATGAGTGGGGGCCTGGTGGAGGGTGCCCCTGCACTGCTGGGGGGTGGTGGTGATAGGGGACATGAGTGGGGGCCTGGTGGAGGCTGCCCCTGGATGCTGGGGGGTGGGGGGGTGGGAGACATGAGTGGAGGCCTGGTGGAGGGTGCCCCTGCTGGCTGGGGGGTGGGGGTGGTGGGAGACATGAGTGGGGGCCTGGTGGAGGCTGCCCCTGGTGGCTGGGGGGTGGGGGTGGTGGGAGACATGAGTGGGGGCCTGGTGGAGGCTGCCCCTGCACTGCTGAGGTGTGGGGTGGTGGGAGACATGGGTGGGGGCCTGGTGGAGGGTGCCCCTGCACTGCTGGGGGGTGGGGGTGGTGGGAGACATGGGTGGTGGCCTGGTGGAGGGTGCCCCTGCACTGCTGGGGGGTGGGGGGGTGGGAGACATGGGTGGGGGCCTGGTGGTGGGTGCCCCTGGTGGCTGGGGGGTGGGGGTGGTGGGAGACATGAGTGGGGGCCTGGTGGAGGGTGCCCCTGCACTGCTGGGGGGTGGTGGTGATAGGGGAAATGGGTGGTGGCCTGGTGGAGGCTGCCCCTGGTGGCTGGGGGGTGGGGGTGGTGGGAGACATGAGTGGTGGCCTGGTGGAAGCTGCCCCTGCTGGCTGGGGGGTGGGGGTGTTGAGAGACATGAGTGGGGGCCTGGTGGAGTCTGCCCCTGCTGGCTGGGGGTGGGGGTGGTGGGAGACATGAGTGGGGGCCTGGTGGAGGGTGCCCCTGCTGGCTGGGGGGTGGGGGTGGTGGGAGACATGAGTGGGGGCCTGGTGGAGTCTGCCCCTGGTGGCTGGGGGGTGGGGGTGGTGGGAGACATGAGTGGGGGCCTGGTGGAGGGTGCCCCTGCACTGCTGGGGTGTGGTGGTGATAGGGGACATGAGTGGGGGCCTGGTGGAGGGTGCCCCTGCACTGCTGGGGGGTGGTGGTGATAGGGGACATGAGTGGGGGCCTGGTGGAGGCTGCCCCTGGTGGCTGGGGGGTGGGGGTGGTGGGAGATATGAGTGGGGGCCTGGTGGAGGCTGCCCCTGCACTGCTGAGGTGTGGGGTGGTGGGAGACATGGGTGGGGGCCTGGTGGAGGGTGCCCCTGCACTGCTGGGGGGTGGGGGTGGTGGGAGACATGGGTGGTGGCCTGGTGGAGGGTGCCCCTGCACTGCTGGGGGGTGGGGGGGTGGGAGACATGGGTGGGGGCCTGGTGGTGGGTGCCCCTGGTGGCTGGGGGGTGGGGGTGGTGGGAGACATGAGTGGGGGCCTGGTGGAGGGTGCCCCTGCACTGCTGGGGGGTGGTGGTGATAGGGGAAATGGGTGGTGGCCTGGTGGAGGCTGCCCCTGGTGGCTGGGGGGTGGGGGTGGTGGGAGACATGAGTGGTGGCCTGGTGGAAGCTGCCCCTGCTGGCTGGGGGGTGGGGGTGTTGAGAGACATGAGTGGGGGCCTGGTGGAGTCTGCCCCTGCTGGCTGGGGGTGGGGGTGGTGGGAGACATGAGTGGGGGCCTGGTGGAGGGTGCCCCTGCTGGCTGGGGGGTGGGGGTGGTGGGAGACATGAGTGGGGGCCTGGTGGAGTCTGCCCCTGGTGGCTGGGGGGTGGGGGTGGTGGGAGACATGAGTGGGGGCCTGGTGGAGGGTGCCCCTGCACTGCTGGGGTGTGGTGGTGATAGGGGACATGAGTGGGGGCCTGGTGGAGGGTGCCCCTGCACTGCTGGGGGGTGGTGGTGATAGGGGACATGGGTGGGGGCCTGGTGGAGGCTGCCCCTGCACTGCTGGGGGGGGTGGTGATAGGGGACATGGGTGGGGGCCTGGTGGAGGGTGCCCCTGCACTGCTGGGGGGTGGTGGTGATAGGGGACATGGGTGGGGGCCTGGTGGAGGGTGCCCCTGCTGGCTGGGGGGTGGGGGTGGTGGGAGACATGAGTGGGGGCCTGGTGGAGTCTGCCCCTGGTGGCTGGGGGGTGGGGGTGGTGGGAGACATGAGTGGGGGCCTGGTGGAGGGTGCCCCTGCACTGCTGGGGGGTGGTGGTGATAGGTGACATGAGTGGGGGCCTGGTGGAGGGTGCCCCTGCACTGCTGGGGGGTGGTGGTGATAGGGGACATGGGTGGGGGCCTGGTGGAGGCTGCCCCTGCACTGCTGGGGGGTGGTGGTGATAGGGGACATGGGTGGGGGCCTGGTGGAGGGTGCCCCTGCACTGCTGGGGGGTGGTGGTGATAGGGGACATGAGTGGGGGCCTGGTGGAGGCTGCCCCTGCTGGCTGGGGGGTGGGGGTGGTGGGAAACATGAGTGGGGGCCTGGTGGAGGGTTCCCCTGCACTGCTGGGGGGTGGTGGGAGACATGGGTGGGGGCCTGGTGGAGGGTGCCCCTGCACTGCTGGGGGGTGGGGGTGGTGGGAGACATGGGTGGTGGCCTGGTGGAGGGTGCCCCTGCACTGCTGGGGGGTGGGGGGGGTGGGAGACATGGGTGGGGGCCTGGTGGTGGGTGCCCCTGGTGGCTGGGGGGTGGGGGTGGTGGGAGACATGAGTGGGGGCCTGGTGGAGGGTGCCCCTGCACTGCTGGAGGGTGGGGGTTGTGGGAGACATGAGTGGGGGCCTGGTGGAGGCTGCCCCTGGTGGCTGGGGGGTGGGGGTGGTGGGAGACATGAGTGGGGGCCTTGTGGAGGGTGTCCCTGGTGGCTGGGGGGTGGGGGTGGTGGGAGACATGCGTGGGGGCCTGGTGGTGCTGCCCCTGCACTGCTGGGGGGTGGGGGGGGGGGTGGGAGACATGAGTGGGGGCCTGGTGGAGGCTGCCCATGGTGGCTGGGGGGTGGGGGTGGGTGGGAGACATGAGTGGGGGCCTGGTGGAGGCTGCCCCTGCACTGCTGGGGGGTGGGGGTGGTGGGAGACATGAGTGGGGGCCTGGTGGAGGGTGGCCCTGCTGGCTGGGGGGTGGGGGTGGTGGGAGACATGAGTGGGGGGCTGGTGGAGGCTGCCCCTGGTGGCTGGGGGGTGGGGGTGGTGGGAGACATGAGTGGGGGCCTGGTGGAGGGTGCCCCTGCACTGCTGGTGGGTTGTGGTGATAGGGGACATGGGTGGTGGCCTGGTGGAGGCTGCCTCTGCTGGCTGGGGGGTGGGGGTGGTGGGAGACATGAGTGGTGGCCTGGTGGAGGCTGCCCCTGCTGGCTGGGGGGTGGGGGTGGTGGGAGACATGAGTGGGGGCCTGGTGGAGGCTGCCCATGGTGGCTGGGGGGTGGGGGTGGGTGGGAGACATGAGTGGGGGCCTGGTGGAGGCTGCCCCTGGATGCTGGGGGGTGGGGGGTGGGAGACATGAGTGGGGGCCTGGTGGGGGCTGCCCATGGTGGTTGGGGGGTGGGGGTGGGTGGGAGACATGAGTGGAGGCCTGGTGGAGGGTGCCCATGGTGGCTGGGGGTTGGGGGTGGGTGGGAGACATGAGTGGGGGCCTGGTGGAGGCTGCCCCTGGATGCTGGGGGGTGGGGGTGCAGGGGGACATGAGTGGGGGCCTGGTGGTGCTGCCCCTGCACTGCTGGGGGATGGGGGGGTGGGAGACATGAGTGGGGGCCTGGTGGAGGCTGCCCCTGAATGCTGGGGGGTGGGGGGGGTGGGAGACATGAGTGGGGGCCTGGTGGAGGGTGCCCATGGTGGCTGGGGGGTGGGGGTGGGTGGGAGACATGGGTGGGGGCCTGGTGGAGGGTGCCCCTGCACTGCTGGGGGGTGAGGGTGGTGGGAGACATGAGTGGGGGCCTGGTGGAGGGTGCCCATGGTGGCTGGGGGATGGAGGGGTTGGAGACATGAGTGGAGGCCTGGTGGAGGCTGCCCATGGTGGCTGGGGGGTGGGGGTGGGTGGGAGAAATGGGTGGGGGCCTGGTGGAGGGTGCCCCTGCACTGCTGGGGGGTGGGGGTGGGTGGGAGACATGAGTGGGGGCCTGGTGGAGGGTGCCCATGGTGGCTGGGGGTTGGGGGTGGGAGACATGAGTGGGGGCCTGGTGGAGGCTGCCCCTGGATGCTGGGGGTGGGGGGGTGGGAGACATGAGTGGGGGCCTGGTGGGGGCTGCCCCTGGATGCTGGGGGGTGGGGGTGGGTGGGAGACATGAGTGGAGGCCTGGTGGAGGCTGCCCATGGTGGCTGGGGGTTGGGGGGGTGGGAGACATGAGTGGAGGCCTGGTGGAGGCTGCCCATGGTGGCTGGGGGGTGGGGGTGGGTGGGAGACATGAGTGGGGGCCGGTGGAGGGTGCCCCTGCACTGCTGGGGGGTGGGGGTGGGTGGGAGACATGAGTGGGGGCCTGGTGGAGGGTGCCCCTGCACTGCTGGGGGGTGGGGGTGGTGGGAGACATGCATTGTTGATCAGTAGTGCAAGGTGACATGTGGGTTGGCTGGGGGGCATGCCCATGGTGGATGGGCTGCCTGCGGGACATGAGCAGGGGTGCAGGGTAGTCTCCCGTGGTGTGGGCTGCCTGCAGGGGCCGTGGAGGTTGTGGAGCGTACACCTGGGAGGACCCACACGGCCAATTCACATGTAGTACTCCCCAGAACCCCTGAAATACACATACCCTGCTGAAATCGCGTGTGGAACTTCCCGCGCACCCCTGAAATACACGTACCCTGCTGAAATTGCGTGTGGAACTTCCCGCGCACCCCTGGAATACACGTACCCTGCTGAAATCGCGTGTGGAACTTCCCTCGCACCCCTGGAATACACGTACCCTGCTGAATTTGCGTGTGGAACTTCCCGCGCACCCCTGAAATACACGTACCCTGCTTGCACGGGGCCAATCGCGTGTGGAACTTCCCGCGCACCCCTGAAATACACATACCCTGCTTGCACGGGGCCAATCGCGTGTGGAACTTCCCGCGCACCCCTGAAATACACGTACCCTGCTCGCACTGGGACAATCGCGTGTGGAACTTCCCGCGCACCCCTGAAATACACGTACCCTGATGAAATCGCGTGTGGAACTTCCCGCGCACCCATGGAATACACGTACCCTGCTCGCACTAAGACAATCGCGTGTGGAACTTCCCGCGCACCCCTGAAATACACGTACCCTGATGAAATCGCGTGTGGAACTTCCCGCGCACCCCTGAGATACACGTACCCTGCTTGCACGGGGCCAATCGCGTGTGGAACTTCCCGCGCACCCCTGAAATACATGTTCCCCGCTTGGCGTTTGCTGTTTGCCAGCCCGGTGAACTGGTCCAGGGTTAGCGCAGCCCTTTGCGATGATTTAGCGATTTTGATGGCTTTTCCTTGCGCAAGGGCGTTCTTGGGGGCGTTACTGGCGCTGCTGCAGGGTCGCTGCGATTCTCTGTGCCACGGCTGGTTTGGGAGCCTAAAATCCATGAATACGCTGTGCGCGGAAATCGGTTTTAGCACACGTGCCTGGCGCAGACAATCGCACGCGGACACTCTGCGCCAGCTGCTTGCGACACTTTTCTGCGAAATTCTATGAATTACACTGACAGAGTCAAGTGTAGCTATTGTAGTTGAAGCGGTGAAGCACAGGTAACAAGAATTGTCTGACTTTTCCTTACTTGCCTTCACTACATTGGTTTGGAATGAAAAGTGCTCGATTTGCAAAGTAAGGGACTTGCTAAAGCGATCAGACACCACTTGTCTTATTGGAAATAGTTTACCATACACATGGTCTCTGGAATAGACCGAGGTTGAATAAGGGGATCAAAAGTTGGCCTAACCTAAGATACAACCCAGAAGACTCATATGGATGCTTTATCTGTTGTTCCCAAGTAAGTGTATCCACTTGTTGTCAAATTTGAACAAAAAACGAATACAATGATCGAAGAAGTTGTATGTGCTGCATCCTTGTAGGTTTGTTCTCATTGATTGGGGAAACATTTACAACTGCAGACAGGATTAATCCACTACTCTCGTTTTCCCCACCGCCATTGCAACACATAGGTGGGTACGATAAATAACTGAGGATGACATTGGGTTAGATTTTACAATGGGTTTTTATCCTTGTTTTTTAGGAAGTGTGGTCAACCCTACAATATGCAAGGGGACACAATCACTTCTCCCGTTTATGTCCTGAAGATGGTATACGTCTACAGCGGACTGATTTGAGTCCAAAGATACAACCGAAACGCATGTCGACCTACTCCGTGATTAAGGACAGGCAGTCATTTGATTTTAACTGAACTGAGAGAATTTGTTTTTTCATGTTTAAAATTGTGGATTGTGACCTAAAATATTAGGGTATTTTGTATTGTTGTGATTGATTGTGTGAGAAAGAAGAGTGTGAATGAATGGAATGTAGGGGTGAATGTTTATGGATCCGAAGTGAGAAAATGCTTTTTTTATGGTTTAAAATATTTTACACTAAAGTGATGAAATTTATGAAAAAAAATGAAAAGATATGAAATTAATAATTTGTCGATATTTGTAAAAAAGATAAATGAATATGTTGTCATCCTTTATCCAAGGGTACACTTTTGTTGTTTGATAAGTATTTAGCCTGAAGGACCCAGGATCTCATCAGGCAATCCCCTTTGTTTTTGAAAGGCTGTGCGCACGTGGCAATTGGTATCAGCACCTGTGAGGGGGGTCATTATCAGGTACCCCTACTTTGTTTGCAGACAATTTGTGCAAAGCTAAGAATGTGCTGTGCCTGGTGCGGGAGTGGGGTGATTATGCCTTGGATTGACCCACAAATGGAGCTGGGCTGACATTTGAGTAGTGGCCTGCCCCTTCTGGCTGGTAATTACATTGGTGAGGTGGTGCTACAGGGCACTCTAGGGGCTCTACGGGCCTCTTCAGGTATTAAGAATACAATGGGCCTCATAATAAGGGCATGGCTACCCCCAAACTCGGGTTCGGCACCGGGTCCAGCGAAAGGGGAATAACCAGGCCATTCCGACCTTTGCGGGCCCAGTAAGTTCACTTGCGCAGGACCCGGTGCCGGTACGTCCCCATTCCCATTTAAGCCCCTATAAGGCTCAATGGGAATGCGGAGGATGGTAGCAGCGGTACCGTTCATAACGGGACCGTTGCTAGCATCCTGTTCTACCAGCGGGTGCCGCTCTGCACGTCTGGTCTGGTCTGACCAGGCGTGCAGAGCGGCCCCCGCGAGCAGGACTCGTATTGTGGCGGCATGGTAACAATGGCGCCGGTAGCACTAGTGGCGCCGTTGTTGCCTTACCGCCACAGTTATAATGAGGCCCAATGTTTAAGAGCTGTGAGAGCACGGCACAGGCAGCGAGTGAATCAAGTTTCAGTACACCAATCTGTTACACGCTTGCATAGACCATTTGCCATAATGCCTTCTTCTACCTCTTGTGCATTTCGTTGTACACCGTGTTCTGGTCCTGTTGTAGTGAGTGATAGATTAATTACAAGCAGCAGTTTTCCTCTTTCAGAAAGTATGAATAAGGGGACAAAGAATAAGGGGAATCAATATAATGTAAGATATAAAACGTCTATGCCTCTGGAAACAGTGATGGCTAAAACATTAGCGGAAGCCAAACAAGGAGAAAAACAGCCAAAGGCATCAAGAGTTTTGCTTTTTTGCCCCACATCAAACCACAAGAACCTATTAAAACAAATAGCCAAGCGGTACGATCACAGGCGGTAAAAATAAATGAGGATGTTGTGCATACAGCAGGAAAAGACTCTTGCATGGACCCTCCAATGGTGGCCTCTGAGTATGGGCAATGTGTGCAACAGGTGGGGTAAACAAATTGCGATGATTTCGGTGATACAATTGCTGGCACTAGTGTTGAGCAAGGCATGGCAAAAAACTCATTGTTAAACACCTGGTTAGACTTGGAGGCCATAATTCAAGAGCTTGATTCCGACATCAAACGTAGGTGCTTCCCCTGTTTGTCCACTCTCTAACTTGATCACTGCAGATGGTATACCCTCTGAGGATACAGCGAGAGAGTTCCAACATGTAGATAACAAACATACAAGTGAGGGTGAGCTGTATCCAACATTTAGCAATAGTTCTACGATTAGTGGGAGTGCTATGTCGGCATTATAACTTGTCCTCTACGCTTTGGTGAGGCTGTACGGTCATGTTTATTCAGAGGTGTGTTTAAACACCAGTACACTCCTTGAAATAAAGGAGAGTCTATCTTGGATTATGAGGAACAAGAGCGATAGTAGAGGCGGCAGGATTCCAGTTGAACCCATACTGGAACCAATTGTCATTAACTCCCCAACTTAAACTGAGGTTGATGGCCCGACGGGAAATGGTGTTGATATTCGTCTAGCCTCAGGAACTGATATCCCAAAAAATCCAAAGAATCAACCCAAGGCTTGCCAAAACAGGCACAGAGGCTCACAGAAATTTCTCTGAAAAATTCTAGTGGCAATCCGTTTTAGAGAACAGGTAACGCCAAAGGAAACATCAAATCAGAGACCCATGGATACCATGGTTGTTCCCTGTGATCATTATGTAAACAATCCAACTATGATACTTGGCTGTAATCAAGGTGAAAAGGACTCATTGGAGAGAAATACTATGGAAATTCATTCTCAGAAAAAGATATATCATCAAAAGAGACGCAAAAAGAAAACAAAAAGGAACAAGAAGGTGGACAAATCTGACATTAAGCACCTTTTGCGAGAGGAGAGTATGGATGAGGGTCCTCAAATCCTTAAAGTCCCAATGAAACCTAAAGTTGTCATATTGTTGCCAGTTCCAGATCAGAATGGTATCTCATGTGATACTGGTTTGGATCTGACAATTGACATTGTCCGGCCCGATCCTGTGAAGTCTCCAGTACAGATTTCTTTGGTCGGTAAGGCCACAAATGACTGTGATTTTTCAACTGAGCTTGACAGACACAATAGGGCCTACAAAGTAACGGGTAGTGCACAACAATATGTGAGTGAAGTGCACCCAAGAGTGGCATGTGTACATATACCTATGATTTTTAAGGATGGAATGTATTATCCTCTGAATAGAGGAAGAGTATTACATATCTTTAAATGTGTTTCTTGATTAACTAGTATTTCAACGAGTAATTTAAAGCAGGCTCTTCTCCTGGACGTAAATCATTTTAGTGAATGTTTGATGTTTTTATTCAGATCTTATTCGTATTTAGTAGTGACAGCTCAAGATGAATTCCTTTCAATGTGCCATCATGTAGTTCACCCAAAAAACGTCGAAATTAGTAGGATATGGGGTGTTCTCTTCCATTACATAGGATGAAAAGTTTCATAATAGTAGACACAGCGAGGGCAAAATGGTCACTGATTAAATAAATTATGGGAAAGAGTCCTTCGGTGGTATGTCATGTAAAATTGATGTCTCCGGACAGATGCAGGTTTTTGAATACCAAGATGCCCCAAGAAAACAAGCTGAATGGGGCTGGTTGTCAGGTGCTATTGGAGAATGAAAGGGACATTGGGCCTCATTACGAGTCCGGCGGTATCCGAGGCAGTAAAACTGCCTGGTTACCGCCGGACTCGTATTACCATTCCGCCTCTGTGACTCCCGGAAATACCAGGGCATTACGACCCCGGTGTCCCTGGAATTCCGGAAGTGGAATTCGGTAAATCCCCATTCCCATTGAGTCCTATAGGACTATAGGACTCAATGGGAATGGGGAAGTGGAAACACCGGCACCATCTCGTGATGGTGGTGGTGTTTCCACGTCCGCCTGCAGACGGGCAGGTCAGACCTGGCGGGAACATCACCTCCCGCCTGCAGGACTCAGGATCGGGCGGTCTGAATTAACAGTGGCGGAGGGTTTACCGCCACTGTTAATTCTGGACCGCCCGACCTGTAATGAAGCCCATTGTCTGGACCTCTGTCAAAGATTATGAGCTGGAATTTCAGAGGTTTTAATTGTTTTGTATGGCTAGACATTTGGCAGACGTTTAATTTGTTTGATGTAACAGCATTACAAGAGACACAGTTGCTTAAAACCCCGGTCCTGTCTAGCCCCCAGAAGCTCAATGTTTCCAGAGCTCTGGTTCTCTCTATGCTGGACTATTGCAACAGCCTCTTTCTAAATCTGCCTGCTTCTACTCTCCGCCCTCTGGATCTCATCCAGAACAGGACTGTGAGACTCGTCCTTGGCCTCAAGCCCAGGGATCGTTTCTCTCCAGGACTGAAATCTCTGCACTGGCTCCCAGTGGCTGTGAGGATTCAGTTCAAAACCCTATGCCTTGTCCACAAGGCCTTCTGGGCCCTGGGTCCTCAATACCTGCAACTCTCTCTTCCTAAATATCTTCCTTCTCGAGCTCTTGACTCATCCGCCTCCAACTCCCTCAGGGTCAGTTGCTTCTCCAAGCAACAAGTTGGTGGTAGATCTCTTTCTCCGGCTGGGGCCTCCCTCTGGAACAACCTGCCTGCCTCCCAGAAACCTGAGAACCATATCCGGTTCCGGAAGCTCCTCAAAACCTCCTTCTTTGCTTCTGCTTTCTCTCCTCCTCTCCCTTTCTGAATTCCTGGCTGAATCTGTACTGGTTACCTGGCCACCCTTGGATCTCGGGCCAAGGTTCTGTCCACCGCCAGTTATACACCTACCCTGCCTCCCTGACAACCCCCCACTTGGGGGCTGTTCTCTGTATCCCTACAGACCCCCACCCCCACCAGCACTTGACACATGATGTCTGCACTTACTCCTGCATTTGCCATCATCTGGCCCTACTTCTCTCATTGTTATTTTTTCTTTTACCCCATGTACTGCACTGTCCTCACCACCCCACATCACACTTTTCCTCTTCCCCCTTTACCCATACTTGTGCGATCTGAATGACACCTGGCCTAGTAGGATCGTTGTCTGTCTTCCCTCTGTTTCCCCCTCCCTTGCCACGTCGCGCCTTGAAACCCTAGTGTATAGCCACGTTATAAATGCCATATCATATCATATCATATCAGGGGTCCTTCAAGGCAAGTAACGGATGAAACACCAAAGTAATCCAAAAAGGCATGCACACCAAGCAGGAATACAGCTGGGAAAGCATGGTTCAAGCAGCATGATCGGACTGTACTGAATGAAGAGAGATATCAACAGTGCCCACAGTGGGCAAACCTTTTATACACACAAGCCATAATTTACATACACTCAGTTGAAACATGTTCTGACATGTCTTACACAAGCTGATTGGTGGGACTCTGTCCGTTGCCTATATCCAACATCACCCATCGTGACATCATGCCTTCCCACACCGCAGCACAATTACGTTTTAAGGCATTACACAATTGTGCTGACTGTTGGAAATGTATTCATCTGCCATTGGTCAGTTCCCAGCAAACACACAAGACAAGCTGCATTTGGCAAAGGGGAGACATTCACACTGCATCCAAGCAATGAGGTGCCCCGCGGACATCAGCAAGGACACAAAACACTGTTGCACCGTAGGGACACCGAAACCTCCCTTGTGATTGGTTCCCTGCCACTCGTCTCCTTGCAACCACAGCCCTCTTCCCATTGTCATCAGCTAAGGGGTGATTTGAAACTGTGCACCTCACTGTCGTTGGACTTTATTTTACTGCATTTAATTCTAATTACCTGCAAGTTACCAGCGGGAACCCAGGTGCCTAGCTCACTGGCGTCAAACGTATATACTAGTCGCATTCCCCTGTGGCTGCATTCCCCTGGGAACTGTCAACTTGCAACATCTCTCAGCACACCGCTGTAGCTGAATGCTCGAGAAATTCATGGTTATCCAGCACATGAGGCTTGTGGCTGAGAAAAGACAAATGTTTTACTTACCTGAGACCTATGCCCCAAAAATGTGTGTTATGTTGTTCACATCATGCTACACTACTTTTCTACCCACTACCCCTGCCCCTTATGCCTCTTCCCTGCGTGCCCGTTTGCCCCAATGCCCCACTCAGTGCCCCCAATCCCACTCTTCCCCACAGACTTCTCTGGCTGTACCTGTGCACAGTGCACATACGTTACGATGTGCAGCTGTCAATGATGTCCTCACCCCCAGGAGTGACCCCTCCCCTTCCCCACTGTGTCCCTTCATCAGTCACATAATTGATAGGTGTGCCCCCTTTTTACAGCGCCGAATTTGCACCTTTACCGAACCTAGATGAGTGTGTCGTCACCATCAAAAAAACCTAAGAAATGCCCTAGGGAGTGAAGTTTTGTGGGTGTATTGATAGCGGTTGAAATGACCTTGTGGCAGATATTTAATTCAGTGAATTCTACTTTAGAAGGTCTGTTGATTGGAATTTTAAAAATTTCGGAATTTGAGTGTTTAATGATTACTTTATATTTGAATCCATCCCAGACATGTGATGTATTGTTATGCACATAATTAAATAAACTACTAATAAATTGGCATGAACATTTTACCACACCAGTAGAAATGTGTGTGGGTGGTTTTAATTGCTATTGCAATTGGCTGGTTGATGACTGCGACAGGCCATTATCCAGGTTGGTGGGTACTTCGTTGAAAGAGTCTAGGGGCACCAGGTTGGTGAATTTTATGAGAATGTGGAATCTTAATCGATATAAATGGTTGTGTGCATGTGGACTGGGAGTGCGGTTAGACTTGGTTTGGAAACTTTCCCAATTTAAAATCGATTTTATTTTCTTGTGGGATTCCCACAGACACCTGGCAAGCAATCTAAATATGTGTTGGGTTGCTAGTAGTGAGCATGTTAAATTGATATTGGATTTAAACATAGCCCCTAATATGGAGTACTCGAGTGTCTCACTTTTTAGAGAGCGTGTGGTCTATACCCAAGGTAACAGAGAGGCCCAGGAAGTTAAGTCTCCTATGAGATTCAAAAATGTGCTAAAAGCTGACTGGTTAAAATGAGCTAAACAAGAAGAATGGCTAAGAGAGAAATGAGTGGGCACCACTGGGTAAAAGATCTTCTAGAACCGATTAATGCAAAAGTACTGACAATACGTCTTGTTCAAAAAATCATTCAAAAGGAGCTGGCTGTCATAAGTCTGGAGACACCCTGACTCAAAATACATATGAAGCTGGAGACCGAGTAAAAATACTAGGTCACACAGCCGCTCTCCGTTGGACCCAACCTGGGTAAGGAATTATCTCAAATTAAAGAAAGTTCAATCATGTATCCAAGATAGTACACTTGTTCAAATGAAAGAGTCTGTTGTTGCTTAACAAAAGTAATGATTTATCGGAAAAACTCAAAATAGAGCTATCACTAATACATTCTTAGTGAGGAAGCAGTTGCCACAGCTCGTTAATAGGTCAGACTTAATATGCCTATGCATTTCGGAAAGCAATTTCCTTCTTCAGGGTTAGTCTGTTATATTGCAGGTAAGTTGAATACACAAATAAGTTTCATCACAATAGTTAAGAAAATTACAGCAAAATAAGTACAAACGAGAAAACACATAATTGTCATAAAAGTAAAACATAGCACATACCATTCAGTTGAAATTTCCGTGGGTAATATGCCAGAGGAAAAAAGAATAAATAAACATAATGAGTGGACTATTCGTTAACACATCGTGTGGCCAGGAAGGAATATAGGTGAGATCCATTACCTGTATGAAGTGGCAAAGTCTGTACATAAGTAGTGCGGGAAAGAAAGGCGTTCGTTGCGGGTGCCCAATGTAGTTTGAGCGGACAAATGCCGTTAATCCTGCGGCTGCAATGCAGGATCAGAGCGTGATTAGTGAGAGATAGTGTATGCAAAGGTAAAGTTAGTGAGATCCAGTTGGACCCAAAACCATACCGGGAGTCGCACGGATCATCGGTGTTCTTCTGTGCGCTGCCGAGCAGAGTCTCTGACTGCTGTGTACAGCCGTTGTCAGGGCAACGGTCCTTTTATAGAACACGTGACTGCCTCGCGTCCAGGAGGGGCTTTCGGCCACGATGAAACGTACTTTGCGGGTGAATGTGTGCACTAATGTGTAAAGCAAATAATTATCAGGCTTAGTGTGATAGTAATGCAAATTGTAACGAAGCTAAATTCAAAAAACAAAAAAATAAAAAATAAATCGAAATAATGAAAATAGACAAAATACTATATGGATGATACTATGGGTAGAAGTTTCACATAAGACATTATGAAACAACCCAGTTGGGGTAAATAGCATACCATGAGTATCACAGGTCGTCTAAAGTCCATACTAGGAACATCACATTAGATTAGATGAAGCAACCTTGTCGTGAAAGGTGTCGCCAATGGGCGGCACCTTGGGTCCCAGACAAGAAGTCCAGGACATGCAGCGAGGTTATTATTTGGTTGCGTGAAAGGAAACAGTGAGGACCTTTTGGATCACGAAACAATAGTTCAAACAACATACATCTATAAAGCTAGAGTAAAAAATACATTAAAAAATACATGCATAGTGCTGGGTTGCACCAATGGTCACAATGGTAGGAAAAGTAGGTTCACAGGCTCAACAACACATTTTTGAATGTAGTAATTGGTAATTAATCTCCTCATTAAAACCATTCGGGGCCAGACTGCCCAGTTTATCAATCCAAAAAGTCTCCCTGCGGTTAAGCCGCAGGTCTAAATCTTCATGAGGGTTATTTTTGGTCAGAACCTCGAGGATCAAAAACCTTATTTGTGTGAGGTTATGGTTGTTTTCGACCCAATGGCAGGCCACAGCTGAATTGAGGTTAGCATTGCGGGTGCAGGACCGGTGTTCATTCCACTGTTTTTTGGCCGCTCTGGTTAACTGACCCACGTAATATTTCCCGCATGGGCATTTAATGCCATATATGATGTTTACACTGTCACATGTTCCAAATGTTTTAAGGAAAATCTTCTTGCCTGTGCGTGGGTGGTAAATGACATTGCCTTTGATCACAGAGTTGCAGTTAAAGTGCTGATAACTCTACTGATTATCTTCATGCACAGAAAGCATTGCTGTCTTTCAAGCTTGTGTCTTCTCCTATGTTTATGTTTCATATGATGTGACTGGACCCTAAGGGAATTACTGTAAGAACATACTTGAAGGATAAATCTACAAATATGGTACCTTTTAAATGTTTAGTTCCTGACTGTTACTGAATAAAACCATGTGGCCTAGATATGTCAGTAAAGGAAAGAAGGGGGAGCCAGACATGTGATGTCATTATGATGTCACCAATGACATTTGTGATGTCATCTTTGATGTCCTGCGTGTTAGTCTTAACAGTGCATGGTGGTGGCGCGAGTTATGGTTGCTTAGCTTACCATAACTGGTAAATTTCAGGGGTTTCTTGGTTTTACTTGGAACCATAACGTTCCTTTTAAAAAGTTTTTTTCTGAATTTCATAGGTTTTTGGTAGCGCAACTTAACCATACCGTCCCTTTAACAAAGAGTTTTTCCTGGATTTCATAGGTTTTTAGTAGCACAACTTAACCACAATGTCCCTGACTTTATATACATGTAACAAAAAACATACTGAACCCCCAGCTAGTGATTTTGATCTCCGCGGATTGTGCGTATGTCGACGGACGCGGGCACGGACAACAGCAACACTACCCAAACACTCAGGGGGTATCTTAAATTGTTATATCATGCCATATGAACATTGCCCAAGTTCAAAAACCAGCACACAAACACATTAAATGTAATCATAAATATGAAGTGGAACCCATATATCTAACACATCAAGCATCCATTTAAATACCATATGTACTAAAATGGAATATACCAAAAGAAGAAAGATAGGCTTCCAACATAATTACCTCACAGAAACTGCACAACTAGGAGCAACAGCAGATCTACGGACCAGTAAGAACACAACTTACCAGAAGCTAGTAAGTATACTTCATTTTTCTTATATATTTGTAAAATTTCTGTATTAGATACAATAAAAGTAATATATTTTTTTGTTTCACAGAAATGTCCAGTACTTTAGAATGGCTTGAGGAGAATTTCCCACGTGAGGAAATGTCTGAAGATAGTGATACTAATGGTAAACACTTCTCTGTATAACCAAATTAATAAGCATTACTTTATGTACACTTAACATATATATATTTTTTTTTACAGACCATACAAACATTGAAAAAAGTACACCAAAAGATACATTGGAAAAGATTCTCCAGCGCATGGAAGAAAGAATAGACATGCTCATGCCAAATTTCAACCATTTGAAAAATGTTGTGGAGGACCGCATAAAATAAAACATAAAATACCATTGTCCCACATGTACTTGTCCCCCCTCTACATATCGCAGTCAATTATCCCCAAACCCTTTCCACGAAGAAAAACGTTTTGATGAGACTTCCATCCCTTCATCTCCTCCTATCCATCCTCTTGAATTCCCCAATTCCCCTGGGTTTGTGTCAGTTTCTGCTTCCCTTTCTCTTTCATAAATTGTACATCTATATGTACATCTATATATAATAAAACAAAAATATTATATGTGTTTTAATTCAGTTCTTTTTTGTGTTTAAAAAAAAAGGCAGTTGGGATGTCCGTTGACAGTGCGGGTGTCCGGGATGTCCGCAATTAAAATAGGTGTGTCCTAAGGACACTATACCTGTCCGTACTGTCCACAAGCAAAATTGTACTATTCTTAGAACACACTCGGTGTAGGGAATGTCCGCAATTAAACAACATGGAGGTGTCCTAAGGATGCTATACCTTTCCGTACTGTTCACAGGCAAGTTGAAACTGTTCTAAGAACACACTCGGTGTCTGGGATGTCCGCAATTAACCAAAATGGAGGTGTCCTAAGGACACTATACCTGTCCATACTGTTCGCAGGTAAGTTGAAACTGTTCTAAGAACACACTCGGTGTCCGGGATGTCTGCAATTAACCAAAATGTAGGTGTCCTAAGGACACTATGCCTGTCCGTACCGTTCGCAGGCAAGTTGAAACTGTTCTAAGAACACACGCAGTGTCCAGGATGTCCGTAATTAAATGAAAATGGAGGTGTCCTAAGGACACTATACCTGTCTGTACTGTTCGCAGGCAAGTTGAAACTGTTCTAAGAACACACACGGTGTCTGGGATGTCCGTAATTAAACAAAAATGGAGGTGTCCTAAGGACACTATACCTGTCCGTAATGTTCGCAGGCAAGTTGAAACTGTTCTAAGAACACACGCGGTGTCCGTAACTGTTCGTCCCACTTGTGTCACACTTCTAATTAATTTCAGGACCCAAACACTGTCCGTAGAATATCTACGCACATGTGCACCACACCCATTTCCTACGAACATCGCGCCTGTCCGTAACTGTCCGTCTCACTTATGTCGCACTTTTAATTAGTTTCAGGACCCGAACACTGTTCGTAGAACAAACACGCACAGGTGCACAACCGTTCCCGTGCATTTGGTGTCCTGCGGACTCTCGTTCCCT
Source organism: Ambystoma mexicanum (assembly GCF_040938575.1). Lineage (NCBI taxonomy): Eukaryota > Metazoa > Chordata > Amphibia > Caudata > Ambystomatidae > Ambystoma > Ambystoma mexicanum. The sequence continues at coordinate 593,893,402 of NC_090937.1, read as the reverse complement.
TCGTGGACATGTTCGCGACACCATCATGTGACCGCACCCACGCTGAACATGTGTCCTGATTTGTAGACACTGTCCGGGTCCCTGAACATTTTGAAAGTATCTTTTCAGGCAATCCACAGTATTTTATAGTAAAAATTCACCAAAGACATGTCCCAGACAATGGGCCTCATTACGACCCAGGCGGTAAGGGGTTAACGGCGCCGTAAAAGGTGGCGGCGCCGTTACCCCTTACCGCCTAATTACGAGGTCCCTTTGCGGGTCCTGACCTTAACGGCTGGTTTTTACCAGCCGTTCAGGATTGGACCCGCAAATCGACCTTGGAGGTATTTACTTTACCGCAATTTGCAGTACCGTAACTACCACCTTCCCCATTTCCATTGAGCCCTATTGGGGCAAAAATGGGAATGGGGAAGGGCCAATGGTGAATGGGGAATAACCGCCCCGCCAACCTTAGAATGGGGCGGTAATTCCGCCATTCACCATGGCGCAATCAGTAAAATACCAGCGGCAACCATGGCGCTACTAGCGCCATAGTTACCGCCTGGGTCGTAATGACCCCCGATGACGCTGACTTTCAATATACTTTTTGGAACTTTTTGAGCCTTTTTGGGGTGTTCGATCTGTCCGTGGACAGCGCGGGTGTCCACGGAGCGCGCACCTGCACCCCTATAAAAGGCCACACCCCAGAGCTCATCTTAATTCTGTCTTTCTACTATTGAAGATTGACCTGGTTTTGCTGCCTTTCCTGTTGCATCTTGAAACCAGATTGCATCCATGGCTGATGTACTTCAATCTGGTGCTACATCTGCCTCACCACCTCCACCACCACCACCTCCCCAAGGGCCTGAAGAGGGGAACAGGCATGAGGATGTAGAGGAGGATGAAGAGGATGACGAGGATGAGGTAGTGGAAGTCCCTACTACCAGCACTCGCCATGAGTCTTGGGTGTGGCGGTTATTTACCATTTATGGTAACATACCCAAGGCGTGTGCGAACAAGGTCACTTGCAACCAGTGCAAAATGGTGCTGAGTCGCAGGAGGCTTGGTTCGAACAGCTTGGGTACGACAACGATGAAGTGACACCAAAGGTCGTTCCATGGTGGGGCTGTTCGCAAGGTTGTACCTTGTGAGGAGCATAGTAGGTTGAGTTCCTCTACTACATCCTCCGTTTCCACTCCTCTCACCACAAGAGACACTCCTGTGGGAGAGCGCAACCCTCCAGCTACCTCACAGGCCATTCACAATGCTGATGACCCTTACCTTTCGAGGTTCATAGTTTTGTGTATGTACTGCGATGCAGTACTCTGCAGGGGGGAGAGAATTCAAAGTGCTTTCGAGACTACGGTCTCAGGGTCTCAGAGCATGAGAAGACCTGCCCACTGCCTAAGTAAGGCCCACCCTACATCTTCCTCTCTCCACCTGCCCTTTCTTATCCCCATGGTTGGTGTCACTCCTTACCCTCCTTTCCCCTCCTCTCCTAGTGTGTCGTGTGTAAAAAACCAAAAAAATATAAAACACCAAAAATCCCTCCAAAAAAGGCTCTTTTCAGAGCCGCCTTTAACAGTCTAAAAATAGAAGTGACAAATAAATGGAGCAGGGCCCTGTGCATTTTTTTTTAGAAGTCAGCGGACAGTTCGCGAACATCTAAAATTTTGGGGTGCTGCCCTATCAAAATCATTGCACCTTTCTCTGGGAGGAAATGGTGGCTCTGAAAAGAGACTTTTTTGGTGGTTTTTTTTGTGTTTGAAAAACTTGAAATAGTCAACACCTACTGCAAAATGGATGGCTGTAATTCCACAAAAGGACGCAATGCATTTTGTAATTTTCTCAGAAAAATCTGATTACCAGCATAAGTAAGATGAACTCCATCTCTTTGAAAAATGTATGTGCTACTTAATATAATATTTTCATTGTGAAAAGAGGACATGCCAACATCTCTTAGAAAGGCACAAACAGCCTTATTAACATTGCGACTTGCTTTCTCCATTTGTGGACAAAATGAAGAAGAACGCAGCCACATTTGTCTCTGCGCAATACGAGAACATATTACTTGGGAATTTGGAAACATATCCATGACTTTCCCAAATCCTTCTTTCATCGCAAATTGCAAAGAAGTTCCTGACACATGTCCTAAACTGTTCCCTCCACAATTAATTATAATTATGTCTGGATGAAGCTCTGTCTCCAAACTAGCACAGAGAGGTAACAAGTCCAGCCACTTAATTCCACACACTCTATTCCAGTGCACTTCAACATGAGGGAATCCAAGATCTGCAGCTACTCCATAGCGTTCTGCATGCACCTCCAACCAATGTATCCATGAGTCTCCCAAAATCCAGACAATCTGTTTTCTGAAACACACAGCCATAGCTAACTGTTCTTCTCGGAGGAAAAAGACTTTCTGACAAACTCTCTCCTTGCACAACACACCCATTAAACTTTACTGACCAATCAATTGCTCTGCTCTTTCTCATTTGTAGGCCTCTCCACCCCAAAATCCCTGTATGTAATACGCGGTGTCCGTGGACTACAGCCTGTCTGTGTACATATCGTAACTTGGACAGCCCTTATACCATTTCCACTTCACTCTGTATGCCATTCCCTCATTGGATACAGCTAACCAGTCACACAACCATCCACCAATCACATCCAAGACCTCTACATCTAACTCCATCATCAGAGTTCAGCACTTCAAATGTACTGTAGATCACTCTGAGTACAAGTCTCATATCATTGGAAAGCACCTACTACAAAAATTACTGTACAAGTCTCCAAGATTTCTACTTGCAGCTGCATGCATATCCACATGCATGAATACAAACTACAGGTATGCATATTGTATGCACAGTACATGTACAACTTTTATGAATGAATATAAACAGAGTAACTGCCACTTAACTTGTATAGCCTATAAAATGAACTTATTGTCATTTTTACCATCTGCTATAATCAACTGTCACTACCAAACCTTCTGCTATCTATTTTTTTTTACACACTCACCTATCTAAAAAATGATATTATTAGAAGATGGGAAAAATAACAATATGATTGTGGAAAAACACTTAGTAGTGTATCATAAAATTACACACAGCCAGTAACATTTCATGCATCTTCATACACTCACACACATAAACACTTTCATTGAAATGCTCCTACCTGCAATAACACCACTACCTATAAATCACATCCTTCTACTTTATTACCCAGAGATTCACAAATACATACATACCATGCTTTGCTATACAGTGTCTGCCATTTACCACTCCGCTCTATTTCTACCTTTTCCTCATTCTACACTTTTCTCAAATCTCTCCTTCTCCATTCCCCACCATGATACCCCTGCCACCTTCTTGTCCCCTCCCCCCTTGCCTTATCTCCTTAATCATCTCCCTCACCTTCCCTCTCCCCCATTCTCACCTTTAACCCCATCTGTTTCCCTCCATCTCCTCTTCCCCACCCTTATCTCTCTCTCACTTCTACTGCACTACTCTCCTTTTCCCCTTCAGTTTCATTGCTCTACTTACTGTTTTCTTGGTCGAATTCTCAATTTTAAATTGCTTCCACTGTTACTGTTATAATGTTAATTGTTATATGTATCCTCTTGTTATTAAAATGTATTACTCAAAGACACTGTGCAGGTGATTCATATAATTTGTGCACCAAAAAAAAACAAAGATTTGTGTACCATTCTGCCCAGAAATCACCATTAATTAAACAGGGATTAACACGCAGAATGGCACACAAATCACAGTTTTTCAAAGCACAAATAACATAAGTGAGCCCCTACAATATTAGTATTACAAAACAAAGAATTATTTTAATTTTATACCATCTGATTTACTATTAGTGCTTATCCTCATCACTAGCTTGATTTCTACTGTCATCTGAACCACAGTATAGTAACACACAAATAGAAGAATGCCTTCCCAACTAATTGTAGCTGCCCAATGCACAATCACACACCACCTGATACATTTTTACCATCATACTCAGACACTCATGCATACAACATACATACATTGCACAACAGCCCAACCCATACCTTCTATTTTTTTATTTCAACAGACCCCACAGAATGCCTACCAGAAAGCAAGTTCATAGAAAGCAATGCAGAAATAGAGAAAATGAAAATAAAAATGTCCAAAATAAGCATCCATCTCTAGCAGAGTTTATACAAAAAGTTCAAACAAAACAGCTAATACAGTCATTTAGCAAAACAAAACAATCTTCCAGTACAGAAACTTTGCCTTCTCTAACAAAATGTAAAAGAAAACAGAAAATTATTAACATAAATGAAGCTACCACTACTGCTAAAACTGCTCCTATAAATCTTGATATAGTAGGAAGTAACCACACCAAAAAAGTATATTAGCAAAAATGTTCCACCACAGAGTCCTTCAGAATATTATAAAAACAGGAGACAAATCATGCACAACCCTTAAAATCTACCGTAGAAAATGTATCTTAGAAGCGTTGATAGACAGTGCAATCCTTCTCAAAAGAAAGTTATGTATTTTAGTGTTAAACAGAATGAAACCACTAACAAAACTGAGTACTAAATAACAAAAAAAGGCTTCTCAATAAACGGAATGTCAACAAAAATAACTTCTTAAATATCTGTGGAGGTGAATGGAGTCACACCACAAGCACAGAACCATATTTCAATGAAGAAGCATACAAACAAAATCAAACAAACACAATTGCCATCCATAGCAGTGGACGAGGTTATGAAAAACTTAATAATATCATAATGGAACAAGAAATACTGCTTACAAAAATATCCCCAGAAAACTCAGTATCAATTCTCCATTCCACTGAACCAAAATGTCCAGTATACAAATGGCCATGCCAGTTCCTCAATCAATATGTGAAAGGCAAAGACAAAATCAAAATAAAACTGCTGCAAAATATGGATACCTGTCCAGTGCGTACATACACAGGACTGCAAGGACATTCATTGGCCTGAATTTCAGGACCTATTTCCAAAAGCAGCTTACATCATATCAAAATGATATCAACATATCATTCAACTATAAGAAATCTAGTCTATAAACCGTAATATGCTAAAAGTCCTGCTTTAGAACTAGCCAATTTAAATAACAATCTTTAACATGGTGCAGCCAAAGACCTACTCGAAGAAATCAACCATATCCAGACTAAATAAGTGAAAACCACTTACAAAATGCAATAGCTTTACAACAGAGTAGCAACTATTCTGCACATGGCAACCTTCTACTACACACATACAAAAAAGAAATACTAAAATTCAAAAGTACATCCGGTGAAGTACCAAACCATGTGTTTGTGTGTTGCTGCAGAACTTTATATAAAAGTAACACAAAAACTATAGACATAACATAAAAAATAGAAGATAATGAAGATTCCAAATGATTTGAATTAGCTCTCTACCTTATAGCAGAAAACAAATATGAAATAACTGACCCCTTAACACTTTGCAGTTACTGCACTACAAAACTTGACAACAATCAAACTCCTTCATGTGCTATCATAAATAATTTGGAATTATTCCCTCAACCAAAACCCTTGCAACAATTCAATTTATATGAGAGCATCATAATTCAAACAGTGCACCCATTTCAAGCAATATTATGCCTTCAACCAAAAACAGCAAAATTACCTCCCTCTGAATTGGTGAAAGGCATTTGCGGCAAAGTAGTATATTTACGATTAGATCTAAAAGAAAATGTGCACACTCTGGGAGTGCAATGTCCAATAGAATAATCTTAAATTGTCTTAATAAATGGTGTACCTACAAAAGACAAACAAATTTGCCAACAACTGGTAGACTTACATACAGTTAGACAAGCCTTGCAATATCTAAAAGACAATAATGAATACTACAAAGAAATAAATATTGAAGAAAACCTAAGGGAAACAACTGAAATAATTCTAGCGTCACCAGAAACTGGTCAATTTGAACTTCTAGATCCTGCTACAGTATCCAATATTTTAGACCATTATACAATTCATCCATTACACTCTAACGACACCATAGAAGATGCACTAGAAACATACCAAATTGGACAAATGTAAGGATCACCAATCAGCATATAGGAAAAACGTATAGAAGCATGTGCTTTTCCTCTACTCTTTCCGATTGGCAATGAAGGAAGGTACGATGATAGACCTATTCAAATAACAGCATCAGAATACCGCTCGTTACGGATGTATTCTGAAGATCCCAGATTTAGACAAAATGTGGAATACATATTCCACCTACTCTTTGAAAGTGAACTAGCAACTCTATGTTACGGAGTTGTACACACATTAAAATTAGGAACCTACTTTCAAAATATGTCAGCTACACAATTACTACAATAAGTGCAAGAAAAAGATGAGGTTTTACAATCAAGCATTACAAATCTATTAGCAAACATGCGTGGTACTAAAGAGTGCTGGTTCTGATTGTACTTTGTGTGATAAGAAACCTTGGCCCTCACACTTGGTTTGTTACATTAGGTGGTGCAGAATATGCATGGGAAGATTTACATGGTTTCCTATGCATATCAAACAAAAACAAAACAAATATAGATATACTAACACCTGGAGAACTTTGCTCTCTAGATCCTGTTAACGTTTCAAGATATTTCCATCATCGCTTCATTGCTATGCTACACTTTATTTGTAATAAAACTGTTCCTCCCCTCAGAGAAGTGCAACACTTCTTTTGGAGAAAAGATTACCAAGCCAGAGGAGCACCACATATCCACATGCTTTTATGGATTAAAGATGCTCCTAAATTTGATCAAGACAGTGATGTCCCTGTGTTACAGTTTATCGAAAAATATGTCACTTGTGAAATTCCATCAGAAGCAACAAATAGTTATCTTCATGCACAAATTGTACAATTTCAAAGACACAAATGTGGCAAATATTGTTGTCGCAAATACAAAACCAAAGGGAAATACTACACCAAATGCCGCTTTGGTTTCCCTAGACCGGTTACAGAAACAGGTGAAGTGAACAACTTCATGCCTTCATTTGGACATAGTGTTAAAGGTAAATCACCTAAAAATACATATTACATAAAAAGAACAGAAGAAGCAAAATATATCAATGATTACAATGCAATCATTGCCCTATTATGGAATGCAAACATAGATGTGCAGTACATTGCAGACAATTCCACTGCAGTTGCACAATATATTACAGTCTACTTAACCACAGCAGGAAAAACAGAGCTCCAAGAACTCTGGAATGACCTGTCATCAGACAAAACACTGTCTTAGAAATTGTAAAGCTTGGGCATAACAATGCTCTCCCATAGAGAATGTGGCTGCTATGAAGCTGCAGATCGTTTAACCGGTACTGCTTTGTATGGAACATCTGAAAATATAGTATGGCTAAGTCTTGGTCCTGCTAAATCTAGAAAAAGAGTTCTCAAATCATAAATGACATAGAAACAATAGATAAAAATGATCCCAACAGCCAAGACATTTTGAAAAATAATTTACTAGACACATACTACCACTTTGTAGACCATGGCCCTCATTACACGGAAGGCGGTAAGGGTTAACAGTCACCGGTAATGGTACCGGTGACCGTTAACCCTTACGGCCTGATTACGAGGTCCCTTTGCGGGTTGGTACTTTAACGCCTGCTTTTTAGCAGGTGTTAAAAACCAACCCGTAAAGGGACCAGGGTGCTAATTATGGTACTGCAATTTGCGGTACTGTAATTAGCACCTTCCCCATTCCCATTATGCCCTATGGGGCAAAAATGGGAATGGGAAAGGGCAATGGGGAAAGGGGGAATTACCGCCCCGCCAACCTTGGAATAGGGCGGTAATTCCCCTTTCCTCCAAGGCGGTGTCGGTATTTTACCTTCATGGACCAAGGTGTTAATAGCACCTTGGTCCACCGCCTACCGTGTAATGAGGCCCCATGTGTCTATACCACATAGCCCAAAACTTCACATACAAAAATAATATAAAACCCGATGAAGAAAAGGTAGATACAGAGTGACAAATTGTGAAGACATCTTAGTAAAACTTACCAAACCAAGTTTAATTAATCATATCAAATTGCCATTAAAAACTCTTCAACATAAAGAACTATATTACATGTCCCTGCTACAACTCTTTAAACCATGGGGAAAAGAAGAAGAAATACTAGATATCTATGACTCCTATGAAGACACTTTCAAAGCAAATGAAAGCACTATCACCGATGTAATCTTTACACAGTACAAAACAATGTTGCACAATGAACAGCAACACGAAGAAGAACTCCAAGCCCAACTAGATAAGGACACTCCTGACAGTAGTCAACCTTGTGTAACAGGAAGCCAAGAACCACTGGGACAGCCACTAATAGGAAATGAGGCAGAATTAGCTATGACAGAAGTAGAAAACACCACGTGTCAGTATGAAGAAACAGAAGACTTAAGTATACTGCAATCAAAACTAAACAATGAGCAGCGTAGCATTTTTCAAGAAGTAACAAAAGAAATTGCACATGTGGTACAACATGAAAATAAAGAATTCACCTGCCAAAATTACAATCCTATACTATTATACGTCAGTGGTGAAGCTGGTTCAGGCAAAACATTCTTAATCAAAATCATCAGCAAGTTCCTTTAACAATTGACAAACAACAAACTGTCAGCTGTTGTAACTGCCCCCACAGGTTTAGCTGCCTACAACATGTTCAGTGTCACTTTACACTGATTACTACTCCTGCCAGTAGAATACCAAAACAAATTAGAATATTACAAACTTTCTACAGAAGCTGCAATGGAACTATGCAGAGTGTTAAACAAATTAAAATGCTACTAATAGATGAAGTGAGCATGGTCTCCAACCTAATGTTGGCTTTGATACACCTCAGATTACAAGAAGTACTTAAAACAAACTATGAAGAGCTCTTTGGAGGAAAACACATTATTGTTTTCAGAGATCTTCTTCAATTGACACCAGTGAAATGTGAACCAATTTTTTAAAACCTTACAATACAAACTCTGCCGGAAAACTGTTGGCAGCAAAGTAAATGTCAACCTTTTTGTGAATCTGTTGCATGTCAGCAACTTGTACACAATGAAAACCATGGTAGATTATGTGCTACCTGCAATTCAGATAATTGCTCCACCTTACTAATACAAACACATAGTAAATACATAATACTAATGCTTCTATGTTACAATGCAGATGGTACCAAAAACAACTGCAAGCTGACTCCATTCTCACATGGTCAAGTATCACTTGGTAAGAAAACGTTCACAACAATAGGTATAATCTACCACGCAGGAGCCACAACCAATGCAGGTCACTACAATGCATATATTAAAAAGAAATATGGATGGTTCGAATGTAATGATAGTACCATTACTCTAAAGCACAGATTACCAATAAATCTTACAAACGCTTATTTAATCTTCTTAAAACCAAAATGTAATAACTAATCTGTACTTAAACATTAACAAAACTTCAATTAAAACACTATAAACTGTTAGAAAACGCCAACAGGTATCTAACTGCCCCAATATTTTGCAACAACCAAACATATAAATCAATACCACTACATTTTTACAAAATATAGACAGCTAGAATACACCAACAGGTATCCAACTGCTCCAAAAATGTGCAACAAACCAACAGATAGAACATTAGTCAAAAAGCGAACACTAAAATCAAACAAACAAATAGACTGTAGCATAACAAAAAAGGGTTTTTTTTATCTACCATGCAGGATCCACAACCAATGCAGGTCACTACACTGCATATATTAAAAAGAAATGTGGATGGTTCGAATGTAATGATAGTGCCATTACTCTAAAGCAGAGATTACCAACAAATCTTATAAACACTTATTACATCTTCTTAAAACAAAAATGTTATAACTAATCTGTACTTAAACATTACCAAAACTTCAATTAAAAAAAAATATATAAACTGTTAGACTACGCCAACATGTATCTAACTGCCCCAAGATTCTATGACAACCAAACAGATAAATGAATACCACTAAATTATAACAAGAAATAAACAGAATACGCCAACAGGTATCTAACTGCTCCAAAAATGTGCAACAACCCAACAGATAGAACATTAGCCAGAAACAACAAGTGAACCCTGAAAACAAACAAACAAATAGACTGTAGCATAACAAAAAAAGGTTTTTTTAATCTGACATGGATTTTATTTTCCCCACAGACCCAATGATTTGAAAAACAAAAACAGAAACTGAGCAAATTGCACAGTACACTGGTGTGTAATCTACTTAATATGCGGGTCGAAATGAATAAAGAATGTCTATTATTCAATGTTATAAGTCCTTACAAAGTACCAATACTAACATGATCTTTTCTTTTATCACGGAAATTGACAAAGAATATATGTACTCCAGTTACCAAACCAAACAGTAAGTATATTACAATAAGTACAACTCATAAATACTGCTCCATAACACAACCATTGAAGCAAACAGTGCATATAACTTCGGTCTTGGGTGCATGGCCCATGCATCCAAGACTCTAGGACCTGGCCACAACCACCGCAGCATATCACACCCATGGTAACTTATAACTTCGGTACTTATAACTTTGGTCTTGGGTAGGCCCTGGCCACAACCACCACAACATATCACACCCATGGTAGCTTATAACTTTGGTACTTATACCTTCGGTCTTGGGTAGGCCCTGGCCACAACCACTGCAACATATCACACCCATGCTAGCTTATAACTTCGGTACTTATAACTTTGGTCTTGAACTTTGGTCTTGGGTGCATGGCCACTGGCCATGCACCCAAGACTCTAGGCCCTGACCACAACTACCACATGCACCCAAGACTCTAGGCCCTGACCACAACCACTGCATGCACCCAAGACTCTAGGCCTTGCCACAACCACCGCAGCAAATCACACCCATAGATCACACTATGTTTCAGACAAATGATTTAGATTTGTGAACCGTTTGGGTTCATTTTTAATTTTTGTCTATAATGATTGTGTTTTATGAACTTATAAACATTAAAATATGTATATTTCTTTGAAAACCATGTGTTCTCACCTAAATTCATGTTGAGCAGGTTGTTTGTGTATATGTCAGTTGGATACTAAGAAGAACCTCATAGCTTAAAGGGAGGAAGCTGTTTTGTGGGACTTACCTTTGGTACCCCAAAGGTAAAGGCCAGCTGACAGGTACAGTCCAGTACCGATTGACAGGTCAATGGCAGTGTATACCTTTGACCCCTGGATCTGGGTCAGCCCTTGGTCAATGTAGGGAAGAGGCCATCGGGAAGTGTGGACCGATTTGTTTAGCTCCCTCAAGTCAGCACAGAGTCTCCACTAGCCATTTGGTTTCAACATCCCCTGCACCAGATTATTGAAGGTGCTGTGGACTGGACGAATTATCCCACGGGACTCAAGGTTTTTAATTATTTATCTGAGGGACTCCATAGATGCGAGAGGCAATCGATATTGCTTCACAAACACTATAATCATGCCAGGGTCTGTGGGAATTGTTATTGTATGGGTTTCGGTGTGACCGCAGTCATATGAGTCCACTGCAAAGAGATCTTGAAAATCTAAGAAAACTTGTTTCAATTTTTGATTTTGCTCCAGAGTCTCACAGGCATCAGCTAGGTTGACTCTCTCTTCAACCATCTGCCTGAAGCCCGGAAAGACTTCTGGTTTGGCTAGCTCAGCGGCCTCCTCCAGCTGGGTTGCGAAGTCCCTGGCTAAAGTACTGACTTGGACTGATGGCTTCAGGTGGGGAAGGCAGTCCTGGTGGACTTGAAAGATCACCTCATCCCTCCTGAAGTCACAGGTCACCTCTTCCTTACCATAAGGGCAGGAAGAGTACACCAGGAAATTCCCCGATGCCGGGTGAAGATCCTGTCTGGTGTTGTGTTATTGTCCCTATCATTGTCACAACAGTCATTGGGGATTGGTCCTATCAGTTCTTTACCTAAATCTATGGAAAAATGTCGGTCATCAACCACCATTCCAATAATGGTGCAGGCACCTAGAGTGATACTGCTAAGGTCGCTGTTATCCACCACTATTGGAATGGTGTTGTGTTCTATACTGACTAGTGGTGTTGGGTTTAACCCCAACCCTTGCTGTTGGAAATGGGCATTGAGGTGAACATATGCGTCCGGATTTTGCAGTTTCTGTCCTCTTTTAATTTTTACTTCAAGTGGGAATTGTCAGGTCTGTTCTGGGATGGTGACTTCTTCTCCAATCTTAACTTCAACTGCATATGGCAGATATTGAGTTGACCGAAATGCTTTCTCTGGATCATCAAAGTCCATGGGATTACCCGCTAATCGGGACCAGGCTTTGAAGTTTATTAGGTCCAATATAATGGCAAAGCAATTGAGAATGTCACTCCCTAAATAAAATGCAGCATGGACATCTTGCATGACCCAACAATTATGGACTATGCTCAAGTTGCCTATGGACATTTTGAGCATACACCTGCTAGGCAGGAGATGTTTGGAATTGGGTGTTTCCAGGTCCATTTCCCATTTGTCTATCAATTTAAAGGTGGGAATGGCTGGATATTTTGGGAGTTTTCGGAACATGACTTCGCTGATGAAGCTCTTACCATTGTTCACACACACCAGGGCGAGCAAAGTGTCCTTCCGCCCATTTAACTGAATAGGGATGAACAACTGTTGTCTAATTTCCTGAATGTCAGCCAAGCTTTGAGCTGGTTTTTCATCATTTTGGACTATAAAAGTAGGATTTTCTGATTGTGAATTGGTATAGAATTTCAGAGTATTTCCTTCGAGTGTGGAATGCCACTTTAGACTGGAAGGAAGGTTAATTTTCAGAAATAGAGAGGACTTCACATCATCAGTTTGTTGTCCAACTGCAATTCCTGTCACATCAGGGCTTTTGTTGTTTTGAAAGTGGAATTCAATTTGGTCAGGTTTTTGTTCAACCATGTGACATGTGCCATTTAGACTAACATGGTTGACTCTATGTTTTAATTTTATTGGTCGGTTAGTCTGGGTCCAGAGGACCTTGTTTACACAATCTCTCAGGGGAGATGATCTACGCAGGATGTAATTCCCCAGTAAACATGGTGTGCCCTCTGGAGTCACAACCATGACCGGGTGTTTCAACTTGTGTCGCCCAATTTTAATGTCTAAATCCGCAGTCCCCTGACAGGAATTACATTCCCATCGAAGTTCTGAAGTTGTCCAGGAAGAGGGGTGAGAGGGATCTGGTATCTCTCCCACCTTCCTGAATTCAGCTGATCAAAGACCCTTTTTGACAGAAGGGTGGACTGGGAAACAGTGTCCGACAGTGCCAAAAATGTACATTACCCCTGTATTTGGACCGGGGTATAAAACCTTCCCTCCTTCTCCTCAAGGGGGCAAAGATAATGTGCATTTTGGGCCAATTGGTTGCTTAATTTCTTTACTCTTGATTCTGACAGAGGGGACGTTTGCGCAGGATTCTGTTTGGGAGCTTGGAAATCTGTAAGAAAAAGGTTACAGTTGGATATTAGGGAGGTTTTGGGCTCCCCTTGTTCTGATTCTGGGCTGCCTCCCCCCTTTATGGAAGCAGTCACCAAAATTGGTTTGGGCAAAGTGATTTTCTGGCTGGTCATTCTGGAGTTCAATGATGGGCGGTTTCAACTCAGTCCCCACATCTACCCAGTCTTGATTATGATCTCCCGGGACCCATTAGTCTTTGGGAGGAGTTCCCCCATCCCTGAAGGAGAAGATCCTTTTCCCAGAATCCTCTGAGGACCCCTCTCCTTCAAATTGGAAGACTCTAAACTCCTCCACAAAATGGGTCTTTTTATGCCCTTTATTTCTCCTACCCGCCCTCTGTTCTTAGGTTGCAGACTTTCGGGGGCAGGAGATTTTGGTTCCGGTTCCTGGGTTTCCAGGGGCTTTTCACAAGTGGGGAAGGAAGCTTCCTCTAATGCTTTACACCCCCCTTCCCCCTGAGCCTCCTCCCTGGGAAACGGTGGGTTGTCTGGGTTCTCTCCCCGTCATTGCTCTGGAGTACCAGACCCTTGGTTTGAGGGGTTCTACTGAGCCCTCAACATGTGACCCAGATCCTGTGACAAGTTCTGGACCTGGTGCTCCAGTTGGGACACCCGCTCTGGCTGGTATGGGGGTCTTTGGTCCATCCTAGGTGGATCATGGGAAGGGTAACTGTCCCTTCTCCCATAACACCCTTGGTTGGGATAGTTCGGGTAACCCTCCACCCTTGGCCTCCCCTCTCCCGGATTGGGCCGTCTGGGCTCAGGAAAGTGGGGAAAGAAAGAAGGGTTGTTTTGCAGGTTAAAGTGTGGTGGGTACCGGGGAAAGAAGATCAACCCGGCATTTGGGGGATTACTGCCCTCCTGGGTAAAGTTAGGAGGGAAGTTTCCTGGGTTGGCAGCTACCTGGTTGGATCCCCCCCTTGGGCTGGGGGAGTTCAGACATAGCCCAGGATGGCTCTGTTGCCCTTGTAACAGGTGCTTATATAATCAGGGGGGATTGGGGTCCAATATGTGGGATTACCTCCCTGACGACCTGTTGGGATTGGCCCTAGAGCCTTCTGGTTCTTTGGTTAGAAGGATTTTGCACAGGAATATTTGTAGGCCCCCCCGTCTCGAGATCTTAAAAGGGGACAACCTTCAACTCCGCCACCTTAGTAGCAGCAGGGGTGTTAGATGGTTTGGGGTTTTTATTTGCATTTTTATTGTCTACCGGTTTCTGCACTTCATAAATACGAGCTGCCTGTTCAATGACCCAGTCTAGTGATCTGTTTTCGTTGAAGTCCCTCACCAGCTGGGTCATAATGTATTTAGGGAGTGCATGAAAGAAGGTATTCATGAACTTCCTACTGTCCCTCCCTCCTGGTTGTCTGCGCAAAGGCATATTTTAATTCTTGCACAAATTCTTGTGGGGCCTGGTCTTCCCCACATTGCAGGTTGTACGCCGCCTTGTGGGCCTCTTGCGGGTTCCTATGTAAAGATTTTTTTTTAAGATGGCCGCCCTATAGGTGGACCATCTTGGGTGGTTCTGATCCTCCAGCCCCGCAAAAAGCTGGAGTATTCAGGGGAAAAAGTCCATTTGACATATTGAATGCAACTCTGGCTATCTTTCAAATGGAAAGTATCCATCATTTGCTCGTATAACTCAAGGTGCTCCCAAACTGAATACTTGGCATTTTTATGATAGGGAGTTATGATGCTCCTAATTGCCTTAATCTGTTTCAGGGGATCTTTCAGTAGGGCCCACTTAATTTTATTGGCCTTTCTACTCTTAGTCACCCGTGTCCACTCATCCTCTGACTCAGGGGCACTGCTAAAGGAGGGGGCTATCTGATCCTCTAGGCTCTCCCTAATTCTGCAAGCTTGGGAATGGCTTGCAGAATGTGGGGGCCTAGATTCTTGAGACCTGTGGCGCTCAGAAGAATGTTCTGCCTCGCCCTTGCTCCCAGGATTGGCTGAGTACCACCCCTACTGCCCTAGTTGGGAAGAGGTCTTTAAGATACTCTTTGTTTGCCTAGTTTCATGGAGTTCCCCACCAAATATAACAGAATGAACCTTTGGTAGGCGGTATTTTTAATAATCCATTTCCCTGATTCTCCCCTCACTGGAGTCTTCCTGATCAGAGAGGCTACCCCCTTACATTTGGGAATCCGTACAGAGATGCCTGTCCATCCATTTCTGGGAGGTGCTGATCCATCAGTCCCATGTTTCCCATTCTACTGAAGTCTACCAGCCCTGTGGCCCTTCGTTCATATGAGCCAGTGGACATGAGGGTGACAGAGCCCATGGTACTGAAGGGGTTAAAGTTCCTGATGTTATGTTCAGGGGTTTCTTTGTCCCTTCCTACCTCTTCTTTCTCAGCCCCTATTCCCTGGTGACATGCCAAAATCTGACTCTTTTGCTCCTCTATTAAGGCCTTACTGGTCTCAATGATTTGCTCTTGCATGGCTATCTGTTTGTGGAGCATATCATTCTTTTCACAGAGAGCCTCATTGTCTCTCTGTGCTTTCTGTCTGGATTGGAAATACTGGGCCAATTTTTGCTGCAGGAGACTCACCTTATGAGTTTTGTCATTATTGGTCGGAGTGTTCTTTTCCAGAGCATCCTCCATCCGCCTGGTGTGCTCTAGTAGCTTCTCATATCCATTTTTAACTTCACTAAACTGCTGAAGGGCCAGCTTTCTTTCCTCTAACTTGGTTTTTAATTGGCTGACTTCCAGGCCTAAGGAGTCCGTCTCCTGACTTAGAATGCCCCTATGTGCAGCCAGGTCATCCCTCTGTGTTTTAAATGCACTAGATTGCTAGTATTCCTCATCAAATTCTGCTTGAGATTCTAAACCTTTAAGAATTAATGCATTGTTTTCCTCTTTCAAAGATTCTATGTGGTTCTGTAATGTGACTATCTGTTCTGCACATGCTCTGTTGTAATGTAACTGTTGTGCCAGCTTCTGCTTATTCTGTTTTAAAGATTCAACCCTTTCCTGATACTCACCTTGCAGTGTCTGTAATTTGGTATCTTGCTCTGCATTCTTTTGCTGTAAGAGAGCCCGATCTTCTTTTAGTTTGGTGATATACTGCATAGCCTCTGTTTATGATTCTTGGCTCTTCTGGAGCCTTTGTTCTGCAGAGTCCAGATTAATTTGGATTTTCTGCAGTGTTTCCCCTTGCTTCATTACCAGAGCTATGTTATCTGCATGCTTTTCCTGTATTAGTCCTATGTGGAGGTATAGGTAGGCCGCTATTTTGGCAATTTTACATTGCTCCTCTTTTATTTCTGGGGCCACATACAGTTCGCTAAGCACTTGGTGTAATGGACCCTTGTCCTGCCAAGTTTTTAGGTCTATGGCTGTAACTTGTCTATTATTTCCTGCAGCCATACCTGTTCATCCTGTTCTGGCCACTCACCCCTGACAAACAGTTTGTGCAGGGAGTGTTCCATAGCAATATTAATTTCTACTGGGGTCGCCATTTCAGAAATATCAATTTCCTTCTGACTTATTTCAGGGTTAATTTACTTTTGCAAACAGGCCCAATTTTTGGAGTATTTCTTTTGAGAGGTGCTTGTACAGTGTAGCACAGTATGCCAAGGCAGCAAGGTGTCTGTACCCTGCAGGCTAGTATACTGTGTTAGACTGTCACGGGTGGTATTTCAAATTCAGAATCACAGCACGAGCCCCCAAGCTGTAAGAGATTTCAATCATGCACACACCCAGGTCTCGACTAGCATGTAGTGCGCAATTAAACCTTTATTTATTTTTGTCTATAAGTTAAATATTCTGAATGATAACCACTCATATCACACCCGTCTCAAAATACCCCCTAGGTCACACTGGATCAGGAATCAGGCTAGTTTTCAAAGGTAAATATGTATGTATTTATTTAATATTCAAATCACATATAAGTTTAATATGAATGTATACATATATATGGGACAGCAGTCACCTAGTGGTGACAATACAATTCAGAAAATAGGCAAAGCAATTGAATTCACTTCTGATGATGCAGAATAGAAAATGCAGGAAAAAGAACAGTTCAGGTTTTGTGCACAGATAGCATTTAAGTTAATAGTTCCCCCCGCAAAGTACAAATGAGCAAACCTACACACATGTGAGTAATCAGCAGGTATTCAGGAATGAAAGACAATGGCCCTCATTAGGACCCAGGCGTTAAGGGGTTTACGGCGCCGTAAACGGCGCCGACCCTTAACGCCTGATTCCAAGGTCCCTTTGCGGGATGGTGATTTTAACGCCTGCTTTTTGCAGGCGTTAAAACCCATGCCGCAAAGGGACCTTGGTGCTAATTACGCCACCGTAATTTACGGTGGCGTAATTAGCGCCTTTCCCCATTCCGAATATGCCCTATGGGGCAAAAATGGGAATGGGGAAGGGTAAAATGGGAAATGGGGATTTACCGCCCCACTCACCTTGGAATGGGGCGGTAAATCCGCCAACCACCATGGCGTAAACATAGTTTACGCCATGGTGGTAAGGGTACGACCCAGGCGGTAACTTACCGCCTGGGTCGTAATGAGGCCCAATGTGCCTCATTACACGGTAGGTGCTAAACCATGGTGCTATTAGCACCATGGTTCATGCCGGTAATTTACCGATTCCGCCATGGTGGAATGGGGAATTACCACCCCATTCCGAGGTTGGCGGGGCGGTAATTCCCCATGCCGCCATGGCCCTTCCCCAGTCCCATTTTTGCCCCATAGGGTATAATGGGAATGGGGAAGGCGCTAATTACGGTACCGCAAATTGCGGTACCGTAATTAGCACCAAGGTCCTTTTGCGGGTCCCTACTTTAACGGCTGGTCTATACCAGCCGTTAAGGTCGAGTCCCGCAAAGGGACCTCGTAGTAAGGCGGAAAGGGTTAACGGTTACCGGGAGCATTACCGGTGACCGTTAACCCTTACCGCCTTCCATGTAATGAGACCCAATGTCTAGAGTTAGATGCAATCTTCCCTCCCCCAACAAGAGAGAAAACCATGTTTGGCAAATGACACTTTTAAACTGACAGGTGAAAATTGCTTTATAAAATAATGCAGAAGGGTGCAAAAATGCTTAAATGGAGA
This sequence comes from Ambystoma mexicanum, assembly GCF_040938575.1. Classification (NCBI taxonomy): domain Eukaryota; kingdom Metazoa; phylum Chordata; class Amphibia; order Caudata; family Ambystomatidae; genus Ambystoma; species Ambystoma mexicanum. Next base: position 593,874,861 of record NC_090937.1, on the reverse strand, counting down.
AACATTCTAAGGAAAGCAACACTAAACAGATTCTAACATGCATGAGCTATAATATAAACAACAGTACACACTTTAGATCAGAATGGGATGGAAGAAGCACTTTGAAATGGGACAAAGACACGTGTAAACTTTTGAAAATTCGTGGCAAACTTTTACTATGCAATATTGGAGAAAAATGGGCCAAATACACTGTTCTGCGATGTGGTTTTAAAAATGACAGATATGTTTTATTACACTATATTAATGTCTATAATGCCACACATGAATCAGTTATTCACGGCCGCTCATAACTCTTCATGTGTGATACTCTAGTTTCCGTTCTGTATGGGAATTACTTGAATTAATCCAAATCACTAAGGAGTTAAGGTTTTGTAACACAGATGAGAAAACTCAGCACAAGAAGGATTCTAATAATACTAGGCTTCTGAATTTAAAGATGGGATGGGTTGAGATTGGGATAATACAATGCAGATATACTATGGGTCACTGTTCTTTCTGTTAATACTTATTGTGCTTTGTAATTAAATTGGACCGTCAGCTCTGGTCATTGGGTCGGATCAAGTCTACCGGCAGCAGAGCACATCTGGAGGGACTTTTGGACTGCACCTCAGACTGCATTTGGATGGGCCCTTCTGGTTAATGGACACGGTAGATGACAGGATCAAGTTTCAGCGGGCAAGACTTAATGGTAGCAAGCCAAGCTGAATCAGAATTATTCTTTTAAGTTTTGGAGGTTGCCATTGGGTCAAGCTAGCAAGAGTTCAGCAATGCTAAAGTCTAGATTCTGCAAAGAAATCTTTATCTTCAAAGAATTCTGGAGTCAGCTACAAGATGAAGAGTTCTGGAACAAGGTGCTGCGTTGAAATCTGGATGGGTTCTGGAAGCAGTGTGTCCTATGTGTAGTGAAACTCCTACATTTATACTGTCAAATGCCATCCCCCAGTTTATGGTGTGGGTAGAATTTCAAAAACACACCCCCACAGCTATGAGTGTCTGCAGACTCATGCTTTGTCCTGGTTGGCGGTCTGAACAGAGCTGTCATCTTTATGATGCAATTAGGAACTCCCACATTGATTCTGATCACAATTTAGCTTTCCCATAAATACACATTTTTACAATTATGCCCTCTACTAAAATCAGACAAATGCATTGCATTTTTGATGGTTTATCATGGCGTCCAATTTCCATCTCAGTCAGAGCTGTCTTTCTCATTCTATGGGATTTCATCAATTTTAGTGATAACAGTTTGGATTAATAATTTATAATTTGGTACACTTCTGGGCGTTTATCAGTGGATCATGTACATACAATCTTAGGCTTGCAACATTAATAGTTCTGCTACCATAAGGCTTTTTTTTGTAACTTTGGTTCCTTAAGTGGTACAGATTTCATCAATGTCGTAAAAGAATTGGCCTAAAATTAGGTTAACATCTACCAATTTTTAGATTTATACTCCTTTAGGTCGCACAGTTAAAGAGTTGCAAACTTAACCTCACATACAGATTTAAACACCAAGAAGTTCAGAGTGTTTTTCTTTTTCTCCTTTCAACAAACAACAGCTGTCAGATCCCTTTGATCAGGGTGGGGTGTAGAGGGAAGCATCCTGTCCCTCCCCTTCCTGGAGAGGGAAGCTCCCCTGTAGAGATCAGTTGGGCAGCTTGCCATTGTTCTTGGCTCAGCCAAAGACAAATGTCTGAGGCTCTCTTTGTTTTCATTATGCGGGAACCATTAAGCACCCACTAACCTTCCTGTAGCAATTTTCTGGCCGATTCATGGAATTAATGTGCGCTGAAATTTTCAGCGCAAGCGTGCGAAAGCGTGCGAAAGCGTGCGAATCGCAGTGCAAGTGCGAAAATCGCAGCAAAACCCGCGCACAGCGATTCATGAAAGTCCGTGCGCGTGTAAATCCCTGGATGTGCGCCAAAATTCTGCGTGGTGCACGCTGGTGCACACGTCTCCAAACAGCGTGCGCTACACACACAGCGAAATTGAACATAGCGCGGCGCACACAACAAAAGTAGGAGGAAAGAGGGCGTGACACGCGGAATGGGGAACAACGTGTGAAAATGTGGGCGTCATGGGGGAAGTAAAGGAGGCAAATGCGCAGAACACCCACACGCATGTTCAAAACACATATTCATGGATTCGAACGGGGCTAACGCGTGCGCCAAAAAAGACGCGCTAATCTGGAAACACATACGCCAGCAGGAAGCAGGCGTACGTGGACCCACGCAGCATAAAAGTGCGCGCAAACAACAAACAAGCTCAGACGCCAGGATGAATATACCGTTCCTAGCAGCAGTGGTCGTGGGATACCGCAGGAGGAGGAGGAGGATAGTCGGGCCCAGAATTTTTACACCCAGAACCAGCCTTTTTGGGATGCCTGATGACCAGGTGTATGGGAGGTACAGGTTTCCACCTCAAATAATACTCGACCTGGTCAGTGAGTGGGAGGATGACCTCACATCACCCACCCTGTGCTCCCAAGCACTCAGCCCCCTGGAGAAGGTCCTCAATCTACTGCACTTCTTGGCCACTGTTGCGTAGTGACTACGCAAGTGTTACGCATGCGCGAGCGTAATCGAGGCTCGCGCATGCGCTGTTATGAATAAAGACGGTCCTCCAGCAGTTCGAGCCGGGGACCCGAGCAGAGCACACACATTCTGCGTGGTTCCTGGTCTGTGTGTGTCGGTGTGCGTGCGAGTGCAGGTGGGGGCCCTGGGAAGCCCCCACCATCTAACACTGGTGACGAGGAGGCTCAGGAGCATCCCGTACCCGCTCCGACTGCATCGGAGTGTGAGTTGATGCTCCATGTCATCTCGGACTCACACGTGCGGCCGGCGGCCATTTTGTGCTATCGGAGATTGCAGCGGTTGCGGCCCGAGAGGGTGCTTGTGCGCCAGTTGCGATCTCCAGTGCAGCATTTACAATTTTTGGACCCTCCCACTGCCCTAGGGCTGTGGTTTTGATAAAGAAGGAGAAGAAAGGTGGTTTTGGTGCCGAGATCACGCCTTCGCCATCAAGTGTCATCGTAAGTACGTGGCCTGCTCACCAGCATGGGTGAAGAAGGAGAGAATGAGGGTGCCCTTGCGCCCATCCCATGCAGAATGCACAGCACACTAGCCCTCATGCCCGAATTTGACACCACGCGCCCACCCTCCAAGCTGGGGCCGAAATGGCTCCTGTGGGTCAAGAAACTGGAAATATTTTTCAGGGCCTCTGGGGAAGAGGATGACGATGCCAAAATTGCCATCATGGTGTATTCTGCAGGCACAGAGGTGCACAGAATGTATGACTCTCTCAACATCCCGGTGGTCACTTACGATGCGGTGAAGCAAGCCATAAGAGATAACTTCCTGCCCAGGGCCAACGTGGACTTTGATAGATTTGTCATGGGCGCAAAACGGCAACATGATGAGGAGTCTCTGGACTAGTTCTGTGCGCGGCTGAGACACCTGGCAACCTCCTGCAGGTGGCTGAATGAAGAGGTCCGTAACCTGCTGCTGCAAGGGTGCGGTTCTGGCAAACTAAGAAGGCAAGTACTGAGAGAGCCAGGTCTAACTCTGCAGCAAATCCTGGACACGGGAAGAGCGTACGAACTGGCGGAGGCCAGGGGGGCAAAAATGGACGCCACCATGCACTCTAGCGAGGGCGGAGAGGCATTTGCCATTGGACGCTCTGCCCTAGGGAGGGGGCGAGATGGACACCAAAGAAGGGAGATGGCCCTCCAGTGCCTGGGCTGCTTTGTCTTGCCCTTACTGCGGATATGACTTGCCACACGTGGGGGAGTGCCCGGCAAAGTCGAGGGTCTGCGGCCGGTGTGACACACCAGGACATTATGCAAGGGTGTGCAGGGCTACCCCACCGGTAGCAGCCTCGAGAGAACCAGTGAGAGTTGGCGGGAGCAACACTCGGAGGGTGAGGGGCGTGTCGGCTGTCGAGCAAGGCATGCAGGACCTGAACATTGCAGAGGAAGAGGAGGAAGAGGAAGAAGTCTTCTTCATCTCAAGCATCGCCAAGGGCCCAGGAAGCCGGCAACCGACATGTACAGTAAACATCGGGGAAGTCCCCACCCCAGTCCTCATAGACACAGGGGCGTCGGTCTGTGTTGTAGCAACAGACCACTATGAAGCACTCCCGGGCCCACCTGAGTTGGCACAATCCACAGCGCTGATATATGCATTTGGAGGTGACTCGCCACTCCCCATTCAGGGGGTTTCGTGGCTCCGGTTTCCCACGGGCAGAGCAAGATAAAAGCAAGGTTCTTCATCACCAGCGTGAGCCCAGACTCCTTATAAAGCTGAGCTGCCTCGGAGGTGCTGAACTTGGTGCACTGCATGTTTGCTGTATATCACACTGACCTGGAACGCCTGCTGCAGCGCTATAACATGATCTTCCAAGGCATCGGGAAGCAAAAGGCCGACCCCATACGACTTCACATCAACGGGTCGGTGAGGCTGACAGCGCTCAAGCATCGCCGCATCCCGTTCCATCTGAGGGCGCAGGTGGAGAAGGAACTACAGACGATGGTCGATCTAGACATCATCGAGAGAGTGGAAGGGCCCACCCCTTGGGTCTCGCCAATATTGGTGGCCCCGAAGCCGAAACAACCTGGGGCAGTCCGCATCTGCGTGGACATGAGGCTACCTAACCTGGCGATCAAAAGGGAACGACACCTCACGCCCACCCTTGACGACATTGTCGGCGAGCTGCAGGGAGCGAGAATGTTCTCTAAACTGGACTTGAGATCTGGCTACCATCAGCTGGAGCTTCACCCTGAGTCAAGAGACATTACTACCTTTAAGACTCAAGAGGGGCTGTATCAGTTCAGGAGGCTTAGCGTCGGGGTCTCGTCGGCAGCGAAAGTCTTCCAGAATGTCACCAGGGGAGCACTGTCGGCACTCAAAGGGGTGATCAATATGTCGGATGACATCCTGGTGTTCGCGAGATTGGAGGCGGAACACCTAAAGCGCCTGGAAAACACCCTGGAAAGGCTCCGTGGCCTCGGCCTGACTCTCCACAAACAAAAGTGTGATTTTTTGAAAGACCGGCTGGAAATCTTTGGCTTTGTGTTCCACGCCAGATCCGGAGAAGGTGAAGGACATCCAGGAGGCCGCCCCGCCGGGGTCACCCGCGGAAGTAAGGAGCTTCCTGGGGATGGTCAACTATTGTGGACGATTCATTCGCGACTTGTCATCCCTGTCGGAGCCCTTGCGGACACTGACTAGAAATGACGTGGCCTGCAACTGGACCGGGAAGGAACAGAGGGCGTTCGCCGCCGTCAAGGACGCCCTGTCGGGCCAGGAGACAATGGCCTACTTCAATCTGGACCGGGAGTTGGAGATTGTGGTGGACGCCAGCCCGGTTGGACTGGGGGCGGTTCTCATGCAGGCGGACCCCCAATGGACCATGAGACACATTGCATACGCCAGCAAGGCTCTCACCGAGACAGAGAGGCGCTATTCACAGATCGAGCGCGAGGCCTTGGCTATCCTATGGGGCTGCAAACACTTTCGCATTTACATTCTGGGGAAGCCCGTAGTGGTGGTGACGGATCTTAAGCCCCTGATCCCGATCATGTCTGGAGCGTCGTCCAAACCACCACCACGCATCGAGAGGTGGATGCTCTCGCTAATGGAGTATGGGGTCAAGCTGATGTATTGCCCTGGCACCCACAATCCAGCGGATTATCTGTCCCGAAACCCGGGGGCTGGGTGGCCCAGGGACTCAGACGAGGTGGCGGACTGTGTTGAGGAGGTGCACCTCGTGGTGGACGCAGCACTGCCCGTCTCCCTGGCGCATCAGGAAATCGCGGACGAGTCGAATGCTGATGAGGTGTTCTTGAGGATCAAGGACGCCGTGTCAAGTGGGGAATGGCGCGAGGTGTTGATGAACAATGCCAGAAGGGGCGACGATGCTCAAAAGGACTTGAGGGTGCTCTGGAAGACACGTCATGAGCTGTCGGTGGCCGAGGATGGCCTCCTGCTGAGGGGGCACCAGATAGTCATCCCGAGCACTCTGGTGGGCAAGGTGATGCAGTTGGCCCACAAAGGACACCAGGGGATGGCAAAGACGAAGGCGCGGCTCCGGTTAAAAGTGTGTTTCCCGGATCTAGAGAGCAGGGTGGACGAGTTTGTGTGGGCCTGCGTTCCATGCCGGGCGGCGAGTCCGGTGCAGAGAGGGCCGCCTATCCAAGCCATTCAGAGGAGTGAATGCGCGTGGGGGACTGTGCATGCAGACTTCGGGTCCACGGGCCGTGGAATGTACTTTCTGGCGGTGACGGACCAGTGGTCCCGCTATCCCGAGGTGGAGCTGGTTGAGTCCTTGGCAAGTGACCACACCATCCTGTCCATGGAGAACATTTTTGCAACCCATGGTTTCCCTCTGGAGATCTGTTCGGATAACGGGTCGCCGTTCCAAGGGCAGCAGTTTGCTCGCTACTGTGAGGAAAGGGAGACAAAGCACCGGAAAGTCACCCCGCTCTGGCCCAGGGCCAATGGGGAGGTGGAACGCTTCATGCGGACGCACAACAAGATCTTCCGCATATCGATGAATGGAGGGGAAGATCTACGGTGCAACCTGTTTGACTTTTTGCGGGAGTATCGCACGACCCCACATCAATCTACTGGGGTTGCGCCGGAGTAGGCCCTTTTTAAACAGGTACCCCAAGGACTGTTGCCCGAAGTGGAAGGTCAGGGTCCTGGGTAGATCAACAACAACTGGGGGTGAGCAGAAAGAGCTGCCCGGAACGAGAGTGAGACGGCTCGGCGAGGATTGCCGGAGAAGGCGATCGCAGTGGGGGACACCGTGCTGGTGTGAAACAGGAGGCCGGAAGGAAAACTATTGTTGCCCTATGAGGCGCAGCCACTGGGGGTGACCCATGTCAAAGGGTCCATGGTTACTGCGGCCAATGCACAGGGAACAGTCACAAGGAATGTGTCGTTCTTCAAGCGCATAGAGGCAGCGTCTGACCCGCAAGAGAGCACCATGCAGGAGCCTGAACATCACGCCGGATTGGCACCGAGGGACGACGGACTGCCCGAGACTCCAGGGACACCAGAGGTGCCCCCAGCCGAGGCACGCGGGTACCCAAGGTTGGCGGGGCGCAAGCCGCCGCAGAGGTTCCAAGACTTTATTATGGACTCTGCCTCGTAACCGGTACGAGACTGGCTGTTAAAGTTTGAAGTACTGTTGGTAGTTACATAAGTTGTTATGGTTTCTTGTTTAGGGGAAAAGGAGGGATGTTGCGTAGTGACTATGCAAGTATTACACATGCGCGAGCAGGATCGAGGCTCGCGCATGCGCTGTTATGAATAAAGACGGTCCTCTGGCAGTTCGAGCCGGGGACACGAGCAGAGCACACGCGTCCTGCGTGGTTCCTGATCTGTGTGTGTCGGTGTGCGTGCGAGTGCAGGTGGGGGCCCCGGGAAGCCCCCACCATCTAACAGCCACTGGATCATTTCAGCGAACAAGTGCTATAGTGGTGGGGGTGTCACAGGCCACGCAGTCACGCTGCCTACACCAGGTCTTGGCCATCATGACTGCACGCCCATCAGTCCGCAGGCACATATACCTGCCCAGAACACCTGCAGAAAGGCAGGCTGCCGTCCAGGATTTCTACAGGGTGGCACAATTCCCCAAAGTGCTAGGTGCCATTGATTGCACCCATGTTGCTCTACATCCCCCTAGGGCATCAGAGCACATCTATAGAAACTGCAAGCACTGGCATTCCATCAACATGCAGGTAGTGATGGTCGGTCAAAAAACCGAAAAAAAAATATCGAATTACCAAAATCTTGAATTTAAAATCTCAAAAAAAAAAATCTTGAATTATTTATTTATTTATTTATATGTATTTGTGGGTTCAGGTAAGTATAAAAAAAATGGTAAAATAAAAAAAAAAAATTAAAAAAGGGGGGTTGGGGGGGGGAACCCCCCATTTCGAAATAAAAATGTATTAAAAAAAAATGCGAGATTTTTTTTTTCGAGATTTTGAATTCGAGATTTTTTTTTTGAGATTTTTTTATTCGGTTTTTTTACTATAAACCGCAGGTAGTATGTGATGCCAAGGGAATCATCACCTCAGTATATGCCAACTATCCAGGGTCCACCCACGACAGTTTTATTTACAGAATGTCAACCCTAAACCGGGACCTAGAAGCTGGGCGGCATGGCGATACATGGCTGCTTGGTGAGTATAAATGCCACAGCTCATGCATGCATGTCAGATGCTGAGTAATGTCACAACCCCACTAATGATACCCATCACCACCTCCCCAGGGGACAGTGCCTACCCTCTGAGCACCCACATGATGACGCCAATTCGGAACCCCACCAAGCAACACGAGGTAAGATACAACACAGCCCACATTGCAACCCGGGGCATAGTGGAGTGCACATTCGGAGTGCTCAAGTCACGCTTTCGCTCCCTTGACCGTTCTGGCGGGCAGCTGTTATACGCTCCCTCAGTAGTGTGCAGGATCATAGTGGCAGCATGTTGGTGGTGCCCCCACATCTCCAACCACATACACGCCCGCTGCGCATTGGAGGGGAAAGGGCACGGTGTGAGGCAGCCCGTACGCATCTGGTGGCTAATTCTTCACCTAAAATCACACCCCTGTGGAGTGCACACAGCCCTGGCACATACCAGCTGACAAGCAATGATGATGACATAAGGGACAGTCAACTGTCACAACCATACCAGCCTGAGATTGGTCACCTGAAGTGTTACATTGTGTGCATCCCTACCTACACAAACACCACCAATGTTGTGTCATCAAAAGACACTTCTATGCTGCTAAATTCATTACCCCCTTGCAAAATACAACATGACAACATCACCATGTCACCCAACCCCTCCCCAGCTCCACCACCAAACATACCATGGCATGTCATGCTATGTGAAAGCAAACAACAAAACCTGACACAAATGTCACAAAGTACACTGTCCCTAATGGAAACTGGCCACACACAATATGCTCCCAGTAATGTAGAACTAACAACACACATGACCAAATACTTACCAACAATACAATGCAGCAACACAACCTCAAACATAGGAAAAACATGACAGTACTAAGTTAAAGTAGTCGTAGTCTTACAACCTGAAAATGCCACCACATCGACCCCTTCCAACTGTAGTGTAGACGGCCTTGTGAAGACATGAGGAATGAACCTGCAAATTTGGAGGGAGACATGGAAGCACAAGCACATATCAATACACCATGCAGTGTACAAAACAACAACAATATCAACTAGGAATGTCTACACAGTATTGACTACAGACTGCCCACACAGCTCATGGGAGCCCAACGTCACTGTGTAATTCAATGTCACTTGGTCACACCATTTGCAAGCCCATGGAAACGGGAAGCAGGAGGGGTGTGTGTCTCACGAACCCAAGCATCTAACCCAAACTCAGGACAAGCCTGCATGTGCCCAGCCGGAATACAGTGGATGCCCACGGGAGCCACACAAGGCAACACACTGTAAAAAAATAATAACAAAATAAAAAATAAAAAACAAAAAATGCCATGTGGGGGCCAGGGGGGGCACCCAGGAGGTCTGAGGACAGGGTGTGCACCAACAGCCACCTGTGTGGATGTTGGGAAAAAAAAAAACACCTACATGGGCTCATGGCCTGCACGGCTACGCTATTGTGGGAGAATTGCTGCTGTCGCTCTCATCACCCTCTGCTGCTGCATCAGGAGGTGGTGGTGCTATGGGAGGCAGCCCACGCAAAGCCCTGGTATGGTCCTCCATGGCAGCAAGCATGCAGGTGTTGAAGGTCTGATTCTGGAGGATTAAAGTGCCGAGATCCCCATGCACCACCTCACGGGTTGCATGCATTTCTGCAACATGTCTTCCCTGTGTGATTGGCAAATGGAGTCTGTTGCCTGCTGTAGTTGCTCCATCTGCCTTTCAGGGGGGATAATGGAAGTGGCCACCCTCTCCATTGCCTGAGCCATCATTTCAACTGATGCTGCCTGTTGGGTTGACATACCGTACATGGAGTTCTCCCATACGGTATTGCCTGGTGGTGTACGGCCACCGCGTCGACCGGCACCACACCTGTTTGGGGCAAGGCGATCTGCACCTTGCTGTGCTGGCACTGCCTGAGGCTGCAGGACTGCATTCCCCCTCTGATCTGCTGGCCCAGGAACAGGAGCAGATGCTGTGGAGTGTGACCCTGCATCCGTAACCGCCAAAGGCGGATCGACCAACACTGACATCCCCATAGAGGGTTCTATCCCTGGTGCAGGTGGGTTGGACAGAACAGAATCCCTGGTAGAAAAACTTACCTGCGACGGCACATAAGTCTCATCATCCGATTCAGCACCCGAATAGAGGTCTGGGGAGGTGCAGCCAGAGGCACCCCTGGAGAGTATGGTCTTCAGTAAAATTGGGTTCTCACCACTGGTGCCTGGTTGTGCCTGAGAGTCCCCCTGGTCTGCACCATCTCCTCAACCTCAACAGCAACAAGTGCGTCATCACCTGCAAAAACATGAAAGACAACAAATGGAAACAGGCATGAGCACCATAGCACACACATAGGCCATGACAAGCCCCAGATCCAGTACATGATTTACACATGTCCCACATGACTATAACCCTGCCATGCATGCACTGTCAAAGAGTTGGAAGTGGAGTCAAAAGGGCAGGCACTGGGGAGAGCAAGACTGAAAAGCAACACATTTGCAGCATGTTGGCTAGCACTGGCATCACACATCAGGCTGTGAGTGCCATGTCCAATACACATACATGACACATGCCACCACACACATGTCATGTAGCATATCCACGGTAAAGTACAAAACTACAGCTATATGCCAGTGAATTGGCACCGTCACACATCCATGTGACATCGACATGATGAGAGGATTAATGCTGAACAGTGTTGCAAAATATGCATGTGCCACACACTGAAGCACATCCAGTGTCCAATAATACAGTAATTGTGGGCTGATCTATTTTTCGTCACTTTGACATCACAGGGAACATCTGTCATTTTCCACATGCAAACAGGCACTTATCAAAACATTTCTGCAGGCCAATACTCCATCAGCCTGAATGGTCTAATCGTGAACATAACAGGTAAGAAATTACAGGGTAGATAAATGTCTAGCAAAAAGGGGAGAGTGGAAACTATCATACTGAAGGCACACTTACAAATTCTGACCAATGTAGTTGCAAGATGGCAGTACAAGGTAAACTGCTCTAATGTGGCCCTAATAGGCTACTGTGGGCAGAAGGGATGCAGTCATAGCCAAATACAAGGCACGTGATTGTATGTGAGGAAGGAAATGGCTGACCCATAACATTCTTGAGTACACACCCTCACCTGGCACTCAATCAGAACCCATCACCCAAACAACATACACATGCATTACACCCACACGCATGGGCACTCACCGGACAATGCTTCGTAATCAGGTAGTTTTCCCACACCTTGGATCTGTTCCTCTGTGACGAAGGTCCCAGCAACAGACTCATGTTCAGTGAGTTTGTGTCCTCTTGTGGAGACCCACCGCCAGTCACCAGAGTAGCGGCATGATTTGAGGCCAGCTTGTTCTTTGCTCTGCGTTTCAGGTCATTCCACCGCTTGTAGCAATCATCAGCTGTGCACCTCACAAATCCAAGGGCCCTTATGCGATCTGCGATGATCTGCCAGTGTGCCTTACGTTGACCAGTTGTGGTCTTGCACCCTGCAGTCAACAGCATTTCGCGGCTATGTGCCGACACATAGGTCACAAGTGCATCAAGCTCCGCGTCATTAAAGCTAGGCTTCCTTGATGTGCCGGACTGTGTAGCCGTGTCTGGGGTCTCAGCCTGTTGTGCCAGAGCACCCTTCTTCCTCTTTTTTGAAGGTGGAGCAGAGCCAGAGTGGCTTTCACCACTCTGGTCAGTAGAGGCAGAAGCACCGGTGGACTGGGTAATAGGAGTGTGGGAATGCACAATGACCATAGGTCTTGGTGCAGGCATTGGTTGCAAGGTGTTGTTGGCAGGGGGAACGTCAGTTTGATGGACCTGGACCGACACTGTCCTGGTTGGGAGAGTCAGAGCTGGGGCCGATGGAGCTGCAGCTGCCCCTGCAGCCTCCCCACCCTGCATACTTGGGGCAGCAGATGAGATAGCAGCCCCAGATCCACGTGGCTTGGTGACAACAACTTGCACCACCACACGTGGCCTAGACTTGCTGACCTGGAAGTCAGCCTGGGAGTCATCCTGTGCCAGGTCAGGTGCCACAATGGGCTGGTCCAACAAGGGCTGAGCTGGGATGGTCTCAGCCACGTTTCCCTCAACCATGGGGGGGGGCATTGGTTTCCCTGATTGGTCGGTCCACACATGGGGGTACAGGGGCACCCTGAAAATCCCAGCCACGTCCCCTACCGCACCCACCACGTCCACCTTTTGAAGGTCGGCCACCTTTGCCTCCCTTACTGCTTGGTTGCCTCCCAACCATGGCACTGATGTTGTTGTGCGTATGGGAGTAGCAGTAAACAATGTCCTGGGCAATTGGGGGTGAAAGGGGTAGGGTACTAGATGGAATTCGTACCCTAGTGCTCTAACAAGGCTGTCTGTGACCCCTGGGGGAAGATGACGGGTCACGCAATGCACAGGCAGCCCAAAAACAAAAACTAACGTGCACGCAACCCCTGTGTAGACCACGTGTGTCTAAAAATAAACCCGCACTACGCTGTGGCACCCAGAAACACAAAAATAAGCATACACATCATACACGCAGCCTACAATGACCACTGAAGTGTCAGTCTAGAAATACGGATACCTCTACTTTGAAACCGCAAACGCATTTTGGTGGCCGTGGGCCAACCGTCTCATGCACGATATGACAAAATATAGGTTTTCGAGTTTGCCAATGAATGGCCATTTTGATGTAACAAGAATCGCCATTTTGTTTTCTAACCATTGCTCATTGCTTTCTGTTCCTATTGCTTCGCAATATATTTTCCGCTTACACTGCTCGACTATGAAATATTGTTGTTTGTATGGGAAAAGGAAAAGGTCGCAGGGCTGTGAGGATAACAAGAATTAGCTGAAATACAAATGTAGGCAGCGCCAGGAAGAATGCCCGGCTCCCTCCCGAATGTAGCCTTGAAGCAGAGCTGCAGGGCATTTAATCATTTCACAGCTGAAAGCCAGTCTCGTTATATGGTTGAATATGTTAGAATAATACCGCTAAAGGCTTGAATTATGCTTTTCTTATGGCCCCCCTTTGCTGAGCCTGCTAGAGCATGTCGGCTCCCAGGACGCGAATAGCACGTGATAGATAGCAAGGTCCGGAATGCAACCCCCCCATATGTAGTTTGCTTCCAAGAACAGAAACGCTGTGTTCTATTCAATAACCGAAAGATAGCTTCGCACTCACAAATTACAAATTGTTACTAGAATAGATGTTTGAAGGTGTCATAGTGGTCGGAGATGTCCATCATCACACCAAGTTCAAAGAAACCCAATAAAGGGGGGTATTAAACATGTCATAGCTGATTGTTTGATATGCATTTTGTATATATGTAACTGATGTACATAATTCACTCTCTTGCGTCCCTCGAGGTCTAGAGATACACGTCGCGGGGCGTGAGACCCAGTTGGCCAACTTAGACTTTTGCTTTGCAATAAAACCTTAGCTTTGGGAATACAACCTCGTGTCTGGCGTCTCTATCGTGTGTGGTGACTCGCCTTGTTTCCATAGACGTCATGGTCCCCTAGGGGCCCCTTTCAGAAGGGGTACGCGACACAAGGGGCAAGCACAGTTGGTAAATACGTGCGCGACTCACCATCTGCCTGGAAAAAGAATGTGAAAAAGAAGCACGTGTGCGTGTTGGCAACACCCCCGCCAAAAGAAGAATTGTACACTGTCTGAGGAAACAGGACAAAAGGAGAAGGGGATGCTGTTTGAGGAAACAGGCCCAAAAAATGAAGAAAAATGAAAGCTGTCAGAGGTAACAGGGAGTACGAACTTGAAACGCTGTGAAGTAAATCGCGTGTGAACCGACAAGAAGTACAGAATCCACCCACTCGCTCTCCACAAAAAGCACGTACAAGGAATTGGCGTCCTAAACGTACCTTTTAAACTGGCCCACATGTACACGTCATTTACGCGTGTACGCGGGCCCTTTCCTCCAATTACACGCGCTGACACTCGGACGTGCAGTTTTTCCACGTGGGCTCTGTCATCATGTGCTATGAGGAAAATATCCGCGTGCGTCACGTCACAGACGCGCTTACGCGCTAAGGGCCTTTGGTCCAATGAAAACGCGTACGTGTGCTGACTCGCTTACGCGCTAAAGGCCTTTCCTCCAATTACACGCTGACGTGCCATTTTTTAACATGCAAAATCACTCTGTATCAAGCTGGCCACGCGAAAACACACGGAAGACCACGCTCCTGCCCAGAAGGCCAAATTATTGCCCCCCAGAACCCCAAGCACGCTCCACCTGCAATCTGCTGCTGCCTGACTCCATGCTGATGGGCATGCAAGGTGACCTGCAGTGTTTTCATGAGGACACTGCATGTCATCTCAAATGCATCGTTGACCGCGTTGACCTACTGGGACGGTTCACCAGGGCCGGATTCCTCCATTTGCTGGACGTTGTTCCGACCCCCTCCTCACCTGAACCCCCTATGCGCCAGTCGTCCTCCATGCCATCTTCCCACCCATGTATCACCTGGGTACCCTGTGGAGCTGCCTCTGACCCTGCGGCCAGGCTGGTGGAGGACACATCCATGCCACAGTCGGGAGTCGGATGTCCAGCAGGGGTGACCACCTCAACAACTGCACCCCAGCCGGAGGAGGATGTGCAGGCAGCAAGAGCCAGGGCACAGGCAGAGGCACAGCAGCAGCAGCAACAAGGTGGGAGCCATGATGGCTCGGGGCCTTCAACATCGGAGGGTCAGGCATCGGCCAGAGGGCAGGAGGACCCAGGACTGGAAGTTTCTTCCATGTGGCTGCGGTTAGGACATGCAATAGATGCGGAGCGGCGGCAGGCAGAAGCGGCACGGCTTACCATGGTTAGGGCGGAGTTCTCCATGCGTCGGGCGTTGAGGCGGGCAGAGTGCCTTGAGGCGACTCGCAGGGAGTTGGAACAGGCCATGAGTGCCTCCCTGCGATACCTCAGGGCCAGGGCAGAGGCCCGCCTCCGGGACATCAACATGGAGTTCGATGATGTCCTGGCCCGGGACACCACAGAGTGAGCCGCAGGACTTGCCTGCCGCCATTGTATATAGTTAGATAGTGTTAGGTTTCCTTTCCTTTTCTTTTTTATTTTGGTTGCGCTTGGACAATGCACCACGTTTTAGTATATAGTTTTTTATTAGGTAGTATTTTTGGTAGGTTTCATTTCATCAGTTGGGCTCATGGACCATGGATTGTTCATTTGTACATAGTTCTCCATTGGATTATTCTAATTTTTTTTATTTTCACCATGGAGCAATGGATTTCACTTTCTTTTTTCGCTTGGATTTGCTTTGTTGGACTGTGACTCTGGACACCATTTCTTATGGAGTGCCCCGCACTGCTGGGGGCTGGGGGAGCAGGGGGACATGAGTGGGACATGAGTGGGGGCCTGCTGGCAGGTGCCCCGCACTGCTGGGGGGTGGGGGTGCAGGGGGACATGAGTGGGACATGAGTGGGGGCCTGCTGGCAGGTGCCCCGCACTGCTGGGGGGTGGGGGTGCAGGGGGACATGAGTGGGACATGAGTGGGGGCCTGCTGGCAGGTGCCCCGCAGTGCTGGGGGGTGGGGGTGCAGGGGGACATGAGTGGGGGCCTCCTGGCAGGTGCCTCGCACTGCTGGGGGGTTGGGGTGCAGGGGAACATGTGTGGGGGCCTGCTGGCAGGTGCCCCGCACTGCTGGGGGGTGGGGGTGCAGGCGGACAGGAGTGGGACATGAGTGGCGGCCTGCTGGCAGGTGCCCCGCACTGCTGGGGGGTGGGTGTGCAGGGGGACATTAGTGGGACACGAGTGGGGGCCTGCTGGCAGGTGCCCCACACTACTGGGGGGTGGGGGTGCAGGGGGACATGAGTGTGGGCCTGCTGCAGGTGCCCCGCAGTGCTGGGGGGTGTGGGTGCAGGGGGACATGAGTGTGGGCCTGCTGTCAGGTGCCCTGCACTGCTGGGGCATGGGGGTGCAAGGGGACATGAGTGTGGGCCTGCTGGCAGGTGCCCCGCATTGCTGGGGGGCGGGGGTGCAGGGGGACATGAGTGGGACATGAGTGGGGGCCTGCTGGCAGGTGCCCCACACTGCTGGGGTGTGGGGGTGCAGGGGGACATGAGTGGGGGCCTGCTGCAGGTGCCCCGCACTGCTGGGGGGTGGTGGTGCAGGGGGACATGATTGTGGGCCTGCTGGCAGGTGCCCTGCACTGCTGGGGCATGGGGTGCAAGGGGACATGAGTGTGGGCCTGCTAGTAGGTGCCCCGCACTGCTGGGGGGTGGGGGTGCAGGGGGACATGAGTGGGACATGAGTGGAGGGCTGCTGGCAGGGGCCCCGCACTGCTGGGGGGTGGGGGTACAGGGGGACATGAATGGGACATGAGTGGGAGCCTGCTGGCAGGTGCCCTGCACTGCTAGGGGGTGGGGGTGCAGGGGGACATGAGTTGGTGATCAGTGGCTTGGCTAGGGGGCATGCCCATGGTGGATGGGCTGCCTGTGGGACATGACCAAGGGTGCAGGGTAGTCACCTATGGTGTGGGCTGCCTGCAGGGGCTGTGGAGGTTGTAGAGGGAACACTTGGGAGGACCCACACTGCCAAATCACGTGTAGGACTCCCCGCGCACCCCTGAAATACATGTACCCTGCTCATATCGCATGTGAAACTTCCCGCGAACCCCAGTAATACATGTACCCCACTCGCACAGGCCCTTTCGCCTGTGAAACTTCCCGCAAACCCCAGTAATACACGTACCCCACTCGCACAGGGCCAATCGCGTGTGAAACTTCCTGCGAACCCCAGTAATACACGTAGCCCACTCGCACAGGCCCTTTCGCGTGTGAAACTTCCTGTGAAACCCAGTAATACACGTACCCCACTTGCACAGGCCCTTTCGCGTGTGAAACTTCCTGTGAACCCCAGTAATACACGTACCCCACTCGCACAGGCCCTTTCACGTGTGAAACTTCCCATGAACCCCAGTAATACACGTACCCCACTAGCACAGGCCCTTTCGCGTGTGAAACTTCCCGCGAACCCCAGTAATACACGTACCCCACTTGCACAGGCCCTTTCGCGTGTGAAACTTCCTGTGAACCCCAGTAATACACGTACCCCACTCGCACAGGGCCAATCGCGTGTGAAACTTCCTGCGAAGCCCAGTAATACACGTACCCCACTCGCACAGGCCCTTTCGTGTGTGAAACTTCCCGTGAACCCCAGTAGTACACGTACCCCACCTGCACAGGGCCAATCGCGTGTGAAACTTCCCACAAACCCCAGTAATACACGTTCCCCGCTTGCCGTGCTGGTACAGGGTTAGCGCAGCCCTTTGCGCTGGATTGGGGTTTTTAATGGCTTTTCCCTGCGCGAGGGGTGTTCTTAGGGGCGTAACTGGCACTGCTGCAGGGTCGCTGCTCCACTGTGCGCCACCTCTGGTTTTGGTAGCTAAAATCCATGAATACGCTGTGCGCGGAAATGGATTTTAGCGCACGCGGCTGGCGAAGAGATTCGCACACGCACACTGTGCGCCAGCCACGTGCGCCACTTGTGCGTTAAATTCTATGAACTACCCCCTGAGTGTCAAGCTGAAATGTGAATCTTTCCCAGGCTGGGCGGTCAGATCAGAATTAAACAGTTGATTAGCTCCAGACTGAGTTCCTTCAAATTAAAGTCTTTTCATTTCACATATAAAATATAAGCACAGTTTATAAGGGATGTGGACATTTTAAAAGAATTAATTAGCCCTTCACAAACATGCTTTAAATCGGTGGATTTTGCAATTCTAATCAGGAAACAGAAACACTTTTAACTGGGTTTGACAGCTAATTTTCTGATGCAGCTGTCAGACAGTGAGGCCTGGATTCCTCTGACTCCACTGGAGAATATATGATTTCAGCACTTTTAATTTCTTCAATAATTCACTCGGAAAATGACTGAATTTAGCACCAAAACAGCACTTTGAAGGTTGCCATTGATTAAGAGAACTGTGTTTTCAAGGCATTTTTGGATTATAACCCACTTCTGTGGCATTGATTCATGCAACTGGTAACAGCACCCACTGGCATTCTCCGGCAGCGAGTTCTGTTTTGACAATCATCTTTGCCTGTGTGTGGCAAGGTGGTGCAGCCTCTTTGTGATTTCTGAACCATGCACAGTGTTTGCAGATATAGCACGCACAATGGTTACTGCCTACCTTTTTGGCAGTTTTCTTTCCCCATTTGGCAAAGGGATGTAGCGTGGCGCATTGGCATCGGTTGAAATATCCCACAATACGATATGATGAAAGTTGGTCTATACATTGAGATTTAGATGACATAATCAATAAGATTGTGAAGCTAAATAATTTGAGAGCAAGTGACCCTGATGGCATCTCTAATATGGTACTAAAAAAGTATCCACATCTGTGTCTTCTGGTCCTTTTTAAACAAAAAATGAAACAGCAGAATATACCAATTTCCCTGAAAGTGTTTGCCAGGGTACAGGCAGAGGCACAGCACCAGCAGCAACAAGGTGGGAGCCATGATGGCTCGGGGCCTTCAACATCAGAGAGTTAGGCATCGGCCAGAGGGCAGGAGGACCCAGGACTGGAAGTGTCTTCCGTGTGGCTGCGGTTAGGCCATGCTATAGATACGGAGCGGCGGCGGGCGGAAGAGGCGCGGCTCACCATGGTCAGGGCGGAGTTCTCCATGCGTCTGGCGTTGAGACGAGCAGAGTGCCTCGAGGCGACTCGTAGGGAGTTGGAACAGGCCATGAGTGCCTCCCTGGGATACCTCAGGGCCAGGGCAGAGGCCCGCCTCCGGGACATCTACATGGAGTTCGATGATGCCCTGTCCCGGGACACCACAGAGTGAGCCGCAGGACTTGCCTGCCGCCATTGTATATAGTTAGATAGTGTTAGGTTTCCTTTCCTTTTCTTTTTTTATTTTGGTTGCGCTTGGACAATGCACCACTATTTAGTATATAGATTTTTATTAGGTAGTATTTTTGGTAGGTTTTATTTCATCAGTTGGGCTCATGGACCCTGGATTGTTCATTTGTACATAGTTCACCATTGGATTATTCTCATTTTTTTTATTTTCACCATGGAGCAATGGATTTCACTTCTTTTTTCCCTTGGATTTGCTTTGTTGGACTGTGACTCTGGACACCATTTCTTTTGGAGTGCCTCGCACTGCTGGGGGGTGGGGGTGCAGGGGGACATGAGTGGGGCATGAGTGGGGGCCTGCTGGCAAGTGCCCCGGACTGCTGGGGGGTGGGGGTGCAGGGGAACATGAGTTGGACATGAGTGGGGGCCTGCTGGCAGGTGCCCCGCACTGCTGGGGGGTGGGGGTGCAGGGGGACATCAGTGGGACATAAGTGAGGGCCTGCTGGCAGGTGCCCCGCAGTGCTGGGGGGTGGGGGTGCAGGGGGACATGTGTGGGGGGCTGCTGGCAGGTGCCCCACACTGCTGGGGGGTGGGGGTGCAGGCGGACATGAGTGGGACATGAGTGGGGGCCTGCTGCCAGGTGCCCTGCACTGCTGGGGGGGTGGGGGTGCAGGGGGACATGAGTGGGGGCCTGCTGGCAGGTGCCCTGCACTGCTAGGGGGTGGGGGTGCAGGGGGACATGAGTTGGTGATCAGTGGTGCAGGCTGACATGTGGCTTGGCTAGGGGGCATGCCCATGGTGGATGGGCTGCCTGTGGGACATGACCAAGGGTGCAGGGTAGTCCCCTATGGTGTGGGCTGCCTGCAGGGGCTGTGGAGGTTGTAGAGGGAACACTTGGGAGGACCCACACTGCCAAATCACGTGTAGGACTCCCCGCGCACCCCTGAAATACATGTACCCTGCTCATATCGCATGTGAAACTTCCCGCGAACCCCAGTAATACATGTACCCCACTCGCACAGGCCCTTTCGCCTGTGAAACTTCCCGCAAACCCCAGTAATACACGTACCCCACTCGCACAGGGCCAATCGCGTGTGAAACTTCCTGCGAACCCCAGTAATACACGTAGCCCACTCGCACAGGCCCTTTCGCATGTGAAACTTCCTGTGAAACCCAGTAATACACGTACCCCACTCGCACAGGCCCTTCGCGTGTGAAACTTCCTGCGAACCCCAGTAATACACATACACCACTCGCACAGGCCCTTTCACGTGTGAAACTTCCCATGAACCCCAGTAATACACGTACCCCACTAGCACAGGCCCTTTCGCGTGTGAAACTTCCCACGAACCCCAGTAATACACGTACCCCACTTGCACAGGCCCTTTCGCGTGTGAAACTTCCTGTGAACCCCAGTAATACACGTACCCCACTCGCACAGGGCCAATCGCGTGTGAAACTTCCTGCGAAGCCCAGTAATACACGTACACCACTCGCACAGGCCCTTTCGTGTGTGAAACTTCCCGTGAACCCCAGTAGTACACGTACCCCACCTGCACAGGGCCAATCGCGTGTGAAACTTCCCACAAACCCCAGTAATACACGTTCCCCGCTTGCCGTGCTGGTACAGGGTTAGCGCAGACCTTTGCGCTGGATTGGGGTTTTTAAAGGCTTTTCCCTGCGCGAGGGGTGTTCTTAGGGGCGTAACTGGCACTGCTGCAGGGTCGCTGCTCCACTGTGCGCCACCTCTGGTTTTGGTAGCTAAAATCCATGAATACGCTGTGCGCGGAAATGTATTTTAGCGCACGCGGCTGGCGAAGAGATTCGCACACGCACACTGTGCGCCAGCCACTGCGCCACTTGTGCGTTAAATTCTATGAACTACCCCCTGAGTGTCAAGCTGAAATGTGAATCTTTCCCAGGCTGGGCGGTCAGATCAGAATTAAACAGTTGATTAGCTCCAGACTGAGTTCCTTCAAATTAAAGTCTTTTCATTTCACATATAAAATATAAGCACAGTTTATAAGGGATGTGGACATTTTTAAAGAATTAGCCCTTCACAAACATGCTTTAAATCGGTGGATTTTGCAATTCTAATCAGGAAACAGAAACACTTTTAACTGGGTTTGACAGCTAATTTTCTGATGCAGCTGTCAGACAGTGAGGCCTGGATTCCTCTGACTCCACTGGAGAATATATGATTTCAGCACTTTTAATTTCTTCAATAATTCACTCGGAAAATGACTGAATTTAGCACCAAAGCAGCACTTTGAAGGTTGCCATTGATTAAGAGAACTGTGTTTTCAAGGCATTTTTGGATTATAACCCACTTCTGTGGCATTGATTCATGCAACTGGTAACAGCACCCACTGGCATTCTCCGGCAGCGAGTTCTGTTTTGACAATCATCTTTGCCTGTGTGTGGCAAGGTGGTGCAGCCTCTTTGTGATTTCTGAACCATGCACAGTGTTTGCAGATATAGCACGCACAATGGTTACTGCCTACCTTTTTGGCAGTTTTCTTTCCCCATTTGGCAAAGGAATGTAGCGTGGCGCATTGGCATCGGTTGAAATATCCCACAATACGATATGATGAAAGTTGGTCTATACATTGAGATTTAGATGACATAATCAATAAGATTGTGAAGCTAAATAATTTGAGAGCAAGTGACCCTGATGGCATCTCTAATATGGTACTAAAAAAGTATCCACATCTGTGTCTTCTGGTCCTTTTTAAACAAAAAATGAAACAGCAGAATATACCAATTTCCCTGAAAGTGTTTGCCAGGGTACAGGCAGAGGCACAGCACCAGCAGCAACAAGGTGGGAGCCATGATGGCTCGGGGCCTTCAACATCAGAGAGTTAGGCATCGGCCAGAGGGCAGGAGGACCCAGGACTGGAAGTGTCTTCCATGTGGCTGCGGTTAGGCCATGCTATAGATACGGAGCGGCGGCGGGCGGAAGAGGCGCGGCTCACCATGGTCAGGGCGGAGTTCTCCATGCGTCTGGCGTTGAGACGAGCAGAGTGCCTCGAGGCGACTCGTAGGGAGTTGGAACAGGCCATGAGTGCCTCCCTGGGATACCTCAGGGCCAGGGCAGAGGCCCGCCTCCGGGACATCTACATGGAGTTCGATGATGCCCTGTCCCGGGACACCACAGAGTGAGCCGCAGGACTTGCCTGCCGCCATTGTATATAGTTAGATAGTGTTAGGTTTCCTTTCCTTTTCTTTTTTTATTTTATTTTGGTTGCGCTTGGACAATGCACCACTATTTAGTATATAGATTTTTATTAGGTAGTATTTTTGGTAGGTTTTATTTCATCAGTTGGGCTCATGGACCCTGGATTGTTCATTTGTACATAGTTCACCATTGGATTATTCTCATTTTTTTTATTTTCACCATGGAGCAATGGATTTCACTTCTTTTTTCCCTTGGATTTGCTTTGTTGGACTGTGACTTTGGACA
Source organism: Ambystoma mexicanum (assembly GCF_040938575.1). Taxonomy (NCBI): domain Eukaryota; kingdom Metazoa; phylum Chordata; class Amphibia; order Caudata; family Ambystomatidae; genus Ambystoma; species Ambystoma mexicanum. The sequence continues at coordinate 593,852,366 of NC_090937.1, read as the reverse complement.
CCATTTCTTTTGGAGTGCCCCGCACTGCTGGGGGGTGGGGGTGCAGGGGGACATGAGTGGGGCATGAGTGGGGGCCTGCTGGCAAGTGCCCCGGACTGCTGGGGGGTGGGGGTGCAGGGGAACATGAGTTGGACATGAGTGGGGGCCTGCTGGCAGGTGCCCCGCACTGCTGGGGGGTGGGGGTGCAGGGGGACATCAGTGGGACATGAGTGAGGGCCTGCTGGCAGGTGCCCCGCAGTGCTGGGGGGTGGGGGTGCAGGGGGACATGTGTGGGGGGCTGCTGGCAGGTGCCCCACACTGCTGGGGGGTGGGGGTGCAGGCGGACATGAGTGGGACATGAGTGGGGGCCTGCTGCCAGGTGCCCTGCACTGCTGGGGGGGTGGGGGTGCAGGGGGACATGAGTGGGGGCCTGCTGGCAGGTGCCCTGCACTGCTGGGGCGTGGGGGTGCAGGCGGACATGAGTGGGGGCCTGCTGGCAGGTGTCCCGCACTGCTGGGGGGTGGGGGTGCAGGGGGACATGAGTGGGACATGAGTGGGAGCCTGCTGGCAGGTGCCCTGCACTGCTGGGGGGTGGGGGTGCAGGGGGACATGAGTTGGTGATCAGTGGTGCAAGCTGACATGTGGCTTGGCTAGGGGGCATGCCCATGGTGGATGGGCTGCCTGCGGGACATGACCAGGGGTACAGGGTAGTCCCCTGTGGTGTGGGCTGCCCACAGGGGCTGTGGAGGGTGTAGAGGGAACACCTGGGAGGACCCAAACTGCCAATTCACGTGTAGGACTCCCTGCGCACCCCCGAAATACACGTACCCTGCTCATATTGCGTGTGAAACTTCCGGCAAACCCCAGTAATACACGTACCCCACTCGCACAGGCCTTTTCGCGTGTGAAACTTCCCGCGAACCCCAGTAATACACGTACCCCACTCGCACAGCGCCAATCGCGTGTGAAACTTCCTGCGAACCCCAGTAATACACGTACCCCACTCACACAGGCCCTTTCGCGTGTGAAACTTCCTGCGAACCCCAGTAATACACGTACCCCACTCGCACAGGCCCTCTCGCATGTGAAACTTCCTGCGAACCCCAGTAATACATGTACCCCACTCGCACAGGGCCAATCGGGTGTGAAGCTTCCCGCGAACCGGAGTAATACACGTACCCCACTTGCACAGGCCCTTTCACGTGTGAAACTTCCTGCGAACCCCAGTAATACACGTACCCCACTAGCACAGGCCCTTTCGCGTGTGAAACTTCCCGCGAACCCCAGTAATACACGTACCCCACTCGCACAGGCCCTTTCGCGTGTGAAACTTCCCGCAAACCCAGTAATACACGTACCCCGCTCGCACAGGGCCAATCGCGTGTGAAACTTCCTGCGAACCCCAGTAATACACGTACCCCACTCGCACAGGCCCTTTCGAGTGTGAAACTTCCCGCAAACCCCAGTAATACACGTACCCCACTAGCCCAGGCCCTTTCGCGTGTGAAACTTCCCGCGAACCGGAGTAATACACGTACCCTACTCGCACAGGGCCAATCGCGTGTGAAACTTCCCGCCAACTCCAGTAATACACGTACCCCACTCGCACAGGCCCTTTCGCATGTGAAACTTCCAGCGAACCCCAGTAATATAAACACCCCACTCGCACAGGCCCTTTCGCGTGTGAAACTTCCTGCGAACCCCAGTAATACACGTACCCCACTCGCACAGGCCCAATCATGTGTGAAACTTCCTTCGAACCCCAGTAATACACGTAGCCCACTCGCACAGGCCCTTTCGCGTGTGAAACTTCCCGCGAACCCCAGTAATACACGTACCCCACTCGCACAGGCCCTTTCGCGTGTGAAACTTCCAGCGAACCCCAGTAATATAAACACCCCACTCGCACAGGCCCTTTCGCGTGTGAAACTTCCTGCGAACCCCAGTAATACACGTACCCCACTCGCACAGGGCCAATCATGTGTGAAACTTCCTTCGAACCCCAGTAATACACGTAGCCCACTCGCACAGGCCCTTTCGCGTGTGAAACTTCCCGCGAACCCCAGTAGTACACGTACCCCACTCGCACAGGGCCAATCGCGTGTGAAACTTCCCACGAACCCCAGTAATACATGTTCCCCAATTGCCGTGCTGGTACAGGGTTAGCGCAGCCCTTTGCACTGGATTGGGGATTTTGATGGCTTTTCCCTGTGCGAGGGGTGTTCTTGGGGGCATAACTGGCACTGCTGCAGGGTCGCTGCTCCACTGTGCGCCACCTCTGGTTTTGGTAGCTAAAATTCATGAATACGCTGTGCGCAGAAATGGATTTTAGTGCACGCGGCTGGCGCAGAGATTCGCACACGCACACTGTGCGCCAGCCGCGTGCACCACTTGTGTGCCAAATTCTATGAATTACCCCCTGAGTGTCAAGCTGAAATGTGAATCTTTCCCAGGCTGGGCTGTCAGATCAGAATTAAATAGTTGATTAGCTCCAGACTGAGTTCCTTCAAATTAAAGTCTTTTCATTTCACATATAAAATATAAGCACAGTTTGTAAGGGATGTGGACATTTTAAAAGAATTAGCCTTTCACAAACATGCTTTAAATCGGTGGATTTTGCAATTCTAATCAGGAAACAGAAACACTTTTAACTGGGTTTGACAGCTAATTTTCTGATGCAGCTGTCAGACAGTGAGGCCTGGATTCCTCTGACTCCACTGGAGAATATATGATTTCAGCACTTTTCATTTCTTCAATAATTCACTCGGAAAATGACTGAATTTAGCACCAAAACAGCACTTTGAAGGTTGCCATTGATTAAGAGAACTGTGTTTTCAAGGCATTTTTGGATTTTAACCCACTTCCGTGGCATTGATTCATGCAACTGGTAACACAACCCACTGGCATTCTCCGGCAGCGAGTTCTGTTTTGACTATCATCTTTGCCTGTGTGTGGCGGTGGTGAAGCCTCTTTGTGATTTCTGAACCATGCACAGTGTTTGCAGATTTAGCACACACAGTAGTTACCGCCTACCTTTTTGGCAGTTTTCTTTTCCCATTTGGCAAAGGGATGTAGTGTGGCGCATTGGCATCGGTTGAAAATCCCACAATACGATATGATGAAAGTTGGTCTATACATTGAGATTTAGATGACATAATCAATAAGATTGTGAAGCTAAATAATTTGAGAGCAAGTGACCCTGATGGCATCTCTAATATGGTACTAAAAATGTATCCACATCTGTGTCTTCTAGTCCTTTTTAAGCAAAAAATGAGACAGCAGAATATACCAATTTCCCTGAAAGTGTGTGTTTAAACAAATCCACTACTACTATACTACACTATACCACAAAATACTAACTCTGCATTATGACCGTATGTTTGGAGATCTTAATAGCATGATAATAATGGGTGCTTTTGATTAAATCAGTTGGCTCCTAGATTAATGTGACAATATTCTTTCCAGCTTGGTGTTTCTAAGAAAGATTTAGTTATAAGTTATAAATCTGCCCAGAAATAGGCACAGACTGTGGGAATCAGATTGGCTAGAAACCAGACAGTAAGCTTTAAATATTGCCTCAACAGGGATTTAGGATTTATGCAGAAAAAATATATTGTCTTGGCAAGATACCTGCCAAAGTTCCCAAACAGGATTTAGAGTTATATTTTTGAGATTTAGTTTGAATACTGTGCGAATCAGCGAAATTGTAAATGTTAGGCATGACTTCAGCCAAAAGATTATGCCTTGTTGATACTACAAAGTATTGACAGCAGAACTTTCTAAACATATTTTCCTGGTATGTATGGGTGTCTTATGTATACAATGAGATACAAATATTTTGAAAGTGACTGCTGGCGGGTATCTGTAATTGAATTTGAAGCTAATTACACATGATTTATAGCCAAACTCAAAATGAGTTTGAATGTGCCCTTGCCAATTTGGAAGTTCTTTTTCAAAGACTAAACCACTTTCACCTATTTCTAGTGTACATATTTCAAAGTTCCATATAATAACAATGTGAAACACTGCAATCTAGGGGCACAGGCCTTGTGTTATTTAATCTTTTTTGTCATGCTTGAAGAAAGGACAATTTTTACCTGACATGTTGGCGATATATGGAAAACCCACCACCCCCCAATAAATACATTGTCACTATTTCCTGGGCAGATTATGGTAGAATTGAACAATGTAAGACTTTGGAGAGCATGTGAGTTGATAGACTAGTCATATATGTTTGATTGTTTAACATCATACTTGGTTACTTCTGCATATTTCCCAACTTGTTAATAGTTTTGATATTTTCAGTTTTGGAAAATCATAATGTTAGTAAGGTATTTATATAGCACACCGTCACCAACGGAAAGTTGGGGGGGTGGTTTAGTGGGTCAAGAAGGCGAAGGAAAGTTAGAGGTGGTGTACTGTTGGCAGCTTCACTTCGGTTTGTCCATGCACTGAGCTTGGGTGTGCATATAGGACTGAAGCAAGTGCTTGCGTGCTGTTGTTGCGATCTATTTGTTGATTGTTTGTTGTTGTGGTGTGGCAAATTTCGTGTCATTTTCTGTTAGAGAGGTGGTTGTGTGGGTTTTTGTGTGAATTAAGTATGCAGAAATTTCAGGTTCTGGTTAGTGGGTTATATGCCTCATAATCCTTGTAGTTTTGTTTTATGTATCAGTTTGTTATAATGGGTAGGTATATTCTTTCTCTTTCTTTACTGACTGTTTATTTTCTGGGGTGATGCCATGACTGGTTTCTAGTAAATTTATTTGGGTTCGCTACCCCCAGTTGGGCGAGCATTATCCCTAGTTCGATAGTGGTGTTTTATTATTATTCACCAGCTACTTTCTATCTATTTACTGTCAGTAGTCCATTGGGTAGGTATATTATTCTCTTCCTTTCCAGAATATCTGGTTTCAGGGGCAGTGGTGAGGCTGCCTCCAGCTAAATTATTTAGCTTAGAAAACCCAAAAGGGGGAGCATTATCCCTGCTTAGGTGGTGGTATTATATTATAATATATGAACTATTATACATAAGAGACACTGAATCCAATTATTCAATATGAAAATGCCCCACAGAAAATTATTGAAGTTTAAAAATATGTCATGTGTTTCTGATTGTTTCACCCTGATGGGTAGGAAGGACTGGAGTAGAAATTAACTGAATATCTTGCCACATGGGTTTTTAGTGTGTCCTGTGAGAAGGTAGACTACGGTACATTAATGTGGTTGTAAAATGTAAGCAGCTGGACTAGAGTAAATAACATTAGCAGCACGCCAGCTAATGATATCTAGTCAGTCAAATCCACTGTTCTCAGTCACAAGAGCTATGGTACAGCAGAAGCAAGATTTTCTGTTGTGACAGTACAGGTCAGTTGATGAACAACAGAACACGTTGTAAAACTTGTAGCTAACAAGTTAATCAGTATGGAAAATTGGCAAGCATGCTCATTATGTGGCGTTGCAAAGAGATGATTTAAAAAAAAAAGAGGGTTGAAGATACTCATTGATATGAAATAATTTTCAAGCAAGGAACAACATCCTTGAATTTGAGTGGGAACAGGGGATCTATCTGATTTCTGTTTATTTTCTCCTAATAATCCAAGAAACTCTACAGGGTGTGACAATGCATGGGATCATGTCACCTCTCCCTGGGGGGATCCCTTCCCTGTGAGGCTAGGGAGGTAAACCTGCTACACGAAATTCCCCCTAGGGGTAGCAGAAAGTGGGACCACACAGGGAGCGACTCCCCTCTTTGGGACAAGAACTCCTGCTTCATGATGGAACTCACTACCATCTTGCCCTTGAGTCTGTGAAATCCATAAAGTCTACTGAGAACGGTCTGAAAGCATTACTGTATGCTACTGCACAACCCTATCCTTTCCTCCTGTAGATATTGATACCACCAAGATCATGAAGACTAAAATGGTCTCAAGTCATCTTTCACGAGTACTGTGAAGAAGAAGATTGATGGAGTTATTCAAACTACTCTTTTGGAAAGGACAGAAGGTGCTGGCAAGAGGTGGCCTCCAGAAGGCATGAAGACTACCCAAAGGACACAACCAAAGGAATGTGGCACTCTGTTGGGAAGAAACCAACTGAATGGAATAAAAACAGAATAAAAATAGAGAAAGGACCCAATGAGAGGTGAAGCAGGTGTGATGGCAGCACCGGGAAGTTCAAACCTGGAAGCAAGAAGCTACTTCGAGTAAGTAAGCCTCCAGTCGGGAGGATACCAACAGCAGATTGCAGGAGTCTTTTGCAGACCAACTCAGAGCAGTCTTGACTGGAAGCTGAAACTGACCTACAGTGGCGTGACCTCAAGGAGGTGGACTGAGCAGTGCCAAAGCACAGAAGCTGGAAGTGCAAAGAGAAGACGAGAGACAGTCCCATGGTAATGCATCGACTCGACACCCAATGAAGAACCAGCGATGTAGCACCAACAAAGAAGAGGTAATGGGAGTCACAGGGGACCCTGTAGGGGATTGGAAAAGGGTGCTGAACCTAAAGAAGACATTGGGAGTAATCCCCCTCGTCTCAGTAACTGTATCAATAATATCAAACAGGAAGAAAGCCTTGGGAGAATTCTCCCTCATCTCATTAATTGCCTTAAAAGTACCAAAGTTAAAGAAGGGATTGGGAGTAATCTCCCTCGTCTCAGTAATTGCATAGAGAATATTGAAATGAAAGAAAGCCTCAAAAGTGATCTCCCTCGTCTCCAAAGTTGGGATAGAAGTATCAGGTGTGAAAATTACATCATTAGTGATATTCCTCGTCTCAATTGTGACAAAGAGAGTGAAAGAGAAGAACATATTGGTACTACTCTCCCTCAACATTCTATCATCCAAAGAGACAATATCCTGTGTCAGAGTGTTAGAAGAAATCAATGGCACTACAGGAACAGTTTATATTGTTTTCACTGACAGGAGGAGGGGAAAGAAAGACAAGAAATAACTGTGCGTTGGAATCAACAGGAGTGTTTGACTTTTAAACAAGCTCTAATAGAAGGCTGGGATGAAGTGCAAAGGTTGATCAAAACCTTTGCAGGAATTTTCCAACGTTAGCCAATGACTGAACTAACTGAACCAGGAGAAGGGAGTCATTCTCTTGGCTCCTTCACCTACATTGTTGAATCAGAAACTAAGGCAAAAGGTTACTAAACAGGAGCTTGGAGGCTGGCCAAATCGGCCAGGAGGAGATAACAGTTTTTGAACTGTTGCACCAGGAGAAGGGAGTCATTCTCCTGTATTCTCTACACGTATATAACTTAAACTATTATCAGGGACTAATAGAAATACGCCCATAGGGCTGACCCCATTGCACCAGGAGAAGGGAGTCTTTTTCCTAGAGCCTTTTATGTTAATATATTTTATTAGTGGTAGGGATAGAGTAAGAGAGTTTGGCCAAAGGACAAACATTTTGAGTTTGACAACTACCCTGACGACCAGCACCCAAGTTCTTCTTTGGTTATGGATGGAAAACCCTCAAGAGATAGGGGAAGATATACCTTTTTCATTATTATTTAAATAAAGATTGTTGTAAACATGCCACCCCTTTGTCCGACTCCCTGATCCAGCATACCACAATGGCCATTCCTTAACATTTCACAAAGTGTTGAGTGAGGCCACATCCTATCATTGACTTTGATGTAGTTACATACATGGCACACATATATGGCATGCAATATGATTCACCAGTGTCTCTTCTTACAGAAGATTTGGGAGCTGTGACTTATTTTCTCAATGGGCAATGTATCTCTCAATATCCCTTTCTGATATGTGTATTTATTATTTAAATGTATAAAGTGCGCAAACATGCCTTAGGCATCGAGGCGTTATTACACATGATAAGATTAGTTACATGAGGCGTGTAAAGGCAATTTACACATCATTGCAAACTTAATACATATGTTGCATATATTTAATGCAGACATATTGATAACATTGTATACAGTTGGCACATAGTCAGGTTTAAGTGAAGAGAAGTGTCTTGATAGGTTTTCCAAAGGCTATATGGGAGGTTTCAGCTCTTAGGGATGGTGAAAGGGCATTCCATTGCAGGGCTGCTAGGTATGGGAAACTGGAGATGCCCGCTCTGACTCGCTTGATTTTGGGTACTCTGTGCATGTTAGAATATGGTGTTCTAGTTGGTCTGGAGGATGCATCTCAATATCCCTTTCTGATATATTTCAGGAGATTGCTATATCCAGTATGCACTGTCATTATAACTTCCTCACTGTGTTGAAAGACTTGACTCTCATAGAGCCTCATTACGAGTTGGGCAGTATTAAAGCAGTAAATCTACCTGAATACCACCCAATGGAATTACCAGTACTGCCACTTGGTCCGATGGAATTACAGCCAGAATACAAGTGCAGGTGGCAGAGTTAATTACCCATGTTTTGAGACCCATTGGACTCTATGGGGCATTTTTAGCATAATTACCACTGGCAGAATTACAGTTTTTGCCGTTTGTGACAGATATTCAGGGGATTTACCTCCAGCATCATGCTTGAGGCAAATTCTTCACTCCAGGGCCATACCCTTGCAATGAGCCCTTATGTGGCTGCATGCAGTGTTTCTTTTCATTATGGCTTTTTCAGTGCAGTTTGGGAATGCACAGTTTGGCCCTCATTACAACCTTGGCGGAGGACCATGGTGCTATTAGCACCATGGTCCATGCCGCTAAGGTTACGATTCCGCCATGGTGGATGGCGGAATTACCGCCCCATTACAAGGTGAGTGGGGCGGTAATTCCCCATTCACCAATGGCCCCTTCCCCATTCCCATTTTTGCCCCATAGGGCATAATGGGAATGGGGAAGGCGGTAATTACGGCACCGTAAATTACGGTTGCCGTAATTATCGCCAAGGTCCCTTAGCGGGTTGGTTTTTAACGCCTGCAAAAAGAAGGCGTTAAAGTCACCATCCTGCTAAGGGACATTGTAATCAGGCGGTAAGTGTTTAACGGCGCCGACTCTCTTTACGGCGCCGTTAAACACTTACTGCCTGGGTTGTAATGAGGGCCTTTAAGTCAAAGGATGCAATGCTTCTTGTCTATATGGAACTCTCAGTGTACTCTGGGAAAAAAGCATTTGTAATCGCAGGATGTATCATTTTTTGTCAGTATGCCTTTGTTGGGATGAACATCCAGTGTCCCACATGTGAGAGAAAATACAAACTAAGAAAGCCCCTAAAACACAAGGCTGAAACCAAACTGAAGGCACAGGCCAGACAGTATGTACAACACACAGGCCTTAAATGAAAACGACAAGAGAACAGAACCATATCTGAGATCCCTCCTGGACGTGAGATAGACAGTAGCCAGTAATGTGCATGCCTACATACACTGAAATTACAGTATATGTAGGATAATGGCAAGCATAACCTACATGCAGGAAAACAATAGGCTTAACTAGACATACATACACGTAAGCACGACAACATGAGAAACGGAGCCATATAAGCTTTCATTAGAAACACTGAAAGGTAGTAAATATATGACATGCTATACATATATCTAATATCCTTTAAGTGTGTCACACATAAATTAGACCTCAGAATGAAGGTAGTTTCAGAGGCCATTTAGATTTACTAGGCCTCAGAATATATGGATAATTCCACAGAGTAAAATGCATCCAGTTTCAGCTCATACTAGAGAAACTCACAGACAAGGTCAGCAGCCCTAGACAGGGTGTAAAGTCATGCTGTGATTGGTCGGAATAGAGAGGCGAAGCTCATTCCCAAGCTCCAGACGAGGAGCAGTGACTTAATTAGGCGTTAGAACTTGGGGAAAAGCACTTGTATCAATTAATATGCATATCCTGTGCTATAGAAACTAGCAAGATAAAGGTAGGTTACATCTGCAGGGAATAAGTGCTGAGCAGAAGATTGAATGAGGCACGTTGGTCAGGAAGAAGACATATACTGCCACTGTGGGAGAATATCCACCTAGGAGTGGAATCACAAATACAGAAGAATGTAACCGAGCCCAGGAAGAGATCGATATTCAGGACCAAGAGAAGCCAAGAGCTCCTCGTGCATGATATAGTATATACTGAAAACTACAAATTGATTCCTGACAACCCCTGAATTAGAGATATACATAAGATCACCTTCATGCACACACACTATTTAGACATGCACATGATCCCAGAGCAAGAGGCTAAGAAGTACCCCCCATGCAGTCATGCAGGCATATTGTGAGAAAGGAAGGGAAAAGTCTACATGTTTCCAACAAGAAGTCGTAATATTAATTGTCAATTGAACAGTCACAATGGTGAGAACATTAAATTGGTGCCAACATTTTAGGTCTTATGAGAAAGGATGTGAAGCATTTTTTTTTTCTTGCGCACCTCACAATTCCATTGGCTAAATATGATGGCAGCCACCCACCCCAGGACATCCAAAGTGTCATAGCCAATCAGCACTCAAGTTGTATATGAAACATTTTAACCTATCAACTGTTCAATCAAAACTGTGTGAAAATAGATGACCCCCATCATGAGATCATTGCCAAGAGGTAATCATTAGAATGGTCATGAAGGGATAGGATAGGCCAATAGGGCTAGGAATTTGACAGAATCTTCTACAGAGCAGCCAAGACTCGCCAACAATTGAATGTGAACTTACATGCATTTTGAAACATTGTTTAAGACTCCCCTCCACTTCTCAGTATATAAGCTGCCATTTAATGATGTAATGTTGACTGATTTGTGGATTAGTCCCAATTGTGGTTGCATGTACTAAACTTTTGTTTGTTCTGCTTCTGTACACTTTTATTGGCTCATTGAATTATTTTTTATCGTATTGATATTTGGACCTTACCTTACCCTACATTCGATAAACCTGATATGATTCCACGATTTTCCAAAAGTCTGTAGCTACTCTGCCGCATACTCCTGGGTACGCGGTGCCCGCTTGCAGGAAGCAGAAACTGGGCAGACCACAAGGAGGCCAGCAAGCACCGGGATTGTCCAGAGGCTAGCCTGATCACTGAAGGCTGTGGCACTGCCCCCAGGTGTGCAGGCCTTCTTGAGGAGGAGAGACAGCATCGGAGGACCTCAGAAGAGCATAAAGAGAGAAGTGCACCTGATGCAAGAACAATAGATGGTAGTGTGAGTATTGGAATGAGAGTGGAGTGTGTGAGGGGCAAACAAAGTTACGAAAACTTTATTTTTAAGTTTTTACTTTAGTAGAAATAGAAGAGGGATCCTACAAGGAGGAGCAGTGATGTCACAGTAGTAGTAATTATGTGATATTGAAGTGTAAGATCCATCAAAGAGGAGGGAAGATAGCGCTTCTTGAATAAGAATGGAGAGTCCTGCACTAGCGAAGCTTGTATCCCTCAATTCCATGGTTAAGGGAACAATAGGAGGAAACATAAACCATTGTGTATATGCGTGTTGATTATTTTTGGCTATGTTGTATAAAGTGCAGATAGACAAGGTGATATTTGATCAGAGGCGAGAGTAGTTTATTGTGAGTGGAGAGAGTGGGCGTTGAGCTTGGGTGAGTATAACATATTGGGGAGGGAAGTTCTGCTGGGTTATAGTCATGCAGGTGAATTGTTTATTTTTGTGTTCCGTGTGGCAGCTTGGGGGGTGTGGGTTCTGTAGGGGGTGACCTCAATATATCTTTTACTGTCATATTTGGTGTTTCGTCTCATTGTGAGAGTTAGTCATTTGACCAGTACATCACTGTGACATTATCATTGTTCAAAATGTGTACACCGGTTGAACACATGTGTAAGGAGCTCTTGACATATACAGAGAAAATCATAAAATACAATGATGATTGGGCCACAGGAGCCAAGGAGAAAATGTTTACTGCGTGGCCAGCAAAAGGCACGCACAATAAGGGGATTATCGAGCACACGTGAATGCATCTGTTATCAACTTAAAAAGGTAAAAAGCTGAAAAGGAGGCAGACCATATTAGAGCTGTGGAAGTTGTAACAAGGTAGATGTGCAGTCAGAGGCAGGGGATGGAGCAGAAGGGAAAACACTTGTAGCCTCTGCCCACCATTATCCAGAGACAGCACAAGCACGACACAGGTGGTAATGCCTGCGCAGTTGACAGACCCGCCCACAATTGGAACATATTTTGTAAAACCCACCACAGGATAAACAAATCCCGGGTACAAACCCAGAACAGTTTCGTAACTGACAGAGACATGGGACGCTGCCGAGAATAATAAGGGTTGAGACCCCATTATAACAAAGCTAGAAAACCAAGCATGTAGGGATTTAGAAGCAGCTATCCAGAAAACAGAGGAGGAGCTTCAAATGGTAACAAAGAGAAGAGAAAGAGAGAGAGCATGTCCTGTGAAAAGTGCTAGTACATGGACAGCAGGGGAAGTATTGTTGAAAATAAATTGAGCAGTAATTATGGATGTGAAAATAGAAACAGAAGAACTCATGCAGACAGAGGGGAGCTTTCTGGGTAGGGGACTGAATAAGCAAAACATTGTCTACAAGTCAGAAGCAACAGAAAGTGACAAAGATCTGGAAGACGAGGAAGATTGGAAAACAGAGAAAGATCAGAGGGAGAGAACTCCATTGAGGAAAGGGTTAGACCATGCCCCTTATCGAAAGCAGTGACACAACGGAAGAAACTGACAAAGGTGTTTAACAAAGAGAAAAAGGGGCCACAATTTCCATTAATACAGAAGGGGATAGGGAGACCACAAATGTGCAATGGACACATATGGACAAAAACAACTTGATAAAGGCACTTCCCACCCTTACAGCAGGAGCAGTAACGTGGATCTATATACGTATAAAGCAGACAGCAGGAGTCACATTAGCAGTAAGAGACGTGAAGAGTTTACTTGCCACTATATTATGGGAACAGACGAACACCATTTTGAAAAAAGCAGCACACCCAGGAGTTTGGTTTGAGAATGAGGCATACGATGGGGCTCCATTTAATAATGGTCGAGTAATGTATGTGAGGCTCTGAGAAGAGCGTACCTGGACAAACCTGACATATGATCAATCATGGCATGAACAACGTGAGCAGATGAAGATCCAGCATTATACATTCAATCAATTCAGGAAAAGTGGAGAGAGGAAGCAGGCAAAACATGGAATACAACCATACCAATATTCTACCATGTGTTACACAGAGGTCTCCCGACAGAGGCACAGTCAGAGCCAGATGAAATAGTGGGGATTGAAGCAAAAGGATGGGGTGAAATACAAGTGCACATAGTGCATTATTGCAAGTGAAAGTGTGAGAGAGAAAGAGAAAAGGAATGGCCACAGGTATGGACAGGTAATGAAGTAAAGGACAAAAGAAACATGGGAGGGCTACAAAGAGCAAGGGGTAACTCCCAGAGAGGGTGATGAGAGAGATTTGGTGGTTTGAGAACAAGATTTGGAGGAGCATGTTGGACATGGGGAAAAGTAGGGCATATAGTGCAAGACAGTCACCATGGGAGCAGAATGCACTGCTGTGACGGACAGTTAGGCATTATGTGGGAGCAAGTGCCATGGGCGACAACGTATTCCCACTTCCTGGAACAAACATGTATTCACAATCGGACAACCCACAGGGAGCCCTGACATGTCAAATCCTATCCATCACCCCAGACCCAGAAAATGAACCTAAAGTGGGAGTGACAATAGGAGACAGGATGTTCACCTTCATGGTGGATACTGGAGCCACCATGTCCTGTATAAAGGAAGGAAGGTATCTTTTGACCAACATATGCATTGACATGCAGTGATTCTCTGGGGCTATTGCCGAGGTTCCTTTTGCAAAGGAATAGTATACTCAACACCAGGCGGCATGCATAACACCAGAGTAGCCTCAGTAGTGCAAGCAATATGCATCACTAATACAATTTGAGCACTACCAGTGCATGGCAATATGTTCATGTATGCAGTGACAGTCCTGAGTGGAGGGCTCCCATGACTCCAAAACTTGATATTTTGCTTGTCAGCAGAATTCCTGTTCAGACCAACAGTCCCACAAGAGAATGACCCAGGAACAATGTTCACTCAACATGTAAATCTGTGACCTCCAGAAGAGACACCATGATTACAAGCGGTACAAATGAAGAAGGAATAATATGGCGCACAGTATTATGCATAGACCCCACACTATCATTGAGAGAAACAACTGGCAAGCATTTATTTGCAGACACAGAATCAGAAGGGGTATTTGGTTTGAGATTTGTATACTTTGTCACATGGTAGTACAACATAGAGAGGTACCACAGACAATACTAGTTGCAACAGCACAACCATCATGACTATATGAGGACTTGGCAACTGAGCTCAGTCGACTATGGACAGACAACCCCATGATGTAGGGTTATTGAACAGCATAGGAACAGTGAAAACCAAACTCAAACCAGGTGCAATACTCCCCACAGTGAAGCAATATCAACTATCCAGAGAAGCAGAGGAGGGAACCTATGACACCATTACAGTGCCAATTGAGCCATGCATTATAGTACCATCCACCACACCATGCAACATGGCTATATACTGTGAGGGGTCAGAAATGTGAGGTGGACAACTTTTTGAAGGTTTTTCAAAAGATACCATGTTATTAATTCAAAGGTGTGGATGCACGCCTCACTATTGCTATGCTGGCGAGAATTTCCTTGCCTAAAATAAACTAAAGGAAACAATCTAGCAGAAGGATTCTGTCCCTCACACTTAAACAGATACCAACACACATAATAGTTAAATTCACATCATAACAACTGTTTCTCCTTCTAATCTGTGTGAATTCCCCTTCCTCAGAGTTAAGCAGGATTGTGTTCAACAGTTTCAAAAAGGATTAGGAAATCAGGTATTATAACAATGTTACAGTTCATTCCTCTTCTGGTTCCAACTTGATAACACCAAACGTTCCAACTTGATAACCAGCCAATTGTTCAGAAGTGTTCAACAGTGTTGTCTTCTTTTCATTTGCCACACATTTCTTGACATCACTTATGTTCAGCAACACATCATATTTCCTTACTTCATTGGCTTCAACAAAAAGGACTTTGCCCGGATATTTCTGAACTCGCTCACAAAACTGCTCGTTGACAACATTATTTTTTTCTGCAGCAGTTCATACAACATTTGCTTCAATAAGTTTAATTTATCATGACGATTCTGGGTTAATCCACAAATAAACACTTTAGTGATTCTTCAACTTCTTCCTCAGTCAATTTAAACATACTACATTGTCTACTCACCTGCTCTCACCTGCTATGGTTAATACAACAATTGTCTCTGTTCTGGTGTAATCTCCTGGCAATACAGATCAAAACACTACTTGCAGGTACTTCTGTGGTAAAGGCTATTCTCAAAAAGATAAGCAATGTCTTTTGCTCCACTACATGAAATATAGGCATCTGTTCAAGGGAAACAAGAACCACACTGGTGCTGTGTTCTATGCCTATCTGATTGCCACACACTGTGCATGCTATGTTCCACTCCCTCTGAATCCCTGCTCTTAGAGGGGCAGCCTTCTTGCCATTCTTGTTTTCTCCCGTTTGCATTAACCAACTGCTGATAAGGATTCTGTTTAATTTTCAACTTCTCTGACTTTGGCAATGTGGGTTTCAACCAGTTTGTCATAGGACATTCCTTTCATATGGGCAATCATTTTTACCTAGATGGAAATTCTTAACTCCCTTCTTTTGGCTTGGGCAATTCTGGTTCTGTCTTAATTGCCTGCTTATGTTTCTCTTTTGCCTTTAGAAATTATGGTTTATCTTTTCTCCTATGGACATTGCCAATTTTTGTTGCTGGCCCTTGTTATGGTCCACAATGTCAAAATCACACTTCTCTGGTATAATAATCAGGTTTTTGTTCTGCCTCTTGCGCTCTCTTAAATCAGCTTGGTTCACAACAGAAGAATTAATCTGCATTACATTGGTTCGGTATTCAAAAAGTGTGGGCGTCTTCTGTGATCAAGGGCCCTGGACTATGCCAGCGGGTAGTTACGGAGCACACCGGGATCAAAATCTAATAGTGAACTCACTGGTCTGGCTTGCGCATCCGTTCATCTAGCTGACTCCAGGTGCTCTGCTGTTTCCCCATGCGGTCCGGCAGCCTCTCTCTCATGGCTTCCTGCAACATGCATCGGTCACCAGCATGGCTCTCCTTGCTCCCACAATGCTCTGGTGCTCGTCTGCCATTGCGGCTTTTCTCCTTGCTCCCACAATGCTCTGGTGCTCGTCTGCCATAGCTGCTTTTCTGGTCACGAGGAAAACGTTTAAATGGTGCACTTTCCACTGCACAGCCACTGCACAGGAGAAGCTGTGCAAGATGACTTGAAAAGAGTGGTCACTAAGGAAGGATGTCAGCCAGTCCAGTGCCCTTTCTGAGATACCAATGGTATCATGGAGCATCTGTATGAGGATGGAATGGTTGACTGTGTCAAAGGCAGAGGAGATTTCAAGAAGGATGAGGCCGGCTGGGGAGTTAGAGTCCAGAGATGTTAGCAGTTCTGCACAGGTGTTCAGAAGAGCAGTTTCCATGCCTCTGGATGCTCGGAATCCAGATTGATGGTCGTGGAGACAACCAAAAGTTTTGGCGTGAGAGTTGAGTTGGGGCAATGCCATCTTGTGTGAGTTGAGTTGGGGCAATGCCATTTTCTCCAGCTGCTTCCCAAGGAAGGGGGTGATGAAAATATGGCAGTAGTTGTAGTAGTAGTTTTTTAAGGAGTGGGCAAACAACAGAGTGCTTTCTGGGACTGGCTACTGTCTCCCAGAACATATAACATTGCCATTGACTTTATTAGTCTGTTTAAATTCACAGATCCAGTACAAACTATCTTTCATAGAGTACTGGAAAAGGTTAATAGTTATCCCTTTTTGTCTACCTGTCATGGAACATTATTTAGTTCCCCTTTCTTTAAGATTTGGCTGGTGGCAGTGATATCTACCATATTTTTCCTACCGCAGTCTATGAAAATAGCCTTGGTACTGTTTTAGGCTATTTTAATAGCCTTGAACTTTAATCCGTTGGACCCCATTTACTTTTATTTGGTTCTGGCTGGGTTTATTCGCCATTTCTTTTTGTAAAGGTATTTCTTGTGTTTTACTCTGCGCGCCAAACCAAGTTTGGTTCCTTTGTTCGCTGTCCTTTGGCGGGCTTCTGCACATAGCCCTCCTTAGGCGCCTGAGAGTCTAGGTACACAGGATGTGAGGGAGGGGTTTTAGGCCCCCTGCACAGGGTCTCCTTGGTGACCCAAGTCACACTCTTCTTTAATTGGCTAGGTGACTGTCCTGCCAGGACAGCCACCCTGCTGTGTGATTGACAGCCAGGCTGTGTGAATGGCGGAAAACTGCATAAAAAGCAGGTCTCTGGGACTTGGAAGGCAGAGTCGCCACTGGGTCGAGAGAACCGAAGAGAAGCTGAAGGAAGAGGACTGCTGCAACTACTGAACCTCCCGGTGAAGCCCTGCTGCGGGTCTGAATCTCCTTAACTTCGACAACAGAGAAGATCTGCAAGGAATTTTTTCCCTTGAGCTGGTGGGACCAACCAGTTTGCCAAACACCAAGCAAGGCCTCCCTCCCCTGGTCGAATTTGTTGTGCACCGCTGCGGTGAACCGGTTAGCCAGGAGGACCATACCTGTTTGGATTTTAAGGAGCGCACCTTTTATTTGTTGCTGTGCTCTGATGCTGGTTTCTTCGCTGGGCAGTGCAGGACCCGCCAGTCTTCCTCCTTTGTGACAGTCCGACAGTCGCTTCTGGAACTTGCAGGATCTACCAGGAATTTCTGCCTCAGCTATAGCATTCTTCTTCTTCTAAGGTACTGTTCAAACCCGGTTTCGTCCGACCGCAGTGAAAGTGTTTTAAATCTTTCGCCAATCCGAGGGCTTGTCCATCTCTACTCTTTTAAGAAACTTTTCTTCCGACCAACTTCGTTTTGAACTCTTGGCAAAGACTTAACCGCAAACTACTCTGAACTGTGTGATCCTCTGCAAAGACTCAGAACCATTAACATTGGCCAAGGCCTATTGATTTGAATCCTCATTGTAGTAAGCCTTTTCTAGATCACCCTGCCTACTTACTTGTTGGTGCTGCTTGATTTTGAATAACCTTGTCTTTCCCTCCCTTTTTAAATTGCTGGAGTGCCATTTTGCTCACACTTCATTTTCATCTTAACTTGGCCAGAATTGACTGGGTGTTGTGTAGTATATTAAGAATTTGATTTTTATGCTGCTTGATAATAGTGAAATGTTTTACAACTTATGGTGTAAATAAATGTATAGTCTTTTACTCAGAAACCTTGAGTCAGTTTTTGTTTCAACCATAGCAATTGCTGTCCTTTTTGTAACTTCTGATACTGCTCACTTTACTCTTGACATAAATCTGGCTGCTCAGCCATCACTACCCCTTTACTGTGTAGTCCAGGCTTGTACCAAAGGTGAATTTGTACTTGCACTTGTAGTCTTAATTGCATGTGGTGTTCCCAAAGGGTACTGCATATGATTCTGCCTAAAAGGATGTTCTGAGTTTTGGTGGCAAAGTGTGTGGCCAGTGTGTTGCAGAGGGCATGGGAAGGAAAAAGGGGAGGAGAAGAGTGTGGAACAGTTGCCTAGATTCCTGCAGATCTTGAAAAATCCAGCCGTGTTGTTGGATGCACCTGAAACCAGTGCCTGTATGTGGGCTCTTATTTTGGCACAAATGGAGAGTCTGTAATGCCTTTGGAGCAGGTGGCAGGCCAGTTTGTCAGAAGATGAGCCTGTGGTCTGCCACTTCCATTCTGCCGCCCTGCACTTTCGTGTCATGGCTGCAAGTTGGGGGTTGTGGTAGGTGTTACGCTTAAAGGCAGGTTTCAGGTTGATCCCCCTGAATGATGCAAGAATGTGAAGAGTATAAGTGATGGAAAGGTGGAGGTTGCGTGAGGGCAGAGTCAGAGGTAGAATCAGAGGTAGGAGGATGAAGTGGAAATTAAGGTAGCAGCTGACACTTGTTTCGTTGGGCAGATGTTAGAGGATGAGGTTGGCAGGGATTTTGGAGCAGCGGTCAGAGGGCCAAAGGGACACTTGTGGGAGGAGAGGAGAGAATGGTCTGACCAGGAGAGAGCGCTGACTAGTGGGGGGAGAGCGAGAGGTCAGAGTGAATGAGCACGTCCAGTGTGTGTCCAGCTGATTGGCTTGGCCAAGAAGGGAGAATGAAGAGGGAAAGCATGCTGCAGAGGTCAGTGAAGAGGATGGACCTATGAGGAGGGGGTTGGAGGTGGATAAAAGTAAGGAAGAGCAGAAATCAGCCCATTCAGAAAGAAACTGGATGGTGGCACCTGGAAGCTGGTAAATGGTAGCAATGGTCACAGTGGAGATGGGAGAGATGACCAACTTGCAAACCAGGCTCTCAAAGGAAGAGTAGAGTTGGGTGGGTACGATGGAAGAAGGAACCCACTCAGTGAAGATTAAGGCAACCCCCTATCATAGAGTTTGTCCTCCAAAGCTGCAACAATAATCTAATCAGCTAAGACCAACATTCCATTCGCATCACCTATACACTATTTATTCAGACCCAATAAATTTGCTATCTGTGCAACACATCTCCCTTTTTTCCTCAACCTTGACTTTCAGCTGGGGGAGGATGCATGCATTCCAATGACATTTTAATAAAATGGACAAAGCATGATCTCCAATTAGAGGCCTAATTCTCTCTCTACTGTTTCTTGCAAGGCCTAATCCAAAATGCCAGAGCTCTTGCTACCGTGGTGCACTGTCCTTATGTTACTACAGCGCTACACTTAACCCTATCTTGCTCTTGGACATTTCATCAACCTTGTACCAATGGTCAAAGGTTGCTCTACATCCCTAACAAAACCAAACCACTATATGGTCACTACTACTAGCTACAAAACTCATCACACAAGCCCACAACCTAACCTCTACCTATAATACGCAACATTATCACACTGTTGCTCCTTTTTCATTGTGCAAGGCTCTATGATGCATTCTAAAGTGTGTCAAAGCTTAACTACAAATAACATGTGTGTATAACTGCCAATCCAAACAGAAAAATACTGACACTAAACTATCAACTCTTTTGTTAATATAATTTGCACAGCCTAAACATGTTTCCACAGTTGGGGCGTTGCACCTGCATCCCAACAGATAACACCAGAATTCCTATTGTTCAAAACAATCCATATTTATTTTCTAGATACTCCAATACAGCAGCCGCAGTTCCTCCACATTCTCCTTCTTCTCATTTCTCTCTTTCAAATCATCACTCTCCCTCATCATTCTGCATTCCGCTTCTCTTTCTGATTCCACATTCCAGGGCTTGTTTTAATTTCGATGTATATATGTAACTTCGCATTATAATACAAGGAACGATGTGTGGATCCAGACATTGGTATCTTTTTTGAGATAACCGTTTGAGAAAAAAAAGGATCTGTGATGAGGGTAAAGTATCATTCAGTGGGGTATTAATAAACGGCACCTACTGCCAAATTGTTCACCATGGAATTGTGATGAATCTAGTGGCATCATCACGGATTCCCCGGTGATGACCCTCTCCCATGTGGCCAGTGGATGGCAGCCGCTACCTGATCGCTGCCAGTGGGTTGGTTATATGAGGGAAGATCACGCGAAAGAGGACAACTATAAGGGAGGCGTTTTGATGCCTTTGTAGAAGACCGGTATTCCCTCCTTTCCCATAAGGAAGTACCCCTAATACCTGAGTGTTTTATGGACTATTGTCATTCTGCTCAGTCTTCCACTTTTGACTCAGACACCTACAGCCCGTACACAACACCTTTTTCTGAAATGTCTTTTTATGAGAACCCGATGGGAAACCAAATAATATTCAAGAATACACTGTCATACATGGACTCTAACTCCCATAAACTCTCAGGTAAAGAGTTGAGGGAGAGGAGTAAGGAGTTTGTTGCAAGTTACAAGAAATCAAAGTACCATCTGCTAACTAGTTGTTTTTCCATACCGGCAGTGTGTGGGACATTTAAAGATAGAAAGCGCACAATGGAGGTGAGCAGTCAGGGACGTAATTTAGGGGTCGCCAGAGGTCGCAACTGCGAGCCCTCTGAGGTCTCCCTTGCGACCTCTGGGGTCTCCCTTGTGACTTCTAAAAAAAATAAAAAGCAAAAAAAATGTTTTCTTTTTTTTTCTTTTTTTCTTTTTGTAATGCAAGGTCCTGGGCTGTGGCATGTGGCTCTTTACTTCTAGAGTGGCAGGCTTTCTTGTTCAGGCCCCTTAAAAAAAGAAGAAAAATAAGAACGGGAGTGCCACAAGTCTAACACTTTCAGCACTGACCCTAAGTAAGAAAGAATAGGAATACCAAATAATGTGTCTTTCTGGAATTCTATACAATAATTGCTAGACTCATTAAAGGTTTATTTCAGGCACACTTCAGGGGGTGAGTCACTGATTTAGTCTGTTCTTAAACGCCTCAACTCACCCTTTCATCCTTCTGGTGTCGATAAATGAGTACCAACACAGGTTGGGTGATATCGATGCATATTTTTTCTATATAAAGCGCTTAAGCATGAGTGCTATATAATAAAACATCATTATCATTTGGTCATGGACGTCTGCATGCATTCACAGTAATTTGGTAATATGGGCCTATACCCACTGATCTTAACAATACGTATGGCCATCCATTCTTCTATGAAATGTACATCACATTATAGTGATATGGTAACCATATTTTTCGTAGTGTACAATGCTATGTGATGCCACTTCCTGTTTTGTCAACGGGTGAAAGTCGTGCACCACTTTGGGGTGGGTTCAAATGACACCACTTCCTGTCATGTCATCAGGGGTGAAGGGTCACGTGATGTCACTTCCGCTACCCCTGGCATTTTGGTGAAATGACGTCCCTGTGAGCAGTGCAGGAGAGGACAGTGAAATCCAGATGGTGGTTCACAAGTGCAATATACAAAACACAGAGGAGGTTACCAGGACCGAAGGAAGGACACCGCAGACAAGCAGAAAAATCTGTAGAGATGCGAGGTGCTTTGCAAAAGCTCCTGGGTGTCAGGCCTTTCATGGAAGCAGCGTCCATCCATCCAGAGCGATAGAGGAAGCCTGTGTGTAACTGCAGAGCCTCAACAAAGGCTGGAGAGACCTCTGCTGACTCCAGGGTGGAAAGCAAACAGAGCAGATGTTCCACAAGGGGGCGTGGGCAGAGTTGGGAATGCAGGAAGGGATCAGTGAGTCAACCAACAGTATTTGGGGACCCTGGGGCATTCCGACAAGCATGCATGCCCTTGTTTGATGAATATGAGATAGCCAACAATGAAAAAAGCATAAGGAGAATGTTGAATGCAGTCAAGACACAGTACTATTGCAACACCAAATAAGAATAATCTTTGTATGTAGTCAAAAGACAGTACATAGAAATATCCCAAATCAATGCAGGTGTATGATTTGGAAGGGTAGGAGAGAAGTTTAAACAAATGTTACCATAAGCCAATATACCAGTTGTTCACGGTACAGGCCATTTTGGGTATAACTAAAGAACTGTAAATACATCAAGAAAAATCCTGTCAGGGGAGTACACAAGGCAGTTAAATACACGTAAAGATCCCTGAAAGGAAAGTATACCAGGTGATCAGAAAGAGCATATTAAATAAACCCTGGCATGCAAGTGCCCGGTATTTGAGGTTGAAAGAAGTTTCCTAGCAGTGAGTACAAGAGGCAATCTGCAAAGTAAAAGAAAGCCCTAGAGAAAGACTATTGCCAAACTTGTGATTTCAACAAGGACTTTGTACCAAGTAGTTGAGATTGAAAGAAGATTCCTGGCATCGGAGTTGTGAGGAACTCATGTTGGCAACAAGTAAGACAGACACAAGTGATCACAGTTCAAGGATGTGTATTGAACAATGAATGCTGTGTGCAGGTTGGAAAAACGCCTAATCTAAAACCATATCTAAAATGGGAGTAAGTGTCGACCATCAAATGAAAAATAAGGCAGTCCTAGTGGTGTTGTGTCAAAATAACAAAGGCCTATACTAAGAAACCCATTGCCAAACCTCACAACTAATACAAAAAGGGGTATGGGATAGTTCTAAAGAAAAGAAAGAAGTGTTCTCAAATAATATGTCAGGATGCAGAAGCTTGGGTCTCCCTTCCCCACGTTTTGGACACGGGGTAAGATGCAAGCTTAGAACACAGTCCAGTTTCGTGCTTCTCCAGCACAAGATGACACTTCAAATGTCAGCTCTCAGGACACACTCTCGAGCTTTCAGCTATCAGGGCTGTCGATGGGCAAGTCTTTTTTCACTTGAAAGTCTCTTTCCTTCGAGGACCTGACTTGTTCAAATAATAGAACAAAAGTTCTTTTAACAAATGAAACATTTGTTTCAATGTTTGCTGGGTGATGGTTTAACCCCTGGGTCCCCCTCTTCTGGGCACTGACCTTTTCCAATTGTATCACATTCCACAAATCTTAATGTCTTCTTAAACAGTTCCAAATAAACTGTTTATTAAGACTTTAGACTTTGCCTCTCTTGGGATTCGCTTAGCTTGTTTCTTCTCACTGCAGGATTCACTTCCCTTTCTTTCACTTAGTTTGTAGATCAAAGACTTTTGATTGTACAGGGTTTTAATAGACTGCCTGAATGACCACTTTGACCTCTTTTGTCGACTCTCCTACGGCCTTCTGGTGCCTGTAGTCTCACTCCTATAGGGATCGACCAGTGTCTCCTGAATTAGCACCCACGTGGTGATGGTTTTCCCTCTGCAGCCCGTTTCCCATTAACACTTTTACAGTTCTTTACACAGTTCATTAAACTTGGTTCAAAGTTGCCCCTTTGTGCTTCTCATTCAACACATCACAGTTCTTATTGCTTCTCCTCTCAATATTTGCTAATTCCCTTCTACTTAGAGACCCCCAGCAACTTTGCTGGATTTTGAGGACTTGATTTGTTTACCTGGAAAGAGTGTGAGCCTTTTTTTTCACACTCTCTCATGTATTTTGATGTGTGTTTTAGTCTTGTGTTCTTTGATTATGGAGTTTTAATATAACTCTATAGGCATCTGTTCATGTGTGTTACACAGTACCCTCAGTGGAGTGACACAGGGATGTCTTTTCAGAATTCCCAACGCTTTAAATACCTTCTCTGAGATAAACTACTGTTTTCCAGAGAATGTAAGGTTTGATGGACTTTACTAGTCTTTTTAAATTCCTAGACCCAGCACACCCTATCTTCCTATAGAGTGCTGGAGGGGTTACCTACCATCCCATGTGTCTAGAAAATCATTTAGCAGTCAAATGCTATCCTTTTCTATCGAAATAGCTGGTGGCAGTGGTTTTACAACAAACTTCCTCGGTTTTTCCTGAGGCGAACACCGGTAGCTAAAAATCGCGGGAGCCATATTTTTCAAGATGTGCCTTAAGCCCCTTTGTTTAAACAGGTCCCGGTTTTCTTTTTTTGCTATTTCTTTTGGGAAAAGTCCTTACAGAGTTTGTCTCGGTGCGCCAAACTAGGTTTGGTCCCTTTGTTTCTATGCCTTTGGCGGCGGGCTCCTGGACTGAGGACTGCCTCTGGCGTCTGAGTGTCTGGGCTGGGCTCCCTTTGCTTAGTCTCCTAGGAGACCCAAATGCACTCTGGCGTGATTGGCTGGCTGACTGTCCAGCAAAGACAGCCACCCTGCTGGGTGATTGGCAGCTAGGCTGGAATGAAAGGGAGTAAACTGTTTAAAAGGCAAGTCTCTTGGACTGTACAGCAGAGCCAACCTAATGTATAGGGGATCTGTTTTAACAGTCCCTCAGAAGTTGTAACAACCTCTGAACCTACAATAGGCTTTTTCAAGGGGTCCTTGGAAAGGGATCCCTTAGATCTAGAGGGGCCTCAATGGTTCCTTACCACCTCTCTCTCAAGAGCAGGTTGGGACTCAGGTATCTTGGTTGGAGGGGCTGTGGTCAAGCAAGGTACACGCTGCCACTTTCTCTGAGATCTGACCTTACCTATTTTAGAAGTTAGGATTTACATTGGAGTCTCCAGTAGAAGCTCCAATAGTCTTAAGGTGTTTAGCCTTAGACCTATTTTTCCTGGTTTTCCACCAGCTTTGAAAATTACCAGTTCTCACAGACCTAGAGAGGGGTCCAATTTGTTGATCCTCCTCTTCCTCAGAAGCAGGGGTGTCAAAGACTTTACAATTGGATGGGCAATGATGGAGCTTGGTTGGGGCTCCCATTTCCCTACTATACTAGCCTCAGATTTGTCTGGGTTAGAGGTCAATTTACTAACACCAGGGCTTGTAGCAGGGTTTTCTGTAGAGGTTCCCACAGGCTCAGAGTGGTCTCTTAAGGTTGCCTCTCTAGCCAATTTGGTTTGGTTCTGTTTTCTCTCACTGGGAGGCCTGGGAGTACTGGATACTAGATCATTCTCCAACAGGACTCTCCAAGGCACCTCATTCTGGACACTGACAGGGATCCTCATTGTCATATTATTACACTGAATGAGAGCTGGCCCAAATGGAACCAGTTAGACAGGGACACCAGAGAATTTAGTGGGACCTTTGGGTGCATTAGCAACATTCTCAGGCTTGAAAAAGCTTTAATCCACTACTGTTCTGCTGGCCCCAGTGTCTCTCCTGGCAGGGGTATCCTGGCCATTGACAAGAACACTGTCCATATAATACCCTCTAGAGTTTTCTGGAATGGGGTTGTACACATCCATATTCTGTTTCTTACCCAGACCCATGGACTCAAAGGATACAGTAGCTTGAAGACCAAAGGGTGCTTCAGCAAATAGTTCAAAGTGGGCACTGGCCATTTATACTTCTTCCTTAGGGGAGAATGCTAAGGAGGCAGTGCCGATCCCTGCAGGTTTACCCTTGCATCTGGGATCTCCTTTGAGATGGTCAGTTGACCCACACACATAGCATTTACCAAATGCTCTCTGGAATGGGGGCTTCTGCTGACCTCCCTCTGGTTGAGCACCAGAGGATTCACTAGACCTATTTGGTTTCCCATGTGGCTTACCCTGGTTATGTTTGGGGGCCTCTTCTGGATGGGAGGTATTTGAATTCTCCTTGTTATCTTTATTTGGCTGCTTTCCCTCATCATCCTTCTGAGTTGCCCCAGAATCCTTGTGAGAAGCCCTGTTGGCAACCCACAAGTCAGCAGCCTTAGCTAACTTCTTTGGATCTATCTCCTTAGAATCAGCCAAGCGCTGTCTGAGCTCAGGAGAGCAGGCATCATAAATTGACTCCAACATAACGAGATTTATCATACCTTCATAACTGTTTACTATGTAACCCTTAACCCAACCATCTAAGTTTTTCAAACATTCACATACCCAGGTAGCCCAAGGGCTACCGTCATGCTTTTTGAGGGTCCTAAACCTCTTAAGGTACTGGGAAGGGGTGTTCCAAAATCTGCAATTAAAGCTAGCTTCACACACTCATAATTCATCCTATCTACCTCCCCCAACTCCATCACAACATGAGATGCAACAGTGGGTAGCCTAGAGAAGAGCCAAGGAAAGATTCCCTGTAATGTCTTGAATCCCATGGTTATATTCAAACATTGCCAACCAATCCAAAATATTTAGCTTAACCTCATACATACCCACAATTTCTTTAGGCAAACAGGGTCTCTTAGGACTGGAAGACCTAGAAGACACTGGGAGGGAAACATTTTCCAAACACAACTTTTTCATTTCTAAGTCATGATTCATTTCCATTTCTCTGAGCTTAAATTATTGATGCTTTTGTTCAGTTTGAGCATTTAAACGTTTAAATTCCAATTCAAGCCTCCTCTTTTCTAGAGCAATGAATTCAGGACTGAGTGTAGGACCTGTAGGGGTCCCAGTGGACAAAGGTTGAGGTTGCTGTGCTGGTAAAGGAGCAGTGATGCCTACATTGTGGGACACACCTGTTTCATCTAACTCATCAATAATAGACACATTATCATCCTCATCATTTTCCACATTTGCTGAGGGGTTAGTTATTTCAGACCCACCCTCATTCCGAGTTGGGCGTTAAGGGTTTACCAGCACCGGTAAGGATGCCGGTGCCGGTGAACCCTTACCGCCTTATTTCGAGGTCCCTTAGCGGGACCCACAAAGGACGTGTGGTCTGACCACACGTCCTTTGCGGGTCCTGCTAAGGGACTAGGGTGCTAATTACGGGTCTGCTATTTGCGGGCCCGTAATTAGCGCCTTCCGCATTCCCATTTAGCCCTATGGGGGCTGAAATGGGAATGGGGAATGGTTTACTGAATGGGGACTTCCTGGGTCCTCCAAGGTCAGAATGACCAAGTAAGTCCCCATTCATCCAGACTGGACCCGGACCCGCCAAGGCTGCCTCCACACTCGTAATGACCCCCTTTGTTTCTCTAAAAACCTTTCAATTAATTCAGACTTTTTGCCTTTAACAGAGAGATTCCTATCTCTACACAGATTTTCAGATAATCCACAGTGTAACTAAGGAAGGTCACCTCACCTGACTGTAGCTTTCCATATCAGACATGATTAATATTGCTTTTTGGTGATGTTTAGCCTTGTGGTTAGTTGATCCAAGGTAGTAGCAACACTCTAAGTGTAATCACTATACTTGGTCCTCACCGCTGTACACTAGTGTTAGGCAGAATTATATGCAGTAGCCTTTGGGAACACCACACACAGTTAGGACCACAAGTGACAGTACACATTCACCTTTGGTACAAGCCTGTACTACACAGTAAAGTGGTAGTGATGGCTGAGCAGCCAGTCTTATCTCAAGAGTAAGTGAGCAGCGTCAATAGTTACACAAAGGACATCAATTACTATGATTCAAACAAACACTGACTTAAGGTTTCTGAATTAAAAGAATATACATTTATTTACACATCAGTTATAAAACATTTCACTATTATCAAGCAGTTGAAAATTCACAATCTTAATACACTACACCACACCCAATAGATTCTGGACAAGTCAGACTCAAAAAGTGTGAGCAAAATGGCACTCCAGCAATTTAAAAGGGAGAGAAAGACAACGTTATACAGAAGTTGAGCAGCACCAACAAGTAAGTGGGCAGGGCAATCTAGAAAATGAACTACATTGAGGAAATGAAATCAAGGGGCCTGGCCCAAAGTCAATGGACCAAAGTCATTGTAGAGGATCACACAGTTCAGGGTACTTCGCGGTTAAGTCTTTGGCAAGAGTTAAGAACGAAGTTGCTCATACTAAAAGTTAGTTTAAAGAATAAAGAACGACAAGCTCTCGAATTGGAAAAATATTTCACACACTTTCACCGCAGCTGGACAAAAAGAACAACGGGGTTAGCACAGTACCTTTAGAGCAGACAAATGCTGTAGCTGCAGCAGACATTCCTGGTAGCTCCTGCATGCTCACGGTTCCTGAAGCGACTGTCGGACTGACATGAAGGAGGAAGACTGGAGAGTCCTGCACTGCCCAGGGAAGAAACCAGCAGCAGAGCAAAACGACAAATAAAAAGTGCGTTCCTTAAAACCCAAGCAGGGTCCGATCCTCCTGGCTATCCAGTTCACTGTAGCTATGCACAGCAAATTCGACCAGAGGAGGGAGGCCTGGCTTGCAGTTTGGCTAACTGGTTGTTCCCACCAGCTCAAGGGGAGAAGATTCCTTGCAGATCTTCACTGTCATCAAAGTTTGGATATTCAGACCCGCAGCAGGGCTTCACCGGAAGGTTCAGTCGTGGTAGAGGTCCTCTTCTGTCAGCTTCTCTTCGGTTCTCTCGATCCAGTGGCGACTCTGCCTTCTCAATCCCAGAGACCTGCTTTTTATGCAGTTTTCCCCCATTCACACAACCTGGCTGTCAATCACACAGCAGGGTGGCTGTCCTGGCATGACAGTCACCTAGCCAATAAAACAGGAGTGCAACTTGGGTTACCAAGGGAACCCATGGCCTGGGTCCTAAAATCCCTCCCTCATATCCTGCCTACCCAGACTTTCAGGCGCCTAAGGAGGGCTTCTGTGCAGAAGCCCACCAAAGGTCAGCAAACAAAGGGACCAAACCTGGTTTGGCACGCAGAGTAAAACACGAAAAGAAATGGCAAATAAACCCAGCCGGAACAAAATAAGAACACATATGGTCCAGCAATTTTAAGTTCGAAGCTACTAAAATGGCCTAAAACAATACCAGGGCTATATAAAATAACTGCGGTAGGAAAAATAGGGTAGATACCACTGCCACCAGCCAAGTCTTAATGAAAAGGGAACGAAACAATATTCCTTGAGAGACAGACAAAAAGGGGTAACTATTAACCCTTTTCAGTACTCTATGAAAGATAGTTTGTACTGGGTCTGTGCTTTTAAAAAGACTAATAAAGATGGCAACTTTACATGTTCTGGGAGACAGAAGTCAGTCCCAGAAAATGGAGTCTGAAGTCTAAAAAGACAACCCTGTGTTACTGCAGTGAAGGTGCTGTGTAACACACAGTAAAACAATGATGCCTTTTGAGTAGGTGAGGCTCCACAGTCTAGGAACACACAAATGTTAACCACACAGAGCAAAACACATGTACGAGTGGGAAAAAAGGCTCACACTCTTACCAGGTGAAAAAGAAAATCCTAGAAATCCAGCAAAGCTGCTGAGGGACTCAGTAGGTAATGGAAATTAGCCATTTTGGAGAATTCTCCCTAACAGCATTCCACAAATCTAAATTTATTTTTAAACAGTTCCAAACACGCTGTTCATGGAACTTTAGACTTTGCCTCTCTTGGGATTCGCTTAGATTGTTTCTTCTCACTGCAGGATTCACTTCCCTTTCTTTCAATTAGTTTGTAGATCAAAAGTTTTCAATTGTACAGGGTTTTAGTAGACCACCGCATGACCACTTTGACCTCTTTCATCGACTCTCCTACGGCCTTCTGGTACCTCTAGTCTCGTTCCGATGGGTATCGACCAGAGTCTCCTGAATTAGCATCTACGTGGTGATGGTTTTCCCTCTGCAGCTCGTTTCCCATTAACACTTTTACAGTTCTTTACACAGTTCATTAAACATGGTTCTAAGTTGCCACTTTGTCCTGCTCATTCAACACAGCCCGGTTCTTATTGCTTCTCCCCTCAACTCACCAGCTGTGGTGAACCACTTTGATTTTGGCTTTCCTGGAGTCAAGGCCGGTACCATCGACGTGGGAGCTTCCCTCGGTCCTGCTTATCAGCATAAGCTTGCTCAGTGTACAATGGACATCTGCTACATGACACTTTTTCTTTTGTCTGCAGTCTTAGGCTCTCTTCCGCGAAGGTTCTGCAGGTCTGGGATGAAAAGGGCAAGGTCACTATTCTCCTTGCCACCCTCTCGATTCATGCCGCCTTGATTAGCTGTCCTGTCGTGCTGTCTGCCATGCTCGTAATTTGCTCTCTGGATCCACCTTTTATCCCTGTGGGGAAGGGAAAGGGCCGTCAGGAGTGTGCGATTCTGTTGAATTGTCTGACTTTGCCTGACCCTTGTATTGGGACATGTTAGATAAAAAGCTCTGATGTTAGTCTGTTGTCCTTTGTGTTGTGCGAAAATGTTAATGTTGGAAAAGGGTGGGGGAGGCACTGGTTTCGAATGTCCTATGTGCGAAGAGGGGAAAAGTTGTCAAAGGAAGGGGGATACCGCATCTCACCTGTCAGTGACCCATCCCCCGAGGACCTCCCATCCAGGTGATCCTCCCTCAATGCTCCACCCACAGTAACAGGATCCAATAGCGATGGGTGTGTCCTTGCCGCCTGGATGACAGATCCCCAGGGACTAGCTAGCGAGACACCTTCTGTTTTCTCACTGAGTGCACCAGGCAATCTAAAAAGTAAAGAGAATCCTACAGAAATACTGTTGTGAGTCCAAAGGACCATTTTTGTAATGATTTTGCCATCATCGAGTCAAAGACATTTTCTTGTTTTATTTGCAGTGTGAGGGCCATGATAGGATGTTTTTGATACAAGAACAGATTATTATTTACGGATTTCCTGACACAGACCGATCATTAGTTTTGCTTTCTAGGTAGGGAAACTCCTCTTTAGAATATGGCTAGAAAGGCATTTACCCAATCACTCTTAATTCAGTAAAAGTCTTTGTTTGAAACATGAGCCCCATTTGTCCGCCTCTCATTGTTGGTCCCTCAAAGTATCCTGTGCAAAGGTTGTGTGTAGCGCTTTCTGTGGCTATATTTTACTGCTGATAAAGAATATGGGCACTTTTCATACTGTCAAACTTGTGGCATGAGTGTATCCAAACCCAGCATTGATGAGTATAATTCTAAAACAACATGTCAGTTGAAGTCAGAGATCAATAGGATCTGTGGATTTCATAATTGCCCTGTTTCTCTCCTTCACCACTATTGAAAAGTCCTTGAGCAGGTGGGTTTTGACCGGATCACTAAGTACCTTGAGGATAATGACCTTGGAGATCCACTTCAGTCAGGCTTCTGTAGTAAACTCTCCACCAAGACTGCATGTCTCCAACTCTCTCTCTAATGCTACCCACTCCAAACTCTCTTCTATACTCATCTTTGTGGACCTTTCTGCTACTTTTTACACTTTTGAACACTCATCTCTCCAGCTAACAAATCTAATCTTGCCTGTATTGACTCATGCCAGGACATTTGAGTCTTTAAAATTTCTTCAAACACAGAAACATCTGGCCCCACCCCTCCCCTTGTTGGCAATCCCAAGGATCAGTCGTTGGACCTTTGCTTTTCACCAACTATACCTCTGCTCTGGGAAAACATATCTAATCCTTTGGCTTTCAGCATCACCTTTTTGCTGATGACCCTTAACATTTTTTTTCTTTCCCTCTTCCCCAGACAACTGACCACAGGTTCCAAACTGTCTCCCCACAGTTCACCAGTGTATGGCTCTGTGCTGCCTCAAACAGAAGTCATTTGACTCCCAGATTATTAACCTAACCTTCTTGTTCCCTCAACCAGGGCTCAGAATCATCACTACCATTGCTTCTGCTGCTCAAAATTGGGAAAGTGTGTCACTTTTCTACTAACCACTCTGTAAAAACCTGAATCTCCACTTTGTGCTGAGTAAAATAGACTACTTGTTAAGCCTACTCATTGGCCTTCCTCTCCACTCCTTCACTCCTCTGGACAAATCCTCTCTTTTTCTGCCTACAATCTCTACAACATACCCAGATTCTAGCCTACTTCTACCAACCAACAACATGCAGGTTGGCTCTCCATGCACAACTACTCTCTTTTCAAGTTTCTTCTCTTAGTCTACAAAGCTATCAATGGTCTTGCTCCTCAATACCTATCTGATTGTTTCTCAGTTTGCTTACAATCCTGTTCCCTTAGACCCTCCTCCACACTCAATCTCACCATCCCATATCCTCCCTGTGGTTTCAATGTTAATTTACCTATAGTCATTTTTTTATATGGATTTTTTGCTGATTTTCATTCTTTGGAAAAACCCATCGAAAAACAAAGGGGGTGTAGGGAAGGGTATTTTAGGGGTAAGGTGTGGGGGTTCAGGAATAGAGTTAAATTAATAGGGGTGGGAGGTTTGAGAGAGGGCCCAAAAAGAAGAACATCATGTTGTATGGGTTTTCCAAAAAAAACATAATTCAGCAAAAAAAAGTAAAGAAATGACTGACGATAAATGAAAATAGAACCCTTGAGCCTCCTCTCGCTTCTGCTGTTTCTCGCTAATCACCCTGCTCCACTGGAAGACACTGCTCATAACAATCAATGCCAGTTCAACTCTGGATCTCTTCAAATATTGGCATAAACTTCCCTTACTTGCTAAAGAGTTTGCTCCACATGCCCTCTCCCCATCCTCCCGGACCACATCACTGCCTCCAGTGATGCTTAATAATGCAATTTATTATATTTAATTAGTATTCATCTTGCACTTGTAGCATTTGGCCCCTTAGGTAAATGTCACCTTTGATAGTCACCTGTTTTCTTATATACACTGTGTTTCTGTTTGCTTTGTTTTGCCCGTGGTTTATGTCCTAATTTGTTACATCTTAATAACTGATTCACTTTTTGTTCTCATATTTATGCTATTGTGCAGGCAACCTTCATTAAGGATTGGATGGCTGCATTCAATGAAAAGCTGAATTCCCTGGATACTGAGATTATTCCTATTTTGTCAGGGATCAACATCTCTCTCTCTCTCTCTTTCCATCTTTCTCTTTAAATATATATATATATATATATATGTAAAGAAAGAGAGAAGAGGGGAGGGACCGCACTCTCCGTGCACCCAACAAAGTTTGGAAAAGTTCCAATAAAGTTTCCAAAAAAAAGGGAAAAGCGCAGCTCACACAAGGTAGGTAGAAAAAGAGATAAATATTTAATAAATTCTTAGCTGTGCAAAATGCACAGAACAAAAGGCTGGGGAAACAGCATACACAAACAGAGGCAGGACGCCTGTGGGCACGGCCCGCTTACAACGCGTTTCACGCTCAACTGTATATATATATTACATGGCCTGCGGCAGTGGCTGTGCAGTTATGGTTAAGTTTCCCAACTTACAGAAAGCACACTTTTTGGGTAGCTCATAACTTAGGCGCCACTGGAATAATCCTCACCAAACATTGACAAAAAACTGTATATAGCCACCTTGGAAAGAATTTGCGAGTTTGGTGCAGTTTCGTCAAGGGGGTGAAAAAGTTATAGGGGGTCTCACAATGTTTGAAAGTCTCAGAATCACAATGGAAAGAAAATGTTGCTTGCACGTACAGTCCTAACTGCTGTATGAATTTTCACCAAACTTGCGCAAAGATGGGCGGCTTAGTCTCACAAGGAGCTTTTGCAAATTTGGTGTAAAGCTGTCCAGTAGTTTTTTTTTTAAAAATTGCCAAAAAGTTGGTAAACAAATTAGTAATATCTGGGTCCAGTCTGCGGACTCATTTCCTGATCAGGGGGTAGCATGGTGACCACGGAGGCCGAAGACGCATGCTGATTGGATGTTGAAAAATGTGAGGTGCGTCATCATTTTTTAAACGGTCTCCATATTGGATCCCCTGACAGCCGCTATTGTCCGTAGACAGCGTGAATAGAAAAAAGTCTGGAAAATACATTTGGGGTTATTTTGTGGCCAAAAGCGGTGTGGAAATGTTGTGGGATTGGAACAAAAGTTAATAGGTAGCTGATTTCATAGGTGAAAGAAAGCTGTGGAGTTGCCACCAAATCTGTGGCTATTTTCTATTGTCCACAGATGCCATAGGGAGTGGGGAGGTTCAGCGTGAGTTTTGTTATTTGCAGATGTTTTGTATGAACTTGATATGTGGTTTACTTCTATTGTGGTGGCTGTGGCCAGTGGCCATAATTTTGGGGGCATGGCCATGCCCCCAAGAATCTGGCCAATGGCCACAACCATATTTATATGTGTATAGTGATTATAGGTAGGTGGGGGAAGTATACAACATTTGTAATATTGTGGACTGATATAATTGAAGCATATATGGTATTGATGGTATTCATGATTGTAGCAGAGTTGAGGATAGTGCTTATGAAATCTGTATTTGTTTCTTTGTGAAGAAAAATAATAGGATAACAGTGGGTATGTTAACTTAGTTGCATATGATAATAAAGCTGGAATATCTGTTTCTTTTTCTGTGAACAAAAACAGTATAATGTGTAAATAAGATAGTTTAAAACCTTTTATTGCATACAATTGTAAATATAGATTTACTTTTTTGACCCAGATAAGTAGTACATTCTATGTACTATGTTTGGTACAACATTAGTGTCTGATACACTGTTTTTGTATTGACATGAAATAATCATTGGGCCATTGAGAAAATGGCCCAATGAGTACCTTCGCTCTGTCTCAGCTTTACACCAAATTTGCAAAAGCACACTTTTGGCCGTGTGTAAAGCTAGTGAGCTTACAGTTATTTTTGGTACCTA
This sequence comes from Ambystoma mexicanum, assembly GCF_040938575.1. NCBI lineage: Eukaryota > Metazoa > Chordata > Amphibia > Caudata > Ambystomatidae > Ambystoma > Ambystoma mexicanum. Next base: position 593,817,626 of record NC_090937.1, on the reverse strand, counting down.
GTGCATTGTACCTTAGAAGCATTAGTATGGCATCTTGGCCATGTGAGTTTATTTGTATGCTGGAACTATTGTTTGAATTGCAAAAAGTGCATAATATGCCATGATTTGCATTCTGCAAAAGTTAGTGAAATGGAATGAATTCACAATTTGGTATGTATACATAAATCATTAATAAGAGATGTGCTCTCGTGAAACATGGTTGCTGAGAGGGCATGTATGTTTCCACGTGTATGAAATCAGGTTGATTTCATTTGTATGGATGTTTTTGGTTTATAGTACTTGTAGTAAGTACATTAGGAATTTGGGTGGATGTTCCTGTTTGTTTATTGAGAATGTTAACGCTCCTGTACAGTCGTCCAATTCATGCCTTATATCTGAGACACTGTAAGTGCTGTCAGGATTATTTGTGGCATTTCTATAAAGGACAAGTATTTGCAAACTCAACTTTTCCAAGCCGTTTAAGTAGATGTTGTGAACAATTAGTGGCAATTGGAAGAGAAGATTGATTGGTTCATTTGAATAGCAATTTACTGCAGTTTTGTTGCTGAATGTAATTGGACCAGAGAGTTGTGTTTTTTATGCTTTAACAGGCCTGTAGTTGTTTTTTGAGAAAACACATGTCTCTTTGACTTCTGATGGATGTGCAGTTGTTTTTGGACTAGAGAGTTTTGTGGTTGTATTATTTGATTGAGTATCAGTTGATCTTTGTTTTTTCAGTGGTATGGCTGGGAGATCTGCTATAGGTTCTGTTTGTATTAGTTTTCTTTTTAAATGATTTCTTATTTGAGGTACAGGCTACATATCTAAATGGGGTGTACAGTACACATAGCCTGTTGTATTCTAGGATGCAAGGAATGTCAGCATTGCCATTGTTTGCATCAAAATTAATTTGGAATAGACCATTGAGTGTACAGATTTGTGCAAATGCTATGTAACTCATACCTTCTTTAAAGACTGTGCTGCCAAAGTCATCAATGCATTTTCTAGGGTTGGAACTTGTGATTTTTGAATAGTTACAGCATATGCAAGAGACAGAGAGAATTGTTTTCTGCATACGTACATGTATTTAAAAAAAAAGGAAATGTGATTTTGTGCTGCCTATTTTTTTTAAATTCTGCAAGTTTGTCAAAGTGAATGTTGACAAACTGTATGATGTTGTCATGTGGATATGTTTGGAAGTCAACAACTGTACCAATTGCTCTATTTATTAAAGCTTAATTAAACATTGTTCTACATCAAGGTTACAGTTTAGGATTACACTGCAGACACAGAGTTAATACTTTTTCTAATACAACTGTGTTGGAGATCCATTATTCTTAGCTATTTAGTCATGCTGTTGCTTGTTGACACATAGGGAGTGTCATGCATGCACTTCTAATTTGTCTGTGGAGCTGACATGCCGAATGGGTTGCATTTCTTTATTCAGCATTGTATCATTGAATTGACTAAAGCTTGCAAGGGTTGGGATTAAGGACATGCATTTTATGTGTGCTTGAGTTCATTGTTCCATGACATCAGGGGCAGATGTATTTTGCACACATAGCTCATGGATTAGGCTAGTTTCTAAGATGGAGTTTGCATCTTTAGTATGCAGACTAGCTTTATGCCTTTTAAAATGTGAGATCTGCAGAGTGATGCATGTTTTGAGTTAGTTCTCAGTAGTGAAAATGTTGCCAGAGATTTACATTTCCTATTCTTCAGAGTGCGTTATGGCATTGACGGTGTCCTAATGTTTTGAAAAAAAAGTTGCCTTTTTACTGGTGTTAACTGTAGGAGGACTTTGAAAATAATAACGCGTTTTCCGCCAAACATTTCTTTGCAGTCAGTTTTTAGGACTTCTTGCATTCTGAGAAGAAATAAAGCCAACATGAGTTTGGAAACCATGTTTATTTGATCTATTAGGAACACTTTCATTTGTTTGAGAAATCTGCGTACTTCAGTAGCAGCTTCTTATGATCATTTGTATTATTCTAATTTGTGTTGGTATTCTACTGGCAGGAGCACTATTCTGTGTAAAGCTACACCTTATATGTTGTAGGTAGCTAAACCTGTGGGGGCTGCTTCACCTGCCGAAAGGTTGTTGTTTATTAGGTTTTGTAGTAATTTGCAGATTTTTTAAATTAAGAATCTTTTACCAGAACCAGCTTCACTACTGACATAGAGGAGCAGAGGTTTAACATTTTTACAGCTACACAGTTTAGTGTCATGTTTAAAACCATGTTCAATTTCTTTAGTGACTTCTAGGTAAATGGTGAGTTGTCCATCATTTAGCTGTAATTTCAACACTGACAAGTCTTCCTCAGAATGTTCATACTGAAACATGGTATTTTCTACCTCAGTCATGGCTATTTCTGGTTCATTTAGAGTGGTTCTCCAAGTGTTTCTTGGCTTCCTGTAAGGGAAGGTTGAATGCCCTCAGGAGTGTCTTTATCTAGTTAAACTTCAATGGGCCTCATTCCGAGATTGGAGGTAGTCATGGCGCTATTTGCGCCATGACTGCCTCCAATAACGGGTCCGGCACCGGTCTTGTTCAATGGGGACTTACCAGTGCAGTCCGACCCAGGCGGGACCCGTAAGTCCCCATTGAACAAACCATTCCCCATTCCCATTTGAGCCCCCATCGGGCCCAATGGGAATGGGGAGGGAGCTAATAACGGGCTTGCGACGAGCAAGCCCGTTATTAGCGCACTGGTCCCTTAGGAGGACCCGTAAGGGACGTGTGGTCTGACCACACGTTCCTTACGGTTCCCTCCAAGGGACCTCGGAATCGGGCGGTAAGTGATTACCGGCATCGGTCTCCTTACCGGGGCCCGGTACACCTTACCGCCCAACTCGTAATGACCCCAATGTCTTCCTCTTGTTGGCATTCATTGCCAAACATTTATTTGCATTGTTTGAAATTGAGATTTGATATTCTGCTTTAATTTCCTTTCAATGTAGCTTCAAATGAGTCATAGTCACTTAGAAATGTGTCTTCTTTTGTCCAAGGTTTAAAAAGTTGCAGTAGTGCCATGTAATACAGTTATCTATATTGCAGAGATTTACATGATAACTTTATACGATTAATTAGGCTGGGTTTAATAAGTTTCATTAAGCTTCCTTCACAAGTTGAGACTGAATATTTGCCTGTTGTCTTGTGTGGTGTGACAATGATTTTGTAGGAGTAGTTATGGGCTATGTCATACTGGCACATGTTTTCCAAAGCAGTACTTCTGTTTGGGTAGTATGTGTCAATTAAATTGTTTTTTTTTTAAATATCCTGGCTGTTGAGGTCATTTGTGGCTATTGGTTCTTCCTCTTGATAGCATTTTAGTATTCTTTTTTCGAGCTGGAGCAATGTTATCCAGACAGTGTGTTCAGATTTGCCCTATAAGGCTGTACCTGTTAAACGGTCTGCAGCTTTGCAGCACCTGCATTCTCTATGAGAGAGCATTTTTATACCGAAGCTGTACAATTTTTGTGACAGAGTTTTGTCAGCTGATATGTCATCACAGAGGTTCTTTAGCTCTGTTTTCTCAGCTTTGGTGAGATAGGCTCTGACATATCTTGCAAATGCAGTGGAACTGTCTGCAATGTATTGTATGTCTATGTTTGCATTCCACAACAGGGCAATTATTGCATTGTAATCATTGATTTACTTGAATGCTTTATCCCTTTTAATGGTGTATGTGTGTTTTAGGGTATTTTCCTTTTACACTGTGTCTAACATAAGACATCAAGCTATTTACTTTTCCTTTGTTGCAAACTGGTCTAGGGAAGCCAAAGCAACATATGGTATAGTATTTACCTTTGTTTTGATATCTACGCTGGCAGTATTTGCTTCATTTATGTTTTTGAAAATGTAAGATTTATGTACGTAGGTCATTATCTGTGGTTTCTGAAGGGATGTTACAGATAATGTATTTTTCAATAGACTGTAAAACATTGGTGTCACTGTCATGGGCAAATATGGGAGCATATTTTATCCACAAAAGCATGTGGATGTGTGGTGTTCCTCTGGATTGATATTCTTTTCTCCAAAATAAGTGTTGCACTTCTCCAAGCGGAGAGGTAGTTTTGTTGCAGATGCAGTGCAGCATGGCAATGAAGCAATGGTGAAAGTATCTTGATACATTGACAGGGTCAAGTGAACAGTTCTCCTGGCATTTATATATCTATTCCATCTTCATTTTGGTTTGCAGTTGTAAGAAGTCATGCAAGTCATCACATGCGTACTCTGCACAGCTTAACGTAACAAGTCATGTTGGTGTGCCTAGGTTCCTTTGCATACAACGTACATACGCATGACTTTGGAACCAATATTCTTTTGTACCATGCATCTTTGTCAACAGATTTGTGATAGCTGGGTAGCAGAGATGTTAACAAAATTACAGCCTCTTTTTAATATGTGTGCCACTCCATAACATAGAGCTGGTAGTTCACTTTTGAACAGAGTTGGAAAATGTATTCTACATTTTGTCTAAATCTAGGGTCTTCACAATACATTTGTAAAGAGTGACATTCTGATGCACTGATTTGTGTGGGCTTTTCATCATATCTTCCTCCTTTTCCTGTAGGAAAGAGTAGAGGAAAAGAACGTGCTTCTACACTTTTTCCCATATTCTCATTGGGGATTCTTTGTCTTGATACATTTAATATGTTTCTAATGCATGGTCAATGATGTCTTTTGGGTGTAGTGGGTGAATTGTATACTGGTCTAAAATGTTGACTGCAGTGGATTAACAGGATCTACATGTTCAAATTGGCCAGTTCCTGGTGACTCTTGAATTATTTGGGTGGTTTTCCTCTATATTTATATCTTTGTAGTATTCATTGTTTTCTTTTAGATATTGTAGGGATTGTCTAACTTTGTTGTCTTTTGTTGGTGCACCATTAATTAGTTCAATCAAAGATTGATCTATTGGTCATTGTAATCCTAGTTTTTCTACATGTTATTAAAGATATAATTGCAAATATACTACTTTGCCACGGATGACTTTAGTGACTCATATTGAGGTAATTTGGCTGTTTTCGTTTTAAGGTGTATTATAGCTTAAAATGGGTGTACTGTTTGGATTATGATGCTCTCATACATGTAAAATTGTTGGAGAGCCTTTGGAGGAGGGAATATTTCTAAGCTAATTGTGATAGCACATGATGGCATTTGGTAATTGTCAAGCTTTGTGTTGCAGTGTGTGTAAAAAATTGAGGGTTAATTGTTTTCTGTTTATTTTCTGTTGTTAGATATATATCTAATTTGAACCATTAGGATTTGTCATTGTCCTCTATTTTGTAGGCCACAGCTACTAATTTTGTGCTCTATTTTCAAAACAAACATTCTGTGAGAACAGACACATGCTTGGTTTGTTATTTCAAAAGATGTGTTTTGAAACGTTGCTACTTCTTTTTTGTATGTGTTTGTTAGGAGGTTGGCGTGTGTGAGTTTTCAGTAATGTTTTCTGAAGTTTACTTTGGATGTGCTGTATTTGTTGAAGGAGTTATTGGGAGGTTCCATGTCAGATAATGTCTTTTCAAATTGTGCAGTTCTAGAGCAGTACTTTTTGCATAGTGTAGTCTATGCACAAAATTCTCTTAATGGCATTGGTGTGTTACTAACATTTTGCTGTTGTGAAAGATGCTTTAGCAAGCAGTTCCTAAAATGCAGGCTAATCAATGTCATCAGAGGGCAGTGTGGCTGTGCACTGGACAAATATCCATGGTTTGCAAAGATTTCATTTTACTTTAGTCTGTTAGTTTCACATAGTGAATGAGGAATTGCCGTAAAGATTTAAAGGATTTTTGGCATGTGTTACACATTGAGCTGCATGCCCATTTGTACACAGGATGGTTTGTTTGGTTGAAAGGAACATTTGGTTGCAAGTTTGTTGGGGATGTCTTTTCTTAAAGGTTTTTTTTTTTTACCATAATGCTGTCTCCTACCATTTCATACCCTTGGCCATTACTGTGTATGGCAATTATTTTTTTTCTGTTCATGTTTATAACCGTCTTCTTTATAATATTGTTCTGTGATGTTTGTGTGAATCCATTTACCTTCACTGAAGTTTAAAAAAGTACCTATATTGACATTGCACATGTTTAGAAGTAGATTTTGTAATGCATTGATACATTTAGTTAGTGGTTTCTTTCTGTTTAAAATTAATATAAACAATTTAATATTAATATAAACATTGTTCTCTTTACTAGAAATTCAATTAGTCTCCTGCAGTAGTTCTTAATGGCAGATTGTGACTTTTCAGCAGTTTTTTATGAGATTGTGAAGAACTCTACGGTAGAACTTTTTCTGTAACACTAATTTTTGGGATTGCTTTTTTATAGTGGATATGTTAACACTGTTAGGATCATTAGTAGGTCTGCTTTTCTTTGTATATCTTATTTTACTTTTACTTCTTGCAGTTTTAGTCGTGGCTGGTTTAGTTTTCTTGAGTGAGTTTACTAGCTCTTTTGTTTTGATGTTATCAAAACATTGTTTTAGAGGTGGGTGACTATATGGCTTGATTATATTCCTGCCTGCTCTATTTTTCCTTTATATTTTACAGAGTTGCTTTTTGGAAGGCATTTTGTTGTGTCTGTTGGGAAAAGAGAAAGTTTGGGTTCAAAAGTTGTGGAATGTATATGGATGCATTGTGCATGGGTGGGTGGGTGTGATTGTAGAGATGAATATAGTGCTGTGTGATTGTGTAGTGGGATGATAGTTGTGGGTGGGAAGGTTGTAAGAGTGTGTACAGGTGCAATGGGCATGGGTTAGTGAGTAAGAGCGTGGTGATGTGAATTAATATGTAGGTACATGTGATGTTTTGAGGAAAACAGTTGGTGTTATAATGGTGGTGTTCAGATGGGAATAGAAAGAGTTTGCATGGGGTCTCATTACACGGATGGCGGTAGGGATTTACCGGTGCCGGTAAAATACCAGTACCGGTAAATCCCTACCGCCTTACTACGAGGTCCCTTTGCGGGTTGGGGGATTTAACGCCTGCTTTTTGCAGGCGTTAAAATCCAACCCGCTAAGGGACCTCGGAGCTAATTACGGCACCGCAAAATTGCAGTGCCGTAATTAGCGCCTTCCCCATAGAGCCCTATGGGGCAGAAATAGGAATGGGGAAGGGCAATGGCGGAAGGGGGATTTACCGCCCCTCCAACCTTGGAATGGGGCGGTAAATCCCCTTTCCGCCAAGGCAGTGCCGGTATATTACCGGCATAAGCCATGGCGCTAATAGCGCCATGGCTCACCGCCTACCGTGTAATGAGGCCCATGGTGTAATATAATGAGTAAGAGTGAAATAAATTTTTGATTTGAAAACAATACTCTAGGCTAATATATAGTGAACCCACATTGTTAAATCATAGCGAGATGCGTACTATGTTAAGGTACTACCTTTGTGGGATGTGAAGAGTGTTCTTTTTTCCGTAACTGTCTTTGGGAATTTTCTGCTTTCCTGTAATTGTAAAAGAAAGTTAGTAGGTGTATATGGTAATGGTCAAGTACTTTTAGTAAGAGAGGTTGTTATTTATGAAGGTAGGAGGAGTTTTTGGCAAATTAGCTACTACAGTTGTGTTATGTTATTTTGCATTTATATAGCGCCTTATATACCATTGGTATGGTCTTAAGGCGCTGGTAGGTTGAACGCCCTTGGGAACCAAAGTTCAGGACAGTAGAGAGAGTAGAGAGAGTCAAGGTGCCTGTGAGCACCGTGTATGTGTGCAGCTGGTGCGGTATTCATGTAATAGCTGCTTCTTAGCGGTAGGTGTGGTGGTTGAGAGATCAGTAGTATGTGTTCGTTCTGGCAGGATTTATCTAGACCGAATGTGGCTGCATCAGGCCTGAGGAGAACGCCTGGCTAGGGGGTGTGTAACCAGCAGTGTTTACTTAGAATGATGTGGAGTGAGCGGCAGATGTTGGTATGAGAACAGTTATACCGAATGGTGTCATAGTATCTCTGTGTTCTAGTTGAGTGGTGGTGTATAGAAGAGAGTAAGCGTGGTGGTGAGATATGATGGGTTATATGCTCTTTCAAACGTTCCCTGCAGTCCAAACCATACTATGTACGTCACGCCTCATGCATTCATCTGTTTTGCTCACTCACCCGCTCTACACACTCGTCCGTTTTATGTTTTATGTCCTCACACGCACTATGCATTCACCCCCTCTGCCCACTCACCCCCTCTGCTCACTCACCCCCTCTATGCACTCACCCCCTCTACGCACTCACCCTCTCTACGCACTCACTCCCTCTACGCACTCACCCCCTCTATGCACTCACCCCCTCTACGCACTCATCCCCTCCACGCCCTGATAACCTCCACGCACTCATACCCTCCACGCACTCATCCCCTCCATGCACTCATCCCTTCCACGTACTCATCCCTTCCGCGCAGTCATCCCTTCCACGTATTCATCTCTTCCACGCAGTCATCCCCTCCACGCACTCATCTCTTCCACGAGTTCATCCCCTCCATGCACTCATCCCCTCCACACACTCATCCCTTCCACGTATTCATTCCTTCCACGCACACTCATCCCTTCCACACAGAGAGGCTATTGGGCACACTTCTAAATTGACTTTTCACAGAGAGGCTATTGGGCACACTTCTAAATGGACTTTTCACAGAGATGCTATTGGGCACACTTCTAAATTGACTTTTCACAGAGAGGCTATTGGGTACACTTCTAAATTCAACATTTCATAGAGAGGCTATTGGGCACACTTTAATTCAACTTCTAAATGCACTTCTAAATTCAACTTTCACATAGAGGCTATTGGGCACACTTCTAAATGCACTTACCACAGAGAGGCTATTGGGCACACTTCTAACTGCACTTTCCACAGAGAGGCTATTGGGCACACTTCTAACTGCACTTTCCACAGAGAGGCTATTGGGCACACTTCTAAATTGAACTTCTAAATGCACTTCTAAATTCAACTTTCACATAGAGGCTATTGGGCACACTTCTAAATGCACTTTCCACAGAGAGGCTATTGGGCACACTTCTAAATTGAACTTCTAAATGCACTTCTAAATTCAACTTTCACAGAGAGGCTGTGGGCACACTTCTAAACGCAACTTCTAAATGCACTTCTAAATTCTACTTTCACCGAGACGCTATTGGGCACACTACTAAAGTCAACTTTTCACAGAGAGGCTATTGGGCACACTTCTAAGTTCAACTTTCACAGCGAGGCTATTGGGCACACTTCTAAATTCAACTTTTCACAGAGAGCCTATTGGGCACACTTTTATATTCAGCTTCTAAATGCACTTCTAAATTCAACTTTCACAGAGAGGCTATTGGGCACACTTCTGAATGCACTTTCCACAGTGAGACTATTGGGTACACTTCTAAATTCATCTTTCAGAGAGGCTATTGGGCGCACTTCTAAATGCACTTTTCACAGCGAGGCTATTGGGCACACTTCTAAATGCACTTTTCACAGAGAGGATATTGGGCACACTTCTAAATTCAACTTCTAAGTGCACTTCTAAATTCAACTTTCACAGAGAGGCAATTGGGCATACTTCTAAATTCAACTTCTAAATGCACTTCTAGATTCAACTTTCGCAGAGAGTCTATTGGGCACACTTCTAAATACAACTTTCACATAAAAGCTGTTGGGAACACTTCTCGATTCAACTTTCACAGAGATGCTATTGGGTACACTTCTAAATTCGACTTCTAAATGCACTTCTAAATTCAGCTTTCACAGAGAGGCTATTGGGAACACTTCTAGATTCAACTTGCACCTAGAAGCTATTGGGTAAATACAATTTTCACAGGAGGCTATTGGGCATACTTCTAAATACAGCTTTCACAGAGAGGCTATTGGGCACACTTCTAGATTCAACTTTCACAGAGAGGCTATTGGGCACACTTCTAAATTCAACTTTCCATGAGTGGCTGTTGGGTACGCTTCTAAATACAATTTTCACAGAGAGGCTGTTGGGCACACTTCTAAATTCATTTTTCACATTGAGGCTATGGGGCACACTTCTAAATTCAACTTTCCATGAGCGGCTATTGGGTACGCTTCTAAATACAATTTTCACAGGAGGCTATTGGGCACACTTCTAAATACAGCTCTCAGAGGCTATTGGGCATACTTGTAAATTCAATTTTCAATGAGCGGTTATTGGGCACGCTTCTAAATTCAGCTTTCAATGAGGGGCTATTGGGGACACTTCTAAATTCACAGAGTGGTTATTGGGCACACTTTAATTTCAACTTTCCATAAACAGCTATTGGGCGCACTTCTAAATTCACAGAGAGGCTATTGGGCAGAACTTCTAAGTGCTATTGGGTACACTTCTAAATGCAATTGGGCATATTTCTAAATGCAACTTTCTTCAGAGAGGCTATTGGTCACAACTTCTAAATGCAATTGTGGACACTTCTAAATTCAACTTTCCTCAGAGAGACTATTGGGCACAGCTTCTAAATGCAATTGGGTACTCTTCTAAATGCAATTGGGCACACGTCTAACTGCAACTTTTCTCAGAGAGGCTATTGGGCACAACTTCTAAATGGAATTGGGTACACTTCTAAATGCAATTGGACACACTTCTAACTGCAACTTTCCTCATAGAGGCTATTGGGCACAACTTCTAAATGTGATTGGGTACACTTCTAAATGCAATTGGGCACACTTCTAGATGCAGCTTTTCTTGGAGAGGCTGTTGGGCACAACTTCTAAATGTGGTTGGGTACACTTCTAAATGCAATTGGGCACACTTCTAAATGCAATTTTTCTCAGAGAGGCTATTGGGCACAACTTCCAAGTGCAACTTTTCTTAGAGAGGCTATTGTGCACAACTTCTAAATGCAACTTTTCTCAGAGAGGCTATTGGGCACAACTTCTAAATGTGATTGGGTACACTTCTAAATGCAACTTTTCTCAGAGAGAATATTGGGCCCAACTTCTGAATGCAATTGGGGATAGTTCTAAATTCAGCTTTTCTCAGAGACACTATTGGGCACATCTTCTAAATGCAACTTTTCTCAGAGAGGCTATTGGGCACAATTTCTAAATGCAACTTTTCTCAGAGAGGCTGTTGGGCACAACTTCTAAATGCAACTTTTCTCAGAGAGACTATTGGGAACAAACTTCTAAATTGAACTTTTCTCAGAGAGGCTATTGGGCACAACTTCTAAATGCGATTGGGTAAACTTCTAAATGCAATTGGGCACACTTCTAGATGCAGCTTTTCTTGGAGAGGCTGTTGGGCACAACTTCTAAATGTGGTTGGGTACACTTCTAAATGCAGTTGGGGACACTTCAAAATTCAACTTTTCTCAGAGAGACTATTGGGCACAACTTCTGAATGCCACTTTTCTCAGGGAGGCCATTGGGCATATTTCTAAATGAAACTTTCTTCAGAGAGGCTATTGGTCACAACTTCTAAATGCAATTGGGGACACTTCTAAATTCAACTTTCCTCAGAGAGACTATTGGGCACAACTTCTAAATCCAATTGGGTACTCTTCTAAATGCAATTGGGCACACTTCTAACTGCAACTTTTCTCAGAGAGGCTATTGGGCACAACTTCTAAATGCAATTGGGTACACTTCTAAATGCAATTGGGCAAACTTCTAACTGCAACTTTCCTCATAGAGGCTATTGGGCACAACGTCTAAATGTGATTGGGTACACTTCTAAATGCAATTGGGCACACTTCTAGATGCAGCTTTTCTTGGAGAGGCTGTTGGGAACAACTTCTAAATGTGGTTGGGTACACTTCTAAATGCAATTGGGCACACTTCTAAATGCATTTTTTTCTCATAGAGGCTATTGGGCACAACTTCCAAGTGCAACTTGTCTTAGAGAGGCTATTGTGCACAACTTCTAAATGCAACTTTCCTCAGACAGGCTATTGGGCACAACTTCTAAATGTGATTGGGTACACTTCTAAATGCAATTGGGCACACTTCTAAATGCAACTTTTCTCAGAGAGACTATTGGGCCCAACTTCTGAATGCAATTGGGGATATTTCTAAATTCAGCTTTTCTCAGAGACACTATTGGGCACAACTTCTAAATGCAACTTTTCTCAGAGAGGCTATTGGGCACAATTTCTAAATGCAACTTTTCTCAGAGAGGCTGTTGGGCACAACTTCTAAATGAAACTTTTCTCAGAGAGACTATTGGGAACAAACTTCTAAATTTAACTTTTCTCAGAGAGGCTATTGGGCACAACTTCTAAATGCAACTTTTCTCAGAGAGGCTATTGGGCACAACTTCTAAATGCGATTGGGTAAACTTCTAAATGCAACTTTTCTCAGAGAGGCTATTGGGCACAACTTCAAAATGCGATTGGGTAAACTTCTAAATGCAATTGGGCACACTTCTAAATGCAACTTTTCTCAGAGAGGCTATTGGTCACAACTTCTAAATGCAATTGGGTACACTTCTAAATGCAGTTGGGCACACTTCTAAATGCAATTGGGGACACTTCTAGATTCAACTTTTCTCAGAGAGACTATTGGGCACAACTTCTAAATGCAATTGGGGACACTTCTAAATGCAATTGGGCACACTTCTAACTGCAACTTTCCTCATAGAGGCTATTGGGCACAACTTCTAAATGTGATTGGGTACACTTCTAAATGCAATTGGGCACACTTCTAGATGCAGCTTTTCTTGGAAAGGCTGTTGGGCACAACTTCTAAATGTGGTTGGGTACACTTCTAAATGCAATTGGGCACACTTCTAAATGCATTTTTTCTCAGAAAGGCTATTGGGCACAACTTCCAAGTGCAACTTTTCTTAGAGAGGCTATTGTGCACAACTTCTAAATGCAACTTTTCTCAGAGAGGCTATTGGGCACAACTTCTAAATGTGATTGGGTACACTTCTAAATGCAATTGGGCACACTTCTAAATGCAAATTTTCTCAGAGAGACTATTGGGCCCAACTTCTGAATGCAATTGGGGATATTTCTAAATTCAGCTTTTCTCACAGACACTATTGGGCACAACGTCTAAATGCAACTTTTCTCAGAGAGGCTATTGGGCACAACTTCTAAATGCAACTTTTCTCAGAGAGACTATTGGGAACAAACTTCTAAATTTAACTTTTCTCAGAGAGGCTATTGGGCACAACTTCTAAATGCGATTGGGTAAACTTCTAAATGCAACTTTTCTCAGAGAGGCTATTGGTCACAACTTCTAAATGCAATTGGGTACACTTCTAAATGCAGTTGGGCACACTTCTAAATGCAATTGGGTAAACTTCTAAATGCAATTGGGCACACTTCTAAATGCAACTTTTCTCAGAGAGGCTATTGGTCACAACTTCTAAATGCAATTGGGTACACTTCTAAAGGCAGTTGGGCACACTTCTAAATGCAATTGGGGACACTTCTAGATTCAACTTTTCTCAGAGAGACTATTGGGCACAAATTCTAAATGCAATTGGGGACACTTCTAAATGCAGTTGGGCACACTTCTAATGCAATTGGGGACACTTCTAAATTCAACTTTTCTCAGAGAGATTATTGGGCACAACTTCTAAATGCAAATGGGGACATTTCTAAATTCAACTTTTCTCGCAGAGATTATTGAGCACAACTTCTAAATGCAAATGGGGACATTTCTAAATTCAACTTTTCACAGAGAGGCTATTGGGCACAACTTGTAAATGCAACTTTTCTCAGAGAGGCTATTGGGCACAACTTCTAAATGCAACTTTCTCAGAGAGGCTATTGGGTACAACTTCTAACTGCAACTTTTCCTAGGGAGACTATTGGGCACAGCTTCAAATGAAATTTTCTCAGAGAGGCTATTGGGCACAGCTTCTAAATGCAACTTTTCTCAGAGTGGCTATTGGGCACAACTTCTAAATGAGATTGGGTACACTTCTAAATGCAATTGGGCACACTTCTAGATGCAGCTTTTCTTGGAGAGGCTGTTGGGCACAACTTCTAAATGTGGTTGGGTACACTTCTAAATGCAATTGGGCACACTTCTAAATGCAATTTTTCTCAGAGAGGCTATTGGGCACAACTTCCAAGTGCAACTTTTCTTAGAGAGGCTATTGTGCACAACTTCTAAATGCAACTTTTCTCAGAGAGGCTATTGGGCACAACTTCTAAATGTGATTGGGTACACTTCTAAATGCAACTCTTCTCAGAGAGAATATTGGGCCCAACTTCTGAATGCAATTGGGGATAGTTCTAAATTCAGCTTTTCTCAGAGACACTATTGGGCACATCTTCTAAATGCAACTTTTCTCAGAGAGGCTATTGGGCACAATTTCTAAATGCAACTTTTCTCAGAGAGGCTGTTGGGCACAACTTCTAAATGCAACTTTTCTCAGAGAGACTATTGGGAACAAACTTCTAAATTGAACTTTTCTCAGAGAGGCTATTGGGCACAACTTCTAAATGCGATTGGGTAAACTTCTAAATGCAATTGGGCACACTTCTAGATGCAGCTTTTCTTGGAGAGGCTGTTGGGCACAACTTCTAAATGTGGTTGGGTACACTTCTAAATGCAGTTGGGGACACTTCAAAATTCAACTTTTCTCAGAGAGACTATTGGGCACAACTTCTGAATGCCACTTTTCTCAGGGAGGCCATTGGGCATATTTCTAAATGAAACTTTCTTCAGAGAGGCTATTGGTCACAACTTCTAAATGCAATTGGGGACACTTCTAAATTCAACTTTCCTCAGAGAGACTATTGGGCACAACTTCTAAATCCAATTGGGTACTCTTCTAAATGCAATTGGGCACACTTCTAACTGCAACTTTTCTCAGAGAGGCTATTGGGCACAACTTCTAAATGCAATTGGGTACACTTCTAAATGCAATTGGGCACACTTCTAACTGCAACTTTCCTCATAGAGGCTATTGGGCACAACGTCTAAATGTGATTGGGTACACTTCTAAATGCAATTGGGCACACTTCTAGATGCAGCTTTTCTTGGAGAGGCTGTTGGGAACAACTTCTAAATGTGGTTGGGTACACTTCTAAATGCAATTGGGCACACTTCTAAAGGCATTTTTTCTCATAGAGGCTATTGGGCACAACTTCCAAGTGCAACTTGTCTTAGAGAGGCTATTGTGCACAACTTCTAAATGCAAATGGGGACATTTCTAAATTCAATTTTCACAGAGAGGCTATTGGGCACAACTTGTAAATGCAACTTTTCTCAGAGAGGCTATTGGGTACAACTTCTAACTGCAACTTTTCCTAGGGAGACTATTGGGCACAGCTTCAAATGAAATTTTCTCAGAGAGGCTATTGGGCACAGCTTCTAAATGCAACTTTTCTCAGAGTGGCTATTGGGCACAACTTCTAAATGAGATTGGGTACACTTCTAAATGCAATTGGGCACACTTCTAGATGCAGCTTTTCTTGGAGAGGCTGTTGGGCACAACTTCTAAATGTGGTTGGGTACACTTCTAAATGCAATTGGGCACACTTCTAAATGCAATTTTTCTCAGAGAGGCTATTGGGCACAACTTCCAAGTGCAATTTTTCTTAGAGAGGCTATTGTGCACAACTTCTAAATGCAACTTTTCTCAGAGAGGCTATTGGGCACAACTTCTAAATGTGATTGGGTACACTTCTAAATGCAACTTTTCTCAGAGAGAATATTGGGCCCAACTTCTGAATGCAATTGGGGATAGTTCTAAATTCAGCTTTTCTCAGAGACACTATTGGGCACATCTTCTAAATGCAACTTTTCTCAGAGAGGCTATTGGGCACAATTTCTAAATGCAACTTTTCTCAGAGAGGCTGTTGGGCACAACTTCTAAATGCAACTATTCTCAGAGAGACTATTGGGAACAAACTTCTAAATTGAACTTTTCTCAGAGAGGCTATTGGGCACAACTTCTAAATGCGATTGGGTAAACTTCTAAATGCAATTGGGCACACTTCTAGATGCAGCTTTTCTTGGAGAGGCTGTTGGGCACAACTTCTAAATGTGGTTGGGTACACTTCTAAATGCAGTTGGGGACACTTCAAAATTCAACTATTCTCAGAGAGACTATTGGGCACAACTTCTGAATGCCACTTTTCTCAGGGAGGCCATTGGGCATATTTCTAAATGAAACTTTCTTCAGAGAGGCTATTGGTCACAACTTCTAAATGCAATTGGGGACACTTCTAAATTCAACTTTCCTCAGAGAGACTATTGGGCACAACTTCTAAATCCAATTGGGTACTCTTCTAAATGCAATTGGGCACACTTCTAACTGCAACTTTTCTCAGAGAGGCTATTGGGCACAACTTCTAAATGCAATTGGGTACACTTCTAAATGCAATTGGGCACACTTCTAACTGCAACTTTCCTCATAGAGGCTATTGGGCACAACGTCTAAATGTGATTGGGTACACTTCTAAATGCAATTGGGCACACTTCTAGATGCAGCTTTTCTTGGAGAGGCTGTTGGGAACAACTTCTAAATGTGGTTGGGTACACTTCTAAATGCAATTGGGCACACTTCTAAAGGCATTTTTTTCTCATAGAGGCTATTGGGCACAACTTCCAAGTGCAACTTGTCTTAGAGAGGCTATTGTGCACAACTTCTAAATGCAACTTTCCTCAGAGAGGCTATTGGGCACAACTTCTGAATGCAATTGGGGATATTTCTAAATTCAGCTTTTCTCAGAGACACTATTGGGCACAACTTCTAAATGCAACTTTTCTCAGAGAGGCTATTGCGCACAATTTCTAAATGCAATTGGGGATATTTCTAAATTCAGCTTTTCTCAGAGACACTATTGGGCACAACTTCTAAATGCAACTTTTCTCAGAGAGGCTATTGGGCACAATTTCTAAATGCAACTTTTCTCAGAGAGGCTGTTGGGCACAACTTCTAAATGAAACTTTTCTCAGAGAGACTATTGGGAACAAACTTCTAAATTTAACTTTTCTCAGAGAGGCTATTGGGCACAACTTCTAAATGCAACTTTTCTCAGAGAGGCTATTGGGCACAACTTCTAAATGCGATTGGGGATATTTCTAAATTCAGCTTTTCTCAGAGACACTATTGGGCACAACTTCTAAATGCAACTTTTCTCAGAGAGGCTATTGGGCACAATTTCTAAATGCAACTTTTCTCAGAGAGGCTGTTGGGCACAACTTCTAAATGAAACTTTTCTCAGAGAGACTATTGGGAACAAACTTCTAAATTTAACTTTTCTCAGAGAGGCTATTGGGCACAACTTCTAAATGCAACTTTTCTCAGAGAGGCTATTGGGCACAATTTCTAAATGCAACTTTTCTCAGAGAGGCTGTTGGGCACAACTTCTAAATGAAACTTTTCTCAGAGAGACTATTGGGAACAAACTTCTAAATTTAACTTTTCTCAGAGAGGCTATTGGGCACAACTTCTAAATGCGACTTTTCTCAGAGAGGCTATTGGGCACAACTTCTAAATGCGATTGGGTAAACTTCTAAATGCAACTTTTCTCAGAGAGGCTATTGGGCACAACTTCAAAACGCGATTGGGTAAACTTCTAAATGCAATTGGGCACACTTCTAAATGCAACATTTCTCAGAGAGGCTATTGGTCACAACTTCTAAATGCAATTGGGTACACTACTAAATGCAGTTGGGCACACTTCTAAATGCAATTGGGGACACTTCTAGATTCAACTTTTCTCAGAGAGACTATTGGGCACAACTTCTAAATGCAATTGGGGACACTTCTAAATGCAATTGGGCACACTTCTAACTGCAACTTTCCTCATAGAGGCTATTGGGCACAACTTCTAAATGTGATTGGGTACACTTCTAAATGCAATTGGGCACACTTCTAGATGCAGCTTTTCTTGGAAAGGCTGTTGGGCACAACTTCTAAATGTGGTTGGGTACACTTCTAAATGCAATTGGGCACACTTCTAAATGCATTTTTTCTCAGAAAGGCTATTGGGCACAACTTCCAAGTGCAACTTTTCTTAGAGAGGCTATTGTGCACAACTTCTAAATGCAACTTTTCTCAGAGAGGCTATTGGGCACAACTTCTAAATGTGATTGGGTACACTTCTAAATGCAATTGGGCACACTTCTAAATGCAACTTTTCTCAGAGAGACTATTGGGCCCAACTTCTGAATGCAATTGGGGATATTTCTAAATTCAGCTTTTCTCACAGACACTATTGGGCACAACGTCTAAATGCAACTTTTCTCAGAGAGGCTATTGGGCACAACTTCTAAATGCAACTTTTCTCAGAGAGACTATTGGGAACAAACTTCTAAATTTAACTTGTCTCAGAGAGGCTATTGGGCACAACTTCTAAATGCGATTGGGTAAACTTCTAAATGCAACTTTTCTCAGAGAGGCTATTGGGCACAACTTCAAAACGCGATTGGGTAAACTTCTAAATGCAATTGGGCACACTTCTAAATGCAACTTTTCTCAGAGAGGCTATTGGTCACAACTTCTAAATGCAATTGGGTACACTTCTAAATGCAGTTGGGCACACTTCTAAATGCAATTGGGGACACTTCTAGATTCAACTTTTCTCAGAGAGACTATTGGGCACAAATTCTAAATGCAATTGGGGACACTTGTAAATGCAGTTGGGCACACTTCTAATGCAATTGGGTAAACTTCTAAATGCAACTTTTCTCAGAGAGGCTATTGGTCACAACTTCTAAATGCAATTGGGTACACTTCTAAATGCAGTTGGGCACACTTCTAAATGCAATTGGGGACACTTCTAGATTCAACTTTTCTCAGAGAGACTATTGGGCACAAATTCTAAATGCAATTGGGGACACTTCTAAATGCAGTTGGGCACACTTCTAATGCAATTGGGGACACTTCTAAATTCAACTTTTCTCAGAGAGATTATTGGGCACAACTTCTAAATGCAAATGGGGACATTTCTAAATTCAACTTTTCTCGCAGAGATTATTGAGCACAACTTCTAAATGCAAATGGGGACATTTCTAAATTCAACTTTTCACAGAGAGGCTATTGGGCACAACTTGTAAATGCAACTTTTCTCAGAGAGGCTATTGGGCACAACTTCTAAATGCAACTTTCTCAGAGAGGCTATTGGGTACAACTTCTAACTGCAACTTTTCCTAGGGAGACTATTGGGCACAGCTTCAAATGAAATTTTCTCAGAGAGGCTATTGGGCACAGCTTCTAAATGCAACTTTTCTCAGAGAGGCTATTGGGCACAACTTCAAAACGCGATTGGGTAAACTTCTAAATGCAATTGGGCACACTTCTAAATGCAACTTTTCTCAGAGAGGCTATTGGTCACAACTTCTAAATGCAATTGGGTACACTTCTAAATGCAGTTGGGCACACTTCTAAATGCAATTGGGGACACTTCTAGATTCAACTTTTCTCAGAGAGACTATTGGGCACAAATTCTAAATGCAATTGGGGACACTTCTAAATGCAGTTGGGCACACTTCTAATGCAATTGGGTAAACTTCTAAATGCAACTTTTCTCAGAGAGGCTATTGGTCACAACTTCTAAATGCAATTGGGTACACTTCTAAATGCAGTTGGGCACACTTCTAAATGCAATTGGGGACACTTCTAGATTCAACTTTTCTCAGAGAGACTATTGGGCACAAATTCTAAATGCAATTGGGGACACTTCTAAATGCAGTTGGGCACACTTCTAATGCAATTGGGGACACTTCTAAATTCAACTTTTCTCAGAGAGATTATTGGGCACAACTTCTAAATGCAAATGGGGACATTTCTAAATTCAACTTTTCTCGCAGAGATTATTGAGCACAACTTCTAAATGCAAATGGGGACATTTCTAAATTCAACTTTTCACAGAGAGGCTATTGGGCACAACTTGTAAATGCAACTTTTCTCAGAGAGGCTATTGGGCACAACTTCTAAATGCAACTTTCTCAGAGAGGCTATTGGGTACAACTTCTAACTGCAACTTTTCCTAGGGAGACTATTGGGCACAGCTTCAAATGAAATTTTCTCAGAGAGGCTATTGGGCACAGCTTCTAAATGCAACTTTTCTCAGAGTGGCTATTGGGCACAACTTCTAAATGAGATTGGGTACACTTCTAAATGCAATTGGGCACACTTCTAAATGCAACTTTTGTTAGAGAGACTATTGGGCACAACTTCTAAATGCAATTGGGGACACTTCAAAATTCAACTTTTCTCAGAGAGACTATTGGGCACAACTTCTGAATGCCACTTTTCTCAGGGAGGCCATTGGGCACAACTTCTAAATGCAACTTTCTCAAAGAGGCTATTGGTCACAACTTCTAAATGCAATTGGGGACACTTCTAAATTTAACTTTTCTCAGAGAGACTTTTGGGCACAACTTCTGAATGCCACTTTTCTCAGAGTGGCTATTGGGCACGACTTCTAAATGAGATTGGGTACACTTCTAAATGCAATTGGGCACACTTCTAAATGCAACTTTTGTCAGAGAGACTATTGGGCACAACTTCTAAATGCAATTGGGGACACTTCAAAATTCAACTTTTCTCAGAGAGACTATTGGGCACAACTTCTGAATGCCACTTTTCTCAGGGAGGCCATTGGGCACAACTTCTAAATGCAACTTTCTCAGAGAGGCTATTGGTCACAACTTCTAAATGCAATTGGGGACACTTCTAAATTCAACTTTTCTCAGAGAGACTATTGGGCACAACTTCTGAATGCCACTTTTCTCAGAGAGACTATTGGGTACAACTTCTAAATGCAACTTTTCTCAGAGAGGCTATTGGGAACAATTCTAAATGCAACTTTCAGAGAGAGGCTATTGGGCACACTTCTAAATGCTTTCACAGAGAGGCTATTGGGCACTCTTCTAGATTCGCAGAGAGGCTATTGGGAACAATTCTAAATGCAACTTTCACAGAGAGGCTATTGAGCACACTTCTAGATTTACAGAGAGGCTATTGGGAACAATTCTAAATGCAACTTTCACAGAGAGGCTATTGGACACACTTCTAGATTCGCAGAGAGGCTATTGGGAGCAATTCTAAATGCAACTTTCACAGAGAGGCTATTGGGCACACTTCTAAATTAGCAGAGAGGCTATTTGGGAATGATTCTAAATGCAACTTTCACAGAGAGGTTGTTGGGCACACTTGTAAATGCAACTTTTACAGAGAGGATATTGGGCACACTTCTAAATTCACAGACAGGCTATTGGGAACAATTCTAAATGCTTTCACAGAGCGGCTATTGGGCAGACTTCTAAGTGCAACTTTCACAGAGAGGCTATTGGGCACAACTTCTAAATGCAACTTTTCTCAGAGAGGCTATTGGGCACACTTCTAAATTAGCGGAGCGGCTATTGGGCACATTTCTAAATGCAACTTTCTCAGAGAGGCTATTGGGCACACTTCTAAATTAGCGGAGAGGCTATTGGGCACATTTCTAAATGCAACTTTCACAGAGAGGCTATTGGGCAGACTTCTAAATGCAATTTTCACAGCGAGGCTATTGGGATCAATTCTAAGTGCAACTTCCACAGAGAGACTATTGGGCACACTTCTAAATTTGCATAGAGGCTATTGGGAACAGTTCTAAATGTTGAAGTGTTGAAGGTAGAGTGGTAGGGTAGTATGGCGAGAAGTAATTGCTCCTGTCCCTGCCCTTGCCACACTTACTTGTTGGCGGCTTCTTGCTTCTCCTGCGGATGCCTGCAGATACTCCCTGGATCCGTCTTGTTGGAGCCGTCATTTGCCTCGGGGTCCTTAGCCGGTGGTGGCTGCTGGGCAGAGGGTTCCTGATGGGTTGTGAACACGATCCAAGTAACCAATCTTCGGGAGGCGGGAGGGAGGTAAGGCACTATGAAATGGGTAATGCGAGGGTTGGGAGGGGAATCAGGCTACGTGGGTGCGGGGAGGGTGTTCAAAATACAGAAAAGTTACACAAAAGGCCCTCAGAGCGGCACAAAGGATTCACACTCACCAGTTCAGGCGCACGGGTCAAAGGCGCCTCGGCAGCAACTGCGGGTCGCTAGACCCAGGGAACACGATCCAAGTAACCAATCAGGGCGGGTGGGCGGTTTCGGGAGGCGGGAGGGAGGAAAGGCACCAGGAAATGGGTAATGCGAGGGTTGGGAGGGGAATCAGGCTACGTGGGTGCAGGGAGAGTGTTCAAAATGCAGAAGAGTTACACAAAAGGCCCTCAGAGCGGCACAAAGGATTCACACTCACCAGTTCAGGCGCATGGGTCAAAGGCACCTCGGCAGCAACTGCGGGTCACTAGACCCAGGGAACACGATCCAAGTAACCAATCAGGGCGGGTGGGCGGGTCGGGAGGCGGGAGGGAGGAAAGGCACCAGGAAATGGGTAATGCGAGGGTTGAGAGGGGAATCAGGCTACGTGGGTACGGGGGCGTGTTCAAAATACAGAAAAGTTACACAAAAGGCCCTCAGAGCGGCACAAAGGATTCACACTCACCAGTTCAGGCGCACGGGTCAAAGGCGCCTCGGCAGCAACTGCGGGTCGCTAGACCCAGGGAACACGATCCAAGTAACCAATCATTCGGGATGCGGGACGGAGGAAAGGCACCATGAAATGGGTAATGCGAGGGGTGGGAGTGGAATCAGGCGCCTCGGCAGCAACTGTGGGTCGCTAGACCCAGGGAACACGATCCAAGTAACCAATCTGGGCGGGTGGGCAAGTTGGGAGGCGGGAGGGAGGAAAGGCACCATGAAATGGGTAATGCGAGGGTTGGGAGGGGAATCAGGCTACGTGGGTGCGGGGAGGGTGTTCAAAATACAGAAGAGTTACACAAAAGGCCCTCAGAGCGGTACAAAGGATTCACACTCACCAGTTCAGGTGCACCGGTCATGGATGATGTACTAATGTATGGAAAGTATGTTGTTAGAACAATTGGAGTATTAGTAGTGGTGTTTGGGAGATTACAAAGCATAGGGTAGAAATGGGTGTAAGAAAAAGGTGCATGTGTAGGTGACTTTAGTGTTGTTGATTTTAATGAATGAAGAGCTGTGTTTGTGGTGCAATGTATTTGTAATAATTTGCAGTGTTTATAAAGAATAGGGAAACTGTGGCCTAATGCTAATGCAATGGCGGATTGCTGTTGCAGCAGTGTTTGGTGTCTTATAGGAGAGGTTGGAAAAGAGTACTTTATATGAACGGTGAAGTGTTGTATATAGATACTTTGGTAGCATACACATATGTGTGGCAGGGGGACAATGATGGTTGTGTTGGGGATGTAATGAGTGAGGTTGGAAAGTGTGACATTTACATTGAATTAAACATGGAAAGTGCTGACCGTCTGAAAATGTTTGCATTTAGGAGTATTTTCATGAAAGTTGAGAAATGCATATGTGCATTTTTAGGAGCTTTGTGTGTAACTTTTTAGTAAAAGAAAATAAAAGCCGATGGAAACCATTTTTAAGACGCAATCTGTAGGTGCTTATGCAATCCTAGTTTTTTTGTTTGCATTCTGGGACTTGTAGTTCCACCTTTCCCATTATAAAACGTGGACTACAAGTTCCAGATTGCAGAGAAAAAAACAGGACTGGACAAGCACCTACAGATTGGAATAGGTTATGCGAGCAAGTATGCATTTACGGCCAACATATTATACTTTCACATACCAGGTGCCACTTAAAAATGGTCTACACATCTTTCCATCTGCTTTTGCTTTATTTTAGAAACAAGTTACAGACAGTGTTGTAACAAATGTACATATGCATTTTTTACTTTATGAAAATACTCTTAAAAAGAAACATTTTTAAACAGACAGAATTTTATATTTATCATTCAATATAAATGTCACACTTTTAAATGTTCCAGTTCAGTCCTGTTATTTTATTTGCATTCTGGGACTTGTAGTCAAAGTTTCATAATGGTAAAGTGGAATTGCAAGTCACAGAATGCAAAGAAAAAAATGAAGACTAGATAAGCACTTACAGATTGGAATCGGTTATGATGGCAGGCATGCATGTACTGCCAAGATATTAAACTTCCACAAACCTAGTACCACTGAAAAATGTTCTACATTGTTTTGCATCTGTTTTTTGTTTTGTTTTAGAAAGAGGTTACACATAGTGCTGCTATAAATGCACAAATGCATTATTTTACTTTCATGAAATTGCTACTAAAAAGAAATATGTTTAAATGCACAGCATTCTAAGTATTTGCTACTTGACGTGAGGAGGTGCTACATGCTGCAATGCATGGCAATTACTAGAGTGGTTTAAAAGAGGTTAGGCTTATTGACAAGCTTATTACAGGGTAGGTAGCAGGAACCCTGTATGTATATATTTGTAAAAGAGTTGAAGAAAATGCATTAAAAAATATAAGCATACCTGTACTATGTTTTGATAGATTCAAATGTTGTTGAATCTGCAAATAGAAATCTCGTAGAGTTTTCCAGTCATTTTTGATGCAGATGGCTGAGATTAACCGGAGATATGTGCCCTGAGAGATCAAGTGTATATCTAAAGTCTTGAACTGAGATGACAGGGTTACATGCAGAGTTTTTGGATGTGATTGATGTATAAATGTGCGACTGTTTGAAAGTAGCCAATGAGGGAGTATGGCAAACATAAAAGTAAAAAGGGTAAAAGGGCTGCCCTGTGCTACGGTGTCTGTGGACAGCTCAGTTGGGCCCAGATGCCACGTGCCACATCCAGAAATGGGACTGTGGAGACCGCAGACAGTTGTGGTTGTCTGCGGACATCGGGGGTCATACACTGAGGTTTCCTGGGTGTGGTGTACAGGAATACAGGGTAGCAGGAATTTTGTTTGGTGAGAACACTGAAGATGGCTATGGCTATGTCTTTGAAAAATCAGAGTATCTGGATTTTGGAACATTGTTCAATCCACTCATTGAAGGTGTATGCTGAAAATCATGGCATCTGTGAAAGTATTGGATTGCAAGAAGTGGAAGTTTTGTGGCATGCAGTTTGAGGGTTAAAATGAGCAAGCTTACTGCCATTCTATCAGAGTATGGCACACTTTAAATATCCAGACATTATAGTTGTGCATTGTGGAGGGAACAGTTTGGGGTATGTGACTGCAATGTATTTGCAGTTTGCCCTAAAAGATGTTTTCAAAAGTCCAAGGGAACTGTTTCCTACTGGAAAGATTGTTTTCTCTCCAATGCATTAAAGGCAAACATGCAGATGAACAAAGTGTTTCAGTGCACAAATGGAAGAATCGCAGCAGCTTGTGAATAAAGCTGTATCTGCATTTGTATATGCTGCAGGAATGTCATTTTTTGAGAATGACAATATAAGGTCTGATGGTGTGAATCTTTTTTGTGAAGATGGAGTTGATTTCACAGATGTTGGAAATGCAATTTTTCTTTACAATGTTAGGAATGCATTGAAACTGTTCCTGTAAGAAAATTGGAAGGGAAGACATAGAGGATACAGTACTACTGTACATAAAAGCATGAAAAGGAAAAAAAGGTGTTTGCTAACAATCCCAAAAAACAAAGAAAAACAAAACAAGAAAAAACATATTTTCACAACTGAACACAAAAAATAAATAACTGAAATTGAGTTAAAACTCTCCCCACCCCCTTTGATTTGACGTTCTGTCTGTGGACACTGCTGTAGTCCACGGACAGCACATGTCACATCCGGTTCCTTTGAGGGTGCCTTGCATGGAAAGGGGACTGCAGAGACTGCGGACAGTCATGGATGTCCGTGGACATCGGGGGATCAGCCAATCAGGTTTCATGGGTGTGAGGAACAGGAAGATAGGGTAGCAGGAGTTTTGTTTGGTGAGAGCACTGAAAATGGCTATGGCTATGTCTTTGCAGAGACAGAGTGTATGGATTTTGGGGGGCTCTTGGATCCATTGACTGAGGTCTATTCTGAGCACTGTGGACGGTCTGAAAATCTTGGATTCCATGAATTTCAAGTGTCATGGTATGGAGTGCGAAAAATGAAGTGGGCGGATTTCCTCAAAAACTGTGACCCTCAGAAGGTAAGGCTCAACAGTGTTTTGTATGGCCTACGAGGCAGCCGTTGGGGTCCTCTGCCACAAACCAATACCATTTGTGTTAGCAGCAGTAGTTGAGGAACATGGGGTAGAGGAAGATAGCCTAATTTTCCCTGAAAAAGGAACAGCCTTTTTCAGTGCACTCGAGTGGCTGTATCTGGTGTGGCGCTGCATGGAGGTGGTCCCGTAGGAGTACAGCCCAGGTGTTCCATGACTGAGTACAACCTTGCATCTCACCTCGGCTGCCTGAGGCTTTGGTAAGCCCCAATGATGGTGAAAAACTGCCACACCCATGACTCACTCTGGGTACTGCAGACATGCACTTCCTCTACCTCATGTTCGTCTTTCTCTTGATCCTCATTCCCCATTCCAGGCCCTCCAGATGGTGATGATGGCGATGGTAGCTGGGGAGGATGAATGGCCATAGCATATGCCATTGATGCATGATTGCTGGTCATCTCCACAGAAGGTGTATCTTCGTGCTCTCTCCAGGCTAGCCAGATTGAGAATGAGAAAAAGTAATGGGTGGTTTCCTCAGAGGAACCGTCTGCAGACAGTTGTGCTGTACGCATACTACCAAGTCTCAAAAAGGCCTTGAAACATTGTAAACCGTTGCCAGCTCAACCAAGAATGGTTCTAGGAGTTCTGGAAGGGTAAACGTTCAACTTGAAACATTCTAGATTGACAGAAAATCCAGATTTAGACTGTCCATGGAGCACAGACACAGTTCGCGGTCAGGCCATCATGCCCGCATGGGTGCGGTCACATGATGACATCAGGGGACATCTGCACCCTTGGCAGCCATCCGCAGACACCCATCGGATGGGAGGCGCTGGGCGCATACACGTGAGTGTCCGTAGAACAGGCATGCTGTCTGCAGACTAATTAAAAGTGCATCATGGGAAAACGGACATGCTCTGTTTTGAGTGCGGACATTTCTAATGTCAGTGCACTATTATTGGGCTGTTCACAAAAACAATTATAGAACAATATCCAAAGAGATTTATAGTATAGATGCATTTTTTTAGGAAAGGGATGGTGTATCAGAATGGGAAAAATAAATGGGATTATTTGGAATTTCTGTACAATAATGATCAGGGGAGGAAGGGAGTGAAGTTTCATCAAAGTGCCTGTCATTTAATTGTTGGGAATTTGATGGGGATGATTTCTGGGGAAAGGGTATAGGCGCATAAAGGACAGTGATAGTGAACATTTTTAATCACATGATGTCATTACTTAGTTCATTCAATTTTTCAAACAAGTTCATGATTTCATTATGTACAGCTGGAATACATCTTCTCTTTCTGATTCTTGGGATTGTGTATAATTACATTGGGGTGTGGTTTCTTCATGAAAAATATGTGCTGTAAGAAAAAAAAAATATTTTAGTGAGGTCTGTACAAATTACATTATTTGTTTATTTTAAATGATGTTTTGTATACCATTGGAGATATTATCATCAGTAATTTCTTCTTTCGGGAAGTTCTCCACCAACCACTGACTTGTGTTTGCTATCTCGGTTAACATGAAGAAATAGTGCTTTTTCCTTATAAGACATGTTTTATAACAGAGGTGGCGCGAGTTATGGTGGCTTAGCATACCATAACTGGCAAATTTCAATGTTTTTACGTTTTATTTGTAACTTTACCGTTCCTTTAACAGAGTTTTTTCACTGAATTTTATGGGTTTTTGTTAGTGCAACGTAACCATAACGTCCCTTTAACAGTGATTTTTTCAGTGAATTTCCTAGGTTTCTACTAGTTTCCCTTTAATCTGCTACAAGTTCCTTCCATCCCCCCCCCAATATATCAGATATAGAGTCTGCAGACAGTGCAGCAGTCTGCAGATGTTGGGGGGGAATTTACAAGGATCCGAATCATGGGAGAGACTCAAAAAAGATGTACCCATCAACCAACAAACAGATGTCCATACAATTACAACTAATGTTTACAACATGCAAATATACCTTTTTGTACACTTACGTTAAAATAAATACTAATTATATTTTTATTTAGTACACATTTCAATGGAATGCACCAATCACAAACCATAACTGTAGACTTCATATAATTTCCTCACTACAACTCTGCATACAGATGGAGAAACACAAGGGGCTTACTGAACGTTTCACTAAATAGTAAGTGCATTGTATTTATTTCTCTGTTATTAGCTTTCATTATATAACCATCTATTATAAGAGAGAATCCCTTTTTGTCTCACAGAAATGGAAAGCACACTCGAATGGTTAGAGGACAACTTCCCACAAGAAGAAATGAGCGACAATAACATCTCCAATGGAATACAATAGATATTTTAATGCAAAGAAATACACACCTCACTAAAATAAACATTTCTATTTTTCTTAAACTACATAGTTTTCATAACGAAATCATTTCCATTCGATTAAACCCAATCTCCAGGAATACAAACTGATGCCCTATCTGCAACTGTAAATAATCAAATTATGAACTTGTCCAACACATTAGATGAACTTACCAATGATTTCAAAGAACTTTTACAGTATGTGAAAAATAATGTGAATTAACATGTTCCCTATCACCATCCTTCTTGCACCTGCCCCCCTTGTCCCCAGCAATCATCCCCATCAAATTCTGAAAATTTTAATGAAAGACGCGTTGATGAAACCTCACTCGCTTCGTCCCCTCATAATTATTGTACAAAAGTTTGTGATTCTCCTATTTATGTTTGCCATTCCGATACCCAATCCCTTTCTTGAATAAATATATTGTTTGTACTATAAAGGTTTTGTTCATTGTCGGTAATGTTTCCTATTTTTTTCAAACTCCCATTATGATTCCGCAGACAGGTGTGATGTCCGAACATGTTCGTTTTCGTGTGATGCACTTAAATAGTCCACGGACACGGCACCTGTTCTACGGACATCCAGCGCATGCGCCCTGCGATTTTTGCCTGATGGGTGTCTGTGGAGAACCGTCAGGGCATTGGTCGTCCCCAGGCGTCATCATGTGACCGCACCCGTGCAGAATGACGGCGGTGTCCGCGAATGGTGTCTGTAGCCACAGACAGTTTATAAGTGCTTTTCCAGCCAATTAAGGGTGTTTCAAGCAGATACGTTACACTTGCACATCTCCCAGGCCCATTCTTTGTTAATCTCGCAACTTTTTACAATTTTTCAAGACCTATTTCTGACTCAGTAGTGCGCAGACAGTACGGATGTCAGCAGATGGTGCCTCTAAATGGCCCACCCATTACATTTCCTCTTCCTCAATCTAGCTATCCAGGAGAGAGCACCTGTTTCCCTGCTGGTCACATTTATTTTCAGAATTCTTCTTGTAGACCATGGCATCTATGATGGCCATTGCTTCTTCCCAGCCACCCCCACCACCAGCACCATCATCATCTGGAGTGCCTGGAGAGGGGAACAGGCACAGTGATAAAGAAGAGAAGGATCAAGAGGAAGAGGATGAAGTGGAGGGAGTCCCTGTCACCAGTACTCGGAGTGAGTCCTGGGTGTGGCAATTGTTCACGACTGTTGGAAATGTCCCAAAGTCTTGTACAAGGAAGGTTCGATGCACTTAATGCAAAGTTGTACTCAGTCACAGGAAACCTGGCTTGCATTCCTACGGGACTACTTCCATGAGGCGCCAGACTTAATTGACCAACGCGACTGCTCTGAGAAAGGTAATACCTTTCTCAGGTAAGAGCAGGGTGACTTCCTTGACCCCATGATCTTCATCTCCTCCTGTCACCACAAGGGATTCCCCTTTGGGGCAGATGATCCCAGCGGCAGCTTCACAGGCCATACAGAATGCTGTTGAACCTTACCTTTTGATGGTCACAGTGCTATGTATGTACTGTGAAGCACCGATCTGTAGGGGGAGCAGTTTCTGAGTGCTTTCAAGGCTGCGGTCAAGGAGCTTGAGAAACACTGCCACCTACATGAATAAGGCCTGCCAAACATCTCCTGCTCTCATCTTCCGTTCTTCACCTGCCCCTTCGTCCCTGTGGTTGGAAGCCACCTTTCACAATTAAACAATAGAAGTGATGTCATCAATGCCATTTGTGATGTAATCTTTGATGTCATGGATGTTAGACTTAGCAGTGCACAGTGGTGGCGTGAGTTATGGTTGCTTAATTGACCATAACTGCCCAATTTCTGGGGTTTTTCAATTTTACTTGTAACCATAATATCCTTTTAACTCACTTTTTCCACTGGTTGTGATAGGTTTTTTTATTAGTGCAATGTAACCATAACATCCCTCTAACAAAGTTTTTTCCCTGAATTTGATATGTTTTTATTGGCATAAATTAACCATAATATCCCTTTAACAACGTTTTTTCACTGAATTTCATTGGTTTTTATTAGCACAACTTAACCATAACGTCCATGTTAACGTTTTTTCACTGAATTTCACAGGTTTTTACCATGATTCCTTTAGTTTGTGTACATGTGACATACAACCTACTGACCCCCCCCCCCCCCGGGCCCAACATGATAGCCACACAGTCTGCAGACTATGCGAATGTCCACAGCATCCACACTGCCCAAAAGCTCAGGGGTTGTCTAACATTGTTGTAGCGTGCAGCAAGCAAACAGAAGATGTCGAAAGGGCAACACATATGCATACCTAAAGAAAAACATAAGTAAGTCTACTCTCTGTACTTATAAAAGCAGAAGTGCAATTATATACACAGAGCCCCACTCTACCTAACGGAAAACAAAAATCACTATCAGATCCTCACACAGGTCACTAGGTCAGCTAACATGTCCTGTCTAGTGGTCCCGACATATAAACTAAAAAAAAACAGGAGGGAATAATTTCCCGGTCTTGGCAACCCAATTATGGAATACTCTCCCACCTTCCATCAAGACAACCCAGCTCTTTACCAATTTCAGGAGAAACACCATCTCCTGGCTAGTCATTAAGAAATAATTGACTAATCCAATTGTATCTCTTCTCCAATGCCTTTGTTTGTAACAACTGCATTACTACCATGTCTATTTCTACAACTGTAACTGTGATTTTGACTACTTGCGTATGTTTGTAACTTTTTTCCTGTGTTCAAATGCACCCAGATACCTCATGGTCAGGTGAGCTATAGAAATAAATAAAACAAACAAACAAACATGGTAATGGTTGTGGTGGTGAGTGTTTCCTTGAACTTTTCACATGTGTTTTGCCTGCCACATGACATCCGAGTAAATGATTTTTCGGGAATCATGTCTGTTCACAGTTAGTCCAATTGTGGTCCTTCTTTCCCTACTTGGACTGCTTTCCCAAGACAAATCCACACATATAACAGCATTGCTGGCCATTTGTGGCATGACATGTTCTACACAGACTCCAGGCACACACCATTGTTGGTTGTTGGTAGCAATGGTGAACATGTACCATGCCCAGTACACAATCACATTTCCAGAGGCCTGTTGACAGCTGCTGAGTGCACCTCAGTGCTTTCTTCAGTTCAAGGCACATTTGACCCAATTCAACCCAGTCCCAGTGAGGCCTGCCTTCTGTTCCACTTCCCTGTTGCCTGCTCTTTTTTGCGTGTCTTTGTCCTTGGCCTCTGTTTCTCATTGCTTTCTCATGTCTGCGTGTGTGTTTCATGCCAGCTGCCTTGGTGCCCTGCCTTCCAGTATGACCGCTGCCTCTGTGAAGGGCTGCCTTCTGCATGATCCTATCTTCTGTGGAATTGGTGATATTTTACAATCACATCTCCTTGGACTTTGTATCATTGGCACCTGTGCCAGTGTTTGCACTGTTCCACGTTAATAAGAGGATGCCATATTGTGGCATTGGGAGTACTTCCAAGGTGTTCCTGGGTTTCCATCCTCTAAGTGGTCTCTTTTTGGGGTCCTCTCTGTGCCATAATGACAGTGGCTAGATGCAAGTGTTCAGAATGTCCCATCAGCATGCAAATGGGTGTTACATGTTCCTTCACTGCATGACACTCGGGGGGTAAGGCTGTGATGGTGTTGTGGGTGGGTAAGGTGTCACTGTGTGGGTGCTCATGTTGCATTGGTATGAGGTGGGCAGATCTGGCTGCATGGGTGCTGGGACAGCTGGTGAGTTATTGTTTGCATTTGTTGCATGTCACTCAAGGGGGCACGTGTTTGTGTATGTTTGGGTGCATGAATGTTTTGCCTGCCCGCACATTGTCTTGTCTTTCTCAACAAAGGCATTCTGCATGTGAATATGTTTGCTCTGATTGAAGGTGAAGTTGCTACTGTGTGCGTGGACAGGACACAGCATCATGCTTTGGTGGTTTCCACGCCAACAGAGGGGCACATGAATGGATTGCACAGTTCAGCTGGTGCAGGCACACAAGGGATAAGGTGGGATGTGCCTGTTTCTTGCAGTGAACTTGCATTTTTCATTTTCCATTTAACATCTGTAATGCGACTGCGCATTGTGAGCATAGTTTTGGTCAGGGAATGGGTTGGCCACTGAACCTGTTTATTGTTGTGGTACACACATAGTGGGTCCAGGTCTGACCTCGCAAGCCTTTGTTTTTGGCATCCAATTGTTACTATTGTTAGGAAAGATTCTATTTACTGCACCTTTCCTTCCATCTTTATGGAACCCCTAAACCTTTTGCTTTTATTTTTTAATCTGACCTGTACTTTTTGCAGTACAGTGAAGCCTTAATCTTCACTGAACTGGCCTTTGCTCAAATATTATGGGGGAAACTGATATGTCCTTCAGGCTATCAGAACTGGGAAACAGTGTTTCCCTTAGTCATGTTACTATGTTGCTTCTTGTGGTTACTTTTGTGTCAATTGTGGTGACTTTTTATAATTGCACAATGCAGCTTACGCTGCAGTGCAAATGGGGTGCATTTTAGTTTTGCCCTAAACTGACAAATAGAGGATCTTTGGTTACTCTAGATGTGCTTAGAAGATGGGCTGGTGGCAGCAGTGACTTTTCCCCACTTTTTGGGAAATTTTGTTTTAGCTTTACTGCATTTACTGTGGTTGGCTACTAACTGTGGCTACTAGCCAAACATGGCCATGCCACAAGATTTTTCACCTGTTCTTTTTGCATCTTGTTGTTTAGCCTCAGAGGCCAGGAAAATCCTTATAAGTACTTCCAGTGCCCAGGAAAGCAGAAGTTTTTGGCGGACTACTGGAGGGCTATATGTGTTTGCAGGCAGGATGTGGGCTGGGTCAGTCTGACTCCAATGCACATACTGGTTTCTGTGTGTCTGAGTGGTATGTATGAATGTTCTCACCAGTGGTTCTGATTGGACCACTGCTGGGGTGTGTGTGTGGGTTATTGCTTCTATTGGTTAGTGGGAGTTTCAGCTCCTAACTGGCTTTTAGGATAAGAAGAGGACCCCTGCACCCATTCTTTAGAGATCCTGGAGAAACCTGAAGGAGCCAAGTATCCTGTCCAGCTGTGAGACCCGCAAAGAAACCTGAAACCTGACTGAAGAAGGCCTGACAATCAATTTCTGCCACAGCCCTGTCTTGCTCATGATTTTTAGTATTCCTGCAAAGGTGCTATCACCCTTGGAGTGGAGGGACCATCCATTCCCGACATCTGCTTGGTGCCCTGTCAAAGACAGTCTTCAAATGTGACCAGGAACCGTCCTGTGGCTGACCAGCTTTGTTTTTGGGCTACCGTGCTAGCAACGTCACCGTACCCAAACTTGGTACATCCTCAGCTGCCACTGCAAGGCTCCCTCCTGCGAAATGTCGGAGTCCTATCACCAAGGGGACCCGAGATAGACCGGAAAGTCTGACCCCGGCTACTGAGTCATGTTGCACTGCTGTGCGCGGCGTGCATCGTCCAAAACCTGCTTACCTGACACAAGTCCAGTCCTAAGAGGTGTGCTGCATTGAGTTTCTTTGCATTCTTTGACTGGGAGTCCTTGTACCAGCAAAAGACACCAACCAGAGTTATTATTGAACCTTTACCCCCTGGAAACTGAGGACTGCGGATTTCGGTGGGAAAAGGAACGTAGGACACCCTTCCTTTGTTCTACCAAATCTGGGAAAGATTCAGGGTAATGGGAGTAAGTTACTGAGCTTTTAAGCTACCCCTATACTCCCATTAGAAGTCAGTGGGCTTATAATAAAACTATTTTTAACACGTTTGGCTTTGCCATTTGCCTATGCAAGACTTCTGACTGTTGGGGCTTACTGGGCATTAGTCTACATTGTACCCTAACTCTAAGAACCCTTCACTGGACCCCGGAGACCCTACCTGCATTTTTTCCTGCATCCTAAGTTCTGTGGAACTCTATCGTGAACAATAGGGCACAAGGCCCCAGGCAACTTAGGGCTGGACAATTTTAGGTAGGCATCATCTTTGTGGACTTTCTTGTGCATACAACCTGTCTAACTTTTCCTTTGCAGGAGTATTTGATTTGTATTATGCTTTACATCCCAGTGAATGTATATATGTATTTAGTTTAATAGTGGGGTGTGATAAGTCTACCAGCCTGTAGTCATTTTCCTATAGGTTGTTTTGGCCATAATTAAATAATTGTATTTGTATACATCCTATCTAAGTGCAATTTGTGATGCCCATTGTGTGACCTCATTGTGGACCCTTTACAATCTCACCCCCTCTGAAGAACTTAGCCTAGACTGCCTGTCAATGCTACCGATACTAGTTTGGCTACAGTTTCCCAGAGTTGTTCCTGTCACAATATAGGTTGGCCTTCTATACATATGCCCACCAGGCCAGAGTATAGAAAATCAGTCCTAACAACTATGCCTTCATACTGTGGTTTCATGTGTGCGTTTTGGTGTCTATATGCACAACAGTTGTTGTCCACGTGACAGTGGTCTGGGCCTTTGTTGCATGTGCTGCATGATTTTGGGTGTACGACATGATGATTTTGGGTGTATGACATGGATACTGTTGGTTCAAGTTGCTATGACTGTGTTGGTGATTTTTGCGCAGCGATACAGATTAGGGGCATGATTGACAGATGGTTTCCCTATGTGATTTTGGCATTATTTGACGCTTCTGTGAATCAGGCCCTTGGGGTGCTTCACCCACTTTTACTCACTTATGCATTGGCTCGTACTCAGTGGTAATTTTGATATGGGGTGCATAGTCTCCCTATTCACAGTATGTAAAATGTGGATTCTTGCGCCCCTGCTTTGATGCTGACATCAACATGAATAAATGTGAGCCTGTACTGCACATAGTCCTAAAGGTGTACAATATTATTTTGAGTGGCTGATTGAAATTAGTGAACAGGGTTGATACTAAATGCTTTGTGGAAAGCCAAAGCTGATCTTTTCAATCTGTGTTTTGTTCTAATACAGCAAGAAAACCCTTTGCATTCTATAAGAAAAGAAATTGTATCTATTAATCCCCAGCCCATTGTGCGACATAGCGACATTTCTTCCTTTAAGATCACATGTGATGGAGCTAGTTGCGATGCAAATAGACAGGTGACTCTACAGGACAAGAATCGCCCATCTCAAGCGCATTCTTCCAGAGGATCAAGGGGGTTTAAAATTGTAAATTATAATTAGCCATTCTCCTCCAACTCCTGCATTAACCTCAACTGGGCCTCTTGGAATACCAGAGGTTTTAAACACCTTCTAACTTTAGAAAATAATCCCCTGGTGAACATGGACATTGTAATGCTCCAGGAAACGTGGCTCATCGAGGCCCCCTTTTGGGAGACCCATTTTGTAATCCTGTCGGAAGCTGTCAAAGCACATCAAAGCCGCTCATTGCAGGCTTGATAGTCGCAATAAAGACATATCTTGGCAATAGGTTGGGACCTTGGGCCTCTCCAAACAGTGTGCTGTGCAGCCTGTAAGACTCATTACCCCTGTGGGTGACCTTGCCTTGTTATATTAATACTGGAATCATACTGGAATTACTGACAAGTCCTTTCTAGTGACAGTTACACTTATGCAGGATTAAATCTCAGACGATACCACTGTGCTCTCGACTGTGCTCTCGACTGTCATAAGTGGGAATTTAAATGTGTCCTGCTTACCTACCTATGTAAAACCTTCAACACCTCTCAAAAAAAGAATGGCTTGATCTCATGGCACAGAGACAGTTCCAAATGCTAAATGGTGCAGTAAAGGGAGATATACCTGCCAAATCCACGTGGCATAGAGGTAATCTTACGTCTACTATTGACTATATATTCATGCAGCAGAACATCTTTACGATTGTACAAACCTTTTCTGTACTACCTCAAGTTCACAGTGATCACAGCTTATTACATATTACTTGGATTTGGCCTGATCCTGTTCACAAAGCTCCCTGTAATATAGGCCAGTTTACCTTAACAGGGCGAATAAATCGTTTTAGATTCTCTGAACGGATGGTATTTGACCTGGCCAAGTCTTTAAATAAACCTTTGACGTATGCTCCACTTAGCTTAATTGCTGTAGAGGGCAGGTACATATCAGCAATTAATGTTTTCAAACAACACACACCATATTCTCAGAAAAAATACTACTGGAAGGATCCAGTTGCTTAAAATGAAGTGCAGTCAGCATTTGTTCTAAGGGGCTAAGGGCCTTGGAGTAGATGGTAGGTGATACTAAGCCATCTGCCCACTCTGTGAAGAGGTCTATGATTATATGGGGGGAACCTGTACCTGGCATATACCTGCTGATCCGGCATCCCAAACAGAGCAGTGCGTGGTGTGAAGTTCGGGACGCTGGGCATTCTATTCCTCCTGCGGTGTCTGTGCACGATGTGCTCCTACCATTCCTGGGTTCATCGTGGCTGCAGATGTTGCTTTGGTGGGCGTTGCATGATTTGTGTGCATTGGTTCCTATGCGCGTTGTAGTTTATGCCTGCTGTCATTGGTGGATGGATCACAGGGTTTGCATGTTTTTTTTTTTTGCGACGTGACGTTCCGCGTTGAAATTCATGAATACAATTGGATTTGTTTTGGAATGGGCATGCAATTGCTGAGCCATGGCCGGTCTCTCAGTATGCCCACATTTTTATGAGTTCTTCCTCATTCTTCATGATCCGCCGACTATTTGGGTCACTGCGTAGGCCCGGCCCATACTCTGCTTGGAGTCTCGCACATGGTGCTCGTCCAGAGCCGTGCCGGTGCAAACTAAAGGCAAGTCCCGGAAAAGTATTGTGCAGTCAGATCCATCAATTGACGAACAGGGATTTGCGTGCAGTTTGACACGCAAAGTCCCGATTTTCTGTGCAGAATATTCCATGAATCAGAGCCTTGATATCTAACAAACATATGAAGAATATTATTTTTGAGTGCAAGTGATGAGGTGCTCCCGGTCCAAACAGCTCCAAACAGGAATTGCCCTTTTCTTCATCTTCCCTTCACTTTGGACGCCTGATCGAGAGACACCATTGTTGAGTTAAGAGTGGAAAGGAAGAGGCAGAGCTAAGAAGGTGAATGGGACTTAGGTCACATGACCTAGATCCACTTGCACCTGCTCACTAACTGCAACAAAAATAGGGAACAGGGGCAGCAAAACAGGAAGGCACCAACAGTTTAGCAGTGAATGACAGGTGGATGGGGCTTAGGCCTCATGACCTAGACCAACTGCAAAGGAAAAGAGGCTGCAGGATTGCTTAAGTAGGGAAGAAGAGTGGTAAATCAAGAAGGCACCAACAGTTTATCATTGATTAACAGGTGGGCAGGGTTTAGGCCACGGGCCCTAGAGCAACTTGCACTGGCTCACCAACTGCAAAGGAAAGGGGACTGGGGGCTGCTTAAGTAGGGGAAAAGGGTGGCAAATCAGGAAGGCACAAACCATTAAGCAGTGATTGACAGATAGGTGGAGCTTATGTCGAGTGACCTAGATCCACTTGCACCTCCTCACCAACTCCAAAAGGAAAGAGGCTGAATGGCTGATTAAGTTGGGAAAAAAGGGTGGAAAAACAGGAAGGCATAAACAGTTTCAAACCCCCAACATGGTGCTGTTGTTTTGAACCTGAACTGGATTTTGGAGGTAAGTAAACAATTTATCCATTGCAAAATGTCCTGTTTGTTTTACACCTTATAGTAAAGCATGGCGGGGAGACCTGGTATCACTTTTTTTTTTGTTTTTGATAAAATTATGGTTACTTGCACTTTTTCATTTGAACCCATCATGCCTTTTAGCGGACTATATACTTGAAAATTGCTGTGCCATGAAATGTCACTCTATGCGTTGTCCATCTTGTCTTTTTGCCGTCTTCCTACCCACTCAGGGCCAGATTTGCTATATTTAGTAAGCCATTTCCCGGGCAAAGCCTCAGCTCTTCCGGGCAAAGTGGCAGTGCGTGTGTTTATGGCTGGATGTGAGGGCTGTATCTGCCTGGTCGTCCACATAGTGGCCAAAGAGTGTTGGACGGATGTGGTAGCTTGAGACTTTCCATGATTGGGCAGCCCCTAGCAGTGTGCATGGTGCAGCTCCTCACCTTTGGTGGACTCCGAGGTGAGTTCAGCACAAATGTAGGCTGAAAGGACGATTCAGGGAGCCATTTTTTAAATCATCGCTGGTGCCAAGACATCTTTGAAGAGGAGCATCCTGCTTAAGACCCCGCCCTCCACTGTCCACTGGTCAGGCACATTTCTATGTGTGTTTATTGTTTACCAAGTTTTAGCCTCCCTTCACAAACCTAATGGTACTTCAAGCCGTAATGGATATGATGGCCTCATTGGCATTTA
Organism: Ambystoma mexicanum; assembly: GCF_040938575.1. Lineage (NCBI taxonomy): Eukaryota > Metazoa > Chordata > Amphibia > Caudata > Ambystomatidae > Ambystoma > Ambystoma mexicanum. Next base: position 593,779,121 of record NC_090937.1, on the reverse strand, counting down.
CATCTTAAATATATACATGTAGGAAGAAAGCTGTGCACTATATTTAGGTTTAGTGTCTTATACGCCTTTCACCAATGCACCTGGCATAGCACAAACACGCTGGACAGTGTCGCATTCCAACTTGCAAATAGTATATGATAATGGGGAAGCTGTGATCCTCCTTAAGTGTACTGCATATCCTCAAGTTTGGAGAATATATAGTACTTTGTAAGAGAGAAAGATGTGTTGTATCCTTACTGGAGGCATGAAGGCGAATGAGAGAGTGATCTAAAAGTTGATATGATGTTTTTGACAGATCGATCACTGTGAGAGTTTCCAGTGTGCCATTTAGATCTTGGTGTGACTGCTGTAAGGATGTTCCAGTATGTGTTCCAAAAATATAATCTGATCACCTATAGAACTGCTTAACTATATAGAAGAATATAAAGATTGTAAATATAGTAGAAACATGGTTTGCTTTTGACATTTCATACCCCAGCAAGCATGTCCAGTGGCAAAGGCAAGGCCAGGGGTCTTTTGCTTCCCAGTCACGCACAGTCCATTCGGGGTGGAGGCTGTGGTCTGCAGCTCTGAATGTTTGAGGAGGTGTTCCTTCACTTCCCCGCACATACAGAGCTGCTGGGGCATACTCCACGGGGTTCCCTGGCTCCTGCTTGCATGTGTAGGAACCAGGAACATATTCCTGCTTTCTGTTTCCTGTTCATTTCATGCAGGAGCCTAAGAGCTGTCGCAGAACCTGGCAGAGGGGGTTCTGGACTGGAGCTGCAGGTAAGAACAGAACACGTGTATGTGAATGTGTGTGTGGCTACATCTGGAGGAATGAGTAAATGTTGCTGTGAGTGCATGAAGGAAATCATGTATTGTTTGAGAGTGCACGTGTGAATTAGAGAGTATATGTTATGGGTGTGGGTCAAGAGTTATGAATGATGTTAATGTCTGTGGGTGAGTGTGTGAATTTGTATGAATGCATGTCAAATGCACACCCTCCCCCGAGGCTCCCACATCAGATGCCTGCACACCAGCATGGTGCAGCAATCCAACAGTTTCAGCAGTTAGACTAGCGGTGCAATTTATTTTAAAAGGACGCTGATATCCTGTCTTGTCATTGATGGATCTGTCCTTGTGTATGTGGTTTGGGCCCCGATGTGGGCTTTTGGCGCTCTATAAATAAACAAATAAATACAAATAAATAGATATCCGGGCCATAGTAAATGTGACATTACCTAGCTGAAAAGATGTTAAAGGTCAGATTTACAAATCGGTTTCCAATGGGATTGTGACTCTTCTGGAGAGGGAGGCCTAGCCAAGAAGGCATCATTCTGCCTCACGGGGCATGTCAAAGTGCACAGACTCAAACAAAATCCAATGAAAGAGCTAAATGTCCAATCACATGAATACGTTAAAAGCAACTATGTTCAGCTTATTGAAATTTAAATAAAATCAGTATTTAAATCTTTGAAAAAAAACATTACCTCTTTGAATGAAAGGTTCCACTTAGTTAAACGTATAATATCACACATGCTCTTATTTCCCACCAGGCAAGTGGGACATTTATAGTGATGTGTCTATGTTATAACATGTTTTAGCCTACATCACACATGTATCTTGAGAATTTTGTACAACAAAATTAAAAAATGTTCACACTTGAATACTCGCACTTGCAGAATCCTAAAAAAAAAACAACTATAGAAAGAAAAAAACGTGCTTAACTAGAGTGCTGCTTCATCAAAATACACCAGAAGTGATAGCTTTCTTTCCTGCCGTGTGTAGCCTATGTGTGCATTTGGGCTTTCACACTGAAGCACTTGAGGCATGTTCAGTGAGGATTAAATGCATTAGTGGCTCATTCTGCAAACCCCACAGATCATTAAAGCAGGTGTTAAGGCGGGTATCATGCGTGTCCGAAGTTTCAAACTGGCACTAAACTAAAGGGTTCATGTTGAATTTGCCTTACTTTCACACTTGTTAAAAGCAGATTTGCTTTTTAATAAGGCACTGCACACCTTGTAAAGAAAAACTAAAAACGCAGTACGCGAGCCATGGAATCAGAATTGTGAGCATGAGAGGGTCCGATGTTAACATCTTAGAAATGCACACATATACCAATACAATTGTAAAGAATGGAGGCAGCAAACGAAGGAAAACAAATGCAACCTAATTATATTCATTGAAATGACTGTGTCCAACAAGGCAGTGCCGAAGACATTATGCACATTCGCAATGCCCATGGCCAACATTCAAAAGAGTCTAGATTAACCACCTCAAACATTGATTTGTGCCTCGTGCACCTTAATGAAAGTCTGGCATGACTGACAGAGACAGACTGCCTTTCCTCAGTCTATTAGCAATGCGTTGCGTGAGCAATGGTGACCAGCTGTTGAGGTCAATTAGTAAGACGTCAACATTAGAACAAACAAATCAATAGGTGCTTATTTGTTAATTATGTGTTTAAATCAAGTCTAATTTCTTAAATAAATGTGATGCGCTGTTTAATGCCTGCATGTCCCCTTGCTGCAAACTTTATGTATGACTGCTGGAGTTGCTGGTAACAGTGGAGGAAATGAACTCTGATGTAAAGCGAAATCAAACGAAACTTCTTAGCAAACTATCCCCAATTCAGTACTGTTCATGTATTTTACATATAACCGAGAAAATGCGATTTTGCATTTGGGAATATTCAATACATCAAAAACATGTTTTCATCATCATCAAAATTTATTCAGATACAAATCTATAAACAAAGACTTAAAACCAGCAATACATCAACACATCAGTAATAATCAACAGAATATTTAAAATCAAAATATATGCAGAATAAAGGAAGAAAGTTCAAGTTAAATATACAGGCTGAAGCTTGCCTTCAAGCATTTTTTCCCTACGAAACCAGGATTTTCTCAAAAATTCTAAGCAGCCCCATGTGACTGGTGTTGTTTCTGCGCGCAACAAAAAAATCAAAGCTGGATGACCGTAAGTACATTTTGTGGCTTTAAGTAGCGGGACCATAGTCGTCTTTCTAATATCATGGTAAAGAGGGCAAAATAAAACATAGTACAACAAATTCTCTTTTGCATCGCAGCACCCCGGGCAAACTGCAGACTGCTCATAATTTGACCAGGATTTGGTGATGGCTCTAAGCCATAAGAGATTATGGCCCTCATTCACAGAACATTTTCCAAAGGGGTTTTGTCATTTTAAAACGCTTCTGTGAATTAGGCCCTAAATCGGGCCCTGGTCACAGCCCAGTGGTCTGTTATTTTATTACTATACAAAAGATAAGATTTGATGCTATCTGGGTCTGAGATCAGGAACATTATTTCTATTTGATTCAATTATAAACCCAGTTGTTTCCCTATTGGCCACAACTATAGAATAAAACATCTGCTTACATTTGTTAGATGGAGCTGGAGTTAAGAGGGCAGAGGGGCACTGCAAACTTGGGGCATTCAGTTGTAACAGACACTGAGAAATAAAATTCAGCCAAGGTATTTTGCACCAAAATGCACTCTGCATCAGAGCATTAATAACGATGTGCGTTAAATTAGCTCTCCAGTTGGACCAATGTGCCAACCAGTGCGAAAGTGGGGCCATATGACAATCATCACCTATGTGTGGGGTTCCCAGTTCGGTATGTACAGCATAGTGTGGCGCCAAACTGGGAAGACCCAAACGTTTTAAAAAATATATATTCTCTATTACTTCAATCGGAGATGTTTGTTCATTGCCCCACAAAGCCACACAGTAGTTTGTTGCAGCCTTGGTATGTGCCTCATAAACTTCCAAAATAAGTTTCATTGGCTGACCCTGGCACATATTCTGAAAGCGACACAAACCCCACAAGGCCTGCCTCAGTGTGAGAGCCTGTTTATGTGTAGTGCCACCCGGCAATGTTCACAAAAAATCATGCCCAGGTAAATGAATATTTCCACACGTGGGATTACTTCACCATTACTCAAATCTTTTGCATGCTTATCCTCCTGCTTCCACTATTAGAACATACCATGATGTTTTAGTATTTACTGATAATTTTAGGTCATACATAAAATCAGTGTAGGTGTCTATTCGATGCTGCAGGGCAATTGGGGTGCCAGCTAGCAGAACTGTATCATCTGCATATGCCAATAAAGGAAAGGGCAATACACCCATCTTAGGAAAATCAGCCTTTGTCTTGACAAGTGCCTTATATAGACCATTAACGTATGGAGCAAGTAGCACAGGGGCTGCGACACACCCTTGGCGTCCTACAGAATCCACCTCAAGATAACCTGTACATTGTCCCTGTTCCCCCAATCTCACACGTTTTAGTGTCCTTCTGGATAATCTGCAGCACTTTTACCAATTCAGCCAGGCACCCCATGGACCTGAGCACCTGCCATAAAATAACTCTATCAGCTCTATCAAAGGCTTTGCTCAGATCCATGAATGCCAAATAAATTGTTTCACCCCTTACAAAGATGGAAGATGCTCCAGCCAGGTACAGGTTGAGAGCTGGGTCTTGCGTCCCAGGCCTGGCCGGTAGCCATATTGGATGTCTGAAAGGATATCGTTATCAGAAATCCATTGTTGCAGATGCTCCAACAAGGCACATCCAAAAATCTTAAAGGAGGTATCCAGTATTCAGATAGGGCTATATGATAGCAGACTTCCTGGATCTCCCCTTTTAAGAATAGCATAGATAATTGCGTTAATCCAGGACTGTGTGTATTCCCCGAGTTCCAAGCAATTAGTAACGGGGCCCACAGTTATAATTCTCCCTTAAATAGATCAGCAGGTATTGCATCTGGGCCAGGCACCCGTTTATGCAATTGTCGGCTAACTGCAATTGTCGGCTAACTGCAGTTTGCACCTCCTTCACAGACAAACACATAATGTGGAGGACCGCTCCCCATCCTGACTGGGCTTTAAACAGAAACTTAAAGTGGGCTGACCAAGCTCTAGCACTCACTTGATTCTATGAGTCTTACCCCTCTTGCAAACTGGACCACCTGCAAAATATTTCCAACATTTTTGGAGTCCATATTTTAGACTGCCAAGAGGAGTTCTTCCCATGCAAGGTTTTTTAGATAGTTCTTTCTTGAGGCCAGAACACTTTTGTACTTTGCCCTTGCACTAATAATCCTTCCCCAGTTGCTATCCTTATCCCGCAGAATCCCCCTCAAATTTTTCTGTCCTACACAGTTCATCAAACCAGCCGTGCATGTTAGTTTTACTGGTTTTGCAATTGTGCAGAAATAAGTCTGTCAGGAAATTCCACATTTTTTGTGATGCAAGGATTGCAATTTCCCTTGGTTCTGCATTTTGGGAGAGGATACATGTAATGTGGTCCAGATTTAATTTGACCGCCTTGAACTGGGTTGACTCTGGGTCACACTTGGCCCATTTTGTCCTATGTTTACAAAAAGAGTTAATGTCATAGAGATCCAGATGCAAGTGCTTAACTGCTAAGGTACCAGGGCGGCTCAGATTCAAGACCAACCTCAAAGGGAAGTGGTCACTACTTGGACACGCATGCAAAAGTAATCAATTATGGATGTGCCTTGGGAACCTGCAAATGTAGACTTGCCCGGTACATCCGAACACACACATCCATTCAATGAGCAGAATCCCCAGTCCACAAGCCATGTGTTCAACTGCAAGCCCCTAAAACACGTTCTTTCATCAGACAATTGAGGGTTGGAGATCACCCGGGTCCGCCATATCAATGGGGATCCCAAAACCAAGTTTAGCATTAAAGTCCCCTCCCAAGAGAACAATCGTGTGTTCGGTCAGCCTAGACAAATGCTCTGACTCAAAGAGTTCCATAATAGGGCAACTATTCACCCTTGGCTCCTCCACAAGCCCCTCAAAATCTGAGGACTCACCCCCGGGGGAAAAAAGTCCTTCCTGTTCCTCAATGCCCTCTAATGCGTCAAAACGGTTTACAGTGACAATTGCCCCCCTCCCTGCCCATGCTCCTCCCTTGCCCCTACCTAACGTACAACATACCCCCCTCATCATGGGGGCCTCCACTCCTGCTGTTGAATAAATGGTGCATTGTGAGACAGATCAAAAGAAGCCAGGGGAAGGAAGGTACTTGTATCAAGGCTGGTCACCTTAGTCCGCCAGGCGGGATTAAGTGCAGAAACAAGGTAATCCAGCATCATTGGGGCTATCAATGAGACTACCACACAATCCCCCTCCATCCGTTTGGGAGGGTTTCCAATCTAAAACACCCCTCTTGCCATCAAAATACGCTTGGGATTAATCTTTATCCCCAGTGAATGGGTTTTAATCCATAGGGAGCTTTTGGTTTTCATCTTTTTCTAGACAGGGCAGTCCTGTTATTACTCCGATCAGGGGTGCTGCTTCGGGTGGGAGGTCAATGACAACGTGTTTTAAGCCCTGAGCGATGGGTTTCGAAAGTGGTTGGGTTGTAGGGGTAGTTATTAACATTGGTCCTATTATAACTGTTTCAGCTGCTCCATTTGTGCCTTTCTTGTGATGGTGGATGTGCACCGGTACTACTTGGGATTCAGGTTGTTTAGTTCCAAAACTCTCTTTGTATACTGGGGTATGGGTTTCCCTCATTACAGTAATATTTTTGCTAGCTAAAATGGTGGATTTCTTAAATCAGCAATCGCCTTAAGCTTGTGGACATCACTCTTTAGCCCCCGGATTGAATCATCAATAATGGAAAGGTATACAGTCAGAGAATCTTTAAGTGAAGAAATGCCCGAGAGGACAGAGGCCAGTTTTTTGACAAGAACCTGATGTCATATTTTTAAATCATTGGAAATCGAATCTAATTAGATATCAGTGTTGTTAGAGATTGATGATTCAGGGGGCGGTCCTATGCCCTCCATTACCTGTACCGCCATGTTCTGCCTAGCAAACACAAGCTCCTCTGGCCAAGAATATCTATAACGGGCTGTCCTCCCATCACCACACCTTAGCTGGAGTTAAGAAATTGATATAAACTGGTGGGGCGGGGACTACTATTTGGACAGGGCAATGGTAACTGCATTCCTTCTCGGTCACTTGAATGGGAAGTGGCACTATTATGTTGAGGAGAAATATTTTCTTAGAGTGTAGGATGATAATTACTTATTTGAAAGTCAATTACTGCTGGACTGCCACAGTCTACTATTTGATAGTGATTGGCATGATTTTATAATTCTGCAAAGAAATAATGGAAACAAAAATTTTGGATGATGTATCAGCCTATTATCAACAAGTGAGTATATCCCCACAAAATTCCCAAATTATAGTTATTAAATTAGCAAGTCATCTGTATGCCAAAATACATGCTTAAAGGTAAATTGAAAGTAACCACTTACCACTATAATTCTGGGCTAATTCTGCATCAACATATTCGTTCACAATGTTTGCAAATGCAATGTTAATTGCATATTTATATGCAACCAAGGCAGAGTGATAATATCACATCAAGTGAACCATATTTGTTGTACATGTTTTGATAGCACAAAATACCCAAAACCTGCCTCGTTTATATTATACATTTTTTTTATAATTCACTAATTTCAACTGTCATGGTTCAGGCCCACATTTTTTAAATTTAGCAAAGTGTAACAGATAAAACACTTTTGGAAGAATGTTCTATTCAAATGTTTGAAAAATATACAATGGTCAAAATAACAGCAATAAATAAATGTATCCATAGATCAAAACAAAGATTTAAGAAAAAAAAAAGCCTCTGCTTACCAGTATTTGAAATCTATGACCAAAAGCCTGTTTTAGCAAGAACATCAGTGTACACAAATTTGCAGGAAACACTTTCGGTGCATATTTTCATGCAAAAGTAACAGAATGACATCATCATGTAGCGTGAAACTGCATTTGTTTTTAAATAGCGAACACCATTTTCAAATGCATATCATCACAATCTTTAACATGTCTAAATAAACGTTATAGTAATGAATAAAACACATTCACTGTGCTTAAAATTTTTCTTGGAGGTCTCTGCTGTTTGTGATAAATACCACCTACATAGGATAAATGTAGAACTCTTACATACATAGATCATAGTAGTTAGGACATTCCAAGAAGTATTGTTAAGTGATTCATAATGAATAAGAGAGGACTACTCAAATTGATTATTACGACCTACCAAATGGGATCCTAGTCTATAGATCAATTGACAATTGTTAAAGGTAAATTTACCTTCAAATTGGGGGCTTGGAAGAACCAAGTCCACACCATAATTTATCATTTGTATGTTTTTTTTCTCTCAATATAATCCATAAGTAATGGTTTGTTGACATTTTTGCAGCATATACAAATTCTATGTTATCAAATTCTGACATTTGTCACTTTGAGTGTCTGATATACATATCTTAATTCACATGGGAATTCAGAACAGGACATTAAAATCCTGTTTTAGCAGTTTGCCTAATTCTTTTGCATTAAGATTGTTATGATGAAACTAGCTCCAGAAGACGTGCACAGTAAAGTACACAGCTGTATTTCTGATTTCATATTCAGATTCACAGTAAGGGGCAATTACCTCTCTCTTTCCTCCCTTCTGGCCAACTGCCATCTACCACTCGCTCTGTTATCATCACACATTCTCCATTCTCATTCCATGACCACCATGTGCTCCCTGCCAACATTACGAACACCTCCCTTCCTTCTCTTCAAAGGCCACATTGTCACTGATTCTCCTCTACTCCCCTTTTTGATTTTTTCAACCGCTGGAATTCTTCCTTTACTCCACACTGCTCCCCCCTCTGTTTGCCAATACTAAAGATTCCAAATCTCTCACCACTTCCATCTTCTTGATAAACTTGAACTGAACTTTTGTTACCTTTCCTAAAAATCTCAGTTTAATCATGTCAACTATTCTTACATTCACTTTTCTGCAACATTTCTGGCAATCATAGCTTCCCTTGGCTCGCACCTAACTCCCATGAAATTAGTTTCTCACTCCCTCTACTTCTATTTGTGTCATTCTCGATCTTCCCATCCATGCTGGACATAGATGGATTTTTTGGTCTGTGTCCCCTCAAATGTTCAAATGGTCACTCTCCAATCACTGCATGAGTGACAACTTAAGTGGAACTCTAGCACCATCACTGCTCTTACCCAGTCTATTCTCATTCCAACTGCAATCCTTATAGCAGGTGATACAAGGCAGAGGTTAGATTTTCAATCTCATACCTTTTGTACAATTCTCAAATTCCTTTCATACCAACTGGGTACCATTGTCTGACAATGGATGTCTTGGAAAACCCTTTCTCCAGAATAGGAGCCCAAGAAACCTGATTATACTGCTGGATGACATCTCTTACTACTCAAACTTCAGGCCACCTGGATACAATATCCATAACTATAACCATATAGGGATTCCTTGACCCTCTTATGCAGAATGGACCTAAGAAATCCAGCATAATTTCTTCCCATGAGAATTTTGGGGCCTCCCTCACATTCATGGGAGGTGAAGGCTCTTCTCAATCTCCTCACAAGCACTACAATCCAAAATCCGTTCTTCCACAAATTGATAAACTCCAGGCCACCTGACATCAGAATAAATGAGGCCCTTGGTCTTTCCTACCCCACAAATGACCCTTGTGCCCAAGCTCAATAACATTAGCTCTCATCCTCTTGTGCAAAATATGCTGATGACCTCTACACAAGTATCTGCCATAAATGTACAGCTTGTTCCTGACCCTCTTGTACACCTTGATCTCCTCAGTTCCCACTCACCAACTTGGTTGGATCAAAACAGTTCCTTCACCTTTGCATATGCTTCATTGTTACCACATGCCTCATCCTTGTCACTTTGTCTGACACTCTGCTGCACTTGAAAAATATCCTGAATACCATCATCTCCTTATTGTTTTCTACACCATCATCACATACTTCATCCATTGCCAATCTAGACAGGGCATCAGCAACAACGTTATGTACCTAGAATATGCTCCACCGAAACTTGCAGGCCTGTTCACCCATTTCATAATCCTTCTAGACACGCCCTCCAGTTGTCTTTTATTGAAAATGCTTACTAGTCCTGTGATCTGTCCTTAAAACAAAAAGCCTCCCCCACAGATAAACCCTAAATGTTTCTATGGTCCACACACATGCAAGAGTCTCTATCTTTCTGCCACAATGTATTCAAGTTCTGCACTCTCAAGGGTCCTGGAAGTGAATGCAATTGTGTATACTTGTCCAGCCTCCTGCTGCAGGAGCACTGCTCCTAACCGTGAATCACTTGCTTCAGTGTATACCAGCAGCACTTGATTTTCCTTAAACCCAGACAAGATAAGTTCCTGTAAAATATCCAACTTTACCTCCAAATATTCTCTTTTACATGTCTCCAATCACACAAAACTCAATCTCTTACTCTTAAGTTTCCTCAAGTTCTTAGTCTTGTCAGAAACATTTTAACAAACTTGCTTTAAAATTCAATGAGGCCCAAAAAGACAGCCACCTCTTCTTTACTTCCAGACTCAGGCATGCCTCTAATGCCCGCATAGGGTATCATGCTTAGGATGAATCCCATTCCCTGAGTCCTCATGTCCCATGTATGTCACTTGCTCGTATGCTGCCCACAATTTCAGCAAAGAAAACATCTTTACACCAGACACACTCATTAATAATTTAGCGTTCTTCGGAAGAGGAGCTTTCTCTGCCACCACATTTTTATTAAGACTTCTCAGCTCTATGCACAGCCCAACAGCACTGATGGCCTTTCATACCACAACTATCAGACTCGCCCACTCAGAAGCCTCAATAACTCCTTCTGTCTCTATTTTCTTTAACTCCTATTTCACCTCTTCCCTCAATGCAATTGAATTGGTGTCACTTGGGCAACAACATGTATTGCCACCCTCATGAAATGTATACAATGAACAAAGCCCTTGAAAAACTCCATCTTGTTTTGAAACACTTCTGGGTACCAGTTGGCCACCTCTCCACTCATCCTTACTCCCTTTCCATTTACGCACTTCTGGGCCTTTTGCAACATCAAAATGTGTTCAGGATTAAATGAATCCGATCTGATGGCTAACTCTGCCTGGTTGTCCCAAGAAAGCAACATTCCCCTCTTCTGAGCTACATATACTGGACTGCTTCCCTGTTGTCTCTTGAACTGAAGCATTGCTTTCCCACAATGTCAAAAGGGACTTTTCCACGGGCATTGGAATTACCAATTCAGCCAGGCACCCCATGGACCTGAGCACCTGCCATAAAATAACTCTATCAACTCTATCAAAGGCTTTGATCAGATCCATGAATGCCAAATAAATTGTTTCACCCCTTAAAAAGATGGAAGATGCTCCAGCCAGGTACAGGTTGAGAGCTGGGTCTTGCGTCCCAGGCCTGGCCGGTAGCCATATTGGATGTCTGAAAGGATATCGTTATCAGAAATCCATTGTTGCAGATGCTCCAACAAGGCACATCCAAAAATCTTAAAGGAGGTATCCAGTATTCAGATAGGGCTATATGATAGCAGACTTCCTGGATCTCCCCTTTTAAGAATAGCGTAGATAATTTCGTTAATCCAGGACTGTGTGTATTCCCCGAGTTCCAGGTTGGAGTTAAAGCAATTAGTAATGGGGCCCACAGTTCTAATTCTCCCTTAAATAGATCAGCAGATATTGCATCTGGGCCAGGCACCCGTTTATGCAATTGTCGGCTAACTGCAATTGTCGGCTAACTGCAGTTTGCACCTCCTTCACAGACACACACATAATGTGGAGGATCATTCCCCATCCTGACTGGGCTTTAAACAGAAAGTTAAAGTGGGCTGACCAAGCTCTAGCACTCACTTGATTCTATGAGTCTTACCCCTCTTACAAACTGGACCACCTGCAAAATATTTCCAACATTTTTGGAGTCCATATTTTAGACTGCCAAGAGGAGTTCTTCCCATGCAAGGTTTTTCAGATAGTTCTTTCTTGAGGCCAGAACACTTTTGTACTTTGCCCTTGCACTAATAATCCCTCCCCAGTTGCTATCCTTATCCCGCAGAATCCCCCCCATATTTTTCTGTCCTACACAGTTCATCAAACCAGCCGTGCATGTTAGTTTTACTGGTTTTGAAATTGTGCAGAAATAAGTCTGTCAGGAAATTCCACATTTTGTGTGATGCAAGGATTGCAATTTCCCTTGGTTCTGCATTTTGGGAGAGGATACATGTAATGTGGTCCAGATTTAATTTGACCGCCTTGAACTGGGTTGACTCTGGGTCACACTTGGCCCATTTTTTCCTATGTTTACAAAAAGAGTTAATGTCATAGAGATCCAGATGCCAGTGCTTAACTGCTAAGGTACCAGGGCGGCTCAGATTCAAGACCAACCTCAAAGGGAAGTGGTCACTACTTGGACACGCATGCAAAAGTAATCAATTATGGATGTGCCTTGGGAACCTGCAAATGTAGACTTGCCCGGTACATCCGAACACACACATCCATTCAATGAGCAGAATCCCCAGTCCACAAACCATGTGTTCAACTGCAAGCCCCTAAAACATGTTCTTTCATCAGACAATTGAGGGTTGGAGATCACCCGGGTCCGCCATATCAATGGGGATCCCAAAACCAAGTTTAGCATTAAAGTCCCCTCCCAAGAGAACAATCGTGTGTTCGGTCAGCCTAGACAAATGCTCTGACTCAAAGAGTTCCATAATAGGGCAAATGTTCACCCTTGGCTCCTCCACAAGCCCCTCAAAATCTGAGGTCTCACCCCCGGGGGAAACAAGTCCGTGCTGCTCCTCAATTCCCTCTAATGCATCAAAACTGTTTACAGTGACAATTGCTCCCCTCCCTGCCCATGCTCCTCCCTTGCCCCTACCTAACGTACAACTTACCCCCCTCATCATGGGGGCCTCCACTCCTGCTGTTGAATAAATGGTGCATTGTGAGACAGATCAAAAGAAGCCAGGGGAAGGAAGGTACTTGTATCAAGGCTGGTCACCTTAGTCCGCCAGGCGGGATTAAGTGCAGAAACAAGGTAATCCAGCATCATTGGGGCTATCAATGAGACTTCCACACAATCCCCCTCCATCCCTTTGGGAGGGTTTCCAATCTAAAACACCCTCCTTCCCATCAAAATACACTTGGGATTAATCTTCATCCCCGGTGAATGGGTTTTAATCCATAGAGAGCTTTTGGTTGTCATCTTTTTCTAGACAGGGCAGTCCTGTTATTACTCCTACCAGGGGTGTTGCTTCAGGTGGGAGTTCAATGACCACTTGTTTTAAGCCCTGAGCGATGGGTTTCGAAAGTGGTTGGGTTGTAGGGGTAGTTATTAACATTGGTCCTATTATAACTGTTTCAGCTGCTCCATTTGTGCCTTTCTTGTGATGGTGGATATGCACCGGTACAACTTGGGATTCAGGTTGTTTAGTTCCAAAACTCTCTTTGTATACTGGGGTATGGGTTTCCCTCATTACAGTCATATTTTTGCTAGCTAAAATGGTGGATTTCTTAAATCAGCAATCGCCTTAAGCTCGTGGACATCACTCTTTAGCCCCCGGATTGAATCATCAATAATGGAAAGGTATACATTCAGAGAATCTTTAAGTGAAGAAATGCCCGAGAGGACAAGGGCCAGTTTTTTGACAAGAACCTGATGTCATATTTTTAAATCACTGGAAATCGAATCTAATTAGATATCAGTGTTGTTAAAGATTGATGATTCAGGGGGCGGTCCTATGCCCTCCATTACCTGTACCGCCATGTTCTGCCTAGCAAACACAAGCTCCTCTGGCCAAGAATATCCATAACGGGCTGTCCTCCCATCACCACACCTTTGCTGGAGTTAAGAAATTGATATAAACTGGGGGGGGGACTACTATTTGGACAGGGCAATAGTAACTGTATTCCCTCTCGGTCACTTGAATGGGAAGTGGCAACTATTATAATGAGGAGAAATGTTTTCTTAGAGTGCAGGATGATAATTACTTATTTGAAAGTCAATTACTGCTGGACTGCCACAGTCTACTATTTGATAGTGATTGCCATGATTTTATAATTCGGCAAAGAAATAATGGAAACAAAAACCTTTGTATGATGTATCAGCCTATTATCAACAAGTGAGTATATCCCCACAAAATTCCCAAATTATAGTTATTAAATTAGCAAGTCATCTGTATGCCAAAATACATGCTTAAAGGTAAATTGAAAGTGACCGCTTACCACTATAATTCTGGGCGTAATTCTGAATCAACATATTCATTCACAAAGTTTGCAAATGCAATGTTAATTGCATATTTATATGCAAACAAGGCAGAGTGATAATATCACATCAAGTGAACCATATTTGTTGTACATGTTTTGATAGCACAAAATACCCAAATCCTGCCTCGTTTCTATTATAAATTTTTTTAATAATTCACTAATTTCAACTGTCATGGTTCAGGCCCACATTTTTTAAATTTAGCAAAGAGTAACAGATAAAACACTTTTGGAAGATTGTTCTATTCAAATGTTTGAAAAATATACAATGGTCAAAATAACAGCAATAAATAAATGTATCCATAGATCAAAACAAAGATTTAAGAAAAAAAAAAGTCTCTGCTTACCACTATTTGAAATCTATGACCAAAAGCCTGTTTTAGCAAGAACATCAGTGTACACAAATTTGCAGGAAACACTTTCGGTGCATATTTTCATGCAAAAGTAACAGAATGACATCATCATGTAGCGTGAAGCTGCATTTGTTTTTAAATAGCGAACACCATTTTCAAATGCATATCATCACAATCTTTAACATGTCTAAATAAACTTTATAGTAATGAATAAAACACATTCACTGTGCTTAAAAATGTTCTTGGAGGTCTCTGCTGTTTGTGACATATACCACCTACATAGGATAAATGTAGAACTCTTACATACATAGATCATAGTAGTTAGGACATTCCAAGAAGTATTGTTAAGTGATTCAGAATGAATAAGGGAGGACTACTCAAATTGATTATTACGACCTACCAAATGGGATCCTAGTCTATAGATCAATTGACAATTGTTAAAGGTAAATTTACCTTCAAATTGGGGGCTTGGAAGAACCAAGTCCCCACCATAATTTATCATTTGTATGTTTTTTTTCTCAATATAATCCATAAGTAATGGTTTGTTGACATTTTTGCAGCATATACACATTCTATGTTATCAAATTCTGACATTTGTCACTTTGAGTGTCTGATATACATATCTTAATTCACATGGGAATTCAGAACAGGACTTTAAAATCCTGTTTTAGCAGTTTGCCTAATTCTTTTGCATTAAGATTGTTATGATGAAACTAGCTCCAGAAGACGCACACAGTAAAGTACACAGCTGTATTTCTGATTTCATATTCAGATTCACAGTAAGGGGCAATTACCTCTCTCTTTCCTCCCTTCTGGCCAACTGCCATCTACCACTCGCTCTGTTATCATCACACATTCTCCATTCTCATTCCATGACCACCATGTGCTCCCTGCCAACATTACGAACACCTCCCTTCCTTCTCTTCAACAGCCACATTGTCACTGATTCTCCTCTACTCCCCTTTTTGATTTGTTCAACCGCTGGAATTCTTTCTTTACTCCACACCGCTCCCCCCTCTGTTTGCCAATACTGAAGATTCCAAATCTCTCACCACTTCCGTCTCCTTGATAAACTTGAACAGAACTTTTGTT
This sequence comes from Ambystoma mexicanum, assembly GCF_040938575.1. NCBI lineage: Eukaryota > Metazoa > Chordata > Amphibia > Caudata > Ambystomatidae > Ambystoma > Ambystoma mexicanum. Next base: position 593,763,505 of record NC_090937.1, on the reverse strand, counting down.
ACCTTTCCTAAAAATCTCAGTTTAATCATGTCAACTATTCTTACATTCACTTTTCTGCAACATTTCTGGCAATCATAGCTTCCCTTGGCTCGCACCTAACTCCCATGAAATTAGTTTCTCACTCCCTCTACTTCTATTTGTGTCATTCTCGATCTTTCCATCCATGCTGGACATAGATGGGTTTTTGGTCTGTGTCCCCTCAAATGTTCAAATGGTCACTCTCCAATCACTGCATGAGTGACAACTTAAGTGGAACTCTAGCACCATCACTGCCCTTACCCAGTCTCCTCTCATTCCAACTGCAATCCTTATAGCAGGTGATACAAGGCAGTGGTAACATTTTCAATCTCATACCTTTTGTACAATTCTCAAATTCCTTTCATACCAACTGGGTACCATTGTCTGACAATGGATGACTTGGAAAACCCTTTCTCCAAAATAGGAGCCCAAGAAACCTGATTATACTGCTGGATGACATCTCTTACTACTCAAACTTCAGGCCACCTGGATACAATATCCATAACTATAACCATATAGGGAATCCTTGAGCCTATTATGCAGAATGGACCTAAGAAATCCAGCATAATTTCTTCCCATGACAATTCTGGGGCCTCCCTCACATTCATGGGAGGTGAAGGCTCTTCTCAATTTCCTCACAGGCACTACAATCCAAAACCCGTTCTTCCACAAATTGATAAACTCCAGGCCACCTGACATCAGCATAAATGAGGCCTTTGGTCTTTCCTACCCCACAAATGACCCTTGTCCCCAAGCTCAATAACATTAGCTCTCATCCTCTTGTGCAAAATATGCTGGTGACCTCTACACAAGTATCTGCCATTAATGTACAGCTTGTTCCTGACCCTCTTGTACTCCTTGATCTCCTCGGTTCCCACTCACCAACTTGGTTGGATCAAAACAGTTCCTGTCACCCTCATGAAATGTATACAATGAACAAAGCCCTTGAAAAACTCCATCTTGTTTTGAAACACTTCTGGGCACCAGTTGGCTACCTCTCCACTCATCCTTACTCCCTTTCCATTTACACACTCCTGGGCCTTTTGCACCATCAAAACGTGTTCAGGATTAAATGAATCCGATCTGATGGCTAACTCCGCCTGGTTGTCCCAAGAAAGCAACATTCCCCTCTTCTGAGCTACATATACTGTACTGCTTCCCTGTTGTCTCTTGAACTGAAGCATTGCTTTCCCCACAATCTCAAAAGGGACTTTTCCACGGGCATTGGCCCTTATCCCCGGTTCCTTAATTGTACATCACTTCAAATTGTTTCTTCAGGTCTCCAGACCAATCAGGGCGTAATCTGCCACGCTCACGATCAACATGGGAACAACTACTTTACTGATCTGAACATCAGCGTGCAACTTCTCTCTCCTGGGATTCCCAGATAAAGCCCTGACTGGTGAAACTACTTGTCTCTCTTCAACAATTTCCTCATGTGTGCTGCTCTCAGTGCTATCACGTATCAATCCTATAGCGCCATTAAAGTTTCAGCAGCACCTGGATAGGTGCCCTTTTTTCCCATAGTCTCGACAGATGATGATACACTCGCTATCACTCCTCAGGAGATAGGAGCTCACACAGTGATAACACTTTCTACCTCATTTCCCTCTCAGCTGTGCTCTGGATGATGCAGCCCATCGGGGGGGGATCATGCTTTGTTCTTCTACTTTAGTAAACATCATCGCTGCCAGCTGTGTTCCGTTGATCCATGTATCTCTTGTTGCTATTGTCACTGTGCTGAGACACTGCTTGTGTTTCTGCTTAGATTATGGAACCACCATTCACCTTATTGCTGCCATCTGCATGAAGCTCTTTGGTACAGTTCTCTGTGTGTTCAATATTGTTCACAACCTCTATGACTCTATTTAGAGTAGGATCTCTTTTGCCCAACAACTCTTCTCTTTTCTTGTTGTTGATGCACTTTACCACAAACTGGTCTCAAATGTGCTCTTCCTGACAATGTCCGAAGGGGCAATTCAGAGTAAGCACTCTCACTGCTGTAACATATTCTTAAGTTGTTTTACCTTGCCTCTGTTCCCTTATGGCAAAATGGTAGCGAGCCATAATCGTATTCTTCTTCACCTCATAATGCTCATCCATCTTGGTTATGCTTATGTCAAAGTCACAAGCAGGCTCAGATTGACAGTATGTAGCAATTCACTCCCTCCTTCCCCCCTCTGGCCAACCGCCATGTCACCACTCGCTCAATTATCTCCCTGCATTCACCCCTCTCCTTCCATGACCACCACTTTCTACTTGCCAACCTCCCTAACAAAGACGTAGGCCCTCATTAGGAGTATGCCGATCTGGAAAAAATGAAACAAATAATGTTGGTCCTACTGGCTCCAGTATTTTTCCGGACAGTCTCACTCCAAGTCTGCCGGTGGCAGGCATGACCTGCCAGGAGTTAAGGTCCCTACTGGCAGATAATTGCTCCTATCACCGGCACTTGTACAAGCCTTGCCGGTAAAACGGGCAATCCCATTCCATGGTGTCCAATTGGACTCCATGGAATAGGAATTTACTGTCCTTGCTGGCACCCATAATATCCTGGTTACACTGGGATATCGGGCACTGGTAACGGTAAAGTGAGTAAGCCAGCAGTAGCACAGGAGGGTTACCAGCAAACACGTTATGAAAATCATAGTCACCTATACAGAAAGTGTTGTCTTTCTTAGTATATTGGCAAGAAACACTCATACCACAAGGACTATGACCAATAAGTGGACCCAAATTCATGCATGCTCCATGCTTCTGACCATAGTATGTTTAATGGACTAATTGGTCTTTCAAGTCCCTGATTCTTTTTAATGCAAAGGTAGGTTATTTCACTCTTTGGTAGGCCTGACTGTACCAATGACACATGTTTGTGTGTGTATGTGATGACCTTTTTTTTTACATTTTAGGTATCTTACTGCTGTATGTAGTTACACATATCATGTTCCTATCTGTTGGGGTACAATTGTTTGGTGTCATGAACATTTCACAAGGTGTGTATTGTGTAGGATTGTTTTTCATCTTTTTTGGGTTGTTCATTCTTGCAGGCTTTCACCCCAATAGCTCCTTGTTGATGGTAGTAATTAGGTGTTTTTATATTATATGGATATGTAAATATTGACCATAGGGCTAACGGCTCATGGTTGATAACTATTTTCTTCTAAAAGAATATTTCTATCAATATCGCTTCTGTATAAACAGCCAGATAATTTACCTTCCTGGTGATGAATCATAATGTTATAAAACAAATCTTCTTCTTCTTTGATGAATTGTATGCTAAGGTTACAGGTATTGAGACACTTAAAAAATAACTGAGTCATGATCTCCCCTCCAAGTCAAAAATGATGTCATTAATGTATTGTTTCCAAATTTCATTTTTTTGGTTGTTGCAGTAATAGGTTAGATTCCATAAATATATATTTTTTCTCATATTCAGACAAGAAAAATAAATTCACACTGGGAGAAAAGCCAGCCCTCATTGCGGTTCCTTAATTAGTTGGTAAACATCATGTAGTATCATCATGAAACATTGTACTTGTCACAATGCAATTCTTTTTTTCACCAGGGCAAGCTTTTCCCTCTCCTGAAAAATACTTTAGCAGACCCCACCTTCCCAGCAAACTACTGCCCTATCTCTATTACCCCCTTCCTTGGGAAACTCCAGGAGAAACTGGCCTTCCACCAACTTTCTTCTCATACTGAACTTGTTGGCAGTCTCCACGACCATCAATCTAGATTCAGAGCATCCAGAGGCACGGAATCCTCTCTTCTGAGCACCCATGAAGAACTGCTCGCATCTCTTGACTCCAACTCTCCAGCAGTCCTCATTCTACTTGATCTCTCCTCGGCCTTTGACACAGTCATCCACTCCATCTTTATAAAAACGGCTCCATCATATCCTGGACATTTCAGAGCGGGCACTGGACTGGCCTTCCTCCTTCCTAACTGACCATCCATCCCAGGTTATTCTGGGCACTTTCTCCTCCCTGTCTCTTTCTCCAGTTGTGGTGCCCCCAGGGCTACAACCTCTCCCTGTGGCTCTTTAACATGTACCTTGCTCCACTAGCACTCCTCATTTCCACCTTCTCTCTTTACCTCCAGTGCTATGCAGATGACACACAACCTTTCTTTAAAATCCCTGCTGACACTCTTACTTCTTCCATCATCCAGGACTGCCTATCTGCCATCCAGTCCTCGTGCACTTCCAACTAACTCTGCCTCAATGTCAGCAAGACTGTGATCCTTCCTATTGGGAACGTGCTTCCTCTTTGTTCCCCTCACTCTGGCCATCCTCTATGGGCTCTCCTCCATCTCCTTCATCTGAAGCCAAAAACCTTGGAGTCATCTTCGACTCTTCTCTCTCCTTCCTCACATTCAGGACTTTGCCAAGAAGTCCCACTTTCAACTCTTTCTTCTCAAATTAATTCTCCCTTTTCTCACTTTCCCCAAGAAGCTCAACGTTACCAGAGCCCTGGTTCTCTCAAGGTTTGACTACTGTAATACCCTTCTCTTGAATCCACCCTCTTGCTTTCTACGACCCCTCCAGCTAATCCAGAATAGGACAGCGAGACATATCCTTCACCTCAAGCCCAGGGATTGAATCTCTCCTGCCCTAAAAGACTTCACTGGTTGCCAGTTACTGCACAGATACAACTCAAATTCCACTACATCATCCACAAGGCTGTCTGGGGCCAGGGACCACGCCATCTGCAACTTGCTATTACTAAATACTCTCCCTCTAGACATCTACGTTCCTCTGGCCAACTCTCTGTTTGTAAAGCATTTCACTAAACAGAGGGCAGGAGGCTGATATCTTTCTTCAACTGGCTCCCTCTTATGGAACAGCCTACCCATTCCTCTTCATCTTGAGCCGGACCTCCTCAAATTCCGGAAGTTCCACAAGACTTCCCTTTTCATTCCCTCCTTCCCTTCTTCCCTTCTCTGCTAATCTCACAGTCACTGTGATTGGTGACCAGGGCCCTTATGTATCCTCAGTGCCCTGGACTCCCACACCGAATCGCCTCAGCCTCTGCCTACACACAGCACTTGCCTCGGCACCCACTGACATACACCACTGTAGGCCTGCACTTACCCACAAATTGCAGCTCAATGCTCCCTAGCACTTAATATACATGGCACTTACATCTGCTGTTCACCCACGAGCACTGACACTCCAGCACTTACCCCCACTCCCTCCTCCCCTCCTCCCTCTCTGCACTTGCACGTTCTGAAAACACACAAGGTCTAGCAGGTTTGTTTTTATCCTCCAGTGTTTATATTGTTTTCAATCCCATGCTCCTTCACTGCTGTCATGTAGGCGCTTTGAAACACAATTTACTTGTGTATAAGCGCCTAACAAATGCACAATAAATAAATAAATATGTGCAATTTTGCACTTACACCACTGCAAAGTTTTTGTAATCTAGCTCAATATAGTTAACATTCAAATTATGAATCATGTGTGTGTGTACGTGCGTGTGTGTGTGCATTTCAATTGAGCAATTGCCATTCAATTGTGGGTCCTACGTGAGAAAATATATCATTAATTATACTAATTAAACACTAATTTCTTAATAATCCTAGATCATCAGGGCCAGATTAAAGAAACCTTTGCGACGGTGCAAAGTGGCACTGTATCAGCAGATCAATGTTTGCCCTGGTTCAAAAAACATTGGGGCATGAAGAAGTGTAATTGTCTTTTCATTGTATAAGCACTAGGGCAAACATGTTATTTGTAGGTATGTCCTAATACAGTATTATAGCATGTTGAATCACTGTATTTCACTGAGGGCAAAACACTTTTTAAGCCTAGTCCTGGACAAAAATAGTTTTAACGTCTGCTAAATAGGAAGCAATTCTATGTGAAATGTTATTTTAATGTTTGCCATATTATTAAAATGAAAGAAAACATTGTTATTTTTCAGGATGTAATGCCATTACACAATGGGAAAACCATATGGAAATCTGGTTTGGTTACACCTAAAAAGGGCAGTCAAGCCCAAACCACTAGGGCAAATCTCATCTGCATTGGATCACAAGCAACCCCAAATACGTTTCAGCCTATTTGGCCATCATCAGTAATGTGTACCTTGGGTCTACAGGCAGTGCTATTACGGGATTCACAAACTGGCATACCCATCCTACGCAGGTTGACATTAGGAAAATGTAATGTTGAGTCCTGGAGGTTTTGAATTACTCATAATCTCTGGCATTGCTCACAGGGCATGGGTCCCACGCTTTCAATGCCTAGATACCCAAGCTACTGATGATGCTTAAAGAGGTTAAAACATGTCTAATTGCTAGCGGTTTTATGCATAAGAGATGAGACCTATAATTTTGATGAGGACTGGACTTTTTCGTTCACCTTCTATAATGACAAGGCATGCTGACACATACTGCTATGGATATTTGATTTGGGCATTCAATGTACTTATGAACATGTGTCCTTAACATTTGTTGTTGACAGTTATATTTCACAATACAGTGCCTCAATCGGCAATATTGGAGACAGTAGCTGTGTAAAGATCTGAATAACTACCATTCCAGCCAGCCTGTCTCATCCTATAGAACAGGGGCCATAAACATGTGGCTCTCCAGGTGTTTTGGTCAATGACTCCCATGATTCCACACCATTGACTGTGTCAGCTAGGCCTCATGGGATTTGTAGTCTAAAACAACTGGTAAGCGATAGGTTGCAGATCCCTGCTATAGTAGGACTGACGCGTTTTTCCAAGGGCATAGAACCATCTGCCTAATGCAGATCTTCTGGATCATGGTTTGTGAAATGTATTGTATCAAATAATTGTCAAGGACTCTCAGTATCGGTCTTACTCTCCAGCCTACCTTCACCACAACCAATCCCCAATAGTAACAGGCCTGACTATACATGAATGTTTTGACCAAGTCTGCCATTTGACATCTGTCTTCCAGCCAAGATCTAGCATCCGATTTGATTGACTAAGTGGACATATACCACCTATGCTTCTTCACCTGTGTGTCACCTTTCACTGCACCCAATAGATGTCAATTGGTTTGGTGTTTCTCCTTGACCCAACAAGTCACTACAGTGATACATAATTAAGCTTATGAAACACTGCCTATTGCCAAGAGCCCATCAGCACCTCATTTACATGTGCTGTTGTTTATTGTGTACCACTATGTAATAACACTGTTAAGAACTGTTGGCAACCAAATTAATCTAAGAAAGGTAGACACTGCAGTTCATAGCACTGTAGTGGTTTGCTTGCTGGGATGCATCGTCACTGCAATGGAGCCGACGCCATGTATTTGTTTAAAATTACATATGCTTATACATGTTCTTCGATCGCTGCGGAACAGTGTCAAGGAAACCGATGCACATAGATCTGATGCTGGATAAGTTGGTTGATGTGAATTAGTCTTAGCATTCCCACTAGACTTCTCACAAACACATGTGAAAGGCTGTTTACTTGACTGGGTCTTTTCCTGGAATACTACCTTGTAGACTACTTCAGCCAGATGGGTGGAATAGACACATCATGCCATGTTCATTTTTGCTGCCCCAGTGTCTTTCCCAACAGCGGATAAATCAAACAAATGGAAGGTTATTTATTCCTTATAGGAACATGCTCAGGCTAACAACTAATGCGCTTGACTCTATGTTCTGTAATCGTGCAACACTACTTACCCCTTTGTAGTGTATGGGTATTTAGAATCTTATAACCTCATGATTAAGTCAACCATAGAGAAGGTGGCTCCATTGGCAAATACAATTATTAAAATAAAGCACTTTAATTTAGATCTAGAAGTGATCATATCAGAGCTTAAAGATTAGAATGTAAATGTAGGAGAACTAAGCCAAATTGTCTCAGGAGGGTAGCTGAAGGCAAAGCGCTTTCCTTGGAAGCAAGACGGCACGCAGCAATACAGGTTCGATCCCCAGCTCTGTGCAATCCCCAGATTCGTGCTTAGAAACCTCTGGGTATTCAGCGTGTTAAAAATAACCTATCATATCATAACTGCCTTGAACCAAAATGCCAGAGGGGGGAAATATAAAAAAGCGAGCATAGAAGCCAAGAAAAAGGCATTGGCATAAAACACTTCTAGCGCTCTTTTCATGTATTAACATTGATATTGATATTGATATTTTATTTCTATCGTGCTCATACACAAGTGTTTCAGAGCGTGACAAGGCAAGGGAGAGGAATAGGGGAGAACAAAACAGCGATCATACCAGGCCCAGTGACATTGAGAACGCGCAAGTGCATGGGAGAGGGGGAGTGGAAAAGCGCATCGAAGGGGGGGATAAGTGGAAAGTGCGAAGGAGAGGAGAAACAGATAAATAACAATAAATAAATAATAAAGGCAACAAACATTGGTAATGCAGCCAGCAATTTGCAAGTGCTAGGTTTAAGGCAGCAGACAGGGTGGGTCCGATAAGTGCAGCAAGAAAAAGGGGGGCTGTATGGGTACAGATACAGACCCCAGTGCAAGGGGTGGCCTGGAGGCAGTGCGGGAGGGTGACAGGATGAGCAGGTACCTGGGCCCAAAAGACAGAGGGTGGCCAGGTGCACAGTGCCAAGAGAGAACAGATCAGCAGGGGAGAGGGGGAGCGAAGGCAGAAGAAAAGAGGAAGGTCTTCAGGTGCTTCCGGAACCGGAGATGGTTCTACTCAAGTGTTAGAGTGGCAGGGAGGCTGTTCCATAGGGAGGCCCCAGATGAAGACAAAGATCTACCCCCCAGCTTGTTTGTTTGAAAAATGACTGACCCTGAGGGAGTCAGAGGTGGAGGAGCGAAGAGCTCAAGACAGGAGGTATTTGCGGAGCGATAGCTGAAGGTATTTTGGACCCAGGCCCCAGAAATCCTTGTGGACAATGCAGAGGGTTTTGAATATAATCCTTGCATCCACTTGGAGCTAATGGAGAGATTTCAGGGCCAGGGCAAGAGGTTAGAACCCTGGGGAGCACCACAGGTAGAGAGGAAGATAGATGATAGGAAGGAGCCAAGTTGGAACTGGGAGGGTCGATCAGAGAGGAAAGAGGTTAGCCAGGCCAGAACCTGATCAGTGATACCCAGGTTTTCACGGAGACGGTTGAGCAGGATGGTATGGTTGACCGTGTTGAAGGCAGGAGAGAGATCAAGGAGTATGAGGACAGAGGGAAGGAATGTTAGAGTCAAGGTTGGAGAACAGATCTTTATGGTTGCTCAGGAGAGCAGTTTCCGTGCTTCTGGAAGATCTGAAGCCAGACTGCTGGTCATGGCGACAGCCAACAGAATTGGAATGAAGGTTAAGCTGAGAATTGGCCAACCTTTCCAGGAGTTTGCCCAGAAAGGGAGTAATGGAAAATGGGCGATAGTTAGCTGGACAAGAAGGATCAGCTGTGGGCTTCTAGAGAAGATGATGCACAAGGGAGTGCTTCAGAGGGGAGGGGAAGGATCTGAGGCAAAGGAGTGGTTGCAAAAATCAGCAGCCGGAGCGAGGATGTCAATGTGGTCCTTGATGGTTTTGATGGTTTTAGAGGAACAGGGATAAACCTGTTTTGATGAGGCTTTCATAGATCGGACTTGTCTAGCGACCTTGTCAGGGGAGAAAAAAGGAAAGGACAAGAAGGATGGTGGGGGGTGGCTAAAGGAGGGTCAGCAAGTACAGATAGAGAGGGGCGAGGAGGGGTGGCGGTGGAGTGGGTGGACAGGATGTCCTGGGATTTTAAAATGAAGTGAGAGGCAAGGGCATTGCAAAGAGCCCGGGAGGAAACATGGGGCGGGGGTAGAGACTGCAGCAGGGTTGGCCAAGTCCTTGCAGATGTTAAAGAGTTCGGCTGAGTTGTTAGATGCTGCAGAGAGACGAGCTTGAATGTGGTCTCTCTTCTTGGTGAGGACAGAAAGTCGGTATTGCCTTTGTAGCAGACAACAGGCCAGTTTGTCAGATGATGAACAGGAAGCCCTCCATTTCCTCTCAGCCGCCCTACACTTTCGTTTAAGTGTAGCTAGGTCAGAGTTATACCAGGAATTGCACTTGGCTTTGGACTTCAAATGGATCCTCATGACAGGGGCAAGATCATCAAGAGTATCAGCAATTGAAGAGTAGAGCAGAGACAGGGCTGTGTCAGGATGTGAGACAGACAGAGGTGGAGGGGGGAGAGAAAGTGGCAGCAAAAGCCTCATCTGACACATGCTTCATGGGCCAGATATCCGAGAAGGTAGGTGGCAGTGTTAGGGTAGGCTGGGCTTGGAAGGAAGAGAGGGAGAGATGAGAGGAGGGAGTGAACGCTCCAGGAGAGAGGAGTGGTCAGAGGGATGGAGAGGGGGAGGTCAGAGGAGATCAAGACATCGAGTGTGTGCCCTGCAGAGTGAGTCGGGCCAGAGGGAAGGATGCACAGGGAGAGGGAGTCGCAGAGGTCACGGAAGAGCACAGAGGAGGAACAAGGAGAGTCTAAATGTATATTGAAGTCACTGAGGAGGAGGACTTGAGTGGTAGAGGCCAGGAGGGAGGAGGAGAGGTCCGCCCACTCAGAGAGAAATGAGCTGATTTTACCAGGAGGCCGGAAGATGGTAGCCACAGTAAGAGAACGGGTAGGCGAGAGAGAAAGCCTACAGACAAGGCATTCAAAAGAGGAGTAGGTCTGAGTGGGAATGATAGAGGCAGGAATCCACTCAGGAAAGATCAGGGCTATCCCCCCACCGGACCAGGAGGATCTGGGTGCGGAGAGGATCTTTTAGCCATCAGGGAGGAGAGTGTCAAAGCTTGTGACAGAGCTGGCTGTGAACCATGTCTCAGTAAGACCAAGGACATCAAGGACTAGTTCTTTAAGGACATGGCAGATGTCAGAGGAGTGTTTGACAGCAGAGCGAGAGTTGAGAGTGGCAATATGAAGAAGGTTGCTAGCCTTAAAGAACTTCCGGGGAGGGTTACATATCAGAGGTACGTCCTGCAGAGGAGAAAGAGCCCTAGGAGGTGCAGAGGAGGAGGAGGAGAGACAGGGCAAGGTAGCCAAGGGGGGCGAGGAGGGGACAGCAGGAGAAGAGAGGAAATTGATGAGGCGAGGGAAGCGCCTAGCAAAGAGGAGGAGATTGGCCTGAGGGCCTTGGACCATGACAGTGCCATTTAGGTAGACATTAATGATGACTTTAGAGGAGTCGAAGGAAGCCAAGAGAACTTCCCAGTGAGTGCCACCATTAATGGGAGAGGAGGAGATAGGACAGAGCACATAGATCATATGAGGAGTCCATAGATCTGGCGACGGAATGACAAAGAGGATGTCAGTGAGGGTCAGTGTGGAGGAAGCATTGGAGTAGGTGTCGGGATAGGAAGACCAGGGTTAGAGGCCAAGATATCCTTTTTGAACTTCTTCCTACCAGACTTAGTGAGAAGGGAAGGATAGTCAATGGAGAAGCAGTTGGAAAAGATAGGAGAACAGAAAGCACCATGGGGGTGGGAGTGAGGAGAGGATGGAGAAACTGGGGGGCTAAGGCAGGTAGGTGTGGGGCACAGGAGAGTGGTGAGGTCACTGGGCTGGCAAGTTATAGAGAAGTATCAGTATATAAGAAAAATACAGAGATTTTGCAAGTGGCAGCAAGATTTGACTCTTTAGCACAAAGCACAAACAGCAAGATCTGACTTTTAGCACAAAGCAAAAACAGCTGTATCTGACTTTCTAGCACAAAGAAAACACAACAAGATTTGACTTTTTAGCACAAAGCAAAAACAGCAGTATTTGACTTTCTAGCACAAAGCAAACACAGCAAGCTTTGACTTTTTAGCACGAACCAGAAACAGCAGTATTTGACTTTCTAGCACAAAGCAAACCCACAAGATTTGACTTTATAGCAGAAAACAAAAACAGCAAGATTTGACTTTTTAGCACAAAGCAAACACAGCAAGATTTAACTTTTTAGCACAAAGTAAATACAACAAGATTTGAATTTTCAGTCTTGGATTCAGATGTTAGCAAAGGGTTTTAGGAAGCACTGCGGATCCAGATGACAACATGGGAGTAACATGCAGAAAGAACAGTGATAGTCAAAGGTGGTAGGAGTGAGTCCATAAGGAAGGAACTAACCCATAGTTCTGGAGGAGGCAAAGTCAAGGCAGTCTGGATTTCTTAGAGGAGTCAGGTGGCAGCATCATTGTGGTTAAGGTGCAGGAAGGACCCGAATTAGCGTTCCGGAAGCTGGCAGGGAGCAGACAGGGGCCTTAGAAGTGGGCCTTTGCAGAGAGTTCCAGTTAAAGCCTGCCGGTCCGTGATTGGATGCAAGAAAACACTCAGCAACTAATGGGAGTGCTAATAATAATAATAATAATAATAATTTCGCATTTATATAGTGCTACAAACCCTCAGGTATCTGAGCGGTGCTTATTATTACCCACGGTGTGTGGTGCTCATTTATCGACCTCGGAAGGATGAAAGGCTGAGTTTGGCACTGCCGGGATTCGAACCTGCATTAGCAGGCTCTGTACGAATGTCAAAGCGAGCGCTCTACTCGCTGTGCCACTTGACCAGCTGCACAGGGACAGGTAGTTCAGCACAGCCTGCCTGCACAACAAATAAAACCATGGTGGCCATCTTGGAAGGGGCAAAAAACAGTCAAATGTGCAAACAAACCCTGTTTTTAAATCAAACACTTTCCTTCTTTTTAATGAATGGTGTAATGAGATGAAAATGTACTGTCACACTAAAATTAAACATACTAAGGATAACATCTCAGTCTCACCACTTGAATCAGATCTAAGCAGAAATTCTCCCTTAGATCTGTTCAATGTCCAAACAGCTAATCCATATACACCATCGATTGAGCGCCACATTCCTGATGTACTATCAGCAGCCTTATGCAATTTGAATAGAACAGTGCTGCACATCTTCAACAGGGAGCAGATACAAATGAGTAACCTTTGGTAACAGAGACCTTTGATATCATAACAAGCCTAAATCCTGTAAATTCCCAACTGATCCATATGATTCTGAATTAAGACCTGTGTGGAGATGATAGCTCCTGTTACCCCAGGGATCATAAACACAACTTTTAGAACAGCGTACATCCTGCATAATCTTTAACAGGTATGTGTAATCCCACTCATGAAAAATACCTACTTGGAATCAGAGATTATTGCAAATGATGGTCCTATCTCTAATGTTCCCTTTTCATTTAAAACCTTGGATAAAGTCTCCAAACTACAACTATCAACACACCTAGAAAACCAGGCCTTGTAAAAGGTCTGGGTGTCAACCGTGTTGTAGTAACAAAATGGCTCTCTTAGATACTAAGGATACGTTATTGAAGATAGCAGGTGAGGGTCAGGTTGCCTGTTGTTGTTGGACATCTCGGCAGCATTAAAAAATATAGAGCACAACATTTAGTTGAGACCCTGAGAAACATGGCATCAAGAATCAATGTTAATGACTTTGTACCAGAGGTGGAAACATTAACCTGTGAGGTACCAAAGGGTTCATGCCTCTTACCACTGTTGTTTAACATTTACGTAAAGCCCCTACATGACCTGCTGACAAATTGTGGTGTGTGTTTTCAAAATGATGCTAATGACAGACAAATAAGTTCATTATGAGACGAATATAGTTCATTTATGGTCCATCTTTCAAGACATCTCTGTGTGAATTTCCCTCCTTCGCATCCATTACTGAAATTACTTCCTAAATGTACAGACCTGTCAGGGTCCAACTGTCCAGTAGCAGTGACAATGAAAGTAAAGTCTTTGGGTGTCTGCCTTGACTCATCTTTGTCGATGAATCCTCATATTGGTGGCTTGGCGAGCTCCTCCAACTTTCACCACACAATTCTTAGACAACTTCATCAACTGCTGTCTCTTTTTGCCTCTGCCTCTAAAGCTTCGACTACTATAGAGACCAAGTTGGACTCTTGCAACAGTCTCTGCCTGGGTATTAACAAACATCATATTAATCTCCTTCAAGGGTACAAAATATGACTGTCCATATTGTCCATAACATTGGCCATTGAGACCTCACTGTTCTTTTCAGCATCTTATTTCTGTTGTTTGCTTTCTTTCCTTCTGGGACTTTCTGTGAGCGATTTTAAACTATGATGGTAGTAGTGCCTATCCGTTCCATTAAATAAATTCACAAATACATTTTAGAAAAGTTACTAGCTAGCTGTATGTGGAGAATAACCTCAAACTATTAAGTTGAATGGAAGCAGCTGACCAACAAGTGCAGATGCATAAGGTTATTGTGGCTGCTTTTGAGAAACAGTCAGCCCACCTCAATGAAGAATCAAGGGTGAGCATGTTACAAACTTGCCACAACTGAACCCGATTTATTAGTGAATGCTGAGGGTCACAGGGCAGCTATCACACAGGTATTTACATTCTTGGCTACAATCATTGGGGGTCTGGAGAAAACATGTAAGGCTTCAGCTCTCCAAAGTGACAGCAAGTAGTGATAGTTGCACCATCAACTTTCCATTCTCCACCCTGAGCAACAACTATTTCATGTGTGAGTCCCAGACTCAGGCTACCATTTTCACCTTGTGGTGACACCAGTATGCCTGGGACACATTTAAAGTAGGGAATAAGGACATTGGCATATTATAATGGACCTAAATTACATACATGGTGGACAAACACATGCAACTGTTTTCCAATTGAGTTACAGGATAATAGGCACACAATGGATAGGGGTCAATGGGGTAATATCCCTTCAATTAGATTGATGTTTATGTTTAAGCAACACTTTTTGCATGTATGTGTGTCAACGTGCATTTCATGGTTCTTTGTTGGGATATGTTCAAAATCCCATTTTCCATTGCTAATATATTTACATGTGTAATCAATCACTCGCTAGAGCTGGAGTGGCTCCCATCATGGTTCATTCTTCCTGGTGTGTAGTGTAGAATCACGTTTAGTGTCATTCAGGCATAGCACCATTTAATTTACTATTGTACATGCACTTGGCATGATATCACTAAATAGGGTGGGTATTTTAACAGCCTGACATTGTCTTGGCTATTAACAGGCGTAGTAGGTCTGAAAGACCGTTGTACATAGAAGGAATTTGGCAACATCTATCTCTCTGCAGAGGTGCCATCATGGCAGATGTATCCATGTCATTCTCTTCTTTATGCACCTACTTGTCTGGCAGTGAAGCTGTCTATCTTTCGATATCTATCTATCTATCTATCTATCTATCTATCTATCTATCTATCTATCTATCTATCTATCTAGTAATCTAGTAATCTATTTTCATTTGTGGAAATGAGTTGTGGAGTGCAACCACGCTATCATGCATCTAAGTACTATCTAGCATCTAAGAAGTGAATGGAAAGCCTTAGTATAGGGCTATTCGAACAGCCACGTTTTCAATTTGATTTTTCGTTTCTTAACAGTAGGTGATACTCAATTTGCAGAACCTACTATGGACATGTTTTCTAAAGAATGGCTGTGGGACTTGTAAGAAACTCCCCATAACACTCTTTCATTGAATGGTGTGAAAATAGATGTTTTTGTGAGGATAGTTTTCATTTTGGGGAAGACCATTACACTTTGTTCTGTAAGTAGCTAGGTGATGGTCCATAGTAACCAAGTCACATTTGGAAACCATCCTCCATTTGGCCTTCCTCCAGTGGGTACCCATGGAACCCACCCCCTAAGTTATAAGACCCCTGAAGCTGCTCATGGGGAATCACCACATTACCAACAAAAAAACCCATTGCATCACCCCTCCTGGGTGGAAGTTCAGACAGTAAGGAGTAAGGTAAGTGGTATGGTCTCTCACATCATGCAGATTTCCTTAGACCCACACCTCCTTGGGGTGATAACCTAGCCTTCCGTTGCCCAGGACCAACCTGAGATAGGACTTCATAATACCCTGCAAGGTGGCAGGAGAAGCCCCATGCCCACAACAACCAACACTACCTGAAGTATTTTAAATGTATCCCTGTCCCAAGTTCCAGGAGGCTGGAGATGTGGTAAACTAAATAACAGAAAGGGTAATACACCTTAGAACTTCCCTAACACAATGATATTACCTCTTACTCTCTCATGCAAAACAGTATGGTGAAACTTCTCCTCACCATTCAGTAGCATGGCTTAGGTTTAGGCATACAAAAAACGAGTTTGGGCCAAAATCTCTTTAACTTCAAAAAAACAACACACCAGGGCAAAAGGGAATCATGCTACTTCCCAAACACAAAAAAACAAATGGTGCACAATCTAAATGTCTTCTAGAAGTTGTAAAGCCCTCCCTCACTAAGTTCTGAACTTCATAGCCCCACTATCAGATCACTGCAGAGAATAGCCTGGGCACCCCTATTGGAGAGTAGACACCCACACCAGTCAAGATAAAAGCCAATCTATTTCATAAATATGGGAGAAGGTAACAAGGAATGAAGACATGCATAATAGACCTATGCACGTAGAGCATGGGGAGGAACTATGAGAATTCAAAAGAGTAAGAGATGGCAGGCAAGAATACAGCCTTCATAAACTGCATGAGAAGGAAATCAATCCAATGCAGAATGAGAGAACTAATGAAACACAAACTAGAGAGCAACTTGAGTCAGAGACACCATGGACAGGGTCAGACCTTGAGGGAGAGACTCACCCAGGAGAAAACCTGAAGCCCAGAGAGAACCTGAGAAAAACACACCCCAGACAGTAATATGATGGCTAGGACACAGGTACTGTTTAGACCATACCAAAAGTAGAACAACTTTATGCAAGCTTTTCGAGAGGTAAGCCTGAAACTGTAACTCAATCCAAAGTCCAGAAAGCATAAACCAGAGCCTCCTGAAAGTCTGAGCTTGGGCCAGGGGGCAATAGTAATAAGACCTGACAACAATACTAGCAAGGGGAAGACACACTTTTTGGTAAACTGACAATAATTCCATAGTAATGAGTGCAGAAACAACTTGCTGATACGGTTGTCCAATAAGGCAAAGAGGGTTAAGCATCATTTTGTCATCTTTTAGCCTGGGCAAACTTTCCTCAAAGTTATATGAGGGCTACTGCAAGTCCTCTATAGACAGGTGGGTAGGGTTGCTGTATACTGAGGACTTTGCTTTTGGTATACATTTGCCCATATGTTCTTTATTTTATTTTTATCTTTATTGTGGTTTGGTTACACAAAGAAGCCGTACAAAAGTTCAAACAATTTAACAATTAAAATTCATCAAATAGTGTCATTAATACATGCAAATTCACACGTGATGTTAACACAATATAGGAAACATTTTGATACAAATGTTCTTTAAGAACCACAAATCTTCACTGACATTTGGGCGATAGCCAGGCAGGTTTCAGCTGATTCTTTGAGAAAAGTGGCCACATAATCAAATGCTGGGCTTCCTGAAGGAGGAGTACATTTAGAAGAAAAGAAGCATTTGGGTGAGGGTGGGTGGTGGAGTTTGCAATAAGAAATTGAATCATGTACATCTGTAAAGCACATTACATTATGCAGTAAGATAGAACAATAGATTAATGAACCAACAGCACAGATCTAGGTGCAAACTGCAATCCCCAGGGGCCAGATTGCAGAAAATTTGCACCGGTGCAAGTGCAAAGTTGCACGGTATTAGCACTAGGGCAAAGTTTGCCCTATTTTAAAAAACACTAGGCCATATTAAAAGACTATTGCAACATGACAACTACACCTTGGCATTGTATAAGCACCTGGGCAAAAATTGCCTCAGTGCAAGAAAGATACATTTTGGATGCGTTTTTTCACCAGGGCAAAGTTTGCCCTAGTGCTAATACCATTCCGTATTAGCGCTAGGGCAAACGTTGCCCTGTTGCAATAATGCAGAGAAAATGTCTTTGCCCTTGTGCCTCTACCATGCCAAATTGCACTTGTCATGTTGCAATAGCTTTCTAATATGTCCCAGTGGTTTAAAAAATTGGGCAAACTTTGCCCTAGTGCTAATACCGTGCAACTTTGCACTTGCAGCGGTGCAAAGTTTCTGTAATCTGGCCCCTGGTGTGATTCTGTGCTATCAAAACAAAGCCTTTAATCCATCTGAAGTTCATAGAATTAGCAAAGTTGACTTGAGACATTGTAACATAGCATATCAGACCAGGAGAGTCAGTCGCATGTCAGACATGTGTGAATCTGCTTTTCATCACTTGGAAGCTGACACATTGCTAATTAATATGGCTTTCATACCCTGCCAGGAGCGTGGATATGGCCTTTAACGGCTTCCCAACTCAAGCTAAGGCAAAAAAATGCACCACCAGTGGAAAATCCTATAGGGCTTTGGACCAGTCAGTCATGTATTAGGAATGAGTGAAGTGTCATCCTGCAGTGTTTTCTTCCGTGTGGACTACTGAGGTTATTTATTTAATAATGGGGAGAGTCCATGGCGGCAGGCCAATGACCTCAGAATGGCCAGTAGGGCTGAGAAAGAGTTACTCAGTCACATGTGAATAATTAATGATGTAGACTCTGACGTTCCTTAAAAGCCATTTAGTCAATACAATTGCAATGCTTTGAACTCTGCACCTAGGGGAAACACATAGCATATATCTATAGTAAGAGGGCTATTCTCGACATTTTTCTTGGCACAAGTGATGTTATTTGCTAGTGCATCTAATCACCTGTGCCCCAAAAAGTGGTACTCCTTCACAAAGATCCTTTGAATGAGCTCATAATAGATTGAAAAAACATTCGGATTCCCGTTTTCATCTCATTACACATTAACACAACTATGAAGGTATTTTTTCACATTTTAACATGCATGCCAAAGTTCAGAAATGGGATGCATATTAAAATGTGCATGACACAATCAAATTCCTCTATGGCTCAGACCGGGGCAATGCATGACAGGATCATTTCGAATGTGTTCATTATGAAGAAATGACATTCGATCTGCAGGAGTAGAAGGATGGCTAGTGGCTAAACCACCTACTCATCCCTCAAACATCTATAAAAAACAATGATCCCAATTAAAAAGGTGAAACAGGCACAATTAAGAGTTATGCTGGCTTTTGTGGAAGAGTGGACCGAGGGCTGGCTATGTTAGGAGTTTCAATGTGAAACAGTAGCAACCCAAACAGCAATTGTACAACCATTAAAAAGTACGGTTAGGTCAAATCAATTTTCTATAAATATACAATGGGAGTTTCAAATCTTTTGAAATTCAGATAGACATGAATGGAAAAATATTTTGCTCATGGCTACAGCCCAAACTGCTGGACGGATTTGCACCAAACTGGTATGAAGAGCAGCGGCCTGCCCCAAAAGCGTGCTTTTGCAAATTTGGTCTTAACCTGCCCAGTAGAATTTAAAAAAATGTCCAAATGTAGGTCCAAAGAATGTTTGATATCTCCATCTGTTCCGTGGACTCACTTCCTGCTTTGTAACGTTCGTGGACAACATATGCACCCATTGATTGGACAATTCAAAAAATGAGGCACATCAAAAATGTTGATATGGACACCATGTTGGATTGGCGAACTGCACCTGTAGTCTGAGAACATTGTGTTAAAAACATATTTAAAAAAAAACAACATTACTCTTGTCAAACAAATGAAACAATCTCTGGGAAAGGGAGGGGTTTTGAGGATGGGATGGAATATGTCCAGAAAAAGCCATAAATCAGGTGTTTTTTCAGATGATCTGGGACATTGCTGTGATGTTCAACAACTTCACAAATGCTTGAGGACATCCATGCATATGTGTGCATTATAGGGTCAGTGAAGAAAAGCTGTTATTAGATGGCTTCTAACTTTGGTGCTCTTCAACAAAACTGCACAGAATTCTGATATACACATATAGACCCAATGTTGAAATTTGTTGCAAAGTCTGGTGTCATTTTATCGAGAGGAGGCACAATTAGCAGGGGTCCCAAAATGTTTGACAAATCCAAACACAAGTTTGTAAAAAGATTATAGACCCAACTATGAATTTTTGAACGTTTGAAGGGATTTCATCAAGTGGGGCCAGACCTGTAAGGGGGGCCAACCATTTTCAAAATCATGGTAGGATTCAATGGGAAAACAAATTCTGCTTGAGGCTGTAGCCAAAGTGCTGGACGGATTTAGAGCAAACTTGTGGGAGGAGAATTGGCAAGGACCAGAAAGCATGCTTTTGCAAATCTGTCCTGTGTTTTATTTTTTGAAAAGTGTCAACATGAAAGTACAAAAAATATTAATATAGCGGCCCGGTCAACCTTGCCACTGTCCATGGCTATCACGGCCTGGCTATGTGATTGAAGTGGGCAGTGACCCGGCAAGGACAGGTGCAAACAATAGGGATATAACTTTTGTGCCTGAGGGATAGTCTAGGGCCACGGACAGTGGCCAGATTGACTGGTACATGGCCAAAGTTCATGCCCCAGACATTCTGGCCACTGGCCACCAGGGACGGGCAATAGGTTTAAAGTGGGCTTGCCGCTGCAGCCGAAGTGCTGGATAGGTTTGCAGAAAATGTGCACGAGGAGCATCAGCAAGGACCTGAAAGCATGCTTTTGGAAATCCATCATGTGTTTTATTTTATCCAAAGTGTCAAAATGTAGGTCCAAAAAAAATGTGATATAACTTTGGTGCCTGGGGTTTGGCCTGGCCCTCGGCAAGGACAAATGTATACTCTGATTTGGTTATTAAGGCCTGCAGCACGGCTGAAGCCCATGCCCAATTATGGACACTGGCCATGGCTGCAAGCCATGAACACTGTCAATCGGTCACATTATGATGGTATAGTGGACACTGGACCAGGATGCAGTAGATAATGGGGTTTGTTCGGTGAAGCCGGGGCCATGGTAGAGATTCATTACCTAGGCAATTCAACCATGACTTGCATCCCCATCATGTGCTGCTGAAAATGACACACACCAGTATGCACTGCAAAAAACTATGTTTGTTAAATGAGTTTTATAGTCCGTTCATGTATGTTAAAAGAGAAATTATAATAACGTATATACAGTGCTATAACATCATGAAACATTTTCACTCATAAAAACCATTGAAATGTTGTGAAAAATCTTTGTTAAAGGGAAATTATGGTACAGTTGCACTAATATATTTCAATGAATTTCATACATTTTTATTAGTGCCACTAAAACATAACACCCCTTTAACAACGTTTTTGTCCGTGAATTTTATAGGTTTTTGTTAGTGCAACTTGACCATAACATCTCTTTAACAAAGTATTTTCAGTGAATTTCATAGGTTTTTATTAGTGAAACCTAACCATATTGACCCTTTAAAAAATGTTTGGCAGTGAATATATACATATATACATATAAATATTAATTTGACACACCAATGTTCACCACCCCTGTAAAAGAAGGCACAGAAATGCAGACTGTAAACATGCAAAAACTCTGGATATTTAGCAGGGAGGAACACGGAAATAAAATACCACAATGTTAAAAAAGGATATGTTTTGTGATGCAAAATGTACATGGGGGGGGGGGTTAGCCATTCTCTAGGGTCCTAACAAATAGCTCAGGGGATGCAGGTGCCTTTATCAGTACCTTAAGTAGTAATTGATGATTTGATGGGGTCAAACAGGGCTTCTCAACATTCTCATAATTGTGCAAATAGGTTAAACCAGGTCTGGATGCTGCAAGGTGCGGTGATCCAGACAGGGAGTGGGCAATGAGTCAGGTTTGAAGGGAAGCGTGTTGCCATTCAATGCAGTTATCTAATGAAGCAGTCACCAGAGTCAGTTGGATGTTTGATCACGGGTCGTAGACGAAGATGCTGCATCCTTAAGGGACTTGATCAAGATGTGTTTGTGCAAATTATTTGGTAGAAGTAAGCTTCTGGTTCGGGCCGAGTCAGCAAGGTACTTAGCCAGCGTGGTGCAGCTGCAAAATGGTTCAAAGACTCAGAAACAACAGTTCAAAGAGTTTGGAGATGTACAAAAGTCTGTCACAGGTTTCATTGGCTTGAATCCTTTTGCATGCAGTCAACAAAGTTTTACACAACTGGACATAGTAGAAAGGCAGTACACCCATCTATTGGCTTCTTCATCTGCTGTGAAACCTAATCCAGGGCATCATGAACAATATTAGTCCTTGTTCTCATTCTTCCAATGCAGGGGTGGATTGGTAAAACCTGCAGGTTTCATTCAACTCCAGTGACGTCCTCGGTACCAGTGTAGTTCTTGCTCCAGCAGCATTCCACCCCTAATGCGCCCAGTGAGTGGATCACTACAAATGTACCTCACTGACAGAAGTAGGTCAACTCTCCCAATACAGGTTTAAATAAATTCCTCTTGCAGTCCAGGAATGAATCAAAGACAAGGTTTGAGAACCCCTATTTTACAGAGAAAGGTGCATAGCTGATTGGACAAAAGCAAGCCTAATTGAAGGGGTATAATCAATGACCTTGAGACAAGGGATCTTTGCCTCCTTGAATCATAGCCATTAGGCTCGGTGTTAAAGCAAGTGAAGGGGACAGGAAGGAAGAAGAATTACAGATTAAAAAAAAGATTGTGGGATCCTTTCCCAAGTGTGCTGAGCTCCCTCACAATATAACAATCCCACCCTGTTTTTAGGCCCATACCATCATAGGTCCTTTTGTATGCAGCACCCTGATGTGAGGCTAGTTGTTTTGTTTATGGCATGCCTTTTGATTCCTGTTTACCAGGACAGCTCCTGTTGAAGACTGCCCTGCTGGACAAAAGTGTTACCTCACCTCACAGAGGTCTCCTGTCCTGCTGGCTGGCAGAGGCAGACTGCCTGGCTAGAATACACACAACCTTTAAACGGCTGCCCTGGGATAAAAGTGTGGACATATTTATGAGGCACATCAGATGTGGCTTGAATATGCAAGTGAATTACCAGCCATAAATCAGACAAACTCTGGTATGGCATATGTTTAAAGATTACTTGGATTATTAGTGAGGAATCTGTTATGGCGGAATTGACCATTCGATGGACCTCAGCGCCCTGTTGGTGCACTTATGATTGTCAGATCACGTTCGCACGGGAATGTAACAACAGAGTGCTTGGTTCCTCAACTCTGTTTTTGTTGAACAAAAAGTTTTTGAAGGTTACATAGACATATTCCCATGTGCCCACACTTTACCAAGCAATGAAGACAAATGACTCCATTCTTGGTGTTCAAACTGAACTTTGATGTTTTTATTAGTATAATTGTGGTGCCCTCTGATTACACGTGTTTCGACGACTTGCTCGTCTTTTTCAAATCAGGGCTAATCAAATGTTGTTTCCCATTGCCTTTTACACAAATAACACATATCCATTTTATATATGTATTTATATTAAACATAATAAAAAGAAAAAGAAATTGGCCATTTTAGGGGGGGTTGAAGGGTAGGAGTGTTACGGGTAGTAGAGAAACAGATATAGAGAGAGAAAATAAAACACAAAATTTGCACAAGGTTAGTTAATTTGATTCAACATACATTGATAATTGTCTTTACTCCTCATTTCCTATGTAAAAATTAGCATAATCCCATCAGAAAAGAAAAGTTTGTATGGTTTTAGGTTCATAAAAAGGAGTTAGCTTACCCAATAGTGCGGGTTTGAGAAAGTATAATTTCTGTCTTTGGACTAAGTTCAAGTGTTAAATCCCAGGACATATGGAAAAGGTCAAGGAAAACTGATTGAGAATAAGGTGCAAGCCAATATCTTAACTACAAGTGCTGGCATTAATGGAGTTTATCGTGTTGCTGATCACATGCTGTGTTGAATCTAGCTTTCCATTTGTGGTTCTGTGGCAGAAGTGAAGCAGACAGGGGTCTCATACTTCACTACATCTAGGGTTACTAAATCCACGACTTTAAAATGAAACTCAAGTATCATGGCGTTCGCGCCTTCATTTTGTGCCCAAAACCACTGTTAACTTTGACTAGTGGTGCGTAGGCACAGTATAAACAACTTCATGCGGTAACGCATGTTTAAATAGTGTGTTTTGCAGTCCCCCTTTCCTGCGTGTTTACGTTTTGTGTTACAGTCCCCCTTTTTTACGGAGCCCCTCTTTCAAGCTTACCTTAACTTTCAGGTCTCATGCAAATAAGTCCTTTTCCTCCCGGCGTCTCTCCCGTACTCATATATCAACAGATCTGTTGCTTAGCAACAGAATCCTGCTGCGCTCTAAGCTACGGCGGCCATGTTTGGCTCTACCGTTCTTTTTGTTCTATATTAAACTCTAAATGCTGTGTATTCTGCAAATTCCGGAGTTGCCATTTATTTGTAGTTAAATAAAACCATTATATGTTAATTTTCTAATTGTCACGGGACAAAATGCCGCACAATTTTTCACATCCTATTGCAGTCTAAATTGCATTATCAATGGAAAAACCTGTCTTAATTTTATGACAACTATGTTCAAATATAATTGTCCTGATAAATCACCTAAGTAGTTCCAATTCCTGAGCATCGTATCATGTTCCCGGTAGTCCTACTCCAGTTTCTCTTCTGGCGGCCATATTTTGGGCAAATTTGGGAGTTGAATAAATAGAAATACGTGACTGTGTTCATTACATCCATAACCTGGTGTTCCATGGTGAGATCTGATCTGTCATACCTACAGCATCATTCCAAAACCTTATTTTAATGCTAAATTCGAGTGACACCTAATACCATACATCTCCTATTTTCTAACAGATTTGGGTTCTAGCAGTCAGTACTGTCGTTATATATTTCATGAGTTCACAGAGAAATGCTTACAAGTATTTCTTAATTGTTTAATCATGCTAAATTCAAGTGACACTTTATACCATACATCCCCTATCTACTCACAGATTTGGGTTCTAACAGTCAATAGTGTCGTTATATATTCCATGTTTCACAGTGAAATGCTTGCAAGTATGTGGCTAATTCAACCTGTTTTACTCAATTACATCATTAATATTCCATGTTTCACAGTAAAAAGCTTACAACTATGTTGCTACTTCAACCTTTTTTACTAAATTACATCATTCTCATCCATGTTTTACAAAAAGGAGGCCATTTCATTGTCTGTGTTGAGGCCTTTCTCCACAGCTCGAAATTTGCAAATTAGTTTTGCTTCTTGCAACACATCTCAGCGATTTTTTATCATCCATCTGGTGCATCCTCTGCCAGTGCTGGGCTAATGGAAAGTTTGTGTTTTGGCTTCCTATAGTTGATAGATGTCCCCGTATTCTTGTTCTGAGCTCTCTGATGGTGCTGCCAATGTAAATCTCCCCACAATGACAGATGATGGCATACACTACATATTTTGTCTTGCAGTTAATGTAGTCTTCAATTTTCTGCGTAGTCCCATATTTAGAATGCCTGTACAAACCATGTATCTCTCTGTAAATATTGATGTTTTGACCATGATATGGTAATAGCACAACTTTTGGAATTTAAAACACAGTTGGATTAGAGAAGTACACACGTCAAGGTTACAATAACTCATTGTAAGCAAGAAATATTGAACACGGTTCAGAATTCTGTAAATCCAATAACGGGTTTTATTGTTTCTCTTATACTTGTGGGCGGTACCACAAGGAAAATTACAGTGCAAAAGGGTGAGCACAGATTGAGGATTCGAATTTGAATAGTTCTGACTAAATCAATGTAATCCTTTCTCCTCCCTATACATAAATAAACTGGTCTTAAAAGCTCTCCCTCTCAAGTAGAAGATATAATATTTCAAACATGTTGCCCGGAAGAGAGGTGCCATGGATTCAGATAGCAAATGGCAGAAGGGAAAAAGAACACTTGGGGTGTAACCCTGTTCATTAATTCAATCTGATCGTTTTCTGTGAATCACTGAGTTAAGTGTGTCAAGACATCTGGCATGACATTTGGACGTAAAGAGACTTTCACCTACGAACACTGACAGCTGTTCTCCAAGACGTGTAGCATGCCCAGCGTTTACAACAATCAAGATGCATCAGAAAAAA
The DNA here is from genome assembly GCF_040938575.1 of Ambystoma mexicanum. Classification (NCBI taxonomy): domain Eukaryota; kingdom Metazoa; phylum Chordata; class Amphibia; order Caudata; family Ambystomatidae; genus Ambystoma; species Ambystoma mexicanum. The sequence continues at coordinate 593,737,697 of NC_090937.1, read as the reverse complement.
AATAATACACCGACAAATTAGTGCAGCTAATACATACGTTTTCTCTGATAAAACACAAAGTGGGTGTGAATAGATACATCCAATGTCGTTTTCAGAAAAGGCAAATACCAAGATAATCCTGCTAATGTACAAGCCAGTGGAGAATGAGGCTGTCAGGCCCTGTCTTAATATCTGAGACACGCCCCTGCATTGTGAAACAAACAGACTATATTTGAAGAAAATTCTACAAAGTGTTGCGACATTGCTGCTAGGAAGTAGTAGTACATGGACTCAGAAAATGAGTACTGAAGAGGTGTTTTATATTATCTTCAGTTGTATTTCCGTATCTGCTGTCCTGTTGTGGCAAATAGAAGATAGGACTCCATTTAAAATAATTGAAACGTGTAGTCTTGAGATGCATTTATTATACTAGAGATAGCTGGCAGATACATGTTTATCTGTTTGTTTTCATGTTCAGAATGCTCATTATTGAGTTCCACGAAGATGTTGTATGGTATGATACATTATGAAAAATGTATAATATATACTCTATTATTATTACTATTTTTTTTCTTCTTCTTCTTCTTCTTCTTCTTCTTCTTCTTCTTCTTCTTCTTCTTCTTCTTCTTCTTCTTAAACTTTTGGTATTTTTATTAAGCTTGGACCTACTTTCAGGAAGCAACACAGCTCTTTGCTAATCATAAGCAGAAGGACAGAGTGAGGGAAGTAGAGATGCAAGCTGGCGGTGAGTTAACAACAGCCGAGGTGAAGGGCGTGCAAATAGGCAGCAAAGGAACTACAAGCTACCAGGGGAGAAAACAGGGGTCAGCAGATCGCCCAGACTCAGGTTAGAAAGGAAGCAGTGAGGTTGTGGGCCTAGGTGTTAGGAAGGAGCCATTCCTTGAAGAGCAGGGTCTTTAGCTCCTTACTGAAATGTAGAAGTGAAGGGGTGAGAATGTTGTTGATGGGGAGGAGGTTCCGGAGATTGGGAGGGAAGACAAAGAAGGTCTACCTTCATGTTGTTTCATTCCTTCACCAGTGGAGTTCAAGTGTCCCCATGTCCTATGTGTGGTAATGTACTCCTATGGAGGCTCTCAGCAAAGTAGCTTGGGAACTCCAGGGCAACAGCCTTGCAGATGATTCAGCAGGATTTGAAGATGATCCGTGCTTGCAGCAGGAGCCAGTGCAGTTCGATGCAGGTTGGGGTGATGCGGTCAAATTTGCATCATTCACTGATGAGTTGTGCTACATCATGTAGCCTACATCTCATGGATTCTAGGGTAGTCACCGGAAAGCCTTCCAGAAGAGAATTGCTACCATCCAGGTTGGAGAGGATCAAGGCTTGGACAGCATATCTAAAGTGGTTTTCTGGGATGAAGTGCTTGATTTTACATAGAAGGGAAAGTTTGTACTAAGCCAGTTATGTCTTCCTTGCTATGTGCTGCTTGAAGGAGTGGTGTCTGATGATGTTGAACCCAAAGCACTTGGGGGAGGTTGTCAACTGTGGTGTGAAGCCCTCAGGGTTTATATCAGAGAGCCAGCTGATTTGACATAGTTCTGTGTTGTTGGTCAGCAATAGGAATTCAGTCTTGGAGGAGTTGAGCATCAGGTAAGAACTGGATGTGCAGGACTGATTAAGAATGTGGCAGACAATGAGCCTGTGGATATGTTTGATGGAGGGTATCTTGAGGCAGAGCTGCATGTCATCAGCATAATCGTGAATATGGATGTTGTATGGAGCCAGGAGTGTTCCAAGGAGTGAAAGAATCTTTGCAGGACTCTACAAGTGATGGGTCAAGTTGGTGATCTGGTAGAATGCACTTTGGCGGATTGGTGGTGGTTAGCAAGGTAGGAAATGAACCTGCTGAGGATTCTCTCACTCATACCAATGAAGTGATAAAGGAATCTGGTGAGTCTCTGGTGGTATACTGTATCAAATGCTGCTGAGAGGTCAATGAGAATCCGGCAGTAAGAATGTCCATTATCGAATATGTTAAGTGCATTGTCGATCAGATTGAAAATAGCCATTTCAATGCAGCATCTGTGTCTGAAGTCAGATTGGTAGGACCAAAAGAGGTTGTTGTCTTCAATGGTTTAGAGGAGTTGGATGGCCCCTGTTTTCTCAAATGTGTTGGATAGGAAAAGAAGATGGATGATGGGACAGCAGAAGTCCTCAGGATGCAGTGTTAGTTTCTTGAGAAGTGGAAGGATTTGGCCAGTCTTGAGGGCCAGGGGGAAGGTGCCTTAAGTGAGGGAGATGATGATTGTCAGGTTATAGAGTAGTTCTTCGGTCAGAAGAAACTTGAGTAGGGAGTAAGGGAGGATTTCATTTGGATACAATATGGCCAGGAGGGAGCCTAGGGTGGCATTGATGCCTTCCATGGTGAACTTCTTGAAAGTTGTCCGGGAAGTGGTGGTTTTGCATGATGGGATGTGTAGTGTGCTGGCATTTGTGGCTTTGGTGTATATATGCTAACAGATCATGCTTACCTTTTTGATGAAGAATGAATTAACAATGAAGAATGGTAGCAGTTGGCAGGAACGTTTTTGGAAGGAGCAACTGGTTGAGACATTTAGATGGGGGCATTCCTATGATGCACAGTGAATTGTGGCAAGGCATCCGTCCATTTTGTTTGGACATTCTCATTGTAGAATTCTATAGCCAGTGGGTAGGAAGGCATTTAGGATGTGGATGGAGGTGGATGCCATGCGGGTCTGGGTAATGAACATGGCGTCAAAGCATATATGGTGATGAGGTTGGCACTGTCCACTGGATGCATTTATTGCTGCATTGACCTTGACAAGCATTTGTTTTCATCAGTGGTGGATATTTGGGTGCTTGAGCGGTCTATGTTGATGTGGGAGAGGTTGCTGTGATACAGCGTCCATGATGATGCTGATGAATGGCATGGTTGGCAATGAGTTCTAATGGTGGGCATGGGCTATTGGGAGAGTGGGGTGAAAACATATTTGAAGGAGCATACCTAATGTTAGAGGAACAGTTTGAACAGCTCCATACGGGAATTGCCCTTTTCTTCATCTGGCCTTTGGATCCTTGAGTGTTAGGCACCCTTTGATCCAACAGGTAAGAAAGGAACGAAAACGGCAGGGCTAAGTATGTTGATGGGGCTTAGGTCACATGACCTAGATCCATTTGCACCAGCTCATTGACTGCAAAAGAAAAGGAGGCGGAGAGCTTGTAAAGTTGGAAAAAGAGCAACAAAACATGAAGACACATAAAGATTAGCAGTGATTGAGAGGTGGGCAGGGCTTAGGTCATGTGAGCTAGATCCACTTGAATCAGCTCAACACCTTCAAAATAAGAGGCTAAAGGGCTGCTTAAATAGGGAAAATGTGCATCAAAACAAGGCACCTATAGATGACCAGTGATTGACAAATGAGGGCGTTTAGGTCATGTGACCTTGATCAATTAACTCCAGCACACCAACTGCAAAAGAAAAGAGGCTGGAATTTTGCTTAAGTAAGGAAAAAGGAGATTCAAAACAAACATTCAGCATAAGATTAGCAGTGATTAGCAGGTGGGTAGAGTTTAGGTGACATGACCTAGATCCACTTGCACAAGCTCACCAATTGCAAATGAAATCGGTCTGGAAGTCTGCTTAAGGAGGTAAAAAGAGTAGTAAAACAAGATGGCGTAAACATATTAGCAGTGATTGACAGGTGGTTAGGGCTTATGTAATGTGATCTAGATGCAATTGCACCAGCTCACCAACTGCAAAAGAAAAGAGGCTGGCAGGCTGAGTAAGTAGAGACAAAGAGCAGAAAAACAAGAAGGAACCAAAAGATTAGCAGGTATTGGCAGGTGGGTGGGGCTTAAGTCACAGGACCGAGATACGCATGCACCAGCTCACGAACTGCAAAAGCAAAGAGGCTAAAGGGCTGCTTAAATAGGGAAAACGTTGAGCAAATCAAGGCACCTAAATATGAACAGTGATTGACAAGTAGGTGGTGGTTTAGGTCACAGGACCTTGATCCCACTAACTGCAGAACAGCAACTGCAGAAGAAAAGAGGCTGGAAGCCTGCTTAAGTATGGGAAAAATAGCAGCAAAAAAAGCATTCACCAAAAGATTATAAGTGACTGACCGGTGGGTGGTGCTTAGGTCACGTGACCTACATCCACTTGCAGCAGCTCACCAACTGCACAAGAAAAAAGGCTGGAAGTATGTTTAAGTATGGAAAAAGCATGGGAAAACAAGAAGACATCAAAATATTGACAGTGATTGACAGGTGGGTGGGGCTTATGTAACGTGATCTAAATCCAATTGCACCAGGTTACCAACTGTCATAGATAAATGCATTTAACATTGGAGAAGGGGAACAGATAAATTGAATTTTAAAAATAGTATTCATACAATACAGTCCCAAGAAAGTACAGGGAATACGTTTACTTTGAGCAAAGTGTTACATCAAGGTGACCCTTGCTTTTTAAGAAGAATACTGAAACCAGAAAGCAGATGTCAGGAATATTGAGAAATAGGTAAACAAGTTGGGTTCTATAACCATGAGACTTTGAGTTGTAACAGAAAGTGAACTGGATGATATTAATTGATGGTATCTGCATGTAGGCTATATATTTTTCTAAGCATTATTTTTATGGGAAAATGACCATAATTTAATACGCTCCCGAAAGCAACAATCCTACATGAGATACTAGGACAAGAAATCTGAATATTATGATGTATACAAAATTTCAAATCAGGGAATTACATGCTGGGGAAGTCACCCACAATATATCAAATAAATACATTCAACTTGTCTACAGAAAGAAAAACACAATCTGCCTGCTATAGTCTTCCTAATGTTTTAATTCCAATTTGCACAAACATCTATACATAAACAAGCAATATGAACAACCATTCTAGAAAATAAAATCAATTTCTTATACTTTCCTTTGTAAAGATAAATTGACAATGATTTTCATAAAAGTAGATTCACTTAACCTACAATATGAAATTAGTAGTTTCCAAACTACCTCTGACTTAATACCAAAAGGTGAAGCAGCTCTCAGAATAAAGTTAGACACAAAACATTGCACATAGTTTTCTCTGAAATCCATGGCAGGTATTTGTACCAGCTAAAAATATTTGCTCTAACATATGGTCCCCTGAGTATTGAGCAAACTCTAATCTAAACTGGAATACACCATTTTTGACAGACTTTTAGTTCCTTGCACGGGCATATATATAATGGGATATATTTGTGGTGTTGAATTTGTTGCAATTTTTTGGTTTATGTAAATGGTTATGTACAGGAATTGTGTATATTTAATAAATGTGGGGCCAGCCGTGTCTTACTCTCTCACTATTGCAGGGAAACAGGTTCACACTCACACCACCCCAGTTCAATGTGTTCATGAAAAATAGATTTAACTTATGTTATTGATTATGGCAAATTCAGTGAAATAGCTTGTAGGCAGGGTTCTCCCCAAATATCTTTAATTTCTATCTGGCATTTAATTATTTCTTGGGACATTTGTCTAATTGTTTAAGGACTACTTCTTGCAGTATGCCAGGCAAGATCTTCTTTTCAGGCAGAACATCTGCTTCCACACTCCCTCTCGGGTAATATGGTTCTTACGTGGGAAATAGCTTTGCATTCAGTGTATTGGCCGAAAATGCTGACAAGAAAATGCTGTTTGCAAAATACTGCCTCTCGTTACACCCAACACGGAGCAGGGGTGTACCCTGCTTTCCTTGTTTGGTGTAATGGGCCCAGGGGTTGCGAGGGTGTCCCCTGCTTCCATTGCCTGTATAGCGAGGAACAGTTAAGTAAAAAATAAAGGTAACAAAAGAGAAAAAGGACCCTGCGGTGCCAGTTCCAACCCACGTTAGTGGAAGCGAACTGCCGCTGCAGGGTAGAGGGGAGTCAGTGGCATACACAGAAGTGTGCTGCCTAAAGGTAAGTAGGGAGGGAAAGGCAAGGGTATGGAGATGCACATAAAAGTGGTCTATGTGATTTTTAGGGAGAATTCTCTGTTTAGGCTGAATTTCCTAACCTAGTGAGTCCCCCAGCAGCTTTGCTGGATTTCTGGAGTTTGTTTTTAGTGAGACTCTTTTTCTCCCACTCTTGGACATGAATGTGTGTAATTCCTTTGAATGTCAATGTGTTATATGGGCTATGGGGTCTTTTACTCCATAGGGTCTCATATGTTTTGCTATGTGTGTTACACCTCACCCTCCGTGCTGTAGCACTGGGGCATCCTAGCGGACCTCCGTCATAGACTCCATACCCGGGGACTGACTACTGTCTCCCCGGGCATGTAAAGTCATCATTGGCTTTGCTAGACCTAAATTTACTAACAGAACTAGTACAAACCATCCTATTGTGGATGTACTAGTAGGGGTAATTCGATTACTCCTGGGTCTGTTATTCGAGGGGGCACTGTCCCGTCCCCCCTCGTCGAGTTTTGGCTGGTGGCAGTGGAAACTACTTGTTATATTCGACCCCGAATATAACCCTATGGGATTCTTCCCATTGTTGGAGATTAATACTTTTTCTCGTTAATCCCTAACATACCACCGGTTTACTTATCTTAAATAAGTCTATCGGATGGTATTTTCTGCCAGAACTCGGTTTTTAAAATGGCTTCTGTGTTCGTCTCTGTGACTCCTAAACCAAAGGTTGAGCCCTTTGTTCCACTTTTTGTGGGCTTCTGTACAGAGACCCTCCAAAGTGGTGCCATTCTGTCTGGGTTACCACAGGGGTGTGGGAGGGGGTTTAGGCACCCTGGACTGAGTTGTCTTGCCAACTCCGGTCGCACTCTGGTGTGATTGGCCCAAGTGGTGAGCCTCCCCGCTCACCACTTAGCGTGTTTTGATTGACAGCTAGGCTGAAGGAATGGGGGTTTTCTGCATAAAAGCAGGGCTTTTGGGACTGGATCTTCAGAAGTCGCCACAGGACCTAAGAATCCGACGAGGGTAAAGCTGAGCCGACCTGCAACGACGACACCTCCAGTGGAGCCCTGCTGAACCGACTCACCACCTCCCGACGACAGAGTAGATCTCCCTGCCGGACAGTCTCTTCCCCTGACTGGTGGGAACAACCAGTTGCCTTTGCTTTTTCTTAGCTCCAGGACGCAGTGGTCGAATTTCCCGTGCAGAGCACCTCGGCAACCGGATAGCCACTACCCTGTACCGCGACCAAAAGGTGGTGCCTTGTGACGGAGCACTCCGCGGCTGGTCTCTTCCCTGGTGGTGCAACGATCTTCAACTTTCCTTCGACGACGAGGTCATCTCTTCTCTTGGCAAAGACCGGACGTGCATCCACCACCAGGAACAACTGCCCCCGCCAGAGCTGCCTCTCCACAAACAAGGTACTGTGTCCGCCTGGCTTCCCTTTCTGCCGGATAGAGTGAGGTGTCTTAATCCTCGCCTTTCCATTGGGTCGCCTCCAAGCGTTCTTTAACTTTCTGTTCTGAATCTGAACCGGTCCAATCTTTCCATAACAATTTGCGATAAAGACTCTAGGCGCATTTCCACTGAGACACTTTTTGGGACATATCGCCTTGCCTCTCTCCGAGTGGGCCTGGCCTCTGAACTTTGTGATCTGCAGTAGACCCTGCCTTATTTTGCCTTGCATTTGTCCGTAAAGTATTGGTACCAAGTTGATTTCATAATCTGCCTTATTTTTCTCTCCCATCCTAACGAATACTAGAGTGCCATCTAGGGTAGAGCATACACCTCTGTCTGCAAATAAGTGATGCCGGTAAACCTAGACTTGTTGAACTATTGTTAGGGGGATTGATCTGTTTCTTCGTATAAGTAATTGTGATTGAAGTTGTTTGCCGTATTAGTGCCAGAGTGTTTTCCATAGATGTGTTGTTATAAATAAATACCTTTATATCTTTACACCGAAGCCTTGTTGCGTGTTTGCTTGTCTTACTGTGTAGAATTGCCCTATTTTGTATACTCCACATACTGCTTAACTCCTCTTGAGGGAAGTCTGACTGCTCAGCCACAGCTACCAAGTGAATCTGTGTGGTACAGACTGCTACCAAGTGGGTTTACTGCCAAACACCTGCAGTCCTAAATCTTTTGCAGTGGTCCCAGAGGGAACTGCACAGGTTTCCGCCTAACAGTGATCACTGCACCTCGCCGTTTTTGCTAATCAGCACATTTTGTGTCTACATTTTCCAAGGTGCAGTGATCACATAGACTCCATTCAGTCCAGTGTGGAAAATATCCTCTTAAGGATATTTCCATTAAATTCCCTCCTGTTGGAATCCCAATGTGCTCCTCACCTGTCAGATTGGCTCTGTTCTTTCACAAAACTCTCTAGCCGTCCTATTTGTTTGAGTTTAAATACCCATGCACCACCATTTGATGCAGCAGGTATTTTTGGGACAGAGCCTGCAATAGGTTCTCTTCATTTTCTTTCCCCTATGGAGGACCTTCCCTTTACTTTCACTGTCCCATTGCATTTTCTGTTCTACAAGGGGATATGTTACATATGAGCTAGCCCTCGCCTCAGTAATGAGGAATCTGAATTGGACTGACTGGAATATTCATGTTTCTTATAATTATATTATTATTCTGAATCCGAAGCCATCGTTCTTGTTTTTCTCTCTGCATGCATATATCGATTATTACAATATGTGCATATATCAATACATTCTCCCGATTCATGGAATTGTATGGTTCATGGTTCAAAGTGACTGTGCACTGCTGAAAAGTGACTTTGCACTGCCAACACAAACCCTGATTCATGGAACTGTGCAAAGTGTAAGTACACTTTGCACAGTTATATGATATGATATGATATGGCATTTATAACGTGTCTGTACACAAGTGTTTCTAGGCGCGAACCAGGGTTCCATGAATCAGGGTGTGTCAGCAGTGCAAAGACATTTTGAACCGTACGAAAAATTCCATGAATCGGGCCTCATGTTTCTATCAGTGTGTTCCTTGTTGCTCCACTGAATATAAATCTGCACCTGTTTTTTAAAAAAAAAATGTTATTGGACCAACAGTGCAAATGAATAACACTTTAAATGCATTTCCCACTGCCCCTTTGAATGCATTTTTGGGCACACATTTTGCTGTCCGATTTAACTTGAACAACGTATGTGACATGACTGTTTTATTAATAGAACCATCTGCTGTGTTGACATTCTCTGGATCAAAGGTATCATTTAGCGCTAGTTTCATGAAACAGATACATTATTCAGGCAGCCATATTGTTCTGCCAAATTCGGAGGGGAGAACCTTTTAAAGGCATCTGCTACTGATAATGCACTCCCCGATCCACACACACCAACATTCCATTCAGCTTAAAAATACAAACGTATGCATTGGGATGATTCTCTAATATAAAGCTTGCATTTAGTGTATTTTTTTTTGTGGTGTGAAACCAGGCCTTTGTCTTCAAGTTAATACAGATGCTGTTATTAGCCTTTGATGAAAGTGAATGCGATGAGGTCTGTAAAATCCAAGCTGAAGCCTCCACAGACATACAGGCCCCGATTCTCATCAAGGTGTTAAGTACCGAAAAGGACGTTAAAAGGGTTAACGACCTTTTCGGTACTTAAGACCTATTTTGAAGGTGGCACATTCTTTCGAAGTCGGAAGGAATGCGCCACTTTCAGAATACATGTGGCAGTTGCTAGGATGGGTTGGAAACCAACCTACCAACCGCCACATTTGTAAACTGGCTTTTTGGAAGCCTATTCTTGTAGCACTCCTCCAGTTCAATATGTGCGCTAAACTAGCGCACATATACGGTACCCTTTTGATGCCGTTAAACTGGAGGAGTGCCCCAAGAAGCCTTGTTTGGTGTAAATGGAAGTGTCCATATACACTCGTGTTGTATATGGACACTTTCATGTTCACCAAAGCGTTGCTGCAACTTTGAAGCTTCTTGCTTTAGTGTTTACATGAAAGCGTTCATATACAACACTGGTGTATATGAACACTTTCATGTACACCAAACTGAGCAGCTTCAATGTTGTTCAAACTTTCATTTATACTAAAGCCAGCAGCTTCAACGTTGCAGGATGCAACGTTGATGCTGCTCGCTTTAAATGTAAGTGTTCATATACACCACACGGGTGTATATGAACACTTTCCTATGCACCAAAGTAAGCAGCTTCAACATCCTGCAATGTTGAAGCTGCTCACATTGGTGTATCGGCAGCATTTTCGTTAAATAACGATTCCCTCGTGATTTAACGAAAATGCTGCCGAGATACTGCAATCCGCCTGTTTCCATTAGAAACAGGTGGATTACAGCGAAAGCACTGTCGTGATTTGCGATGACGCCCAGCGCCACTTCAGAATAGCAGTGGTGCCTGGGCGTCACGAAATGGCGCATTGAATCGTACTATTTATTTAGCACGTTCACTGTGCCATGATGAGAATCGGGCCTTTGGTGTCGGACAAGCTAAAGATCAGTTAGGTTGACAGAATGTAAAAATAATTGGAGATTTAGTTCGTCCTACAGAACAGTGCTATTTCAATTGTTCTACTCATAATGAGAACCTGATGATATGTGTGGTCTGTTCAAAAATATACTAAACTTCTTGTGTGATTTGTACTAACTTTTTGTGTAACCTTTCCTTACAGAATATCAAGATGCATAGCGTATCATATTCCACTTTTACACAGTAACAAACATGCAAAGGTACATTCAAAGTCCCTTTTGCTTTCATTACAACCTATAACATAGTATGGTTTCCTGAATATTCTATTGGCTTCTGTTTCACATAATTCACTTAATATGTTCATGTAAGGCAATTGAGTTTGTATTATTTAATGAAATAATATATGCAATATAGCCCCGAGACTGTGTGCATTGTAGTTTCGGAATCCAGACGAGGACAAAGAGTACTCCTTTATAGACAAAACACACACCTAATTAGTTGGTCCATTCTGACACATTCAATATAACTGTCCCTTTTGATTTATAGCAGACAGTTGTGGGTCACATAGGCCACCATCCCATGCCTCATATGAAATTGAAGCTCACATGACTGTCTAAGTCTTATTCATGAGAGCAAACCGTTATCCTGTAAGGATTGGAGAAATCCAGGAGAATTAACACACCTGCAGACATCATTGTTTAATCTCATCCTACCCACTGTTTGACCATCACGAGCCAAACAGGCCATATTGATTACTTTGCATGGACATTCCTTTACCCTTTCATGCCTACTGCCTCCCCTACCTATGACTTGAACTGACTCACTTCCTGCACCATCATTGAATTACGTCAAAGTCCTGCTGCCAGAAATGTATAGTATTATAGTATTATCTGTGTGCTTTATGTTAGAATTGAGCTTTATGTTAGAAAGCAGACGAAATTCAATTGCTATTGCAAGCATCCAAGAAAGACATGTTATCTTAAATAAAACCAGTGTGGCTGGTTTCCCATGCTTGGCATACAGCACACCGGCACTGACATGTTTTTTCCAATATGCAAGGGTCTCATGCTAGAAATAACATGTATGATATTTCTCCCATGGTTCATCCTAGGCAGACATATTTCTAATTCTCCAGAGGACCTAACTAGATTACAATTAGCAATACTAATATATTTCTGTCATAGTCACCACATTGAAATTGCATTTTAGTATATATATTATGTTGTTTGGCGGCTCCCGCATCCCCTATAAGTCCATTGTGTAGTCTGTGACCCATGAATATATGTGAGTTTCCCGAATTTTAAATAGAATGACCTGCACAAATTCACAGGTCCATCATTCAACAGCTGGTTCACACCTACAGCTTTTCAGAACAGAACATTATGCAGTGCTTGACTGATCCCCCTTTTTAATATGGCTGTCCCCACATTGAAGACAGAACTCATTCATGTAAGTGTGACTGTCGTTATTCTGCCCACATTCAGAGTCATCATGAGGAGGGAATGCACATACAAGGTGTCCCTTCATAGTCCTGCCCAGTAAGGCCGGATACTGGACAACCAAAACCATATTTAGGACAGCCTTATATTTCGAGCAATTCACTTAAAAAGTGTATTTTAGAGGTGAAGGGCTGTAACACACACAACAATGAATGGGGTGTGGATTGTTAGAGTGAACACAGTCTCTGACAGATCCTCCCTATAAGTCCCAATATGTGGGGCAGTGGACCTGGTGTACGCACATAGTCTACTAATCGTCAGCGCATGGCATAGGCTTCTGTGTTTACTGACCAATCAGTGTTAGTTCGAAAAACCACACACATATAAATGAATCACAAAGTAAAGCACCATGTTACCACACTCTTAAATTGGCTCAACGTGCAAAGTAAGCCCCCAGCATGCTTCAGCTGGGCCTTGTATCGCCTGTAACCACATTTTTAAGCTTGCATTATCTGTGATTTGCATTACCCGTGACCACATTCTTAAGCTGCTGAACATGTCACCAAAATCTTAAACTTGCTAAACATTTAACCATTTTCTTAAGCCTGAAATACCTGTAACCATTCTTTTAAGCCTGCAATACCTGTAACCATTTTCTTAAGTATGAATTTTCTGTGATCTGCATAACCTGTAACCAATGTCTTAAGCCTGTTGAACATGTAACCATTTTTTTCTGAAGCCTTCTGAACATGTTGCCAAAACCTAAGCTGTTAATCACGCAACCATCTGCTTAAGCCTGCATTACCTGTAACCATGTTCATAAGTTTATGTGCCCAGATTCCCGAGGGTTAGTTGCGCAATACAAATGTAAGTGAGCTGCAGAGTGAAGCCTGCAGACTGTGGCAGACCAGAGTCTTTTCGCAGTGTCTACTGTTTTCCCAGCTCACCTGTGTCCATAAAAACTCACTCCACCCGCGGAGCGGCCGCGGAGTGAGCTGCAGAGTGAAGCCTGCAGACTGTGGCAGACCGGAGTCTTTTCGCAGTGTCTACTGTTTTCCCAGCTCACCTGTGTCCATAAAATCTCACTCCACCCGCGGAGCTGCCGTGGAGTGAGCTGCAGAGTGAAGCCTGCAGACTGTGGCAGACCGGAGTCTTTTCGCAGTGTCTACTGTTTTTCCAGCTCACCTGTGTCCATAAAAACTCACTCCACCCGCGGAGCGGCCGCGGAGTGAGCTGCAGAGTGAAGCCTGCAGACTGTGGCAGACCGGGGCCTGACCGGCGCCTGACCGTGATCTACAAGACCAAAACTACCAGCATTTAACATCAGGGATCTACAATCTCGTGCAGAGGAGGCCGTCAAGATGACCTCCTCACTGGACAATATGAAGACACCACCTCCATCGAGTGAGCCGGTAGCGGTTGCAGGTATGGCGCTTTTGTCCCCTTCTTTTTCGGCAGTTGTAGGCGCCGCAAGGTGTCCCTTTGCCTCTGGTATCTCCCCTTCCCCAGCATTCCCTTTGTCGCCCTCCCTCTTCTCTCCTAAATCTTCTATGCCTGTAACCCTTCCTCCCCCTCTTCCCCCCCTCGTTCCCCGTCCCCTTCTCTCCGCCTTACCTGCCCGTCTGCCGGCGCGAATGCTGAAGAGAACCGTCGGGTGCTCCGACCGCCGAAAGTTTCTCTAGCGGGAAAGCCTAACTCTAGGAAGCATGGAGAAAAGGCTTCGGTACCAAAGAGAGTACCGAAACGTACCATCTGCTCAAACAAACCCGAGCCCACCACGGACTGTAAAGCAAAGAGTGCAAGGCTCGAGATGATCATCCCCAATCGCGGCGACTCAATTGCTGAGATTGTCTCGACACCGCCCTCGGGGACGCAGGGCAGTAATCGACAAATAGAAGCTCTGCCTGCAATTGCTGTGATTGTCTCGACACCGCCCTCGGGGACGCAGGGCAGTAATCAACAAGTAGAAGCTCTGCCTGCAATATCCCCCGAGGCAAATGTGTCAACCTCCAGGCGCCCAGGCCAACCAGGACATATTGAGCGAGATGAAATCGCCACTGGGCCGCGCTCTCAAGTGATGATGGACACCGAAGGCGAAGTACCTCAGATCCAAAATAACGTAGAAAATGGACAGGACGAAATGGTTCACCCAGCAGGGATATCAGCAAAGATTGTTTGTGCTGCTTTAGTGCACAGCACATTAACATCAGAAGACAGGGAGCGTATTACAGTCTTGTCCCACACACCAACCCTGGCCCCCATGGGAAATAATGAAGACCTGAAGAATTGTAAAACGCTGCTCCGAAATCCTGCCGTACACAATCCTATCTTGGGCAAATATAATGATACAATTGAGCTTGCAACTGAATCGGGTATTCCCTTCAAGAACTCAAAAGGTACAGAAATACCTGCAGTTGCTTGTATACAAATGAGGACTATATCAAAAAGGCTAAAAGGAAAGCAAGGAGCACAAAACGAGGTCCAACATTAGCCAACCCCAACGGTGAGTACGAAAGCGCACCGATACAATCATACTAAAGGGAGAAGACGACCGACCTCAAAACCAAAGGTCCCTTAAGTAAAAAAATGGGCCCAAAACCTGGACTTACAAAAGACTGCACTGCGGGAGCTCTGAATGACTTTTTTAAGAAAAAGACGGACCTCCGCTTTAACCATCTGCAGGAGCTATCAGATTGTGAAATTCTAGAGAGTTTGGTCGAAGCAGAGGTAAATCCATCATCTCTGGGTAGTCTTGCAGGAAATGCTGCTACAACCCTAGAATTTCCAAACATCACTTCAACTACGAAACAGGCAGACGGGGTGCCGCCACTAAGATGGCATTACTTAAACAAATCTGTGGGGAGGGTTGAAAATCTTGATCTGCCGAAAGGAATTATGGTAATAAGTAATCATGAAAAATCCCTTGAGGAATCAAGACTGGAGTCAGAGAGTACCGAAGAGTGGAACCTGAAACGAAAGCCTAATACTAGTCTGCACAAAGCCCTTCCTGAGCAACGCTATCATATTCCAGAGCCACGAAACAGCGACTTGGTGAACGCGGAAAAATACGAGACGCAGACAGTCGTTACTCAAACATCAATGACAAGTAGCTCTGTGCAGTCAAAGAAAAATGACCAAAATCTCTTGCAGAAAGATAATGATAATAAATCGGCCAATACGTCGCCACTGACTTATATTCCAACTTCCATGCGGAAAATTTGTAAAATCCAACAATCCTCTCCGCAAAATGTTACTCAGCAAAAGGTGAATCTTGCAACTATAATGTCCACAGTAACGATTGCCATGGCCCCGTTTACGAAGATGTATGAGAATATTAATGACACGCTGCGTGACCAGATATCCATGCTGGCTTCAATGCAATCAAAACTACTGTACCTGGAAGGTTATATTATGGGATCCCAAGACTCTGAATTAGGCAGAAGAGTGAGCAGGACAAAGTTGACCGATACCTGCCTATGTTCCCAATGATCCGAACCTCAGCCAGCTACTGATGATGTTTTAAATCGACAGTCGCAACATACCACCGGCCCATCGACACCCTTGTCGGACCCCATAGGTGAGGCAGTCAGATCGGTATCTCACCAGGACAGAGCTCCTGACACACAGACTTGTAAACAAGGGGCTGAGCCTCTAGACGCCATCATTGCCATTCTAGAGGAAGAAGAAGAACATCCAGAAACAACTCAAACTGTGGATACAGAACCAGTGGATAAACAAAAGTTAAACCCCTTTTCTTACACAAAGAATGGCGAAGGTGGGAGAAGATCAAATAAAGGCCTTGTTAGAAATTCTAAGAACTTCACCTACGGCATATTTACTCAACAAAAATCGATTGTTAACCGTTTCCCGAAGAGGAATGATAATATGCCACAGGCCACACCAGTTTCTCAAATCCAGCAGAAGCAGCTAAAGGTGGCCACCAGGAGAGAAGGCCCCTCTGCAAAAAGCGAGAAGAAAGTCTCCTCCCGCCAGAATTGTGAGCCTGAAAAACGAGTCTATTGTGCTAAAGAAATTAAACCTGTCTTTGTTGTTGAAGAGCAGTCAGACTAGATTATTCTGACAGTTGATGAAATAGGGTTCGAAAACAACCCAAAGAAACCAGTAAAGAGAAAAGTGAACAAAGAGATCACAGATTTTTCTAAAAATGAACCTCCAAACAAGGTAAAAATTTACGACATCTCTGATTCGCTATCGATGTCCTCGGAGGAAAGCCAGAAACCTCAAAAAGTGGAGTTTGTAGACATTACAAAATCGAGGTCAAATGTCCTTGAAGAAAAAAGATCTGACCGTGTACGCAGACCGAGTACAAATATTTGGAAGAGAAATAAACACCTGCATACACCTGTCCATTCTCGAACCCATGGTGAAAATGATGACCAGAAAAAAAATACAAAACCTAAATATGAAAAGGATAAAAGGACCACAAACTCATATCTTCAATATGTTTCTCAGGTGAACAAGAAGAGGAAAGAAGACAAAGTAGTGGAAACAGATAGAGAACGGGAAAATGAACCTAAACAAATTGTGAGCACTCATATGCTAAAGTTGAAAAACATCAACCGAAAACAGGAAGGTCTAACTATGAATAGAAACAACATTATTAAAATCTTAACAAAAATTCCAAACCTGAAGCACTTAGAAAATAAAGATCTCTGGATGGTGGAACGAAGTACCTCAGGAAGAACTGATTACTCCTATATTCACCTTACTTCGGAAGCCACCAAACTTTTCCTACTGAGAGAATCAGAAAATCTGTGATCAGTGGGCTTCGATCTAACAGATATCAGACGTCCAAGTGAACAAGGGACCTCTATAAAAAGGATTGAAAGAGGAATAAGTAACCGAAAGGATACTCCGAAGCTGAACAAAGAAAACCGCGCTCGTTACATCAGCAAAATGCCTCATGCCAGACCGTCACAGACCACTCAAACAACAAATAAATTTGGAATGTGTAGCGTTAATCAGAGAGACGGAGAAAGACTGGCGATAAACCTTCAGACCGATTCAAATCAGGAACGGACTTCTGACCGGAGCAAATGGTTCCAACAATCCTCTCGCAACGTCCAAGATCAAAACAACCATGGAACTTCTGGGGCAAATCAAACTGAACCATGGACCTGGCATAAAACAGATACCAATTCCAGGAAAAATCACTAGCAACGAGTACCGGATAAGAAGAACCACCTTCAGATACATCAAAGAGTTGCAAATACCCCTGTTAAACCCATTAAAATTTGGTTGCTGGAATACGAGAGGATTTGCGCACCTCACTAAGGAAACCGATGTCAACCTGGGAAATTTTGACGTCCTGTGTCTACAGGAGACCTGGCTAACCACCAAACCACAGCTGGATGGTTATGAAATAATCTTCACGAGTGCCAGAAAAGGAGTAACAGGACGGCCTTCAGCTGGTCTAATAATGGCGGTCAGAGCTGGCTCGGGCGTGGAAATTTCTGATATTCTCACGACTCCGTACTGGATTCAGGCCTCAGTACTTACAAGAAAATCTACTCCTACTGACCAAACGGAAACTACATTCCTTCTAATAAATGTGTACTGGAATCCTCTGATAATAACGAATGAAGATTTCACAAATGATTTCCAAAACGTCCTGGACGAAGCTTTAAAAAAAAGGACTGACTACAGTACAATTATAAATGGCGATTTCAACGCCATTTGCGAAGGGATCGGAAATCGCTCTAACACGCTAAACCAAAAATCCCCAGCACGGGAGAGAGGAAAACTCCTCGATAAGATAATGTCGGACAGGAATATGTATAACCTTCATTGGCAACGTTCTAAAGCAAAACTTTTGACCCCGTCATGGCAAAGAGGTGACCAAACAGGCACAATAGACCATATATTTGTATCAAGAGATATCCGGCCGGAGATCCGCTCCTTTGTGATCAGACCTACAACTTTTAGCGACCACAACCTCTTAATAATAGAAGGCTGGTCGGCTAGACTGCAAAAGAACTCGTACCCTATGTCCCTTGAAATAACGGAAAAAGGTAAACGAGTTAAGATATCTGAAAAGGGACTGTTAGAATTAGAAGCACAATACACACGATCCCAAATTAAGATCTCGACAAATACTAAAAGGAACGGAATCGACTTGGACTATACACCCTTATTAACCAGATTCCTTATGGCTCCAGCTAAAACATCGATTTTAAAGAAAGATCATTCACACTTATACAGCAAAGAACTAGTAGAGAAAATGAAGGAGCATAGAAGACTGAAAAGACTCTATCAAAAGGTACCATCTTCTGAGAACCAGCAAAACTGGTCAAAGGCAGTGTGTGATTACAGAAGCTGGCTGTTACACCACCGCCATAAACTATACTTAAATGACTCCCAACAAATGCTGTGTGCCATCTGTGGAAATAAGCCAAAGGAATTCTAGAATCTAATTAAGGGAACACAAACTAACATCAATGACAACATTCAGAACAACGTGGGAGAGACCCGCTGGATTGAGCATTTTTCAAAACTATTTGCACCAACCGCGGAAGTGACCACAACCAATCTTTTACCAGAGATGGCCGGGAAAGAAACACCACATGGAACATCCCCGATGATAAAGATTCCATCTTAAATAAGCTAAACAAATTGAATAATTCAAGGGCACCTGGTCCTGACGGCATCAGTAATCTGGAACTCAAAAAACATCCTGAGCTGTGGGCTAACTTCATGAGCAAACTTTTCTATAATTGCAATAAGACCAAGGCAATTCCACCGACATGGAAAAAAGCTAACATCGTCCCCATTTTCAAAAAGGGTGCGACTGATGACCCAAACCAGTACAGACCTATTGCCCTCATAGATGTAATGGGGAAAGTCTTCTCGTCCTTTGTACTGGATGCATTTCAAAACTGGGCTTGTTCTGCCAACGCACTGGATCCCTTTCAGAATGGGTTTATCAGAAATTCTGGAAAAACCACCAATATCCTGCTCATGAGCGCCCTGAAGGGTAAAGTCCTCCAGGGCGGCCACCCAATTTACGTTGTCTTTATCGACCTGGTCCAAGCTTTTGACCAGGTCGATAGGCAGCGTCTATGGGCGAAACTGGAAAGAAAAGGTTGTCCTAACGAAATCCTAAACCCTATAAGGGCCTTACACCAGGGGACTTCTATACGAGTGCGCCTTAGTGCAGACGGCCGATTGTCTGAGGAAATTGGCACAGCACGCGGAGTCAAACAAGGCTGCCCCCTGGTTCCTTTGTTATACAACTCCTACATTGCAGACTATGGAGAATCAATCCAGACGCTCAGACATTTTCCACCTTCGCTGGGCGGTGAAAAAATTGATTGTTTATTATATGCAGACAACATCATCCTGATGGATTTGACGCCAATAGGCCTCCAGCGCCAATTGGATAACATGATATCCTATATGTCAGAAAACAACCTCCAACTAAACAACGAAAAGTCAAAAGTGCTCATACTAGGCAGGCCCGCAAAGAAGAAGCAAAAATCCATCTGGCATTGCGACGGCAAGAACTTAGAAATAGTCAATGCTTTTAAATATTTGGGAATAACAATGAGCAACGACAAGGACGAAAAGACTATGCAAGAGACACTCTGGCTCAAGCTAAAAAACCTTACAGCACAAGCAAAGGCTGTTGATAAGAAGCATGGCCGCTTTTCGATTACGCCTATTCTAAGATTCTATAAATCAAAGGTTGTCCCCACCTTAATTTATGGCACGGACGCAATGCCATTGATTCCGAATACCATATGGGAGAAATTTGAAAGTTTCTTCTGGCGAAACGTACTTGGCTTAGCAACATCTACACCGATTGCACTAATAAGGAGGGAGCTCTGTACATCATCATTACTGGCAATAAAAATGAGAGCCACCTTGATGCTATATCGTAAAGTCATCAACAATCCGGAAGCCCATGTGTTGGACCTTATACGAAAAGAACTTGTGGTTGGCGGAAACGTGATGCTCGCAAAATGGGAGCAAACAAACTTAGCGATCTTGAAAGAACTATATCTGTCGATCGAGACACTCTTTCAAAATCCAAACAGATTGTCGAAAAAATTGTTTGAGGCAGATTGGATCCACACCCAAGAAGTGGCACACACGTATTCCCTGACAACCAACTTACCAACCGCCCAGATGAAGCTCAACGCTACACGTGGTTACCTGCACAGCTTCCCAGATAAGAATCTTGGTCGTACGTTCCTAAGATTCAAACTAAACCAACTGAAAACCAACGAGATCCTGGCAATTCGCAAACAAGCGCCTTCAAACACCTGTCGCTTCTGTAAATCAAAGGATAATATAGAAAGTTCAAAGCATCTGATAATGGAATGTGCTAGCTTAGAAACTGAAAGGTTGCGTTTTCTTAAGGATCCACTGAAACACTACTCAACCCTTGACGCAGAAAAGCGATGGTCATTACTGACCAATGGGAACAATAAGCGATGCGTCATAGGAGTGGCCCTGTTTCTCAAGTCTTTAAATCTTTGACCTTGCAGTTGTAGAATATGTCCTGAGAAGATGGTTTTTGGAAAGACATGAAAACAAATCCATCGAAGGCTTCTCGTCTTCCTGTACGATCGAACTCAGGATTAAGAATCAAGAAGAAATATTCAAAGACTAAACAAGGACTAGATTATACGTAATTTTGCAGATAGGATTCTGCAAATTATTTTCTGTCTCTTTTTGTAAAAATTGTTATACAATTAAATCAAAAATAAAAAAAAAATATATATATATAAATAAATAAATAAATAAAGCACTGGCTTAAACTTAATTCATGAGACATTTTTACAGAGTCGTCAAGTTGCCCCACTCTCACTCACACTGCACATCCATGAGTTCTCTTTGAATTTGAGTGATCAGCTTAACACCGATACAGATATATCACCAGTGTATTTGGTTGTAGCCCCAGACCCCCAGATCGACGCTGGTGAGCTACAACCAAAAGGCTAACTATCCCTGGGTGCCGACAGTCCTGACATTAGCCTAGCCCCAGATCTTTTCCAGACCTGGCAACACCCCTGCTATTTGCTATGGTGGACATTTGAATGTGCCTGGAGAAAAAAAAACTTGTTTGTGCGTGTGAAAATGTTCCCTAATACAATCTCACATCGGTATTGCATCGCATTTGCACAAACCATCTTTGTGAATGTTCAATCATATTACCACATGGACACATACAGAGGTGATTGGCGTGCTGTGGATGCTTATGAACATAACGATACATAATCAGATAACATATGACATTAGCGCCAGTGTAGATATTGCACTGGTGCTAATGTGATTATGCATGGGCAAAACGTGTTTGTGCATCTTCAAATGTATCCCGTTACTGCCCATGGTCTCTGTTTTTGATTTCATTGCAAGGAGTCCACCGTGCCATTTTTCACTACATTACACGGTTCATAAATTCACATTTAAATGCAAGATGTTATCAGTTAGCATCTTCACATAATTGTATTTCAGGCGTGCACATTTAATTGGATGACTCTTTAAGCATATTGACTGAATTGATTAAAGCTTACCAAAGGAACTAAACACATTGTGAGATGCACCATCTCGACACCTCTGTGCTTGAGTAAGCATCAGGAAAGTAAGCAGAAATCACTTAGGCGTAGAAGCAGGAGTTTCTTTCCTCTAATCACCCACAGAGTAGATAAACTTGCTTCAAATATTGCTTGAATGCAAAGCTGAAACTGAATGCAATTTATCATTCTGAACATTAAACACACATTATTTATAGGTGATTTCCAGAACAAATGGCAAATAATCGCTCAAAACCATTGGGCTCAAACATGCATTTGTCTAAATCTGTATTCAGGAATGTGGCTGACCTGACAACAAAAATGGACAAAACATGAGGTGATATATTCAGCAGGAAGCGTTTACCTGAACCCATCTGAAATGATTGCCATAGGAATGATAAGCGAAGCAGGGGAAACGCAGGGTCTGTGTACATGCTGATGAATGACACACATTCTGAAATATGGTACAAGTGCGCAACACGCAGGTGGTGCGGGTCTTCTTCGTTCCATTGGCTCGGGATATTTTACTCACTGTATATCTCAATATTCACTGCCACACGCACACGGAACTCTCAGCATCAGAACAATAACAGGCCAGGAGCTATCGATCAGAAGGATGTACTACTCAGATGTGATGCTGTAGCATGAAATAATCTGGATCGAACTAACATTCTGAGGAGGCAGGTGTTTAGATCCTGGGACTCCATAACCCTAGCCAGCCCATTCTCACGCACTGATTACCTTTTACATTCGAATGTGATATTTATTTATTTATTTATTTATTGTTAATTTGTTAGGTGCTTTTAGAGTTTGACAGTGGATGGCTTCTCGCTAGTTGTGTTGGGATGAATTAATCCACCATGAACACACTTCCACCTGAAGACTTTACCCTCCATACAAATAGAAAGGACCTTATTTACATAAGGGAAAATCCCAATGAAAAACGCTTTGTAAATCAGGCTGAAAGGATTTCTAGTTGACACCAGCATGCCTGAAAACGGCTTACAGTAATCCTAAACTGCTTCTTTGCATCACTCCTTTGGCACTCCCATGTCTTGCTTCAGCACAGTGAGGAGGCGGCAAAGCAACATGTTCCACATAGACGTGTACTTAACTAAATAAATAAACATTGTCCAATCCATATGTATAAAACGAAAATGTGTTTGTTTTAATTTTCCTCATACAATTCCACACAGTTCCACCAATCTGCACCACATTTTGCACAGTTACCTGTTAGGACCCCCGGATGTCACTGGCTGCATTACATGTAGACACCCCGGCCAGTTCCCTGGATTTCATCCCCTGCACACACGATCTAGTCGTAGAAGGACCAGACAACTCATTTTAAGCATCTCAACACCAGAAACAAAACTGAAAGCTCGTTATGGGACCTTACAAACCATGTTTCAAGGCCCTAGGTCGCACTGTTTCCGAGATATCTGCACCACAACGCACTGCATCTTGCCAGAGTGAGGCAACAGGTGGGGAGAGCATGCAGAAGGTACTATTATGCTGCAGCACACCAACTCTCACCTCCCCTCCACGTTTGCTCACAACAGGGACCTATAAAATCATTGATTGTCAACAAGGGATGAGAGTGTTATCATATATGTCTACAACACCTGTGCAAAGTATGGGTTCGTTTTGCTTATATACTTTAAAACACACTTTTTTTTCTAATTGTTATACGTAATGACAACCTTTGATGACTGTGGTCCTTATTTAATAGTAAATATTAATTCCATGGATGATACACCCAATGTTATGATATACATGCTGTTGGGCTCACTGCTTGTAATTTTGAACGTTTATAAGGGGAGTGGAAAATTGAAGAATATAACCATACAATTTTTCATTTACTCTTCAGTGTTCCTATCTGTCTTATAAAAATAAGTACCGCTTGCAAATTATGCTTTGCAGGTGGGATTTATGAATGGATTCTGCCTGCTCTTCAGCAGATGCTAAATGGAGACGGATTCAATAGGAATCCATTACTTTTACACCTGCATGAAAATCAAATGCAGACATAAAATGAAGTGCTCTCACAATGGAATTTATCTCTGTTCCATGATCCTTGTCCACGATCTAAGTGCTTTATAATGTGCTGGAGTGCTATTTTGCCTCCATTTCCCACACCACCCTTCATCAAATTACTCTCTGTATGTAATTACTAAGTAAGATTCACGCCCCTATAAGCATAGTGTGGTAAAATAGGGATAAAATGCTGAGCACTCCCGAACTTTTCTTTGGAATTCTAAACAAGGAGAACATTAATTTATTGTTCATGCCTTCAAATGTAATTGTTCAAACCTACATTGTACTGGTGACATTCTAAAACCAAAGAAAGAATTGCACATGAAGAAGCCAATATCATTCTAGTTGGATAACTAGTTCAAAACTCCCCAGTAATGATTTTAGATGGCAAGCTGTGCAAGAAAAATGTCAGTTATTTTTCCACCAAATGTGGCCGTGACCTTATGGTCTTAACAATCACTATAGCCTTACCTAAAAGTGCAAAGGTACAAAAAGAACTACATATTACCAAGCATACATTTTCTAAGAAAATCCTACAGTGAGCAATATTACAGAAACATTAGATTCAACTAACAAATAACTATATGATTTCAAAGTGTCTACAATCAATGTGTAAACTGATAAACTCGACAAAAAAAGAAGGGATTTCAAACAGGAAATTGTGTATCGGATGATGCCACTCCAAAGTGGAACTGGTACAGCAGAGGTGGAAGTAACCAAACTCAGGGAGACATTTCCAACCATGCACGTGGGTAATCTTTTCAGACTCCTCATGTAGTGAAATATCAGGTGAGAAGCAACCATTTTAATCAGAGGAATGTCCAGTGGTTGGTGGATCAATCCTTGTTTTGATGGCCGTTCAAACCAGAGTGATCTCAGGATCTGCCAGACCCACATGAGGCACTAGAAGGGATGGTGTTAGGCAAAATCCTGTGCAGTGCCCTTAGGGACCACTACACACAATTAAAAGTATGTTTATGTTTATTGAGTTTATATAGAGTTTTACGCCAAAGCACTTTACAGAATAACAACAGGTACAGTAATGAATTAAACATAATAAACAAACATGAAACAAGCCAGTGTTGCAGTATTTAGAACAATTTACACAGAGGAGGGGGGAAGAGGGAGGGGAAGGGGGGAGGACCCAGGGTGACCTCCAACACACTAAGGTGGTAACAGTATCCAAATTCGGGTTATCGGAGGGTGGGAGCAAGGGGTGGGTAAGGGAAGGGGGGCAGGCGTGTGAGGTGGGAGAGAGGTAGGGAAGGAGAGTCAGGGGGAGTGGAGAAGAAGGGCTTTGAGGGAGGAGCGGAAAGAGGGGTAGGTAGGGGTAGAGCGGATAGAGAGAGGTAGGGAGTTCCAGTGGAGGGGGGCCAGGAGTTGGAAGGAGCGGAATCGCAAGGAGGCACAAGGGGCTGGGGGTACGCCAAGAAGGTGGAGATCAGCTGAGCAGAGAGAGCGGGAGGGAGAGAAAAATGAGAGGAGGGAGGCAAGGTAGGGCGGCAAGGTCATGGAGAGATTTGTAGACAAGGCAGAGGAATTGGAATTTCAATTGTGAGAGGAAGGGGAGCCAGCCGAGTTGAAAGAGTGAGGTAGAGATAGAGTCTCGAGGGCCAAGAAGACATAGAGTGCGGATAGAGGAGTGGTAGATGGATTTTAGGGGAGTGAGGTGAGAGACAGCAAGTCCAAAGAGAAGAGAGGAGCAGTAGAAGAGACGGGAGAAAGTAAGGGAAGAGATTAGGAGTTTAGAAACGTGAAAGGTGAGGGAGGAGAGGATCTACGGATGTTGAAGAGGTGGTGCCGACAAGCACGAGAGGTTAGGGAGATGTGGTTAGAGAAGGAGAGAGAGGAGTCAATATGGAGGCCAAGGTTGCGAGCGTGGTTCGAGATGCGGAGATTGGAAGGGGGAAAGTGGATGAACGGGGGTAGCGAAGGTGAGAGAGTGTTGGTTGAAAAGCACTTCAGTCTTGTCACTGTTGAGGGAAAGAAAATGGGATGACATCCAATTTTTTATGGCCGTAAGGCAGGAAGAGAGTGTGTGGTGGAGGTCAGAGGTGAAGGAAGAGAAGGAGAGAAAAGTTATAAGAAGGAGCGAAGAAAGAACAAATCTTCGTGGAGGTCAGGTGGAGAGAATGACCAAGTGTGCACAGTACCTTATTCCGTTGGAGAGAAGCTGGTGCCACGGCAGTTGTTCCTGGTAGTTCCTGCAGACTCACGGTTCCTGTGGCTTCAGTCATGGGGACAAGAAGGAGGACGTCTGGAGCGATCTGCACTACCCAGGTATGAGGCAGCAGTAGCGAAAAGGAAAACAATGAATAAAAGGTGTGCTCCTTTAAATCAGGAGAGGGCTCTTCTGATGGCTATCTGGAGCACAACAGCAGAGCAGTGATTTTGAACCAGGAGAGGATTCTCTGACTGAAGAAAAGACGAGCTGGTTAATCCCACCAGGCTCAAGGGAAGAAGACTCCAGACTGGATCTTCTCTTAGTCGTCGAAGGGGTAGATAGCTCAGGACAGCAGCAGGGCTTCACCGGGACTCGGGGTTGCAGCAGCCATCTTCTTCTGCACTTCTCTTCGCTTTCTTGTAGTTCAAGAGGCGACTCTGCCTTCAAGCTCAAGAGTCCTGCCTTTTATGCCAAAATCCCCCATTCACACAGCCTGGCTGTCAATCACTCAGCAGCCAATCAATACAAAGTACGACTGGGGTCTCCAAGGAGACCGTGTCCAGGGGGTGACTATACACCACCCTCACATTCAGCCCACCTAGACACCCAGATACCAAAGGTCGGCGATCAAAGGAGGCAAAACTGGTTTGCCATGCAAAGAAAGACCCAAGAAGGATGTTAACAAAAAGAAATGGCGATTAAACCCAACCAAAGCCAAAATAAAAAGTATTTGGGCTAGCAGGTTTAAAGTTTGAGGCTACTAAAATAGCCTAAAACAATACCACGTTATTTAATATAATCGCGGTAGGAAAATTAGGGTAGATACCACTGCAACCAGCCAAGACTTAATGTTAAGGGAGCGAAACAGTGCTCCAAGAGGTACAGATAAAGAAAGGGCTAATAATTGACCCTTTCCAATACTCCATATAAGATGGGGTGTACTGGATCTGTGGTTAAATCACTATGTAAAGTTAATGGCAACTTTACCCTTTTTTGGTGGACAGTAGTCAGCCACAGAAATGGAGTCGGTGGGAAGTCAAAACGACAGCCATGTGTCACTGCACTGAAGGTGCTCTGTAACACACAAAAGAGTGGTGCTACTGAAGTGGTGTACTCCAGAGTCCGCAATAGCAAAAACAGATGAAATGCACATGGCAAAACAAAGGTAAAGTGGGGGAAAAGTTCACACTCTTACCAAGTGGAAAAAATAAACTCCAGAAATCCAGCAAAGCTGCTGAGGGACTCACTAGGTAAGGGAAATTAGCCATAGAATGAGAATTCTCCCAAACACTCGCCCCCCAGACTAAGGGACAGGAGGATTTAATCCACTCCTGGATGGATCTCATACTTCTTGTCGGTTATACACATCCTAGAGAGACCATCAGCATTTTGGTGGTGACTTCCTGCTCTGTGCGCAATGGAAAAATCAAATCCTTCTAGGCAGATTGACCATCTGAGTAACTTCAGGTTTTCCCCTTTCATTTGCATCAGTCATCTCAAGGGTTGGTGGTCAGTCTGAATAATGAAGGTAGAACCATACAAGTGTGGCCTAAACCTCTTCAGTGACCACACAATAGCAAAACATTCACGTTCTATTGTTGCCCACCTTGTCTCAGGATCCTTTAAGTTCCTGCTGATGAAACAAATGGGGTGTTCCTTACCTTTCTCATCCAGTTGACTAAGGACTGCACCTATACCTACATTAGAAGCATCAGTTTGTACAATGAAGGGTTGGTGATAGTCAGGAGGTCTTAGGACTGGAGCTTGACAAAGGGCTTTCTTTAGACATTCAAAGGCTTGATTGCACTCCTCATTCCACCTGAACTTTTTAGGAAATTTGGGAGAGGAGATGACATTCAAGGGAGAAGCTATGGTCCCATAGTTCTCAATGAAGTTCCTGTAATACCCATTGGGACCTAGGAAGGCTCTCATTTGTGTTTGAGTAGTAGGGGTGGCCCAGTTTTGTACAACTTGTACTTTACTATGCAATGGCCTTATTTCACCTCCTCCTACCTCATGTCCAAGGTAGACCACTGTACTCTGACCAATTTGACATTTACTGGCCTTTATGGTCAGATGGGCCTGTTCCAGAGCCTGTAATACATAGCCTAGATGATCAATATGTTCTTTCTATGTAGGGCTGAACACTGCAATGTCATCCAAGTATGCCATGCAGAAGTCCTCCATCCCATTCAGAACTTGATTGACCATCCTCTGAAATGTAGGAGGTGCATTCTTTAATCCAAAATGCATTACCTTGAATTGGTAGAGGCCAGCTGGGGTGGAGAATGCAGTTTTCTCCTTGGCATGGTCTGTCAGGGCTATTTGCCAATAGCCTGACAGTAGGTTAAATGTGCTGAGGTACTTGGCTGCACCAAGTTCGTCCACCAGCTCATCCGTCCTAGGCAAAAGATGGGCAGCAGTCTTGGTGACTGCATTTAGAGCTCTATAGTCCACGCAGAATCTCAACTCCTTGGATCCTGCCTTTGGTACAAGCACAACTGGGCTAGACCATGAGCTAGTAGAGGGCTCTATAACCCCGAGATCAAGCATCTTGTTGACCTCATTCCTTATATGGGTTCTTACATTGTCTGACATCCTGTACCCCCTGCTTTTGACAGGCAAACAGTCACCAGTGAGTATATCATGCTGGCCCCAAGGGGTTAAGACTGGAGAGAGTGGGAACAGGGATGCAAACTGATTTAACAGTAACTTGCACTCATCCTGCTTGCCATATGTGAGACTGGAAGAGAGATTAACTCCTTCCACTTGCTCATCTAAAGGTAAGCCTCTGAGGAGGTCAGACAGAGGTTCACATTCCTCCTCCTCCTGAGCTGAAGCTAGAAGCAATGCCCCTATGTCATGTCTAGAGACCTAAGGCTTTAAACAGTTGGTGTGAAAGACTCTGGGAGCCTCCTTAGGATTGCCTAAGCCCACCAGATAGTTCACCTCTCCAAGTTTACCCACAACTTTGAAGGGTCCTATCCATTTGTCCTGCAAGGCCCTCTGCCTTGTGGTACCATAACAAGAACAAGCTGGTCTTGAGTAAACTCAACCATGTTAGCCTTGTGGTCATGCCAATGTTTGAAAAGAGCTTGACCAGCCTTCAAGTTATCACTTGCCACTGCCATCACGTGTGACATTCTCCTCCAGAGACCTATCACATAGTCAGTCACTCTGACTGGCTTGGGGGAAGGAGCACTCTCCAACCCCTCCGTAATCAGGACCAATGGACCTCTGACTGGATGGCCACAGAGAAGTTCGAAGGGACGCTAACCTACTCCCTCCTGACAGACTTCTCTATATGCAAAGAGAAGGCATGGCAGTAGAAGGTCCCTCTTTCTTTTAAGGGGTTCTTGTAAAGCACCTATCATGCTCTTCATAGTTCTGTTAAACCTCTCTACCAGCCCATTGGTTTGGGGGTGGTAGGCAGCAGAGAACTTGTAGGTGACTCCACAGGTTTTCCACGTGGCATGCACATAGTGGGACATAAAATGTGATCCCCTGTCAGATATCACCTCCTTAGGAAAACCTACTCTGGTAAAAATACCAAGTAGGGCGTTAGCCACAGGCGGAGCCGCAACAGCCCTCATAGGTATTGCTTCAGGATACCTAGTGGCATGATCCACTACAACCAGGATAAACCTGTTGCCTGAAGATGTGGGAGGGTCAAGGGGACCAACAATGTCAATCCCGACCCTCTCAAAAGGAACTCACACCACTGGGAGAGGCACCAGGGGGGCCACATTCTTGGCTCCACTCTTGCCAGAGGTTTGGCAAGTGTGGCAGCTCCTGCAGAATTTGTCTACTTCTTGACCAATCTTAGGCCAGTAGAAGTAAAGGGAGAGCCTTTCCTTGGGCTTCTTAAAACTTAAGTGACCAGCCAAAGGTATCTCGTGGGCTAACTGCAGAAACTGGAGTTGGTTCACTAGAGGTACTACAAGTCTGTTGCAATCTCCAGGGGTTGACTCAGTCGGTTCACTGTAGAAGAGGCTATCTTCCCAGTGTAACCTATTCTTTCTAAAGTACTAAAGTGAAGCCTCATTGGTCACGCGCAAGGAGAGTAGTGCCAACATGTGGAGCTGTCTGATACTCCCCTTGCATGCGTGTTGCCGGTCGCGCGTGTGCTGCAACTCTGCATCTGCATATTCGGGACATTGAGTCATATGTTGCCTTTAACTAGACTTGCATAAAAGTGAACACCACAGCGTGCACTCTACGTTCATGTGGAAATGATGGTTAGCCCTTGTTTTTAGAACTTTTTAGAACTTCAATGCCGGGATTAAAAACCCAAAATGATGCATGAGTGAGGTGAGCAGTGCCGATGTATCATATTTCAACTGGCGTGGGTAATGCACCCACGTTTCTATGTAATCAGAGAGTGAAGTTTAGTATTTAATTCAGTCGCGCTATCGCGGCGGGGGACACTGCAGTGTACAACTCTCGCACATGCGCAATGACAATTCGTCCAGTCTGAGACGGAGCCACATCCAAGAGAGGACGCGGCGCTGTCTATGCAGAGCCTGTGTCCAGGAATCCAAAGAAATCCATAAACAATGTGATCCTATGGTGAAACAGGGAATCGATATGTCCATTGTCCAAGATATGATAGATTTATTAATGCTGCTAAGCAAATAGACGGTGATGCGCCCTTATGTTGGTGATTGGAGTATTTACATATGATAGATTTATTGATGCTGCTAAGCAAATAGAGGGTGATGCGCCCTAATGTTGGTGATTGGAGTATTTACATAAGTCGCTGTCCAGCTGAGTGGGGATGATGCAGAGCAAGTCTGCTCAGGTCCCCATGTCTGCCGGGCTGCGATGTATATGTGGGGGAACCAATGGGAAGTGCCTTAAGTATTAGAATTTCTTTTGGATCTACTTGTCATATACCATCCTGCTGTCATATAGACGTAGACGTTCACATTCTAAGGCATAGTTTCTTGAAGCCAAGTGGTTATAAGTCCTCTTGATAGGGCCTATACCTTGTGCCTCAGATTAAGGCACCATCTACATATCATCAGAAGTTATATTCAAATACCCTTTTAAAGCATTTTAAACATAACACATGAGGTCAAAATCCACATTCATACCCCTAGGGCTGAGACAGTCTAGTGAATCAATCCACCACATTTCCCTTTGTTGAAGTATTCTTACTGTGACACCTCCTCTAGGGCTGGGCTTGATTTGTTCCAATATTACACATTTAATGTGTGCTATTGAATGTCTAGCTTCTAGGAAATGCATAGCTACTGGTGACTTTTGATTCTTGGATATAATGTTTGACTTGTGCTCTGACCATCGTATTTTCGCTTTTCTGGTGGTCATGCCTACATAGAACATACCACATTGGCATGTCAAGCCATAAATCACATTGGAAGAATCACATGTGCATGAGTGTTTCAAGGTGATGGTTTTACCTGTATGTGGATGTCTGATGGTATTGCCTTTTATAACATTACTGCAGTGTTGACAATTTAAGCATGGGACTGTTCCTTTGTAAGTTGATGTTGTGGTTCTTGTAGTGCAGATGTCTGCTCTCACCAGACTGCTCCGTAATGATTTGGTGTTCCTATAGGCAAATGTGGAGGTATCCGGAAAATGCTGTTGGAGTTACAGGGTCCATTCGTAACATGTGCCAATGTTTATGAATAATCCTTTTGATCCTTTTGCTCTGCGTTGAGTGTGTTGTTACGTACACTAATTTCTCTCGATCCTTAAAGGATTTGGGTGTCAGCAAGGTATTCCTCTAGATTAGACTCACTTTATCCTTTACTTCAGAGATCAAAGCTCTATTGTACCCCCTTTCAATGAACTTGGTTTTCAAGGTGGGTGATTGTCTTGAGTATTCAGTGGTCTCTGAGATGTTCCTTTTGTACCTTAAAACTGGCTCAATGGTACACTGTCCAGTGTTCTCTGCGTGCCAAAAGCAAGCTGTTTCTATCGTTTTTTTGGAGAAAATACGTGTTTCCAATTGTCCATTTTTCACATAGATTTCGACATCTAAAAAATGGACTTTAGATTTGCTTGTTGATGTAGTAAATTTAATTTGTGGGTTCAAGTTATTCATCATGGAGAAAAATCGCTGGAGTTCATCCCTAGGGCCTGTCCAAATGCCGAAAATGTCATCAATGTACCAGATGTCGTGACCATATTGGAGATGTTAACACATGTTCATGCTGTAAAAAGAACATGAATATATTGGCATAGCAGGGGGCCATAGCTGCACCCATGCTGGTTCCTGAAATCTGTAGGAAGTAGCGTTCACCAAACTTAAAGAAGTTATTCATGAGTACGAGTTTCAAAAGAGTCTGGACAAACACCGGTCTGCTTTACAATCCCTTGTTCTCAGTAACATCCATTCGACCGCCTCTAGGCCAACTAGTAAAAAGGATGTCACGATTTTCAACAAATCTCACCCCTTGTAATTTCCTCAGGAAGTCCATTGTGTCTTTCAGATAAGTCTCCGTGTTCTGAATCAGTGGTTCTAGTATTCGGTCCAAGTATTGTGCAAGAGGTTCCAAGATGCTGTTTGTTGCTGCAATAATCGGTCGTCCAGGGGGTTTCCATAATCTCTTGTGGATCTTAGGTAGTATATAGAGAACAGGTGTAATTGGATGTTTATTGTTCAGAAATCTGTGTGTTTTATCTGAAATCTTTCTCATATGTT
Source organism: Ambystoma mexicanum (assembly GCF_040938575.1). NCBI lineage: Eukaryota > Metazoa > Chordata > Amphibia > Caudata > Ambystomatidae > Ambystoma > Ambystoma mexicanum. The sequence goes on along the minus strand of NC_090937.1, from coordinate 593,705,490 downwards.
CAGCTTCATCCAGGGTTTCTTCAATCAAGGCCATAATCTGGTTAATGGGGTTAAAGTGTATTTCTTGGTATGTTTCAGTATCTGCCAATTGTCTTTCAATCTCATCAATGTAATCGCTTTTGTCCATTAAGACAAGAGCGCCCCCTTTATCTGCTGGTTTAAAGATGATCTCCTGATTGTCCAATAGTTTTTTCAAGGTTTGCCTTTCTCCTTTAGTAAAGTTGCCATATCCACTGCTTTTAAACTGGAGTTTCTTGAGGTCTTTAAGGATAATTTTTTCAAATGTAGATAAAACATGGTTTTGAACTGGTGGGTTAAATTGGCTCTTAGGCCTAAATTCCAAGGGTACATCCGTTTCATCTTGTTCCTGGTTTTCCACGAGATCATCAAAGAATACCTTTAATTTCATTTTTCTTAAAAATCTGTAGAAATCAATTTTTTCTTTCAAGAGTGTGCTATTGCTCTGTGGCACAAAGGACAGCCCCTTCCGGAGCAGCTTAAGTTCACGACTGGTCAGAGTATAAGATGATATATTGATTACTAAGTCTTTTTCTGGGTCTTCTTCCTCTGTGTGTTTCTTCTTTTGTCCCCTTCTTGTTGGTCCTTTCCTAAAAAAGGTAGTCCTTCTGTTGGTAGTTCTTCTGTTGGTACAGTCTCGTCCTGGGAGCAAGTTGGCTGGGCAACATCCGGGGTCACAAGCGGGTCCATTTCCGTGCTTGAAGCATCCGAGGTTGTATTTTCCGCCTGTGGTTTTGGTGGTTTTGGTGTATGTCCTTGATATGGTTTGTTTGGATAGTGCCCATAATACTCCTGCCATGTGTATACTATATCCAGTTTATAGTCAAGTGTATCTCTCCTAAATTTGCGTATTTTCTTGGTCTCTAGTTCCTGTTTGTATTTTTGTAGTTTCTGATTAGTGTCGTCCAATACTTCCTTGAGTTGATCTTCCGAATAACACTTGCTCAGTGATGCTTTAAGAACACTGACATCTTCACTTAGAGACTTCAGATTGTGAGCTAACTCTTCTATGGTAAGGAGTATTAGGTCAAGCGAGCATTTGTTCCATATTTGGTGCCACCTTTTTAACAATGCTGGATTTTCTTTGCATAGAGTGGGTTCAAGATTGACCGCAGTCCACGGGGGATTCTTTGAGCCTTGTAGTAGCGTGCTAGGGTAGAAGGATGTAATTTTAGATTGATTTCACTGCAAATTTTCCATTCAACTAATAAGAGCCTCTGGTTTCTCTGAAGTGGGTAAATCTTCACTGTTCAATTTAGAATTAATGATAGGATCCTATTGGCTTCTTATTCAGTGAGGCCTAGTGTTTCTGCTCTGTTTTCTGTGGTTTGGTCAATTTTGGTAAATGACATAATGTTTTCAGCAATCTGTTCAGTATTTAGAGTATGTGCTCTCCCAAATTGTGTGGCCGATGAAGCAAAAAGATGTAGAGCTGGGGAAAGAGGCATTAAAGGCTTAATTAGGGGTGTTTTAGTAGTTTTCGCTAACTAAATTCAGATAGTAATGATTAATTTTAAAATAAAGCTTCAGGTGCACTGTGGCTAATGTCACATGGCCACTCAGGACTATCTAAAGAACAGAAAAGAGAAAGAGATATGTATTGCTATCCGTCTGCCCACAGTGCACTCAAATGGGAGGAGAACCCCCCAGAATATTCATTTAGTAAGTAATTAACATAGGTTGTCTAGTTCAAAATGTTTCACATTGCAGCACTCAGTAGACACTTTCAATTGTATTAATAAAAGAATTCAGCAGACCATTTGTTTTAAAAAGGAAAAGCAACCTTTTACTGGTGTTTTTAGATTTTCCCTTGTGGCTTATCCTGGTTATGTTTGGGACCCTCTTTTGGATTGGAATCATTGGAATTCTCTTTGTTGTCTTTCTTTGGCTGCTTTCCCTCATCCTTCTTCTGAGTTGCCCCAGAATCCTTTTGAATAGCCCTGTTGGCAACCCACAAGTCAGCAGCCTTAGCTAACTTCTTAGGATCTATCTCCTTTGAATCAGCCAAGTGCTGTCTAACTCAGGGGAGCAGACATCAAAAATAGACTCCAACATTAAAAGATTCCTCAAACATTCATAAGAGTTTACTTTGTAACCCTTAACCCAACCATCTAGGTTTTTCAAACATTCACACACACAGGTAGCCCACGGGGTAGCATCATGCTTTATGAGGGTCCTAAACCTCTTAAGGTACTGGGAAGGGGTCTTCTCAAATCTAGCTATTAATGCTGGCTTCACACACTCATAATCCTGTGAATCCTTCTCCCCCAACTCCATTACAGCATCACTTGCAACAGGGGGAAGCCTAGAGAAAAGCCAAGGAATCAACTGATTCCCTGAGATACCCTGAATCCCATGATTGTACTTAAACAGTGCTAACCAATCCAAAACATCAGGTTTAGTCTCATACATACCAATTATTTCCTTTGGCATACGGGGTCTCTTAGGGCTGGAAGACCTAGAAGACACTGGGAGAGAAGCATTTTGTAAAGACAATTTCTTCATTTCTAGTTCATGGTTCAACTCCCTTTCTCTGAGCCTTAACTCTTGATGTTTCATGGCAGTTTGTGCATCAATATGTTTCACTTCTAACTCAAGTCTCATTTTCTCTAGTGTAATAAACTCATGAGTAAGTGTAGGACCTGTGGGGTTCCCTGTGGACAGAGGTTGTGATGGCTGAGTAGGCAAGGGGTTGGTAGAAACTCCTAACAAAGGGTTATCTACTTCTTCTTCAACACTCTCAGAATCAGAAACATCAGTATCCACATTTGCTGGAGGGGTAGACCCTTCTCACCCAGACTTTGTTTTCCTAATAATTTAGCAACCAGTTCAGATGTTTTTCCTGTACCAGAGAGACTCCTCTCTCTACACATGGTTCTCAAAACCTCAGCAGTGTAGTTCAAGAGACCCTCTTCAGTGTAGCTTTCCATATTTGACATAATTTCTCAGTTAATAGAATAAGTGGTGTTTTAGACTTGTGGTTAGTTGACCCAAAGCAATAGCAGCACTGTAAGTGTAATCACTATATTTCCAAATCCTCACTGCTGTACACCAGTGTTAGGCAGAATCCCGTGCAGTGCCCTTAGGGACCACTACACACAATTCAGACTACAAGTGGTAATACAAGTTCACCTTTGGTACAAGCCTGTACTACACTTTTCAAGTGGTAGCAGTAACGGAGCAGCCAGACTTATCTCAACAGTAAATGAACAGCAGTAGAGATTACAAAAAGGACCACAATTACTGTGACTCAAGCAAACACTTACTCAAGGTTTCAAGTAAAAGATATAATTGCACTTATTTTTTAAACCATCTTTTATAAAACACAACACTTCTATAAATTCAAAACCACATGTAAAATACACCACACACAACCAATTCCACTTGCTTCAGTAAATTCAAGGTAAGTACATTAGGATTTGACAGACCAGTGTTGTGATACTAACACGTACCCGCGGATAGAAAAACACTTTGTACTTAAGAATTTCAAACAAGGAAAAGTGAATAAAAATCATAGGCAATACTTTTTCAAGGCAAGGAGACTCGAGGACGTACTCAAAGATACAGATTAAAATCAATAGTCCTGCACCAGTGTCAATGGAGCAGATGCTCCGCTGCTGAGGATCACACGTTGAACAGTTCGAGATTCGAGATGCCAAGAGTTCGTAAAGATTGTCAAATGTAAGCAAAAGTTATAAGAAGGAGGGAAGAAAGAACAAGTGTTCGTGGAGGAAAAGGATTCACCCCGATTCTGGCTGGTCAGGCGGAGAGAATGACCAAGTGTGCACAGTACCTAATTCCATTGGAGAGAAGCTGGTGCCACGGCAGTTGTTCCTGGAAGTTCCTGCAGACTTATGGTTCCTGCGGCTTCAGTTTTGGGGACAAGAAGGAGGATGTCTGGAGCGATCTGCACTACCCAGGGATGAGGCCAGCATCAGCGAAAAGGACAACAATGAATAAAAGGTGCTCTCCTTTAACTCAGGAGGGGGCTCTTCTGGTGGCTATCTGGACCACTAGAGCACAGCAGTGATTTTGACCCAGGAGAGTATTCTCTGACTGAAGAAAAGATGAGCTGGTTGATCCCACCAGGCTCAAGGTAAGAAGACTCTGGACTGGATCTTCTCTTAGTCGTCGAAGGGGTAGATAGCTCAGGACTGCAGCAGGGCTTCACTGGGACTTGGGGTTGCAGCAGCCATCTTCTTCTCCATTTCACTTTGGTTCCTTGTAGTTCCAGAGGTGACTCGGCCTTCTAGCTCAAGAGTCCTGCCTTTTATGCCAAAATCCCCCATTCACACAGCCTGGCTGTCAATCACTCAGCAGAGGGGTTGTCCGGCCCGGACAACCACCTCAGCCAATCAATACAAAGTGCAACTGGGGTCTCCAAGGAGACCCTGTGCAGGGGGTGGCTACACCCCACCCTCACATTCAGCCCACCTATACACCCAGATGCCAAAGGAGGGCTTCTGGTTAGAAGCCCACCAAAGGTCGACAAACAAAGGAGGAAAACCTGGTTTGCCGCACAAAGAAAGACCCAAGAAGGATGTTAACAAAAAGAAATGGTGATTAAATCCAACCAGAGGGTTTAAAGTTCGAGGCTACTAAAATAGCCTAAAACAATACCGCATTATGTAATATAATCGCGGTAGGAAAGTTAGGGTAGATACCACTGCCACCAGCCAAGTCTTAATGTTAAGGGAGCAAAACAGTGCTCCAAGAGGTACAGATAAAAAAGGGCTAAGAATTAACCCTTTCCAATACTCCATATAAGATGGCGTGTACTGGATCTGTGGTCCAATGACTATGGAAAGTTAATGGCAACTTTACCCTTTTCTGAGGGATAGTAGTCAGCCCCAGAAATGGAGTTGGTGGGTAGTCAAAACGACAACCCTGTGTCACTGCACTGAAGGTGCTGTGTAACACACAAAATAGTGGGGCTACTGAAGTGGTGTACTCCAGAGTCCACAATCACAAAAACAGATGAAATACATATGGCAAAACACAGGTAGAGTGGGGGAAAAGCTCAGATGGTTCTGAATGATAATGATTTTGATGGCAGTAACAACCTGCTAATGTTCAATCTTTCAGGCATCACATTGATGAAGAACAATTATCCTTGCTTCAAAATGGTCAATCTTTTGTGACCAACTGGTATTCCAGTGAGCTAGAATTAGGGAATTCTTCCACACAATACATCTAATGAATTATTTTAGAATCATGATATATTCTTCAATTACTCTGTTTCCAGTCTAACATATAAATCATATTTTAATTAACCTGATATAATGATATCTTTGTGTATTCTCACTTTTGAAAGTTAACTTTTAAAGGATTGTGAAAGAGTGTGTATTCAACCAATAAGACCAATACATATTCTTGCTGCTCAGGAGATAAACGTCTTAAAAGACTTCAATAAGATTGTTATCAAACCAGCAAATAAAGAGATGACAATATTCCTCATGAATAAAGAACAACATGAAAAATGGTTCTTGATCTTATTAATTAGCGGGCCATTATATATATCTAGCTGATAATCCCACCTTTGAACGTCAAAAGAAAATTCAGACATTGACCAAAGGGGATTTGATGAACATGTCATTACAACCCAAGACATTGAATATCTGAACAGGACTCCTCATTAATTCCAACTACCTATGTCCTAGTGAAAATTCATAACTATCCCTTGGAACCAACATGTAAACCAATTATCTCCCGCTGTGAGTCCATACTTGATACTTGGAGCAAATGTATTGATATCTGAAACCTTTAAACCAAATAATTGTTTGAGGGAAACTAAACACAAAATACAGGTTCTGAAAGGAAAACATGTATCATTTAACGCACATTTTTTTGTTCATGCTTGACATTACTGCACTATATACTAACATCCATCAATACAATGTTATGACATGTTTAAGGGGTGTTTTATACAAGCAGAAATGTGATAGAGAGGTGCCTATTTCTCTCATTTAAAAACACATTTTTGTTTATACATAATGTGTTTTAATTGTATTGAACTTTTCAATTGTTACATTTTAAAAACAACAATTTACATAACTAATTATTCTTAATTCGTCCAACATAAAATGCATCTTATACTTTTCACATATTACATTTTAAAATAGTATATATATATATATATATATATATATATATATATATATATATATATATATATATATATAATACATACATGAACATGTTTCATTTATTGACCATAACATTCATATTCACAGTTCAGTCAATTTAAAAATTGCAAAACTTTACAACCAAAACCTTCATAAAGCATTTCTCATCAATATACCAAGGCAATGTGCATAAAACATGAAGGACCAAACCCGCCATTTGTGTCCAGATCAATAAATCATTTTGCTGAATCCTTTGACTAACTTTAGTCTCTGTTGAACTAACTGCCAGATTTTATATAGTGTAATATGAAATTGGCCATTTTCTGAATTTAAGCCGGAATGCCAAAATGTGTTGTTTCTAATCGAGTCATAAGTGTGGACAAATTTTGCCAGATTACTCATGTAGATGGAACCTAATTCTTTAATTTCTGTCATCACATGCTGTACTGTTTCTGGGATATGGACCAATTTGCATATCTGACTGATTCTTTGCTCATGAGTTATTTGCAATTGAGGGCCACACATCATTAGTGTTGGTAAATGATTTATCCCCATGAGCAAAACAACTAACTTCATGTGACGGGCATAAAATGAAACATCTTTGTGGTCTCAAGCAAGTATATTGCACAGTACCAAGCTCTATGTATCTTTTTAATGAGGCCAGGAGTTCAAAGTTTAGTCTCCAAGCCCACTAATTAAGTTTGTACTCAAACTGTGTCTTTAGAAGTTGGAAATACCAGTCCCAGTATGGATTCCAACCAATGGTTTCAAACAGCTTGAAATAGCGTTTTGATATAACATATTTTTTTACCAGATGTATTTGCTAACACCCTCCTCAACAAATGTACCATGGGGCATTTAGGATCGTTAATTGCTTTAATATAATAATAATAATAATAATAATAATAATAATAATAATAATAATAATAATAATAATAATAATAATAATTATTATTATTATTATTATTATTATTATTATTATTATTATTAACCCCTGGATTTTTAGGGCCATGCCAACCAACGATATTAGAGAGAGCTCTGATCTGAGAACTTGCATCGAAACACATTGAGGGTGGCTCAAAAGGCATTGCCAAACTTTACCTTCCAGCACCTTAAGCCATCAAAGATCCTTGATGGCTAATGCATCTATGCTGTACAAAATGGGTGGGCAGAAACTTTGCTTATACTGTAATATGACCCTTAGCAAACTATACCCGGCTGTTCCATTTGAGAATATTTTTATCAGTGAAGTTATTAGGGAGACTTTTAGGCATGTCTCAGCTACTAATTCAGAACAGGTTTTCCTGTAACCAAAAGGAAACCCGAGGTAATTACATTTATGGACTAGTTCAATTCTACCCTCTGACAAATTAAGTGGAGTTTTCCTGCATTGCTTGCTGCCATAACATGTGTATGTGGTTTTCTTGAAATTCAGTACCAGATCATGCTCTATTGCAAATCTACACAACTCATTCGAAGTTCTCAGCATGCAAATGTAAGTATGATCTAATAAGAAAATGTTGTCAGCGTAAAACAACCATTCAACATGGACTTGCCCGATTTTGGAAGGACTATTACCCGCCTTACGTAACCTGAGTGGGAGGTCTGCCATGTAGAGTTTGAAGAGTAGTGGGCCCAGCATGCAGCCATGTTTCACTCCTCTCTGAAACACTTGAAACAGCCAGCTGAAAATATTATATTCAATCAATTTTGCCACAGTTTGGTTTAATCAATAGAATTGCAGGGTGCTTTCAGATCAAATTATAACACATACAAAGGTGAACTGTCTTTACTCTGAGCATTTCTAGTTAAGATGTCCAGTAACATGAAATCATGAGAAACCACAGACGCCACTCCAAAGCCCGTCTGAAAGATGCCCAGCAGTGAGAAAGAGTTAACCCAATTTTGAAGCTCATCCAGCATGAAAGTCACAAAGATTGTACTTAGCACATCTTACATTGATAGCAAGCAATAGTTTGGAGGTGATATCCTTGAATATTTTTTTAAATACATGGTTTAAAATTGAATGCCTCCAAGAATTGGTTATCACACCCTCTGTGCAATCCTTCTGGAAAAGGATCTCCAGTATTGAAACCCAGTACTTAGATTAATAAACATTTCTCTCATTTTAGAACTCATGGGTATTGTCTTGAAACACGTGTGTTTCTTTTTTAAAGATCAGTCTTATTTATAGAAGAAAGGCACAGCTATGAAGCAGCCTTTGTTATAAGCCTGGCTCTATTTTAAAAATCACAATTTGATGAACAACATCTCCACAAATATGGGAATACCTAACTCTACAACAGTGCCATATAGAAATTAAATATTGAAAATATCATAGTTTGGAATGAGAATGGTCATTCCCTTTTGGAATGCAATGCCTGGTTGAATGCACAGAACCCTCACATGTGCAATGCATCATCATGACTCATGGGTTAACATTATGAATCTCTGTATCTTTTTTTCAAGAAAGCAACCTCGTGTAATCATTTTGTTTACAAAAGGGCAAATTGCAATCCATTATCACATTATTCTTGATGTCACCCAAACCTATAGAGACAGATTGCCGTATGGCCAACATCTTTGGATCAGAAGGAATTGCAGTTCCATTATGAACTACAACAAAGATGCTAACGATGTAGGCACAAAATGTTGAATGGAGGATATGCCAAGAAAGGTATTATTTCATCTCAAAAAAGGGCACATTAAACATCTCACAAACACTTACTCAAATGTGTTGCAGACACAGCTAAGAAAGTATTTTTTGTGTCAACCTTCCATCCTAATTTCCTAAAGATTACGCAGAACAGTGATAAATAATGATGAATTTAATTATTCTCTGGGACCAATATTATTTGCCCTTCAATGGGAAAAGAATTTGAAGGACCATTTGGTTCATTCTGAATATATTAATACCCCAAAACAATCTGTATTAAGTAAACATCGGGCCTGTTCAGTTGGAAGTTCCAATCTGATGAACACTGACTTTGAAGTGAATGGAAACTTGCAGGAATTTTGACTTTATTCTGCTTGCTGAACAATAAAAGAAGTTACTTAATTCAAGTATATGTTTATTTATGAAAGGGTTTCCATAAAAACAACAAATCAGTACAACTCATTTTCAATCACATCATCATAGAATTATACATAGTGGCAGTATACAATTTTGCAATCCCAATACCTACACTTAGTTTTGAATAACTTCATCATAAATATATGCATACAGACTGTGTAAAATCATTAGGCAACAATATTCTCAATGTCAGCATGTACAGTAAATTGCTAAGAATCAAGTCCTTTTATCTAATGCTCTTCGCAAATAGGCCAGCAAAGACCAGTACACTTTTGGAGAATCTGACCACAACAGATATAATAAAGTCAGGTGGCATTGACCTATACTTGACTGTCGTAATATCGGCTGCAAGGTATTCATTCTAAGATCTGCATAGGTCAGACAATTGAGTAGGAAATGCACTAAATCCAGCTCTAGTGCTCCACACTGTGGGCAGGAGTTCTCTGCCATATTCCCTTACCATAATGATAACATTGCTCTTAAAGGAAGACAAGTGATCCTTGCCCAGATATTTGGGACTCTTTGGTTTGGGTGAGTTGCCCAGAGAAGGTACTTTTGTGTATTGTCCGTCGAGATTATAATGTGTTTACAATTAAATGGATTTGCAAGTTCAGTTTTCTCCCCCCTTTCATAACTGTGGGCAATCATTCTAATTTTCAGTTGGTTTGCCATAGGTTGGACTAAAGTGGTTGGTGCAAAAAAAGTGGCTTGATTTCAGTAATCCTGTTTTTTTTATGTATTGCACCCTTGATATCACCAATACTTGTTTGTCTAGTAAAGATTTTATTAGCAAATTAGTGAGTCCAGCTTTTTTATTATTCCAAATATGGATCCAATGGAGAAATAGCAGTAATGATAAATCTTCCTCTATATGAGTGAGGTCAAGTTCCATATGGATCCCATGATTGGAGGCCGACTGTGGTAGGCATAATACCTTTTTGAAAAATCATTCTCTGCACTTGGAGGTCTGCAGTCTTCCGATAACTACAAAGCAGTTTATTGCATTTGGTGCCAGGTGGCTTCCAATATATAGACCAAACCCCAAGAATAGTAAATACAAGAATAGTGAACCCTTGTTCATACATTAGTAAAAAGAACATTGGAACTCCACTTGTGGAACATTTCTTAGAGCAAGGAGAGACACCAGATGATATCAGGTGGTGTATTTGATGTTCCTCTGCAAGCATCAGAGACACCTCTATGCAAAAGAGTTTGGAAAGTAAAGACCATCAATGGATTCACAGACTCAAGACACAGGCTGCGGGTCTCATTGTTCTGAAGGAATAGAAATTGGAATTGTAAATACATGTGTTACCTTGATTGTGCATATATCTCTCTGATATTGCAAAGATATAATGTGTAAGGTTCATCTTATTTATATAAACAGATCACATCTATTGTTTTAAATTCCACATATATCTGCCTCATAGTCACTTATGTGATAAACAACTACATAGCAAATGGTAAAACCACAATACAAATATAAAAATCAAAATGTCCTGGCAGTCAGATTCGGACAATGTTTTTCAGACACGGTCACAAAAGGTCTTTACTGGAATCTGAATAGAGATGGTAATTTTGGAAGTTCACAATATGATAAGCCTGGTCAAAAAGAAGGCATTTTGAGGACATATGGGGTAACCAACATGTAATCCCAATTCATCCAAATGTATTGCACTTCCACATGTAGGGGGAAGTGCAGACCATTTTCTAAAGGTGAAATGTGATGATATTTCTTATAAGAAAATCAAGTTGGATTGTCTGAGATCTTCCATGCATGGGATGTCATCCTCATTATCGACTCTAGTTTGGCAATCACATTTCCCAATGACAGGTGTAGTATAGCTCAGTGGCAATGCTCTCGTCTTGGGAGCATGACGCTGCAGAACAACACAGGTTTGAATCCCCGGTACTCACTTAGAAACCTCTTCGGTATTAAGCATGTTATAAAAAGACTATTTTAATAATTATTAAAGTTATATTATGAGGAACACAGATAGACTGAGCATGGACTATGTGCCAGCATAGGCTGTGGAATACTACAGGTCCCTTGTCAAAGATTCTAGATCTCGCAGAGGATGCCTAAGTAAACAAGGAGCCATTACACCCAGAATGTATATAATGAGTGTATGGGCCCCTGGGGCATTGTGCTTTATCAGTGACACTTTTGCAATAACTGTATAACTATTGACTATCCTATGCCCAGCGAGAGAGTTTTGGAAAGCAAAGGTTATTTGCGTACTGATATATTTAGATTAAGAGCCTCATTACGAGTGAGGCGGAAACGGTTAACGGGCTCCGCTAAAGGAGGCGGACCCATTAAACCCGTTCTGCCTCATTACAAGCTCCCCTCGCGGGACCCGGTAATAAACGCCTGGTCAAACCAAGCGTCCTTACCGGGTCCTGTGAGGGGAAGAGGGAGCAAACAACGGGCCGCTTGTAATCGACCCGTTGTTTGCTCCCTCTCCCATTCCCATTGAGCCCTATTGGGGCTCAAATGGGAATGGGGAAGGTCCGGGCCCGGGTTCCTGGAGGGAGGAATTACCGGGCCCTCCAAACTCAGAATGGCCCGGTAATTCCCCATTCTGGGAACCCGGACCCGGACCCGATTTCGGCGGCAGCCATGCCGCCAATAGCGGCATGGCTACCGCCGAAGTCGTAATGAGGCCCTAAATATTGATCATGGCTGGTATTGTTGTAAAGTCAAAGATGCACAGTGAATTTGGGTTTCCTAATAAATGGAGAAAAATAAGGACTGTAGCCCAAATCAGACAATTCACTAAATAGGTTTCATAGTCACTAATGTCTCTGCCACATTACACCTCCCCAAAACCATTATAGCAATTATAAAAAATAAGATTGATCAGGTTTTGGGATACCGGAGAATAACAATCAGTCATTTGAACAGGATTACAGGGTTTTTAACAGCTTCAAAATAAGCAATAGGTCTGTGTCCTCTGCACTACAGATAGTTGCAAAGGTTAGTAACTTATCATTCACACAAAGATGCAAACTAGTCAGACTGGATCTGACATTCCCCAACAGAATTGCAATGGGGAAGAAACATTTAGGCATGGAGTGGCAAGGCACATTTCTGTTTTTCCCCTGGTTTTCTCTTAGAGTCTGATGCCAGTTTGTTTGGGTGGGGCAGGGTGCCACCGGCATTAAGGGAGATGGTCTCAACAGGAGTCATAATTGCATATGAAATCTTTAGAGATTATTGTAGGTTAGTTTCAGTTAAATGTTTTGCAAGGTATTGTACACGATTCCACTGTGAACAGACAACATGTTGGCAGTCATGCACAAAAACAAATTGGGGCATGCAATGCAAGAATTTGATGGATCTGACCATAGCCTTTGGATATTTATATCTCCCTTTGCAACTAAAATGTTCATACATAATGTATTCCTGGTATCCACAACAAAGTAGCATATTGATAGTGCTAGATTTGTCTGGACCCAGCAGATTGGACATTCCAAAGATGTTCTTGTCAAACATCATAACATTTCAGGACCATTCAAAATAGATTAGTTTGCATCCTCCCTCAATGCCCACGTTAGCAGATATTGCAGATGGAGACCAGATCTACACACCATTGTGATGGATGTCATCCTTGAGGAAAGGTGTCCGGCAATTCACTGTGCCTTTTCTCTACTTGTCATGATTCCCAGGATACCGCTACACACTCAATGGCAAACAGTGCAATTGGTTCTCATAACACTATTATCACAGAGCCAAGCATGCTACCCCTGATGTTAGTGATGTTCAGGAATTATGCCATTTTGCTTTCTTCTGTTCCAAATGTATTTCTGAATACCCAATGGAGTCACACACATTGGTGATCTCCAACAAACTGCTCCTCAGGTCTTTCACAATCACTATTACGCTCTTCAGAAAATAATATGCCCCATGATTACTCATTCTTGTGTGTCAGCATGAAATGCCTGGGTTGTCTGGTGTACACTGAGGGATGCAGATCTCATTCACACCAATATAGTGCATGTTGTTAACCTTTTTGGCTAACTTTGCATCCAGGGCATCATATCATACTGTGAACATATATCAACCATGTCCAGTAATCATGAACCTATCTGAGGTCTTTCTGTGGGTAAACATCCAATGGTACCCATAATGTGAATTTAGTTATTTCTATGTTTTTAGACTGGCTTCAAAATAGTATGTTGTGTCCTAAAGCATTATCAGAAAAGCTGGTCTGATTAATCCGTCCAGTGGCTTGTTGTTGAGCTGGGTATGCACAACCCTTAGATATTTCCCGCAGGATTTTTATCCCTGAAGGGCTCTCCTTAAATAATGGTCTGCTGAACAAAAACAGCCTAAAAAGCTATTGAATTCACCACATTTACAGACTACCCAAACCTGGTTTTGTTAAATGTTTAAAACAATATGAATTGGATACAACAGATTTGAGAACATCATCGCACAAACAGTACATATCCTTTGAGAAATATGTTAGGACAGACTCTTTCCCTACCTTGGGCAGTTGGGTCCAGTGAACTTTGAAGGAGACAGAGTAGAGATTTAAAATGTTGATGCCCATTCCCCAAAGCTTGAATGTCATCAAAGGCATTTTGTGCTGGGGCACAGCTTAATGGTGCTTTCAAAGCAGCTGAATCTTGAATGACTTTATATTTTCATGCAGGGTTATTTTACAGATTTGATCATGCATATTAGGAGACGCTGTGCCATGCCAGAGAATGCTGATTGCTCCTAGTAGATGATGACAAATAAGATTGCATTAATGACACAGAGGTGAGTGTTATCCCTTCCTCCCTTCCATTACTGCTCATATCAAGTATTCCTTACAAAACCATGAGGAGCAATACCAATCCTTTTTAGATGGAATTTCTTGGATGTTAAACGATTTACAACAGACTTCACATCATTGGGTCACTTTATTGATTTCTCTTAGGACTTGCTGTCACCCAGATATAGGGTATGTGGATCATATTGGTAGAAGGTTGGCCAAGGGAGTGGTTGATTATTACGGGAGATGTAGTGTTTCCTATTGTTTTTCTTTCTCCTAAAATAAACAAGAAAAAAGAAGCAAATAATACTCGCTTTTCTGCCATTTGTAGAGTCTAATCTGTCAATAGTAAAGTACTTGCAACAATTGGCAGTGATTTTGCTTAAAATATTAACTCTTCTGCCCAATGGTATAGGTTGTACCTACCGCATAGTCTTGTTTTAGGTGATGCCTTACTTTGTGACTTAATTATGTAATCATATTTTATTTTCCCTACCAATTATTTATGGAGAGAGGCCCACAAATTACCTCAATTATAGGTCAGCTTAAGTCTGGACCATTCGCCAAACTGCTGTGCCTCACTCTGCAGAGAGAAAAAGGTGCATATGACTGGTGAGACCAATGCCATTGTTGAGTAGCATTAACATGCTTTTAATAAACATGTGGCTGAACAAGATTGTCCAGAGCCTGTTGTGACCCTGTTAGCTGGGCCATGGAGTGGAGGGGCAGACAGAGCTGTGCTCTGACAATTGTGTGGGTAGATGCCCCCTCCCAAATCCCCCACCCCCAGGTCAGTGCTTTTTAGGCTTGTTTAACACAGCAACGCCACAGAGAACACCTACTTCTGTGTCCATTGATCTATAGATGTTTCATACACTAGCTGTAGCCTGCATTACAGATTTCGATTACCCTGTTAGAAATACTGCATTATGTATGTTTTACATATAGACCCCAGGTGGAATCTGGATAATGGTATTTGCCAAATGTGTAATCATGGACAAAACATGCCTCCCTCTGTGCCTCGGTTCTTTTATCTAGCTGAAATGAGAGCACCTGGAAACACGGGTGTTAGATGCATCTAAAAAATCTGAAGGTTGTTTGCCATCTCTTCCTGTGATGTCACTTTGGAGTGGGGTCAAATTACATCACTTCCTGTGATATCAGCAGGGGTCAAGGGTTGTGTGATGTCACTTCCGCAACCCCTGGCATTTTGGTGAAATGATGTCCCTACCTGAAAGATTTTCCAACAATGCTGAAATAATGCCACCAGCAAAGCTATCTTCTAAACTAATGTTTGTTTCTTTTTTTAAATGGATGAATTTTTCCAAGCACTTCTGTCACAAGTTTGTTTCACAATACCCCTTGTTTTGTTAATTCAAAAATGTTCCAATGCATTCATTCTGTGTCTGGCTGTTAAAGACTTTACTATAGTGTACGAAAAGAAATAGAGGAACTATATTCCCTGCTGGCCTGGCCTCACTCCTTACGAACCCCATTGCCATGCTCCTTTCCACGCGCATTCCTAAACCCAAACAATCACACTTGCTGTTTACAACGTTCAGTTCAGTGCACTGAAGTGCAAGCTTTAACTTCTTCCTACACTTTTATTTTAAAAGTAAATCATTGCAGAACTTTTTTTTTTTAAATAAAAGTATAAGAACAGTAAAAAAAAAAATGTAAGTAGAGGAGCACCGGTCCCAACCTCTCCCGCCCACTTCATCCTCTGCATTATGGCTGGCCAGCACCTGGCTAATTTATTTAATGCTGATAGGAGAGCCAGCCTTCTAAGGACGGTGTGCCTTGAAAGATCCCCCTAATGTCAACAAAAGCAAACATCTATATCATCTTGTGCATTCTCTTAGAAAAGCTTAAATACACATTGTAGATTTTATGTACCAAGGTTTATACATAAAATTGGTGTTAGGTCTTGCTTGTATACCTTGCACAACTATGAATCACGATACAGACAATTAACAGGCCTTAGGTTTATATCCTTTACCTTGAGTATTTGAAAGCCAGAATATTTATTGACATAGGGCCTCATTACCCGGTAGGCGGTGAGACATGGCGCTATTAGCACCATGGCTCATGCCGGTAAAATACTGGCACCGCCTTGGCGGAAAGGGGATTTACCGCCCCATTCCAAGGTTGGAGGGGCGGTAAATCCCCTTTCCGACATTGCCCTTCCCCATTCCCATTTCTGCCCCATAGGGCTCTATGGGAATGGAGAAGGCGCTAATTACGGCACCGCAATTTTGCGGTGCCGTAATTAGCTCCGAGGTCCCTTAGCTAAAAGCAGGCGTTAAATCCCCCAACTCGCAAAGGGACCTCGTAGTAAGGCGGTAGTGATTTACCGGTACCGGTATTTTACCGGTACCGGTAAATCCCTACCGCCATCCGTGTAATGAGGCCCATAGTCTCTAGAGTAATTGTCTACTGTTAAGGTTTTCCATTTGCATTCCCCTAGCCATGCATGATTCTATAACTGCCGGTTATGGCCTATGCATTCTCGTTGTGGACTTTGATAGAATATAGCAGATTTCCCTGCAGGCCTTTGTAGGTGTGAAAGTGATGCATGACAATGGGGGAATGTCGGACTTGAAAGCAAGGTGTTGCACTGAGAAAATGGGCCTCATTCCGAGTACGGCGCTAACCAATGGCGCTATTAATGCCTTGGTTGACGCCGTACCCGGACCGGCAGCGCCTTGGTGGATGGCGGAATTACCGCCCCATTCCAAGGTTGGCGGGGCGGTAATTCCCCATTCACCAAGGCTCTTCCCCATTCCCAAATGAGCCCCCATAGGGCTCAATGGGAATGGGGAAGATGCAAATAACGGTGACCGTTCATTACGGTCACCGTTATTGGCTTGGAGGCCCCTTTGCGCCCTCGACTTTAACACCTGCTCAAAGCAGGCGTTAAGGGCGAGGGCGCAAAGGGAACTCAGAGTATGGCAGTAAGGGATCACCGCCACCGGTCTCGTTACCGGTGGCCGCTATCCCTTAACGCCATACTCGGAATGAGGCCCAATGTCTCCCAGTTCTGTTAAAAAAAAGCTTTTCTACAAAAGTTGGCAGTACATTGGTCCCAACATCCTTTTCCTCTTGTTCTGACACAGTTCATTTTCGATTCAATGTAAGGGTCAGTATAGATGTGATGATTGAGGTGTGTGCCACTATCTATTGATAACTATAAGTGAGGATACTGGAACAGTGGTACAATTCATTGGCCCTCATTACGACCCTGGCGGAAATCGAAAAACGATGGCGGAAATGCAATACCGCCATCGAATAGCGCTCGGTGCGATTATGACCCGTCACCGTAAAGTACGATGCCATTAGCGACACCGTAGTGAACGCCAACGCTAACTGCACCAAGTACGCGCGCGCGCGCCATGCCAAACCGTAATTAGCACCATGGCGCAAGGGTACGCGAATTCCGACCCTAGCGGACATGTACTTAACGCCATCAAGCACGGCGGAAAGTACCATTCCGCCATGGTGAGAAGTACGGCATCGCGAATCAACCGTAAACGGCCCCACTGAGTGCCTGTACACCGCTCCCTGGCCACATAGTACAACTCCCCGTAGGTGCAACGAAGTCACAATGCAACCAGTGAAATGTACAAGTCACCCATGCATGCCAACGAACAAAAGAATCACAAGAGGGGCCAATGGGAGCTGCAGGGCACAGATGGCACGAATACAGAAGCTATACCAATGGACATGACCTCAGTCTCCCACCAAGAAACGCACGCAAACACAGGCACCTGTGACCAGCAATATTCCGATAATCACATCATTCCACCAATCCACCTGGCTGACCGGCATCTGTTACACAAAACCTAATCCCCCGCCCCTGAGCATGACATCATTCAAACAGTCATATTGGCAGCCCTCACCCCTGACCTCACTGGGCTTCGTAGGTAAACGCGCCCAGCACAGTACCACGCAACTATACTCCGAAGCTGGAACCCAATGCAGATCTCCTCACAATACATCGCTCCCCAAATAGGAATATGCCACATCACTTGCAAAGAAGAACGCTACACGGCCCATATCAGAATAGAAATTTAATGCACAACAAATTCACCAAGCCCATACAGCCATTAGGCCATGAACTCCAAAACACATTTCACCATTGTGGGCTGCATCCGCAATAAATGACCAGCTACTTCTTGTGTGATGCCCTGTTCCTTCATGGTACACAGGGGCTACATTCTCGTACGAAAAGGCAACATGGAAGCGCCTAGAACCGCAGGGCCGTCCCAATAGGGAGGTACTAGTCCAGCTGAAAGGCCGAAATGTTGCTCCGAGCCACTAGTACTGCGTAAGGGCATGTGGCCCATTGGCGATCGTCCCATAAGATCGTAATGCTGCTCCACTGATTAACACGAAGCAGCAGGTGTCGGGAGTAAAACCCATCTGCAGGAGTGGCATACAGATGGCAGTGGCAAAAGGGGAGGAGATACCTGTCAACCAAAAGAAAAGAAAAAGAATAGAATGGCCATCAGAACTACATTCGAACAACTCACTTCAATGATCACACTAGATCCACAGCCATATGCATGCTAGCCCACTCCAAAGGATCATCACCACCCCAAAACCACTTGCGACTCATAACTATCCATATCGAGGTGAAAACACCATCACAAACGAGTGTACCTGTGCATGCGTCTGTGAAAACAGAATCCATCAGATGGGATTGGTAACGTGCATGGACACAAGTGTCTGAAGGCGCGTCGAGACAGGGAGGGCTCAACAAGGCCAGATAGACGATGGTCCCACTATGGCAGCCCTGCATCACATAGCGCAGGGGAGGCGGACAGATTCCAAGAAGCCCTGTACATGGCAAACACCGTATCAAATCATCTGTCCATGCATCCATTCATCATTCCCTCATCCCGTAATGATAACGCCTGTTTCCATACTCACATAACATGTGAGAATTCCATTGAGTCTGTGCGTTATGCAGCCTGCAAAATCCACTGTGCCCCAGCCCGTAATTCCAGTGTTGTGAAGTAACATGTATTTGGGAACGTCCGGCCTCATCATCCACTTCGCTATTGCGCATCCCAAACTATTCATATCAATCATTGCATCCTCGCCATGGCCCCTGTCCCAAGGACACTGAACAATAGAACGTTATATTTGCAGTCAGACCTGTGGGCATCTCCTCGCCGCTAGCTGAAGACCGAAAGTGCCGCCCTTCGAATTCCTCATTTGCAACATCACGTCGAAAAGGCATCTGTGGCCGCTTGAAATCACAAATTAATCCATCTAGTGCGGCTGTGTGTGAAAATGGCAACTGCCTTCACTCACAAATGGGAGGCCCCGCCCGTCGGTGAACCTCGGTACAGTGATGCATGAGGGTCCACCGTTACTCGAGTACTACGTTCCACTGACCCTTCACAAGTCTGTTCGCGACTGCAAAGAATGCATGTGAAACAATGGGACCATAGCCGAATGAACATATCAACCAATGTTACACGGCCATCGGGTACTAATACATGATTGTAATAGCAAGATGCCATTCCTCGAATTGCAGCGTTGTGTGCGGGACGTGCTCGCCCAAAGGGGAGAGCAGCTTGCACAGGTGGAATGAATCACCACAGGTGGAGGCCATACAGCCTGAAAACACATAAATTGCACACCCAGTCTCCTCCCACAACCACACCCACTCCGAAATGCTACCGGCAGGACTCGCGATGTTGGCCCTGGGGGACCTGATAGCACTGCAAGTACTCCAACTCCAAGAAGAAGACGAACACCAACTACAACCGGCCGCACGGAGGAGACGCAGGAGGAGGAGGAGGGCAAGGCAGGGCCAGCAAGGGCTGCCAGCACAGCCACTACCACCACGCAGGCAGCCCGCAATCCCACGCCTCCGAGCACATCCGTTCAACCTCACGGATGAGCAGATCCACACCCTCTACCGTTTGGACCGGGACACCATAGCCGCCATTGTGGACATGACACAGGCTGACCTTGTCAGCATGATAGATAGCCCAACCGCCATCCCACCCCTACTGAAGGTGGTGTCTGTACTCCACTTCCTGGCCACAGGCACCTACCAGCACACAGTCGGACAGTTGCATGGCATTTCTCAGCCACTGTTCTCACGGACACTATTGCAAGTGCTCGATGCCCTCCTGCAGCACGCAGACGACTACATCTCTCTACCACGCTCGGAGCAGGAAATAACCAACACAAAAGTGGGATTCCATGCACTTGGCGGCATACCGGGTTGCATTGGTGCCATCGACTGCACCCATGTGGAATTGGTCGTCCCACATGCCATGGAGGCCCAGTACCGCAACCGAAAACAATTTCATTCACTGAATGTACAAATGGTGTGTGACTCCAACAGGATCATTACACATTGTTGTGCCCGATTCCCTGGATCAACCCATGATTCTATGGTCTTGAGGAACTCTACAATACCACGCTACATGGAGCGACACGCAGGGAACAGATCCTGGCTACTCGGTGAGTCTCATTTCATGCATGATGATGTGGGGTATGTGATGCGGCAATGACCTGGCAGGAAGGGGGGGGGTGCGTACGTAGCAATGGCATTCCACATAATTCGTTTATCGTCCACATACAGGTGATGCCGGATATCCACTGAAGAGATGGCTCCTCACACCAGTCCGGAACCCACGGGACCAGCATGAGGAGGACTACAACCATGCCCACTCACGTACCCGTGTAGTCATTGAACAGGCATTCGGCCTACTGAAGACCCGTTTCCGGTGCCTCAGCAGGTCTGGCGGGGCACTCCTGTACCGCTATGAGAAGGTTGCAAAGATGGTGATGGCATGTGTCATGCTCCACAACATGTGCGTACGTAGAAATGTGCCCATGCCCCCTGACGCAGAACTGCAAGCACCTGAAGATGGTCATGATGAGGGTGGGGATGTGGCAGCACCTCAAGGAGTCTGCGAGGCACAGGAGGGCCGTGAAATTCGTCAGCATCTCATAGATGCATGCTTCTAGCACTCACGCCTGGTGGCTGATACATGGACACGGGACTCGTGGCACTGTGTGTGTCTGGTACATGCACAATATGGACTGTACGCCTATGATGGCCTAGTACACAAAGATCATTGTCCACACATCTCATTGTTTGATCGTGCATTGTTCATGGCATATGTGATATCATGTTGAACACCCTATCGACCCGCCACCCAAGTGAGCCCAACACACCCCCTCCACCCTCCTACCTCCCCCCCGAACACCAGTGTCCAAAGATGCTCATTGTCAGTGGGCAGTCGCTATTGCAAGCCCCCTCTGCGGGTATCAGGGGCACCCCTGCCTGTGGATCGCAGGTTCCTCCCAGATCTACGTTGGGGGCTGCCCTGGACGGAACTTGCAACGGATGATGTCTCTGCCTGCTCACGTCCATGCATGTCCCTAAGGGTTTGTGAGAGCTCAGTGAGCACACGGCGCACTGCGGCAAGTTCGGCACATACGTCTTTGGACGTCGCATGCAGTTCCCCCCTCAGGCTCTCGGTGCTTCTCTCCATTTGGACTCTCAGGCTCTCGGTGCTACTCTCCATTTGGACTCTCAGGCTCTCGGTGCTACTCTCCATTTGGACTCTCAGGCTCTCGGTGCTACTCTCCATTTGTGCCCTAAGTGTCTCAGTTGATGTTTCTATGTCTGCCTTGGTGCCCCCACATCCATCGGCATGGTCCCTGAGGAGCGTGGCCAGTTGCTGCTGTTGCACGATTAACTGGTCGAGGGACTGTTGCCTCTGCTGGGCCATGGCCATTTGCGGTGTTGTCACAGAGGGGCTGTTCGCCTCATGTTGCCCTGCCACAGGGCTTGTGGGGGATGGCCAGTCGTCGTCTTGTGGGTGCCCCTGCGTGGTATCCTCATGGTGTACGGGATGGAACAGACAGGGGGATTGGGACAGGTCATGGATGGATCTGACTTCGACATCCCCGTCTTCTGTGTCGGAGCATGCTGCCATTAATGGGGTGTCACCTATGGTGCTGCTGCCACCAGAGGCAGTACCTTCTGTGGCATCCATTGGGGGGACCTGTGGTGGTGCTGTTGTGGGCATGCTGGCTGCTGGGGTGCCTGTTGATGTTCCCTCCTGTGTGCTGCCACTTGATATGTGCTGCTGCCGTGTCTTGATGCGTGCAGCTGAGGTGGAGGGTCTTTGGCCGTCGGTCTTGGCCCTCTTTGCAGGTGTGCTGGTAGGGGTGTCCTGGAGCTCGTCGTTTGGATCGGACCCTGTGGTGGAGTAAAGGAGGGCGAGCGTTATTAATGGGTCTGTGGGAATTGGAATGGCAATGTATCACATGCATTGGGGTGGTACCTGAGGGTGATTTGGGTCGGGGCCTTGGAGGTGCTTTCATTTGTGTGTGGAGTGAGGGTGCAGTTGTTTGGCAGCCTGCAGTTAGGGTGTGCCTGCTGCACGTGTAGTGGGTGTTTTTGGGGTTTTTACTTATTTATGTATTTATTGTGAGTTTTAAAGTGCGCTATCAGGCCAATGTGTGTGGACGTTCTCCTGGCCATGTGTTGCTGTTGCGCTATGTGGACACATGTGAGTCACATGATTGGACATTGTGGATTTGGCATGGTTTTATTTGGGCCACCTACCTGATTCTCCGGATGTCTGCACTCCTTTCTCCATCCCTCCGACTCCCTCTATGCTCTCCATTCCAATGGTGGAGGCACAGATTTCTTCCCAGGGGGTCAACTTGATGGGTGATTCCGATCCTCCCCCGGTGGCTGTGGCAATGTTGCGGTTGGCAGAAAGTATGCTATGGACGCGTATCCGCAGGTCGTCCCACCGCTTCCTGCATTGCTGTGGGTTGCGGGGTGCGGTCCCCACCGCACTTACCCGCTGTGCCACCAGGGCCCATATGGCCTTCTTGTTCGCAAGTGCCGTCCTGGTCATTTGCGTGGAGAAGACGGCGGCGGCATTCTCCTGGAGGGTCTCTGTAAGCACGGTGAGTTCCTCACGGGAGAAGTGGACCTGCCGCTTGCGGTCGCACGCTTTCTTCGCTACTTTTCCCATTTTTCTTGGTTTCACTAGGGTGGATGACGGGTTGGGATGTGTCTCAGGGTGGTGTTTTTAGTGGTTGTGTGTATTTTGTGGTTTTATAGGTGTACGGGGTGTTGTTTCCCGTTCCGGGCCCATGTTTTTACTTCCGTTTCCGTATATTTACCGTCACCGTACTTTCCGGTTGGCGCTCACTGCGGTGTCCGCTATGATGGGTGGCGGTATTGCACCTAGGGCGCCGTACGGCGGCGGTGTGGGCCGTTTTGGGGTCATTTCCGCCATCGCGGACTTTGCACTTCCGCCATGGCGTGGTGCTCGTGCCCGATGGGTCGGAATGGGCCGCACTTTGCTCCATCGTGCAATGGCGGAAACGCTATTTACGCTGTGGCGGTCCGGTCAGTCACTTTCCGCCAGGGTCGTAATGAGGGCCATTGAGTTCTGCAGCCTTCAGTTTGTGACTTTCGACCACAGATCTCTTCATGACATGATTTTCACGTTTTCATCTGTTGATGGTTATCTGTTTCTTTGTGTTTTTTTGCAGCAGCTTCAGGATCCCGTTGTGCAGTAAAGTTGTAGCTGCAGATGACGCAATCTTCTGAATTAACCATTCATGGCCTTGCTGCCCTAATCCATTTCTAACTCTGCTACACGATCTTCTTGTTTACCCAGAATATATTGGTATTATTGGAAGGACTGTTTATATAACCGGAAATTACAGAGACGTCAGGATACATTACCTCATCCTTCAAATGTATGCACTACTTAAATTCTAAATAAGAAGCTGCAGTCTAAGTCCAATCCAGTTCATGCATAAACTGCGAAGTAACTGCTTCAGGAGGGCTGTCTGCTGTAGAGCATAACATGGCATCATGTATAAAACCTTTGAATAGAACATTATTTTACCAATGGAAATCTCAATTATTAGAATTTGGCTAACTGCACCACTACTTTCATCTGATCTGAACTTCTAAAAAGAATATAGCGCTTGGCTATGCTTAGCCAGAACAAGATATGTGCTTAGTAGCCTTCTCTATGCAGAAACCATCAGCATAACATTCAATAATCAGAAACAGTACTGTAGAGGAGGAGACAAATGCCACTACCGGAAATCCCACCCCTATTTGGCCTATATGTTGGAAGCCAGAAACTATGACATGCACAAAGCCGATAATGGTACCTAACCCACGAAGAATCCTCGAAACAAGGTATCCATTGAGAAAGCCCTATATGATGAACGTGTGGACAGATGACAGCCTCTTAAAGGAGGTCCCTGAAAAAGTGTGAAGTGGTGAACATAAGAGGATGGTGACTAGCCATTAAAGTTGGGACCCGCAAAGGGACCTTGGTGCTAATTACGGTACTGCAATTTGCGGTACCGTAATTAGCTCCTTCCCCATTCCCATTGAGCCATATCGGGCAAACATGGGAATGGGGAAGGGCCATGGAGAAAGGGGGAATTACCGCCCCGCCAACCTTGGAATGGGGTGGTAATTCCCCTTTTCTCCATGGTGGTACCGGTATGGTACCGGCGGCAACCATGGTGCTAATAGCACCATGGTTTACCATATAACGTGTAATGAGGCCCTATGAGTGCCAAGTCTTATTCATTTAATAGTATTAAATAGGAAGAAGGAGCTAAAACATGGTCTCATGTCACATGGGGTAGATGGAAATTGACTTTGGGCAAGCAACATCGAGATTGAAGATAAGAACGTGCTCACACTGGGCCTCATTACGACCCTGGCGCTAAGCGCAAAACGATGGCGGTAAACGATTACCGCCATCGTTTTCCGCTAGGGCCGATTACGACCCCTGACCGTTAACTACGATGCCACTAGCGGCATCGTAGACAACGCTGCCGCTAACTGCGCCAAGGGCGCGTGCACGCGATATCCCACACCGTAACTAGCGCCATGGCGGTAAGGTACGCGAATGCCGACCCAAGCGGACATGCACCTTACGCCATCACCCAGCCCGTAAAGTACCTTACCGCCATGGCGCTAACAACGCCATCGCGAATCAACCGCAAAGGGACAAGTCAAGTGAATGCAGCTGCCACAGGTGCACAGAAACAGCACAGGTGAAGGCAATACAGACACAGGAAGCACAAAAAGAGCACACCCCACCCCTGCCCACACCCAGTCACACACCACAATGCTACCGATAGGACTAGCAATGTTGGGGCTGGAGGACCTGATAGCAATGCGAGTGCTACAACAGCAACTACAACAACAACAACAACTACAACAACAACAACAACAACTACAACAACAACAACAGGCTGCACAGAGGAGACGCAGGAGGAGAAGGAGGGCAAGGCAGGCCCAGCATGCCCCACCAGCACAGCCAGTGCTACAACGCAAGCAGCCCCCAATCCCACGCGTCAGACCCAACCCATTCAACCTCACCGCTGAGCAGATCCACACCCTGTATCGACTGGACCGGGACACCATCACCACCATCGTGGACATGATACACAACGACATCGCCAGCATGATTGAAACACCCGCCGCCACCCCCCCTACTGAAGGTAGTGTCCGTGCTCCACTTCCTGGCCACAGGCACCTACCAGCACACAGTAGGGCACTTGCATGGCATATCACAACCATCGTTTTCGCGTACACTGACGCAAGTGCTGGATGCACTCCTCAAGCACACAGATGACCACATCTCACTACCACGGACTGCCCAGGAGATTGCCAACACCAAAGTGGGTTTCCATGCACTAGCTGGCATACCTGGTTGCATCGGTGCCATCGACTGCACCCATGTGGAATTGACGGTGCCACGTGCCCAGGAGGTACCGTACCGGAACCGCAAACAATTTCACTCAATCAACGTGCAAATGGTCTGTGACTCCAACAGTATCTTCACACATTGTTGTGCCCGATTCCCCGGATCAACCCATGATTCATTTGTCCTGAGGAACTCTACATTACCACGCTACATGGAGCAACAGGCAGGGCCCAGAACCTGGCTACTCGGTGAGTCCAATGTCATGGGCATTGAAATGTGAAGTGGGTGTGTAATTGACATACCAATGCAGGGGGGGGAATGATGCATGCTCCAACTGGCGGGAAGGGGGGGAATGATGCATGCTCCAACTGGCGGGAAGGGGGGGGGAATGATGCATGCTCCAACTGGTGGGAAGGGGGGGGGAATGATGCATGCTCCAACTGGCGGGAAGGGGGGGGGAATGATGCATGCTCCAACTGGCGGGAAGAGGGGGGGGAATGATGCATGCTCCAACTGGCGGGAAGGGGGGGGGAATGATGCATGCTCCAACTGGCGGGAGGGGGGGGGGAATGATGCATGCTCCAACTGGCGGGAAGGGGGGGGGAATGATGCATGCTCCAACTGGCGGGAAGGGGGGGGGGGAATGATGCATGCTCCAACTGGCGGGAAGGGGGGGGGGATGATGCATGCTCCAACTGGCGGGAAGGGGGGGGGAATGATGCATGCTCCAACTGGCGGGAAGGGGGGGGGAATGATGCATGCTCCAACTGGCGGGAAGGGGGGGGGGGAATGATGCATGCTCCAACTGGCTGCGACTAGCATTAGCCACAACACACCCTGAGGCAGCACTCACGTCACCTGACACCTGGATACATGAGGCCTGACCTAAGAAGACCTGACATGTCAATGAAGGTGTCACCCAACCCTGACACAACCACCTACAAGTGCATTGACCATACCGTGACCACATACACTCCAAAGTAATGTACGTCCATGCACGTCACCAACAGCTCCTACAGAAAGGCCTGTTCCCCATGACTGTGCCCAAAGGAGGCACATGATGGACTGGAAGAACAATGCACCAAAACACAGACAGCAAGGCCCACAGACTGTCCCCATGGGCAACAGTCTTGTTCACTGGGGTAATGATGAGCCAGACTGCATTCCCGCTATCATGTGAATGCAACCCTCACGGGACACGTGCCAGGTCACCTACAGAAACAGCCTGAACGGACACAGTGGATCGGCACTCACAAGGCACATGTCACCCCTGCATACCTCGTGCCTTGGAATTCAGAAGCGGCACATGTGAGACATGTGGCACACTCTGTGAAAGTCGATTATAGAGGTATATCCAATAGACGCTCCATAAAGTTGCACCTAGAAATGTGCCCAATAGCCTCTAGATAACTGAATTTAGAAGTGTGCCCAATAGCCTCTCTATGGAAAATAGTATTTAGAAAACCGCCCATTAGCCTCTCGTGGGAAAATGATTTTTGTAGTTTGCCCGGTACCCTCTCTGGGAAAAGTTGCATTAATAAATGTGCACATTGAAAGAGCATATAACCCATCAAATCACACCACCACGCTTACTCTCTCCTTTACATCACCACTCAACTAGAACACAGAGATACTATGACACCATTCGGTATAACTGTTCCCATACTAACACCGCTTACTCCACATCAATCTATGTAAACACTGCTGGTTTCACACCCCCAGCCAGGCGTTTTCCTCAGGCCTAACGCAGCCACATCCGTCCTGGATAAATCCTGCCTGAACGAACACATTATCCTGATCTCTCAACCACCACATGTGCCGCTAAGAAGCAGCTATTACACAAGTACCGCACGAGCTGCACACATACCCGCTGCTCACACGCACCTTTTGACTCTCCCTACTCTCTCTGTTGATCAGAACTTCGGTTCCCAAGGACGTTCAACCTACCAGCGCCTTCAGACCATACCAATGGTATATAAGGCGCTATATAAGTGCAAAATAACAATAACAATAACAATATAGCGGTTGCACGGTGTGAAACCAGTAGCACAGAAGAAACTGCTGCAAAATCAATGTTCAATGCAATTCATGGTGGCATTACATGTACATCACTCAAGCTCATCCCTGACGCATACATTCTTGCCCACATACAGGTGATGCAGGCTATCCCCTGAAGAGGTGGCTCCTTACACCAGTCCGAAACCCACAGAACCAGCATGAGGAGGACTTCAACCGTGCCCATTCCCGTACGCGTGTAGTGATCAAGCAAGCTTTTGGCCTACTGAAGGCACGTTTCCGCTGCATCAGCAGGTCTGGCGGGGCACTCCTGTACCGGCATGAGAAGGTTGCAATGGTCGTCATGGCATGTGTCATGCTACACAATATGTGCGTCAGAAGAAATGTGCCCCTGCCCCCTGACGTAGATTTGCTACCACCTGACGATGAGGATGATGAGGGTGGGGATGGGGCACCACCTCAAGGAGGCAGCGATGCACAGGAGGGGCGTGTCATGCGTCAGACTCTCATTGACCAATGCTTCTAGCACACACAGCGTTTGCGTGTCACAGGAGACGGCACTCGGCGCACTGTGTGTGTGTGGGACATGCACACTGTGGACTCTACAACAATGTAGCACATGGACGCAATAAAGATGTCAACACATTTGGTTTGTGGTAATGATAAATGTGTATTGCAACAGTGAAATCTTGTGACACACCCCCTCCCCCCCTCCCACCTCCCCCCTGAACACCCCAACACACCCCCTCCCCCCTCCCACCTCCCCCCTGAACACCCCAACACACCCCCTCCCCCCTCCCACCTCCCCCCTGAACACCCCAACACACCCCCTCCCCCCTCCCACCTCCCCCCTGAACACCCCAACACACCCCCTCCCCCCTCCCACCTCCCCCCTGAACACCCCAACAATGGTGCAGTAGTGTCCGTGCTACAAGGTGCGGAGTAGTCCTGCTGAACAGGCAAGTCAAGGATGTGTATCCCCTCCCATGGCCCCTGGGGCACCCCTGGCCGTGCTGCGGAGAGTGCGCCCAGATCTACGGACGGGGCTGCTCTGTGCTGAGCTGGTGGTTGATGAGGCTCCACGCCCCACATCCGGTCGCATGTCCCTGATGGTGTGCACAAGTTCACTGAGTACATTGCGCACAGCCGCTAGCTCAGTGCATATACTCCTTGTGGAGTTATCTATGGCAGCTGTGACACGGTCAGCTGACCGCTCCATGGCATCCCTTGGCCCACCACACTGTGCCACATGTGCATTGAGGAGGTCAGACAGTTGTTGCTGCCGTGTTGCAATGTCCTGTAGTGCCTGCTGGTTCTGCTGGCCTATGGCCAGTGCCATTTGCATCTCCGGTGCGATGCCCACCTCAGGCTGGGGGGATGGGGTGGCTGGCCATTCGTCGGAGTCGGACTGCCCCTGTGTGGCATCCGCCTGCAGGGGGCTTAGGGAAATTGTGGGGGAATGTGGGTGGGCAGTGGGCCCTTCTGCATCAATGTCCTCAATGCTGGCTGGCCCGCTGTCAGAGTCTGCCGCTATGGCTGCACTCTCCCCAAGGGTGCTGCTTGCGGCAGAGGCTGTCCCCTCAGTGGCCACAACTAGTGGCATGTCTGCTGCTGCTGCTGTGTCTGTGTCAGCAGTAGTGGGGGCTGGCACTTGCCTGTCCTCTACCCCAGGCAGGGTTGGTGGCTGCCGGTGGGTTCCCTTCCGGAGGGCTGGGGTGGATGCCTGCGGCCTGGCCATTCTGGAGGAACAGGATGCGGTGTTGCCCTCTTCCTGGGGCTCTGTGTCGGAATCTGTGGTGGAGCAAAGGAGGGATGTGTTATTGATGGGTCCGCGGACATTGGACGTGCATTAGGGGATGACATCTATACAGTCGGTGCATGCAGCGCATTTCATACAGGTTTGGTGGCTTTTGTGTGGAGGTAGCATGGTGCTATATGTGTTCCAGCAGTTAGGGTGTTCATGCTGCTTGTTTGCAGGGTGGTGTTGGGATGTGTCTGTGCACGTTCGCCTGTCGATGTGTTGCATGTGCACTATGGGGCAACTGGGTACTTAGCACAGTGGGGCTTTGTTGAGTGTGGCATGCATAGCTCTGGCCACCTACCTGCGTCTCCTGGGGTCGGCACTCCTCTCTCCATGGCTCCGACACCTTCAATGCTCTCCATCCCTATGGTGGATGCGCATATTTCCTCCCACGCCTGGAGCTTGATAGGTGATTCTGAGCCTCCGCCAGTTGACATGGCTAGGTTGCGGTTAGCCGAAATGATGCTACGGACACGGAGCCTCAGATCATCCCACCGCTTGCGGCACTGCTGGGCTGTGCGGGGTGCGGCCCCCACTGCACTCACTCGCTGTGCCACTAGGGCCCATATCGCCTTCTTCTTCATGATAGCCGCCCTTGTCATCTGTGTCGAGAATACGACTTCCGCATTCTCTTGCAGGGTCTCTGCCAGCATGTTGAGTTCCTCCTTGGTGAAGCGGTCTTGGCGCTGCCTGTCACATGCCTTTTTGACAACTTTGGGCATGTTGGATGTGGTTTTGGGGTGGGTGATGGGTGTGGATGGTTATGGGGGCCGGATGAGGTATGGTAGTGGAGGATGGCGATGGATTGTGTTTTTAAAGATGGCCACCATGCCATTTCCCGTTCCTGCGCGATGGCGCTATTTCCGCTTCCGCCTATTTACGGTGACCGCTAAGTACGGTGACCGCTATGGTGTGCTTGGCGGTAGTGCTCCATGGACGGTGTGCGATGGCGGTAAGGGCCGTTTTTGGCCCATTAGCGCCATGGCGTACTTTACATTACCGCCATGGCGTAAAGCACGTGCCCGATGGGTCGGTATTAGGTGCTATTTACGTCTTCGCTACTCGGCGTTAACGTAATTTACGCCATGGCGGTCATTTACGGAACTTACCGCCTGGGTCGTAATGAGGCCTACTGCCTTTTATTCTCAGGCTCAGTGATACTTTGCAAGGACAAGTTCAAAGACAATTCGAATGGCAGACAGCAGGAGTAATGATGGATGATGGATGATGGGTTAATTGTGTGGGGAGGCATGGTCAAGTCCACCCACAAGAACCTGGGGTACCAGCTTGCATGCTGCTAGAGAGTGGAATATTCCAGAAGGGTGCAAGCGTGCCAACCAATTATAGAGGGCCACGTAGCAAGGAGCCCCATAGATTGAGGGCCAATTAAACATTGTATATTTGATGACAATGAAGATGACTTGCACTAGGGGTGGGTATAGCTGTCCACCTGACTATGGAGACCCAATCATAAACCTACCCCCTTTAGAAAGTATACCTAGATGTTCCCTGTTGACCTATCACAATTCCAAGTATGTTATCTTAGTTTGCCACGTAGTGTGATGTCAATGATGGTGAGTTTTTGTTATAAGAGTGTTTATTTTCATGTAAAACATTGAGAGATATACTTTGAGACGTCTGTTGATGTCCATTGATATTAAAGCAGTTATATTTTGCCAACTTCTCAGTCGGTCTTATTATTGGTGTAAGAGTATATTCTGCATCACTATCCATCCAATAACGTGTTACCTCATTAAAATGGCCTACGGGTTCAGTACAAAAGGGCAGACATGTATTAAATGTTTAATAACACACCTTCCCAAGGTCTCCTAGCTATGCCATGATTTTGTTGCCGGATTTCACTGCACATATGTTTCAGAGCAAAATATGTATTGCAATGAAATTCACTGAGCAAAAGAAAAAAGAAAAACATATGCTTGGTTTGGGAAAAGGGGATAATGGGCCTCATTATGAGTTGGGTGGTGATGATGGCATTAATTCCGGTGGATGGAATTACTGTTCCCGCTGTGTTGTCTGGCGTAATTACCACTGCATTACAAGGTAATGGGAGTGTGCACACAGGTTCGATCCCCGGGTCTACGCTGAGCAACCCCTGGGTATTAAGCGCATTATAAATAACCAATTGCAATTACAATTACAATTACACACCATCAGCAGTAAAGTTGATTCCGTCCGGCAGAAATACCACCATAAATAAAGAACGAGTGGTAATGAGTGGCATTCCCGCTGCCCAACTAGGAATGATTTCTGTGGGTGAATTACCACTAGGTCGAAATAGGGCCTCATTACGACCCAGGCGGAAAACCATGGTGCTAATAGCACCATGGTCCATGCCGGTAACTTACCGACTCCGCCATGGAGAAAGGGGGAATTACCACCCCATTACAAGGTTGGCAGGGCGGTAATTCCCCCTTCCTCCATGGCCCTTCCCCATTCCCATTTTTGCCCCCTAGGGCATAATGGGACTTGGGAAGGCGGTAATTACGGTACCGCAAATTGCGGTACTGTAATTAGCACCAAGGTCCCTTTGTGGGTCCATTCCTTAACGGCTGGTAAAACCAGCCGTTAAGGTGGGAACCGGCAAAGGGACCTCGTAATCAGGCGCTAAGGGATTACCGGTGTGGGTACCCTTACCGGTACCGGTAATCCCTTAGCGCCAGGGTCGTGATGAGGCCCATAGTGTCATTGCAGAAACAGAAAGCCTGGCGCCATCCGCAGACAACAGTCATGTGGAACATATCTCAGGAAAAGGGGAAAGGCAAGGTGGCGGAGATGAGGCTGTGAAAGGAGAAATTCAGTGAGGAGCTTATGGATGAGGTAGTTGCTCCAGACAGCAGAGAACCTCTGGCCAAAGGAAGGCAGCCATCTGGGCCAGCATCCAGGACAAGGTTGTGGCAGTTGGCATTGTCCCACAGGACAGTGAGGACTGACGCCAAAGTTGGAATTACCTCAAGGACCGGGCCCACAGCCTCATTAACCACAGACATGAGACTTCCGCCACAGGAGGCGGCACCATTGAACCACACGTCCTGACCCCATGGTAAGAAAAAGACCAGCAGCATCCTCCACATGTAAGATTTCGAGGGTGTTGGCAGTGCGGAATAGGAAGCAGGCAGCCAAGGAGATGCTTGTGTGTCTTTAATTTCCATCTGCCATGGGAATACGCAGGGCATAATCATGTTTCCCCGGCATGTATGGGCCCAATGGTCAGGGGAATGGGTAACCATATGGAAATCTGTACAAAGGCACCATCACTACATGCATGTGCAAGGGAAGGTGTGATACTCTTGAAATACACATGCATCATAGTGAAAATGTGCCTGTAAAGCCATGGAACCACACGAAGTGTCCATGTAAGCTGTGAAAGTCAAAGTTGCAAAGCGAACCCCCCTTGATTGGGGCAGAGATCATAGAAGGTGGACACATCTAAATACCTGTGGCTGATAATAACTTCTAATAATAAGAAGCAAGCTTCATCCCCAGTCCCAAATTCAGCAATTTTGGAAGCAGCGACTCATCTGTGCCAGCTAGATAGGAAGTTTGGTCATTCTCTTTGTCTCCAGTCTTATTATACTATCATCAGCAGACTACCCCCAAATTCGTTTATGGTGCAGAAACCCATTTTGCTGTTGGATACTGGGCTAAAATCGATGCCAAGAACTGGAAGAAAGGTGTGTCCCTTCACCAAGGGGTCCCTTTGCCTGCTATTCGACATGTTTTTGGTCCTTTGTCCTTACATCTTGGAGACGCTTACAGTTGTATAGAGGTTTCATGGTTCCACGCACTGCTTTATTATACACATCACTTGAGGGGATTATGAAGGCTCAATCTTGTCGGGTGTTAACATCGTGGAGAAAATGGTGTTTGACGACATTGAGGGAGGGAGGCTCCTCAGAGGAATCATTATACTCACGTCCACTCTGTACTAAGAAAACATTATTTTATTTTGATTGGGTGACAAGTAGGGTTTTGCTTTATACATATAATATGTTTAACCATGTTGTATATAAGATCTTTTAAAGCGGTACAGTGTTTTTTAAGAAAGCATCCCGCAAAAAAAACAATGTTGAAATATGATTTTGAGGTTGAAATATAATTTGTTTCAAACTAATGATGTGAAAGGTGCAAGATTGAAAATTCCGAAAATGGAAAGACTATGCGGCTTGTGTAATAAGGCAGTAGAAACTTTGGAACATGTGTTTACTAAATGTCACAAACTGGTGTATGCTCGTAATCAAGTATTTGGTAAATTTGGGCCGATTACTGATGGAATGTTGTGTGTTACTGTTCGGCTTCTGTTGCTAGGTGAACCTAGCACTTCAATGTGTTTGCTGCCATGAGATTTTTAAATGGGTTGTTTAGGGATGAAATGTTTTTATTGGATTGGATACAAAAAGAAATATTTACTATATAAGCTTTTTAAGCAACATATTTTGTGCTATTTTGCGATGTTGTGTTGAGTATTTATTTACTTATGTATGGTTGAGATTCTGTATGCTGTTTTTTCTTGTCAGTAACTGTGTACAGTTTATGTAAAGCTATATCGCACAATAAATAAATACATAAATACATGGAATTCAACCGAACTGCACCATCACATCAACAAGCCATATTGGAAGGCCAACATGCAATAATACCATGAATGTGTCGAGCACATCCTGAGCAGACACTACTCCCTCCTAGCATGAACTGTACTTATTGGCCTGCAAACAACCCTACACATCAGACAAAATGCGTTTAGGACAGTGGTTGAAGTGAGCGGGAGCGGTCGGGAGCGGTGCTCCTCTACTTTTTTAAATTACCTTTTACAGCTCCTATACTTTTATTTTAAAAAGAAACCGTTCCGGAATGGTTTCGTTTTAAAATAAAAGAGTAGGAAGCAGTTGAAACCTGCCCTTTCAGTGCACTGCACTGGACGATCCCTTAAACAGCAGGTGCAAGTGTTTGGTGGTGTGTATTGTGTGTGGGAGGGGACGTGATAATGGGGTTTGTGGGGAGTGGGTGCAGGCTAGTAGGGACCATAGCTCCACTACTTCTTTTCATACACTTCGACCACTGGTTTAGGATGACCATTCATCATGATGCATGAGTGTCTCGATAGCCCACCGTTTACTTTGCATGATGACTGACAGCATGTCTTTATCCACCCAACAGGTTCACAGTCAACTGAGGCTGATGAGGCTGGCCCTCCAATTCCCAGAAGCCCACCAACCTCTCCCCCTGCACAGGCCAGCTTTGGCAAAAGGAGGAAGAGCAGGAGCGAGGCACGAAGGCCAGAGCACAGCAGCACCATGTCAGCCGTGCCAAGTGGTTAGACAGCCACAGTCCCCTCCACCAGTACTGCACATGGCACAGATGGCTCAGCACCGGATGGAGACACTACACATGCAGTTGCAGGTGTGGCACCCTCAGCAGATGCTATCGCCACACAACAGTCAGTCCATGTGGTGATCCCTGAGGAGCAACATCCAGCCAGTGTCAAACATATCAAAACACCTAAACCCGCCCATCTCCCCACTTACTTCCCCATGTCACCTGAGACAGACAGCCACTTCCATAGCCAGGGTAAGCTGAAAACAGAAAGTGGTGGCATTGGTACACCTGATGGAAATTACACTGGCTTTAAGTCCCTTTAGTTCTGGACCTATCTATATTGCACAGACTGCATGTCAGCATTTATCTGAAGCAATATGGAGGAGGTTGGAGACCATGGAGCACTGCCAGGTCACCATTGAAATCCTGTTGAAGATGCAGGTGAAGCATCTGCAGGTCATATGGAACAGTGTGCGGGGTTCCTCATGGATAATAGCAAGGCCATTGGACCCCCAATGCCAACACTTGTCCATGGCAACTGCTGCAATCACATCTGTGGACCATAGGATGAGGGAGCACACAAAGGATATGTTGGCTTTAGCCAAATATATGCACAACAGCATGCTCCTTACCCTGAAACACATCCGGGGTCAGGATTCTAAACCTACCACCACCATCACCCCTACAGAAGGGTCATTGCCTGCAAGCACACTGTGCCACTCCCTGCTCAGTGTGGCCCATGCACTGTCCGAGTAGGCTGGCAAGAGGCCACATAAATTACTTGTATTTACATGACACTATTTCACTAGGCTCGAGGGAGGTGGTTTTTGGCAGGTGTTGTGGATGAGGGAGGTGGGTTGGAAGGAGTGCTAGGGATAAAAGAGGTGGATGGGGTGGGGTGTTGGTGATGGGTGTGGTTGGCAAGGGGTGTTGGGGATTTGGGAGGTGGGTGGGAAGGGGTCTTGGGCATGAGGGAGGTGGGAGAGAATTGGTTCTTGGGATGGTTGCTCACCACAGTTCTTAATAAAATGCAAGTTCACACGAAGAAATGCTAGGACAATGCTTTATGTGAAGGTGATATATTCAAAAGGTGTTTATATAAAAAAGTGTGATGCATATGATAAGTAATGTCTCTAGAACATGTTTTCAATACGTTCTTGCCACACCAGACATCCATACCTGGCTTCCTCATACTCAATGTGAGGTAGCACTGCATATGCAGAAAGTGCATTGTTGTCTTCTGGGGAGCAATGTCCACATCAGTGGGCAGGGGGACATGTTGCCTGAGGCAGATGGTGACCGCATGGCACAGGCAGCAAATACATGGCCAACCTTCTATGGCCTGTACACCAGGGTCCCTCCGGTATGGTCGAGGCACCAGCAACATCCCTTCAGAGGAACACATCTTTCATTCCTAAGAGTCACTAAAAAACCTTACAAGTCATTATGTGCTCATTGCACAATGAAGTGCCCTCTATTAAAGCTCTTCTTGAGTGCAAGCATCACCACAAAAGCAGACATGTCCTCCATATTAGGCAGGGCAACTAATATTAATGTGACCGCTAGTCCAAAATGTGCTTTAGCTTAAAATACAGATGATGTTGGTATCTCCTGCATCATGATCAGCAATATCACGTGGGGAACAGCTTTCACTGGGTGCCCCGCCCAGTGGGGAGAGGCACCAAGTAGAGGCATAGCACCCCATGACTTGCATATTAACAGATTATGGTCTTATAAGATAAATGACACATGCAATCATCTGAGATGTCAAAGTGACAATGTAAGGTCACCTAAATTCAATATCATGAGTAGTAGTAATATGCCCTGGGTTTATAAACAAAGTCTCCAATGGGGCCTTAACACCGTGGGCCATCTGCTTGGTTGATCACAGTGTCACAAACTATATAAAACAAACTCTGCAATATACTTATAAAAGCATACACCACTACTGGTTTAATTGAAAAAGACAAGACAATCTTCACATTAAGTATATGTTGCAAAAATAAAGCATCAGGTAATAATTTAGACAATACAAACCTTATGTCAATAACAAGACACTTGGGACAATAAGGTACTTTTAAATGTAACAATTGAAGTTGAAGTCGACATTCATGCCCTTTGGAGCCAGAGACAATAATGCTTTGATCCAATGTACTTGCAACACCATTGCCAAATAAGAGAGCGTGGTAGAGGTATATCTTCAAAAGGGTTGTATACCTGGTGTGAGTGTCATTCTCATATGACAAGATGAAATGCAAGGAGATTCATATAATCACAAGAAAAACTGGCAAACACAAGTGGATGAAGACACATTAAGGTTGTAAGTGATGAAGGTTTTAACCAATGTGACTCATTGGTGTCAGACAGGATAAATAGATTTCAACCATTGCAGAGATACCCAAGAATTAGGGTCAGGCATGGATACCCGTGCACATGAATGGGCATCCAGAAATGATTACAGCAGTGTTGTCCCTAGAACAGAAGAGGAATCTTATTAGAGAGAAAGTGTTCAAACAAATGTTTGACAGGAAAGAAATACCAAGTTTTAAAATGAAAAGTCAACAACTATATTCCGATAAGACAGCCTTGATTTGGGGCGTAGAATTGTGGGGGGATGCATGTTGAAAATAACAATAGGATCCAAAAGCATCCATCACAATATACAGATTGTAAGTGGAACTAAGTCCGAATTCTATCATGAATGATGTTCAGAGAATGAATATGGTTTTAGATTTTTAATTTACACATGTTGGTCCAGAATGGGTGAGGCAGCACTCGAATTTTAGGATAGAAGGCAAGAAAACCATTGTGCACAAATTATGCCATATACAGTTGAATTTCAAGTAAAAAAAGGATATTGCCATTCAAGCATTCACAAAGCAGTTTTCAGTATCAGGGAAATCCAGAAGGGGACAAAAGATTATGGAGCTCCATGTATTTGTGTGTCTCAAGGAATCCATGAGACAACAGGGGCTGGAGTGTGAATACACACCATTGGTAGAAGTTGGGGATAGTCCCATCCAGATACTAGTGGATAACAAAGGGTGTCAGGAGATTCACTTGGAGAAAGTTACAGCATTAGGGATGGTGATGTAAAAATCATATTACACTGCGTATTTGAACAACCTAGTTAGTGGGAATATTCATAAAAGCTATGTCACTTTACGAGGTGAAATGCCTGAGTCGTTATATTCCAAACCAAAAGGGACTTTCATAATTCAGTCATTATATCCTTATGAACCAAAATATGGATTTGTCATCACCAGGATGATTGCATTATATTCCAGTTGGACGAAAATGAGACAGAAAAAAACCAGCAAATTGATGTGGGGGCTGACATACCAAGATACTTGAGAGTGGAGTCTCTCCAAAGAGATAATGCCACACAATTAGAGTAAAGCACAGAGAGTCCTCCTTTGCAGGATTTTCCAGAATTTTCTAAAATGGTAGAGAAATAAGTCCAAGCTGTGGATGCATGCACAAATGATTTGGAAAAAGACCAACTGAGAAACATATTCGTAGAATTCAAGGATCTATTCGCCAGAGATGCCTATGAATGTGGATGTACTGATCTGCATGTCGCTACATTGCTAAAAGGTTATGGTAGGCAACCTGTCTGTGTGCAACAATGTATGCTACCCTTGGCCTGTTTAGAGTCTTTGGCCTTATAATCAAAAATGTAGAGTCCAGATGAATCATTAGGCCCATTAACAGGACCTAAAACACCTATATTAGGTGTGTTGAAGCTCAATGGACAGAGTTGGTTATTTTCAGATTTGAGAGAAATTAATAAGAAGGTACCTGTGTCAAGATGGCCCCTCCCATTTATTGACCAAGCCCTTGCACAAATGCA
Source organism: Ambystoma mexicanum (assembly GCF_040938575.1). Lineage (NCBI taxonomy): Eukaryota > Metazoa > Chordata > Amphibia > Caudata > Ambystomatidae > Ambystoma > Ambystoma mexicanum. Next base: position 593,666,754 of record NC_090937.1, on the reverse strand, counting down.
CTGGATGCATTTTACTACTTTAAATCTGACAGTTGGGTATTGGTGTTTGCCTTCAGTAAAGGAAATAAGCAATCTATTTGTGTTTAACTTCCACAGGAAATAGTAGGTCTGGGAAAGAACCACCTCATGCTTCATCAATAGCAGGAGCGAGTTTGGAATTTTCCTGAATAAAGCACTCCTGGATGCAGCCAGGAGAGGAACTGTGGTTTATGTAGATGATGTCCTGATTAAGAATGAGACCCAAAAAGCCATTTCAGTGAAATCAGAAATATATTCAGCCAAATGCAAAGGGCTGGGGCAAAGCTGTCATTGCAGAATGCACTGTGGTTTAGAAAAAGGGAACATTTCTTGGGGCACAAAGTCAAGGACCAGGGATTAAATCCACAGAAGAAAAAGTTAGATGCCATTCGATGACGCAATCTTCTGAATTAACCATTCATGGCCTTGCTGCCCTAATCCATTTCTAACTCTGCTACACGATCTTCTTGTTTACCCAGAATATATTGGTATTATTGGAAGGACTGTTTATATAACCGGAAATTACAGAGACGTCAGGATACATTACCTCATCCTTCAAATGTATGCACTACTTAAATTCTAAATAAGAAGCTGCAGTCTAAGTCCAATCCAGTTCATGCATAAACTGCGAAGTAACTGCTTCAGGAGGGCTGTCTGCTATAGAGCATAACATGGCATCATGTATAAAACCTTTGAATAGAACATTATTTTACCAATGGAAATCTCAATTATTAGAATTTGGCTAACTGCACCACTACTTTCATCTGATCTGAACTTCTAAAAAGAATATAGCGCTTGGCTATGCTTAGCCAGAACAAGATATGTGCTTAGTAGCCTTCTCTATGCAGAAACCATCAGCATAACATTCAATAATCAGAAACAGTACTGTAGAGGAGGAGACAAATGCCACTACCGGAAATCCCACCCCTATTTGGCCTATATGTTGGAAGCCAGAAACTACGACATGCACAAAGCCGATAATGGTACCTAACCCACGAAGAATCCTCGAAACAAGGTATCCATTGAGAAAGCCCTATATGATGAACGTGTGGACAGATGACAGCCTCTTAAAGGAGGTCCCTGAAAAAGTGTGAAGTGGTGAACATAAGAGGATGGTGACCAGCCATTAAAGTTGGGACCCGCAAAGGGACCTTGGTGCTAATTACGGTACTGCAATTTGCGGTACCGTAATTAGCTCCTTCCCCATTCCCATTGAGCCATATCGGGCAAACATGGGAATGGGGAAGGGCCATGGAGAAAGGGGGAATTACCGCCCCGCCAACCTTGGAATGGGGTGGTAATCCCCTTTTCTCCATGGTGGTACCGGTATGGTACCGGCGGCAACCATGGTGCTAATAGCACCATGGTTTACCATATAACGTGTAATGAGGTCCTATGAGTGCCAAGTCTTATTCATTTAATAGTATTAAATAGGAAGAAGGAGCTAAAACATGGTCTCATGTCACATGGGGTAGATGGAAATTGACTTTGGGCAAGCAACATCGAGATTGAAGATAAGAACGTGCTCACACTGCCTTTTATTCTCAGGCTCAGTGATACTTTGCAAGGACAAGTTCAAAGACAATTCGAATGGCAGACAGCAGGATTAATGATGGATGATGGATGATGGGTTAATTGTGTGGGGAGGCATGGTCAAGTCCACCCACAAGAACCTGGGGTACCAGCTTGCATGCTGCTAGAGAGTGGAATATTCCAGAAGGGTGCAAGCGTGCCAACCAATTATAGAGGGCCACGTAGCAAGGAGCCCCATAGATTGAGGGCCAATGAAACATTGTATATTTGATGACAATGAAGATGACTTGCACTAGGGGTGGGCATAGCTGTCCACCTGACTATGGAGACCCAATCATAAACCTACCCCCTTTAGAAAGTATACCTAGATGTTCCCTGTTGACCTATCACATTTCCAAGTATGTTATCTTAGTTTGCTACGTAGTGTGATGTCAATGATGGTGAGTTTTTGTTATAAGAGTGTTTATTTTCATGTAAAACGTTGAGAGATATACTTTGAGACGTCTGTTGATGTCCATTGATATTAAAGCAGTTATATTTTGCCAACTTCTCAGTCGGTCCTATTATTGGTGTAAGAGTATATTCTGCATCACTATCCATCCAATAACGTGTTACCTCATTAAAATGGCCTACGGGTTCAGTACAAAAGGGCAGACATGTATTAAATGTTTAATAACACACCTTCCCAAGGTCTCCTAGCTATGCCATGATTTTGTTGCCGGATTTCACTGCACATATGTTTCAGAGCAAAATATGTATTGCAATGAAATTCACTGAGCAAAAGAAAAAAGAAAAACATATGCTTGGTTTGGGAAAAGGGGATAATGGGCCTCATTATGAGTTGGGTGGTGATGATGGCATTAATTCTGGTGGATGGAATTACCGTTCCCGCTGTGTTGTCTGGCGTAATTACCACTGCATTACAAGGTAATGGGAGTGTGCACACAGGTTCGATCCCCGGGTCTACGCTGAGCAACCCCTGGGTATTAAGCGCATTATAAATAACCAATTGCAATTACACACCATCAGCAGTAAAGTTGATTCCATCCGGCAGAATTACCACCATAAATAAAGAACGAGTGGTAATGAGTGGCATTCCCGCTGCCCAACTAGGAATGATTTCTGTGGGTGAATTACCACTAGGTGGAAATAGGTCCTCATTACGACCCAGGCGGAAAACCATGGTGCTAGTAGCACCATGGTCCATGCCGGTAACTTACCGACTCCGCCATGGAGAAAGGGGGAATTACCACCCCATTACAATGTTGGCAGGGCGGTAATTCCCCCTTCCTCCATGGCCCTTCCCCATTCCCATTTTTGCCCCCTAGGGCATAATGGGACTTGGGAAGGCGGTAATTACGGTACCGCAAATTGCGGTACTGTAATTAGCACCAAGGTCCCTTTGTGGGTCCATTCCTTAACGGCTGGTAAAACCAGCCGTTAAGGTGGGAACCGGCAAAGGGACCTCGTAATCAGGCGCTAAGGGATTACCGGTGTGGGTACCCTTACCGGTACCGGTAATCCCTTAGCGCCAGGGTCGTGATGAGGCCCATAGTGTCATTGCAGAAACAGAAAGCCTGGCGCCATCCGCAGACAACAGTCATGTGGAACATATCTCAGGAAAAGGGGAAAGGCAAGGTGGCGGAGATGAGGCTGTGAAAAGAGAAATTCAGTGAGGAGCTTATGGATGAGGTAATTGCTCCAGACAGCAGAGAACCTCTGGCCAAAGGAAGGCAGCCATCTGGGCCAGCATCCAGGACAAGGTTGTGGCAGTTGGCATTGTCCCACAGGACAGCGAGGACTGACGCCAAAGTTGGAATTACCTCAAGGACCGGGCCCACAGCCTCATTAACCACAGACATGAGACTTCCGCCACAGGAGGCGGCACCATTGAACCACACGTCCTGACCCCATGGTAAGAAAAAGACCAGCAGCATCCTCCACATGTAAGATTTCGAGGGTGTTGGCAGTGCGGAATAGGAAGCAGGCAGCCAAGGAGATGCTTGTGTGTCTTTAATTTCCATCTGCCATGGGAATACGCAGGGCATAATCATGTTTCCCCGGCATGTATGGGCCCAATGGTCAGGGGAATGGGTAACCATATGGGAATCTGTACAAAGGCACCATCACTACATGCATGTGCAAGGGAAGGTGTGATACTCTTGAAATACACATGCATCATAGTGAAAATGTGCCTGTAAAGCCATGGAACCACACGAAGTGTCCATGTAAGCTGTGAAAGTCAAAGTTGCAAAGAGAACCCCCCTTGATTGGGGCAGAGATCATAGAAGGTGGACACATCTAAATACCTGGGGCTGATAATAACTTCTAATAATAAGAAGCAAGCTTCATCCCCAGTCCCAAATTCAGCAATTTTGGAAGCAGCGACTCATCTGTGCCAGCTAGATAGGAAGTTTTGGTCATTCTCTTTGTCTCCAGTCTTATTATACTATCATCAGCAGACTACCCCCAAATTCGTTTATGGTGCAGAAACCCATTTTGCTGTTGGATACTGGGCTAAAATCGATGCCAAGAACTGGAAGAAAGGTGTGTCCCTTCACCAAGGGGTCCCTTTGCCTGCTATTCGACATGTTTTTGGTCCTTTGTCCTTACATCTTGGAGACGCTTACAGTTGTATAGAGGTTTCATGGTTCCACGCACTGCTTTATTATACACATCACTTGAGGGGATTATGAAGGCTCAATCTTGTCGGGTGTTAACATCGTGGAGAAAATGGTGTTTGACGACATTGAGGGAGGGAGGCTCCTCAGAGGAATCATTATACTCACGTCCACTCTGTACTAAGAAAACATTATTTTATTTTGATTGGGTGACAAGTAGGGTTTTGCTTTATACATATAATATGTTTAACCATGTTGTATATAAGATCTTTTAAAGCGGTACAGTGTTTTTTAAGAAAGCATCCCGCAAAAAAAACAATGTTGAAATATGATTTTGAGGTTGAAATATAATTTGTTTCAAACTAATGATGTGAAAGGTGCAAGATTGAAAATTCCGAAAATGGAAAGACTATGCGGCTTGTGTAATAAGGCAGTAGAAACTTTGGAACATGTGTTTACTAAATGTCACAAACTGGTGTATGCTCGCAATCAAGTATTTGGTAAATTTGGGCCGATTACTGATGAAATGTTGTGTGTTACTGTTCGGCTTCTGTTGCTATGTGAACCTAGCACTTCAATGTGTTTGCTGCCATGAGATTTTTAAATGGGTTGTTTAGGGATGAAATGTTTTTATTGGATTGGATACAAAAAGAAATATTTACTATATAAGCTTTTTAAGCAACATATTTTGTGCTATTTTGCGATGTTGTGTTGAGTATTTATTGACTTATGTATGGTTGAGATTCTGTATGCTGTTTTTTTCTTGTCAGTAACTGTGTACAGTTTATGTAAAGCTATATCGCACAATAAATAAATACATAAATACATGGAATTCAACCGAACTGCACCATCACATCAACAAGCCATATTGGAAGGCCAACATGCAATAATACCATGAATGTGTCGAGCACATCCTGAGCAGACACTACTCCCTCCTAGCATGAACTGTACTTATTGGCCTGCAAACAACCCTACACATCAGACAAAATGCGTTTAGGACAGTGGTTGAAGTGAGCGGGAGCGGTTGGGAGCGGTGCTCCTCTACTTTTTTAAATTATCTTTTACAGCTCCTATACTTTTATTTTAAAAAGAAACCGTTCCGGAATGGTTTCGTTTTAAAATAAAAGTGTAGGAAGCAGTTGAAACCTGCCCTTTCAGTGCACTGCACTGGACGATCCCTTAAACAGCAGGTGCAAGTGTGGGAGGGGACGTGATAATGGGGTTTGTGGGAGTGGGTGCAGGCTAGTAGGGACCATAGCTCCACTACTTCTTTTTATACACTTCGGCCACTGGTTTAGGATGACCATTCATCATGATGCATGAGTGTCTCGATAGCCCACCTTTTACTTTGCATGATGACTGACAGCATGTCTTTATCCACCCAACAGGTTCACAGTCAGCTGAGGCTGATGAGGCGGGCCCTCCAATTCCCAGAAGCCCACCAACCTCTCCCCCTGCACAGGCCAGCTTTGGCAAAAGGAGGAAGAGCAGGAGCGAGGCACGAAGGCCAGAGCACAGCAGCACCATGTCAGCCGTGCCAAGTGGTTAGACAGCCACAGTCCCCTCCACCAGTACTGCACATGGCACAGATGGCTCAGCACCGGATGGAGACACTACACATGCAGTTGCAGGTGTGGCACCCTCAGCAGATGCTATCGCCACACAACAGTCAGTCCATGTGGTGATCCCTGAGGAGCAACATCCAGCCAGTGTCAAACATATCAAAACACCTAAACCCGCCCATCTCCCCACTTACTTCCCCATGTCACCTGAGACAGACAGCCACTTCCATAGCTAGGGTAAGCTGAAAACAGAAAGTGATGGCATTGGTACACCTGATGGAGATTACACTGGCTTTAAGTCCCTTTAGTTCTGGACCTATCTATATTGCACAGACTGCATTTCAGCATTTATCTGAAGCAATATGGAGGAGGTTGGAGACCATGGAGCACTGCCAGGTCACCATTGAAATCCTGTTGAAGATGCAGGTGAAGCATCTGCAGGTCATATGGAACAGTGTGCGGTGTTCCTCATGGATAATAGCAAGGCCATTGGACCCCCAATGCCAACACTTGTCCATGGCAACTGCTGCAATCACATCTGTGGACCAGAGGATGAGGGAGCACACAAAGGATATGTTGGCTTTAGCCAAATATATGCACACCAGCATGCTCCTTACCCTGAAACACATCCGGGGTCAGGATTCTAAACCTACCCTACAGAAGGGTCATTGCCTGCAAGCACACTGTGCCACTCCCTGCTCAGTGTGGCCCATGCACTGTCCGAGTAGGCTGGCAAGAGGCCACATAAATTACTTGTATTTACATGACACTATTTCACTAGGCTCGAGGGAGGTGGTTTGGGGCAGGTGTTGTGGATGAGGGAGGTGGGTTGGAAGGGGTGCTAGGGATAAAAGAGGTGGATGGGGTGGGGTGTTGGTGATGGGTGTGGTTGGCAAGGGGTGTTGGGGATTTGGGAGGTGGGTGGGAAGGGGTCTTGGGCATGAGGGAGGTGGGAGAGAATGGGTTCTTGGGATGGTTGCTCACCACAGTTCTTAATAAAATGCAAGTTCACACGAAGAAATGCTAGGACAATGCTTTATGTGAAGGTGATATATTCAAAAGGTGTTTATATAAAAAAGTGTGATGCATATGATAAGTAATGTCTCTAGAACATGTTTTCAATACGTTCTTGCCACACCAGACATCCATACCTGGCTTCCTCACACTCAATGTGAGGTAGCACTGCATATGCAGAAAGTGCATTGTTGTCTTCTGGGGAGCAATGTCCACATCAGTGGGCAGGGGGACATGTTGCCTGAGGCAGATGGTGACCGCATGGCACAGGCAGCAAATACATGGCCAACCTTCTATGGCCTGTACACCAGGGTCCCTCCGGTATGGTCGAGGCACCAGCAACATCCCTTCAGAGGAACACATCTCTCATTCCTAAGAGTCACTAAAAAACCTTACAAGTCATTATGTGCTCATTGCACAATGAAGTGCCCTCTATTAAAGCTCTTCTTGAGTGCAAGCATCACCACAAAAGCAGACATGTCCTCCATATTAGGCAGGGCAACTAATATTAATGTGACTGCTAGTCCAAAATGTGCTTTAGCTTAAAATACAGATGATGTTGGTATCTCCTGCATCATGATCAGCAATATCACGTGGGGAACAGCTTTCACTGGGTGCCCCGCCCAGTGGGGAGAGGCACCAAGCAGAGGCATAGCACCCCATGACTTGCATATTAACAGATTATGGTCTTATAAGATAAATGACACATGCAATCATCTGAGATGTCAAAGTGACAATGCAAGGTCACCTAAATTCAATATCATGAGTAGTAGTAATATGCCCTGGGTTTATAAACAAAGCCTCCAATGGGGCCTTAACACCGTGGGCCATCTGCTTGGTTGATCACAGTGTCACAAACTATATAAAACAAACTCTGCAATATACTTATAAAAGCATACACCACTACTGGTTTAATTGAAAAAGACAAGACAATCTTCACATTAAGTATATGCTGCAAAAATAAAGCATCAGGTAATAATTTAGACAATACAAACCTTATGTCAATAACAAGACACTTGGGACAATGAGGTACTTTTAAATGTAACAATTGAAGTTGAAGTCGACGTTCATGCCCTTTGGAGCCAGAGACAATAATGCTTTGATCCAATGTACTTGCAACACCATTGCCAAATAAGAGAGCGTGGTAGAGGTATATCTTCAAAAGGGTTGTATACCTGGTGTGAGTGTCATTCTCATATGACAAGATGAAATGCAGGGAGATTCATATAATCACAAGAAAAACTGGCAAACACAAGTGGATAAAGACACATTAAGGTTCTAAGTGATGAAGGTTTTAACCAATGTGACTCATTGGTGTGAGACAGGATAAATAGATTTCAACCATTGCAGAGATACCCAAGAATTAAGGTCAGGCATGGATACCCGTGCACATGAATGGGCATCCAGAAATGATTACAGCAGTGTTGTCCCTAGAACAGAAGAGGAATCTTATTAGAGAGAAAGTGTTCAAACAAATGTTTGACAGGAAAGAAATACCAAGTTTTAAAATGAAAAGTCAACAACTATATTGCGATAAGACAGCCTTGATTTGGGGCATAGAATTGTGGGGGGATGCATGTTGAAAATAACAATAGGATCCAAAAGCATCCATCACAATATACAGATTGTAAGTGGAACTAAGTCCGAATTCTATCATGAATGATGTTCAGAGAATGAATATGGTTTTAGATTTTTAATTTACACATGTTGGTCCAGAATGGGTGAGGCAGCACTCGAATTTTAGGGTAGAAGGCAAGAAAACCATTGTGCACAAATTATGCCATATACAGTTGAATTTCAAGTAAAAAAAAGATATTGCCATTCAAGCATTCACAAAGCAGTTTTCAGTATCAGGGAAATCCAGAAGGGGACAAAAGATTATGGAGCTCCATGTATTTGTGTGTCTCAAGGAATCCATGAGACAACAGGGGCTGGAGTGTGAATACACACCATTGGTAGAAGTTGGGGATAGTCCCATCCAGATACTAGTGGATAACAAAGGGTGTCAGGAGATTCACTTGGAGAAAGTTACAGCATTAGGGATGGTGATGTAAAAATCATATTACACTGCGTATTTCAACAACCCAGTTAGTGGGAATATTCATAAAAGCTATGTCACTTTACGAGGTGAAATGCCTGAGTCGTTATATTCCAAACCAAAAGGGACTTTCATAATTCAGTCATTATATCCTTATGAACCAAAATATGGATTTGTCATCACCAGGATGATTGCATTATATTCCAGTTGGACGAAAATGAGATAGAAAAAAACCAGCAAATTGATGTGGGGGCTGACATACCAAGATACTTGAGAGTGGAGTCTCTCTTAAGAGATAATGCCACACAATTAGAGTAAAGCACAGAGAGTCCTCCTTTGCAGGATTTTCCAGAATTTTCTAAAATGGTATGAAATAAGTCCAAGCTGTGGATGCATGCACAAATGATTTGGAAAAAGACCAACTGAGAAACATATTCGTAGAATTCAAGGATCTATTCGCCAGAGATGCCTATGAATGTGGATGTACTGATCTGCATGTCGCTACATTGCTAAAAGGTTATGGTAGACAACCTGTCTGTGTGCAACAATGTATGCTACCCTTGGCCTGTTTAGAGTCTGTGGCCTTAAAATCAAAAATGTAGAGTCCAGATGAATCATTAGGCCCATTGACAGGACCTAAAACACCTATATTAGGTGTGTTGAAGCTCAATGGACAGAGTTGGTTATTTTCAGATTTGAGAGAAATTAATAAGAAGGTACCTGTGTCAAGATGGCCCCTCCCATTTATTGACCAAGCCCTTGCACAAATGCACTGGATGCATTTTACTACTTTAAATCTGACAGTTGGGTATTGGTGTTTGCCTTCAGTAAAGGAAATAAGCAATCTATTTGTGTTTAACTTCCACAGGAAATAGTAGGTCTGGGAAAGAACCACCTCTTGCTTCATCAATAGCAGGAGCGAGTTTGGAATTTTCCTGAATAAAGCACTCCTGGATGCAGCCAGGAGAGGAACTGTGGTTTATGTAGATGATGTCCTGATTAAGAATGAGACCCAAAAAGCCATTTCAGTGAAATCAGAAATATATTCAGCCAAATGCAAAGGGCTGGGGCAAAGCTGTCATTGCAGAATGCACTGTGGTTTAGAAAAAGGGAACATTTCTTGGGGCACAACGTCAAGGACCAGGGATTAAATCCACAGAAGAAAAAGTTAGATGCCATTCGAAAGTTGAAGGATTTAACAAATCTAAAGGGTTTGAAGAGTTTGTTAGGGTTGACAAGTTACAATTGGAAATACACTGAACACTATGTAGAAAGGACACAACCATTGACTTAGTTACTGAAACATGGTGTGCCCTGGAAATGGGGACAGGAACAGCATGAGGCGGTAGAAAAGTTGAAGGATTGTTTAGTAAGGGCCCCATGTTTGACCTATCCAAAGAGGAATTAGGATTTTTTCTTAGGAATAGGGCTCACAGAATTCTGCATGTCAGTGATCTTGTATCAAAAGCACAATTCAATTGATTTTTTTAAAATATTACGTATGCAGCAAAGCACTGTCACAGGTGGAAAACCAAATGTAATGAATGTGAAAAAGCACTATTGACAACTGATTGGGAAATACAACATTTCCACTCCATTATTCAGGAGAGCGGGTGATTGTTGAGACTTCTCATCAATGTCTGCAACTTTTACAAAGTAGGAGGATCAGATCAGGAAATGTAGCCCAATCAAGGCTGACCTCATGGACATTGACATTACAGGGGTTAGCATGAGATATGGGCAGAATAAACGAAGACCACTGGGTCAAAACTGGCAGACCTTCAAGACTATGCATTTGTAGATACTGCAGATATTACAGAAATAGAAACAGATTTGATTGAATTTGAGCAATCACGACACAAGGCCCTTGATGAAGAAACATGGAAAAATCTCCTAACTGTATATGTGGATGGGTGAGCATGCCACTTGAGTAATGACCCTGAAAAGGAATTGGTGTCAGGAATTGTGAATATATGAGTCAAATGTGAATGCACCACATCAGTGAGCATGAAGATAGGTCCCCTGAGTAGTCAGGTAGCAGAGCTGGCTTCCATTTACAAAGTAATATCCACAGATGTAGAAAACAAATTAAAAGAAATAGTGTTGATTACTGATTCTGACTATGCCTGGAATCATTTTTTGGAATACTTACCAGGATGGAAACTGAGAGGAATGGTCAGTTGTAACAAAAAACATCTCAAGCTAGGAAAGCTGATTCAGGCTATCGACAATCAGGTTTCAGAGAATGAGATGAAAATTCTTTGGAGGAAGATAAGAGGGCACTCTGAAACACCAGGAGAAGATAAGGAAGGGAATGATAAGGCTGACCAGTTGGACACAATTGGGACGGAAATGGAAGAGCTGTTTAGAGTTTCATAGAGTTTCACAGAAAACAATGGAAATATTAAGAGAATATGCTTTTTGGCTGAATATGTCCAATGATGTGGAATTGTATACCGAAGGGTGTTTGGTGTGTGTGTAATTCAAGCCCGCCTCCCCAACAGTTAGAGCACCATTAATGAAGAGATGTTTGACACGTCCCTGGTCATATATGCAGATTGATTTCATTGACCCAGTCCAAACATCATCACTGGGAAACAAGTACATGCTAACATGTACATGTTTGATGTCAAAATGCATGGAATGTATACCTGCTCCTGACGTGCACAAACTCCAGCTACCTTGTTGGTGAATATTTTCCATGTTTGGGTTGCAGCAGAGAATAGAATCAGACTGGGGAAGCCATTTTACCAGTGCAGTAATGATTCAGAGGTGGCAAATTCTACGGGTAAAAGGTTACAGGTTTTGTACTTTCCATCTTCCAGTGATGGGGTAGAAAGATGCAACAGATCAATAATCGACATACTTAAAATCTTCGTGGCTGAAGCAGGGTCTAGTTGGGATTTACAATTCCCTTAGTACTGATGGCAATTATAGCAACACTGTCAAATATAAAAATCTCAGTTAACATGAGATTATCAAAGGCAGGAAAATGGCACTTCCCCAACATTTGTTGTTCAGGACCAATGTGCAAGTCTTAGTAAATGCATCCACAATCTATGAATATGGTGAAGAATTGAGAAAACATTTGCAACATGCATTTGAAATCACAGACAGCAATACCTAGAGAGAGCATCTGAGGCTGCCAATTCATACTATGACAGGCAGTCATCTGTTAGGGAGTATGAAGTTGGTGACCAGGTGTTAGGGTGTTAGAGAGATTTATCATGTTTATGCTTCATCCCCTCTCCTAGTGAGACCCCCTGGACTTTTTGCTGGACTTTTGGACCTTTTTCTTTCATTCTGAATGAGTTGAGCTTTTTTCCACTCATCCATTCTTGTGGGCTCTGTCTTTTTGATCTCTTTCCTTTGTGTTTTAATGTCCTATTGAGTCTACTTTCCTCCATATCACTTTTAAGGCATATGTATTTTTACTATTGCAGCACACAGTTAATTAAGGGCAGTGTTGCTGGGGACCCTTTCGGGGACCCTTTCGGTCCTCCTTTGAGATTCATTTTCATATCCTAGAGTAACTACAGTTCTTAAGGATAGAGAAATACTTACTATCTACAGTCTGAGAGAATGGCACCTCCACCTTATGCAGAGTGTCATATCCCCCCTTCTCTCTGATCCTGTGATTTTTATGTCACATAGACAATCTCCTAGTTATGACTGGTGGCACTGGACGTGTTCTATTTATTTATCTATTTGTATTTATTGGACACTCATATGGTGCCTATACACAAGTGTTTCCAGGTGCCACAAGACAAAAAGTGTGGGGGCAGCATAGGAGAAAACAAAAAAACAATACTACCGGTCGTACTACACCTTGTGCCATTCTTGCCATGTAAGTTTAAAGACAAAAGTGCAGGGGAGGGTATATGGGTACATGGCAGGGTTCGGAAGGGGAAAGAGGGGGCATACATGCAGGAATAAGGAGCCTAGGGGGGGAGATCAGGTGCTAAGGGGAGCCACTGAGGGCAAAGTGCCAGGTGTAGGGGGCAAAGGGGAAAACAGGCGATGGACAGGGGAGACCAGATCCAGGCTGGTCCAGAAGGGGGCTGAAGGACAAGTGCTAAAGTGGGTCCTGGGAGAGACTGGTGAAGGGGGCCTAGCCCCAGTAAGACTGAGAAGGGACCAAGCACCAATCAGTGGATAGGCATTTCCAAGGGAGGGGGGAGAGTGAAGGAGGAGGAGCAGGAGAAAAGTAAAGTCTTGAGACGTTTCCAGAATTTCAGAACATATGGCTCAAGTCAAGTCTGAGAGGGTTAGGGAGGCCATTCCAGAGGGAGGCTCTTGCCAAGGAAAGAGATCTAACTCCCACTCTCTGCTTGGAGAAACCTCTGACATGCAGAGAGTTGGAGGTAGAGGACTGCAGAGCTCTAGCAGGGAGGTATTTAGGAAGAGAGCTGGATGTAGAGAGGTCCCAGGGTGTCACTGGGAGCCATTGGAGAGATCTTAGCACTAGAGAAAGGCGGTCCCTGTGCTTGAGGCCAAGGATAACTCTTGCAGTCCTATTCTGGATTAGTTGAAGTGGGCAAAGGAAGGAAAGAGGCAGATTGAAGAAGAGGCTGTTGCAGTAGTCTAGCCTAGAAAGAACCATAGCTCTGGATACATTGAGCTTCTGGGGAATGTGAGAAAAGAGAGAATGCCTCTGTGGAGGTGAAGCTGAAAGTTGGACTTCTTGGCAGGGCCTGTGATGTGTACAGAAAAGGAGAGTGAGGAGTCAATGATGACCCCAAGTTTTTTTTACCTCACAAGAGAGTGAGGGGAGGGGGCCCAAGGAGGGGGCCCAGAGAGTGGGCGGACTCTCCCAACTATTGTGTGAATTATCTACCGCAAACTATGTCCATAGCCCCAGTTATGCACAATAGGGTCACCCAGGTAATAACTTGGTGGCTCCTTTTCTTTTCCCATTACTAGCATGTTTTTCTCTCTGTCAGCCCTTCTTCTACCATCCTGGGATGGGGAGGCCTGTGTGTGCTTTTTTACCCACAGCAAGAACCCATGGGTGTCCCTGCCTAGGTTCCAGTGTGTCTGGATGGCAGGAAGTGGGGGAGTAGTTTTTCACCCCCCTGCCCTTTGTCTGCCTGGGTGCCTGAATGGAAACAGCTCCCACTGACGGTCTTGCTGTCCTGATTGGACAGCCATGCGCCCCTTTCTGTAAATTTCTGAGAGAGATTGCAGAGGAGTATGTGCTGGATCTGTATAAAAGTTGAGGCTCCTGAGGTGAAAGTTGACCACTGGAAACTGAAGTTACCAAAGAAGATGACCAGAGATACCTGCAGACACTTTGCAACACCCTGAAGTGACCACTTCTGTCCTGACCCTGTATTCTGTGCAACAGAGGAACTCCAAAGAGGACAACAGGTACCTGAATACGAGAATCCACCAGTATTACCCTACCAGAGACCTCTGTTTAGGAGACAAACTCCTGCTATGTGTCCCTTGGACAAAATACACTTCTAAAGGAGACAGGAGGTTCTTCGTATTCGGCCCTAAACTGTGGAATCAACTGCCTATTGGCATTCGTTCTTGTACCACAGTGGCAAAGTTCAGAAAAGAATTAAAAACATTCCTATTCAAATGAACCTAAGTAACTGTGGTGACCTCAAGCCCCCACTACTAAATCTATAATATATAGTGAACATCTGCGCCCGAATGCAATTGTTGCCTGGTGCGCGCTAGAAATGAATCAATATCAAAATCAAACACATTCCCTTTGACTGGTGGGAACAAACAGTCCCAAGATGAACTTTAGTCAAAGCCACTTTGCATTGTCCATAAGACTTTCTGGCACGAGGGCCCACATTACAACCAACGCTCTGTTCCAAAATACCTTTCTTCACAAGCCCTTTGCTCAGCTACCTCCAACTCCAATGCTTCTTCAGGCAGACAGTGGGGGGTAGATCTCTCTCCTCTGCAGGTGCCTCCTTCTGGAGTGGCCTCCCTGCCCCTCCCAATCTTAATCCGGACCAACCAAAGAGCCAGCAGCAGCTAAAAATGTCCTCTTCTCTTTTTCTTTCTCACGCACCCTTCTCTGCTGACCTATCTGACCTACCTGTCTGCTGTACCGACTGGTTGGTTGGCTACCATCAGAGTCTCTCTGGACACCAACCTCTTTCTTAAGCAGTCACCCTTGCTCTGCCTCTGAGCCTACCATGCACTTAGGGGCTGTAACTGTAACCCAAAAGTCCCTTGTTCTCCTTACACTACCCAGAACCGTGCTGCCCTGCCTGCACTTTTTCAGAGCATTGCTGCCCTGTTTTGCACTCCCCTGTCCCTTGCACTTCCCCCCACCATTTGCCCTTGTGTTTCTCATTCTTGCACGATCTGAATGACACAAGGCCTAGTAAGATTGTTGTCTTGTCCTCCCTCTGTCTTCCCTCCCTTGTCTTGTCATTCCTAGAAACATTTGTGTACAGGCACGTTATAAATAACTTATCATATCATAGCATATATCTCCCAAGGTGCTGTGCCTCTCCAGAGCTGCGGAATTAAAAAACCAGGAGACCACTGACCCAATTTAAGTGCATCATCGTGGAAAGGCTGAATCTGTCAACGTCTTTGCTGAGCTCCAGGTGAACCTCCAGATAAACAATCCAACCCATCCAAGTGCCCCTCAACCCGGAGAAGGACTTCAAAAGCCAAAGAACATTTTCCAGGCAAATCATGTCCTTTGTTGGTGCTTCGGAAAAGGTACCAACGCCACAGAGTGACCAGAGAAGTTGCTGAAAGCAGTGCCAGAGGTCCTCCCTTGAGACTGCTGCTGAGAGATCCCTGTCATGATCCCAGTCAGTGAGCATAGTCCTCATTCATGCTACGCAGGGAACATTATATCAATCAGCAGGTCAAAGGTGGGTGTTAGCCTGGCACATATGGCATTTACACCATCCACAGCATCTACTTCCATAGACTCCCGTGATGTTCAACAGTAATTTCATACACTTAACATGGCTGCCGCAAAACCCATTACAGGTAGAAGCACGGTTCTATTCATATCTGCAGAGGGAGCTACTTAAGCCCGCCTCCACTGGAATGCGCACTTCGCGTCTGCTCTGCTGATAGCAGGTAACGCTACCAGCGTTTCTCCTCACAGAACCTGTGAAAAAAGGAGATAATAGAAAAATTAGTTTTACGAAAAGCTACAGAGTACCATGGTTCACAGAATAGACTTACCCGACAGAAGTTATCTCTGACACTGTTATCTTCTATTAAGAACGTTTATTTGCTCGCAGTCACAGCATCTTCAGTCCGAAGTTTCACTCACAGCCGAAGCATCTTCAGTCAGCAGTATTTGCCCACAGTCGCAGTATCTTCATTCAGAAGATTCTACCGCAGCCTCCGTATCTTCCGAAGGTTTTTTCCTCAGCTTTCCAAAAACCTGCAGACAACACAAGAGGTATTTAATTTAAAAAAAAAAAACTTTACAGTTTACCCACTGATGTTTTCTAAGCGTTTGCATACCTGAAGGTTCTTCAAGTTTTCATCTCACAGTTGTTACCGCACTCCACCTTGAAGGCTGTAGTTACTCCGTATTGGCGAACATCCTGAGTAACTCCATAGCCATCCGCAGCCATAATTATTTTCCCGAATTCATAGAACCTGCGATAAAGAGAAAAAAGAGAAAAGTAATTAGAAAGAGAGATCTCTCCAATGTAGGAACCAATTGAAAGCCCTTAAAGATTACAGTATCTTCCACTGGTTACTTATCCAGACTCATTCTTAAAAGAATAGACATTACAATTCAAGAGGCTATAGAGTTCATCGGCAACCCATGTTACCATTGTTTCTCCATCTCAACCCGCCCCTGTAGAAAAGCAGGAAGGAGAGCTCCACAATAATAAAACACAGGTGAGAAGGGAATTCAGCCCTAAAGTTAGAATGGAGTGATTTAAGGGAATACACATCTAATGTAGTATTATCTCAGTTAATAGATGTTATAGTATTTCTATAGTTGTCATTTGTTTGTTCCAACAGAAAAAAGAATCCTAAAGGCTCCAACGTATCAGGTCCACAGGCTGGGAAGGTATTACGCTCCCAAGGAGTCCAGGTAAGCGTTACAATCCTGTCCATTGTCGTGGCTTTCATCATCAGACCAAGGAATATGGAGTTTGGGTCCAGTGCTGCCACATTCAGGAGAATCCAGGCAAAATCTTTTCTTCTAACCTAAAGTACTGTGTGGAGTGTTAAGATGGAATCTGAACCCTGACCTGGAGGGGCAGAGGTTCAGAAGGCCAACCTAGTTTCTTGGAACAGGGTAACCTCTGGACAAGCCAGACTAATCAGGGTGGCTATGGCAGGCGGTCAAGACTAAGTCTCAAGAGGGGTGAGGGTGACTGAAATACCTCAATGAGCACACAAAGCAAGGGCACTTACAAATTACTCCAGACAGGTGTTATATTAAAAATATATACACATTTATTACAAGACCTTTGTAACATAGACCATAGCAAAGAGTCACAATAATACTGAAGTAAACCAACACATCACAATCAACACAATGTATATACAAGAACCGAGGGTTCCAACAGATTAAGAAGCACAAAATATGTAGACCACCTAGATGGGGAGGAAAACAGGCAGTGCAAGAAATCTTTAGACCCAGTTCCACATCAAGAATACACCTAACTAAGAGGCAGTCCACGCCCTACGAAGAGAGGAGCCTTATGCTCAATAGTACATGCACACGCTTGTGCCACTGGACAAAATAGGGTCTCTTCAAGTGTCACTAGCAGCTCAGGTGGATGCGGTCGATGAAGAATAAGTCCCCACTCTTCAAGCAGGACCTCCACTTGCGGTCAGATGCAGGTTGAGAGTGTGGGATAGAGTCGCTATTTCGCAACAGCGGTAGAAAAAAAATGGACTCCTGCGCTAGGGGCCACTGGTTGGGGTATGGACTACTCACCGGTCCCCGATGCAGGCAGACCCAGACGTCCCCACTTCAGTCCACTTCACTGGCAGGTTCGAATGCGACAATAATGCAACAATAAGGATGTCTCGACACTGTGTAGTTTCCGCAGTAGTAGGCTTCAGGGTCAAGAGGGTCACTTGTGGAGCAAACATGCACAGGTCGTTGCCACAGCAGGGCAACACGGTAACCACATTTACTCTGGTCCAGGTGCACCCGTCTCACTTCAGACCTGGGAATGCTAAGTGTACGAAATTCGGTGTGAGGGTGCCGTGGACACAGAGCAAAAAGTATACCAAGTTTCGAGGGCTTCCTCGAAACCGCGGTGATGACAGAGCAAATGTCCTGCTTAAGCTGGTCAGCCCACTGGTTGGCCCAGGGGCACTTCCGAAGAGGCTTACTTGGAGGGTTTGATGAAGGTGCCGAGTATAGTTGGTCCCACTATTCCAATGGGTCGAAGCACCTTCGCAGACCTTCTAGGACGATCAGATGTAGTGGGGTCTCACAAGATGACAGTGGGCTCATGGTGCCAAACATTCCAGCGGGTCACCAGCAGTTCCTCGACTCGGCTTCTTGTTGCAGGATACTTGGCTCCTTATCCTTTGTTCGTGTGAACTCAGGAGATTGACCTGGTAGGGGTGTTTTCGGCCTCCTCTTATCCAAAGTTCCCTTCGCACCAAAACGGAGAGGACCCAATGGGAGATCTGCTCACAAACACTCACTCCATACATGGACCAATCATGGACCACGGTGGTCCCAGGCATTCAGGACACTCCAGACTCTCTGGAACCCAGGATGTGTTTTGGGAACAGACATCCCAGCCCACATCCTGGAGGCACACACACAAGGCATGCAGAAACCCGCGAAAACTTTGCGTTTCGCGGGAAAGTGCATGACCAAATAAGGACTGACCTGGGTCGGCTCGACCTGGGGAAGGTGAAGGGGCAAGATGGCCAAAGGACATGACAAAGAACCTCGTGGCATGGCCACTTTGGAGCCAGGCCACCTATTCGTGCCAAACGTGGTAAGCGCGGATAACATGGCAAAAAAGGGTTCAAAACATAAGATAAACGATAGCTGCCTCCAGTCCTGTCCGTGACACACCTGCACAGTTCATAATAAGTCCAGCAAGAGTTTCTAGTGCCTTTGGAATGACTAGAGACCCAAGGGTGCGGTAAAGTAAGTTACATTGCACTCTTGTTACATGTTGCACAAAAGCTGCAACATGAGGAAAGGACTAAGGGAAACAAAGTCTCCCAGTACTAACTGTCTTAAGGGCATGTCAGTTTCCCCAAAAGAAGTGAGCAAAAGCCCAGAGGAGTGCGGCTGAGGGCTGCGCTTCTCTGACAAAGGTTAGATCAGGGTGTAAAACAGCAGCAAAATATTTGGGGGTTGACACATGGAGGGAAAAATACATTAAAATATGGAATCTTTCCTAACACTCGCTCCTCCCAGGCTAAGGACAGGGGGAACTAATCCACCCCTGGATGAGTTTCTTGTTCAGGTTGGTTAAACATTATGGACAACCCATCAGCATTGCTATGTTGGACACCTGGCCTATGCTCAATAGTACAGTCAAAGCCTTGCAGACTTATGGACCACCTAAGCAACTTTGGATTCTATTCCTTCATGTTCATTAGCCACTTTAAGGGCTTATGGTCAGTTTGCACAGTGAAGTGGCTCCCATAGAGGTAGGGCCTCAGCTTCCGTAGGGCTCACACAACAGAGACACATTCTGTCTCTACTGTGGACCGTCTGAGCTCTCTGTCCTTGAGCTGGCGACTAATGAAGCCAATAGGGTGTTCCTTACCCTTCTCATCTACTTGTGATAGTACAGCTCCTATCCCAGTGTCAGAGGCATCTATCTGCACAATAAAAGGTATTTCGTAATCAGGGGCCCTGAGCTCAGGGGCCTGTCACAAGGAGTCTTTTAAGCCATTAAAGGCCTTCTCACACTCTCCAGTCCAAGTTACCTTCTTGGGTTTCTTTGGAGTAGTGAGTGCAGTCAGAGGGCCAGCTATGGTTCCATAGTCTGCCATGAAATTCCTGTAGTACCCAGTGAGTCCTAAGAAGGCTTTCAATTATGTCTGTGTAGTGGGGGTAGGCCAGTCTTGTAATGCTTGCACTTTACTGGGTAGAGGCTGTATCCTCCCTCCACCTACTTCATGTCCAAGGTAAACCACTGAGCCTTGTCCAATTTGGCATTTACTGGCCTTTATGGTCAAGTGGGCCTTTTGAAGAACCTGTAACACAATCCCAAGGTGTTTCACATGGTCTTCCCAGGTGGCACTGAAAACTGCTATATCATCCAGATATGCAAGACAGAATTCGTCCAACCCATTCAACACATGATTCACAAGCCTCTGGAATGTGGCAGGTGCATTCTTCAACCCAAAAGGCATTACCCTGAACTGGTAAAGGCCCTCTGGAGTTGAGAAACTGTCTTCACCTTGGCATGTTCTGCAAGGGCTATTTGCCAATAGCCTGCAGTGAGGTCAAACGTGCTGAGGTACTTGGAGGGACCCAAGGTATCCACCAGCTCATCTGTTCGAGGCAAGGGGTGTGCATTTGTCTTGGTGGCAGCATTCAGATCCCTGTAAACCACACAGAACCTCAATTCAGAAGTACCTGCTTTTGGAACCAAAACCACAGGGCTGGGCCAAGGACTACTAGAGGGTTCAATCACCCAAGATCCAACATTTTGTTGACCTCTGTCTAAATGTAAGACCATAGGTTGTCTGAAATTCTGTATCCCCTACCTTTGGTAGGTACACTGTATCCTGTGTCTATGTTATGTTTGCAACAATGTGTCAAATCAGGGGACTGTGAAAGCAGGGAGGAAAATTGCCTAAGCAAACTTTTCACCTCGGCCTGCTGATCAGAAGTCAGGTGAGGGGCCACTCGGACACCCTCAATGGAGTTATCTGAAGGACTGCTTTGGAATAGGTCAGGAAGAGGTTCAGACTCCTCTTCCTCAACATCTGAAGCCAATAGCAGTGCTGCAATTTCAACTCTTGGGATGAAAGCCTTCAGCCTATTTACATGAAACACATTTGGAGCCTCTCCAGGCCTTCAAAGGTCCACTAAATAGTTGACCTCAACCAGTGACTCCACCACTGTGTAAGGGCCGGACCATTTATCCTGTAAAGCCCTAGGCCTTATGGGATTCATGATCAGGACTTTCTGACCAGGTGTAAGGTTAATGAGGGAAGTTTTCTGGTCATACCAATGTTTCACCATAGCTTGTCCTGCCTTAAACTTGTCACTAGCCAGACCCATCAGGAGTACCATCCTTTTTCTGAGCTCTAACGCATAGTCTACTACGTTGGTAGTAATGGGGGCATCTCCCATCCTTCCTTGACTATGGCTAAGGGTCCCCACACAGGGTGACCAAACAGAAGTTCAAAGGGGCTGAAGCCAACTCCCTCTTCTGTTACCTCTCTGTAGGCAAACAGTAAGCATGGTAAAAGAAGATCCCATTTACTTCTTTGAGGTTCTTCCAGAGCCCCAATCATACTTTTCAAGGTCCTGTTAAACCGTCCGACCAGACCATTGGTCTGGGGGTGGTGTGCGGAAGAAAATTTATAGGTAACCCCACATTCCTTCCACATAGCCTGCATATACTTTGACATAAATTTACTGCCTCTGTCAGACACAACTTCTTCAGGGAAGCCAACCCTAGTAAAGATGCTAAGTAAAGCTTTTGCAACTGACTTGGCAGTCACAGTTTTCAATGGGATGGCCTCAGTTTACCTGGTGGCATGGTCGACCAGCACCAGGATAAACCTATTGCCTGAGGATGGTTGGAAGTCAAGGGGACCAACAATGTCGATCCCTACCCTCTCAAATGGTACCCCCACAACTGTGAATGGTACCAATGGAGCTTGGATTGTTGAACCACTCTTACCCGATAACTGGCAGGAGGCACAACTCCTGCAGTGACTTTCTACTTGCACCCCCATCCTGGGCCAGTAGAAGTGCATGGATAACCTTTGCTTGGTCCTCTTAATAGCAAGGTGACCAGCAAGGGGCACTTCATGCGCCAGCTGTAGGAGGAAGGGTCTTACAGCAAGGGGAACCACCAACCTCCTATGGTTTCCTTCTGTAGACTCTTTAGGCTCATTATACAGGAGCCCACCTTCCCAATAAATCTGGTGCATCCCAGGAGGTTCACACTGAAGCTGGGAGCAGGCCTGTCTCCTTAGGCCTTCCAGAGATGGGCACTCACGTTGGCCTTTACTGAATTCTTCCCTGTCAGGACCACCTTCTACTAACAAATCATTTAGTTCAGGATGGTCATTGGGGTCCAATACTTCAGGCATCACCACCTCCTCGGCAGGTCCGGTTGATTGACCAACTACCTCCACCTTAGTGGTAGGCGAGTTAGGGGGAATATTTTCTTTCCCTCTTTTTACTTTTTTGACTCATTTAGCCTTGGGTTTCCCCTTTGGCTGGGGCAGGGCATTGGTCTTGGCCGGTGCTGCCCTCGTTTAAGGCACTTGTGCAGGGTCTGTCGGCAGTGTCTCCCACAAGCCCTAAAGCTCAGAGATCATTGCCCAACAAGAGCTTTCCTCCTCTGAGTGCTCACTGGAATCCTGACTGCTGTACCATTGATAGTAAGATTTACAGGTATTACTGGGAACCTGAGAGGTGGGCCGTCAGCAAACTTTCTGGGCATCAGAGTAGCTCTGGCAACTTCCTCTGGGTCTACCAAGGTAGAATCCACTAAAGTTCGACTTCACCCACTATCCCTAAGAGCTGGAGTATCTACTCCATTGATCAGCACACTGTCCTTAAAGTAGTGCTTGGTGTTATCTGGAATCCTAGCATAAGCCTCTGAGACTTTAGGCTCCCAGGAACCCAGGGAAATTAAAACTACCTCAGCTTCTATCCCACTGGGGAAGGAGTCTGAGGAGAAGGATGCTCCAGTAATCTCTTCTTCCTCGTAAGAGGAGAAGGCCAGATTAGCAGAGTGGACCCCCAAGGTTTTGACCTTACATCTGGGATCCCCCTTCACGAGATCAGTCGCTCCACAAGTAAAACAAGATCAATTGGGTCTGTTCACATAGGGAGGCTTACTATAACCAGAGTTCTGTTTCGGAAGCTGACCTCCACTACCCTGTGAGTTCTCTTGTGTCTTACCCTTATTTTTCTTTTTGTTGCCCTTTTGGGAAGAAGATTTAACAGTTTCCCCACCCTCCTTATCTTTGGACTTTTTTCCCTTCCTCCTGCTTACCAGGATGAGTCTTGTCCTTATGGGACACTCGATGTGACACCCATAAATCTGCTGCAATGGCTAGCGTTTTAGGATCTATCTCCTTTGAATCGGCCAAATGCTGCTTAAGCTCATACCTTCAAAGGTAGAAAACTTATAACCTTCGACCCAGCCAGTCAAGTTTTTTAAGGATTCAGTTACATAAGATACCCAAGTACCACCTTTTTTTTCTTATACTCTCTGAATCTTTTTAAGTATTGGGCAGGAGTCTTTCCAAACTTTAAGATGAGAGTTTGCATCAACATTGCAAAATCTGCTCTCTCGGCTTTTGCCATTTCCATAATGGCACTGCAACCAGAATGGGGTAGTCTGCTAAGTAACCAGGCAATTTTATCAGCATTGTCAACTTGTTGAACTTCACATGCATACTCAAATGTATTCAGCCAGTCCATAATGTCATTCTTTTCCTCATACACACTGAGCAGATCTTTTGGAAACCTTGGATGAGAAGAGGCCCCAGACCCATGTCCAGGACCCTTGGATCCATTGGCAACTTGAAGCGTGGCCAGTTCCAACTGGTGATCCCTGTCTTTTTGTTTTTCTGCCTGCTCTATCTTTAGTTTGGCCATGTTGAACTCAAGCTCCTTTCTATCCTTGGAGGTTAGTTGTTCTTCAGCATACCTATGTTTAACCAGTGTCCTCTGCAGATAAGGGAGGATATGTAGGAAAGGTTATGAGCTAAAATAATTTGTGCAGCATCTGTGCAGCATATGATACGGGTTACTAACATTTAATAATGGGGACAACAAGGGGATAACATTGGTTTTAACATTTAGTATAGGGTTGAATTGAATGGGCTAGATGTGTTAGGCCAAAGGCGCTGTGTGTACTAATGTGTAGCAGGCTCATGATGAACACCACTGACAGATCATCACCAGTTTCAGAAAAAAATGCTGAATTGAAAGCTGAACAGCAGTGCTTTGCAAAGCAGAGTGTGCAGTTTAACAGCACAATGGGCCTTGAGAATAAATGTTTATAGTGTGGAGCAGGAAGAGAGCAGGGAGATACAACAGTATTGAGAGGCTGTGGTATGCATAATACTATACAAAAGTAATTTAAACCAAGGGCTGGAAAGTTACACCATTGGAAGGGGGCAGGATGGGTGCTGGAAGGTTTTGGCAAGTGGTATGACAAATGAGAGATGATGCCACAAAAGAGGATGAAAAAGGTAAAGGAAATATACGTAAACAAAGCATGAGATGTGTTTTCCACTGAGAGTTTAAAAGAGAGATTGAGGCAGAAAGCGGGCTCTTTGTGCTTTGGTATTTTGATCTTGCTCAGGGAGCTGCCTGGTGAGAAAGAGAGAGGCTGCTTGCTGGCTGGGTGAACGGAGGGGCTAGCCTGTGTAGCTGGCTCAGAGGCTTTGGCTACAGGGCTGGTGACCTAAACTTTACATTTCTGTATTATCATACCTTAGCATTCCTTCTTTTTTAGAAATCACACCATTTTGGAATTCATAGCTAGACCCACTCTCATCAAAAGCAAGAGGCACATTCTTTGCTTGAATATCACTCTCCTCATTAAAAAATCTTTCTGAATGATAAATGAGTTTCCACCCTCCACCAAACACGTCACAAAAGTTGTCACCTGTAAGTACATGAACTGTTCCTATATTTCTATGGAATGGTGTAGTCACCTTAAGTAATTTGTTAAATGCTTTCCATGCAAAAATGAAAAATCGTCTTTTCATATGAAAAACTTTCTTAATTATTACTTATACTTTTTTCTTTTGCTAAACATGCTTTAAAATATATCTAGATTTTGACTTCTCACTTCACCAAAGCTTTGTAAAAACGTGAGAGTTGTACATTTTCCTATATGTATCTTTATTCCTGTGTTTCAAATTGACAGCCAAGTTGCTATCTTTTCTTCTAAATATCTTTGTTTTTTTACTTACTACTAATGGATTTGATATTTTATTTCTTTTATTACTTTCCATTAATGTGTTTATATTGGCACATCTCCCATTTGAAATTACACATTTTTAAAATCAGGTAGTGTTGTATTATCTACAGAATGTGTATGTACAGATTTGAGAACACTACTTTAAAAAATATTGTATTGTACATTTTTAGTTCCCTGCACATGATTCTTCCTTCTGGCACCTTGCAGTTGCTTGTTTGATGGCATCTTAGAAAAAAGCTGTAAACAAAGGAATGTGGATGGTGAAGGTCAGTGATTGTGTTTTTTTATATTTTCAATACATAATATAAATTATTTACATAAATATGTATTCAGTATATCTAGATTTGTATTTTAGTACAGTTTATAGGTATTACTTGGAAATTAGGGTTTTCCATATTTTATTTCAGTGTTTTCTGAAAAGTGTTCAAGAAGTAGTACATGTTATGCTATGGTTATGGGCAAGAAAAATATATTTCCTATATCAAATGTCCTTGCTTAATTTTCTATAGGTATTACCTGGCAAATCCCCTAGTTGGTGCATATCTTTCACTTCATATGCCCATCTCTTATCATGAATTTTTATGCTGTGAAATAAATGGTTACCATGATATATACAATTAGCTCAGGTTTCAGTCAGGCTTTGCATCTTGAATGTACTGTGCCAACCACAAATTTCAGAGTTGATAGGCTGATGACCGAAACTCCAAGATCCTACATACATTTGAAGATAGGGCTCGAATAATCACACATCATTTTAACCTGATCTAACAGTAATAGGATACCAACTGGTAGATTTTAAAATCGTTTCTGAAGCTGAAGTTGGCCTATATGACCATAAGAGTTTACTATTCATAAGACACATTGACGGTGGGAGTAAAAATAAAGAAGAGAACCGACCACCAACTAATGTGCACCTAATTAGTTTGTTTTAGGAAAGTAGTGAGAGAGCTGAGGGCTAGTATCTCTACACCCCCTTGTAGGCGGCACAGCATCACCTTTCTAGGGATGGGTGTGCCAAACATTCGGGGACATGAGATAATTTGAACACAGGGCCAGTGAGTTATCTATAGGGACTTAGATCCAGGAATAATTTATTTTTTAATGAAATAACTACTGTATGTTTTTTGCTACAAAGATTGGGGCGTAGACAAGTAGTGGAAGCCCTTTGACTTCTACTGTCAATAGCTAGCCAACCACAAATGCATCACAAACTGAGCAATTCAGTTACCATCCATTGAAACTCTATGTTTCTCATCCTATTTACACTACATGCAATCCTTCAAATGTTGCAAGTGGTAGGACAGCCTATTAGGCAAAAGGCAATCTTCACTAGACATTTGAAGGAAGGGCACATGATATACTCCCTCTACATTCATTGATCACTATAAACTGAAGGTGCAAAGTGGCCATCATAGACCTGAGCTCAGCAAATATGACATCCATTAGCTTAACGTGTTAATGCACATATATAACAATGTGGCAAGATAATGTGTTCAACATCTTTGGTTTGATGTAGCAACCTGTCATTCATGAATCTCTGGTGTGTCTTCAATTCATCAGGAAGGTGATCAGGGAGAAGAGCAGAAAGGTAATGCTCTGCCACGCAGTTGCTCCACCCAGCCCCAGTTTTCATGCCTTACAAGCCTCTACTTAAGGATCATAGGCCATCTCCAGGCATACAACATTGAGCATACTGCCACTCACATGCTCCTCCTATTACCTATTTAATTAGTCCTCCTGAGGCGTCCTCATCAAAGGATGTGCAACGACAAGGAACTTACCTGTTTTTACCTGTTCAGGCCTGATAGGGCCAATGGCCTGACCCGCTGTCCTGCATTTCACCTACAAACTAATCGCTACTACAGCTACTCAACAAAAGACATCACCATGTGTGTCCTCCCTTCACTGCCCATCCTGACTCTCACTAGGATTTAAATGGCTAAGTGCCCTGAGGAGCCCCAGCAAACTACCCTAGCGAACCTCATCAATATTTCCCTTGCAGCCATCCCAGTGAACATGTATTTAGTAAGACCTGGCATACTCTAGCCATAACTTACCTGCCCATTGTAGAAACAAGAAAAAATGACCAGTTTTCACTTGCCAAAATAACGTGCGTATGGCACATAATTATGTTACTGTGTCTTGCCTGCTAACATGCACCATAGTATTTTAAAATCATGAGGATTTATGCTACTCAGAGTTTATTTTGCGAAACTACTCGCCATAGTGAATTTTCTGACCCAAGGTCAATGTTACTACTGCAACACGACATGCTAAAAGTGATTTTACATGAGCCACTGGTGATTCTTTTTGAGATATTGTGATTCTACTTGTCATAACAATCCCAGCATTGTTAGACTTTATGATTCTCTGTGAGTCCATTATGACACCATATGCTATAGTGACTCTATTGGTGCTACATGCGATTTCTGAGTTAATTGTGATCCTAAGGTATAACTATTCTGAGCTCCTTAGACTTTATGGTGAAAATATATGCCACAATGATAGCTTAATTATAAGACTTTGTGCTGCTATGAGTTAACTGTGACACCATATGCTACAATTACTGTTGCTTCATGAGGAATGAATCCACTATGAATGTATGTGATTTCATGCAACAGTTATCTTGCAAGACGAGGAATAGGTATCCATAGGCTCTGTAACAGCAGAAACACGTCACAAGGCCTAACATTCATAGATTAATACAAGTCATGCCACTGCAAACTCATAACATTCATCCTACACACTTCCTACCTACACTAAAACCTACTAATCCAACACCTAACTGTGAGAAGGGGACTATACCCCATGATACTGCATGCCCTCTTACCCCCACTCAATGGATCAAGCTATATGCTAGTCAGCCTACCCCAACCAACCTTGCCCAGTGAATATCAGAAACACCAGACTCAGAAACCGACTACCAAAACCCAAGCCATTGTACTCAAATAGACTTAAACCTAAAGACTTAACCAACCATATACCTACAGGATCAACACTAAGTCCTCACCAAAACCCACCACCTCAGACCTCCTCATCTACCTGGTTTCAAGTAGTAACACTGCATTGTACAACAATGACAAAGCCCTACCAAATGATGCAACTGATTCGAGCACTCCCGCAACCATGGGGAACTGACCACCTTCAAACCTACCATCGACCGCTGAGTCACCGATAACCCTACCTAAAATTCACTTCAGTATACCTTCCATCAAGGGATCATTTATCAACGCTAGATTGCTTGTTGCCCAAGCCTTAGAAGTTGCTGACCTCATTCTCACTAAGGATTTGGATTTCTTGGCTATCACAGAGACATGGCTTTTTGAGGCAGCAGGCCCTGCCCTCTCACTAGCTATCCCTGACAACTATACCATCCTTAAAACTGACAGAGATAATGCAAGGGGTGGAGGAGTAGCCATTATTGCTAAAACACAATTAGGACTGAGAGAACTACCCAACCAAATATTCCCATCAGGAGAGCTTCTCTTCATTAAACTCCCCCTTACCGCCTCATGCACTTTAACAACACACAACATTTACAATCATCCTGGTACCACTGCCTCATTCGAGGATGATATCACACACCTTCTCACCAAGAACTCTAAACTAGGCTGCCAAATTATTATGTTGGGCGACTTTGACTTAGGTTTCAATGACACTAACGATGAGAATGCCTTAGCCTAGGCAATACCCTATCTGAACTTGGGTTCTCACATAGGATCACCAACCCTACTCACAGCAAAGTTTAAACTCTAGATTGGCTAGCTGATATCAATTGCGATACAAAAATTCTATCCAACATGCCTTGTGCTTGGGCAGAACATCATGTCATTTGCTTCACCATCCAGGATACACCCCTCCTTGATACCGGCCTCAGTCAAGAACCACCAATAGCTACTAGGAGTAAATGCAACATTACAGCTGAGAGGCTACTGCCACCCTTGCACCCAATTACCAACAACACTAATGTAAAGAAAATAGATCCTTCAGCAAAGGCTGAGCTCTAGAATCGCACCCTTCTTCAAGCTGTAGATGAAGTAGCCCCACTCAAAGTGTGCAAAGCCAAACCGCTTGCACAGCTAAATCAGTGGTACACCACCAGTCTCAAAACCTAGCATAGTGAAAAAAGAGCTGCACAAATGCATTGGAAGAGAAACCGAACATCTCTAAACAAAGAACAAATCTCTACCGCTTCCAGTAGTTACAAAAAAGCCATACTCCAGACAAAAAATTCCACTTATAATGAAAGAATACTGAATGCCAACTCTGGCACTAAGGAACTATTCGCCATCCTCGGTGAACTAGAATCGTCCGTTCCACCACAAGAATCCTACACTAAAAATGCAACATGGTGCATTAATATTCAGAATGCCCTGCTGGGTAAAATTAAACTCCTTCAAACAAAAATGTAATCTGAAAAATGGAGCCTACCATCTTACACACAACATGCCAAACCTATAGGAACCCTTCCGAATCAGATCACCCAATTTCACCCCCATCTCTGAAACAGAAGTAAACAGAAGTAAAACAAAATAATTTCAGGCCTCAAACCTTGAGATGTCAAGGGTACATTTATCCAGCGACTGTTATCGAAGAGGCGGTAGATGAACTCTCCCCCTTTATCATGTCACTAATAAATGCATCCTTTGAAACTAGCTCTGTGCCGACCAACCTCAAAAGATGCCTGGTCCTACCCTTACTAAAAAAAAACACACTGGACCATAACATCCCTATGAACTACCAGCCTATTACAACTGTTGCTTTCTTACTTAATATATTGGACAGGCAGCCTACCTGCAAATACAAATTATCCAGAATCAAACTATCTACTTGGTCTCTGTCAATCAGACTTCAGACCAGGACACAGGACCGAAATCGACCTCGATAGACCTCAAAGTTCAAATGAATGAAATTAAAGATAAAGGCAATTTAGCTCTCCTACTCCTGCTAGATATATAAGCGGCCTTTGACTTGGTCGACCATACAATCTTATTTAATCATCTGACCTCGGCTGCCCATTTCTCTAACAAAGCTTCCAAATGGGTTCAATTGTTCCTATCCAACAGGACAATGAGGGTCTTTGTACCATCTGCCTTAGCTGAGCCTGCCCCAGTTGACGGCGGTATTCCACAAGGATCCTTTGTCCCTGCCACATCATATAATATCTTTACGAATTCTCTATTCGACTTCCCGGACAATTTGGGTGTCACCTACACTAACTATGCAGATGACACCCAAATTGTCATCCTCATTACAGGCTCCTACAATGACAACTCGAAAAAATTAAACAAGACGTACCAAATGGATGGCTGTCCTTGGTCTTTGTCTTAACAATGACAAAACTGAGTTACTCCTTATTGGCTTACAGAATCAACTAAAATAACTTAACAACCAATTTAAACCTTTTACCATTGACAACATAACTATCAGGGTCTAAAAAGAAGTGAAAACGCTAAGCATCTACCTGGACTCAACCCTAACATTAACCAGACAAGTAAACGCAATTGTGTCAGCAGCTTCCTATACAAATGCCTGCAGAATCTTCCTCACACCAGACAGTTGCATCACCCGGTATAGGGCACTTAGAGAGTCCAGACTTGACTACTGCAATGCCCTGTATGTGGGAACCAATAGTCGTAATCTATAAAACTACAAGTTCTACAGAATAACACGCTGAGAGTGGCCCCCAACATCCCTAAAACTACCATATATCAGTGGCCAGACATAATACCCACTGGCTGCCGGTTCGGGAAAGGATTGTGTTCAAAACACTATCACTAACCCACAAACGCCTAGCTAATGCAGCGCCAAAATACCTAACCAATACATTTACCAAGCATATCAGCCTCAGACTTACCCGATCTACCCAGGCTCACTTACTAAACATACCTGGATTCAAATTACAAAAAACAGGAGGCAACAGTTTCCCAGTGCAAGCTACAAAACTCTGGAATGCCATGCCCTTACCTCTAAGAGCAGAACCATCCTACTGGACCTTTAGAAAAAAACTAATAACCTGGCTATTCGTGCAAGGAGATAAATGCTTTTAGGTCTTCGCCTACATCACTTTACGTACAGCCTCACACTACCTAATGTTGTGTACTCAACTACTCTATGATCCTTGCATTGCTTCATAACCTTTTACACCACTTGCAATGTAACCATTCATGCTCTTCAACTAAGTTGTATTCAAAGTATCAATGCAACGAAAAATGTATTGTAATGTAATGAACCATGTTCTGCAACTGAGATGTAAGCAAATAAAGAATGTACCTAACATTTACCTACTGCATTGCAACTGCTGATATGAAGAATGCGCCCAGACACCTTTGGGTTAGGTGTGCTTTATAAATAACTAAATAAACAATCAATGTCAGAGTACAATTCCCAAACCACTTCTCAAACAGAAATGTTTACTGGAAACTTACAAGTTGAAATTAACTTTCCCTACACCTCACTCTAAAGCAATAAAAATGTACTATGAAAAAAAAAAACTCTTAATATAATGATACAATATAATCTAAAGTTGTATTGCCACATATGAAATTCACTCCAAAAAAGTACATTTTCTGATCGGTTGAACAGTTCAACAGCATCTGAGGTACTCGATATCCTATTGGCAGCTACCCATCACACAAACAATAAACAACAAATCAGGAGTAGATAAAAGAAATTGAACCGTCTCTCATCATTTATTCATCCTCCATTTCTAATTTAAGTATCTGAGGTGACAAGCAGTTTTTTTTTTCTATCACAGTACAATGGAAAACTACATGGAATGAGAAGAGAAGATATGTGACGTCCATGATAATACGGAGAGCACGCAAAATGTGCTAACATACCACACTCAATGTATTCCAAAACAGTCCTTTATAGACTACTTATCACATATAAATATACAAATACAATGAAATAACACCCATCACATTTAAATACACAAATACAATGAAATAACATACAAAAACTTTTTCAAAGATAAATCATCACTCATAGCCATGGCTAGAGTTCATTGACATTTTTCTACGCCACCATTACAATATGAAACTTTGTGGGTTAAATCATATAGATTGTTATACATATATGCATAATACACAATTCTGAGCAAGGACGATTTCAGGTACAAACAGCATACTTGTTCACATTGATGCCTATAGCTGCGGGTATGGTCCAACAAACACGTGGCTACGAACCTCCCCAGTCATTGCAGCGGTTAACCGCACATCTGAAAATTCAACACCCCATTGGGCGATGCCATAGCCACGGTAATTCATCTATTTTTCAAAAAATAATATTATCCTTCTATCTATAAAAAAAGAAAACAATTAGTTAAAGAAAACACACACTTTAAAAAACAGAATTCAATTCACACGTTTTTATGACCCTCATATCTTGTATGAAGTACAGGGAGTGGCGAGTGAGTGGCAGTCCATGCAGGGAAAACCTTTTTTCCTTGCTGAGAAGTGGATTTCCCATTGCCATTACTGAGAAGGAAGAGCAGAGCACTTAAGATTACTAGCAACCGCGACGCATCATGGAGTGGCGAGTGAGTGGAAGTCTGTGCAGTCGGTTTGGGCTGCATTGCTGGGCTACAGGACCACCGCTTCTCGACTTCTGCTACCACAGGAGCTGACCAGTGTCCAAAGGCTCAGATCCACTTAGGAACTGTGTGAGTCCTCGGTAACTCACTGCTTATCACTGTCGCTTGGTGTCTTTGTTAATCATTATAAGCATATAACAAGCTTGGGATCCGGTGATAAACATAGCAATACTTTGCCCTCTTTTTATGTACAGACTGAGAAACCATAAGTTTACAATGCCCCCGAAGGGGCATGCCTTGCACTTATCTGACAAGGAGATATTGGCCGCAAGAAGCAAAATTTCATCCATCGATGGCCATGAGCCTCGAGGGGGAAACTGAACCGACCTAGGTTCTGGTAATGACAGAAATGCAGGATGTTAACGTCACTCATTTATCGTTGCAAGGTCTTATCCCTGCATACTTCCAACCTAAATCTTTCTCAGGAATTGTTGCACCATTTAACCCCAGCATATGTGTTCCCATGGTGAAACCTTTTACTAGCCTAACCACCCCAAGAGCTACTCTTCCGGCAGCATCCATTTAGATTGGAACCAATGCAAGCTCCAGAAAGTATGCGCCGGATTTTGACTCTACCCTTTGCAAAATCAGTTCTCCTGCACCGTCTGCTGCTAAAGACACATAGGATGTGCCTTTTTTGAGGTAAAATGATCAGGCGCCACCTTGGGTGGACTCCCATGTGTAGATTAACAAGGTTTTGCGTGTGTTAGTTTCCCTGTACGAAAGTTTGAAGATGGAATCTCAATCTAACACCGTTCTTTTGGAATCCCTTTTCTCTAAATTTGATAATAAAAACATGCATGTTATTGCCAAGGATTTTTGTCCACAGGGGCTTGTTCCACCAAAATAAAAACATAAAAGACCTGGTTATTCCAAATATTATTGAGCCCTGGTGTACTGCCAATGAACAGAGCATGAGACAACCTTCACCGTCGACTAAGAGGGCGCCATTGATGAATCCAATCATGACTTTCACTCCAAGTAAGAACACACCACTGGAAAGCTTTATATTGTGTGACTTGGCACCTACGGAAAACACCAGAATGGCAAACAGAGAAAAAGAGGAGAGGATACGGCTCTCCAATGAAGCCCTACAGTACATGGTCCCCCAGAGAGAAATGATAAAACCATTGCATATCTTAGAAGCTAGTGCCCCACATTTACCCACAGGGTCTCTTGATGTCATCATGGATTTAAGATCTGCAAAAAACCCTGCCTCTAAACCCCTTGGAAGGAAAGTTTGGACAAGACGAGAGGGGATCGAGAAAAAATCTAAAAAACTACTTTCTGTTAATTTGAACTCTCAAGCATCTCGCTATTTTTTTTAAGTCTCTGTTCCCCAGCTGACCCCGAGTAGTGAGATGGAGCCACCCAAATTGGATATTCTCCAGTTCCACCTCTTAATGACATAACTGGTCCTGCTACATTCACTACCAATGTGCCCACACTTTGTGTCGGGGTACCTAATTACTACTCTGCTAGCTAGTGGGGTGGGCTGTTTAATTCTGGAAATGTCCATTCTAATGTTGCCCCTAGGGTTGGAAATCCAGATACCTGCAGAGAGCCTCTTGGGGGCGGGTCCTCCATTAGTCAGCATCAACAACCCGGGGTGACCTAACACGATGGAAGGATTAATGGGTGGAGGGGGAATGTACGGGCCCCTACGAGGGTGAGTCTAATTAACAATTTGAACTCCACTGGATAAAAAAAAACACCCCAAAATGAGGTAAATAAGGGAACAACCGTTCTATTTGAAAGTGTCATTCCTGAAAATATGTCAATTATCCTAAATCACGCCAATGTCTTAAGATTGCTTTCTGAGATTGCTTCTTTAAAAGGTGTTTCAACCGCTGATTTTAAAAGAGTTCACTTTCCTGTAAGACAGTTTATCTACTGCTCAGTGGTATAATTCAATTCAAGACTGATCTGAGCTGGTGATGCATGAAAGAGAAGCTATTAGAATGTTTGGCTTTGATGTAAATGAAATGGTGGTCGATCATACAGTTGAGAACACCCAGATGCCTATAGTCATAGAAGAGCATTTAAATAGGACCATCAATGTATTGAAAACAGAAATGAAGACCTCAGAAGATTGAAATGATTGGTCCTGGTTTGCTCAATAATACTCAGCACTAATAGCCATCAGGCTCTCCTTTTATGGCAGGTACCCTGACCTCATTCTCTATCTTATCATGGAATACTCGATGCCACTGGGGTATATTTTGTAACCAGGAAGTTGAGCAGGTATTTAGGGCACAGTGGGTTGTATGTTTGCAAGAAATCTGGTCACTGAACCTCCCCCCTTCATGGATGGTTGTGTGATCAGTTCTCAGCCTGCTGAAAGAGGGGAACGAGGTAGACCTTATGGAGGCCTTTTAACCATGGTTCGTTCTGAAGAGGGGATTAGGGTGATTGATGTTGTTAATGATTTCTGTGGTATTTTGCAAACACATATTGAACTGATTGGTGATCCATCTACTCAATTATTATGAAATCATGGTGGACAAATAATAGTGGTCAAGGACTTGAATTCTGACTGCATGAAAATGGGGGACGGCAAGAGTACTGCAGGTGTACCTAGATCTGACTCTAAAATATTGAACGGTGCAAAATTGATGAAGTGTCTGGGTGGGATTGGCCTCCATCGCCTTAATGGGGAAGTGCAGTGGGATGTACTAAATAAGCTAACATGGTCAATGGTTCCTCATGGTTGACCATTGATTACATGTTTGTGACTGACTGGCTATTTGAAAAATAAAACCTATTTACAAGCTCTCAAACTACTCTCAGCGACCATTATAGATTGGTGGCCACTTTTTTTAATGATTCATTCTGATCCCTTTGTGATTAATTTAGGTCTGACCAATTTGTCTACTAACACTTCCGACACTCTCCTATTTTGGAACAAAGATCTAGTTAAGAGGGTGAATGGTTCTTTGGCAGATTTGTTAGAGCACTCTACTATGGCACAGATGCTATGTGTGTTATGCCCTGCAAACTTTGTGGAGTTTGGGGGAACACTAATCTTCCCCCAGCAGACCCAGAAGGTTAGGGGTGCTGGTGCCAAGAGGAAAGAAACACATGTACATGCTTATTATAGAACTAGAAAAAAAAGACAACTCAGAAAAGAGTTGAGATCATTGAGATCTCATAAAGTCCTGACATCGGAGGAAGTTACCATACAGCACAAGCAGTTGTGTCAAATCTATCTGAAACTGGGTGAGAGGTACCAGGGCCAGGAGACTCCAGGAAGACACTGAGGCGCTCCTGCAATCCCTGAGGAACAAGAACTCGAGGGCATTTTGGCAATATATGAATTCAGTCGACTTAAGTCAGGATGGAAAACAAATGAATGCGGTTTCTGAGAAGGACTGGCATCTTCATTTTCCACCCTTTATGCATCCCGGATGGAGTTATGACTGGTCACTTTTCTATTGATGGGGATAGAATGAGTCTTGCAGCATTTGAAACAGATATTGTTTTGGGAGTGATAAAATACATCAGTCCATCGAGAGCCCCTGGTCCTAATGTACTTTCAAATGACCTCCTGAAAGCAGATTCCATTATCTGGGAAAAAAGTATGAAATGCTCTATTCAAAGAGGTGGTGTCCTGTGACGTGTTTCCATCCTCCTAGTCCAAGGCCCTTATTGTTCCTATATTTAGGAAGGGAGCAAAAACAAACCATTGGATTACTGACCCATTGCTCTCTTGGAAGTTGACAGCAAGGTATTTGCATCTATCATGTTGTCACACCTGCAGGAGTGGGCCGTGTCTGTGGGAGAATAACAAAATGGCAGACCGGCTTTCGGAGAGTTCTGGCTTATCCCTGAATGGCTCGCTGATCAGCATGATTAAACAACATGTGTGGGATGGCAAATATAGGACAGTAAATGTAGCATCACTAGATTTAAGTGCCGCTTTTAATGCTGTAGACCCGCAACTCTTGTGGAATAAGCTAAAGAGGTGGGGGATTGCAGGGGGCTATTAAGACTCCTGGTGGGCCTTCACGAGAAGTCCAAAAATCAGGTATGATTGAATGCCATGGGAGGGCTTTCCAGCAGCATTTCAACAGGCAGAGGCATAAGGCAGGGTTGCACTTTAGAACCCTGCTTTTTTAACCTCTATCTCTAAGATGTGGGTGAATAACTCCTGCAGTACTGAGCAGTCCCGTGATGGGCCAGCTGAGATTGTGTTGGCTATCATATGCGGACAACCTCCTCCTCTTTGACTGCTCCCCATTGGGGATGCAGCATTTGTTGACAAAATTTGAGATTTAACCGAGCAATCATTTGCTTCATACCAATAAATCTAAATCAAAAATCTTATGTTGTTCCAAAAGCAGAAGAATGACCTACCCAAAAAGGAATATTGGTAATGAACCCATTAGCAATGTTAAGTCTCTGGTATACTTGGGGTTCTTTATCCAGGCTACACCTAGTTGATCAGGGCTTCTAGACTGGATTAAAGATCGTACCATGCAACTCACTAACCAACTTGTTGAGTTGATGGACGGTATGGCAAATATTCACTTAAACCAACACTTAGGTACTATAAGGGAAAGTTGGTCTCCAAAATCCTATATGGCATGGATATTTATCTATTAACTCTCCCTGACTTCTTGTCATGTCTGGAAGCCCTGGTCTATTGGAGGGTGC
This sequence comes from Ambystoma mexicanum, assembly GCF_040938575.1. NCBI lineage: Eukaryota > Metazoa > Chordata > Amphibia > Caudata > Ambystomatidae > Ambystoma > Ambystoma mexicanum. The sequence continues at coordinate 593,629,624 of NC_090937.1, read as the reverse complement.
TGGGAGTACCCAATGTGATTCTCATTGACGCTATTAGGCATGATGTTTGTATGATATCTCTTCAAACTCAAGCAAACTGGAAATGTATTTGCTAAGGAAAATGTTATGTCCAATGGGAGTTTCACTGTTTTCAGACTTGAATAGCATCTTCATTGAGAAACAGAGTTTGAGATTCAACAGCCTATTTTAATATGTTTGTAAAATCCTAAATATATTGAATTCTTCTCTTGAAGAACTGTGCGAAAATCCTGAAAAGGTGAAAAAGTGCATGTACCAGCAGGACTGGAATACTACAGTCAAGAAAATGCATTACTTTTCCTCTCTACTCCATCTTAGACATGATAAAAAAAAAACGGGATGTCCTGCTCCATTTTTAGATCTATATTCACGAAAATGGGTCCATACAGCTTTTTTTGCAATTCTGGTGGAACCTTATCTCCACCAAGCAAGTTATGGTACGAAGAGGTATGCTGGAACTATAATCAGTGGGCTGTCGGTATTTGTTGCATGTCCAGTTGTCGATAAATTGAGGCAGAAATATCTACAAATGTTTTTGAGAGAGGGGGATACTGAAAATTCCTCAGCTATGTGTTTATTTGGTCATTTAACTTCAACAGTAATAGCTATTGTTACATTTGTAAAAGCTATAAGAATAGAAGATGAGGTTATCACATAATTATGAAGGGGGAATGGTTTGCATTTTTAGCAGGTGGTACTCATGTTTGTAGGTACAATTTCAAGTGTAATCAGTATGTTTTAGTTTCGGACGTTGATTAACTGATTTTATTTCTAATTGATTTTTCCTTTATTAGAGTATACATAATTGATTACTATTTTTCTTAATCTTTATATTTTGTATTCTTTCTTATCTCTCTTATTTCTTTAATTATACTATGGACAATTAATTATTGCAAAGCATGACATTTATTTTTTGTGTGAATGTTGATAAAGTTAACTTGTTTAACCAATAAACAATAACAAAAAATAATAAGAGAAAGATTTGTGCATACAACATTGTTGTTCTGTTTACACATGCTAATGATTGGGTAATTGGAAAGAAAAACACTGTGAAGATCTGATCTCTAATCTTGATGCCAGCCTTCCTTCTATCCTCAACCTCCTTGACCTTTCCTCTGCTTTTGCCATGGTCAACCATGCTATCCTGATCAATCGACTCCATGAGAACCTGGGCATCATGGATGAGGCCCTGGAGTGGTTTTCCTCCTTTCTCCTGGACCAACCCTCCCATTTCCAACTTGGGTCCTTTCTCTCCACCACCTCTCTCTCCACATGTGGTGTTCCCCAGGACTCTAACCTCTCACCCTGGCTCTTCAGTGACTACTTGGCCCACCTTGTCCCTAGCTACTACTCTAACGTTTAGTGATATGCAGATGGCACTCAGCTCTCTTTCAGGCTCCCTATAGCCTCCTCTCCTCTCTAGCTCATTCCTGATTGTCTATCCTTGAATCAGGATTTGTGTGCCTCCAACAATCTCTACCTCAATGTCAATAAGAAGAAAGTTCCTTCAAATTGGGTCCCCCACTCCAGCTTTCTCTCTCTCACTCTGGCTGCCCTCCTTGGGCCCTCTTCCTTTGCCTTCCTGTGAGGCACAAAAAAACTTGGCATCATTTTTGACTCCACCCTCTCCTTCTTCACTCACATCAAAGACCTTGCAAAGAAGGCCCACTACCAGTGGCACCTCCTCAGAGGTTTTCTTCCTTTTCTAACTTTCCCCCAAAAGCTCACTGTCTCCATCGCCCTGCTTGTCTCTAGGCTGGACTATTGAAACAGCCTCTTTCTCAATCTGCCTTCTTCTACTCTCCACCCTCTGTAATTAATCCAGAACAGGACTGCGAGACATGTCCTTGGCCTCAACCCCAGGGAATGTATCTTTCCAGCCCTGAAAACCCTCCACTGGCTCTCAGTGGCTGCAAGGATCAAGTTAAAGACCATCTGCATTGTCCAGAAGGCTTTCTGGGGCTGAAGCCAGCACTACGTCCAGCTCTCTCTTCCTAAACACCATCTTTCTCAAGCCCTTCACTCAACCACCACTAAATATCTGAGGGTCAGATGCTTCTCCAGGCAGAGAGTGGGGGGTATGTCTCTCTCCTCTGCAGGTGCCTACCTCCGGAATGGCTTCTCTGCCCATCTCAAACTTGAGCCAGACAACTTGAAGTTCTGGAAGCAGCTCAAGATCTTCCTTTTCTACTCTGCCTTCTCTCTGTCTCTCCGCAGATGGCCTGCCTCTCAGCTGTACTGATTGGTGGCCTGGCTACCCTCAGAGTCTCACTGGGTACCAAGCTCCTCCACGTCCAAACACCCCTGCACGGCCTCCAGGCCTACCCGCACTCAGGGGCCGTAACTGTAACCCTAGAGTCTGCGCTTAGGGGCTGTAACTGTAACCCTACATTCCCTGGCCTTGTGGCACTTACCCAGAGCCGTGCTACCCTGGCTGGGCTTACACAGAGTTTTCTGCTCTGTTTGTGCTTCTCCTTTCCCTCTCTCTGGCACTTCCCCTTCTCCCTCCCCCTGCACTTTGTGTTATTGCACCTGCACAATCTGAATGACACAAGGCCTAGTAAGATTCATGTACAGGCGCATTTTAAAGGATGTATCAAATCATAACATATATCATAACATAGATGTGTAATATGTTACACACTTAGACTGAGAAGACAGTAATTCCCCAAACCCGTGTGTCAATCGTTTTCTTTACATGTTCTTGGTTTTTATTGAAAAATAATATGGGTAGAAAAAAAAGAGTAAAAAATATTGATCTTCTTGAATCTGCAAATAGAAATCAGTAAGAGGGTAAACAATATTGTATCAAAGATCAATCTCTGAATAACATAACAACTGCACTCACAGAGTTTCCACCGCAAATAAAGGTTTACATATTTACTGGCACTTATCATCTGCCTATCCAAAAGATACAAAGTTGTTGATTTCAGCAACAGAGTCAACATGTGCACAATTTGACTACTGCAAGCACAGACTAAATTGTTATTAAGAAATTCAAAGTTTTTATAAGCACATGTATAAATAATATTATGTCTAATGCATAAGTGTTTCATCTATGTACACATAATATTTTTGTTTTTCTAAAGAAGGTGGAAAAAAATGCCACTTAAAAAGAAAAAAAACGAAGGATGACCATCAATCTGGCATTCAGCTAATAACTTGTCCCAATCCTAAATTGCGGCTACTCCCACAGCTACCCATTGGTGGCATAGATCACACATGACTCTCATAACTTAGACATTGGGAGCCGGTGCAATTTGAATATGTAGAGATGACACTGCTGCCGAAGTTGAGGTTTCATTCAGTGTTGGTGGTGTCACAATAGTGGAAACAGGTGCTGGACATGGTGCTGATTTTCCTACACTTAATGCATGATCCCAAACATTTTAGTTTTGTAGTGTTCGTATGATTTACGATATGTGTCATCACATCATCCCAATTTACCTTTCACCAGATGATTGTTCATCACAGATATCCCAAGGCTTTCCAATGGCACATTCAATGGTCCATATCTTAGAGTCTTCATGCACAATATGCACTGAACATCCTCTGCCTCCTTTGTAGAGCAGTGCTCTTTGACCTTGAAATCCAACTGTCTACAGGGGGGTTTATTCCTGTGGCTTTCTTCCTGTGTGGTGATGGATTGGGGATCCTTATGGCATCATCATTGCTGCTGCAGCTGTTCTCATGGTCTGACATGTTGAAATACCCACCTGTTAAGGAAAATATAAAATAACAAAAATGACAATACTAAAAAGACAATGCCACACAAAATGAAGCCTTCTCTCAGAAACGCTCTAGCATTTTTGATGATGCTTCATGTAAGCCAAAAGAGGCTTCAGCCCAGTATGGTGCAGGCTATCCAGAAGGTGTTAGATGCTAGTTTGACAAATACTTCAGAACATCTATCCCTCATGCAGAGTTGGTTAAAGTTATTCCAAGGCATGGACAAGATCAGAAGTACAGGGGAGCATGGAAGAGAAAAAGTGGGTAGAAAGAAGCTCGGAGGGCACATGATGGCCACACACCTCTGAGTACACCACAGAAGGAGAAACGTGGAAAGATCTTCCAGCGGAAATTAAATACTCTGCTCTTTTAATTAATAGCAGCCTGTAATTCCCCCCTCACTTCCCCCTTTAGTGCCAAGATGCCCTTGGGTGTACGTGCGCTCAACAAGTGTAATTAACATAACGTAAGATAACATAACATAACATGAGACAAGCACTGAGTTCGAGATTAATAGAAAGCAGATGATAGAAAATATCCTCACCCATCTCAGTCAAGAAAAAGACAGGTGGCAGGAGCAGTCTAGTGAAGAGGAGGTGGAAACGCTGCAAGCAAGTAAAATCAAAAGGAGAATGGAGATGACATTGACCTAAAAACTCTCTTTCATCCCTGGTCATCAGAATCGGAGGCGACAATAAAAATAGTGGCGTACCTAAAGAGGAAGGTGAGATCACACTGTCCAAAAAAGCCAGAAACAAACTACGGAATGAGTATCCCAGACCATATTTGCCAAACAGAATTGCTGAAACCCCTGAAAATGATGCTCACCTGCATGGGAAAGTATACTAAACACAACAAGAAATGACGTGATGCATCTTGGAAATCACACCAAGATGAATTAATGGATGTGTTTGTACCAATTTCAAAGATACTCTACCTGTATGATAAAATAAAAGAGAAAAGGGGGAGCATAGACCCTACAGTTCTGATGAAATGGGCCCTGAAAGCCATATGCCTACTGCATAGTAACAAAAGTACAATCACAACATTAAGGAAAAGGGCCATCATAGTATACATTCATCCTATTTTGAGCAAGCAAGCAACATCGAAGGAAGCAGCAGCCAAGGGAAAATTGTTTGGCAAATCGTCCATGAAAGAAAAATCTAAAAAAGAAATGTTAATTTTTATTCATTCTTTCAGACTTTGTCCATCCACTATTAAAAAAATAAATAAAAACACCAGTTTGGTGAAAAATAAACGCTTATTCTGTTTGGTTTGATTTTTTATATAAATCACTAGTTTAAAAATATTTGGCAACATATCCTGCTGACATATTTCAACCCACGAATACAATAAACACCAGGGATTTGTCTAATCTGCATTGTACATTGTCCCTTTTTTAGGGAATTTGTGAATCACTTGCTCAAACCTTACAGGAAACCTGCACAGCACAGAGAGGAAAAGAAAAATGAAAGAAAGTTATGAAGATGGGCACGGGTATGCTAAATATTCACCTTAACTCCATGGAAGAATCAGTGTGCCCAGAAAACTGACACTCACAGCTGGCAGTGTTTCTGTGTCAAGTAGCATTGGAGTAAGAAGTACATTAAACAAGTTCATTGTTTTTCCCATGGTACGCTATTGCAGCTTAAGCTTCCAATAAACCATTCCAAACATTTGCAATCTCCAATTTGAAACCGTATAAGAAGGCAATTTTCCATAAACATTTGCAAACCCATGTCCTATAATCTGTGCACAGGTATCTACTGTAGAAAAGCACATGTACACCACACTCCTCCACTTCTATTACTTCCTCTGTTCCAGCCACCCACACCAATCTCCTCCCATCCTACCTATACCCGATCTGCACGACTGAAAAATATTGTGTCTTAAATATGATAACTACCTCCTGGTGTGGGATTACACCCTTGATGGTCACAGAAGAACTATTTTAGAAGACTCAAACAATTGCTGCCACTACAAATAAATATACATTTTTTTCAGTGGCAATGTTTTTTAATCCATTTATTTCACAAAAATAGAAACAGAACAAAACTCATGAAAGGAGTAGGCACAACAAACACATACTTCAAATATTAATTGTGGATTGAAATTTAATTGCTGAATCGCATAGGGCACCTGTATTTATTGGGCCAATTTGTACCCAAAAAAACATTTTATTTCTGTTTTATATAATAGGAGTCTGTACAACTAATGCCATTCCTTCTAAAACAGCTTGCATTGCACATTGTCAATTTCTTGAAGAATGTGTGAATCACTTGCTCAAACCTTACAGGTAACCTGCTCAGCACCGACAAGAAAATGCAAAGAAACACAATTAGGAAAATGTGCATGGTATGCTAAATATTCGCCTTAACTCCATGGAACAAGCAGTGTGCCAAGAAAACTGTCATTGACAGCTGGCAGTATTTCTGTATCAAATAGGATTAGAATAAGAAGAACATTAAAGAAGTTCAGTGTGTTTCCTATTGTAAACTGTTGCAGATGGAAGCTTCCAATAAACCATCCCAAACAATTGCAACCTCTAATTTGATTAAGTGCCACATCCAAATCCATTACAAAAATGTGGATAAACGTTATTAGGAGGCTATTTTCCATCAACATTTACAAACCCATGTCCTATAATCGGCGCACAGATATGTGCTGTAGAAAAGCATGTCTTCTTCACTCTCTTACACTTCAGTTGCCTCCTCGGTTCCAGCCACCTCCACCCAACCTTCTCCCATCCAACCTATACCCAATCTGCACGACTACAAAGTAATGTGTTTGAAATATGGTAACTGCATCATTGTGTGTGTGAGATCACACCCTACATGGTTACAGAAAAGCTATTTTAGAAAACCAAAGCAATGCTGCCACAACAAAAATATATAATTTTTTTAAGTGCAAATGTTTTATTTTACAAAAACAAAACCAGAAGAAAACAGATGAAAAGAGTGTACAACAAACCCATACTTCAAATATTATTTGTGGACTGGATCCCATGGTGTGCCGACAGTTATTGGGGCAATTTGGACTGGAAAAACCATTCTATTTCTTTTTTACATAATAGGAGTTTGCACAAGTAATACCATTCCTATATTCTTTATGGGTGTATATTTAAAAAATAAAACATCAAACATATTTTTTCATGAAATTAAACACTGGGTTTCACAAATCAACAAACAACAAATGAAGACAATGATTTTCTTATAGATAACCACACAAAAACACACTCCAGCAAAGAAAACCTTTTTAAAGCAGACACATTTTCAGATCACCCCAAAAAGCATGTTAATATACACCATAAGTGATAATAAAAGCATTGTAAATACAATCACATTTCTACTGCTTTGTTACCATTCTTTTATTTTGAGAGCAGGGAGTATAATTAATGATTCTATATAATGCACCGCACTGAAATACATTTTATTTCCTAATAAACAACTTCCAACAATCATTCCCATGCATGTTCTACATATACAGCTGGATCACTTCATTGTTAACAAATATACTAAGTGTGCCCAGAAAACTGACAACATAAAATCACACAGCCCCATTATCAAAATATTATAGAATAAAACCTTCAACAAAACAGTGACAAACAAATGGTAAATGCAATTAATAGGTTGTCACAGGTAACATGAACTATACCATGAGCACAGTCTGAGTTCTGCAGTCAAAATGAAAAAAGTAGAACAAATGGTGGGTGTTATTCTTTCCAAAATCAAAAGCAGAAAAAGAAGACTATATTGTAAGAAAACTAATGACATGGTTGACTCATATTCACTTCAACAACCTATCACAAGGAAGTACACATTTACAACATTAACACCAGCCAATTTGAAATACTGAAACGCATAAACAACCCTGCCCTCATCTCAAGTAGCCGTGGTTATTGAACATGGCTACAAATCGTTTGCAGCCACAGCTACCTGTACATTTTCTACAAACTGAAAATCAAACTAAGCCAACGTTCAAAAGATTCTGACCTGTATCATCTACATAAAAATATGATTATTGCACAGACAATGTATGCTCCAATAGACACGGCTATAAAAGAAGCCATGTCTAAATGAACAGCCAACGAAAAGGCAAAAAAGGATTGATGCACTGATGCATGTGCTTGTTATAGCTGCAGTTATATAAAAGCCTTGCCAGTTTCGCTGTTATTACCCGCCACTAAGACACGTCCACGAACTCTTGATGTGCCATTTGCTGATATATAGCCACGGCTGCACAGGGTACCACTTTTAACCGCAGGTAGCAATGCCACAGACTGGGTGGGTGCCAGATACTTGCAGTTAAACACGCCAGCCGATTGCTGTGGCTTGGTGAAATCCTCAAAAGGCCAATCACTCCCTTTTTGTATAGCTGTGGTTCTCTCAAATTAAAACCCTCTCATAGCTGCGTATATCACATATCCACAAACACTCGACATGCCATTTGCTGGTGTATAGCTACGGATGCACACGGTACCACTTTTACCGGGTAGCAATGCCGTGCATGAGGTGCATGCTAATTAGCCATGGGTAAACAGCCCAGTCATGGCTGTTGCTAGGCACGATCCTCAATACACAAATTGCTGCCCTTTTTGTAAAGGTCTGAGTATGAAAAAGGAATGATGTAATAGGCATTAGTAATACAATGGTGGTTAAAAGATCAATAAATAAGACTCCTTAATACCTACCATGTCAATGACCATGGCCTTTGGCCATAGCCAATGATTTTTCACCCCCGATGTCACTATACCTATAAAAAAATATTTTAAAAGGAATGAAAGACAGACACCCAAACATGTATAGCTGCGGACATGAAACTACTTTTACCCGTGGCTATGCGTAGTCATGTGCAGCCTTCAATATAGCCGCAAATATCGGAAAACGGATGAAACAATAATGCTTTCCTGTCGCCAACATCTGTACCAACTCCGCCCACTACCCAGATGGCCTCCACACCTCCCCTGTCCTCTCCCTTTTCCACAACACATGCTGTTTATGTGACGCAGTTTGCATTGAAATGTTGGATATTCACAACCATAGCTGAGGCAACAGAAAGCTTTGTGTTGCAAACACAGTCCTTAGAGCCCATCCAAGCTCCACATTTCACTTGGTGCCCTCTAGCCACCTGCCACCACTAGCCTGATATAGCATGTGCATGTTTTTGACCTGGAAATTGCTTTTTTCCTGTGTTTCATTTTCCCATATAATTAGATACAACTGTGGTTATCTCTCGCATCGAGAGATAAACAAGATTGCAGCTGTTTCATTTCTAAAAACTATGATCCTGCAATGCACCATGGGAGATATAACAAACCATGTTTGTGAAGTGGGCACCCACTTCTCCATCAAATATTTAAATAACTACTGAATGGAATAACACCAAACCATGCATTGCTTGCGAGTCAATGCTTCATGACCAAGTTGTTTCAGAACTGGTTCAGATCCGTCAAGTGATTTAGGCTGTGCACTCTGGCAAAAATTGACCTTGTTTCTCTATGGGAAAAATAAAGGGAAGTAGGCTGCAATTTTTGAAATAAAATGTTTTGTCTTCTCAATAACTTTCTTATTTTCTAATGTATCTTTACAGACCTATGCAGTCTGCAGGGGCCAAAGAGTCCCTAATCACATTTGGAATATTGGTCAAATCTGTTACTTGCATCAAAAGTTATTAACAATAACATTTTGAGGGGTTCTTATGGGAGTCCGACTCACCTTAACTATACGGTGGCTGTTGCCGCTCCTATGATATATAGATATATTTATTGCACACCAAAACCCATAGGCACCAGGGCACACATAAACACTTAAGACATAACATCAAAGATGGGACACAAAATGTAAAAATCATTAAACAAAAATGATTTACAAAACCTTCCATAACCACAGGATAGACTAAATATAGGCCCAGGATAAAACATAGCAACTACAACATAAAAAACCATGATAAATGGCTAAACAATCCCGCCATTTAGGTTCTCCAAACCAACTTAGATCATTCACCGAAATATTCAAGTTTGACTCAACTAGCCCCTTAATAATTTCTCTCAAGAAATATCGTCCACCACAATTTTTAGATTGGATTCAGAAGCCCCTTCAGTAAGTCTCTCGCAAATTCCTAGAAACATTGGGAGATTGCTTTTCCCACATCCTACTATAATGCAGTTTTTGTCACCTGGCGCATTGCATTTTTCAATTTGTGTTCTAAGGACAAATTTCAAATCAGTCAGCCTTACACATCCAGTACCAACTCTATGGTGTAAAAAGGCTAATTATTTGTTTCTCAATCTCTGGGTTCTCTCTTTACAAGTTTCTCCACATTAACGAGGACAACATTCCTCTTTCCCTGAAGCAGGTCATGAATTTTACCACTTGAAATCGGTGGTATCTGGCTTTTGCTAAGGCGAATATCCCCGTTATCGCCTTAGTACATTTTGAGGAGAGAAAATCATGTTTTACAACCAGATCTTTAGCCATACCTGCAGAGGGTGCGGGCAACTTCTCAGAGGGACTAACGGGGTTGGTATACTACTCAATACCATTAGTTTGCAATGCAAGATACAAAAACAAATGTATACAGAAAACAGACAGTCCCAGCATATTTCAATATTTAAAGAAACCTTTTTGAACATTGCTTCCAATATAAGGTACTGTTTTTGTCATTATGTCTTCAGCTCACACTAGCAAACTGATGGACACAAATGTACATTTCCATTGCAATAACCTACACGTAGAAATGTTCCTCGTAATTCAAACGTGAAGGAAGGCCCAACCGAGCACTTCGTAAATGTTACAAATATATTTTAAAATAAGACTAATGTGTGTATTCCTGCACAGGGCTGTGAAGCGGCTCAAGAAATTGATGGCCTTAAAGCATCTTGTCACCATTACCTATATAAGCACCTAGACTAATTGCCATTTCACAATTGATCAGAATGGCAATCATGTGAAATGCTGTGCTCGTCTGCAAGTGAAACATGCGCATTGAAGGGAATACTTGGAACAAAGGAAGCCTCTGCACATTCGTTTCGCGTGTACTGCCAACACTTGTGCTACTTTGTTAATCCCATTTCTCCCACTGCCTCTTCTGGGCATTTCAGGGTAATAACTCACAATAAAATGTGCCATGCATCCCATGCCACCATGGCAAATGAGAGTTCCGCACAACCCATTAATCTCGTGCAGCGTTAGAAAAGTCTGGTGCCGCATGGTGGCTGAGGAGTTTACTTCAGGTGAACATGCTGACGGCAAAGGCAGACACGTGAAGAGATTGCTTAAATTGTGTTATTTCTGTAAATAACTACGCATACATTTTATATTTGATTAATTAAATTCCCCACATATGTATCCACACCATCAATGGGTCCCACTATTACTCAGAATGTTGGGTTTAATGTATGGATTTCCAGCAGAATATAAAAACAGATCTTAAGTCTCTCCAAAGAACATTTTTCTGATTTCATTATTGTTCATCCAAATCCATAGCGACGAATGCATACACTTCCTTGCTGATGTTTACTTATGAAAAAAGTTTTTCAGACTGACGAACCTGGCGTATTCCTGCTGTGTCTGGAAAAGAGATCAGAGGCGAAAACTGGACTAGAGAAATCCTTGTGCATCTCCGCTGTCCCAAAATTCAGCAACAGGGTAAACATTGCTTTCTAGTTGAATGTGCGCTGTGGCAAGCTACAGACTCAAGGGGCCAGATTGCATATACTGTATGCAGGTGCAAGTGCAAAGTTGCACCGTATTAGCCCTAGTTAAAAAAAAAAAATCCAAAAATAAACAGTGGAGCCATATTTGAAAACACTTTCACTGTGACAAGTACCTTTTTTTGTGCCCATCGCAACGTTTCTGGAATCTGGCCCCAGAGCGTTAAACACTTTGTCAAATCAATTTTTTCAATGCGATGTAACCGAGTGATTGTTAAATAAAATGGGACTCATTACACGGTAGGAGGTAACCATGCCGCTATTAGCAGCATGGATACTCCCTTACCGGGTACCGGGTACCGGGTCCGGGTAGGCGGTATGGGGACTTACCGAGTCATTCCGATCTTGGAGGACCCGGTAAGTCCCCATTCCAAATACCATTCCCCATTCCCATGTGAGCCCCCATAGGGCTCAATGGGAATGGGGAAGGAGCTAATAACGGTACCGCAATTTGCAGTACCAGACCAGGCGTTAAGGACGGGACCCGTTGAGGGACCTCGTAGTAGGGCGCTAAGGGATTACCGGCACAGGTGACCTTACCGGTGCCAGTAATCCCTTAGCGCCTACCGTGTAATGAGGCCCAATGTCTTTGTAACAAATAACTCTGTGCTTATCTTCCCTGTGTTCCAATCACTGTGCAGTAAACAGGGCTGAATTCGAATTTATAAATTTGCACACGATTTTGATTACATCAAAGCAACTTCTCCTTTAAAAATATAAAGTTAAGCAGGTCGTGTGTTGCTACTACTCTAAATTGAACTTTCAGAGAGAGATAGTTGTGTATCGTTGTGTGATTATTCTAAGGACATGAAAGGTGATAACTAGGATGATATTTAACTCAAATGTTTTAGTCAAAGTCAAATTTCAATGAGCATAAACGCTGCAGCTCCAACTGAGGGAAGGCATCCCAGGAATGCATATTTACCTTATTTTTTGTATTTTTGTATTTTGTTACTTACTGAGTTTATTGAGTTTGCTAAGCTCTCCCTAAAGGAATTAGTTTTCATGAAAATGTGCCAATATGTATGGATCATTATCGCGTATTTGGCAGTAGTTCCGATGTACACAACTTCTCTAGGAAACTGCACTTTCATTCCACCTAGAAATGCTCTGTTTCTTTCAGCACATATGGCCTAGGGGAACAGGTGGAGTCCTAAGAATGTGTTATCATTACTCTAAATTTATATATTTCAAATACTCTCACATTTAAATCCCACCCAGAATGCAAACAAAACATTAGGACTACATAAACACCTACAGATTATAATGGATCATGTTGACAAGTATGCATGTACTCCCAACATATTAAACTTCCACACCAAGTGCATTTAAAAATGTTCTACAATTATTGTCCATCTATTTTCCCTCTCTTTTACAAAAAAGTTACACAAAGAGGTCCTATAAATGCACATATGCATTTCTTAACTTTCATGAAAATGCCCCTAATAACACAAGTTTTAACACAGGCAGCATTTTACATTGTTCATTCAATATAAATGTCACACTTTCCAACCTCACCCATTGGATCCCTTACACTGCCACCATTCTCCACCTGCTCACACATATCTTTATACTGCCAAAGTATCTATATACAACCCTTCATCTTGCCTATAAAGTACTCTTCTCTTCCTGTCTCTACTATAAGAGACCAAACACTGCTGCAATAACGATCCGCAATTACATTTGCACTAGGCCACTGTTTCCCTATTTTTTTTTTAAAACACTGCAACACCATACACCACAGACAGAGCACTTCTTTTATTGAAGTCAGCACCACAAAAAATAACCTAGATATGCACCCTTTTCTCACACTCATGTAAGCCCTGTTCCTTCTAATGTGCAAAACAGAACTACTTATACTCCAATTCTTTAAACAACATACGTAATAGTATAACACCCATGACACAACCTCCTTAACTCTTTTTCCCAACAACTCCTCCTACCTTCATGAATAACAAACTCACTTAGTAAAAGTACTTCACCATTAGCACATATCCCCTCTAACTTTATTTTTCAATTACAGGAAAGAATAGCATGGCCGAAGGCAGCTACCGAAAAAAAGGAATACCCATCACATCCTACAAAGTAAGCACATTAATGTGCCATGTATATGTCTCTAATTGTGACACTATATTTCCACTATATATTAGCCTACAGTATTATTTTCCATTCAACATTTATATCACTCTTACTCATTATGTTACACCATTCACACTCATTCTATACCCATCTAAACAACACCATTATAACACCCACTGTTTTCCTGAAAATATCATAATGTCCTTACTGATTCAATCACACCACTACTCCCTTTCTCACTAACCCAATGACATCACACCTCTAAAGAATTCTACCCTCACAACCTTCCCAGCCACACCTATTATGCCACTTCACAATCAAACACCACAGTATTAATCCCTTCATTCACACTCACGCACCCATGCACAATACGTGCATATACATTCCACAACTTTCAAACAGAAACTTTCTCTTTTCCAAAAGACACAATAAAATGCCTGCTAAAAAGCAACTCAGTAGAAAAGAAAAACAAAAGAAATAGAGCACATAAGAATAAAAGCAAACCATATAGTCATCCACCTCTAAAACAATTCATAGAAAACATTAAAACAAAAGGGCTAGTAACCTCACTCAACAAGACTAAATCAGCCATGACTAAATAAGGTAAGGCCCCTCTTGCAAAAACTAAAATGAAAAAAGATTTAAATAGAAAAGCAAACCTACTAATGAACCTAACACTTCTACCAATGTTAACATAGCCACTATAAAGCGATCCAAAAAATTAATGTTACCCAAAATGTTCCAATGTAGAGTTCTTCACAATCTTATAAAAAAAAAGCTGAAATGTCACGTTCTACCCTTAAAAACTACCACAGGTGACTAATCCTTGAAGGTCTAATTGACAGCACATTTCTCCTAAAGAGATAATTGTTTATATTGATTTTAAACAGAATGAAACCACTGACAAATTAATCAATACATTACAAAACATATTTCTAAACATGCACAATGTCAATATAAATACCTTTTTTCAAACTTCTGTGAAGGTGAATGGATTCGCACATGCAGCACAGAGCCATATTTCAATGAAGAGGCTTATATACAATTGGCATAGACACTGATGGCCAAGGGTATGAAATGGTAAGAGAAAGCATTATGGCAAAAGAAACCCTTAACAAAATAACTTCCCCAACATACTTTCATCCAAATGTTCCTTTTGCCCAAACAAAGAATCCAGTGTACAAATGGATATGCAGCTCAATGCGTAAAATTCAGCAATAATCCTTTAAACCTTTTACGACCATTCCTCAATCACTATGTGAAACTAACAGAAACATGTAAAATTAAAACTTTACAAACCAGGGAATCGTGTCCAGTACACAGCCACACTGGATATCGAGGACATTCATTAGTCTGCATTTTAGGAAATGCTTGCAAAAGCACCTTCCACCACACCAAAATGTTATCAACACACCATTCCGCTATTCAAATCTTGTGCATACACTATACTATGCAAAAAGTCCTGCTGCAGAACTCCAACATTAAAGTAACATTCTCATACATGAAAAAGCCAAAGAACTCATTCAAGAAACAGAGCACGCCCAAAGTATGGAAGTTGACTTAGAAAATACAGTAACCTCAGAAAACATTACCGAAAACCTCACAAACACCAATCTCCTAACAAACACATACAAAAAGAAATAGCTACGTTTCAATACATATCTGCTGAAATATATGTGCCTTTTGTCGCACAACTTTTTATAAAAAGAGCACACAAATAGTAGATATGGCCAACAACATAGAGGGCAATGAGGAATCCCATGGTTCCAATTAGCGTTATATCTAACAGCAGGAAATAAATGCAAAATAACTGAACCCTCAATATTGTGCTCATACTACAACACAAAGCTTGACAATAACCAAATGCCCTCATGTGCTATCACTAATAACTTACACCCATTTGAAGCTATAACACACCTTCAACCGAAAACAGCCAAATTGCCATCATCTGAGTTAATGAAGGGCATCTGTGGCAAAGTGATATATTTGCCATTAGATCTTAAAGAACATGAAGAAACTCAAGGAGTACAATGACCAATAAATCAATCTTTGATTGTACTAGTTAATGGTGTACCAAAAAAAGAAAATATAATTTGGCAACAACTAGTCAATTTAAAAACATTTAGACAAGCCCTATAATATCTGAAAGAAAACAATGAATACTACAAAGATATAAACATAGAGGAAAACGTAAGAGAAACCACAAATAGATTGCAAGATTCACAAGCAACTAGCCAATTTGAACATGTAGATCCTGTTACTGCAGCCAACATTTTAGACCAGTATACAATTCACCCACTACACCCCAAATACACTATTAAAGATTCATTAGAAACAAATCAAATACGTCAAGCCAAAGGATCCCGAATGAACATATGGGAAAAATGTGTAGAAGCACATTTTCTTCTTCTATTCTTTCCTGCAGGAAAAGGAGGCAGATATGATGAAAGGTCCACATAAATTAGTGCATCAGAATTTCTCCCTTTACAAATGTATTCTGAAGACCCTAGATTCAGTCAAACTGTAGAATACATTTTCCACCTCCTGTTTATAAGTGAATTACCTATGTTATGGACTTGCACACATATTAACAATAGTCTGTATTTTTTTAAACACATCCGCTAGCCAACATCTTAAAAAATACAACACAAAGATTAGGTTTTGCAGTCAAGTATCACAAATATCTTGACAAACATGTGTAGCACAAAAGAATAATGCTTCCAATGGCAGGCTAATGTATGTTGTATGCTAAGAAACCTAGGCCAACTCACATGGTTTGTTACTTCAAGTTGTGCACAGTAGTCATGGGATGACTTGCATGACTTCTTACACACTGCAAACCAAATATTTTTGTGGATAAAAGATGCTCCCAAATTTGCCCATGACAGTGATGCCACTGTTTTACAGTTTATTGAAAAATAAATTACCTGCAACATTCCTTCAGAAACCACAGACATTGACCTATGTACACAAACCTTACGCTTCCACAAACTTAAGTGTGGCAAATACTGCAGACGTAGATATAAAAACGAAGGTAAATACGATACCAAATGTTGCTTTCCCTTCACTAGACCAGTTTGCAAAAAAGAACAAATAAATAGCTGGATGACTTCTGTTAGACACGGTGTAAAATGCAAATCCCCTAAAACCACATACATCATTCAAAGGGACAAAGCATCAAAGTACATCAATGAGTACAATGCAATCATTGTCAAATTGTGGAATTAAAACATAGACATACAGTGCATTGGAGACAATTCCACTGCAGTCACAAGATATGTCATGTCCTATCTCATCCAAAGCTGAGAAAACAGAGTTAAAAGATCTCTGGGATGACATATCATCTGATAATACACTGTCACAAGAATTTTACAGCTTCGGTATAAAAAAGCTCTCCCATACACAATGCAGGTGCGATGAAGCTGCAGACTGTTTAATAGGTACAGCCTTATATGACAAATCTGAACACATTGTTTGACTAAACCTTGGTCCAGCTTCATTCCGAAAAAGACCACTAAAATCCTACCATGAGATAAAAACATTAGCCACAAATGATCCCAACAGCCAGGAGATCTTTAAGAATCAAAGTCATTGACACATATTACCCAAAGAGAAGTACTGCTTTGAAAAACACATGCTAGTACTACATAGCCCACAATTACTCCTACAAAAACAGCGTCACACCAGGTGAGATAACTGGCACATTTTCAGTCTCAACTTGTGAAGGAAGCCTAGTAAAACTTACCAAGCCTAATTAATCAAATAAAGTTATCATTTTAATTTCTGTAACATAGAGAACTGTATTACATGGCCCTGCTGCAACTTTTTAAACCTTGGAGAACAGAAGAAGAATTATTAGGTGACTATGACTCATTTGAAGCTGCATTCAAAGCAAATGAAAGTAGTATAACAAATGTCAATTTCAAACAATATAAAGAAATATACAAAGAAATATTGGACAATGAACGCTAACAAGAGGAAGAAATTGAAGCTCAACTATTTAAAGACACTCCTGAGGGCAGCCAACCTTCCCTTAAAGGAAACCAAGAACCACTTGGAGGACAACACATTCTAAATGAAGCATAAATAGCCATGGCTGAGGTAGAAAATACCATGTATCATTATAAAGAATCCGAAGAAGACTTGTCAGTGCTCAAATCACAGCTAAATGAAGAACAACTCACCATTTATCTAGATGTCACTGAAGAAATTGAACATGGTTTTATACATGATATGGAAACTTGCAGCTGTAAAAATTATAGAACTCTTCTCCTTTATGTAAGTGGTGAAACTGGTTCTGGAAAAACATTTTTAATTTAAAAAAAAATCAGCACATTTCTATAAAACTTAACAAAAAACCTTTTGGCTGCTGTTTCAACCCCCTAGGTTTAGCTGCCTACAACCTAGGAGGTGTAACCTTCCACTGACTAGTGCTCCTTCCAATAGAACACCGAAACAAATTAGCATACTACAAATTAACAGAAGCTGCTACTGGAGTACGCAGAATTCTGAAGCAAACGAAAGTGCTCCTAATAGATGAAGTAAGCATGGTTTCCAACCTCATGTTGGCTTTGATTTATCTCAGAATGTAAGAAGTCCTAAAAGCCGACTATGAAGAACTGTTTGGAAGAAAATACATTATTGTTTTCGGAGACCTCCTACAGTTAACACCAGTAAAAGGTCAACCTATTTTAAAAACATTAGAACACAAACAATACCGCAACACATTCGGCAGCATTGTAAATGTAAATCTCTTGCAACATTTTCTGTACAGAGAACTAACTCAAAACATGTGTTTGTCTGCATATCTCACCTATTCTAACAAGTAAAAGCATTAGAACTGGTCTGCTTACTAAAGATGCACAATCCATCTTAAATAGTAGAGTAATTAATGAGCTATATGGGTGAAACACATCTGCTCCTGATGTCATGGAACAATTAACTCAACAAAATATAAAATGCATGTCCTTAATGCCAACCCTTTCAAGCTGAGTCAATTAAATGAGACCATGTTAAATAAAGAAATGCATCCCAAACTGCCTATCTGCTCCACAGACAAACTAAAAGTGCATGACATGACACTTCCTATGTGTCAACACACAACTCCACAACTAAATAGCTCAGAAAAATGTATCTCCAACACAGTTGGAGAAAATGTTAACTTTGTGTCTAAACTGCAGAGTAAGTCTAAATTGTAACCTTGACATAGAACAAGGTTTAGTCAATGGTGCAATTGGTACAGTTGTTGGATTCTAAACATATCCACATGACAAAACATTCAGCTTGTCAACATCCACTTTGACAAACGTGCATCATTTTTTAAGAAAATGGCTGCAAATACATTTACGTAAGCAGAGACCAATTACCTCTGTCTCTTGCATATGCTGTCCCTATTCCCAAATCACAAGGTCTAACCCTATGTCATGCATTGATTGACAGTGGCAGCACAGTCCTTAAAGAAGGTATGAGTTACTTAGCACTTTACATCTCTGTGCACTCAATGGTTTATTCCTAGTTAACTTTGATGCAAACAAAGTCAACGCTGACGTTCTTTGCATTCTAGAATACAACAGGCTATGTGCACTGTACACCTCCATGTAGATATGTACCCTGTACCTCACAAAAGATAACCTTTAAAAAGAAATGAATACAAACAGAGCCTTTAACAAATGTTGCCAACAAAATTGTTAAAGAAACAATGAGCAATTGCTTCTCCATCAAATAATACAACAACAAAACTGCCTACTACAAACTCAACCTCTCCATCAGAAGACAAAGAAACAAATATTGCTTCTCCAAACAAATCTTCAGGCCCAATAACCAATGCAGAGTCACAACTCTCTGGTCCATTTAAATTCAGAAACTCAACTGGAGTAAATTGCTATGTAAATGTACCAATCAATCTTCTCTTCCAATTGCCACCAATTGTTCACAACATTTACTTAAACGGCTTGGACCAGTTGTGTTTTCAAATGCTGATCCTTCATAGAAATGCCACAAATAATCCTGACAGAACTTACAGTATCTCAGGTATAAGGTAAGAGTTGGACTACTGTGCAGGAATGGTAAAACGTACCATACACATAGAAGAAGGTCCTCAATAATTCTAATGCACTTACTACATGTACTGGAAACCGAAAATATCCCTATAAATTAAATCTTCAAGATTTCATACAAGTGGAAACATACATGCACTCTCTGCAACCATGTTCCACAAGAGCACATCCCTAATGACCGATTTGTATATATATCCATACCAAATTGTGAATCAATTCCATTTCACCAGTTTCTGCAGAATGCAAATCATGGCATTTTATGGCCTTTTTGCAATTCAGACAATCATTCCAGCAAACAAATAAACTCACAAAGCCAATATGTCATACTAATGCTTCTAAGGTTCAAAGCAGATGGTACTAAAAATAACTGTAAACTCACTTGCTTTACGCACTGCCAGGTATCTCTTGGCAAGCAAACCTTCACAACAGTAGGCATAATATACCACACTGGAGCCACAACCACTTCAGGGTGCTATATTGCACATGTTAAAAAGAAGTGGTTGGTTTTAATTTTACAACATCACTGATACTTCAAAACACAGGTTATCAGCATATATAATAAATGCATACATAATATTCCTTCAACCAAAATGTACCCACTAAACTTGCAGCACAATGAACAGTTAGAATACTACAATAATACTTTTAAAAGTCATAATGTTTCTATATGCATGAATGTCCTCTAACATTTGTCGGTTTGCAAACATCATTACAATGTTCACAAACATCAGAAAAGAAGCAGCAGCCATTTTTTTTGCCTTTTCTAGATGTTGTCCACCCCATCTTCACCATCCCTCACCTTCCCAGATGTAGTTTAATTTGTAAAACAAGTCTAATGTTGTGTATATGAATATGATCTCATGTGAGTGTTTGTGGACTACAGGTCCAGTTCTCATATACAGCATCACCTCTATTTAAAACAATTGACTGATCAGCACGTTTCTGCAATGCCTGTGAATATTATACTTCCAGTCTGATATCCAAGTATCCCAATCAGGAAGTGAGCTAGTGTACTGAACTGAGATATCACTCATTGTTTTCACCTACATTTTGTGCATTTTATTTAAATCTGCTGTACAGATTAATACCAAATATGCTAAATCGTACATTCAGGAACAGGCTGAACATGTTTGGTGCAATAGAGAACTAGAATTCAATGGGTCTCATTACGGCTTTGGCGATAGCCATGCCCTTAATAAGATAGCTGCCACCAAAACCGGGTCTGGGTTCCCTGAATGGGGAATTACTGGGCTATTCTGAGTTTGGAGGGCCCAGTAATTCCCCCTACAGAGAACCCAGGCCTGGACCTTCCCCATTCCCAGTGGATCCCCCATAGGGCTCAATGGGAATGGGTGCAGGGAGCTAACAACGGGCCGATTACGACCGGCCCGTTGTTAGCTCCCTGGTCCCCTCGCGGGACCAGATAAGGACGTCTGGTAAAACCAGACGTCCACATCGGGTCCCGCGAGGGAACCTCATAATGAGGCGGAATGGGTTGAACGGGTCCGCCACCATTAGCAGCACCCATTAACCCATTCCGCCAGGGTCATAATGAGGCCCAATGTCTTCTTCTTTTGGACCGAGTCAGAGATGTTCAGCGTGCCTGATAAAGAGATGTCTGCCTGTCGAGAGTGGTTTTCTTCACTAAAGCAGCAGGTATTGAGTTATCTGATACTAGGCCATAAATGTGCTTCTGGATGTCATTCTGAAGTTTCATTCTGATCTAGTTGAGTTCATTTTTTTTACTGTCTGGTTGGCTGTTCCTTGCAGTATCTTGTGTCTGAAGGTTTCCTGCACAGAATTAGTTTATCTGCTGTTTTGGTTTTAATGCTCTGGTTTCTCTTATGAGTTATTATGTCCCTCCTTTATGAAGGTGTCAGGTCATAGGTGTCTATATTGCATGTGTCCAGTATGGGGGATATTGCACTCTGCCTGATACTTTCAATGTGTCAGTCCAGTTGGAATTTCAGTTTATGGTTTTATTTGCGCCCCAGTTGTAGACACTTTAATTGCTGTCCTTGCTGCCATCCATTTTGTCATGAAAGAACTCTTTTAATCTGAGTTCTTATGAAGAACGCTTCAAAATTGCTGCACAGTTCCATTTTGCCAATGGGTTTAGGAGGGCAAAATGTGAACACCACCCAAGAGCAACTGTAACAACATCTGGTTTTCTGCCTGTGTTTGGGTATATTCTGAGAAGTTTTCAACACAGTCCTGTTGTTGGAGCATGTCTCATTTCCCTGTTCCCGTATAGTCAGGTGCTGCTGAAGTTTTTCCATTTCTCTGTCTCAGTGCTTCAAGCTTTATCCTCTTGCTATTTCTAAGAGATGCTTGGAGCCTTTGTGTAGACACGTAGGGCCTAATTTACAAAAAACGCTAAATCCACGCAAAGTATGTAGCACAAGAAAGATATTGCGCAGATGAAAAGAATAGCACTGAGATAAAAATCCTGGAATTAAATGTGTGCAGAAACATGCAGCGTAAAGAATAATGAATAGCTCTTAGAATTCACCAATGTGTCCCCATTACAAACAGAACATAGCAGTACCGAACAACCTTTGCACCTGAACCATGGAAAAAAGTAATGAAGGGTTACTAACCACCAATCAACATTACTCCCACTCCTCTCCTGTGACCGACAAGTCCTCTTACCAGTACCCACATTAAACAGTGCCCCGGCCCCCTACATTAAGACAGAACCCATGTACCCCACTAAACTGCACCTCAGACCTCTACATGAAGGCAGCACCCACATTCTACCACTAAACTCTGCCTCCACCCCCTACAGGAAGGCAGCACCCACAGAGCTCCACTAAACTGTGCCTCAGCCCCCTAACCTAAGGCAGCACCCAAGTACCTCCAATAAACTGCATCTCAGCCCCCTAACTGAAGGCAGCATGCACGTACCTCCACAAAACTGAGCCTTGGCTGCCAACCTTAAGGCAGCACCCAGATACCTTCACAAAACTGCACCCTGGTCCCTAACTTAAGGCAGCACCCACAAATCCTCCCTCATCCCAGTACCCCCACTAAACCGCACCCCCAATCCACATCACTCTATGGCCACTCCTCACCCACATAGTACTTGCCCCAACAAGGTGCCACATCACAAGCAAGCACCTTCAAACACACATCATCCCAATGCCCACACTTACTCATATAGTGCACAGTACTGACACCAGGAGTTGGATGAAGTTTGAAATGTCTGGCAGAACATCTATTAAACCATCCTGCTTACAGAGGTCCATGATGAATCCCTAGATCACCTAAGTGGACAAAAAACACTCCCATGTAATTTGGCTACAACACTAGCTTGACAACAGCTCACTGGATGTCCCCTCATATCCCTTGCACATGGGGACAAAACAATCGTACTACCACAGATGCACTAATTATGTTGCCTGCTGAACAGATGAAACAATATGCTGGGAAAAAACACACAATCTGTTGGGAAAATGCTACTGTCCCATACCCAACACAATGGATACACACACCCATACACTGTCTCTACAAGGTGACAAACAGGATTGCGGGCCACCCTGTTCAGTATGAGGATGGCAACAGCTGTATAATTGTTATAACACCAACAACACTTTACAACTATGAATCATGAACACCCATTGCCCAGTTCACTGTGGAGCAATTAACTTCCTCTACTCCTCTGGCCTGTTTCTTCTATTAACCACACATGGCAGACATCCTCGACCAACATGATCACTTGGAAGCAGTGTTGGTGAATCCAGGACATTTAGTCAATACATGGCCTCCCATTGGATCACACTCAGCTGCACAACAACAGCCAACCAAAATGTCACAGCAGCTACTCTTTTGTCCCTCAATGACAGGTGAGATATTCCACATGTGAGGTTTGTAGGCTAGTGAATCAGAGTGAGACCACATTCCCTCATCATCCTCAGTGCCAATAAGCAAAACCTGTACATGAAGTGTGAGAAGATCACATGGTCAAGCAAGTGCCAAAGGGCCATCCAAACTGCTGTGGAAGCATAAAGGAACACAACATCCAAGAAACAGAAATCCTAAGAATTGAATGGACAGAGGTGAATGAGCTGCTAACAGATACCTCAGCTCTGTGGAACATCTGGCCAGACACCAAAACAAATGAGTATCGATCCTCAATGAGAGACCCAAAACATCATCATGAACCAGACCTTCCATCTTGCAATATCTCCATACATCATCACCAATTAACGCACAAAGCAAAACATACCCACCCAACACTGATACACCGACAGCAAACATGCAATGCCCCTGCACCATAAATGGCATCAGGCAACCATCAATGGCCAGCTCCACAACTGCAATGCCCCCTTCCCTACTTGTGAAACACATGTCCACATAGCCATATGGACAAGCCAACAAAAACATGGCACAGGCCCAAAACCCACAAACACATCTGCAAAGGAAGTGCCGTGCCAAAAACAGCATGTATGTCAGACACACCCAGGCGCACCATGCACAAAGACTAACATACCTGTACTGTAAAGAACAGAAGTAGCCTATTGACAGATGACAAAGACTTAAAACATATGCAACACCAAACATGTCATTTGCCCACTTCTACACTTGTCCACATATGTACCATCAACCTGAAAGCATCATAGTAAACAGCACACTCGCATGAAGCATGCATCCCCAGCAACCAGGCCAGTAATAAACATTACCCACAGAGTTTGGCCATCCCACATTTCAGCCATCGCCCATACTTAGTTGGAGATCATGTACAAACAAAATGTGTACAGGGCAAAGAGACTGAAAAGAGTGGTGTTGAATAACAAAAGTGAACTGTATTAATGAAAAATTATGTACAAGAATGCCAACAAATAAATAGTCCTGAAAAAATAAATATAAAAAGGAAACCTACAACTATTGAACTGTATACAGTAGTCAGCGGACTAGTTAATGGCAATCTCTGACAATACCCCAACCAAGGACAACTCTCCCTCCACTCTTGCCTGCTGCAGGCAGGCCTCTGTTGTTTCCCGGAGGGCTTTCAGGGCCTCCATCATCACACCCTGCAAGAATCCTCCAGAATGGCAGCCCACGCCTGCACTATTCTCTCATCAACCTCCGCCCTGTGCCTGGCTATTGCTGCAACATGTTCCCACTGCCTCTTTTCCTCCTGCTGCCTCACTAAGTGAGTGCACATGAGCCAACACCAGAGCCTGCAGGAGACATTGTGCCTCCCGCCTCACTTGTACCATGTGTGTGCCTCCCTGACTCCTCCTTTTGGCAATCCCATCAAGGATGTGCCTACCCACTGTTAACATCTACTGCTGCCTGGCAATGTTTATGTGGTGCAGGTACTCCCTCCGACTAGATGACACTCTGCATCAGGGGAGCACAGCACAGGTGTGTTGTTCTTCCACAGCCTGTATTTTTGTAGGCTCCTGGGCAGGCTCAGTGACTACCTCATCTGTCATCGAACGGACTTCAACCTCCACCAGGGACACAGGCACATCCAGAGCAGACAATAGTGAGACATGTGCACAGGAGGGAATGGTGGTGGTAGCTGGCATGGGGCCTCAGTTGAGAATGACTGGGGCACAGATGAGGAGGAGGAGCAGGAGGACAGAGCCATTGCAGTGGTCTATTCATAGAGACCACCGGAACGAATTGCAGCTGACAGTTGTGACAAGAGGCAGCCATTCTGCACTTAATGCTCTAAAAGCAGCTTATCAAATGCCTGCATGGCATCAGACATAAAGCTGCAACCTCGAGCCACCCAAAAGCAGGGGCTGCACCTCATCCCACATGGCCACATCAGCTGGAAGTGTGGCCTCTGTCTGGGTGGAGGCATCAGTGAAGGTTGGGTTGATCCCTCCACACCCCCTTTGGTACCCCCACCTGACACTGTGGGCAGGCTAGCAATGGCCTCCTCCTTCTCTTCCTCCATCAAGCGATACACCTCAAATGAAGTCTACATGGTTCTGGTCCCCTGTGCGGCAATGCCACCACCACCCTCTCCCACTGCTCTAAAGGTGTTCACCACAAGGATGTAATCTTGAGACTCCTCTATAGCAGCATTGCCAGATGTATGGGATTCTCCCCAAGACACACCCTCAGAAGGGGTGGAAACAACTAGGCGTGGCCGGTTTCTGTGCCTAGGAGACCTTGCCCCTGAGTTGCAGCTCCACAGCACAACTTGTAACCTCTTCTTCAGCCAGATCAACTGTGAAAATGGAACACAGAAGGTAGGTATCTATCATCAACAGTAAAAGTAGCGTGCATTCAGCATGAGTCAACAATCATCTGCTCACACACAGGCCCACACCCTGAAATCAGAATGAATACAGTCTTCCAAGTGAAAGCATAATGACAAGTCACAATGATGAGATCTGCACATGTAAACCCAGCACATTGATCTGTGATTACATACACAAGGCAACAACTCAATTCAGATCACAGGACCAATAATGCAGTGACCCAAGTGTATCCTGCAGGCAGGGCCATGCAAAGGGCACCTGGCCACATTTGTCTGTAGAACCATAGGCACATCTCCAACCAACCACATCTAGCAACATGCACCCCTGACAGTCTGACATGAAAGCATGCAACAAGTACATGCACCCATTGCTGAGGATCAAACAACATTGCAGTCACTCCCAACGCCAACAAATGCCATAATGACATACCATGTATGGCCCCTCATTCAGTGGTCTGACAGATCGCAATGTCGCCCTAGATAGTCAAATGCACAAAACTGCCATTACCACACACCCATACTTTTTTATTTTATTTGAAAAAAAAAATACAGTTTTTACATAAAGAAAAAAGTTTTGTTTCAAATGACGAGAAAAGAAAACTCCAATCAAGGCAGCAAAACAGAACATTCTCTCAGATGTTCCACCGCACTTTCTAAAACAAAAAGGGCAAGACCCAATCATGCTTCTGAGCAGCAAGGGACCACATAAGCCAAAAGAAACCAAGATGGGGTAATTAAACAAAAGCACATATATCCAAACAACTATCTTTCAAGCATCAGATCCAATAAAAACATAAATGACGGAGCTGCCGACATTTGAGCGGCAATTAAGTGCAAAGTCCACAAGGCCATACTAGGGGGCCAACACCAACTTCAATAACACATATTAGCAAGGGAGTTGCAACAGCACATTTACATAATTTACAATGGCACAAACGTGTTTAACATTGTTGCCACTGGAGATTAGACGCCACCATGTCTCCATCAAGAGGTGCAAATTGACCAAGGTATTTGGAACGTATGTCACAAGTGGCATGGCATTCCAGAATTAGATGTTTCAAAGTTTCGACCGGCCCTCGGCAAAAACGACATAAGTTATCTTTAGTCAGTGGGTCTTTTCTTTGCCTTAAGATTTCCTTCATTTTCATGACATTTAATCGAAATCTAAGAAATTGCTCACGATAATATCGTGAGTAACATCACACCAGGTAAGATGATTGTCAATTTAGTTTTTTTGTGATCCGTACACAGCCATTTTGTTGACGCCATCTTTTCGTGTTCTTCCAAGTTGACAATCCATTCCCAAGAATAAAATGTTCTTTTTGCATGTTGTGGCCGCGTAAACAGATCATAATTACTAATTTCCGCTGCATCTGCCCATTCTTGCACTCTTGACCACCATCAATCTAATAGATAGTCTCGAATGGAGTCATCATTTCTTGAAAATATAAGGTAGGCCGCTGGTTTGCTGACTTCTTTCATTTTTCGCATCAGTGCGATGGATTTCCAAATCGTGTGACTATATAGAGTGAATTTAAAGGCAGTTCATGACGTAAGGCAATGAGAGAGACACATTGCGGAAGGTTTAAAGCTCGCCGCCAAAAGCAACCCTCTAGCTGATTCCAGGGTTGCTCTTTAATGTTCCAACTTGCTTCTGCACCAAAGGTAAGTATAGGTACTACTTTTTGTAGGTAGAACATTAAAATTGGTGTTAATGAGAATTTGCCAAAACTTTTATTTATTTTTGCCGCTTGGAGAGCCAATCTTAAAGACTTTAGTTTCAGATCTTTTACCCATTGGTGTTTGCAAATTGAGTTGTTGAACTGAACTCCCAAATAGCGTATTGATTGAACTGAAGACAGGAGGTGGCCTCCAACCGCCCACCTGAAGGCTTTATCCTTCTCGCTGGTCACCGGTCCAACATGTGTCAGTCTCAGCTGCTGAGTGGTGATGATGCAATTATCATACACAGTTGAACAACCCATAGAGGAGGTGCACATGAATGTATCTCACAATTCTGCAACATCTATATCTTGCAACTATTCCTATCTGAGGCCTTCTGTCAGCATCTCACATTACATGCACACAAGTATACATACTCACCAAGATCTGACAGAGCTCATACCTACATCTGTCCACTTAACAGGTGTGTCTCATCACATACTCCCAGTGCCTGCATGAGGCTGCATGACAGTTGAGAATTGTGCAACACACATGCCATGAAAAGAACCAACTTGCTCAATTAATGCATTCTCAAGCAGGACACACAAACTCTGTGGAAAAGTTCACCCTGTGAGAATTTACCAGCCACTTGGATCTGTGCCTGCTGGTCAAGGATCTGGGCATGGATGGCTGGGTTTATCCTCTGCAGGACTCAAGGTGAAGGGGTGAAGCACTCAAAGAATGTCTTTGCCTTTGCCTGGCTCCAGTTCCTGTTGTCATCCCAGTGCTTCTTGGAGAGGTCCACTGTATGGACTGCTGACCCCTCGACGTTGATGGAAGCTGTAATTTCTGCCCATATTTTCTGATGCCCAAATGGCCCAAGCTGCTGTTGCAGATCAAAGTGGGCATTGGAATGGGTCAGGGCCTCCTCATCCAGGATGCCAACTCCTCCAGCAGTGAATTGGACAGCCCTCAGCCTCGCCTTGCGGGTGCTGGTCGATGTTCTGGAAATGGCTCCCCTTAAGGCTGGTGGAATGATGCTGGGCCCGGATGACTCGTACTGTATAGCTATGGTTGGGAAGTCATGGCAGGTGAGGAAGTCACAGCACCTGACAGGTGAGCGACAGAAGAACAGGTGAAGAAGTAGTGCCAGGAACTATAAGGCAGTGCTAGTGGTCAGCAGCCAGTGACATACTACCAGGCAGCAGGAGATGTTGAGGATTGGAACCAAAATATGGCAGGAGGAGGCAAGATATGGCCCAAAGAAAGATTAGCATGAAGGAACAAGTGTCTCACATACATTCACGAGGCAGCAGCGTGACCATCAGAGGAAGGAACTTATGTGCTTAATTTACACACTGCACGGAACACACCTGCAGGCATGACACTGTATATAATGTGCATGCGTGGAGACAGAGACATGTATGGGGTGCTATGTGCATTTTCTGCTGTGCATGGAGCCAGAGACATTCAGGGGGTGCAATGTGCATTTCCCTGCATGTACCGAGGCCTTGGTATTTAGGGAGTGCAACAAGGAATTTGGTCTGAGATCTGTTGCTACTGTGCTGTGAATCCTGCTTGTAGCATCAGTGGGAGGGCTCAGTGTAGAGGAGGAGGCCGAGGACAGGGAAGAGGGCATAATAATTGTCCACCTGCTCAACATGGTGTGAACCTAAACGTGCCCCTGTAGCAACAAGGCCCACTAGTGGCAGGAGGGACCAGCCTGCAGAGCAGGAACAGGCATCACCCCACAAAAGGCACTGGTAAAGGAAAAGGTACCAACAAGAAAGAGGTGCTTTACAGAGGTCGAGTTGACAATCCTCACTGATTACATGGAGGAACACCATGATGACCTGTACACTTCGTGTGGCAGTACCCTTGTTGTGACCCAGTGGTGGAGGATGTGGCAGGAGGTCACAGATTACATAGATTCATGTGGTGTGGAGAGGTCCATTGCAGAAGAGGTCCACAAGAGGCTGGGGGAGCTCATGCAACAGACCAAGGAGAAGCTTGGCAGCAATGTGGCCAATGGCCAAGCTACAGGAAGTGGATCACCACATGTGGATGAGGTGACTCCCTTTGAAGAGGTTGCTAGTGGACTCATCAGCAGAAAGCAGGTGGCTGGTGTCGAGGCAATGACACCTATACAACCTCATAAGGTAGGTGCCATGTGTGTATGTCATCTAGGCCTCCATCTTCACATGTTATTCTGTCAAATGTTGTGGTACAGTTGTCTGGGGTACTTCTGACCCCTCCATGAGTACTACATTAATGCTTCCCTGGAAACGTCCATCACATGTTGTGCATCCTACAAAGTCCAACCTTACAGCACATATTACTCTATTCATATTGTTTTACTATGACAATACATCTGTTTGTGACAAATGCCTGCAAGCTGCATGTCACTGACACACTCACAGTGTTATGCTTGTGGATAGTGCATTGTGGAAAAACATTCTGGCTCACATGGAATGTCTCCAAGTAGTGGAAGAGGTCAGAGTTATCCATTTACTTGCCCTGTTGTCCAGTGGACTTGGATGAGTGCCATTGTAAGTGAGAAGTCACATGTGGGTGTGTTCCAGGCAGGAGTTGCAGTGGTTGGACATGAGATGTTTAAGTAATGTTCTTTCCACATTAAGAGTGTTTATTGTTCAGTGATTCACGTGTACACTGATCATGTCTATGTTGCACTCTTCTTACAAATAGTTGAGATGCATGTAGGTGTGGGTAACCACAGATGTGGACTTAGGCAATGTGGCAAGGGGATGATGGGTTTTTTGCAACACTAATGCCTGCAAGCAGGTTTGCACAGCAGAAGTGAATGTGATACTTCCACATGATGCAAGTATGCCAAGTTGAAGTAGAATGTACTGTGGATATGTGGTTATGTGGTTATGTGGAACACCAAGTCTGGCACAATAATCTCACAGAAGGGTCTCATCAACTGTGGCATTGGCGATTGTTTGGTAAGTATTTAAGGTGGAGTCTTCCAGTCGTCTCCGTGTTCCAATCAAGACTTTAGAGCCATTATAGGAATGTAGGGTACTAATAACCAGATACTGCGTGGAATTTGGACAGGATGTCTATGGGACTGGATTATCCACAGAGATGAATGTCAGATAAAGACGGTCAGAGATCCCCACAGTTGTGTGCTCAGCACCCCAGAGCTAAAGCTGGGATTCTGTTTAGGCATTGAAACTGATTGACAGCTATGGCCTGCAACAACCCTAATGTGTCAGTAAGATGAACCAGGTGAGACAGTATAGTAGGTGTTAGGGTATGTTTAGGTCATGGAATGTCCTTGCATGGGACTTGATTTGTTTATCACCAATAATAGCTGAATGTTGGCCAGTGGTATACTTACCAAAGATACTCACTTTACACTAAAAATATGCACTGGGGCACACACCATCTACTGGCAAAGTAAAAGGAGAGGGCTTCTAAGTTTTTATTATGAAATACAATTTAACTGGACAACTCTTTTGCCATAACGTTTCATGAACCTACCTAATATTATGACCCTCCTAGAGTGGATCTGTACTATAGACAGGCACACATATTGTATAGCCACTATTTATCAATCAATCAATCAATCAATCAAATAACATGTTTATTTTGAATCATAGAATTTTCATTTTAACAACGTTCACAATATTATATAAAAACATACTATTGTTAAAACGTTAATAAAATGATGCATATATTATTTAATCAAACGAATCACAATTAAAAATGACATTGTCATAAAAAAGTGTTAAAAGCAAATTGACGTACAAGGGGCTAACCACACAGGGTATGTAACATGGCACCCAAGTTACATTATATTAAGTTTAATATACCACAACCAGAAAGAGATTGCGACCATATATTAAAATTGTTGCTCTTGACCATAAACTCTAACTTCATTCATTCCCAAAAAATGCTATCAAATAAGTCTTGATGGCCTTAAATCAAATCTTCAGCAACTAATATTTTTGTATCCACGTTATTAAAATAAATTTGCTGAAACCGAAAATAACGTAATTGTTCTTTCCAAGAAGAGAAGAGGTAAGAAGAGCTGCATGTGAAGAATGTACACCATACGATAGTGCAAGCTGTCTCAGCCATGGCCAGCCTTCTCAATCTCAAATAAAAGGACAAAGTACAAGGAAATGCAAAAGGTTTTCAACAAGAACCTTGGTGATATTTATCGTTTGAATTGCTTAAAGTTCACACAAAAAAACGTCCAACTTATTTTGAATGCAGTACTTTCACATACAAGGGCTCTATTTTGTTAATCTATGACTCAATCTGCAGTTCGCATTTAATGGTAAAATACTGAGACAGCATGCTACTCAGCTAGAGAATGGCTACAATGTCTCTGACTGTCTATTCTTTATACGCTTCCTTTAAAGAATGTTTCATTGACCATTTAACATCCGCAGAGGTCGAAGTGGGCGGGAGCAGTAGGGAGCAGTGCTCCCATACTTTTTATTTTTAAATGTCACTGTTCCTATACTTACATTTTAAAAATAAACCGTTCTGCAATGGTTTCGTTTTAAAATAAAATTGTAGGAAGAAGTTGAAGCTTGCACTTCAGTGCACTGCACATTCCCATAAATAGCAGGTGTGTTACTTTGTGGGGTTTGGATTGTGTGTGTAAGGGGGTGCAGGGATGGGGTTTGTGGGGAGTGGGGCAGACCAGCAGGGAACATAGTTCCACTACTTCTTTTCGTACACTTTGACCACTGAACATCCGGGTCATCCCCAATAAGTGGTGCGTCCACTGCATATGATATGTTTTTACTATATGCCAACCACAACAAGACTCTGGCACCAGGAAGGGACATACAATGGATTGTCATCTTTTGGTGATCAAACAGAAAGTGTGAATGCCAAAGCTTTGTCCAGTAAAGTAATGGACTGAGGTTTGCTCAGGACTTCAACCCCCAAACAACTAACCCCAGCTTCAGCGTGACACCAGTTACCTTGTGGCAGAGGTGATGTGGCCTTCCAGGCATTGTTCTCCTCTTGTAATAGAGGTAATAGATCTTCATAACCCTAGTTTCCATTTCCATACAGTGCTGCTCTTAGTGCCTTTGCTCTATTCTACATACCTCAAGAGCTAGTTTATCACCTTGTCCCTGGGTCAATTGAAAAAAGAACAAAGAGCTCCCATCTGCAGTGAAAGGATAAGCAGGCTACTTCGGATCTGAACTCACAGTCTAGCACTGCTAGACAAACCAATAACGAGTTAATCACACTGATTCACATTCTGGAACTTTTCAGACAGAAGGTGGGGACTCAATTCCCATTTCTGTTTCCTTCTCTCAGGGCAGACAATACACTTAGGATGTCATTCAGAGTACGACAGTCTTTCTTTTATGAAATACTGCTAGAGGAAGTTAACATCTCCGCTAGTGGTATTTCTAAAAATCTGCAAGATTCAGAGATTACCACTGAGAGCGAATATATTTCTAAAATACCTCTGGCCGTGTAATAGAAATGCTATCTCCAATGGTGGTAACCTAAACCATACGTGTTAAACATTCTTGTATAGCCATTTCCACCTTCAGTTTGAATGTTCAAATTGATTATCTGCAGTAGGGATTCATATCACTACTATGCATCATGTTTATACCCAAATGGGCAAATACTTGTCTTTGTATGTATTACCTGGGGAAAGTGGTGACAGGGGGCCTCAGAGATGTGCACACTTTCATCAGCTCGCCATAGCTCTTTACGAAAACCTGTTTTCACTGTATTGAAGGATAGCATTCTGAATGAAGCAACAACTAGGAATTAAAATTAAAAGTCATTTTTGAAGTCGCTAGAGGACATGATGTCTGTGCATAGAATTGCCCAGCTCGGAGAACCGAATGGTATTACACTTACCTTAATTATACAGGCCCCATGTCCGGGGATGCCTTTAAATCACGGGACTCTCTCAAGTCATTCATTTAAGGACCCGAAGACTTCTTCAGTTACTTATTATAATATGTCTGCATCATGCACCAGGTGCTTCATGTTTTTCTTTCGTTCATCTTCAAAAGTAATTTCCATTTTCAGCAGTAGCACACCCACGCCTCTATTGCTATAGTTACTGTGTGCTCCCGATTTCTCCATAAAAGGGTTCCAATGGTTACAAAATTCAGTTCCCTCATTTTGACACAAAGCCCTTGTAAAAATCATATCAAGCCGATTCTCAGATCGTAGCTCTGACTCCTAATCAAACAACATATTACATGTCATTTGTATTTCAAAACCCATTAAATATTGTATGGCAAGCCTGCTTGGAACCTACATACCAGGGAAATCTGAGATCTAAACCTCTCAACCTTGCAGCGTTTGTATGTTTCCTTAAGTGTCTGCACGCTGTTTTACTCAGTGCTTTAAGTGGGGTAAGAAACTGAGGGGGCCCCTCATTTGGGGGCGTGGCCTAAGACATGATGGGCGTGGGCTAATTAGTGGGCGGGGCCTACAGCCTACAGACTTCAGTGACAGATCCTACTGCTTTTTACAGTGGTGGCATGGAATTTTTGTGACTCTAAGGCAGGCTTCAGGACAAAGCATGCAACACATTGATCTGTCTATACAGTGGACTGGTAGGTGATTACTTTAATTGGACTCAGACCAATCCACTGAACTGACCGCTACTTGACTCTGACGAGCACTCTTGCCGGGACAACTCTTAGGTGAACCGCCAGTGAAAGCAAGTGGCAGAGTGTAACACCATCACACAGCATCTGCTGACAATTTGGGGTTGAGTTACCATTCACAATTATTCAATTTTTACATTTCAACATCTTTCCTTGTTGTGCTATTTGCATGTTTTGTATTTCCCTGTGATGTCATTGTTATGTGAATTAATATTTTTGAAACTTGAAAAATAGTACACATATTTTTGGTCATAGAATGTTGGCAAGTATGCGATCCTTCTCGCATGCGAGGGAACAAACAGTAGAAAGTTTGGAGCAAAGAAAATAAATGCTCGCACGCATTTTCTTTCATTTATTTGCTATGTTCCAAACATTCTGCTGTTTGTTCCCTCGCATTGTGCGAGAGAACGAGCAGAATGTTTGGAACAAGGACAATAAATGAAAGAAAATGCGCGCGAGGCTCGCACGCATTTTCTTTCATTTATTTTCTCTGTTCCAAATTTTCTGCTGTTTGTTAAAAAGGAAAATAAATGAAAGAAAATGCGTGCGTGCGTGCCTCGTATGGTGGTCGTCGTAGCAGATTCCAGTGGCAATGCAGGTAAGATATGTCGAACCCTCCCGGACTCTAACTTCCTCTGGTAACCCTCGCGAGGGGTTGCCAGAGGAAGTTAATTTCCAAGGTGCTCTTCCGGCAGCACTGGAGCAGGCAGCTGTGACTGGCAGAAGTGTCAGCCAGTCACAGCGTGCTCAAGCTGTGACTGGCTGGCAAGTCTGTCAGTCACAGGCTTGCCTGACTCTGCCATGCCTGACCTCTTGATGGGCGGCCGGCGGCTCATCTTCCGTCGCGTCCGTGGCGGGAGATGCACCTGCCGTGGCTTGGTGGGATCGGGGGGCCCCAGCAGGGCCCCGGCTCAGTCTCACTTTTTGGAGCATGCCGGGGCCCGGCACCGGCAGGCCCCGGCCCACTCTAGGCACTGGTTTTACCCCAAGGCAATATTAGATCCTGCCCTTTTGGTGAAATGACGTCCCTGATAGCAGTCTTAAATTCATTGATACTAATTTTTCAAACCGTTGTGCATACGCCATATGATTGTCTGTACTTTTCACATCTTCTCTCTAAAAGAGTGTGAGTCAAACGCAAGCATGAACATATATATATATACATATATATATATTTAATGTTATAGTTTAATTTTAAACTTTTCATTTTTCTCAGATTTTACAGGGTTTCCCTTTCAGTTTGTGGCAGGTTTGTCAAGAATTAGTATTTCCTGTAGGAATTGGCATATCGTGAGGATAAGTTTGTTTGATTTGCCATTGAGCATCGCCGTCCATCTTTCTTCTGCCTTCATCGTCTTTTCTGCGATCTTATAGTAAGCACCGAATCTGGTTCTTTGTTCAGAGAGATTGTTGCATTACTTGAGGAGATGGAATAGTGTTTCTGATTTCTGTGTCTCTGAACAGAATCGGCAGAAATGTTCTGTTGGTGGGATTTGTCTTATTTTTGCTAGGTAGAATCAGGTTGGTATGATGTTCATCCGGATTTTCAGATATATTGATCGCATTTTGTTGTCGGGGAAGATGGTCAAGTAGGCTGGGAGTTTGTTGATTGATTTTATGTCTATTTTACATTGTATGTTCAGTCTGTATTTTGTTTTTTCTTTGGTGGTTTTTATCCAATCATTTCTCATCAGCTTTACTTTTGCGTGTTGTGGGCGCAACGTGAGCATTTCATGATAGATGTCTTCAGTTGTCATCAGTCGTTCAAGGTTGTATTTCCACTTGTCGAGGGTTGCGTTGTTCATTGCTCTGGGGTGAGATCTTAGAATTTGGATTGCCGGTGTTTTCTTGTCCGTAAGCAGCTTGCAGTATAAGTCGAGGTATTTCCACAGGACAATTGAGCCGATTGATTGCACTGCTACTTCGTGTCTGATTCTGGGCAGAGGAAAGGAGGGTGGCAGTTGCAAGACTATTGTTGGTATCACTTTTTGTTTGTAATATGTTGTTATGGTTTTGAATGAGTATTTTCCGTACTTTCGCTGGATCACGCATCCTTGCCTCGCCAGTGATTGGATCTTTTGTTCCAATTTCGTTGTCCGTTCTTTTTCAGATTTGGATTGATTTATGTGGATCCCCAGATATTTGAATGTGGTTACTACGTCTAGCTGATTGTCATTTAGGTACATTTGTTGTTGTTTTTCTTTTTTGTTGGATGTTCTGCTAAATTGCATGATTTTCGTCTTCTTTGTGTTGATTGAGAGTTCATTGAACTTCATGTATTGGTCTAGTTGTGAAAGACTGTTTTGAAGGCCTGAGGGTGTCTTATCCAACAGGATGATATCGTCTGCGTATGTCATGATTTTTACTGGTATTGAGTTGACCTTTGGAGGATTTAGGGCATCCGGTTGGAGATGGGTCTTGATGTCTGCAGTGAAAAGGTTATAAAACGTGGCTGTTAGGGGACATCCTTGTTTTAGTCCATTGTCAGCAAATAGTTTCAGTGTTGTATGGCCTTCCCTTGTGAGTCTTATTGTTATTGAGGTGTTTGAGTAGAGTTGTTTAATTGGCCCCAAGATGTCGTTTGGGCATTTCCATTTTACGAGTTTGTTCCATAGTTTTTGTCGGGAGATTCCATCAAAGGCCATATGCAGGTTTTTGAAGGCTGCATACATTATTGTTTTGTTGTGAATTGCTTTGTGTTTAATCAAGTTCAGCAGAAGTAGATTGATGTTTGTACCCACGTTTGGAGTGAAGCCAGTTTGTCTGGTTGCGAATCGGTGTGTCTCAGTTGCCCATTGGTTGAGTTTTTTCAGAAGAATGGATGCAAACAGCTTCCCCTGGGGGTCTAGTAGTGCAATCGGGTGGAAGTTTGTCAGGTCGTCTCTTGGGCCTTGCTTGTAGGTGGGCACTAGAGTTGCGGTTCTCCATAACGAGGGTATCTGGTTGAGGTTGTTTATGAGTGTCATGATGTTACTCATAAGGTTGGCCCATGAGTGTGGGTCTTTCTTGATCACTGGGTTTGAGGTCCCTTCGGGGCCCGGAGCACGAGATATGCTGAGTTTTTGTATCATGTCTAGGATGCCTTGGTGGTTGCAGAGTACTGTCCACTTTGTCTTCTGTGTCTGTGGTTCTTTTTCGGTTTCTGAGGGCTGGGCTTTATATATCTTCCTGTAGTGTTGGATCCATCGTTGTTCTGTCACATTTCCAGTGATTTTATGTTGGTAGGCTGAGTTGTTGTTCAGTAGGTTCCATAAGTCTCTGAGGTTGTGTGTTTTTTAGGTTTCTAGAATTGCCTCTGCGTCCGCTTGTAGTAAAGTCATACGATGCGTTTTGATCCAGTTGTTGTAGTTTTGTTTTGCCGCTTTCATTTTTGTGAATGAGTCTTTGTCTTTCCTTTTCTTTAGTTGTTGCACAGTGTTTCTCAGCGTCCTTTTCCTCTCAGTTAACTCCTTGTTATAAGGGTGTAGATGTGCCTTCGTGGTTTGTTGCGTCGTTTGCTTGTAGTAAGGTAGGAGTAGCCATTGACAGTTTAATTTCTGGTCGTCAGGCAAGGTTGTTTGAAGAAATTGTTTTGTGAGCGTGGTTGTTGGTTGTTGAGTTATGCATAGTTTTCTGCCAGCTGTGCAGACTTCCAGTGGGATAGTTCGATGAATAGGGGTTGTCGCAGAATATTTCGTCCGTGTATGACAAGCTGGTTGTGGTCGCTCTTTGATGTTTTTACTATGCTGGCTGTTTCTACTGTGGCTCTAAGTTCTTTTGATAGGTAGATGTAGTCGATGATAGCGGACGATTTGCCTCGAGACCAAATTGGTAAGATCTTATTTGTCTTGTCCGTAGGGTAATCAATGAGTGAGAGATTAAGAATGTTGATTTCTTTTGTCTATCTTTTAGCACGTGTTGTTAGTTCTTCGTTTGGAATGGGTTGTCCTTCTTTGTGCCATAGGTGAAAGTTTAGATCGCTGCATGGTATTTATTTGAGTGTTGTGTGCTTGGTGATGAGTATGTCCATTGTTAGGAAGACACCACCCAGGAAGGTTTTGTTGTTTATTCCAGCGGGGTTCCAATAGAGGTTCATGATCGAGAATATTCTTTCTTGTTGATGGTTTGCGAAGTCAGGATTTGGGCTTCCTTTAATTTTTATGACAGTGTTTTGTATCCACAAGTTGATATTTGTGGTTTGGAGTACGGACGATTCTGGGTCAATCTTGATTAACCTTAGTAGGCCTGATGATGGTCTTCCTTTGGGTCTTGTTGGTGCTGGGTTGAGGAAGGCTAAGAACCGGTTGCAGCACGGAATGTCAGACAGCCAGGTTTCTTGGAAGCAGAAGATCTGATACATTTCAAATTCAAGTGATGGGTCGTTGAACAGGTGGGAATTTCCCCTCGTTTGCACGAGCACATGGTCCAGATGTTGATTGGATCGGTTACTGGTTATGAAATGCTACTCACGCTTGTTTCAGTTGAGTAGTCTAGGCTGTCTTCTGAAGCATACTGTCGTCTGATCGGGTGATCATTGTTGTTGTGGGTGTTGTTGATGTGCTCACTTTCAGGATTTTGTTTGAAAGGCTGCGTGGAATATCCGGGAGGCGTGGGTGCGAGGTCATTGTTTGTATCAGAATCTTGCACCTTTTGTAACTTCTTAGAGTATTTTTCTAGCTGGGTTGATGTGAAGGCTTTCCTTTGATTTTCCGTTGTGTTGGTGTCTTCTTTTTTGGGTGTCATACTGGGCCTGCAACTGAAGCCAAGTTTGTATAGTGTCTCTTTCGTTGTTAGAATCTGTTCCATGGTTGTTTTGTCACGTAGTTTTAATAATATTTTGTTGCATTGTTCATCTTCAAAGAATACCAGCTCGATGTATCTGGAGCATATTTGGTTCAGGTTCGGGATTGCTTGAAAGAGTATTAGGATGTTCGTTCTATTCAGAACCCAAGGAGATGGTCTGTAGATGATGTTTTCTATCTACACGCTGCGGTTTTCTGTTTGTCGAAATGGGTTCAAGAATATTGGTTGGGATGGATCTGTGGGTTCTCTTTGGTTTTTCGTGCAGGATCTTTCTTGCACTGATCGGGTTATAGAGTATCTTGTTCCGGTGCTACTCCTTGTTTCATTGGATAGTGAGATCGAGGAGATTTCATCATATGTTGCATGGTTGTTTGTGTCGGTGATTGAATCTGTCATTGATCTGTCTGAGATTTCTTCGCACAAGAGGGTGCAGCTGACGGAATGACTTGGTCGATATTCGTCGATGATTAGTAGACTTGAATCATTGATTTGTTTTTTTTCTTTCGTGGTTTCTTGTGTTGGTAGGTCCTTGTGCGTTGTTAGGTTGATTAAGTCATCTATTTCCAGGCTTTGTTCCTTGTGTATTATTGCCATGGCGGCTGTCAGTTTTTTGCATGCATATTTATGTCTGGCACTGATTGTATGTGTTGATTTGGTATGGGTTTATTTGCTTTTTTTGGGTGTTTTTTCTGTGGTGGGCTTTGGTATTGACAGGTTTCGTAGAAACGCTTTTGAGTCTGTTTGTTTTTGCATTTGTTTGGTTGTCTTTTTGGCGGGTTCTTTGAGAGTTGTCTTTGCCGGGCCAAAGATCTCAAAGATGTTATTAGCAGTTGTGTTTTCTAAATCGTCTGTTAAATTTGCTTTTTCTTTGTGGTTGTTCGGGGGATTTGCGATTTATTCGATGAGGGAAGCAATGCTGTGAGTGAAGTGTGTCTTTGTTGGTCGAGGTTCAGTTTTTCTGGTATCATGCAGATGGGTGTAAAGTTGTCCGTGTATTCTTTTGGCATGCTCTGTGGTGTAGGTGTTTTTTGTTGTTGGCTTTCGATCCATGCAATGAGTTCTTTGGTTAATTGGGTTTTTTCCTCTCTGTCTCCTCGTGCTGTCTCAAATAGTTTTTGTTGCCAGATGCGAGACTGTTCGGCTTCGGCGTCTAGGCGTTTTTCTATCGTAGTTATAAAGTCTTCTGTGTGTACTTGTTTAGTATGTATCATTGCCAGTAGTGTTGCTTGATCTCGTATATTGTCTTTAGTTGCTTCATGTAGTTTGAGGAAGGGTATCATGGATTGAGAGACCACTTCCAGCAGCATGTTTTGGAGTTCTAGCATGGTTGTTGGTAGTCTCTGGTTATGGTTGTCGTCATTCAGGGCACTTTTCTTTTTGGAGTCGCCGATTTTCGGTGTTGGGCACATTGTATCATTTCCCTGTACTGGGGTGTGGAAGGATTCTTCGGCATCATACGTAAATTGCATCGTTTTCTGTACCTTTTTTTATTTTCGGGTGCGGTGGCTCTCTGCTTGACCTTTGTTTCTCGCAATTCTGGGGATTGGTGTTTTTAAACAAAGGCGTAGAGGTGCAGTTTGGTGTTGCTGGGGGTGTTGGCTCACCAAAGATTTCTTTCCTTCTTTCCGCACTATTCATGATGGATTCTATTTCGGTAATGTCCAAGGATAAGCCTGCAGCCTTGCCTGTTGCTGCGTTCAGTTGGTGATGTGAGGATTCCTTCAGTAAATTTTGCGCTGTGTGGGCTTGTAGCCATTGTAGTTTTGCTTGTCTCGCCTTTTCTTTTTTTTTCATCCCAGCTGTTAGTGCTCCTGGAGTCTGGGTTGAGCTTGGTTGTTTCAGTGATTCGTCGTTTATGGAGATCGTGTTTTGGTGCAGTTTTTTGCTATTACTTCTGCAATTGGATTGTCTGTTTTTGGGTTGGTTTGTTTGGCGTTGCAGGGCTCGTTTGTGGGCAGCAGTGATGAGTTTGTCTGGATTTTAGCGGGGTTGGGCTCTGCTGGTATCTCACTTTGTTGATTAGTTGTTTTTGACATCTCGTATTGAGTTTCAATTTGAGTTTTCTCTTGTTGGTTCTAGTTTTTGTCCATGTGAGCTTTAGGGCTTATTTTCTGACTTGTTTTACCCTTATTTGGTGGTTGCAGAGTTTCAGTTAAGTCCCAATTGATTGGGATCTGCAGTTCTTGAGTGCTTAACTTTTCTGGTGGGGGCGTTGTGTTTCTCCGGTACGTTTGATCTGGGTGTTTCTTTGGATCCCATTCTAATTGGGATGGAGCTTTGTGTAGGTTTTGTGTAGTAAACTCTACCAGCTCTTCAGGTTGTTTGTCTGGTTCGTGCTTTGATATGTGTATTTCTGAGTTGCTTTGGAATGATCGATTTTCAGAAGCAGGTTTGTTGGACTTCTTCTTTTGGAATGCTTGTTCCATCGTTGTTTGTGAGGCGTCTACAGCAAGCTTTCCTCTTAATCTTGTATTTGGGCCCGTCGTCTTTTTTTTTTTTTCATTCTGGTAGATGAGCGGGATCAAAGGGGGCAGGGCCCCTGCAGTCTCCTGTGCTCGCGTTGATTCAACTGTCCTTATGGTGAGGGTTGTCTGTTGTTGAAGTGCCAGTTGGTTGGTGGTCAGTAGGATCAAAAGGGGAGAGGGCCCCTGCAGTCGTCTGTGCTGGGGCAGCTTCGAGTGTTCTTGAAGAGGGATTTTTCTCTTGGTGCAGCATTGGGAGGTTAGTGCTTGGACAGGACAAAGGGGAGAAAGCCCTGCAGTCTCCTGTACGGTGGTAACTTCGGGTGTTCTTGTGGAGAGATTTTTTTCTCGTGCAGCACTGGGAGGTTAGTGCTGGACAGGATCAAAGGGGAGAAAGCCCCTGCAGTCTCCTGAACTGTGGTAGCTTCGAGTGTTCTTGTGGATCGAGTATTTCTCTTGATACAGCACTGTGTGGTAAGTGCTGAACAGGATCAAAGGGGAGAAAGCCCCTGCAGTCTCCTGTACTGTGGTAGCTTCAAGTGTTCTTGTGCAGGGAGTGTTTCTCTTGATGCAGCCCTGAGCGGTTGGTGCTGGGCAGGATCAAAGGGGAAAGGGCCCCTGCAGTCTCCTGTGTTCTTGTTGGTTTGTGTGGTGCAGTTTGTCTCTTTTTTCAGCACTGGTTGGGCAAGAAGAAAGGGGAGAGGTCCCCTGCTGTCTCCTGTGTTGTGGTATCTTCAAGTGTTCTTGAATAGAGATTTCTCTCTGATTGTGGCACTAGTAGGTTGATGCTGGGCAGTCTCTGTTGCAGCACTATTTGAATAATGCTGGAAAGTGTTCATGAATATAGCTTCTCTCTGCTTGCGGCACTAGTAGGTGATGCTGGGCAGTCTCTGTTGCAGCACTATTTGAATAATGCTGGAAAGGATCGGAGGGGATTGGGTTGGGGTTTATTGTGGGCAGATTTAGTTCTTGTTGTAGCACTTGTGCGATTGTGCTGATAAGGATCGGAATGCAGAAGGTGCTTGCTGTCTCCTATGAATTAAGGCAGCAGGGTATTGGTATATTATGTTCCTTTTTGTGTTAGTCGCGTATCTCAGGGATATAAGAGCGGCTCTGGGAAGGATCAGGGTAGGAGGTCCCCTGTGGTCCATTGTTTGTTGATGATGTCACAAGGGACGTTTATTGGGCTCGCCATGTGGTTTGGCGTGCTTTGAGGATTCCAGGGGGTTGCTGTTTGCTCGTCGTGCAGGCGTTGAGCAGTGTTCAGAGTGCAATTCAGGGGGCAAGGGCGTGCTGTGTGAATTTGCAAGCGTCACACAGCAGGAGGCTCACTCGATTGCAGACTTGTGTCTCATCTGTGCGGATGGAATCACAGGAATCCAGTGAGTAGGGGCGACTTCTTCAATTGCTGCAGGCGGATGGGGAAGGGCGCATGGATTGAGGTAAGTGGAGCAAGGTGGGTGCTGTTCTCCTATGGGGTTGGAGGGGGGTGGCCAGTCCGGGGATGTGTGGGGAGGGCAGGGGCTCACAGGTAGGGTTAGAGCAGCGCATGGGGGATGCAGTGAGAGGGTACGGGTGGCGTTGCTGTGCTCCTGCAGGGGTGATGGGGGCGGGGATGGCGGGTGACGAGGAATGAGCAAGGAGAGAGGGATTTCCTTGTCACTCACCGCAATATTGTGGGTTGAGGATGGAGGATCTCCTGTAGGATGAGAGCAGCAAGGGGGAGAGAGTCGGTATGAGAGCACAGGTGGAGTTGTTGTTTTTCTTGCGGGGATGGTGGGTGACGGGGACAGGGAATGAACAGGGAGAAGGTGATGTCCTTGTCACTCACCACAAAGTCTGAATGGTATCGTAGGAGAGAGTTGTGGCAGTGTGCTATGCGAGTCCAGGCAGCAGTTGTTTTTCTTTGCGAGAATCCTTCTGGTGATCCTTGAGGACGGAGCGACGCTGCAGAGCCTGCAGAGCCTAAAGACCAAAAGACTCTGCAGCAGACTCCACGGCCGCTCTGCGGCTACCTGGGTATTTTAACTCAAAAACAGTAGCAGTAGAAAGAGGACAATGAAGGAGGTTTCAGGTGCCTCTTGAAAACTGGAACAAAAGCTGTAGAGTCTTCCTCTGAGTCTGACCAAAAGACTCTGCAGCAGACTCTGCAGCTGCTCCGTGGCGTCCTGGGTAATTTAAATCGAAAACAGTAGCAGTAGAAAGAGGACAATGAAGGAGGTCTTAGGTGCCTCTTGAAAACTGGAGCAAAAGCTGTAGAGTCTTCCTCTGAGTCTGACCAAAAGACTCTGCAGCAGACTCTGCATCTGCTCCGTGGCTTCCTGGGTAATTTAAATCAAAAACAGTAGCAGTAGAAAGAGGACAATGAAGGAGGTCTTAGGTGCCTCTTGAAAACTGGAGCAAAAGCTGTAGAGTCTATCTCTGAGTCTGACCAAAAGACTCTGCAGCAGACTCCGCAGGAACATATATTGAAAACAACTATACCCGAGAAGACACATGGAAAACTGCTGTGACGTTTCATTCCTGCTTCATCATCAAATTTGTGTTCTCGTCGTCAAATGCCCAATACAAGTGTTTCATGTTTGTGAACAACTGCCGTTCTAATGATAGTCGTATATTTTGAAACGAAAAAAGGAAAAACAATGTGGTGCCTTTCAGATATTGACTGAAAACATTTCCCATGTCCTATGATTTGTAATTAAATACATAGGGTCTTGAAGTGAGTTTGGCACTAACAGTTAAATATGAGGTATTTCCGTATCCCATATTTATTTATTAAGGGCCTCTGGTTACATTTAAATCCATTTTGCACTAATACATTGACAATATATAAATAACAAGTTGAGTTAATATCATAATGATTAAAAGAATCAAACAATATTATTGTCATTTGTTGGTGCTGTTGTTTCTTTCGTCCTTACTTTAGTTTCCCTGTGTGTCCCTCTAATATGTATGCATTTTATATGTATTATTTCTACTAACACAAGTGTGTGTGTGTAAAGATTTGAATTGCTACCTTTTTATTCCATGTTTAATGTTACTCAAAACTCTCATAAAGTAGCATTTTTTATTTTACTATCGGAAATTACCAGATACAAAATATTGTACTTTTATGGTGCATGCTGCAACCATTGCCTATATGAATGTATTATAAGGTTCCTCTACCAACAACACCAC
The DNA here is from genome assembly GCF_040938575.1 of Ambystoma mexicanum. NCBI lineage: Eukaryota > Metazoa > Chordata > Amphibia > Caudata > Ambystomatidae > Ambystoma > Ambystoma mexicanum. The sequence continues at coordinate 593,585,087 of NC_090937.1, read as the reverse complement.
TAAAATATAATGATTTGTATACATGTTTACATTATTTAATACATTAAGCAGTCCATGATGGCTCTCCCAACAATCACCCCTAACATGTTGTTTCCAACATTATAAACTCAACCCCTTGTAGGGACTGTTTATTAAAATTAATTTAATATGTGATGTCATCAGTGATGTCATCAATGACATTTGTAATGTCATCTTTAATGTCCTGGGTGTTAGTCTTAGCAGTGCACAGTGGCGGCGTGTGTTATGGTAGGTTAGCTTACCATAACTGGCGAATTTCTGAGTTTTTTTGGTTTTACTTCTAACGATAATGTCCCTTTAACAAAGTTTTTTAATTGAATTTCAAAGGTTTTTACTAGTGCAACTTAACTATCACGTTCCTTTAACAAAGTTTTTTCAGTGAATTTCATATATTTGTATTAGTGAAACTTAACCATAACATTGATTTAACAAAGTTTTTTCAGTGAATTTCATAGGTTTTTACCAGTGCATTTCCTGCAACTGACTAATATCATAGCTACTCCAATATAGCAACATGGTTCTCCAATTTACAAAGTCTCACCTTAAAACTCTGCTATTTCCCACCTTCTAGAATCATTTTTAATACTTCTATACACGTTTTTCTATGTATTCCACAGTTATTGCGTTCATCAACATACACAAATGTCTGTCGTCATCACAGACTTTCCAGACCATTGTCACGCGACCACACACTTGCGCACGGCATGATGATGTGACCGGAAAATGAGTCCGCCCTTCGCAATCGGGTCTCTGATTCGCAGACAGTTTGGAAATGGATTTTCAACTCATCTAGGAACTTTCAAGCTCAATAGTTTCCCCTTGCACAGCTCCTTCACCTATTCTTACTCATTATCCATTAATCTTGTACAATATAGTACAGAGCACATACTTGGAAGAATATTAGCAAAACTGCTATTTATCTTAAAAATGGCATCAGCTATTGCCATCTCTCCTCCCCAACAGCCCCACCACCTCCACCACCAGCCTGAGGACCTACACAAGAAAAAAAAGCGCAGTACTTACAAAGACAATGAAGAGGACCAAGAAGACTAGGTACAGGAAGTGCCTACCTCTAGCACCCAGACATAATCATGGGTTTGGCAATTCTTTACCACTGTTGGTAATGTACCAAAGATGGAAGCTACCAAAGTGAAATGCACTCAGTGCAACATTGTACTCAGTCGCGGATTACGTGGGCAGTACTCCTATTGGACCACCGCCATGCGCCCCACACCAAATCCAACCACTGCAATACTCTCAGAAAGGTTGTTCCTTTCTTAGCAAGTAGTAGGCTGTCTTCCTCCACCTCGTCTTCCTCAACCAATATTGTAACCCCACAGCCTACTTCTGTGGGACACAAAATCCCACCAGCTACCTTACAAGTGATAAAAGAGACTGCTGATCGATATCGTTTGAAGACAACACTACTCTGTATAAACTGCAACACACCACTCTGCAGTGGGGAGCAATTTCGAAGTGCTTATGAAGTTTAAATCAAGGAGCATGGGAAACACTGCCCCCTGCCTTAAATGTAACATACGCGCAACATCTTCCCCTGCCCACCTGCCCCTTCTTATTAGTGCTTGCGCCTCTTCCCCCATTTCCCTCCCCACCTTGCTTTCTGACCGCTCCTGACATTTATTTTTAGAAAAAGGTTCCTTTAGGAACCACATTTCACAGTAACAAATAGAAATAAATACTCAATCTACTTTACATTTCTCATTAAAGTAGATAGACTCAATAAGATTTTCCAACATTTCCATTAGCATTTTCTGTTGTGCTAATGGGAACAATGTAGCGTTTATCCCCGATTCAAGTGGCTGGAACAGGGGATAACAGCTGGCAATTATCATCCAAAGTGAAGCAAGGGCAGATAACGAGGACTCCGGACCATTATCCTCGTCCAACCCCTGCAACGGGGGATGAAGGCCATTACCACCCCGGGTTGCAAAAGCAGAAACCTGGGCGCTAAAAAAAAGGGATTTCCTTCCTACAATGGGACGCTGCCGAAATAAGGTAAGTGGAGGATGAAAAAATAAATAAAAAATGGGATGGAGGGTGGGGAGGAAGATGGCGGCGGGGAGAGTCAGCCATCAGGCAGCTTGGAACACAGCCTTGTACCAGCGGTTCAAGCCTGCGTTCCTAGCCACCTACTTGGCTAGTTCCCCCACCCAGCGTGCTAATGTACAATTTTATATTAAGGAAAAATATAAAACGACAGAAACAATTTTCTGTCCAACATACTTTTCTATAGCATACAATAAGGAACATAATCGATGGACCTTTATAACTATCCATGGTTTCCACAGTTCCCTTTCCGTGCCATAGATCATTAAAAGAGCCGGATGGCATGTACACACCATCACACAGGGCAGCCCTTATACCCGTTTTACTTTTATTTTTGTAACACTCCCTCAATGCCTATTTTCAAACAGTCACACATCCATACACCAATCACTTCTAAAAAAAACTGTACGTATAACCCTAGGACCACATTAAGCTCCCGTGCACCAACTGCCACAATCTTTTAAAAAACATTTGTGTCTACATTTCCCTTACTTATACAAAAACATGTACACAATACTCCTATAAATGCACACATGCATTGTGTATTGAGAGAAGTGCATAAATAGAATGGGCAGTACAGATAGGGAAATGTTCATGAGAACCCAGGAAAGAAATACCAAGGTATGCCAAGGTGGAACACCACTGGGTAACTACTGGAACAGAGGAGGATATCTTAGCTCTGACTCCGAATCAAACAACATATTACATATCATTTTATTTCAAACCCATTAAATATTGTATGGCAAGCCTGCTTGCAACCTACATACCAGGGAAATCTGAGCTCTAAACCTCTCAACCTTGCAGCGTTTGTATGTTTCCTTAAGTGTCTGCAAGCTGTTTTTCCCCAAGGCAATATTAGATCCTTCAATCCTCTGATTCTGTTTCCAATTCCCTGTTAATAATATATATATATATATATTTTTAAAACACGAGTTTCCCCCTCACGTAGCATTTCAGAAGTGACAAACATAGAGCTAAGAAACCAGGTTTTTTGGTGTAAGGCCGTTCTACATAAATCTTGTACCATTCTAAAATCCAACTTACTTACTGCCTCAATGACATCACTTTCTATATACAGCTAACGCATTGCACGCCTATAGTTTCTCATTTTAGTCAAGGATATTTGATGGAGCTCTACTTCCCTTTTATTTTTATCAATGTTGAATTTGACTGATGATTATTAAGTGATGAATTTCGATACTGATTTCAGATATTTAGTTGAGTGTAATGATTACATTGATTTGTGTTGTGTTTTGTTGAGCCATGAACTATATATATTATTCATGGATTGTGTATCCAAACAGTCTAACTGTAATCATAGTTTTTTTTATTTTTTAGTATATGCGTGTGTAAGGTTTTATTCTTAAAACCAACACAATACAAACCACAACAAAAAATAGCACGCCTGCACCATTCAGTTGTGTGATTGCAGCACACGTTGTGATATGTGCCTTTGGCAACATAAGCATGTGGTAAAATAAAAAGAAAGGGACATGATGATTCCGAGGAAATTGACGAATTTTGGGGAGAGTGATGCGCTTGTAAAGTTCATTGTCAACATTGTTTTACAGTCAAGCTGCCCAAGCAAAGGTTGATATGGAAGAACAGCTGCTCATATGCCAATTCCGCTGCACTAAACGACAGGAACAGTAACATGGGGCTGATCTCATGACTGTGGCATTAACAGAACATTGATTTACGTTTACCCTCCACTGTCAACAAAATATACAGCCTTGCCACCCCGAGTTACCTGAAGGAGAGCTTCCATGTTCTGACTGATTTGTTTATCGTTGGTAAATTCTCCTTCATTACTGTTCTGGCCTTTTGAAAGTCAAATGGCGAATGCAATGCTATATAAGAGGCATGGTTTACTTAGTTGATATTTTTTCACCTATAACCCACGGTTTCAAATGTGTATACTGTAACTACTTCTCCATTAATTTAATAGCGAGTGCACCACATATGCTATTACAAATTATATATATGGCGTTAGATCTCCCATTTGACCTTTCATAAACCTAGCAGCCACATAAATAGACAACAACGCCATTGCATTATGTATTTTGCATGCTTGTTTCAATCAATCATGTAGTCTTATTTTAATTGATGTTGCAGTTCTACCAGCACAAACACACAAACATAGCACTCAGGGACGTCATTTGGGGGTCACCAGGGGTTGCAACTGCGACCCCTGAGGTATCCCTTGCTACCCCTGTAGTCTCCCTTGCTACCCATAAAAAAGAAAATTTAAGCTCATGGGCTGTGGCGAGTGCTCTGTTTCTGGAGTGGCTGGCTTTCTTGCTCAGGCCTCTTAAAAACATGGGGTTCCAAAAGTGTAACACTTTGAGCAGTGACCCTAAATAAGAAAGAATAGGAATAACAAATGTCTTTCTGGAATTCTATACAATAATTGCTAGACTCATTAAAGGTTTGTTTCAGCCACACTTCAGCGGGTGATTCACTGATTTAGTCTGTTCAAAAACACCTCAACTCAGCCTTTCATTCTTCTGAGGTCACTAAATGAGTACCAACACAGGTTGGGTGATATTGTATGTATATTTGTTCTATATAAAGCGCTTAAGCGTAAGTGATATATGATAACACATCATTATCATTTGGCCTTGGACGTCTGCTTGTATTTACAGTAATTTGGTAATATGGGCCTATACACACTGATATTAATGATACATATGGTGATTCATTCTTGTATGAAATGTATATCACATTATAGTGATATCGTAACCATTTTTTTGTAGTGTACTTAGGGACAATCCTATGTGATACCAATTCCCATTTTTTCAAGGGGTGAAGGGTCTTGTTCCATTGCTTATCATGATGTCAGTTCTGGGTGGGGTCAAATGACATCACTTCCTGTGATGTCATCATAGGTCATGGGTTTGGGGTGATGTCACTTCCGCTACCCCTGGCCTGTTGGTGAAATGACGTCCCTGATAGCACTCTTAAATTCATTGATACTAATTTTTCAAACCGTTGTGTCAAGGAGTTCCCCCCTTCTCACCTGAGTTCAATCCTTGTTGGATTTCTTGATCGATGCCTTCTTGCGTACTGCTCAAGTCTTGAATAAGGCTGCACGAGTCTCTTCCGAGGCGTGTCACGTGATACGGCCATGTTGGGAGAAACAATGAATGCAAGCCCCGCTGTGACAAGGACCAGGATGTCCAGAAGGGGCGCGTTCTGTGGTTCATGACAGCATGCCTCCTCCGAAAACCTGTTCCACCAGGTTTGCCCGGGTGTATAAGGTGAAATCTTAAGAGTAGTCGAGGGGTCTTGAGATTAGAAAGTGGTTCCCAGGTTCTTTCACTAGGAGGATATCCTTTCTATTCAACCAGGTATTGAAGCTGACCCCGTTTATACCTGGAGTCACATGTTCGAGATACTTCATATTCCAATTGGTTGTCGACCAGTAGAGGAGGAGGTCGGTTGGATTTCCGGGAGGATTGGTGGTAGGGTTTTAATAAGGATGTGTGGAATACTGGGTGAATTTTCTTCCAAGAGTCTGGTAGACTAATCCGGTATGAAACTGGGTTGATAATTTCCTTGATGGGAAATGGACCATAGTACCGAGAGGCCAACTTGTTTGGCCGTAGATGCCGGGGTAGTAATTCCAAGGACAACCAGACTTGATCACCGATTGCATAAGAAGGACCTGGTCTCCTTTTTAAATCTGCATACCTCTTAGTCTGTTTTCTGGCCTTCTCTAAATTTTCTTTGGCCTCTTGGTGTACGTTGATGAGGGTTTCAATCCAGGAGTCGACAGTAGGTACTGGTGTAGGATGAGGGAGAACAGAGGGTAGAACTGATGGATGGGAACCTTGGCTATAATAAAAGGGGCTGAATGGTCAGAATTGTTGTAAGCAAATTCAGCCACGGGTATCGGAAGCGACCAGTCATCCTGAACCTTGGTGGTGAAACATCGAAGATACTGTTCCAGGGTCTGATTAGCACGTTCTGTGGCCCCATTGGTCTGGAGATGATAACCAGATTAGAGGGTGCGTTGGATTCCCAGAATGCGACAGAGATGTTTCCAGAATTGAGAGACGTACTGAGGTCCTCGATCAGATATGATCTTGGAAGGGAGTCCATGTAAACGAAATATGTGTTCCAGGAAGATTCCAGCAAGTTCGGACGAGGATGGTAACTTACACAGGGGTGTAAAATGAGCCATATGAGTGAACAAATCTATGGTAACCATGATGGTCGGGTACCCTTGGGAAAGTGGTAATTCCACAATGAAGTCTGTAGCAATGAATTCCCCTGGCATTGTTGGCAGCGATGGTTGCATTAGAAGACCCGCCAGTCTCTTGTTATCATGTTTGTTTTGACTGCAGACAGAACAAACTTTGATGTACTGCTGTACGTCGGTCTTCATTCCAGGCCGCCAAAACTGTCTTTGTATAAGACGGAGGGTGTTGGTTATGCCACGATGTCCGGAGGGAAGGGTATCATGACAGAGGTTTATCATTCTTTGTTGTAATTTCTGTGTAGGAATGACCAGTGCATTGTCCTTGAATAAGTATCCTTCCTTAAATCTTAGGTTCCATGGATTCTTCCTTGAAATAACCTTCCAGAGGTCAGAGGATTGGGTTTGTACTTGAATTTCTTCCAGGAGGTTGACTGCTTGAGCAACAAAGATCGTGTGGGGAAACATCTTAGGATAGGCCTTGTCTTCAGTAGTTACATAGTCAGGACATCGATATAAGGCGTCAGCAATCATGTTTTGTGATCCGGGAACATGAGTGATTTGGTATTGGGCAAAGAAGTAGGCTCAACGTGCCTGATGACTGTTCCTGCGCTCCAATGATTGTAGAATTTGAAGATTCCGATGGTCCGTGCGGACCTGAACTGGATATCTAGCACCCAGAAGTAGATGTCGCCATTCAGTGAAGGCCTGGCGGATGGCTAACAGTTCCTTTTCCAGGACGGAATAGTGTGTCTCACTGGGAGTCAGGGTTCGTGAGAGGTAAGCAATGGGGTGTTCCAGTTTATTCTCAAGTTCCTGTTTCAAGACCGCTCCTATGGCGTAGTTAGAGGCATCCGTTTCCACCAGGAATGGGCGATTTATGTCTGGTTGGGCCAGGATGGGGGCTTGCGTGAACTCTGTCTTCATTCGTTGGAATGCTTTGTCTTGCGGTGTAGACCAGATAAAGGGAGTGTCTTTCTTCAAGAGAGCAACAATCGGCTGGACAATCTCGGAAAAGGTAGAAATGAACTTCCGGTAGAAGTTGGCAAGCCCCAGGAAGGATTGAACTTGTTTCACGGAGGTTGGAGCAGGCCATGCCAGTATGGCCTTTACCTTTGAAGGGTCCATACCAATTCCTTCTGGGCTAAGGATGAATCCCAGGTAGTGAACAGAAGTAACATGAAACAAGCATTTTTCAGGTTTGGCTAAAAGTTTGTGTTCACAGAGTCGTTGCAGTATTGCCTTTACATGCTCTTCATGCTTTAGAGCAGTGGTCTTCAAACTTTTTTGGCCAGGGCCCCCCTGAGCAAAATTTGGGCAGGTCGGGACCCCCCAGAAATGTCAAATGGACAGTATATATTGCGCGCCGTCACCTGCTCCCATCAAAGTCGCTGGGCTCCCTCATCCCACTCCTACCCAGTCGCTGGTCTCTCCCCACCCCATCACACACCCAGGGCTCTCCCCACTCTGCTCCCATCACTATCCCATGGTTCCCGCCCATTGTGCTCCCACCATAGTCCCTTGGTTCCCCCATCCCGTTCCCAACACAGTCTGAGGGCCAGTGGCGGCTGGTGAATCTTTTTTAAGTGGAGGGGCATTAAGGGGAGGTTCGGGGGGGTTTCCCCCTGTGAATTTTTTTTTAAATAATAGGTTAAAATGTTGCATTGTAGAGCATACTTTTAACAAAAAATGGGTAAATAGCCAAACAGTTTGCAATTGTTGCTGGGAGTCCAGGGGGCAGGCATTGATATTTTATTTCTATCGCGCTCGTACACAAGTGTTTCAGAGCGTGACAAGGCAAGGGAGGGGAACAGAGGAGAATAAAACAGCGATCTTACTAGGCCCAGTGACATTGAGAACGCGCAAGTGTGAGGGGAAAAGTGCATGGAAGGGGGGAGAAGTGGAAAGTTCGAAGCAGAGGAGAAACAGATAAATAACAATAAATAAATAATAAAGGCAACAAACAGTGGTAGTGCAGCCAGCAATTTGCAAGTGCTACGTTTAAGGCAGCAGACAGGGTAGGTCTGATAAGTGCAGGAAGAAAGATGGTTCTCCTCAAGTTTTAGAGTGGCAGGGCGCTGTTCCAGAGGGAGGCCCCAGCCGAAGACGGAGATCTACCCCCAGCTCGTTTCTTTGATAAACGACTGACCCTGAGGGAGTTGGAGGTAGAGGAGTGAAGAGCTCGAGAGGGGAGGTATTTGCGGAGGAATAGCTGAAGGTATTTTGGACCCAGGCCCCAGAAAGCCTTGTGGACAAGGCAGAGGGTTTTGAATGATAGATGTCCGGTAAAAAGATACCATCCCTGTCCCCTGGGCCCCACTGGTCCTAACACAATGAACATGATTATGTGTATATGCAAGGCGCTGCACATTCATACAGCAATCACTCTATCATTCACATGAGCATCCATCACCATACACTCACTCATAACGCATCCATACACATGTTTAAATAAAAACAATGAACATAAACGTACCTTCTGCATTGGCCTGTGTGTGGGTGCTGAAACGGCCTGCTCCAGCTGCTCTGTCCGTATGTGCGAGGAGGCGCAGGAGCTCCCCCTCGGACATACAGACATGCAGTGCCCCAGCCAACATTTCCAATGAGCTATGCAATGCTGGCGAAGCAAAACGCCCCAGCACTTGCATGGCTCAGTGAGCATGTGCGGCTGGGGAACTAAACTGAACTGTCAAAGGGAAACAGTGTTTCCCTTTGACAGTTCAGCCAGCCCAGGAGCACTCCATTAGCTGGATAAAGCAGCTGATGGAGTGCTCACTGTTTCACTGGGCTGGCTCCTTAGCTCCTCCATAATGGGTGAGGGGCCACTGGGTGGGCGCCTCTTGCCATTATGGATGAGCCGCCAGGCTCGGACAGGCCTATAGGGCAATGCCTGTACCAAAAATGTAAAATGCTAGTTTGGGCCAATCAAAATGGGCCACCATTTTGGCCAATGTGGACCATTTTGATGAGTTACTTAACTATGCAGTTAGTAATGTTGACCATTGTTGCTGAATATATCACAATTTACTTACATTTTAACACAAAGCACCCCTTTGGGTACTATTGAAACAGTGGGCTTCATAACTACTCTGGCGGTAGCTGTGCCGGTAAAACCGGCACGGCTGCCACTGGAGTTGCATCCGGGTCTGGCACCCGCGAATGGGCAATTACTAGGTCATGCCGAGTTAGGCGGACATGATAATTGCCCTTTCGAAGGTGCCGGTAGATCCCCATTCCCATTTGAGCCCCATATGGCTCAAATGGGAATGGGGAGCTTGGATGCACCGGCACCGTTAATAACGGTGCTGGTGCATCCGACGAGCTGAGGTCAGACCTGGCGGGGGCTGTCAAGCACCCACGAGCACAACTCTTACTATGGCGGAACGGTAGCAACGGTGCCGGTAGCTTACCAGCACCGTTGTTACTGGTCCGCCATAGTAGTAATGAGGCCCAGTCTGTGACTAAAGGAATGAATATCCATTTACAACTGTGGGCCACTTTTTCATTGTTGCCTGAGACAGTTTCATGCTTCAGCCCGCCCATGTGGGCCACCCCTGCCCATTTCTTCCAATCTAAAAAAAAAAAAAAAAAAATCTTTTTTCATGCTGAGCTCTCAGGGCCCCCCTGGGATGCACCCACGGACCCCTAGGGGGTCGCGACCCACAGTTTGAATACCACTGCTTTAGAGGATCTTTGGAAAAGATCAATATGTCATCCAGATAGACAATGACAAAAAGGAATAACATGTCAGAAAACACCCTGTCCATAAAACGTTGAAAAAACGCGGGGGCATTAGCTAGCTCATAGTGACCAAAGGGTGTTCTAAAGGCTGTTTTCCATTTGTCTCGTTCCCGGACATGGATCAAATGATAAGCACCCAAGAGATCCAACTTCATGAATACTGCAGCGCCTCTCACAGCTTCCAGGATATCTGAGATCAGGGGTAGTGGGTACCGATCTTTGAGGGTGCATTGATTTAAGCCATGATAGTCGAGGCAAGGTCTGAGTTCCTTGGTGTCCTTCTTGGGAACAAAGAACAATGAAGCACTCGCTGGCGATTTTGAGGGTCTTATGGTGCCGTTTTCAAGGTTGGTATCCAGATATTCTCTGAGGGACTTTTTCTCAGGTTTGGAAAGAATGAACATTCTGCCAAAAGGAATCACTGCTGAGGGATCTGTATCTATGGCACAGTTTTCAGGTCTGTGAGGGGGTTAGGCCTGGACTATGGCAGTTGAAAATACATCAGCATATCCCTGATAGGCCTCTGGGGCTTGTATGATATTAGAAACCATGAGTGGTGTTTTCAGGTCTCTTGGTGGTTCTTTAAGGGATGTCGAGGAGGGATCCAGGATTAGACAGAGGGAGATACAAAACTCTGAGCCTAGGAATAGTGATCCTGCTGTCCAATTGATATACGGATTGTGCTTCTGTAACCAGGGCATACCCAATACCACTCTTGGTGATGGTTTATGGAAAGTTGGATCTCTTTTGTCTGCAGGTTTATGGGTCCTGAAGAGAGGGGTCTTCCGTCGATTGCTTCCACCGGCTGCATGGTGCTTCATGTCTCGTACGGAATATGATGACTAACAACCCAGTCCTGATCAATGAAAATTCCCATAGCTCCGCAGTCCACCAAGGCCAGAATGGGATAGGTCTTATTCTTGGAGGGCGACAGGAAGGCTTGTAGTATCACCAAATTGTTTTGTCCATGAGAGTTCAAGGATGGAATTGATGTGGAGCAAACATCTCTCTCCCGAAGCTCTTCTCCATCTAGGATTGGGAACTGGCGTTTCCCAAATGCTGAGTAGGAGCCAGAGGACACTCCTTAACCAGGTGTTTGTCTGAGGCACAATACATGCACAACCCCGTATGAATCCTTCTCATTCTTTCTTGCGGGATATAGGTCCATGGAAGGCTCCTATCTGCATGGGTTCTGGTTCAGAGATTGAGTCTGGGTTTGTGTCCGCCTTGGTGGTACTCTCAAAGGACGGCTTCGGAGGATTAGCTTTGGATTTCTTCTTCTCTGCCTTTCTTTCCTGGATACGAAAATCTATTTGGATGGCAAGGTCCATTAGTGCCAGGAATGAGTTTGGGCGAGCCACTCTGTCCAACTCATCCTTAATCTTCTCATTCAGTCCTCTGCTGAAAAGGGTAAAACTCGCCTCTGGGGACCAATCAGCTTCCTTGACTAACTGCTTGAATCGAGTAACATAGGTGAGCATATCGTGGGATCCTTGCTGAAAGTCTAACAGGCGTTCCTGGGCACTATAGACCTGTTCTGGACGGTCAAACATGGTTTTAAGGGCTTGTATGTAGCCATCATAGTCATCTAGAAGAACGTCGCCGGAATTAATGAGGGGCGTGGCCCAGGTTAAGGCGTTTCCTGAAAGGTGGGAAATTATGAAGCCCACTTTAGCCCTGGGAGTTGAAAAGTAGTAGGGCTTAAAAGTAAAGTGAACCAAACATAAATCCAGGAATCCTCGAAGGATTTTTGGTGAGCCATCATATTTGTCCACTATACCTCCCAGCAATACACTTTCTTTTGTGGCAGAATCGCGGGATAGAACTAGTTATTTGAGAGCGGCGTTTTCCGCCTTTAGATTCTGCACCCCGGTTGATAGCTCTTGCATGCCACGCATCAGGTCCTGGACGGCCACTTCCATGTCCATATCGAGTTTGATCGGTTGGCGTCTCAAACTGTGAAGGAGTTCCCCCCTTCTCACCTGAGCTCAATCCTTGCTGGATTTCTTGATCCATGCCTTCTTGCGTACTGCTCGAGTCTTGAATAAGGCTGCACGAGTCTCTTCCGACTCCAGCGTGCGTTCAAGTACCGGGATGCAGGGGTCCAGAAATCCAGGAAATAACAGGGTGCGCAACTAGCACACGAGTCCAGGAATCAAGAAAGGAAGGAAAGGGACTAGAATTGGGTTAGAGTGGAAGAAGCAAGGGAAACAATACTGCGAGATATGGAGCACACGTCTGGTCGCTACTTCGCAATAGCATTGAGATGCACAGGGCCGCGGGGACATTGCATATTTATGGAACGTACTACGTCCGCCGTGAAGCCTGGTGCGAGGCATGTCACGTGATACGGCCATGTCGGGAGAAACAAGGAATGCAAGCCCCGCCGTGACAAGGACCAGGAAGTCCGGAAGGGGTGCGTTCTGTGGGTCATGAAACATTGTGCATACGCCATATGATTGTGTGTACTTTTCACTTCTTCTCTCTAAAAGAGTGTGAGTGAAACGCAATCATGAACATATATATATATATATATATATTTTTTCTGTTCTAGTTTAATTTTAAACTTTTCATCTTTCTCTGATTTTACAGGGTTTCCCTTTCAGTTTGTGGCATGTTTGTCAAGAATTAGTATTTCCTGTAGGAATTGGCATATCTGGAGGATAAGTTTGTTTGATTTGCCATTGAGCGTCGCCGTCCATCTTTCTTCTGCCTTCATCGTCTGTACTGCGATCTTATAGTAAGCACCGAATCTGGTTCTTTGTTCAGAGAGATTGTTGCATTCCTTGAGGAGATGGAATAGTGTTTCTGATTTCTGTGTGTCTGAACAGAATCGGTAGAAATGTTCTGTTTGAGGGATTTGTCTTGTTTTTGCTAGGTAGAATCAGGTTGGTATGATGTTCATCCGGATTTTCAGATATATTGCTCGCATTTTGTTGTCGGGGAAGATGGTCAAGTAGGCTGGGAGTTCATTGATTGATCTTATGTCTGTTTTACATTGTATGTTCAGGCTGTATTTTGTTTTTTCTTTGGTGGTTTTTATCCAATCATTTCTCATCAGCTTTACTTTTGCGTGTTGTGGGCGCAACGTGAGCATTTCATGGTAGATGTCTTCAGTTGTCATCAGTCGTTCAAGGTTGTTTTTCCACTTGTCGAGGGTTGCGTTGTTCATTGCTCTGGAGTGAGATCTTAGAATTTGGATTGCCGGTGTTTTTTTTGTCCGTAAGCAGCTTGCAGTATTAGTCGAGGTGTTTCCACAGGACAATTGAGCCGATTGATTGCACTGCTACTTTGTGTCTGATTCTGGGCATAGGAAAGGAGGGTGGCAGTTGCAAGATCTTGCACCAGAAGCAGGCTTCTAGTTTTGTCCCGCCTAATCGGTAGCATTCATCATTGCTTCTGTTCCATAGACTATTTTTGGGATCACTTTTTGCGTGTATGGCTTTGAATGAGTATTTTCTGTACTTTCGCTGGATCACACACCCTTGCCTCGCCAGTGATTGGATCTTTTGTTCCAGTTTCGTTGTCCGTTCTTTTTCAGATTTGGGTTGATTTATGTGGATCCCCAGATATTTGAATGTGGTTACTACGTCTAGCTGATTGTCATTTAGGTAGATTTTTAGTTGTTTTTCTTTTTTGTGTCACGACTTCTGGCAGTTGGCGAGTCTGGCAGAGGTGGAAACTCCAACGCCATTAGACTGTTCCGCCACGTTTCCTCGAAACGCTATCCCGCGGTCTAGTTTTTCCCAACATGGCCGCCCGTCGAGTATTTCACCATTCGTTACTTGGCGGCTCAGCGCGTTGCAACTGTGCTTTCCCGTGTTGCGTGCGCTCATTTTCTGTGTTTCCTTCTGCGGTCTTAGTCCGCCTCATTCCTTCTCCCCTGCTTCCATTTTTCCTTCCTTGCTACCAGTCTACCCGTTTTGACCCTGCCTCTTTCTTCCTGGTTCCCTGCCTCTCCTCCTTCTGCTATGTTCTGCTACGTTCGTGGCAGTTGTGTTTTTGCATCTCACACCCGTCTTTGGAGTGCTCCTCCGGAGTTTTCTGCTTCCGTAACAGCAAGTTACCTCTCATCGGATCAGCCTATCGACCGTCCTCTTCGGTGCATCTTGTTTTTTTTTTTATGCCCTAGTGGGTTTTTCCCCTGAAACATATCTGGCTGTCGCGGAGAGGAGTCATTGTGAATTTCTCTACATAGAGTCACAGTGGCTTCCTTTCGAGGCAGACCGTATCTGCTCACAAAGAAGAAGTCTCCAGCGCGACACCCCTGCCCCTGAAGAAAGAAGCTGAACTATTCTACCTCATCAGGTGAGGAGGAGGAAGGGACTTTGGGGGTGTGCAGTAATTCCAGCAGTGAGGAGGGCATAGCAGATTCCGTGGTCAATCCACTAAGTCAGTCTGATAGTCTTGACATTTTGTTGGATGTTCTGCTAAATTGCATGATTTTCGTCTTCTTTGTGTTAATTGAGAGTTCATTGAGCTTCATGTATTGGTCTAGTTGTGAAAGACTGTTTTGAAGGCCTGAGGATGTCGTCCGCGTATGTCATGATTTTTACTGGTATTGAGTTGACCTTTGGAGGTTTCAGGGAATCCGGTTGGAGATGGGTCTCGATGTCTGCAGTGAAGAGGTTATATAACGTGGCTGCTAGGGGACATCCTTGTTTTAGTCCATTGTCAGCAGATAGTTTCAGTGTTGTATGGCCTTCCCTTGTGAGTCTTATTGTTATTGAGGTGTTTGAGTAGAGTTGTTTAATTGGCCCCAAGATGTTGTTTGGGCATTTCCATTTTTCGGGTTTGTTCCATTGTTTTTGTCGGGAGATTCCATCAAAAGCCATATGCAGGTTTTTGAAGGCCGCATAAATTATTGTTTTGTTGTGAATTGCTTCGTGTTTAATCAAGTTCAGCAGAAGTAGATTGATGTTTGTACCCATGTTTGGAGTGAAGCCAGTTTGTCTGGTTGCGAATCAGTGTGTCTCAGTTGCCCATTGGTTGAGTTTTTTCAGAAGAATGGATGCAAACAGCTTCCCCAGGGGGTCTAGTAGTGCAATTGGGCGGAGGTTTGTAAGGTCACCTCTTGGGCCTTGCTTTTGGATGGGCACTATAGTTGCGGTTTTCCATGATGAGGGTATCTGGTTGAGGTTGTTTATGAGTGTCATGATGTTACTCATAAGGTTGTCCCATGAGTGTGGGTCTTTCTTGATCATTGGGTTTGAGGTCCCCTCGGGGCCCGGAGCACAGGATATGTTGAGTTTTTATATCATGTCTAGGATGTCTTGGTGGTCACAGATTACTGTCCACTTTGTCTTCTGTGTCTGTGGTTCTTTTTCGGTTTCTGAGGGGCTGTGCTTTATATATGTTTGTGTAGTGTTGGATCCATCGTTTTTTGTCATATTTCCAGTGAGTTTGTGTTGGTAGGCTGAGTTGTTGTTCAGTAGGTTCCATAAGTTGTGTGTTTTTTAGGTTTCTAGATTTGCCTCTGCGTCCGCTTGTAGTAAAGTCATACAATGCGTTTTGATCCAGTTGTTGTAGTTTTGTTTTGCCGCTTTCATTTTTGTGAATGAGTCTTTGTTTTTCCTTTTCTTTAGTTGTCGCACGGTGTTTCTCAGCGTCCTTTTCCTCTCAGTTAACTCCTTGTTATAAGAGTGTAGATGTGCCTTCGTGGTTTGTTGCGTCGTTTGCTTGTAGTAAGGTAGGAGTAGCCATTGACAGTTTAATTTCTGGTCGTCAGGCAAGGTTGTTTGAAGAAATTGTTTTGTGAGCGTGGTTGTTGCTTGTTGAGTTATGCATAGTTTTCTGCCAGCTGTGCAGACTTCCAGTGGGATAGTTCGATGGACAGGGGTTGTCTCAGAATATTTTGTCTGTGTATGACAAGCTGGTTGTGGTCCCTCTTTGATGTTTTGACTATGCTGGCTGTTTCTACTGTGGCTCTAAGTTCTTTTGAGAGGTAGATGTAGTCGATGATAGCGGACGATTTGCCTCGAGACCAAATTGGTAAGATCTTATTTGTCTCGTCCATAGGGTAATCAATGAGTGAGAGATTACGAATGTTGATTTCTTTTGTCCATCTTTTAGCATGTGTTGTTAGTTCTTCGTTTGGAATGGGTTGTCCGTCTTTGTGCCATATGTGAAAGTTTAGATCGCTGCACAGTATGAATTTGAGTGTTGTGTGCTTGGTGATGAGTTTGTCCATTGTTAGGAAGACACCATCCAGGAAGCTTTCGTTGTTTATTGCAGCGGGGTTCCAATAGAGCTTCATGATTGAG
The DNA here is from genome assembly GCF_040938575.1 of Ambystoma mexicanum. NCBI lineage: Eukaryota > Metazoa > Chordata > Amphibia > Caudata > Ambystomatidae > Ambystoma > Ambystoma mexicanum. Next base: position 593,568,797 of record NC_090937.1, on the reverse strand, counting down.
ATTATTCTTTCTTGTTGATGGTTTGCGAAGTCAGGATTTTGGCTTCCTTTAATTTTTATGACAGTGTTTTGTATCCACGAGTTGATATTTGTGGTTTGGAGTATGGACCATGCTGAGTCAATCTTGATTAGCCTTAGTAGGCCTGATGATGGTCTTCTTTGGGTCTTGTTGGTGCTGGGTTGAGGAAAGCTAAGAAGCTGTCGCAGCACGGAATGTCAGACAGCCAGGTTTCTTGGAAGCAGATGATCTGATATGTTTCAAATTCAGGTGATGGGTCGTTGAACAGGTGGGAATTTCCCCTCGTATTCCACGAGCACATGGTCCAGATGTTGATTGGATCGGTTACTGGTTATGAAATGCTCCTCACGCTTGTTTCAGTTGAGTAGTCTAGGCTGTCTTCTGAAGCATACTGTCATCTGATCGGGCGATCATTGTTGTTGTGGGTGTTGTTGATGTGCTCGCTTTCAGGATTTCATTTGAAAGGCTGCATGGAATATCCAGGCGGCGTGGGTGCGAGGTCATTGTTTGTATCAATATCTTGCACCTTTTGTTACTTCCTAGAGTATTTTTCTCTTTGGGTTGATGTGAAGGCTTTCCTTTGATTTTCCGTTGTGTTGGTGTCTTCTTTTTTGGGTGTCGTACTGGGCCTGCAACTGAAGCCAAGTTTGTATAGTGTCTCTTTCGTTGTTAGAATCTGTTCCATGGTTGTTTTGTTGTGAAGTTTTAGTGATATTTTGTCGTTGCCTTTTTCATCTTCAAAGATGACCAGCTCTATGCCTCTGGAGCGTATTTGGTTCAGGTTCGGGATTGCTTGAAAGAGTATTAGGATGTTCACTCTTTTCAGAACCCATGGAGATGGTCTGTAGATGATGTTTTCTATCTGCACGCTGTGATTTTCTGTTTGTCGAAATGGGTTCAAGAATATTGGTTGGGATGGATCTGTGGGTTCTCTTTGGTTTTTCTTGTAGGATCTTTCTTGCACTGATCGGGTTATAGAGTATCTTGTTCCGGTGCTACTCCTTGTTTCATTGGATAGTGAGATTGAGGAGATTTCATCATATGTTGCATGGTTGTTTATGTCGGCGATTGAATCGGTCATTGATCTGTCTGAGATTTCTTTGCACAAGAGGGTGCAGCTGACGGAATGACTTGGTTGATATTCGTCAATGATTAGTAGACTTGAATCATTGATTGTTTTTTTTTTCTTTCGTGGTTTCTTGTGTTGCTATGTCCTCGTGCGTTGTTAGGTTGAGTAAGTCATCTATTTCCAGGCTTGGTTCCTTGTGTATTATTGCAATGGCGGCTGTTGTTTTTTTGCATGTATTTTTTATGGCTGGCCCTGATTGTATGGATTGATTTGCTATGGGCTTCTTTGCTTTTTTTTTGGTGTTTTTTCTGTGGTGGGCTTTGGTATTGACAGGTTTCGTAGATTTTGCATTTGTTTGGTTGTCTTTTTGGCGGTTCTTTGAGAGTTTTCTTTGCCGGGCCAAAGATCTCCAAGATGTCATTAGCAGTTGTGTTTTCTAAATCGTCAAATAAGTTTGCTTTTTCTTTGTGGTCGTTTGGGGGATTTGCAATTTGATTCAATGAGGGAACCAATGCTGTGAGTGGAGTGTGTCTATGTTGGTCGAGGTTCAGTTTTTCTGGTATCATGCAGATGGGTGTAAAGTTGTCTGTGCTTTCTTTTGGCATGCTCTGTGGTGTAGGTGTTTTTTGTTGTTGGCTTTTGATCCATGCCATGCCATGAGTTCTTTGGTTAATTGGGTTTTTTCCTCTCTGTCTCCTCGTGCTATCTCGAATAGTCTTTGTTGCCAGAAGCGAGACTGTTCGGCTTCAGCGTTCAGGAGTTTTTCTATCGTAGTTATGAAGTCTTCTGTGTGTACTTGTTTAGTATGTATCATTGCCAGTAATGTTGCTTGATCTCGTATATTGTCTTTAGTTGTTTCGTGTAGTTTGAGGAAGGGTATCATGAATTGAGAGACCACTGCCAGCAGCATGTTTTGGTAGCATGGTTGTTGGTAGTCTCTGGCTATGGTTGTCGTCATTCAGGGCACTGTTCTTTTTGGAGTCGCAGATTTTCGGTGTTGGGCAGTTTGTATCGTTTCCCTGTGCTGGGGTGTGGAAGGATTCTTCAGCATCATACGTAAATTGCATCGTTTCTGTACCTTTTTTTATTTTCGGGTGCGGTGGCTCTCTGCTTGACCTTTGTTTCTCGCAATTCTGGGGATTGGTGTTTTTAAACAAAGGCGTGGACGTGCAGTTTGGTGTTGCTGGGGGTGTTGACTCACCAAAGATTTCTTTCCTTCTTACCGCACTATTCATGATGGATTCTATTTCTGTAATGTCTAAGGCTAAGCGCGGTTCCCTGTTGCTGCGTTCAGTTGGTGATGTGAGGATTCCTTCAGTAGATTTTGCGCTGTGTTGGCTTGTAGCCATTGTAGTTTTGCTTGTTTTGCCTTTTTTTTTTGTCATCCCAGCTGTTAGCACTCCTGGAGTCTGGGTTGAGCTTGGTTGTTTCAGTGATCATCGTTTATGGAGATCGTGTTTTGGTGCGGTTTTTTGCTATAACTTCTGCAATTGGATTGTTTGTTTTTGGGTTGGTTCATTTGGCATTGCAGGGCTCCTTTGTGGGCAGCAGTGATGAGTTTGTCTGGATTTTAGCGGGGTTGGGTTCTGCTGGTATCTCACTTTGTTGATTAGTTGTTTTTTACATCTCGCATTGAGTTTCAATTTGAGTTTTCTCTTGTTGGTTCTGGTTTTTGTCCATGTGAGCTTTAGGGCTTATTTTCTGACTTGGTTTGCCCTTATTTGATGGTTGCGAATTTTCAGTTAAGTCCCAGTTGATTGGGATCTGCAGTTCTTGAGTGCTTGACTTTTCTGGTGGGGGCGTTGTGTTACTCCGGTACGTTTGATCTGGGTGTTTCGTTGGATCCCATTCTTATTGGGAGGGAGCTTTGTGTAGGTTTTGTGGAGTAAACTCTACCAGGTCTTCAGGTTGTTTGCCTGGTTTGTGCTTTGATATGTGTATTTCCGATTTGTTTTGGAAAGATCGATTTTCAGAAGCAGGTTTGTTGGACTTCTTCTTTTGGAATGCTTGTTCCATCGTTGTTTGTGATGCGTCTGCGCCAAGCTTTCCTCTTAATCTTGTATTTGGGCCCGTCATCTGTTTTTTTTGCATTCTGGTAGATGAGCGGGATCAAAGAGGGGAGGGCCCCTGCAGTCTACTGTGCTTGCGTTGATTAAGTGTCCTTGTTGTGAGGTTTGCCTGTTGTTGAAGTTCCAGTTGGTTGGTGGTAAGTAGGATCAAAAAGGGAGAGGGCCCCTGCTGTCACCTGTGCTGTTGCAGCTTCGAGTGTTCTTGTGGAGCGAGTGTTTCTCTTGATGCAGCCCTGAGCGGTTGGTGCTGGGCAGGATCAAAGGGGAAAGGGCCCCTGCAGTCTCCTGTTTTCGTGTTGGTTTGTGTGGAGCAGTTTGTCTCTTTTTGCAGCACTGATTGGACAAGAAGAAAGGGGAGAGTTCCCCTGCTGTCTTCTGTGTTGTGGTATCTTCAAGTGTTCTTGAATAGAGATTTCTCTCTGATTGTGGCACTGGTAGGTTGATGCTGGGCAGTCTCTGTTGCAGCACTATTTGAATAATGCTGGAAAGGGTTCTTGAATAGAGGTTCTCTCTGCTTGTGGCACTAGTAGGTTGATGCTGGGCAGTCTCTGTTGCAGCACTATTTGAATAATGCGGGAAAGGATCCGAGGGGATTGGGTTGGGGGTTATTGTGAGCGGATTTAGTTCTTGTTGTGCACTAGTGCGATTGTGCTGGTAAGGATCGGAATGCAGAAGGGGCTTGCTGTCTCCTATGAAATAAGGCAGCAGGGTATTGGTATATTGTGTTCCTTTTTGTGTTAGTCGCGTATCTCATGGATATAAGATTTGCTCTGGGCAGGATCAGGGTAGGAGGTCCCCTGCGGTCCCTTATTTGTTAATGAGGTCACAAGGGACGTTTATTGGGCTCGCTGTGTGGTCTGGTGTGCTTTGAGGATTCCAGGGGGTTGCTGTTTGCTCGTCGTGCAGGCATCGAGCAATGTTCAGAGTGCAATTCAGGGGGCAAGGGCGTGCCGTGTGAATTTGCAGGCATCACACAGCAGGAGGCTCACTCGATTGCAGACTCGTGTCTCATCTGTGCGGATGGAATTGCAGGAAGCCACTGAGTAGGGGCGACTTCTTTGATTGCTGCAGGCGGACGGGGAAGGGCTTGCGGATTGAGGTAAGCGGAGCAAGGTGGGTGCTGTTCTCCTATGGGGTTGGAGAGGGGTGGCTGGTCCAGGGATGTGGGGGGAGGGCAGGGACTCACAGGTAGGGTTGGAGCAGCATGGGGGGATGCGGTGGGAGGGTACGGGTGGCGTTGCTGTGCTCCTGCAGGGGGCATGGGGGGCGGGGGTAGCGGGTGACAAGGAATGAGCAAGGAGATAGGGATTTCCTTGTCACTCACCGCAATATTGTGGGTTGAGGATGGAGGCTCTCCGGTAGGATGAGAGCAGCAAGGGGGAGAGAGTCGGCATGAGAGCACAGGTGGAGTTGTTGTTTTTCTTGCGGGGATGGCACGCAGGGGGTCTGGGGGGGTGGTGGGTGACGGGGACAGGGAATGAACAGGGAGAAGGTGATGTCTTTGTCACTCACCACAAAGTCTGAATGGTATCGTAGGAGAGAGTTGTGGTAGTGTGCTATGCGAGCTTCCTGGGTATTTTAACTCGAAAACAGTAGCAGTAGAAAGAGGACAAGGAAGGAGGTCTTAGGTGCCTCTTGAAAACTGGAGCAAAAGCTGTAGAGTCTTCCTCTGAGTCTGACCAAAAGACTCTGCAGCAGACTTCACGTACGCTCCGCGGTTTCCTGGTTATTTTAACTCGAAAACAGTAGCAGTAGAAAGAGGACAATGAAGGAGGTTTCAGGTGCCTCTTGAAAACTGGAGCAAAAGCTGTAGAGTCTTCCTCTGAGTCTGACCAAAAGACTCTGCAGCAGACTCCGCATGAACATATATAGAAAACAACTATACCTGAGAAGACACGTGGAAAACTGCTGTGACGTTTCATTCCTGCTTCATCGTCAAAGTTGTGTTCTCGTCGTCAAATGCTCAATACAAGTGTTTCATGTTTGTGAACAACTGCCATTCTAATGATAGTCGTATATTTTGAAACGAAAAAGGAAAAACATTGGGGTGCCTTTCAGATATTGACTGAAAACATTTCCCATGTCCTATGATTTGTAATTAAATACATAGGGTCTTGAAGTGTGTTTGGCGCTAACAGTTAAATATGTGGTATTTCCATATCCCATATTTATTTATTAAGTGCCTCTGGTTAAGTGTCCACACTGCAGGTTCAAGAGTTTTTGGAGAATTCCAGAGCTTTCCACTTTAGACAATCGGGCTTCTGGACTAATTATGGCACTGAGAGCACATTGCTAGATATGAAACCAGAGATGCTCCAGATCATGGATCAAGGCAAGGTTGGGCTGCTGATGTTGTTGGACTTATCAGCAGCCTTCGACCTTGTCAAACATGATATGTTGTTGGATAGGCTGAGGGTCTCGAGCGCCATGTCAAATAGTGCCTTGGCATTGATTAGATCTTTCTTGATAGACCGCCACTCACAAATCGTCTGCGCCAATGCACAGTCCCTGGAGGAGCTCCTCAAATGTGGAGTTCCTCAGGGTGTGTGCATATCTCGATGACTCTTCAACGTGCACTGCTGCTCTTTGTGTGATATGTTGGCCGAGCTGGGTGTCCATTTTACCAACTATGCCGACGACACCCAGCTTGTGTTCAAACTGAGCTGCAATTACGCTGAGGACTCAGAGACTGTAAAAAAAAGTGTATGATGCCATCATACAATGGATGACTATAAATGGCATGTGCCTTAATGCCAAAAAAATAGAGACAATGATTTTTGACTTGTCTCAGGCATGATCTAAACTGGATCCACAATACACCACTTTCTGTGTGGAAGGCCATGTTATACCAACCATGGATAAAGTTAAGACACTGGGTATTGTGTCTGAGGCTTCTCTGAACATTAATGCCAATACAGAGCGTGTTGTAAACAAGGCACAATATACACTGTGCCTTCTTAGGTTGGTTAAACCCTAAGTCTCAGAGACAAATTGCACCACTGTGGTACGCACCTTGGTGATGCCCAGATTAGATTACTGTAACATCCTGATACTGGGCGCTAGTAACAATACACTTAAATGTCTCCAGGTCCTTCAGAATGAGGCGGTACGCATCGACATGAGTATACCAAGACATGAACCTATCTCTGCCCAAAGGAGAAGCCTTCATTGGTTGGCTTCCTGAAGGAATTCAAGGCTCTGAAAATGGTGCATAAATGCATCTATGGGCAAGCCCCTAGCCATCTTAGAGAAATAGTCAAAATCTGTACTCCGACTAGGTTTAATATATCTAGCGAAGGAACTTGCATTTTAGTACCCTGGAGTAATAGAGTTAGAGGACTGGGCAGGTCTTTTATTGTCCAGGTGGCTCCCTTGTGGAACAAGATCCCTCTCTCTCTATATGCTGAAACCAATCTTTTGAAGTTCCGGAGGGGAATAAAAACTGTTGTCTTTGGCTGATCCTTCAGCTGGGCCTCTCCGGCATCACAATATTTCTTTGTCTGTTTACCTTCCTCTTCCTTTCTGCGTCCTGATGCCTGCTGGCTTTCTGCGTACTATAAGTGCAAACATAAATAAATATATATATACACACACACACACATACAATCGGTGAAAAAACTTTGTTAAAGGGACGTTATGGTTAAGTTACGCTACTAAAAACCTATGAAATTCAGTGAAAAAACTTTGTTAAAGGGACGTTATGGTTCCAAGTAAAACCGAAAAACCCTTGAAATTCGCCAGTTATGGTAAGCTAAGCAACCATAACTCGCGCCAACACCTTGCACTGCTAAAACTAACACCCACGACATCAAAGATGACATCACAAATGTAATTGATGACATCACTGATGACATCACATGTGTATGTACTTTTCATGAAATATGTGTACAAGGGATTCTTATTATAATGTTGTGAAAAAAGTGTCAAGGATCATTGCAATAAATATCATATCCTAATTAGTGCATTGAACGATGCTTTGATATAAATAGCATTCTATTATGGGGTTCTATCTAGTATACTAAGCTACTCATGCAGAAACATAGCATTGTGTGCAGCGTACAAGATGAAGGTATAATATTCGTAATGTTAATATGTTGAATAATGAAATGATAATTGTTTTCTTCATAGATTTTTGTGTACTGTGAAATATGTAATAAGTAGCTAATAAAACCCATGTATTACATACTTGCATTACTATAGACAAAACACAAAGACACAAGAACACATACCAATATGGGTATATACAGGGAAAGTGAAGTTAGCAAAAAAGCACAAGTAGTAGCAGAAACAATTCATAACCTAACTGATTATTTTCATGCAAATAAATGATTGCTGTTTCAAAGCTGCTATTTACCCTATGTATATGTATCACTTGATATGATTGGACCCTAAGGAAAGTAGTGTGAGTACAATGTATACAAATATGACCATATACAGGGAAAGTACAGCCATAAAAAAACAACAGAACTATCAGAAAGTGCTGATAAGTCTATTAATTATCTTTATGCACAAAAAGGATTGCTGTCTTTCAAGCTTGTGTCTTCCCCTATGTATATGTTTCATATGATGTGACTGGACTCTAAGGGAATTACTGTAAGAACCTACTTGAAGGATACGTCTACAAATAAAATATTTGTTTTAGTTTCTGACTGTTACTGAAGAAAACCATGTGGCCTAGATATGTCAGCGAAAGAAAAAAGAGTGAGCCAGACATGTGATGTCATCAGTGATGTCATCAATAACATTTGTGATGTCATCTTTGATGTCGTCAGTGTTAGTATTAGCAGTGCACGGTGGTGGCGCGAGTTATGGTTGCTTAGCTTACCATAACTGGCGAATTTCAAGGGTTTTTTGGTTTTACTTGGAAACATAACGTCCCTTTAACAAAGTTTTTTCACTGAATTTCATAGGTTTTTAGTAGCGCAACTTAACCATAACGTCCCTTTAACAAAGTTTTTTCACTGAATTTCATAGGTTTTTAGTAGCGCAACTTAACCATAACGTCCCTTTAACAAAGTTTTTTCATTGAATTTCATAGGTTTTCATTAGTGCGACTTAACCATAACGTCCCTTTAACAATGTTTTTTCATTGAATTTCATAGGTTTTTATTAGTGCAACCTAACCATAACGTCCCTGTAACACAATTTATTTTTACTGCATTTCATAGGTTTTTATTAGTGCAACATCACCATAACATCCTTTTCAATAGATGAAGACCACTAGCATCTTAGGTCCTCAAAGTGGGAACCCCAGGTGGTAAAAAAAAGATTTTTCTTCCCAAACTGGAACGCCTCCGGCGTCCTGGTGCAGGAAGGAAAATCTTTTACCAAGATGGCCACCATGGAAAAGGAAGGCGGGGTGTATAAAGAGAACACAACAGGGCATGAGCAGTGAGTGGGGGGAACACGAGGGAGACACAGGGCATGAGAGGGGGATGGTGGGTAACAGGAGAAAGACACGGGGCATGAGAGGGGGGTGGGGGTAGCAGGAGAGAGAAACGGGGCATGAGCGGGGGGTGGGGGGAAACAGCAGGAAGACATGGGGCATGATCGGGGGGTGGAGGGCGACAGGAGAGAGACACGGGGCATGTGAGGGTGTGGGGGGTAACAGGAGAGAGACACGGGGCATGAGAGGGGGTGGGGGGTAACAGGAGAGAGAGACGGGGCATGAGACGGGGTGGTGGGTAACAGGAGAGAGACACGGGGCATGAGCAGGGGGTGGGGGGCAACACCAGGGAGACACAGGGCATGACCAGGGGGTGGGGGTAACAGGAGAGAGACACGGGGCATGAGCGGGGGGCAATAGCAGGGAGACACGGGGCATGACCGCAGGGTGGGGGGCAACAGGAGAGAGACACGGGGCATGAGAGGGGGTGGGGGGCAACAGCAGGGAGACACGGGGCATGAGCGGGGTGCAACAGCAGGGAGACACGGGGCATGAGCAGGGGGTGGGGGGTAACAGGAGAGAGACACAGGGCATGAGCGGGGGGTGGGGGGCAACAGCGGGGAGACACGGGGCATGACCGGGGGGTGGGGGAACAGGAGAGAGACAAGGGGCATGAGAGGAGGGTGGGGGGTAACAGGAGAGAGACACGAGGCATGAGAGAGGGTTGGGGGGCAACAGCAGGGAGACACGGGGCATGAGAGGGGGTGGGGAGTAACAGGGGAGAGACACAGGGCATGAGCGGGGGGTGGGAGGCAACAGCAGGGAGACACGGGGCATGAGAGGGTTGTGGGGGGTAACAGGAGAGAGACACGGGGCATAGGGGCGGTGGGGGGTAACAGGAGAGAGACACGGGGCATGAGAGGCATGGGGGTAACAGGAGACAGACACGGGGCATGAGCGGGGGCAACAGCAGGGATACACGGGGCATGAGCAGGGGGTGGGGGCAATAGCAGGGAGACACGGGGCATGAGCGGGGTGTGGGGGGCAACAGGAGAGACACACAGGGCATGAGTGGGGGTGGGGGGAACAGGAGAGAGACACGGGCATGAGTGGGGGGAGGGGGGTAACAGCAGGGAGACACGGGGCATGACCGGGGGTTGGGGGGTAACAGTAGAAAGACACGGAGCATGAGTGGGGGGGTGGGGGCAACAGCAGGGAGACACAGGGCATGACCGGGGGGCGGGGGGCAAAAGGATAGAGACACGGGGCATGAGAGGGGGTGGGGGTAACAGGAGAGAGACACAGGGCATGAGTGGGGGGTGGGGGGCACCAGCAGGGAGACACGGGGCATGATCGGGGGGTGGGGGGTAACAGGAGAGAGACACGGGGCATGAGCAGGGGGTGGGGGCAACAGCAGGGAGACACGAGACACATGGCATGACTGGGGGGTGGGGGGAACAGGAGAGACACGGGGCATGAGAGGAGGGTGGGGGGTAACAGGAGAGAGACACGGGGCATGAGCGGGGGTGGGGGGAACAGGGGAGACACGGGACATGAGCGTGGGGTGGGGGGAACAGAGAAAACCCGGGGCATGAGCGGGGGGTGGGGGAGAAAAGGAGGGAGACACGGCATGAGCGAGGGATGGGGTGGAACAGGGGAGACATGGGGCATGAGCGGGGGGCAACAGCAGGGAGACACGGGGCATGAGCGGGGGGTGGGGGCAACAGCAGGGAGACACGGGGCATGAGAGGGGTGTGGGGGTAACAGGAGAGAGACACAGGGCATGAGAGGGGGGTGGGAGGGCAACAGCAGGGAGACATGGGACATGACCGGGGGTGGGGGGCAACAGAAGGGAGACACGGAACATGACCGTGGGGTGGGGGGCAACAGGAGAGAGATACGGGGCATGAGCGGGGGTGGGGGGTAACAGGAGACAGACACAGGGCATGAGCGGGGTGGGGGGCAACAGCAGGGAGACACGGGGCATGAGCGGGGGTGAGTGGGAGGGATAGAGACACACGGGGATGAGCAGGGGGTAGGAGGGAGGGATAGAGATACACGCGGCATGAGCGGGGGGTGGGGGGAAGGGGAGAGACACACGGGGCATGAGTGGGGGGTGGGGGGAGGGGAGAGACACACAGGGCATGAGCGGGGGTGGGTGGGAGGGATACAGACACACAGGGCATGAGCGGGGGGTGGGTGGGAGGGGAGAGACACACGGGGCATGAGCGGGGGGTGGGGGGAGGGGAGAGACACATAGGGCATGAGCGGGGGTGGGTGGGAGGGATACAGACACAAGGGGCATGAGCGGGGGGTGGGTGGGAGGAATACAGACACACGGGGCATGAGTGGGGGGTGGGTGGGAGGGATACAGACACACAGGGCATGAGCGGGGGGTGGGTGGGAGGGGAGAGACACACGGGGCATGAGCAGGGGATGGGGGAGGGGAGAGACACATAGGGCATGAGCGGGGGTGGGTGGGAGGGATACAGACACAAGGGGCATGAGCGGGGGGTGGGTGGGAGGAATACAGACACACGAGTCATGAGTGGGGGGTGGGTGGGAGGGATACAGAGACGCGGGGCATGAGCGGGGGGTGGGTGGGTCAGAATAGAGACACACGGGCATGAGCGGGGGGTGGGTGGGAGGGATAGAGACACACGGGGCATGAGCGATGAGCGGGGGGTGGGTGGGAGGGATAGAGACACCCAGGGCATGAGCGGGGGGTGGGCGGGAGGGATAGAGACACACAGGGCATGAGCAGGTGGTGGGGGGAGGGGAGAGACACAGGGGGCATGAGCAGGGGGTGAGTGGGAGGGATAGAGTCACACGGGGCATGAGCGGGGGGTGGGTGGGAGGGATAGAGAGAGACGGGGCATGAGCAGGGGGTAGGTGGGAGGGATAGACACACAGGGCATGAGCGGGAGGTGGGTGGGAGGGATAGAGACACATGGGGCATGAGCAGGGGTGGGTGGGAGGGATAGAGACACACGGGGCATGAGCAGGGGGTGGGTGGGAGTTATAGAGACACACAGGCATGACCGTGGGTTGGATGGGAGGGATAGAGTCACACGGGGCATGAGCGGGGGGTGGGTGGGAGGGATAGAGAGAGACGGGGCATGAGCAGGGGGTAGGTGGGAGGGATAGACACACAGGGCATGAGCGGGAGGTGGGTGGGAGGGATAGAGGCACACGGGGCATGAGCGGGGGGTGGGTGGGAGGGATAGAGACACACAGGGCTTGAGCGGGGGGTGGGCGGGAGGGATAGAGACACACGGGGCATGAGCGGGGGGTGGGTGGGAGGGATAGAGACACACGGGGCATGAGCGGGGGGTGTTTGGGAAGGATAGAGACACACGGGACATGACCGGGGGTGGGGGGCAACAGGAGAGAGACAGGGGGCATGAGCGGGGGGTGGGGGGTAACAGAAGGGAGACACGGGACATGACCGGGGGGAGGGGGCAACAGGAGAGAGACACGGGGCAGGAGGTGGGGGGTAACAGGAGACAGACACGGGGCATGAGCGGGGTGGGGGGCAACAGCAGGGAGACACGGGGCATGAGCAGGGGTGAGTGGGAGGGATATAGACACACGAGGCATGTGTAGGGGGTGGGGGGAGGGATAGAGACACATGGGGCATGAGCAGGGGGTAGGGGGGAGGGATAGAGACACACGGGGCATGAGCGGGGGGTGGAGGGGGGAGGGGAGAGACACACGGGGCATGAACGTGGGCTGGGGGGAGGGGAGAGACACACAGGGCATGAACGGGGGGTGGGTGGGAGGGATACAGACACACGGGGCATGAGCGGGGGATGGGTGGGAGGGATACAGACACACGGGGCATGAGCGCGGGGTGGGTCGGAGGGATACAGACACAAGGGGCATGAGCGGGGGGTGGGTGGGAGGGATACAGACACACAGGGCATGAGTGGGGGGTGGGTGGGAGGGATACAGACACGCGTGGCATGAGCCGGGGGTGGGTGGGTACAATAGAGACACACCGGCAAGATCGGGGGGTAGGTGGGAGGGATAGAGACACACGGGGCATGAGTGGGGGGTGGGTGGGAGGGATAGTGACACACGGGGCATGAGGGGGGAGTGGGCGGAAGGGATAGAGACACACGGGGCATGAGCAGCGAGTGGGGGGGGGGAGAGACACAGGAGGCATGGCATGAGCAGGGGGTGGGTGGGAGGGATAGAGTCACACGGGGCATGAGCGGAGGGTGGGTGGGAGGGATAGAGACACACGGGGCATGAGCAGGGGGTAGGTGGGAGGGATAGAGACACATGGGGCATGAGCCGGGGTGGGTGGGAGGGATAGAGACACACGGGGCATGAGCAGGGGGTGGGTGGGAGGGATAGAGACACACGGGCATGACCGGGGGGTGGATGGGAGGGATAGAGACACACGGGGCATGAGCCGGGGTTGAGGGGAGGGGAGAGACACATGGGGCATGAGCAGGGGGTGGGGGGAGGGGAGAGACACACGGGGCATGAGCGGGGGGTGGGTGCGAGGGATAGAGACACACGGGGCATGAGCGGGTGTGTGTGGGAGCAATAGAGATACACGGGGCATGAGCGGGGGGTGGGTGGGAGGGATAGAGACACACGGGGCATGAGCGGGGGGTGGGTGGGAGGGATAGAGACACACGGGGCATGAGCGGGGGGTGGGTGGCAGGGATAGAGGCACACGGGGCATGAGCGGGGGGTGGGTGGGAGGGATAGAGACACACGGGGCTTGAGAGGGGGGCGGGCGGGAGGGATAGAGACACACGGGGCATGAGCGGGGGTGGGTGGGAGGGATAGAGACACACGGGGCATGAGCGGGTGGTGGGTGGGAAGGATAGAGACACACGGGACATGACCGGGGGTGGGGGGCAACAGGAGAGAGACAGGGGGCATGAGCGGGGAGTGGGGGGTAACAGAAGGGAGACACGGGACATGACCGGGGGGAGGGGGCAACAGGAGAGAGACAGGGGGCTTGAGCAGGAGGTGGGGGGTAACAGGAGACAGACACGGGGCAGGAGCGGGGTGGGGGGCAACAGCAGGGAGACACGGGGCATGAGCAGGGGTGAGTGGGAGGGATAGAGACACACGAGGCATGTGTAGGGGTGGGGGGAGGGATAGAGACACATGGGGCATGAGCAGGGGGTAGGGGGGAGGGATAGAGACACACGGGGCATGAGCGCGGGGTGGAGGGGGGAGGGGAGAGACACACGGGGCATGAGCGGGGGCTGGGGGGAGGGGAGAGACACACAGGGCATGAACGGGGGGTGGGTGGGAGGGATACAGACACACGGGGCATGAGCGGGGGATGGGTGGGAGGGATACAGACACACGGGGCATGAGCGCGGGGTGGGTCGGAGGGATACAGACACAAGGGGCATGAGCGGGGGGTGGGTGGGAGGGATACAGACACACAGGGCATGAGTGGGTGGTGGGTGGGAGGGATACAGACACGCGTGGCATGAGCCGGGGGTGGGTGGGTACAATAGAGACACACCAGCAAGATCGGGGGGTAGGTGGGAGGGATAGAGACACACGGGGCATGAGCGGGGGGTGGGTGGGAGGGATAGTGACACACGGGGCATGAGGGGGGAGTGGGCGGAAGGGATAGAGACACACGGGGCATGAGCAGCGAGTGGGGGGGAGGGGAGAGACACAGGAGGCATGGCATGAGCAGGGGGTGGGTGGGAGGGATAGAGACACACGGGGCATGAGCGGAGGGTGGGTGGGAGGGATAGAGACACACGGGGCATGAGCAGGGGGTAGGTGGGAGGGATAGAGACACATGGGGCATGAGCCGGGGTGGGTGGGAGGGCTAGAGACACACGGGGCATGAGCAGGGGGTGGGTGGGAGGGATAGAGACACACGGGTATGACGGGGGGTGGATGGGAGGGATAGAGACACACGGGGCATGAGCCGGGTTGAGGGGAGGGGAGAGACACATGGGGCATGAGCAGGGGGTAGTGGGGAGGGGAGAGACACACGGGGCATGAGCAGGGGGTGGGTGGGAGGGAGAGACACAAGGGGCTTGAGCGGGGGGCTGGTGGGAGGGATAGAGACACACGGGACATGAGCAGGGGGTGGGTGGGAGGGATAGAGACACATGGGGCATGAGCAGGGGGTGGGGGGAGGGATAGAGACACACGGGGCATGAGCGGGGGGTGGGTGGGAGGGAAACAGACACACGGGGCATGAGCAGGGGGTGGGTGGGAGGGATACAGACACACAGGGCATGAGCAGGGGGTGGGTGGGAGGAATAGAGACACGCGGGGCATGAGCGGGGGTGGGTGGGAGGGATAGAGACACACAGGGCATGAGCGGGGGTGGGTGGGAGGCTTACAGACACACGGGGCATGAGTGGGCGGTGGGTGGGAGGGATAGAGACACACGGGGCATGAGCAGAGGGTGGGTGGGAGGGATAGAGACACACGGGGCATGAGCAGGGGGTGGGGGGAGGGGAGAGACACACGGGGCATGAGCGGGGGGTGGGTGGGAGGGATACAGACACACAGGGCATGAGCGGGGGGTGGGTGGGAGGGATACAGACACACGAGGCATGAGCGGGGGGTGTGGGGAGGGATAGAGACACATGGGGCATGAGCAGGGGGTAGGGGGGAGGGATAGAGACACACGGGGCATGAGCGCGGGGTGGAGGGGGGAGGGGAGAGACACACGGGGCATGAGCGGGGGCTGGGGGGAGGGGAGAGACCACAGGGCATGAACGTGGGGTGGGTGGGAGGGATACAGACACACGGGGCATGAGCGGGGGATGGGTGGGAGGGATACAGACACACGGGGCATGAGCGCGGGGTGGGTCGGAGGGATACAGACACAAGGGGCATGAGCGGGGGGTGGGTGGGAGGGATACAGACACACAGGGCATGAGTGGGTGGTGGGTGGGAGGGATACAGACACGCGTGGCATGAGCCGGGGGTGGGTGGGTACAATAGAGACACACCAGCAAGATCGGGGGGTAGGTGGGAGGGATAGAGACACACGGGGCATGAGCGGGGGGTGGGTGGGAGGGATAGTGACACACGGGGCATGAGGGGGGAGTGGGCGGAAGGGATAGAGACACACGGGGCATGAGCAGCGAGTGGGGGGGAGGGGAGAGACACAGGAGGCATGGCATGAGCAGGGGGTGGGTGGGAGGGATAGAGACACACGGGGCATGAGCGGAGGGTGGGTGGGAGGGATAGAGACACACGGGGCATGAGCAGGGGGTAGGTGGGAGGGATAGAGACACATGGGGCATGAGCCGGGGTGGGTGGGAGGGCTAGAGACACACGGGGCATGAGCAGGGGGTGGGTGGGAGGGATAGAGACACACGGGTATGACGGGGGGGGTGGGAGGGATAGAGACACACGGGGCATGAGCCGGGTTGAGGGGAGGGGAGAGACACATGGGGCATGAGCAGGGGGTAGTGGGGAGGGGAGAGACACACGGGGCATGAGCAGGGGGTGGGGCGAGGGGAGAGACACACGGGGCATGAGCGGGGGGTGGGTGGGAGGGATAGAGACACACGGGGCATGAGCGGGTGGTGGGTGGGAGCAATAGAGACACACGGGGCATGAGCGGGGGGTGGGTGGGAGGGATAGAGACACACGGGGCATGAGCGGGGGGTGGGTGGGAGGGATAGAGGCACACGGGGCATGAGCGGAGGGTGGGTGGGAGGGATAGAGACACACGGGGCATGAGCAGGTGGTAGGTGGGAGGGATAGAGACACATGGGGCATGAGCAGGGGTGGCTGGGAGGGATAGAGACACACGGGGCATGAGCAGGGGGTGGGTGGGAGGGATAAAGACACACGGGCATGACCGGGGGGTGGATGGGAGGGATAGAGACACACGGGGCATGAGCAGGGGTTGAGGAGGAGGGGAGAGACACATGGGGCATGACCAGGGAGTAGGGGGGAGGGGAGAGACACACGGGGCATGAGCAGGGGGTGGGGCGAGGGGAGAGACACACGGGCATGAGCTGGGGGTGGGTGGGAGGGATAGAGACACACGGGGCATGAGCGGGTGGTGGGTGGGAGCAATAGAGACACACGGGGCATGAGCGGGGGGTGGGTGGGAGGGATAGAGACACACGGGGCATGAGCGGGGGGTGGGTGGGAGGGATAGAGGCACACTGGGCATGAGCGGGGGGTGGGTGGGAGGGATAGAGACACACAGGGCTTTAGCGCGGGGTAGGCGGGAGGGATAGAGACACACGGGGCATGAGCGGGGGGTGGGTGGGAGGGATAGAGAAACACGGGGCATGAGCGAGGGGTGGGTGGGAAGGATAGAGACACACGGGACATGACCGCAGGGTGGGGGGCAACAGGAAAGAGACAGGGGACATGAGCGGGGGGTGGGGGGTAACAGGAGAGAGACACGGGGCATGATCGGGGGAGTGGGGGGCAACAGAAGGGAGACACGGGGCATGAGAGGGGGGTGGGGGGTAACAGGAGAGAGACACGGGGCATGAGAGGGGGGTGGGGGGAAACAGCAGGGAGACACAGGCATGATAGGGGGTGGGTGGGAGGGATAGAGACGCACGGGGGATGACCGGGGGGTGGGTGGGATGGATAGAGACACATGGGGCATGAGCGGGGGTGAGTGGGAGGGATAAAGACACACGGGGCATGAGCAGGGGGTGGGGGGGAGGGATAGAGACACAAGGGGCATGAGCAGGTGATAGTTGGGAGGGATAGAGTCACACGGGGCATGAGTGGGGGGTGGGGGTAACAGAAGAGAGACACAGGGCATGAGCGGGGGTTTGGGGGCAACAGGAGGAAGACACGGGTCATGAGAGGGGGGTGGGGGGTAACAGGAGAGAGACACGGGGCATGAGAGGGGGATGGGGAGAAACAGCAGGAGACACGGGGCATGAGCGGTGGGTGGGGGGAACACGAGGGAGACACGGGGCATGAGAGTGGGTGGGGGGTACCAGAAGAGAGACACGGGGCATGAGCGGGGGGTTGGGGCAACAGGAGGGAGACACAGGGCATGAGAGTGGGTGGGGGGTAACAGGAGAGAGACACAGGGCATGAGAGGGGGATGGGGGAAACAGCAGGGAGACACGGGGCATGAGCGGTGGGTGGGGGGAACACGAGGGAGACACAGGGCATGAGAGGGGGTGGGGGGTAACAGGAGACAGACACGGGGCATGACCAGGGGGTGGGGGCAACAGCAGAGAGACACGGGGCATGATCGTGGGGGTGGGGGGCAACAGAAGGGAGACACGGGGCATGAGAGGGGGGGGTAACAGGAGAGAGACACGGGGCATGAGAGGGGGGTGGGGGGAAACAGCAGGGAGACACAGGCATGATAGGGGGTGGGTGGGAGGGATAGAGACACACGGGGGATGACCGGGGGGTGGGTGGGATGGATAGAGACACACGGGGCATGAGCGGGGGTGAGTGGGAGGGATAAAGACACACGGGGCATGAGCAGGAGGTGGGGGGGAGGGATAGAGACACAAGGGGCATGAGCAGGGGATAGTTGGGAGGGATAGAGACACACGGGCATGAGTGGGGGGTGGGGGAGAGGGGAGAGATACACGGGGCATGAGCGGGGGATGGGGGGAGGGGAGAGACACCCGGGGCATGAGCAGGGGGTGAGTGGGAGGGATACAGACACACGGGGCATGAGCGGGGGTGGGTGGGAGGGATACAGACACACGGGGCATGAGCGGGGGGTGGGTGGGAGGGATACAGACACACGGGGCATGAGCGGGGGGTGGGTGGGAGGGATACAGACACACAGGGCATGAGTGGGGGGTGGTGGGAGGGATACAGACACACGGGGCATGAGCGGGCGGTGGGTGGGAGCAATAGAGACACACGGGCATGAGCGGGGGCGGGTGGGAGGGATAGAGACACACGGGGCATGAGCGGGGGGTGGGTGGGAGGGATAGAGACACACGGGGCATGAGCAGGGGGTGGGTGGGAGGGATAGAGACACAAGTGGCAGGAGGTGGGGAGAGGGGAGAGACACAGGGGGCATGAGCGGGGGGTGGGTGGGAGGGATAGAGACATACAGGGCATGAGCAGGGGCTGGGTGGGAGGGATAGAAACACGGGGCATGAGCGGGGGGTGGGTGGGAGGGATAGAGACACATGGGGCATGAGCAGGGGGTGGGTGGGAGTGATAGAGACACACGGGGCATGACCGGGGGGTGGATGGGAGGGATAGAGACACACGGGGCATGACCGGGGGGTGGATGGGAGGTATAGAGACACACGGGGCATGAGCAGGGGGTGGGGGGAGGGGAGAGACACACGGGGCATGAGCAGGGGGTGGAGGGGAGAGGCACACGGGGCATGAGCAGGGGGTGGGGGGAGGGGAGAGACACACGGCGCATGAGCGGGGGGTGGGGGGAGGGGAGAGACACACGGGGCATGAGCGGGGGGTGGGTGGGAGCAATAGAGACACACGGGGCATGAGTGGGGGGTGGGTAGGAGGGATAGAGACACACGGGGCATGAGCAGGGGGTGGGTGGTAGGGATACAGACACACGGGGCATGAGCAGGGGCTGGGTGGGAGGAATAGAAACACGGGGCATGAGCGGGGGTGGGTGGGAGGGATAGAGACACAAGGGGCATGAGCAGGGGGTGGGTGGGAGTGATAGAGACACACGGGGCATGACCGGGGGGTGGATGGGAGTGATAGAGACACACGGGGCATGACCGGGGTGGATGGGAGGGATAGAGACACACGGGGCATGAGCAGGGGGTGGGGGAGGGGAGAGACACACGGGGCAGGCGTGGGGGGGAGGGTAGAGACACACAGGGCATGAGCAGGGGATGGGGGAGGGGAGAGACACACGGGGCATAAGTGGTGGGTGGGTGGGAGGGATGGAGACACACGGGTCATGAACGGGAGGTGGGTGGGTTGCAATAGAGACACACGGGGCATGAGTGGGGGGTGGGTGGGAGGGATAGAGACACACAGGGCATGAGCACGGTGTGGGTGGGAGGGATAGAGACACACGGGGCATGAGCGGGGGTGGGTGGGAGGTTTTAGAGACACACGGGGCTTGAGCAGGGGGTGGGCGGGAGGGATAGAGACACACGGGCATGGCATGATCGCGGGGTGGGAGGGGAGGGAAGAGACACACGTGGCATGAGCGGTGGGTGGGTGGGAGTGATAGAGACACCGGGCTTGAGCGGGGGGTGGGAGGGATAGAGACACACGGGGCATGAGCAGCGGGTGGGGAGGAGACACACTGGGCATGAGCGGGGGTGGGTGGGAGGGATAGAGACACACGGGGCATGAGCAGGGCGGTGGGTGGGAGCAATAGAGACACACGGGCATGAGCGGGGGGTGGGTGGGAGGGATAGAGACACACAGGGCATGAGCGGGGGTGGGTGGGAGGTATAGAGACACACGGGGCATGAGCAGGGGGTGGGTGGGACGGATAGAGACACACGGGGCATGAGCAGGGGGTGGGGGGAGGGGAGAGACACAGGGGGCATGAGCGGGGGGTGGGTGGGAGGGATAGAGACACACGGGGCATGAGCAGGGGCTGGGTGGGAGGAATAGAAACACGGGGCATGAGCGGGGGTGGGTGGGAGGGATAGAGACACACGGGGCATGAGCAGGGGGTGGGTGGGAGTGATAGAGTCACACGGGGCATGACCGGGGGGTGGATGGGAGTGATAGAGACACACGGGGCATGACCGGGGGGTAGATGGGAGGGATAGAGACACACGGGGCATGAGCAGGGGGTGGGGGAGGGGAGAGACACACGGGGCATGAGCAGGTCATGGGGGGGAGGGGAGAGACACACAGGGCATGAGCAGGGGGTGGGGGGAGGGGAGAGACACACGGGGCGTGAGCGGGGGGTGGGTGGGAGGGATGAAGACACACGGGGCATGAGCGGGGGTGGGTGGGTGCAATAGAGACACACGGGGCATGAGTGGGGGGTGGGTGGGAGGGATAGAGACACATGGGGCATGAGCGCAGGGTGGGTGGGAGGGATAGAGACACACGGGGCATGAGCGGGGGTGGGTGTGAGGTTTTAGAGACACACGGGGCTTGACCGGGGAGTGGGCGGGAGGGATAGAGACACACGGGGCATGGCATGAGCGGGGGTGGGAGGGGAGGGGAGAGACACACGTGGCATGAGCAGTGGGTGGGTGGGAGTGATAGAGACACACGGGGCTTGAGCGGGGGGTGGGCGGGTGGGATAGAGATACACGGGGCATGGCATGAGCGGGGGGTGGGAGGGGAGGGGAGAGACACATGTGGCATGAGCGGGGGGTGGGTGGGAGTGATAGAGACACACGGGGCTTGAGCGGGGGTTGGGTGGGAGGGATAGAGACACACAAGGCCTGAGCAGGGGGTGGGGGGAGGGGAGAGACACACTGGGCATGAGCGGGGGTGGGTGGGAGGGATACAGACACACGGGGCATGAGCGAGGGGTGGGTGGGAGGGATAGAGACACACGGGGCATGAGCAGGGGGGTGAGTGGGAGGGGAGAGACACACGGGGCATGAGCAGGGGGTGGGTGGGAGGGGAGAGACACATGGGGAATGAGCAGGGAGAGAGACACACGGGGCATGAGCAGGGGGTGGGTGGGAGGGGAGAGACATACGGGGCATGAGCAGGGGGTGGGTGGGAGGGGAGAGATACACGGGGCATGAGCGGGGGGTGGGGGGGAGGGGGGCGACACATGGGGCATGAGCTGGGGTGTTAAGCAGAAACCTGTGCAGTTCCCTCTGGGACCACTGCAAAAGATTTAGGCCTACAGGTGTTTGGCAGTAAACCCATTTGGTAGCAGTCTGTACCACACAGATTCACTTGGTAGCTGTGGCTGAGCAGTCAGACTTCTCTCAAGAAAAGTTAGGCAGTATGTGGAATATACAAGATAGGGAAATTTACACCGTAGAACAAGCAGACACGGAACAGAGCTTGGGAGTAAAGATATATAATTATTTATTTATAAAAACACATCTAAGAAAAGACACTGGCACTAATACGGCAAACAACTTCAATTACAATTACTATAAGTATATCAATCCCCTAACAATATTTCGACAAGTCTAGGTTCAACGGCACCACTTATTTGCAGACAGAGGTGAATGCTTTAACATAGATGGCACTCTAATATTCGTTAGAACGGGAGAGAAAAGGCAGGGTATGAAACCAACTCGGTACCAACACTTTTACGAAGCAAATGCAAGGCCCGTAAGGCAGGGTCTACTGTGGATCACAAAGTTCAGAGGCCAGGCCCACTCGCAGAGAGGCAAGGCGATATGTCCCAAAAAGTATCACAGTGGAAATGCACTTTGAGTCGTTGTAGCAAATTGTCACAGAAAGGTTGGAGCGGTTTAGAACAAAAAGTTAAGAAGGTCTGGAAGCGACCCAAATAGAAAGGAAAGGATTTAAGACACCTCACGCTAACCGTCACAAGGGAAGCCAGGTGGACACAGTACCTTGTAAGTGAAGAGACAACTCCGGCGGAGGCAGTTGTTCCTGGTGGTGGATGCAAGTCGGGGCTTTGCCAAGAGATGAGATGATCTCATCATCGAAGGAAAGTTGAAGGTCGTTGCACCACCAGGGAAGAGACCAGCCGCGGAGTGCTCCGTCACAAGGCACCACCTTTTGGCCGCGGTATGGGCTAGTGGCTATCCGGTTGCCGGGATGCTCAGCACGGGCAATTCGACCACTACGCCCTGGAAGCGAAGAAAAAGCGAAGGGACTGGTTGTTCCCACCAGTCAGGGGGAGAAGACTCTCCAGCAGGGAGATCTCCTCTGTGGTTGGGAAGTGCTGAGTCGGTTCAGCAGGGCTCCACCGGAGGTGTCGTCGTTGCAGGTCGGCTCAGCTTTACCCTCGTCGGATTCTTAGGTCCTGTGGCGACTTCTGAAGATCCAGTCCCAAAAGCCGTGCTTTTATGCAGCAAACCCCCATTCATTCAGCCTAGCTGTCAATCAAACCACGCTAAGTGGTGAGCGGGTGGCTCACCTCTTGGGCCAATCACACCAGAGTGCGACTTGAGTTGGCAAGGCAACTCAGTCCAGGGTGCCTAAACCCCCTCCCACACCCACTGTGGTACCCAGACAGAATGGCACCACTTTGGAGGGCTTCTGTGTAGAGGTCCGCCAAAAGTGGAACAAAGGGCTCAACCTTTGGTTTAGGAGTTACAGAGGTGAACACAGACGCCATTTTAAAAACCGAGTTCTGGCAGAAAATACCGACCGGTAGATTTATTTAAGACAAATTAACCGGTGGTATGTTAGAGACTAACGGGAAAAAGTATTAGCCTCCAACAATGGGAAGAATCCCATAGGTATATATTCGGGGTCGAATATACAAAGTAGTTTCCACTGCCACCAGCCAAAACTCGACGAGGGGGGACGGGACAGTGCCCCCTCGAATAACAGACCCAGGGGTAATCGAATTACCCCTACCGGTACGTCCACAATAGGATGGTTTGTACTAGTTCTGTTAGTAAATTTAGGTCTAGTAAAGCCAATGGTGACTTTACATGCCCTGGGAGACAGTAGTCAGTCCCAGGGTATGGAGTTTATGGCGGGGATCCTCTAGGACACCCCAGTGTTACGGCACAGAGGGTGCGGTGTAACACACATAGCAAAACACATGAGACCATATGGAGTAAAAGACCCCATAGCCCATAGAACACATTGACATTCACAGGAATTAACCACATTCATGTCCAAGAGTGGGAAAAAAGAGTCTCACTCTTGGCAGGATGGAAAAAAAAACTCCAGAAATCCAGCAAAGCTGCTGGGGGACTCACTAGGTTAGGAAATTCAGCCTAAACAGAGAATTCTCCCTAACACTCGCCCCCCCCCCCCCACCCCAGACTAAGGGACAGGAGGATTTAATCCACTCCTGGATGAATCTCATACCTCTAGTCGATGACGTACATCCTAGAGAGACCATCAGCATTTTGGTGGTGACACCCTGACCTCTGCTCAACGGTGAAATCAAACCCTTGCAGGCAGATTGACCATCTCAGTAGTTTCGGGTTTTCCCGTTTCATTTGCATTAACCATCTCAAGTGTTGGTGGTCAGTCTGAATGACAAAAGTAGACCCATACAAGTATGGCCTAAACTTCTTCAGAGCCCACACGATAGCAAAGCATTCTCTTTCGATTGTTGCCCACCTTGTTTCAGGATCCTTCATCTTGCGGCTGATGAAGCAAACGGGGTGCACACTACCATTTCCATCCAGTTGACTGGGTATGGCACCTATTCCTACATTTGAAGCATCTGTCTGCACAATGAAGTTTGGTGGTAATCAGGAGCTCTGAGTACTGGGGCTTGGCAAAGAGCCTTTTTCAGGTTTTCAAAAGCCTGATTGCACTCCTCGCTCCATCTAAACATTTTAGGAAATTTTGGAGAGGAGATGACATTCAGAGGAGAAGCTATGGTCCCATAGTTCTCAATGAAATTCCTGTAATACCCAGTGAGACCTAAGAAGGCTCTCACCTGGGTCTGAGTAGTAGGTGTCGTCCAATTTTGCACAGCTTCAATCTTACTGAGCAAAGGCCTTATTTCTCCACCTCCTACCTCATGTCCAAGGTAGACTACCTTACTCTGTCCAATTTGGCATTTACTCGCCTTTATGGTCAGATTGGCTCGTCCAAGAGCCTGCAAAACATATCTTAGGTGGGTTACATGTTCTTCCCAGGAATTGTTGAACACTGCTATGTCATCCAAGTATGCCATGCAGAAGTCCTCCTTCCCATTCAGAACCTGATTTACCATCCGTTGAATTGTAGAAGGTGCATTTTTCAATCCGAAAGGCATCACCTTAAACTGGTATAAGCCAACGTGGGTAGAAAATGCAGTTTCCTCCTTGGCATGGTCTTTCAGGGCTATTTGCCGATAGCCTGACGTCAAGTCAAATGTACTGAGGAACTTGGCTGAACCAAGTTTATCCACCAACTCATCTGTTCTTGGCAAAGGGTGGGCATCAGTCTTGGTGACTGCATTAAGAGCTCTATAATCCACGCAGAATCTAAGTTCTTTAGATCCTGCCTTTGGTACTAACACAACTGGGCTAGACCATGGACTAATAGAGGGCTCTATTACCCCGAGATCAAGCATCTTGCTGATCTCACCTTTGATGTGGGTTCGTACATTTTCTGACATTCTGTATCCTCTGCTTTTGACTGGCATACAGTCACCAGTGAGCATGTCATGCTGGCCCCAAGGGGTCAAGCCTGGTGAAAGTGAGAACAGAGAGGCAAACTGATTCAACATAGATTTGCACTCTTCTTGTTGCTCAGGTGTCAGATTTGAAGAGAGATTCACTCCTTCAATGTTTTCGTCTAAAGGTAAGCCTTTGAGGAGATCAGGAAGAGCTTCACTCTCTTCTTCTTCCTCTGATGATGCTAGAAGCAACGCCCCTACATCCGGTCTCGAGACATACGCTTTGAGTCGGTTGGTGTGGAAGACTGTCGGAGCCTCCTTGGGATTGCCCAAGTCCACCAGATAGTTGACCTCTCTGAGTTTACCCACAACTCTGAAGGGTCCCATCCATTTGTCTTGCAAGGCCCTCTGCCTTGTTGGGATCATAACGAGAACTAGCTGGTCTTGAGTGAACTCAACCATGTTAGCCTTTTGATCATGCCAGTGCTTGACCAATGCTTGTCCAGCTTTCAAGTTATCACTTGCTTATGTCATCATGTGCGACATTCTCCTTCGGAGACCTATCACGTAGTCAGTCACTCTGACTGGCTTGGGGGAAGGAGCACTCTCCAACCCCTCCTTAATCAGGGCCAATAGACCTCTGACGGGATGACCAAAGAGAAGCTCAAAGGGAGAATAACCTACTCCCTCCTGAGGGACTTCTCTATAAGCAAATAGAAGGCATGGCAGTAGAAGATCCCACTTTCCTTTAAGGGGGTCCTCTAAAGCCCCTATCATGCTCTTCATGGTTGGGTTGAACCTTTCTACCAACCCATTGGTTTGTGGGTGATAGGATGTTGAGAACTTGTAAGTAACTCCACAGGTTTTCCACATGGCTTTCATGTAGTGGGACATAAAGTTTGACCCCCTGTCAGAGATTACTTCCTTAGGAAACCCGACCCTGGTAAACATACCAAGGAGGGCCTTAGCCACAGCCGGAGCTGTAACAGTCCTCATAGGAATTGCCTCAGGATACCTAGTAGCATGGTCTACTACAACAAGTATAAACCTGTTGCCTGAGGAGGTTGGAGGATCAAGGGGACCAACAATGTCAATCCCTACTCTCTCAAATGGGACTCCCACAACTGGGAGAGGCACTAACAGTGCCCCATTCTTGGAGCCAACCTTACCAGAAGTCTGGCAGGTGTGGCAGCTCCTGCACAGCTTTTCTACTTCGTCCCCCATCTTCGGCCAATAAAAGTAGAGGGAGAGCCGTTCCTTAGTCTTCTTGAAACTCAAGTGACCAGCCAAAGGAATCTCGTGGGCTAACTGCAAGAACTGTTGTCTGTTCTCTTGGGGTACTACAAGTCGTTTGTAGTCTCCAGGTGCAGACTTGGTCGGTTCATTGTAGAAGAGGCCATCTTCCCAGTGCAACCTGTATTTCCCAGGCTCTTGCCCTTCAGCCTGGGCTTCTGCCTGGTGGCGAAGACCTTCCAGAGTTGGACATTCCCTCTGTCCCTTACTGAAGTCTGCCCTGTTGGGTCCACCTTCTGCCAGTAACGACTGCAGCTCAGGATGGTCAACAGGATCCAGATCTCCAATGAGTTCCTGGCCTTCCATTAGCTCTTCTTCAGAATCTAATTCTACCACACAGGGTTGTACCACCCTCTCAGCCTCAGCTGGAGGGGGAGTTACGGGTGTAACGTTGGACAACCGAGGGGAAGTCCTTGTTGGCTGCACTGGAATGCGGGCTGCTGGTTTTGGTATAGAAGTTTTAGGTTTCCCTTTCGCTTCTGTTTTCTTTGAGACAGCAGCTGACAATTCCAGTTGAGCAGGAGTGATATCTTTCTTCATCATCTCCTGCAGAGTTCCTCTCATGGTTCTCTCCCTTGCAGGTCTGGTTAGCTCCTGTAACCGTTTACTAGGAGGTCTGGGGGTATGAGACACAACTCCGAGAGTTTTTAAATCGTTACCCAACAGAACTCGTCCTGATTCCTGAATCTGTATGTTGACAGGTATCTTTACAGTCATGTCGTTACACTGGATGAGAACTGGTAATTGCGGAAGCATCTGCACAGGCCCTCCAGCTAACTTGGTGAGGCGTTTGGGTGCCTTAGCAACATCCTCAGCCTGAAAAAAAGATTTATCCACCACAGTTATGCTGGCCCCAGTGTCCATAATGGCAGGAGTCTCCTCACCATTCACCTGGACACTGTCCTTATAATACTCTTTAGTATTATCTGGGATAGAATTATAGACATCTAAATTCTGTTGTTCCCACAAACCCAGAGACACTAAAGAAACACTGGCTGAGACTCCAGTGGGTTTATCAGCCAGCAGTAGAAAGTTTCCATTTGCCATTTGGACTTCCTCCTCTGGAGCGAAGGCTAAGGAGACAAGCTGGACCCCTGAAGGTTTACCCTTGCATCTGGGATCTCCTTTCACATGGTCAGCCGAGCTACAAACAAAGCATTTACTGAATGCTTTCTGGAATGGTGGATTGTTCTGGCCTTCCTCTGGTTTGGTACCAGAAGGTACACTATTCTGCTGTGGTTTTCCTTGTGGCTTACCCTTATAGTTTTGTTTGGGGCCCTCTTTGGAATTATTAGAATTCTCTTTTGAGTCTTTTTTAGGCTGTCTTCCCTCATCCTTTTTCTGAGTTGCCCCAGAATCCTTATGAGTAGCCCTGTTGGAAACCCACAAGTCAGCAGCCTTAGCTAGCTTCCTGGAATCCAATTCCTTCGAATCAGCGAAGTGCTGTCTGAGCTCAGGAGAACAGGCATCATAAATAGACTCCAACATAAAAAGATTCTTCATACCCTCATAAGTGTTCACTTTGTAACCCTTAATCCATCCCTCTAAGTTTTTCAACCCTTCACTCACCCAGGTAGCCCAAGGGGTACCATCATGCTTTTTGAGGGTTCTAAACCTCTTAAGATACTGGGAAGGGGTCTTCCCGAACCTAGCTATCAAAGCTAGTTTCACACTTTCGTAATCCTTCTTATCCACCACCCCAACTCCATTAGCACATCAGTTGCAACAGGGGGAAGCCTAGAGAACAACCAGGGAAGTAACTCATTCCCTGTGATGTCCTGGAGCCCATGATTATATTCAAACATTTTCAACCAATCCAACACATCCAATCTAGGTTCATACATACCCACTAATTCCTTAGGCATCCGGGGTCTTTTGGGACTGGAACTTCTAGAGGAACCAGAGGAGAGAGAAGCATTTTCCACAGACAACTTTTTCATTTCCAACTCATGATTTAGTTCTATTTCTCTGAGTCTTAACTCAGCTTGCTTCTGCTCAGCTTGGGCATTCATTCGTCTGAACTCTAGCTCTTGGTTTCTTTCAGATTGGGCTTAAAAACATTTTTACTCTAATTCGATCTTCATTTTTTCAAGTTCGAAATAAGCAGGGTTACATGTGGGACCTGGTATGGGCCCCGTAGGTACAGTAGGTAAGGCAGACAGAGGCTCAGAGTGGCTAACTTCATTAGGTTCACTTTCCTCTTCTGACTCATTATCAAGACTTTGATTCAGATCAATACCATCACTGTTTTCTACATTTGCTGGAGAAGTTGGTTCCTCTGAACCAGTACCCAGACTTCGGTTTTCCAGCAATCTCGCTATCAGTTCTACTTTCTTGCCTCTTACAGAAAGATTCTTTTGTCTACAGAGAGCTCTCAAACTCTCAGTATTTTCACCTGACAAGAACTCTTGGCTGTAAAATTCTATAGTAGACATGTTTTTGAAAGTTGCTTTTTAGTGCTAAGCCTTGTGGTTAGTTATCCTAAAGTGTTAAAAAGCACTCTAAACTGTATACTCGATACAAATCCCACCGCTGTACACCAGTGTTAAGCAGAAACCTGTGCAGTTCCCTCTGGGACCACTGCAAAAGATTTAGGCCTACAGGTGTTTGGCAGTAAACCCACTTGGTAGCAGTCTGTACCACACAGATTCACTTGGTAGCTGTGGCTGAGCAGTCAGACTTCTCTCAAGAAAAGTTAGGCAGTATGTGGAGTATACAAGATAGGGCAAGTTACACCGTAGAACAAGCAGACACGGAACAGAGCTTGGGTGTAAAGATATATAATTATTTATTTATAAAAACACATCTAAGAAAACACACTGGCACTAATACGGCAAACAACTTCAATTACAATTACTATAAGTACATCAATCCCCTAACAATATTTCGACAAGTCTAGGTTCAACGGCACCACTTATTTGCAGACAGAGGTGAATGCTTTAACCTAGATGGCACTCTAATATTCGTTAGAACGGAAGAGAAAAGGAGGGTATGAAACCAACTCGGTACCAACACTTTTACGAAGCAAATGCAAGGCCCGTAAGGCAGGGTCTACTGTGGATCACAAAGTTCAGAGGCCAGGCCCACTCGGAGAGAGGCAAGGCGATATGTCCCAAAAAGTATCACAGTGGAAATGCACTTCGAGTCGTTGTAGCAAATTGTCACAGACAGGTTGGAGCGGTTTAGAACAAAAAGTTAAGAAGGTCTGGAAGCGAACCAAATGGAAAGGTAAGGATTTAAGACACCTTACGCTAACCGTCACAGGGGAAGCCAGGCGGACACAGTACCTTGTAAGTGAAGAGACAGCTCCAGCGGAGGCAGTTGTTCTTGGTGGTGGATGCAAGTCGGGGCTTTGCCAAGAGATGAGATGATCTCGTCGTCGAAGGAAAGTTGAAGGTCGTTGCACCACCAGGGAAGAGACCAGCCGTGGAGTGCTCCGTCACAAGGCATCGCCTTTTGGTCACGGTATGGGCTAGTGGCTATCTGGTTGCCGGGGTGCTCAGCACGGGCAATTCGACCACTGTGCCCTGGAAGTGAAGAAAAAGCGAAGGGACTGGTTGTTCCCACCAGTCAGAGGAAGAAGACTCTCCAGCAGGGAGATCTCCTCTGTCGTTGGGAAGTGCTGAGTCGGTTCAGCAGGGCTCCACCGGAGGTGTCGTCGTTGCAGGTCCACTCAGCTTTACCCTCGTCGGATTCTTAGGTCCTGTGGCGACTTCTGAAGATCCAGTCCCAAAAGCCCTGCTTTTATGCAGCAAACCCCCATTCATTCAGCCTAGCTGTCAATCAAACCACGCTAAGTGGTGAGCGGGTGGCTCACCACTTGGGCCAATCACACCAGAGTGCGACTTGAGTTGAAAGGGAACTCAGTGCAGGGTGCCTAAACCCCCTCCCACACCCCCTGTGCTACCCAGACAGAATGGCACCACTTTGGAGGGCTTCTGTGTAGAAGCCCGCCAAAAGTGGAACAAAGGGCTCAACCTTTGGTTCGGAGTTACAGAGGTGAACACAGAAGCCATTTTAAAAACCGAGTTCTGGCAGAAAATACCGACCGGTAGATTTATTTAAGACAAATAAACCGGCGGTATGTTAGAGACTAACAGGAAAAAGTATTACCCTCTAACAATGGGAAGAATCCAATAGCAATATATTCGGGGTCGAATATACAAAGTAGTTTCCACTGCCACCAGCCAAAACTCGACGAGGGGGTACGGGACAGTGCCCCCTCGAATAACAGACCCAGGGGTAATCGAATTACCCCTACCGGTACGTCCACAATAGGATGGTTTGTACTAGTTCTGTTAGTAAATTTAGGTCTAGTAAAGCCAATGGTGACTTTACATGCCCTGGGAGACAGTAGTCAGTTCCAGGGTATGGAGTCTATGGTGGGGAACCTCTAGGACACCCCAGT
Source organism: Ambystoma mexicanum (assembly GCF_040938575.1). Lineage (NCBI taxonomy): Eukaryota > Metazoa > Chordata > Amphibia > Caudata > Ambystomatidae > Ambystoma > Ambystoma mexicanum. The sequence continues at coordinate 593,538,437 of NC_090937.1, read as the reverse complement.
GTTACTGCACAGAGGGTGCGGTGTAACACACATAGCAAAACACATGAGACCATATGGAGTAAAAGACCCCATAGCCCATAGAACACATTGACATTCACAGGAATGTCCAAGAGTGGGAGAGAAGAGTCTCACTCTTGGCAGGATGGAAAAAAACAAACTCCAGAAATCCAGCAAAGCTGCTGGGGGACTCACTAGGTTAGGAAACTCAGCCTAAACAGAGAATTCTCCCTAACAGGGGGGTGGCGGGGAGGGATACAGACGCACGGGGCATGAACGGGGGTGGATAGGAGGGCTAGAGACACACGGGGTATGAGCGGGGAGTGGGTGGGAGGGCTAGAGACACACGGGGCATGAGCAGGGGGTGGGGGGAGGGAGAGAGACACACGCGGCATGAGCGGGGGGTGGGTGGAGGGAGAGAGACACACGAGGCATGAGCGGGGGGTGGGTGCTAGGGAGAGAGACACATGGGGCATAAGCGGGGGTGGGTGGGAGGTATAGAGACACAAGGGGCATGGGCGGGGGGTGGGGGGAGCTAGAGAGACACACGAGGCATAAGCGGAGGGCGGGCGGGAGGGAGAGAGACACACGGGGCATGAGCGGGGGGTGGGTGGGAGGGCTAGAGACACATGGGCCATGAGCGGGGGGTGGGTGACAAGGCTAGAGACACACGGGGCATGAGCGGGTGTGGGTGGGAGGGCTAGAGACACACGGGGCATGAGCAGGGGGTGGGGGAGAGACACACGGGGCATGAGCAGGGGGTAGGGGGAGGGCTAGAGACACATGGGGCATGAGCGGGGGGTGGGTGGGAGGGTTAGAGACACACAGGGCATGAGCGGGGGGTGGGTGGGAGGGCTAGAGACACATGGGGCATGAGTGGGGGGTGGGTGGGAGGGCTAGAGACACACGGGGGATGAGCGGGGGGTGGGTGGGAGGGCTAGAAACACACGATGCATGAGCGGGGGGTGGGTGGGAGGGATAGAGACACACGGGGCATGAGCGGGGTGTGGGTGGGAGAGACACACGGGGCAGGGGGTGGGGCGAGGGAGAGACACACACGGGCGTGAGAGGGGGTGGCGGGAGGCCTAGAGACACACGGGGCATGAGCGGGGGGTGGGTGGGAGGGATAGAGACACACAGGGCATGAGCGGGGGTGAGGGGAGGGAGAGAGACACACGAGGCATGAGCGGGGGGTGGGGGGAGGGAGAGAGACACACGAGGCATGAGCGGGGGTGGGCAGGAGGGAGAGAGACACACGAAGCATGAGCAGGGGTGGGGGGAGGGACAGACACACGGGGGGCATGATCGGCGGTGGGGGGGAGGCAGAAACACACGAGGCATGAGCAGAGGGGTGGGGGGAGGGAGAGACACACACGGGGCATGAGCGGGTGGTGGTGGGAGGGAGAGAGACACACGGTGCATGAGTGGGGGGTGGGGGGGAGGGAGAGAGACACACGGGGCATGAGCGGGAGTGGGGTGAGGGAGAGACACACGAGGCATGCGTGGGGGGTGGGGTGAGGGAGAGAGACACACAGGGCATGAGCGGGGGGTGGGGGGGAGGGAGAGAGACACACGAGGCATGAGCGGGGGTGGGGGAGGGAGAGAGACACACGGGGCATGAGCGGGGGTGGGGGGAGGGAGAGACACACGAGGCATGAGCGGGGGTGGGGGGAGGGAGAGAGACACACGGGGCATGAGCGGGGGGTAGGAGGGAGGTAGAGAGACACACGGGGCACGAGCGGGTGGTGAAGGGGGAGGGGAGAGACACACAGGGCATGAGCGGGTCGTGGGTGGGAGGTATAGAGACACACGGGGCATGAGCGGGCAGTGGGTGGGAGATCCTAGAGACATACGGGGCATGAGCAGGGGGTGGGGGGAGAGAAACACAGGGCTTGAGCAGGGGTGGGGGGAGGGCTAAAGACACACGGGGCATGAGCGGGGGGTGGGGGAGAGACACATGGGGCATGAGCAGGGGATGGGGGAGAGACACACACGGGGCGTGAGCGGGGCTGGGGGGGAGGGAGAGAAACACACAGAGCATGAGTGGGGGGTGGGTGGGAGGGCTAGAGACACACAGGGCATGAGCGGGGGGTGGGTGGGAGGACTGGAGACTCACGGGGCATAAGCGGGGGGTGGGTGGGAGGGCTAGAGACACACGGGGCATGAGCGGGGGTTGGGTTGGAGGTCTTTAGAGACAACCGGGGCATGAGCGGGGGGTGGGTGGAGGGAGAGAGACACACGAGGCATGAGCGGGGGGTGGGGGGAGAGACACACGGGGCATGAGCAGGGGGTGGGGGGGAGAGACACACACGGGGCAGGAGCGGGGCTGGGGGGAAGGAGAGAAACACACAGAGCATGAGTGGGGGGTGGGTGGGAGGGCTAGAGACACACAGGGCATGAGCGGGGGGTGGGTGGGAGGGCTGGAGACACACGGGGCATATGCGGGGGGTGGGGGGAGGAAGAGAGACACACGAGGCATGAGCGGGGGTTGGGGGGAGGGAGAGAGGCACACGAGGCATGAGCGGGGGGTGGGCAGGAGGGAGAGAGACACATGGGGCATGAGCGGGGGTGGGGGGGGAGGGAGAGACACACACGGGGCATGAGAGAGGGTGGGGGGAAGGGAGAGACACACAAGGCATGAGCGGGGGTGGGGGGAGGGAGAGAGACACATGGGGCATGATGAGTGGTGGGTGGGGGGAGGGAGAGAGACACACGAGGCATGAGCGGGGGGAGGGAGAGAGACACATGGGGCATGAGCGGGGGGGAGGGAGAGAGACACACGGGGCATGAGCGGGGGGTGGTGTGTGGGAGAGAGACACACGGGGCATGAGCGGGGGTGGTGGGAGGGAGAGACACACGAGGCATGAGCGGGTGGAGGAGGGAGGGAGAGAGACACACAGGCATGAGCGGGGGTGGGGGGAGGGAGAGAGACACACGAGGCATGAGCGGGGGGTGGGGGGAGGGAGAGAGACACACGGGGCATGAGTGGGGGTGGATGGGAGGGAGAAACACACGAGGCATGAGCGGGTGGAGGAGGGAGGGAGAGAGACACACATGCATGAGCGGGGGTGGGGGGAGGGAGAGAGACACACGAGGCATGAGCGGGGGGTGGGAGGAGGGAGAGAGACACATGGGGCATGAGCGGGGGGTGGGTGGGATCGATAGAGACACACAGGGCATGAGCGGGGGGCGGGTGGGAGGGATAGAGACACACGGGACATGAGCAGGGGGTGGGTGGGAGGGATAGAGACACATGGGGCATGAGCGGGGGGTGGGTGGGAGGGATACAGACACACGGGGCATGAGCAGGGGGTGGGTGGGAGGGATACAGACACACAGGGCATGAGCAGGGGGTGGGTGGGAGGGATAGAGACACACAGGGCATGAGCGGGGGGTGGGTGGGAGGGATACAGACACACGGGGCATGAGTGGGCGGTGGGTGGGAGGGATAGAGACACAGGGGGCATGAGCAGAGGGTGGGTGGGAGGGATAGAGACACACGGGGCATGAGCAGGGGGTGGGGGGAGGGGAAAGACACACGGGCGTTAAGCGGGGGGTGGGTGGGAGGGATACAGACACACGGGGCATGAGCGGGGGGTGGGTGGGAGGTATACAGACACACGGGGCATGAGCGGGGGGTGGGTGGGAGGGATAGAGACACACGGGGCATGATAGGGATAGAGACACACAGGGGAATGAGCGGGGGGTGGCTGGGAGGGATACAAACACACAGGGCATGAGCGGGGGTGGGTGGGAGGGATAGAGACACATGGCCATGGGGTGGGTGGGAGGGATAGAGACAAACGGGGCATGAGCAGGGGGTGGGAGGGAGGCGAGAGACACACGGGGCATGAGCAGGGGGTTTGGGGGGAGGGAGAGAGACACGGGGCATGAGCAGGGGTTGGGGGAGGGCAGAGACACATGGGGCATGAGCGGGGGATGGGTGGGAGGGATAGAGACACACGGGGCATGAGCGGGGGGTGAGTGGGAGGGATAGAGACACACGGGGCATGAGCAGGGGGTGGGTGGGAGGGATAGGGGCATGAGCAGGGGGCGGGTGGGAGGGTTCGGGGCATGAGCGGCGGTTGGATGGGAGGGATAGGTGCATGAGCGGGGGGTGGGTGGGAGGAATAGAGACACAAGGGGCATGATTGTGGGGTGGGGGGAATGGGAGAGACACACAGGGCATGAGTGGGGGGTGGGTGGGAGGGATAGAGACACACGGGGCATGAGCGGGGGGTGGGTGGGAGGGATAGAGATACACAGGGCATGATCAGGGGGGTGGGTGAGAGGGGAGAGACACACGGGACATGAGCAGGGGGGTGGGTGGGAGGGGAGAGACACACGGGGCATGAGCAGGGGGTGGGGGGAGGGGAGAGACACACGGGGCATGAGCGGGGGGTGGGGGGAGGTTTAGAGACACATGGGGAATGAGCGGGGGTTGGGTGGGAGGGCTAGAGACACTCGGGGCATGAGCAGGGGGTGGGGGGGGATAGAGACACACAAGTCATGAGGGGGGGGTGGGGGAGGGGAGAGACACACGGGGCATGAGCAGGGGGTGGGGGGAGGGGAGAGACACACGGGGCATGAGCGGGGGGTGGGGGGAGGTTTAGAGACACATGGGGAATGAGCGGGGGTTGGTGGGAGGGCTAGAGACACACGGGGCATGAGCGGGGGGTGGGGGAGGGATAGAGACACACAAGTCATGAGGGGGGGGTGGGGGAGGGAGAGACACACGAGGCATGAGTTGGTGGAGGAGGGAGGGAGAGAGACACACAGGCATGAGCGGGGGGTGGGGGGAGGGAGAGAGACACACGGGGCATGAGCGGGGGTGGATGGGAGGGAGAGACACACGAGCCATGAGCGGGTGGAGGAGGGAGGGAGAGAGACACACAGGCATGAGCGGGGGTGGGGGGAGGGAGAGAGACACACGAGGCATGAGCGGGGGGTGGGAGGAGGGAGAGAGACACATGGGGCATGAGCGGGGGGTGGGTGGGATCGATAGAGACACACGGGGCATGAGCGGGGGCGGGTGGGAGGGATAGAGACACACGGGACATGAGCAGGGGGTGGGTGGGAGGGATAGAGACACACGGGGCATGAGCAGGGGGTGGGGGGGAGGGATAGAGACACACGGGGCATGAGCGGGGGGTGGGTGGGAGGGATACAGACACATGGGGCATGAGCAGGGGGTGGGTGGGAGGGATACAGACACACAGGGCATGAGCAGGGGGTGGGTGGGAGGAATAGAGACACGCGGGGCATGAGCGGGCGTGGGTGGGAGGGATAGAGACACACAGGGCATGAGCGGGGGGTGGGTGGGAGGGATACAGACACACGGGGCATGAGTGGGCGGTGGGTGGGAGGGATAGAGACACACGGGGCATGAGCAGAGGGTGGGTGGGAGGGATAGAGACACACGGGGCATGAGCAGGGGGTGGGGGGAGGGGAGAGACACACGGGGCATGAGCGGGGGGTGGGTGGGAGGGTTACAGACACACGGGGCATGAGCGGGGGGTGGGTGGGAGGGATACAGACACACGGGGCATGATCGGGGGGTGGGTGGGAGGGATAGAGACACACAGGGCTTGAGCGGGGGTGGGTGGGAGGGATACAGACACACAGGGCATGAGCGGGGGGTGGCTGGGAGGGATACAAACACACAGAGCATGAGCGGGGGTGGGTGGGAGGGATAGAGACACACGGCCGGGGGGTGGGTGGGAGGGATAGAGACACACAGGGCATGAGCAGGGGGTGGGAGGGAAGGGAGAGACACACGGGGCATGAGCAGGGGGTTTGGGGGTAGGGAGAGACACACGGGGCATGAGCAGGGGTTGGGGGGAGGGCAGAGACACACGGGGCATGAGCGGGGGATGGGTGGGAGGGATAGGGACACACAGGGCATGAGCGGGGGGTGAGTGGGAGGGATAGAGACACACGGGGCATGAGCAGGGGGTGGCTGGGAGGGATAGGGGCATGAGCAGGGGGCGGGTGGGAGGGTTCGGGGCATGAGCGGCGGTTGGATGGGAGGGATAGGGGCATGAGCGGGGGGTGGGTGGGAGGAATAGAGACACAAGGGGCATGAGCGGGGGGTGGGGGGAATGGGAGAAACACACGGGGCATGAGCGGGGGGTGGGTGGGAGGGATAGAGACACACGGGGCATGAGCGGGGGTGGGTGGGAGGGATAGAGATACACAGGGCATGATCAGGTGGGTGGGTGGGAGGGGAGAGACACACGGGACATGAGCAGGGGGGTGGGTGGGAGGGGAGAGACACACGGGGTGTGAGCAGGGGGTGGGTGGGAGGGGAGAGACACACGGGGCATGAGCAGAGGGTGGGTGGTCGGGGAGTGACACATGGGGCATGAGCAGGGGGTGGTTGGGAGGGATTTGAGACACACGGGGCATGAGCAGGGGGTGGGTGGGAGGGAGAGACACACGGGGCTTGAGCGGGGAGTGGGGGGAAGGAGAGAGACACACGGGGCATGAGCGGGGGGTGGGGGGAGGGGAGAGACACACGGGGCATGAGCGGGGGTGGGGGGGAGGGATAGAGACACACGGGGCATGAGCGGGGGGTGGGTGGGAGGGATACAGACACACGGGGCATGAGCAGGGGGTGGGTGGGAGGGATACAGACACACAGGGCATGAGCAGGGGGTGGGTGGGAGGAATAGAGACACGCGGGGCATGAGCGGGGGTGGGTGGGAGGGATACAGACACACAGGGCATGAGCCGTGGGATGGGTGGGAATAATAGAGACACGCGGGGCATGAGCGGGGGTGGGTGGGAGGGATAGAGACACACAGGGCATGAGCGGGGGATGGGTGGGAGGGGAGAGACACACGGGGCATGAGCAGAGGGTGGGTGGGAGGGGAGCGACACACGGGGTATGAGCAGGGGTTGGTTGGGAGGGATTTGAGACACACGGGGCATGAGCAGGGGGTGGGTGGGAGGGAGAGACACAAGGGGCTTGAGCGGGGGGCTGGTGGGAGGGATAGAGACACACGGGACATGAGCAGGGGGTGGGTGGGAGGGATAGAGACACATGGGGCATGAGCAGGGGGTGGGGGGGAGGGATAGAGACACACGGGGCATGAGCGGGGGGTGGGTGGGAGGGAAACAGACACACGGGGCATGAGCAGGGGGTGGGTGGGAGGGATACAGACACACAGGGCATGAGCAGGGGGTGGGTGGGAGGAATAGAGACACGCGGGGCATGAGCGGGGGTGGGTGGGAGGGATAGAGACACACAGGGCATGAGCGGGGGTGGGTGGGAGGCTTACAGACACACGGGGCATGAGTGGGCGGTGGGTGGGAGGGATAGAGACACACGGGGCATGAGCGGAGGGTGGGTGGGAGGGATAGAGACACACGGGGCATGAGCAGGGGGTGGGGGGAGGGGAGAGACACACGGGGCATGAGCGGGGGGTGGGTGGGAGGGATACAGACACACAGGGCATGAGCGGGGGGTGGGTGGGAGGGATACAGACACACGAGGCATGAGCGGGGGGTGGGTGGGAGGGATAGAGACACATGGGGAATGAGCGGGGGTTGGGTGGGAGGGCTAGAGACACACGGGGCATGAGCGGGGGGTTGGTGGGAGGGCTAGAGACACACGGGGCATGAGCGGGGGGTGGGGGGAGGGATAGAGACACACAAGGCATGAGGGGGGGTGGGGGGAGGGAGAGACACACACGGTGCATGAGCGGGGGTGGGTTGGAGGGGGGCTAGAGACATACGGGGCATGAGCAGGGGGAGAGACACACGAGGCCTGAGCAGGGGTTGGGGGGAGGGCTAGAGACACACGGGGCATGAGTGGGGGTGGGTGGGAGGGCTAGAGACACACGGGGCATGAGCGTGGGGTGGGTGGGAGGTCTAGAGACACACGGAACATGAGTAGGTGGTGAGGGGGAGGGAGAGACACACACGGGACATGAGCGGGGGTGGGGGGGAGGGAGAGAAACACACAGGGCATGAGCGGGGTGTGGGTGGGAGGGCTAGAGACACACGGGGCATGAGCGGGTGGTGGGTGGGAGGGCTAGAGACACACGGGGCATGAGCGGGGGGTGGGTGGTAGGGATACAGACAAACGGGGCATGAGCAGGGGGTGGATGGGAGGGCTAGAGACACACGGGGCATGAGCGGGGGGTGGGTGGTAGGGCTAGAGACACATGGGGCATGAGCAGGGGGTGGGGGAGGGAGAGAGAAACACAAGGCATGAGCAGGGGTGGGGGGAGGGCTAGAGACACACGGGGCATGAGCGGGGGGGTGGGTGGGAGGGCTAGAGACACACGAGGCATGAGCGGGTGGTGGGTGGGAGGGCTAGAGACACACTGGACATGAGCAGGGGGTGGGGGAAGAGACACACATGGGGCATGAGCAGGCGGTGGGGGGAGGGAGAGACACACACGGGGCATGAGCGGGGGTGGGGGGGAGGGAGAGAAACACACGAGGCATGAGCGGGGGGTGGTGGTCGGACTAGAGACACATGGGGCATGAGCGGGGGGTGGGTGGGAGGGCTAGAGACACACGGGGCATGAGCGGGGGGTGGGGGGAGGGAGAGAGACACACGAGGCATGAGCGGGGGGTGCGGGGAGTGTGAGAGACACACGAGGCATGAGCGGCAGGTGGGCAGAAGGGAGAGAGACACACGGGGCATGAGCGGGGGTGGGGGGGAGTCAGAGACACACACGGGGCAGAGGGAGAGACACACGAGGCATGCGCGGGGGGTGGAGGGGAGGGAGAGACACACGAGGCATGAGCGGGGGTGGGGGGGAGGGATAGAGACACACTAGCCATGAGCGGGGGTTGGGGGGAGGGAGAGAGAGATACACGGGGCATGAGCGGGGGTGGGGGGAGGGAGAGACACACAAGGCATGAGCGGGGGTGGGGGGAGGGAGAGAGACACATGGGGCATGAGCGGGGGGTGGGGGGGAGGGAGAGAGACACACGAGGCATGAGCGGGGGTTGGGGCGAGGGAGAGAGACACACGGGGCATGAGCGGGGGGTGGGGGAGGGAGAGAGACACACGAGGCATGACCGGGGGGTGGGGGGAGGGAGCAAGACACACGGGGCATGAGCGGGGGGTGGGGGGAGGGAGAGAGACACACGGGGCATGAGCGGGGGGTGGGGGGAAGGAGAGAGACACACGAGGCATGAGCGGGGGTGGGGGGAGGGAGAGAGACACATGGGGCATGAGCGGGGGTGGGGGGGAGGGAGAGAGACACACGAGGCATGAGCGGGGGTGGGGGCAGGGAGAGAGACACACGGGGCATGAGCGGGGGTGGGGGGGAGAGACACACATGGGGCATGAGCGGGAGTGGGGGGGAGGGAGAGAGACACATGGGGCATGAGCGGGGGTGGCGGGAGGGAGAGAGACACGCGGGGCTTGAGCAGGGGTGGGGAAGTGAGAGACACACGAGGCATGAGCGGGGGGTGGGGGGAGAGAGACACACGGGCATGAGCGGGGGTGGGGGGAGGGAGAGACACACAAGGCATGAGCGGGGGGTGGGGGGAGCGAGAGAGACACACGGGGCATGAGCGGGGGTTGGCGGGAGGGAGAGAGACACACGGGGCATGAGCGGGGGTGGGGGGATGTGAGAGACACACGAGGCATGAGCGGGGGGTGGGGGGAGAGAGACACACGGGCATGAGCGGGGGTGGGGGGAGGGAGAGACACACGAGGCATGAGCGGGGGGTGGGGGGAGGGAGAGAGACACACGGGCATGAGCGGGGTTGGGGGGAGGGAGAGACACACGAGGCATGAGCCGGGGGTGGGGGAAGGGAGAGAGACACACGGGGCATGAGCGGGGGACAGACAAAAACACGGACATGCCGCACGAACATGAGTTCGTGCGGCAGATCCCGCTCCTCGGCCCTCCGCTGGCCACCGTGTGCGATGACGTGAGCGGGGGGCTGAAGGAACAGGGGACACAAGGAGCATGAGCAGGGGTGGGGGGGACAGAAAGGACACACGGGGCATGAGCGGGGGGTGGGGCAGACACGGGGCATGAGCGGGGTTGGGAGGAACAGGAGACAGACACGCTCCTGCTGACCTGACAAAGCCTCTCATGCGGGAAAGAAAGATGGCGGGCGTCTCTGAAGCCAGACGCACTGCATGCTTTCACTGCATCCAATGGGAGAGCACGTCAGATGTCCGTGGACATCACGCAAGCTTCTGGCCCAATCACCGTCCCGAACAGGGAAGTCCGTCCGCGGACCGAACACAGATATCACTTATTTTTTTGCCCTACTTTTTGGTCATTTTAAAAAAAAAACTACTGGGCGGATTTTCACCAAATTTGCAAAAGCACACTTTCGGGACCAAGCCGCTGCTCCTGGTCCAAATTTGGTGAAAATCTGTCCAGCGGTTTGGGCTGTAGGTGCGAGCAAAAATGTTTTCCCATTCAGTCAATGGGAAAAACAGAAATTTTGGGACACCCCCTATAACTTTTCCCCCCCTGCACGAATCCTCACCAAACTTTGCAAAAAAAAAATCAGAGTGGGCCATATACTTTTTTTGCAAAGTTTGGTGAGGATTCGTCCAGGGGGAGCGAAGTTATAAGCCGCCCAAAAAGTGCTCTTCCTATGGAAACAGCAACTTAACCATAACTACACTGCCACTATCGTGGCAGTGTAATATATATATATATATATATATATATATATATATATTGAATAGAATTGGAGATATGCATGATCCCTGATTCCAAGCTCGATGTATAAGAGCCCTCCTTGACGTACAATGTGCAATGAGTTGAGAATGACAAAAGCCATTTCACAGTAAAATCTGAGGCCCTGACAACCTGCTGAAAACACTGACACAATATTGAGTGATCAATAGTCTCAAATGCCCCACAGAGGTCAAGGAGCATCAGATGTCCTGCATGGCGATGATACATTATTTGTAAGAGGGAATCCGTGATATCTAAGAGGGTGATGTCAGTGCTCCTACCTGCGTAGAAGCCAGATTGTCGATCCCCCGGAAGTTGGAATGATTTCAGATGAGCTTGAAGTTGGAGTGAAGGAGAGCAATCCAATATCTTTAGCGAAATGGTGAGCTTGTGATCGAATGGTGATTGGCACAATGTTGACTATCCAAGGAAGGCTTTTTCAAGATAGATGTGACCCAAGACTGTTTAAGCTTAGTTGGTACCAGACCCTCAATAAACGAGATGGTGAAAAAACAGATTAACGCACGCTTAGAAGTCCTTGATATTTGAGGCTGGCTAAGGGTCACCTGGATAAGTTGTTTTAAGGAATATAACGGTATTCTCAATATTTGGCTCAGAGACCGAGTGAAAATTTAAAGGAGGTGAGTCATTCATTTTTGTGTCTTCAACAGGATGAGTAGTAATATCTAACTGATTATGCAGAGTAAGGCCCAAAAATCAGTATTCGCAAAATAATCCAATGAGCCAATAAAGTGCACAGACGCAAGAAAAACAAAGGTTCATTAAATGTAACTGCAGCTGGGAACAATTCACGAATCATTCAACATTAAATTATTAAATGGTGGTTTATATAGTGAGAAGTGGAGTTGATACTTACACAATGTTTGAAGATGCAAATTCACATTCTCTATCAGACAGTCTTGGTTGTGATATAGGTGATGCTATAAAATATCTAGCCCTATTGGCCTTTTCAGTCACTTGTGACCATTCTAATGACTACCTCATGGTCATGATCTCATGGCAGGGTTATCTAGTTTCACACAGTTTTGATTGAACAGTTGACAGTTTAAAATGTTTCACATACAACTTGTTTGCTTATTGGATATGTCTCTTCGAAGTTTCTGGGATGGGTCAGTTCCACCATGATTAGTTAGTCGTATTGTCAGGTGTACACAGTGTGGCAATAAAAAAGAATACTTCACATCTTTTCTCATGGGACTGAAAGGTTTGCACTGACTTACCTTTCCCACCCTTGCGACAGTTGACAGCTAGTATTGCGACTTCTCGTTGGAAACATGTTAGCCTTCCCATTCCATTCTCCTGATATATCTATATGACTCCATATGTCGTGCTTCTTGTTCCCTTGCTCCGGGGCTTTGTGCACGTCTAAATAGTGTGGTTGTATATGCTTGCAGGTGAATGGCCCTATTACTTATGAATCACTATAATTAAAGAGTTGTCAGAAATCAATATGTAATCTTTAATATATTTCCTATTCTGTACAAGAACCTCTTGGCTTCTCTTGGTCTTGAATGCATATCTCTTCTTTGGTTGGGGTGCTCATGTTGTTCTGTATTTGTAATTCCACTCCTAGGTTGATGTTTTCCTACAGGGGGTAGAATGTGTCTTCTCCCTGATCAACTTGTCTTGTGCACCCTTCTGCTCAATATATTATTGTCTGCAGCTGTGACCTTCATCTTGATAGTTTCTAAAGCATTGGATAGGCATATTACTTGCTACATTCATTTGTTCCAGGCCTGGGAACCTGCTTCCCTTCTGTTCCTAGCCCATCTCCACTGAATCTCTTACAGCCTTCCTCATGTGCTCTTTGCAAAGTTGTAACACCTGATTTAGTCACTGCTCCTTGTCCACCTCTGTGCTGACCAATCGCAGAATACAATAAAAAGCTACTTTTTGTTATTATGGTAACTTATTACTTAGGAGTTATGTTTCAAAACCAGGGCCTGAATTCAGATGTATGCTGTAGAAAGCCTGATTTCCCTAGAGCCACTCAAAATCTGCAAATACACACACAGCATTTCTAAGTGTTTATTTCATTGGGGAGAGAAAAGTACATTTGCTAGAAACCACAGCTTTCAGAGATTTAAATTTTCAGCTCAGCCCAGTATACAGTTGTTAGGAAAGATTTCATATTAGAATGTAATTTTCCCTCCATCTGTCAACCCCCACACTTTTTGCTGCTGTTTTACACCCTGATCTAACCTTTGCCAGAGAAGTGCAGCCCTCAGCTGCACTCCTCTGGGCTTTCGCTCACTTCTTATGGGGAAACTAACATGCCCTTAAGACAAATAAGTACTGGGAGACTTTGTTTCCCTTAGTCCTTTCCTCATGTTGCAGCTTTTTGTGCAACATGTAACAAGAGTGCAATGTAACTTCACCGCACCCTTGGGTCTCTAGTAATTTCAAAGGCCCTAGAAACTCTTACTGGACTTGTTATGAATTGTGCAGATGTGTCACAGACAGGACTGGTGGCAGCTATCTTTTTTCTTATGTTTTGAACCCTTTCTTGCCATGTCATCCGCGCTTACCGCGTTTGGCCCAAATAGGTGGCCTGGCTCCAAAATGGCCATGCCAAAAGGTTCTTTGTCCTGTCCTTTGGCCATCTTGCCCTTTAACCCTACCCAGGTCGAGCCGACCCTGGTCAGTCCTTATTTGGTCATGCACTTTCCTGCGAAACCCAAAGCTTTTGCGGGCTTCTGCATGCCTTGTGTGTGTGCCTCCAAGATGTGGGCTGGATTGTCTGTTACCAATACACATCCTAGGTGCCAGAGAGTCTGGAGTGTCCTGAATGCCTGGGACCATCGTGGTCCGTGATTGGTCCACGTATGGAGTGAGTGTTTGTGAGCAGATCTCTCATTGGGTCCTCTCCGGTTTGGCGCAAAGGGAACTTTGGATAAGAGGAGGCCGAGAACACCACTACCAGGTTGATCTCCTGAGTTCACAGGAACAAAGGATAAGGAGCCAAGTATCCTGCAACAAGAAGCCGAGTCGAGGAACCGCTAGTGACCCGCTGGAAGGTTTGGCACCCTGAGCCCGCTGTCGTCCTGTGAGCCCCCTCTGCATCTGATCATCCTAGAAGGTCTGCAAAGGCGCTTCGACCCATTTGAATAGTGGGACCAACTATTCTCGGCACCTTCATCAAACCCTGCAAGTAAGCCTCTTCGGAAGCGTCCCTGGGCCAACCAGTGGGCTGACCAGCTTACGTAGGATGTTTTCTCTGTCACTGCCGCGGTTTGGAGGAAGCCCTCAAAACTTGGTATACTGCTTGCTAGGTGTCCACGACACCCTCACACCGAATTTCGTACACTTGGGGCTGAAGTGAGACGAGTGCACCGAACCGGAGTAAACGTGGTATTAGCCCTACCGCCGAACTCCCCGGCGCTAATAGCGCCGGATCACGAGTTTGGCGGTAATGTAATTCCCCATTGAGCCCATTTGGGAATGCCCCATTCCCCATTGGGCTCAATGGGGAAAATTCGCGCTCTTACCTCCGGCGGATTTCCCGCCGGCGGTAATAGCGCAAATTTTCAGCAGATTTCCCCCCAGCTCAGAGCTGGGGCGAAATCCACCAAAGTCCTGATTTGGTTGACCCTTAAATTCGGCAGTAATAGCACTACTGCCGGATTTAAGGGTTACCGCCAAAGTCGCGATGAGGCCCTTAGTCTTGATCGCCTGCCATAGCTACCCTGATTGGTCTGGCTTGTCCAAAGGTTACCCTGTTCCAAGAAACTAGGTTGGCCTTCTGAACCTCTGTCCCTCCAGGTCAGAGTTCAGAAATCCCTCTTAACAACAGTGCTTAAAGAAGATAATGCTTTACTGGACAACAATAATTCATGTTCAAGCGTTTTGGCACCTCTACCAAGGAGGACTCATGAAAACCTTAGATAATCTTCAAATCTAAACAATTTGCATAATCACTTTGTCTTTCTTTCTAGCACAGAGCCCTTTATTTGTGTGACAGTCACAGAATGTGACTCACATGAAGTAATGTAGTGATTCCAGAACCTGATCAGAAATTCCCATACATGTTCATGAGTTGTTATTCCAGTGATCTTACTTGGCATAAAGCATTTTGAGTGAGAAGGGAATGCAGCTGCATCAAAAACGTTGCATTTGCATGTGGTGCAACATTCCATGTCCTAAATGTAAAGAATGTAATGCTTTACTGCACAACACACCCCCCAAATTTAGAAATATACGCAGAGGAGTGCTGTTTAGACAGCTTCATAATGTTCACTATAAAGCATGACGATAAAGTGAAGCGCAACTCGTAGCAGAAAAGTAAGATTTGAACAGAAGTATTTGGAAGGGAGGGAAACATTTTTCTTATAAAACACAAGAATAAAATACAATGTGCCTCATTCCGAGGCTGGCGCTATCCATGGAGTAAATAGCACCATGGAGCTATTTACTCCATGGAAATCCGGCATGGTGAATGGAGTAATTACCGGTCCATTCCAAGGTTGGAGGGACCGGTAATTCCCCATTCACCATACCGGTTCCCCATCCCCATTCCTGCCCCCATAGGGCTCAATGGGAATGGGGAAGGATTAAATTACGGCACCGTAAATTACAGTGCCGTAATTTACTCCAAGGTCCCTTTGCGGGTTGGATTTTTAACGCCTGCTAAAAGCAGGCGTTAAATGCCAACCCGCAAAAGGGAACTCGGAATATGGTGGTAAGTGTTAATGCTACAAAAAGCCTGATTATGTCAGGACCACTCAAAGCCTGTAATTGCCCACAGAGCACTACTATACATGAATATTTAGGTGTTCGTTTCATTGGGGAGGGACAACAACACTCAATGGCCATCAAACTATTGCAATTAAGTTTGCAGATGGGACCTACTGTACAGTATGAGTACAGTGGGGGCAGGCAGCAGGCAGTTTTGCAGCCCACCTGCATAGAATCGACGGGAATCAATGGTCTGAACGCCCAGACCGGAAAAGGGCTTGTGGTATCCACGACAAGGTGAGCATGGGGGGCATATGCAACACATTATGAGACTGACAAACATTCAGCCCATTAGTCTGACCATGAGCTCTGCCCAGATCATTTTGTTCGACAGAGGCTCCCCTGCTTATGTGGCACTTGCAGCAGGAGCGGCACAGCTTCAGTGATTGCTGAGTCGAAGAGTGAGCACAAGAGCTAACCCGGCCAAAGGCATTTGTATTGGTATTGTACATCACTAAGAAAGTGTCTGTTTGTAACTTGCTTGGGATTGGGGCCACACCAACATCCATTCCACTGAAAATACTGATTCACACTGCCTTCTCTCTGAAAAAGGGAATATGTGGCGGGGGGAGTCCGACTCCGGATGCCCCTCAAGTCAGACATGCATGTCCTTCTCCCGTTCTGAGCAACCTTTGACTTTCTGTGTTCCTGAGTGTCGTCTATGGACTTCATGTAAGCCAGTGTACTGTGAGGGGGCCGGGGTGGATTATGGGATCTCTTTTGGCTTGGTGTGTTTTGCTTCTGTTCCCTGGTGGTGCATAACCTTTTCAGTCTATCTTGGTCCCTGTTGGTGATAGCCTAAACATCTGATCTTGGAGGTGGGGGTTTCTGGCTGCTTGATCTGGGTGCAGAGGACCGGGTGCTGGTGATGTATTGTGGGGGTTTCTCCTCGAGGTTCTGTGGCATTGATTGACTCAAAGTAGCTGGGTTCCCACCATCTATATCCAGGACATGGCCATAAGGAATGCAAACATTGCAATACAAGCAGAGGCAAGAGAAAATAAAATATCTTGGATGTTCAAACCAATCAAGGAGGTGAATACTCTAATTAAAGAAATGAAGGCATTACTTTTTGACAGCAATGGTATTGATTGCCTCAATAAATGTGCCCTGGCAGATGGGGGACGCGGGGGCAGTGTACCTGCGGTTAGCAGTGCTGTGGATCAAACTGTGTGGTTACAGCAGGAGATAGCAAGCTCCTAAAAGCCCCATTTGACTCAAAAAGGTAAGGGCCCTGCCAATAGGCAATGCCCCATGAGGACCCCCTGTCTCCCTTTGTTATTGGTCAGAAATCAGGACAAGATGGGGTGGTCTATGTGCTACCTATGAAAAGTACTGTTGTTTAACATCATCGATCGAAATGTACACCCAAAAGGAAGTGCTTAACCCAGAAGCAGCAAGTGAGAACATAGCTGTGGCAGCATTGGTCAGGGGGGAAAGTACCCAGAGCTCTGACAGGGAAAATGAGCAAGAATGAGTGTCCATACCAGCCAATGTGTCAGTCCCACTCTCGAACACATTTGAAACACTATCAAATGTAGGCCTTCAGCCAAAGATGCTGTGAGGGGATTTAAACAATGGAGAAAGAAAGACATGTCTGAACAAACTTGTGCGAACAGGGTTAATAGAATGTCTGACCCAAAAAGAGAAATCAAGACTTGAGGCTAAAGCTGCCAGACGGCTCCTAAACCCGAAGGTGGAGGAAATTCTTACTGAAATAAAAGATCTAATAGTCAACAGAACTGAAGGTTGATTTAGGGAACTGGTAGGCGAAATCAAGTTGATTAAAGACAAGGTGGACCTCCTAGGCACACAGGATAATGGTCAAGAGAGCTCATCAGCCAATGAAATAGCTGGTCGAACGTGACTACAACCCCAACACAGAGCGAGAGTTATGCGATCAGGGTAAAGCCGGTAGCCCCATTCCCACAATGCAGATCTTGTGTTGAGTGTCTACGAAACCCTGCCACAATGCCCCTTGTGGGCATTAGTAGTATGGAGAGGAAGCCCTCTCTCACCACCACTATCAGGCCGCAACCTCAGTCCATTGGGAAGACAGGAGAAGGATAATCTGACATTTGGCGAAACAAGCAACACAGTAAGAACAAAGAGCAGCTGTGAGTGCCCCCCCCCCCCCCCGATAATAATTACTAATCTACCTTGCTTATCACAAAATATGTATGCAGATCAGGAGGCATTAGTAAACAAATGCATGCATTGCTTCAGACATTCCAAGGGCTGCGTCTCAATAATTAGAAATGATGTAGTAAGATGCATCAGACCCCCACCACATAATGTTAGATTTATTTATTTATTTATTCAAATTTGTAGAGCGCACGTCAGCCCGGGGGCATCGTGGCCCTTGTTACAGACAATGGGCCTCATTACCCGGTAGGCGGTGAGCCATGGCGCTATTAGCGCCATGGCTCATGCCGGTAAAATACCGGCACCGCCTTGGCGGAAAGGGGATTTACCGCCCCATTCCAAGGTTGGTGGGGCGGTAAATCCCCTTTCCGCCATTGCCCTTCCCCTTTCCCATTTCTGCCCCATAGGGCTCTATGGGAATGGGGAAGGCGCTAATTACGGCACCGCAATTTTGCGGTGCCGTAATTAGCTCCGAGGTCCCTTAGCGGGTTGGATTTTAACGCCTGCTAAAAGCAGGCGTTAAATCCCCAAACCCGCAAAGGGACCTCGTAGTAAGGCGGTAGGGATTTACCGGTACCGGTATTTTACCGGTACCGGTAAATCCCTACCGCCATCCGTGTAATGAGGCCCAATATCTTAGTTACATAGGATACAGTATTTACATACAAATACAATATTTACAGTAGACATGTGTACGTTAGCAATGCAGTATATTTACATGGATTCCTGAGAGTTTCCTAATTATTTTGCAAGGAATGAGGTTTTCAGTTTCCTGCAAAAAATAGGGAGTGAGTTTTCCGCTCTAATGTCTGCAGGAAGAGCGTTCCAGGTCTTGGCTGCAATGTAGGTGAAACTTAGACCTCCGGCTTTGGCTTTTTTGATGCATGGGATGCAGAGTAGGTTGGAATATTGCGTTCTGGTGGGACAGGGGGAGGATGGTTTGAGGATGGTTTCTGATAGATAGGACAGGGCGGAGAGAGAGAGGCATTGGTGAGTGAGGGTGAGGATGTTGAGGGTGATCCGCTCTTTGACCGGGGGCCATTGGGCTGAGTGCCTGGCATGGGTGATTTGCTCTCTACTTGGGATACTAAGAGCGGCCCGGAGAGCATTGTTCTGCGTGACTTGTAGTCTGTTTAGATTTTTGGCTGATGTGCCTGCTAAGAGTGCATTACAGTAGTCCAGTTTGGCTCCAATGGTTGCTCTCGCTATAGAGAGGCAGTTGGGTTTAGAGAGGTAAGGCTTGATGGCGTTTATGAGTTTGGTGGTGTGCGCAGATGAGGAAGTGATTGCGCTGACTTGTCTAGTCATAGATAGTGAAGAGTCAAGGTATACTCCCAGTGTCTTTACGGCTGTGGATACGGAGGTGATGAAGTTGTCAATGGAGAAGTTAGCGTACAGTTTGTCAAGTTTGTCTAGGGTGTTCTGTTTACCTAGAATCATGATTTCAGTCTTGTCTCCATTGAGGCAAAGTAACACAACAAGATAATGCTGCAAAGCAAGAAACAAAGCACTCAGCACCTTGCCTAGTGTGCGGAATTGGTGGAGTGCCTTTCAGTAATTGTGTATTTTTCTTGTATCAAATCCCACCCCTAATTACAACCATATTCATGCATGGTGAAATAGATAGAAAAACAAGATGACCACATGTACCACAACATTTCCAGTGTATAATTTATACTGCTTTAATGCTGTAAAAAGTTGCAAACAAAGATTACCATGTGTTGAATAACAGAATTAAAAAAAACACAACAATTATACATCGAATTATAAACATGGAGAGGGGAGATTAAACAATTATTTACATCATTCATCAAACATATGGTTACACATAACCAAGGTTAAAGAATAAAGGAAACGGATGCTGATAAGTGCAAGTGTGAACAAACGAAAAAACCCAGTGCTCAGAATAAGGGGAAAGAGCAAGAGAGGAAAAGCTCATCTGATTTAAAAAAAAAAGGGAAAGGAAAGGATAATGAAACAGTTTCATAGTGACAGTTTCATGTATTCTAATTTGAACAACAATCTAAACAAATCAAATAGAGGTTGGAAATCCCTCAAATATCTAGTATTAGTATACAATTTATTTCAAAATGAGTCGAAAGGTTTTTTTAGAATTTTTTTTTCTGAGATCTTCTCATAAGACTCATATAAGGGAAACCCCCACTGGGTTTGCCAACGCATATAGGGGAAACAGAAAACATATATGGATACTCCAGATTTAGACAGAAACAGTTTTCAATATGTCGTGTCTGCTGCCAAGTTATTTAATACGTTCCAAAAAAGGGGAACACATGTCCAAATGTTCAAAGGCCGAGAATCTGGAAGCCAATCCCCCTTATCTTTTTTTAGCATTTCAGTGGTTGTGTGTTACCACCTTCTTCAGGGCAAATTCATGATACCCGGAAGTGGTTGCAGCCTCACCGATATTGTGTGGTGTAATGCATGGCACCAATTAATCTCAACATTGCTTTTTTGGATTGCATGCTGCGGGGGAATCTAAGAGGTCATAAATTGGAGCAGTCTTGGTCTTCAGGCACAGGAAACCATCTCGGTCAAGCTTTAGACGCTACTCTCAGGTTGCTCGTGAGTTTCTGTGTCCTCTACCGATGAACTCAGCACCACATAACCATTTGTCCTGAAGTCCTTGTCCTCAGACAGAATCAGTCTTGATTGTTTGTAAGGTTTAAGTTTCAATCTCAACTCTTGCTTGCATTTTTGGCCAGTTTTACTTCGGAGCTTGATTTCTGAGTGTCTTCCGGCTCCTTAATAAACAAGTTAACATAGACCTTAAAGGCGTTTGTGCCTTAATCTGCGTCTGTTATTATGGACAGTATGGCTTGTTTTACTCAATCTGGATACAGAGCAGATTCTGCTTCTGCATTAAGCTGTGATTCGCTTCTGGGTTAAGTTCCGAATGCAATCTCGTTCTGATACTAGAATGTTGTGTTCCGAGCTTGGGTCTGCTTTGTTCAAAGTCATAGCTTGGATGATTACTCAAGTCTTTGCCCAGTACATTGCTAGAAGTGTCTCTCTGTGAATCAACGCAGTCCCCGCTGCATCCAGTACTCGTTACTTCCTCACCCGCTGGCTTTCCTGCACATGCCCGACTGCCATGGTCCCAGCCCGGCGTCCTGGCATTGAGGCAAAGGCCATTAACTGCCATCCATGCCTTGATGATGGAGTAGATTGTGTGGAGTGCCTTGGCGTCTTCGTTGTATGATCCTGAAAGGGGTAGAAGTTCTTGTGTGTCGTCCGCGTAGTTCGTGTATGTGATGCCATATGAGTCGAGTTTGTCAAAGAGGGGCTTGGTGAACAAGTTGTAGAGTGTGGGTGCGGTGCATGATCCTTGAGGGACCCCGCAGTGGAATGTCGTAGCAGCGGCGTTGGCGATGTCCTATGAAGACTTTCATGGCTCTTCCCTCTAGGAAGGAGGTGATCCATAGAGCTGGTTCTTAAGAGAAGTTGGCTGAGTGTGTGAGGTGTGAAGTGAGAGTCTTGTGATCAACCAGATCGAAAGCGGCTGAGAGATCTAAAAGGAGCAGAAGAGCAGGTTTGCCTTTGTCCATGATTTGGGTGATCTGACTCTTCAGATCCACCAGGGCTGTTTCTGTGCCATGTCCTTTCCGGAAGCCTGATTGCCTAGTCCAGAGGATGGAGTGGGTTTCCAGAAAGTGTTGGATTTGGCAATGTGCGGCTTTGTCCAGTAATTTCAGCAGGAATGGCACCGTGGATATTGGTCTGTAGTTGTTTGGTTGCAAGGGGTCGAGAGTAGTTTTTTTAGGGGAGGCCGGACCCAGGCGTCTTTGAGGTTAGCTGGGATGATGCCTGTTTTAAAGGACGCATTGATGACTGCCGTGAAGAGCGGCGCAAAGCAGTATGCACAGTCTTTGACGAGTTTTGGTAGGCAGATGTTGCCTTTACAGGGGGAGGGTTTGAGATTTTTTAGTAGGTTGATAACTTCTGATTCAGTGACGTCTCTGAAGGAGAAGTCAAGTATGGTGGGCTTAGACGAAGTGGGTGGGGTGTTGGTGTGTTTAGTTCCTGTCTGTTGAGGAAGTGCTTTGCAGTGGTCTTTGTTTTTCTTTTGGAGAAGGTCAATTTTGTGTAGCATGGCAGCTTGAATGCTGGTACACCAAGGTTCAACTTTGATTATTTCGTCCGGTGTATTGGGGGGGAGATGAGCTCATTAAAAATGGCGAAGATCTCTTTAGAGATCATATACAGGTTTTCCTGCGATCTGGGCATTTACTTGAAGGGATCTTGGATATTGACACCAGGGCCTACCCCCCCCAGAGAAAGTAAGAATCATACTTAAATCTGCAGAATCGTTCAAGAACTGGCTACAGATCCCTGCCCAATTAAAAACTGCCTCTGTCGGAACTGAAAGGAAATGGGGGAAAATCGAGTTGGGTCACACCACAGCTGTAAATGGGAAGATGGATGGCTCAGAGCCAAATGACCTTGAAGGAGTATATTGCTAAGTCAAGGTAAATGTAGCATAGATGAGGGATCAGGGTACAAGCTTCTGTCCTGGAATATTGCCGGGCTTGCAATACCAGCTGATAACCTTGATTGGATTACTTATATAAGAGGATTTCAAGTAATGCTTTGCAGGAGACATGGGTATCCGAAAGGGCCCCACTGCAAGTTTATGAAATGTTTTTGTAACCACCAAAAAAGGGCCCAAAGGTAGGCCAAGCATCAGCCTCCTAATATGGGTAGATGCCACACTTAGTTGAGAGGTAGTAAACTGCCAAACAAGCTCACCAGATCGCCAGCTTCTGTGTAAACAAACTAACAAAGGAGAAGATCTACTTCTATTCAATAGTCATAACATGCCCTCTGGAGTGCAGGGGTTAGCAATGTTGGTAAGATTACAGGAACCTGCAAATCGTTGGGCTACCCCAGACGCTCTGAAACAGTATAGTGTGGTGGCAGGGATGTAAATCTACGGTTTGAGCTTATCAGGGTGCTGGATAGTATATGGGAAGGCCAGGACCTGGCTTTGGATAGACCTACGCTGTTGGCTGAACCCCGAAAATTAACTCACCGTCTAGCAATCGGCACAGTCCACATATTCTCCAGCCTAAATTTAAGAGAATGCAATGGCCTCTTTAAAAAAGCTCACCCAGTAAATATCACCTTCACAGGTTGTAATGGAGCCTCCAATATCGATTACATTTTGATGACAGGTAAAGACTAGGCTAGGGTGGGCAACTTTGATGTTCTGGAGAGGCCTGAAAGTGACCACAACCCTTTAATTAGTGGCATTTCTGGGCAGAGGCCATATGAAGGCCATGATTCTCGCATAGCTCAGACACAAGCAATTTCTATCACGGGACATGCCCGTAAATCTGTTAAATGGGTCAGAATCATTTTAAACAGTGAAGCCTGACATGCATGGTGTGATTCTGGACAATCTGGGCATTATCTGTAGTGAAGCAAGTTCTGAGGTAGAAATTGTAGTAGAGTATGAAAAACTCAATGTAAATCTTATTTGGTCCAAATCTGCCCAGTGGATTTCACGCTATTGGTGTTCAAGTACTGCACGTTTTCTCTACGTGAAAATAAATGGGCTAAAAACTGAAACTGTGGTGTTTTGTTTTCTTAATACCGTTTCTTTTTATTTTATAATGTATTGTTCCCACACTTTTTGTTTTGAAAATACAACTTTGTTTGCAAACTTTCAGCCAAATCCGTCATGCGAGTTAAAAGTAATTAGCAATATTTTCTTTCAGGTTTCTTATGGAACTTGATACTCCATTGTTTTCTTCACAGCCAAGAAAGTGATCAACAGAAAATCTTAACTTGCATGCTCTTTTTGACAACACCCACGATTATGCCAATACATGATCTGGACAATTTGAGTTGAACAATGTTAAGCTATTTTGAGGAATATGCATTTGTCCCTGCCTGAAACAGAATAGTTTTCTATTAGTATCCCATAGTTGTACATCAATATGCCAGGTGGGTAACCACAAAACAAATACTCTCGAGACCACAAACCCTTTTACCAAGGAAGAGCTTTTGCCGGTGCTGCATCTAACACATTCTCGAAGATAAGTTAATTGTGTCTGCAGACAAGGTCATCTGATATATTCTGATGGGCTTATCATGATGCTGTAGTGCATAACTGCTTTCTGAAGCACCTTCATTTTTTTAAATATACCCTGTTGTGGATTTTCATATGTGATATCAAGGAAATAGTGCAAAGCGTCCCGTACAGTTTTTCCACACCTTAATGATGTTTTCAGAAGTCACATTGGTTGCTGATTGTTTTGTTTTGGTTCTTGCAGTTCGAATGCATTGTAGGCTGAAACCCTAGACTCAGTTGGATATCCAATGAAATGCAGGCTTCAAATATTGCATTCGTCTGTATAAATCTGGGATCCAGATATGTCTCTTGTATGAGCAATTTCTCCATGAGACCTTAAATCTGATAGGGCGAAAGGGGTGAAACTGTTATTTTGGTCTGTATAACTTTTACACTTCACCTCTAATTTGATTGATTGTGACTGTGGCACAATGCATAAGGTGTACCATTTTTCCTCCAGCTATGCGTTCATCACATAGTGGGCTTCATTTTGCATTTGGCGGTGCAGTAAACAAGTGGTGGTAAATCTTTTACTGCTAATGTTGTGGCAGTAATGGATTTACTACGACGTTTACCATACCACCAAATTCTGAGATTGAAGATGAAGTGTAGGAGTGAATTCCAGCCAAGTGCTGAAGTTAGCCCCTCCACTTTACCTCCAAACGTGGCTAAAGGATTTTAGTGGCCCTAATATACATTTGGCTATGCCACCAGATTATTCTTTCTTTGTACAAAATAGAGACGGGGTCAAGGGATGCGGAGTAGCAATCTTGGCTAGTAAACACCAGAATCTTTTTCAAGTACGCATCACCTGTAAAGGTGGCTTAATTATGCTGCTAAGACCACATGACCCCCAACAGCAGTCTGAATATTATTTAAGCAATATGCCCCGAGCGGCGGGGGCATTACTGACTCAGGTAATGCCCCGGGGCCCATAGTTATAGGCCCCGAGCGAAGCAAGGGCCTTAACGAAGGCCCCGGGGCATTACCAGAGTCAGTAATGCCCCCGGCGCGAGGGGCATATAGCTATTAGTACCCCAGCCCACAAAAACTGCGTGACGGGGGTACTAAAGGATTTATTTCTTTCCCGAAATGCTACGGCGTTTCGGAAAAAAAAAGACATCAAAATAAATGGCCGCCATGGAAAGGGAAAACGGAGTCCGTTTTCCATTTCCATGGCAGCCATCGGGAGCGGACGCGCTGGAAACAGAAGCAATTCCAGCACGTCCACTCCTGAAAAAAAAGAAGGTAAGTGGGGTTGGGAGGGCAGAAGGGAGGGGAAAGGGAAAAAAAACAAAAAAAAAAACAAAACATACTTGTGTCCCCGGCAGGGGACGATGGAAGTCTCCAGCCGTGTGGAGCCTCGGAGCAGGGATGGCCCCGTTCTGAGTCTTCACACGGCTGGAGGCTTTCATCGTCCCCCTGCCGGGGATCAAGGCATAGAAGGTAAGTGGGGTGGGGAGGGCAGGGAGGTGGGAGGAGGGAGGGAAGGAAAACAAAAATCCTTACCTCTGTCCCCAGCAGGGGGCGAAGGTAGCCTCTCAGCCTTGGGGAGGCTCAGAGCGGGGATGGCCCTGCTTTGAGCCTCCTCATTGGCTGAGGGGCTGCCACGCCCCCCGTCAGGGACAAAGGCCGTGGAATCCCGACGGAGGGATTCCCGGCCTGGTAACAACTCGGCGAGGGCCAATCAGAATGGCTCTTTCAGTCTGTATACCTTTAAGGAAAGTCAAGTAAATGATATAATTAAACATTTTGCAGTGACCCCTTAATAAAGAAACCTGGGTTTGATCACAAGGTTTATTCTAACTTCAGACCTATTTCCAATGCGCCTTTTCTTATGAGAGTAATTGATAAATTGGAAGCACTGCAATTACAGGAACATCTGGAAAACTCTGGGGCTTTTCATCCAGGGCAATCTGGCTTTAGGGCTTCCTATGGTATGGAAAGTACTTTGGTGAACCTTCAAACTGAAACACTGCAAATCATGATATGGTATGATATGGCATTTGTAACGCCCCTATACACAAGTGCTTCAAGACGCGACGAGTCAAGGAAGGGGGAACAGATGGAGGACAGAGACAACGTTCTTACTAGGCCAAGTGACATTGAGATTGCCCAAGTGCAGAGGAAGCGGATGGGAAAAGGGGAGGGGGCAGTGCTGTACATGGGATCAAAACAATAACACAAAGTGCTGCCAGCAGGTGGCAGGTGCAAGGGTAAGTGCAGACAGCAGGTGTCTAAAAGTGCAGTTAGGGGTACTTTAGGGTTACAGATAAAGACCTAAGTGCAAGGGTTGCCAGGAGGCAGTGCCGGTGTGCAACTGGGAGGGTAGATACCTGGGCCCAAAATCAGAATGTAGCCAGGTGACCAGTGCAGTATCAGACAGGAAATCAGCAGGGAAGAGGAAGAGAGAAGGCAGAAGCAAAGAGGAAGGTCTTGAGGTGCTTCCGGAAATGGAGATGGTTCTCATCAAATTTCAGAGAGACATGGAGACTGTTCCAGAGGGAGGCCCCGTGGATAGAAGTAAGATGGGGCTGTTGATGCTCTTAGACCTATCAGCAGACTTCGGCCTTGTGGATCATAAGAAGCTTTTGGTCAGGTTGATGAACATCAGCAACTGCTCTAGTAAAGTTGTCACCTGGATTAAGTCTTTTCTGCATAACAGGAGATATAAAATGGTAGAAGTGCCAGAATATGGTAGGCCAGAAGGAGCTTGTCTCTCACCATCCCTTTTTAATTTCTATTGTTGTCCACTGTGTGACCTACTGGATAAAATAGGGGTGTGTTTTACCATCTACTGCGTTGACATGTAGTTGATCATAGAGTTAAGTGGAGAGTACGAAGAAGACACAGAGAGGATCTCTCTAATCTATACATCAATCCAAAATTGGATGGCAACTAATGGAATGTGCTTAGATGCAGCCAAATCTGAGCTTTTGCTCTTTGGCTCCTCTCAGGTTTGTGTGAAACTTGATAGCCAGTATTCTGGATTTACCATTGATAAGCACCTCTTTAGCACGCTTGCTAAGGTTAAGACATTGTGGGTTGTTTTTGAATCCTCTCTGAGCTTGGATGCTCATATACAAAATGTCATTAACAAAACACAATACCACCTTAGATTATTGTGTCTAGTGAAACCTTACGTTTCAGAAGCTAATTGAACTACGCTAGTCCGAGCGCTGATCATACCAAGGATCGATTACTGTAATGCGCTGCTGATCAGTGCAAGTAAGGGTAGCTAAGGGTGTTTACAGGTTTTGCAAAACGACACGGTTCGCATTGTGGAAGGTGTGCCTAGGCACAAACCAATTTTGGTCCATAGGAGAAATCTGAAAGAGCTTTCAGTAGAGGCCATAATTCGTTTTAAGGCTACTGCTATTGTTCACAAATGTTTCTATTGATAAACCCCTGGATATCTGAAAGATTTTATTTAGATACATCATCCTGCGAGATATACTAGGTCGAGCGACTGGATATGTATGGGCAGTCCAAGAAAACGGGCTAGAGGAAATGGCAGATCATTTCAAGTACAGGCAGCTTTGGCATGGAATAAACTTCCAAAAGATCTGCGTGCAGAGACAAATTTACTGAATTTCAGGAAAAGGCTGAAAACGGCTCTGTTTGAGTAATCCTGCTCCCACTTCGAACTGGTTTCTTTTGTTTCTAGCTGCTTTTCTGCCTCTTCTTCTGCGCCATGATGCCTGCTGGATCTGGCACATTTTAAATAAATACATACAAAATAAATAAAGAAATAATGGAGGATTAACTGCAGGTAAATTACGGCCTGTGGTAAATCCTCCAAAATCCCCTTGTAGTCCTATGAACTCCAAACATGAAGAATGAAAACACCATTTCCCCATTCGTAATCTGGCAGTAATTCCACCAGACCAAGTGGCCGTAACGGTAAGCAAGTTTAGCAATTATTACACTGGAATGATTGGTAAACTATTAATAAGGCTCACTGTCATGGCAACAGACCGTACGCCATCCCTAGCTATTAAGTGTATCACAGGATAACATGAAAAGTACACAGGCCTCATATTTCCATGTCTCCTCATATAAATGTTACACCAGTACAGGATTTGAATCCATCTCATGATTCATGGCACAGATATGACGCACTGCTTACGGCACCTTATGACCTGCTTGACAAAGGTGAGACTTCTAGGATACTTCATTTAGTTAAATATTCATTGGGTCTTGGGATACGAACCTGTGTACACGGATATCTCTGGAAAGCATTTCCCTTGCTGAGCTATTTCCAAATCAAATTTTAACAATTGTAATGTCAAATATTTTAGAAGTGGTGTGTCAAGAGCGGATGCTTGAAGTGAAGGAGGCTTCCTACAGGGCGCAATGTGTGCTGGGGAAGCATTTTGCATTAGATGAAATGGTTTCTGCTGGTGCAGAAAGGTACTGCCAATGATCCAGCTGAAATGATAGCACATATGAACTACAGAGGAATAATGGTACTTGCGACCAAAACGTTTTGCAGTTTCCAGTTATTCCCCATTTTCAGATTGATTATGTATGTACTGTGCTATATTTCTGCCAGTGTGACATGTTGCCACATTTAAAGCTGCTCAGTGCACAAACATTGATGCCCGAAAAGTTGGCTAGACTCTAGCAGTACAAAGAGCCAATCAAAATCTTGGACTACGTCTGTACCAAGGAATTTTCACTGGAGATGGTCGAGTAAATGCAGATATCTCATTGTGTCCTTCTGATAATGTTGAAAAAGATGCTTTAACCGGCCTTATTGCAGATTCCATAGAAATTGAAAAATGTATTGGAAATGTTCAAAGTTGCTAATCTTATTATTTATTATTTTATCTATTTGTGATTAGAAATCACAGGGAAATCAATGCATTTTTGGCACAAATATGCTTACTGAATTTCCAATTGATCAGAGAGTGGAGGAAATGGGTCCTTTACAATGGAGTGAGAGAATGTGCATTGAAGACCAGATGTTGCAGGGTAAGGGGGAAATATACACCAGGGATGAGTACAGGGCAGAATAACATAGGAACAGGATTTTGGAGAAAGTGTTGAATTAATGATAGAGGGGTGATGGAAAAGTACTGCTGGGTTGTCCCTGAAGGATAGGGAGAGAGGAAAACAGGGTAATGCAGTAGGGTAGAGTGCTAGGAAACAGATTCTTCAGAAATTAGGATAGATTTGAGATTGGATTTAAAAATCGGTAGAGTTGTAGTAGTAAGGAGAGTCAGAGGAAGAGCATTCAAGAGTAGGGGGTTAGGGAGAATTCTCATAAATGGTTGATTTCCCTTACCTACTGAGTCCCTCAGCAGCTTTGCTGGATTTCTAGGATATTTGTTTTTCATCTGGTAAGAGTGTGAGCCTCTTTTCCCACTCTTACATGTGTTTTGCTATGTGTATTTCTACTTGTGTGATCTTGGGCACTGGAGCCTCACCTACTCCATGGCACCATATTCTTCCATGTGTGTTACACAGCACCTTCAGTGCAGTGACACAGGGTTGTCTTTTAGACTGCCCACTGACTCCATTTTCTGGAGCTGACGGCTGTCCCCCAGAAAAGATAAAGTTGCCATTAACTTTATTTAGTCACTTTTACCACATACCCAGTACACCCCATCTTCCATGGAGTATTGGAAAGGGTTCATTTGTATCCCTTTTTGTCTGTGCCTCTTGGAGCCTTGTTTTGCTCCCTTTAAATTAAGACTTGGCTGGTGGCAGTGGTATCTACCCTAATTTTTCTACCGCGATTATCTTATATAAACGTGGTAATGTTTTAGGCTATTATATTACCCTCAAACATAAACCCGCTTGACCATATATATTTTATTTTGGCTCCATTTGGGTTTATTCACCATTTCTATTTGTTAAAGTCTTTCTCCTCTTTTACTCTGCGCACCATACCAGGTTTGGTCCCTTTGTTCATCGCCTTTTTCGCAGGCTTCCACACAGAAGACCTCCTTTAGGTGCCCGAGAGTCTGGTTAGGCAGGATGTGAGGGAGGGGTTTTAGGACTCCTTTCATGGGTTCCCTTGGTAACCAAAGTCGCACTCATGTTTGATTGGCTGGGTGACTGGCCTTGCTAGGCCAGCCACCCTGCTGTGTGTTTCACATCCAGCATGTATGAATGGGGGAAAACTGCATTAAAATCAGGTCTCTGGGACTGGAAGAGCAGAGTCGCCACTGGAACGAAAGAACCAACGATAAACAGGCAGAGAGGGACCCCTACAACGACTGAACCACCCGGTGAAGCCCTGCTGCAGGTCTGAATCTTCAGAATCCAACGACAGAGAGATCCTCCAGGAAACTTCTTCCCTTGAGCTGGTGGGACCAACCAGTTCACCCAAACTGCAAGCCAGGACCCCTCCTCTGGTCGAAGTCGCTGTACAGAGCTACAGTGGGCCGGATGTCCAGGAAGGTCAGACCCTGCTTGGGTTTTAAGGAGCCAACCTTTTATTTTTTGCTTTGCTCTGCTACTGGTTTCTTCCCTGGGTAGTGCAGGACCCTTCAGTCTTCCTACTTATGATCAGTCCGACAGTTGCTTCAGGAACCGTGAGCCTGCAGGAACTACCAGGAATGTCAGCCTCAGCTACAGCTCCCTCTCCGTTTTAAGGTACTGTGCAAATCCGGTTGTCTGTTTTGTTAAGCTGCGGTGAAAGTGTTTGAAATCTTACTCCAATCCGAGGGCTTGTCCTTCTCTTCTCTTTAAACTAACTTTTCTACCAACCAACTTCGTCTGGAAACCGTGCCACGAACTTTACCGTGAACTACACTGAACTGAATTATCTTGAGCAAAAGACTTTTGAACCATTGACTTTGGCCCTAAGCCTTTTCTATCTAATTTTATCATTGTAGTCTCTCTTGTTCGCTTGCCTGAGTACTTACCTGTTGGTGGGAATTTATTTCTGTTAACTTCTGTCTTTCCCTCCCTTTTAAATTGCTGGAGTGCCATTTTGCTGCCACTTCATTTTGTGAGCTTAGCTTGTCTGGAACTTAAGGGAAGTGGTGTGGTGTATTAAGAGTGTGATTTTTAGACTGCTTATAATAGTGTAATGTTATACAACTGAAGAGTGAAATAAATGCATATTATTTTACTTGAAAACCTTGAGTCAGTGTTTGCCTGAATCATAGTAATTGCTGTCCTTTGTGTAACCATTTGATACTGCTCACTTACTCTTGAGATAAGTCTGGCTGCTCCGCTACTGTTACCACTCTAGCTGTGTAGTACAGGCTTGTACCAAAGGTGAAATTGTACTGTCACTTGTAGTCTTAATTGTGTGTGGTGTTCCCAAAGGGTACTGAATATAATTCAGCCAAACACGGGTGTACAGCGGTGAGGATCAAATTATAGTAATTACACTTATAGTGCTGCTATTACCTTGGATCAACTAACCACAAGGCTAACATCACTAAAACGCAATATTAATCATGTCTGATATGGAAATCCACAGTCAGGAGACCCTCCTGAGTTACACTTCTGATTATTTAAGGAACATGTGTAGAGAAAGGAAACTCTCTGCCAAAGGCAAAAAGTCGTCTGAATTGATTAAACAATTGTTAAAGAGTCAAAGTCTAGGGTGTGGGTCTGAAATGCCTGACTCCTTAGCAAATGAGGAAAGTATTGAGGATGATAATGTATCTGTTGCTGATGAATTGGAAGAAGTAGATGTGTATCCTAATGTAGGTCTCTCTGATCCCTTACCTGCTCAGCAACCTCAACCCTTGTCCACTGGGATCCCCAGAGGTCCTACACTCAGTCCTGAATTCATTGCTCTAGAGAAAATGAGGCTTGAACTGGAAATGAAACGTTTAAATGCTCAAACTGAACAAAAACATCAGGAACTGAAACTCTGAAAAATGGAGTTGAATCATGAACTAGAAATGAATAGATTGTCTCTTGAAAATGCTTCTCTCCCATAGTCCTCTAGGTCTTCCAGTCCTAAGAGACCTTGTATGCCTAAAGAAATTGTGGGTATGTATGAGGTTAAGCTTGATATTTTAGATTGGTTGGCAATGTTTGAGTATAACCATGGTATTCAAGGTCTTACAGGGAATCAGTTGCTTCCCTGGCTCTTCTCTAGGCTACCCACTGTTGCATCTGATGTTGTGATGGAGTTGGGGGAGGTGGATAGGATGGATTATAAGTGTGTGAAGCTAGCTTTAATTGCTAGATTTGGGAAGACGCTTTCCCAGTGCCTTAAGAGGTTTAGGACCCTCAAAAAGCAAGATGGTACCCCTTGGGCTACCTGGGTATGTGACTGTTTGAAAAACCTAGATGGTTGGATTAAGGGTTACAGAGTAAACACCTATGAAGGAATGAGAAATCTTGTAATGTTGGAGTCTATTTTTGATGTCTGCTCTCCTGAGCTCAGACAGCACTTGGCTGATTCTAAGGAGATAGATCCAAAGAGGCTAGCTAAGGCTTCCGACTTGTGGGTTGCCAATAGGGCTACTTAGAAAAAAGGATGAGGGGAAACAACCAAAGAAAGACAACAAAGAGAATTCTAATACCCCCAATCCAAAAGAGGGCCACAAACAACAACATAAGGGTAAACCACAAGGGAAACCAAATCAGGCTAGTGCATCAAGTGGACCAAAACCAGATGGAGGTCAGAAAAAAAAACCATTCATTAAGACATTAGGGAAATGTTATTTTTGTGGGTCAACTGACCATGTGAAAGGGGAACCCAGATGCAAGGGTAAACCTTTAGGGATCCAAACTGTCTCCTTAGTCTTCTCCCCAGAGGAAGAAGTCCCTATGGCAAGTGGAAACTTTCACCTACTGGCTGATGAACCCATGAGAGTCTCAGCTAGTGTTTCTTTAGTGTCACTGGGTTTGTGGGAACAACAGAATTTAGATGTCTATAATTCCAACCCAGATAATACAAAAGAGTATTATAAAGATAGTGCCCTTGGAAATGGTCAGGAGACGCCTGCCATCAGAGACACTGGAGCCAGCATAACTGTGGTGGATGAATCGTTTTTCAAGGTGGAGGATGTTGCTAAGGCACCCAAACACCTCACCAAGTTAGCTGGAGGCCCTGCGCAAATGTTTCCCCAGTTACCAGCTCTCATCCAGTGTAATGATATGATTGTCAAAATACCTGTTAGTGTGCAGAGTGAAATACCTGGGAGAGTCCTATTGAGTAATGACCTGAAAACTCTTGGAGTTGTGTCAAATATCCCCAGGCCTCCCAGTAAGAGGAGACAGGAGCTCACCAGATCTGCAAGGGAGAG
This sequence comes from Ambystoma mexicanum, assembly GCF_040938575.1. Taxonomy (NCBI): domain Eukaryota; kingdom Metazoa; phylum Chordata; class Amphibia; order Caudata; family Ambystomatidae; genus Ambystoma; species Ambystoma mexicanum. The sequence goes on along the minus strand of NC_090937.1, from coordinate 593,505,543 downwards.
AACCTTGAGAGGCTCTCCAGAGGAGATGATAGAGGAAACTATCACTCCCACTCCACAGGAGTTGCTCACTGCTATTTCTAGAAAAGATTAGGCAAAAGGGAACCCAAGACCTCCAGGAAAAAGACAGACAGCACCCCTGTGCTACCAACAAGGACAACACTGAGATTGTCCAAGATCACACCTGTGACCCCTCCACCTGCTGAGGCAGAGTGTGAGGTGCAACCTTGTGTGGTTGAGCCAGTTTCTGAAGAGTCAGATCTGGAAGAAGATACTCTCTTAGTTGGGGATCTTGAACCTGTTGACCATCCTGAGCTGCAGTCTTTACTGGCAGATGGTGGACCCAAAAGTTCAGACTTCAGTAAAGGACAGAGAGAGTGTCCTTCTCTTGAAGGTCTTCAACAACAGGCTGCTAACCAACTTGATGGGCAAGAAGTTGGGAAGCACAGGTTAAGCTGGGAAGATGGCCTCTTCTACAGTGAACCAACTGAGTCTACCCCTGGGGTCTGCAAAAGGCTTGTAGTGCCCCTTGCCAACAGACTCCAGTTCCTACAGTTAGCCCACAAGATACCTTTGGCTGGTCACTTGAGTTTCAAGAAGACCAAGGAAAGGCTCTCCCTCTACTTCTACTGGCCTAAGATGGGTTCAGAAGTTGACAAATTCTGTAGGTGCTGTTAAACTTGCCAAACCTCTGGCAAGAGTGGTGCCAAGAATATGGCACCCCGGGGGCCTCTCCCAGTGGTGGGAGTTCCTTTTGAGAGGGTGGGCATTGACATTGTCGTTCCCCTTGACCCTCCCACATCTTCAGGGAACAGGTTTATCCTGGTTTTAGTAGACCATGCTACAAGATACCCAGAAGCCATACCTATGAGAACTATTAAGGCTCACGCTGTTGCTGAGGCTCTACTTGGTATTTTTACCAGAGTTGGGTTTCCTAAGGGAGTGATATCCAACAGAGGATCCAATGTTATGTCCCACTACATGCAAGCCATGTGGAAAAACTGTGGTGTCACTTACAAGTTCTCAACAGCCTGCCATCCACATACAAATTGACTGGAAGAGAGGTTAAATCATACTACAAAGAGCATGGTAGGTGCTTTCGAGGAACCCCTTAAGAAAAAGTGGGACCTTCTACTGCCATGCCTTCTCTTTGTATATAGAGAAGTCCCTCAGGAGGGAGTTGGTTACAGTCCCTTTGAACGTCTCTATGGCCATCCTGTCAGAGGTCCATTGGACCTGATCAAGGAGGGGTTGGAGAGTGCTCCTTCCCCCAAGTCAGTCAGAGTGACTGACTATATGATAGGTCTCCAGAGGAGAATGTCACACATGATGACAGAAGCAAGCAGTAACTTAAAAGCAGGTCAGGCTCCGATTAAACATTGGCATGACCAGAAGGCCAGCATGGTTGAGTTCTCTCAAGACCAGCTTGTATTAGTTATTGTGCCAACAAGGCAGAGGGCCTTGTAGGACAAATGGATAGGACCCTTCAAGGTTGTTGGGCAAACTTGGAGAGATGAACTATCTTATGGACCTAGGCAGACCTAAGGAGGCTCCCAGAGTCTTTCATGCCAACCGTTTAAAGGCTTATGTCTCGAGACCAGAAGTAGGAGCTTTGCTTCTAGCTTCAGGTCAAGATGAATAGGAGAGTGAACGTCTACCTGACCTCTTCAGAGGCCAAACTTTGGATGAAAACATAGAAGGAGTTAATCTCTCCTCTCAGCTGACTTCTGAACAACAGGAGGAGTGCAACGTTTGTTGAATCAGTTCGCCTCCCTATTTTCACTATCACCAGGCTTGACCCTTTGGGGCCAGCATGATATTCTCAGTGGTGACTGTTTACCTGTGAAGAGCAGGGGTTACAGAATGTCAGAACATGTGAGATCCCACATCAAAGGAGAGGTCATCAAGATGCTTGATCTTGGGGTTATAGATCCATCTACAAGTCCATGGTCTAGTCCAGTTGTTCTAGTACCAGAGGCAGGATCCAAGGAATTGAGATTCTGTGTGGGCTATAGAGCTCTAAATGCAGTCACTAAGACTGATGTCCATCCTTTGACAAGGACAGATGAACTGGTGGATAGACTTCGTTCAGCCAAGTACCACAGTACAGCCAAGTACCACAGTACATTTGACCTCACCTCAGGATATTGGCAAATAGCCCTGACAGACCATGCCAAGGAGAAAACTGCATTTTCCACCCCGGCAGGCCTGTACCAGTTCAGGTTATGCCTTTTGGGCTAATAAATGACCTGCCATATTTCAAAGGATGATTAATCAAGTTCTGAATGGGTTGGAGGACGTCTGCTTGGCATACTTGGATGAACATATTGACCACCTGGGATATGTTTTGCAGGCTCTTGAGCAGACCCGTCTGACCATAAAGGCAAGCAAAAGTCAAAATGGTCAGATTAAAGTGGTCTACCTTGGTCATGAGGTAGGAGGAGGTGAGATAAGGTCATTGCCCAGCAAAGTACAAGCTATGCAAAACTGGTCCACCCCTACTACTCAAGCCAAGTGAGAGCATTTCTAGGTCTCACTGGGTACTACAGGAATTTCATAGAGAACTATGGGACCATAGCTTCTCCCTTGAATGTAGTCTCCTCTTCAAAATTCCCTAAAAAGTTTAGATGGATTGAGGAGTGCACTCAAGCCTTTGAAACCCTGAAGAAAGCCCTTTGTCAAGCTCCAGTCCTAAGAGCTCCTGATTACCTCCAACCCTTCATTGTGCAGACAGGTGCCTCCAATATAGGTATAGGTGCAGTCCTTAGTCAACTGGATGAGAATGGTAGGGAACACCCCATTTGCTTCATCCGTAGGAAACTGAAGGAACCAGAGACAAGGTGGGCAACCATAGAGTGTGAATGCTTTGCCATTATGTGGAGTTTGAAGATGTTTAGACCATACTTGTATGGATCTACTTTTGTGATTCAAACTGACCAACAACCCTTGAGATGGTTAAAACAAATGAAAGGGGAAAACCCAAAACTTCAAAGATGGTCAATCTGCCTGCAAGGGTTTGATTTTACCAATGAGCACAGAGCAGGATGTCACCACCAAAATGTAACTGACTAGAGGTAGAGATTCATCCAGGAGTGGATTAAATCCTCCTGTCCCTTAGTCTGGGGGGGGGGGGCGAGTGTTAGGGAGAATTCTCATAAATGGTTTATTTCCCTTACCTACCGAGTCCCTCAGCAGCTTTGCTGGATTTCTAGGATTTTTTTTTTCACCTGGTAAGAGTGTGAGCCTTTCTTCCCACTCTTACATGTATTTTGCTATGTGTATTTCTACCTTTTGTGCGATCCTGGACACTGGATCCTCACCTACTCCATGGCACCATATCCTTTCATGTGTGTTACACAGCACCTTCAGTACAGTGACACAGGGTTGTCTTTTAGACTTCCCACCGACTCCATTTTCTGGTGCTGACTACTGTCCCCCAGAAAAGATAAAGTTGCCATTAACTTTATTTAGTCACTTTTACCACAGACCCAGTACACCCCATCTTCCATGGTGTATTGGAAAGCCTCTTTGAACCTTGTTTTGCTCCCTTTACATTACGACTTGGCGGGTGGCAGTGGTATCTACCCTAACTTTTCTACCGCGATTATCTTACATAAATGTGGTAATGTTTTAGGCTATTATATTAGCCTCAAACATAAACCCGCTTGACAATATATGTTTTATTTTGGCTCCAGCTGGGTTTATTTGCCATTTCTTTTTGTGAAAGTCTTTCTCGTGTTTTAGTCCGCGTGCCAAACCCGGTTTGGTCCCTTTGTTCATCGCCTTGTCGCAGGCTACCACACAGAAGCCCTCCTTTAGGCGCCTGAGAGTCTGGGTAGGCAGGATGTGAGGGAGGGGTTTTAGGACTCCTGCCATGGGTTCCCTTGGTAACCCAAGTCACACTCCTGTTTGATTGGCTGGGTGACTGTCCTTGCCAGGCCAGCCACCCTGCTGTGTGATTGACAGCCAGGCTGTATGAATGGGGGAAAACTGCATAAAAAGCAGGTCTCTGGGACTGGGAGAGTAGAGTCGCCACTGGAACGAAAGAACTAACGAGGAACTGAACCAACCAGTTCACACAAACTGCAAGCCAGGACCCCTCCTCTGGTCGAATTCTCTGTACAGAGCTACAGTGGGCCGGATAGCCAGGAAAGTCGGACCCTGCTTGGGTTTTAAGGAGCACACCTTTTATTTGTTGCTTTGCTCTGCTGCTGGTTTCTTCCCTGGGTAGTGCAGGACCCTCCAGTCTTCCTACTTCTGATCAGTCCGAAAGTTGCTTCAGGAATTGTGAGCCTGCAGGAACTACCAGGAATGTCTGCCTCAGTTACAGCTCACTCTCCGTTTTAAGGTAGTGTGCAAATCCGGTTGTCCGTTTCGATATGCCGCGGTGAAAGTGTTTGAAATCTTTCTCCAATCCCAGGGCTTGTCCTTCTCTTCTCTTTACACTAACTTTTCTACCAACCAACCTCATCCGGAAACCGTGCCATAAACTTTACCGCTAACTACACTGAACTGAATTATCTTGAGCAAAAGACTTTTAAACCATTGACTTTGGCCCTAAGCCTTTTCTATCTGATTTTATCATTGTAGTCTCTCTTGTTTGCTTGCCCTGATTACTTACCTGTTGGTGTGAATTCATTTCTGTTAACTTCTGTCTTTCCCTCCCTTTTAAATTGCTGGAGTGCCATTGTGCTCCCACTTCATTTTGTGAGCTTAACTTGTCTGTAATTTAAGGGAAGTGGTGACGTGTATTAAGAATATGATTTTTAGACTGCTTATATTAGTGTAATGTTATACAACTGAAGAGTGAAATAAATCTATATTCTTTTACTTGAAAACCTTGTGTCAGTGTTTGCCTGAATCATATTAATTGCTGTCCTTTGTGTAACTATTTGATACTGCTCACTTACTTTTGAGTTAAGTCTGGCTGCTCCGCTACTGCTACCACTCTAACTGTGTTGTATAGGCTTGTACCAAAGGTGAAATTGTACTGTCACTTGTAGTCTTAATTGTGTGTGGTGTTCCCAAAGGGTACTGCATATAATCCTGCCTAACATGGCGCAGCAAGGAGAGAGAGCGGAAACAAGAGGGTGCCAAGGGGGCTCAAGTGGTGACAAGAAGGTGAGTTGAGGATAATCTTAATGAGCAAGGAGGAGAGTAGCGAGTGAGATAGGCAAATGGGTAGGGCATGGTGAGTCCATGGGTTGTTTTGAAGATGATAAGAGGTTTATACTTAGCACTTTGTTTTATATATATCCAGCCAACCTGGCGACGGGCAGAAAAGGTTGAGGTAATGCGAGAAAAGTTGAAAAGTGTGTGGACCGTGAAGTTGATGACTTTGTCCAGAGGTTTGGGAAGGCCATAGAGGAGAAAGGCACAGTAGTCAGACCTAGAAAGGACTAAGGAGGAGAATAGCTGTTTAACATCACTGAACGGATGAAAATGACAGATATTTCTTATATTGAGGACGTTGAATCTGGCTGCAGTGGCAGATTTGGAGATGTGGTTGTGTGATGGGTTGAAGATTACACCAAGGTTACAGGTGGAAGCAGAGTTAGACATGTAGTTAGAAGAGAAGAGAAGAAAAGGAGGAGAGGAAGACATAGCCTGTTTTGCTGGGAAGAAGAGAACTTCAGTTTAGTGAAGTTGAGCATGAGCAGGTGAGCCACCCATCCAATATTTGATGGTGGTGAGACAGTTTGACATTATCTGATGACAGCAGCTCATCAGATAAAGAGTGAAAGGAGAAGAAAACATGAGTGTCATCATCAAAGAGTTGATAGAAGAAGTGGCAAGAGGATATCAGGGCACCAAGAAGTGAAGTATAGAGATTGAACAGAACCAATGAAAGACCCTTGGGGAACTCCAACAGTAAAGGAGGTGATTGGGGAGGTAAGGCTGTTCCAGGACACTTGAAAGTGTCTGTGGGCAAGGTATGAATCAAACGAAGTGATGACCTTATGTCTGATGCCAAGGAGATATAATGCAGAGAGAAGGTCAGAATGGTTGACAGGATTGAAGTCAGCAAAGAGGCTGAGAAGAATACATATAGGTGAAAAGTTTGCATGCAGAAAGGATGAGATGAAGTTGCCAACATTGAGGAGATCTACCTCAGCGGAATCCAGAGGTCAAAAGACAGGCTGAAGAGGCCCTGTAGGTTGTGAGTATCAAGGAATTTTGAGTTGATTGAATACTACTGACTCTATGACTTCAGAATAGTGTGGTAGAAGAGAGGCAGGGTAAATCTTGGCAGGAGAGTTAGGATCTAGACCAGGTTTCTTAAGGAGAGGGATGGCAGAAGCTGTCTTGTAGGATGAGGTATTGTCAAGAGATGAGATGAAGACAGAAGTAAGGTTTGGAGCAGCACTGGGAGCTATGTTGTTCACAATGTGTGGGCACCATGGTTCATTGGGGCTACAGTAAGGGGTAGACTTGAGGAGTAGGACAATAATCTCACCAGGGTTGTTGGGGCAAAGGAATACATAATATTGTGAGAGGAGTGTAGGAGTGGTGGAGAAAAGTGAGCAGGTGGAGGGGATACAAGGTATAAAGTGACGGTATTGTGAATGGTAAATATTTTAGATGCAAAGTAGAGAGAACAAACATTTGCAGAAAGAGTAGAGGAGATGGAGGTGGGTTTAGAATGTGAGCGAATTGTGTTAAGATTTGTGGAGATGCCTAGGTTGTGAGGATTGAGACAAAATGAGAGAGAGAAAAAAGTTACAATTGGCAGAGTAAAAAAGTAAAGGAATAATTTTGAAGAACAGTGAGATAGAGTTGGGGATCAGAGGAGTGTCTAGACCTTTGCCAAGTACAAAGCTTTTTCTGCATTGTTGTTTTCAGTGTGCGGATGAACGGTGTAATCCAGGGCCATGGAAGGGAGGATTTAGGAGTGAGTTTAGTAAGAGGGTAGTGAGAGGAAAAGGGATCATAAAAGCAGTGTTCAAGTTAGTGAAGGTTTCTTCAGTGGATAGAAAGGTGAATATAGCATATGAGAGAGACAATGGTGTATATCAGAGAGGTACTTAGGGAGTTTGGAGAAGGGAAACCTGCACTTAGCAATAGTTGTCATATAAGGAGAGAGTGAGGAAGAAGCAGGAGTGGAGAATGTGGCAAGATGATAGAGTGACCAGAGGGAGAAGGCACTGTGGAGATATTAGAGGTGTAGAATTGTGAGGAGATGAGAATAAGGCCAGGTGAGTTTCCATTTGAATGGATGAGCAGAGAGTGCCTATAAGAGGGTGAGAGGTTAACTAGACAAGAATTAAAGTCAGTGGATAGAGCAGAAGAGAGATTGGGGATCACAATGTGTGGGTGATCGGGAGGGAGACAGTCAATATGTTAGTAGATGTGGTGGAAGAATTGACCTACCAGACCATGTGGCTGGTAAAGAGAGATAATATACATGCCATAGGTGCAGTGATTGTGGAGATAGTTTATTCAAATGAGGTAAAATTAGCAGGAGTTAGGGGAGTAGGACAGATAGGAAGTTTGGAGGATGAAAACAGTAATACACCATCACCACTGCCAGTGGGGGGAAATAGTGAGTAAAGGTATCATTTTGTAGAGTCAGAGGGAGAGGTCCAGGTTTCCGTAATGGTAATGAGGTCAAGAGAAGTAGAATGAGAAAGTAAGAAGTCCAAGGTAAAGGAGGTTCTATTGCAGACAGACTGTTCATTGAAAAGAACATTAGAAACATAGTGGGATGTAGAAGCATATCGATGTGGAGTTGAGAAATGGAGAGGTGCTGGGGCATATGTGAGAAGAAGATATGTAATGGAAGTTAAGCCTGGAGTACGATTTGTGAATAGAAAGAGTAGTGGAGCAAGAAGAGAGGTGGCATTAAGGAAAAGAGATGAAAGGGATGGGGAGAGAGTTGAGATGGTTCTGAGCAGAGGAGAGTGAAGATATAAGTAGAAGGGAAAGGGAGAGATAGCATGAGAAGTTCATGGTGAGGATGAAACTGAGAAGAAGCAATAATGAGCACTTACAGATAAGTAGCAGGAAACAGCCTAGCAAAGGCTCTTAGGCAAAGAGGCAAAGAAGAGGCTGGTCAATGACTGATATTAACCCTTCACATTTCTGCCCCTAACATGGGATACCCCAGGATAAACACCCCTGTTAGATCATAAGGGATGACAAAAATGTACATCACCCGACCGCCTGGTCCATCAGTGGTTGGTCTCTCTGATATTATCACTGGCAGTGATATTGTCTACTACTGACAGTGCTAGTAGTAGCCTTTTCACTGCAAGTCTTATAACTTATTCCTGTTAAATGTGTGATCCCATTACTTCAATTACCATGATGATAATGATGAAAATGATGACAAAAAAGACCAGGTTACATTATTCATCTAAAACAGTGCTATCCTTGTTTGTTGAATTTGATTAAGTTACTCATTGCTTCTCAGCCCTTCTAATGCTGCCTGTTTGTCTTCAATTTCATCTGGTACAACCTCTGTTTCCATCCCATCTTGTCCCTTAGGCTGGTGTAATCAAAAATGCATGCCTCTCCTTGGGAAGTGGGAATCATGCCATTACAACACTTTACAGACATTCCTATTGCATCAGGCTGACATACCACTTGATTATGATGATGACAGTGAAGATGATGATGTCTATAAGCTTTATATGCTCTCACGTTTGAGCTATCTAATTGGAAGGCCCTCTTAAACCACTTTTAAGGGACCTCAACAGGTCACTACTATAATAATTTGGTGACCCATGAATATTTACAAATGTTTACGTGTAAATCAGTGGGCAGATTAACTTCCTTGAACCTACTTCCCTTGAGCCTCCATACATGACCCTTTGCACAGGACATTCAATCCCCCTTATTACTATTTCTAGACATTAAAGTGGGTTTGGAGCTCACAGTGGCATAGCATTGCAGGGTCCAAATATTGCTTTTGATTAAGGGCCCTACCATGGGTCCCGACTTATTTTATAATTTACAAGTAAATTGTTTTTCAAAGCGCAAGTGTTTGATTTCCCCAACATGATTCCCATAGGGGATGGGCTGAAAATCAATGAAAAGATGATGAGTGGCGGTACCTGTCCTGCACAGTAAATTTCACTATCACCCCTTCCTCAAAAGCTCAGCATTACTTTGATACATGTGAGGTTAGATTATTGTTTTCAAATACACTGAGGGGAAAACACAATTAAGAGATTATATTATTTGATTTGTGCAGCAGATAATTAACACAATGAATGAATACATGAGAATCAAGTATTTTCTTCAAAGTAACTCCTCCTACAAAAACAATATAGTAGACATTAATCATGTCATCTTTCTACTCCACCAAAAGTCACTCAATGCACACACATAATTTTGCATTATACATTTTATTTCCTAAAATTTGTCAGTGCAAAAATCAATCTACAATCATTAACACCATAAAAAGATCCCACCAGTTCTCATTGTTCAATATTGGCTTCATAGCTATTAGTTTACCCAGGTGTCTTGATCTCCCAATACTCAAACTGGGGCAAAAAAGTGCAAGGTGTTGCAGGGATTGTACCTTCTCATGACAGAATTTGCAGCCTGTATCAATTACAAATAACTTCTTTCGTATGTAAGATGTTTTGTCTAAATCTTAAGAAAAGGTTTATGATCATGACTTGGACATTTTGTGAAATATTTTGTGACAATATTTAAAAACCTGAAGTTATTTCTTACAAGGACACCAAATTTAGAATCTTACTTTCTGTTTCTCTCCAATCAAAACACCATAGTTTCTGTTTTACCTGCTTTGGGTCATTCATAAGCAACCATTCTCTTGAATCTGTGATATCCAACACTTTTTTACACCTTTGAAACCATGACTCCAAGACACAATCTGGAGTATGTCCCACCATCCTCCTCAAAATTTCTCACTGAGTTGCGCTGTCCTCCATAATCATTCTTCTAAACAAAAAAGGACAAAGAATTCCAGACAACTCTTGCATACATTGATTTAAGACCTAATTCAAACCTTATAGCTGTTATAGGTAAACAGTACCGGATGCCCAAGATTTCTTTTACAAATGAGTCCTTCTTACAGATCCCATATCTCCCAAGGCATTGTTAACGCTGTATCCGCCCCATTTGTTAGATGAGGCATTACCTTCTGCTTGTAAAACTTAATAATTGGGATCAGTGAACATTTTCCGAATTTCCTAATCAAGGTCTGTCCCTGCACCCTTCGGCTCTTAGTCTTATGTTTCAGTTTGGCTATCCATGGAGCAAGCATCGTCAGCACTTGAGTTAAAACACATACCTAGGTATTTAGATAGCCCTGCAGCTCTAACCAACTGTTCCCCCAGGCACCTGCGATAATGTTTCTTTTTTCTACCCCTCAAGTTTGTTAATACTAAGATCTCTGAGTGTCCCACATTTATTTTCAGTCTGCTTCGCTCTACATAGGACGCTAGGCTTTCAAAGCTACACTGTAGTCCAATTGGGGTATAATCTAGGATTACAAGATAGTCAGCATAGACCATCCAGCCGAGTGGGGTACCATTTATCCTTGGAGAACAGGTTGATGGCAGGTTTAAAGCCTCTTTCAGGTTGGAAATGAATAGACTAAATAAAGCCAGCACCAGAGGACGGCCCCGCTTTAGACCTTTAGATGTCACTATTTCATTTGACAACAGGCACAAACTATTTAATCCAGCTTGAATTGTCTTCTCCTCATGGAGGGCAATGATGGCTGAGAGTACCTCCAAAGGTCACTGTCAAGCGATCAATTTTCTGCATAGGTAAATAGGTGATCTCGATCAATACTGTTTATTTATTTTATTGGGCATTTGGAAGGCTCTTATACATCAAGTAAATTGTGTTTCAAAGCATGTCTGTTATGCAATTCTTATATTTACATGGGCCACATCTTCTTTAGAAGTTCATTAGATACGTTTGATCCTTAGGCCATGCAAGGAGGCTTTTTTTGCCATGCTTCTAGTTAATGTTTTTTGATTCGTAAGTCCCTGGCTTTAATTTCCTATTTGTTCTTAAACCATTAAGGCAGTCATGTTTTGTTTGCTGGTATATATGGTGGTAACTCTGGCAGGCACAATTACTGTTTCTACAAATGTGTCAGGTGGAATTACTGTCACATGACAAGTGGACGTGCACCACCAACCATTGGCCGTTACAGTAATTCCGCCTAACTTAATTACCTCCAAACACTTCTAATGAGTCGCAATTCTGCAAATAATTTTGTCAAATATTGGCAGAATTAGCATCAGTGGAAATAGTCTAATGAAGAAAATGGGAAGCGAGGTGGCAGAGGGATTGAAAAAACACAGTTCATTGAAAATCACCCCTATCCTCAGTCTTCCAAGGGTTAAAGCGGCTGCAAACATGTCTGGGGAAAAAGCCAAAAGCAAAGTGCCCAAAATGTGGCTCAGAATTCCTGAGGCACATTCTGGGCCCTTTGGAAGTCAACGTTTACAGAGGCTGAGCTCTGAGTATTGGCAGAGGAGGTTTTGGGCCATTCAGAAAAGCTGTATGGGGCCCAGAGCAAGAAGACCTCAAAACAGAGGAAGCCATCTGAAATGACGTGGTTGACAAGGTGGTGGCAGCAGGGATGGTGCCCAGAGACATCAACTACATTGAAAAGAGGTGGCACAACCTCAAACCTAGGATTTGCTCACTGCTGGAACTACACCATAGGGAATCAGCAGCCACAGGCCGAGACACAGCTGAACGTCCTAAGTTGACCGCATTGAGGAGACAGTCAGCTCGATCCTCTACATGACTGCCCTGGAGGGTCATAGGTGTGGCCGAGTTTGTTGCAGAGCATGGTGAGTAAATGTATAACCAATTGACAATTACATAACACATTTACAATGAGAAGTGATACTGATCACAGGTAAGTGTTATATCCTTATCCCTTGGATGCTTGGCTGTATGATGTCACTGAGAGAATGTTGACTGTGTGCCTAGAATGTTTGGATGTGAACTAAGTTCCAGCCCAGTCAGTTGGAGAGAGTGTAAGATGTAAGCCTGGGTGGTGGGTGCCCCTTTGGGTTCAGCCCTGATCCTGAGCTATCTACTTGTTACAAATTAATAAATGTAACTTGAGTGATCTTGCCTGCTGCCTCCTGGAGTAATCTTTACACCACTGGTGACGAGTTGGTTTTTAAAACAGGACCCAGGCATGGAGGACAAGGAACAAGGTATCTAGAAGGAAAACAAGTAGGAATAAACTGCTACAGGGGATGCAGTAACACATGTTGGACCCACTGAATCCATGAGTTGAAGACCCAGCAACCAGAGGGATAACAAGGAGTCTGTCAGCTGATAGAGTTGTTGGAAAAAACCCTGTAGCAGCTGCTAGATTCACAACCCAGGACAGATTATAAGGGTGCTGGTTGGAGGCAGGGCAGCTGTAAAGGCCCTCTTCAAGTAGCTCAGGAGAGCACCTAAGAAGAGAAGGAATGCCAGAGTGCCAGAGTGCCCTAGAAGTTGTTGCCTCAAGAGGACCAAGGGAACATAGAGGGTCGAGTGTGAGGAAGAAGAGAGGCACCTGCCTTGTCCCTGGGAGAACTGCATGGCCCAAATGGTGTCACTGTGGGATTTGGTGTCAGCTCTGGGGATGCCAAAAATTAACAGCTTACATCACTGAAGATTGGACTACTGAGAAAGCCCTGTGCGGAATGGCGAGTGAGGGGTTCATGGCTATCATCTGGCACTATGGAGCCTATCATGGGCACATTTTATTTTCCTGCTGCTGGAGCCCGGCGGTGACCGTTGGAGTGATTGGCGGTCCCAAGTTCTGCATACTCATCCGAAATGTTGACCTCAGCAGGGGACTGTGGGTTCTGGTGACTGCTGTTCTTCCGGAACTCTGCTCCTGTCTCCATGACAAGAAGCTTTATCCTCTGTAGGGAAAAGAGATCCTAGTAACATTTTGGTTAAGTGGAGATGTCCTAGTTCACACATCACTGGAAGGAAGACTCATGACTTGTGTTAACGATACACCAAAATCTCAGCTTTAATAGCGCCCTTCGACATTCACAGAGTTTCAACAGCATGTTGGTATGAGCACATTTGTTCTACGGTGTAATTGTTTGGAAGCTTAAGTAAAATGTTTCTCCCACGATATAAAGAGGATAGGAGAGATTGTTGGTTGCACATTTCAATAAAGCCTTGAATGTTTTCAGTGTGTTTTGTGCAATTTTCAGTATGTACCAAACTGGATTACTTCCAGGAATCCATCTCCCTGCTGGGTGGCATGCTGAACTACCATCACCTAATGGAATGTTGAAATGCCGTTTGATGAGCTTTATGTTAGTACCAGCCTGTAGAGTAAAATCTAAGCATGCATCCTAGTGAATATTGAAAATGTTTGGACCTGAATTAACATGTTTTTAAACATATGTTTATTTGTTTTCAAAGCACATAGTAGAATGAACAATAAAGACAACAACTGAACCCCCCAGAAGCCCTCCCACCAGCCCCTCCTTTTCCTCAACTCCCCACAGGATCATTAGACTGATCAAGTACCCAGAGCAATGGTTTTTCATGTTCACTGTTCAAGCCAACTCCAACAGTTTCAAATGTAGGGGACACCACTGGACTATGTAGTCCTCCTTTAAAAAGTCAAGGACCTCCTTCCAATCAGAGGCAAATCTAGGAATTTAATCAATCATTGCATATGATGCCCATTCCAACACGATAAAGTCCCAGACCTTTCTGAGCCAGTCTTGGAAGGATGGTGTTGGAGGCCCCTTCCAGTGTTTTGCAATGAGCAGCATTGCAGATAGCAAAAGCATTATGCAGGCTTTCCTATGTGGTTTGGATATTCCTCCCGGGAGCCCTCAATCCAACCCCAGCAAGATTTCCTCTGGTGGTGCCCTCGCCTCCCCAAATACCTGGGCCTGAGCCTCCTCCACCTCCCTTCAGAAGGGTTCCAATTTGGGGCATCTCCACCAAGTGTGGGACCAAGAACCCACTCCCCCGCACCTTCTCCAGTAGGCCTCTGATGTTCCTGGGTAAAAGCTGTGGCATTTACTCGGGGTATAGTGCCAACGGAATAGGATTTTATAGCACATCTCCTGCAGTTGCAGGGACTTAACCATCTTGGGAATTAGCCTTCAAAGCCTGTGCCACTCTTCCTTGGTTACATCCCTCCCAATGGTGCTCTGCCATTGCCATATATATATATATATATATATATATATATATATATATATATATGTATATATATATATATATATATATATATATATATATATATATATATATGACCAAGGTCCACAGGGGCTTGATTCTTTCAATGTCCTGTATAGGCCCGAGATGAGTCCCCTGGTCCCATCCTCTGCCGTAAGGAATTCATTTTCTAAGAGGGTTAGTCGCCGAACGTCCTCCTCTTTGACCACTGGGTTAGGGAGCCATTGTCTAATTTGGAAATATTGCAGCCTTTCCTTTTCATCAACCCTGAAAGCCTGTTTACAATCCACAAATGATTTAATTTTGGGCCCTTGGAATCTATCTCTAATCTTGTTCCTTTGCATTACTACCATCTATGGAAGGCCCATGCTCCCTTCTCGGGGTAAATGCAGGATTGCCAAAATAGGTGTAAATGGGGAGGGAAAAGAAGTAATGCCATATTTCCTGGAGTGTCCGTCCCAAGAGTCAGTTACAAGTTTCGTTATTGTGCTGAGGTACATGTGCTGTGGCCTATCTGAAAGTTGGGGCCACAATACCTCCTTCTGGTCATGTTTCATCACTGCTCCCTCCATGCCCACGCATATCTTCCTCTCTTCCCCAATGAACCATTCCCTAATTGTTCAGATCTGTGCACCCTTTCAGTAAAATTGGATATTGGGTAGCCCCAGTCCTCATTCCCCTTGAGGGCTTGTTAGCTGTGAACTGCTAATCCTGGGTTTCTTGCCAGCCCAGACAAACTTGCTAACCACGTTGTGCAGCAACTGAATAATGTTCTCTGGGACAGTTACCAAAGGGCCTGGAACAACTAGAGAAGCCAGGGGAGAATAACCATTTTGACCATGGCTAGCCTGCCTACCCAGGAGACCTTGGGCCTCATTATGACTCTGGCAGTAGGGGGTTAACAGCGCCGCTAGAGCTGCCGGTGCTGTTAACCCCCTACCGCCTCATTTCGAGGTCTGCTCACAGGACCCGCTAAGGACGCCTGGTTTTACCAGACGTCCTTAGCTGGTCCTGCGAGCGGCCCAGCATGCTAACAACAGGACCTTCATTAACGGGCCCATTGTTAGCATGATCCCCATTCCCATTGAGCCCTATGGGAGCTCAAATGGGAATGGGGATGCTGCGGGTCTGGGTTCCTTGAATGGGGAAATACCGGGCCCTCCAAGGTCGCAATGGCCCGGTATTTCCCCATTCAGGGAACCCGGACCCGGGTTTGGGGGTAGCCATGCCCTTATTAAGGGCATGGCTACCTCCTAACTCGTAATGAGGCCCCTGTGTTGCATTTGAGGAGGTTGTTCCTAATGGACACATAGTGAGAACTGTGCCTACTGGATCTCCTTTGGACTGGGAGCTTCTGTGCAGCCTTTTCCTGAGCTTTTGACATCCACCCCACACTTCACAGGCCTAGTGCCTCTTCAGATGATCTGTAGGTAGGGTTTTTTCACCTCTTCTCTCCAGTTGTCCCCAGGGTTCTTCACTGCTCTGTATGGCCTTCACTGTGTGCCGGCTAGCCCCTAGCATGCCTCTAGAGGGCGATTCCTTGTGCCCCAATCTTGGGCCCAGTTAATACCTGTTGGGGTCAAGCCCCAATACTCCAGGGAGGTGGGAGAGGAAGGGGGGCTCAGGCGGGGGCGTTGTAGTGGAACTAAGTTTTGGTTCCCCCAGTTGAGGATCAGATGGCCACCTGGGCTTCCTCAGTTTGGCCCCCGGATCCCGCCCCTCCTTCTCCGCATATTTTCCTTTTGCAGGGCGGGGTGCTGCCCCCAAGCTCCTGTGTTCTGCCAGAGGGGGATTTCTGCTCCCAAAGCCTGGTTTCAGGGTGTTATAGGATCCAATACTCCTCCATCTGTTGTGGGCCTGATGATTGCCCTTGGTCTCCGAAACATTTGTTTTGAGTAATTTCAGGTTTAAAGCTGCCACGCAGTAGGGACTTTTAGGTATTATTCGTATTTTATGAAAATGTCACGTTCATTCGAATGGTTGTCGGTATTGTTTGAATGGATGTCTATGATACTTTGAGGTTTTGATTAAGTATTAGCTCTTTGAATGTCTGAGTTAACCCTTTGAGGTTTTTTCAGTTTAATGCAGTTATTACTACAATGACTTTTAGGACTTCACCTAATTTGTAGGGTTTATGTGTTATTGTGTGCATCTATACACCATATAAGACATAATCAGTTTACTGAAACAACTTGCATGCATGTTGTCTGTTTGTGAGCAGATGGTCCAGAGTTTTAGTTCGGTGTTTAGAGTGATGATATGCTGGCATAGGTGTTAAGGCATTTATTTTTTGCCTTGTATTTGTTATTTGACTAGTCTTTGATGTTTGTTAGGATCCTATGTCTTGTGTGTGGGGTTGCCTACCACACTCTATTTGTTCTGGAATTTTGCAACTTTTGGCATTTTATCAGAAATGCGTAAGATTTGTGTCACTGTGGTTAGCACAGGATACTTGGAGCAGATTTTTTAATGTGTTTTTGTTCCTGCTTACTGGTTCAACTCTTGTTTGGCGTGTATGTCACGTAATGTGTGTATTTGTGACGTGAGGTGACCTGTTGAGTTCACAGGCCTCAAGTTATTTTTTCAGCAATCAAAGTTTATTTGGTCAACTTACCTCGGGTATTAAGATTGGTTTAATGCTGATTGTTTGAATTTAGGATGCGGTTGGAGCCATGTTATTTTTTTTCTTTGTTTGTGTTTCTTGTCCTTGGTTGTTCTCCATCTCAGGCACTTTGGTGCTGTGGTAAAGCCCGATATTGTGTGAAACTCTGATGCTGTTCCAGAGAATGTGGGGATGCTGAATTTTTGGGTTTATCTTTGTGCTTATCTGATTGTGGTTGTGTCCACCTATTGCACCAGGTAGGTCTCTTTGTTGCTTGTTTTTACCTAATATGAGGTAGGGCCCAAGGTCAGGGTGTGTTCACTCTTGACAGTGATTTTGTGCTCCCAGATAAAAGTAGTTTTGTTTCTGTATTGTTGGTTTAGATTTGTGGTATTTTTAGCCCAATTTGGCAGGTGTGTGATTGGTCATTGCTGCATCAAGATTCAAGAGTGGTAGTCTTGATGGGCAGTGTTCGGTTTACTTGGGATGGTTGTAATGTGATTCGGGCATGCCGGCAGAGGTTGGATTTAGATACTGCTGGGTTTTTTTTTGTATTATTTGGGTGAGCCTGTTATGGTTTATTGAGGTATTTTGGTGAGCCCTAATTATACAGGACTGCCTGTTTTATTCTTAAACCACAATCATAAACGGTAAGCCGGAACCGGACCTGGAGTGCCCTTAATCACAATTCCATTATCATGCAATATTTTATCTACAATACCACTTTGTAGTAAACCCATAATACACTTACCAGGACACCTGAATCATGTTATTTATATGAACAGTCCCTGAGATGGACCCAATACACAGTAACCAGTTTTGTTTCATATTTTACCACACGCAATAAAGTGAAATACAGCCTGCGGTATATTTAGTTTACCACTTGTTTTACGTCAGTCTGTAAACTATCACAAAAACAGAACACACAATAAGTAGTCTGAGTCTGAATTGGTTTTTTTCCTCTTGCGCTTTTATAACATGTACAAACAAAATGTGTAATGCACTGAGTTTTTCTCATGACATCCCCTTTGACTCCAGACTGAACATAAAACAAATTCATTTACAAAACATCCCCCAAGTAAATAGTCTTTTCTCACAAAAGACTTCAAAAACCCTCTTTGCGATAAATGGCAGAAGTTCTGCTAAAACTGACCTTGAAATTAGTCACTAATCCTTGCAGTCTATAAACTTCTATTACATCTGAATCTCATTGCATGAATGGTCAAAAACACATGAAAAATAGCTGTCTACAATTAAGAATGTGGATTCACTTTATATTGTGTGGCTGTTTGCAAATGCACTTATCAAAAACACTTGAAGTATACCAAATGCTTTGAGCAGCACGTGAAAATGAACTACTCATGTTTCATTACATGGCCCATGGTAGTGGCCGTGTAGTTATGGTTAAGTTGCTAATCCCATAGGAATATATGGCCAACTCTGAATTTCTTTGCAAAGTTTAGTGAGGTTTGGTGTAGGGGGGGCAAAGTTATGAGGGGGTTCCAAAATGTCTTTTTTTCCCATAGAATGAATGGGGAAAAAACTTTGCTCACGCCTACAGCTCAAACCGCTGGACGGATTTGCACCAAATTTGCAGCAGGAGCAGCGGCTTGGTCCCGAAAGAGTGCTTTTGTAAATTTGGTGGAAATTCTCCCAGTAGTTTTTTTTTTTAAACAACCAAAAAGTAGGTGTAAAAAAATTAGTGATATCTATGTCCGCTCCGCGGACACATTTCCCTTTTCACTCCGTGGACAGGACACCGATTGGCTAATCGGCTTGCGTCATGTCTGCGGACATATGACGTGTTCGCTGATTGGCTGGGATGAAGCGTGAGGTGCGTCGTATTGTTTTGATGCGCCCACCATCTTGGATCCGCGGACATCCGCCGACAGCACAGTGACGAACGGGGGGAAAATACCACTTTGGGGAGCGTGTTGGTGTGTAAGACTGCTTGGGGAGGGTGGGGGAGTAAGAGATGGGTCAAATGCTGTATTTGTTTAGGTGGCAGGCACCCCTGATGTGTTTGTCTTGTCCACAGTCACCGCGGTTGTCCGCGGACATAAAAAATGCAGTAGCCCATATAGCACAGTTAACATGTTTGAGTCTATGGGTGTGTTATGCTGCAGTGGTTGTGGCCATGCACCCAAGACTCTAGGCCCTGGCCACAACCACTGCAGCATAACACACCCATAGAATCAAACATCCATCAAATATCCACAAATCTACAGTTTGTGTACTGTTTGATTTGTATAGTTTGTATGTGACGTTTTGGCTACGTCATGTAATTAAGATTGTACATTTTGGTAACAAGCACTGCAGTATAACATATCTATGAAGTAAACATTTTGGATTGTGCTGTATGGTTAGATGTTTGCTTCAATGGTTGTGTTATGGAGCAGTATTTGTCAGTTGAATTATAATATACTTACTGTTTTTTTTTTTGATTGGTTATATGTTTTCATGACTTCGGTAACTGCAGCAGATATTCTTTTTCAATTTCTATGATAAAAGAAAAGATCATGTTAGTGTATGTAGTTTATAATGAGTTGTTGCATTTCATAATAGACATGTCTGCATTATTTCAACCCTCATATTTAGCAGTTTACAAATCAGTGTACTGTGCAATTTGTTCAGTTTCTGTGTTTGTTTCTTAAATCATTGAGCCTGTGGGAAAAAAAAATCCATGTTGAATTCAAAAATATTTTTTCAGTGTTTATTTGTTGTTTCTGGCTAATGCTCTATCTGTTGGCTTGTTGCAGATTGTTAGATACCTGGTGGCGTATTCTAACTGGTTTTAGTTTTTTATTTATATTTTCAAGTTGCTCATCTATCTGTTGGGTTGTTGCAGATTTGTGGGGCAGTTAGTTACCTGTTGGCGTATTCTAACTGTTTATTTCTTCTTATATTTTAGTGGTATCGATTTATCTGTTTGGTTGTTGCAGAATCTTGGAGCAGTTAGATACATGTTGGCGTGTTCTAACTGTTTATAGTTTTCTAATTGAAGTTTAATTAATGTTTATGCACAGATTAATTATACAATTTAGGTTTTAGGAATATTAAATAAGCGTTTATAAGATTTGATGGTAATCTCTGATTTAGAGTAATGGTACTATAATTACATTCAAACCATCCACAATTCTTTTTTATATATGCAGTGTAGTGACCTGCATTGGTTGTGGCTCCTGTGTGGTAGATTATACCTATTGTTGTGAAGGTTTTCTTACCAAGTGATACTTGACCATGGAATGGATTGACAGTTAGGCATGGATACATACACAAAGCGTTCATTAGGGATTTGTTTCTGTGCCACATTGTTGCAGAGAGTGCATGTATGTTTCCACATGTATGAAATCTGGAAGATTTCATTTATAAGTATGTTTTTGTTGTCCAGTACTTGTAGTAAGTACATTAGAAATTCTTGTGGATCTTCTTGTGAGTTTATAGTGAATGTCACCATTCCAGCACAGTAGTCCAATTCGTGTCTTATTCCATGAACACTGTATGCATTGTCAGGATTGCTGCTTGCATTTCTATGAAGGACTAACATTTACAAACACAATTGGTCTGTATTGTGTAAGTAAATGTTGTCAACAATTGGTGGCAATTGGAAAAGAATATTTATTGCTACATTTGCGTAGCAATTTACACCAGTTATATTTGAAAATTTGAATGGACCAGATAGTTCTGTGTCCAAGTCATTTCTTCTGAGTGTGTGTTGCTTCTTTGAAGAAGTATCTGAGTTACTTTGAGTAGTAGATTCTTCTTTGGTTGTAGTAATTGATGAAGTATTAGGTTCTTTCACTCTCTTTGGAGGATTTGGAGTTAGATCCTGTTGCATTTCTGTTTGAAGCAGTTTTCTTTTACAACGCTTTGCTTTTTGTGGAACAGGATAGGTTTTTAGATGGGGTGTACAGTGAACATAGTCTATTGTATTCTAAAATGCAAGGAATATCAGCGTTTTCTTGCATCAAAGTTGATTAGAAATAGACCATCAAGTGTACGTAAGCGTGATAGTGCTACATAGCTCATGCCTTCATTAAAGACTGTATTCCCAATATCTATTAATGCTTTATGAAGGGTAATACCTTGTGATTTCTGAATGGTGACTGCATATGCTAGAGTTAGAGAAAATTGCTCTCTGGTACATACATGTCTTTGAAAAGAAGGAATCGAGCTGTTGAGCGTCCTATCCTTTTTACTTCTGATAGTTTGTCAAAGAGAATATTGATAAACTAAATGTTGTTGTCACCTGGGTATGTTTGAAAGCCAACAACTGTACTAAGTGCTCCATTAACTAGTCCTTGCTCCATGTCAAGGTTACGTTTAAGCATTACTCTACAGTTTAAAGATAATTTTAATATTTTCTCCAAACCAGCGGAGATAGAGTTTTCTAAGGTATTTAGTCTTGTTGTGGCTTGTTGACACATGGGTAGTCTCATACCATGTACGTCCAGTTTGTCTGTGGAGCAAATTTCAATTATTGTTTGCATTTCCTTTTTCAACATTGTTTCATTGAATTTTGAACAGCTTGCAAGAGTTGGCATCAAGAACATTCAATTGACATTTTTGTGTGCTAATTGTTCCATGACATCACTAACACATGAGTTATGGCCATACAGTGCATGGATGTGCAGGGTTTTTAATATGACACCAACTCTAATACTTTTTAAAATGTTGGCATATGTGAGGTCTGCAGACTGGTGCATGTTTTCTGTTAATTCTCTGTATTGGAAATGTTGCCAAAGGTTGACATTTCCTATGCTGCCAACAGTATTACAGCAGAGTTTGTGTCCTAAGGTTTTAAAAATAGGTTAACCTTTCACTGGTGTCAATTGAAGAAGATCTCTGAAAACAATAATGTGTTTTCCTCCAAAGAGCTCTTCGTAGTTTGCTTTGAGTACTTCTTGTAATCTGAGGTGAATCAAAGCCAACATTAGGTTGGAGACCATGCTCACTTCATCTATTAGTAGCATTTTCATTTGTTTTAATAATCTGCATAGTTCCATTGCAGCTTCTGTAGAAAGTTTGTAATATTCCAATTTGTTTTGGTGTTCTACTGGAAGGAGTAGTAATAGGCGTAAAGTGACACCGCCTATGTTGTAGGCAGCTAAAACTGTGGGGGCAGTTACAACAGCTGACAGTTTGTTGTTTGTCAATTGTTGAAGGAAATTGCTGATGCTTTTGATTAAGAATGTTTGCCTGAACCAGCTTGACAACTGACGTATAATAGTAAAGGTTTGTAATTTGGCAGGTACATTCTTTATTGACACGTTGTACACCATGTGCAATTTCTTTTGTTACTTCTTGAAAAATGCTATGCTGCTCATTGTTCAGTTTTGATTGCAGTACAGGTAAGTCTTCTGTATCTTCTTCATGGTGACACATGGTGCTTTCTACTTCTGTCAAAGCCAATTCTGCCTAATTTGCTATTAGTGGCTGACCCAGTGGTTCTTGGCTTCCTGTTACAGAAGGTTGACTACTGTCTGGAGTTTCCTTATCTAGTTGGGCCTGGAGCTCTTCTTTGTGTTGCTGTTCATTGTGTAACATTGTTTTGTACTGTGTAAAGTTTACATCGGTTATAGTGCTTTCATTTGCGTTGAAAGCATCTTCATAGGAGTCATAGATATCCAGTAACTCTTCTTCTTTTCTCCATTGTTTAAAAACTTTTAGCAGGGACATGTAATATAGTTCTTAATGTGGAGGAGTTTTTAATGACAATTTGATATGATTAATTAAGCTTTGTTTGGTAAGATTCACTAAGCTGCTTTCACAATTTGTCACTCTGTATCTACCTTTGTTTTCATCTGGTTTTATATTATTTTTGTATGTGAAGTTGTGGGCTATGTGGTATAGACACATGGTTTCCAAAGTGGTACTCCTGTTAGGGTACTATGTGTCCAGTAAATTGTTTTTCAAAATGTTTTGGCGGTTGGGATCATTTTTGGCTATAGTTTCTATGTCGTCGTATGATTTGAGAACTCTTTTTCTAGATTTATCAGGACCAAGACTTAGCCAGACTACATTTTCAGATTTTCCATATAAAGCAGTACCGGTTAAATGGTCTGCAGCTTCATAGGAGCCACATTCTCTATGAGAGAGCATTTTTATTCCTAAGCTGTACAATTTCTGAGACAGTGTTTTGTCTGATTATAGGTCATCCCAGCGGTCTTGAAGCTCTGTTTTTCTGCTTTGGTTAAGTAGGCTGTAACATATCATACAACTGCAGTGGAATTGTCTGCAATGTACTGCACATCTATGTTTGCATTCCATAAGAGGGCAACGATTGCATTGTAATCATTGATATATTTTGCTTCTTCTGTTCTTTTAATGTAGTATGTGTTCTTAGGTGATTTACCTTTAACACTATGTCTAACTGAAGACATGAAGTTGTTGACTTGTCCTGTTGCTGAAACTGGTCTTGGGAAACCAAAGCAGCATTTGGTGTAGTATTTCCCTTTGTTTTTGTATTTGCGACGACAATATTTTCCACATTTGTGTCTTTGAAATTGTAAAATGTGTGCATGAAGATCACTATTTGTTGTTTCTGAAGGAATTTCACAAGTGACATATTTTTCGATAAACTGTAAAACAGTGGCATCACTGTCTTGGCCAAATTTAGGAGCATCTTTAATCCATAAAAGCATGTGGATATGTGGTCCTCTTCTGGCTTGGTATTCTTTTCTCCAAAAGAAGTGTTGCACTTCTCCGAGGGGAGGAACAGTTTAATTACAAATAAAGTCTAGCATAGCAATGAAGCGATGATGGAAATATCGTAAAACATTAACAGGATCTAGAGAGCAAAGTTCTCCAGGTGTTAGCATATCTAGGTTTGTTTTGCTTTTGTTTGATATGCGTAGTAAATCGTGTAAATCTTCTGATGCATATTCTGCACAACTTAATGTAACAAACCAAGTGGGTGGGCCAAGGTTTCTTATCATACAACGTATATCTCCGTGACGTCAGAAACAGTACTCTTTAGTACCACGCATGTTTGCTAACATATTTGTAATGCTTGATTGTAAAACCTCATCTTTTTCTTGCATTTTTTGTAGTAATTGCGTAACTGACATATTTCGAAAATGGGTACCTGATTTCAATGTGTGTGCAACTCTGTAGCATAGAGTTGCTAGATCACTTTCAAAGTGTAGGTGGAATATGTATTCCACATTTTATCTAAATCTGGGATCTTCAGAATGCATTCGTAAAGAGCAGTATTCTGATGCTGTTATCTGAGTGGGTCTCTCGTCGTCCCTTCCTCCTTTCCAGTAGGAAAGAGTAGAGAAAAAGCACGTGCTTCTATACTTTTTTCCAATATGCTGATTGGCGATCCTTTGGTTTGTCGCATTTGGTACGTTTCTAGTGCATCATCTATGGTGTTTTTAGAGTGTAATGGATGAATTGTATAATGGTCTAAAATATTGGATACTGTAGCAGGATCTAGAAGTTCAAATTGACCAGTTTCTGGTGACTCTTGAATTATTTCAGTGGTTTCCCTCAGATTTTCTTCAATATTAATTTCTTTGTAGTATTCATTATTTTCTTTTAAATATTGCAAGGCTTGTCTAACTTTATGTAAGTCTACGAGTTGTTGCCTAATATTTTTGTCTTTTGTAGGTACACCATTTACTAAGACAATTAAAGATTGTTCTATAGGACGTTGCACTCCTAGAGTGTGTACATTTTCTTTCAGATCTAATGGTAAATAAACTACTTTGCCACAAATGCCTTTCACTAATTCTGAGGGAGGTAATTTTGCTGTTTTTGGTTGAAGGCGTATTATTGCTTGAAATGGATGCAATGTTTGAATTATGATGCTCTCATATAAATTGAGTTGTTGCAAGGGTTTTGGTAGTGGGAATGATTCCAAGTTATTTGTGATAGCACGTGAAGGTGTTTGGTTGTTGTCAAATTTCTTAGTGCAGTAACTGCAAAGTATTAAGTGGTCATTTATTTTGTATTTGTTTTCTGCTATAAGGTAGAAAGCTAATTCAAACCATTTGGAATCTTCATTGTCTTCTATTTTGTATGTTATGTCTACAGTTTTTGTGCTTCTTTTATAAAAGGTTCTGCAGCAACACACACACACATGGTTTGGTACTTCAGCGGATGTACTTTTAAATTTTAATATTTCTTTTTCGTATGTGTGTAGTAGAAGTTTGCCATTTGTAGAATTGTTCCTAGTCTGTTGTAAAGCTATTTCATTTTGTAAGTGGCTTTCACTTCCAAAATAATGTTTCGGGATATGCTCTATTTCTTCGAGTAGGTCTTTGGCTGTACCATGTAGAAGATTGTTATTTAAATTGCCTAATGCTAAAGCTGGACTTTTAGCATAGTACAGTTTATGGACTAGCTTTCTTATAGTTGAATGATGTCAATTTGATATGACGGAAGGTGCTTTTGCATTGAGGTCCTGAAATGTAGGCTAATGAATGTCCTTGTAGTCCTGTGTTTTTGCGCACTGGACAGGTATCCATATTTTGTAGAAGTTTCATTTTGAATTTGGGCCTAATTACATGGATGGCGGTGGACCAAGGTGCTGTTAGCACCTTGGTCCATGCCGGTAAAATACCGGCACCGCCTTGGTGGAAAGGGGAATTACCATCCCTATTCCAAGATTGGTGGGGCGGTAATTCCCCCTTCCCCCATTGCCCTTCCCCATTCCCATTTTTGCCCCATAGGGCTCTGTGGGAATGGGGAAGGCGCTAATTACGGTGCCACAAATTGCAGTACCGTAATTAGCTCCCTGGTCCCTTTGGGGGTTGGTTTTTAACGCCTGCAAAAAGCAGGCGTTAAATACCCCAAACCGCAAAGGGACCTCGTAGTAAGGCGGTAAGGATTTACCGGTACCGGTAAAATACCGGTATCGGTAAACCCTTACCGCCTACCGTGTAATGAGGCCCTCTGTCTTTGCCTTTTACATATTGATTGAGGAACTGGCATAAAGATTTGAAAGATATTTTGTCAATGTTACACATTGACGTGCATGGCCATTTGTACACTGGACGTTTTGGTTCAGTCTGATGGAGAGGTGATACTGAGTTTTCTGGCGATATTTTTGTAAGCAGCGTTTCTTGTTTCATTATGGTATTATTAAGTTTCTCATACCCTCGTCCACTGCTATGTATGGCAATTGTGTTTGTTTGCTTTTGTTTGTATGCTTCTTCATTTAAATATGGTTCTGTGCTTGTGGTGTGACTCCATTAACCTCCACAGATATTGAAGAAGTAATTTTTGTTGACATTCCATTTATTGGGAAGTCTTTTTTGTAATTTAGTAGATAGTTTTTTTAGTGGTTTCATTCTCTTTAACACTAAAATAAATAACTTCCTTTTGAGAAGGATTGCACTGGGCCTCATTACAACTCAGGCGTTAAGGGTTAATGCCGTCGTTAACCCTTAACGCCTGATTCTGATTTTAATGGCTGCTTTTAGCAGCCGTTAAAATCCATGGCGCTAACCTGCCATGATGCTAATTACGCCACCGTAATTTACGGTGGCGTAATTAGCACCTTCCCCACTCCCATTATGCCCTATGGGGCAAAAATGGGAATGGGGAAGGGAAAATGGGAAATGGGGATTTACCGCCCCACTCACCTTGGAATGGGGCGGTAAATCCGCCATCCACCATGGTGTAAACGTAGTTTACACCATGGTGGTAAAGTTGGCGCAATTAGCGCCTGGGTCGTAATGACCCCCACTGTCTATGGGCCTCATTACGACCCAGGCGGTAAGTTACCGCCTGGGCCGTGACTTTACCACCATGGCGTAAACTACGTTTACGCCATGGTGGTTGGCGGACTTACCGCCCCATTCCGACCTTGGCGGGGCGGTAAGTCCCCAATCCCCATTTACCCTTCCCCATTCCCATTTTTGCCCCATAGGGCATAATGGGAGTGGGGAAGGCGTTAATTACGCCACCGTAAATTACGGTGGCGTAATTAACTCCATGGTCCCTTAGCGCCATGGATTTTAACACCTGCTAAAAGCAGGTGTTAAATTCGCCATGGCGCTAAGGGACCTCGTACTCAGGCGGTAAGGGTCGGCGCTGTTTACGGCGCCGTAAACCCCTTACCGCCTGGGTTGTAA
Source organism: Ambystoma mexicanum (assembly GCF_040938575.1). Classification (NCBI taxonomy): domain Eukaryota; kingdom Metazoa; phylum Chordata; class Amphibia; order Caudata; family Ambystomatidae; genus Ambystoma; species Ambystoma mexicanum. The sequence goes on along the minus strand of NC_090937.1, from coordinate 593,478,699 downwards.
TGAGGCCCTATGAGAGCTTCTAAGATTAATTTTCTACGGTAGGTTTTAAGGGTTGTGCATGTTTTCTCTCCTGTTTTTATAAGATTCTGAAGGACTTTGTGGAGGAACATTTTTTGTAAAATACTTTTTTTGGTATGGTTACTTGCCACTACATCAAGATTTATAGGAGCAGTGTTAGCAGTAGTGGTAGCTAAATTTGTGTTAATCACTTTCTGTTTCGTTTTACATTTTCAAAGAGGAGGCAACGTTTCTGTCCTGGAAGTTTATTTTGTTTCACTTAAGGACTCTATTAGTTCTTTTGTTTGAACTTTTTGTACAAATTCTGCTAGAGATGGATGCTTATTTTGGACAATTTATTTTCATTTTCTCTACTTCTGCGTTGTTTTCTACAGACTTGCCTTTTGGTAGGCATTCTTTGGGGTATGGGTTGGGCTGTTCTGCAATGTATGTGTGCTGTTTGCATGAGTGTCTGAGTATGATGGTAAGGATGTATGTGGTGGTGTGTGATTGTGCATTGGGAAGCTACAACTAGTTGGGAAGGCTATTCTTGTATTTGTGTGTTACTATACTAGGGTTCAGATGACAGTAGAAAGTAAGCTAGTGGTGAGGAGAAGCACTTAAACTAAATCTAATGGTATAGAATTAAAACAGTTCTTTGTTCTGCAATACTAACATTTAGGGGCTGATTTATGGAATTTGTGTGCCGAAAACGGGGATGTGTATGCCATTCTCCCTGCAAATCCCTGTTTAACAAATGGGGACTTGAGGGCAGAATGGTGCACAAATTCCTGTTTTCCGGCACACAAATTCCATGAATCAATCCCACAGTGTGTTTGAGTAACAGTAAGAATATTATGGTAGTATTGTACTTACCTTTTTTGTTTGGAATGAGCAGGTTTCTTCTGAGTTGTTGTTTGTACTTCAGATGCTGCTGCTTTTCAGGAGAGTGGTCTTCACTGTAATTGTGAAAGAAATAAGTTAGTAATCTTGTGTGTTTATAGCACTGATGTTAATTCAGACATTGATTTTTATGTTTTTGTAGTAGTATTGTTGTTTGATAACTGAACATAGTTGGTGCATGCATTTTCCTTTGACTATTTGCAGCCTTTATATTTTACTTACAATATGTTAGTTCAACATGCTTTGCAAATGAGTCAAATACTAAGTGTATGAAACTCACTTGGTTTCTTAAGGCTGGGTTATTGGATGTTAGGAGATAGAAGACATATTGATATACTTATTATGCAATTTTTATAAGGTAAATGGCAGAACCTGTATAGAAAAGCAAAGAATGTATGCATTTGTGAAGGTGTGGGTAATAAAGCAGAAGGATGTGATGTACAGGCAGTGGTGTTATTTCAGCTGGGAGCTTTTCAATGATATTGTCTATCTCAGTGAGTGTATAAAGATGCCTGAACTTATCCTGGCTGTGTGTAATTTTAGACTACTAAGTGTTTTTCTACAATTATACTGATATTTCTCCCATCTTTTAATATTCTAATTTTTTAGATAGCTGTGTGTGTAAAAACAAATGTAGATAGCAGACAGGTTTGGAAGTGACAGTTGATTATAGCAGATGGGATAAATAATAGTAAGTTCATTTTATATGTTATACAGGTTAAGTGGCAGTTACTCTGTTTAATTGCATTCATAAGATTTGTACGTGTACTCTGCAAAAGAATGCATACCTGTAGTTTGTGTTCATGCATGTGAATATGCATACAGCTGCAAGTAGAAATGACTTGTACAATAGTTGTTGTACTAGGTGCTTTCCAATGATAAGAGACTTGTACTCAGACTGATAAACAGTATATTTGAAATGCTGAACTCTGATGATGGAGTTAGATGGAGAAGGTCTTGGATGTGATTGGTGGATGGTTGTTTGACTGCTTAGCTGTATCCAATGAGGGAATGGCACAGAGAGTGAAGTGGAAAGGGTAGAAAGGCTGTCTAAGAGTTCTGCGCTCCACGGACACCGCGGCTGTATGCGGACAGGGTGTGCCACATCCGGGGTTTTCCAGCAAATCCAGCATGGAAAGGGGACTGTAGGGATTAGCCAATTAGGTGTTGAGGTTGTGGATTTGTGTTGAAAGAGGCTGTGTGTAGTGAAGATAGCAGAGGTGTAGAAAGTCAGGGTGTTGGTGGTTGGAGATATGTTTGTGCATGGTTTACAGCAGTATGCTCAATGTAGGCATGTGGCAAACAATTCTGATGTTAATGGAGTGGAGGTGGTGTGGAGCACTGTGCCTGATTGCAATGTACAGGTAATTGTACAAGTTTGTGAAGATATGGGCAGGATGAACAGTCCCTATTTCTTAGTTTTGCACTGTGTTGCTTTGCATTTGGGCTATGTCAGTGCCCCTACTTTGTTGGCAGATTTGGATCACTTGGTTCAAGCAATAATGAACATCCTTCCAAATGCCACAGTTATTTTTTCTGGATTAGTACCTAGGGCAATATGGGACAATAGTTCTGTTTTTTGTCCTCAGCAAAACATTGCTATGTGTGCAATCAACCGAGGCATCTGTGCTTTCATGCTTATAGCTGGAATGCTCTTCTGTAATAATGAGAATATTGATTCCAGTAATGCTGTTTATTTTAAAGAAGATGGCATTTCTTTATCTTTTATGGGAAATTCCATGCTGTTTTGGAATATAATGGTTGCTTTGGAGAAGGTTATGTGAACATTTTAGGAGTAAAGTAAGAAAATAAAAGAAGAAAATACAACATAACAGGTGTCTGTCAAGCATCTGCAAAAAAAACAAAAAAAACTGCTCTTTTCAGAGCCAACCTCAAAGGGGAAATGGGGCACACTATTTAAATTTAAATTCATCACGCTCAGATTTTTGATATGTCCGCAGACATATCGGTAGTCCGCGGACACCGCGTATTACATACAGGGATTTTGTGGTGGAGAAGACATGCAAATGAGAAAGAGTAGAGCAAGGAATTGGTCAATAAAATTTACTGGGTGGGTTGTGTAAGGAGAGTTTGTCAGAAAGTATTTTTCCTGAGAGAAGAACAGATAGCTATGGCTGTGTGTTTTAGAAAATAGATTGTCTGGATTTTGGGAGACTCATGGATACATTGGTTAGAGGTGCATGCATAACACTGTGGAGTAGCTGCAGCTCTTGGATTCCCTCATGTGGAAGTTCACTGGCATGGAGTGCGTGAAATGAAGTGGCTGGACTTGGTATCTCTCTGTGCTACTTTGGAGACACAGCATCATCCAGACATAATTATAATTCTGGAATTTCTTGTCTAGAATTTCTTTGGAATTTGCAATGAAAGAAGGACTTGGGAAGGTCATGGACATGTTTCCAAATTCCCAAATATTTTTTCTCGTATTGCACAGAAACAAATGTGGCTGCGTTCTTCTTCATTTGGTCCACAAATGGAGAAAGCAAGGCACTATGTCAATAAGGCGGTTTGTGCCTTTTTAAGAGATGTTGGCATGTCCTCTTTTCACAATGAAAACATTATGTTTCGTAGCACATACATTTTTCGCAGAGATGGAGTACATCTTACTTATGCTGTCAATCAGATTTTTCTGAGAAATGTACAAAATGCATTGTGACCTTTTTTGGAATTACAGCAATCCATTTTGCAGTAGGTGTTGACCATTTGAAGTTTTGCAAACACAAAAAAACACCAAAAGGCTCTTTTCAGAGCCACCACTTCCTCCCATAGAAAAGTGCAATGGTTCTGATAGGGCAGTACCCCAAAAAATAAATGTCCGCGAACTGTCCTTGGACTTCTAAAAAATGCACAGGGCCCTGCACTATTTATTTGTCACTTCTATTTTTAAACTGTGAAAGGCGGCTCTGAAAAGAGTATTTTCTTTTTGGTTTTTGTTGTTTTATATTTTTTTAGGTTATTTAAACACGACACACAAGGAAAGGAGGGGAAAGGAGAGTAAGGAAGGGACACCAACCACAGGGATAAGAAAGGGCAGGTGGAGAGAGGAAGATGTAGGGTGGGCCTTATTCAGGTAGTGGGCAGACCTTCTCGTGCTCCTTGACCGCAGTCTCCAAAGCACTCCAAAGATTCTCCCCCCTGCAGAGTACTGCGTCACAGTACATACACAATATTGTGACCCTTGAAAGGTAAGGGTCAACAGCATCATGAATGGCCTGTGGAGCAGCTGGAGGGATGTGCTGTGCCACAGGAGTGTCTCTTGTCGTGACAGGAGCGGAAATGTAAAGGAACTCAACCTACTACGTTTATCACAAGGTACAACCTTGCGAATAGCCCCACTGTGGAATGACCTTAGGTGCTGCTTCATTGATGTCGTACCAAAGCTGTATGAACCAGGCCTCCCACGACTCAGCACCATGTGGCACTGATTGCAGGTGATCTTATTCGCACATGCTTTTTGCACTCCACCAAGAGTGGTAAATAACCGCCACACCCAAGACTCACGGTGAGTGCTGGTAGTAGGGATCAATGATATTTGTGATGTCATCTTTGATGTCCTGGGTGTTAGTCTTAGTAATGCACGGTGGTGGCGCAAGTTATGGTTACTTAGCTTACCATAACTAGCGAATTTCAGGTTTTTTTCTGGTTTAATTTGGAACCATAAAGTCCCTTTAATAAGGCTGTAATTGCCAGTAAAATGTTCTTGTAAAATAGTTCTAATAGTTTATTAGGTATACATATAACAAAACAAATGTTTTATATACCGAGATTACACATTATTACAGTATTAAAATACAAGATTATATACCAATTTACTAATAACTCACATTAAAAAACACATTTGATTTCATACGACAGTCTTGAGGTACCCTACATAATTATACAATACAATGTAATATCAATACAATTTTCTTATAAAATGTCACCATAAAATAAATTAGATTAATGTCATTACCACTCATAAACAATGGCCACAGTGTCTCAATTTCGTCAGGATTAATGGTATTATTATATGACTTCATATGTTTGTATCGCAATGCATACAGACTATCACATACAATTAGCAAGTGGTGTAGTGTCTCTGTGACATTATGGCCGCACAGTCGACAGAAACGCATGTCACGAGGAATACCCATTTGTGTTCCATGTGTTTCCAATGCCTCAGAAATATTAAATTTTAGTAACAAATATTGCCGCACCGTTTGAGGGCTCGGGTATGCATTAATATAACTAGGGAGTTTGCAACGTGATGAGCGCTCATTATAATAGATTCCACTAAATGTTTTTGTGGATAGGTTTATCATCTGCTGTTCATAGCAGACTTCCTTCAGTACATGCTTTAATTTTAACTTCATGAGGGGCATACTCATCAATCTATATGGGGAATTCTGGCAATCCCATTTGCTATGAAGTTTTTGTAGTTTGCCCATTATTCCAAATTTAGAGTTCTGCACTAGGCGCAAGTAGGCAACCATATATGCACCAATGATTGTGTCTATCTGGAGACGTTTCAGCTTCTCAAAGTTAATAACGCAATGATTAACAAATACATAGGAGATTGCCACCAGATCAAGTTCAAGGTATATGTGTTCCGCACTTACACATTTGGGTAATCGAAGCAGCTTCCTAAGCAAACAAACTTCGAATTTTTCAACAAGTTTGATTAAATTATGGCCCCATATAACAATAGCATACAATAGGACTGCTCTTATCTTTGCAATATAAATTGTCAGTACTGCAGATACTGAATAACCACTATTACTTCCGATGAAAATGCTCAGCGCATTGGTAGATACCATGCACCGAGCTTGAAGCATAGACCAGTGTGCCTTCCAAGTTAAGCGGTCATCTACAGTGATGCCAAGATATTTATAGGTATTTACTTGTTCTAAGATTTCACCATTCAGTGACCACACATATTTTTTAGGACACCTTTTTTTTGTGAAGACCATCACTTTACTTTTGTCTAGATTGATCTGTAAGCCGTTGTCGATACAATAACTGCTTAGAGCATCTAGCATCAACTGAAGACCAGCCGGTGTATAATCAAGCAGAATTAGGTCGTCGGCATATGCCAACCATCCAAGAATCACCTCAGTGATCTTCACTGGGTTAGCTGCTGCTATACAGAAAGCTTTTCCCATGTCTGCAAGATACAAATTAAACAGTGTCGCTGCGACCATACACCCTTGTTTGACACCGCTAAAAGTCATCATAGAAGCTGACAATTTCCCCGCTGCATTCAAATGAATACGCACTGAAGTGTCAGAATGCAACAACATTAGCATCCTCAAGAGGCCAGGTGGAATGCCCCAATCAGACAGCTTTTTCCACAGTCTATTTCTCAGCACCGTATCGAACGCAGCAGAAAAATCAATAAATACACAATATACGTCAAGGTTGCGACGACTCCATGAATGTTCAACTGCGGTAGTTAACAACAACTGCCCGTGCAAGGTGCCCGACTTAGCTCGAAATCCAATTTGATTGGGTGGAAGGATATTACATTCCGCAATCCACACAGTCAATTCTTGCAGAATAACCTTTGCAAATATTTTTGATGACGTATCAAGCATTGCGAGCATCCTAAAATTGCTTGGGCAGTCCCATGCCCCTTTCTTATGGATAGTCAATATATGACTTGTCTGCCATGACTGAGGCACTACACCTGACACACCTATTTGGGTAAATAGGCGGTGTAATGCCGTGGCCCAAAGCTCAGGCTGTTGTTTTAACAATATATTGCATACCCCATCGGGCCCTGCAGCTCTGGAATTTTTAAGCTTAGATATAATCAACATTATATCCAATATACTTGCATTACATACCCAAGGTTCGCCAGGGATAGCCAAAACCGTAACATGAGGGATCACCCTACCTAGGGTTTTGGCTATATGACATTGCCATTGTTCTTCCGATATACAATTAATAGATAATGGACGTTGTTTTGCATGATGGAGGAGTTGCCATATGCCAACAGAGTCATTCGACCTTGCCTTCTCAGCTATCTGTTGCCATAATCGGGCTCCACATAACAATTTATGGTTAGATAGCCATTTCTTAAATTTCTTTTTGGCATTTCTAATTTGGATCGAGATGCCCTCTGGATTGGGCTTAGCAGCATTATCCAATAGAGCTGCTTGAATTTCATTTCGCATCACTGTCTTAGCCTTACTAATTGCAACATCAAAACCCACCCGACACCTGACTTGCATGTTAGATTTTTCACTCATGCCAACGTAACTGCGTCTAGCAGCCACTTTATTTTTAATTGTTGACATGGTATTAGAAAAATCGGACAGCATGTCAGCGGTGATGTTATCTCCTTCATACTTTGTTTGAATGAATCGCGGCAAAAGCATGGACACTACATCATTTGCATTATCAATATTCCGTGGATGCCAATTAATGCGATTACCACCTTCATTAATCGTCAGCTGACCATTTTCATCATATTCACTTGCATTTACGGTCGAATCAGGTAACTTTAGTAGCCAGCACATAGGGACATGGTCACTTTCATATCTAACTACAATGCTCATGTCTTTTATGTAGGTGATCCCGCTGATATTAGTAAGGGCATAATCGATAGTAGATGCAGAACGGCCCTCGACTCTGGTGAAAGCCATATGACGATCACCCGGCGTAATACCATTCAGTTTCACTATCCCATGTGCAGCAAGCATAGAATGCCATTTAGAACCCTGCCGGTTTGACTTCGGCACGGGCCCCACTGATGCTTTGAAGTTCCGATTATCATCATTTATCATAGGGAGATTGCCAATAAATCCATTAAAATCACCAACAATCCAAACAGGGGAAACCTGATTGTATTGTAATAATACATTGTTGACATTCCCTATATTCGCGAGAGACATAGACATATTTGGTGGATCATATACATTAATTAGTATTATATCTAGTGTAGGTCTAGAAATACGAGTAACCAAAATGGAATCAGAGGACTGTATTAATTTTTCAATCCGCCATGGCGGTGTAACCGACACCAAGAGACCACCTTTCGGGCGGCCCAAAGGACCTTTAGTAGCCCTCTGATGGACTGTACTTCTACCATCTAATTGTACTTCGGCAAGCAGCCAAGTTTCCTGTAGAGCGACCACACCAAATATATCTATCTTGCTCAGCAACCCATCATTTACAAATAGGTGGGTATGCCCTCTGGTATTCCAAGAGAAGAGCATATCCACCTTGTTATATCACTCGCGCACAGCACCAAAATGAGGCTTAAATGCCACGGGTAGCCATTGCCAGTAACCATCTAGACATTGATTGTTTTCTATTGTTGTTGGTGGATCAGTGGTTCCCGGTGGTATGACCCTCGGCACATTTGAGAACCCGACAGGTCTATCATCAATTGTCCTATTAGTTACACTAATAGGATCAATAATCTCTTCTTTTTTAGAGTTAGTCGAGCTTTGTTGGATGCTAATACAAGCCTTAGAGGGGCCAGGATTGGGATTACGATTTATCGGAATTTCTACTTGGAGGATATTATATCCTAGTCGAAGAAAGTCAGCCTCAAAACTCAAAACATACTTTAAAGAAGCATCCGTTTCAAACCAGATATTTGAGATAAACTGATTCATAGCCTCGACTTGATCGACTATGCGAATGTCATTGGATGTGATAGCCCTCAATGGAACTATAGATTTAAATATGCACAATACCGCAGTGCGATTCAGAGGAGTTGGAATGGGATCTTGGTACAGTTGGACCAGTTGAAGGGCAGATACCATCTTGCTTTGCACATTGGTACTATTTCCATTTTTAAGTGTATCAAATTCAGCTAAGGTACTCTTAGGCTGTGCCCAAACTGCCGGAAGAGTCGGTTGATTATAGGCATCATTTTTATCACATGCAACTTGCTTGGCTACTTTTTTTGAGACTTTTTTCTTTTGGGTTTTCGATTTACTAATTGCATTAACAGCAGCTGGATTAAGAGGAATCACAATATCCGCTATTACAGGAGTTTCAATTATTACCAGTGATTTTTCGTGTGATGAATTTAAAGGTTCAATAGCTTGTGTAAGATCTCCAAGTGGTTGTTTCTTTTTACTACTACTTAGTTCATCTGCAATTTTCCTAGATTTACCATTATTCATGCACTTATTGCGTTTGCTATTACGATACATGAAAGCATGGTGTACAGGAGGAGGTAAATACGATCTACCTTTTTTCTTAGATTTTTTTTTTGGCACATAGTGGGGTGAAGAGTGTTGTTTATTCAGATTTTCACTAAAACGCCTATTGCATGCCATGTGGTAACATCCACGCATGTTTTTGTGTATAATCAGCGACTGAATCGTTATCTTCTTTTCCAAGTTGTCACATTTGGAAATAAGTTGAGTCAATAAATTTTCTAAAGCATAAAACATGTCGTCAGAATTCATGCTTACATCACTCAGACTTTTAGGCTGAGTGGTAGTATCCTTGACGATAGATTTTATCACAGGAAATTGAAAGATAGGATTGGATATATCTGTAGAAAATGTAGGAAATGAAGGAAAAACTTGTTCAGATTGATCAGCTTTGACTGAGACTAATTTCATGACAGGAGAGATATGATGATTATCATTACCAGCTTTGCTGCTTGGTTTATTCGGTGGAGTATAATACATGGGAGTCGATGCGACCTCCATTAAGGATTGGTCAGGATCGAGACCCAAGTATTCCACCTCTAAATCATCCATGGCAGAAATGGCAAGATCAATTGGGGCTTTTGCATTTATCAATGGAGTTTCATGAATCAAGGCAATACTAGGATTAATCTCAGGGACATTAGGGTTGAGTCCGCATGTTGGAATAAAGATTTTTGCAGTGGGGTTGAGATTAAGATTAGTCATGTCATCAGATATATGTATAATCTCATTCGATCCATTAGTAATCACATTGCTAATTATGGAGGGAGAGGTAGTGTCAGGACAACATAAAATGTCGCTTAATAATTTAGTGCTCACACAACCTAAGGCATTAGTTAATTCCAAGAGCAAAGTATCTTTTATAGATTCCACAGAGATGATGCCCACAGGAGCATCAGGTAAAGGAATATCTTTTTTACAATAATATTCTGTAATCTGCTTACACAATGGTAACACTTTCTTGGGATGCGATATTATTTTAGGAACACATATTCTCCTGTTTCTAAGATTTTTATGCATGGCTATCTCACGCTCATATTCATCCATCACTTGATTTAAAGTTTAAACAAAAAAACACCAATATGGGTATGAGTGCGAGCAGCAGTTGTATATGCACCATGTAATCAATATAGTGCCATGCAGTTAGTTCTTTTAGTGCATTTAATGCATTTAGTGCAAATTGCTCAATACCTGAACAGATAATCTAATCAGATAAATCAAAACTATAAAATACAATTTATCACAGTACAATGATAAAATGTAGGGTACCTTCAAGTTAAAACAATATTATTATAAATTAATATACAACCCAGTGTTAAACAACCATGGGGTCCAGTGTATTGTTTGATGTTAGACAGTAATTTGAGACGGCGTAAAACCGACAACAAAAAAAGCAGCCTCACTCAGAACCACAAGATTAGGAGCTAATAAGCTAATAAGCTACTAAGCTACTAAGTACAAATACAAAATACCGCAGCACTTTCTGCGTGCCGATATAATGTCAGCTGAGCCCAATGAATCGAGGGGCACGGTCAATATACCAACCTACTTAGACAGCATGACAGCATGATAGTTATAGACATTAAACATACCTTAAAACTAATCAATTGGATTTAAAAATACTGTTTTTTTTTTTTTAAAATAACATGCGCACTTAATACTTAAAACAATATACACCGAGACGTAAGCTCGAGGTATAAAATTCTACCGTATCTCTACCGTGTCTCGCTGTGCAAGGGCTTCGACCACGAGACAGTTCCCAAGGGTTAATCGATGACCTGGCACCTGGGATAGTCAAACAGCGAGCCAATAGCCCTGCTATGTCTACGTGTACATGGGCTTATGCGGCCAAATACATGATTATAGCCATGAATTTTCCAAACAATGGTATTATATTGTTCTGCGGTTCGCTTGCACGCTTGCCGCACAGCAGAACAGCCACTTGCAGAGCCACTTCAGGAGCGCGCGCGCAGGAGCGCGCGGCTGTCTCTATTTAACAGCGATGTGGGCGTGGCCTAAAAAAAATATAAAAATATAAATTTTATCACTCTATAATTATACTAAAGTACATATAAGTACGTATAATTATATTAGGTTAACAATATTGGTCCACAAGTAAGTCGTTTTGGGTATCCAAGTCCATACAAGTCCATACAAGTGTTCATTAAGTACCGGCAGGTAGTATCCTTAGGAAGAGATGTAAAGAGAGGTCTCCCACAGCAAAACAGCCACTTGCAGAGCCACTTCAGGAGCGCGCGCGCAGGAGCGCGCGGCTGTCTCTATTTAACAGCGATGTGGGCGTGGCCGGCAGGTAGTATCCTTAGGAAGAGATGTAAAGAGAGGTCTCCCACAGCAAAACAGCCACTTGCAGAGCCACTTCAGGAGCGCTTGTTCTTGTAAAAACATTCATTCATTTTGCACCTCAATTTACTGGGATCTCACCTAGTGTACACTGAGTTCTGTGTGCCTCTGCACAACAACGCCAGGACCCCCGCCACACGGACTGGAGAATCTCTTTATCTGGTTTTCTTCCCACTCGTCAGAGAAAGATATCAGCAAAGCTTCCTAGCCAACCAGCTGCCTGCGAGCCAATGCAGCATGCTTCTCCCCAGAGACAGCCAGAGAGCAAGAGAGAGTTTCCCACCTGTCCTTCTGACCGACAGCTCTTTTTAAATTCTCTGTCTGCTTCCTCCCCATGAATGTATGTTTGCCTACATAAAATGTAAGAAGATACCCCTTTTGAAAGTGATGTCATGTGCTAATCAAACCCACTCACATTGCTCAGCATGTTGCAGGAAGCGCCATGCTCGCTACCGGCACCGCCTCCCGCGATTGGGCAATAACCGGCCCATTACGAGATGAAGGGGCCGGTAATTGCCCATTCGTGGGAGGCATTAATGCCAGGCTCCCGATCCCCATTTTGCCCCATAGGGCACAATGGGGGTGGGGAGCATGGTTGCACCGGCACCGTTGTTTACGGTGCTGGTGCAATCACGAGTTCTGCTCGTGGGTGTGCACAGCCCGCCAGGTAAGACCTGGTGGGCTGTCAGGAACACGCGAGCAGAACTTGTAATGTGGCGGCCCGGTATGAACGGTGCCGGTTCCTTACCGGCACCGTTCATACCGTAGCCGCCACTATTGTAATGAGGCCCATGGTCTGCCTGCACTTTTGACTGTGATGCAGCAAGAAGGAAAATGGAAGAAAATGTTTCATCTCTGTGCTGGTATTTTGCTCTCAAATGAATAATGGAGCTACTTTGAACAGCATAACTTTCCACCTCACTTAGCTCAAATCTTGCGAGCAAACATAGCTTCCATCCTGCACATTTATTGTCTTTTATAATGAACTGGCTTGTCATCAATGTTTTGCACCAATATTTTGAACCACAGGGCTATGGACTGATCTGCCTTGAATATTAGTAATGGGATAAGTTAAAGTTTTGGGGTTATTAGTAGAATTACTACATGTTAGTTTTATTCTTCATTGCACTCAGTCCATATTACTGTGGTGTGGTGTGTCATGATAACATCAGCTGTTATGCAGTGCCAAATTCAAACCCCCCTTTTTGTTATGTGCTCTGTGCATTCACAATACTGGTCTAGACCAGATTCAGCCAAGAGTCTCACACTCTTGGCTTACACTCTTGTTGACGAGTTGGGACAGTTTTCATTTTTGTTGAAATTCTGAGCCTTAGTTCACATTCAAAACCTCCCTTTCCTGCATACTCCCCCCTTTGTGTCGGAAGGGACCTAACCAAAGAGTCACTGCAGAACCAAGCAATCCCGGATACAGACCTATTCATGCATAAACGTGATCTTGAACACTCACAAAAAATTTTTTTATACTTTGATTTCAAACGGTTATATGCCAAATCAAGCAGGAATCTATACAAATGAAACAGCATGCAATGCAATTGGTAACCAAATGGTTTCACATATCTCAGAATGTATACACATATATATGTTTTGGGGTTTTGAATATATATATATATATATATATATATATATATATATATATATATATATATATATGTATATATATATATATTATATTTTGACATTTATTTTTTATCTTTTGATCACTTCTTTTCTTTTTTAGATTACTGATTTCTGATTAGATATGTATTTTTGAGATTTGTTTATTTTTTAGTTTTTATTTTAATTTATTTTTTAAATATGTTTTGTTTATTGTTTTAGGTGTTTTTAATACAGCATTACAAAGTAAATGACATTAATATTGCCATCCAAGATGAACAATGTTCATAACACCTATTCCATGTGGCTGTATCAGTGGCAGATGACTGCATCAGTCCAATCCTGGAAATCAATCCAAAGTCAATGTTTGTAAGTGTTCCACCTTCACACAGATGAGTTGAAATTAAAATAAAATCTGATGTATAATATAAAGTGCAAGTTACTTGAATGTTTCTTAACTCAGTGGTATCAATCAGGCTCTTGATCAGAAATTAATTCTTTAAATTGAAGCAGGCCTCTTTAGTCAGAGGAGTTTGCACTGCATCTAGCAAGTGGTTGTAAAATGGGCCTAAAATAATATCTTCTTTCTGTGCTTTAATCAAGTCAAGAGTGTGAGACAAGAGTGTGAGTTTTCATTTTTGTTGAAATTCAGAGCCTTAGTTAGCACCTCCCTTTCCTTACAGTACTCAGATCCTGCCTGTGCATGTTTCAGATATGTTGGTGTTATGAAAGAAGGGAGGTGTGTTGAGTCCTGATCCCTTGGATGCTTGGCTGTATGATGTCATTGAGAGAATGTTGAATGTGTGCTTGGATTGTTTGGATGTGAACTGTGTTCCAGCCCAGCAGTTTGCGAGAGATGAAGATATAAGCCTGGGTGGTGGCTGCTAGTGGGTCCCCTCAGGGCTCTTCTCTGATCTTGAGCTACCTACTTGTTACAATGTAATAAATGGAACTTGACTTATCGTACGGTGGAACAATGTGAACAGCTTTACGCAACAATATTTCTTTCAATGCTGAGTTCATCCCTCACTTTGTGTAATGCCCTCAACCCTTCTCCTTCTCCCCAACCCCTCCATCATGTCCCAACATATTCCTTGACAGACCTGAGTTCATTATCCTCAGCAACTGCATCCAGCCATTGTTGTTTTGCTACAGTAGTTTAGCACACCTGATCATCTATTTCACCATCAAAATTTGCAGACCCAGTTTCATCATCCACTTGGGTCACACTCAGCAGATAGTCTGCTACAGTATTTTCCTTATCACACACTATGTATCGCAAAGGCATGTCCTTATAAAGAAGAAACCCATCTGACAAACCTTCTAGATACTCCATCCACACCTTTGCTCTTAAATGTCCCCATTAAGGGTTTGTGATCAGTGTAAACAACACATTTCCTTCATTAGAGAAATGCCTTACATTTGTTGATGACCCATGTCACACTGAACGCTTCCTCATCAATAACAGAATAACGTGTTTCTGTACCTCTCAGAATGCTGGATGCAAAAACAATCATTTTCTCTACACCACACTGTGTTTGCATAAGCACAGCCCCTAGACCCTTATCGCTAGCATACGCCATTACAATTGTCTCACATTTTGTGTGAAGGTATGCCAGTTTGGGTGCACTCTAAATTCCCTGTTTTAAATCCCAAAATTCTCTTTGACATCCCTCACACCAGACAAATGTGGAGCTATTCTAACAGAGTTCCCTTTTGGTGCCACAAATATCCACAAAAAGTACTACAAACTTAGCATAATACTCAACAAGACCTACAAATGACATAACCTGTTGCCTGTTAGTGGTGGCCTCCACATCTATCATGGCTTTCACTAATTCACCCCTTGGTTCTAGTTCCTTCTCATTGAGCTTGTGTCCCAAATATTCAATTGGTGTCTCCCTAAACATACATTTGTCCCTGCAAGTTGTCATGCCAGCCTCTGACAACACAGCCACCAACCTACCAAGCCTTTGGTCATGTTCACGCATATCCTTCCCTGACACAAAGATGTCATCCTGGAAGTAGAAGCAGCAGAACCAAGGAGTCATACTGAAAAGTATACCTTGTGTATTCTGTGTGTATACTGTGTATTCCTTGCAGAATCTGGTGTGTCACCCTTTTCAAAAACACTGTCCCTGACTCTGGTCCAAATGGCATTCTATTACACATTAAAGTCCCTTCCAGAGTAACAAACATGGTAAAATCCCAACAATCTGGATGTAATCTCACCTGATGATAGGCAGAGCTAAGTCCAGCATGTTGAACACCTTTGTTCTAGCTGCCATTCTCACCATCTTGGGTAACTGGAACCGATCCATGACAACTTTGCTGTTCAATCTCCTGAGATATGTGCAAAATCAGACGAGCCCACTGGACGTCCTTACCACAACAATAGGAGAAACCCACTCAGGGGCTTTTACAGGTTCAATTACGCCTTTACTATTTTACCTCTTTATCTCCAAGGTACTTCCTTCCTCATTGAAATTGTCACAGCCCTAACCTTTGCCACTGTTGGTTTGGCACTCTCTTTCAATTTGATCTGGTAATAATGCCCCCTCAGGCATCCAAAGCCTTCTCTAAATCTCCCTTATACATTTTTTATGGTGTACTGGTCATACCTTAATTTACCACAGCAATGGGACCTGGAACACTTGGGTCCCCACAATTCCCATATCACTCTGCTCGTACCAGCCCAGCAGGAATACACCTCTCTTTGAGACATATACATCTGCCATGGTAGTCTTCCCCTTGCATTCCATGTTGGCTTTGAATACTCTTAATATGTCTATGTGTGAACCCCCATAGGCATTTGCCTTTACTAAGGGGCGCTCCAACTTGGAGCATTTGAATTTCTCTTCCCATACCCTTTTGTCCAAATTGGTGTAATCAGAACTAGTATCTACTAACATTGATCCCCCAGCTTCATTCACCACAACCATAGCAGGTGATTTCACAACCCTCATTGGCCTTGAGCCCATATGGCTCACTGACCAACACAATCCATGAACACATTCACCATCATCATCCTCATCATCATCATCTTCATTCTGTGCATTACACTCCATACCATCACCTTTTGAGAAGCTCCTACAACACCAGGGGAAATGCTCTTGTTTTCCATACTTGTGGCAGAGTGACTTGAGTCCAGGGCATGCTGTGTTGCTTGCAAAGTGAAAAGCAATGTCAAATCTAAAACGCCTTTTCTGTTCCGACTCCTTGCCCTTGCGACCCTCTGAGACAATCACATGCATTATTTTTCTAGTTCCCTCTTTACTTGAGACAACACTCTTCTGATGCACCAATCTGTTTTGCTCACCTTTTGCCATTTCAATGGCACAAAATGGTCCAGATCTCTTCACATGTTTTGCTTTCCCTCACTTTCAACATGAACTGATACCGCAGGCATTCATCATGTGATGTCTCAAAATTCCATGTGCTGGCAAGCTCCCTCAATTATGTTATGAAATCCTCCGTGGATTCTCCCACTCTTTGGTCTCTTATTCTGAAATAGTACCTTTCCAGTATAATGCTGGACTTCTTCTCAAAGTGAATGGCAAGCTTTCTCAATATAGTTTCATACGCAATCAGCAACTCTCCACTGCCATTTTCCTCAGCATCTAATTCTGGTATAATCAGAATGGGTATCAGGATACTCTTCAAGATCCTCCTGCCATCAAATCTTCAAATCTGAGGCAGTGCATGAGGAGTGCATGACAGCAGTCAGTGCTTTAGGATGGACCATTTATACGAGGATGTGGGCCTGGAAGTCTTCTTTCAAGGTTTCCCACCACACTGTGAGTGTTCCTATACTGGGCAGAAATGGCATGGGCAGATTACTCATTGACACTCAGGTAAGGCATCCCAGAGAGTGATCCAGTAAACACAGTGTCTTTTTTTGTATTTTTTGTTGTCTAATAACCCTCCCACTGGTTCATTAACACACATGCAATAACCTAATTTCAGTGATAGGTCAATGTTTACTTTACATCCCTTCTGTAGCTTCTTAATGTTAATGCACTTTCTGTTTCTGCACATAAGGTCCCACCAGTCAACACACATTCCTTGTTTTACAATCATGCATCAAATCCCCAGTTTGTTAATCGGTCACCAATATCTTAGTTCTCCAACCACCTGTTCTTACTCAACTGACATCTGCTCACCTTGCAGTATGCACAAGTAGCCAGAGGAGTTACAGTCATTTTGTGTGCCATCACCAGCCAACCCGGTGCAGCAGTGGGAGGGTCACAGCCCCTCCCACGATGAGGGTTCCACCCCTCTATGTATGGGATAATGGCACCCCTGATGCCAGACAGTGGTCCAGTGATTCTCCGGTGACTATGTTGCTCAGCTGGTAAATCACAGACAGGAAAAATGGCATACTTCTCTGATGATCTCCGTTGATGACATCAGGCTTCAGTGCTCTCTCTGGAATTGTAGCAATCTAAGCATCCGCGCAAGACACAGTGGTCCTTGGGGGCTTGTCCAGCTCGTCGAAAAGGATACAAGGTAAACCACACCTGGGTAGTGTTATAACAAAGCTTTATTAATATACGTAGAATGCAAGTAGTAGGTATTCAATTCCCCAGCTTCATCACCCTACCCACTCTCCTTCCTCCTTTTTCCTACTGGGGCTTTCCAACATTCTCATCCAACTCCCTCCCATCTTGGAACATAGAACAGCATTCAACTATAAACATGTTTATATAAATGCTCTCACAAGCTGTGGGGCTGCTTCATAAATAAATGACTCATTCACATTACTGTGTTATACACATACACTGTTGACAGGATTGCAAATGCACAATATTCACAATCAATCCAGCTGCCCTCACAATGGCTAACGAATGAAGGCATGCAGTTCCAAATGATGATAACAAATATCCAAAAGCAATATTATACACACAGTGTCATTTGACATGGCATGCCCATGAGATCCCCAGTACCACCCGGTAAACATCGCGTGACTCTCTCATTTACCTGTGAACCAAAAAGCATATGAGCCCTGACTAGCACATCTGGGTTAACAGCCATGTGTTGCATAACTTACTGTATTAGCAACTCATGTCTGTTAGACATACAGAATGCTGTTGTCAACAAGCAGCTACGAAAAGGGCAATACAAGACGAAACACACACCAATCAGGAGACACAACATGATAAGTCCCAAGAAAACTCTGTCCAAACGTTCTCAATACACACATGTAGCCTACAGATTGTCCACATGGGTTGTTTAGACAAAGACCAGAAACTTGCAAAATGCGCACAGTCCTACCTGTTCATTAAATGCAAATGTCAAACCCAGCATGATACCATAGCAGCAGCATAAACATGCATGTAGGGCAGGATGCCAGTCACGGACAGTGTATTACAACACACACAGCACCAAAATGAGTGATGAGGAGGTGCGTGGTACGCAACCATCAGCGAGGAAGCAGAGCACCAGCCACTATCTCCGCTACCCCAGATCACCCTGCACACAATATGGGATAGGCTCAATGTGATGTAGCAGCGGCTGGAGTGAATGTACAGGACAACCGAGGAACAATTTATTTTTAAAACTGATTAATGTAGGTGTATTAGTTCAACTAGGAACTTTTCACCAAAGCAAACAATACGGTACATTAGAG
This sequence comes from Ambystoma mexicanum, assembly GCF_040938575.1. Classification (NCBI taxonomy): domain Eukaryota; kingdom Metazoa; phylum Chordata; class Amphibia; order Caudata; family Ambystomatidae; genus Ambystoma; species Ambystoma mexicanum. The sequence goes on along the minus strand of NC_090937.1, from coordinate 593,460,018 downwards.
CAATAAATACTCAACGGGATCAAAGTCATCATCACATTACACAATAAAATGTTCCTGCATGACACATACACCAATTTCATAAAATCCATGCAAAAACATGAACATCAATACCATAGTGCAAATGATCAGGTAAAACATACATTTACATTTTCCTCTGTTACCAAAATTATTCTGTATGTACTATAACACATTAGTAGGAACAGCAAAACAAAACATCTCTCAATTGAAAAGGATAAGCACCGTCATGGGAACGAATATTTCAAGAAACACAGAGCAGCAAATCTCCATCCATTTGATTTTTGCGTTAAAATGTAGTGCCATATTAAACCACATGATACAACATTAAAATCCTGTACAAGATGGCCAAAACATATTAAACGCCAGGAAGTCAGACTTTGACATTCCTGCAGGAGATGATAGATGGTCTTGATACTTCCCTTCTCTTTACAATACCTACACGTTCCTAGCCTGCACTCAATCCCTTCCCTTGCCACAGAAATATTTCTCTTGGGTATACACCTAAAAATCTATATAGATCCTGCACCGAAATCCCTGCGTAAAGTCAGTATCCACCCTTGCTGTTCCTGAGCCTCAGTCGTGGGGACAAGAGGGAGGACTGCACGAGAAGGATCCACAAGCTTGGCAAAATGTTGGTTTATGGTATGAGTGCCTTAAAGTCCACAAACTGATATCCTTCTCACTGGCTATCTGGTTTTCAACAGCACTATGAAGAAAATTCAACCAGTATGGAGATGGTTTCCAGGTGGTTTGCGAGTTGGTTGTTCCCACCAGCTCAATGGAAGAGGTCCTCCTTGAAGGGGCTTCTCTGTGGAGGGAGTTTGAGGCTTCGGACCTGCAGCAGGGCTTCACCGGGCAAATCAACAGTCCAGGAGTTGCAACAGTCGTCTTCCTTCAGCTCATCTTCGGTTCTTTCGTTCCAGTGGTCGACTCTGCCTTCCAGTTCCAAGAGATCTGCTTTTAAACAGTTTGATCCCATTCATTCCAGCCTAGCTGTCACTCACCCAGCAGGGTTGCTGTCCTTGCTGGACAGCCAGCCAATCACGCCAGAGTGCATTCAGGTGTCCTAGGAGACTAAGCACAGGGAGTTTCGGGCACCTCCCTCACATCCTGTGCACCCCAGACACTCAGGCGCCAGAGGGGCTTCAGCACTGAAGCCCGCCAAAGGCAAACAAACAAAGGGACCAAAACTGGTTTAGCACGCAGAGGCAAACACTAGAAGGACCTTTCCAAAATGAAATGGAGAAAGAAGTTGATCAGAACCTGTTTTTACAGAGGGATGCCATCTTGAAAAACATGGCTCCGGTGGATTTCAGCATTTAAACAGGTCGCGGTCGGGGTATCCATGGTAATACCACTGCAAGGGTAGCTTTTGACGGCTACATGAGTTTTATAGGCATAGGGAACACTAGGTATTCCCTCCAGCACTCTTCTGTAAGGCATTGTGTGCTGGGTCTAGCAATTTAAAAAGACTAGGAAAGTCAATTTAACTTTACATTCACTGGGAGACAGTAGTCAGTCCCAGAGAAGGTATTTAAACCTTGGGAAGTCTAAAAGATATCCCTGTGTCACCGCACTGAGGGTGCTGTGTGACACACAAGAAAAAGATGATGCCTATGGAGCTGTCTAAAACTCCATATACAAAGAACACAAAAGTAAGACACACATCAAAATACATGAAAGAGTAGAAAAAAGGCTCACACTCTTTCCAGGTAAAAATTCCCAGAAATCCAGCAAAGTTGCTGGGGGTCTCAAAAGATAAGGGAAATTAGCACATTTATGAGAATTCTCCCTAAAAAGCAGGACTTTCATTTTCATCAGGTACATCATCAAATACACATGGGGGCTCCCACTACATGATGTCAGGGTTTTGGGGCTCTGATAATGGTTCATGGACAAGGAGTGCTGCCGTGTGAATGAGTCAGGTGCCGTTCTCACCACACTATCCCATATGCTACATAACCCCTCAGAATTCCTGGCCTATCGCTATTATTAAATGGTACTCATTGTGTGGATTGCTGAGTTGTATTGTGATCCATATAGCTTTCGTGTCACAGTGTAGTAGTTATTGTCTGGGATCGTGGTGGATAAGTCTGTGCACCATGTGTACCCTAGTGTTATGCACACTCATGCTGCAATGTTCCTGGTGGAGGGGGTAATATTGGTGAAGCCTATTTACTGTGGAGTTATGAGAGCTCTGCCCCATGTATGCCTGCATGTTCTGACTCATATCATGTACAGAGAACAGTTTCACCATGCATCACATTTTCATCAGTTCTCCTATCCACCCCTATGGCTTACACCCTTCTCTTTATTTCCTCTATTTGTGCATTGCCTGTCTTACCCGATATCCATGTACGCTGTCCCCTGTAGGAGTCTATGTATCCTAGCAGGGTGCTGTTTCCGCAGGACCATGGCAATGGTGGAACTTGGAAAATGGGCACAGCAGATCGGAATCACAGGTCATTTGCACATGCATTCGATGACACTGCTTCCTGTTGCGGTAGATTTGCCCCTGTGCCTGGGACGGGACCAAAGTCACATTCCAGTGCAGCAATCATGTGAGTTAAATGGGCTGTTCCAAATAAATGTGTCCTGGTGGTGTATCAGGAGTCCTCTAAAGGCAGGTTACTACTGCAACACCAAACGTAATCCAAAAAGTAGTGTACACCAAGCAAGAAGTAACAGTGTTTATTACAGCTCGGCAAACACAAATCAAACAGCACAGTGGAATAGTACTGGTTGATAGGAGCTGACAAATCTGCCCACTGTGGTCAAACCCTTTATACAGTTACACGTTTTTTGCATAGTCAAAAACAGTTGAAAGCAGTGTTGCAAAATATTTACCAACCTACAAAGTTGATTGGTGGGACTATGGCAGTCCCCTACAGCTAGACATAGGTTAATCGAAGATCATTGGAGCAAACAATCTTGACCCCTCTGTTTGTTAGCACCAATGTGACATCGTATTCCTTCCCAATCCACCTCTGAAGATACTTTTTACTAGCAATACGTTATTGTACGGACCTCTGGAACCTTATTAATCATCTGCCATTGGTCAGCACACATGAGGAACACGAGACACCATGAGCTTGTGGGAAGGGAGACCTTCACACAGCACCCAACCAATAAGGTTCCTTGCGGACATGAGCAAGGCCACAAAACACTGTTGCATCTTAAGGACACCAAAACTCATCTGCTGATTGGCTCCCTCCTGTCTGTTCCCTCGTGCCACAGCCTTTTTTCAAGGCCCATCTGCCAAGGGGCAATTTGAACCTGCTGGCCGCACTGAATTTGTCTGTCGATGAAGGCATTTATGCTTTTTATTTTCTCCTTTCCCAGCGACCAAGTCGTTTACTTACACGGTTTTTGCCCCACGATGGCTGTTATGTGGTTCACATTGTACTATACTATCATTTCTTCTGCTTGCTTCTGCTCCAAGTCCCCTTGTCCCCATGTCTGCCCCCTTCAGTGTCCCCAGACTTCTTGAGCTGCACTTGTGCAATTGGCACATATACTGCACATTGCAGCTGTCAACAATGTCCCTTCCTCATCTAGGGATACCCTAACCCTGCTTCGATCATTCCCAAAGTTGGTAAGTGTGCCCCCCATTGACAGCGCTGAATCTGCACATTCACCGCAGTGGCATAAACCTGGTTTAGGGTGTTGGGCATTGCTATGTGATTTGGCTCGTGTTACATTAGTGCTTCAAGCACCTGTACCATCACCTTTGAGAAGGGTGACTTGATTATGCCATTTAGCGATGGTATGCTGGAAGGTGCTTGTTACTAGGAAATGCAGGACAGCCACCAGCTTCAGCAGGGACGGAATTGCAGTCCTGAAACATCTCCCACTCTAGAAGTCCACCTATATGAGGGTGAGCAGCTCAGGAATGGCGTCCCTGTTCAGACGATAGAGTGTGATTATCTGCTCATTGGTCATTGCCCAGAGGATGGGTCTTACATGGGGTTTGGGGGGCCTCCTCTGCTTTTGCTGGTCTGGTATCATTGACAGCCAATGCACTGCATGTCTCTGCAGCTTGATCTACAACACATTGTGGATCCCATTATCCATGTCTGCAAAGGGCTTCCTGTGCAAAGGGCTTCCTGTGTAAAGTGTATTTGTTGGAACTGCTGCCTGTTTTTGGTGTTATTTTGGTGGTATTTCAGGTTGTAACATGGCAGAATTACAATTTCATTTGTACAGCCCTTGCCGCGCTTTTTCGGCAAGGGCTGTTCGTGAAGGGCTGTCTGAGGCTGTCAGAAGTGCTGCTCCTTTTCGCCTGGATTTGCTGCAGTGTTTGAATATTTCCATTCCAGTGCCACGGTGCATTTTTCTTTTTTTTCTTTCTCACGGACTGTTTTCCAAGTCCTCAAGCACCGCCCACCCTACCCACAAGCCCATATACATCAAAGCCACGCGCTTTTGCGCGTGCGCTATTTCGGCAAAGGCTGTTCGTGAAGGGCTGTCTGAGGCTGTCAGAAGTGCTGCTCCTTTTCGCCTGGATTTGCTGCAGTGTTTGAATATTTCCATTCCAGTGCCACGGTACGACTTTGCAAGGACTTTGCGTGTGTTTAAAACTGTGAAGTTGCATTGCAACTCTAATTGACTTTTGTTGTTTTTAGGTGCATTTTTCTTTTTTTTCTTTCTCACTGACTGTTTTCCAAGTCCTCAAGCACCGCCCACCCTACCCACAAGCCCATATACATCAAAGCCACGCACTTTCGGGCGCCTGCTTTTTCGGCAAGGGCTGTTCGTGAATGGGCTGTCTGAGGCTGTCTTGGGCTGGGTTGGCTGGTGGCTGTAAATATTCTTGGTTGCTTTTAAGGGCAAGTTGTTATTATTTTTTTATGAATAGGAGCACACACCCTTCTGTAGTGAAGGAGTTTGTTTATTTTTTGCCCCTTTAGTAAAGCTATATCCTTATCTTTTATATAATTGTTGGCGCGCAGTACTGTCTCGCTGTCTAACAAACTAGCGTGCAGCGTGGGCGGCGCCCGCTCCCAGGTAGGCTTTCATTCCTCTTAGTGTGCTAAACAAACAAGTATCACCTGATTCCAGTGAATATCATGGTCCTTCGTAAATATACCCTGAAAACAGGTATGCCGGGAGTTATTGCGGGACAGCCTGCTGCTGTGGCCCATTCTTCCCTAAAACAATCTGTTTTACCCTTTGCTATCCCGGTTGGCCCAAAATTACAACGATCCCAGTACCTTACTTCTGATGTCCAAGTTCACTCTAATACAAATGCCTCTAAAGGAGGAACAGATCTGCTGACGACTACGAAGAAAATGGCGCCGACAGTAGATGGCGCCTTGGTCTCGACAGCTACGGCCACCGCTGAGGTGCCGCAATTGCCGTTGATAATGCAAGACATTAATTCTAGATCGGCTATTCCTAATACAGCCATACAGGTCGAGATCCATAATCCCTCCACTACAGTCGGAAACAACTGCTCGAGCACTGAAAGCGTAGTGAGTAATGGTTGTAGCACGGAGGTCACAGATACAACAATGGAATCGGCATGTCTTGCAATAGAAACACAAGCTATTATGTCTACAAAACTAGCCATGCAAACCCCTTGCTCCTCTGATCAAGATACTAATATAGCCAATGATACACACCCTAGCACACTTTACAACTGAAAGAAAATTCAGCTTCAATCATGGAACCTGTACGGTGCTCGGTGGCAGCGCAGGTAAACCTGCGCCAAGCTTACGAGCGATTGCGTATAACAATTGAAGTGGACGAGGACGATATGGAATTCTTGAATTCATCAAATAACTCATCCTGTCCCACTTCGGATGTGTTATATATTTGCTCGAATACTGGCGACTTGATACAACTGCAAGAAGATACTGTACATAACGCTACCATTATTCCTGCCAAAAAAACTCCCTCTCCCCAATCCATTCACCTTAATCCTGCACTATCTCCAGTGCTGGATAAATCCCAGAATCAAACTATCAATGAATCGTTATCATTTATAGCGCCTACTCCCCGGCACACAAGATTTTTAGAAGCTGACCAAACCTCAGATTTTTTTATACACAAAACCCTAGACAAGCGACTTTCATTTCCAGGAGCACCAGCACTGAACAATACGTTGAGTGCAATGAATACAGCTCTGCTAACCATAGCAAAATTATATGAGGTATTAGATAGCAAGGTGTCCTACCAAACACAGATTTTAGAACATTGTTTTGGCAAGGACTTTACTACTGTAACTAAGAGCCAGACTCTTCCCAACGATACCCAGCATGAAATCAATTTACCCGGAGATTCTAACAGTTTTACATTTAAGAACAGACTACACTAAACTCCAAATTCTAAACCCATAGAAGTGTCTCAGTCCATCACAGTGCAAGAAACAGTAGATTCTCGAAATCCTGTATCAATGCAGGCCATCACTGATGATACCATGCAACCATCGGTAGATTCTGGCTTGGCACCACATCCAGTCAACATTTTTGACATGTTTACTTAATCTTCATCTGTGCCAACAAATAAAGTGATAACCATCCAACGCTTGAGAAAAGACTGGAAAAAAAATGACTGAAAAAAAACGGAATCATTGTCCCAAGTCTAGAGATAAAGTACGAAAATGTATCAAAATTACCTCTCGACTAGAGAAACTCTCTGAGCCTTCAGTCCCTGGAAAAATTACTAGCCAGATTTTAGTATCATCATATAAGCCGCTTAATGATTTGATGGCCCTAACAGAACAGATCCCTAGGACAAACACTCTATCCGTATCTATGATTCCACCCAACATTGCACCAGTGCCAGCTATGAGGCCCAATATTGATCCCGGGGAGCACAGTGACAATGTACCTCCGATTTCTTTGACGTCTCATTTAAGCTCGAAGAAGGAAGTTGAGACAATAATCACTCAGCTTTGAGAGGAAATAAGAGCCTCTATTAACGCATACACAATGCATTCTCCACCAACATCACAACTAGTATCCCCACCTCATGTAGAGATTGCCCAGACTGCAATGACCACGACCATGGAATCTCTTAGAAATACAGTGGATAAATCTGGTGCTGAAAAGCTTAACCATCATGTAAATGCTCAAATCCTTAATGACAACAATAGAAGTCACGAGAGAATCCTTGAGAATGAGCTATCGATACAGCTGTTGAATCAACCGAGTTCTTTATTGAAATCAGCCCCTGATCATAACATTCACCTAGAGCCACTATCCCAATTTACAACTCCAGCACAAGAACTCAGAGAATACATAAAGTCTTCTATTGACGCCTACCTGCTCAAATTTAACTCAACTAACAGGGATAGTAAACCGGCAACAGCATGCATGCTTCCTGAGCGAAGTGTAGTGCTACAAGGTCCCAGTTCGATAAATGATCAACAGAATCAAAGACAGAACACACTAATGACCAGTAATGCACAGACACGCGAACTAATTGCTACACCCCAGAATCCACGGATTACTAGTAAAATGCCGCTTTACTCTCTTAATCTGAAATGTCGTCCCTCACCATTCTCAACATATGTTCTTAATAGAACAAGCATATTGAACATATGTAATGACATCTCATTTTTGAAAGAGTTAACCACTACCAATATTGAGTTGGTGGAATTTGCAAATCAGGATGAATTATCTGAAGTCAAAATACATGTGCGTTCAGCTATTGTGTTCAATCTACTTTGGCAGGCACAAATGTCTCTTTTTGACCTAGGCTTCATTCTAACTCAAGATACCAACCCGAACACTCACAAAACCAACAAAGCGCAAATTATGATATATCATTCTCAGCAAAATGATATATCTAAAATAGCAACCCCTAGACAAACATCTCTAACTTCAGGGCTACAAGAGTATAGTGCTAACTCATAACAAGCGTGCAGCAAAGCTATACTAACCCTTCTCTGCTGGAACACCAAGGGCTATACTCACTTCATAAACTCAGTCTCAAGTAATCTAGGGCGCTTTGATTTGGGTGCATTACAGGAGACATGGCTTACGATCGCTCCTACTTGGGCCTCGCACACAATTGTTTCATCTTATGCCGTTAAAAATTTGATAGGGCGTCCCTCTGGCGGCCTTCTGATAGCTGTCAAGCATGATAGTGGTTTTAATATTGTACAATTTCCATCTCTATCACCCTACCTGCAAGCTGTAAAATTAACTTGTGGTAGCACGAGCTTGGCCATCATTTACATATACTGGAGTAAACAGAACCTATCAAATGAAATGTTTTTTATGTATTTGTCTTGCCATCTAGACAACATTATTGCAGGTCTGGTATAGTGTGTACCATCATTCTTGGCGATTTAAACCTCCACCTTTTACCAAATGATCATGATAAATATACGCGTGATGAACGATTATGGTGTAAAATTATGCGAGAAAGGGGGTTTGTGATGGCGAATAACACTGTCTCTGGAGATGTGCCTGCCTGCTACACCTGGTCATCTGGCTCGCGCAAGGCTATCATAGATTACATATATATAAGCAAGAAGTGCTTACCACTCATCCAGACCATGACTGTAACATCATCCACCCTGAGTGATCACAACAAACTGATTATGCATTTTCAATTCCCTTCTGGTCAGCAGTCATTGAGTGAAAATGCTCATCTTCCATCTCTTCGAGTGAATAACAGTGGCACCCGTTTAAATTGGAACCCTAAGAAATTAGAATATTACAAACAGATTCTAACTGAATCCTTCAATTCCTTGGCATCCAACACTCCTAAGTGTTATGTTAGCATGATGCAAATTTTTAAACAAATACAAATGCCTGATTCCACCTACAGGCATAAGCACCAGCATATTTATGATCCCGAACTTCAATGCAAAAAAGCAAAACTTAGACAAGCCATACGCAATCTTAAACATGAACCAGTACTATCTAGACCAGAGTTAAAAAGGAACTTGAAAGCCACTTATAGACACTGGTTGAAAAATCAAAGGCACCTCCAATATCAAAAAGATGGTGAAGAAATGTTGAGACAAATAATCACCATAATCAACTGGTGGTATATGAAATTGTTTAAATATAGACACTTCAAGAACACAAGCGGCTGTACTTAGCTCTGCCGTTTCAAATGATAAATGGCACGAGTATTTTAAAGATCTTTTTGACTCACCATTTCCGAACTTTGATTGGGTTCCCTGAATCTGGCTTCAACACATGTCTTTCCGTTGATCTACACAGACATACTAGAGTGTATTAAAAATCTTAGCCGATCTGGAGCGAGCGGCCCAGATGGCCTACACACCGGGATGTTAAAAGATCATCCCCAGGAATGGACGTCTATTCTATTGCGAATCTTCAAGCACATTTTTGATGAAGGCAAAATACCTAACTCATGGAGACGTTCCATCATCGTCCCAATCTTCAAGAAGGGTGACAGGGCTGACCCTGCAGCTTATCGTCCAATCACTCTTCTTGACTGTCCGGAAAAAATATTCGCCCGGCTTGTTTTGAAACAATTCAATTCATGGCTTGATTTGAATGAATTGCGCAATCCATTTCAAATGGGATTCCTGTCCGGCCTAGGTACTGCAATAAATGTTATTACTTTGAATTCGATTATTCATCACGCTCGTCAGCAAAAACAAGCCATATATATGGCTTTCATTGATTTCCGCATGGCATTCGATGCGGTACCCCGTGAGTTATTATATAAAAAACTCATGGAGAAAGGCTGCCTTTGGTATATTTTGAAGTGGATCATCCAATTGCATTCAAACACGACTATACAGATTAGGTTAACTCATGAAGGCTTACTATCACAACCAATTAAAACTGCAAGCGGCCTAAAACAGGGCTGCTTATTAGCATCAGCACTATTTAATTTTTTTATTTCGGATATAGGCCAAGAATTTGCATCTACCATCACAGACTCCCCAAAGATTAATGATGTCCAAATAAAACATCTACTCTATGCAGATGATATGGTTTTGTTATCTAAAACCACAAATGGTCTTCCTGCCTTGCTAAAAATCCTAGACAGGTATTCGGTGGCAAACTGCATAACTGTTAATATATCTAAAACCAAAGTAATTCAATTTGGTACAATAAAACAGCATTCCACTGCCCATCGGTGGCCGCTACAAAAGACAATATTAGACACGGTATCATCATATATATATCTAGGAACTCTTGTCACTCATAAACCGAACACCAATGCTGATGCACACTGTGTTAAACAAAAATTATTAACAGCAGTGTCTCAAGCCCGTTTAATTAAAATCAAGTACTGCAAGTTCTCTGTGATTCAAATAATAACTTACTACAAACAAAAGTTTGATCCAGTCATAACGCATGCTACGGAGGCAACCTTGAAAAAATCATATAATTACTGGACAGTCATCGAAGGTTATTATTGGAAACGAGTCTTAAATCTGCCATTGTCACAACCGATATGTATCGTGAGACATGAACTGGGTCTTTTATCTCTATATGCCATTTGTAAATGGAGGATCTGCTCACTATACAGGAAATGTGTACTGTTACACAGCAAGTTTGGTCTAATTAACATCATTGCGAACTACTTTTTACTCTCAACGGATGTATTTCCTCTGACTTGGAGAACGAAAGCGCAGGAAATCATGAGTGAAACAGGTATATCGATATCATTATTATTAGAGAATACAAACAAAACCAAAACGTGCCTATGGGAGTATGATTGGATACAAACGCGTAGTGCTTGCACACGGTATCGCACATTTAACGATACTCCCTTTGACATGAAACAATATGGTAAAATCGAAAATTATTTGATGATTTTCCCTAGTTCACAATCACGTGATGACTTCCTGCGCTATCGGTTGAACATTTGGCCAACTCATGAAGTCTTGCATAAACGTCAATTAATATCTGCGAGTGAATTACCCTGTCGATTTTGTAAATCTGCTATAGAAACGTTGAAACATCTTTGCACAACATGCCCATCTTTACTTAATCAAATAATTATATATTTTAAACATTTATTAAATTAAAGGATCATGTCATCACTACCAGCGATAGACTGTGGGAATTACTGTTCAATACCAACAGACAGTCAGTAAAATATGCTATTCTGAATTATTTGTATAGTTTGAAAATAATGGACAAGAGAACAATCAAGAATAAATTGTAACCAGTTAATTTATTATACTTATTGTGGTTTCTTTTAACCTTTTCTTCTTTTCACTGGAATATGTTTGAAGTGTTGCCCTTTTATTTTCTTTGAATTTTGGGGCTGTAGATGTTGTTGTTTTTAGAACAGTTATGTATACTTTCTTCCTTAAAGTATTTAGATATAGTGTATTAACGAATTCTTCCTTTTATTTTTTTTTATGATTGTATAATTTTCAAATGTCAAGAATGATGAAAAGAATGTTTAACCTTTTTTCTCTTTTGTAACTGTATTTGTTGAAAAATCAAGTTTACTTGATTAAAACAACTTATAATTTAAAAAAAAATCATTTGTTGTCACTTATTTCACCAGTAAAATTGACACTTGACGAAATCCCACTGGTTTTTGGTGGCAACGGAATTATCATCAATGTTGTACTGCTTGTAATATGGTGTTACAGTAAAAGTGGTGTCACCGGAATTACAGACCATTTTTTACCACACTGCCAAACTCAGAAAGACAGCTTAAGTATCCCCACAGTGGGTTATGGTCCCTGACATGCCAGACCTCCTCTACTTTGAACACAACGTTTTCTCTATATCTAACATGGACTGTTCCACCAACACTAGCAAGGGACGAGAAGGCTATTGCATGGTGTGCTGGCCAACCAACATTTGTAGCATGAGCAGTCCTCCTCATAATGAAAATGTGTCCTATGCGGGTGGGCACACTATCAAGAGGAAAAGAAAATCACTAAACATGTTTTAAAAAATCTGGGGGACCTCAGAACACAGAATAAGAAACTTAGTTTGAGTTCTCTTCAAATAGGTTTGCACATGTCATCAATATCATAAGACACTGTTGAGAGGCTTGATCCACAGGGTTTTTTTCATGATGCTGGTTATGCACTCGTTGGTCCTGAACATTCATCTTGAGCTGTGTCTAAGGGATGCTCAGTGCCCTTACAGTAGGTTACTACAATACCAAAGAAAATCCTGAGGAATGACAGAGAAATGTTGGAAGAGGTATGCTTGTAGATATGCTTGTAGATATCCTCCATGGAAGACAACCACAGGCTGAAGGCCTGCCTCACATTTATCCAGCGTGGATGTCCAGGAATTACCTGGAACACAACCCCTCCCATACTGAATTCCTACTGCTGACCAGAGTCACAGAACACCTAGAGGTCTTCACATGCCAGCGGGCCACCTGGGCCATGTCCCTTGGGTACAACATTGCCAGACACCTTTCCTTCAAACTTTACATAGCAAGGAAGACACAAATGGCTTGGTACCAACTTTCTCTCCTGCAGAATATCAAGCCCTTCATGCCAGAAAACAACTTCTAAGCATTGGTCCTCTCCAAACTGGATGGCATCACTGCCCTTTGGAAGGCCTTGTAATGAATACCCTGGCACCCCTGAGATGTGTCCGTAATAATGCAGCACATCTCATCACAGGACTCCACATATTGGACCAAATCACCCTGACCCTCATTGAACTGCATTTGTACCAGCTGCAAGCCTGTATCATCTACAAGGATGTCGCTCTGAAGTCCATAATATACCTCACTTAGAAACTAAGTATATCCAGAGGCCTATGATCCACCAGAAATAAGGACATGTGCAGAACTCTGCCAGTGCAGGGATGAACAAACCAGGAGACAGGTATTTTTCTGTCTAAGCCCCAATGCTCTGGGACTTCCTCCCCATCAATATCAGACTCTCCCCCTCTCTTCTACAGTTATCTAGGAACTCAAGACCATCTCCTTCAACGAGTGGTTCAACCCTAACACCTAGGTCCACACGCAATGCACTGCAAATGCTACCTGAGACTGGGTGATCTTGCAGCCTAATTGCTCTCTTCCCCCTCCCATGATGCTAGCTCCCTGCAACCCTGTTCTCTGCTTCCATCACCGTGTGTGTTCTTCTGCATAAGATTGTAAAGTTCTTCATTGCTTCCTAAAGCTAGGTCTGTGCTCAATGAAAAAATAATAATAATAATAATAATAATAATCATAATAATAATCATAATAATAATCATAATAATAAATCAACCCAGACACTTAGTTAGACTTCTGGACTTCTGTAATCAAATCATAGTTAAGTATTCACTGATGAGAAGTTAATGTAAAAAAGGTCCACAGAGTAATATCAATGCCCTGGCGTGATTGCCTCCAGGTCCAGACCCCAACCAGTCAATAAAAGAAGGACTTTACTGACCACTGTGATGTTTGGTCATTGATTTTGCACTGGTCTTTGTAGTATGCTGGTTTTGGAGACATCAGTTGTAACTTGTTCAATGGATTTCAATGGTGTGGCCAAAATGGTGGTAATACAGTGGTAACCAAGTTACCACTGCATTACCTTCACATTACCATACCAACAAACTACAGGTTGGGAGGGAAGGTGGAGGGAAAACCTCCAGCTGCATGCTGGAGAATATTTCTCCGCTTGACAGATCAGAATTTACCAGTTCAGCAGAATTACGCTCTGGCGTAATTACAGCTTGTGGTAATTCTGCTGAAATCCCCATGGTGTCCTATTGACTCCATAATTTGGTATTAACACAACCTACCACCACTCGTAATCCAGCATTAATTTCGCCAGACCAAGTAGTGGTAACGGTAAACATGTTTGGTGGTATCACAGCAGATTTACCACCAAGATACCACCAAACCTTTAATGAGACCCATTGTTAGGTGAATTTGAAGTACTTTTTTTGAAACACTGCTTTGAAAAGGCCCCACTGAACTTCCTAGATACCAAGATGAGAGGTCGAGAATGTGCTGTTTCAACTGTGTTCCTTCTTGAATTGGTGTAGGTAGCTCTATACATTTATTTTTATTGTTTTATTTGGCATTGCCAGAAACTCCAGAAACGTGGGGCAGCTATGGAAGCAGCCGTTGAGCCAGGTTTGGTGAACACCACATGTATAATAACAATCCCTTTGAGAGGCACATCCCACATTGGAAACGCTTTATCGACAATATTTTTTCATTTGGTAGGGAACCGAGGATGACCTCAATACGTTTGTTGTGTGGCTCAATCGAGGCAACAGCCACCTGAGATTCACGTGTTCATTTGATAAAGAGTCTTTACCGTTTTTAGATCTACGAATCTGTCATCGGAATGGACATCTTCACACAAACCTCTACAGCAAGGAAAACGTATTACTTTAGACCAGCCAACACGAAGAGCTTTAAAAGACAATCCATTACGGGCAATGTTTGCGAATAAGATGCAACTGTACATGTAATGTGGATTTTGAACACCAAGCACAGCAACTGAGGCTATCCACGTAGATTGGTCAAACATTCAGCAAAGAGAGCACGTTCATGAATAGGGGGACACTGTTGACAATTCGTGTTAAACAGATTGCTCAAATCAACTGGTATGCGTGAGAACGTTTTCTAAATTTACGACATGTGTTAAAAAAGTTGATCAAAAAGCACTGGCATTTGGTGACCAGCACTGGATGTGCTATTGGGGCCGCATTATTTGTCTTGAAAAGAAGCAAGATTGTGTGAGACTGATTGACCATTCTAGATTTTTGCATGGCTGCTCCGGTACAGAGCAGAGCACTTTGGAAACATCCTAGGCACCTAGGCAAATGGCTTTGCCCCTGTTACAGGGCATCACCCATGTGGTGACTGCAGTGTCTGCAGATTTACAGCGAAAACCACTGTATTTGTGCACGCCTCTTTGAGATGGAATTTGAATCGTTTTACTAACTGCAAGTCTACAAATGTAGTTTATGTAATTAAATATCCGTGCAACCTGCTATACATAGGTATGAACATACAGAAGGACATCACAAGAATTAATGAGCATCGCTCAAATATTCAAACGGCTACTGTGTCAGCCCTTTGATGCAGAATTTTTTACAAGGCAACCACAGTGCAGGTGACATAGCATGGCTCATCATTGATCAATTAAAACCTGCCATAATTACACCATGACAAACAGGGTGCTAAAGTTATAGCAGACTTGGATACATCGCCTGTGCACACATGGATCTGGTTTAAATGAGCAGCTGCAATGGTCAGTAATGCTGGCATGAGCTGCAATTACATTGGATCCTGCAACATCAGCTATTGCCGTGTAGGGCACAATGTTCCGCTTTTAGCATCCAATGTTAAGCAACTGAGCTTCACATTACTGGCTGTTACAGGCCACAGCAATGTGGAGTTTTGTATGAGGAGCCCTTGACAATTCTGTGGTATTGGTCTCTTGCCTTCCACAGACTCATGAAATAGAATTACTGCTGCAGCCTTTTGTACTGACTTGCTGTAACCATGCAGGTTTTCCAACATGGCCATCGGGAGGTCCCAGAAGGAGAACTGTATGTAGCGCTCTAGTTCTGCTTCAAGATGGCCACCAAATTTACAAACACACGATTTGCCAAATATAGGCGCACGCAAGTGTTTGACAGCGCATCATGGAAATTCATGAGGATTAATGGAATCCGGGGTTAGTCTTTTAAATTACATAGAGTTGTATGTAATCCAAGATGCTGACTAGTTATCAGCATGAGCTATGTGTATTGCACATGTGCTTTGATTTCCCTGTAGCTCTCACATTCGGCTCAATCAGATGTCAGCATGCTTTACCCTGCAGGGCTACACGTTGATTCTTGAAAGATCAGCTCCCATGGCCTTTGTTTGCAATAACAGGTAAGTTTAAACCTGTTTGGTAACACAGTGGTTGGCATGCTAAGTGCTTGTGCATTTTTGGCCTCCCCAGTGTCTTCTGGCAGTGGGCTGATTGGTAGTGGTATGGTGAATTGCCAAGGTGATACTATACTATCGACATGTGTGCCATGTGGAACAGGTTTAGCATTCATTGCTTAGTTTTCTATGGTGTGATTCCGCTATGTTAGACATTGATGAGTGATTTTCAACAACAGTGTATGAATTTGGACCCTCTCTGTCAGAAGTGGCTACTCTGTAGTGGGGCTTGGTGGTGCTCCCAGTACCAGTGGCTTTCCTCTAGCATTCTTAAATCTGCGAGTGGCGTGCAGAGGCGGAAGGAAGAAAAGAGCGCTAGGATGCTGGAGCATCGTTTTAAGTGTATTAAGTGTGCTGCACGGGCCAGCACAGAAGCTCTGCTTTGTAAGAGATCGGAGAAAGCATGAGCTCTGCTGCCCTGGGAGAGACTGCAAGGCTGGAGAGGTCTGGAAAGCTCATGAGTTTGTTTTCAGGCAGCAGCAAGTTACTGGCCAAGTAACAGCCATCACCCCTCTCTCTTCCCACATGCCTCAGGCCTTTTCTGATGGGGCAGTGGACAGGTGGCATGCAGTGAGTGCATTACTTCACCGTGCAGTACAATGCGGGACTGTGGCATGCCATGGGTCTGTATCTGAGTGCGGGGTGAACTTGGAGAACAATGGGAAGGAGTGGTGGGCAGCTCAAGTGCGCTCCTGAAAGTTTCAGGTGGATACGTGTACATATATACCATTGCCTAAAGGAATACTGGTGAATGCTGGTGGAGACTCTGTCCATGTCAAGCTTAGGAGGGGTGCAGATGACATGTGAAGTCATGTGAAGTCTTTTCTCATCACAAAACCCTCACTTTATCTGCCTGAGCATGATGGAAGGCATTTGTGATTGGGTATATTTAGCAGTATTGGTACTACTGCGACAGACATGGTCATAGCCATTGTAGGTAGCCACTGTGGATAGCTACCTATCTACAATGGTGACTGCTTTGCCCTTTGAGCCGTTAGTTGAATATAATGGAGGCCCACCAGGTTCTGGTTTTTGTCACCTCCTAGCCACTGGTTGCCACTAACTGAAATAACAGAATGTTTGTGCTCTGTCACTCAGGTCGTTGGCGGTGGCTTTAACTGTGAAAAATGTTTATGAGGCTGCTGTGTAGAGTGTATAGCGGTGACTGCAGTGAATTGGCCCTTTGAACCACTAGCACAGATTTGAATTTTTACTGGAGGAACTTTAAGAAAACTCTTAAATGCTGGAGAGTTTGAGACTGTAGTGTGTAGTCTGCAGTGGTGACTCTGGGCTTTGGCCCTTTGAGCGTCTAGCTGAAAGTTGCTGAAATCAGTATTTGTAAATTTGGAGTTATTGAAGTTTTGAAGTCTTCGGATTCCTTAGCCAAATATTGATCTGCTATGGCTGAAGGGGCCAATCAATTAAATAATGCGACTTCGGACACTCTGGAGAAAGATAGATCTTGGCTATTGGTTGAAGAGATAACTGACACAGAATTTTTGACAGCTATAGTAAATGAGGAGTTTCCAAGTTGCATATTTTCTTAGGGCCATCCAAGAACTTGCCCTCCCGAAAATATATAACCCCTTGTTAAAACATAATCACATAATACCGCCTTGTTATGAATGTTGACCTAAGCCCATTCGCATTACACAGAAAACCGTGTTCGTAATGTTTCGACTTTCGATCAACTTCGCCGCCATTTTAAGAATTCTCCGCCATTTTGATTTCAAACTCTTGTTTCATGTTCTAAAATGGTGAACTGTGTTTTCAACTTGCGTTCAACTTGCAGTCGAGCCGAATGACCTTTGAGTTTCATTAATGTTTAGGCTGACTGAGAGCAGACTGTTTGACCAATGTAAAGGAACCTTGTGACTCGAATGAACTGCCTTCCAAGTGTTGTCTGCGTTCACAAGCCTCATCCTCATATAAACAATGAGACAATAGAAACAAACTTAGATCGTGTCTTCTGATTGAACTGCATTGTAGCGATCCGTGGATCAGAGAATCAACAGCATCATTGTAACTTCATGGACATGCAAACTTGTTTAATCCGTTGTACAATATTGTAATATTTGACATGTGAACTGGTCACAAACTCTAGCCAGTAACATATTAGCTTGGAGAGAGGCTGGACAATGTTTCAAAAATGGTATAACATTGTCTGTGTTCAGATATCCAGCACTCTCACACCTCACTGTGTCTGCTGGTACACACTGCGCGGTGTTGGAAGCCAGATAGATATCTGTTTTGCTTTGATACTGTACAGTAATACAAGATACTAGTATCTTTTCAACCGGTGATCGGGGTATTTCATTTGTGGTACTAAGCCTCGATATTTCTTTGGTCTTTCACCCTAACAGTAACAGTACATTAAAGAAAGCTACATAAATTAAGTGTTTTTTTTTTCTCAAAAACAGATGGGTTGAATGTAATTTAGGAAGAAACCGCTATAAATTACTGGCATCGAAATTGTATTCCTCGTTGCAATGCTTGGTTCTAAACTCATTGAGAGGGTCATATCTCCTAAACAAACATCTATGTATGAGTGTGAAATTCAGAATTCAAATAATGTTGCACAAGAACCCGGTCCAACCTTGCAAGTAGTGCTAAAAAGCAAACATACCTCAGGACCTGAAATACTAGATAGGTTGGAGGAGGGCTTCTGCTGAACCTACTTGCAAGGTTTGACATGGGTATTATAGGTCAACGCAATGCACTCATCTTGGAAGCAAGACAATGCAGAACAACACAGGTTTGAATCCCAGGTCGAGTTTAGGAACCTCTTCGGTATTAAGCACATTATAAAAATTTAATAATAATAACAAAGGGGTCAGGGATGGGAATGCTGAATTTCCCCCCATGCTATCTAATGTTAATCTGTCTAATGTAAACCAAACTACTCCACATAAGACAATGGTCAATACTATAGCCATACAACTTCTGCCATTTGAGGTACATTATCTTACCTTGATGCCAATAATGTTTGAAGCAAATTGTTTATCACAACTTGCAGGAAGGGAGGTATATATGGAAGCACCAAGGGAAGCACCAAGGGAACTCAGTGCTGTCTATACCGAACTGTGTAGCCTTAGATGAGAGGGAAATAAATTTGGACCACTCCCATGAGTCAAAGAATAATACAACAATCATCTGAAAAATCCGAACGTATACAAAATAAACTTGCCCATCACTCACAATTCCTGCATATATGTCTAAATAGGGGTAGGAGTAAGACATTACCAGCCCAAGGACCCAATACTGGGGTGGTGCAGGTGAGTGTGCCGAGTGACATTGATTTTGTTTTGAATGGGAGTATCCAGTGTAGACAACACAACATGAGTAAGGGCGCAGGAGGGGTGGGGGTTCCCATTGAAGTACATGGGATCAAGGCCAGTGAAGCAAATGCCAATTTAAGGAGGAAAGGAATGCACTCAGAAATAACAGGACAAAGTACAAGGAAGCAAGGGACAATTTCACAAGCAGCAAATTATCGTAAGCAAAACATTCGAATAGCTACCAACATTTGTGTTAGTCCGAAGACAACACAATAAACATAATAGAACATGATTTGGTGGTGACTCGCAAATGTCAAAACTGTGAAACCGCCAGGAACATAAAGAACCACTAAGGTATTAGGGGTAAAAAAACATGCCCATAGTGATGTTGATCGTGAGAGGGCTGTTGTGATTCATAATGAAGAACCCTGTGCAAATCATCACCCCCACCAGTCGGTGTGGAAATTAATAGTGACGTGTACAGTGTACATACATGCTACAACAGCCAGAAAGACGGAAAACTAAGCTCCCCTGCTTTACAATGTGGTAGGGCTAAGCGTAGAGCATGCAAAAAGAAGAATCAGAGGGTGAGACTCGGTATACAAGATGCACTGCTGGAAGATCTAGGCTGCCTATTTATGGGCAGTGAGGAGTCTGCTGACCTGCACACCAGGGAGGGGAACACCCCTAATCAGAAAGCGGCATCTACCACATATGCATTGGTAAGGGCAGTAGTTGCCCCACCTAAAGATGCCACCTCTCAAACCAATGAAGTAGTACCAATCCTACTTAATCAAACAACACATAGAGTGGAAGGTGACACATTACAGAGCAGGGGAATAGAATTGATGGTGATAATACGGAAGACACTGGAGCACTGCAATTAAAGGTAGTCTCCTCCACTGACCAACATCCACCTCTAAATAGAGCAGCAGTCCTGTGCATTTTTCATACTGTGGTATCACTCTGAGTAATTTCTTCTGAAAATATCAGAATTGTAGACCAATTAGAAGATGTAGCATTGACAACATCTAACATTTGTTTCAGGTCGGAGGCAATACTGGATTACATTCTGCAGTATGAAAATGACATATTTAAGCGTGAATATAGATGTTGCTTGGTAAATATTTTGGTAAATAAACATTCCAAGATATATTCAACACAACATCAAAGGGATGTCGTTGAAACACCTATGTCTCTAATGCCAAGGGAAACACATGGTCAACGAGATGAGAATCACTACGAACACAAGGCCAACAAAATATATAGAAAAAAACGAAATAACTGTGGCAAATGAAAGAGCTGAAGGGTTTTGGAAATGGTTGCCAAAGGTCTTTCAGGTACACTTTTCAAACTTGACACGTTGACAGTAGCGCGTGATATGCTCATGGAACACCAGGGGCTCTGCACATTTTTAGCTGATGATGGCTTATTGGATAATATAGATCTGTTTTGTATCGTTCTTCTGCAAGAGACATGGATGATGAGGCTATTGAAATTGATGGAAGGAGTAGCCTGCAGTCATTGGCAGTCAAAGCACCCAAAGGGAGACCAAATGTGTCTCTCCTTGCATCAGAACATCACCTCAGCATTATTAAGGAAATAATGGGGACTACTCCAATGGTGCTAGCAGGTACAATCATGTGTGATTTAGGGGAGTCTAGGGAGATAATACTCATCAATATTCATGATCCCCAAAATGGTATTATGTATAAGCAAAAAATCACACCAGTAAAACAAATGATGAGCAGTGTTGATACTTGTACTCCCCTATTCATAGCAGGGGACTACAATACCAAAATTCCAGCTCCTGTTGAGGGTTTCACAGACCTTAACATTTCTACTCCTGTCGATTTAAAGTACTGCAATGGACAGGGTAAACCGATTACCAAAACTATGCTAAATGGACAGTGCATAGGGGATGCTCAAAAAGCATTTACTAGAGTCCTAGCACTCATGACTATGTATTTGTAAATTATGCTGCACTTAGTTTAGTGAAATAAATCGATCATCTGCCCATCTGTGTTGGATTACAATCTGAGGAACAGATTGGTCAATATGGCTTGAATTGGGACATTTGTATTAATAATAGAGCAAATTGCAGACAGTGGAAGCCTTGGAACCTAGATAAGGTGCATAGGGTGGTTGAAATGGAACTGCCTCTATATATGAATACATGGCTGACCAGTATGGTCGGGCATGAAGCTACCCTTATGCATGACTTTGCTAGTATGTTTAATTGCATTAAACAAGAAATGATGACAACATGAACTTAAAAAGGTGTCAGTGAAAGATGGAATACGAATGGTCATAAAAGTAGATGCTATGATAGCAGAATATAAGCTGCTAAAAAGAAACTGTGTCATGGCATTGTATGTACGCCCAACCTAACACAAACGTGTTGGTCACTGGACGGAGTGACAGAGGAAATCAAAAGACTAAAAGCAAGATATCATATATGGCTATGGGGTCACCGCCAGCATTGTGCTATGGGAGTCTGGATGCAGTTGGCCTAGTATGCAAGAGTAAATGACCACACTGGAATCTTGTGGGTTATTGAGGGAGAGGAGAAGAAGACCCTACCGATCAATAGTGTGTGTGATGATGACTGGTGCCCCTACATAGGGAACACGCTAGGGGCCAACTACCAGCTCATGTAGAAAGGATGAATATTGTAACCTGGACCAGTCATTTCATTGCTTATTGGAAAATTAAACTCATTATACACCGCCGGCCCTGATGGGACGTGCAACACCTTGATAAAACAGTCACCATGGCCTTGGGCCTATTCTCCACACATACTTTTTGTGGGTGTTGGCACACAGGGGAGAAATCCCTCCCACATTGAAGGAAAGTAATATCCTGCCAATTTATTAAAAAAGGATGCTGGAAGAATTCTGCTAATTATCATTTATTGGCAATGTTAGATATGGCAGCAAAACAATTTGCCAGATTACTGTTGGATGAATTGAACCAATGAATTGATCAGCGTAAACTCCTCCCACCAAATCAGATGGGATTTAGAGTCCAAGCGAGTGCCATACAGAGCTGTTGTCAGTGGAAGAATATGCTGGCATAGACGTCATCTAACAGGGCACGCTGCTTTTACTGATTTCAGTGCAGCATATGACACTGTAATGAAAAATCGCCTTTGGCAGAAACTGGTGTCATGGAATATTCCCAGAAACCTGTTGTCGATGTACATGCAGCTGTACTTAGACACCAGTGTGAGAGTCAGACTAGACGAGCAGGCAGAATGAATACCTACTAAGAGGGGCGTTAAGCAGGGCTTCATTCTGGCCCCAACCCTGTTTAACTTGTGGATATGAAAGTGGTGAATATTATTCAGTGCGCCTTCCCTTTATTCTCTCTATCAGTGTTTCTATCAGTGTTTTACTAGTATTAACCATATTAATTTATTTCAGCATTGCGGCCAGGCAGCAGAGCCTAGCAATGACTGGGATTCACCACCCAGTCAGTAAGTAAATCTGGAAAAACTGGGTTGGGAATGTTACTTGCGCCCAACCTATTATTTTCTATTTTACAAAGAAAGTGATTGTTAGCTAATACGTTTTATCGGATGAGTACCAAAGGTATTGTCCTAAGTAAAATTGGGCCAACATACTCCATTCGGAGGCACGTGCAACTGTTTCGCCCCTTACCAAGGCTTTTTCAATGCACAGCTGTGAATAAGTGTACAAGATTGTGTGTGCTAATCCATTAGTACAGTACTTTAATGCTGTTTGCATAGAAATTATTAGCATCTACTTGAAATGTGTTGAGGGTGGCTTTTGATTTGTGTTTCATTTAGAGAACTGGCCATGATTGATGGCCCTGTGCCAGAAATCTGCATGATTGAAACACTTTTGCCTAACAGATACTGTGCGTCACAAGCAGGCACGGGTGCCTGCCTGATTGTGCACAGGAAGGCAGCATGCTCAGGGATGCTCCAGGAACAAAGACCATTTTCAGGCTCTGCGGGGCCAGTCGCCAAGGTTTCAGCTGCTGCAGGCAGAGGAGTTGGTATGTTGCAACCACCAGATCCAAGGTGGTGCGAGAATGGCTCATGAATCTATGATATGATATGTCATTTATAACGCGTCTGTACACAAGTGTTTCTAGGTGCGACAAGACAAGGAAGGGTAGACAGAGGGAGGACAAAACAAAAATTCTTACTAGGCCTTGTGCCATTCAGATCATACAAGTGTGGGAGGGGGGAGAGGAGAAGTGCCCGGGGCTGGGGGAGGAGTGCAGTGGTAGCAATACAATAAGTGCTGCCAGGGTGGTGGCTCAAGTAAGTGGAGGGAGGCATCGGACTGTAGTGTTGCAGATAGAGTGCCTAAGTGGGTGGGAGGCCTGGAGGCAGTGTAGGGGGCTACTGGTTGTGCAGGAGCCTGGTGTCTGTGAGGTTCAGTGGGTGGCCAGGTAACCAGTTAGCACAGCAGACAGGAGCATCAGCAGGGGCAAGGGAGACAGAAAGCGGAAGTTAAGAGGAAGGGCTTGAGTTGTTTCCGGAACCTTAGGTGGTCCTGCTCAAGTTTGAGAGAGGCAGGGAGGCTGTTCCAGAGGGAGACCACAGCCGAGGACAGATATCTACCACCCACTCTCTGCCTGGAGAAGCATTTAATCCTCAGAGAGTTGGAGGTGGATGAGCGTAGGGCTCAAGAAGGAAGATGCTGAGGAAGAGAGAGTTGGATATAGTGTGATCCCGGCCCCAAAAAAGCCTTGTGGACGATTCAGATGGTCATGAACTTGATCCGCGCAGCCACCGAGAGCCAGTGGAGTGAATCCAGGTCTGGAGAGATACGATCCCTGGGCTTGAGGCCAAAGACAAGTCTTGCAGTCATGTTCTGGATTAGTTGCAAAGGGCGAAGAGTAGAAGCAGTCAGATTTAGAAAGAGGCTGTTGCAGTAGGCAAGCCTAGGGCTCTGGAGACAGTGAGCTTCTGGAGGAAAGTGAGAAAAGGAAGAATACTACTGAGGCAGTCCAGATGGTAGTGTGACTTCTTAGAGATGTCCGATGTGAGGAGAGAAGGAGAGGGTGGAGTTGAAGATGACACAAAGGGTCTGCACCTCACACGAAGGTGAGGGCAGGGTGCCCGGGTGGGCGGCCAGAGGGAAAGCGGGAGTAGGGGTCCCAATGAGAAAGATCTCAGTCTTGCTGGCATTAAGGAAGAGATTGTTGGAGACACACCATTCCTGCATCGCGGATAGACAGTCAGGTATGAGCGATAGAGCAGAGGAGGCTGAAGGGAGCCTGAAGGAGAGAGCAGTGTCATCTGCATAACACTGAAAGTTAGAACAGAAGGTAGAGATGAGGTGGGCCAGAGGTGCCAAGTAATGGTTGAAGAGCCAGGGCGAGAAGTTAGAACCCTGGAAAATACCACATGTAGAGAGAGACGTGGTAGAGAGAAAGGACCGTAATTGCACCTGGGAGGGTCGATCAGGAAGAAAGGAGGTTAACCAGGCTAGGACCTGACCCGTGATGCCCACGTTGTCACAGAGATGATTGATCAGGATGGCGTGTTTGACTGTATCGACAGCAAAGGATAGATCAAGGAGAATGAGGACAGAAGGAATGTAAGCGTCGCGATTAGAGAGCAAGTCTTCACTGGTGATCAGGAGAGCAGTTTCTGTGCAGTTTCCTCTTCACCCACATGTAGGGTTGGTCTGGGGGCGTAAACTTGATTCAGACATCATTGAAAAAGTTACCCACAGTCGTAAATGGCAATTTGTTCCTCTGTGTCAGACTGTTTGAGAAGTGCCAAAAGGGTGACTTTTTTCATAAAAATGTGTGCATGTTTAAGAACTTTGTTCAGTAACACTGGATAAAGCTACTAGCAGCACAGTGAAGTAATTTAAAGAACTGACCCACTTTGACCAAAAGAACTTTCCCACACTAGCATGTTGAGCCCGCAATTCGGGCATTGGTCTATTGCCCTATAGGCCAGTCCGAGCGTGCCCACAGGTAAATTAAGATAAATTAAGATTTATTTCTGGAATGGCAAGGGAGAGGGTGGAGGTGCAACTTGACTGGCAGAAGCTTTGACAAATTATGTAGTGAATTAAAACATCATGCACACACATAACTCTTATATCGCCCATGGACAAGGCAACATGTGTATTTTTGTTGATGCACAACGACAGTATAGGGGTGATTCTTGTGAAGTGTACCCATAGTGTTTAAGCTTATACAACCAAAGATCGCTTACTGGTAGTCTGATGAGTTTTCAGAGGCAGTTTCACAATCGTGTATAATACTGTATTGATGTGTGTATTCCTCTACACAGACATATGACATTTATCTGACATTTAAAGTGATAACATTATAATACAACTGATAAATGATACATAACCTTAGTACGAAAAGGTTTTTGTCAGAAATGGTTCACATCATATTTTCCCCCACGGCGATCTCCGGACTTTCATTCACAAGTAGGGAACTAGCTGTCACTCTGGCATCAAGCTTTGTTTAAGAACTCATGGCCTTTGCAGATTTACAAATGCCAACACTAATCCACAGAAAAGCACTTACATGTATTCAGTGACATCTTTGTTGTCCCTTTGTCTTCGCTCGGGCAGAATAAAGCTGCCATCCTCAAGTCTTCGCAGAGCAGTATCAGGTCCCTGAAGCTATGTCATCGTAAATGACATCTGTCACTGGCCAGCTCGTCAAGGATCTCACACGGGGCACACGGGAGAATATAAATACATTCTTAAAATCGAAAAGTGTTATTAAAGCCACCCAATAGACAATGTCAAATGTCAACAATTCCCATTGGATTTCTGGATTAAAGAATCAAATATTTCATTCGTCACATTATTTAGAGCCCATTCATTTAAACACAAAAGATATGGAAAAGGTCTCGGGTGTATGAATGCTGACTTCAGTGTACAAGCTGAAGCTGCTGAAGTGTTAAGGAAAAGTGCAACAAAAAGCAAAGGATGCACATGAAGGCGAGAACGGGGCAGAGTTAGTGAAGCTTCAGAATTAGTGCTGAAAGCAGCCAGTGACCATACAAACACACCAGCGGCCAGATTACTCAAACCTTGCACCGGTACAAGTGCAATGTTGCAGTGTCCTAGCAATTAGGCAAAGTTTGCCCTAGTGCAAAAACATTTGGGCAATATTAGAAAACCATTAGCACTATGACAATTAATTTTCCATGGTATTACAACAAGGGCAAAGGTTGCCATTGGGCAAGAACCCTTGTCTCAACGCATTTTTGCACCATGGTGTTGTTTCCCCTTGTTCTAATATGGACTGGTATTAGCACTAAGGCAAAGTTTGCCCATGTGCAAAAATGCATTGAAAGTAGTGCCTAATTCACAGAGGGCCTGATTTACTGATAAACGTGCAAAGTCCCCGCAAAAGTTCCTGCGCGTGCACTAGGATTGTGTGGCACAAGTGCATCACACGAGGAGGGGATTTACAGAAAGAAATAATTGCAAGCAGGGACCTACAGTGCAAAGAAAACAGGTTTGCATCTGACAGGCTCGTAACACGCACCCAGTGCAAACCAAGGACCCACTGATATAGACTGTTTTGCGCACATTGTGAACCGTGACACCAGATGCAGCTCAAAAGTTGCAAATCGCATGTTGATTACCACAAGTAATTAATATTACTTGCACCCATGCCAACCATTAACAGTCCCAGGTGTGCCACAAATCTACACACTCCCAAATGCAGCTTGCACCTGCCACCAATATTCCTACACCCGTACACCCACCAATTCTCAGCCCCCCACATGCAAGTCAGCCTACACCCGCTATTCCTACACCGTGTACACCCACCAATCTGAGCTCCCCATATGCAAAGTACACCTACACCCACTATTCCTACTCCCTGTAGACCCACCAATCTGAGCCCTTCATATGCAAGTGCACCTACTCCCACTATTCCTACACCATGAACACCCATCAATCTGAGTCCTCACATGAAAGTGTGCCTACACCCACTAGTCCTACACCCTGTACATCCACCAATATGAGCCCCCACATGCAAAGTCTGACTACACCCACTAATCCTACACCCTGTACAGCCACCAATCTGAGCCCCGCACATGCAAGTGCGCTTACACCCAATATCCCTACACCATGAACACCCATCAATCTGAGTCCTCACATGAAAGTGTGCCTACACCCACTAGTCCTACACCCTGTAAACCCACCGAAACGAGCCCACTGCATGCAAAGTCCACTTACACCGACTAATCCTATTCCCTGTACACCCACCAATCAGAACCCCCACATGCAAAGTGCACCTACAACCACTAATCCTACTCTCTGTACAGCCACCAATCTGAGCCCCCACAAACAAAGTGCACCTCCACCCACTAATCCTACTCAATGTTCACCCACCAATCAGAGCATCCCAGATGCAAAGGGCACCGACACCCACTAATCCTACTCTCTGTACAACCACCAATCACCACACCACACACATAGCCCAACACCCACGCATTCCCTTCAAAGGAACAGCACACACAGGTGCACCCCATAGCCTCACAATACTGCACCCATGCAACCATCTGGAATAATAAAACAGGGCATATGGTTCACCCATACATTTGTCTCTTGTCTGTCTCCATTATCACCCTCACTGTGGGGACACAATGGTGGATCATAACTGCCCACCTCAGGTTGTGGCTGCATGGTGCAGCTGGTGGATGCCCCCCTGTGTCTGTATGTGTACAAAAGGAAGGTAGCCAGCCAACCACCCCACAGCTGGCCTGGGTGCCCCCAGTGCAGTCGTTGCCCAATTGGCCTGAGGTCAGAGTGAAACTGAAGTGAGACTGGGAGATGGGGGCCATGTGGGACCTTGCCCCTGGCAGGGGCCCCAGGGGAAGAGCTGGCTGGTTACCGTGAGGTGGACCTTGATACACTGGGTGATCAGTCCTGACTACTGGGCACCCAACAAGCTGAACCAAAAGACCAGAGTAGAATGTGAGTCCCAACAAAGGCCAGCAGCTGGACACACAGGCGTGGAGAAGGCAGTTAGGGTGGGACCTGGGGCCTGGACAGGCTACATCAGGCAGTAGCCTCCTGGGTCTGCACCCCAAAAGTACTCAACCCTGTTACTAAATTCCCCAACCTCTGCATGCATGTCACTACTCAGCCCAATATCCCATCAAAATCCCCCATAAGTGTCACCATCTCCAGTGTGTAGCCACAACACCATACAGCATCTGGTGGACATTGTGTGACATCATTCGATCTACAGCCTGTGGGTGGTGTGTACAAAATGAGTTATCACAACAGTTGACCAAACCCAGATTGGGCACTCCTTTCATTGCTGACAGTGACGCTGTAAGGTCTGTGCAACTACTGGTTCAACAATACACCCCTCCTGAGGAAATTGACTTCACATGGCCCGCCACACCAAATATGGTGGCCACCAGAGTGTACTTGTTCATCCACATGAATGTATCGTCTCATCGTTCCTGGAAGTGTGAGGGTTGAGTGGACCATCACATTGCCACTCTCCCTTGTATACCGGTCATTCAGATCCCAATCCTACACAGATGTGTCTCCCATAATGTAGGCAATGGAGAAATCAATTACTACATTCAATGGAAACACCCGGGGTGCTGTTGCCACGTATTCACCTGAAGAACATGTACAGCTATAAACACCCTGTTAGGAAAGCTTTCTCTTTACTGCACCTTTCATTCCCTTTTAATGGACCCCAAATGTGTTGCTTTTGTTTTTGATCCTGACCGGTACTTTTTACAGTGTAGTGAAGCCTTAAGCTTCACTGCACTGTCTTTTGCTCATCTGTTATGGAGAAACTGACACGTCCTCTAGGATGTCAGTACTGGGAAACATTATTTCCCTTAGTCTAGTTACCTTGTTACTACTTTTAGTAATTTGTTATTACATTTTGTAACATTTTATCATTGTACAATGCATCTTACAATGCAGTACAATGGGGTACACTTTTGTTTTTGCCCTAGACTAACACTCAGAGGATGCCAGGTTACTCCAGGTGTGCTAAATGGACAAGCTGGTGTCAGCAGTGACTTTTTACAATATTTTGGTGCTTTTCACTTTACTCTTACTGTATTTAGCGCGTTTGGCTACTAGCTGTGGCTATTGACCAAACATGGCCACACCACAAGGTTTTTCTCTTGTTCTTTGGCCATCTTGTTTTGTAGCATTCTTCCTGGCCTGAGAGACCAGGAAAATCTGTACATGTACTTCCAGTGCCCGGAAAGCAGAGGCTTTTGGCGGGTTACTGTGGGGCTATGTGTGTTTGCTGGCAGGAAGTGGGCTGGTACTGTCTGGTCCCAATCCACAAACTGGTTTAAGTTTTTCTGAGTTTTATGCATGAGTGTTCCCGCCAGTAGTCCTGATTGGACCAATGCTGGGGTGTGTG
Source organism: Ambystoma mexicanum (assembly GCF_040938575.1). Classification (NCBI taxonomy): domain Eukaryota; kingdom Metazoa; phylum Chordata; class Amphibia; order Caudata; family Ambystomatidae; genus Ambystoma; species Ambystoma mexicanum. The sequence goes on along the minus strand of NC_090937.1, from coordinate 593,430,520 downwards.
TGGGGCTAGTTTTGCAATTGGCTAGTGGGAGTTTCATCTCTTACCTGGCTTTTGGTATAAGAAGAGAAACCCTGGACACACTCTGGAGAGATCCTGGTGAAAACCCGAAGGAGCCAAGACTCCTGGCCACCTGTGAGACCAGTGAGGAGACTGGAGACACGTCTGAAGGAGGCCTGGTGACAAACTTCTGCTGCTGTCTTGGAAGAGCCCTGTCTTGCTGTCGATCTTGAGCAATCCTCCGAGGGAGATGCAACCCATAGAGTAGAGGGAACATCCATCCCTTAGGTCTGCTCAGTAACCTGTGAAGGAGAGCCTTTGTAAGTGCACCGGGACTGCCCTGTGGCTAACCAGCTTTGAGTTTGGGCTACCGTGCTTCAGATGTGCTTGTTCCCCATTGAGGCTTGGATCTTGGGGGAACCTTGGCTTGTCCCACAAGACTTACCTCAGCACCATTTCAGAGTCCTAGTATCAAGGGGACCTGAGATACGAGGGAAAATCCTACTGAGACAAGTGAGTCCCTTTGCATCGCCGTGCTGCAGTGAAAACCATCCGAAACAGCTTACCTGTGTCGAGTCCAGTCCTGAGAGCGTTCCTGCATTGTGTTTTGCTGCATTCTGCCACAGAGACTCCTTGCACCAGCCAAAGACACAGACCAGAGATCTGCTCAAACCTGCAACCCCTGCAAATCAAGGACTGAGGCTGGCGCCGGGAAAAACAACCTCAGACCTTGTTCCATTTACCTGCCAAGTCCGATGAAGAATTGGAGTGTGGGATGTGAGTTACAGTGGTTCTTACCTGCCCCTCAACTCCCTTTAAAAGTTTTGATAACCTTTCTCAAACTTGTACAATACTTTGGCTTTGCCACCGCTTGTTTGTACATGCCTTCCGAAAGTTGGGGAGACTTTTGTTAGTGAGCATAACTTGTCCTCTGACCTTTGGATTCATTGATTGGACCCCAGAGACCCTCCCTTCATTTTTTCCAGCGTTACAAACTGCTTGGAAATTTTCCTGAACATTTTGGGCATAAGGTCCCAGACAACTTAGGGAAAGAGAAAGAGGGGATACCATCCAGTGAGGAGGACAGAAAAAGCTAGAGGGAGAGATAAAGCAACAGCACCTAAGAAGGAGGGAGTTAAATGGGTAACAGTACTAGCTAGAGAGATACCATGGAGGTCCCAGTGGACGTAGAGGGTCTACGACAGACTACAGATGCAGGGAGAGGTTCACGATGAATGCATCTTACCCATGCTCAGGGATGTAATATCAGGAATAGTCAGTATGGAATGTTTCGGTTGACCAAGATCCTAGAGAAAAGAGGTGGACTACTTATTGTTATTGTTATTTTGCATTTATATAGCACCTTATATACCATTGGTATGGTCTGAAGGCGCTGGTAGGTTGAACGCCCTTGGGAAACGAAGTTCAGGTCAGTAGAGAGAGCAGATAGAGTCAAAAGGCGCGTGTGAGCACCTCGTGTGGTATCCGTGTAATAGCTGCTTTCTAGCGGTAGGTGTGATGATTGAGAGCTCAGGAGTATGTGTTCATTCTGGCAGGACTTATCCAGACCGGATGTGGCTGTGTAAAGCCTGAGGAGAACGCCTGGCTGGGGGTGTGTAACCAGCTGTGATTATTTAGAATGATGTGGATTGAGCGGCGAATATTGTTATGAGAACAGTTACACCGAATGGTGTCAAAGTATCTCTGTGTTCTAGTTGAGTGGTGATGTAAGGAGAGAGTAAGTAGTGGACAAAGACCCCCAGCACAGTCAAAACCCTTATTAATGGCACCTCTATTGGACAACACCAAAGTCATCTCATCTCATCCAAAGGGAAATGTGGCAGAACCTGCCATGTCTGGACAATAAATTGATCTTATTGCAGAGCCAAGGGAATAGGGTTTTGGAATCCCAACAACCTGCACCCTAAAGAAAATTACCAGGGTACTGTGGATTAGGGCCAATACCCAACCCAAGAACTCTGCAATACTATGTATTTCATTTGAGCACAAACAGATTCAGGCACAGTGGCTTTTTGTTTTTTAGACTTCTTATTGGAGATGTTAACCTATCCAATTTGAGTTTTCTGTCCCCTTGCTTAGGAGGGAAGCAGGGAAAATCCATCCATTTCAAACTAAAGTATTCTTTAGTTATTCCATTGAAAAGAGCACTTATAGACCCTCCCATCGTTCTATCTGAACCACTACATTTTGGTTCCATCAATAAAACTTCTGTTGCAACGTAGGCACCAACTCTGCACTAGCTTTGAAAATTGTTAACAAGACTTGCACATTCAGTGAAAAATCATTGGTTAAAGTGAAGCTATGGGTAAGAAAACGTGTAGCTGCGGGTAAGACAACGTTTGAAAATAAAGGAAAACAACTTTGGCAAGTTTCCTTTTTAATGCAAATATTTAATCAGCTTGTATTTCTAAAGCAACCATAACTCTGGCTGCACCATCATAAAAGCATCCATTTACACTCAAAACACTCAAGTATTTGGTGTTTTGTTGTTTTGCGCTGTTACCATGATGTTCCTTTAGCAATGTTTTGTTTGCTAGATAACAGTGTCGCTGTAGTATTTCAAAGTCACATCTTTAAGAGAACCTATAGCTGTAATTCAGAGCACAGCAATCAATTCTGCAGGATGTTTGTTTTAAATCTATGCATTTTGCATTTGCAATTGAATTAGTTAGACTAGGGTTGACCCAGTCTTCTCATTGAGTTTACAAATGGCTTTTATTTGAATCCATCTTGGTCTGCAACTAAAGTAGTTACTGTTGAAATTGAATTATTTATAAAGACTGAACTGTGAAGATTGCTCAATTGTATTATGCATCTTCAATGAAATATAATTAAAACTTCTCGAACTAGGAGAAATTGTGTGAAAACAAAATGGTCACTTTAGTGCAAACAAGTAGAAGTTTTTCTAGATTCATATATACCCCCCCTTTGACGAAATCCCTTCGGGGATGGCATACATGGCACATATGGGTGTATATCCAATCTGCCCCAATGATGTACTTGTTATGATTATTTGGCAGACCAATGTACCTGCACATATGAGATGGAGTGCCACAGCATTCACCCATAGACACATTTTCTGCGTACCTTCAACCTGAACCACTGGCTGAAGGAAACACACATTTACATTTACAGGAAGTCTCCACCTGATTCTGAAGGTGTACTTGGACAAATTGATGTAACTGTCCAGCTTTAAAAAAAAAAAAAAGCAGAAAAGAAGGCAAAGGTAATTTTCTGATAATTGAGTTCAATTCACTGACTTACTTCGAGATGTCTGCATCTGCAGACATGGGCCTCATTACAAGTCTAGCGGTAACCCTGCCAGTGCCTCCCGCGGGTTGCTGCTGGACTCGTATCACTTTTCTGGCACCTCACTTCCCGGTGCAACCGGGACATTACAAGTCGCGGGAGATCGGGAAGTCAGGTGCCGGAAAATGTTAGTCAATAGTCCCATGCAGCCCCATAGTATTCCATGGGAATGTGCACACGGAGGCACGAGCACCACTGCTAATGGCGCTGGTGCTTCCATGAAAACTCTGCAGGCGGATGCAATTATGCCCGGCAGTTCAGAACTGCCGGGCGCAACAGCCCCCGCCTGCAGAGTTGAAGAGTGGTGGTCCGGAAATGGGTGCTGGTACGGTGCGATCGGCTCCCATCATTCTGGACTGCCACACTTATAATAAGGCCAATTTTAAGCAACCTGATTCTGTATTTGGGGAATTGTCTCTCTGATTGTTTGTTGGGACGTAAAGATTCTAACGGCTGCCATTGTTTTAGATGTACCTTTGCTGGTCCTGTGGGCCTGTTCTGCAAACATTTCAAAGCAAGCTCCAACCCCAGGAAACGTTGGGGGATAATGGAGTGCTGACCTTTGGCCCCAAAAGAAAAATGCCTGATTTTAATGTGGGGTCCATATCGCCAGGTAACTTCAGGTTTGCTCAGGTTTTAGGATTTGTGAATTTGGTATACATCAGCAAAAACAAATCTGAGATCGTCATAGGTATCACAGGTATGTCTGATTTGCTCTAGTTCAAAGACTTAAACTGAAACACATGCAGAGATGTCAGAGGTTGGGCAAATCTGATTCACAAAGATTTGCTCACGGTCATCTCAGAGATGCTCCAAGTGGCACCACATATCTTTCAGTTGTAGGCTTTGTGAATCAGCATTTAGATAGTCGGAGCAAATCTTGGATGCTCACGAGTCCCTGCTGATTTGCTCCAGTATATATCTTTGTGAATCAGGCTCTGTATCTCTCCAGTGTTTTCATTCGGGACTAAATGCCTACATTACAAATACATTAAGTGAATGTGTTTGGACTGATCTTTTCATGGTCACTGTCACTGTGTGTAACAAAACCGAATTCTAGCCACAATAAGCCTGCTCCACAGCCTGCACCGATTGTTCCCACATTTACAGGTTGATTCCTATCTGCGGATTGGCTGTTTTGCTTCCAATTTATAGTAGAGTTGTATGTTGTTGCTGACTTCCATATTAGTGTCAACCAAATACACCGAGAATACAACAGCCGTAATTCTGGAGTACACTTATTTCTCTGAAGCTCTGAAAAGCAATCCACTTTAACTATTGCACATGCAAATAAAAGATTTTACCTCCGGTGGGAGGCATATGCCATTTATTCTCCTTCAAACCTGTGCTCCAGGCTCTCGTCAGGAAACGCGGTTTGACATAAAAGTTACAGAAAAAAGCAATGGCCACTAGGCACCCGTCTCATTCCAAAACCCAGGCTCTTATCAGTGACAGCTAATCAATAGGCAACAAATGAAACTTAATAAAGTATGACTCGAGGAATTCTGGTGTTTTTACAAGCTTAAAGCCAGGGTCTACAAGTATGTTGGAATTAATCCATCTTGTCCTTCAAACTAAACGTAATCTCTTCAAGGAAATTCTCCACTGTGTATCCAGAACCGAAGCCATTCAATAAGAAATGTGCACTGCATCATCTCTCTTCAGTGCACCTCCTGATACATGCTTTCTTTTCGGTGCTCCCATTTACACAAACACCATAGACAAAGCAAGGGAATCCATTTCTATTTTTCAGTCAGGTTAAGGCTTTTGGGAAGTATGAAGAATTGGTTTGATACATTTGTGTAAGTAACTGTCTGAGTGGAAAGATGGATTGATGGGCGACTGTGTCAACGAGCACATATATGGATGAATGAGTGGGTGAACATGCATAATTTAGGGTAGAGTGATAAAGTGGTAAACTGAATGTATGAGTTAATGAATGATCAGAGAGAAGAATGATTAGGTGAGAGAGCAAGCAGAGAGCTGGATGAATGGATATGTGAAGGAGTGACGAGATGGGTAGACATGGAAGTAGCTGAGTGGAGTAAAGAGTGAATGGTTATTGAGTGAACAGAATAATAGAAGTGTGAGTGAAGGACTGGAGAGAAGACCAGTAGCGTGGCCAAGAAAGTACTGGTATTGGTGGATGGGTGAGAGGATCAATGGCCCTCCTGAAAGATAAATGACCAAGTAAATGGATGGCCCATTGTTGTAGTAGAGCAATGGTGGGAACAGGAAAAAAAGCATGCCTGCAGACAAAGTGTGAACAATGCAGTCTGACCTTGTGGCAGGAGTCAGGACACTGTGAGTTGTTTTTTTTTAATGCAGATAGACTTTGTGGTGGCTATGGGACAGCTTACAGAGGAAGCTCTGCTGATTGTCATATTTGTCTAATGTGTATCTGTGGCATTCCTAACTAGTCAAGGCCATTGTTAAACACGTTTTGTGACCAGAGTTCATGCAATAGTGCAAGCCAAATAAAACATTTATGATTAGAGCTTACATGTTTATGAGACATCACAATGTAATTCCGAGCTCATAGGTAATGACATATATTTCCACGTATGACATTCTTTAAATTCCTCTAACAACTATTCTCACTACTAATGAACGCGGTCGCTGTGCCTTCACAGAGATAGTACTATCAGTGATCTTGATTTCACTCTCATTTACTACAAATATGATTCATCGCCTGAGGGTATCGCATAAGACTTCTACTAAAAACCCTCCCTCTTTTGCTCTTTGGAGCTATTGCTGAAATCATTGTTGTTTTACTCATTATTGGAATGATAGTTCATGAGGAGGATAGGAACCCGTCTCTGATGGCACCCATCGTCGAGTGTTGTTTACGTTCAAAGTTCTGTTGTGTTATTTTTATAGGTTCATATCATCATGTCTTTACTATATAGGGAGTTAAGGGAATGGTCGATGAGGACATGCAGGAGGGTCTGTGTCAGACTCTTGGCAGATGTGCTATGGAGGGCAGTATAGAAACATTGGTGCCCAAAGATTTGCCACTCATTCTTTTAGATGGCAACCAGGTATGTCCGGGGCCTGAACAGCTTTATATAGAGTTTCCTGTATGTAACCAACTTAATCCGAAGCACACCCAGCACTTAATCAGTTATTGCAATTTTCTACATAAACCAAGTTTATTGTACAATCGGCCAGGAAGGGCTTGATGATTCTATAGACACGAACTAACCCGAGTCTCCCTCAACCACACAAGTTGACACATTGTATATATTATATACATTTTTGCAATGGTTGTAACACTTCTGTACATTTTATTGCAACCCACGTGTACTTGGTCAAGGCCAATAAAAAAGAAATCCAATCTTTCTCCAATTCCCCTGTACTCATTGGTCATGATAATCTTAACTACCAACTTCAGTTCATGTGTACACACCTCTTTTAGGATTTGCCTGTGGTAGGTTGCAACATTATCACATAGTTACATATTCACATACACACATAATTTATTACAAGTCCCAGCTTGCCTGAGACCTCCTAACCCTAAATGTAATTGCACTTAGTTTGCAGACATAGTTAAAATAAACTGAGAGGAAGAATAAACAGGTTCCCTTTGAACTGGCGATAACCTTCTCACCCACCCCAACACCCTAATATAAATGAATACCAATTCAACATGCATGGCCTCTGGTCACTTTCTGAGAAAGCAATTGAAACTCATGAAGTATCAGTCACTCTGGCCTCAAGTGCTACTTCACCCCAAGTTTATTATTGGTCAAAAGTAAATGACCCTCTGAACAATAAATAACAAACTCCAATGCAAACGATAAATTACATCTTCCTTCTGCGATACTGCCAAGCCATAAAAGCCCCAGCCCGGCTTGTTGGCTGACCATCTGCTTAATATCATGGCTAATCATTACCTCTCCTTCGGTCTATTAAACTCTACAAAACCAGTTATCTTCGTCACTCAGAATTACCTTGCAAACCCCTGACTGCAGAGTTTAACCAATTTATAAAAAGAGCACACTGCATATGTATTTGTAAATTCCCTATGTGTATATCTGTGCATGCATGTTTAGTAACTATTTTGTCTTCTTCACAATGGGTTTTCTGTGAGTTTTCCATTCGCATTTCACCTCCACGTGTTGTGGATTCCATTCACTGCTTCCTAGCCAGCTGCCTCTCTGATTGGGCAGTCTTGCAAAGGAGAGCCAATCCGGGGTGCCGGGAAGGCAGAAGCCGTCCCCCTCAACCAAGGCCCCTCAGCAAGACTCCTGTTTGGCCCTGTCCAGGCATGGAGGGCTCTGAGCCACACCCTCCCCACAGTTCCACCACCTCAATGCCTCATGGAACAGAAACCCAGCATGCAACCAGCCTGCCCACAAACCTGTGCCTCTGGAGCTTTCTCCCACCAAGAATACCTGTGCGTCATGTCCTGGATCCTGGTATGCCTTTCTTACATACTCACACAACTGTTACACCTTGGTGTGCGTATGCCATTCTGCCTTTTCCAAGCCTTACTATATCCCTTCTCCTTTATGCATTTCTGTGCTTCTTGTAAAATTCAAATCCTGATGTGCTTTTAAGAACTCTTCACCCCCATTTGCATTGCATTTCTGTGCTTCTTGTAAAGTTATAATCCTGGTGTGTTTTTAACAACTCTTCACCCCCATCTGTGTAGCATTTCTGTGCTTTTTGTACAATTCTAATACCGGTGTGTTTTTGACACCTCTACTCTCCCATTCTTGGTACTCAAGTGTTTCTATTCCATCTGTTTTTTTCTCACTTTTGGCTACTAGACCACCTGGTGAGTTTGTCTGTGCTATGCAGTCCCTATATCTTCTATCCTTACCTCTCCACCCCCCTATGACACTCACCATCTCCCCTATTTATACTAACTGCTATACTATCACCTATCCTCCTTCTCTCACATAGTCTGGAAGGAAAAAGCTTAAAAAAGACATCCTGACCACTAACCCTGGTCTACCCATTGCAGATACCTACATCAGCATATCTTCCAGACAGATTGTCACTGATATCCTCTCTTCTGTCCCCTTGCCAGATCTTTGGACTCTTCATCTTATCTCTACTCTCTCTCCTCACACATCATCACCCATTAATGGTGGCAATAGATGGGAAGTACTGTTGATGGACTTCTCATCTTCCAGGTGTATCATTAATGTCTATCGAAATGGCACCATCATGGCTCAGGGTTCTCAACCCAACATCCTCCTCTGCGACCGGCGCTTGCCGTCCCTCATCACCTCATCAACTTCCTTCCTACACCTGCTACTCCTCCTTCCTATCTTTTTGTTCCCCATCCTCTGACTGGTGTACCACACCCCTTTATCCCTCATTGGCAAACCGTCAAAGGCAGTGACCTACTGCATCTAGCCACGCTTAATGCTCGCACTATCAAACACTCTGCTGAAATCTGCCTCCTCCTTGAAGACCTTGATCTTGATATCCACGCTCTTACTGAGACGTGGTTCAATGCCACCTCAGCCACTGCTTTAGACTCCCTTCGCCCTGATGGCTACAAGATCATCTCAAGCCTGTACCCTAACCGTGCTGGTGGTAGGGTTGCACAGATCTTCCCTGAGTGGGTCCCTTCTTCCCTCAACCCACCCAGCCATACATCTGCTTCGAAAGCTTGGTCTGACAGCTGGTCATCTCTCTCACTTCATCCCTCACCATTGCCACTACTATTTACAGGCCACCTGGCTCTACCACTCTCTTCCTATCGGAATGGGGTGATTTTTCCTCCTCTCTCCTCACATCCACCTCTAAACCTCTTCTCCTGGCTGACTTCAACATCCACTTGACTCCTCACATCCTGCATCTTCTGCAACTTCTGCACCTCACTCTCCCTCTACATTCTCCCCTCTGGCCCTACCCACAATGCTGGACTCACTGTCAATGCCTTGATCCACATTGATCTTTTGCTCTCCTCCACACTCATCACCCCACTCTATTGGTCAGACCACTCCCTCCTCTTCTCTCACCTGGGTCCTGTCTGCTGTCCACCCACACCTCCCCAGCTCTGCCAAACTTTTTCTCGGACATCCCGCCAATAAAACAAGTGTCAGCTTCTGCCGTCACATCCACCTTCACCCCCTCCCCTCCCTCCAACACAGACTTTACCTCTGACTCCACTCTCGGCAACATCCAACTTGCCATCACTAACATTCTCCGCATTCTTGCCCCAGTCATGAGGATCATCCTGAAACATGGCACCAAGCGCAATACCTGGTAAGACTCTGAACTTGCAGCCCTAAAACACACGTGCATAGCTGTGGAACTGAAGTGGCAGATATTAGACTCACCCTCCGACAAAGTGGACTGTCGACTTCTACAAAGACAATACTGACTTTCCATCCATTCAAAGAAAAGTGCCCACATTCTGGCTCGCATCTCTGGTGCATCCAACAACATGGCTGAACTCTTTAAAATCTGCAAGGAACTAGCCAACCGTTCAGCAGTCTCCACCTCATCTCTTCCCTCATAGGCCCTCTGCAATGCATTGGCCACCCACTTCACTGCTCAAACTAAGGACATCCTGAGCAGTCTTTCTTCCCTCTTCCCCTCCCCTCATTCCATCCCACAAATACCTATGGCCTCCCATCCTCCCTCTGCCTTTCTCTCCTATCATATCTGATGAGGTCACTTTAGTTGTCCTCTCTATGAGGGTCTCCTCCAAACAGGTCTCCCCCTGTTCTTCCAGAACGATAAAGGACAATATCGGATCCCTTCCCCCTGCACTTGCTCACTTCTGCAATCACTCTCTTGCTACTGGGTCTATCCCCTCTTCCTTCAAGAACTTTCTTGTGTACCCCTTCCTGAAAAAACCTTCTGCAGACTCCTTGTGTCAGGCTAACTGCTACCCCATCTCAATCACCCCCTGCTTTGGGAGACTCTTGGAGAAGCTGGTCGTCCCCCAACTGGCCCAGCATACTGGTAACCTACTTGATATGATATGATAAGTCAATTATAACGCGCCTGTACACAAGTAATTCTAGGCGCAATAAGATAACGAAGGGAGGACAGCGGGAGGACAACAATCTTACTAGGCCTTGTGTCATTCAGATCGCACAAGTGCGGGGGGGGGAGGGAGGTGGGGAAGTGCCGGGAGGGAGAGGGGGGTGCAGGTAACTCATACGTGCTGCTGGCAAGTGGCTCATAAGTGCAGGGAATCAGGGGACTGTTGGGTTGCAGATACAGGTACGTAAGTGCAGGGAAGCCCGGAGGCAGTGCAATGCAAATGGACGTTCAGGAGCCTGGACCCAAAGTTAAGTCGGTGGCCAGGTGACCAGTGTGCTGAGCAGTCAGGGAATCATCTAGGGAGAGGGAGAGAGAAAGTGGAAGTGAAAAGGAAGGTCTTGAGTTGCTTCTGGAACCTGAGGTGGTCCTAATAAAGTTTGAGAGAGGCAGGGAGGCTGTTCCAGAAGGAAGAACCAGCCGAGGAAAGTTATTTACCCCCCACTCTGTGCCTGGAAAAGCATCTGACCCTCTGAGAGTTGCAGGTGGATGAGAGGAGGGCTCAAGTAGGAAGAGAAAGTTGGTGGTAGTGCAGTCCCAGGCCTCAGAAAGCATTATGGACGATGCACATGGTCTTACACTTTATCATTGCTGCCACAGGGGCCTGTGTAGCGATTTTCAGAGCTTGAAAGATACAATTCCTGGGTTTGTGGCCAAGGATAAGTTGTAAAGGGTGAATAGAAGAGGCAGGCAGATTTAGAAAGAGGCTGTTACAGTAGTCCAGCCTATAGAGGACCAGGGCTCTGGAGACAGTGAGCTTCTGGGGAGAAGTGAGAAAAGGAAGACTACCTATGAGGATGTGTAACTGATAATGTGATTTCTCATAGATGTCAGAAATGTGAGAAGCGAAGGAGAGGGTAGAGTTGAAGATAACACCAAGGTTCTTAGCCTCACAGGAAGGAGCATGTAGAGGGCCCAGGGTGGGCAGTTAGAGTGAGAGAGGAAAGGAGGTAGCAGGTGTTCCAACGAGGAGGATCTCAGTCTTACTGGCATTAAGGCAGAGATCGTTGGAGGCACACCATTCCTGAATTGCGAACAGGCAGTCTGGTATGAGAGATGGAACAGAAGCAGTTGAGGGGAGCCTGCAGGAGAGATGGGTGTCATCTGCATTAACACTGGAAGTTAGAGCAGGAGGTCAAGATACAGTGGGCAAGAGGTGCCATACAGTGGTCGAAACGTCAGGGAGAGAGGTTTGACCCCTGGGGAACACCAGAAGTAGAAATAGAGATAGAAAGACCCACGTTGGACTTGGGAGGGTCGATCAGTGAGAAAGGAGGCCAACCATAACAGGGCTTGAACAGAGATACCCAGGTTGTCACAGAGGTGATTGGACAGGATGGTGTGGTTGACTGTGTCGAAAGAAGAGGATAGATCAAGGAGAACGAGGACAGAAGGAAGTTTAGGGTCAAAATTAGAGGGCAAGTCTTCACATGTGTTCAGGAGAGCGGTTTCCAGGCTTCTGGCTGCTCTGAGGCCAGACTGATGGTCATGGAGACAACCAACAGATTCAGTATGTTGATAAAGCTGGGATATGGCTAGCTTTTACATGAGTTTGCCCTGGAAAGGGGTGATGGAGATTGGGCAATAGGTTGCCGGAGAGGAAGGAACAGCAGAGGGCATCTTAAAAAGGGGGTGCACAAGGGTGTGCTTAAGGGGGAAAGGGAAGGTTGCAGTGGCAATAGAGTGATTGCAGAAATAAGCCAAGGCTCGAGCAAGGGTGTCAATGTGGTCCTTGATGGTTCTGAAAGAGTAGGGGAGCACCTGCATTGATGAGACTTTCATAGATCAGCTTTACTAGACACCTCATCAGGGTTGAACAAGGGAAACGAAGTAGGAGAAATGGCCGAAGAAGAGACTGGGCTGGTAGAGAGAGAGAAGAGGAGGTAGAGGGAGAGAAAGTGGACAGGATGTCCTGAGTTTTAGTAGTGAAATGAGAAGCCAGAGCTGTGCAAAGTGCCTGCGAGGGAACAGGATAGGTAGAGACTGCAACAGGATTGGCCAACTTCTTACAGAATTTGAAAGGTTTGGCCGAGTTGTTAGAGGCCGCCGAGACCTGGGTTGGATGTAGGCTCTCTTCTTTGAGAGGAAAGAGAGTGTGTAATGCCTTTGGAGCAGGTGGCAGGCCAGTTTGTCAGAGGGTGCACTTGATGCCCTCCACTTCCTCTCAGCCATCCTGCACTTGCACTTAAGGATGGCGAGGTCGGAATCTTACCAAGAGTTGCACTTGAATGCAGGCTTCAAACTGATCCTCATGACAGGGGCAATGACATCAAGGGTGTTAGAGATAAAGAGATGAAGGTTGGAGAGGGCTGTGTCAGAGTGTGAGTCAGCCAAAGGTGTAGGAGGAGATGATAAATTAGTGGCGAAAGCCTCCATTGACACACGCTTCATGGACCGGATGACCGAGAAGGTGGGTGGCAGTACTAGGTTCGGTTTAACCTGAGGGGTAGAGAGAGAAAGGTGGGAATAAAGAAGAAAACGGTCACTCCAAGGGAGAAGAGTGGTGAGAGGATTGGAGAGAGGGAGGTTTGAGAAGATCGGAACATCCAGGGTATGCCCTGCAGAGTGACTCGGGTCAGAGGGAAGTATAGAGAGAGAGAGAGGGAGAGAGAGAGAGAGAGAGGGAGAGAAAGAGAGAGTCGCATAGGTTGCGAAAGAGCCCTGAAGAGGGGCTAGTAGCATCCAGGTGGATGTTCCATCTCCGAGGGGGGATTTTGAGAGGTAGAGGCAAGGAGGGAGGTGGAGCGGTCAGACCACTCAGAGAGGAAGAGTGCAACCTGGCCAGGCAGCCTGTAGGAAGTGGCAACAGTGAGAGAGAGGTCAGGAGAAATAGAGAGCTTGCAGACCAGGCATTGAAAGGAGGAGTAATCCTGCATTGGAATGATAGAAGCAGGGATCCACTCTGGGAAAATCAGTGTAACACCCTACTGGGAAAGTTGGTTCTGTGTTCGGAGAGGATCTTGTAGCCATCAGGAAGGAGAGTGTCAAAGTCAATGACAGAACTGGCCGTGAACCAAGCCTCGGTGAGACAGAGTACATACAAATCAATCTCTTCCAATATACAGCAGATGTCAGAGGAGTGTTTAACAGTGGAGCGAGAGTTAAGAATAGTGATGTGAAACAGATTGCCACCTTTGCAGGACTTCCGTGGAGGGGTACAGGCATGAGGTACACCCTGCAGAAGTGTTAGAGGTGCCCAAGAATGGAAAGAGGAGGAAGGAAGAGACCACAAGGTTGTCAGAGAGGAAGAAGGGAGTGCCGGAGTGGTGGCTGGGGGAAGAGGCCACAGGGCAGCTGAAGAAACAGCATAGGGTGCCAGAGAGGTGGCGGAGGAAGGAGGCAACAGGGTGGCCAAAGAAGCAGTGGTGGGTGCTGGTGAGGTGGTGGAGGAAGGAGGTAGTAGAGGAGCCAGAGAGGTGTAAGTAGGAATATCAGGAGAAGAAAGGAAGTTGATAAGGCATAGGAAGCCTGTATCTGAAAGGAAGAAATTGGACTGAGGGCCCTTGACCAAAATGGTACCATTTAAGTAGACATTAATGATGGTCTAAGAGGAGTGGAAGGGGGCCAGGAGGGCCTCCCACTGGGTGCTATCATTAATGGGAGAGGAGGAAAAAGAAGAGAGGGGCCACGTAGGGAGTCCATAGGCCTGGAGAGGGAATGATAAAGAGGATGTCGGTGAGGGTCTGTCTGGAAGAAACATTGGTGTAGGTATCTGTCATGACGCCTACCCCCGGGGACCCAGACCAGGTCCAGCAACCCCGGAAGCAGGCATCAAGTTATTTTGGGCAAGCCCAAAAACCCCTGCTAGGGGCTGTTTGGGTGCGGTCCTGGTGCCTATGGCGCCAGGCTCATATGGAGAGTCAGTCCTGGCGCCATAGGCGCCTGGCTCATAGAGTAGAACTTACCTGATGCAGACCATGCTGCAAGAGCTCCAAACCAAATGAGGCTTGGAAGGGACTATTTTACCTAGGGAATATTTTTTTACTCGGGCGGGGCTGGGGAGGAATACTTACCTGGGACTACTTTGGAGGCTATTTAAACCACGCCCGAAGAGCAGCACACACTTCGTGTTATTCTGCATCCAGCAGCGTAACGCTCACCGTGCCTGCAAGTCTGCATCCAGTCTTCTGCCATGCCCACCTCGAGTTTGGAGCTCCTCGAAAAAGGGAGAAAGAAGGAGAAAAGGTTAGAACAAGAGCAATACCTTTGATCCTTACCTGAATTCCCGATCCATCGCGCCTTCGAGCTGGAAGAAAGAAGTTATTTTATGCGCGTCGCCTCGCCTGCTGCAGCGCCGCGCTGAACTCACTGGCCTTCGCAGCATCTTCACATTCCACCGCATCCTCCTGCATGTTCCCGCCGCATTCCCGCACCTAAGGAGTAGACAAGAACAGCAAGGTGAGCCAAGGGAATACACAGAGGAATATTAGTAACCACCCCATAGACTTACCAGATTTTACCACTGGGGGTACTATTCCTCTACACGGGTCGGCGCAACTTCCACTGCATCTTCGCCGAACCCCAGCCCCTAAGGGGAAACAAAAGGTCAGCAAGGTGAAACAAAGGGACTATCAAGGGGAACCCTCCTCACCACATTAGACTTACCTGATTTTACCGCCGGAGGTATTATTCCCCGAGACTTCATACTTTCTCTCAGTGCCTGAATAAGGGAGAAAGCAACAGGTTACATATTGACATTATTTATCGAACTGTGTTGGAAATACAAATCCTTACCAAAATATTACCGGTTGCCACTAGGAACTCTTTACTAGGGTCAAGCTGCAATCTGCAAGGAATCGGACAAGAGTGAAAGTCAGGCATTTGAACTCTTACGAACTACATACTTTTCGGAGTCAATATTGTTCTGGAACTCACCAATTCCTTCGAGCCAGTGAAGCAACTGGTTATCAACGCGCCCCTGCGCTCAATGCAGGATGGAGAGCTCATCTTTTCAAACCATCAGGTGAGACTATAAGAGGGGACATCAAAGGTGATCCGTGGGGAGAACAGCGGGGGTGAGGGGATTTACACTCAACTCCACGGGTGGTTAATTCCCTTTCTCCATTTGCAGAAGAATATTCCTACGGGCCAAGTAAACGAAGCTAGGTGGGCAAATCCAGTCCGTCATCTCTGCCCTACGCGTCACATTGGTGGAGACCGCAGCTGTCCAGTTCAGATCGACGCCTCTGTGGGATCCAGGTGAGCGTAACAGAACACGAAGCCTACCCACAAATTCCCACCCGGGTGTTATGGATACCTCAGAGACTGACCAATTGGCCCAATTACTAGGGGAATTGATGGCTGAAGTGAATTCCGCCCGTCAAGAAACCAATGCTCTTAGGAGAGAACTGATTTTGTCAAAGGAGCGAACTGATGACCTTGCTAGGCAACTATTGCAAAGCCAGGCTGGACAAGCACCCCTACCTGGTTCCGAGGGAAATCCAGCTCCTGTGTTATCGGGTAACCCTGTGCAAATAAACCTACCAGGAAATATTCCATTAGCTCCACCCGAACGCTTTGCCGGAGATCCCAAAAGGTTCGCCGTGTTTATGAACCAAATCCGCTTGCACTTTTTATGCAGAACTGGAGCCTTCCCAAACGATCAAGCCAAGGTAGACTTTGTATTGTCATATCTCAGCGGCAGTGCAGCTGATTGGTCAGTTCCACTATTTACTCAGGATGACCCAATTCTTCGGGATTTTCAGGGCTTTCAAACGAGCATGGAAAGACTATTTGCCCAGCACTCCCAAGGACAGGCCCTGGATAACGAACTTTTGTCCCTACGACAGGGTAACCAGGACATTCTATCCTACATCGCGACCTTTAATAGGTTGATAGTGGAAACTGGATGGCTGAGGTAAAACGAATCACGTTATTTCATCGAGGGCTTCGAGGAGAACTCAAGGATGTCTTGGCTCAAGTCGTGTGTTAGGCAGAAACCTGTGCAGCTCCCTTTGGGAACACTGCAAAAGATTTAGGACTACAGGTGTTAGCAGTAAACCCACTTGGTAGCGGTCTTTACCACCCAGATTTACCTGGTAGCTGTGGCTGAGCAGTCAGACTTCCCTCAAGAAGAGTTAGGCAGTATGCAAAGTATACACAATAGGCACTCAAATACAACAATACAAGCAAACACTGACCAGAGCTTTGGTATCAAAGTATATAATTATTTATTTAAAAACACACTGTTTGAAACACCCCAGCACTCTTATCGTAAAAAATACTCTAAACACAGTTACTATTATAATATATACAACCCTTGTTCCTTATCAGATAAGTCTTAGTTAACACCACTTATTTTCATACAGAGGTGAGTGCTTAACTATAGATAGCACTCCAACAAGTTCATGAAGAAGGGAGGGAAAAAGACAGAATATGGGAAGGTACACCACTCTAAGCTTTAGGAACACTATTAGCAAGGCAGAAGAGCAAAAGTCACTTGTGAGCCAAAGTCCATAGGCTGGGCCCACTCTTAGAGAGAGCAGAGCACAAATGCGCCCAAGATCACACAGTTACCCTAGGCTTAGAAAGTCTTGCAGAGAGTTCGAAAAGAGTTTAGAGAGGCTCAGAAAAGTTTAGCCAGGGTGTCCCAGGCTAACCCAGTTTCGAAAGCCGGGGGCTAAATCTACCCCGTACAGTGGGTGGCAAGAGAAGCCGGGCGGGACACGGTACCTTAAGTGGGAAGGATCCTCCAGCGGTGGCAGTTGTTCGTGGCAGTGGGTGCAAGTCTCGTCGTCGTCCAGGGGAAGAGAAGATCTCTACTTGGAGGAAAGATGAAGGTCGTTGCACTGCCAGGGAAGAAACCAGCCGCAGAGTTTTCCGGTTAAAGGTATTACCCTTTAATTCGCGGTCGTGGTAAAACGTGGTATCCCGGTTGCCGGGGTGCTTGGCACAGGCAAGGCGGCCACGAGATACTTCGGGAAGGCGAAAAGACGGTGAAACTGGTTATCCCCACCAGTCAAAGGAAGAAGACTCTCCAGCGGGAGATCTCCTCTGTCGTTGGGAAAAGTGGTGAGATGGTCCAGCAGGGCTCCACCGGTGGTGTCGTCGTGGCAGGTCGGCTCAGCTTCTCCCTCGTCGGATTCTTAGGTCCTGTGGCGACTTCTGAAGTTCCAGTCCCCAAAGCCCTGCTTTTATTCAGAAAACCCCCATTCACTCAGCCTAGCTGTCACTCAAACATGCTAAGTGGTGAGCCGGCCGGCTCACCACTTGGGCCAATCAGGATGGAGTGCAACTTGAGTTGCCTAGGCAACTCAGTCCAGGGTGCCTAAATCCCCCTCCACCCCTCCTAAGTACCCCAGACAGAGTGGCACCACTTTGGAGGGCTTCTGTGGAGAAGCCTGCCAAAAAGTGGAACAAAGGCTTGACTTGGGTTGGAGTCACAGAAGAGAACACAAACGCCATTTTAGAACCGAGTTTTGGCAAAAAACACCAACCGGAGAATTAATATTAATTAAATAAACCGGCGGTATGTTCGAGGCTATCGTAATTAAATAAATAAAGATAGTAACCTCGAACAATGGGAAAATCCCATAGAGAAATATTTGCGGTTGAAATAAAAAGTAATATCCACTGCCACCAGCCAAAACTCGATCAGGGGGGACGGAGACGTGCCCCCTCGACTAACAGACCCCTGGGCAATCGAATTGCCCCAGCCAGTACGTCCACAATATGATGGTTTGTACTGGTTGTGTTCAGAATTTAAGACTAGTAAAGTCAATGGTGACTTTACAGACCCTGGGAGACAGTAGTCAGTCCCAGGGTATGGAGTCTATTCAGGGGAGTCACTATGACACCCCGGTGTTACTGCACTGAGGATGCTGTGTAACACACATCACAAAAACACATGAAGCCCTATGGAGTAAAAGACCCCATAGCCCATTAAACACATCTAGAGTCAAAGGAACACACTCAAATCATGTCCAAGAGTGAGGGTAAAAGAGTCTCACTCTTGGCAAGAGAAAACAATAAACCCCAAAAATCCAGCAAAGCTGCTGGGGGACTCACTAGGTTAGGAAATTCAGCCTAAACAGAGAATTCTCCCTAACACTCGCCCCCCAGACTAAGGGACAGGAGGATTTAATCCACTCCTGGATGAACCTCATACCTCTAGTCGATGACATACATCCTAGAGAGCCCATCAGCATTTTGATGGTGACACCCTGACCTGTGCTCAATGGTGAAATCAAACCCTTGCAGGCAGATTTACCATCTCAATAGTTTTGGATTTTCTCCCTTCATTTGCATTACCCATCTCAAGGGTTGGTGGTCAGTCTGAATGACAAAAGTAGACCCATACAAGTATGGCCTAAAATTCTTCAATGCCCACACAATAGCAAAGCATTCTCTTTCGATTGTTGCCCACCTTGTCTCAGGATCCTTCAGCTTACGGCTGATGAAGCAAATGGGGTGCTCCCTACCCTTCTCATCCAGTTGGCTTAGAACTGCGCCTATACCTACATTGGAAGCATCAGTTTGTACTATGACAATTTGGTGGTAGTCAGGAGCTCTCAGTACTGGAGCCTGGCAAAGAGCTTTCTTCAGTTTTTCAAAGGCCTGATTGCACTCCTCATTCCATTTGACCTTTTTAGGGAATTTCAGAGTGGAGATTACATTCAGTGGAGAAGCTATGGTCCCATAGTTCTCAATGAAATTCCTGT
The DNA here is from genome assembly GCF_040938575.1 of Ambystoma mexicanum. NCBI lineage: Eukaryota > Metazoa > Chordata > Amphibia > Caudata > Ambystomatidae > Ambystoma > Ambystoma mexicanum. The sequence continues at coordinate 593,411,519 of NC_090937.1, read as the reverse complement.
AATACCTAGTGAGGCCTAGGAAGGCTGTCACCTGGGTTTGAGTAGTAGATGTTGTCCAATTTTGCACAGCTTCAATTTTGCTGAGCAAAGGCCTTATTTCTCCACCTCCTACCTCATGCCCAAGGTAGACCACTTTACTTTGACCTATCTGGCATTTACTTGTCTTGATAGTCAAATTGGCCTGCTCGAGAGCCTGCAAAACATGCCCTAGGTGGTTCACATGTTCCTCCCAGGAGTGGCTGAAGACTGCCATGTCATCCAAGTATGCCATGCAGAAGTCATCCATCCCAGCTAGAACTTGATTCACCATCCTTTGGAATCCAGCAGGTGCATTTTTTAATCCAAAAGGCATGACCCTAAACTGGTACAAGCCAACTGGGGTTGAAAATGCAGTTTTCTCCTTGGCATGGTCTGTCAAGGCTATTTGCTAATAGCCTGACGTAAGGTCAAATGTGCTGAGGTACTTGGCTGCACCAAGTTTATCCACCAACTCATCTGTCCTTGGCAAAGGGTGGGCATCAGTCTTGGTGACTGCATTAAGAGCTCTATAGTCCACACAGAACCTCAAGTCTTTGGATCCTGCCTTTGGTACTAACACAACTGGGCTAGACCATGGACTAGTAGAGGGCTCTATTGCCCCGATATCAAGCATCTTCTTGACCTCCCCCTTGATATGGGTTCTCACATTTTCTGACATTCTGTATCCTCTGCTTTTGACTGGCAGACAGTCACCAGTGAGTATCTCATGCTGTCCCCAAGGGGTCAAGCCTGATGAGAGTGAGAACAGGGAGGCAAACTCATTTAACATAGATTTGCACTCCTCTTGTTGCTCAGGTGTCAGATCTGAAGAGAGATTGACTCCTTCAATTTTCTCATCTAAAGGTACACCTCTGAGGAGATCAGGGAGAGACTCACTCTCTTCTTCCTTTGCTGCTGAAGCTAGAATCAAGGCTCCTACTTCAGGTCTGGAGACGTATGTTTTCAGTCGGGTGGTGTGGAAGACTCTAGGAGCTTCCCTGGGTCTGCCCAGATCCACCAGATAGTTGACCTCTCCAAGTTTTCCCACAACTTTGAAGGGTCCCATCCATTTGTCTTGCAAGTTCCTCTGCCTTGTTGGGAGCATAACGAGAACTAGCTGGTCTTGAGTGAACTCAACCATGTTAGCCTTTTGATCATGCCAATGCTTGACCAAAGCTTGTCCAGCTTCCAGGTTATCACTAGCTTCTGCCATCATGTTTGACATACTCCTTCGGAGACCTATCACATAGTCAGTCACTCTGACCGGCTTAAGGGGAGGAGCACCTTCCAATCCTTCCTTAATCAGGGCCAACGGACCTCTGACTGGATGGCCATAGAAAAGTTCAAAGGGAGAATAACCTACTCCCTCCTGAGGGACTTCTCTATAAGCAAAGAGAAGGCATGGCAGTAGAAGGTCCCACTTTCTTTTCAGGGGTTCCTCTAAAGCAACTATCATGCTCTTCATGGTTCTGTTAAACCTTTCTACCAACCCATTGGTCTGGGGGTGGTATGCGGTTGAGAACTTGTAAGTAACTCTGCAGGTCTTCCACATGGCTTTCATGTAGTGGGACATAAAGTTTGACCCCCTGTCAGATATTACTTCCTTAGGAAACCCAACCCTGGTAAAAATACCAAGGAGGGCCTTAGCTACAGCCGGGGCTGTAACAGTCCTCATAGGAATTGCCTCAGGGTACCTAGTAGCAAGGTCTACGACAACAAGGATAAACATGTTGCTTGAGGAGGTTGGGGGATCAAGGGGACCAACAATGTCAATCCCTACCCTCTGAAATGGGACTCCCACAACTGGGAGAGGCACTAAAGGTGCCACATTCTTGGAGCCAACCTTACCAGAAGTTTGGCAGGTATGGCAGCTCTTGCAAAACTTATCTAGTTCCGCCCCCATTTTTGGCCAATAGAAGTAGAGTGAGAGCCTTTCCTTGGTCTTCTTGAAACTCAAGTGACCAGCCAAAGGAATCTCGTGGGCTAAGTGCAAGAACTGTTGTCTGTTTTCTTGAGGTACTACAAAGCGCTTGTAGTCTCCAGGTTCAGACTCAGTTGGTTCACTGTAGAAGAGGCCATCTTCCCAGTGCAACCTATACTTCCCAGGCTCTTGCCCATCAGCCTGAGCAGCTGCCTGGTGACGGAGACCCTCCAGAGTTGGACATTCTCTTTGTCACTTACGAAAAGCCGCCCTGCTGGGCCCACCTTCTGCTAGTAAAGACTGCAGCTCAAGATGGTCCTCAGGGTCCAGATCTCCAATAAGTTCTTGGCCTCCCACTAGCTCTTCTTCAGAGTCTAGTTCAACCACACAGGGTTGTACCTCCCTCTCAGCCTCAGCTGGAGGTGGAGTTACAGGTGTAACTGTGGACAACCGAGGGGAAGTCCTTGTTGGAAGCACTGGAGTGCTTGCTGCTGACTTTTTCCTAGGAGTCTTGGGTTGCCCCTTTGCTCCTGATCGGATAGTTACTGCAGTGTGTTTCTCCAGTGGTAAAGGAGTGATCTCTGTCATCATCTCCTTAGATAACCCTCGCAGGGTTTTCTCTCCTGTAGGTTTTGTGAGCTCCTGTAACCTTTTCCTAGGAGGTCTGGGGGTATGTGACACAACTCCAAGAGCTTTCAGGTCATTACCCAACAGAACCCTACCTGGTACTTCACATTGTACACTGACAGGTATCTTTACAGCCATATCATTACACTGGATGAGAACTGGTAACTGGGGACACATCTGCACAGGCCCTCCAGCTAACTTGGTGAGGCATTTGGGTGCCTTAGCAACATCCTCTGCCTTGAAAAATGATTCATCCACCACTGTTATGCTGGCCCCAGTGTCTCTAATGGCAGGAGTCTCCTGACCATTCACCTGGACACTGTCTTTATAATATTTTTTAGTATTATCTGGGATAGAATTATACACATCTAAATGCTGTTGGTCCCATAACCCCAGAGAGACAAAAGAAACACTGGCTGAGACACCAACGGGTTCATCAGCCAGCAGTAGAAAGTTTCCACTTGCCATTGGGACTTCCTCTTCTGGAGCGAGGCAAGTTGGATCCCTGAAGGTTTACCCTTGCATCTGGGATCTCCTTTCACATGGTCAGAAGAGCCACAAACAAAGCATTTACCGAATGCCTTCTGGAATGGTGGCTTGTTCTGGCCTCCCTCTGGTTTGGCACCAGAGGATACACTATTCTGCTGTGGTTTCCCTTGTGGCTTACCCTTATGGTTTTGTTTGGGGCCCTCTTTGGAATTTGCAGTATTAGAATTCTCTTTGGAGTCCTTTTTAGGCTGTTTCCCCTCATCCTTTTTCTGAGTTACCCCAGAATCCTTGTGAGTGGCCCTGTTGGCAACCCACAAGTCAGCAGCCTTAGCTAGTTTTCGGGAATCTAATTCCTTTGAATCAGCCAAGTGCTGCCTGAGCTCAGGAGAGCAGGCATCATAAATTGACTCCAACATAAAAAGATTCTTCATACCCTCATAAGTGTTCACTTTGTAACCCTTAATCCATCCCTCTAAGTTTTTCAACCCTTCACTCAACCAGGTAGCCCAAGGGTTACCATCATGCTTTTTGAGGGTTCTAAACCTCTTAAGATACTGGGAAGGGGTCTTCCCAAATCTAGCTATCAGAGCTAGTTTCACACATTCATACTCTTTCCTATCCTCCTCCCCCAACTCCATTACGACATCAGTTGCAAAAGGGGGAAGCCTAGAGAACAACCAGGTGAGTGAGTCATTTCCTGTGATGTTCTGGAGCCCATGATTATATTCAAACAGAGACAACCAATCCACACATCCAATTTAGGCTCATGCATACCAACCAATTCTTTAGGCATCCGGGGTCTTTTAGGACTGGAACTTCTAGAGGAGCCAGAGAGAAAAGTATTTTCAACAGACAATTTCTTCATTTCTAGCTCATGCTTGAGCTCCATTTCTCTTAGCCTTAGTTCTTGATTCAGTTCCCGGTGTCTTTGTTCAGCCTGAGTATTCAGTCTATTGAACTCTAGTTCAAGTTTCATTTTTTCTAGCTCAAGATATTGAGGACTAAGTGTGGGACCTGGCAAAGGTCCAGTATGTACAGCTGGCAGAGCAGACAGAGGCCTAGGGGGGACAGTCATAGCATTCTCACCCTCCTCTTCTGACTCTTCCTCAAGATTATCAACATTTTGATCAACATCAATCTCTATACTGTTTTCTACAGTTTCTGGCATGGTAGGTTCCTCTGAACCATCATCCAGACTTTGGTTAGCTAACAACCTTTCTATCAATTCCATTTTCCTGCCTTTAGTTAGGAGATTCTTATGCTTACAGAGAACTCTTAAACAATCAGCAGTTTTTGTAGCAAGGGACTCTTGACTATAATTTTCCATAGTTGACATGTTAGAAAGTTTACTTTTTCAGTGCTAAGCTTTGTGGTTAGTTGTACTAAAGTATCCTAAAGCACTCTAAAATGTATACTCAATACAAATCCCACCGCTGTACACCAGTGTTAGGCAGAAACCTGTGCAGCTCCCTTTGGGAACACTGCAAAAGATTTAGGACTACAGGTGTTAGCAGTAAACCCACTTGGTAGCAGTCTGTACCACCCAGATTTACCTGGTAGCTGTGGCTGAGCAGTCAGACTTCCCTCAAGAAGAGTTAGGCAGTATGCAAAGTATACACAATAGGCACTCAGATACAACAATACAAGCAAACACTGACCAGAGCTTTGGTATCAAAGTATATAATTATTTATTTAAAAACACACTGTTTGAAACACCCCAGCACCCTTATCGTAAAAAATACTCTAAACACAGTTACTATTATAAAATATACAACCATTGTTCCTTATCAGATAAGTCTTAGTTAACACCACTTATTTTCATACAGAGGTGAGTGCTTAACTATAGGTGGCACTCCAACAAGTTCATGAAGAAGGGAGGGAAAAAGACAGAATATGGGAAGGTACACCACTCTAAGCTTTAGGAACACTATTAGCAAGGCAGAAGAGCAAAAGTCACTTGTGAGCCAAAGTCCATAGGCTGGGCCCACTCTTAGAGAGAGCAGAGCACAAATGCGCCCAAGATCACACAGTTACCCTAGGCTTAGAAAGTCTTGCAGAGAGTTCTAAAAGATTTTAGAGAGGCTCAGAAAAGTTTAGCCAGGGTGTCCCAGGCTAACACAGGTTCGAAAGCCAGGGGCTAAATCTACCCCGTACAGTCGGTGGCAAGGGAAGCTGGGCGGGACACGGTACCTTAAGTGGGAAGGATCCTCCAGCGGTGGCAGTTGTTCGTGGCAGTGGGTGCAAGTCTCGTCGTCGTCCAGGGGAAGAGAAGATCTCTACTTGGAGGAAAGATGAAGGTCGTTGCACTGCCAGGGAAGAAACCAGCCGCAGAGTTTTCCGGTTAAAGGTATTACCCTTTAATTTGCGTTTGTGGTAAAAAGTGGTATCCCGGTTGCCGGGGTGCTTGGCACAGGCAAGGCGGCCACGAGATACGTCGGGAAGGCGAAAAGACGGTGAAACTGGTTATCCCCACCAGTCAAAGGAAGAAGACTCTCCAGCGGGAGATCTCCTCTGTCGTTGGGAAAAGTGGTGAGATGGTCCAGCAGGGCTCCACCGGTGGTGTCGTCGTGGCAGGTCGGCTCAGCTTCTCCCTCGTCGGATTCTTAGGTCCTGTGGCGACTTCTGAAGTTCCATTCCCCAAAGCCCTGTTTTTTTGCAGAAAACCCCCATTCACTCAGCCTAGCTGTCACTCAAACATGCTAAGTGGTGAGCCAGCCGGCTCACCACTTGGGCCAATCAGGATGGAGTGCACTTGAGTTGCCTAGGCAACTCAGTCCAGGGTGCCTAAATCCCCTTCCACCCCTCCTAAGTACCCCAGACAGAGTGGCACCACTTTGGAGGGCTTCTGTGGAGAAGCCCGCCAAAAAGTGGAACAAAGGCTCGACTTGGGTTGGAGTCACAGAAGAGAACACAAACACCATTTTAGAACCGAGTTTTGACAAAAAACACCAACCGGAGAATTAATATTAATCAAATAAACCGGCGGTATGTTCGAGGCTATCGTAATTAAATAAATAAAGATAGTAGCCTCGAACAATGGGAAAATCCCATAGAGAAATATTTGCGGTTGAATATAAAAAGTAGTATCCCCTGCCACCAGCCAAAACTTGATCAGGGGGGACGGAGACGTGCCCCCTCGACTAACAGACCCCGGGGCAATCGATTTGCCGCAACCAGTACGTCCACAATATGATGGTTTGTACTGGCTCTGTTCAGAATTTAAGACTAGTAAAGTCAATGATGACTTTACAGACCCTGGGAGACAGTAGTCAGTCCCAGGGTATGGAGTCTATACTGGGTAGTCACTATGACACCCCTGTGTTACTGCACTGAGGGTGCTGTGTAACACACATCACAAAAACACATGGAGCCCTATGGAGTAAAAGACCCCATAGCCCATTAAACACATCTAGAGTCAAAGGAACACACTCAAATCATGTCCAAGAGTGAGGTTAAAAGAGTCTCACTCTTGGCAGGAGAAAAAAATAAACCCCAAAAATCCAGCAAAGCTGCTGGGGGACTCACTAGGTTAGGAAATTCAGCCTAAACAGAGAATTCTCCCTAACATCGTGAACCCACCTCAAGACTGCGCTGAATATATTGACTTAGTGGTCCAGTTAGATCACAGACTTCAGAACAGAAAGGCTGATCGAGCCAAGTTTGATAATCGGGTGTTGGTCAAAACCCATGCTAACCTCAAAGGAGCAGATGCTTCAGAACCCATGTAAATCAGAGGGGTTAAAGAACCCTTAACCCAGAAGGAAAGAGAAAGGAGACGGCAAATGCAATTGTGTCTATATTGTGGAACTTCTGGGCATTTTCTATGGGATTGCCCTGTAAAACCACCCAAGTAGGTGGTAGGAGCTGCTGATAAAAGCTATATGGAGTCAGACTCGGGAAACGACCACGCCCGACAAGCGTAGAGGTCCGCTTGCTGAGCTTGAAGATGGATACTCAGACCTCGCATTTCATCAAACCAATGGTCCTCGTAGATCCAGGGCAGCCATCGCGTATGCACGCAGTAAGGGCATACATTGATAGCGGGGCCATAGGAAACTATGTGGACTATGAATTGGCTTCCAGGGGTAATCTACCTCTCTGCCGAAAAACCACCTCAGATGTCATTACCACAGTCGGATGGAACTGAAATTGCCTCTGGGCCTGTAACTCATTCCACCACAGAGATGACACTATTGGGTCAGGATGGGCATCGAGAGACTATTGTGTTTGATCTAATCAAAGCCCCACAGTTCCAAATAATACTGGGGATACCTTGGTTGGAAACACATAATCCTTGTATTGATTGGTGAGAGAAGAGAATAACCTTCACGGATTATGCACAAACCTGTTACCCAAAGAAAAATCAGAATGCAGGCCTGGCCACAGTAACCAAAGCAGTCATGCAACTACCTCCAGAATACCAAGAATTCCAGGATGTCTTCCAAAAAGAACAGGCAAACACCTTACCTCCTCACAGATCGTACGATTGTCAAATTGATCTCATACCCAGTGCACAACCCCCTTGTAGCAGGATTTATGCCCTTACGGAACCTGAGAACCTTCACCTACGACAATACTTTGACCAGTACCTTGCCAATGGCTTTATTCGCCCATCCAAGTCCCCTGCATCTTCAGCTTTGTTCTTCGTGCCCAAAAAGGAAGGTGACCTCAGAACGTGCATTGACTACCGCGCATTGAACCAGATAACTGTTAAGAACCGAAACCCATTGCCTCTGATCCCTGAACTACTAGACCAAGTGAAGGATGCTTGTATATACACTAAATTAGATCTCCGAGGGGCATACCATCTGGTACGTGTAAAAGAGGGCGACGAATGGAAGACTGCTTTTCGCACTAAGTATGGGTTATTCAAATACCAGGTGATGCCTTTCGGGTTGTGCAATGCACCAGCAGCCTTCCAATACTTCATGAACGATGTCCTTCGTGAACTCATTGACGTTTGTGTTGTCGTATATATCAATGATATTCTAGTATACTACTCTTCAGAATCTGACCATGTGAAGCACATCCGAGCAGTCCTTGAGAAATTGCGCCAGCACAAACTATATGCAAAAGTAGAAAAATGTGTTTTTCATGCCACAGAAGTTCACTTCCTTGGGTTTATCCTGACCCCAAAGGGAGTCCGAATGGACTCACGAAAGGTGGACGCAATCCTTAAGTGGCCATCACCAAGTTCAGTTAAAGGAGTACAAAGCCTGCTCGGCTTTGCCAATTTCTACCACAGATTCATCCCAGATCTTTCACGTCGTACATCCCATCACAGCACTGTTGCGAAAAAATAAACGCTTTATGTGGACTGAAGAAGCTGAAAATGCCTTCCAAGAGCTGAAAGTGAAATTCACATCTGCACCTGTATTAAAGCACCCGCGCCCTGACCATGCCATGGGAGCTGTCCTGTCTCAAAAGGACCCTGAAACTGACCAGCTTCACCCAGTAGGATTTTGGTCCAGAAAGTTCTCGGCACCTGAGTTAAACCATGCGGTTACCGACAAGGAGTTATTAGCCATTAAATCCACCTTCAAGGCTTGGCGCGCTCTCTTCTCGGTGCCAGGCATACCATTACTGTGATCACCGATCACCGGAACTTACAATATTTAAAAACAGCCAAGGCCCATTCGTCAAGTCAACTCCGATGGGCATTGTTCTTTGCCGAGTTCGATTTCGTGATAACCTATCGACCAGGTTGTAAGAATGGTAAAGCAAACGCCTTATCCCGAATAGGGATGGGAGAGGCAGAAGTGAACCCAGAACCAGTACCTATAATTTCCGAACAAAGGATTCTTGGCATGACTACTCTACAGACACTAGAGGACATTCAGGTAAAGATCCAGCAACTCTTCGATCCTACAGCCCTGCAGGACTGGGTAAAGAAAGGCCCGGACTACTCTGTCACCAATGATCTGCCTTATTACCAAGGGCAGCTATTTCTGCCACACAAGGAACTACAAGAGCTAGTCATTTCCCGTTATCATGATACCCTAATGGAGGGGCACCCAGGTATTACAAAAACTGAAGCTAAAATTAAAAGACAATTCTGGTGGCCCACCTGGCGAAAGGATATTAAATCATTTGTGATGTCTTGTGGCATTTGTGCCCAAAACAAAAGTCAAAAGAAAAAACCAGCTGGACTCTTACAACCTTTAGACATTCCGCCTACTCCGTGGCACACCTTATCGTTAGACTTTATTACTGATCTACCTCCTTGTAATGGATTTAACACCATTCTAGTTATTGTGGATCTTTTTTCCAAGATGGCCCACTTTATTCCTTTAAAGGGATTACCTTCAGCCTCAATCCTGGCCAAAGAATTCCTCGAAAACATTGTTCGCATTCATGGATTTCCGTCTGTGTTGGTCTCTGACCGGGGCAGTCAATTCATTTCACATTTTTGGAAGAAATGTTGTCAATTGGCGCAAATCGACGTGAGATTATCGACCAGTCACCACCCCCAGACCGATGGTCAAATGGAGAGGACCAACCAGACTCTTGAACAATACCTGCGTTGTATGTTACATCAAACTGAGAGTAATTGGAAGGACATTCTTTGGATCGCAGAATATGCATACAATAATTCAGTACATTCTGGGACTGGACAAAACCCCTTTTATACCCTATATGGGTACCATCCTCGAACCTCAGACCTTGACTCACCCTAACACTTAGAAATGCCCGCAGTGGACCGTCTACACGCTACGATTACACAAGCCTTTAAGGAGGCAACTGCACATTTAAAACAAGCGAAGGAGAAATATAAGAAAGATGCTGATCGGCATAGAAGTGATACTCCACAGTACCAGATAGGGGATCAAGTATGGTTGGCCACAAAACACGTACCTCTAAAAGGAACGCAGACTTTTAACCCTAGATATTTGGGACCTTACTCTATTAAGGCCAATATAAACCCGGTGGCCGTCAAGTTGGACTTACCTGCTAATATGCAAATTCACCCCGTCTTTCATATGTCACTTTTGAAGCCAGTGCAACCAGGGACAAGACTAACCAGGCCACCAGACCCCATCCTTATAGACAGGGAACCCGAATTTGAGGTTAAAAACATCCTGGACTCCAAGATGGTGAAGTCAAAACTGTTTTATTTAATCGACTGGAAAGGTTACGGACCACAGGAAAGATCTTGGGAACCTAGTGACCACGTGCATGCACCTCGATTGGTGAAAAGATTCCACTGAAATTTCCCAGACAAACCAAAACCACGGGAAGAACGACTTTAGGAGGGGCCTTGGGGGGGAGTGCTGTCATGATGCCTACCCCAGGGGACCCAGACCAGGTCCAGCAACCCCGGAAGCAGGCATCAAGTTATTTTGGGCAAGCCCAAAAACCCCTGCTAGGGGCTGTTTGGGTGCGGTCCTGGCGCCTATGGTGCCAGGCTCATATGGAGAGTCAGTCCTGGTGCCATAGGCGCCAGGCTCATAGAGTAGAATTTACCTGATGCAGACCATGCTGCAAGAGCTCCAAGCCAAATGAGGCTTGGAAGGGACTATTTTACCTAGGGACTATTTTACTCGGGCGGGGAGGAATACTTACCTGGGACTACTTTGGGGGCTATTTAAACCACGCGTGAAGAGCAGCACACACTTCGTGTTATTCTGCATCCAGAAGCGTAACGTTCACCGTGCCTGCAAGTCAGCATCCAGTCTTCTGCCACGCCCGCCTCGCATTTGGAGCTCCTAGAAAAAGGGAGAAAGGAGGAGAAAAGGTTAGAACAAGAGCAATACCTTTGATCCTTACCTGAATTTCCGATCCATCGCGCCTTCGAGCTGGAAGAAAGAAGTTATTTCATGCGCGTTGCCTCGCCTGCTGCAGCGCTGCACTGATCTCACCAGCCTTCGTAGCATCTTCACATTCCACCGCATCCTCCTGCATGTTCCCGCGGCATTCGGCACCTAAAGAGTAGACAAGAACAGCAAGGTGAGCCAAGGGAATACACAGAGGAATATTAGTAACCCCCCCATAGACTTACCTGATTTTACCACCGGGGGTACTATTCCTCTTCACGGGTTGGCGCAACTTCCACTGCATCTTCGCCGAACCCCGGCCCCTAAGGGGAACAAAAGGTCAGTAAGGTGAAACAAAGGGACTATCAAGGGGAACCCTCCTCACCACATTAGACTTACCTGATTTTACCGCCGGAGGTATTATTCCCCGAGACTTCATACTTTCTCTCAGTGCCTGAATAAGGGAGAAAGCAACAGGTTACATATTGAAATTATTTATCGAACTGTGTTGGAAATACAAATCCTTACCAAAATATTACCGGTTGCCACTAGGAACTGTTCACTAGGGTCAAGCTGCAATCTGCAAGGAATCGGACAAGAGTGAAAGTCAGGCATTTGAACTCTTACAAACTACATACTTTTCGGAGTCAATATTGTTCTGGAACTCACCAATTCCTTCGAGCCAGTGAAGCAACTGGTTATCAACAATCCCCTGCGCTCAATGCAGGATGGAGAGCTCATCTTTTCAAACTATCAGGTGAGACTATAAGAGGGGACATCAAAGGTGATCCGTGGGGAGAACAGCGGGGGTGGAGGGATTTACACTCAACTCCACGGGTGGTTAATTCCCTTTCTCCATTTGCAGAAGAATATTCCTACGGGCCAAGTAAACGAAGCTAGGTGGGCCAGTCCAGTCCGTCATCTCGGTCCTATGCGTCACATTGGTGGAGAACGCAGCTGTCCAGTTCAGATCCATGCCTCTGTGGGATCCAGGTGAGCGTAACAGTATCAGTGATAGGGAGGCCTGGGTTGGTACCAAGATGTCCCTTTTGAGCTTCTTCCTGCCAGACCCAGTGAGAGAGATAGGATAGTCGATATAATAGCAGTTAGAGAAAATAGGGAAGACAGAGAGCAGATTAGAGCGTGCAGTGAGGAAAGTGGTGGGGCAGTGGAGCCCAAGCAGAGGGGGGTGGAGCCACACGCATGGAGCAGACAGGAGAGAGGTACACGGGGAGGCACAAACAGAGAGAGGAGCAGTTAGTATGCCACTGCAAAAGAAACAATGGCACCTATGAGGTCCTAACGAAGGTGGAAGGCAAACAACAGTGTCAAGGGACTTTAAAGAACCCACTGGTGATCGGAGGGCCCCTCACTGGGCAGAAGTGAAAGCAGAAAACACAGCATGAGTGTAAAACAGTAATAATCAAACAAAGCACAAACACAGCCACTGATAGTCTAAGGTAACCTAGAGTAAGGAAGTAAGGAAATACAGTAGTAACCCAACAAAGCACAAATCACAACCACTGTCAGTCCAAGGAAACCTAGAAGTGAAGGTAATTCAGGCAATGCAATGGATTGGCAATGCAGGTAATGCAGCGAAATGACAATACAGTAGAGAATACAATACAATGGAATGACAAGGGAAACCCCAATATCATGACAATACAAAACAGGTTGCTCGGTCGGGGAAGTAGGGGCAGGTTGCGCGTGAGCCAAGCTGGGACTGATCACTAGGCCAGGTGGGTGCAGAGCAGTTGCGAGGGGTAATGCAGCCATGGAAATCCTAAAATGCGAGGGAGCGCACTCTCCTAAGTAGCAGGGATTGCACATTGCCTAAATTGCGATGGAGAGCAATCACCCTAGGTAGTGTGGGATCAAACGTGGATTAAGTTGCAAGGGAGAGCAGGGGGCCTAAGTAGCGAGGGATCGCGTGCAGCCTAAGTTGCAAGGGAACGCACATGTCCTAAGTAGCGAGGAAACACATGTGACCTATGTTGCGATGGAGAGCATGTGGCCTAGATAGCGAGGGATTGTATGTGGCCTAAATTGTGATGGAATTGCATGTGGCTTAAGTAGCGAGGAATTACATGCAGCCTAAGTTGCAATGGTGCACACAAGGACTAAGAAGCAAGGGAGCTCACATGAGCAGGAGAGAAGGATGGGGCTTGTGGGAGCGAGGACCGGTTGCAGTGGGAACAAAGTGTGTGAAGGAGGGAGAGGGGTCACAAGGTCAGGGGGGTTGCGTGCAGTGTAGCAGTGCTAAATCTCCTGTTGATTGTATGTGGCCGCAGAAAGGAGGGTGAAGATGCCTGCACTCACAAACTGTGCCGCTACACCATTGCCAGCAAACACGTGCGTCGCTCCACACCATAGCCTTTGCCGCAGAGGGTCCAAATATTGGTTCTTAAAAGCTCAGAAACATGGATGTAGCATTGTGTGCTACGTTAAGTCAAGCAGTGTCTCCTATGCACCTGCATCGCGCAACACAGTGGCCTTGTCCTGCAAGGGCTTTGCCGCAGAGGGTCTGAACCTCGTTTCTTAAAGGCTCAGAAGCGTGGACATGGCGTTTGCCTGCAACGTGAGGTCAGGCAGCGCCTCCTGTGCACCTGCATCGCTCGAAACCATGGCCTTGTTCTGCAAGGGCTTTTTACATGGCTATCAATCTGGATTCTGAGCATCCAGAGGCACGGAAGCTGCTCACCTGAAGACATGTGAAGAACTGCTCACATCTCATGACTAAAACTCTCCAGCTGTTCTCATTCTACTTGAACTCTTCTTTGCATTTTATATGGTAAACCACTCCATCCTCATAAAAAGTTTCCATGATACCCTAGGTATCCTGGAGCGGGCAAAGGACTGGCTGACCCCCTTCCTCACTGACCATCACTCCCAGGTTATCTTGGGCTCTTTCTCCTCTCCCACAGCTATCACCACATGTGGGCCCCCCCGGGCTTCAATCTTTCTCCCTGTCTCTTTAACATCTATCTTGCTCTGCTTGCACACCAAATTTCCTCTTTCTCCCCTTACTTCCATTGTTATACAGAAGAAACCAAACTCTTCTTCAAATTTCCCTCTGATCTCTCCTTTCCTACTTCATCCTTCCTAACTACCTACCTTCCATCCAGTCCTGGTGTGCCTCCAATGATCTCTGCCTCAATACCAGCAAGACTGAGATCCTTCCCATCGGGACTCCCACTCCCTCTTTCTTCCCTTCACTCTGGCCTCCCTCTGGTACTCCCTAGGCTGGACTACTGTAACAGCCTCTTCCTTAATTTACCCTCTTCTTCTCTACATCCCCTCCAGCCCATCCAGAATAGGGCTGTGATACTTATATTTGGCCTCAAGCCCAGGGATTGCATTTCACCAGCCCTGAAATCTCTCCACTGACTCCCAGTTGTTGCAAGGATCAAATTTAAATCCTCTGCATCAACCACAAGGCTGACTGGGGCCAGGGACCAAACTATCTACAACTAGCTCTCACCAAATACTCTCCCTCCAGATCTTTACGCTCCTCTGGCACCAACTCTGCATGTCAAGCACGTCTCAAAACAGTGAGCTGGTGGCTAATATCTTAGCTCTGCTGGCTCCCTCCTCTGGAACAGCATCCCCCCTCCTCTCCAACATGATCCAGATCTCCTCAAATTCCAGAAGCACCTCAAGACTTTCATTTTCACCTCCTCCTTCTCCCTCCCTTGCTAATCACCACAGTCACTGAGTTTGACAACCAGGCCCTCCATGTATCCTTCTGGGTTCTGCCTGCCCCCCCCAATTGCCTCCAGCCTCCTCCCATTCCCACCACTTGCCTTTGGGCGCCCATTGGCCTGTGCCATCCCACAGGCCTGTACTTATTACTGGCAGTTGACCACTCTCACCAAACAATCTATGCCAGGCACTTAACAGCTGATGCAACTTACTTCCTAGCTCTTCCTCAGTGGAACTCCTAGCACTTAACTACAAACCCTTCTCTCTCTGCACTTGCACGCTCCGAATGCTCCCAAGGTCTAGCATGACCACCTCATTCTTTCTCTTCATTGTTATTATAATTGCCTTTCTTTCCCATGTTCCCTCCCGGCTGCCCTGTGGGTGCTTTGAAACACAATTTTCTTGATTGAAAAGCGCCTTACAAATGCACAGTAAATAAATAAAATAAATAAGTCCCATTCCTCGCCTGCACATTATGAAACTCCTTGCTGCCTATAATTTAGGCACTTCGTACCACACCATATCTAGATTGTGTTCATATTTCATTGGCCATTTTGACGTTTATCTTGTTGTGCCAGTGCAAATCTAAAATGTATCAGCTTAAACAGTGAAAGTGATACATATCCCATTTACATTAACTACGTTGGATACATATAAAATTGTGACTGCGCCAGATTTGCTGCTCCTCCAGTCACAAGTATGACATGCACAACGTGAACCCATCTTTCTCCTTGGGACCTTTCCCGACCACCCCAACATTTCTCCCTTTAGTTAATACTTTAACTAATAAATCAAATTCTTGTTTTTAAAAAATATCTTCTCAGGGAACTGCCTTAAAATCATCTCTCACATTGGTCCAAATATGGGCATACACCTCTGCTGAAAAAAAACAACTCGTCCCCCCATCATTTACGCAAAATACCTGCTGCTCCACGCAATCATCCCAACTTGGTGGAGGACACAGGACAACTTCAGTCTGACTATTCATGTGATATGAAATGGTAGTGGTTCTAGCTTTGGACAGGGTCACACACTTCACTGCAGCTTCTTGTGTTACCTGGGCAGAACAACATCACAAGAACATTTGGCAGGAACAAAAATTAAGAAGGAAAAAGACAAAGATTGGCACTGGAGTTTTTACAGTTCGGCTCAACTAAGTCGAACCAAGTCATTTGTGATTCCTTCCTCGTACTCCATGATCACTCTCAGCTTGCGCAAGGCAGCAATTGCTTGTTCAGGATGCCATTCTCCAAATCATTGCGGGAACGAGTGTGCAGCAGGCGTTCCCTATCTTCTGACAGACCCCTCCCTTCATAGCTGTTAGGGTATACCTGCTCTGCAAGGCTATGATCCTCTGGGCCCACAATTCTTCCTTGATGGTACTAAAAGCATATTGGGATGAATTCACAAAAAGCAGGAGTTTGTACCCGGAGACACTTCAGCTGAGCGAGAGAGGAAGATCGCAGATTTCTGGTAGGTTTGTAGGGTGGAACCAGGGCTTTAAGATATTCCGGGGCCTTGCCGTAAAGAGAATTGTACATTAACAGGCCCATGTTTAACTGAATACGCTCCTGTATTGGGAGCCAGTGAAGCTCTTTCCTAAAATTCGATATATATGAGACCTTCTATGGATGTTCAGGGCCATGCGGACTGCATCGTTCTGAATGATTTGCCGGGCCTGGATGTTAGATTCCGAGGCTCCACATAAAAAGGTGTTACAATAATCCAGCCTTGACAAAACAGTGGCTCCAGCGATGGTCACTGAATTATTTTCATTAAGATAGGGGTAGATGGTCCAGAGAAGCCTAAGATGATAATAACAGGTCCTATGAAGATTATGTACCTGGGAATCTGAGTTCAGAGAGGACTCCAGATAAACCTTTAAGGTTTTGACTTTTGAGTGGGTCATGATATTTTTACCTTGTATCAGAAAGTTTTCATATGAGGAGTACAATTTGGAATGAGCCTGGGGAGATCTGAATATGAGGAGCTTGGTTTTGTTGCCATAAAGACACAACTTGATGGAGTTATAGATGTTGTTTAGTATCAATGAGTCCTCGATGGTCAGCTGTGTGTCATCGGCATAGTTGGCAAAAAATACTCCCAGGTCTTCCAATAGTGGGGAGAAAGAGCGCACATAAAGAATGAAAAGAAGTGTTGAAATGGAGGCTCTGTGAAGGACACCGTACTTGATAGAGGAGACAGAGGAGGAAGCTGAACCCCATTGCATATTGGACTTGCGATTGGTCAGGAAGGACTGAACCCAATTCATAGCAACTGAAGAGCAAGGACCCTCATGCCATAGGCACAGGAGCAAACGCTTGTGGTCCACGAGGTGGAAAGCCGCAGACAGATCTCAGAATCCCGGCTTTCCCTTTCTCCACAATTTTCAGTATTTGGGATTGGAGATCCACGAGGGCGCTTTCAGTGCTGAAAGAAGGGTGAAACCCTGATTGTCAGCTGTGGAGGTTTGTGTTAAATTCAGTAAAGGCTTGCAATTGGGCCATAGCAACCTTCTTTTAGGAATCGGAGTAATGGTAACTTTCTTAAGTTCTGTGGGGACTTCATAGTCTCCAAATGAAGATGACAAATTGACTAAGGAAAGGTGCAAGAAGGTCTTTATGCTCCAAGATGAGTTTAGAGGGCAGAAGATTGAATAGACAGGTAGTCGGATGCATGGACGAGAGCATGGTAGTCATGTCTGCAACTGAGAAAGGGGAGAAAGAGAAACTAGGAGAAGACACACCTTCCTCTATCATGTGAGTTGGTTCTCCTGTAGAAGGGTCTAGGCCCTGGGCTAGTAAAATTGCGTCCCTGGTGATCGAGATTTTCTCCTTGAAGGTGAATGCTATTCCAGAGCAATCTAGGTCATTAGCTATAAAGGGAGATTCAGAGACTTCAACATTTCAATATGTCAAAGAGTTTTCCAGTTGAATTTGAAAACTGTTGTATTTGGGAATTTAATATATTTTTCTTTGTGTCTGCAATTGGGGATTTATAGGATTTGCCCCATTCTTTCCACTCCAGCAGGGTGGTATCAGAAGGATGTTTTATCCAAAGTCTTTCCAGCACTCGTAGTTTTCTTTTTCAAAACCTCTAACTCCGGTTTGAACCAGTTTTGGTGGCGCAAATTATCTCTGACTGATTTGGTTTTTACAGGGGCAATATTATCAAGCATTTTGGTGAAAGTATTGGTGAAGTTAGTTTTGCAAAGGTAGCGGGCGCCCCTCTCTCGAAAGAACAGACTTGATAACCTGGTCAGTGGTTATTAACCACTTGAGAGTACGCAGCCACTGCTTTTACTCACTGTGCCTTTCACAGATGGGAAATATCCATTTGCATATCAGTCTTTGTCCTGCCCAGGGGCAGTCCAGCACCGAAATGCAATGGCAATTCCAACCTGAAGGAGAGTACCACCAGCAACCCCATACACGTGTTTCACCCTTATTGGGGATCATCAGTGAGGTGAAGCTGATGCCTCTCTAAGCACAGTGAGAGGGAGACCACGTCTGGTTGCCCCCATGAGACCTAGGGTTACCAATCCCAGGTTCCTTGAAAAATAGTTTTGCAAAGGTAGCGGGCGCCCCTCTCTCGAAAGAACAGACTTGATAACCTGGTCAGTGGTTATTAACCACTTGAGAGTTCGCAGCCACTGCTTTTACTCACTGTGCCTTTCACAGATGGGAAATATCCATTTGCATATCAGTCTTTGTCCTGCCCAGGGGCAGTCCAGCACCGAAATGCAATGGCAATACCAACCTTAACGAGAGTACCACCAGCAACCCCATACACGTGTTTCACCCTTGTTGGGGATCATCAGTGAGGTGAAGCTGATGCCTCTCTAAGCACAGTGAGAGGGAGACCACGTCTGGTTGCCCCCAGGAGACCTAGGGTTACCAATCCCAGGTTCCTTGAAAAATAGTTTTGCAAAGGTAGCGGGCGCCCCTCTCTCGAAAGAACAGACTTGATAACCTGGTCAGTGGTTATTAACCACTTGTGAGTTCGCAGCCACTGCTTTTACTCACTGTGCCTTTCACAGATGGGAAATATCCATTAGCATATCAGTCTTTGTCCTGCCCAGGGGCAGTCCAGCACCGAAATGCAATGGCAATTCCAACCTGAACGAGAGTACCACCAGCAACCCCATACACGTGTTTCACCCTTGTTGGGGATCATCAGTGAGTTGAAGCTGATGCCTCTCTAAGCACAGTGAGAGGGAGACCACGTCTGGTTGCCCCCAGGAGACCTAGGGTTACCAATCCCAGGTTCCTTGAAAAATAGTTTTGCAAAGGTAGCGGGCGCCCCTCTCTCGAAAGAACAGACTTGATAACCTGGTCAGTGGTTAATAACCACTTGAGAGTTCACAGCCACTGCTTTTACTCACTGTGCCTTTCACAGATGGGAAATATCCATTTGCATATCAGTCTTTGTCCTGCCCAGGCAGTCCAGCACCAAAATGCAATGGCAATTCCAACCTGAACGAGAGTACCACCAGCAACCCCATACACGTGTTTCACCCTTGTTGGGGATCATCAGTGAGGTGAGGCTGATGCCTCTCTAAGCACAGTGAGAGGGAGACCACGTCTGGTTGCCCCCAGGAGACCTAGGGTTACCAATCCCTGGTTCCTTGAAAAATAGTTTTGCAAAGGTAGCGGGCGCCCCTCTCTCGAAAGAACAGACTTGATAACCTGGTCATTGGTTAATAACCACTTGAGAGTTCGCAGCCACTGCTTTTACTCACTGTGCCTTTCACAGATGGGAAATATCCATTTGCATATCAGTCTTTGTCCTGCCCAGGGGCAGTCCAGCACCGAAATGCAATGGCAATTCCAACCTGAACGAGAGTACCACCAGCAACCCCATATATGTGTTTCACCCTTGTTGGGGATCATCAGTGAGGTGAAGCTGATGCCTCTCTAAGCACAGTGAGAGGGAGACCACGTCTGGTTGCCCCCATGAGACCTAGGGTTACCAATCCCAGGTTCCTTGAAAAATAGTTTTGCAAAGGTAGCGGGCGCCCCTCTCTCGAAAGAACAGACTTGATAACCTGGTCAGTGGTTATTAACCACTTGAGAGTTCGCAGCCACTGCTTTTACTCACTGTGCCTTTCACAGATGGGAAATATCCATTTGCATATCAGTCTTTGTCCTACCCAGGGGCAGTCCAGCACCGAAATGCAATGGCAATTCCAACCTGAACGAGAGTACCACCAGCAACCCCATACACGTGTTTCATTCTTGTTGGGGATCATCAGTGAGTTGAAGCTGATGCCTCTCTAAGCACAGTGAGAGGGAGACCACGTCTGGTTGCCCCCAGGAGACCTAGGGTTACCAATCCCAGGTTCCTTGAAAAATAGTTTTGCAAAGGTAGCGGGCGCCCCTCTCTCGAAAGAACAGACTTGATAACCTGGTCAGTGGTTAATAACCACTTGAGAGTTCACAGCCACTGCTTTTACTCAATGTGCCTTTCACAGATGGGAAATATTCATTTGCATATCAGTCTTTGTCCTGCCCAGGGGCAGTTCAGCACCAAAATGCAATGGCAATTCCAACCTGAACGAGAGTACCACCAGCAACCCCATACACGTGTTTCACCCTTGTTGGGGATCATCAGTGAGGTGAAGCTGATGCCTCTCTAAGCACAGTGAGAGGGAGACCACGTCTGGTTGCCCCCAGGAGACATAGGGTTACCAATCCCAGGTTCCTTGAAAAATAGTTTTGCAAAGGTAGCGGGCGCCCCTCTCTCGAAAGAACAGACTTGATAACCTGGTCAGTGGTTATTAACCACTTGAGAGTTCGCAGCCACTGCTTTTACTCACTGTGCCTTTCACAGATGGGAAATATCCATTTGCATATCAGTCTTTGTCCTGCCCAGGCGCAGTCCAGCACCGAAATGCAATGGCAATTCCAACCTGAACAAGAGTACCACCAGCAACCCCATACACGTGTTTCACCCTTGTTGGGGATCATTAGTGAGGTGAAGCTGATGCCTCTCTAAGCACAGTGAGAGGGAGACCACGTCTGGTTGCCCCCAGGAGACCTAGGGTTACCAATTCCAGGTTCCTTGAAAAATAGTTTTGCAAAGGTAGCGGGCGCCCCTCTCTCGAAAGAACAGACTTGATAACCTGGTCAGTGGTTATTAACCACTTGAGAGTTCGCAGGCACTGCTTTTACTCACTGTGCCTTTCACAGATGGGAAATAGCCATTTGCATATCAGTCTTTGTCCTGCCCAGGGGCAGTCCAGCACCGAAATGCAATGGCAATTCCAACCTGAACGAGAGTACCACCAGCAACAACCCCATACACGTGTTTCACCCTTGTTGGGGATGATCAGTGAGGTGAAGCTGATGCCTCTCTAAGCACAGTGAGAGGGAGACCACGTCTGGTTGCCCCCAGGAGACCTAGGGTTACCAATCCCAGGTTCCTTGAAAAATAGTTTTGCAAAGGTAGCGGGCGCCCCTCTCTCGAAAAAACAGACTTGATAACCTGGTCAGTGGTTATTAACCACTTGAGAGTTCGCAGCCACTGCTTTTACTCACTGTGCCTTTCACAGATGGGAAATATCCATTTGCATATCAGTCTTTGTCCTGCCCAGGGGCAGTCCAGCACCGAAATGCAATGGCAATTCCAACCTGAACGAGAGTACCACCAGCAACCCCATACACGTGTTTCACCCTTGTTGGGGATCATCAGTGAGGTGAAGCTGATGCCTCTCTAAGCACAGTGAGAGGGAGACCACGTCTGGTTGCCCCCAGGAGACCTAGGGTTACCAATTCCAGGTTCCTTGAAAAATAGTTTTGCAAAGGTAGCGGGCGCCCCTCTCTCGAAAGAACAGACTTGATAACCTGGTCAGTGGTTATTAACCACTTGAGAGTTCGCAGCCACTGCTTTTACTCACTGTGCCTTTCACAGATGGGAAATATACATTTGCATATCAGTCTTTGTCCTGCCCAGGGGCAGTCCAGCACCGAAATGCAATGGCAATTGCAACCTGAACGAGAGTACCACCAGCAACCCCATACACGTGTTTCACCCTTGTTGGGGATCATCAGTGAGGTGACACCAATCTGTCCACATGATCAGCCGGTGATGAGATGAACATAGTAGACTATAAACAGAGCTGAAGATCTAAGGGGCTCACCTTTTTAAAGTTCCACCCGATCACAGGTTTCAAGGTATTGGTAGGCTTGGGCAAGGGAACCGGGAGATACAGGGTGAAACTGATGGCAGAATGATCTGACCAAATGCAAGGGATGGTAACATTGTCAGATTTAAGTTTCCTGGTCACAATCCAATCCAGAGTATGTTGGTTAGCCGTAGTTGGATCTGAGTTAATGACTTCATGATCACTAGCTTCTAGATCAACTGCCTCTTTATCGCGTTGGTCGCCTCTCCAACGGTTAAGATCCCCCAAGAATAAGGTTGCAGAATTTGGGCTAATTAGACTATTAAGCAATGCAGTGATCTCTTCATTAAAATCAGGCATGGAAAGGGGGGCGATAGGTAAGAATTATATTAACACAATTCTAAGGGGAGGGGTCATTTTGAGGTGTAGAATTTCACAACCAGTGCAGGAAATAACAGCTGGAAAAAAGCAAAGGTTAGATTTGGCAATAATGGTCACCCCACCCCCTCACCCCTCATGACGATCAGCACTGTAGAATGTGTAACCCGGAGGAGAGGCCAAGGAAATGGAAGGATCGCTTGTTTCTTGGATACAGGTCTCCATTACACAAAGTTTGTCAACATTGCTATTGAAACTGAAGTCCTGCAAATCCTGCACATGCTTTACTAATGAGCGGGTTTTGAGCAGGGTCATTTTGAGTAGGCTTATCTTAGCCTCTGAGCGTGGAGGTTTTGGAAGACTATTGGCCTGAGAGATGGACGGGGGTAGTGGGGAAACCAAACTAATAGGAACGGGGAAATCTGAATAGAGAGTCGAGCCTGCTGGGGTTACAGCCATTACCGGCATATTCAGAGTCTCCCAGCAGGATGTAGGACTGGACTCCTCGTCTGTAAGGAGAGCGGCTAATGGGCTTCCTGCAAATCCTTCCCCCTCTAAGTTTACGGAGGGGCTGTAAAGAATGGTGCATTTGAGCCTATCTCTGAGGGCCAGTCCATTGAGGCAGAGTGCCACCAATGCTATGGGTATATTCCTAGGGAAGCCGATATATCAAATGAAGCGTAAGTTCCAGATGTAATAGGTTTGGGGTGAGCTTGCCACAAAGAGGAACGCCTCACCACTGAGTCACGTCAGGGACTAGCAAAGACCGGCTAGTGGCTGAAGTGCCGGTGATGAAGCGCCTGATGTCTCAGTAAATAGAGCCCTGGGCGACCTGGTTAAAGTAGTTTAAAGTGTATCTCAGATGCTATCACATTCATCAAGTAACCCGTACAGTGGGATTACAAAAACAAATATATTGTTACTATAATGAGAGTGCTTTTCTCTGTGCCAGAAAATTCAAAGCTGATTGAAAAAAACACGGCAGCACCGTGAGAAGAACTCACTCGCTGGTAACAGCTGAGTAGTAAAGCAAACAGAATCACACTTTCAATTTACGTCACGTAGTCTAAATGAAGCAAAAATACACAATGCATGCAATCACAATCACAAAGCAATGCCAGTGAGCACTAAGCAATCAGCAAACTATGATGAGATGAGATGGGGGATGAGGGAGCAAATGCAGCAAAATACTTCATATCTCTCTCTTCCAACTCTCCTCATATGGCCATACCGTACATTATCTGCTGCAAAACCATGTGTCTCTACTATTGGGTCTAAATTGACAATGTCCTCACTGTCCAGAAAATCAGCATCAGCATTTCTTTGTGACCTCAATTATATCATCATATTCTACTGTTTGCCATCTCTGAACATAATGACAAAAGACATATAAACAAGTGTTTTAATATACATTATGAATCCAAGGTTTTTTTCTTCTTCTTGAAAACATTTAAATTCCTGATGTTCATTTGCAACCTCCCTTTTCCACTGTAATGAGCTGTGAATCCTTAGGATATACTTGGCTTTGAGCCTGCTCCTGTGCCGCTGGAGGGGCACCAATATCCCTGTGTACGTTGCTAATTTAGACCCAGCTCTTGCTGCCCTCCACCTTCACAGCAGTCAGAGTTGACAAAATCACATGGTGCGGCCACTAGAAATTCTGCTCATTCCAGCGTTGCACAAATGTACAGATACAAATCTGGTACCATGGGAACAATATTTTCTCGTACAGATTTTTGGATTACTTGCTGCTACCTCCTATAGGCTGTTTGTGAGAAGACAGAATCTGCAAAGATATAATTCTGACAATTTTGGTTACGGCCCTAAGGTACTTCCTTAGCTCCTCACCCAGACCTCTGCTGTTTTATGTGCATCTGATGCTGTGCATGCAGGTAAGAGTAGTGTGTGTAATCTATGCCCCATCACAATCTTGTAAGAGTTCAGATGGTGCTCTTTCCCTGGCTGATTTCAAATAAAACAACATTAAAGGTAGACAGTTTAACCATGGTTTATTTAAATCACTACATATTTTTTCCATCCAGACCTTAACCCATTTAACCATTCCACAACTCTGTTGGCCTGTGGGTGGTATACTGAACACAACCTGTGCCTGATTCCCAGGAGCAAAGTGTTTTCTGAGAACAAGGTATTAAAAAATTGGTTTCCATTGTCGGACTTCAAGACCTCACAAATTCCTCACCGTGGAAATATCTAACCCACCAATATCTATACTTAGCATCAGGGTGTGCACATGTACCAACCTCAAGCTACCAGGAGAATGGGTAAACTATGACTATATGGTACCTGTAATTGTTACATCTCATAAGCATATTGACATGATCTATATGGAGTTCCCAAAATGGCTCAGTGGGCCTAGGCAAAACTTCCCTTACTGACGTTGTGGTGTTTCCAGGATTGAATTCCTACAAACGATGCAGTTTCCCACAAATCTACTTACCTGTTCTTGGAGGGTATAAACCATTCCTCCGGGAGCTCTGCTGCAATTTGTCATTAAGAAGTATGTGACATGTAATGTTGCTGCTCTAGAGCCACAAGAAGCAGTTCTACAGGCAATACTACCTACCCCGTCAACTCCTGTCTCCACAGCAAATCCATAGACGAGATGGCACATCCTCTCTTTAACCATAGCTCCTGTTCCTCTTTAGGTACTTTTCCTTGCATTTCTATTATTTGAAGCAACAAGACTGCAGTGTATGGAGATGGTAACTGTACCTGCCGGGACATGGTTTCCATTTTCTGGAAATATGTAATTGGCAAATATGCAGTTTCTTTCTCCACCCTGTCTGTGGCATCATTTCCAAGTGCTACTGAGTTAGTACGATTAGTGAGTCCAGCACACTTTATGATTCCTACCTCTGTGGATAGGGTTAATGCTTTGATTAGTCTGGATAGCAGCAGAGCATGTTGAACAGGGGTCCTGTCAGATCTCCTAAACCCTCTTCTCTGCCATCTTGATAAATCTGAATGCACAGTGGTGTTTACATATGCAAAGTCAGAATAAATAGTGACCACCTTCCCCTTACACATGTCTAGTGCCTGTATAAGTGCCACTAGTTCTTCTGCTTGTACAGAGTAAAGCAAAGGAAACCACTTCTTCAGTCTGACCTGGTATTTCATATCCACAAGGCCCACAATGGCAGTACCTGTATGCCTCTCACCAGTGCCCTGATAGTCGAGGACCCATCAACAAAAAGTACCTCACCTCCCTCCAAAGAATCCTCCTTGACACGTATCCTCTCTTTCTCGTCTCCCTCATTTGTTGTGCAATCGTGGACAATTTCATCGGGTTTCACTGGTTCAGCTACAAATGTCACAGAATTGACTAGGTGAAACTGTATGGGATTTCTGGGTGCATTCGATAGACTAACCTCATACACTGAAACTCTTTGGGTCATCAAAGTCAATTTGGATTTCTCCAAGATTTCAAAGATCTCATGCTCCACATACAATGTCACTGGGCAACCCATGGTAATAGTTGAAGACTTTTGAATTGGAAAAGCTGTTGCCACTAAAGCTTGCTTACAACACAACTGTCCCTGCATCACTGTGTCTAAGAGTTCACTATAGTACGCTGAAGGTTTATGGATTAGCAATGTTTTCCATGACCAGGACCACTGTAATTAACTGCCTGTTCGAGTGAGAAAACAAATCAAATGGTTTCTTGTAATTTGGGGTCACCAAGACTGGAACATTACTCATCGTAGCTTTGAGTTCCCAAAACCAAGTCATCATTTCTTCAGACCTTCACCTTCTCTGCTTCCTTAAGTCCCTGCAGTAAGGGCCTCAAGTAACTAGAGTAGTCAAAAATCCAAGATCTACAATGTTTACAGATCCCCAAAAACTGCTGTGTTCGTCTCACTGTGACCGGTTGAGGCATATTTGGATGTGCAGTGGCTCTCTTTGGCATTACCTTCCTTCCTGCGGGTGATTTCACTGGCCCCAAATGTACTTCTTCTGTCTGCCAGAAGTGCAATTATGATCTTCCGCTTTGTACCCTTTACCCGCAAGCAGGGTGAGGACGTTATTGAATCTCCTCAATGCTGCTCTTCTGAAGTGCTAGAGACTAGCAAGTTATTCACATACTGGATTACTAGACTCATGTAAATTTCCAAAATCCATTTCAACAACCTTGTTGAAAACACTCGCAGATTCCCAGTATCCCTGGTGCAACCTTGTGTTCTTGAATCTCTGACCACAATACATAAAAATTGTGAGGTACTCAGAATCGGGATGTAAGGGGACAGAAAAAAATGCATTCTTCAAATCCATCACAGTGAAGTGGGCTGAACCAGTGGCGATATAAAGAGAATGGTAGCAGGATTTGGTACCACCAGGAATTTCACCTCAACAATTTTATTGAGGGTGCACAAATCCTAGCCCATCCTCCAACTGGACCCTTTTGCTTTCTTCACAGGGTAGATGGTCGTGTTACATGGGGACACAGAAGGTTGTATTATGCCTTCCTCCAACAATGCCATAATAGTCTCATAAATTCCCTTGTCTGCCTCTTTAGACATGGGGGGTCATTACGACCCAGGCGGTAAGTACACCAACTTTACCACCATGGTGTAAACTATGTTTACACCATGGTGGATGGCGGATTTACCGCCCCATTCCAAGGTGAGTGGGGCGGTAAATCCCCATTTCCCATTTACCCTTCCCCATTCCCATTTTTACCCCATAGGGCATAATGGGAGTGGGGAAGGCGCTAATTACGGCACCGTAAATTACGGTGCCGTAATTAGCACCAAGGCGGTTTAGCGCCATGGATTTTAACGGCTGCTAAAAGCAGCAGTTAAAATTGGAATCAGGCGTTAAGGGTTAACGACGGCGTTAACCCTTAACGCCTGAGTTGTAATGAGGGCCATGGTGTACTGCTTAACCTGTTGTAATATTGCACCAGGTATCAATTTTATCTGCACTTCTCCAACACTGCTCCAACACTCTTTAATAGTTTGTGAGGGGCTGGAAATGTGAGGAAGACAACTTTGTGAAGATTTTTCAAAAGATGCCATTTTATTAACTCAAAAGGTTGGTTAATTGCCACACTCATCATACCCTGACACATTCAAACAAAGGATCTTAGTACAAATAACAGGTGCAATAGTTCTATCAAGACACACTGAGGTAACTGTAGTATTGTCCTCCTAAATGTCCCCTGCAGAATATTAAGCCAATGATAGTTAATTATCCACAGAGCTTCCAGGCTGTAAGTTATTGCAGGACAAACACTCTGCTTATGAAGCTGTATTATTCCCTGATAACTGTAGCCTGCAGTAGTGCCAGCACATTTCTTGATATGGGCCATCTGTAACCTAGCCTTATGGCTCTTCTCAGCAAATAACTCTAATGCCCTAAAAATGTACATTCATATACAAGCTCCACATCACCTTCCAGAAGTTGCAAAGATGATTTCCAACTTATCTTGCTGTTATAGCACATCTACCTTGTCTTAGTCACATTCAAGGCCAGATTGTTGTCCTGGGCATACCCACACAATTTGATAGCCATCCTATGCAGTCGTATATAAGTGTGATCCAATAAAACAATATTGTCTGCATAGGGCAGCCATTCTACATGACCACTGGTAAATTTGCCTTTAATACATCTTGAAGACCAAAGCACTGAGCAGTTAGACTGTATTTCATGAACACTGAAATGGCAAAGGACAACTCTTTTAATTCATATGGTGGGAGTCTTATGTTTGAGAGATGTGTCTTCTGTGGCAAAATCTATTCATCCTCCTGTGTGTGAATGGGCGATTTTCTTTCACTAATGGTGATTTTTTTTCTTTTAGAAATTAAGTGTCCTCTTTCATTATTTTTATATTACTAATGATGTTTTGAAGCATGTATTTTATTTGTTGCAACATTTGCCCATTTTGTTGATTTCACTGATGTTTTCTTTTGGACGAACAATGCTATCTTACTTGAACAAATTCTTAATCTTTTAAAAGCAAAGTGAGAAAAACAGCATCATAATAGTTAAATAAGTAGTTAGAAACACATGGTGGAGGAAGAGAGAAGGGAAAATAGGACACAGTCTCAAAAGAGGAGTAGGAGGGTCTCATTCAGACCGACCTGTGTCCTAACAGTGTAATTGCCAATGGAGTCTGGGCATGATGAACTTTTATGCGATCAGTGGCTGTGGCATCAGAGCTCGGACAGATTAGTGGTTGGATGGGGTGGGACACCGGATGCGCGGTGGAGAGTGGGAAGTGACGGGGAGGAAGGGGAGGTCAGTAAGGAGTATGGCACAGGGAATTAAAGACATGTCTAAGGTGCCGAGTCTTAATTGTGTGGTGCATCATGGCCTAATGAATCTGGGCAAGTCGCCAGGACTAAGGACATGACATTGGTTGACTTCCTGGTTGCCGCTCTTTTCCCCCACTTAGCAGGAAGGTGGAGAGCATGTGCAAGTGGATTTTGGTCACCTGGCCTAAGCCCCACCCCTGGTGCCTTCCTGGTTGCCGCTCTTTTCCCCCACTTAGCAAGCCCCGCCCACCTGGTGCCTTCCTGGTTACTGCTCTTTTTCTTTACGTAAGGAGCCCCCCAGCCTCTTTTCCTTTGCAGATGGGCAGCAGCTGCAAGTGGAAGTTGGTCACCTGGAAAAAGCCCTGCCCACCTGGTGCCTTCCTGGTTGCAGCTCTTTTCCCCCACTTAGCAAGCCCCGCTCACCTGGTGCCTTCCTGCTTGCCGCTCTTTTTCCCTACTTAAGGAGCCCTACAGCCTCTTTTCCTTTGCAGACGGGGAGCAGGTGCAAGTGGATCTTGGTCACCTGGCCTATGCCACACCCACCTGGTGCCTTCCGGTTTCTGCTCTTTTCCCTCACTTAGCAAGCCCCTCCCACCTGGTGCCTTCCTGGTTGCAGCTCTCTTTCCCTACTTAAGGAGCCCTCCAGCCTCTTTTCCTATGCACATGGGGAGCAGGTGCAAGCGGATCTTGGTCACCTGGCCTAAAGCCCCGCCCACCCCCCACCTTCCTGGTTGCTGCTAATTTCCCCCACTTAGCAAGCCCCGCCTACCTGCTGTCTTCCTGTTTGCTGATCTTTTTCCCTACTTAAGGAGCCCTTCAGCCACTTTTCCTTTGCAGATAGGGAGCAGGTGCAAGTGGATCTTGGACAGCTGACCTAAGCCCCAACCACCTGGTGCCTTCTTGGTTGCCGCGCTTTTCCCCCACTTAGCAAGCCCCACCCACCTGGTGCCTTCCTGGTTGCTGCTCTTTTTCCCTACTTAAGAAGCCCTTCAGCCCCTTTTCCTTTGCAGATGTGGAGCATGTGCAAGCGGATTTTGGTCACCTGGCCTAAGCCCCACCCACCTGGTGCCTTCCTGGTTGCCGCTCTTTTCCCCCACCTAGCAAGCCCCACCCACCTGGTGCCTTCCCGGTTGCAGTTCTTTTTCCCTACTAAAGGAGCGCTCCTGCCTCTTTTCCTTTGCAGATTGGAGCAGGTGCAATTGGATCTTGGTCACCTGGCCTAATGCTTCCATTACAGAATTTTGCATACAGTGAAACATAAGTACCTACGAATGCTTCCCTTACTGTATAGTTGTCCTATTAAACACAAAACATAAAGAGACCACAATGCATATAAGTAGAAGCATATACAGGGAACGTAAAGTAAGCAAACAAAACTGCAGTATTTCCAGAAAGTGTTCATAACCAAACTATTTAACTTCATGCACAGAAAAGATTCTTGTGTTTCAGGATTCCTTCTTCTCCTATGTATATGTATCATATGTTGTAACTGTAACCTAAGGAAGTATTGTAAGAACATATGAGAAGGGTAAGGACTACCTATCTAGTACTTTTTATTTTTTTTAAATTCCTGACTGACAGTGAAGAAAGCCACCAGGCTTAGATATGTCAGAGACCAAAAAAGAGGGAGCTAGACATGTGATGTCATCAGTGATGTCATCAATGACATTTGTGATGTCATCTTTGATGTCCTGAGTGTTAGTCTTAGCAGTGACGGTGGTGGCGCGAGTTATGGTTGCTTAGCTTCTGTGTGGGAGCGAGGGGCCATCAGGCCCCTCGCTTCCTTTACTTCTTAGTACAAAACTCTTATGCGATATCGACTTCGGTTAACATTCGCCTAGATGGGACCACTGTGCAGGACACAGGGCATCAATTTGTGTGCCCCCTTTCGACTCCATCTTGGTCACTAGGCCTCACTGCGATAGTACAAAACGCTTCTCTTCACTTTCTCGCAACGGCCAGACGCACAGGGCACATGGCCCCCACCATCGTTCCCACTCTGACTGGAAAACTCAGCGGCTCCATTCTCACGCTGAAGCCGGACGTGCTTGCAACAAATAATAAATGTAACACATCACTCTTGCTCTGAGATCACTGTCCTGCATGTGAACCAGCATGAGCTAAGCACATAGCTCGTCCATCTCCACAAACGTGTCTTTGCCCCCGCACCCTCGCCAGTGGAAACTTACTGCCATTGTGACCCTGTGCCCCTGCAAGGTATTCCTTTCATGTGCCAGATTGCTGACCAAGCCATGATGCCCACCCAACAGATCCCCAACTAACATTAGACCCCTGCTACAGTATATCGTTGTCTACCACTAACAAATGTCATATACCAGAGACATGATCTTTTCAACAAGCTACAAACCCCCCTGAACCTACCCCTCGCACTTTACATGACAGCTTAAACCATGAACTGCAGCACTAACTCCACAGACACTCCCCCACCATGTTCCACGAAGAGCTAACAGAGCTCAACAGGGAAGAGGCCGGGGTCCGACCACGAAGCTAGGAGCCCAATAACTCAGAGTAAAAGGACAGTCAAGTTACCACTGTTATTTGTTTACTTGTTTTATTGTTTAAAGTTATCCATGCCCAATATGGCATAAGAGATTTGCAATACAAGTTCTGACCTACGTCATGAATGTAATGATTCTATGTTCAAAAGTAAATGCCAATAAAAACATTTAAAAATAAATACCAGAGATTCTTATGAATGCAGACCTTAACTTCAACCGGTGTTATTATGGTGGTCAAGACC
The DNA here is from genome assembly GCF_040938575.1 of Ambystoma mexicanum. Lineage (NCBI taxonomy): Eukaryota > Metazoa > Chordata > Amphibia > Caudata > Ambystomatidae > Ambystoma > Ambystoma mexicanum. The sequence continues at coordinate 593,380,468 of NC_090937.1, read as the reverse complement.
CTTAACCTAAAGCCTTTATAATCCAATGTAATTGATAGTATAGATATACGTGTGACTTTTACAGAGACATGATGAATTATTCAAACACTACAAACGATTGTTATTTGGGCCATGTATTTTCAGAATATATTATGTTAGTTTAGATAATGACCACCCTGCTTCACAGCGACCTGACCTTCACCCATTCGGAGCACAGTTGCCTGACGTCCACTCTCCCGCCAACCAAGCAGCCAACCCGGAGGAAGAGATGCCACCCACACCTTGGGCACCATATGGACTGTCCAATCCGGGACCAACGTAGTATCTTATGTTAGTTGCGTCATTTGTCCTATAAAATGTATTGTAACATTCATTTTGGTCAGAGCGCTCTCAGAGGCAACAGAGATTTTTGAATGCCATTTACTTATATAAACCTTGCCTCGCAGCCTGCTCTCTTTCCCTCATTCCCTGTCAGGGGTGTGTCAGTTTTATTCCTTTGCATGAGAAAGACGGGGAGGGCACAAACATTTACCATAACTGGCGAATTTCAGTGGTTTTTCGGTTTTACTTGGAACCATAACGTCCATTTAACAATGGTTTTTTGTTACTGAATTTCACAGGTTTTTAGTAGTGCAACTTAACCATAACAACGTCCCTTTAACAAAGTTTTTTTTACTGAATATATGTATATATATATATATATATATATATGTATATATATATATATAAACACACAAGCCCCAGCGCGGTTGTAACACTGCAAAAAACCACCCAGCGGGCATGTGTAGAAAATACTCCAGCACACAAGACCTAGCTATTTAAAATATCATATTCATTGGTACTTAATACAGCACATTACAAAACGCAGAGGTGAAATCATTCGCCTCTGTGACAGCTATAAGGTTGAACAAAACACTCACCCCACGGGTGGAAGATGGTCACGCGTTCCGCCTGAATGCTAAGGCTTCCTCAGACCTTTAAAATCCAAATGCGGCTTGCACATCATAGAATTTAAAAAGAAAAGCAGTTACAGAGCATCCCCATTCGTGTCACATCACGTGCAAACACGGTCATGTGACTGCTGCAAGGAAACAATGGTGAAATCTATCACCTAAGATGACCTCCATATTGGAATGGTCAAAGTCCTATAGATAAGGTAAGTATGATGGAAATTAGCGTAAAAGCTACGCGTAAGGAATTCACTTATGTTAACTACCGCATTGTGAACTACACCATGGAGACGCTCTAAACTGCTTATTTAAAGTGTTATTGTCAAATTACAATTGATGTGTAACAAGTGAGCACAAGTGTGCCTGTTCATAATTGGATGACTGCAACTAGCTAGGATAGCCGCTCTCAGACATATGACCCCACATAGGGTCAGTGTTTGCAAGCCAGGGATTATGCGCATAGCGGCCGCAGCCAAATCGTCAAAAGGCAAGTGCCCTGTTATTCGGGAGTGTGCCTATAATAGGCATTATTCTTACAGGCAGGTGCCCTAATGCTTAGTAGATGCACAAGTGAACCCAGAGTCTGGAGGGAGAGTAAAATTGTTTCATCATATAGCTCCTCCCAGTGTGCAAATGGCAGTTCCTAAATCAATGACAATAAATACACAGAAATAGGTTCCATTACACCACTATAATGTCCATTGTGCAAATAGCAATTCCTATGTCAATGATAAAGTGCAAGAGAAAAGCAGCCTTATTAAATAAATCAATCAACAGCTCAGTACATCGCAATGTGGAGATGTGTAACTTACACTTCTCCCAATGTGCAAATAGCAATTCCTATGTCAATTATTGAGTACAGTTCAAACTAGTATAAAGTGATGGCCTAAAGGTCATCCCGTGTTTCAAATGTCCAGCTGTTACTCCCTTGTGCAAATTGCAGTTCCTATGTCAATGATAAAGAGCAAAAAGGATAGCAGCCTCATTAGATATGTCATTCAGCTTATCGATACATAGCAGTATGGAGATGTTTAACTCTCACATCTCCCAATGTGCAAATAGCAATTCCTATGTCAATAGTAAAGTGCAATTCATACAGATATAAATATAGCGTAATTGCCTAAGGCTCATCCTGTATTTCCAGTTTACCCCTAACCAAGTGTGCAGATGGCAAGTTTAGATTTCAACACATATCTAAAAACAAGGTTGTATACAACACTCATATTATCATATATTTTTTGAAAAGCTCATGTTTGCAAAAACACATAAAGTTCTGCATCTATGTTCAATCCTTTCGGTCTCAAGGTGTCAAACTTACAAATGAGTGTTGCTTCTAATTGCCTCAATTTCAATTCTCGGTTGCCTAATCTTTTGCTGGGTGGTATGTAGGCCAGCCCCATGAAGGATAGAAATTTCACATCGCCATTATGCTTTTCTTAAAAGTGGCTAGTGAGAGGGTATGTTAAATCTCCATTTTTGATGGCTCTGTAGTGTTGGAGAATCCGCATCTTTAAAGGACCTATTGTCGAGCCTATATAATGAAGGCCACAAGAACATGTAATCACATAGACCACATATTTCGTGGTACAATAAATTCTGTGTTTGTATTTCCAACAGTGGCCATTCACACTCTGAAAGGGAACCTTAGACACATGATTGCACAATTTACAGTGAGCACATTTGTAGAAACCTGTTCTTCAACTCTGAATCATTCCTGTATTTTCGGCTGGTTTGCTTATTACCATGCTAGGGGAGAGCATAGTTTTGAGCGTGGGAGCCTTGCGATAAGTGATCTGAGGGAAGTCATCAAGTACTGGCTTGAGATGAGGGTCAGTGAGCAAAACTTTCCAATGTTTATTCATTATCATTCTGATTTCTTTAGCATGATGGTTAAACCCCGTGATTAGCCTGATTTTTTTGTCTTTCGCTTTCACTTTTCTAGACAACAAGGATTCTCTAATGGGTATTTTTGCTTTCATAAAGCTTTTGGAAATTACATCCTTTTCATATCCTCGTTTAATGAATCTCTGACCGATTTTTTTGGCTTCACTCATATAGTCATCGCTATTTTCGCTCTCAAAAATTCCCCATAGGGTATGGAGTCTATTAGGGCTCTTGGGTGATGACTTTTGGCATGGAGAGTCGAATTGGAACTGGTGGGTTACCTGTATAATTTGGAGGTCAGCATATTTTTCTCTACCCGGATTTGAACTGTCCCACCAATTATAACCACAGTTGATCTTCTGTCCCAATATAGCATGTGGACCCATTGACATTTTTGAAGAACTAGTAATGAAAGATCTCAAGAAATTATCTAGTCGTATTGCACCGGCCAATCGAAATCTCAATCACTCGCAATTCCAGGCATTACAAATGTTGAAGAGCGATCACTCCATAGTCATCCGCCCTTCGGACAAAGGTGGAGGTATTGTTGTCATGGACAGCGACAAATATGAACATGAAGCTGAGAGACAACTGAGTGACAGTACCAACTATATACCAATAGAAATGGAGACGCTATCGGACACCAAATTGATATACCATGGAATGTTGAAAGAGTGGTGTGATTTGGAGCTTATAGATCGAGATGAATACTTCTTTCTCAAAAATGCCCATCCGGTAACCCCTTTTATCTACTTTAACCCCAAGATCCATAAAAGCCTTATGTATCCTCCAGGTCGTCCTATTGTTTCTTCGATTGGCAGTGTGCTTGAGAACACATCCAAATACTTGGCCTTCTTCTTCCAGCCGTTTGTTATGAGTCTCAACTCATACATACGAGATACTGTGGACTTGCTTGCGAAGTTGGAAAACATCAATTGGGAGCCTGGATATCTACTTGTGTCATTAGATGTAGTATCTCTATATACCTCAATACAGCACACAGCAGGCATAATGGCATGCCAATCATTCTTGGAAAGTAGATCAATCAGCTACCGCCAACACAATAAGATGCTATTGAATATGTTGCAATTTTGTCTTGAACACAATTACTTCCTGCATGAAAATCAGCTTTTCAAGCAAATACGTGGGACAGCAATGGGGTCGTGCATGGCCCCTTCTTATGCCAACCTTTATATGGGATGGTGGGAGACTAATCAGGCGTGGGCAGAAGAATTGGAACATTGGACCCAACATATAAAAATTTGGTATCGATTTATCGATATTTGTTTATTATTTGGGATGGGACTGAGTTGGAGCTAAAGGAATACGTGAAGATACTTAATGACAACACGTTAAATTTGGAACTAACCACGGTTATCAGCAAACACAATCTCTAGTATTTCTAGATGTGGAATTCCGGGTAGAGAAAAATATGCTGACCTCCAAATTATACAGGAAACCCACCAGTTCCAATTCGACTCTCCACGCCAAAAGTCATCACCCAAGAGCCCTAATAGACTCCATACCCTATGAGGAATTTTTGAGAGCGAAAAGAGCCTGCAGTAATAGCGATGACTATATGAGTGAAGCCAAAAAAATCGGTCAGAGATTCATTAAACGAGGATATGAAAAGGATGTTATTTCCAAAAGCTTTATGAAAGCAAAAATACCCACTAGAGAATCCTTGTTGTCTAGAAAAGTGAAAGCGAAAGACAAACAAATCAGGCTAATCACAGGGTTTAACCATCAAGCTAAAGAAATCACAATGATAATGAATAAACATTGGAAAGCTTTGCTCACTGACCCTCATCTCAAGCCAGTACTTGATGACTTCTCTCAGATCACTTATCGCAAGGCTCCCACGCTCAAAACTATGCTCTCCCCTAGCATGGTAATAAGCAAACCAGCTGAAAATACAGGAATGATTCAGAGTGGAAGAACAGGTTTCTACAAATGTGCTCACTGTAAATTGTGCAATCATGTGTCTAAGGTTCCCTTTCAGAGTGTGAATGGCCACTGTTGGAAATACAAACACAGAATTTCTTGTACCACAAAATATGTGGTCTATGTGATTACATGTACTTGTGGCCTTCATTATATAGGCTCGACAATAGGTCCTTTAAAGATGCGGATTCTCCAACACTACAGAGCCATAAAAAATGGAGATTTAACATACCCTCTCACTAGCCACTTTCAAGAAAAGCATAATGGCGATGTGAAATTTCTATCCTTCACAGGGCTGGCCTACATACCACCCAGCAAAAGATTAGGCAATCGAGAATTGAAATTGAGGCAATTAGAAGCAACACTCATTTGTAAGTTTGACACCTTGAGACCGAAAGGATTGAACATAGATGCAGAACTTTACATGTTTTTGCAAACCTGAGCTTTTCAAAAAATATAAGATAATATGAGTGTTGTATACAACCTTGTTTTAGATATGTGTTGAAATCTAAACTTGCCATCTGCACACTTGGTTAGGGGTAAACTGGAAATACAGGATGAGCCTTAGGCAATTAGCTATATTTATATCTGTATGAATTGCACTGTACTATTGACATAGGAATTGCTATTTGCACATTGGGAGAAGTGAGAGTTAGACATCTCCATACTACTATGTATCGATAAGCTGAATGACATATCTAATGAGGCTGCTATCCTTTTTGCACTTTTTCATTGACATAGGAACAGCGATTTGCACAAGGGAGTAACAGTTGGACATTTGAAACACGGGATGACCTTTAGGCCATCACTTTATACTAGTTTGAACTGTACTCAATAATTGACATAGGAATTGCTATTTGCACATTGGGAGAAGTGTAAGTTACACATCTCCACATTGCGATGTACTGAGCTGTTGATTGATTTATTTAATAAGGCTGCTTTCTCTTGCACTTTATCATTGACATAGGAATTGCTATTTGCACAATGGACATTTTTAGTGGTGTAATGGAACCTATTTCTGTGTATTTATTGTAGTAGGCTGGTAATTTGAAGGATCAAATCATTGACTTATGAACTGCCATTTGAACACTGGGAGGAGCTATATGATGAAACAATTTTACTCTCCCTCCAGACTCTGGGTTCACTTGTGCATCCACTAAGCAATAGGGCACCTGCCTGTAAGAATAATGCCAGTTATAGGCACACTCCTGAATAACAGGGCACTTGCCTTTTGATGATTTGGCTGCGGCCGCTGTGCGCGTAATCCCTGGCTTGCAAACACTGACCCTATGTGGGGCGATATGTCTGAGAGCGGCTATCCTAGCTAGTTTCAGTCATCCAATTATGAACAGGCACACTTGTGCTCACTTGTTACGCATCAATTGTAATTTGACAATAACACTTTAAATAAGCAGTTTAGAGTGTCTCCATGGTGTAGTTCACAATGCGGTAGTTAACATAAGTGACTTCCTTACGCGTAACTTTTACGCTATTTTCCATCGTACTTACCTTATCTATAGGACTTTGACCATTCCAATATGGAGGTCATCGTAGGTGGTAGATTTCACCATTGTTTCCTTGCAGCGGTCACATGACCGTGTTTGCACGTGATGTGACACGAATGGGGATGCTCTGTAACTGCTTTTCTTTTTAAATTCTATGATGTGCAAGCCGCATTTGGATTTTAAAGGTCTGAGGAAGCCTGAGCATTCAGGCGGAACGCGTGACCATCTTCCACCCGTGGGGTGAGTGTTTTGTTCAACCTTATGGCTGTCACAGAGACAAATGATTTCACCTCTGCGTTTTGTAATGTGCTGTATTAAGTACCAATAAATATGATATTTTAAATAGCTAGGTCTTGTGTGCTGGAGTATTTTCTACACATGCCCACTGGGTGGTTTTTTGCAGTGTTACAACCGCGCAGGGGCTTGTGTGTTTTTCTCATATTTACGAATTTGGCTAAATTTCTCACTCTAGCACCAGCCACTTAAAGGCATGGTCTAGTAAAAATGTTTATTGCCCCTACGGGTCAGCCATGTTTTTTTAAGCCTAAGTGGCTCGATTTTATAAAACTTTCCTATGGACATTACCCAAGTTTTTGTCCATTAAACACACGCGAAAACAGGCACCAGGGAGCCGCCATTTTGTGATAATCCTATCACTTGCTGCATCGCCCTGGCTGACCTGCTTCTGCGGCACTAAATCAATTCCCCCGCCCCTGAGCCTGTCATCAGCAGACTCGTACCACCCATTTCCCAACGCCAAAGCACGTCTTGTGTCAACATTCGCTGCGCTTCAGCTAATGACGTGTCGCCATGGAAATGGCAGGACGCCTCTTTCCTCAATAAGTATAAACAAACCGTTTCACAACACACAGCAGCAGATTTTCGATTCCATTCCTCTCTCTGTGTTACTTAGAGTATTTTGTGACTCGTTTCTGTGCTCTGGTCAGCTACCTTCGCCGCTTGTAGCCCATGTGAACACCTGTACCATCTCGGTAAATTATTTTACTCTGTTTACCACACAATGGCTATAATAATGCCCTACATGTACGAGCCCGAGTATACCGAGGAGGAACTACTGGAAAGGGAAGCACGCGAAAACGATGGGGATTCGGACGGCAGTTGGCAGGACGAATCAACAGATGAAGAGCCTGGGCCTGGTCGCATGGACGGCGTCTCCACCTGGTGCACATGCAATCGGTGCGAGCTAATGCCAACCAAGGAGGAGAACTGCTGCTGCTGAGAAAACTCGGGATGCGTGGCCTACATTTCGAAAGGCGAGCCACGACCGTAATGCATCACCGAGCTGCCAGACTTCAGGGCAGCCTGCCTCACACGGGCCGTGTTGAGAATAATGATGGTGCTTATGCACGAACTTCGCGCAACTGTTCGTCCTCGTAATCCGAGTAACGAGTAATTATACTCTGCTTGTCATGCCACTCCTATTTCATGTTCTTCTACTATATCCAAAATTATATATTTATATCATAGTAACGCATGAAAGTCGTTCAATAGTGTGCATTGTCTAGATAGCATTTGTCCATGCAGAATGCCATTAGTTACAAGAATTGTCATTGACAACAAACGTTTATTAAACTTATCTTGGTCATTTAAAAACAGTTTGTTTCATTCCTTTTCACAGGTGGTACATGCTGGTGGCCTATCGTTCCTTTACATGTTGGCTCCACGGGAGGCTTGGACACCGCGTTCGAAGAGTGATACCCGCCTGTGCCGTTCGTGCCATTAGAGAAACGTTCTCGAGTGACAGCGGTCAGTACAGGGGATTTTCTCTCGCTGTGCTGCAACCTGACCTGTATAATCTTTAAAGTCTTGTATTTTTGTGTCATGAAAATAAGATACAAAATAAAACACCACATATATTTTAACAACGGTTGTTTCGATTTTTTAAATGAATCAAGTGTGTCTCCATTAAGGATGGACGTCAGACATCTGTGCTCCGAATGGGTGAAGGTCTGGTCGCTGTGAAGCAGGGTGGTCACTATCTATCTAAGCTAACATAACATATTCTCGATAATGCATGCGCTAAATAACACTTGTTCAAAGTCTTTCAGTAGGTTATGTCTCAATAAAAGTCACACATATATCTATACTAATAATTACCATTGGATTATTCAGGCCTTAGTGTCTTGACCACTATAATACACTGGTTGAAGTGTGGGTCTGTGCTCCCAAGAATCTCCGGTATGTGGCATTTGTTATTGATAAGCAACAATATACTATCAAAGGCGGTTCGAGCCAGTGGATGAGCGCTGGCAAGGGGGGCTGTCAGGGGTGCGAAAGGCCAAGGTGCCAAACTGCATGTACACTTCAAAAGGTATCCCACGCCAAGGGGCCATTGGTCACATGGTCTCCTCAGACCCCGTGTCTCCAGCCAGGCCTCCCCTTGAAGCAGGCCGCCCCCCTGCAATCCACATAAGTGTGTCTCCATTCAGCAGTCTTCCTGTGCCTTATCTGCACGCCCCAGGCCCATCCATCCCACCCCCTCTATCAAAGGGGGTTCGCACCCGGGGATGCACGCTGTCAGGGGCGCGAAAGGCCAAGGTGCCAAACTGCATGTACACTTCAAAAGGTATCCCACGCCAAGGGGCCATCGGTCACATGGTCTCCTCAGACCCCGTGTCTCCAGCCAGGCCTCCCCTTGAAGCAGGCCGCCCCACTAATACCACGACATACATACGTCATTCATTCACAAACACACCCCTGTTTCTAATACTTTATAAACCACTTGATATGTCTCATGAGAACATCTTTGTGCTTTGCAAGTCAACTCCTGAACGTGCGACCTGGCAACCACTGAGATCTACGCTAATCTGCTTGTCGTTGTGCTATACATGAACTTCTGTGACCGCTTAGAGCAAACCCATCAGTGTGCTACCTGTGGCCACCCACCTATTCTCCTGCAACATACTACTCTGCTTGCTGAATCCAACTGTTTGTTGGTCAAGGTAAGGCCATGTATCCTAGTCATATTTCGCAGATTTTTACATTTCTATCTATTTGCGAGTACACAATAGTGTTATGTTCATTGGTCTCATTGGTATTGACTTGAGTTTCCATTGCTATGCTGTCAATAGATCTATTTATTTTCATCTTTGTCTATTGTCATCGAATAGCATCCTTCGGGGGTCCAGTCTATAATGTAAGCATGTTTCCTTCTTGTGCAAGACAGAACATCCAAGGGACGAGTCACATGTTCAGATTTTAGTCACATCATTTATACATTTCTGCAATTTATGCAAATAGTTAGCCGCACATAATGAACTGGTATAGTTCCTGCGACCAAAAAAAACCTTGCATTGATCATTGTATGATTCATTTACTTTTGTATCAAATCTTTATTCATGAAGATTGTATAATAATGTCGACATTTACTTTTCAGATTTATCAACAATGCCGGCCTGTTAGATTAGCGGTTGCCCTTCGAAGACCCATGCGAAATCTGAAGGCACTACAATGCATGTATTCCCGAAAACTGTTGATCGAATAAGAGAATGGGTCAGACATTGCGGATATCCACTGGATGAGCTGGAAAGTAGAGTCCAACAAGTCTTACAGGACAAGAGGGGTGATCGATACCACATCTGCAGCCGGCACTTTTCCTTGGACATGTACACAACATCTTGGGTAACAAAGAAGAATAAACGGCGAACGACATGGAAATTGATCGAAAACGCTATTCCCACTCTATTCATCCACATTCCGCCACCGGTGAGTCAAGTGTCCGGATTGAGCTTTAGGCCTTGCGGTAGTGTGTAGGTAGCCGAATGGATTAATTGATATTGTAGGTGTTCTATCCCTTGTAATAATTTCGATATTGATATGAGTGTACAGCTTTTTGAATAATGACATTTATCAATATATTCTTTTTCGATTTCGTAACCCACAAACGAAATGTATATATATGGGAACAGGGAACTGTGCTGTATTGAGCATTTTTCAAGTATTCTGTCGCCTTACATGGCTATTTTTAATATTGGCATTTCATTATCAATCATTAAATTACCTTTACAACTTCTTGACTATCCCTTGAATCTGAAGAACATTCTACATCCTTGACGTGTTTGCAGTTTTCAACCACTTCTAGCGCGTATCAGGTAATCTTACTAGGCTAATCCGCTACAGACTTGTTTTATGCATGTCAAGTAATAGTTTTATTCTATCGTGTAATTATTTTGCCGAATGTTTGGTTAGTGCTTTCCAATGGATATACACCTTAGTTATCGTCCACTGGTGTTTCTTTTCAGTTATAATTAGTGTTATCCATACTAATGCAAGTACTCTCTTTCAGGGAGATGCTGAAGCGTCCGCCACATCTACAACATTTCTAGATGTTCTTCACCAGCAGGAGGTATGGATACTGACAGCTCCATCGAGCGTCATCATCAGAGCTGGAATTCTTGTCGTTTGATTGTTCTACACAATGTTTCATTCATGGTTAGCCGTTGATATGTACCTGTGCTGTCGACGCCAGGTGTGTGTTATGTTTTCACTTTTGTAATCCTCACTAATGCAAGTACTATGTTTCAGGCAGTTGATGGAGCGTCAACCCCTGCACTTGATGCAGAGCCTGACATTCAAGTAATTCCAGGGGAAGTGGAAGCGGGACCATGCGTATACGAATTGGCGCAACAGCTTTCGGAAATTCGCACTACATTTGCAACATCCATAGATATTCTTCAGCAGCAGGAGGTATGGATACTGGCAGCTCCATCATGCGTGATCATATAACGTGATTCCATTTGCTATACTTTCTTCCCTATTAACGCAAGTGCTGTGTTTCAGGGAGACGACGGAGCTTCCACTACAATCACAACATCCCATTTAGATGATGCAGATGTAAATAAATCGGAGAAATAAGTCGATGCAATCAGCATATTTATATTTTCCTTGATTGTTTTAGACAATGCATCATTTGTGGTTATCTCTTTATATGTACCTGTGCGTTCGACCCCAAGTGTGTGTTATGTTCCCAATATTGAAAATCATACTAATGCAAGTACTGTGTTTCAGGGAGACGACGGAGTTCCCACTACAATCACAACATCCCATTTTGATGATGCAGATGTAAAGGAATCAGAGAAATAATTCGAGGAAATCTGCATATTTATATTTTCCTTGATTGTTTTAGACAATGCATCATTTGTGGTTATCTCTTTATATGTACCTGTGCCGTCGACCCCAAGTGTGTGTTATGTTTCCAATATTGAAAACCATACTAATGCAAGTACTGTGTTTCAGGGATATGCTGATGCCTCCTCTTCAATACAATCATTCGTGGGAGTCCATGCAGAGCCAGAGGTATGGATACTGACAGCTCCATCGAAATAGATCATCACTGGTCGAATACTTGTCGTTTGATAGTTGCACACAATGTTTAAATCGTGTTTGGCTATTGAGATGTACCTGTGTGTTCGTCCTCACGTGTGTTTTATGCTAACAATATTTTGATACACAGTAATGAAAGTACTATGTTTCAGGGAAACGATGGAGCCTCATTCCGTGCTGTCTATGCGGATACAGAAAATATAGTCGTTGCAGCGCAAGAGGAAGGGAGGACATGCTGAAACGAATCGGAGCTACAGCGTGCAGATGTTGAAGGTCGAGTCAAAAAAGTTACAAAGAAATAAAACCAAAAAAAGGTTAGTTACAAACAGTTCATAACTTTAAAAAAATGTTTGTGCTGGGGACTATTTTATGTTTTTTTCCAGTCAATTGGACTACACTTTATCTTGTGTTTAAACTGAACATTTCTTTTCCAATCTCTCCTCTAGTTACCCGTGGGTTTCAGAACTATACATACACAGACAGTGAAGCGAATGAGAGATGTTGCTTGCCAGACCATGTACACTATGGAGGAACTATTGGTTGAGGCGAGGCGTGTTCAGGCTCGAGATGCTCATGTCCAATGGCCAGAACATGAATTAACTGTGTTTGGAGAATACAGCAAAGTTGCATTGGACCATTGCTACAGTGCGACCGCACCACCACAAGAAGATGATATTGAATGTATTGAAGATAGCTCTGAAGTAGTTGCAGATCAATTCACACAATCTACACCTGCCAAAAATTTGCCACCCAAAAACATGTCGACATTGTTGTGTTCTCCCATCAATGTTGAAGTAATAGATGTCGAAATGACAGAGAATGAACCAGCCGCAGCATCCATAGACGCATCAGAACTTGATATCAGCGATATTACTTTCGAATGTGTTGAAATCTCCGCAACGTCACAGGCCGAAACAACATTGACGCAGGATGACAGTCTAAAGAAAGAGAGCAAATACATTGTATTCAACAGTTGTTTGATGGAAATTATAAGCATGCTGAAATGTGTGCATTCCGTTAGAGGGAAAGTATATGGGAAGCCATTGATTAATGTGACTCGTCAAATAAAGGGCAGTAACGTCAAAATAAATGCCGCCTGTAGATTAAATCATAGGTTCTCATGGTCTGCACAAACGATGCTGGGGAAAATGCCAGCAGACAATCTACTGTGTGCAGCTGCATCACTTTTTAGTGGCTCCAGTTTTAGAAAGTTAGAGGCTTTCTTTCAGTTTTTGCACTCCATTTCATTTCTAAATCGCTGTACTACATATACCAATGTGATTATCTGTTTCCGGCCATTAGTGATGCTTGGAAAATTGAACAATTGTCTCTAGTAAGTACATTCGAAGGGAAACGTTTCAGGCTAGCCGGCGATGGACAGTGCGACAGCCCTGGATTTTCTGCCAAGTACTGCACCTACCACTTTCAGGACATGGATAGAAAGAAAATTGTGAGTTTGGTGGTCGTGCAGGTAACACAATCTACATCCTCAGTGGCCATGGAGAAACTAGGATTTATAAAATCAGTGGAATATCTACAATCAAGGGGAATGCACATCGACCTCATAGCCATGGACAGACACGTTTCAATTGCCAAGACAATGAGAGAGCAGTTCCCGCATATTATTCATCAATTTGACGTATGGCATTTTGCTAAATCAATCAGTAAGAAAATCTCGGCTGCAGGAAAAAAAAAAGGTTTTGAAAGTATTTTGCAGTGGTCCCATTCTATCACCAACCATCTTTGGTGGAGCTCAAAAACTTGTGAAGTGTCAGTGGAAATACTACTTGAAAAATGGCGGTCACTGATGTACCACTGTACCAACGTTCACCGCTGGACAGAAAATCAACATTTCCACCAATGTGAACATGTCCCTTTGTCCCCAGAGGAGGCACGGAAGAAGAAGTGGTTGATTCCATCTTCACAAACACACAAAGCCATTGAGAAGATTGTTTTCGACAAAACTCTATCAAGAGATTTGAGAGGACTGACAGAATTCTTTCACACAGGAGATTTGGAGGTGTTCCACAATATGTGCCTAAAGTACAGGCCAAAGCGCTTGCATTTTAGCTTTCGGGGCATGAAAAATCGCACTCTACTAGCGGTCTTGGCACATAACAGCAATGTCGGACGTGAACAATCTAGGACTAGGGGTAAAGTAAGGATGCCTCGCTACACTAAGGTGTTTTCAAAACGAAGTAAGCAATGGGTGATCAAACCAGTCTATGATGAAATGCAGTTCGACTTTGTGAAAGGCCTTATTGTTGCTGTGTTAGAGAAGCACAGATATGGAATTTTGGACGTTTCTGTGCAGAGCAGTGATCCATTGCCACCGAACATTGCAACTGTGCCATGTCCACCCGAAGCACCGCTGGTTGTGAAGTACAAATCCCAGTTTAAATAATTGCAATACGATTGTCTTTTTGTAAATAAATGTTATTGTACAGTGTACCTGTAACCCTAACCCCTACCTTCACCATCTTGGGTGGCGAACAAGTTGGGTGTCATCTTTGAATTCTCTCTATTCACCTCATATATGTGTATGTACATATTTTTCTCATGTCTCATCTCATGTAAATGTAAATGCTGCGCACTGTTAACGGAACGGAGGCTTGCGTATTGCAAATAATAAAACAAACAAACAATAAATCTCACTTTTAACTCAACTCTTGTGGTACTTTATACTTTCCCTGACCTTCCGCCAAAAATTAAATGTCTCCATAGTTATGATTTTTTGGGGCTGCAAAGCTCGCAGACAACGGGGACAAAATTGGGGGCCTTAGAACGCGCCAAGCGGGCCGTGGCATTTGGGAGAGAAGCCAGTTCGCATTTGCACATTGAGGCGCACTACATAGAGGGATTCTAAACTTCAAGTTCTCACAGATGCCTTTACTACGTGATGTTGCAAATAAAGAATGCGAAGGACAGCGGCTTTGATTTTCAGCTCGCGCCCAGAAGAGGCCCACAAGTCGCACTGGAAATATAAGGGTCTATTGTTTTTTGACCTTGAGACAGGGACCATGCCGCAAGAACTACTTTTGAAGGGGGTGCGCAATAACGTAAGAGACGATAAGGCAGAAAATTCAGAAACTAGACCGAGTTTCATTTTAGTTCAGTATACGAAAAATCGTTGTCAAGAGCACGGTCCGTTTTACAGACTGCATTACGAAGAGACACAATGGAAATTTCAAATATAATGTGAGTAAATCTTTAGACGCTTTTATGCCGGAATGAAGAATTAATGAATGGATGCATGAATAAATGAATGAATGAAGAGCTAGGAAAAGCAAGGAAAACGTGTTCGTAGTGGGCACATGAGCATGCAGGTCCACTGGTCTCACCAATCTCGGTCCTTGGCACAGCCACTTTTCCCTGCACTGCCTACCTGCACTACGGGACTGTCTCTGTATCCTTCAGCCCCTTCTCCCGGCATTTACCTTGCACTTGCCACCAGCTGGCCCTATTATTTATCTTGTATTCGACTAACCATGTACAGCACTTTTAACCCCCTCCCCCCTTCCCCATGCGCAATCTGAAAGACACCTGGCCTAGTAGGATCGTTGTCTGTCTGCCCTTGTTCCCCCCCTGCCTCGTCGCGCCTTGAAACACTTGTGTATAGGCGCGTTACAAATGCCATATCATATATCATATCATTACACACGCATGTAGACTAACAGTCGTTTATCATTGTGTGTTGGCCTCAATTTATTTCGTTGCTTTTTGCATTGATTTTAGAGCCGAACATACTACATTGAACTATCCTTGCAAGCAAATAGTTTCTGATCGGCCGTAATAAATGAAATGAGTAATATTAATGAAGATCGGCTGGCGAGACTAATTATAATTTTTTTGTTTTCATAACAGGTATTTGCTCCCCTTCTGCTACTGTCATCGGTTTGAGACACCGGCAGACGGATTCTTCGTGAGACACCTGCTGCTTCGTGTGAACAACTGGAGCACACTGACAATTTTATGGGACGATCGCCAAGGGCCCACATGCCCTTACGCTGTACTAGCAACACCCTGTGTACCATTGCGGATACAGATAAAAGAAAATAAATGGCTTTCGGAGTTCATATGGCAATTGCTGAATATTCTCTAAACATTTAATGTCAAATAAATGTACTTTACCAAATGTACCGTGTTGCTGTTTGATTTTAAAATACAGTTTCATATTCCGAATTGTGGCACGCTGTGTTGTGAGATGGTCTGTGTTGGTTTCCGGGTTCTGTGTGGAGTCGCATAGAAGACGACTGGGTGCGTTTGCCTACGCAGCACAGTAACGTTGCGGAGAGAGGCCGGGAATATCAATGTTTTGATAATGTCAGGCTCAGGGGCGGGGGAATTGATTTAGTGCCGCAGAAGCAGGTCATCCAGGGCGATGCAGCAAGTGATAGGATTATCACAAAATGGCGGCTCCCTGGTGCCTGTTTTCACGTGCGTTTAATGGACGAAAACTCGGGTAAGGTCCATAGGAAAGTTTTCTAAAATCGAGCCACTTAGGCTTAAAAAAACATGGCCGACCCGTAGGGACAATACACATTTTTACTAGACCATGCCTTTAAGGAGGTAGAGCGCCATCATTTAGCTAAATTGATATATATATATGCGGTCAATTACGAAAAGGTGAATTTTGACCCTTTAAAATCAGTCAATTGATCATTTGAACAATTGTAAACAAACAATTTGGGTAATACCTTCCTGGTAGCTGCTCTTTTCCCCACTTAGCAGGCCCCGCCCAGCTGGTGCTTTCCCTGTTACCACTCTTTTTCCCTACTTAAGGAGCCCTGCAGCCTCTTTTCCTATGCAGATAAGGAGCAGGTGCAATAAGATACTGGTCACCTGGCCTAAGCCCCGCTCACCTGGTGCCTTCCTGGTTGCTGCTCTTTTCCCCATTTTAGGAAGCCCCGGCCACCTGGTGCCTAGCTAGTTGCTGCTCTTTATCACTACTTAAGGAGCCCTCCAGCCTCTTTTCCTTTGCAGATGGGGCACAGGTGCAAGTGGATCTTGGTCACCTGGTCTAAGCCCCGCACACCTGGTGTCTCTCTGGTTGCTGCTCTGTTCCCCCATTAGCAAGCCCTGCCCACCTGGTGCCTTCGTGGTTGCCGCTCTTTTTCCCTACTTAAGGAGCCCTCCAGCCTCTTTTCATTTGCAGATGTGGAACATGTGCAAGTGGATCTTGGTCACCTGGCCTAAGCCGTACCCACCTGGTGACTTCCTGGTTGCTGCTCTTTTGCCCCTCTTATCAAGCCCTGCCCAACTGGTGCCTTCCAGGTTGCCGCTCTTTTTCCTTTCTAATGGAGCCCTCCAGCCTCTTTTCCTTTGCAGATGGGAGCAGGTGCAAGTGGATCTTGGTCACCTGGCCTAAACCCCACCCGCCTGGTGCCTTCTTTGTTGCTGCTCTTTTCCCCCACTTAGCAAGCCCCGCCCTCCCGGTGCCTTCCTGGTTGCAGCTCTTTTTCCCTACTTAAGTGGCCCTCCAGCCTCTTTTCATTTCCAGATGGGAAGCAGGTGCAAGTGGATCTTGGTCATCTGTCCTAAGCCCCGCCCACCTGGTGCCTTCCTGGTTGCTGCTCTTTTCCCCCACCTAACAAGCCATGCCCACCTGGTGCCTTCAGGTTTCCACTCTTTTTTCCCTACTCAAGGAGCCCTCCACTTTTCCTTTGCTGATGGGGAGTAGGTGCAAGTGGATCTTTGTCACCTATCCTAAGCCTCACCCACCTGGTGTCTTCCTTATTGCCGCTCTTTTCCCCCCTCTTAACAAGTCCCAGCCACATGGTGCCTTCCTGGTTGCCGCTCTTTTTCCCTACTTAAGGAGCCCTCCAGTCTCTTTTCCTTTGCAGATGGAGAGCAGGAGCAAGTGGATCTTGGTCACCTGACCAAAGCCCCACCCACCTTGTGCTTTCCTGGTTGTCGCTCTTTTCTCCCTCTTATCAAGCCCCACCCACCTGGTGCTTTCCAGGTTGCTGCTCTTTTTCCTTTCTTAAGGAGCCCTCCAGTCTCTTTTCCATTGCAGATGGGAAGCAGGTGCAAGTGGATCTTGGTCAGCTGACCTAAGCCTCACCCACCTGGTGCCTTCTTAGTTGCCGCTTTTAACACCCACTTAGCAAGCCCGCCCACCTGGTGCCTTCCTGGTTGCAGCTCTTTTTCCCTACTTAAGGAGCCCACCAGCCTCTTTTCCATTGCAGATGGGGAGCAGGTGCAAGTGGATGTTGGTCACCTGGCCTAAGCCTGCTCCTCTTGTTGCCTTCCTGGTTGACGCTCTTTTACCCCACTTAGCAAGCCCTGCCCACCTTGTGCTTTCCTGGTTGCTGCTCTTTTTGCCTACTTAAGGAGCTCTCCAGCCCTTTTTCCTTTGCAGATCGGGAGCAGGTGCAAGTTGATCTTGTTTACCTGGCCTAAGCCCCGCCCACCTGTTGCCTTCCTGGTTGCTGCTCTTTTTCCCTACTTAAGGAGCCCTGCAGCCTCTTTTCCTTTTGTTAGGGAGAATTATCAAGAATGTGCTAATTTCCATTACCTTTTGAGACCCCCAGCAGCTTTGCTGGATTTCTAGGATTTAAATTTTTACCTGGAAATAGTGTGAGCCTTTTTTCCCACTCTTTCATGTATTTTGATTTGTATTTTACTTTTGTGTTATTTGGTTATGGAGTTTTAAAACAACTCCATAGGCATCATCTTTTTCTGTGTGTCACACAGCAGCTTCAGTGCAGTGGCACAGGGGTGTCTTTCAGGCTCCCCAAGGTTTAAATACATTCCCTGTGACTGACTAATGTCTCCCAGAGCATGTAAAGTTAAAATGACTTTGCTAGTCTTTTTAAATTTACAGACCCAGCACACACTGTCTTCCCATAAAGTGCTGCGGGGGTTGCCTAGCTTCCTCTGAGTCTAAACACTCATGTAAAAGTCAAATGTTAGCCTTTTCTACTTGAAATGGCTGGTGGCAGTGGTTTTAAACAAACTACCATGATTTTTCCCGACCGCTAACACCGGTAGCTAAAAATCGGGTCAGCCATGCTTTCCAATATGGTGCCCAAGACCTATCTGTAAAAAACAGACTCTGGTCGACTTTTTTCACAGTTTATTTTAGAAAAGGTCCTTCTTGTGTTTAACTCTGTGTGCCAAACCAGGTTTGGGCCCTTTGTTTGTTGGCCTTTGGCGGGCTTCAGTGCTGAAGCCCTCCTCTAGCGCCTGAGTGTCTAGGGTGGACAGGATGTGAGGGAAGTGCCCGAAAACTCCCTGTGCTTAGTCTCTTAGGGGACATGAATGCACTCTGGTATGATTGGCAGGCTGGCTGTCTGGCAAAGACAGCCACCCTGCCGTGTGAGGGACAGCCAGGCTGGAATGAATGGGGGAAACCTGTTTAAAAGCAGACTTCTGGGACTTGGAAAGCAGAGTCGCCCACTGGAACGAAAGAACCGAAGACGAGCTGAAGGAAGATGACTGCTGCAACTCCTGGCCCACTGGTGAAGCCCTGCTGCAGTTCCGAATTGCCTGAAACTCCATTGACAGAGAAGCCCTTCAAGGTTAACTTCTTCCCTTGAGTTTGGGGGGAACAACCAACTCGTAAGCCGCCTTGACACCGTCTCCATGCTAGTCGAATTTTCTTCAGAGTGCTGTTGAAAACCAGATAGCCAGTGGGAAGGATACCAGTTTGTGGTCTTTATGGCACTCATACCTTAAACTAATATTTGCCAAGCTTGTGGCACCTTCCCTGGGCAGTGCAGGAACCTCCCGACACCCTCCTTCTTGTCCCCACGACTGAAGCTCAGGAACAGCGAGATCTGCAGGAACAGCCAGGAACAACTGCCTCAGCTACAGCTCTTCTTCATTCAAAAGGTACTGTGCAAACACGGTCAGGAAATCATTTCTGCCGTGGTGAAAGTTTGTAAAACTTTCCCAACTTCGAAGGTTCGTCCTTCCCTAAACCAACATCTAACCTTTCGACTAATAAACTACTTCTAAAAACCATAGCAAAGACTTATCTGTTTACTACCAGAACTGTGCTATCCTATCCAAGACTCTGAACCATTGACTTTGGCCCAGGCCTATTTAATTGAATTGCTGGTTGTAGTGAACTGAAACTATTTGTCCTAACTCTGAAAGTTTTTGTGCTTTTGATTCTTATAACCTCGTCTTTTTACCCCTTTCTAAAGTAACTGAAGTGCCATTTTGCTCCCACTTCTGGGGAACTGAACTTGTTCAGAAACTGATTCTGATTGGTTGTCAATTGTAGTGTATTAGATTGTGATATTGAGCTGCTCTTGCTAGTGGAATGTTTTCCAAATGACTGTGTAAATAAATGTATATTATTTTACCAGGAAACCTTGAGTAGGTGTTTGTTTGAATCACTGTGATTGCTAGTCCTTTGTGTAACCCCTTGTACTGCTCACTTTACTCATGAGATAAGTCTGGCTGCTCAGCCACTGCTACCACATTACTGTGTAGAACAGGCTTGTACCAAAGGTGAAATTGTACTGACACTTGTAGTCTTAATTGAGTGTAGTGTTCCCAAAGGGTACTGCATATGATTCTGCCTAACACCTTTGCAGATGGGGAGCAGGTGGACGTGGATCTTGGTCACCTTGTCTAATCAACATCCCGCTGGTGTCTTCCTGGTTGCTGCTGTTTTCCCCCACTTAGCAGGTCCCACGTACCTGGTGCCTTCCTGGTTGCCACTCGCTTTACCTACTAAAGGAGTGTTAGGCAGAATCCTGTGCAGTTCCCTTTGGGAGCACTACAGAAGATTAGGACTACAGGTGAAAGCAATAAATCCCCTTTGGTATCAGCCTGGACCACAAAGATTTAGTTGGTAGCTGTGGCTGAGCAGTCAGACTTATCTCAAGAGGGAGATGAGCAGTATTCAGGGTTTACACAATAGGCCTACAGTACTATGGCACGAGGAAACACTGACCAAAGGTTTTTATTAAAAAGTAGATATATATTTATTTTATACACTTCTAGTTAATCACATCTATCACAGTTCTTAAAGCAAGTTAAATTCAGTCAAAGAAAGTATACACAACTCCCTAGTTAAATTGTAGACAAGTTTGAGCAAGAGTGAAAACTGAGCAAAACAGCACAGTGTAAACCAAACACAAATGGCACTCTAGCCTTTTCTCACAAGGGAGGGAAAGCACAAGTTATACAGAAATATCTTCTTACACACTCTAGCAACACTTTTCATAAGTTTGTGAACCAGATTAAGCAAGGCAGTGCATCAGTATAGAAAATACTTCAATGAAAACTGAGCAAAAAGGCAATTCACAAGGTTTAAAAGTGGGAAGGAAAGGGTGGTTATAAGAAGTAGGTGCACCAACACATTTCTAGTTGAGAAGCAATCTAGAGAAGGCAGTTCTAACAACTTTAGCCAGAGTCAGTAGGCCTGTGCCAGAGTCAGTGGTACAGGGCAAGGGCCAGGAGCAAAACTCTTCTTGTAGCTGCAGTCATGTCTTTGGTTAACGATTTGAAAAGGTGGATGCAGAAGTTGAAAGACAATGTTAAGAGAGAGGGGCGGTCAACCCAACAGGTAGGTAAAGGTTTTAAAACACCTTTAGCACTACCACGCAGAAAGGGCGGCCTGGAGGAACAATGTACCTTTAAAATGAAGAAGTGGCTCCTGCGGTGGCGGTTGTTCCTGGTAGTTCCTGCAGTTCGGGGGATCCAGCAGAGGAAGAGAGGCTCTCATTGTGGAGGAAGGTTCGAGTTGCTGCACTACCCAGGGATGAAACCAGCTGCAGTGCTGCCCGACGAATAAAAGGTACGCTCCTTTAAATCGCGGTCTGGGTGGACGGTGCCTGGCTATCCTGTCTCCAAGTACAGGGTACTGGCGATTCGACCAAGGCAGGTCCGGGAAGGCTATTGGCAAACTGGTTGGCCCCACCAGCTCAAGGGAAGAAGTCTCTTGCAGATGAAGATCTTCTCTCGTTGTGTGGAGAAAAGTGGTGAGATGCTGCAGCAGGGTTTCACCGGTGGTTCAGTCATTGCAGATGTCTTTGGCTTCTCTCCTCTTCGGCTTCTTAGTTCCAGTGGCAACGTCTTGCTCTTCCAGTCCTCAGGACCCTGCTTTTATGCAAAAAGATCCCCCTTCATACAGCCTAGCTGTCACTCACACAGTGGAGTGGTCATCTTGGCGGGAGACCCTCCAGCCTATCTGGATAGAGTGCGACATGGGTTGCTGAGGCAACCCTGTCCAGCGGTCCTACTCCCCCTCCACACAATGGACCCACCCCAGACTCAGTGGCGCCGAAAGGAGGGCTTCTCGGCAGAAGCCCACCAAAAGGAAGGACAAAGGATCCCCGACCTGGGTTAGGAGTTTAGAGAAAGACACGAGAAAGAAGTTAAATTAAAGTTCTGGCAAATAAAACCTACCAGAGTAAAGTTAATAGTAAAATACACCGGCGGTATGTTAGAGGCTGTCAGAAAATGTGGCAGCCTCGAACAATGGGAAAATCCCATAGGAAAATACTTGCGGTTGCATATTTTTGGTAGTAACCACTGCCACCAGCCAGAAACTTTGGAGAGAGGGACTGTTCGGTACCCTCCCGAAGATGAACATAAGGGAAAACTATTAACCCTTTCCAGTACCTCCATAGTAAAATGGGTTGTACTGGTTTAGTTCACAAAAATTGACTAGTAAAGTCAATGGGAACTTTACATGCCCTGGGAGACAGTAGTCAGTCCCAGGGTATGGAGTCTATGTTTGGGGGTCGCTACGACACCCCTGTGTCACTGCACGGAGGGTGCTGTGTAACACATATGAATAAAGATGGTTCCTATGGAGGGGAGAGAAATTCCATAGGCATTAAACAGAAAAATAGCCTAGAACACACATAACAAAAAATGCCTAAGAGTGGGAAAAAGAGTCTCACTCTTAGCAGGAGAAAAAAACAAACCCTTCAAATCCAGCAAAGCTGCTGGGGGACTCTATAGGTAAGGGAAATTAGCCATAAGATTAGAATTCTCCCTAACAAGGAGCCCTCCTGCCTCTTTTCTTTTGCAGATGGGAGCAGCTGCAAGTGTATCTTGGTCACCTGGCCTAAGCCCCGCCCACCTGGTAATGTTATGTTATGTTACCTGGTTTTATAAAGCGCACGGTCGCCCAAGGGCATCATGGTACTGAGGAAGAGAGAGATGAAAGCAGAGAAGAATCAGAACAAATATGTTTTGACCTTATTTCTAGTTGGACTTTTTTTGATAGCAAGCGAGAGGCCATTCCACAGGACAGCCGCAGCAATCGAAAATGCCCGGCCACCCACCTGGACATGAGAGTGCTTAGGAACGTTGAGTTGCTCCATTGTAGCCGAGCGAAGAGTCCGGGCGGGAAAATAATGGGAGAATTTGTCTTGGAGATATTCCACTCCTTGACCATGAAGGGCCCGGTGAACAATACACAGAGCATTAAATTCCACCTGCTGAGCCACCGGGAGCCAATGGAGTGACCGCAGAACAGGAGAAATATGAGCGCCATATGGAGTGTCAGCGGCCACCCGTGCGGCCACATTTTGGAGCCGTTGTAGTCGCTTAATCAGGTTCTTAGGTTGGGCTAGATATAGGGAATTGCAGTAGTCTATGCATTAAAGTACTAAAGCTGCAACCACACAGGGAAGCCAGAATCAAAGGCAGTATCTTCCTCAGCATTTTCAACTGGAAATGACCAGCCTGACACACATCCAAGACTCGTTGGTCCATGGACAGTGAGGCCTACAGCACGACGCCCAGGTTTTTTTACCTTTTTTACCAGGGACGGCAGTGGTCCCAAGGAAGAAGGCCAGAAGGAGGACACCCAAAGAGGGGGATCGGGAGGGTAGCCCACCACTATCGCCGTTCAGCTTGAGCCAGTTGTGGTTCATCCAGTCTCCAACTGCAACCAGGCACCCCCGCAGGCACGACAACATTTCAGATTGATGCAGGTCTAATCGGCGTACGAGTAGCACCTGATGCCGAAGGATGCGGATGAGACACACAAGGGACCAGATATAGATATTATACAGAATCGGCGACAGGGATGAGCCCTGAGGTACTCCACAGCTGAGGTGACACGGGGGGTCAGAAAGGGAGGCATAGAGAGGGTCTGTGTCTGATCCGCAAGAATGACTGAAACCAGGAAAGCACCTGCCCAGAGATGCCAGATTGGGCCAGGTGGGACAGCAGGATGGAGTGTTCGACCGTATCAAAAGCCACTGAAAGATCCAGCAGAATCAGGGCTCCCACTCCCCCAGTATCCACCAGCCTGGTCATGTCGTCCAAAACAGCAACCAGTACGCTCTCTGTGCCTCGACCAGGACGAAATCCAGATTGAACAGGGTCTAAAAGATTAGTAGATTCAATGAAAGTAGAATGCATAGGAAACACCAGTGATTCTAAAAGTTTGTCCAAGAAAGAAAGAAGAAAAATAGGACGGAAAGAAATTAGACGGAACAGCAGGGTCTAAAGTAGGCACAGCAGGGTCTAAAGTAGGCTTCTTTAGGAGAGGGATCACCCAGGCTGACTTCAATACACACGGAATAGAGCCTGTCTGAAGGGAGTCTTTCATAGCTCTCGTAATCTCAGAAGAGAGAGTAGGGGAAATCTCCTTCATAACCCGCAGATGGATGGCATCTGAGGGGGAGCATGAATTAAATAGCTGACAGTACCTTTTCCTCCGAAAAGACTGGAAAGCTTACCCATGTATTGGCTGTACTGGGATCAGCCTTGACTGAGGGTGAAGAGAGAGAGTCAGATGACAAGTACCTGTAGTAGTGGCCAAAATCTTTAGCCTAATATTGTCAATCTTAGTGAAGAAAAAGTGAGAAAGAGTGTCACAAAGATCTTGAGTGGGTGTGACAATAGTAGTGAGTCTTTCTACCGAGGCCAGAGCCTTGACTGCAGAGAAGTGATCCCTAGGTTGAGATAGAGTAGACTCAATATTGGTAGCAAAGTGGTGCTTTTTGCAGCTATAATTTTAGCCGAATAAGCAGGCAGGCAAATTTTATACTGTATTTTGCAGATGGAATCGTAGGCTCTATGCCATTTACGTTCAGCCTGGAGGAGTATAAGACGTTCCTTTTTCAGGACGTCAGTAAACCACGGCTCTGGTGGAAGTCTGTGTGGTTGAATCAGACGAAGGCGGGAGGCGGTATTAGCTACCTCCAGAAATGTTTCTGACAGTGAAGACAGAGACACAGCAGACTCCTTTCCATATTTGGCTTGGATTGCGGTTGCCACATTTAGAGTGTTCACTGTGCGCCAAGAGCGCTGCCAGAATTTCTCTATGGTGCTTTTCGTGGGCTTACCCATATTTTCCAGTCTACATAGATTAGGAAATGTCAGACCACAAACAGGTTCAACTGCCTGCAGTGTTAGGGAGGATTTTTGTGCAAAAAACAAATCTAGCATATTGCCCAATGTGTGAGTGGAACAATTAACATGTTGATGGAATTGAAGGTCTGCAAGACTCTCTGCAAAAAGATCAAGAATGGGGGGCCAAGGTGGGTTATATTTCAAGTTAAAATTCCCCAAGACCACCAAGTGAGTATATTGGACCATAAGATTGGCTAGCAGATCAGGAAAATTCTCAAGAAAATCACTTTGAGAGAGACCAGGGGGTCAGTAAATTAGCAAAAAGTGGCAAGTCATGATGGATTTGCTCACACAGCGAAACAAGAGGGTCTCCATGGGGATGTTTGTGAGGACAGTGCAATTGGGATACCGAGTGTTCATCTTTAAATACAACTGCAACCCGTCCCTCATGATGAGGTGGATCGCGGTCGACGTATAGAACACAGTAGCAGGAGGAATGGCTTGAAGAAGCTGCGGCCCAGAACTGGCCTGAAGCCACGCCTCCGTAAGACATAGTAAGGTAGGTTGCCGATCCTGCAGTAAAAGCAAAGCTCCTCTGCATGACCCGGGAGCGAGCAAGTATTAAGAAGTAGCACCGAAAAGCCACTAGATGTGCTTCTAAGGGCAGGCAAGTCAAAAGTGTCAGGGTCGGAGGGAATTTGCTTCCACCCGGGAGGAAATATGGTGTCCTCGGGGGCAAGATTGGTAAAATGGGCTCTAGTGAACATAATAGCATGCTGGTCCTCCCTGGCTGAGGCCCGGACGGGCACAGACGGGCTCACCTTAAGCGTGCCTTTGGCACGCTGCATGCATGCCCGCTGCGCTTCCGGTGGATGAGGCACATGAATGCAGTCGGCGAGAGGGATGGGAAGCAAAGCATGCCCCCTCAGAAACAGAAAGGGGATTGCTCAAGGCAGCGCCCGAGAAAGCTGGGGAATTCAATTCAATTCAGTAGTAAAAACACTATTAAAACACAACAAGTGTCCCTGAGAGCAGCTTTAAGCTGACTGGCTTCTAAGAGCTGGTCTCACCTCTCCCAACGAGTGTGGAATCCCCACGGCACTAAATGCCATCGGCGAGAGAGAGGGGAGGCTAAGCCCGCCCCCTCAGAAACAGAAAGGGGACTGCTCAAGGAAGCGCCCGAGAAAGGTGGTGAATGCAATTCAATTCAGTAGTAAAAACACTATTAAAACACTAGTGCCTTCCCAGTTGCTGCTCTTTTCCCCCACTTAGCAAACTCCGCCCACCTGGTGCCTTCCTGGTTGCCACTCTTTTTCCCTACTTAAGGAGTCCTCCAGCCTCTTTCCTTTGCAGATGGGGAGCAGGTGCAATTGGATCTTGGTCACCTGGCCTCAGCCCCGCCCACTGGGTGTCTTCCTGGTTGCCGCTCTTTTCCCCACTTAGCAGGCCCCGCACCAGCTGGTGCTTTCCTGGTTGCCACTCTTTTTGCCTACTTAAGGGGCCCTGCAGCCTCTTTTCCTATGCAGATGAGGAGCAGGTGCAAGAGGATTTTGGTCACCTGGCCTAAGCCCCACCCAGCTGGTACCTTTCTGGTTGCTGCTCTTTCCCCTACTTAGCAAGCGCCGCCCACCTGGTGCCTTCCTGGTTGCTGCTCTTTTTCCTTACTTAAGGACCCCTAGAGCCTCTTTTCCTTTGCAGATTGGGAGCAGGTGCAAGTGGATCCTGGTCACCTGGCCTAAGCCCTGCCCACCTGATGCCTTCCTGCTTGCCACTGTTTTCCCCCACTTAGCAAGCCCCACCTACCTGGTGCCTTGCTGGTTGCTGCTGTTTTTCACTACTTACTGAGCCCTCCAGCCTCTTTTCCTTTGCAGATAGAGAGCAGGTGCAAGTGGATCTTGGTCACCTGGCCTAAGCCCCGCCCACCTGGTGTCTCTCTGGTTGCCACTCTGTTCACTCACTTAGCAAGCCCGCCCACCTGGTGACTTCCTGGTTGCCGCTCATTTTGCCTATTTACGGAGCTCTCCATCCTCTTTTCCTTTGCAGATGGGGAGCAGGTGCAAGTGGATCTTGGCCTCCTGGCCTAAGCCCCGCCCACCTGGTGCCTTCCTTGTTGCCGCTCTTTTGCCCCTCTTATCAAGTTCCACCCACCTGGTGCCTTCCTTGTTGCCGCTCTTTTGCCCCTCTTATCAAGTTCCACCCACCTGGTGCCTTCCAGGTTGCTGCTCTTTTTCCTTTGTTAAGGAGACCTCCAGCCTCTTTTCCTTTGCAGATGGGAAGCAGGTGCTAGTGGATCTTGGTCACCTGGCCCAAGCCCCACCCACCTGGTGCCTTCCTGGTTGCCGCTCTTTCCCTTCACTCAGCAAACCCCGCCCACCCGATGCCTTCCGGGTTGCAGCTCTTTTTCCCTACTTAAGGATCCCTCCAGCCTCTTTTCCTTTGCTGATGGGGAGTAGGTGCAAGTGGATCTTGGTCACCTGTCCTAAGCCCTGCCCACCTGGTGCCTTCCAGGTTGCACTCTTTTTCCTTTCTTAAGGAGCCTTCCATCCTCTTTTCCTTTGCAGATGGGGTGCAGGTGCAACTGCATCTTGGTCACCTTGGCCTAAGCCCCAGCCTACCTGGTGCCTTCCTGATTTCCGCTCTTTTTCTCTACTCAAGGATCCCTCCAGCCTCTATTCCTTTGCAGATGGGGAGCAGGTGCAAGTGGATCTTCGTCACCTGGCCTAAGCCCTGCCCACCTGGTGCCTTCCAGGTTGCACTCTTTTTCCTTTGTTAAGGAGCCTTCCATCCTCTTTTCGTTTGCAGATGGGGTGCAGGTGCAAGTCAATCTTGGTCACCTTGGCCTAAGCCCCAGCCACTTGGTGCCTTCCTGGTTGTCATTCATTTCCGTCACTTAGGAAGCCATGCCCACCTGGTGCCTTCCTGATTTCCGCTCTTTCTCTCTGCTCAAGGAGCCCTCCAGCCTCTTTTCCTTTGCAGATGCGGAGTAGGTGGAAGTGGATCTTTGTCACATGGCCTAAGCCCCGCCCACCTGGTGCCTTCTAGGTTGCCACTCTTTTTCCTTTCTTAAGGAGCCCCCCAGCCTCTTTTCCTTTGCAGATGGGGCGCAGGGGCAAGTGCATGTTGGTTACCTAGGCCTAACCCCCACCCACTTGGTGCCTTCCTGGTTGCCACTCTTTTCCCACTTAGCAAGCCCCGCCCATCTGGTGCCTTCCGAGATGCGGCTCGTGTTCCCTACTTAATGAGCCCTCCAGCCTCTTTTCCTTGTGCACGTCATTTGGACTGGGAGTCGTTCTGTGTCTTGGTATATTTATACATATTTCATGAAAGAAGTGAGTGTGACCAATATATATGTGATTGGAATAAAAATACATATGTCAGTTGTTACTGAAATGTGTAAAGTGGTTATACCATAGCTTAAGAGTTTAGTTGGGACAAGAGCCAGTGTCCAGATTCTTAGGGGCATGGCTGTAAAGTTGTGGCCTAGCCAGCGTCCAGATTCTTGGGGGCTTGGCCAGAGGCCATGCCCCCAATCATCTGGACACTGGCCATGGCCACGGTAATATTAGCACAGTGATTATGTAGAGAATATGAACATTGTAAATTGAATATTGTGGTCATTGGGCTTACAAATTGCAATAAATATATAAGGTATGAACACTTAGTTGGATATGGTGAGAAGGGTATAATTTGTACTTTTTTGTCTGTAAAGAAAAGAACATATAATTATTTATAGAACACACTTTATGAAAAACTATTAAAATGTGTACATATATGTTTAATTGGTTTGAGCATCATAAGTAGTACATTGTATTTACTATGTTTGATGCAGCAATTGTGTATGGTACACTGTTGTAGTCTACACATGTCGTAATCATTGGGTCATTGGGAAAGAAGGGGGATTGTGAAAACCCATCCCCTTTCTAAGGTATACGTGCATTGTCTGTGCTGAACTGAAAGAGGAATCTGTGCAACTGCTCTTCCTTTTCTTTTAAGTCTGAAACTCTATGCTTGATGGTCCCATTTTACTGCGGAGAAAGTTTAGGAGAAATGTAAGGAAATAAACCTTCAATGTCAGAGAAAGTTGGCAATGTGATGAAGGAGGTTGCGACAGATGTGTAATATGGTACACAATTAGACTGGGAAGACAGTAATCAAAGATATAAACATGTGCTGAACTGAAGGAGGAATCTGGCCTGTTGCAAGTGTTCTTCCTTTTCTTTTGTATTCTGATCGTTTATCCTACTTGAGGGTCCCATTTTATTGCAGACAAATGTTAGGAAAAATGCAAGAAAACAAACCTTTAATGTCAGAGGAAGTTGGAAAAGTGATGGAGGAGTTTGCCACAGATGTGCAATATAGTACATGCTTAGATTGCCAAAGCTGTGTTTAAATTGGTTGTTTAAAATGTTCTTATTTTTTATTGAAAAGTAACCTGCATAGAAAAAAGGAAACCATTGAATATGAATGCTGTTGTTTGAAAAATGTATCTTTTAGCAGCATTTTATTCAAAGACAAAAAATGCATAGGTGCATTACGAGCCCCAAAATGTGTACCTTTTTCACAAGTAGGGATAATGCACTTGCAAAACATTTCACCAATATCGGGGTAATAAAAGCTTCTTTCTTCCTTTGCAAAATGCTCTGGTGTTTCGCAAAGGAAGAAAAAAGAAATAAAATGGCACTTGTGGAAGGGGAAATGAAGTCTGTTCTACCTTTCCATAGCAGTTATTCAAAATAATGAAAAAAAAAGTAAACAAACAAAATGGCCTCCATGGAAAGGGAGAATAAACTAGATAGTCCCTTCTCCCTTTCCATGACAGCTATTAAAAAATAGGTAAAATGTCAACAAAAAAATAGCTGCTATGGAAAGGAGATAAGGGACAACGTGTAGTCCCTTCTTCCTTTCCATGGTGACCTGTCGCAGAACAGCAATGGACACGCTGGGGACACAAGTGTTCCCACCGTGTATGCTCCCAAAATGTATAGAAAAGTAGGTAAGTGGGGGTGATGGGTTTGGAGAGAAATCTGTGGATGGGGGAGAGGGGAGAAGACCACTTATCTCATTACCCGGCGCGGGAAGATGGCAGCCAACAGCCCTGATGAGGCTCAGGGCAGACAGGAATACTGTCTGTTAATCCCCCTGTTATGAGCCTTTTAATTGGCTGAGAGGCTGCCACCCTACACCGGTACTAAAACCCCAAAGTCCATGGGAAGTCACACAGTAAAACAGGATCCAAGACAAATCTTGGACTCCTGGACGCTTCCTGAGTGTGTAAGATGCTCTTCCTTAGCACAGTAACTTGGCTGCCTTGGAATTCAAAGCAGTGGAGTTTCTTGGCTTTACTTGATGAGCCCCTCGAAGATGGAACTCCCCTTGAAGAAGAAGTCATTGGGATGTCGATGTCAAGAAGACAGAAAGGAAACAAGCAGTGTCGGAGAGGTAGCACATTCGGTCTTCGCGGTGGTCTCCGTTGGTGGGTTGTTACTCAGGCTGGGGATGTCCCACAAAGGTGAAACTTGCTTTGAACCTTGAGAAGGCCTTGTTGAAGAAGATAATACCATTGGTGGCCGTGGATGCCTTTAGATGGCAACAGGGGCAGTTGCAGAAGTAGGAGTCCATTTTTAGGATCTTGTGGTTTACTGTCTTTTCGTTCTTCTGTCCTGCAGCTGAAACGTAGACCTCAGGACTGCTTCTGGTGACATGGACATGACTGCTGGAATGGACTATCAACCTTCACCAAGCCTGAACACTTCGGACATCTTCTTTGGATTTTCTTTGTGGGAAAGGCACTGACAGGAACTCCACTGCAGCAGCGACACTGGACCTTGTCTGGCATGGACAGTGGGCAGGTGTTGTGGGATAGAAGCCCCTTGAAGGATTCTTTAATGAGTAGACTGATTCACGGTATGCAGTGATAAAATCGCTTCAGAAATGTCGCCTATACAAAAAATTTCAGCAGAAATGCTGTGGTTTGACCTGGTAAAGGTGTGCCCCAGGTGAACATGGGTTGGTGGGCATCCACCGCTTACCTTAAATGGTATAATGGGTCTGCAGGTTGCGGCGGAAAAGCCACAGCATTTTTGCCACAATATTGTGTAACCACAGCAATTTTTGCAGCAATTTTAACACATGGAACCTATTTCACAGCTCCTGATGTCAAGCAGCGCTATGCCAGGGTACCCGCTCTTCTTGGCGATATGCAGCAACCTGGCTTCCAGCGATCACAAACACTCCTGCCGACCCTGGTTGACACAGACAAACTTCTTGCTTCATGAGGGTCAGGTGCTCCTCTTCTGGACCCACAAAGAGCCCTTCTCCAGATGGCAGACACACAGGACTGGCCAGAAGGACATCAATGTTCTCTCGTAGCTCGGGAAGAGGTTGACTATGTAGGTCCTTTCTGGTTCAGTCCTTGAGTCAGCACAGCAGCTTTCTGAATGTTTGAAGATTTGCAGCCTCAGAATTCCTCCTCCAGCTGGACTCCAGGATGTAAGCATAAAATGACTTCAGTTTCATCTTCAGGTTTCTTGTTACAGCTTCCGACAAGGAGGTGAGCTTGAGACCCCTGTTATACAAAAACACTCCCCCTTCACTCAGGTTAAGCAAGGCTCAGCCAGCTAATCAAACACAAGTGCATTCATGCAGGCAGTACCCAATCAGGCCCACATGCATTCAGGCAATTCACCCGAAGCCAGCCACCCACAACACAGAAAGTGGATTGGAGGCTACTCCCCAGCCTTTCAGTGCACGACACTGCATTCATTCCAGTTCCAGTCAGGGCTGGCTCAGACATTGTGTCAAAATAACCAAAGCAAGATGCCCACAACATAGAATACATATTGACTACTCACTCCTTTCTGGTAGGCTCTACACCAAGGGAGTACCCACAACAAGCAGGCCCTGGCAAGACTACCTATATAGTCATTCCACCCAACAACCATTCCGGGGAAGGGAACAGAGACAGGCCTTCTCAGGACTTCTCAGTGCCGTCTCTGAAGTCGCTGGCTGGCACTCTGACCGTCTGTCGTTTGCATCTCAGCGGATCGTCACCAATTACGGACCGCATAAGTGGCCCACTGGATTAACCAACACAGTGCTACCTCCATGCATTAACGTGCCCTCTCCTGTGGATCTCTTCCCATACACAGGGTCTTGACTGGTATGACCGCACTGCAGAAGAATTGTTTATCTGCCTACATCGGTGTACACAGACACTTAGTTGATCCGTGCCAATGTACCTCATGATTATGATCACATAGGATTCTTCAGCCTTAAGAATTTACCTGTCCTGATGAAGGCATACTAAACCACAGCTCTTCAAATCTAGCTAAATGGCTGAAACACCGTTTTGTTGACCTGTTTTTGTATTGTCTTTCGACCTTTCATTGTATCACATACATGTGCATCTGCTTTTGCAATTACAGTATCTAGTTCTCATGTGACCCCCACTACGATACATAGGGAATGTAATTGCTCAAATCTATATACCAACTATTACTGATTTGGATTTGGCTACTCGTGCACTACACCATGTACCTTTTATGTTGTATATCCTATGTCTTAATAGATAATCTAATGTTACAAGGGAGCTAATCTGTTGTTACAAAGATTGAACAAGAATTCTGAATGCATGATTCAAATATATGGAGCATCTAGAAAATATAAATAAATGAATCAAATTAATATGATTGAGTGATTGTCAACTCTGTCCGGGGAGCGCACCAATAAGGAGTACCAGCTTAATTCTTCATAAAATTGGTTTACATATTGTTGCAGCCACCATATTGGCACTCCAAGTGCAGACCCTAGATCACTATAAACCTAAGTGGCACAAAGGATTCGCTCAGGACAGGAATAAAAGCTGAAACTGGCTGTAAAATGTGATTATGTAATCCTATGTCTTAATGTTCATGTGTAATATTACACCTGATGCACATACATTAAATAAGAATTGCAGTATTGTTCAATCAAATCAAAGTTGACTTTATTGAAATTCAGGAGTGAGATGGTCCAATCTCTAGTTGGATTTACATGACCTTGCTCAATTGTGTTGATATACGAGTATACCTACCTGGGTAGAGCAAGGCATTAACCAGGTGCCCTTTATAATACTTGTTGTGCTCCCCTGCCAGGAATGCGTTATGCACATACAACTGCCTAGTATACTAGCCTGCCAGGACTTCTCATGTTCTTGTAGCAGCCTGGTTTACTCGCCTGCCAGGATTTCTAACGTCCATACATATATAAAAGTTTCTATTTACATTCAAAATTGCATATATCGTCCTTGGTTGGGAATATCAAGCTGTTTCAGTGTTCGCTTTAAGTTCATTCCATGCACTCATATATTATTGGGAGTCGTATTTGTACTCTGCCCTTTTGACTTGCAAACAATCTTCTCATTCTTTCTGTCTCTGCATATTTACAATTTTCAAACTGGGTTTGGTGCCGAAATGGCCTTGGGTCCCCATTTTGTCTGGGTTGACTCACTGGCTCTCTGTGGCATCTTCAGTCCCTTTCACACTTATGCAGTGTAGCCTTGCAACCTGCTTTCCCCTCTGGACTATTTTGATGACTCTCTTGTGTCTATCGTGGTTCTGCTACGGCATGCCTGCTTTCCTTGAGGTCCTATTGAGGGTGACACTGCTTCCTCCAGCTGCTGAACACCCAGGACTCTTCCCGTGGTTACTGCCATCTCTGTGGAACATCCTGCTTACGCAATGTTACTTTCCCTCTCTGCTGGTGAGCCCCTTTGCTCCACTACACCTGCTCGTGCCTCCAGCTTCCACATTCCACCATGGCTACTCCCTTACCGCATACCGGGTCCGGTTTCCTTGAATGAGGAATTACCTGGCCATTCCAACCTTGGAGGTCCCGGTAATTCCTCAATCAAGGAACCCGGACCCGGTACCTCCCCATTCCCATTCGAGCCCCCATAGGGCTCAAAGGGAATCGGGTGCATGCTAATAACGGGCCTGTTAATAACGGGCCTGTTATTAGCATGCTGGTCCTTTAGCGGCTCCCACTAAGGGTGTCTGGTAAAACCAGCCGCCATTAGCTGGACCCGCTAAAGGACCTCGTAATGCGGCGGTAAGGGGTTAACGGCATCGGCACCATTACCGGTGCCGTTAACCACTTACCGCCTTGGTCGTAATGACCCCCAGTGTGTTTTATGAAAGGGGAATTGTTGTGCATTGCTTAAAGGATACCGAAAACACAGAGTGGTCCTGCGAGGCATGCTCGCATTATTGAAAAACTCTGTAAACTGCATGAAATTAACAGTTAAAGTGCACCCATGAGTGCACTGCAAGTGCTGTCTGCTGAGTTGTCAATCTGCCAGTCAAGTAAGGACTTTGGGACTTGTGAAGCCACGTGAAGCACAAGGTACTTTTGGTGTAAGCTGAGCCTCCCATTTAACTACAATTGAGACTGCCTGAGACTTAATATCTTACAGCTGCAATTTTCTTCTTTATTTTAAGCAAATTGATTGCTTTGAAATATGGAACTAAGCCCCTCCCACTAC
Organism: Ambystoma mexicanum; assembly: GCF_040938575.1. Lineage (NCBI taxonomy): Eukaryota > Metazoa > Chordata > Amphibia > Caudata > Ambystomatidae > Ambystoma > Ambystoma mexicanum. The sequence goes on along the minus strand of NC_090937.1, from coordinate 593,346,065 downwards.
TGCTGCCAACAGCAATAAAGTCACCAGGCTGCACGCATTTGTGCCCATGCACCTGTGAGTGCACTGCAAGTGCAGTTTGCTGTTTGCTGGCTTGTGGCTGCTGAAGGGTTGATTTGTGTACTTTGTGATCTGTCATTAGCATACCTCACATTATTTTTTGATATATGTTTCTGTCATTGGGGTACCTAAACAAGTTACTTTAGGTTTTACAAAAGGGTCTTTTTTTCTCGTATTGGTGGGGAAGGTTGAGAAAAAAGGAGCGAGGCAGACCTGCTTCTGTTTACTGACAGATGTGATAGCATGTCCCAGGTCTTAGTCTTGCCTCTGCCCCCCTCTCCGGTGGAGAATGATTCATTGCCAGATAGGGGGAGGGTGCCGTGACTGAGTACTGTGGCCCAGGCCCAGGGGCAGATTGCTTGTGAGATGTTGGCAAGCTCTCCACTATTACTGGAGTTGGAGGACTTTGATACTCTGTCCCAGGAAATAGACAATCAAATTCTGGGACAGGAGGCCTTTAATCAGGTACTGGCAGCAAAAAAAATATCCTCCTTCATGAACACTCCTCTCATGTTTGCCCCAGGGGTAGTGACCCTATTAGCGCTGTCTGAACATCATTATGGGGGAGAGAGGGTGTTTGAATCCAGCCTGCCTTTGGCTCAAATGCCTTCTACCAGTGGTATGGCAGGGGGGGGGCAGTTCACCCCTGTGCTCTAGTATACAGGAGAGTATCTGCTGAGAGCTAAAATACCATACCAGATATCTACAAAGAACCTCAGACCAACTGGTTGTACTGATTGATACCTTGATGTGACAGGGGAGAGGGTGGGGGACTAAGTTGCCTGCTGTGGTTGAAGCCAGTGGAGGCCAGTACATGGGATTTCCGACTACCATTGTTACTCCAGATAAGGAAGACATTCCTGATGAAGAGATTGCATCCACTGTGACTTCTGTTTCAGGAGTAATGGGTGGACGGGCTGTGCAAAATAGGAAGGAGGTTCAGGCCTCCCCCCCTTAGTACCACCAGAAAGAACCTTAGGAGTACAAATAAAGAAATTCCTCCAGCCCCATTTAAACCATCTAGAAAATATACCAAGTACTTTGTACGTGGATTGAGCAGGGCTGACAAGCACGATGCTCCGCCGTCTGATGAAATCCATGTGAGGTGGGGGCCAGTGGGGGTTATGATGGTTCCTCCTTTGGAGAGTGGGTTTGATGGCCAACATTCTAAACTTATAGTAGAGCCAGATGTTATGGTGGCAGAAGGAAAGGGGCCTTGTGCTGCCTTCCAAACAAGGAGTGGAGGGGGGATTTGGGGCGGCTATGAGACACAAAGTGGTGCCAAGGAATGATAAAGGCAAAGGCTGTCCCCGAAGGTTTGGGAGGTATAATCTTTTTACAACCTCTTTAAAAAGTCCCAGATCTCGTATGGAAAGGAGAAAGATTTGCAGTCCAAGGGCCCTTCCCCCATTATGACTGAAGACTCAACCTTGGATGTGAGCAGCCATAAAAACCAAAACTCATTGGGAAAATGGGGCCCATGGTGGATGCTTCCACCAATACCTTTGGGCTTGGTTTGGCCATGGAGGGGGTCATAACCTCTAAAGTTTCTGCCGCAAGCTTTGAGGGAGGGTCTGTGGAGTCTCAGGTTTTCAATGTTGGTCAACCAAGGAATGGAAAGAGTTAGGAGGGAAGGTGGTCCTGACAGACCCGGTATGGCTAGGAGCAGGGAGAGGGAACAAGTAAACTCAGTCCCACAAGCTTTGCCCCAGGAATCATAGATTTCCTTATCACTGCAGGGCCTCTTCTTAAAGATGTGTGACCTCCTGGCAGAAATATCTCAACCCCAGCCTCTATCAATGAAGGCTTCTGCCCACCATGTACATGGATCTTTGCCAAGTCAGGGGGAAGCTAAATCTGGGTTCAAGCATGTAGCTGATGTTTTGTGGAGAGATCCAGTGTTTCTGGATGACCCTTGTAGAGAAGAAACCAAGTACCCCCACCTCAGTTGACCTGCCCCTTTTGCCTGTATTATGGAAATGTATGAGACGTATACTGAACAGCTGAATTGACAGAGAGCTGAATATGGACTCAGTCCAGTACCAGTGAAAGGGCCAGTACCTAAGAGAATCTGGGAAACAACGTACCCATTGAGGAAACCATATCTAAATACAAAGAAATTTGATGGTCATCTGAATGAAATCCCTGAAGAAGCAGACCCAATAAACAGCAACAATGAATGGTAGTCTTACTGCCCATTACCAAGTATATTTTCTACGGAGTTGAAGATGAAATAATAAGATGCAGTGACCAGAGAATGCAGATATTCTATAAGGCATCAAGAAAGCAACAAGGATAAGTGACATGTTGGGGTCAAGTTGTAGAAACATATGCCACAGAAACAGATGAAGATATTAAATCATTTTACACATTTACAGATGCAGAAGAAACACAAGCAGCAAAGTAATCATGATAGATTGCGGAAAACGCCAACGTATACATACATAGGAATGAGAGATTTATGGATGTTTCCACTAAACGTATTGAAGCAGGTTGGACATGAGCAAAAACGGCCTCAGTTCAGTATGTCACAGTTTAAAAAGCAGACATTGAATTACAGAAGCAGAGCTCAGAAAGGCAAGGTTGGACGAGCCCCAGGAAGCCAAGCTCTTATCAAACTGGAGTAAGCTGACTTTGATACATATCGTGTGGAAGAACAAACCTCCTGTCCTGAAAGAGTGAACATAACAAGGAAGACATCAGAGGACTATTGGAATAAAAAATTAAATACATGAAAAGGTTTGATTTTATGGTCTCTAGTCACATGGAAGCATGAAGTTGGATGAACAAGATGATCGCACCTACAGATGGAGGCAGACTGTGCTGTTCACTCCCTAATTTTCTCAGAGCTAAGAATACTCTCAAAGACGAATTTCAAAGGCCTAATTGACAGTAGACCACTGAGATGATGATGGATTGATATGCTAATTGGTGGGAAGCTAAAGTTAAGGCAACCTCACCAGCATCTGGATGGCCAGCCTGCAGGCTGCTAACGTAGGTGGAAAAATATTGAAGATGGACAGAGTGCCAACCAATTGTAGAGGACCTGCGTACTCAGGGGTCCTATAGTGTGTAAACCAATGGGACGTCATGTATTTATTGACGTTCATAGTGGTCATTTTTAGAGGAGAGCTTAGTTGCCCGCCTGATGTTAAGTAACCAACCAAATAGTTGCACTCTTTTGAACTGGTATGGATCATATTCTTAGATATTCACTTCGAGCCAATCACAACCTCTGTTAGGTTTTTGTAGTTTGCCATATAGGTTGACATTGGTAACACGTAGGTTAGACATCACTGATGACACATTTTGCTTATAAAAATACAGTTTTTTTGAGAGTTGAATATCGAGCATTTGCGTAAATATTCGTCATGTTCCCTATTTTAGGTAATTGATATTAAAACAGTCTTACTTTTGTCAACGTCCTGAGTCGGCTCTATTATTTGGTGTATGAGTAAGATCTGCATCGCCATCCATCTCAAGGGTAAGTGCTGCTCATCAAAGGGGCTGGACTATCCAGTTCACTTGGTTGCAGAGAGAGGATGTTTTAAGAGCCATCGATCTGAGTAAACATTAGAGTTTTGTTAATATCAAAAGACCTTTGCCATTTGGCTGAAAGAACGTGAAGCTCCCCTTAGATAGTGGCTAGTGTAAAACCAAACAAGTGTCTGTTGTGTACCTTCATCATGCAGCCTTGTTCATCTTGAATAACACACTGAGGCCGGTTATGCATCTGTACTCTTTTATTGCTACATATCAACTGCCTGGCCATTTCTCCTTTTTCCTCCATCCCCATTCTAGTTCTATCCCTTTGCATTCTACATTCTACAAGCCACAACATCGCCCCCTTGCTTATCATATAAGTTCAACCCCCATCTGTCCAGCAGGATCATCTCTACATCTGCTCAATCAGATGTACAGGTTAATGAATATTTCTTTGGGGATGAATATTGGCTGCCCCCACACCAGCCATAAATGGCGGAGAGTGTCCACAATCTTTAAGTGACATGAGATCAATGGGTTCTTCATTTCCTCGCTCCTCATGCAAACCTTCATCCCATCGCTCCTCATATGCTTCTTCTCCACATGAATCGTCTTGAAACATTGCATGAAATAATGAGGCATCTCCAGTCACTTCACTACCATCCCTCCTGGCAATGACAACAGGCCTTTTTACACCCATCACAATGAAGGGCTCTGACTCATCACTAGGGTCCATCTTCCTGACTACCTTCCTTTGCTGCCTTTGCCCCCCTAGCATACTCTCATCTCCAGCCGTCTGACATTCTTAATCTTTCCTCTTACAAGTTATCCAAACTTTGTCTCTCTCTCTCACTTCCCTTTCATTGCCACTGTTCCCTTCTCCATTTATGCAGTTATAACCTTCATGCCCTGGGCAATGCTTCTTCCACCGCTGGTATCGGTATCTGGCCATTCTCCCACTGGGAGCACATCCTGACGCCTTGTGCACAATCTTTCGATGACTTCTTTGGACTTGTGGATTTTCCTGTATCTCTTCCCGCGGGAGCCACTTTCCTCTATCCACTAGTCCTTGATCTGGTGTGGCCACATTATTCTGCTCAACTTGTTCTCTCCGGGCCACATTATTCTGCTCAACTTGTTCTCTCCGGCTCACCTCCCATTCTCAAAATGTTCCACCACTAGGCATTGTCTCCCATTCAACATTGACTGTGCATCGGTTCCACAGGTTGACAATGAAGATGTTCTCTCCTTGCACATGACGCAAAAGTGATTTCTCGGACCACATCCCACTTTCGTCGCCAAATGTTGTGTACCTTCATCATGCAGCTTGTTCATCTTGAATAACACACTGAGGCTGGTTATGCATCTGTACTCTTTTATTGCTACATATCAACAGTCTGCCCTTTTCTCCTTTTTCCTCCCTTTTTCCTACATCCCCATTCTAGTTCTATCCGTTTGCATTCTACATTCTACAAGAGGCATTGATCGGAAGGTTGAAGACACAGGAAAAAAGGTGGACAATCCCGAGAGTCGAAATAGGAAAAGATGATATTGGCGAGTAAAAAACTGAGCGGGCTGACAAAATCAAGGGGGATGAATGAAGAAAAAAGAGAGTAACGGAGGGAGGAGGGATAAAATATAACGTGAGAGTAAGCATATAATATATGTGGGGAACGAGATATTGACTCAAGTGTGGTAGAGCAACGATATAAATTGTGAGAGTGGCCACAATAAGAGAATACACCCTGGCCTGTGTTTTTATGATGTAACAGAAGAAGTTTGAACCCAAAGTTCCATAGTGGAATCCTAGGATAAAGTGCTGGTTTAAGACAGGACCAAAGGGGTAACTTAAACTCCAGTTGGAGTATTCGTAGAGGGCTAATAAGTATTAAGAAGAGAATTATAAGAAATCTATGTAACCGGTTGAGTTGTCTGTTTGTTTTATGTGGATTTTGTGTATGGTGACATCATCAATGGCAAAAATTATTTGAATGTTTAGAATTGAACCTGATGGTTGTTTTTAGAAAGATTAAAGTAATAATTGTAATTAGTGGAATTGGATTTTGCAACCATTGGTGCTCGGTCATATTATGTTATTTTTCACAAACTTGTTTTTTTATCAAATTTGTGATTGAAAAATAAAACGAAGTGTAACACAAAGTAAGGGTAAAGGAGTTAAGGATGGAGGCTATTGCTCCACTTGTGCATCTCTGTAAACAATTACCAAAACATGCACCTAAGCGTAAACAGTACAGTGCGGAATGGGTTAAAGCAACCGCGGATAAAATGTTTATGCCGTGGCCACAGGAAGACTAGCTATCGAAGGCAGTCTTGCAGCATATGACGACAAATCTGCATGCAGCATACACAGCAGAGAAGATAGAAAAGCCATTAGCTAGTCTAGATCTTTGGAAGATGTACCAACAGGAGAAGAAGGAAGAGCCTCCTATATATTGAATACTTAATATATGCAAAGAGAGGGGTGACGACCCTTCTGCTCCTCCCGCCCAAGCTGAAATAGGAGACAAGAGCAAGAAAGACGATGGGATATATCCATTGAGGGAGCTTAAAGCAGCAACAGGATATAGTAACCCGGCATATGTGTCACCTGTGCAAAGAAGTAACAAAGGCGTGGAGAAAGATAGATACTGAGAAAGATGTAATCTGTAAGGTCCCAAGGGACAAAGAGAGATGCAATAAGGAAAGGATTGATTGAGTAAGTACATTTCTTGATACAGGAAGAGAGATAAAACGATGAAAGGATAAAGACACGCGGCTAATGAGGTAGTGCTTTTACAGAATTAATGAATGGGTGATCAGATATTAAATCAATGGTAAGATCATTGAGGATGTAAGACAACAGGAAGATCAAGACAAACAAGACACAAGATATAAGGAAAGAGAGGAACAATTGAAAGATGAAGAAGCAAAAAGGAAGGATAGGCAGAGACGAGGGCAGCTGTACCAAGAAGAACAATTGAGAAAACAGGAGAGAGCAGAAGAACTAAGAAAATGCGATAATAGACAGAGAGCGATTGATGAGCAGGAAAAGCTAGAACAAAAAAGAATAGAAGCAGAGGAACAAGAAATAAGGGATAAAAGAATACAAAGGTGAAACGATGAGGAGATAAGCAGGGCAAATGAGAGAAGGGATATGAAGAAAAAAGAAGAAGACAGAGTAAGAGCAGAAGCATGAAAGCAAAGAAAATTTGATGAAGATTTGGAACAAAAAAAGGCAGCAAGCACGCAATCTCAAGTGCCTGGAAAAGGAGATAAGAGATCCTGAGCCAGAAGTAGCATGGGACGATATAGAGGAATTTTTTCCAGCGTACGAGTCATTACCAGGCCCGTCTAGAGTAAATCTAGAAGACAAGTTTGACTCAAGGAGCATTGGGGAAGCGATCGATAAAGTATATCATGAAATGAAGACCCAGAAAGAGTTAAAGGGGAAGGGAAAAAATCGACTTGAAAGTACTCAGTTGTATGACACAGAAGGAGCCTCATGTAGTACGAAGCCAAAGGAGCTGTCTTTAGATAGATTGACTCTGAGCAGAGATGACGATGAGAGAAGTTGTACAAGTTGGGCACAGGAAATGTCAGACGAAGACAGAGACACCTTCCTAGGGGAAGGGAGAAGGGATGTGTGTGGCACTGAGGGATGTTTTTCAAAGAAGACAGATGGTCAAAAGAAGTCAGATGGTCAGGTTTAAATGCACCTGTAACCAGGGCATCAGAGCCACTGACACAGTCGGATCGACCCAAGGTGCAATTCCACAGTGAAAGGGGAGAATCACCACCTTATGTGAGCAGATTAAGATCGCTACCTGGTATAAGGCAATGTGGTAATATCATTCCTGCATTGGACAGAAAAATGATGAGAGATGAGAATGAGTTTGGGGCATCGCAGTTTCCCTTGTTGGAAAAAGGAGGGACCCGACCACAATATATACCATGGCCCCAGATGGAAAAAGATAACTTAAGATGTAAACTCCACATGTTAACTTTGTGCCCTGGGAAATGGATGCATGAGTCAGAGAAAATGATGGGAGGAAACACTTTAGCCATAGGGGACATTAAAGGTCTCCTTATCGCCATACTTGGTAAGAGAGCTGATGACATATGGACGCGGGCAGGGTACCCTGGTGTGACTATAGTTAACACCGCTCATGATGGAGCACCATTCAATAACTTCAGGGCGGCGGTCTGGAAGACACTCAGAGTACAATATCTGGACATGTCCGATATGGGAACTATCATGATGAAAAGACGAAGGACAGGGATGATCCATGGCTTTACATTCAAAATGTTCAGGAGTTTTGGGCTCTGGAAACACGCAATTCTATACCAGTATTTTATCATATATTATTCCAAGGGCTACCAGAACCTGTGCAGAAATAGCTCAAGAAATGAATGGGTATTGAAGCCAAACCATGGTCCGAGATTCAGCTGACCATTGTGAAGGCTCTTGAAGGAGAAGAGTCGCAAAAAAGATGATGCTCGGAAAGGCGAAGAAGCAAAATGAGTGCAGAAAAATCTGTCTAAATATGCCATTGAAGGTTCAAGGCTTTACAGAACACAGAAGCAGATGCTTCAACAAATCAAGTTAAAGAACTTTAGGCCTCATTACGAGGTCGGTGGTAAGGGGTTAACAGCAATGGTAAGGGTGCCGTTGCCGTTAACCCCTTACCGTCGCATTACGAGGTCCCTTAGTGGGAGCTGCTAAGGGACCAGGGAGCTAATAACGGGTCCGCTACTAGCTCCATCCCCATTCCCATTGAGCCCTATGGGGCTCGAATGGGAATGGGGAATGGTTCTCAGAATGGGGATTTACCGGGTCCTCCAAGGTTGGAATGATCCAGTAAGTCCCTATTCCGAGAACCCAGACCTGGAATGCAGTAAGGGAGTAGCCAAGGTGCTAATAGCACCATGGCTACCTGCAACCTTGTAAAGAGGCCCTTTGTCTTCCCCAACTATTCACTGGAGAGGAGGTCCTAATTCAGAACCACACGAGAAAAAGTTGGGACGAACCTCGTATCAACTGACCATTTATCATAGAAGACATCACGCTGTCTGATGTCAAAGTAGAGGGCAGGCGTGCTTGGATTTACATTAGTGACGTCAAGAGTTTTGCTGGAAAAACCTCTCTGCCATCTACACCCCACCGAGAAGCAAGTACAAGCATTGGGAAAGAACTACAGCATGTGCAGATGAGATATATGATGAGGAAGAAGGAAGCAGAAACTGAAAAATAGAAAAACAAAGACTTTGTTGGACTGTGGCTTGTTTCAGACACTCTTTCAAGGCATTCTTGAACAAGGCAAAGGAAGGTGATGCAGACACTCTGTGCTGATATATCAGAGTGAAAGAAAACTATTTGTTTTTGAGCCAAAGAGGAGCTTATTGACTTTGGATTGAGGCATGGTTAAGCCTTGATAATAAGAGAGATGCCAGACTCTGATTGTGGCTTTGATAACTGGAAGAGAGTGCAGTATCCTGATTTGTTCCACATTGAGTTCTTGTTCGGATTTGCTTATGGTGTTATCCACTGACAACGTTTCAAGGATCATATTTGAACTTTTTCTCTATGTGCTGCGCTCATATCCAGCGATTGTGGGGAGAACTTCTAATATACGTACATTTTTGCAAGATCCTAAAAATGGTCCAATTGTAAGTAGACTACTTACAACAATTATCCAGCAAGTGTTGCAGTTACCTGAATATAGTGGAGACAATACAAATGCCCCTGTCTCCAGAGGCTGCACACAGACTTGTCAATGTGGTGTTTGTTTGTTTGATTGAAGGATATCCACATCTTGTTGGCACAGACATACTCACGTTCCTAAGGGACCTCAGAAATACTGAAACTTTGACTGTGATCTTAGAGTGAATAATGATCCAAGTAAGTGTATATTCTGAGAGAACCCACAGGACGGTGGTGTTAAATTTTCCTTCAAGGTACAGATCGAGAAGGTTACTGACAAAGACAAAAACATTTGTTTCATACTGAAAGAAGTTCATCATGTCGTCTGGATTGATGCAATTTCGAGGAATGGAATGGCAGCTGATATAAGTTGTGGAACAGATCTAGACATATTATTAAGCCTCATTACGACCCAGGCGGTAAGGGGTTTACAGCAGCGTAAACAGCGCCAACCCTTACCGCCTGATTACGAGGTCCCTTAGCGCCATGGAGGTTTTAACACCTGCTTTTAGCAGGTGTTAAAATCCATGGCGCTAAGGGACCTTGGTGTTAATTACGCCACCGTAATTTACGGTGGCGTAATTAACGCCTTCCCCACTCCCATTATGCCCTATGGGGCAAAAATGGGAGTGGGGAAGGGTAAATGGGGATTGGGGACTTACCGCCCCGCCAAGGTCGGAATGGGGCGGTAAGTCCGCCAACCACCATGGCGTAAACGTAGTTTACGCCATGGTGGTAAAGTCACGGCCCAGGCGGTAACTTACCGCCTGGGTCGTAATGAGGCCCATTGAGAGCAGCGTTCTTCTTGTTGGAGATATTTTTATTTTGCATGGTTAAGGACTGGTTCCAGGAAAATAAAGATCAAGAGTGAATTTTTTTATTCAGCAAGCAGACCATTGGATTAAGAACGAAGGTGCCAAGGCAAGACAGCAACTTCCAGGAGGAGTGTGTAATGCTAATGTATTAAATAATTACTTTGTCCTTCCTTAGGAAATAAAAAATGGGTAGTTCTAGTAGTAACTTTGTGATCCCAGATGCAGAAAGACATTCACGTTGTCCATGCAATAGGTATTTTACATCAATGTACCTTTGCCTTATTTATGGATGTATTCTGTTTATAATCATGCTACTCTCACTCACAGTCCACACATCATACTACCTTGATATACATGGGTCTAAGACTCCAGTGAATATTCCTGAGCAAGGAAGTAGCAATTGTGGCAACTATGAAACACTGCAGGCCATATGTAGTTATTCCTGTTCCAAAGAAAGATGACCCACCATTTGAATCTGAGATATGCACCATTAGCAATCATTCACACGCAAGAAAGGTTTTGGAAATTCTGTTTGGACATAAGAAGCAGGTCTGGCAAAATAGGCAAGATCAGAGTTTGCTAGACAACGTGCCTATGCAAGTAATAAATACAAATACACCTGATCCTGTGGTAAAGAACCCAAAGATAACTCCTAGAAGACAGACATATATGGAGTTTATGCAAGACTTTTACAGGCCTAAATGGGCACCTGAGTAAAGAAAACTTTCTGAGCTTTCTCCTACCAAGGGAACATTAATAAATGTACCTTGTCCGCTTACAGATGTGCCTAGGATTTATCCACAAAGAAGGAGTTATGCTGACACACTTCATGACATTATTCTGAAAGGTCACATGAGTAGAATGAGAACTAAAAGAAACACAAAGAGGATTTTGAGCTAAATGATTATATGGACAGTAGAAAACACTTGAGAAATAATATTTGGTACCAGCACATGAAAGAAGTAGGAAGAAGGACCTCAAATGAGGAATGATTTGTGTTTGCACTCATGCCATACAGTACGGGGAAGTCTAAAATCTTCATAGCTATCGAAATAGACATCCAGACAGCCTTTCGCACATAGCACTTTGCAAAACTAGAGGCCAGTTTATGGGTTGAGATGCCTACCTCAAATGGGCAACTGAATGGACATATCCAGATGAAGATGACTACGTGCAAGATACCAAGACAAGAAACAGAACACATACACAGAATAATGTGATCAGATATGAGAAGCCTGGAGTAAAAGGATCTGGAATCAGATGGGAAGTGATTAAGAAATTGGAGGTTGTAGGAAAATCTGCAGAAGCTGCTCGAAGATGGAAGAATAGAGGTCAAATGCAGATCTGGGGATTTGTGTTATCACTCAATGGATGGGACGAAGGAGTGGTCATCTGCAGAGCCTGGGTGATCAATGGATGCTATAAACCAGTCATCGACATTGTGCAGAATGGCTGTAAGACATTATGGCCAAGGTTTGCTAAATTACTGACTTGGGTTGAAGACAGAGGAGAACCTTTGCAGATTGTACCCTTGTAAAGTTCAAAACTGTGCTTCAGAAATAATGGCACAAGAAAAGTTGGAGAAAATGAGAACTGTGGTTGGATCTTAGATGTTTCAGGAATGGTACACAGTACAGCAGTGATCATGTATCATTATTGGGCTTGTGCAGCCAGAGCATATATCAGATTGCCTGCAGACTGGGGAGGAATATGCACATTGGTGAATAACCATGTTCCAGCTTTAGTGATTCCAAAAGGTGATTTACACATTGACAGTTTCCCAAAAGCAGATGCTCACCTGAGGAAGAAGAGGTCTGTGGAGCTGATTAAGAGGATGAAGAGAGAGAACTATTTCTCAGCTAAATCAACAGAAGCCGTCGATGCCATACCATATAAGCACAGACATTCTAGCCAGACCTCATCCATGTTAAATTGATCTTCATGCCAGCTGTTCATGTTGGAGCAGACACCAAGTGCCGACAAATCACCAGATGGGAATTTCTGCAGACAATTAACACTACAATAAAAGGATTCAATGCAATCAGAGAAGAAATGAGAGCCATAAGACTGATGACTCTGAAGAACAGACATTTCCTGGACATGATCACAGAGATGTATGGAGGTGTTTGTGCAAAAATCAGGGAATCATGTTGCACATTATACCTTCTCATGATGATGAGAATGAAACATTGACAGAGGCCATAGACATGCTGAGAAAACTCCAAGGCCAAATGATAGAGGATGTAAAGGACATTGCTGATGACAGCTGGAATGGATCACTCTTCTCTTGGGTTCCAAAATTGATGGCAGACATCTTCAAGGTCCTTGGAGCTCTGATAGTGAAGATATTGCTTGAATTTTGTGTAATCAAGATAATAATCTCACAATGCAAGAAGACAGCAAAAAAGTCCATAAGGATGAAGATCATGGTCAACGTTGAATCAGGATGGAAGCCCAAATACCTGACGGATGAAGAGATCAGAGACTTTGTGAAGGCCAGTATCCATGTACCTGAGTTCCTGTATCCGAAGAATCATAAGAAATATGTGGGAAGATGGATATACTACAATCCAAGTGGACAGTGCCAGTTTTTGACATGGAATAAAGGTGAGCATGTTGTAACACTCACCTGATTCCCACGGAGGCACTGACCCAAACTGGACTGCTACAGTTGCTTCTATGACTGTGATGAGGCATAGAACTCCGAAGACGCTCTGGGCAGGACCTCCGAATATTGACTGTCTGGCTTGTAAGGTGAGTTTTCTGCAGGTGGAAGAAAAAGGGGTAATTGCAAGCTGGTTGGATAAGTTCTCCCACCAATCTTCTGCTTTTCCCACTTCTTGGTTCTCGACTGGTCTCCACGAACTCTCACCTTTGGTTTAGTAAAGCCGAGCTCTCCATCCTGCTTCTGGTGCAGGGGCGCGTGGAATCCAGTTACGTCACTGGATGATTTCAGTGTTTAGGCTCAGTGTCCTTTTGTGGCTTGTAATAGTCCTTCAGGTGCCGAGGAGCTGTTGGCAACACCACCACTGCTGTGCAAGAAGAGGCTCGTGAGTATAGAAGATCTGAGGCCGCTTCTGAAGGAGCACCCTTTTATAATGTCCTTTTCTGTCTTTCAGGTGCCGAGATGCTGTGGGCGATGCCGCCGCTGTTGCACGTGCGGTGGCACGTAAGTATAACTGAATTGTGGCCGTTTCCAAATGGGCGCCTCTGATAATGTCTTTTCCTTCCTTTCAGGTGCCGAAATGCTGAGGGTGATGCTGCCGCTGCTGCGCGTGAAGAAGCGCGTAAGTATAACTGAGTTGCGAACCCTTCGGTTCGGACACCACTAACAATGTCTTTTGTCTTCCAGGTGCTGGGATGCTGCCGAAGCGAAGGCCGCGGTGAACTCCGGTGTGATCACGGATGGATAAGGTAAGCGAGCGCAGCTGCGAGCGTGTTGCCCGTTTTCTAACCTTATGTCTTTATTTGCAGGTTGTCGGAGACTGGACTCTTGTGGCTGAATTCTGGTGAGTAGATGTTCCTGTGCCTTTTCTTCATCCACAGGTTGCTGCTCGAGAAGCTGAGGGTGTGTCTGGACCTGGAATGCAGGAGCCGACTCGGTGAGCGTCCTGCTGCTATTGCAGAATAACGCAAAGCATTTGAATTCTATCGGGCGTGGTTTAAATAGTGGAGAAGTGCTTTGGTGCGTATTCTTCCTCCAGCCTCACCCAGGTAAGAAAAGAGTTCCAGTGTCAGAGGATTAGCATCAGTCCCACCCAGGTAAGAAAAGAGTTCCTGTAACAGAGGATTGGTCCCTCTCAGCCAATGGCTGGGGCTTCACCCAGCTTGGATTGTTCTAGGTGAGTATGCAGCATGGTCTGCTACGGGTAAGTCCACCCAATCACTACTGCACACTTTAAGAATATGAGCCCGGCGCCCATGGCGCCGGGACTGTGGTTCCTTATGAGCCTGGCGCCAGAGGTGCCAGGACATGGTCCAAAGGGCCCCTGTAGGGGTCTGCTGGAACCGGGCGTGTGGATGATGAGCCTGCTTCCGGGGACGCTGGGCCAGTCTTGGCTCCTCGGGAGTAGCGCTCATGACAGCACCCCCCCTCAAGGCCCCTCCCAAACTTGTCCTCCCCGGGGATTTTGGTTTATCGGGAAAGGTTCGGTGGAAATTCCTGATTAGACGAGGAGCATGGACGTAGTCATAAGGTTCCCAGGATCTTTCCTGGGGTCCGTAGCCTTTCCAGTCGATTAGGTAGAATAGTTTTGATTTGATGATCTTGGAGTCCAAAATGTTTTTAACTTCAAATTCGGGCTCTCCATTCACCTGAATGGGTTCTGGAGGTCTGGTCAGTCTGGTTCCAGGTTGCATGGGTTTCAAAAGAGATACGTGAAACACAGGATGTATTATCGTATGGGTTGGCAAATCTAATTTAACAGCCACTGGATTCATTATGGCCGTAATTGAATATGGTCCCAGGTATTTGGGGTTGAAGGTGCGAGGTCCTTTTAGCGATAAATGTTTGGTGGACAACCAGACTTGATCTCCATCCTGGTATTGAGGGGCATTGCTTCGGTGTTGGTTTGCTCCTGTTTTGTACCTTTCTTTAGCTTGTTGTAGATGTGCAGTCGCTTCCTTGAAAGCTTGGGTAATAACAGAGTGCAACTGATCTACGGCAGGTGTTCCAAGATCTTGAGGCGGGTCGAGGTTGGAGGTTCGAGGATGAATTCCATACAAGATGTAGAAGGGACTCTTCCCGGTTCCCGAATGAACTGAATTGTTGTATATATATTCAGCTATCCAAAGGATGTCCTTCCAGTTGCTTTCAGACTGTTGTAGCATGCATCGTAAATATTGTTCGAGAGTCTGATTTGTTCTCTCGGTTTGCCCGTCGGTCTGGGGGTGATGGCTGGTTGAAAGTCTTACATCGATTTGAGCTGACCGATAACAACTACGCCAAAAGTGAGAAATAAACTGGTTTCCTCTATCAGAGATTAGTACCAACGGGAAGCCGTGTAACCGGACAATGTTTTCAAGGAATTCTCTGGCTAGTACTGAAGCTGAAGGTAAGCCTTTTAGCGGAATGAAGTGGGCCATTTTAGAAAACAAATCCACAATAACGAGAATAGTGTTGTACCCGGAACAAGAGGGTAAGTCTGTGATGAAGTCCATGCAAAGGGTATGCCAGGGACACGGTGGAATGTCTAATGGTTGCAGAAGACCAGCCGGCCTTTTCTTTTGACCCTTGTTTTGAGCGCACACACCACAGGACATCACAAATTCTTTTATGTCTTTTCTCCATGAAGGCCACCAGAAGTGTCTCTTCACTTTTTCTGTTAGTAATTTTAGGTCTAGTAAAGCCAATTGTGACTTTACATGCCCGGGGAGACAGTAGTCAGTCCCCGGGTATGGAGTCTATGATGGAGGTCCGCTAGGACGCCCCAATGCTACGGCACGGAGGGTGCGTTGTAACACACATAGTAAAACATATGAGACCCTATGGAGTAAAAGACCCCATAGCCCATAGAACACATTGACATTCAAAGGAATTACACACATTCATGTCCAAGAGTGGGAGAAAAAGAGTCTCAATGTTGGCAGGATGGAAAAAAACAAACTCCAGAAATCCAGCAAAGCTGCTGGGGGACTCACTAGGTTAGGAAATTCAGCCTAAACAGAGAATTCTCCCTAACACTCGCCCCCCCATACTAAGGGACAGGAGGATTGAATCCACTCCTGGATGAATCTCATACTTCTAGTCGATGACATACATCCTAGAGAGACCATCAGCATTTTGGTGGTGACACCCTGACCTGTGTTCAATGGTGAAATCAAACCCTTGCAGGCAGATCGACCATCTCAATAGTTTCGGGTTTTCCCCTTTCATTTGCATTAACCATCTCAAGGGTTGGTGGTCAGTCTGAATGACAAAAGTAGAACCATACAAGTACGGCCTAAACTTTTTCAGAGCCGAGACAATAGCAAAGCACTCTCTTTCGATTGTTGCCCACCTTGTTTCAGGATCCTTCAGCTTGCGGCTGATGAAGCAAACGGGGTGCTCCCTACCTTTCCCATCCAGTTGACTGAGTACGGCACCTATTCCTACATTTGAAGCATCTGTTTGCACAATGAAGTGTTGGCGGTAATCAGGAGCTCTGAGTACTGGGGCTTGGCAAAGAGCCTTTTTCAGGTTTTCAAAAGCCTGATTGCACTCCTCGTTCCATCTAACCTTTTTAGGAAATTTGGGCGAGGAGATGACATTCAGTGGAGAAGCTATGGTCCCATAGTTCTCGATGAAATTCCTGTAATACCCAGTGAGGCCTAGGAAGGCTCTCACTTGGGTTTGAGTAGTAGGTGTTGTCCAATTTTGCACAGCTTCAATCTTACTGAGCAAAGGCCTTATTTCTCCACCTCCTACCTCATGTCCAAGATAGACTACCTTACTCTGTCCAATTTGGCATTTACTCGCCTTTATGGTCAGATTGGCTCGTCCAAGAGCCTGCAAAACATCTCTCAGGTGGGTTACATGTTCTTCCCAGGAATTGCTGAACACTGCTATGTCATCCAAGTATGCCATGCAGAAGTCCTCCATCCCATTCAGAACCTGGTTTACCATCCGTTGAAACGTAGCAGGTGCATTCTTCAATCCGAAAGGCATTACCTTAAATTGGTATAAGCCAACGGGGTAGAAAATGCAGTTTTCTCCTTGACATGGTCTGTCAGGGCTATTTGCCAATAGCCTGACGTCAAGTCAAATGTGCTGAGGAACTTGGCGGCGCCAAGTTTATCCACCAACTCATCTGTTCTCGAGTCCATGTGGACTTCTTTGGGTGTCAGAATAAATCCCAGAAATTCGACCTCGGTGACATGAAAGGCACATTTCTCGAGCTTGGCAAAGAGTTTATGTTGGCGAAGTTTTTCAAGGACTGCCCTAACATGATTTCGATGATCAGCTTCCGAAGATGAGTACACAAGAATGTTGTCTATGTAGACGACAACACAGACATCAATGAGCTCTCTGAGGACGTCATTCATGAAATATTGGAAGGCGGCCGGCGCATTGCATAATCCGAAGGGCATCACTTGGTATTCAAATAGCCCATACTTAGTGCGAAATGCCGTCTTCCATTCATCACCTTCCTTGATCCGTACCAAATGATAAGCTCCCCGGAGAACAAGCTTGGTATAAATACAGGTGTTTTTCACCTGGTCGAGGAGTTCCGGGATCAGAGGTAAGGGGTATCTGTTTTTTACTGTTATCTGATTCAGAGCACAGTAATCAATACAGGTTCTGAGGTCACCTTCTTTTTTTGGTACGAAGAACAGAGCCGAGGATGCAGGAGACTTTGACGGATGGATAAAGCCATTGGCCAGATACTGGTCTAAATACTGTCGCAGATGAAGGTTCTCAGGCTCGGTGAGGGCGTAAATCCTACTGCAAGGGGGAGTTGCACCGGGTAGCAGATCTATCTGACAATCTTAAGATCTGTGAGGTGGCAAGGTGTTAGCCTGTTCCTTTTGAAAAACATCTTGGAACTCTCGATACTCTTGAGGTAATTGTGGACCGTCAGTCGTTGCTGATGCTAGGCCAATGCTGGGTCGTGGATAGCAGGTTGGTGCACACTCAGGGAACATTATCGTCTTTGCTCGCCAATCAATCTGAGGGTTGTGTTTCTCCAACCAAGGGATTCCTAGGATTACTTGGAATTGAGGAGCCTTGATCACGTCGAACACAATTACCTCCCGATGCCCGTCTTGGCCTAGTAACGTCACTTCAGCAGTGGTATGGGTTACCGGTCCGGAGGCGATTTCGGTCCCATCCACCGTGGTAATGACGTCTTTAACCGCCTTTGGACAAAGAGGTAGGTTCATCCTGGAAGCCAATTCGCAGTCCACGTAATTTCCTATTGCTCCACTATCAATTTATGCCTTAATAGCATGCAAACGTTCTGGTTGCTTTGGGTTTACGAGGACCATAGGCATTATGAAGTGCGAGGTCAAAGAACTGGTTTTTAAGCTCGGCAAGCGGACCTCTACACTTGTCGGGCGAGGATGTTTCCCGGCTCAGGCTTTTCAGAGTTCTTGACAGAAGCTCCTACTGTCTTCTTAGGTGGTTTTACCGGGCAATCTCGAAGAAAATGTCCAGAGTTTCCACAATAGAGGCACAATTGCATTTGTCGTCTTCTGTCATGCTCTTTCTGGGTTAAGGGACCCTTTTACGGCCCCAATCTGCATAGGTTCAACAGTGTCGACCCCTTTGGCGTTGCTTTGTGTTTTCGTGAATACTCGGGTTTCAAACATGGATCGGTTCGCCTTTCTGTTTTGGAGCCTATGATCCAATTGGACCACCAAATCAATATATTCCGAACAGTCCTGAGGAGGATTCACGACCTGGGCAAGGACGTCTTTAAGTTCACCACGCAGACCTCTGTGAAATAGCGTGATCCTTTTATCCTCGGGCCATCTAGTTTCCACGATTAACCTATTAAAAGATGCAATGTAGGCTAAGAGGTCCTGGTTGCCCTGTCGCAGGGAGAGGAGTGTGTTGTCCAGGGCCTGCCCTTGGGAATGTCTTGCAAAAAGTCTCTCCATACTCGCATGGAAGGCTGAGAAGTTCCGAAGAATTGGGTCATCCTGTGTAACCAGAGGGATCGACCAATCAGCGGCGCTGCCGCTAAGATACGAAAGTACAAAGGCTACCTTGGTCTGGTCAGTTGGAAAGGCTGCGGGTCTACAAAGAAAGTGCAGTCGGCATTGATTTATAAACACTGCAAATCTTTTAGGGTCACCAGAAAAGCATTCAGGAGGTGCCAATGGCACATTTCCAGGTAGGTTGATTTGAACGGGATTGGTTGAAGTAACTGGGGTATAATTCCCCCCTGAGTTAGGTAGAGGAGTTTGCCCCGCTTGACTCTGTAATAACTGTCTGGCGAGATCGTCAGTTCGTTCTTTTGACATTATCAATTCCCTTTTAAGGGCATTCGTTTCCTGGCGAGCAGCATGGACTTCAGCTCTTAATTCCCCCAACAACTGGGCCAATTGGTCTGTGTCGGAAGTTTCCATAGCACCTGGGTAGGAGATTATGGGTAGGCTTCGCGTTCTGTAACGCTCACCTGATTCCCACGGAGGCGCTGACCCAAACTGGACTGCTACAGTTGCTTCTATGACTGTGATGAGGCGTAGAACTGGAAGACGCTCTGGGCAGGACCTCCGAATATTGACTGTCTGGCTTGTAAGGTGAGTTTTCTGCAGGTGGAAGAAAAAGGGGTAATTACAAGCTGGTTGGATAAGTTCTCTCACCAATCTTCTGCTTTTCCCACTTCTTGGTTCTCGACTGGTCTCCACGAACTCTCACCTTTGGTTTAGTAAAGCCGAGCTCTCCATCCTGCTTCTGGTGCAGGGGCGCGTGGAATCCAGTTACGTCACTGGATGATTTCAGTGTTTAGGCTCAGTGTCCTTTTGTGGCTTGTAATAGTCCTTCAGGTGCCGAGGAGCTGTTGGCGACACCACCACTGCTGTGCAAGAAGAGGCTCATGAGTATAGAAGATCTGAGGCCGCTTCTGAAGGAGCACCCTTTTATAATGTCCTTTTCTGTCTTTCAGGTGCCGAGATGCTGTGGGCGATGCCGCCGCTGTTGCACGTGCAGTGGCACGTAAGTATAACTGAATTGTGGCCGTTTCCAAATGGGCGCCTCTGATAATGTCTTTTCCTTCCTTTCAGGTGCTGAAATGCTGAGGGTGATGCTGCCGCTGCTGCGCGTGAAGAAGCGCGTAAGTATAACTGAGTTGCGAACCCTTCGGCTCGGACACCACTAACAATGTCTTTTGTCTTCCAGGTGCTGGGATGCTGTCGAAGCGAAGGCCGCGGTGAACTCCGGTGTGATCACGGATGGATAAGGTAAGCGAGCACAGCTGCGAGCGTGTTGCCCGTTTTCTAACCTTATGTCTTTATTTGCAGGTTGTCGGAGACTGGACTCTTGTGGCTGAATTCTGGTGAGTAGATGTTCCTGTGCCTTTTCTTCATCCACAGGTTGCTGCTCGAGAAGCTGAGGGTGTGTCTGGACCTGGAATGCAGGAGCCGACTCAGTGTGCGTCCTGCTGCTGTTGCAGAATAACGCGAAGCACGTGAATTCTATCGGGCGTGGTTTAAATAGTGGAGAAGTGTTTTGGTGCGTATTCTTCATCCAGCCTCACCCAGGTAAGAAAAGAGTTCCAGTGTCAGAGGATTAGCATCAGCCCCACCCAGGTAAGAAAAGAGTTCCTGTAACAGAGGATTGGTCCCTCCCAGCCAGTGGCTGGGACTTCACCCAGCTTGGATTGTTCTAGGTGAGTATGCAGCATGGTCTGCTACAGGAAAGTCCACCCAATCACTACTGCACACTTTAAGAATATGAGCCCGGCGCCCATGGTGCCGGGACTGTGGTTCCTTATGAGCCTGGCGCCAGAGGCGCCAGGACATGGTCCAAAGGGCCCCTGTAGGGGTGTGCTGGAACCGGGGGTGTGGATGATGAGCCTGCTTCTGGGGACGCTGGGCCAGTCTTGGCTCCTCGGGAGTAGCGCTCATGACACATGTGAAGACATCAGGGTGCCTGAAGGGAGTCATAAATATATGGGTCCCAAATATTTTGTTCTTTAGGCCAAGCTGCTTGGATATGAAGGATGATGTGGGAGTGGTTGATGAATCACCTAGGGGGGGAGTGTAGAGAAGGAGCCAAATACCCCCACCTCTATCGACCCGCCCCTTTTGCCTGTATGCTGGAAACCAGAGTATGAGATGTATACTGAACAGCCGAATTGACAAAGAGCAGAATATGGACTACGTCCAGTACCAGTGAAAGGGCCAGTACCTAAGAGAATCTGGGAACCAAGGTACCCATTTAGGAAACAATATCTACATACAAAGAAATATGATGGCCATCTGAACGAGATCCCTGAAGAAGCAGAACCAATAAACGGCAAGGATGAATGTTGGTGTTACTAGCCATTACCAAGTATATGTTCTATGGAGCTGAAGATGAAATAACAAGATGCAGTGACCAGAGAATGTGGATATTCTGTAAGGCATCAAGAAAGCAACAAGAATAAGTGACATCTTGGGCTCAGGTGTAGAAACGTATGGCACAGAAAGAGATGAAGATATGAAATAATTTTACATGTGTATAAATGCAGAAGAAACACAAGATGCAAAGTAATCATGAAGCTAGCTCTAAGCTTATAGTAAAATAGATTGCGGCAAATGCCAACGTATACATACATAGGAATGAGAGATTTGTGGATGTTTCCACTAAACGTATTAAAGCAGGTTGGACATGAGCAAAAAGGCCTCAGTCCAGTATGTTGCTGTTTAAAAAGCAGACATTGAATTACAGAAGCAAAGCTCAGAAAGGCATGGTTGGATGAGCCCATGGAACCAACGTTTTATCAAACTGGAGTAAGTTGACTTTGGATACAAATCGTGTGAAAGCACTGTTAGGCGGAAACCTGTGCAGTTCCCTCTGGGACCACTGCAAAAGATTTAGGACTACAGGTGTTTGACAGTAAACCCACTTGGTAGCAGTCTGTACCACACAGACTCACTTGGTAGCTGTGGCTGAGCAGTCAGACCTCCCTCGAGAAGAGTTAGGCAGTATGTGGAGTATACAAAAGAGGGCAATCTACACAGTAGAACAAGCAAACACGGAACAAGGCTTCGGTGTAAAGATATAAAGGTATTTATTTATAACAGCACATCTATGGAAAACACTCTGGCACTAATACGGCAAACAACTTCAATCACAATTACTTATACGAAGAAAAAGATCAATCCCCCTAACAATAGTTCGACAAGTCTAGGGTTACCAGCATCACTTATTTGCAGACAGAGGTGTATGCTTTAACCTAGATGGCACTCTAGTATTCGTTAGGACGGGAGAGAAAAATAAGGCAGGTTATGAAGTCAACTCGGTACCAATACTTTACGGACAAATGCAAGGCAAGTAAGGCAGGGTCTACTGCAGATCACAAAGTTCAGAGGCCAGGCCTACTCGGAGAGAGGCAAGGCGATATGTCCCAAAAAGTGTCTCAGTGGAAATGCGCTTCGAGTCTTTATCGCAAATTGTTATGGAAAGATTGGACCAGTTCAGAACAGCAAGGTAAAGAAAGCTTGAAGGCGACCCAATGGAAAGGCGAGGATTAAGACACCTCACTCTATCCGGCAGAAAGGGAAGCCAGGTGGACACGGTACCTTGTTTGTGGAGAGACAGCTCCGGCAGGGGCAGTTGTTCCTGGTGGTGGATGCACGTCGGGTCTTTGCCAACAGTAGAGATGATCTTGTCGTCGAAGAAAAGTGAAGTCTGGTGCACCACCAGGGAAGAGACCAGCCGCGGATTGCTCCATCACAAGGCACCCCCTTTTGGTTGCGGTACAGGGGTAGTGGCTATCCGGTTGCCGAGGTGCTCTGCACGGGCAATTCTACCACTGCGTCCTGGAGCGAGGAAAAAGCAAAGGGGACTGGTTGTTCCCACCAGTCAGGGGAAGAGACTCTCCGGCAGGGAGATCTCCTCTGTCGTCGGGACGTGGTGAGTCAGTTCAGCAGGGCTCCACCAGAGGTTTCGTCGTTGCAGGTCGGCTCAGCTTTACCCTCGTCGGATTCTTAGGTCCTGTGGCGACTTCTGAAGATCCAGTCCCAAAAGCCCTGCTTTTATGCAGAAAACCCCCATTCATTCAGCCTAGCTGTCAATCAAAACACGCTAAGTGGTGAGCGGGGTGGCTCACCACTTGGGCCAATCACACCAGAGTGCGACTGGAGTTGGCAAGGCAACTCAGTCCAGGGTGCCTAAACCCCCTCCCACACCCCTATGGTAACCCAGACAGAATGGCACCACTTTGGAGGGTCTCTGTACAGAAGCCCGCCAAAAGTGGAACAAAGGGCTCAACCTTTGGTTTAGGAGTCACAGAGAAGAACACAGACGCCATTTTAAAAACCGAGTTCTGGCAGAAAATACCATCCGATAGACTTATTTAAGATAAGTAAACCGGTGGTATGTTAGAGATTAACGAGAAAAAGTATCAATCTCCAACAATGGGAAGAATCCCATAGGGTTATATTCGGGGTCGAACATAACAAGTAGTTTCCACTGCCACCAGCCAAAACTCGACGAGGGGGGACAGGACAGTGCCCCCTCGAATAACAGACCCAGGGGTAATCGAATTACCCCTACTAGTACGTCCACAATAGGAGGGTTTGTACTAGTTCTGTTAGTAATTTTAGGTCTAGTAAAGCCAATTGTGACTTTACATGCCCGGGGAGACAGTAGTCAGTCCCCGGGTATGGAGTCTATGATGGAGGTCCGCTAGGACGCCCCAGTGCTACGGCACGGAGGGTGCGTTGTAACACACATAGTAAAACATATGAGACCCTATGGAGTAAAAGACCCCATAGCCCATAGAACACATTGACATTCAAAGGAATTACACACATTCATGTCCAAGAGTGGGAGAAAAAGAGTCTCAATGTTGGCAGGATGGAAAAAAACAAACTCCAGAAATCCAGCAAAGCTGCTGGGGGACTCACTAGGTTAGGAAATTCAGCCT
The DNA here is from genome assembly GCF_040938575.1 of Ambystoma mexicanum. NCBI lineage: Eukaryota > Metazoa > Chordata > Amphibia > Caudata > Ambystomatidae > Ambystoma > Ambystoma mexicanum. The sequence goes on along the minus strand of NC_090937.1, from coordinate 593,322,450 downwards.
AAACAGAGAATTCTCCCTAACACTCGCCCCCCCATAATAAGGGACAGGAGGATTGAATCCACTCCTGGATGAATCTCATACTTCTAGTCGATGACATACATCCTAGAGAGACCATCAGCATTTTGGTGGTGACACCCTGACCTGTGTTCAATGGTGAAATCAAACCCTTGCAGGCAGATCGACCATCTCAATAGTTTCGGGTTTTCCCCTTTCATTTGCATTAACCATCTCAAGGGTTGGTGGTCAGTCTGAATGACAAAAGTAGAACCATACAAGTACGGCCTAAACTTTTTCAGAGCCGAGACAATAGCAAAGCACTCTCTTTCGATTGTTGCCCACCTTGTTTCAGGATCCTTCAGCTTGCGGCTGATGAAGCAAACGGGGTGCTCCCTACCTTTCCCATCCAGTTGACTGAGTACGGCACCTATTCCTACATTTGAAGCATCTGTTTGCACAATGAAGTGTTGGCGGTAATCAGGAGCTCTGAGTACTGGGGCTTGGCAAAGAGCCTTTTTCAGGTTTTCAAAAGCCTGATTGCACTCCTCGTTCCATCTAACCTTTTTAGGAAATTTGGGCGAGGAGATGACATTCAGTGGAGAAGCTATGGTCCCATAGTTCTCGATGAAATTCCTGTAATACCCAGTGAGGCCTAGGAAGGCTCTCACTTGGGTTTGAGTAGTAGGTGTTGTCCAATTTTGCACAGCTTCAATCTTACTGAGCAAAGGCCTTATTTCTCCACCTCCTACCTCATGTCCAAGATAGACTACCTTACTCTGTCCAATTTGGCATTTACTCGCCTTTATGGTCAGATTGGCTCGTCCAAGAGCCTGCAAAACATCTCTCAGGTGGGTTACATGTTCTTCCCAGGAATTGCTGAACACTGCTATGTCATCCAAGTATGCCATGCAGAAGTCCTCCATCCCATTCAGAACCTGGTTTACCATCCGTTGAAACGTAGCAGGTGCATTCTTCAATCCGAAAGGCATTACCTTAAATTGGTATAAACCAACGGGGTAGAAAATGCAGTTTTCTCCTTGACATGGTCTGTCAGGGCTATTTGCCAATAGCCTGACGTCAAGTCAAATGTGCTGAGGAACTTGGCGGCGCCAAGTTTATCCACCAACTCATCTGTTCTCGAGTCCATGTGGACTTCTTTGGGTGTCAGAATAAATCCCAGAAATTCGACCTCGGTGACATGAAAGGCACATTTCTCGAGCTTGGCAAAGAGTTTATGTTGGCGAAGTTTTTCAAGGACTGCCCTAACATGATTTCGATGATCAGCTTCCGAAGATGAGTACACAAGAATGTCGTCTATGTAGACGACAACACAGACATCAATGAGCTCTCTGAGGACGTCATTCATGAAATATTGGAAGGCGGCCGGCGCATTGCATAATCCGAAGGGCATCACTTGGTATTCAAATAGCCCATACTTAGTGCGAAATGCCGTCTTCCATTCATCACCTTCCTTGATCCGTACCAAATGATAAGCTCCCCGGAGAACAAGCTTGGTATAAATACAGGTGTTTTTCACCTGGTCGAGGAGTTCCGGGATCAGAGGTAAGGGGTATCTGTTTTTTACTGTTATCTGATTCAGAGCACGGTAATCAATACAGGTTCTGAGGTCACCTTCTTTTTTTGGTACGAAGAACAGAGCCGAGGATGCAGGAGACTTTGACGGACGGATAAAGCCATTGGCCAGATACTGGTCTAAATACTGTCGCAGATGAAGGTTCTCAGGCTCGGTGAGGGCGTAAATCCTACTGCAAGGGGGAGTTGCACCGGGTAGCAGATCTATCTGACAATCGTATGATCTGTGAGGTGGCAAGGTGTTAGCCTGTTCCTTTTGAAAAACATCTTGGAACTCTCGATACTCTTGAGGTAATTGTGGACCGTCAGTTGTTGCTGATGATAGGCCAATGCTGGGTCATGGATAGCAGGTTGGTGCACACTCAGGGAACATTATCGTCTTTGCTCGCCAATCAATCTGAGGGTTGTGTTTCTCCAACCAAGGGATTCCTAGGATTACTTGGAATTGAGGAGACTTGATCACATCGAACACAATTACCTCCCGATGCCCGTCTTGGCCTAGTAACGTCACTTCAGCAGTGGTATGGGTTACCGGTCCGGAGGCGATTTCGGTCCCATCCACCGTGGTAATGACGTCTTTAACCGCCTTTGGACAAAGAGGTAGGTTCATCCTGGAAGCCAATTCGCGGTCCACGTAATTTCCTATTGCTCCACTATCAATGTATGCCTTAATAGCATGCAAACGTTCTGGTTGCTTTGGGTTTATGAGGACCATAGGCATTATGAAGTGCGAGGTCAAAGAACTGGTTTTTAAGCTCGGCAAGCGGACCTCTACACTTGTCGGGCGAGGATGTTTCCCGGCTCAGGCTTTTCAGAGTTCTTGACAGAAGCTCCTACTGTCTTCTTAGGTGGTTTTACCGGGCAATCTCGAAGAAAATGTCCAGAGTTTCCACAATAGAGGCACAATTGCATTTGTCGTCTTCTGTCATGCTCTTTCTGGGTTAAGGGACCCTTTTACGGCCCCAATCTGCATAGGTTCAACAGTGTCGACCCCTTTGGCATTGCTTTGTGTTTTCGTGAATACTCGGGTTTCAAACCTGGATCGGTCCGCCTTTCTGTTTTGGAGCCTATGATCCAATTGGACCACCAAATCAATATATTCCGAACAGTCCTGAGGAGGATTCACGACCTGGGCAAGGACGTCTTTAAGTTCACCACGCAGACCTCTGTGAAATAGCGTGATCCTTTTATCCTCGGGCCATCTAGTTTCCACGATTAACCTATTAAAAGATGCAATGTAGGCTAAGAGGTCCTGGTTGCCCTGTCGCAGGGAGAGGAGTGTGTTGTCCAGGGCCTGCCCTTGGGAATGTCTTGCAAAAAGTCTCTCCATACTCGCCTGGAAGGCTGAGAAGTTCGGAAGAATTGGGTCATCCTGTGTAACCAGAGGGATCGACCAATCAGCGGCGCTGCCGCTAAGATACGAAAGTACAAAGGCTACCTTGGTCTGGTCAGTTGGAAAGGCTGCGGGTCTACAAAGAAAGTGCAGTCGGCATTGATTTATAAACACTGCAAATCTTTTAGGGTCACCAGAAAAGCATTCAGGAGGTGCCAATGGCACATTTCCAGGTAGGTTGATTTGAACGGGATTGGTTGAAGTAACTGGGGTATAATTCCCCCCTGAGTTAGGTAGAGGAGTTTGCCCCGCTTGACTCTGTAATAACTGTCTGGCGAGATCGTCAGTTCGTTCTTTTGACATTATCAATTCCCTTTTAAGGGCATTCGTTTCCTGGCGAGCAGCATGGACTTCAGCTCTTAATTCCCCCAACAACTGGGCCAATTGGTCTGTGTTGGAAGTTTCCATAGCGCCTGGGTAGGAGATTATGGGTAGGCTTCGCGTTCTGTAACGCTCACCTGATTCCCACGGAGGCGCTGACCCAAACTGGACTGCTACAGTTGCTTCTATGACTGTGATGAGGCGTAGAACTCGGAAGACGCTCTGGGCAGGACCTCCGAATATTGACTGTCTGGCTTGTAAGGTGAGTTTTCTGCAGGTGGAAGAAAAAGGGGTAATTACAAGCTGGTTGGATAAGTTCTCCCACCAATCTTCTGCTTTTCCCACTTCTTGGTTCTCGACTGGTCTCCACGAACTCTCACCTTTGGTTTAGTAAAGCCGAGCTCTCCATCCTGCTTCTGGTGCAGGGGCGCGTGGAATCCAGTTACGTCACTGGATGATTTCAGTGTTTAGGCTCAGTGTCCTTTTGTGGCTTGTAATAGTCCTTCAGGTGCCGAGGAGCTGTTGGCGACACCACCACTGCTGTGCAAGAAGAGGCTCGTGAGTATAGAAGATCTGAGGCCGCTTCTGAAGGAGCACCCTTTTATAATGTCCTTTTCTGTCTTTCAGGTGCCGAGATGCTGTGGGCGATGCCGCCGCTGTTGCACGTGCAGTGGCACGTAAGTATAACTGAATTGTGGCCGTTTCCAAATGGGCGCCTCTGATAATGTCTTTTCCTTCCTTTCAGGTGCTGAAATGCTGAGGGTGATGCTGCCGCTGCTGCGCGTGAAGAAGCGCGTAAGTATAACTGAGTTGCGAACCCTTCGGCTCGGACACCACTAACAATGTCTTTTGTCTTCCAGGTGCTGGGATGCTGTCGAAGCGAAGGCCGCGGTGAACTCCGGTGTGATCACGGATGGATAAGGTAAGCGAGCACAGCTGCGAGCGTGTTGCCCGTTTTCTAACCTTATGTCTTTATTTGCAGGTTGTCGGAGACTGGACTCTTGTGGCTGAATTCTGGTGAGTAGATGTTCCTGTGCCTTTTCTTCATCCACAGGTTGCTGCTCGAGAAGCTGAGGGTGTGTCTGGACCTGGAATGCAGGAGCCGACTCGGTGTGCGTCCTGCTGCTGTTGCAGAATAACGCGAAGCACGTGAATTCTATCGGGCGTGGTTTAAATAGTGGAGAAGTGCTTTGGTGCGTATTCTTCCTCCAGCCTCACCCAGGTAAGAAAAGAGTTCCAGTGTCAGAGGATTAGCATCAGCCCCACCCAGGTAAGAAAAGAGTTCCTGTAACAGAGGATTGGTCCCTCCCAGCCAGTGGCTGGGACTTCACCCAGCTTGGATTGTTCTAGGTGAGTATGCAGCATGGTCTGCTACAGGTAAGTCCACCCAATCACTACTGCACACTTTAAGAATATGAGCCCGGCGCCCATGGTGCCGGGACTGTGGTTCCTTATGAGCCTGGCGCCAGAGGCGCCAGGACATGGTCCAAAGGGCCCCTGTAGGGGTGTGCTGGAACCGGGGGTGTGGATGATGAGCCTACTTCCGGGGACGCTGGGCCAGTCCTGGCTCCTCGGGAGTAGCGCTCATGACACATGTGAAGACATCAGGGTGCCTGAAGGGAGTCATAAATATGTGGGTCCCAAATATTTTGTTATTTAGGCCAAGCTGCTTGGATATGAAGGATGATGTGGGAGTGGTTGATGAATCCCCTAGGGGGGGAGTGTAGAGAAGGAGCCAAATACCCCCACCTCTATCGACCCGCCCCTTTTGCCTGTATGCTAGAAACAAGAGTATGAGATGTATACTGAACAGCCGAATTGACAAAGAGCAGAATATGGACTACGTCCAGTACCAGTGAAAGGGCCAGTACCTAAGAGAATCTGGGAACCAAGGTACCCATTTAGGAAACAATATCTACATACAAAGAAATATGATGGCCATCTGAACGAGATCCCTGAAGAAGCAGAACCAATAAACGGCAAGGATGAATGTTGGTGTTACTAGCCATTACCAAGTATATGTTCTATGGAGCTGAAGATGAAATAACAAGATGCAGTGACCAGAGAATGTGGATATTCTGTAAGGCATCAAGAAAGCAACAAGAATAAGTGACATCTTGGGCTCAGGTGTAGAAACGTATGGCACAGAAAGAGATGAAGATATGAAATAATTTTACATGTGTATAAATGCAGAAGAAACACAAGATGCAAAGTAATCATGAAGCTAGCTCTAAGCTTATAGTAAAATAGATTGCGGCAAATGCCAACGTATACATACATAGGAATGAGAGATTTGTGGATGTTTCCACTAAACGTATTAAAGCAGGTTGGACATGAGCAAAAAGGCCTCAGTCCAGTATGTTGCTGTTTAAAAAGCAGACATTGAATTACAGAAGCAAAGCTCAGAAAGGCATGGTTGGATGAGCCCATGGAACCAACGTTTTATCAAACTGGAGTAAGTTGACTTTGGATACAAATCGTGTGAAAGCACTGTTAGGCGGAAACCTGTGCAGTTCCCTCTGGGACCACTGCAAAAGATTTAGGACTACAGGTGTTTGACAGTAAACCCACTTGGTAGCAGTCTGTACCACACAGACTCACTTGGTAGCTGTGGCTGAGCAGTCAGACCTCCCTCGAGAAGAGTTAGGCAGTATGTGGAGTATACAAAAGAGGGCAATCTACACAGTAGAACAAGCAAACACGGAACAAGGCTTCGGTGTAAAGATATAAAGGTATTTATTTATAACAGCACATCTATGGAAAACACTCTGGCACTAATACGGCAAACAACTTCAATCACAATTACTTATACGAAGAAAAAGATCAATCCCCCTAACAATAGTTCGACAAGTCTAGGGTTACCAGCATCACTTATTTGCAGACAGAGGTGTATGCTTTAACCTAGATGGCACTCTAGTATTCGTTAGGACGGGAGAGAAAAATAAGGCAGGTTATGAAGTCAACTCGGTACCAATACTTTACGGACAAATGCAAGGCAAGTAAGGCAGGGTCTACTGCAGATCACAAAGTTCAGAGGCCAGGCCTACTCGGAGAGAGGCAAGGCGATATGTCCCAAAAAGTGTCTCAGTGGAAATGCGCTTCAAGTCTTTATCGCAAATTGTTATGGAAAGATTGGACCAGTTCAGAACAGCAAGGTAAAGAAAACTTGAAGGCGACCCAATGGAAAGGCGAGGATTAAGACACCTCACTCTATCCGGCAGAAAGGGAAGCCAGGTGGACACGGTACCTTGTTTGTGGAGAGACAGCTCCGGCAGGGGCAGTTGTTCCTGGTGGTGGATGCACGTCGGGTCTTTGCCAACAGTAGAGATGATCTTGTCGTCGAAGAAAAGTGAAGTCTGGTGCACCACCAGGGAAGAGACCAGCCGCGGATTGCTCCATCACAAGGCACCCCCTTTTGGTTGCGGTACAGGGGTAGTGGCTATCCGGTTGCCGAGGTGCTCTGCACGGGCAATTCTACCACTGCGTCCTGGAGCGAAAAAAAAGCAAAGGGGACTGGTTGTTCCCACCAGTCAGGGGAAGAGACTCTCCGGCAGGGAGATCTCCTCTGTCGTCGGGAAGTGGTGAGTCAGTTCAGCAGGGCTCCACCGGAGGTTTCGTCGTTGCAGGTCGGCTCAGCTTTACCCTCGTCGGATTCTTAGGTCCTGTGGCGACTTCTGAAGATCCAGTCCCAAAAGCCCTGCTTTTATGCAGAAAACCCCCATTCATTCAGCCTAGCTGTCAATCAAAACACGCTAAGTGGTGAGCGGGGTGGCTCACCACTTGGGCCAATCACACCAGAGTGCGACTGAAGTTGGCAAGGCAACTCAGTCCAGGGTGCCTAAACCCCCTCCCACACCCCTATGGTAACCCAGACAGAATGGCACCACTTTGGAGGGTCTCTGTATAGAAGCCCGCCAAAAGTGGAACAAAGGGCTCAACCTTTGGTTTAGGAGTCACAGAGACGAACACAGACGCCATTTTAAAAACCGAGTTCTGGCAGAAAATACCATCCGATAGACTTATTTAAGATAAGTAAACCGGTGGTATGTTAGAGATTAACGAGAAAAAGTATCAATCTCCAACAATGGGAAGAATCCCATAGGGTTATATTCGGGGTCGAACATAACAAGTAGTTTCCACTGCCACCAGCCAAAACTCGACGAGGGGGGACAGGACAGTGCCCCCTCGAATAACAGACCCAGGGGTAATCGAATTACCCCTACTAGTACGTCCACAATAGGATGGTTTGTACTAGTTCTGTTAGTAATTTTAGGTCTAGTAAAGCCAATTGTGACTTTACATGCCCGGGGAGACAGTAGTCAGTCCCCGGGTATGGAGTCTATGATGGAGGTCCGCTAGTAAAACATATGAGACCCTATGGAGTAAAAGACCCCATAGCCCATAGAACACATTGACATTCAAAGGAATTACACACATTCATGTCCAAGAGTGGGAGAAAAAGAGTCTCACTGTTGGCAGGATGGAAAAAAACAAACTCCAGAAATCCAGCAAAGCTGCTGGGGGACTCACTAGGTTAGGAAATTCAGCCTAAACAGAGAATTCTCCCTAACACTCGCCCCCCCATACTAAGGGACAGGAGGATTGAATCCACTCCTGGATGAATCTCATACTTCTAGTCGATGACATACATCCTAGAGAGACCATCAGCATTTTGGTGGTGACACCCTGACCAGGGACGTCTCTATGGGGGGGAAAACGGGGCACGTGCCCCGGGCCCCCCATCCTGGTGGTCCTGGAGGGGGCCCCCGGCCCCCAGTGCTGAACACATTGTGTTTTATTTTTTTAATTTATGTGCGTGTGCGTGCAGGCTGCCCCGGCCCCTGAATCAACACTGGGAATCGAAACCACGGCTTCACAGATCACAGAATTGTCAAGATTCAGGAACAGGGCCCCTGTTCCTGAATCTTGACACTTCTGTGACCTGTGAAGCCGTGGTTTCGATTCCCAATGGCAATGTTGATTTTGACTGAACAACAAGTGGGGGAGGGGGAGGAGAACGACGCAGGACCACGAGCCATGCGTTCCCCTCCCAACCTCCCCCCACCCCACGGGGAATACGGCACGTGCCACTGGGAGTGCGCACTGGCACTGCTGCGCAGCTTGCAGGCAGCCTCCTCAGAAGAACAAGCCAGCCAGCAGCAGGCAGCGTTGCGACACGTGCTGACTGAGCTTCCGAGGCTAAAATTGTGTGGCTAGCTTCCCAGAGCACGCTTCTCCAGGTCAGTGTGTTATGTTTTGTGGCTCTTACACATGGCGCTTAGTTGCCATTTTGTTATGGATTTGCAGAGCAATGGGCTTATTTCAGTATAGGACTTAGTGGAACTCGTGTCTCCTGTCTCTTCACACTCTGTGCACCAGGGAACATACAGTGGAGAGGTCAGGCTTTAAGCAAATGGGAGATGTGCAGAAACGTTTGACCGAGGTGATGACCAAATCTGAAACTGGCAACTAAAAGATGGGACTGGGGCTATCAGGTGACTTCATGTCAGACGAGGATGTGTGTCACAAGTGGGAAATGCTATTTTTTCACAAAATGGCCAATATGGCGATTCTTTTGTCGATCATGTATTTTTCCTGTTGCATTTTTTTGTATCTTTAAATGAGGAATGGCACCCCCAAAAACTCCTCATTACTCTTTTGTCAGTGCACCTTTTCAGCCTATTTCCTCTTCCTTGCTTCCCCTTTTTGCACACTTTAGTCAGCTTCCCTACAACCCTGTCTACTACTCCACAATCCTTTTCATTCAAGAAGGTTCAAAGATACGGGCTGTCGCTTTTTGTTTGTTTTAGTGACTGAACACAATCACCAGACACCATTTCCCCAGTCCCAGCTTTCCTTTTTGAAAATCGCTCATATCAGGTGTACATAAATGTGTCCACTTCGAGTTAACCAAGACTACAACACCGAGAATGCATTCGTTTTGTTTGTTAAATTAAATTGCATGGTTGGGAGTGAGACTTGTGCCCCTGTTACATGGAGTCATTTGGTCATCGTAGTTTGTACTGTTCCCCATTCCTGTTGACCTTTCAGAGACCTATGGTAAAAATCTTCCTGTGTATTTGCACCTGGGTAGTGTTCCCAGTAGTGCATATAATTACCGCACTGTAATTTCCGCCCGAGTTACACACACTCTTCATAACCTGACCACAAACAAAGAGGGGGAGGGCAGGGAGGGGGCAAGCAATTAGCCTCATATTCAGAATTCCTTTCATGAATTAAAAATTCTATTTACTTTTTGGTTAAGTTGAATCTGTACCTCTGCTATCGTTTCAATGCATCTTTGCTAACCCACTGCTCCTTATGCCCTTTTAAATGGGTTCCTTTGTATTGTGCTTAGTGTTTTTTTTTTTTTTAGTTTGTTAAACTTTAATTCGATCCAGAATAGATCATAAAAGTCATAGCAATAATTTACAACATATAAAACTTCATGCATAAAAAAGAAACTAACTTAATTAATGAAATACAACATCACATACTCGATTGAAACAAGTGAAAAAAAAGAAATTAATTTGAAACCCAATTCAAATTGTGCTTTGTTATGCTATTGCATTACTTGAATGATTATAGTGTATTTCACAAAGCAATTCATTTTCCTGCTCGTAAACGCAAACATGTGGCTCTTTAAAATACAGCGCTATAGTCCCCAGTTGACCTGAAATTCCCAGCATGCCCCTGGGCGTACGTGGGGAACAGGGAGATGATGCGCCCGCCCCTGCCCAGCCCTGGGCCCACCGGCTCTGAATGGGGGGCAGGAGGGCCCAGAGGCACCTCTCCCCTGTGCAGCTTGGAGATGTTTGCCCGATGCACTTTGGTAAACACGGATTCAAACCCCTGCACAATGGCGCTATAGTCACTAGTCCTGGGAATTCACATGCGGTATTACTAGCCATATAGTCTGTAAATTACAGAATCACATGTTCAAGTGTTGTGTTGCTTTTACATGACAAGCGCAGTCTAGCATGGCCCATTACTGCCACGTCATCATACACCTGGTATATGGTTGCAATAAGAAAGGTACACGCTGATATGTGCAGTTGCTGCCATCATTTTGCAAATGCAGCCTCGTGTCGAGTAAAAGCAGAGCTTGAGGGTTCTGTAATACGCACGCACCCGCCATATGAGCGGAGTCGCCTGAAACCATTTCGGCTGAAGCTCTGCAGCGAGAGAAACTGGAAGCTGAAGAAAAGTAACAGAGTGTGCGGCTACTGCACCCTTCACACACTGTCACAGCATGAGGAGTCAGGCTGCTTTCTTCCAGTGAGAATGTTTAGGGAGCGCTTCTTTACTGACCTTGTCTGCTTCAAAGCACAGAGATATGATACATTAAGCAGGCGCTCCCCTCTGCAGCTGTGAGATTATCAAGCCGGTCAAGTGGCACAGCGAGTAGAGCGCTCGCTTTGACATCGGTGCAGAGCCTGCTAACGCAGGTTCGAATCCCGGCGGGGCCAAACTCAGCCTTTCATCCTTCTGAGGTCAATAAATACCACACACCATGGGTAATAATAAGCAGCGCTCAGATACCCGAGGGTTCGTAGCTCTGTATAAATGCTAAATTATTATTATTATTATTATTTATCTATCCGCTAACGAAGCCCGCGACCTTCACGCGGAAGGAAGCTCAAATGCACGCATTCAATCTGGAACGTTAAGCCCCCCACGCTCACTGACGCCGTGGAATGTTCTGGCAGGCCGTGTATTTTCCACAATACGATCTAAAACCTATAAAAGAGTGTTGGGATGGGATGCACTAGGAATGCTCAGCTCCGAATCTCTCAGACCCGCAGTGCCGATGCTAGTGAATAAAGGGTTTCTAACATGTAATGGTCCCTCCAATAGCACGTTGGGACCTTAACTATGGTGAAAAGCGCTATAAAAAATGAATGAATAAATGCTAGTTAATTTCTCATTGGGTGGACATCTCTCGAGTCTAGGGCTCATCTCCCACATGGGGGCAGCCGGCACAACAAAAGATCGAATGCCAACAGGGCAAACTCAACCGGTCATCCAGGGACATTAAGACTGAATGCCCATATCTTCTCCATCTCTGTTAAAGCTCCCCTAGAGGTCATCACTGCGGCACTATATGGGGTGGAGTTACGGGGGTTCGCTCCTTGACTCAAGCAAGTTTGTGATGTGGAAGTCTTCTTGAGATGCCTTCTGAGCTTAGGTTCAGGCACCCCAGTTCCTCCTTGAAGACGGAGCTGGGGATCCCACTGGGGTCCGAGGAGGACCTTCTGGAACCCTTTTGGATTGGATTAGACAGTGACTTGAGCCTAGTGATTCAGTTTGAGGAGCTCGAAATGTTCAGGGTGCTCAGTCACTCGCTTGGATGAGGCATATTAGTGTCTGGAGTTAGTGTCTGGATGTGGGCCACTTGTAGGGTCGCCCAGAGAGAAGGACTCATTGGAAAGAGGCTTTTTGGCACCACTGCAGGGATCAGTCGCGGAAGGCGAGTAGCTACATCACCCAGAAGCAGCTTCAGGGAACTGGCTTATTTTGGCCCTGGGTGTCATTCCACGCTGCAATCCTCTTAGCAACTATTACATTGCATTTGAGTGAAGACAGCTGTGACCACCTGAGCAGCAAAACCACAGCCCAATGTTTTTTCTTCGGCCCAATGTATGTGCCACTACAGTGGCGTGTGTCTTGTGAGATCACATCTATGTTGTCCCTTTCAGCTATCTGCACAGTTTTTATACATACCTTTATGTGTTTTTAATATTTTCTCTATTTTGGATATGTTGTGTTGATTGTAATTGTAACGCTGTGATATAAACAATACATTATTATTAGTATTACTGCTGCTGTTGCTACTTGTCCGGTATATATTCACCATGTGTATATTTCAGCCTCGCATGTCCATCTAATGCTATGAATTGTATAGTGGCAATTGGGTTGCCTGGGAATTCGGACTTCACTCTGAACGCTGCAGAATTGCTTTGGCAAACTGGTGACCAGTACTGTAACTTATTGAGTGACCTACATAATCGATATCACAATGCAACTTAAAAATGCAATTATGATTTGGCAGCTGTTCATTAACCTCTGAAAACTTAGAAGGGCTGGGGCAGAAAGGGTCTCCTAACATGGGCTAGACTCTGCTTCGGCAATGCATTGCATACGATATTGCACTTATTTATTTGCATTTTTAAAAAGCCCGGGGGCATCGAGGCGCTGTTCCCTGAATATGTCTTAGTGCGTATTTATAACGCGCTTAGTACCCAGAGATTTCTAAGTGCCGACCCTGGGGATCGAACCTGTGTTGCTTCGTGTCGTCTTGTTTCCAAGGCGAGCGTGGTGACCCTGAGCTATCCTCCTTTCGTCTGTGATGGTAGCATTTCAGTATTTGACGATGCAGTGGGCATCTGGACTTATAGGGTCATAGCTATACCTTCTATATGCCGTTGTATGTGGCATAGTAGATCAGTGCAGGGCATGTGAGGCTTCACTGAACATATGATGGAGTCCTTGGACATGTGAACCTTTTCCTGTACCTGGCAAATGGGGCTTTACATGACATTAGATTCAGCTCTCGACTCCCCCATCTGATGCCACACTTGGCATATTCCGGCAGCACCTGGACATGTGAGGTTGCACCTATTCTGTCAAGTATGAAAGTGTATGCATAAATATATATACACTCATGACAGCTTGGCAGTGCACCAGTCCTCCCCTGCAGTAGTGGGCATGGGCAAACGGGTGCTGGTGTGTCTGTGTGGTGAATTAGAGGGTGGAACTTAGCATTATGGACACATTTCGGCTGGAGATAAACTCCAAGCGTTTGGCCTCGAAAGCAAATGAGGTTTGGCTCTGGTTGCAATTCCGGCTGGGGCTCGCTGGCAGTAGTTCCTGGCAGCCTGTGTCAGCCAGCAGCATGTCAGCCAATGCACAGGGCTGGTACCTGCTTTGATAACAGATGTCCGCAGGTTCTGCCCTCACACCTTTGACCACCTAGCAGTGCACAGAGGCAGGGCTCCCCTCCCTGTGCTCTGATGCACTGTCTACACTGCCTGTGGAGTGGACCCTCAGTAAAATGCATATACCACCACTTCAAGGTGTTGTAATGCTGGCTGTGCCAATGTACGCCAGTATTGCCATATTCTAATTCATGTCATGTTTTAAACTTCAAAGGTACAGTACTAAAATTATTTCCTTGTACTCTGCCTTTTCAGGTTCACAATCCACAAAAAGAGGATGCCACAAGCCAGCGGTTTTGAAGTCTATCTGAATGAAATGCTCTGAATGAAAGGCTCTGCTCCTGCTAAGTTAAGTTTTAGCAAAGAAAAAAAAGCCAATCAATACATGATCTCACAATGAGGCGTTCATATGAAAGTGGAGCTGCCAAAAGGAAAAAAGTAGAAAGAAAAGAAAAGCATGGTAATCAACAAAAACTGTCTTCCTTTTTCTCTGTACAGCCAAAACCATCTAGTAGTGATACTTCTATTGAGGAACAACCACAAAGCGAAAGTGCGCACACTGAGGCTCATGCTGAGTCCATAGAAGAGTCCACTGAGGGGTTATTTGCTGCTCCCACTTCACCTAGCAGTGGACATCTACAAATAGTGGCTAAGCAACATTCCCCTGCACCAGGAGGAGATGATGACAACCAGCCTGCAGAAATATTGGAAACTGCATCAGTGAGCAGTAGTGGTCATCTACAAATAGTGGCTGAGCAGCATTCCCCTGCACCAGGAGGAGAAGAAGATGACAACCAGCCTGCAGAAATATTGGAAACTGCATCGGTGAGCGTCACATGTTCTTCCACAGATCCCGCACTATGGGATCCTATCACAAACGAATTGCGGTACTATTGGATTAAAAAAGGTTCGGCAGCCTGTCAAAACCTCAACAGCAATTTTTCCAAGTCAACCCGTGTTTATGTACTTGGTGACAAAAGAATAAAAAGATGCTTAACACAAGCATTATTTAAGCGAAAAATGCGGAATGGCGAACTTGTAAACCGCGAATGGTTGCTATACTCCCCATCACAAGGTTCAGTTTACTGCTTTGTCTGCCGTTTGTTTTCTAGTACTGATTCCGCATTCAGTACAACTGGTTTTAATGACTGGAAGCATGCATCTTCCCGCATTCATGAACATGAACATGCTCCTGAACATGAAAGGTGCAATGTAATACTTTGGAAACGTCAAAAGGAAACTGGCCGCATTGACTCAGCATTAGCTGAACAGTTAAAACATGGACAAACCTACTGGCAGGATGTCCTTAAAAGAGTTGTAGCAGTTGTAAAGTTCATGTCATCGCGGGGTCTAGCATTCCGAGGGGAAAATCAGATTATAGGATCACAGCACAATGGAAATTATTTAGGGATTTTGGAGCTGATCAGCCAATTTGATCCCTTCCTGGACGAACACATCAAAAAATATGGAAATGCTGGTAAGGGAAATCCATCCTATCTGTCAGCAAATATTTGTGAAGAATTCATCACACTGATGAGCAAAAAGGTTTTCTCTGCTATTATTTCAGAACTGAGAGAAGCAAAGTATTATTCACTTAGCGTCGACTCCACTCCAGATGTGTGTCACATTGACCAGTTGACTTTTACGGTGCGATATGTAAAGGATGATGCTCCAAAGGAGAGATTTCTGGAGTTTCTCCCAATTCATGGCCATGGAGCAGAGTACCTTGCAGATGTTGTCGTCCAGTTCTTGAAAGGGGCAGGGATCCCCATATCAGATTGCCGTGGCCAATCATACGATAATGCATCCAATATGGCAGGACAGTACTCAGGCTTGCAGGCAAGGATAAAAGAGATCAACAAATTGGCTGTTTATGTTCCCTGTGCAGGACATTCCTTGAATCTAGTTGGTGTCAAGGCTGCTGAGTGCAACATGCAGGTAGTATCTTATTTTGACTTTGTTCAACATTTGTACACATTTTTCTCTGCTTCTACTCATCGCTGGAATGTGTTGGTGTCTTCTGTAGGTCCAGCTCACAAGATTGTGAAGCGCTTGTCTGACACTAGATGGTCAGCTCATGCAGATGCAGTTAATGCTCTGTGTGATGGCTATGAAAGAATTCAAGCTGCTCTTCATTCACTGAGTAGTGATAACACACAAACAAAAGACACCGCACACGATGCACTAAGTCTTCTTAAAAAAATGGAGAAGCTGGAAACCATTTTTCTAACCATTGTTTGGAATGACATTCTGTTACGTTTCAATGAAACAAGCAAAACTGTTCAGAAAGAAGATATCAACCTCTCTGTTGCAGTTAATATCATCCAGTCATTGAAGTTGTATGTACAAGAAATAAGAGACAAATTTAATGAATATGAAGTCAAGGCAAAGGCAAAAGCGCCAGAGGCAGATTACAGTGACCAAGGTAAACGTGTGAAACAGCGAAGCTCTCGTCTAACTGGCTTTGAAGGAGCTGCTAGTGACACGGTCCTTCAAGGACGGCAGAAGTTTCACATAGAAACATACTTGCCAATCATGGACTCAATAATTAATGAGTTAACAAGACGAGGTGACGCATACAAAGATATCAGCAATAGATTTGGATTCCTCGTGAACCTGAGAGACATGGATGGAAAAGAAATGAGTGAACATTGTATAAAGCTGGCCTCTTACTACCACCAAGATCTTGAGAAATCCAACCTAATTTCTGAATGCCAACAATTTAAGCATTATACATTTGAAAAGAAAGAAACCATGTCACTTTCGTGTATTTACAAGATAATAAACAATGATAAGCTTGGCCCTGCATTTCCAAATCTAGAAATTGCATTAAGAATATTCCTCTCTATGATGGTGACAAATTGCAGTGGGGAGCGTTCATTTTCAAAATTGAAGTTGATAAAAACTGAGCTACGAAATCGTATGCTTCAAGCCAGGCTGAATTCTTTGGCTCTGTTAAGCATTGAATCTGAAATGGTTCAAGAGATAGAATTTTCAGACATAATTAAGGATTTTGCAATACGCAAATCTAGAAGGAAACACATAGTTTAATGTGTGTGGTGTAGAAAGCATATCCTCACTGTCATCTCATTCTTTCTAGGATTACTTGAATTAGTTTGCTGTGCGGGCATGAACTGAAATGCCAAGTGAATTTTGATGTTTTGTTACATGCTTTTGTCATGCTTTTGTCATTTCTGTACTGCCTTATTTATTTCATGTTTTTCCAAGTGCTTTGGACACATTCATACAGGCAAAAAAGTTCATGTTGAACTGTTAGGTTTTCATTTTGTTTAATAAATGCTTGCTTAAAATCCTTTTCCTTTATTTTCTTACAAAATATATTATTCGAAAGAAAAACAAAGTGAAATGTCCTTAATATAGCATCCTATTGGGGAAACAGATCACAGATGTATAATGTTTATATTTTATTAACAACTAGATAATCCATTTAAAGCTTAGATGAGTATCTGTTGAATTAGACTCGAGATATGGAGGGGGCATGGGTGTCGTGTCGCGGGGGCGACATGGGTTTGGAGGGGGGTGGGAGTAGGACATGCGTTTTGGGGGGCAACATCGGTTTCGGGGGGGTGGAGGGGGCCCCCAAGGCTGTCTGTGCCCCGGGCCCCCAAAACTGTTAAGATGGCCCTGACCCTGACCTGTGCTCAATGGTGAAATCAAACCCTTGCAGGCAGATCGACCATCTCAATAGTTCCGGGTTTTCCCCTTTCATTTGCATTAACCATCTCAAGGGTTGGTGGTCAGTCTGAATGACAAAAGTAGAACCATACAAGTACGGCCTAAACTTTTTCAGAGCCGAGACGATAGCAAAGCACTCTCTTTCGATTGTTGCCCACCTTGTTTCAGGATCCTTCAGCTTGCGGCTGATGAAGCAAACGGGGTGCTCCCTACCTTTCCCATCCAGTTGACTGAGTACGGCACCTATTCCTACATTTGAAGCATCTGTCTGCACAATGAAGTGTTGGCGGTAATCAGGAGCTCTGAGTACTGGGGCTTGGCAAAGAGCCTTTTTCAGGTTTTCAAAAGCCTGATTGCACTCCTCGTTCCATCTAACCTTTTTAGGAAATTTGGGCGAGGAGATGACATTCAGTGGAGAAGCTATGGTCCCATAGTTCTCGATGAAATTCCTGTAATACCCAGTGAGGCCTAGGAAGGCTCTCACTTGGGTTTGAGTAGTAGGTGTTGTCCAATTTTGCACAGCTTCAATCTTACTGAGCAAAGGCCTTATTTCTCCACCTCCTACCTCATGTCCAAGATAGACTACCTTACTCTGTCCAATTTGGCATTTACTCGCCTTTATGGTCAGATTGGCTCGTCCAAGAGCCTGCAAAACATCTCTCAGGTGGGTTACATGTTCTTCCCAGGAATTGCTGAACACTGCTATGTCATCCAAGTATGCCATGCAGAAGTCCTCCATCCCATTCAGAACCTGGTTTACCATCCGTTGAAACGTAGCAGGTGCATTCTTCAATCCGAAAGGCATTACCTTAAATTGGTATAAGCCAACGGGGTAGAAAATGCAGTTTTCTCCTTGACATGGTCTGTCAGGGCTATTTGCCAATAGCCTGACGTCAAGTCAAATGTGCTGAGGAACTTGGCGGCGCCAAGTTTATCCACCAACTCATCTGTTCTTGGCAAAGGGTGGGCATCAGTCTTGGTGACTGCATTAAGAGCTCTATAATCCATGCAGAATCTAAGCTCTTTAGATCCGGCCTTTGGTACTAACACAACTGGGCTAGACCATGGACTAGTAGAGGGCTCTATTACCCCGAGATCGAGCATCTTGCTGACCTCACCTTTGATGTGGGTTCGTACGTGTTCTGACATTCGGTATCCTCTGCTTTTGACTGGCAGACAGTCACCAGTGAGTATGTCATGCTGGCCCCAAGGGGTCAAGCCTGGCGAAAGCGAGAACAGAGAGGCAAACTGATTCAACATAGATTTGCACTCTTCTTGTTGCTCTGGTGTCAGATTTGAAGAGAGATTTACTCCTTCAACTTTTTCGTCCAAAGGTAAGCCTCTGAGGAGATCCAGAAGAGCTTCACTCTCTTCTTCTTCCTCGGATGATGCTAGAAGCAACGCTCCTATATCAGGTCGGGAGACATACGCTTTGAGTCGGTTGGTGTGGAAGACGGTCGGAGCCTCCTTGGGATTGCCCAAGTCCACCAGATAGTTGACCTCTCCGAGTTTACCCACGACTTTGAAGGGTCCCATCCATTTGTCTTGCAAGGCCCTCTGCCTTATTGGGATCATAACGAGAACGAGCTGGTCTTGAGCGAACTCAACCATGTTAGCCTTTTGATCGTGCCAGTGCTTGGCCAATGCTTGTCCAGCTTTCAAATTATCGCTTGCCTCTGTCATCACGTGCGACATTCTCCTCCGGAGACCTATCACATAGTCAGTCACTCTGACTGGCTTGGGGGAAGGAGCACTCTCCAACCCCTCCTTAATCAGGGCCAATGGACCTCTGACGGGATGACCATAGATAAGTTTGAAGGGAGAATAACTTACTCCCTCCTGTGGGACTTCTCTATAAGCAAAGAGAAGGCATGGCAGTAGAAGGTCCCACTTACGCTTAAGGGGTTCCTCTAAAGCACCTATCATGCTCTTCATGGTTCGGTTGAACCGTTCTACCAACCCATTGGTTTGTGGGTGGTAAGCTGTTGAGAACTTGTAAGTAACTCCATAGGTTTTCCACATGGCTTTCATGTAGTGGGACATAAAGTTTGACCCCCTGTCAGAGATTACTTCCTCAGGAAACCCGACCCTAGTAAAAATACCAAGGAGGGCCTTAGCCACAGCCGGTGCTTTAACAGTCCTCATAGGAATTGCCTCAGGATACCTAGTAGCATGGTCTACTACAACAAGTATAAACCTGTTGCCTGAGGAGGTTGGAGGATCAAGGGGACCAACAATGTCAATCCCTACTCTCTTAAATGGGACTCCCACAACTGGGAGAGGCACTAAAGATGCCACATTCTTGGAGCCAACCTTACCAGAGGTCTGGCAGGTGTGGCAGCTCCTGCAGTGTTTTTCTACTTTGGCCCCCATCTTTGGCCAATAGAGGTAGAGAGAGAGCCTTTCCTTAGTCTTCTTGAAACTTAAGTGACCAGCCAAAGGAATCTCCTGGGCTAACTGCAAGAACTGTGGTCTGTTCCCTTGGGGTACTACAAGCTGCTTGTAGTCTCCAGGTGCAGACTTGGTCGGTTCACTGTAGAAGAGGCCATCTTCCCAGTGCAACCTGTATTTCCCAGGCTCTTGCCCTTCAGCCTGAGCTTCTGCCTGGTGGCGAAGACCTTCCAGAGTTGGACATTCTCTCTGTCCCTTACTGAAGTCTGCCCCGCTGGGTCCACCTTCTGCCAGTGAAGACTGCAGCTCAGGATGGTCAACAGGATCCAGATCTCCAATGAGTTCCTGGCCTTCCATTAGCTCTTCGCCAGAGTCTAATTCTACCACACAGGGTTGTACCTCCCTCTCAGCCTCAGCTGGAGGTGGAGTTACGGGTGTAACTTTGGACAACCGCGGGGAAGTCCTTGTTGGCTGCAAAGAAACGCTGGCTGCTGGTTTCGGGATAGAAGTCTTAGGCTTCCCTTTCGCTTCTGATTTCTTCGAGATAGCGGCCGACAATTCCAGTGAAGCAGGAGTGATTTCTTTCTTCATCATCTCCGGGAGAGTACCGCGTATGGTCCTCTCTCTTGCAGGTCTGGTTAGCTCCTGTAACCGTTTACTAGGAGGTCTGGGAGTATGCGATACGACTCCGAGAGTTTTCAAATCATTACCCAACAGTACGTGTCCTGGTACCTCACTCTGTATGCTGACAGGTATCTTCACAGTCATGTCGTTACACTGGATGAGAACTGGTAATTGGGGAAGCATCTGAACAGGCCCTCCAGCTAACTTGGTGAGGCGTTTGGGTGCCTTAGCAACATCCTCAGCCTGAAAAAACGATTTATCCACCACAGTTATGCTGGCCCCAGTGTCCCTAATGGCAGGAGTCTTCTGACCATTCACCTGTATTATCGGGGATAGAATTATAGACGTCTAAATTCTGTTGTTCCCACAACCCCAGAGATACTAATGAAACGCTGGCTGAGACTCCAATTGGTTCATCAGCTAGCAGTAGAAAGTTTCCACTTGCCATTTGGACTTCCTCCTCTGGAGCGAAGGCTAAGGAGACAAGCTGGACCCCTGAAGTTTTACCCTTACATCTGGGATCTCCTTTCACGTGGTCAGTCGAGCCACAAACAAAGCATTTACTGAATGCTTTCTGGAATGGTGGCTTGTTCTGGCCCCCTTCCGGTTTGGCACCAGAAGACATACTATTCTGCTGCGATTTTCCTTGTGGCTTACCCTTCTGGTTTTGTTTGGGGACCTCTTTGGAATTTGAGTTATTCGAATTCTCTTTTGAGTCTTTTTTATGCTGTTTTCCCTCATCCTTTTTCTGAGTTGCCCCAGAATCCTTATGAGTAGCCCTGTTGGCAACCCATAAGTCAGCAGCCTTAGCCAGCCTCTGGGAATCCAATTCCTTCGAATCAGCCAAGTGCTGTCTGAGCTCAGGAGAACAGGCATCATAAATCGACTCCAACATAAAAAGATTCTTCATACCCTCATAAGTGTTCACTTTGTAACCCTTAATCCATCCCTCTAAGTTTTTCAACCCTTCACTCACCCAGGTAGCCCAAGGGGTACCATCATGCATTTTGAGGGTTCTAAACCTCTTAAGATACAGGGAAGGGGTCTTCCCGAATCTAGCTATCAAAGCTAGTTTCACACTTTCGTAATCCGTCTTATCCGCCTCCCACAGCTCCATTACCACATCAGTCGCAACAGGGGGGAGCCTAGAGAACAACCAGGGAAGTAAATCATTCCCGGTGATGTCCTGGAGCCCATGATTGTACTCAAACAGTTTTAGCCAATCCAACACATCCAATCTCGGTTCATACCTACCCACTGATTCCTTCGGCATCCGGGGTCTTTTGGGACTGGAGCTCCTAGAGGAACCAGAGGAGAGAGAAGCATTTTCCACAGACAACTTTTTCATCTCTAATTCGTGATTAAGTTCTTTTTCCCTGAGCCTTAACTCAGCTTGCTTCTGCTCAGCCTGGGCATTTATCCGTCTGAACTCGAGCTCTTGGTTTCTTTCAGATTGAGCCAAGAACCGTTTGTATTCTAATTCGAGCTTCATTTTTTCAAGTTCAAAATAAGCAGGGTTACATGTAAGACCTGGTATGGGCCACGTAGGTACAGCTAGTAAGGCAGGTAGAGGAGCAGGGGGGACCGTTTCGTTAGCCTCTCCTTCCTCTTTAGCCTCTTCATCACTATCGTCAGAATTACGATTTAGATTAACACCATCACTGTTATCTACATCTGCTGGAGAAGTTGGTTCCTCTGAACCAGTACACAGACTTTGGTTTTCCAGCAATCTTGCTATTAGTTCTAACTTCTTGCCTCTTACAGAAAGGTTCTCTTGCCTACAGAGAGCTCGTAAACTCTCAGTATTTTCACCTGACGAGGATTCTTGACTGTAAGCTTCCATAGTAGACATGTTTTTGAAAGTTGCTTTTTAGTGCTAAGCTTTGTGGTTAGTTATCCTAAAATGTCGAAAAGCACTCTAAACTGTATACTCGATACAAATCCCACCGCTGTACACCAGTGTTAGGCGGAAACCTGTGCAGTTCCCTCTGGGACCACTGCAAAAGATTTAGGACTACAGGTGTTTGGCAGTAAACCCACTTGGTAGCAGTCTGTACCACACAGAGTCACTTGGTAGCTGTGGCTGAGCAGTCAGACCTCCCTCAAGAAGAGTTAGGCAGTATGTGGAGTATACAAAATAGGGCAATCTACACAGTAGAACAAGCAAACACGGAACAAGGCTTTGGTGTAAAGATATAAAGGTATTTATTTATAACAGCACATCTATGGAAAACACTCTGGCACTAATACGGCAAACAACTTCAATCACAATTACTTATACGAAGAAAAAGCTCAATCCCCTAACAATAGTTCGACAAGTCTAGGGTTACCGGCATCACTTATTTGCAGACAGAGGTGTATGCTTTAACCTAGATGGCACTCTAGTATTCTTTAGGACGGGAGAGAAAAATAAGGCAGGTTATGAAGTCAACTCGGTACCAATACTTTACGGACAAATGCAAGGCAAGTAAGGCAGGGTCTACTGCAGATCACAAAGTTCAGAGGCCAGGCCCACTCAGAGAGAGGCAAGGCGATATGTCCCAAAAAGTGTCTCAGTGGAAATGCGCTTCGAGTCTTTATCGCAAATTGTTATGGAAAGATTGGACCAGTTCAGAACAGCAAGTTAAAGAAAGCTTGAAGGCGACCCAATGGAAAGGCGAGGATTAAGACACCTCACTCTATCCGCCAGAAAGGGAAGCCAGGCGGACACGGTACCTTGTTTGTGGAGAGACAGCTCCGGCGGGGGCAGTTGTTCCTGGTGGTGGATGCACGTTGGGTCTTTGCCAAGAGTAGAGATGATCTCGTCGTCGAAGAAAAGTGAAGTCCGGTGCACCACCAGGGAAGAGACCAGCCGCGGAGTGCTCCGTCACAAGGCACCCCCCTTTGGTCGCGGTACAGGGGTAGTGGCTATCCGGTTGCCGAGGTGCTCTGCACGAGCAATTCGACCACTGGGTCCTGGAGCGAAGAAAAAGCAAAGGGGACTGGTTGTTCCCACCAGTCAGGGGAAGAGACTCTCTGGCAGGGAGATCTCCTCTGTCGTCGGGAAGTGGTGAATCGGATCAGCAGGGCTCCACCTCCGGTGTCATCATTGCAGGTCGGCTCAGCTTTACCCTCATCGGATTCTTAGGTCCTGTGGCGACTTCTGAAGATCCAGTCCCAAAAGCCCTGCTTTTATGCAGAAAACCCCCATTCATTCAGCCTAGCTGTCAATCAAAACCCGCTAAGTGGTGAGCGGGGTGGCTCACCACTTGGGCCAATCACACCAGAGTGCGACTGGAGTTGGCAAGGCAACTCAGTCCAGGGTGCCTAAACCCCCCCCCACAACCCTGTGGTAACCCAGATAGAATGGCACCACTTTGCAGGGTCTCTGTACTGAAGCCCGCCAAAAGTGGAACAAAGGGCTCAACCTTTGGTTTAGGCGTCACAGAGACGAACACAGACGCCATTTTAAAAACCGAGTTCTGGCAGAAAATACCATCCGATAGACTTATTTAAGATAAGTAAACCGGTGGTATGTTAGAGATTAACGAGAAAAAGGATCAATCTCCAACAATGGGAAGAATCCCATAGGGTTATATTCGGGGTCGAACATAACAAGTAGTTTCCACTGCCACCAGCCAAAACTCGACGAGGGGGGACGGGACAGTGCCCCCTCGAATAACAGACCCAGGAGTAATCGAATTACCCCTACTAGTACATTCACAATAGGATGGTTTGTACTAGTTCTGCTAGTAAATTTAGGTCTATTAAAGCCAATGGTGACTTTATATGCCCGGGGAGACAGTAGTCAGTCCCTGGGTATGGAGTCTATGATGGAGGTCCGCTAGGACGCCCCAGTGCTACGGCACGGAGGGTGCGTTGTAACACACATAGTAAAACATATGAGACCCTATGGAGTAAAAGACCCCATAGCCCATAGAACACATTGACATTCAAAGGAATTACACACATTCATGTCCAAGAGTGGGAGAAAAAGAGTCTCACTCTTGGCAGGATGGAAAAAAACAAACTCCAGAAATCCAGCAAAGCTGCTGGGGGACTCACTAGGTTAGGAAATACAGCGTAAACAGAGAATTCTTCCTAACAAGCACACACCTCCTGTCCAGAAGGAGTGTACATAACAAGGAAGATGTCAGAGGACTATTGGAATACAAAATTAAATACACGAAAAGGCTTGACTTTATGGTCTCTAGTCACATGGAAGCATGACGTTGGATGAAGGAGATGATCGCACCTACGCATGGAGGTAGACTGTGCTGCTCACTCCGTAATTTTCTCAGTGTTAAGAACACTCTCATGATCGAAGTTCAAAGTTCTGATTGACAGTAGACCACTGGAGGTGATGATGGATTGATATACTAATTGGTGGGAAGCTAAAGTTAAGGCAACCTCACTAGTATCCACATAGGTGGAAAAATACTGAAGATGGACAGAGTGCCAACCAATTGTAGAGGACCTGCATACTCAGGGGTCATGTAGTGTGTAAACCAATGGGAAGTTGTGTGTTTAGTGACGTTCATAGTGGTCATTTTTAGAGGAGGGCTTAGTTGCCCGCCTGATGTTAAGTAACCAACCACATAGTTGCACTCTTTTAGACTAGTATGGATCATATACTTAGATATTCACTTAGAGCAAATCACTCTGTCCATTAGGTTTTTATAGTTTTCCACGTAGGATGACGCTGGTAACACGTAGGTTAGATGTCAGTGATGACACATTTTGCTTATAAAAATACAGTTTTTTCTTAAATGTGTTGAGAGTTGTAGATCTTGTGTTTGTGTTCATATTCGTTATGTTCCCTATTTTAGGTAATTGATATTAAAACAGTCTTACTTTTGTCAATGTTCTGGGTCAGCTCTATTATTTGGTGTATCAGTAAGATCTTCATCCCCATCCATCTCAAGGGTAATTGCTGCTCATCAAAGTGGCTGGAATATCCAGTTCACTATAGTTTACTATTGTAAAACATTTTTGACTATGGGGGACCTGATTCTTTGAATAGGCTAAGAGTTTTTGCTCTACTGAATGAAATCCCATTGTTGAAACTTATAACAACAAAGAACATAAAATTGGTTGACTTTGTCCATCCTCTAATGTTTGACCATGTGAGACTGGTCATAGCCTTGTGGATGGTGTACGAGGCCCTATTAAATAAGGTTAAACATTTTCACAAGCTGGGTTATGATTTATTACAATTTGGTTTGGAAATGGTATATTGTGATGGGTCCCATGATTCGCAGAAGATTGGGGGCCCCTCCCTGGGAACTGGTACTCATGCTGTGGCAAGTATTGAGAATGTCACTGTCAGGATTTCGATCCAAGTAATTGGGGCCACCATCTTGGAAGAGGAAATGATTGAGAAGGGGAACACAAACTGGCACTGTTTAGCTATGACCTTAAGAAAATTCATTTTGGAGTTGAAAGGGCAAAAGGATCACTTTAGCATAGTTAAGGCCTTTTCTGTGATCTCATGGAATACCAGAGGGTTCTCAAATCTATGCACAGATTCCAATGTGTGTCGCCATCTGGGCACTTTTGCCATTATATTTTTACAAGAAACCTGGTTGGTGGCTGCTCCCTCTTTGGATGGGTTTGACATAAGGTTGGAGTTAGCCTGCCACGGGATAAGAGGGTGCCCAGTGGGGGTCTCCTAATTGGTATCCAAAATGGGGAGTGCTTAAGGGGAATTGATAGTCGCAATATCACAAAGGGCAACTTGGCAGTTACAATTGAATTGGATTCTCCTCCATATTGTAGGCGCATCATATTGGTGAACATATATTGGAATCCTAGAGACAACCTAGAAACCAATTTAAAAGCAGTGAATATCGTGTTTGAAGATTGGTATATTGAGACTCCTGGGGGTCAAGTGATTGCAGCTGAGGACTTTAATGTGCAGTGTAATTTAACCTCCCTGAAGCCCCTCTAAAGGACTCAAGCTTTGCTTTTCCAAGACTCTCTATACCCAGGGGATTAAACAGAAAGTGACTCCAAGACCAGCTTTGGTAGGGCCTTTTTACGAGTTGGGTCTATTCCTCGTGAATTATGTTTTTAAAGAGCAGACAGAGAATGGACCAACATGCTCTAATGGTTATTCATCATCAACTATAGATTACATATTTGTATCAAAGTGCTTATTGGACTTGGGTATTGATATTAAGGTGCCTCCGTCACATTGCAGTGACCATGCGATGTTGGAGATGTCATCGAATTAATGGGAAATTCAAAAGACCAAGTCTGCTTTTCAGGTTTCCTTGACTGTAAATAATAGTCTTTCTCGGATTGCATGGCATGATGCGAACATAGCTAAACTGAATGTGGTATTGCGGAAGGATTTTGACCATATCCATTTGACTGATAAACTGTCAACTTATTTGCATACAATATTTGGTACATATTTTCAATTGTTGATGGGTTCCTTGTGCAGGGTCATGAAGTGGTCCCCACGGATCAGTGCTCACATCTATAATTATGACCCTCTGGTGCAGGCATGGAAAAATACCACCCAGAGGTGGATTTGTCACCTGTGTAAGATGTCCAGTGATCAGGCTGCTATCCAGGGGACCATTTGGCTAGCCAAACAGTCACTAATAAATCATGTCAAAGCTCACTGAGCTCTTATTTATCAACAGGATGGGGAGGTCCTGATGAATTCCTTAAAAGGTGGAAGTTCTCGTACATTTTGTCTGTTGATTAATGCTCTTGAATCCAGTCAACTTGGGCTCCAAACCAATTCTATCCCCGAAGAAGTTTGATGTAATCATGTTTCGGGGCTGTATGGCTTGGGGAGGACGTTCCCTAGTCAGCTGGAAGCTATTCACCTTAATATATGGCATCTGAAGTTTTCTATTGGGGATCTCGTATGGTTGATCAAAAAGGCCAGTGCATCTAGGGTCAGGGGGGCCTAACCAACTTATGAACGCAATGCTGAAAAATAATTCTAATATTTGATCTAAAATGTTGTGGCTGTTATTTGAGAACATTGTTAGACATAGATGTTAACCGTCCACCTGAAAGATTTCCTATGTTATTGTTATATATAAGAAAGGCGTTAGGACAGATACTTTGAATTATAATCCGATGGAGCTCCTGGACACTGACTTAAACATATTTGCTTCAGTATTGCTGGGCCATATTGAAGAATGGTGTAGTAACAATAACATCCTCTCACCCCAACACATGGGATTTAGGAAAAACATGTGCACTGACTGTGGTGGTTTGCTACTGTCCTCTTTACAACAAATGGCATGGAAGGAGAACGCACCAACAATTTACGCATCTTCAATGTGTTTGTCACTGGCTTTTGACCTGGTAGACAGAAATACATTGAGGCTAAAACTGGATAGGTTGGGTCACCCTCATGGTTTGTTGAGCACATTGATGCATCTGCATGAAGGGTCCAAATTGCAGGTTAGACTGAAAAATGAGGGTCTTGTATCTAAGGCAGTCACAACTACCAATGGCGTGTGCCAATGCTGTATATTGGTGCCTTGTTTGTTTAATCTGTACGTTTCAGATGTGGGTGACTCTCTTTCCATGGTATCTTTTGTGCCACCAACTTTTGTGGATGATCAGATCTCCTGGGCAGCCTATGTGGATGATTTTATTTTAATCGACCATACACCTATTGGCCTACAAATATTAATCATGCGCTTCAATCAATATATAAATAATAATCATCTCAGGGTTAATCCATCAAATAATGTGATTCTAAGGCTGAGTAAATGAAAGTGTCCTCCCTAATTCACTTGGTTCCTGAATGGAATAAAATTGTCATTGAAAACAGACATGTGGCCTCATTACGATACTGGCAGTAGCCATGCCGGTAAAACCGGCATGGCTGCCGCTGGTATACTTTTTTTTCCGGCGCCTGCGAATGGGCAATTATCGGGTTGTTACGGCCTTGCCAGACCCGGTAAGTGCCCATTCGCAGGCGCCAGAAAAAAATGCTCCCTGTTCCCATTTGAGCCTCATAGGGCTCAATGGGAATAGGGAGGTCGGATGCACGGGCTCCATTCATGAATGGTGCTGGTGCATTTGGCATGCTCTGTTCACAGATGCTGGTATGCCCGCCAGGTCAGACATGGCTGGTGGGAAGGCACCAGCAAGCAGAACTGGTAGTTTGCCGGTCCAGCATCCGGTACCGGTAGATTACCGGTACCGTTGTTACCGGACCAGCAAACTTATAATGAGGTCCAAGGTCTATCTGGTATTCCCGATTACACATCATGTCCCTGCAAGTGTTTCTTTAGGAATCATCTGAAAGGAAAAGCAATGAAATTGATTAGCCAAAAAAATGATAATAAATACAGCACATTTACTTTGGAATACTTTCCCACCTGGATTCTACAGGAGCTGAATTGATATGAATCATTGATTTGGCGTGCCGTTCTGTACTTTATTGCCAAATGTCTGACTTTTGCCGCCATTTGCTATGAATTAGGTCTTCAATCTTTGCAAAGTTTGGTTGGAATGCAGGAGGTTATCATTGTTCACAAAATGTTATGTTGGTGCAGATAACTCCCTTTATGCATTACTAACAAAGGGGGTCATAAACGGATTTCTAATTGATGTCTTCGCCTATAATATGCATGTGGAATGACTTATGTTATTATCCAAATTGAAACATCACTTGAAACCCTGATGAGTAATCCACTGCATGTATAAAAAAAATGAACCAATATCAAGATTGGGCTAAAACGAACAACACTGTTTTGATTTTGCGTCTGTATTCTCAGGTCATTTCATCACAGATGGTGTTGGGCACCAGTGAAGCATACCTGCACTGATTTCCGAATAGAAAGTTGCCTAATAACTTCATGCGCTTTGGTTTAAATGTACTGGCCACAAATGAAATCCTTGATATAAGAGGGAAGGGTAGGGTGGTTTACTCAAACTGCTGTTTTCGTAGACTCATGGATGCTAAAGAAACACTCCATAATTTACTTTTTACATATCCCGATTTGAGAGTTCAAAGGCTAGCCCATTTTTTGAAATGTTTGCCCAATTCTAATCGGATTTGCCTAGATCAATTGTGGTGGGCGATCTTCCACAGTACACCAGGCTCTCTGAACCTGGCAGCATTGACATTTTTAGCAAACAAATATAAGCTCGGTTTTAGTGGTTCAGAAATCTGTGGATACACTGAAGGATATAACGAGATATGCATGACTGAGAAACCCTTCCTTAAGCGATCACTTGGTTTTCTAACCAGGTCAACTAATGTTGATGTCCTTGACAAATTCGACCAAGGATTTATCTTAAATTATGTCAAAACAAGCTTGGTCTCTGCGGATGTCTTTGTGGGCTAATCTGCACACAGCTTTGTCAATATGTATTTTAGGGGGCCTATGACGCAGGGAACGTTTGAGTAGGATACCGAGGCTAACTTAGGTTTTCAGGTTCTGAAGCTGGATACGGGCAGCACCATGTTAAGGATCTGTGTGTGCCTACATAAAATATTTGAAGCCTCAAGTGAAAAGGCCCATTAACATTTCACGATCAGTTATTTTGCCCATAATGTTGCTAGGTCTGAAAAAGATTTGGGGCTACTCTGATGTTGGGACTGTCGAGACTCGGGGCTAGCTAGTCTTTTGGCTGTAGTCTCTGAGCTTCTATCCGGGGCTATGTCCAAAAGACCCGGGGCTATAGCCCCCCTGAGCCCACCTCTAGCAACGCCTCTGCCATGAAGAATAATGTTTAGCATTGATTTCAGAAACCACGGCTACCAGAAGCCACGGCTACTCACTGGTTTACATGTTTTAGATCTGAGGCTCTCCCCTATCATAGAAGACTGACAAGAGCAGAAATACCTAATTGCCTATTCTGTTCCACATGGAAAGAATCAGAGACTCATGTTTTACTCTTATGTCCAGAATTTGCAAACATGCATCCTTTGATGTACCTTCCACTTCTGAGGTATGAGGTTTCAGAGTGCGCTGAGTGGCACTTGCATACTGCAAATTGTATAGCTGCCCCAGCTCTGGCGTGGGAGCTGGATCGATTCTTATAAACAGCATTTAGGTTGAACATAGGGAGAATGGTTAAATACTTGATAGACAATGTTTTATTTTTGCAGTGGATTGATAAAGATTAACAACACTCTCCCATCACTTGTAATCCCAAGTAAGGTAACAGTAAAGGAGTTTGGCAGCCATTTTGCAGATTTTCCTCTGAATTGCCACCAAACTCATAATGAGGCCAATCGGTTGTATACATGTTTTAACAGAGTGCGTTTATTGTTATGGTAGCTGTACCACAGTCACGTTTTAATACATGTAAAGATTGTAACAATTGTATTGTGCAATTTGTTGTCGTTGTGTTTTGTCCATCCAGTTCAGAAAGACGTACATGTATTTTGCATTTGCATTGGTTCTTATAATGTGTCTGACAATTATAATGAAAGTCTTGCAAAATGTAGCATGCCTACCTTTTTAAAACTAAAAACTGGTTGTAAATTCAAGGGATAGCTCCGCTGTCATCATGTATGTATCAAAATGTGAAGAGTAGAGAGGAAAACATAGCAAAACTTCTTTTAACGTTTTCAATTATAGCATATTAATTTGCATCAAATGATGCCCTTATGCAAAAGGAAGGTAAGGAAATGTAAAATAAAAGAGCGTGCACGTTCCTCATCTGAATTATTACCAACATAAGGAACACAGACATCGAAAATAATAATAATATAAAAAGGTCTCGCTCAGTGTGTGACTTCCAACCAATTAAGCAATTTATGGACACAAGTTATACAAGAATATAAAAAAAGTAAAATGTTCAATCAGCCATACAAAAATACTTCCAATTGCCTCTCTAAATGTCAAGTACATTATATACGTTTTACATGCAAGTAACACTTAGGGTGGCTGTTAATATACTTTGAAATGACCTTTTCTTAGTATGACCTTTCTTTATAACGATAACTTATATTTTAATTAAATCTGTGCCATTTCCATTACATGCTCAATGTCCTAATGCTGTATATTGTACAATTCTCCTGCCAGGGCTGATAGCAAAAGGCCAGTGGCTAAAATAATTATTGAGTTTAACTTTACTAATGATCAGTGAAAAGAAATGACAGCCCTAGCATAGCATCTGCACTTGACTGTGATTTGAACTGCAGAGTCTTTGTGGAATGTGCGTACACTTGTCCGTGTATGTTTTGTGCATTCTCATTCAATCCCTTTTTTAGGTTTAGAAATAGAAAGCAGTGGCTCTCATCTAGACCTAATGAATCTGAAAAGAAATGCATCAAACAGATTTAAGATTGCCAAAGGTGAAGCCTAGAATGAATGCATATTCCTCGAGGGTGCAGATACCTCATAGCACCTTCCAGAGGCACTTTGGTTGCCCCGGCCGGAGGGTAAGTGTTTCCTGCAGGCAAGCAACCCATTTTCATTTCATATTTTGACCATTTTGCTTTATTTTCGTTTTCCCCTGCATTCATTTCTATTTGGATTTTGTTGCTCCATCTTAGGTTTCTACATGGTTGGTAGCAGCTGATTTTAGCTTTGAGAAATGTGGCTCCTCACTTGTTGGCTTTAAAGTGAATTAATTTTTTTTTACTGGTAGCCATTGTAAACTTATCACGGCTGGTGTGATGTGGTCTCATCTATTTAGTCTGAGGAGAAGTCTTGCTGCAGTATTAGCGATGCGTTGTTTTGTTTTTTTAGGTGCTCTCACATTCCAAGGTAGAAGCTGTTTGCACAGACTAGCGTTGATAGTACCAAAAAGATGTTTGCAGGGGTTATGTGTGGGAGATGATTGTGAAGGTTATGTGTGGGAAGTTGAGGGTGGTGAGTATCTATCTTATTAGTCGCAGGAGGTAGAAGCATGTTTCTGCTATTACATTGACTTGTAGTTCTAGAGAAAGTATGTTGTCCATGAGGGATTCCCACATTTATTATCACTGACAATGTATCCTGTTGGGTTCCCATGCATTGTAGTCAGTTCACGTTGTGTGGGAAACATCTCATGGCTAAAATACTCACTGATGCTCATTCTGACCCGGATGGCTGGTTCATATCTTATACTCAACCCTACTAAATGCATGCATGTATGTCTTGACAGCCTGATTGTTTTGTGGTAGACTGATATTTCAAACACACACCTAAAAATTAGCTCTGAGAGCCAAATTACTGGGCTTCACAGTATATTGAATATTCTCCTTCCATTCTTACCTTGTCAAAAAGCCCCCATGATCTGCTACCAATTAGCAGGATTGCACAAAATCAAAACACTCTTCTCTGGTCTCACTTCCAGAGTAGCAACGCTCAAAGCAGTTCATCACTCAGATGCCAGATTCCTTATTGGCATCAAACAATGTCAGCATATCTCATCCACTCATATCTCATCCACTCATCCACAATTACTAAGCATTACTATGCCTAAATAATCTTTAAAACAGCCTATGTCACCTTATAAGGCTGTAACAGCCAAAACATTAGATATAATTAGACCGATCCGGGAATTTGAACCAAGACAGGCTGGCCCGGTCTAAATCACGACAATAAACAGATAAACCTTACAGTTCTGAATTAAATCCCATATCGTTATATACAAATAATGTATTGAAATACATTTGATCAAACATATTAAAGTAATCTAAAATATATGAATTTAAAAAAAAATGATTGACCATATAAAATATAATATTAAACAATGGAGTAACTTAGATTGATCTGCTATCTTCGTTTGACAAATCATTTCATCAACACCATCAGATTCAAAGCTGAACATTGCATTCAATGCAGTAAGCTTCTGAAAAGTTGCAATGTGCTATACAATCAATTCACATATTCACTAAAAACTTTAAGTTAAGGTGCAGTTAAGTTGCACAGTTTTAAGGCAACAAATCCCTTGAAATTCAGTGGATGTGGGATGTCATGACCAGCTTAACTCTGGGTACTCCCATTGATATTTCCCATTATGCTATGTCCCCCATAATGCAATTTTGTATGTCATTGTGAATCCCTTCTCTTATAATATCTCATTTCTGCTGATTTTCAATGGTGGGGTTTCCTTAAATCTGCACAACTTAACTTAGTTTTTTTTCAGTGAATTTCACGGGTTTTCTAATATCATAGTTTTATAAGAGCTATTAGACATGGCTTCGGCCGGGTCCACTGTACAAGTTCCTGCAATATGTTTATTTTGGACACACTAGAAGGCCGTGGCCACTATGTTTTTTTAGAGCCCAAGGCCCTGGCCAGTGAGCACCACCTTCTGCTGTGCCCAATGTATGTATATTTTAAAACATTACCCGGCCTTTACCCATGGGCTTTGGCCATGTCCTGTGGCCACGGTCTAAGGCCATGTCCACTCTACATGTTCCCCAAATATGTTTCTTTTGGACCCATTAGGAGGCCTCAGCCTTCGGCCGTGGCCACTATACATGTCTTTTGGGTCCACTAGCCATGTCCTTCACCCATGGGCATTAGCGCTGGCCTTCGCTGGTGGCCCCGATACCTGCTGCCCCAATAGCTTTCTTCCAGTCCCACTAAGCATGACCTGCAATGTATGACTCTGATTGATCAGCTGTTTCTTGCCTAGAACACTAACTTCTTCACTCAAAAGAGCTCTTTTTTAGTTTGTCTTTGTTTGTTTTGCATCTTTGAATGCTTACCATTAGACTGCTGCTGTAATGGAGTGGTTATGGTGCTTGACATATCCCCTATTATGTGTGAATGCCAGGTGATTGGAAAACGGAAGAGGATAAAGATATGCATGCTGTAGGAAACAGTGATTGCAAGAAGAAATTCATGAAATGCATTTTCTTTCACTATGTTTCTTTCAGTCTTGGTAGTATTGTAAAATGCTGAGATTATGAAGGGGTTTGTGTTGGGGTAGAGTTTTGTAAAAGACAGGACACCAGGTAGGACATGCAGTTTGCCAGTCAGTGGATTTGTGTTTTGCGGTAGAGCGATGCAGTGGTAGGATGCCAAGTATGTTATCTGTCAATGAAAGTGTCCATGGGCAGAATGAAGGTCATGCAGGATGCCATGTAAGGGTGACTGTGTTGGGGAGGGGGCAAAGGGTGCCACTGCATATTATGGGCAGCTTGAAATATTCATCTCTCCCACCACAGAATTGTGATGAGAAGATCTCATGCCTGTGATTGTCAGACTACTACACACCACTTGCCCGGGTAGTTCTGATTTAGCAGGGCCTTGACTTTTGGACACAGCTATTTGTTTTCAGCAATGGACTTACAAGAAGAAGCCATTTAATTTCAAATATGTGTCTTGTAGTCTTTTTGAAAGATGTTAAGATATAACTACAATCAAACATGTTACCTAACATATTTCTATACAAGTTCTGCATTTGTATTACTTCGATGTTTAATTTTAATTTAATTTAATATTTGAATGCTTTGAATGTTTTTTCTTAATGTTTTGTGTAAAGTTGTATAATGAAACACAAAATAATAAATTAAATTACTTGGATGTTTTTATGAGATTTCTTTTTTATTTAATTCTTTTTATTAACATAAAGATAATCATACATTAAAAACAATAACAGAACCAAAAACAAATCGGCAGGACCATGGCAAAACATACAAAACAAAACACAACCAGGGCCAAGAGGGTCAAAAGACAATATGCGAAAACCTCAGTCGCTCTAATCCGCCCATTATGTCCATACCCTACCCTTGGCAAAATCCGACCACCCACCCTGCTACGGGAACATGTCATGGCAAAGTAAAAGTAATAGCCAATACATAAATGGCTGTTACCCACCATAGAAAGAGACATGCACAACACTACAACAGCTTGGCCATCATCCAGGTAATGAGCATATACTTCAGACTGAGTCCTTCCATCTAATGCCCCAATCCCCTTCGCATCCACACACCCCGGTGACCCAACCCACCTGTATGGGATCTCCATCGTTTTTTATGAGATTTATGCAATTTTCAAGTCATTCCTTTTTAACTTTAACAGAGTACTCATAAAGGCGACATACTTATTCATATTTCTACCAACTAGGCCTGGAAAAATCTGTGATCAATAGACTGCAATCACACCTTCACCATTTTGATTCTGGGCAAATGATTGTATCTCACTGTGTTTTAGCTGGCAAAGAAAAAATAACGTCCATAGAAATCACTGCTATGAAAAGCCTTACTAATAGTTTATACGCCTCTGTTGTTGCTCTAAACATTATTGAAATTATAATTGTAATGTAATGTAATTTGTCATTTATATAGCACCTGTTCCCATTGATATGACCTCACCATTGGTATGGCCTCAAAGCGCTGTAGGTGAACGTTCAAGGTATGGGAAATTCGTCAGAAGAGTTTAGAATACATGTGTGCATTTTAGCCAAAGCAAAAGTAGTTGTTTATTCTCTCCGTCACTCAGTACATTTCATGGCAGGTTTGATGCTGCCCTGGTCTACCTGTGAGCAGGTTAAAAAAAAACAAGTGTGGTGTGAGTTTGTCAGCATGTAGAGGGGGAGCTAGGTCTTGAAGTCCCTCTGGAAGGCAAAGTGATCCTTTGAGCGGCCAATGCGGATGGGAATTGTGTTGCGGGTTGAGGGGGCTTGGACAGAGAAGGAGGATCCCTCTATTGTTGTCGATTGGAGGGGAGGGATCACAAGGAGGAGTGCAGTGCCTGATTGCAGGGTTCTATTGGGTTGGTAACGGTTGAGTTTCTGTTGAAGGTATTCTGGGCATGTCTTGTTGAGGGCACAGTGGGTGATGAACATGGCTTTGAACGTGGCTTTTCACCAGACAGGGAGCCAGTGGACACAGAGGGTGGGTGTGATGTGCTCCCTGGCCCCACAAGCCAGGGGGATCCTAGCTGCAGTGTTTTGGACCAGTTGGAGCTTTCTGAGTTGATATGTGGGGGTACCCAGGTAAAAGGATATAGCGTAGTCTAGGCGGGAGAGAATGATAAATATGATTGCTGTGACTCTGTGAGGGTAGGAGAGTTAAGGGAAGATGCATCTGAAAATGCAGAGGTGAAGATAGCAAGATTCAGACACTGAGTTAATGTGGTGTGAAAGTGTCTGATAAGCATCCATGGTGCATCACAGTTTCTTTACTGGGCTGGATGCGGCAGGAGGAGGACCTATGGAGAAAGGCCAAGAGGCGGTTTGGGGTCGGGAAGAGTGCCCTCTTTCAGCATATCATGATTTAATTTTTTATGCGGTTGAGGAGGAGGCAGTTATCCGTCTTCCAGTGGTTGATTTCTGTGAGGCATGCATAGCAGGTATAGCAGAATTATAAATGGAACAAACAACTGTGGTGAGTATTCATATATTGGACAAGTAATGATTTCCTTCCTTACTCGTGGTGCTTCTCATAATTTAACTACTCATGATGTTCTTGAGTATAAAAGAGGGGTGTCAATTCCAGTAACATAACGTTTTGTGGTATCACAGTTAGGCCTGCACATTTGGAAATCAGGTGTCCATTCTTACATCCCCAATAGGTTTTTGTTGGGGGGTGAGGAGACAGAAAACCAGAGAGGAGGTTTGAGTTTTGGGGGCATACTACGACATTTAGAATTTGAGCTGTGGGGGACCTGCAATACCAGTTACTTAATGGGAGAGGGAGCACACCAGTTAGAGGGTTTTGATTCTTTGATTTGCAAGGCCATTCGTTTGCCAGCTTTGCACATATTTGGCAGTAAGAGGCATGACAGAACCCTGCCTGGGCTCCTGCTCAGCCATAAACATGAAACATCGCCTCTGCTGAACAGTCAATGTTAGAGGTTATTCACACTCAAAGTGCATACCTCCAAAAATAATAAAATTGTTGTTGATAGCCATCACATGCCACTTTGGGATATAACTGAAATTGGCATTATTTTGTTAAAATGTAGCCAAACAATGGTATGTAAAACATGAAAAACAACTAAACACTGCCCCTTAGTAACTTAACACCTAAACCTAAAATACCCTAGAACTACCTCAATGTACTGATAGATCCATATATACACATAGACAGCCCTATGTGTCTAAGATTATACTAATTGCTCAGTGACACATATTTCCTATGTTTTGCCACATAACATCAGGTTCAGACACAAATGTGCATGATAAAATCATACGAGTCAGTAAATATATTGACAGACCAGGTGCAGCAGTGTTTTATGCCAAGGTTCAGTTTTATATCCCAATGACTGTATCATGTTGCAAAGAGACTGACTCATTCAACCCACAACAGTCTCAATCACACACACACAAGCACACACACGCGCATGCACACACACACACAGACACACCCTGATTCACAGAAGTGTTTTATAATGGCGCAATCCCATAGGAAAATACTCTGTGAATCAGGCCCACAGACACAGACACTTATACATACATGTACACTTTTATGAGAACATTGAGGACATTTTCTGGCCCCTATGCTGGCTATTATCAACTTCAATCTCTGTCTGTGGATGCTGCTGCCGCTTCATTATGTTCTGAGTTGTCATGATTTCTTTCGGTGTGGTCGGCCCCTGAGAGCTTTCGAGCACAGCACCAGAGAATACAGAACATGTCGACATGCGTCACTACTTAAAGCATCAGAGTTGCTTTATGCCTCTCTGTCATTGGAGTTCATAATATGCAAGGAGCCCACGTGTGCCACTTTGGAACATATGGCAAGTTCTCTACTCTTTGCATGACAAATATTACAATTCCAGCACATGTTCTGATCACTGTAGACAGGGCCAACTTTCCCTAATGATGAGCACCAGTTGCGCAAAAACCAAAAATATACGTACTTTTTTGATTAACCACTTCTGCATTTTTCTTTTGCTCCCTTTTATATTTTGCTTCAATCTATTAATACTAAAAAAATTAAAAATCTTTGAAAATCACGGAATTGCATATTTCCCAAACCAGTTCAAAACTCCCACATGAAGGTGCCCCTGGTAAAGAATTCGGCAACTTTCAGTATAATGCAATGTATCTGAATGAATGAAGACATACTACATATCTGAAAAATACTAACAGCGGAAGGGTTTGAAACTTCTTGGCATAACCCATTTTGGAATGTATAATGGGGTACACTACCCGGATCATGTGCACTGTCATGCTTTCGGGCTAGCAGGGAAACGCACTAAGCATTAGAGCATTAACATGCGTATGAACTTCAAACATGGCAATAGGATGGCATTTTTTTGAGGACAACGAGTTTCAGCTTAAAACTGCCATAGGATTACACGGAGAAACCTTAGTCAGTCGTTTTTCTGCGGTGCCTGTTTCTAATGTCCTTTTTGCCAGAAAAGAACGCCAACCAAGGGTGTACACCGCAGTTTCTATTGTGATTATTTGTGTATTGATGGCTTGGAAGTTGTTAACGTTTGTAGCGCTATACCTTTTTGTTTTTATTTCCAAACGAACACAGCTGTATTTAGACTGACCCCTTCAATGTGCGCACCGTGTAATTACTAGCAGCATAAATCTGTGAGGATGGCTGTTATTATTGCGAGACCATAAGAACAAACCAGAGGATGGGCTACTGATAAGCAAATTCTACGGCAGAAGATATAACCAATGTTCTTTTTCTTAAATTGCAGCACTTTAATTACCCTAATCTTGAAAGGCGCTGAAGGTCGTTCTAATGGGAATAGAATTGTATTTTAACAAATGCTATTAAATACCTGCAATGTCATGCTGAGCTCCTGCAATGGAAGAATAACGAAGAGCACATATAACTGCAAAACTTAACATTTCGCAGTAAGTGCAGGGACACAGTGGTCTCTCTGTTAAGAATTCCTGCTGCATAGTCTACCTGACTCATGGAACGTTTTCCTATGGGTTGCACCATTATAAATAATAAAAAAACTTCCATGAATCAGGCCCACAATTCGTAGCGTGTTTCCAGTTCAATTGCTTTCATTTTGGCATGTACTCAGCGCACGTCTAGTTCTGTCTATGCCTGGATGACTTTTCCTACAACAAAGGCGAGTGGCCTGAATTTTGGGTGATTTGTCAAGGACGCTCATGGGACAAACCTTTCGAAAAAAAAATGTATGAAGTTTATCCATATGGTCTGAAAGAGGACTCGTGGCTGAAGATCCCTTTCAGTTTCAATAAGCGTTCAAAGTCAGGAAGACATTGCCAGAGTCAGGCTTAGGATATATAGGGATTTGCAGTGATATATAGAGTATGTGGTATACATCACAAAAAACATAACATAACTAGTAAGAAGGGTCAGAGGAGGTAGTGAGTTCCTGGGACACAGTAAGACAGTGAGATGTAAGGTTAGCTTTGCTTACTGAGCACTGTGTTACACTTTCACTGAATTGGAGAGTGTGAATCACACAACTACAGTTTCCAGAGGTTCAGGGAGGTGGGTGACACATCTGCCAGTGTTGTTTCTTGAGACAAGTGAGTGAGTCGAACCACTTAAGAACTGTAACCAGGTACTTTCGAGAGGGCCTATTCCCTTAGTTCATTTTGGGGGCCCTAGAGACTGGTGAAGGTCCATGTTGCCTCTATTTCTTTGATTGAAATTAAGACAATTCTTGCCCTTTTTCTCGCTTATGAAGTATCCAGAGTGTCTACATATATTTATGCTGAATGTTCTATCTTCTTTTACATGAGTGTATGGCACTCCAGTAATTTAAAACGAAGGGAAAGACAAAGTGCCTGATTCATGGAATTATTTGCGTGAAAAACGCAGATTTCCATGCCTTTCTGCCCGAAAATCCCCATACTTCAAACAGGGATTTTTGGGCAGAAAGGCGCACAAATCTGCATTTTTCCGCGCATATAATTCCATGAATTAGGCACTTTGTCTTTCCCTCCCTTTTAAATTACTGGAGTGCCATTTTGCTCACACTTCATTTTGAGCCTAACTTGTCCAGAATCTATTGGGTGTGGTCTAGTGTATTAGAATCGTGATTTTTCAACTGCTTGATAATAGTGAAATGTTTAATAACTGATGTGTAAATAAATGTATATTCTTTTACTCAGAAACCTTGAGTCATTGTTTGTTTGAATCATAGTAATTGTTATCCTAGAAAAAGGAACTACAGTGAGGAAATCAAATCAAGAGGCCCAGGCCAAAGTCAATGGACCAAAGTCTTTGCAGAGGATCACACAGTTCAGGGTAGTTTGTGGTTAGGTCTTTGCCAAGAGTTCAGAACAAAGTTGGTCAGACGAAATGTTACTTTATAGAATAAAGAAGGACAAGCCCTTGGATTGGCAAAAAATTTCACACACTTTCACCGTGGCTGGACGAAACGAACAACCAGGTTAGCACAGTACCTTTAGAGCAGAAGAATGCTGTAGCTGAGCAGATGTCCCTGGCAGGTCCTGCAGGCTCACGGTTCCTGAAGCGACTGTCTGACTGACAAGAAGGAGGAAGACTGGAAGGTCCTGCACTGCCCGGGGAAGAAACGAGCAGAGGAGCAAAGCGACAAATAAAAGGTGCGCTCCTTAAAAAGCAAGCAGGGACTGTTCCTCCTGGTTATCCGGTTCACTGTAGCTGTGCAGAGCAAATTCGACCAGAGAAGGTAGACCTGGCTAGCAGTTTGGCGAACTGGTTGTTCCCACCAGCTCAAGGTGAGAAGATTCCTTGCAGATCTTCCCTGTCATCGAAGTTTGGAGATTCCGACCCACAGCAGAACTTCACCGGGAGGTTCAGTCGTGGTAGAGGTCCTTTTCTGTCAGCGTCTCTTCGGTTCTCTCGATCCAGTGGCGACTCTGCCTTCTCAGTCCCAGAGACCTGCTTTTTATGCAGTTTTCCCCCATTCACACAGCCTGGCTGTCAATCACACAGCAGGGTGGCTGTCCTGGCGGGACAGTCACCTAGTCAATCAAACAGTAGTGCAGAAGCCTGCCCAAGTTCGGCGAACAAAAGGACCAAAGCTGGTTTGACGCGCAGAGTAAAACACGAGAAAGACCTT
The DNA here is from genome assembly GCF_040938575.1 of Ambystoma mexicanum. Lineage (NCBI taxonomy): Eukaryota > Metazoa > Chordata > Amphibia > Caudata > Ambystomatidae > Ambystoma > Ambystoma mexicanum. Next base: position 593,281,639 of record NC_090937.1, on the reverse strand, counting down.
TACAAAAAGAAATGGCAAATAAAACCCAGCCGGAACTGTATAAAAACGTATATGGTCCAGCGGGTTTAAGTTCGAGGCTACTAAGATATCCTAAAACAATACCACTGTGGTAGGAAAAATAGTGTAGACACCACTGCCAACAGCCAAGTCTTACTGAAAAGGGAATGAAACAATGTTCCATGAGAGACAGACAAAAAGGGATTACAATTAACCCTTTCCCGTAATCTATGAAAGATAGTTTGTACTGGGTCTGTGGTTTTAAAAAGACTAATAAAGTTAATGGCAACTTTACATGTTCTGGGAGACAGTAGTCATTCCCAGAAAATTGAGTCTTAGTTGGGAAGTCTAAAAAGACAACCTGGTGCCACTGCACTGAAGGTGCTGTGTAACACTCAGTAGAAAGATGATGCCTATGGAGTAGGTGAGGCTCCACAGTCTATGAACACAAAAATGTTAAACACACACAGCAAAACACATGTACGAGTGGGAAAAAAGGCTCACACTCTTACCAAGTGAAAAACAAGTCCTAAAACCCAGCAAAGCTGCTGAGGGACTCAGTAGGTAAGGGAAATTAGCCATTATGGAGAATTCTCCCTAACACTCGCCCCCCCAGACTAAGGAACAGGGAGATCTAATCCACTCCTGGATGAATCTCTTCATTGTAGTTGGTGAAAAACATCTTAGAGAGTCCATCAGGATTTTGGGGGTGACATCCTGCTTTGTGCTCAATGGTGAAATCAAACCCTTGCAGGCAGATTGACCATTTTAGAAGTTTTGGGGTTTCCCCTTTCATTTGCGTTTACCATCTCAAGGGTTGGTGGTTAGTTTGAATCACAAAAGTAGAATCATACAAATATGGTCTAAACTTCTTCAAAGACCACACAATGGCAAAACATTCACACTCTATGGTTGCCAACCCTGTTTCTGGTTACTTTAGTTTCTACTGATGAAGCAAATGGGGTGCTCTCTACCTTTCTCATGCAGTTGACTTAGGACTGCACCTATACCTGTATTGGGCGCATCTGTCTGCACAATGAAGAGTTGGTGGTAATCAGGAGCTCTTAGGACTGGAGCTTGACAAATGGCTTTCTTTAGGTTTTCAAAGGGCTGAGTGCACTCCTAATTCCATCTAACCTTTTTAGGGAATTATGTAGAGGAGATTACATTCAAGGGAGAAGCTATGGTCCCATAGTTCTCTATGAAATTCCTGTAGTACCCAGTGAGACCTAGGAAGGCTCTCACTTGGGTTTGAGTAGTAGGGGTGGCCCAGTTTTGTACAGCTTGTACTTTGCTGGACAATGGACTTATTTCACCTCCTCCTACCTCATGGCCAAGGTAGACCACTTTGCTCTGACCAATTTGACATTTGCTTGCCTTTATGGTCAGATGGCCCTGCTCAAGAGTCTGCAAAACATACCCTAAGTGATCAAAATGTTCTTTCCAAGTAGTGCTGAACACTGCAATGTCATCCAAGTATGTCATGCAGAAGTCCTCTATCCCATTTAGAACTTGATTGACCATCCTTTGGAATGTAGCAGGTGCATTCCTTCATCCAAAAGGTATAACCTTAAACTGGTAGAGGCCTGCTTGGGTTGAGAATGCAGTTTTCTCCTTGGCATGGTCTGTCAGGGCTATTTGCCAATAGCCTGATGTCAGATCAAATGTACTGAGGTACTTGGCTGAACCAACTCTATCCACCTGTTCATCTGTCCTTGGCAAAGGATGGGCATCAGTCTTAGTGACTGCATTTAGAGCGCTATAGTCCACGTAGAATCTCAACTCCTTGGAACCTCCATTTGGTACTAGAACAACTGGACTAGACCATTTACTGGTAGAGGGCTCTATCACCCCGAGATCAAGCATCTTGTTGACCTCTCCTTTGATGTGGGATCTCACATGTTCTGACATTCTGTAACCTCTGCTTTTCACAGGTAAACAGTCACCAGTAAGAATATCATGCTGGCCCCAAGGGGCCAAGCCTAGTGAAAGTGAAAACAGGGAGGCAAACTGATTTAACAGAACTTTGCACTCCTACTGTTGTTCAGAATTCAGTGAGAAGAGCGATTGACTCCTTCTATGTTCCCATCTAAAGGTTGGCCTCTGAGGAGGTCAGGTAGAGGTTCACTCTCCTCCTCTTGAGCTGAAGCTAGAAGCAAAGCTCCCAATTCTGGTCTCGAGACATATGCCTTCAAAAGGTTGGTGTGAACGACTCTGGGAGCCTCCTTAGGTCTGCCTAAATCCACCAAATAGTTCATCTCTCCAAGTTTGCCCACAACCTTGAAGGGTCCTATCCATTTGTCCTGCAAGGCCCTCTGCCTTGTTGGCACCATAACTAATACAAGCTGGTTTTGAGTAAACTCAACCATGCTGGCCTTCTGGGCATGCCAATGTTCGACCAGAGCCTGACCTGCTTTTAAGTTATCACTAGCTTCTGCCATCAAGTTTGACATTCTCCTCCGGAGGCCAATTACATAGTCAGTCACTCTTACTGGCTTGGGGGAAGGATCACTCTCCAACCCCTCCTTAATCAGGGCCAATGAACCTCTGACTGGATTGCCATAGAGAAGTTCAAAGGGACTGTAACCAACTCCCTTCTGAGGGACTTTTCTATATGCAAAGAGAAGGCATGGAAGTAGAAGGTCCCACTTTCTTTTAGGGGGTTCCTCTAAAACACCTATCATGCTCTTCATAGCACGATTAAACCTCTCTACCAGTCCATTTGTCTGTGGATGGTAGGCTGTAGAGAACTTGTAAGTGACAACACAGTTTTTCCACATGGCTTGCATGTAGTGGGACATAAAACTGGATCCCCTGTCGGATATCACTTCCTTAGGAAACCCTACTCTGGTAAAAATACCAATTAGAGCCTTAGCCACATCCTGAGTAGTAATAGTCCTCATAGGTATTGCTTCAGGATACCTAGTAGCATGATCAACTACAACCTGGATAAACCTGTTTCCTGAAGATGTGGGAGGGTCAAGGGGACCAACAAGATTGATGCCCAGCCTCTCAAAAGGAACTCCCACCACTGGGAGAGGCACCAGGGGTGCCACATTCTTGGCTCCACTCTTGCCAGAGGTTTGGCAAGTGTGACAGCTCCTACAGAATTTGTCAACTTCTGAACTGATCTTAGGCCAGTAGCAGTATAAGGAGTGCCTTTCCTTGGTCTTTTTGAAACTCATATGACCAGCCAAAGGTATCTCATGGGCCAACTGTAGGAACTGGAGTCTGTTTGCTAGGGGCACTACAATTATTTTGCAGTCCCCACAAATAGACTCAGTTGGTTCACTGTAGAAGAGGCCATCTTCCCAGCTCAACCTATGCTTTCCAAATTCTTGCCCATCAAGTTGAGAAGCCACCTGTTGTTGAAGACCTTTGAGAGTAGGACTCTCTCTTTGTCCTCTGCTGAAGTCTGCCCTGTTGGGTCCACTTTCTGCCAGTAAAGACTGCAGCTCAGGATGGTCAATTGGGTCAAGATCTCCAACCGAAACAGTGTCCTCCTCCAGATCTGACTCTTCAGAAACTGGATCACCCAGACAGGGTTGTATCTCACACACTGCCTCAGCAGGTGGAGGAGTCAGAGGTGTGACTTTGGAGAATCTTGGGGATGTCCTCGTTGGTAGCACAGGGGTGCTGTCTGTCTTTTTCCTTGAGGTCTTGGGTTTCCCCTTTGCCTCTTTCTTTCCAGAAATAGCAGTCAGCAACTCCTGTGGAGTGGGAGTGATAGTTTCCTCTATCAACTCCTCTGGAGAGCCTCTCAAGGTCCTCTCTCTTGGAGGCCTAGTGAGCTCCTGTTTCCTTTTACTGGGATGCCTGGGGGTACTTTACACAACTCCAAGGGTTTTCAGGTCATTACCCAACAGGACTCTCCCAGGCACTTCACTCTGCACACTAACAGGTATTTTGACAGTCATATCATTACACTGGATGAGAGCTGGTAACTGGGGAAGCATTTGCGCAGGGCCTCCATCTAACTCGGTTAGGCGCTTGGGTGCCTTAGCAACATCCTCCATCTTGAAAAATGATTCATCCACGATAGTTGTGCTGGCTCCAGTGTCTCTGATGACAGGAGTCTCCTAGCCATTCACAAGAACACTATCTTTATAACACTCTTTAGCATTATCTGGGATGGAATTATAGACATCTCAATGCTGTTGTTCCCACAAGCCCAGGGACACTAAAGAAACACTAGCTGAGAATCCCATGGGTTCATCAGCCAGTAGCTGAAGGTTTCCATCTGCCATAGGTACTTTTTCCTCTGGGGAGAAGGCTAAGGTGACAGTGTGGACCCCTGAATATTTACCATTGCATCTGGGATCCCCTTTCACATGGTCAGTTGACCCACAAACATAACATTTCTGAAATGTCTTGATGAATGGGGGTTTGTTCTGACCTTTATCTGGTTTAGGTCCAGATGGTGCACTAGCCTGATTCAGTTTCCCTTGTGGTTTACCCTTATGTTGCTGTTTGTGGCCCTCTTTTGGATTGGAGTTATTTAAATTCTCCTTGTTATCTTTTCTTTGGCTCCTTTCCCTCATCCTTCTTCTGAGTTGTCCCAGAATCCTTGTGAGTAGCCTTGTTGGCAACTCACAAGTCAGCAGCCTTAGCTAACTCTTTTGGATCTATCTCATTAGAATCAGACAAGTGCTGTCTGAGCTCAGGAGAGCAGGCATCATAAATTGACTCCAACATAACAAGATTTCTCAGACCTTCATAAGTGTTCACTCTGTAACCCTTAACCCAACCATCTAAGTTCTTCAAACATTCACATACCCAGGTAGCCCAAGGGGTACCATCATACTTTTTGAGGGTCCCAAACATCTTAAGGTACTGGGAAGGGGTCTTCCCAAATCTAGCAATTAAAGATAGCTTCACACACTCAAAGTGGTTTTAAAAAGACTAATAAAGTTAATGGCAACTTTACATGTTCTGGGAGACAGTAGTCAGTCCCAGAAAATGGAGTCTTAGTTGGGAAGTCTAAAAAGACAACCCGGTGTCACTGCACTGAAGGTGCTGTGTAACACACAGTAAAAAGATGATGCCTATGGAATAGGTGAGGCTCCACAGTCTATGAACACAAAAATGTTAAACACACACAGCAAAACGCATGTAAGAGTGGAAAAAAAGTTCACACTCTTACCAGGTGAGAAAAATAAATCCTAGAAATCCAGCAAAGCTGCTGAGGGACTCAGTAGGTAAGGGAAATTAACCATTCTGGAGAATTCTCCCTAACACTATGTCACAAGCAACAATGGTCAGTAGCATGTACAATGTTGTCAACTACACACATTGCTAGTCCATTTACCTTGTACATCACTCATTCTGTGAATAATTAATCATTTTTGAACTTTGTAACATCACTATACCTATGGATTGCCTAAAGACAATGAAGAGGAAAGGAAACGGAAGATGATGACATAAGAGAGAAAAAGAGGAAGAGACTGAGCAAGAAGAGACAAGAAAAGGAAAAAGTAACAAAATGGAAAAAGGAAAGGAAGAGAGAAAAGAGAAGGGAAGGTATGACATGTTTATCCAGCTACATTAACGCCCTATCATAATATTCTGCATTCACTACTCTATTCTCATCACATGTAGTAATCTCTCTTTAACTATACCTTGGGCACAATACTGGAATGGAAAATAAGTCGTATTTTAAAACATAAATGTGTAGAAACACATTACTGTTTTTGACCTGTAACTATGTGCTACTGTAACGCACACCTGATTCCCGCAGAGGCGCCGGTCTTGACTGGGCGAATACCGTATCTTCAAAGGTGATGTGTAACACACGGTTGGCTCTTTGGGCTGGACCTCTGTGCACTGTATGTCGGACTCGAAGAGTAAGATGTCTGCAGATAGAAAATATGGGATTAATGAACTGGGTTATTGGGTGTCTCTCTCTTCTTCCCTTTCTCTTCTCCTGTAGAACCCCAAAGGTTAACGCTCTCACCTTAGGTAAGTGAACGCCATGCTCTCCATCTGCCTCGGGGCAGGGTGCCGTAACCAGTTTCTTCACTGGATAAGGGTGCAGGCCTCTTGACTTCAGAGGACTGCTGTCCGTCGTTTACTGCACGAACGGTAAGTTCCGAGCATTTCAAATGTCTTTAAAAGTCTTTTTTAATGATGTCTCTTGTTTTGCAGGGTTCCGGCGATGGCGGATGACGGGCCGAAGTGAGTTGAGGGTGGAACCCGTGTGAGGAATAGAAGCGCCTGGAAGCACGTAAGTAAGCGCTTGTTGCCTGCTTCACGATGCGCACTAACTGTCCTTTTATCTTGCAGGTACAAGTTCGGAGCTGCTGAAGGGTGCCGGAATACCCACTGGGTTCGGCGTGGGAAGGAGTAATGGCAGGTGAGTATTAAAGTTACCCAATGTCTTTAAACGCACCTTCTTTTGTCTTTCAGATGCGGGATGCAGCGCCGAAGGCCTCCGGAGCGTGCGAAGAGTTGGTAAGCTTTTGTCTTTCAGATGCCGGAATGCAGTGCGAAGACCTCCGGAGCACGCGAAGAGTAGGTAAGCCTTTGTCTTTCGGATGCCGGAATGCAGCGCGAGGCGTTGGTGACAGCCAATGGACCAGGTAAGAGATGCGCTGTCACTGAAGACCGTAGTGCTAACCTGTTCTTTCTTGTCTTTATAGGTGTTGCTGAAGACTGGATTCAGGATGGTAAGCCTTTTTCCCTTAGGCCCAGGATCAGATGCAGAAGACACGATGAGCGTTCTGCTGCAGAGGATGCAGAATAACGCAAAGCAAGATTCATCCATCGGGTGTGGTTTAAATAGCCTCCTGTAGTGCTTAGGTGTCTCCTTCCACAGCCTCGCCTAGAAGAAAAAGAGTTCCTGCTTTCCAGAAGAGTTCCAGTGTTCTGAACCTAGGGAGTGGCTCCTGCCCCACCCAACAGGAAAAGTAGTCCCAAACAGAAGAGGATCAGAGGCTCAACTGGCAGGTAAGTAAGCAGCATGGTCTGCTGCAGGTAAGTCCACCCAAGCATTATGAGCCCGGCGCTTCCAGCGCTGGGACTGGGCATATTTATGAGCCTGGTGCCACTGGCGCCAGGACAGGGTCCAAAAGGTCCCAATTGGGACTGATTGGCACTCGGAACCTGGGTTATGGGTCTGCTTCCAAGGGAGTTGGGTATGTCCTGACCTTTTGGAAGCAGAGATCATGACAGCACCCCCCCTCAAGGCCCCTCCCAAACCGGGCTTCTCCGGGGGTTTGGGCTTGTCAGGAAATGTTCGGTGAAATCTTTTGATTAGACGAGGAGCGTGGACATATTCTGCAGGTTCCCAGGATCTTTCTTGGGGGCCGTAGCCTTTCCAGTCAATTAGGTAAAATAGTTTAGATTTGGAGATCTTGGAGTCCAGAATGCTTTTGACTTCAAACTCGAGTTCTCCATCGACTAGGATAGGTTTTGGAGATTTAGTTAGTCGGGTTTGAGGTTGCACGGGTTTTAATAGAGAGATGTCGAAGACCGGATGTATTTTCATGTGAGGGGGCAAGTCCAACTTGACGGCTACTGGGTTTACTATGGTAGTGATGGAATAGGGACCAAGGTACCTTGGGTTGAATGTGTGTGGTCCTTTTAGAGGTAGATATTTGGTGGATAACCAGACTTGATCTCCTACTTGATATTGGGGGGCTTCCTTCCGATGTTGATCTGCTCCTTTCTTGTATTGTTCCTTAGCCCTTTGAAGGTGAGAAACGGCTTCCTTAAAGGCTTGGGTGATTGTAGAATGCAGGTAGTGTACTGCTGGTGTTCCAAGATCTTGGAGTGGATCCAACTCCGAGGTTCGAGGGTGACTGCCGTATAAACGAAAAAACGGGGTTTTCCCAGTTCCCGAGTGGACAGAGTTATTGTAGGCATATTCGGCTATCCAAAGGATATCTTTCCAAGTTTTTTCAGTTTGTTGCAGCATGCAGCGTAAATACTGTTCCAGAGTTTGATTGGTCCTCTCGGTTTGTCCGTCGGTTTGAGGGTGGTGACTGGTCGACGGTCTCACATCAATTTGAGCCGACCGACAGCAACTTCGCCAAAAATGAGAAATAAATTGACTACCTCGATCCGAAATTAGAACTGAAGGAAAACCGTGCAGTCGGACAATGTTTTCGAGAAATTCCCGGGCCAGAGTTGCTGCTGTTGGCAAGCCTTTGAGTGGAATGAAATGCGCCATCTTGGAGAATAAGTCCACGATTACTAGGATCGTATTGTATCCGGAGCATGGAGGTAGATCGGTGATGAAGTCCATAGAAAGCGTATGCCAAGGGCGAGGTGGGATGTCAATAGGGCGTAAGAGGCCGGTTTTTCCTTTTGATTCTTGTTTTGGGCGCAAACTCCACAGGACATTATAAAGTCTCTGATATCTTTTTTCCAAGATGGCCACCAGAAGTAGCGCTTGATCTTTTCTGAGGTTTTGGCCATACCGGGATGTCCTTCCATTAAAGAATCGTGATAACAAGAGATTACCTTTTTCTGTAAATCTGTGCTGGGCAGGTATAATCGTTCTTCGAAATACAATAAGTTGTCCTTCACTGCAAAGTCCTTTCCCTGCAGATGTCAATTCTGTATGTCTGCTGGAGTTACAAGTTGCCTGGCTTTATCCTTAACTTCCTCTATGGATTGTGTGGCGATTACACCCAGAATTCTTTGTTTGGGAATGATAGGTACAGGTTTAGGGTTGATCAAGTGTTCTTCCACTCCCATCCGAGAAAGGGCATCAGCTTTACCGTTTTTTGTACCAGGTCGATAGGTAATTATGAAGTCAAACTCGGCAAAGAATAGTGCCCAACGGAGTTGTCTAGAGGATTGGGCTTTTGCGGTTTTCAAATATTGCAGGTTTCGGTGATCCGTAATCACAGTAACGGTGTGTCGGGCCCCCAGAAGATAATGCCGCCAAGCCTTAAAGGCAGACTTGATAGCCAGAAGTTCCTTATCAGTAATAGTGTAATTGATTTCAGGAGGCGAGAATTTGCGGGACCAAAATGCCACGGGATGCAACTGATTGGTTACTGGGTCCTTTTGTGATAGAACTGTCCCCATGGCAAGGCTCGAAGCATCAGTTTCAACGATGTAGGGGAGTTCGGGGCGAGGGTGTTTTAAAATTGGTGCAGAGATAAATTTAGTCTTCATATTCTGGAAAGCTTGTTCCGCCTCGGTAGACCATTCAAAACGTTTGTTTTTCTTTAACAAGGCGGTGATGGGCTGGACTATTCGGGAGAATTCGGGGATAAACCTGCGGTAAAAGTTAGTGAAGCCTAACATGCTTTGAACACCTTTCACGGAGGATGGTGATGGCCATTTGAGAATTGCATCGACCTTCTTTGAATCATACGCACTCCGCTAGGTGATAATATGAATCCCAAGAATTCAACTTCAGTTACATTGAAAACACATTTTTCCAACTTAGCGAAAAGTTTGTGTTGACGCAATCTCTCGAGGACCATTTTCACGTGTTTCCGATGTTCAGATTCCGATGAAGAATAAACGAGGATGTCGTCAATGTAAACAATAACACACACATCTATGAGCTCTCTGAGGACATCGTTCATAAAATATTGAAAGGCGGCCGGGCATTGCAAAGTCCGAAGGGCATGACCTGATATTCAAATAGCCCATACTTGGTGCGGAAGGCCGTCTTCCATTCATCGCCCACTTTTACTCGTACCAAGTGGTAGGCTCCTCTAAGATCCAGCTTTGTATATATGCATGCTTTTCTGACTTGGTCCAGGAGTTCAGGGATCAAAGGTAACGGATATCTATTCTTAATGGTGATCTGGTTCAGGGCGCGATAATCTATACAAGTACTAAGGTCTCCTTCTTTTTTTGGAACGAAGAACAAAACTGAAGAAGCAGGGGACTTGGAAGGACGAATAAACCCATTCGCTAGGTATTGATCCAGGTATTGTCGGAGGTGAAGGTTCTCAGGCTCGGTGAGGGCATAAATTCTACTACAAGGAGGAGTAGATCCAGGTATCAGGTCTATCTGGCAGTCATAAGACCTATGAGGTGGTAGAGAGTTAGCCTGATCCTTCCGGAAAACATCTTGGAATTCTAGGTATTCGGGAGGTAACTGGGGAGTCTCCGAAGAAATTGCTGCCAGTGCAACACCAGGTGGAGGGTGACAAGTAGAGACACATTCTGGAAACTGAACCGTTCTTGCTCGCCAATCGATCTGAGGATTGTGTTTCTCTAACCAAGGTATTCCTAGAATAATCTGGAACTGAGGGGCCTTGATCACATCGAACACGATCTTCTCATGGTGTCCATCTTGACTTACTAGCGTCACTTCTTGAGTGGTATGCGTTACTGGTCCGGAGGCTATCTCCGTACCATCCACCGTAGTAATGACGTCCTTTACAGCCTTGGGACAAAGAGTTAGATTCATCCTCAAAACCATTTCATGATCCACATAATTGCCGATGGCACCGCTGTCGACGTAAGCTTCAATCGCATGTAATCGATCCGGATGATCAGGGCTATTGAGGACCATAGGTATCACGAAATGCGAGGTCACGGAACTGGTTTTAACGCTCTGCAAGAGGACCTCTATTCTTGTCGGGCGAGGTCGTTTCCCTGCTCAGAGTTTGTGACCTTGGTAACTGCAGCTCCTACTGCCTTCTTGGCTGGTTTCACCGGACAGTCTCGAAGAAAGTGCCCTGAGTTTCCGCAATAGAGGCATAATTGCAACTGTTTTCTCCTTTCTCGCTCCTTTTGTGTTAGTGGTCCTTTCAGGCCACCTATTTGCATGGGTTCCCCGGAGTCTACTCCTTTGGAAGGAGTTGGTGGTTTGGAAAATACTCGAGCATCAAACTTGGAACGATCGGCCTTCCTGTTCTGCAGTCTGTGATCTATTTGAACGACTAAGTCTATATAGTCCGAACAGTCTTGCGGGGGATACACTACTTGGGCTAACACATCTTTGAGCTCTCCACGTAGACCTCTATAAAACAGCGTAATCCTTTTGTCCTCAGGCCATTGAGTTTCTACTATCAGTCTGTTGAAAGACGCAATATAAGCCAAAAGGTCTTGATTACCCTGTCGCAACGAAAGAAGCTCATTGTCCAAGGCCTGCCCCTGTGAATGTCTTGCGAACAGTTTTTCCATACTGAGCTGAAAAGCTTGAAAATCATGGAGAACCGGATCATCTTGATTAACTAGAGGGATCGACCAGTCTGCCGCATTGCCACTAAGGTACGAAAGCACGAAAGCTACTTTAGCTTGATCAGTTGGAAAGGCTGCTGGCCGGCATAAGAAATGCAACCGGCACTGATTAATAAATATTGCAAACCTCTTTGGGTCACCAGAAAATCGTTCGGGCGGAGTTAGAGGTACATTCCCAGGTAGGTTGATCTGCACTGGATTCATAGAGGATGTTGAAGGAAGATTTGCCCCTGATGCGGGTAACGGGGTCTGTCTGGCTTGTGACTGTAGCAATTGTCTAGCGAGATCGTCTGTTCGCTCCTTGGAAATAATCAGTTCCCTTCTTAGAGCGTTCGTTTCCTGACGGGCTGCATGCACTTCTGCTCTTAGTTCCCCAAGTAACTGGGCTAGCTGGTCGGTATCCGAGGTTTCCATAGCGCCTGGGTGGGAGTTTTGCGGTAGGCTTTGCGTTCTGTAACGCTCACCTGATTCCCGCAGAGGCGCCGGTCTTGACTGGGCGAATACCGTATCTTCAAAGGTGATGTGTAACCCACGGTTGGCTCTTTGGGCTGGACCTCTGTGCACTGTATGTCTGACTCGAAGAGTAAGATGTCTGCAGATAGAAAATATGGGATTAATGAACTGGGTTATTGGGTGTCTCTCTCTTCTTCCCTTTCTCTTCTCCTGTAGAACCCCAAAGGTTAACGCTCTCACCTTAGGTAAGCGAACGCCGTGCTCTCCATCTGCCTCGGGGCAGGGTGCCGTAACCAGTTTCTTCACTGGATAAGGGTGCAGGCCTCTTGACTTCAGAGGCCTGCTGTGCGTCGTTTACTGCACGAACGGTAAGTTCCGAGCATTTCAAATGTCTTTAAAAGTCTTTTGTAATGATGTCTCTTGTTTTGCAGGGTTCCGGCGATGGCGGATGACGGGCCGAAGTGAGTTGAGGGTGGAACCCGTGTGAGGAATAGAAGCGCCTGGAAGCACGTAAGTAAGCGCTTGTTGCCTGCTTCACGATGCACACTAACTGTCCTTTTATCTTGCAGGTACAAGTTCGGAGCTGCTGAAGGGTGCCGGAATACCCACTGGGTTCGGCGTGGTAAGGAGTAATGGCACGTGAGTATTAAAGTTACCCAATGTCTTTAAACGCACCTTCTTTTGTCTTTCAGATGCGGGATGCAGCGCCGAAGGCCTCCGGAGCGTGCGAAGAGTTGGTAAGCTTTTGTCTTTCAGATGCCGGAATGCAGTGCGAAGACCTCCGGAGCACGCGAAGAGTAGGTAAGCCTTTGTCTTTCGGATGCCGGAATGCAGCGCGAGGCGTTGGTGACAGCCAATGGACCAGGTAAGAGATGCGCTGTCACTGAAGACCGTAGTGCTAACCTGTTCTTTCTTGTCTTTATAGGTGTTGCTGAAGACTGGATTCAGGATGGTAAGCCTTTTTCCCTTAGGCCCAGGATCAGATGCAGAAGACACGATGAGCGTTCTGCTGCAGAGGATGCAGAATAACGCAAAGCAAGATTCATCCATCGGGTGTGGTTTAAATAGCCTCCTGTAGTGCTTAGGTAACTCCTTCCATAGCCTCGCCTAGAAGAAAAAGAGTTCCTGCTTTCCAGAAGAGTTCCAGTGTTCTGAACCTAGGGAGTGGTTTCTGCCCCACCCAACAGGAAAAGTAGTCCCAAACAGAAGAGGATCAGAGGCTCAACTGGCAGGTAAGTAAGCAGCATGGTCTGCTGCAGGTAAGTCCACCCAAGCATTATGAGCCCGGCGCTTCCAGCGCTGGGACTGGGCATATTTATGAGCCTGGTGCCACTGGCGCCAGGACAGGGTCCAAAAGGTCCCAATTGGGACTGATTGGCACTCGGAACCTGGGTTATGGGTCTGCTTCCAAGGGAGTTGGGTAAGTCCTGACCTTTTGGAAGCAGAGATCATGACAGCTACCCCCAAGGTCATGTGATGCTCAACGTATAGTACAAGGCCCTTCAGGCTGTAACAGTAGCTATTGTGCTAGCAGTGAACTGTCCGTACAAGTCTGGTTAAAAAAGTGCTCTAGCAAACACCAGGTATAGGGCCTAGGCAATGGGTGTGTCGATTGTGTATAGAGATAAGATTCCATTCGATGCACATAGGCCCCTTGGTTTCAGTTTGATGCAAGCACCTTAATGCTCTGGCTATCAGTGCATCATACATTTTCCCTTGCCTTTCGTTGCCCTCAAAAGCTGGGATTGCGCTCCTTGTCATGACTGAAAAAAAGGGAAATGGAGATTGAGGACCTGCATATAGGTTGTATCCCTGGCCACGCTTTGCTCCAGTACGCTGCGGAGTACTCACATGAAAAGAGCATATGCTTAAGAGCTGCCCTCTCCAGGTTGCATGAACAGCAAGCATGTGGTGGATCTTCTTCGTCTTCTTCAATATTGGATGGTCTAAAGAAATTTGAGGCAAACTTTGAAGTGTTAAGGATTTTTTGCCACATCGTAGGCCAAAGCGAGTCAAGGAAGGTGAAACCACAGTGTTATTACTATTAGGTTGTGAATTATTATATGAAGTGAGTGTTCTAGAAATTATATGTTGATGGTATGCAAGGCCTCCTAGTTCTGTTTTCCTCCATGGGGCCTTCGATTAGGTTCCGGTGGCAGATCGTTAATTGTATATATCTTACGAACTCCCATCTGAAAAGCCATATGTGGTCCTCTGAGACTCACAGCAAAGAATTCTTGTTGCTGACCAAACCTGATCCATATGAAACATTCCACGGTTTCTCCATCCATACCAATATAACGGGCAGCCATCAATCATGATCATGATCTTATTGTTAAATCATGATCTTATTGTAAAAAAAAAACAGGCTAATCGGATGGCAGCCCCCACTTGGGCAGCCAGCCAGTGCCATCTCCCAATATCGTGGGGCTGAACAAGTTCAAAAAAGTGGTCCAACTACTTGGAGTATACCTCGTAGAGACATTGGTAAGTAAAACCTGCTACCGTATATTCTGGTGCATTTGCCTTTCCACAAGTATCAATAGTTTATTGATATTGGCGAAATGGGGGTTTGGCCATTCTACTGATATGATATGATACGATATGGCATTTGTAACGCGCCTATACACTAGTGTTTCAAGGCGCAACGAGGCAGGGGGGGGAACAAGGGGAGAACAGACAACGATCCTACTAGGCCAGGTGTCATTCAGATCGCGCAAGTGCAAGGGTAGGGGGACTAGGAAAAGTGCAAGGGGAAGGGGAGAGGGGAAGTGCAGTACATGGTTAGTAGAATACAAGATAAGTAATAGGGCCAGCTGGTGGCAAGTGCAAGGAGAGTGCAGTACATGGTTAGTAGAATACAAGAGAAATAATAGGGCCAGCTGGTGGCAAGTGCAAGGTAAGTGCCGGGAGAGGGGCTGTAGGATAAAGAGACAGTCCCGTAGTGCAGGTAGGCAGTGCAGGGAAGAGTGGCAGGGCCAAGGACCGAGATCGGTGAGTGGCCAGTTGCAGATTCGGTGCAGGTCAGTGATTTTAGCAGGGGAGAGAGGGAGAGAAAGCGGAGGCAAAGAGGAAGGTTTTGAGGTGCTTCCGGAACCGGAGATGGTTCTCCTCAAGTTTCAGGGAGGCAGGAAGGCTGTTCCAGAGGGAGGCCCCTGCTGCAGAGAGAGATCTACCCACAGCTCGTTGCTTGGAGAAGCGGCTGACCCTGAGGTAGTTGGAGGTGGATGAGCGAAGAGCTCGAGGAGGAAGATATTTAGGAAGAGAGAGTTGAAGGTATTTTGGCCCAAGGCCCCAGAAGGCCTTATGGACAATGCAGAGGGTTTTGAACTTAATCCTCGTGGCCACTGGGAGCCAGTGTAGCAATTTCAGTCCTGGAGAGATACGGTCCCTGGGCTTGAGGCCAAGGACAAGTCTCGCAGTCCTGTTCTGGATGATTTGCAAAGGGCGGAGAGTAGAGACAGGAAAATTTAGATAGAGGCTGTTACAGTAGTCCAGCTTTGAGAGAACCGGGGATCTGGAGACAGTGAGCTTCTGGGGGAAGGAGAGGAAAGGAAGGATACCTCTGAGAAGGTGTAGCTGGTAGTGTGACTTCTTAGAGACGTCAGATATGTGAGGAGAGAAAGAGAATGTGGAGTCGAAGATGACCCCGAGGTTTTTTGCCTTGCAGGTAGGAGCAGGAAGAGGGCCAAGGGAGGCCGGCCAGAGAGCTGCAGGGAAGGAGGGAGTGGGTGTGCCGATAAGTCGAATCTCAGTCTTACTGGCATTAAGGCAGTGGTCGTTGGCGGCACACCATTCCTGGATAGCAGAAAGACAGTCGGAGTTGAGGGAAGGGGAAGAGGAGGCTGAGGGTAGCCTGAAAATGAGCTGGGTATCATCCGCATAGCACTGAAAGTTGGGACAGAGAGCGGCGATGTGGTGAGCAAGAAGTGCCAGGTACTGGTTGAACAGCCAGGGGGAGAGGTTAGATCCCTGGGGGACACCACAGGTAGAGAAAAAGATGTCAGAGAGGAAGGAACCCAGTTGGACCTGGGAGGGTCGATTGGAGAGGAAGGAGGTCAGCCACGCCAGAGCCTGACCAGTGATACCCAGGTTATCACGGAGACGGTTGAGCAGGATGGTGTGGTTGACAGTGTCAAAGGCAGAAGAGAGGTCGAGCAAAATGAGAACACAAGGGGTGTTAAAGTCAAGGTTTGAGAGCAGGTCCTCACGGATGTTCAGGAGAGCAGCTTCTGTGCTTCTGGCAGCTCTGAAGCCAGACTGATGGTCATGAAGACTACCAACAGATTCAGCATGGAGATTAAGCTGGGAGATGGCCAGTTTCTCCAGGAGCTTGCCCAGGAAGGGAGTGATAGAGATTGGGCGATAGTTAGCTGGGCAGGAGGGTTCGGAAGAGGGTTTCTTAAGAAGGGGGTGCACAAGGGAGTGCTTGATGGGGGATGGGAAGACTCCAGAGGCGAAGGAGTGATTGCAGAAGTCAGCCAGGGCAGGTGCCAGGCAGTCGATGTGGTCCTTGATAGTTTTGGAGGAACAGGGGTGGACCTGTTTTGACGAGACTTTCATAGATCGGACTTGTCTCGAAACCTTGTCAGCAGAAAAAAGGGGAAAGGCAGAGAAGGAGGGAGTGGCTGCAGAAGGGCCAGAGGGAGAGCAGGGAATAGAGGAGGGGAGGTGATAGGAGGAGAGTGAGGACAGGATGTCCTGAGTTTTTGAAATGAAGTGAGAGGCCAGTGCCGTGCAGAGGGCCTGAGGTGGAGACTGCAGCACGGTTGGCCAGCTCCTTGCAGATTTTAAAGAGTTCGGCTGAATTGTTAGATGCTGCAGAGATGCGGGCTTGGATAAGGGCTCTCTTCTTAGTGAGAACAGAGAGCCGGTATTGCCTTTGGAGCAGGCTGCAGGCCAGTTTGTCAGAGGATGAATATGAAGCACACCATTTCCTCTCTGCCACCCTGCACTTGCATTTAAGGGTGACGAGATCCGAGTTGTATCAGGAGTTACATTTGGCTTTGGGCTTCAGGCGAATTCTCATGACAGGGGCAAGGATATCAAGGGTATCAGATATAGCAGAGTGGAGAGGGCTGTGTCAGGGTGGGAGTCAGCCGAAAGGGATTGGGGGGCGAGAAGGTGGAAGTGAAAGCCTCAACTGACACGCGCTTCATGGGTCGGATGACCGCGAAGGTGGGTGGCAGTGATGAGGGTGGCTTTGCCAGTGGGGTAGGGAAGGTGAGGTGGGAGGATAGGAGAAAGTGATCACTCCTGGAGAGAGGGACAGAGAGGGGAAGGTCAGAAGAGATCAGAGCATTAAGAGTGTGCCCTGCAGCATGGGTTGGCCCAGACGGGAGAATAGAGAGTGAGAGAGAGTAGCAGAGGTCGCGAAAGAGTCCAGAGGGAGGAAAGGAGGCATCAAGGTGGATATTGAAGTCTCCAAGAAAGAGGAGTTGAGTGGTTGAGGACAGGAGTGAGGAGGAGAGGTCAACCCACTCAGAGAGGAAGGAGGAAATTTGACCAGGTGGCCGATAGATAGTGGCCACGGTAAGGGAATGGCTAGGAGAGAGAGAGAGTCGGCAGACAAGGCATTCAAAGGAGTAGTAGGTCTGCGTCTGTTAACATTGCTAGCCCATATATACCAACTGGTGTGATGCACGTATTTATTGTTTCCAGAAGACCCCTCCCGGGCAGGAATATCAGGGACCATTTGCTCAACAAGGTTTTGATTTTGGTATTAATCAAATCAATGCTCAGTTAGATCGTTTCATCTATTCCCAGATATGTAATGCTGTCTGGCTGCCATAATAAGTTGTGCCCCTCTCTGCGCACTTTAAAACATTTTTTTTTCGGTAAGACTTCAGTTTTTTCATTGTTAAACCTATAACCGGATATCTTTGTGCATGCTGCTGTTTCAATGAATCAATCATGTATACTTTATTCTGCACAAAGCCATAAATGTGTTTTCCATTTTTACAGAAAGATACAAAACAGTTCTCAACGTTGAAGAAACAAGATTAAAAATAGTTTCACGTTTTCTATTCCAATAAAAAATTAGGCACAACGTCACCCCGTGCAATCACATGACATCATCTACATGCATTAATGCATGCCAATAAAAAAGCTCAAGTGATATACTGGGTTCGAATTAATGAAACCAACGAACAGCTCTTGAGGCATTAGGGGGTGATTAACCTCGTAGCCACTACAAAACCCACAAATTAACTTTCAACCTAAGCGAAGAGACAAAAGTCATTACCGGGTGATTAGTTAAACATGTGTCTATAAATATATAACAGAACTTCAAGTCATGCCGCAACAGCACCTTTTCAATGCATGCTGTCATTAACGGCGCGGGGCCGTGATCATATTTTATAATCTTGGTCCTGGTCCTGCAGAGCCAGACCCGATGTAAATACTTAGCCACTGTTGACACAACCTCTTCAATACTTCGACACATCTGCAATATTGCGGATGCCTGCAGTCCTAAGGAGGAGCCTCCAGTAATAGGATCGCAGCGCTCTTAGTTCAGTGAAGATAAACACGAAAGCCACAGCTGTTCCCATTCCCATATTACACAAAGAACACATTCCTGTTCTGTGGTCACTGCAGGATTTTGTGAATGTAGCTGTCCTTGGTATATCAAACCTATACCCAATAATCAATGCGTGTGCATATAGTGGTGGAACAAAATCCGGATAATCAAGCCATTTCACTCATGCGGGGCACTAAAGAGGTGGCTGGGATTTCTAAGAACGCCATTACATAATTGTCCTATGGTGAAATATTGACTATGAGCCCCTGGGCTCCCACCCCAATAATAGTCTTTGTTATGCATATGCTGTAGTAGGGGCTCTAAGAACAAAAACAACAGGAGTGTGGAGAGGGGGTATCATTGTTATGTTTCGCTAACCAGGAAATAAGTATTGGGAAAATATACCATTCACATATACCGTGGCTATGAGGTGTTGGTCTGAGATCATGATAAGGGTTATTATTCTAGGGCCCAAACCGTGCAACTGTAAGGCCAAGAAAGACCATCCGACCCTATTGAACTCCATCTCAGCATTTGACATAATCGCTTCTTAGTGGTTATCAGTTTGCATTATCAGTTCTAAGAGAGCACAGAGAAGGCAAGTATTGAATGAGGACACTCTACACTTTATAAAAAACAGTTTGCTATTGAGGATCAATTTAGGGAGTAGGGATTCCAGCCCCAGGTGCACAAATTTGGCAAACATTTTAGCTTCCTCATTTATCAAAGAAATGGGTCTAAAGTATTTCACTTTCACGGGCTCTTTCAGAGGTTGGGGAATTACATGGATGATGGCCTCAAAAAACGTACCCTTAAAGGCAGCATTAGAGTTATAGGTAATAAACAACTCTTGACATTTCGGGCGAGGATGTCTATAAAGGACTGCTAGAAGTTGATAGGTATTCTGTCAGGGGCCAGAACGTTCCCTTTCTTTCATTTTGTTGATAGCCAATTTGATTTAATTCTTGGAAAAATCTGGCTCTAGTGCAGCACCATCTGAGTACGAGATCATATACCTAGTGGGGTGGAAGCACCTTCTAGATAACGCTTAATTGTGTCATGTGATACAGTTGATTCAGGGGTTTACATGTATTTAAAGAATCTCTCAAACTCATTCCCAATATCTTGATATTTTAGCTCTGTTGTACCTCATACTTTCAAAACATCAATTCTGCTGTTCTGAGCTCTGGCCTTGAGAATGAAAGCCAGCAGCGATCCTTGCTCTTTTAGCTCCCCCAAAAAATGTTCAATGGCATTTCAAGAGAAACCCAGAGGCATTGTTCATAGTCGTTCTGTTGTATTCTCATCTCACGTGCATAAGATTCTTTTATTTACCCTGACACAGTGCAGCACCCTATGCTTTTTCCAGGAGTGTAATAGCTTTTAAACTTTGCATTGCCTTCTGCCTTGCATTCATATTTACCCTGCTACATAACATATGATGTGCACTCGGAAGGCCCCCTTTTAACAGTCCCACCCCAGTGAGGCTGGCTTACCGCCCCCTCATTCCACTGAAAGAATTCTCCTGTGAAACGTGTTATTGAGTCCATGAATTCCGGTGTTTTTAAAAGGTTGGTGTTTAATCTCCATTTGTTTAATCTGGAAGGGGGATCTTCCCAATCGAGAGATAAAAGAATCAGGGCATGATTAGAGATTATCAGAAGTGAACTATCTGCCTTGTGTACTAACCTCATTAAATGGCGATCCTGTTTTTGAAACAATTAATACAAAAGATAGTGAAAAGCCTTTGAAAGTATAGGCAACATAAATAAATGTTTGGAGTTATTTCAAATTCTTGCAATTAACAGAAAACGTTAAACAAAGTGAAGATACTGAATACGGATATTGCTTCAACAAATTAGAATTGACAAAGTTACTGACAGCTCAATTATTAAACTACAGGAGCAAAAATTAAATACTTCATATGGAAAAGAAGTAACTGCAGAACTAGTACAAGGATAAACAAATATGACTCATGTCCACTTTAGCAGATTGCAAAAAATGTAATTGTGAAATGTTTTTTTTTAAAAACTTTATTTATTGATTGTGTTATATGACATTGCAACAACATGACATTCCATAAACATGCTTAATCAGAATCATTCAATATAGGTATACAGCATGAGATATAGTGCTACGGAGCAACCATATTACTAGGCCCTGTCGGGCCCAGATGTCCTTAGGTTTACTTGAATTTGGGAGTGACATCACAAATCGTTCCTCACACTCATTTACATACGTTAGTTCCTTAACAAAGTGGCTTGCCCGTGGAGCCTGCGTGCTCTTCCAATTTTTCAAGATGCATTTTTTAGCCACCGCACATGCAATATTAAAGAGTCTTCTAGTTTTTCTGACTGTTTACCTAAATCTCCAAATAAGTATTTTTGCGGCGTGACGTCCGCCGGTACCTGCGTCACCTCCTCTAGGATTTTCGCCACCTCCTCCCAGAATACACCAATGCGAGGGCAGCTCCAGTACATGTGCTTTGAATCCGCCCGGTCTGCACCACACTTCTGACAACTTCTTGTACCAGTATTTGTGAATTTCACAATTTTTAGGGGTGTATAATGTAACTTGTTTAACACTTTAAATTGAATTAGGCAGAGACCTGCGTTCTTGGATACCTTCTTGGTCAGTTCACAGTACCTTTCCCAGGTTTTTTCAGGTATGACAGCTCCTAGGTTTGTTTCCCAGGAAGTTTTCATCATATTTGCAGATGGTGTGTTGGCCTGTATGGCCATGTACAGGCCCGAGACGCTAGTTCCGGCCCGGGTTGACAAAGCTATCAGACATGGGTGTGGTGGGGGTTCGTCCGGGAACATTGGCCACCTAGCCTTAAAAGCCAACTTCATTCTATGGTATTGCAGTATCATTAATTGGCCCCCTCCCATCCCCGTTATGAACTCCTCCAGCGTTATGAATCTACCATTAGGAAATATATCTTTAATTTTAAACTCTCCCTCTGGATCCCATGTCTTCCTCACATCCGGATTGTATGTGGGCGGTATACCGGGAAGTTCCAAAATGGGGCCTCAGCATAGTAGGGTGTTTCCAGTTCGAGCCTACGGTAAATTCTGGACCATGCATCCACAGTTGTGCTAACTGGATTAAACGGACATTCATCTCTGTGTTTTGCCTTAAAGATGACTGACCTCCAGTCGGTTGGGCGCGCAGCATGTGTTTCTAAGCAGATGTGGGGTTAAGTATCTTGCTCATCATACCAGTGTTTGACGAACTGAGCCTGTGGTGTCAAATAGTATAATTCAAAATTAGGGGCTGCTATCCCCACCCTTATTGTAGGGTTCCACCATCCTCTCCCACTTCATTCTGGGCGTCCCTCCACTCCATACAAACTCAACCACCAGGGGCCTAAGAGTGTCAACAAATCTCCTACCAGGCCATATCGGGATATTAGTGAAAATGTATAGTAGTTTGGGGAGAATTACCATTTTCAATATAGCTATCCGGCCCATGAGTGAAATGGGAAGTTTAGCCCAAAAACAGAGTTTAGCAGCCATCATGGTCAACAGGGCCTCGTGGTTGTTAGAGAGCAGGGACGCCTTGTCTCCCTACACAATTACACCCAGATACCTTATCTTGTCAGGGGACCATTGTAAGCCGTGTGTGTTGCCCGGACAGGTCGTGGCAGGAGTCAGGGGAAAAAATTCGGATTTGGAGCGGTTAGTTTTGTATCCTGAATACTCTGAAAATGTATGTATGGTCTCCATTGCAGGCCCCAGGTGTGTGTCTGGTTCCGCGATATAGAGCAGGGTGTCATCTGCATATGGTGAAATTGACTGGGTCAGGCTTGCCATC
The DNA here is from genome assembly GCF_040938575.1 of Ambystoma mexicanum. NCBI lineage: Eukaryota > Metazoa > Chordata > Amphibia > Caudata > Ambystomatidae > Ambystoma > Ambystoma mexicanum. Next base: position 593,259,696 of record NC_090937.1, on the reverse strand, counting down.
CATATACCCCTCTGTTTTTGGTGTTCCCTTATTGCTGCTGCAACCGGTTCCATAGTAAGGGCAAAAACCTTGGCATCGCTATTTATAAGGGAGAGCGGTCGGTATGAGGACATCTCATTCGGTGGGCATCTGGGTTTGGGGAGTACTGTTATTATGGCCTCTCTCATGGACGCTGGGAGTGTCCCTGTCTCCATGGCCTCCTTCCACACTGAAAATAGCACCAGGGCCAGCTCTTCAAGGAGCATCTTATACAGCTCAGCCCCCAGTCCGTCTGAGCCGGGAGCCTTCCCATTAGCCAATGATTTAATTGCTTCTTTTATTTCATCTACCGTTATGGGCTGATCTAATAGTAGTCTATTCTCTGCTGACAGTGACAGGAGCGTGATGTTATCCAGGTACTCCAGGATGTCATCGGGAGTTTTCAGATCGTGGTTGGCATAGAGTTCTGTGTAGAATCGGGTAAATTCTCTGTATATGCCCTCCTCGCTCGTGGTTACCGTGCCATCCCCCGTTACTATACTGGAAATCATAGTGTGACGTCTTTCGGTTTTCAATAGGTTAGCTAGGGTGCAACCCGCCCTGTTTCCCTCGCCATACCGGCACGCTCTAATTGGAGTAGCCATGTATAGAAGCTCCCTGGTAGCCAGTTTATTAAATTCTTGTAGAGCACTATTTATGTCTGCGAGGGTACTATCTTCGTGCTTGGCTGTGTATCGCTGTTCCAGCACCCCCAGTCGCTTCTCTATTTTGGCCAATTCCACTCTAACCGCCTTCAGCAGCCCAGTGGATTTGGAATTCAGAATCCCCCTTATCCATGCCTTAAATGTCTCCCACAATGTTGCAGGGCTGTCAACAGAGTTCCTATTGATTTCAAAGAAGTGTTCTACCTCCGTGTGTAATTCCTCTGCCACTGCGGGGTCTTCAAGTATGCCAGGGGGCATTCTCCACCTCCTGGTCGGGAGCTTCAGGTCGCCTAGTGTCATATCTAACAGGATGGTGGAGTGGTCTGACAAGGTCTGGGGAAGCATTTCGCTGTTATCGATATGGTTTGCTGAGGACGCAGAGACCAACCAGTAATCTACACGGGATTCGCTATCATGCACCGAGGAGTAAAAGAAATACTGCCTTCGGTGGGGGTGCAAAGTTCTCCATGCGTCCATCAGTGTTGATTGTGACATTATTTGTTGTAGCATAACAGCCGTTTTTGTAGGATTGCGATATGTGGATGTGGAGCGATCTAGGGCAGTGTCCAGTATGGTATTGAAATCTCCCCCCCACAATATTTGCTCACCTCCAGAGTAGCCCACCTCCTGCATTACATCAGTGTAGAAATCTGGGTCAATTAAATTCGGACCATAAGTGTTTATTAATATCAATCCTACCCCAGCGATGTTGCCCCACACTATTACGTAGCGACCCAACGGGTCAATTTTACTTTTCCCCAATATGAACCCCACTGATGGGTGGATTAAGACAAGCACTCCTCTGGCTTGTGAAGAGTATTGAGTATAATATTGATGCTTACCCCACCCTTTCAAGAATTTGGTGTTAACCTTCTGGGGCGCATGAGTCTCTTGTAACATAATTATCTGGGGATGGTGCCGAGTAACATAAGCTCCCACCTTTTGTAGCTTAGTTCGGTTGTTCAGTCCCCGGACATTCCATGTAAGAAGTTTGAGTCTAAGCCCTTGGGCCTTCACACCAGGATCAACCATGTCCGTATATCCTTGTTATGTCTTTAAATGTACGGTTACTCAGGAGAGTTCCATGCGCTGCAATGTCACCACAGTTTTTAACTTGTAGGACTCCTCCAACTGAGTCCCAAACCCCCAGTCCCCCCAACCCCCGCTTGAGTTGCTCAACGGAGCTACACATCCCGCAATCCTTCAGCCCCCCTCCCACATCATCTCCCCCAACTTGACAATGCCTCCCCATGTTGCTCACTCCTTTAAACTGGTGGAACCTTCCTGAGGGTCGCCCGTTGCTTGCACCTGGCTCACCCCGATGGAGGATCTCGGCTCAAAAAATCGAAGTCTTTATCCAGTCCATCCATGTTACAAAGTTTCTTTGCTCAGAGGAGTGAGGAGCCGGCCACTCCTCTAAGAAGAAAAGAGAACACATTTTCACCAGCTGATTTGTGTTTAGCACAGACAGTGTATCCTGGTCAATCAGCCGCATCCAGTATTTCCTCTCCGAGTGGCGGTCTGGCGTTCTGGTCAACCATCCGGTCTCTGGGAGGTAGTGGGATGGAGGTTTCTACGTATTGCATGGCTTCCGTGGGGTTTTCGAAAAAATGAGCTCGCCCTCCATACTGTATTCTCATTTTTGCTGTAAAGATGATGGTGTACGGCACATTGCGCATTCACAGCTGTCTTTTAACTGGTTCATAGGATCACCTCTGTGCCTGTATACAGGTGGAGAAATCCGGATTTATATGGATCCTGTTTTGCTCAAAATGTAAAGTGCCTTTCTCTCTGGAAAGTCTGAGTATTAAGTCTCTGTCCCTATAGTTGAGAAGGCGAGCTATTATTGTGCGGGCAGGTGCCCCAGGTTTCGGTACTGGTGCCAGCCTACGATGGGCCCTCTCCACCAGGAAATGTTCGGAAAAAGAGTCTGTTCCCAGGATGTTTCTCAACAGGTTTTCCACTTGCCTTTCCATGTCGTTTTTCCAAAACGTTTCTGTGATTCCACAATCCGGATGTTGTTCCTCCGAGATCTTGATTCCAAATCTTCGCATTTATGTTGTGTTTTTCGCAGCTCTGTCTGGAGGTGAGCTATGTCTCGACTGTGTTGTAGGATGGTGGCCTCGTTCGTGCTTATCCTGTTCTCCGCTTCTGTGATTTGCGCGCTCTCCTTCTCCATCCGGGCCTTCAGAGACCCAATTGTAGCGACTATGTCATCGGGTTTTACATTTACTGCCATGAATCCATTTTGGACCAGAGTCGCCAGACGCTCTAGGGGATCTTCCCCTTGCTTGCCGTGGTCTTGTGGTGCCTCGTCGGCCGCCCTTTGTGGCTGGGAGTTGGCGAAGGAGTCCATTGGGCCAGTCTTTCTCCCTCCTGTGTCTTTCCTCTCAGTGCGCCCCATGTTGTGTGATGCGCGGCCTTAGAGACTTTAGGGTGATTGAGTCCTTCCTCGGTTACGTGCTATTATCGAGGATGCCAGCAAGGTGGGTGGTGTAGGTACAATTGGCCTATTGCTTGTTTTTTTTCTGCAGCGGGACCAGGATCTCCTCCGGCTAGGCCCTGGAAGTCAGCTGCGGCCGGAGTTCTCTCTCAGCGACCTCTGCCGCGTTCCCTGCACCGTTCGTCGGGCGCTATCTTCTTTCTTTATATTCTTGCATAGGATTTTGAAAGAAGTTAATTTCAATAAAAGTATTCAAGTTGTGTCTTGGTTTACTTCCGCGACTAGCCAGAGGGTTACGGTGTGGCCCATTAGTCGTCGTGGTGGGGAAGTGGCCCTACCTGCACTTACTTGTAATGGGGGGGCACAACACGGAGCCACCCTGTTCCTGCACGTCTTCCCTCCATGTCTCACACGGCCCGCCGGCGCTGGGAGGGATGGGCTGTCCCGCTGCTGCAGACGCAGCACCGCGCGTATCACAGCCTCGCAGTCTCCTCTGACACCTTTGTCCTCACGGCCTGCTGCACGCCCGGCTCCCTCGCTGAGCTCCTTCGCCGAGTGTAGTTGCGGGTGGCGGTGGCCTCCCCTCTCTCCGGACCAACAGGAAGAAAGCTGCCGCCGCTCCCGGCCCCCGCAGAGGCCCTCCTCATTTGGCATGTCACTGGCACACAGTGATTAATTTGTGGAGCCGGCAGTCAGCCTCGCCAGCTCCTCCTGACCGCCAGAACTCTTCCTGTAGATTGTGAGGGGTTCGCAGTAACCAATCTGCTTGATTTATCGGGTGCCTGCTCCCAGAGTCCTCTGCCAGCAAATTCTGTCTTTTTTAAGCATTCGGGACGGCAATGGAAGGATTTTCAAGCAACAGGATTTTTTCAAGAGCTGGAGCTCTCCCTCATGCGGCCATTTTCTATCGCGCGCAACAGCGGCCCTATTGTGAAATGATTTTTAAAGAAAATCCAAAAATGATTTCACTCGAAGCAGTACATGAAGTGCAGCAGTCAGCTTTAACTAAAAAGATGCAAGATAATGCAAAGAAAGTTAAAAGAATGACAACAAACTGTTTCTAGAACAGCAGGCCTTGATAGTACTTTACATGTTTGTTTAAATGTAAAGCTACTTTTTTAAAGAAATATTCATGTACAAGAAGGTTTAGTCAATGGTGTAAAGGGCTATATAGTTGGTTTAAAAACCATTTTATCCATAGAATATATTGCAATAAAGTGTGATAATATTAAAAAAAGTGCAAGAGATAAAGAAGGGTTACTGTACGCTTTCACATTTTAAAAGACATTTATGTAGTATGCAAAAAAATCCCAATAACTCCAGCATTTGCAGTGACAATACATAAGTCTCAAGGTTTAAGTGTGAGCACAGCATTGTTAGATAAAGGATCTACATTTTCTTACAGAGGAAATGAGTTATGTGGCTTTATCTTGAGTGTGAACACGCACTGGTTGATTTATAGTAAATATGGATGTTCAAAAATTCACATTCCATTTATAAAAGAACTAGTGGTATCACCCGGCGTTGCTGGGTCTGTAGCTGATGTGCACATGGGGGTCTGCTATAGCTTCGTATATGTTTTATTGTGTCGTAACGCCCTATTTTTTGAAAAATCACAAAATCGTCAATCTCCCGAAATCACATATACTGATAGCACAGACCTGGACCTCGTGCCACCTCAGTGCAGGGCGAATGGGTGGTTAAAATTTCACTATCGCCAGTACAGCCCAGACTGGTATGCTGACCTCAGGCAAACACATCAGCCCACCAACTGTTGTGGAGCTGGAGCCAACAATCGCAAAATCAGCAATCTCCTGAAATCGCTCATACGGATAGCACCCTGTGAAGGGTGAATGGGTGGGGTTCATCAAATTTCACTATCACCAGTACACCCCACACTGGTATGCCGAGCTTGGGCCAACATTTGAGCCAACCAACTGTTATTGGGCTGGAGCCAACCCTGAACATACAAACTAAGTTTCACAAATCATAGGTTGCACGATAGTTAAGGTGAGTCGGAAACACATAGCAACCCCTCAAAATTCTACTGTTAATAACGTTTGATTCGAGTAACGGATTTTACCGAAATTTCAAAAGTGATTACAAGTTTGCGGATGCCCCACATGGCAAAGTTTCGTAAAGATTTGTTAAAAAACAAAAAAGTTATTAAGCATCAAAAGTGCAGTCTACTTCCCATTCATTTACCCTTACACAAAAAAGTTACATTTTTGTCAAAGTGCACAGCCCAAACCACTGGACGGATTTAGGCCAGGTCTGCAACAACTTGGACACGAATCATTGACTTGCATGCCATGCATGGCTTGGGATTATTCTGTGCAGTAGTTATTTAAATATTTGACGGAGAAAGGGGTGCCTGCCCCCCAAAAATAGAGATATCTCCCATGGTGCATTGCAGAATTATGGTTTCCAGAAATTAAATGACCGCCATCTTGTTTTTCTCTTGATGCGAGTGGTATTTGCGGCTATATCCGAGGTTATGGGAAAATGAAATGCAGTAAAAAGCTGTAGGCGGGTCAAAAAACATTCAAATGTCAAATGTCGCTGAATTATCAGCCTATTTCTAACTCCCCATTCCTGCTGAAAGTTTGTACTGGGCTACGACTGATTCAGACACATTAAACATATGCTTGTGTACTTTCTAAATCAATTTCCGTACTGATGAGGTCTCTTTATTTATGGCACTGCAACTGGTGACAAGGCGGCTAAAACACACTGTGTCGACGTGGTTATACAACAACGGTCAGCACTGCTTAAACCAGGCAGGCCCAACACAACAAAGCAAAATAATTGAAAACAAGATACTGCAAAATATCAGTGTCTCATTTATGTATCTAGGAAAAGTTATATGTTGGTACTAATGTACAAAATATTGTGTGAAGGAACTATGCATGGCCAATGAATGTGTATAAATGTAGTATATGTATATGTGTTGTTTTTAAAGAAAAGATTCATACAGGATTTGTTGGTATGAAATAATAAAACAGATGTTTTTTAATGATAAACTAAACAGCTTTTTTGTACCTGCTACAAAAGAATATATATATATGAAAAAGAGCGGAGTGTTACACAACAGTCTTGACCATTAAAGCGTTTTATAGTTTATGTTTGCAGACACTGTGTTGGATTTTATAATGTCTTAAATGATTGGTAGTACCTGATATCCCTGCAGTGCTTTAAAAATTGAACATGTTTGAAGGGTTTTTATTGCAAACTGTTCATCCTTTCCAAGTAATTGTTAAATTGCAAAACAAAGATGTCATATCTGCCTACAAATTCATTAGTGCAAGGTGTGAGAGGCAAAGTTGTGTATTTACCTTTGAACATGGAAGAACATTTTAATACTCTAGGATTGAAGAGTGACATTGCTGATTCTTTGTTTTAGTAAATTGTGTTTCCACTAAAGATAAGAGGATTTGGCAACAGCTTATCGATATTGGTGAAAAATGCATTGGCATATCTTTTTGAACACAACAATTTATATAAAGGCAATGTGACTGTACCAGATTTGTCTACGTTTAATGTTGAGTCAACAAACAAAAGCAGTGGAGGTCAGGTTCAGCATCTATCGGTTGCAGAAGGGAATAGTTTGCATGAACATTACACTATTCATCCTCTACACTCGAGTGAAGTCATGGGAGACAGTTTAGAATTGTATCAAATGAAAGCAACAAAAGGTTCACAAATTAGTATCTGGGAAAAGACATTAGAAGCCTGTTGTTTCCCTATGCTTTTTCCAACTAGTGCTGGAGGGAGATTGGATGATCGGAAGGTGCAAATCTCTGCTTCAGAGTATCGTCGTACACGAATGTATTCAAAAGATTCACGATTCTGCTCCAATGTTGAATATATTTTTCACTTATTGTATTAACGTGAATTTTCAACATTATGTTATGCTGTTGCTCATACACTTGAGACTGGAATTAGATTTCAAAATCTTTCTGCATGTGAGATGCTGAAACAGGTGAAAGGAAAAAATGAAGTTTTAGAGGGCAAACCTCTGAATATTCTTGCTACAATGAGAGGTACTTAAGGATATTGGTATAGGAAACACTCCGAGGTTAGATGCATGATCAGAAACTTGGGATCACCAACCTGGTTTATGATATTAAGATGCGCTTAGTATGGTTGGCATGATCGTGTAGAGTGGATTTTGGAAATTAATGCAGAGAAAGGAAACAAAGAGCACATGACACCAGGATAATTGTGTTTAATGGACCCTGTAAGTGTATTGGGTTTTTTTCATCACATATTTTTTATCCATGTTAAACTTTATATGAAATAAAGAAAATTGTCCACTAGGCCCTGTGGAAAATTTCTTTTGGAGGAAAGAGTACCAGGCACGTGGGGCTCCACATATACATGTGCTGTTGATTCAAGATGCTCTGCAGTTTGTTAAGGAAAGTGATGGCTGTGTGATGGAATTCATTGAAAAATATGTTACTTGTTCTATTCTAGCTCAGCACGTGAATGCTGATCTATGGAACAAAGAGGAAAGGTTTCAAAAGCATTCATTTTGAAAGTACTGTCATGGAAAATACAAAAGTAAAGACAAGTACTACACTAAGTGTAGATCTGGCTTTCCAAGGCCTGTGACACCAGTTGTTTGAGTGAATAGGTTAATGTCATCTGTTCGACACCATGTTACTGGTAAGTCACTGGGAAATACCTATAATTTAAAAAGAGCTGAGGAATGTCAATTCATTAATGATTATAATCCTGTAATTGCTCAGCTATGGAATGCAAATACTGATGTACAGTTTATTGCTGATGATTCAATAGCTGTTGCTCGTTATGTTATAGCATACATGACAAAAGCAGAAAATGGCAATGCAGCTGAAGTAATGGCAGATATATAAGCAGATAAAAGTCTCAGTCATGGAACTTCTAAACATTTATTTGAAGATGCTTTCACATAGAGAGTGTGTTAGCTACGAAGCTGCGGATCAGCTAACTAGTTTGCCTCTGTATGAATATAGGATCAATGTAGTTTGGTTAAGTCTTGGACCAGCTAGTTCTATAAACTGCAACTTGATTGATACATATCATCCAAATCGATCTGAAATGTTGGAGGATCTTTGTTTATATGAAGTACACAATGCTACTGATATCGAAATATTGAAGCAAACAGTGACAGAGGACAGTTTAAAGTACATGGATGTAGTGGTTGTCCAGTGAGACATAAGAAGGCAAGTCTCATTAACCACATGAAACTGTCTTGCCAAACTTCACAGAAAAAGGAATTATTTTATTTTTGTCTTCTGCAGATGTTCTTCACATGGCATGATGAAAGTGATTTGCTTGGAAGTTTTGAAGCTTTTGATAAATCATGTTTTTATTAAAAAAAAGCTTAATTACATCTCCAAATGTAAACAGTACTTGGAGTTACTACAGAAAGAATTATATCAAGAAACACTTTTGACAGCTGAATTGGCAAAAGACACTCCTGAGGGCAGTCAAGATTCTGCAGCAGGACGTCAAAATGTCCTTGGTGAGCCAATATTGAAACTGAAGTTGAGCTTGCTATGGAGGAAGTAGAAATTGCTATGCAACAAATTGAAGTTGCCAATGTGAATTGTGATGACATTGTTAGTAAACTTAAAATAGAGCAAAAAGAAGTTTCTTATACAATTAGATTCCTACATGGGTTACTGCATGACAAGTATGCATGTTCTTGTGTGCAATCCAAACCTGTATTGTATGTTAGTGCGGACACACCATTTCAGAGAGATTATAGACCAAACTTTTAGTGTTTGGGCAAAGTCTGAATGGTCTTTGTCAAGTGGGGGCTAAGTAATATGACTATTTTATGTACGTACATTTTGACACTTTTCAAAAAATAAAACATGGTGGTTTTGAAGCCTGAAAACATGGTTTTGCAAATGTTCTGTGTTTTATTTTTTAAAAGTGTCATAATGAAGGCACAAAAAATAGTCATATATCTTTGGTGAATGAGGTATAGCCTGTGGCCACGGGCAGTGGCCAGATTGTCTGGGTCATGGCCTAAGGCCATGACCTGAACAATCTGGCCACTGGCCACGACCATGAGGGACTAGCAATGGGGTTACAGTGGGCATTTGAAAGTGTGAAAATGTAAGTACACAACACAGTAAAATAACTTTGGTGTCTGGGCAATGGACCTGGCTATCATCACAGAGAAATTTGTACTCTAATTTGCTTATTGGAGCATGCAGCTTGGGTGAAGTGATAAGGTTGAATGGGAAAACACATTCTGCTTGTGTTTGCAGCCTGAAGTGGGGGACTAGATTAAAACAAACATGCACCACAAGCATTAGCAAGGACCTGAAAGCATGTTTTTGGAAATGTATATTGTGTTTTATTTTTCCAAAGTGTAAGAAAGTAAGTAGACAAACTAGTGATAAACATTTGGGGGGTAATTCATAGAATTCAGCGCACAAGTGGCGCACGTGGCTGGCGCACAGTGTGCGCGTGCGAATCCCTGCGCCAGCCGCGTGCGCTGAAATCCATTTCCGCGCACAGCGTATTCATGGATTCCAGCCACCAAAACCAGCCATGGCGCACAGTGGCGCAGCGACCCTACAGCAGCGCCAGTTACGCCCCCAAGAACACCTCCCGCGCAGGGAAAAGCCATCATCATACCCAATCCAGCGCAAAGGGCTGCGCTAACCCTGTACCAGCACAGCAAGCGGGCTACGTGTATCACTGGGGTGCGCGGGAAGTACCTCACGCGATTGGCCCCGTGCGAGCAGGGTACGCGTATTTCAGGGGTGCGCGGGAAGTTCCACACACGATATCAGCAGGGTACGTGTATTTCAGGGTGCAGGGGAAGTTACAGATGCGATTCCAGCACGGTATGTGTATTTCAGGGGTGCGCGGGAAGTTCCACACGCGAATAGCCTGGGCGCGTGTATTTCAGGGGTGCGCGGGAAGTTCCACACGCGAATAGCCTGGGCACGTGTATTTCAGGGGTGCGCGGGAAGTTCCACACGCGAATAGCCTGGGCGCGTGTATTTCAGGGGTGCGCGGGAAGTTCCACACGCGAATAGCCTGGCCGCGTGTATTTCAAGGGTGCGCGGGAAGTTCCACACGCGAATAGCCTGGGCGCGTGTATTTCAGGGGTGCGCGGGAAGTTTTACAGGGTACGTGTATTTCAGGGGTGCCGGGGAGTCCTACATGCGATTTGACAGTGTGGGTCCTCCCAGGTGTTCCCTGTACACCCTCCACGGCCCCTGCAGGCAGCCCACACCACAGGGGACTACCCTGCATCCCTGGTCATGTCCCGCAGGCAGCCCACCCAACATGGGCATGCCCCCCAGCAAAGGCATACGTCTCCTTGAACTAATGAACACCAACTCATGTCCCCCACCACCCCCACCCCCCAGCACTGTGGGGCACCTGCCAGCAGGCCCTCACCCATGTCCAACTCATGTCCCCCACCACCCCCACCCCCAGCACTGTGGGGCACCTGCCAACATGCCCCCACCCATGTCCAACTCATGTCCCCCACCACCCCCACCCCCCAGCACTGTGGGGCACCTGCCAGCAGGCCCCCACCCATGTCCAACTCATGTCCCCCACCACCCCCACCCCCCAGCACTGTGGGGCACCTGCCAGCAGGCCCCCACCCATGTCCAACTCATGTCCCCCACCACCCCCACCCCCCAGCACTGTGGGGCACCTGCCAGCAGGCCCCCACCCATGTCCCATCCATGTCCCCCTGCACCTGGGTCCCAACAATCCCCAATCATGTCCGTAATGGCCATCCTCCCCTGCCAAAAGGCCCAACCAACTATCACATCCACCCTCATATCAAAGGCAATTACATGTTACACACCCAATGTAAATAATGCAAATGAACACATGTCTGTCACACACAATGGCTGCAAGTGAATGTTAAAACACCCAACATGACATGCATGAAAGTAATGAGATGATACGACACATTGAAGGATGAAAATAAAAATGTATTGAAAATCAACTAGAATGGAAATGAAATTAGAAAAACCACAAAGCAAAACAACAAAAAGAAGATGAATGTCCATGAAAAAAATCCAAAAAATCAAAAAATCCATAGAAGAACTATATACAAGACAATCCCGGGTCCATGAGCCCAACCAAATGAAACCTAACTATGTCAACTAACTAAAAACTGAACTATATACAAAAAAGTGACGCATTGTCCAATCGCAACCAAATAAAAAAAAATAATAATTTAAAGGAAACCTACCACTAACTATATAACTATATACAATGGCAGCGGGCAAGTCCTGTGGCTCACTCTTTGATGTTGCCGGCCAGGGCATCATCGAACTCCATGTCGATGTCCTGGCCCCGAGGTCTCGCAGGGATAACCCCATGTTCACCTCAAACTCCCTGCAAGCTTCCTCGAGGCACTCAGCCCGCCTCAACGCCCGACGCATGGAGAACTCCGCCCTGACCATGGTGAGCCGCTCCTCTTCCGCCCGCTGCCGCTCCGCACCTATCCGCTGGACCAACTGCTCCCACACGGAAGACACTACCATCCCAGGGTTCTCCTGCCCTCCGGCCGATGCCTGCCCCTCTGATCTTGATGGCCCCGAGCCATGATGCCTCCCACGTCGAGCCTGCTGCTGCCTCCGACGCCACTGCCTCTGCCAGCATGACGGCATCCAGGATGATGGAAACCACCGACGCCGTCGTGCACATGCCCTGCCCGATGATGCCGTCTGCTGGGGTGCAGTTGCTGTGTTGTCCACCCCTGCTGGACCTCTGACTCCCGACTGTGGCAGGGATGGGATCCCCACCGAGCTGGCCGCATTGGTCAGGGCAGGTCCACAGGGGGCCCTGGTGGCATCTGGGCCGGAAGACGGCAAGGAGAACGACTGGCGTATAGTCTCCACAGAGGAGGAGAGGGCCGCCAGATTGGCCGACACATGCAGGAAACCCCCGAACATGGCCGATCCCAATTGGGCCATGTCGGCACAGTGCTCTTCGTGATGACGTGCGTGCTCCTCCTGGGAAGCACGCACGGCATCACGAATCACAGCCGTGCGCATCGCGACCCCAATCAGGACCTTCTCCACACAGCCAGGGGTCCCCTCGTCCACAGGTGGAGGGGAGTCAGATGACATGGACATCCCCTCTACCTGCGGACGGGCCTGGGACGGGGCATCCCTGCTGGTGCAAGGTGGTGCACCCACAGGTTCAGGGACAGCGACATGCACAGGCCCCTCCACGGTGACCTGTGCTGTCTCCTGCCCCTGCCCCTGGACTGCACCACTTGCACCAGCAGGGATGCCCCCACCAGGCCCCATGTGCGCCTCAGTGGCGGCCTCCTCCTCCTCTGTGGAAACCACCAACCTGGATGGCTCCTCGCCGTCTACCACCGTAGCAGGCCCCTGTGGGGGCTCACCCACCCCTTCCGCTGCAGCCGTGGGGGCATCCCCGCCGCCTTGCTCCACAGCGCGGTCTCCGCCCTCTCCTTCACTAGCCGCTGCGTAGAGGGAGACATAGAACACAAGCATCAGGGTACTGTACAATGGTCCCCTAAACAGGAAGCAATAGCAGATGAGTGCCACTGTCAAAGTACACTTCCATCATGTCACACCACAACACATGTGTCAGTCCAGGCAAAACACACACAGTGACAGTCATGGTGCGTGCCATGGACATTTCAATGCATGTCCAATGGACTCTCGAATCATACAATGTAGTGGGACTCACATGCATCATGGGTCATGCCTATCACATGCACACACTTCACCTCAGTCACATCCATCTGGCCCTGTACACCCCAATCACAGTGCATACAAGGATGACTAGGCTGCATCAGTGAATCTGTACATTGTCACAGACATGTGTCATGCATCCATGGCACTCACAAGTCACAGACACGCAGGTCAGGCACACAGACATGGATACCACATATGTATCTGGCATCAGCACCCATCCCTCGCCCCACCCATGTCCAGGAACAGAGACTGCCATGCTCTCATGTGTGCAATTTGCACAGAGCTCCCCATGTCGCATTCAAACACATGCAACAACCGTGCGGTTCACACATTACAGGTCGCACATGCATTCCCATGATGTCCCTGCACACATACATGCGTACATGGCCTATGTCACACATGCAGGCAAGTATCAGACAACCAGCACACTGCAACATGCCCTGTCTCACACAGCAATGCTTGGCCACTTACCGCTCAACTCCAGACGGGTCTCCCTCTCAAGGACCTGGGCGTGGAGCGCTGGGTGTGCGCGTTCCAGGACCCTCAACTGGATGGAACTCATGCGGCCTGGCCCCTCCACAAGGCGCCGGGCCTTCATGAGGGTCCTGGACCTCAAGTCCTCCCAGCGCTTCTTGACCTTCTGGATGGTGCGGGTTGCCACCCCCTCCGCGTTGATGGCAACCACACAGTCGGCCCAGATCCTATCCCGTCCTTCCCTGTTGGCGCGGGACGATCCGAAGAGGGCATCATACTGCCCCAGGACTTGCTCCACCAGGACACCAACTTCGGTGGCAGTGAAGCTGGTGCCCCTCTGCCCCTCTGGCTGGGGTCAGATGTGGATGTGCCCGACATGGCAACCCCAGTGGCAGGAGTGGGTGGGCAACTGGGTCCTGGGGCTGGGCTGTGGAGCGATGTTATTCGAGTCGGGAGTCTTCTGTACCAGCAGGGGTGGACACAGCAACTGGACCCCTGCAGATGGCTGATGTGCAGGCACCAAATGGCAGGGCACTGTGGCAGCAGGCAGGCAGGCAGGCAGCAGCAGATGGCACGTGGGAAAATGCTCAGGGCACTGGGGGGCAGTGATTCAACCTTCTGGGCAGGAGCGTGGTCTTCTGTGTGTTTTCGCGTGGCCAGCTTGATACGGAGTGATTTGGCACGTGAAAAATCTACACGTCAGCGTGTAATTCGAGGAAAGGCCCTTAGCGCGTAAGCGCGTCAGCACGCGTACGCGATTTCATTGGACCAAAGGCCCTTACAGCGTAAGCGCGTCTGTGACGTTTTGCGCACGGGCGTTGCCCTGGCAGGGCTTGGAGATCCCGCGTGCCTTTATGTTCTGTATGTGCTTTTCGTGCGGTGCGTGTGTTTTCCATCCGTTGGGGTTCACACGCTATTACTTCACAGAGGGTGTTGGCTACGCGTTCTACTACACGCAAGGCAGACGGTGAGTGGTACCCCGCTCCCTCAGGCCCGATCGCGTGAGAAGCTTCACGCGAACCCCTGAAATACACGTAGCCCGCTCCCCCAGGCCCGATCGCATGAGAAACTTCACGCGAACCCCTGAAATACACGTAGCACGCTCCCCCAGGCCCGATCGCGTGAGAAAGTTCACGCGAACCCCTGAAATGCACGTAGCACACTCCCCCAGGCCCGATCGCGTGAGAAAGTTCACGCGAACCCCTGAAATACACGTACCCCGCTCCCCCAGGCCCGATCGCGTGAGAAACTTCACGCGAACCCCTGAAATGCACGTAGCCCGCTCCCCCAGGCCCGATCGCGTGAGAAAGTTCACGCGAACCCCTGAAATACACATAGCACGCTCCCCCAGGCCCGATCGCGTGAGAAAGTTCATGCGAACCCCTGAAATACGCGTAGCACGCTCCCCCAGGCCCGATCGCGTGAGAAAGTTCACGCGAACCCCTGAAATACACGTAGCACGCTCCCCCAGGCCCGATCGCGTGAGAAAGTTCACGCGAACCCCTGAAATGCACGTAGCACACTCCCCCAGGCCCGATCGCGTGAGAAAGTTCACGCGAACCCCTGAAATACACGTACCCCGCTCCCCCAGGCCCGATCGCGTGAGAAACTTCACGCGAACCCCTGAAATGCACGTAGCCCGCTCCCCCAGGCCCGATCGCGTGAGAAAGTTCACGCGAACCCCTGAAATACACGTAGCACGCTCCCCCAGGCCCGATCGCGTGAGAAAGTTCACGCGAACCCCTGAAATACGCGTAGCACGCTCCCCCAGGCCCGATCGCGTGAGAAAGTTCACGCGAACCCCTGAAATGCACGTAGCACGCTCCCCCAGGCCCGATCGCGTGAGAAAGTTCACGCGAACCCCTGAAATACACGTACCCCGCTCCCCCAGGCCCGATCGCGTGAGAAACTTCACGCGAACCCCTGAAATGCACGTAGCCCGCTCCCCCAGGCCCGATCGCGTGAGAAAGGTCACGCGAACCCCCGAAATGCACATAGCACGCTCCCCCAGGCCCGATCGCGTGAGAAAGTTCACGCGAACCCCTGAAATACGCGTAGCACGCTCCCCCAGGCCCGATCGCGTGAGAAAGTTCATGCGAACCCCCGAAATGCACATAGCACGCTCCCCCAGGCCCGATCGCATGAGAAAGTTCACGCGAACCCCTGAAATACACGTACCCCGCTCAATCGCGTGTGTAACTTCCCGCGCAACCCTGAAATACACGTGCCCCGCTCGCACAGGAACTATTGCTGTATGTTGCCACTTTTGTAATGCGCAGGGATGCTACCGCCTGCCTTCGTGTGGCGGACGTGTTTGGGCTTGTGCGTGTCTTTCGCTGTGCGTGGCTTTGCCCTATTCGATTCCATGAATACATGTGGTTCGGGTGCGTGTGGGCGTTCCGTCTGCTTCCCTGCAGTACATCCCCAGTTACGCCCTTGTTTTCGCGAGTTGTTCCCCATTCCGCGCGTTACGCCCCGTGTTCCGCCCACTTTCTAGTGTATGCGCAGAGGTTGTGCGCTTTCACTGTGCGCGTCGCGCACGTCTTTCGGGATGTTGCAGTGACGTGTGTCCCATGCACGGGTTTGGCGCACATCCCGAGGAAGACACACGCAGGGACTTCCATGAATCGCACGCGTGCGCGTGCGCCTCTTTTTTTCCGCTTGCGCCTGCTTGCGCCTGCTTGCGCGTAGATTTCCGGCGCACGTTTGTTCCATGAATCGGCCCCTTGGTGTCTGGGTAGCGGGCCTTGCCCTTGACAAATGCAAATGTGAACTCTGATTTGCTCATTGGGGAATGCAGCATGGCCAAAGCCCATGCCCCATGGATTTGGAGATTGGTCATGAGAACTGGTCATTGTTTACAATGTTAGGGTATAGTTGATACTAAGCTCGGATGTAGGGTAGGTGCAGTGAAAAACAGGGTTTGTTTAGTTGGGCTGGGGACATGGTTGAATTTTAAATTGTAGGCACTTGAACAATGATGTGTATCCCCAGCATGAGCTGCTGAAAGCTACAGACAAAATTATATGTTGTAAAAACAATCTTTCTTAAAGGAGGTGTATAGTTCTTTCATATATATGAAAAGAGGAATTATTAATAACTTATATACAGTGATATAACACCATGAAAACATTTCACTTATGTTAACCTATTAAATTGGCCGAAAAAACGTTGTTAAAGGGATGTTATGGTTAAGATGCATCCCGCAATTGGGACTCCTCTGCTCCCTAGTTAGCCAGTGGCGTCCCACCTTGGCATTCCTTTGCATTTCCCTCCTAGGATTTCATGAGAACTTTATCATCCATACTGCCCCTTCTATTTATGCACTTCTCTCACTGCACAATGCATATGTGCATTTAAAGGAGCACTGAGTACAGATGGAAAAGATTTGTTAAATGGCAGTTGGTGTGTGGAAGCTTGATATGGTCATAGCGTTATATGTACAGTTTTTGGAAGTGATTGGTGGATGGTTGTCTGACTGTTCGAAAGCAGACATTGAGGGAGTGTTACAAATATAAAGTTAAAAATGGTAGAAAGGCTGCCCAGTGCGATGGTGTGCACGTGCCATCCAGGTCTTTTAATGATCCAGGTCCTGGCAAGGGGACTGTGTAGACCATAGTTATAAAAGTCTATCGATTATGGTCCTTATTGTAGGCTAGAGAAAGTTATTTGGGAAATTTCTGTCCTTTCATTTTTTTCTCTAATATACAATTGTCCATTATTCCCATTAGCATAACACAAAACGCTAATTGGAATGTTTGAGACTCTTATTTAATATAACTACTTTACAAGGAAATGTAAAGTAGATGGAGGCTATAAAATTGTTTATTTTGTTCAATGTTTAACTGTGAAAGGTGGTTCCCAAAGGAACCATTTTATTGGTTGCATGGGAGTTACATCTAAGGTAGGGGGCTGTGTTTCTCATGCTCCTTAATTACAGCTTCAAAAGCACTTTGAAATTGCTCTCCCATGCAGAGTGGTGTGTTGCAGTATATACAGAGTACTGTTGTCTTCGAAAGATATGGATCAACAGCCTCTTTTATCGTTTACAAGCTATTGGGATTTTTGTGTCCCACAGACAAAGGCTAATGGAGGAAAATAAGGTGAAGGAAGACAGCCTATTGCTTGCTAGGAAAGAAACAACCTTTTTGAGAGTGGTGGTTGGATTTGGTGTGGTAGCACACACGAGTACTGTCCAGGTAATCCGCGACTGAGTACAACGTTTCACACAGTGAATTTCACTTTGGTAGCTTTAGCCTTTGGTACATTCCCAGCAGTGGTAATGACTGCCACACTCATGATTCTCTCTGGGTGTTAGAGGTAGGCACTTCCCCTCCCTTATCTTCTTGAACTTGTTCCTTATCTTTTGAAGTACTGCTATTTTTGTGCTGTAGTTACTCCAGCTCGTGGTGGTGGTGGTGGTGGTGGCTTTTGGGGAGGAGGGATGGTAATAGCTGATGTCATTTTTAAGATAAATAGCAGTTTTGCTAATATTCTTCCAAGTATGTGCTCTTTGCTAGATTGTTAATGCATAATGAGTAAGAATAGGTGGAGGAGCTGTGCAAGGGAACATTTTGAGGTTGAAAGTTCCTGGATCAGCGGAGAATGCAGTTCTGGACTGTTAGCAAAGTACGGACCCATTCCCGAAGTACAGTGTTCGAGAACACATCATCACACTGCATGCGTTCACGTGACACTGTCCGAACAGTCTGCAATGACATCAGATGTTTGCGAATGTCGGCGAACACAAAAACAGCAGAATAAGTTTTAAAAGTTATGCCAAAAGGTGAGGATTGACAGAGTTTTAAGGTGACATTTTGTAAATTGGACAACAATTTAGCTATATTGGGGTAAGTATTGTATTAGCAAGTTGTAGGAAATGAAGGGTGCACTGGGAAAAATCTATGAAATTCACTGAAAAAACTTCTCTAAGAATAGTGAGCAAGGGGTCCGCGTCTGGATTCCCCTGGTAACTTGGGGTGAGACCCAAAGTTACTTAAATAATGCAATGGATGTTAGTCTTAGCAGTGCACAGTGTTGGTGCGAGGTATGGATCCTTAGTTTACCATAACTGGCCGAATTTCGGAAGTTTTTGGCTTTTACTTGTAACTATAACATGCCTTTAACAACGTTTTTTCATTTAATGTCATATATATAAATATATGTATATATATAAATATATATATATATATATATATATATATATATATATATATATATATATGTATATATATATATATATTCAAGGAAAAACGTTAGTTGCAGGGACATTAAGCTGTGAACTTAACACAACAAAACCTCTGAAATTCAGCTGAAGACACCTTACCTTTGTGCCCCCTGTTGCGCAGCCAAGGACCACAATGATGACATCAGAGATCACATTACTGATGACATCACTAATTACATGTTGTATGAGAACCCTGATGACATTACAAATCACATCACTGATGACAATAGAACAAAATACATAAACATATATGTTTATTTTTGGTTTTAGTACCTTTGTATTGTTTTTCATCCTTATGTGTTTTACTCCCCTATTTCACCCCCCTCTTACTATCCCCCAAAACAGCCATTTTAAGGGCCACCTTTTAAGTTCTAAAAATAGATTCAAATGAACAGAAACTGCAAAAATATATTACAATACATATTGTAGTTTATTGTATGTAGCTTCAGTAATCAAACCCCTTGTGTTTTTGTAGCTGTGGTTACACTGTTAACTGGAGAAACAGTTTAGCTGTAAATAAAAGCAACCCAGTTGTTGCTAGCCTTAGCTGCACAAGCAACAAACAGCAATTTATTAAATGAATGCTATAGCCGCTGCTATACAAAATAACATAAAAAAATACAACTCTATATATGTGCATTACACTCAATAAAACACCCTTTATAAAATAATACTTTCTTGGCTGCTGCTGTGTAGTATAGGGAAAAACATTGAGTATTATCACCTTAACTATACTAATCATTTACGTAACTACGAATTTGGTTTTGCATCAGCAAATTCTAAAAAGTATTCCCCACAAATTCAATATTTTGCACATATGTAAAGACATTTCAGTACAATGCACATATGTTGCAATGCTCTAGAAACAGCATTTAGTATTTTAAGATAAGACATTTACAGAAAATCAAGACATGTAACCTAACTATGGTCCTCTTTACGAGGTGGCAGAATGGTATTAACAATGCCGGTAATAGTGCCGGCGCCGTTAATCCCATTCCGCCCTATTACGAGGTTCCCTTGCGGGACCCGCTCAGAATGTCTCGTCAGACCAGACATCCTTTGCGGGTCCCGCAGGGGGACCAGGGAGCTAATAACGGGCCCAAGATGGGTTTTTGAATGAGGAATTACCGGGTCCTCCAAGGTTGGAATGACCCGGTAATTCCTCATTCAAGGAACCCGGACACGATTTTGGAGGCAGCCATGGTGCTGATAGCACCATGGCTACCTCCAAACTCGTAATGAGGCCCTATGTCTTCAGTTTTACAAATAAAAAAATGAAGACATGCCAACATTGAAACATTATTTTGAGTATTAATCTTTTTAAAGTATAGTCATACCTATATTACAAATAATAGGTATACAATAAAGACTGTTGTGAGTAAACATATTAACACGAACAACGACACTAATAACCTAACAAGTGTAATTTCCATACTTCTTATCAAACGTGTGTTGGTCCATTGTTTGGCCACCTAAACACATAAGAAGTTCATAATGACATTTCTTATTGTACACAACCTATTTAAAAAAACAAAATACAAATTAGTATATAAACTTCTGTTTGAACTGATACTTTTACGCAGTGTGTAATACTATATCAAAATACATTCTAAATTATGAAAACATATATATACATTGCCATTTCATAACTTCTTTCATAATTTGGTGTGCATCCTTTTTCTGGCCACCTACACCTAAGAAGATAATGACAATTTCTTAAACCTATCATGCAAAACGAAAAAACAGATACAGGTACAGTTTAATAACTAAAACAATGATATGGCTTTTCTAAAACTTCACACTGCATTTAGAACACACTTGTATATTTAACAAACTAACCCTTTCAGTAAGATAGTTTCATTTTCTATTTCAATTATAATACTTTTTTGAAAATATTATGTACATACTTAACTTCACCACCTATACACATAATACATAAACACAATATATCTAAATTCTTCCTTACATCTGTAATTAATAGTAAGATCTAATTTAGTTTTCAAGCATTACACTTTATCTGTTTATTATATCTACAGCCTAATGTTTTCTTGTTTCAGATGTAAACAGTTATAGCTTTTCTACACTCCATCGCACTCAAAAGAATGTACAAGGAAACATGTTTGTAACCTAGCACTTATAAGGAACACTTTCACATGCAGTCTAATTCATGGATTATTTGCGCCAGAAAAACGGGATTTGAGCGCCTTTCTGCCTGCTAATCCCCATTTGTTAAACATAGATTTGCAGGCAGAATGGCGCACAAATTATTTTTTTTCCGGCGCAAATAATCCATGAATCAGGGCAATAGTGTTTTACAAAATAAAACAGAAGTAGAAGATTGCACAATGCTGTTTTTACTTCTAATGTATATAATCTTCTGAATATTACCTGTACATTTATCACATACTATTTTTAAAGTACATCCTAGTAACAATTCCTCTACTACTTTACATAAAACACATATTAACCTAGTTTTTAATTTTACACTTTTATTTTGCATGTTTATATTCACAAAAAATATTACACACATATGTTAAAACTTTGGTTAAAAAAAATAGTTAAGCATTCTTTAAACCCTTTGGCAATCTTGCTTAGTGTGTGAATATGGAGACATTACAAACAAGACAATCTATTTCTTAACGCACCCATGCTGTGAAATGTCCTCAAACGACGGATTCCCACTCATGAAAAATAATTGCACACATTTTAAAAGTTGTCTTTCTAATAGGAACTTGACCAAATCTAACATTCATTATAGATGTGTAAATGTGCCTACCTTCTACACTGTATCTTTGAAACATAATCAATACATACTTATTGAAAACTAGATTTTGCAATGTTGATTGTAAATTACAACCACAGTGACTGTATTGCCTGTCATGGAATGCTTTACTTAGAAGATCAGAAAAAGTTACACTTTTCTGATCAGGGATAGGCACACATACAAATCTTTCACAAAGATCTGGAGTAGACTCAAATTTCTTACATAGCGGACACATATGATTCCACTCGTAGCTAATTACTGCATACCTATCTACATTATCTGTTTCCTCCATTGACAAATCAAAGACAGTCATTACAAATTATTGACTATCTTCCTGAGTACATTGAGAACATTGTTGATTTCCACTTTCAACACCTACTGCATTTCGAATAGACATTAAATGGACTGTGTGTTTTTTTTTAAGAAATGAAAGTTCCACGCATAGCTATTTCTGTGCTGTGGAAGCTATTTCTTGCATCAATGGTGTCATTTAAAACAACATACACAAAGCTGTATTAGAATAGCATTCAACTCCTGTTTCATTACTAAATTTGGAATGAGAATATTTCATAGTTGAACATCTCAGCAACTTCAGCAGAATGTGTTCTTTACCACGCTTGAGAGGAATTCTTTTATTACAAGGCAATTTCACTGAATATTTATGTTTCCTAACTGAGAGCTTAGCAGGTGCAGGTATTAGGCTCAGGTGAGGAGCATGCAATACATGTAACCTATTATATTCTTCAATTAAAGAAATGTCAGCAGTCACGTTTCTTAGATCAAAGTTCATTAAAAATAGACCTATATTTTTCACACGTTACAAAGCTACCGATAGCATTCCTTCTTTAAATACTGTATGACCAATGTCAATAAGTGCTGCTTCTAAAGTCAGCCCTTGCGATTTATAAATAGTTATTGCAAAAGCAGAGCACAATAGAAACGGTGCTCTTTTCACAAAGGTTTCCTTAAAAATCATGAAACATGCAGAAGTCAGATAAATAAAATGAGTTTGTTCCACATGATTAAACTACACTTCAACATGTTCAATGTTTGTACTGTGAGAAAACATACCAAATGCACTCTTCCCATCGCTCCATTAACTAGACCAATTCCTAAATTCAACTTTCTCGTTAACATTACTTGTGCATTGATGCATTTTTAAAACTCCTTCCACACCAGCTGTTTTAGGAATTGAATTGTCTTGTTGACATAATTGAGACTTTGCTCTCTTATGCAACTCTGAAGACATAACATGGCCATCTAAAACATCACACGATTTTATCTCCACAATATTGTGCTTCATTGACACTAGCATTGTGGAGTTAAACGTGTTACACTGTGCAAGTGTGCACATCAAAGCAACACAAGAAATATTCCTTTCCTTAAGAGTCAACTGACATCAGAAGGACTGTAATCTGCATGAAACTGGTTAGAAATCAGTCCCCCCTTTAACACTGCTTTCACATTTTCTTTAACAACACCTATATAAATCTCATTAAGCATTTATGCATACTGTAAGTCTGCAGATTTCCTCATATTGATGGTCAGTTCCTAGATTTCAACACAATTCCAAAGGTTAAAATGACCAATATTTCCTATACCTTTTTGACTATCTTTAGATTGCTGCAATTTTTGAAAACTGGTTGACCTTTCAAAGGAGTTAATTGTAACAAGTCTCCAAAAACCAGTACTTGTTTACCTCCAAACAAAATGCTTCAGTCAGTTTTCAAAACCTCTTGCATCGCAAGTGAGTAAAAGCTAGAATCAAGTAAGACCCCAGACTTATTTCATCTACAATCAAGCTATTCAATTTTTTAAGAACCTGTCATACTTCTTGTGCTGCACTTGGTACACGTTTTCGATACTCTAGTTTGTTGTCATGATCCAATGGTAACATCAACAGGTGATGCAATGTAACACCTCCTACATTAAATGAAGCTAAACCTGTTGGAGCCGTTACAATACATGACAAAAAGGAATCTGTAACATTTTGGAACAAACCTCTTATTGCATGAATTAGAACAAGATTTACCTGTTCCTGCTTGACCACTAACATATAACAGTACAGGTTTGTATGTACACAAGAACAGTCACGCTTGCCATGCTGTAAACCATGTAAGAACCTATCTTTAATTTTATAATAAACTTCTTTTTTCTCTACATTAAGTTTAGTAACTATTTCATCAAAATGTGCATCTTTGTTCCATTGCACTTTCTACTTCTTCCAAGGCTCAACATCAGTTTGAATAATTGGCTCACCAAGCAGATTTTGACTTCCTGCTGCAGAATCTTGATTTCCCTCAGGAGTCTCTTTGCCAATTCAGCTGCCAAAAGTTCTTCTTGGCATAGTTCTTTCTCCAGTAACTACAAGTACTGGCCACATGTTGTATATGTATTAATCTTTTTTTAACAAAAACTGATCCTTCTAAAGTTTTAAAACTTCCAAGCAAATCGCTCTCTGCACGCCATGGGAAGAACAACTGCAAAAGACGAAAATAAAATATTTCCTTTTTCCCTGCATTTTGGCAAGACAGTTTCATGTGGTTATTGAGAATTTCCTTCTTGTGTGTCACTAGACAACCAGTACATCCATGTACTTTAAACCGTCCTCTGTCACCATGTGTTTCAATATTTCGATATGAGTAGCGGTGTGCTATTTCATATAAACAAAGATCCTCCAACACTTCAGATCGATTTGGATAATATGCATCAATCAAGTTGGTTTTCAGAATCACTGTACTATCAAGTACTGCTTCAGCTAACTGCTCAATTTCACTCAAAGAATTCAGTGTATGATTTCTAATACTAGCTGGTCCAAGACTTACCCAAAGTACATTGATGCTAAGTCTATAGAGAGGAAAACTAGCAATCTGTGGCTTCATAGCTACCACACTCTCTATGTGAAAGCATCTTCAGACCAACCTTAAAAGTGTCTAAGTGTTTTATCTGCTGATAATCCTGTACATACTTCATCTGCATTGCTCTTTTCAGCTTGTGTCATTTATGCTGTAACATAACGAGCAACATCTGTTGTATCATCAGCAATAAACTGTAAATCATTATTTGCATTCCAAAGCAGAACAATGGGCCTCATTACGACCCAGGCGGTAAGTTACCGCCTGGGTCGTACCTTTACCACCATGGCATAAACTATGTTTACGCCATGGTGGTTGGTGGACTTACCGCCCCATTCCGAGGTGAGTGGGGCGGTAAGTCCCCATTAACCCATTTACCCTTCCCCATTCCCATTTTTGCCCCATAGGGCATAATGGGAGTGGGGAAGGCGTTAATTATGCCACCGTAAATTACGGTGGCGTAATTAACAACAAGGTCCCTTAGCGCCATGGATTTTAACACCTGCTAAAAGCAGGTGTTAAAACCTCCATGGCGCTAAGGGACCTCGGAATCAGGCGGTATGGGTCGGCGCTGTTTACGCCGCCGTAAACCCCTTACCGCCTGGGTCCTAATGAGGCCCAATGACAGGATTGTAATCATTCATGAATTGGTATTCCTTACTTCTTTTTAAAAGATAGGTATGTTTTGGTGACTTACCAGTACCATGGTATTGAACAGATAACATTAAACTATTCACTTGACCAACTGGTGTCACAGGCCTTGGAAAGCCAAACCTGTTTTGAGTGTAGTACTTCTCTTAATGTTTATATTTTCTCTGACAGTACTTTCCACCTGAGTGCCTTTGAAATCTTTCCACTTTGTTTCTGTAGATCAGCATTCACAAGTAACACATTTTTCAATAAACTCCATCACACAGCCATCTCTTTCCTTACCAAACTGAGGGGCATATTTAATCCACAACAGCATATGAATATGTGGAGCCCCACGTGCCTGGTACTATTTCCTCCCAAATAAATGTTCCACAGTGCCTAATGGACCATTTTCTTTATTACATAAAAAGTGTAACATGGTTAAAACTCTGTGATCAAAGAACTTTCTACAGTTCCAGTCAAACCTGTTTGACGTAAAAGTGCAAGAGACATACTTGCCATTTTACACTCTTATAGTTAACAAGAACATATCTAATTTTAGTATGCTGTGCAGCCAGCATCCGTATATGATGAAACTGACTCTTACATCTACTTTTATCAAGACAAGCTAGAGAGGGACCAAGAAGTCCTGCATTCTCATGAACTTCAAAGTCATCTATTCTTTGTAGGATCTTGATCTGTCTTTGAACATTATCATTTTTGTACAAAAGTTGCAAACATTTCTTTAAGACTTTACAAGAAAACTTGTCAGTATTGCACACAAACTTGCATGTCCATACCTCACAATGCTTCTTTTGTTTCATTCTAGATTGACCTAAAGTTTCCATTTCTGTATTATCAGACATTAGGATTTCTTCTTTTTTTAAAAGAAAAATCACACCATTGTGTACTTCATAGCTGTGTCTAGTCTCATCAATAGTTAACAGACCTTTCTTTCCTTGAATGTAACTCTCCTGATTAAAAAATCTTTCTTTGTGAGAAGTGTTTCCACTCTCCACCAAACACGTCTCAAAAGTTGTCACATGTAAGTATGTGAACTCTTTCTATATTTGTATAGAAAGGTATAGACATCATCAGTAATTTTTAAGTTTATTCAATAGGAAAATGAACAATTGTATTTTCATATCAAATGCTTTTTTAATTATTAATTCTACCTTTTTCTTTTGAAAACATGTTTTACCACATATTTAGATTTTGGTTTCACACTTCTCCAAAGATTTGCAAAAACTCAAGAGTGATACATTTTCTTTTATATATCTGTATTCCTCTGTTTCAAATTGATATCACATTTCTTACCTTTTATTCAAAAAATCTTTTTTTTTTACTAGCTATCAACTCATTTGATACACTTTTTCTTTTCTTACTATCAATAAAAACATGATTGGTTGCATCGATAAGTTCAGTTGGCACATCTCCTATTTCAAATTGCAGAATTGTAAAAGTATTGTTGAAAACAGGTACTATTGTATAATCTACACTATTTGTATTTACAGATATAGCAACACTACTACTTCCCTGCAGACAATGCTTCCTAATGTCACATTGTTTTTGCTTTCATGTTGGCATCTTACAAAAAATCTGTATTTTAAAAGAAAATAGGATGTTAATGTCACTCATTACGTTTCTTGATATTTTCAATATATAATATTACTTTCACACTGAGACTGTAGAATACATCATCACTATCAAGTAATGATCTTACATTTTATTCAATCTTACCATCTTAAAAACATACTGTTCCAACCACAAATACATAACAAACTGAAAAACTCTGTTTCCATACATTGAAAGTCTACTTTGCACATCTTATACTACATTTAATACTTCAAACGCTTCCTTCAATCAAGTAACACTAATTTACAAGACATAAAAGCTTATAGGCCAAAAAGCATTCCTTTACCAAAAATATGAAAGATGTGTACATGCTCGTCTCTCTCTCTACATTAATTGATCACTACGAACTAAAGGTGCAAAGTGAGCCCCATAAGCATAAACACAATAAACATCATGGCATAAAGTACCATCATTTCTTATAACACAGTCATGACAGTGTTCCAGGATAATCTGTTACACATCTTTGCTTTCATGTACCAACCTAGCATTCATGCGTCTCTGGTGTATCTTCAAATGATTAATGAGGTAATAATATGACAGAGCTGCAACTACACTCACTGACTCTTACTTGATCCATCCAGCTGCAGTTTTTCACACCTTAAAATCCTCTACAGAACAACTGTAGACCATTTCCACACACACAGCGATCACTATACTACTGCTCACACAACTACATCCTGCCACACCATTGCTCCTCCCACCACCCATTTAATCCGTGTTCCTTAGTCACTCTCATCAAAAAACATGCAAAATGTAAAACCTCACCTATTACCACCTATTGAAGCATAATACACCAATGGCATAATTCACTATCCTGTTTTTCACTGACAAACTAATCACTACTATTGCTACTCCACAAAACAAAATAGGACATATGTTCTTCGTCCACTGTCCATCCCCACTCTCGCTAGCATGTTAATGACCAAGTGCCTGAGCACCCCCATACAGCTACCTTAGCAAACCACATCAATAATACAATTTCCCGCAACCCACTTTGCATCCCTATTCATTAGACATCTCGCTATGTCAGTCCTAATCTTATACCACAGTACACATTTCTTACATAGCCTAACAATGCATGATAAAACATAGACATATCAAAAGAAATGCATACATGAAGCAAGTCATTTGCAAGCTCACACCTATATACAAAGAGTCAAACACATGTTGAAAATTAATGCACAAAAGCTGAAATGCCAACTATCAATCCCTACCCAATTAGCCACTATAAATTCACCTTCTTCACTTGACTTCATGATTTCCCAGAAACCATTTATATCTTGCCTAAAACAACAAAAACAGTGATACTATCTGGCATACTCAAGCTATAATTTCACATTCTTAAACTGTTGCAAAATAATCTGTAACACATCATTGCTTTCATGTACCTACCAACTATTCATTCATCTTTGCTGTGTCATGAATTCATAAAAAAGAAAATAAGAGAAAAGAGCTGCACGACAACATACTGCTACTTAGTTGCTCCATTCAGCTGCAGTTTTCACACATTAGAAAACTCTTCTTAAAACCTGAAGGAGCACTCCATGCACACCCCATTGAGTATACTGCTGGTTATATGAGTGAGCCTACCACAACCTTGCTTCTCTCACCACCCATTTAATCAGTCATCCTTAGCCAGAAAACATGCAAAATGAACAACCTAACCTATTACCACCTATTTAAGCAGCGTAAATCAATGGCCTAACCCACTATCCTGTTTTTCACCAACAAACCAATCATTACTATTGCTACTCAACAAAACATAATGGGCCTGATTCATGGAAGTATTTTATAATGGTGCAATCCCATAGGAAAACATTCCATGAATCAGGCCCTATAACATGGGTTTCCTCCCTCCACTGCCCATCCCTACTCAAGATAGGATTTTAATGACCACGTGCCCTAAGCACCACAATACCATGCACATATTAAAAGAAAGACATGTCAATTTTAAAATACAACTCCCAAACCACTTCTCAACATATTAAACTTCACTCCAAACTTATCAAATCAAATTAACTTGCACAATTCTAACAAACTACAAAATCACCAATATAGAGTCACTGAAAAACGTATTGTCCAATAACAAAGCACACACACACACACCATTACACAGTTCCTATATTTAACACAGTTTGAGTTATATTGCTTAGTTGCAACTAGGGTTTCTTATACACTCAGATTCATATCCCATCTTCCGAACTCAGCGAGAAACAAGCTTTAATTGCAAATACATTTGTTGTAACATAACTATAGCATAACATGTCATACTGCTTAATCACTCTCCTAACTGCAGTGAAGTAAAATAAACCCAACTTTCAAGGCAATGCTTATACACTTCACTAAAACAAACACCTAAACATACTTAATTTACCCTAGAAATCCTACAAATCATAATGTACATAAAATATCGAAAACACACAATCACTCACATTCAGCTGCTCCATTGAACGAATACATCTTCACAATAGCACAACACAGACCATCTGCACACTCTGAGCTCTAGGATCACATTGTCAAAAGTTCACAATATGTAACTTTAATAACTTGCAGAAACCACTAGCACAAAAAGAGGACTGCACATGGCAAACAAGCACTTTCCCAAAACATCTTTATCACAACTTATAGCAATCAGTAAACCCCAACAAATCCTATCAAAGAATACCTTGAAGAAAATGTGCACACCTTTTTATTTTTTTAAATATGTCAAATTGCATAACCACTGCAATAACCCTGGTTAAAGGATGAAAACCTACCTATAGACACGGCTACATGTACATTTTCCAGATATGCCAAAAAAAACATATCACAGAGGTTTCAAATGTAATTCACACATGCCATCATGTGTGAACATCCAAACAGACACATCTTGCAAATATGTGCTAAAACATCAATACTATAATAGGATCACTGCACCAAAACATAAACAGTTATAACTGTGAGTATAGCTAACAGGTAAATACCAGTGGCTACAAAGGCCCGCCATAAAGTTCAAAGTATCAATTCAACAACATAACAGTACACATTAGAGCATCAAATCAGAAACACTTATGAAATTGTGTAATGTAAAAACAAGGGAACACCATGATCACTGAACAGAAATTGAAATCGTCATACCCGCGGCTACACGTGACCAACATAATAACATGGTTCTGGCTACTCCTCCCAAAAAACACAATGTCCCATTGGCTTGATGGTACACGTAGCTATACACCCTAAGGAAATATGTTGCCCTGGCTACACCCGACAAAAAATACACAACGTACCATTAACTTTCTGATACCCGCGACTGTGTATGAAATCCGCAGCTGCAATCAACCTGATTGGGCACAACATTTCATTGGTTGCTTTCATAGCAGCGGCTATAACAACAACAACAAAAAATGAAAGGTATTTCCCTATTCCAATATACTCTAAAAGTTCTCTGAGTGTCTCTTAAAAGAGCCTTTTAGTGCTTTAACCAATATATAACCAAAAGATATATTTTCATTCAGAAAATTACTCTTCACCTCTGTTACAATTCCAAAAAAATGTCAAACATTTCTTGAGATGATTAATTCATGTTCTCTTCCCAAACAAATATATACTGTGCTCCATGTCAAAAATATTTCTCCACAATTGCAGCATAAGCCTCTCATTCCAAACACTCCATCTAAAATAATATTATAGAACAAAAAAACTTTATAAGCAAAAGCTTTCCCAACAAATCACCTATTTCCTCAACATCATTGTGAACCCCATTGTCAAATTCTCCACAGTCTACTGAACAATCACAACATTCTCCTTCTGAAATGGCCTCCATGTTTGAAAAGAATGAATATAACACCAAAAATAGCACAATCAACTAAAACCACACCTCGCTCTTAAGCAACAGAAATGTACTATGTACAAAAATGTTTAATACAATGACACAATGTAATCTATAATTTCATTGACACATACACACATCAATCGAAAAGTACATTCTCTGATAGGTTCAACAATTCAACATCATCTGAGGTACTTGACATCCTATTGGCAACAACCCACCACACAGACATTGAACAACCAATCAAAAGGTAAATACAAACATTTCACCTTCTGTCCTCATGTACTCTTCCTCAATTGATAATTCTAATATCTGAAGTGTCAAGCAGTATTTATTTTTATCACACCAAAATGGAAAAATGAAATGGCTGGAGGACAATTATTCCAGAGAAAGAAATAAAAAATTAAGATGCTGAACACAATGCACCATAAGAAAATGAGGCACAATCAGGATTTTGCAAGTACATTCTGTCTATTCTTTCAACATAAGACTAACGTCGGAAGCGGCCAGATCACGGAGGCTCTGC
This sequence comes from Ambystoma mexicanum, assembly GCF_040938575.1. Lineage (NCBI taxonomy): Eukaryota > Metazoa > Chordata > Amphibia > Caudata > Ambystomatidae > Ambystoma > Ambystoma mexicanum. The sequence continues at coordinate 593,228,941 of NC_090937.1, read as the reverse complement.
TGGGCTTTGCTTGGTGAACGCGGGCTCCGAATCAGGTGCGGCTTGACGTGTTTGACACGCAGGAGAGGTCCCGCCTAGTTTCTAGGACCTTTCCTCTAATCGCGCGAAGGAGAAGGCCCGGCTATGGAACCTGCCAGACGAGCCGAGCTGTGGAAACTACCTCGCGGGAAAGCGGCGAAGCGCCGCTAACTTTGACAGGCCGGGGCCCCGTATTGTTTGGGAAGCGTGGGTGACGCAACTTTGAAACATCCGTAGCCAGCCTTTCCCTGCCTTGCCCTGTTTGTCTGCTGTCGCCTACTACACACAGGCTCGAGTGCTGCCGTATCCTGAGAAAGTTATTAACCTCCAACCAGGTAATTGGCAGCTGACAACGGCCGGCGGGCAGATTGGGGGTTTGTAGGTAGCCTGGCTTACGAAGAGGCGGTAATACAGAGGACTGCAATATGAAAAGAAGGTAGGGGGTTCTCCCTGTCTACCTCTAGTTTTTAATTGCTGTAATACCTCCACTGCTTCCATTTGCCCCATTAGGTAGCAGAGTACTGATTAACTTTGAATGAGCGCTCATTATATGTCGGCATCGGAAACGGCCTCTGTGGAGTACGACAGTAATCAGTCGTACGGCAGCCACCTGAGGTGCGGCTTGATGCTAGGTCCTCTCGTTTCATTTCCGGACCTGAACGCGGATCGCGGACACTAATTGAGCAGCGCTCCAGCTCCAGCACGCTCGGCTACGGGATACGGGAAGCCATATGGTTTCTGTGGGCGAACTGGAACAGTAGTTGCAACACCTACGCCCTCTTCCCACGTGTACAGGGGGCGACATTGCGGGATTGGAAGAGGATACCAGCATTCCTATAAAACACTAAGATACAATTAGATGCTGAATCCGGACGATTGGGGACAATATTTGTTGAATTAAATTATTGCCTCTCTTCTCCCGAAATCTGTCTCAACTTTATCTATTGATCTTATTTAGTGATTATACCCTTGAACTGATGGCACCCTCTAAAAAACCTTCTATTTCCAAATACAATCTAAGGGAAAAGAAACAGGAGGCAGCCCTGGGACCTATAATGGAAGAAAATAAAAGTAAGAGAAATAAAGTCAAGAAGGGAATCCCTGTTGATCAAGGAAAGATCACAGGTTTTTTCCCTTTAAATGCGCCAGTCGATATTAATTCCACTGTCCTGGAGACACCTATCGAACCAGTGGTCAACATCTCAAATTTGGGCAGTTCGCTCAACTTTGAAGACATCGACAATAACTCTCTCTTAGATCTATGTTTGAATATCCAGAGAGGTATGACTCCCCAGACAATAACCCCTCTGGAAAATGAGAACTTTTTAAAGCCTGAGAGCTTAGCTAAAGAAGATGGCAAACTGCCGCCTCATGATGGGTCATCGGTGAGATTATCAGCCTCACCTAATCTAGTTATAGACACATCATTCGTAACTGGCACAGAGAAAACCAACAGTAATTTCCTATTAGTACCAGAAATTGCTGAACTACAGGCATCGGTGGCATCGTTACAGTTTGCATTAAAAATATTGCTGCGGATGTCTGGGCGAATATTGGCAAATACAGATGCTTTGTTCAGTGACCAAGAGCACAGACAGAACCTGGCTGAGGAGGCGGAAAATAACTTAACTGAAGCCATCTCAATAGCAAATGAACTGCATGAGCCACAAACCATTGCCCCAAGCATAGAAACATCTGAACAACCAGAGATATTGCCAGAGACACTGCCTCCACGCAAGCAGCGTAAACAACGCAAGAGGGATAAGCTAGCATCCTGCGGAGCCAGAACCAGCAGTCACGGGGCGTCACCTCCGGAGATGGGGAAGCCCATTCATCGCTCTAAAAAAGCAAAAAAAAGAGCTGCTCGGGCAAAGAAACGGAAAGATCTAGGCAATGGTCATCTAACGAGCTGGCTAATTTCTGGGGATACAGAAGCCCCGGACGGGGTAGACGAACTTGAAAATACAATGAACGAGTCTATATTTGAGGACAACATCGTTCCAATAAATACTCCAAAAACAGCTAGTAAACATGGAAGTCCTTACTGCTCTGTATTTTCAACATCAAATTCTATAAAAGAAAATGATGCCGTTTGGGGCAACCGTACCTGCATTATAAAAAATTTGTACCAATCTGATATTTGTAAATATTGATAAAGGTACCTGGCTCTCTCGCTCTGAATTTTTGAAGAGATTGTTTTCTGTCCCCCAATTAAGAGTATTACAATCTGAGGATTTTCAATTCTTAGAGCCTTTGACTGGTACATATCCCAAGGTATCAGCTTTACATTGTACATTTATATCCACTGCTCAATTATTAAGGACCTTCAAAAAAGAATTGACAACGGTGGATATCGAGATAGATGCTGAATTGTTGTATAATGAGACAGGTGGTTTTGAATCGGAAGCTGTGACCGATAGTTCGGCCGTTGCCTGTCTTAATATACCAATTGGAAAGAAGGTGGACATGACAGAAGTACAGTCTGTTTTGAGATGGCTGACAGAGGCTCTCCCCAAGGTCACAGCCGGACATTGAAAATTATTGCTGGCTTCATGGAATTGCAGGGGCTTTGCCCATCTCCTAAATGAAGATGGACCGATTGCACAACTATCTCATTACAATTGTATTTGTCTTCAAGAGACTTTGGCAATGAATCCTCTGTACTTGGATGGTTATAACGGTCATCAGGTACTAGCCAAAAGAGGAGAAAGAGGACGGCCCTATGGAGGGCTATGGATTGGGATAGCTAATTGGCTTGGTTCTAGAAAGCTGGAAGTGAATCAAGAGGAACAATTACTAGCAGTTGAAATAGTAAAAGATAAGGAGAACCCTGGTAAACTGCTAGTTGTCTGTCTGTACAACCCCCCTGGGGCAGTGTATAGAGAGTCCTTACAGGACGCATTGCATGAGCTATTAGCCAGTTGGCTAACCATTGAAGGAAATGTGGATGTGTGTGTAGTAGGAGATTTTAATACCCATATGATAGGAGGTGAACAGAGAACGGCCAACCTAAAGATATATCCTAAATGTGCCATGGAACATCAGAAAGTAGAGAGTGAAGGATATATTTTTTTCGCAAATGGGATCTTGAGATGATAAATGGTCGCAAGATAAGTGATCATCCGGGTAGACATACTTGGAGGAATGGAGCAATGGTTAGCACTTTGGACTATGTTTTCGTCTCTCCAAGTATGCTCCTATCATTTGAAGATATGATAGTAATCCCTAATAATTGGAGCGACCATGCAATTTTAGCATGCTCTTTTGACAATATAGAAGTCCGTACCCAATTTCGTATGGTAGGGGATTTAAAAATTAATCATGCAGGGAACTGCATTCGCTGGTCGGATAGGAATGTATTACTTGCTACAGAAGCTCTAAATAAAAACTGCTACCCCAATATAGAAGAATTCATAAAGATGTCTATTGATGATGTAGAGAACTGTATCTTCCAGTTCTCGGATAAACATGCTGCAACGCCTACTGGTGGCATGATCAGTGACCAAACGAAATATCCCATTTACGACAGATACATTCGAGATACTAAAAGAATATTAAGAGCTAATCTAAGACGAGCCAAGAAAACTAGTCTAACTTGGGAGATATATACTTTAACATCTAAGAAATTAAGGAATAAATACAGGGCTGATATCAAGGCAAAGAGAAGCCTTGATAGAAACAGGTCCTGGCAAAGGCTGGTGCAGACTATTTGCTCTAGGAAATCTAGTAGTATATGGTCACTCCTTAATGAAGCCAGGGGGAACAAGGCTCGGCAGTTAGCAAACCCAATATCTAGTGTAGAGTGGACCAGGTTCCTGGAAAAGCATAATGTAGATTCTAAATATGATGAGATGACTGAGATAGGTAAAATTCCAACTGACCCTTCTATAGACATCTCCTATGAATCCATCTTGTCTACGATTAAAGCATTGAAATCTTCCAGGGCACCTGGCCCAAATGGACTGGCCAATATTGTAATAAAGAGCAATCCGGAGTTTTGGTGAATCTGAAATCACATCAGAAAAAATGTGTTTGACGACTTGGATGAAGAAGTTAAAAATGGCAGAAGCCAGCACGCAGCCTTGTTTCAACCCCCGAAAAGTTGGAATTGCCCTTGACAGAAGGCCTGAGACAGTCAGACGAATTTTGATTGAAGTCGAAGAATGCAAGGCATATATAATGTCACATAAAGTTTTAGGGCAATTAGCCAGATGTCATTTATTCGTCAGTCTGGTTCTGGATACAGAGTCAAAGGCTGTGTGGAGGTCAACAAATGCAAAGTACATTGGCTGTTTAGAGGACTGCGCTTGGGCTTTTAAGGCATTAAGAGTTATTAGATTGACTGATGTACCCAGACCAGCTACAAAGCCCGTTTGGCAGCGGTCTCGCTGCTGGTGGATCTCCGTCCAATGAGAAAAATCCCATAAAACAAGGCGAGCAAAGATCTTCCCGGGAGCATCGAGCAGGGCAATAGGTCGATAGCTCGCCGGGATTCCCTGTCGCCCTTTTTAAAGATTGGAACAAGTAGAGATGTTTGCCATGAGGTTGGAATTTTTTCGCAACTGATGATCTGATGAAATATGTTGTTCAAAATCAACGCCCATTCCAAGGGGTTCTGCTTGAACATGAAATTACTTAGCCCATCTGGCCCTTCAGCACATGAGGAGGAAGACTTTTTGATTAAACCCTCAACTATACTGGGTGAGCACTCCAAGTCCCAATGATTCGGTGTAAAAGAAATGTAGTTAAAGTTTGCATATATCGGATCAGAGTACAATTTCAAAAAGTGCTCAAGCCACTGAACTTCAGTGACTCCGCACAGTTGAAGGTTCAATTGAGTTGGAGACACCGCACTGTTGAGTAAGGACCATATTTGACCTGAATTTTTGTTATTTACAGCCGCCAGAAAGGCTTTGCCATCCTGCTGATATAAAGTAGACCTTCTAGATCGACACCAGTTTCTATACTGACATTTAATTTTCTGTCGATTCACTTGTCATTTTTCGTATAGCTCTTATAGCTTTTCTATAAGTACGTTTGGCCTGTTGCATGATTTGGTCATAATGATGTTTATGTGCAGTAGTATTATTTGATCTATCAACAAGCACTGAGCCAAAGCTTGGAAGGATATCTGCATAGAAGTCCTTTTTAGAAATAAGCAATCCTTGAGTGGCAAGCTCAAGGTCATGTAAAGATGCAGGAGTCCATTTGAAACGTGTTCGCGCAGTATTGACAGTCAAAATATGTTTTGACCATCGTTGTGTTGATATTGTGGAGTCGTAAAGACCTTCCCATTCAAAAGTTATCATATGGTGATCACTGATGGTTTGCGTTATGACTTTCAGTTGAGTGGCCTTATGAAAGAGACTATCAGATACAAAAACATAGTCAATAATTGACTGGGACTTTCCTCTTTCCCATGTCGCATTAGCCGGAATGTCACCTGAGATGGCACCATTGGCCATGTGTAAGTTGTGGTCTTTCACACAATTTAGCCATTTTCTAGTGTCACGCTTCTGACTGGATGTTTTTGAGCTAATGCAGTTGAGATTTATATCCCAAACCATGAGTATGCCACCAACAGAATTATCACAAGCTATTAATTCCAACATTGCGGTCAAATCTTTATAAAAGGTGTTCTCAGTCAGACCCATAGGATTTCGATATAAATTTATTAAAGCCAAAGATTGTACAGAGCTTGTAATTTTGACTAATTGGATAAAGTTGTTGGGAGAGGCCCATTGGGTAATCCTTAATCCTTTACTTGTTTTAACCGCCACCAGAAGGCCAGATGTTGGTCTCCCTTTAGAGGCCGTTGAAGCTGGTAGCAGAATGACATCATGATCATCCCATATAGGGGTAGTCACCAACCAAGTTTCCTGCAAGGCCACAATATCATATTTGTTAATGTTAGATGGATCTGACCATTGCAAGTGGGAGTTACCTCTCGTGTTCCATGAAGCTAAACTATGTTTTACCTGGGATTGCTCGATTAATGGTTATGCTTGGAGGTTACCGGAAGTGGGTACAATGGGAACTTGTGCTTGGCCACAATAAGAGCAGAGACATCCAGAGGGATTTTGTGGAACAAGTGGAGTGGGCACAGTTGGTTCAAACTCTTTGGCTTCTTCAATTAAACGCTCCGGATCTTGGGCAATAAGGAAGCCCATTTTAAAGAGTACAATTTTTTCTTTCCAGATTGAATTCAGAACAAGCCCAGATTTGATCCAGAGTCGCACAATTGCGAGGTTTTGGTCGCACACAAATTCGACCTGATCAATATCACTTGAAGCAATATCCTGGAGATTGCTTACATCCCCAAAGATGTTTAGGATGCTGGCCCTGCATAGATCGTACTGTTCATGGGGCGCATCTCTGCATTTTAAGATTAAGGAAGGACAATTTGCAAAAGTATTGCCACATGTCCGCTTACGTTTTTGTACACCTTGTTTTCTATCAGTGGGGATGGAAGCAATATCCTCATATCTCTTAGAGGGGCCAACCTCAGATACAAAGCTTACTTTTTTCTTTTTCCAACCATCCAACTGTTCATTAGATGAGTTTTGCACGACACTCATGAGGTTAGAATTAGTTTGCATTGAATGTGCGTGAGTTTGCGGATTCAAATTGGACCCATTTACAACATTGACAGGGGGGCATAAAGCAACACGTTCATTCATATATGCCTCTAATGCCATTTTAATAGAGGCCATCTGTTCTTGTAAATCAAACTGTCTGGCAGAAAGCTTCCCCATTAAACACTTTGTAATAGATTGGCTCTGTTTGGGATTCAGAGGAAAATTCACCGGAATCTGTGAAGGCTGAGAGGAGGGAAGATTTGATGGCAAATTTCTATTGAGTGTTTCATCAATTAGATCAATAATTTCTGTCAGGGGTGCATATTCAGTTGGTACATTGGTTAGCGTTGAATTCACAGGAGGCACTGAGCCTACACCAATGGAAACTGAGGATTTGAAAGTGGGGAGTGCTGGAGGAATGTTTGGCACGTCAGACAAGCAAGCTGGTAATAATGTTTGCAGAGCCATCTGACGTTGAGTGTTCATCGCATCCTTCCTATTGGGAGCAATTTTGGATTTTGCCTTTGTTAAACGAGTACTGCGGACTTTTGCTATTTTTTGCAAGTCAGCAAGTGAAACAAAAGGCTGTCTGGCAATGGCCGTATTTTTTTTTGTTATTTTCTTTGGGCTGTTGTCAAGATGAATCCAAGAGTCATTAATAGACAAACAGTCAGGGGCAGGCGATGTTACAGGACGAATAATATTTGCAAAAAAGAGTAAAGCCGAGTTAGGGGCAGCAGGCCCTTCAAACTCTTGTGTCGTAATCATAGGCTGATCAGGACCTACCGCCATGTCAGCCTTGCTAATGGACTTTGAGAGCGACTGGATAGTGTCAGGTAGACTTGCAAATCCTTCAGCCAGCTGTTGTATTTGCAAAGCTTGAGATGTAGATTTCTGGTCAAGCGATTCAAACAATTTATATAAACTGGCTAGTGTAGTATTCACGGCTGCTAAAGTGATTTCAATTAGAGACAGATTTTCCATTGGATTTGCAGACGTATTAGTTGGTAAACAACGTCTAGGTGTTGGTAGCAAAAAGGAGTCATGTACGGAGTTGATGGTTGAGCCCATAATGCTTTGATTTGCTACCCCACACGAAAGGTCTTCATAAGAATTATTTAGTTTTCCATCACTAGGATGTAAGGATATATTGGATACATCTGAGAAATCAGGTGAATCAGGCACATGACTAGACACTTCGAAAATTGTTGCTAAGGGACACACGCTTGTCAGAGCATTTCTTACCTCATGACATACCGACTCAGAGTGAATGTTTGCTAGTAAGGTGGAGTCTGAAACAATAGGCAGACAATTGGTAGGTTCATGAGCTCCAGGCAAACAAAACACAGTGTTTGCTGCATTAGCCTTGGGCGTTATCAATGTGAAAGGAGGCGGCACACTGGGAATTTGATCTGGCATAAATTCTTTGTGTTTGGCACAAAAAGTGCGGATGTCTTGATTCGCAAGTGGTGTTCGAAGAATGGGGGTCAAAATAATGTATTTTTTAGAAATGCGAGCTAGTTTCTTCTGTTTTGGAGTCATTAGATCAGTAGTGAGTGAAACACTTAAAGCGTTGCCTGTCTCCGGCATGTTTGTCTTCAGAGTGTATGGACAAAAATGCAAAAATCAATAATGTTTTCTTTTTGGCGTGCAAGCGTGCAAGTATGGAGCAAATAACTGCAGATAACTCACCAAAGTGTTATTGTCTATATGACTGAGTATGACTGAGTTTTTCTCACACTTTGAGTTTGTAAATTAGCACAAAATTAGCCTCCACTCTCCACTCGCAATGCCGCGGCGAAGAGGGACTAAGACCGGGACTTGCTCCAGTGCGCGCGTGCGGTGCGCGCGCGAAAGCAGTTTTATGGAGCCCCCACAAAATGCAGGCAAAGCAAAGCCTGAATAAGAAAGTCACAGTAAGTATCGAGTCCAGGTATACTCGTATACTCGTAGTATACTGCTGTTCAAAGTCACCTTCTGATCGCTGTAGTGCCGGTATCCAAAGATCCAAAGTTCAGCAGGTACGAGCGATTCACGGGAGCAACAGCAACAGCAATCAGCATGAGCGGCAAAGCGGGACTTAGACCGGGACTTGCTCCGGTGCGCGCGCGAAAGCAGTTTTATGGAGCCGCCCACAAAATGCAGGGAAAGCAAAGCCTTCTGGTCGCTGTAGTGCCGGTATCCAAAGATCCAAAGTTCAGCAGGCATGAGCGATTCACGGGAGCAACAGCAACATATATGGTTAAAAAAATAATATATTTACAACTGAAAAAAAAAACATGATCAGTTCAACAACACACACTTTGATAAACACAATTTAATACGTACATTTCTATGACCCTCATAGTTTTTATACAGTGCATCACATGCACTATTTGAAATGCAACATTTGTGCATTAAACACCGTTGTTCTCTTTAATCATTGGGTCATTGGAAAACAATGTAAAAAGTTAATAAACAGGGATATATAAACTGGTTGAAAATAAACAAAGAACTTTATACTAGCTAGTTGCAGCACAAATGATGGTGATGGTTAAGTAAACTTTTAGGAAAAAGTATATATAAAGTGGGTGAAAATAAACAAAGAACATTATACTGGGTGGTTGCAGGACAAAGGATGGGAAGGTTAAATAAAATTGGAGAGCAAGCAAGAATAGTGTAGGATAAATAGACTTGGAGAACAAGGGATATAAAACAGACTGTTTTTTTTTTTTTAAATGAACCCCACAAAGATAACTGGACATATTGAGCAATTCTCTTTTTAGAGTTGTCATTTTCATATTATTCCCCAGTGGGACATTCCAACATATCCAACCACAAGAGTAGCAGTAGTGATAATGTCTTCATTTTGGGTTCCAAATCCATTGACATACAGAATGAAACCCACTGCTCACAACTGACACTTCTTCAAAGATACAGAGGAAATACTTTACACATTTTGCAACAAACCTTGACATTGTTGGCCTTCTGATGTTCCATCTGAAAGCCTAGGAATATCAATAATAATAAACCATCCAATGGAAGTCCATTGGAATGAGATGGGTGAAAACTTTCAAAATGCACATGCACATCAAAAAATAAAAATGCATGGGTCCCATTCCTTGCATAGACAGGGATCAGTGCCACCTGCACAACCTCCATCCATCAGTGCAACAACATCATCAACTGCAAATGAAGCCTCAACTTCAGCAGCAAAATCAGCTACACACACCTCTTTTACCGACTCACAATCTTTCCATGATGCAAGTCATGTGTGGGCAATGCCACAAATGGGTAGTCAAGAGTACAGACACATTTGAGAAAGGTCAAACCAACTGCTGCAAATCCACTACAAAGATGTGCATGATGCCTATGAAATAAACGCACAAGCACCACACAATAAAAATGCATAGAGCTCAAGCATTACGTGCAGAAATATCAGCACATCAGCCACACTCCTGCCATCTCCACAGTGAGAATTCTGGAGCCAAACCAGAGACTTGAAACACCTGCCGAACTCCATTTCAACAATCATCAGGAATGCTAGAGAGGTTAAAAAAGAAGGCTTTTCAAAACTGTCTACAAATGTGCTGCTCCCATCTCCAGCAGTACCACAATGTTTTGAATATAGGGTGACCTTACACAGAAGTTAACTGTCCAACAGCTCGTGCAAATCCACTGGTATGATGAGAATGATACAGCTTAACAAAATTAAAAAAAATATATAAATGACTTAAATGAATTTACAGAACACCATTAATTGTACTACCTCATAGAAAACTCAAAACAGCTAAGAGTACTGCATAGTTGAAACTGCATTATAATTACAACAAATGCAATCAAATAAACCTTCAACTTCACTAACATGAATACAAAAATAAATGCCTACATAAAATGCAACTGATAGACAAATCTAAATGTGTAGGTCCATTTTAGTGAAAGTAAAAAAATACTTCAAGATATACATGTCACACAATCAGAGCAGATGAAACAAATGATAATAAACATCATCTGCTAGAAGTAACTATTATAACTAACACACACAAAACTGCAAATAAACCTTAAAACATGTAAACATTTAATAACACTTCACATCACCGACACACCTGCCATGAACACAGGCAGCGTTCTGCAATCAAAAGGATGAAACTGCAGAAAATGATGGCTTTTATACGTTTCAAAATGAATTTAAATAGAAGAGGACTATATACCAATAACAGTACTAAAATGGATGACACATTTTCCCCACAACCTATCAAAGTCAGCTACACAAAAAGAAAAGTAACAACAACCAATGAAAAAAAAAAACAATGAAATTGACAGAAATCAATTTTTTCCCCACTGAACCTCTTTCATAGCCGTGGCTATTCGATGCAGCTATAGACCATAGTTTGTATTTTAAGCAACCTAAAAATCAAACCTAACTGGCCCACAAAACTTAAAATAAAAGAAGAGAACAGCTAAGCACATCAAATAACACACACAAATAAAATGATGTGCTGTATCATCCACATAACAACGTGAATATTGCACAGAGAATGTATATGTATAGACACAGTTACAAATATAACGGCAACCACTGTCACAACCAATTAAATGATGAAAATTATAGACACGCCTATTTATGTGCCATCTTTAGACGCTGTTATAGGACAGCCCTTCATGTACATTTGTCGATAGCTTCGGATAATCACTAAAACCATGAACTTAAAATTGGATTTCTACCCTCCCAAACTATAAACAAGTGTCCCTAACATGCCTACTACCCCCCTCCAATGCCCATGGCCCTCCTCCATCTCCCCTAACCCTAACCACAAAATATTGCATAGTCGTAGCTACCAATGACCACAAACACACGGCATCAATGAGAAATAAGAAAATATCATGATCAATAATCTTAGACCTATTCTCGAACCCCTGCAGGCACCTTCTTTTCCTTCTAACCCTGAGGAACTAGTAGAATTGCACAAGAATACTATGAACACTGCTATAGACACCATTGCACCTTTAAAAATGTGTAAAAGTAAACCGATTACGCATGTGAATATTTGGTTCACCCCCAAACTTAAAGACCTTAGAAAAGAAAAATGGAAACATTAAGCAATATGGAAAAGCAGCCCATCTACTATCAATAAAGAAATACTTGTAAAAGTTACTGCCAACTACAAAGATGAAATCCTAGCAGCTAAACGTAGTTCTTACAATGATAGGATTGATAAGGCCAATTGTACCACCCGTGAACTCTTTGTCATCCTAGAGAACTTGAATCACCAACCTCCTACAGATCTCTGTGTCAAGGACCAAGCCTAGTGTACAAAAGTCCAGGAGGCACTTGCCAATATAATTACACTGCTACAAAAGAAAATCACTGACAAAAAACATATTTTGCCACCGCAAGATAACTCCCTAAAACAATGTCCTAACATTCCTACCTCCACGGAACGATTCATGTTCACTCTAATATCACCCCAAGAAGTTCTAATAATCATCGATTCCCTCAAACCCTCAAATTGCCATGGAGATTCATGCCCTGCTGCTGTCATCAAGGATGCAGCAAGCATTCGCGTCCCCTTCATTACATCTCTGATTAACGCCTCCTTCCATACCTGTACTGTTCCAACCAACTTGAAGAACGAATGGGCGCTGCCCCTGCTAAAAAAAACATTCCTTGACCCGAATATACCCACTAAATTTAGACCCATTACCACTGTCCCATCCCTGTTAAAGATTTTAGACAAAGCAGCTTACAACCAAATACAACATTTTTTGGAGTCTAACAAACTACTAGGTCTCCGTCAATCAGGCTTCAGGCCACAACCTAAAAATGCAAATTGACGACCTTAAAGACAAAGGGCCTCATTACACGTTAGGCGGTAGGGGGTTAACAAGCTGCTGGTCACGCTAACCCTCTACCGCCTCATTATGAGGTCCACTCGCGGGACCCGCTAACGACGCCTGATCAGCGACTGCTATCCCAATCCCTATTACATGCAGAGTCACACAAGGATTGTGTGTATCCCCGACCATGTACAACACATTTACCAAACCATAGTTTGATGACCTGGACCACATGGGTGTCACCTACACAAACTATGCTGATGACACCCAGATCATTATCCCATTGACAGGGGATTATGCCAAGGACCTATACCTGATTAACATAATCAACCTCATCATTCAGGCATGGATGGCCACACTCGGCCTCTGCCTGAATGATGATAAAACAGAACTCCCCTTCTAGCCACTCCCATCAACATCACCAAACTAGGTGACCAATATTGATCATTTTTTAAATCAATGGCAACACTATAAAAGAGCCAACAAATATTTCACCAAGAAAATGCAGATCCTGCCGAATAATGCCTTCAGGACAGCCTTGAGCTTTCCTCGCAGACAGCATAACTCCTCCATATGAAGGAAACACAAATGGCTATCTATAAACTAAATAATTCAACTTAAAACTGCTTCCCTAACATTCAAATGCCTTAACAATTCAGCCCCACAATATCTCTCGGATATATTTGCCCTGAAACAATACACCAGACTTACCAGATCAGCCAACTTTGGATGTCTACAAGTTCCTAGATACAAACTGAAAAAATTAGGAGGTAACAGTTTCCCTGTCCTCGCCGCCCAACTCTGGAACACACTACCCTCCAATTTGAGAACTAATCAATCCCTTTGTAGTTTCAGAAACAACATGAAGAACTGGCTTATTACTAATGATGACCCTTACTAGTGCACCTGCCCTCTTATGTACATATGTTACATCCTGTGCCTTCCTTGTAATAATATTTGCTTTACAGCTTTGTTTCTATAACTATGAAAAATGTTCTCTATCTGTATTTGTATATATGTGATTTATTTCCTCCTGTGTAACTAAGAAACTGCATTATCTTGTACTGCGCCCAGATACCTTTAGGTAAGGTGTGCATTATAAATAAATAAACAAATAATACATGCCATGTGTCATCAAATAACCATGGTTACAGCATGTCCACAAACACATGACATATCGCATTTATCCTCAAATAGCTGCAGCTATAACACAAAGGCCTGCTTACCTGTGGTTGACAGCAGTAAGTATCAGGTGGCTGTGGCAAAGTCACGGATAGCTACAACAGTACCATCAACCAATCAAACACATCAATTACTAGAAAACTCAAGTTGGGAATCATTTTCATGAACACAGAGAAAGACTGCAGATATCATGGCTGGTTTCAAAACTGTGTGGCTCATAGGAGATAGTTGGCTGTTTTGGTTGCTGGCTTTTTGTGAGAAACTAAATATTAACATGGACCTAGGTTTAAGAGAATTTACAATTCAATTGATTGGATTGGTTTCAAGTTGCTCCAAAATTGTTAAGTCTAGAAGTACAATACAAGCAAACATCATACTAACTCATTGTGGAGGCAATGAGTTAGGGAATGTACGGGGTGTGTTGCTTACTTAAAAAATGAAACAATACATGGCAAAATTAATGAAACTTTTTCCTCACAACATCTTTTTATCTTTTCCAATTTGACTAAGAGGCAAAAATGGAGATGGACCACCAAATGTAATGGTAAAATTGAGAAATCCCGAAGAAATGTTAACAAATCAGTTTCAGCATTCATGAGAGACCACAACCAATTATGGATATCAAACAACATCATTCCATATGGCCAATTTCTATAGGCATGATGGAGTACACAAATCCAATGAAGGAAATTCAGTATTCCTTGATAACATAAAACAATACTGCAGATGTGATAAAATACTAGACTCAGTGCACCCTAAAACAGTCTTTTAAGGACTATTTATGACATAACAATACACAAATACAAAGACATATGCAACAAAAAAAGTTTCTCATAACTGCGGCTACAGTTCATTGACTTTTATCAATTGCAAAACTTTGCTTGAGAAGAGCGGGACTACAACTACAACAAAACGTTAAACATCAATACCCCACAATACAGCTCAAGCAGTAATGTATGCTACCTAAAATTTAAAAAAAACTAAATAAAGCCAAAAATAATTATAATAAAGTAGGCCAAAAAAAACAAATACACATAAACTACAGTATGGGGGTTGTCTAAAACTACAGTAGAAAACATAATTTTAATATTAAGTTTTTAAAACACTTCCCTTCTGTTTTTCTCCACAGTCTCACATGTACAAACATTTTAAAACACACAACCAAAATAAATAAGACTCTAAAATACCTTTCCGAGTCACTGCCCAGGTTTAACGTCACTAAACCTATAAAAATAACATTCAAAAATAAATAAAACGCAGACCACCCAAAACATATAGCTGTGAATACAGCACTATTCTTACCCATGGGTATCTGTGGTCTCTTGTAACCTCGGATATAGCCAGGAAAATCAGCAAAACAGTCGGAACAAAACATGCTTCCCTTCCCCACCAGGCCATCTCCAAGTGCCCCCCTCATCTATACCAGCTCCCCCCACTCCCCAGGTGGCCTCCTCACCTCCCATGCCCTCTCCCTTTCACCCCAGAATGCCTGCTGCTTCTGTGACACAGTTTGCTTTCTGATGTCAGCTATTTGCGGCTATAGCTGAGGCTACAGAAAGCTTTGTGTTTCAAACTCGGTCCCTGTACCCCCTCTAACTCTCACGTTTCACTCAGTGCCTTCTAGCCACCCCCACCTCTATCCTGAAAGTATTTGTATGCTTTATGACCTGCAAACATCTTTTTAATGCATTTCATTTCCCCATAACCTTGGCTAAGCTGTGAATATCTCTCACATCGAGAGAAAAATAAGATGGCAGTTGTTTTATTTCTGAAAACCATGATCCTGCAATGCGCCATGCACTCCATTTTTGGAGGGGGGGTGGGCACCCCCTCCTCTGTCAAACATTTAAATAATTATTGCCCAGAATAACCCCAAACCAAGCAAAGCATGCTTTTGAACGCTTCATGCCCAAGTTGTTTCAGACCTGGTCCAAACTCGTCCAGCGGTTTGGGCTGAGCGCGTTGGCAAAAGTTGACCTTATTGTCTATGGGAAAATGAAAAGCAAGTAGGACGCACTTTTTGAAAAAAAATATGTTTTGATGCTTAATATCTTATTGAATCTTTATATAACTTTTCATTCTGGCAGGGGGCCTCAGAATTTTAATCACTTTCAAAATGTCGGTCAAATCCGTTACTCGAATCAAAAGTTAAAATAGAATTTTGAGAGGTTCCCATTTGTCTGTGACTCACCTTAACTATAGGGTAGCTATCGCTGCCTTAACATGCATATGTGTATACTAGGCAGTCACTAAAAGGAATGTTTGGGGGTACACTGGCTGCAGTATTTCAGTAAAGCTGGATTGCTGCTTTAATATTGTGAAGGAAGAGCACATTTTCTTGATCAGTTAGATGTACTCCATCATGTCTATAAAAGTTACACATGTAGAACTGGATGTTGTTGTTCGATATCCACAGGTGTTTCCTGTCTCTGATGAAAGCAGAAATGACTTCATTCACATTTATCCAAGATTTCTCAATATCAGAATTACATTTGGTGGTCCAGTTCCATTTTTGCTGCTGAGTCAGGATGGAAAAAATGAAGGTGCTGAGAGGAAAAAGTTATAGGAGTTATTTTGAAATCTTGCTTCATCATCAAAGCTAGAGATATGCTTTGTAGATTCCCCAACCAAATCATTGCCACCACAATGAATGAGTGAGTATGACATGGTGCCGCGCTGTGTTTCTCAGACTCAACAATTTAGGAAAAATCTGGGACCATCACATTCCTCGCAATACAATCCATTTAATTTTCAAATCAGTCAAACCGAGGTCCATGTCAATATGTACATTCTGACAAAACACATTAATCAAAACACCCAGCTATCTCCAAAGAACCACACAGTTTGACCTTCAGTCATGATGTCTGCACTCTGTCACTGTTCTCTTGACAATACATGGTTATTTGTAATTGAAGTATTAGTAGCAGTTGGGAGAGGATGACGTCAGGATTTCAGTGTTTGCAATTGGTAGTGTTGATTGTTTGTATTGTGTTATTGGATGTGATAGGTTGAAGTGACAATGTGTCTACCTTTTTACAGTTCTTGGTAACGTTAAGCCTCTGCTGTTGCCATTGCTTATGGAAATGATTTAAAGGCAAATGTTGTGTATAACTGTCACTCTGCTTGCAGAACGTCTACTGTGCTGATGCTGATTGCCTGGCTATTGTGAAAAGCTTTCATCTTTTGGACAAACGGACAGCGAGTGTTTGGAAATGCTTACATATTGCAGGGATCTCTTTGACTGTGGTGGGTACAAGGTACATAATGTAAGTTTACATTTTTGGGTACTGAAGGTTAGAAATCTGGTTTCTGAGAAGGTGTATTCTAACCACTGTGTGCTTTTATAAAACAGTGTTGGAGTAGCAATGTGAATGGTCAATGTTAATGTGAAATGAGATTGAGAAGTAAATATGTGATGACTACTGATATCTGAAAGCAGATGGACATAGTAAGTCTTCCTTTCTCTTAGTTTACTATCATCACTATATTTTATAATATGAAAACAACTGGTGTTATTAGGTTTTTTTTCCTTCTATATCCTAAGGTGTAGGGTTTTTGGAAGTGAATGTAATAGAATTATTAATAGCACCATGGTCCATGCTGGTAACTTACTGACTCCGCCATGGCGGAATGGGGAATTACCGCCCCATTCCGAGGTTGGCGGGGCGGTAATTCCCCATGCCTCCATGGCCCTTCCCCATTCCCATTTTTGCCCCATAGGGCTCAATGGGACTGGGGAAGGCGCTAATTACGGCACCGTAAATTACGGTGCCATAATTAGCTCCTTGGTCCCTTTGCGTGTTGGTTTTTTAATGCCTGCTAAAAGCAGGCGTTAAAGTGCCACCCGCAAAGGGACCCCGTAATCAGGCGTTAAGGGTTTAACGGCGCCGCCACCTTTTATGGCGCCATTAACCCCTTAACGCCTGGGTTGTAATGAGGGCCAGTGAGTCTATTGCAAAAACGAAATAACTCATCCATTCCGCCTACCTTCACCTCCACTGTTTTAACAATTAAGCTAGTGATACTCTAGAGGGAAACCTCAACAGTTCCACAGAAAGGTTTGTCTGGAAACCTTTTTGAAAACACCTTTTCACACTGTCCGTATCTTTTATACAGAGTGTCAATCCTGAGAAAACTGTGGTTCATTGATGTCAACACAGATAAAAGCAATTTCTTGTCCTGAAGAAAGCCATATTAACACCCATCAGAAATGCATTTGAACATGCGTATTCAGATCCATGGGCTAAAACACATGTAGACGAAATAGACAACTTGAAATGCAAACTGTCTTTCAGTTCTTGTTTAGGCTACCTTGTGAAGTAGTGGGCCAGTTCTTTTTTGACTCTCACACATTTTGAACTTGAATTGAATATATCAGAATGCAAATAAGAGAGTCACTGGGCCTCATTACACGGACGGCGGTAAGGGTTAACGGTCACCGTTAATGGCAACGGTGACCGTTAACCCTTACCGCCGTACTACGAGGTCCCTTTGCGGGTTGGAGGAATTAACGCCTGCTTCTTGCAGGCGTTAAGTACCAACCCGCTAAGGGACCTCGGAGCTAATTACGGCACCGCAAAATTGCGGTGCCGTAATTAGCGCCTTCCCCATTCCCATAGAGCCCTATGGGGCAGAAATGGGAATGGGGAAGGGCAATGGCGGAAAGGGGATTTACCGCCCCTCCAACCTTGGAATGGGGCGGTAAATCCCCTTTCCGCCAAGGCGGTGCCGGTAATTTACCGGCATGGTCCAGGGTGCTAATAGCACCCTGGATTACCGCCTTCCGTGTAATGAGGCCCACTGTGTTCTATAAAACAGGTGTGTCAGATATGTCCAAACCACATCACCTACTAACCCCAAGACACAAAAATTGTTTTTTAATACTTGTAATGTTTGAACTAATTGTTATTTTTAGTATTGACTCGAATGAATTGCAGCATATAGTCATTGTTTTATGTATGAATTGCTATTATGGTAAATGAAATCTGATGAAAATAAAATGAATACAACTCTTTAGTTTTTCAAAAAAGAAAAGGTTGTGTGGATAATATAATGCTGTAAGTTAGACAGCTTTGGAAGAGTATCATCATTAGCAGGGGGTAACCAGTTGCATATTCCAAATGGATTGTACACCTTTTTGTCCCCTTTATACTATATAATGTTCTCTAAATATGTATTTGGTTTATTGTTTATTGTCATACTTTTACATTTCCAAACATTCAAAGTTAATAGCGCATAGGTAGGTTTGTGTGTCATCTTTTGCAACAGGGGTCTGTAGTAGGTGCTTGTCCGTTTCAAACAAAGCATGTTCCCCTTGACTATAACTAGGAGCTAAATAGATACATTTGCAGCTCTCCATAGTTTTAATAGTACAACAACAATAATCCCTTGCTATCAAGATTACGAAGTGAAGATGTTAAACAAATTGCAGAGCAAAGATTTAAATGCAAACAGAGCTGCAGACCCTTGAGCAAGTTAATTAGCATGCTGAAATACATTCCTTTTGTACACACTTGAAGTCAAGTGCATAGAATATTAGAAAAGGGCTAGCATATACTAATCTCACTTCCCTGTTAATATCACGAAGTATGGCCGTAATAGAAACTTAATACCAAGAGATTAGGTAGTATTCCCGATGTCACCAGCTTTCAGTAGTCACTAACTGTGTAAAAAGAAATATTCATGTGGTGGTAAACAAGTATCACATGGAATGTACAGATATATAGTTGAACCAGAATGGTTTCTATGTTCTAAAGGGTAAAGGCTGATGTGGAAACATTGCTTATTATGAATACATAATACAAACTGTTTAATTATATTTGTGCAGATTGTATGTTATGTTTGCATGGCAGTACATTTAAATGTTCATTAGGTATGCCTGCTAATAACTGAAAACTGCTAGAATTTGTAATACGACCTTTCACAGCAACAGAGCTATTTTGATGGGATAATTATTTTTTGAAAGTTAGTGGGATTGAAATTGAATTTTGTTGACTAGGAGCAAACAGCAGCTCCTGGGTATGAGGGATAACCAGTTAGGCAGATGCTAGCTTTGGCGATCCAGGAGCTAGAACAAGTCATATATACTGTAGGGTTTTACTGGGCAAGGCCCACACACAATCTGTAAATGACCACAGAGCAGCACTGTGTGGGCATTTATAGATGTTCATGTCACTGAGGTAGGACAACTACAATAGCTTGAGTCCATATCTGTTAGATAAATCGTTCTGCAGCTGTACAGTAGTATGCTGTACATATCCATATGGTGTATTTTTAATTCTCCTATATATAGCATGTAGAATGGATTGGAATGGGGTGAATGCTTCATCATTCTGTACATTATGCTACAGCTGTAGGGATGTAGCGCTGATATGCATGTACTAATTATGTTCTGTTTTGTACAGTATGCATTACAAATGCTTTCAAAGATCCATGATCAACGTGCCAGAAGAAAGGAAAAACATTTGCAGGGAAGTCAAGTTTCCAAATCAAAAAATGTTGAGACTAATATGTCATGTTCTGTGCAAATCTGTTATATATCTAATCATCAATGTGTGCTGAAGATCAAGTATTTGAAAATGTGCAAGAGAGAAGCATTGTCAAAAACAGAAATGAACAGAACAAATCACATTTAAAGTATGTTTGGCATAGAAAATGTTTATCAACAACATTACTGCAAATAAAGAAATGGGACTTAGTTTTAAAAAGAAAAACAAGTACTGCTTTATTTGAAAGAAACAGGATTAAGAATATCCAATAAAAATGTCATTAACGAGTGTGCTCAAATCTTTTGAGAAGCGTTAAATTACATTCAACTCATCTGCTGAAGCATTTTTTGCAGAAAAAGTAACTGGAAAGAATCATATGAAAGGCTTTACATTTAAAAAGGAAATTTTAGTTTCAAACAAATGAAATAAATTGAGGAAGGTTACAAAAATATTGCAGTTAAAAGTCCAGCCAGTCTGTGTATTTACATTAGAGAACTTTTATGGTGTGTTTGATGGAGAGTGGAGACACACTTCAGATACAGAATTTTTTTTTAGTGATGGGAGTTACATTCAAATATACAATGTGCCTCTTACTTTTGCAGATTGTGGAAGTGGCTATGAAGTGAAAAGTAACGTGATTTATGAAAGTGAAGAAATCCCTAAGTCAAGAACTAGTGAAGAAGATATATTAGGCAAGTGTTCAGTAGACGTAAGAAAAACAACTTTGGTGTGTAAATGTAATTCTTTGTCTAATTTTGACAAGTACTATTGTAAAGTCTTAAAAAGTTTCTTCCAAATGCTATACAAACATGATAATGCACAAGGACAATTCATGATACTGCATACAACGGATGACTGTGTAGTTTATCAAAAAAATTGACTTCTGCATCTCTTCGGGCTTGTCTTGAGAAAGGAAGATATAAGAGTCAGGTTTGCCACATACGTATGCTGGCTGCACATCATAACAGAACATGATATCTTCTTCTTAAACTGTATCAGTGTAAAACACCATATATGTCACGTGTACACTTAAATAAGACATTGACTACTGGAACTGTAGAAAGTTTTCTTTCATTTCATATGATAAGAACCACTCATTAGAAAAATTATGAGTATGTAGAAGAACCACCTCGAGGAAGTGGACGTGATGATCCCATGCTTTCAAAGGATCTCATTTTTCATAGGTATGGAATAGTAATGGAAATCTCTGAGTCTTCTTATGCATGTGACAAACCTGACTTTGTTTGCATATCCTGTTGAGACACATTGTACAGAAAGCAAGTAAAATAAGTGCACATTGAAGAGACAGGGAAAGACTATGTAGCAGATGTTTGGAAGGACCTGTATCTGAATGTGTTTGTAGAACATTGATTCAGTACATTTGAGGCATTATTACTATGCATAGACGGTTTGAGTGCTTTCCAAAGAATAAACATTCCTCAGGAAGGATTTTGAACAACATGGTAGTGCCTGACATTTCTGATGTGCTTCAATATGTGAACATGTTTGAAGTGATTGAATTGCAAACTGTTCATCATTTCCAGGTTATTGTTAGACTGGAAACAAAGACACAACTCCCTAAAAAGTCATTATTGCAAGATGTGAAAGGCAAAGTTGTGTATTTGCCTCTCAGTTTACAAGAAAACGTTAACACTCTGGGAGTGAAGCATGACATTAGTTATTCTATATTTTAGTAAAAGGTGTTACTATAAAGGACAAATAAGTTTGGCAACACCTTATAGATATGGCAAAAGTAAAAGGAGCTTTAGGGTTTCTAGTGAATCACAATGACCTATATAAAGAAAGTCTGAATGTACCAAATGTGTCTATACTCGATGTTGAATCAACAAACAAGAACAGTGAAGGTCAGTTTCAGCATGTAACTGGTGAAGAAGGGAATAGTGTATATGAGCATTACACGATTCATCTTCTGCACTGATGAGGAATGAAGGGTGACAGTCTTTAACTATATCAAATGAAGCAAACAAAAGGTGTGCCAGTCAGTGTCTCGGAAAACATGTTAAACAATTGTTGTCTCCCTATGCATTGTACCACTGGAAAAGGAGGCAGATAGGATGATCTCAACGCTCCATGTCTTCTTCAGAATACCGCTGTACACGTATGTACTATGAAGATTTCAAATTCCGCACCAATATCAAATATCTTTTTCACTTACTGTATGAAAGTGAATTTTCAACACTGTGCTATTCTGTTGCTCATACTCTTCAGACAGGAATTAGCTTTCCAAATGTTTCTGCAAATGAGATGCTTCAACAGCTATAACAAAATAATGCAGTTTCAGATGGGAAGATTACCAGTATCCTTGCCGCCATGGGAGTAAATAAGGAATATTGGTATAGAATACATTCTGAGGTTAGATGCATGCTCTGAAATGTGGGTCTTCCAACTTGGTTTGTGATTTTGAGTTGTGCTGAGTATGCCTGGGATGATCTTGAAGATGGATACGAGAAAGTAATCCAACTAAAGAAGGTATAGTACACATGACACCAGCAGAATTGCGTGAATGGTCCTTGTACCTGTATCTAGATTCTTTTATCACCAACATTTAGCAATATTACATTTTATATGTAATAAAGAAAATGGTCCACTAGGCCTTATGGAATATTATTTATGGAGATAAGAGTACCAGGCATGTGGTGCACAAACTTAAGCATATGCTTTTGTGGATTAAAGACGCTCCTCGCTTTGGTGAAAATAGTGATAGCTGACTGTTGGCTTTTATAAAATAATACGTGACTTGTTCTATCCCCACTCAGCATATCAATGCTGATCTATGGAAACATGTTCGAAGGTTTCAAATACACATGTGTGGAAAGTATCGTCAAAGAAAATATACAATTAAAGAAAAATACTACACTGAAAACAGCTTTGGATTTCCGAGGCCTGCTTCCCCAGTTAGTCGAGCAAATAATCTTTTCACATCGTTTCAACACTTTGTACCTGGTAAGTTGTAGAGGAATACATATCACTTAAAAAGAGATAAGGAATGCCAATTTGTTAATGATTACAATCCTGTCATTGCTTAGCTTGGGAATGCTAATACTGATGTACAGTATATTGCAGATAACACAACAGCTGTTGCTTGCTATGTTACAGCATACTTGACACATTCTGAAAAGATAATTGCAGCTGAGGTGTGGTTTGACTTATCAGCAAAGGTCTTAGTCAGAAACTACCAAGCTTTGGTCTCAAAATGCTCTCACACAGACAGTGTGGAAGCTACAGATTGGTTAACTAGTTTGCCTCTGTATGAAGATAGCATCAATGTACTAGGGTTGAATCTTTGGCACAGGTATTAGTAGAAACGGGTACTGAAGCCTTTGACTGAAATTGAATAGTAAGCTGGAACAGTAGCTCATAGTACAGAGATTGTTTAAACCAAAGTTATAGATATTTATTATCCAAATAAGTCCTCAAAGTTGGAAAATCTATGCTTGTATGAAGTATCAGAACGCTAATCATACTGGAAAGTGGAAGCAAACAAAGACAGAGAGCGGTTTAAAGTACATGGATGTAGTGGTTGTCTTATTACCATATGAAACTGTTGTGTCATAATCCAGAGAAAATTGACTTATTTTATTTGTGCCTTTTGCCTTTGTTCTTGCCATGGAGTGCAGAGAGTGATAGGGTTGGACGTTTTTAAACCTTTGAAAAGTCATTTCTTGCAAAAATAAGAAAATATTATGTATCAAAAGTATGAGTAGTACTTAGAGCTGCTGCAATAATAAATATGCCAAGAAGAACGTTTGGCAGCTGAATTGGCAAAGAGGACTCCTGAAGGGACTCCTGAAGGGACTCCTGAAGGCAGTCAAAAATCCATTGATGGTAGTCAAAATAATGTCACAACTGTGCCACTGGCACGGTAATTGGCACCCATCATGGACGATTTGTTTCCGTAATACTCCCTGGACAACACCTGTCATATTATTGTCTTTACTTTCCGTTTGCAAGGCTTTGGAACTTTCTTATATACTTTTACCAACTACATGTCCCATAATGCACCTTGTGACAGTGCCCAATACCTGGCTATCCCTATGCACCAGTTCTAGCACTACAATGACCAGAAGCCTTAGACAACAGTGCAGCTTTCGCTTTCCCAGGACTAGAGAGGGAGGAGGCCAATTTCATTCAAGTGTACTGCTCTAGGTGCTGCTAATTAGCCAACTTCAGCACAGGGCAGATCAGTATTTAAACAGCTGCCTGCAGGAGCACAGGTCTCTTGCATTGTGCTTTCGACCAGCCCTTTGTTGAGTTGTTCCTTGGAAATTTGCTGTGTCCTGTTGTTTCCAGTCCCTGCTCTTGTTGCAGAGCCCTCTGCTTCCAGCCTTGCAGCCCTATTTCCCAGCCGTTTCTCCCCTGCCTTTTGCCTGCACCTCTGTGCTTCCCATACTGCAGCCCTGCTTCCTGGTTTACAGCCCTCTGTTCCTTGGCTACAGCCCCCTTGCGCTCTTCCTTGTTTGAAGCCCTCTGTTCCCTGACTACAGCTCTCTTCCTTGCTTGCAGCCCTCTGTTACCTGGCTACACCCACTTTGCTTTCTACCATTAATTATCTTGTTCCTTGTTGTGTGCTGCGCCCACTGCCCATGATCCCTGTCCTTAGCTTCCTTGAGTCTTCAGTTTCCTTGTTTTCTCTCTGCTAGATTACTCTTGTTTTTCCAGCCCTGAGTTACTGTTCTTGATTCCCGTGTACAGTTTCCGGTCACTGTTCCCTGCATTTAGATACTAGTTTTCTGCCCTTCTTTTCATCCGGTTCTCTGTTCTGAACCATGCTCTCTTTGACTTCCTTTCCCCTGGATATTTCTGTTCTTGTCTTCACTTGTGCTTTATGTCATTCCTATGTACAGAGTTTGGCTGCTGGATTTCCAGCACGCAATCTCTGCCCCTTCCCTTGTCGCGTGTCAGTGTTGTACTTTGTGTCATTGTTAACAATGTACTAGTTCCTGTTTCTGGAAGCAGTCATTGTTTGGTTCCTGCTGGACCTATACAGGCTTCAGTCTTGTGAGTACTGTTACCTTGTCCATGCCTTAGGGTTCAGACACAGACACCCACTGATGTTGCTCCTTTCCATGAGCATTCAGAGTGGGCCCCTGTAATAGCATTCTGCTCAGAAGACTGGCATTTTCCTGGTTCTGTTGGACACTCTTCCCCCATTCTGTGTACACCCCAAGAGGGAACCAAACGTGTTTGTTCTATTTGTATTCCCTGCCCCTTTTTGTTCACAGCCTCTGTTGCCTATCCTTTCTTGTCTGCAGGACTCCTTGTAATCCAGCTTCTTGTGTGCCTTTCTCCCTTTGGGTTAGTGGGCATGCCTCTACCTTCAGGCCCTTCCTGACAAATGTGGTAGTAGAGCTAATTATTCAAACAGATATTAATCTTGCCATGGAGTTCAATACAACAAACAAAACTTGTACATAAAATATAGAGTTGTTAGTAGGTAAGAGCAAAAGGAAATTTATGATAAAAATAAAGATAGGTTTTTACATGGTCTTAAACATGATAAGCATGAATGTTCCTTTGTCCAATACTAACCTTTACTCATGTATGTTAGTGGACATGCCAGGAAGAGGGAAATATTTTGTTGGCTCTCTGTCAAATATTGTGACTGCTCTAAAAAGCTTAGCAGCATTCAAAATAGGTGGTGTTACTTTACATTGATTGTTGATGCTTCCAGTGGAGCATGATAATAAACTGGAATATCCGAAACTTGTATCAAATGCAGCACAAGAAGTAGGGAGAATGTTGAGTAAATTAAATGTATTGTTTGTTTATGAAGTGTGCATGGTGTCTAATTTGATGCTAGTTTTCATTCACTTACAGATGCAAGAGGTCTTGAGGACATTTGCGATGATTTGCGATGATTTGGGGATTTTGATGGATTTTCCTTGCGTGAGGGCGTTCTTGGGGGCGTAACTGGCACTGCTGCAGGGTCGCTGCGCCACTCTGCGCCACGGCTGGTTTTGGGGGCTAAAATCCATGACTACGCTGTGCGATGAAATGGATTTTATCGCACGCGGCTGGCGCAGTGTATCGCATGGGGACACTGTGCACCAGCCGCGTGCGCCACTTTTGTGCAAAATCCTATGAATTACCCTGATTGTTTTTTACATCATAAACCAGAAGTAGAATATTGCAAAATGGCAGTTTTTATAATGGCATGGATATTGACCTTCTACTGAATATGTTTGTTTTCGAGTCAAACTATATTGCAAATTAATAGATGTGTGACATTACCTCCTACACATGTGCCATTACCTATTTATCATTTTAAAATGTATTTTAAAATGTATACACTGTGTATTGATAGCGTCAAGGTATAGACAGAAACAATTTAAATTGTTGGTTCTAATAACATTAAATAGGCATTGTGTAACCCTTAAGCAATCTAGGTTTGTGTGATACTGTAGAGTCATTGCACACAAAGTAATCTACTTCTGTATGCACCCGTGTTGTAAAATGTCCACTGTGAACGGATGCACCCTCATGAAACATAAGTGAACATGTTTTAAATGTTGTTTTGCTAATCGATATCTGCCAATGTTGGAAGATTAAGATGATAGTATTACTCATCCTACCATCTATTGTAAATGTTTACAGCATCACAAAAACATGCTTATTATGCTCTAGATGTTGCAGTGTTGGTTGTAAATCACAACCACATTCACTGTATCTCATATCATGGTGAGCTTTAATTACCATATCAGCAAAATGTTCACGTTTCTGTTCTGAAAATGGAAGATATTAAAACCTATCGATATGATCTCGAACAATGCACTGTTTATGACTTTGTAGGCACTCATGATTCCACTCATAAGAGATTCCTATAAATGTATCTACATTTACTGTTTCCTTCACTAACACCTCATAAATACTCATTAGAAATTCTTGAGTATCTTTGTGAAATATTGATCCCTTGCACTTTCTACAGCTACTACATTTCAGATTAACATTGCCAAATGTGTGTTGTGTAGTCTTTTATCTACCAACACTTTAACACCGGAATGTTCTACACATAGGTTTCACATGCGATTGGCCCTGTGCGAGCGGGGTACGTGTATAACTGGGGAGTGCAGGAAGTTTCACACGCGATTCCAGCAGGGTACGTGTATTACTGTGGTGCACGGGAAGTTTTACACGTGATTGGCCCTGTGCGAGCGGGGTACGTGTATTACTGGGGTGCGCGGGAAGTTTCACACACGATTGGCCCTGGTGCGAGCAGGATACGTGTATTACTGGGGTGCGTGGGAAGTTTCACACGCGATTGGCCCTGTGCGAGCGGGGCACGTGTATTACTGGGGTGCGCGTGAATTTTCACACACGATTGACCCTTGTGCGAGCGGGGTACGTGTATTACTGGGGTGCGCGGGAAGTTTCACACGCGATTGTCCCTGTGTGAGCGGGGCACGTGTATTACTGGGGTGCGCGGGAAGTCTCACACGTGATTGGCCCTGTGCGAGCGGGGTACGTGTATAGCTGGGGAGCGTGGGAAGTTTCACATGCGACTTCAGCAGGGTACGTGTATTACTGGGGTGCGCGGGAAGTTTCACACGTGATTATTGGTATGTGTATTACTGTTGTGCGGGGGAAGTTTTACACGCGATTGGCCCTGTGCGAGTGGGGTACGTGTATTACTGGGGTGCGCGGGACGTTTCACATGCGATTGGCCCTGTGCGAGCGGGGTACGTGTATAACTGGGGAGCGCGGGAAGTTTCACACACGACTTCAGCAGGGTACGTGTATTACTGGGGTGCGCGGGAAGTTTCACATGCGATTCCAGCAGGGTACGTGTATTACTGTGGTGGGCGGGAAGTTTTACACGCGATTGGCCCTGTGCGAGCGGGGTACGTGTATTACTGGGGTGCGCGGGAAGTTTCACATGCGATTGGCCCTTGTGCGAGCGGGGTACGTGTATTACTGGGGTGCGCGGGAAGTTTCACACGCGATTGGCCCTGTGCGAGCGGGGCACGTGTATTACTGGTGTGTGCGTGAAGTTTCACACACGATTGGCCCTTGTGTGAGCGGGGTACATGTATTACTGGGGTGCACGGGAAGTTTCACACGCGATTGTCCCTGTGCGAGCGGGGCACGTGTATTACTGGGGTGCGTGGGAAGTCTCACCCGCGATTGGCCCTGTGTGAGCGGGGTACGTGTATTACTGGGGTGCGCGGGAAGTTTGACACGCGAATCCAGCAGGGTACGTGTCTTTCAGGGGTGCATGGGAAGTTCCACATGCGATTGTCCTGGGTACGTGTGTTCCAGGGGTGCGCGGGAAGTCCCACACGCGAATTAAGCAGGGTACGTGTATTTCAGGGGTGCGCGGGCAGAACTACACGTGATTTGGCCGTGTGGGACCTCCCAGGTTTTCCCTCTACACCCTCCATGGCCCCTGCAGGCAGCCCACACCACAGGGGACTACCCTGCACCCCTGCTCATGTCCCGCAGGCAGCCCATCCACCATGGGCATGCCCCCCAGCCAAGCCACATGTCACCTTGCACTACTGATCAACAACGCATGTCTCCCAGCACCCCCCCCAGTACTGTGGGGCCCCCACTCATGTCCAACTCATGTCCCCCTGCACCCCCACCCCCCAGCAGTCAGGGGAAGCATCCACCAGGCCCCACTCATGTCCAACTCATGTCCCCCTGCACCCCCACCCCCCAGCATCCAGGCGCACCCTCCACCAGGCCCCCACTCATGTCTCCAGCACCCCTACCCCCCAGCATCCAGGGGCACCCTCCACCAGGCCCCCACTCATGTCTCCCAGCACCCCCACCCCCCAGCAGTGCAGGGCACCCTCCACCATGCCCCCACACATGTCTCCCAGCACCCCACCCCCAGCATCCAGGGGCACCCTATACCAGGCCCACACTCATGTCCAACTCATGTCCCCCTGCACCCCCACCCCCCAGCATCCAGGGGCACCCCCCACCAGGCCCCCACTCATGTCTCCCACCCCCCAGCAGTGCAGGGCACCCTCCACCATGCCCCCACACATGTTTCCCAGCACCCCCACCCCCCAGCATCCAGGGGCACCCTCCACCAGGCCCCCACTCATGTCAAACTCATGTCTCCCAGCACCCCCACCCCCCAGCAGTGCAGGTCACCCTCCACCATGCCCCCACACATGTCTCCCAGCACCCCCACCCCCCAGCACTGTGGGGCACCTGCCAGCAGGCCCCCACTCATGTCCAACTCATGACCCCTGCACCCCCCCCAGCAGTCAGGGGCACCATCCACCAGGCCCCACTCATGTCCAACTCATGTCCCCCTGCACCCCCACCCCCCATCATCCAGGGGCACCCTCCACCAGGCCCCCACTCATGTCTCCAGCACCCCCACCCCCAGCATCCAGGGGCACCCTCCACCAGGCCCCCACTCATGTCTCCCAGCACCCCCACCCCCAGCAGAGCAGGGCACCCTCCACCATGCCCCCACACATGTCCCCCAGCACCCCCACCCCCCAGTATCCAGGGGCACCCTCCGCCAGGCCCCCACACATGTCTCCCATCACCGCCACCCCCAGCAGTGCAGGGCACCCTCCACCATGCTCCCACACATGTCTCCCAGCACCCCCACCCCCCAGCAGTGCAGGGCACCCTCCACCATGCCCCCACACATGTCTCCCAGCACCCCCACCCCCCTGCATCCAGAGGCAACCTCCACCAGGCCCCCACTCATGTCCCCCTACACCCCCACCCCTCAGCAGTCAGGGGCACCCTCCACCATGCCCCCACACATGTCTCCCAGCACCCCACCCCCCAGCACTGTGGGGCACCTGCCAGCAGGCCCCCACTCATGTCCAACTCATGTCCCCCTGCACCCCCACCCCCCATCAGTCAGGGGCACCCTCCACCAGGCCCCCACACATGTCTCCCATCACCGCCAACCCCCAGCAGTGCAGGGCACCCTCCACCATGCTCCCACACATGTCTCCCAGCACCCCCACCCCCCAGCAGTGCAGGGCACCCTCCACCATGCCCCCACTTATGTCTCCAGCACCCCCACCCCCCAGCATCCAGGGGCACCCTCCACCAGGCCCCCACTCATGTCTCCCAGCACCCCCACCCCCCAGCAGTGCAGGGCAGCCTCCACCATGCCCCCACACATGTCTCCCAGCACCCCCACCCCCCAGCATCCAGGGGCACCCTCCACCAGGCCACCACAGATGTCTCCCAGCACCGCCACCCCCCAGCAGTGCAGGGCACCCTCCACCATGCCCCCACACATGTCTCCCAGCACCCCCACCCCCCAGCATCCAGGGGCACCCTCCACCAGGCCCCCACTCATGTCTCCAGCACCCCCACCCCCCAGCATCCAGGGGCACCCTCCACCAGGCCCCCACTCATATCTCCCAGCACCCCCACCCCCCAGCAGTGCAGGGCACCCTCCACCATGCCCCTACTCATGTCTCCCAGCACCCCCACCCTCCAGCATCCAGGGGCACCCTCCACCATGGCCCCACACATGTCTCCCAGCACCCCCACCCCCCAGCAGTGCAGGCCACCCTCCACCATGCCCCCACACATGTCTCCCAGCACCTCCACCCCCCAGCATCCAGGGGCACCCTCCACTAGGCCCCCACTCATGTCCCCCTGCACCCCCACCCCCCAGGGAGTCAGGGGCACCCTCCACCAGGCCCCCACACATGTTTCCCAGCACCGCCACCCCCCAGCAGTGCAGGGGCACCCTCCACCATGCCCCCACACATGTCTCCCAGCATCCCCACCCCCCAGCAGTGCAGGGCACCCTCCACCATGCCCCCACACATGTCTCCCTGCACCCCCACCCCCCAGCATCCAGGGGCACCCTCCACCAGGCCCGACTCATGTGCCCCAGCCAACACGTCATCACAATCTAGATCCCTGGCCCTTATGGGCTGCCTCCACATGCCAAACACCCACACAAGTATTGCATCCACCCACTTGGAAATGGCAATTACATGATACAACCCCAATGGCAAGTATGTGAATGAACACATGTCTCTCACATACACACAATGGGTGTCAGTGACTGTCAAAACACATATCATGATATGCATGAAACTAATGAGATGATACTACACATTGAGTTTGATGAAGAAAATGTATTAAAAGCAACATAAATGGAATAAAAAATAAACAAACGACAATGGGAATTAAAAACCAAAAGCAGCATGTCTGTAAAATGAATTAAAACCACAAATCATAATCCAAAGGAAAGGTGTTCAAAGTCACAGTTAAAAAAAATAAATCCAAGGGAAAATCCAAACCGAAAACCATTGCTCCATGGGTAAATTCAAAATAAAAAAATAAAATTCCAAACTCAACTATATACAGATAAACAATCCAGGGTCCATGATCCCAACAGAAGAAATTAAAACTACCTAATAATACTACCTAATAAAAAAACTATATACAAAAATGCGGTCCATTGTCCAAAAGGTCCAAAAAAAAAAAAAAAGCAAAAGAAACCTAACAACAACTACATAACTATTTACAAGGGCAGCGGGCTAGTCCGACGGCTCACTGGTTGTTGTCATGGGCCAGGGCATGATCGAACTCCTGTTCAATTGCTTGGAGGCGGGCATGTTCCCTGGCCCTGAGGTCTCACAGGGATAATGCAGTGTCCAGCTCCAACTCCCTGCGAATACCCTTGAGGCACTCTGCCCGCCTCAGCACCCTCCGCATGGAGTTCTCCGCCCTGAACATTGTGAGCCGTTCCTCCTCTGCCCGCTGCCGCTCCGCACCTATCTGCTGGCCCAACCGCTCCCACACGGAAGACACTCCCATTCCAGGGTTCTCCTGCCCTCCGGCCGATGCCTGCACCCCTGATATTGATGGCCCGAGCCATGATGCCTCCCACGTCGAGCCTGCCGCTGCCTCCGATGCAACTGCCTGTGCCAGCACAACAGCATCCAGGCTGATGGAATCCACCGACGCTGTTGTGCACGTGCCCTGCCCGATGATGCTGTCACATCCTCTATCTGCTGGGGTCCAGTTGCTGGTGTGTCCACCCCTGCTGGACCTCCGACTCCCGACTGTGGCAGGGATGGGATCCCCACCGAGTTGGCTGCGTTGGTCGGGGCAGGTCCACAGGGGGCCCTGGTGGCATCTGGGGCGGAAGACGGCATGGAGAACGACTGGCGCATAGCCTCCACAGAGGAGGAGAGGGTCGCCAGAGTGCCCGACACATGTATGAAACCCCCGACCATGGCCACTCCTAACTGGGCCACTTTGGCACGGTGCTCTTTGTGATGACGTGCGTGCTCCCCCCAGGAAGCACGCACCTCATCACGAACGACACCCATGCGCAACGCGACACCAATCAGGACCTTCTCCATACGGCCAGGGGTCCCCTCGTCTGCAGGTGGAGGGGAGTCCGATGACATGGACATCCCCCCTACCTGCCGACGGGCCTGGGATGGGGCATCCCTGCTGGTGCATGGTGGTGCAGTCACAGTGTCAGGGACAGTGACATTCACAGGCACTTTCACGGCAACCTGTGCTGCCTCCTGCCCCTGGCCCTGGACTGCACCAGTTGCACCAGCAGGGATGCCCCCACCAGGCCCCATGTGAGGCTCAGTAGCGGTCTCCTCCTCCTCTGTGGAAACCACCAACCTGGATGGCTCCACCCCGTCTTCCGCCGTTTCAAGCCCCTGTGGGGGCTCACCCACCCCTTCCGCTGCAGCCGTGGGGGCGTCCCCGCCGCTTTGCTCCACAGCGCCGTCTCCGCCCTCTTCTTCACTTTGCGCTGTGTAGAGGGAGACATAGAACACAAGCATCAGGTTACTGTACAATGGTCCCCTAGTCAGGAAGCAATAGCAGATGAGTGGCACTGTCAAAGATCCCTTCCATCATGTCCCTCCACAACACATGGGTCGTTGCAGGCAAAACACATGCAGTAACATGCATGGCGCATGCTATGGACATTAGCAAACATGTCCAAGGGACTCTTGAAACATACAATGTTGTTTATGAACTCACATGCATCATGGGTCATGCCTATCAAATGCACACACTTCACCGTACTTTCATTCATCTGGACTCGTACACTCCAGACACAGTGGATGCAAGGATAACTAGGCTGCATCAGTGATTCTGAACATTGTCACAGACATGTGTCATGCATCCATGGCATTCACAAGTCACAGACACGCAGGTCAGACACACAGACATGGACACCATACATGCACATGGCATCAGCACCCATCCCTCACCCCCACCCATGTCCAGGAACAGAGACTGGCATGCTCTCATGTGTCCATTTCGCATAGGGCTGCCCATGTTACATTTAAACACATACATGAACAGTGTGCTTCACATTACTGTTCTCAAATGCATGACCATCATGTCCCTGCACACACACACGCGTACATGGCGTATGTCACACATACAGGCAAGTATCAGACAACCAGCACACTGCAACAGGCCCTGTCTCACACAGCAATGCTTGGCCACTTACCGCTCAACTCCAGACGGGTCTGCCTCTCAAGGACCTGGACGTGGAGCGCTGGGGATATGCGTTCCAGGACCCTCATCTGATCTTCCGACAAGTGGCCCTGGCGCCCCTTAGCATCCGCTGCCTTCAAGAGGCGCCGGGCCTTGTTGAGGGTCCTGGACCTGAAGTCTTCCCAGCGCTTCTTGACATGATGGAATAGTCGGACTGCCACGCCCTCCGCGTTGATGGCAGTCACGATGTCCGTCCAGATCCGACTCTGTCCTTCCTTGTCGGCGCGTGATGATCCGAAGAGGGCATCATAATGCCCCAGGACAAGCTCCACCAGGACACCAACTTCCTTCTGACTGAAGATGGTGTCCCTCTGCCCCTCTGGCTGGGGGTCGCCAGTGGTCTCGGATGGTGTTTGCCCCGACATGGCGACCCCCGAGGCAGGCGTGGGTGGGCAACTGGGTCCTGGGGCTGGGCTCTGGAGCGATGGTATCCCAGTCGGGAGTCTTCGGTTCCAGCAGGGGTGGACACAGCAACTGGACCCCTGCAGATGGCTGATGTGCAGGCACCAAATGGCAGGGCACGGTGGCAGCAGGCAGGCAGGCAGGCAGGCAGCAGCAGATGGCTCGTGGGAGGCTGCTCGGGGCTCTGGGGGGCAGTATCCGGCCTTTTGGGCAGGAGCCTGGTCTTCCGTGTGCTGAAGCCTGGCCAGCTTGATACGGAGTGATTTGGCACGTGAAAATTCTGCACGTCAGCGTGTAATTCGGGGAAAGGCCCTTATCGCGTAAGCACGTCAGCACACATACGCGATTCCATTGGACCAAAGGCCCTTAGCGCGTAAGCGCATCTGTGATGTATCGCCCACGGGCTTTGCCCTGGCAGGGCTTGAAGATCCCACGTGGATTTCCATTGCTCAGTACGTGCCTTTCGTGGGGTGCGGTGCATGTGTTATGCAGGCATTGGGGTTCATCCGCCATTACTTCACAGCGGGTGGGTGTTGGCTACGCGTTCTTCTACACGCAAGGCAGACGGTAAGTGGTACCCTGCTCCCCCAGGCCTGATCGCGTGTTAAAACAACCCGCGAGCCCCTGAAATACACGTACCACGCTCCCCCATGCCCGATCGCGTGTTAAACAACCCGCGAGCCCCTGAAATACACGTACCATGCTCCCCCATGCCCGATCGCGTGTTAAACAACCCGCGAGCCCCTGAAATACACATACCACCCTCCCCCATGCCCGATCATGTGTTAAACAACCCGCAAGCCCCTGAAATACACGTACCACGCTCCCCCATGCCCGATCGCGTGTTAAACTTCTTGCGCACCCATGAAATACACGCACACACTATTATTCACACAGCGGGTGTCCGTGTTTGTCGCGTACCCCTTTGCACGTCATTTAGGGGTGCGTGGGAAGTTTCACACGCAAATTCAGCAGGGTACGTGTCTTTCAAGGGTGCGCGGGAAGTTCCACACGCGATTGTCCTGGGTACGTGTATTACAGGGGTGCGCAGGAAATACCACACGCAAATTCAGCAGGGTATGTGTCTTTCAGGGGTGCGCGGGAAGTTCCACACGCGATTGTCCTGGGTACTTGTATTACAGGGGTGCGTGGGAAGTACCACACGCAAATTCAGCAGGGTACGTGTATTTCAGGGGTGCGCAGGAAGTTCCACACGCGATTGTCCTGGTTACATGTATTACAGGGGTGCGCGGGATGTACCACACACAAATTCAGCAGAGTACATGTATTTCAGGGGTGCGTGGGAAGTTTCACACGCGATTCCATCAGGGCACGTGTATTTCAGGGGTGCGCGTGAAGTTTCACATGTGAATTCAGCAGGGTACGTGTCTTTCATGGGTGCGCAGGAATTTTCACACGCGAATTCAGCAGGGTACGTGTATTTCAGGGGTGCGCAGGGAGTACTACATGTGATTTGGCTGTGTGGGTCCTCCCAGGTGTTCCCTCTACACCCTCCACGGCCCCTGCAGGCAGCCCACACATCAGGGGACTACCCTGCACCCCTGCTCATGTCCCGCAGGCAGCCCATCCACCATGGGCATGCCCCCCAGCCAAACCACATGTCACCCTGCACTACTGATCAACAATGCATGTCTCCCAGCACCCCCACACCCCACCACTGTGGGACACCTGCCAGCAGGCCCCCACTCATGTCCCCCCGCACCACCCCCACCCTCCAGCATCTAGGGGCACCCTCCACCATGCCCCTACTCATGTCTCCCAGCACCCCCACCCCCCAGCAGTGCAGGGCACCTGCCTGCAGGCCCCCACTCATGTCTCCCAGCACCCCCACCCCCCAGCGCTGTGGGGCAGCCTCCACCAGGCCCCCATACATGTCCCCCCAACACCTCATGACGATCCATAATCATGGCCCGCATGCCCACTCAATACACTGCCTACGCCACCCCAGTGCGAACACACCACCAGGTATGACATCCACCCGACAAAGAAATCACCAGCACATGAAGCATCCCAAATGCCTAGTCTGCACATCAACACATATTCGTCAAACCCACACAATGACAGCATGTGAATGATAGAACACACATTATGACATGCATGAAACCAAAGAGAGAATACCACACATTGAAGTACAAAATTATAATATATTAAACAGAAAAGCAAGGCAATGAAATGGAACAGAGGAAAATGGAAATAATAAATGAAATCAAGCATGTCCAATAAATGAAAAGGATGCATGAAATCCAAATGAAAGGCAATCCAAAAGCAAGTTTCCAAAGTTGCAGTGTGAGAAAATAAATCCAATGTTCCAAAGTAAGAAAAAACCATTGATAAATGTGAAAAAAAAAATATTAAAATTCCATATCCATTGTCAAACTATGTACAAGGTGAACATTCAGGGTCCATGTGCCCAATCCTTTGAATGAAACCTATAAAATAAAATACTACCTAATGAAGAACTATATACAAGAAGTTGGGGCATTGTCAAAGTGCCCCAAAACAAAACAAAACCAAAAGGAAACTTAACACTAAAGAACTATTTACAAGGGCAGCAGGCTAGTCCAACAGCTCACTACTGGATGTTCCTGGCCAGGGCATCATCGAACTCCTGCTCAATGTCCCGGTTGTGGTCCTCCTCCATGGCCCCGAGGGTCCGCAAGGCCGACGACATGTTCTCCACTAACTCCCTGCGATTTGCTTCGAGGCACTCGGCCTGCCTCAGGGCCCTCTGCATGGAGTTCTCCGCCCTGACCATCGTGAGCCATGCCTCTTCCGCCTGCTGCTGCTCCGCATCTATGGCGTGGCCCAACCGCTGCCACACCGAAGACACTTCCCGTCCTGGGTCCTCCTGCCCTCCGGCTGATGCCTGCCCCTTCGATGTCGAAGGCCCCGAGCCATCATGGCTCCCACCTCGTTGCTGCTGCTGCTGTGTCTGTGCCCGTGCCCTGGCTCCTGCTGCCTGCACATCCTCCACTGGCCGGGGTGCAGTCATTGATGTGGCCACCCCTGCTGGACGCCCGACTCCCGACTGTTGCAGGGATGTGTCCTCCACCAGCCTGGCCGCACCGTCAGAGGCAGCTCCACAGGGCACCCAGGTGACAAATGGGTGGAAAGATGGCACGGAGGACGACTGGCGCATAGGGTGTTCAGTTGAGGAGGGGGTCGGAACAAGCTCCAGCAAACGGAGGAATCCGGCCTGGGTGACCTGTCCCAGTAGGCCGACGCGGTCAACGAGCCATTCGAGATGACGTGCAGTCTCCTCATGAAAAGACTGCAGGTCACCTCGCATGGCACGTTGACACAACGCCACACCAGTCAGGACAGGCTCAACCCGTACCTGGATAGCCACATCTGCAGGCAGAGGAAGGCCAGTTGATGTAAGCTCATCCCCTGCCTGAAAACGGGTCTGGACGTAGGCATCCCTGCTGGTGCAAGATGATGCATTGACAGGATCAGGGACAGGATTGCACAAGGGCACCTCCGCGGCGGCCTGTGCTGCCTCCTGTCCCTGGTCCTGCACTGCACTACTAGCACCAGTGGAATCCCCACCTCCAGAACCCGTCTCTGTTGCTTGCACGGCCTCCTCCTCCACCAAACACCCCACCAACCTGGATGACTCCGTGCCATCTTCCCCCGTTGGGCCCTGTGGGGTCCCAGCTGCCCCTTCTACTGCCGAGGAGTCAAACTCCGACCTCTGCCTCTTGGACCTCCCCCCGGCAGCTGCGGCCTGGGACGCGGCACCGGACTCCTCACTCCCCAACGAGATAACAACCTGGGAGGGGAGCTGGGCCTTGCGTCTCCGGCTGGCGGTGCAATCCCTGCCGCTGTGCTCCACAGCAGCTTCTCCGCCCTCTTCAACAGTTGACGCTGCAGACAGGGAGAAATAAAACACAGGCATCAGGGCACTGTACAATGGACACATACACACATGACAGTTGTACATGAGTGGCATTTGGAAACCTCAGACATGGCATCACATTCGCCGACACACATGTCATTTCAACTCGCACACATGAGCCATACAAAGCCATATTGCAACAGGCAGCACCATCCATAAACATACAACAGCATGAGCAGGCAAAGGTGAGCCAGACATCACATGCAACACAGGGAGTGCACTACACATGCACACACACCACCACACTTGCATGCATGTGTACGCCTCTGCCAACTGTTGCAGTGTTTAGATTGGCATCCATGTCACATCTGCCAATCAGGCTTCCACATCCCGCTGTCACATGCATCCATGTTGCATCACTGTTTCCCCCTTGTGAAATACACACACATGCACATGTACACAGTGCTGATACATGCAGCTGAAACCAACATCCAGGTGTGACATCACGAACATGCGTACTTACATACACATTCATTCAAACATGTGTGCCCACACATCTGCATTTGGCATGCAAGCCTACACACACAAGCACCATCCATGTCTCACACATGAGAGCCCTCGCATGTGTTAGCCTCAAGGCCCTGTACACCCCCCCTCCATACTTGGCCCCATAAATACACATGTGCCACCTGCACACTACTGGCACACCACCACACGCACAGCTTACAATCATGATGCATGTACACTTACCGCTCGACTCCAGGCGGGTCTGCCTCTCAAGGACCTGGACGTGGAGCGCTGGGGATATGTGTTCCAGGACCCTCATCTGATCGTCCGACAAGTGGCCCCGGTGCCCCTTAGCATCCGCTGCCTTTAAGAGGCGCCGGGCCTTGTTAAGGGTCCTGGACCTGAAGTCCTCCCAGCGCTTCTTGACATGATGGAATAGTCGGACTGCCACCCCCTCCGTGTTGATGGCAGTCACGATGTCCGTCCAGATCTGAGTCCGTCCTTCCTTGTCGGCGCGTGATGATCCGAAGAGGGCATCATAATGCCCCAGGACAAGCTCCACCAGGACACCAACTTCCTTCTGACTGAAGATGGTGCCCCTCTGCCCCTCTGGCTGGGGGTCGCCAGTGGTCTCGGATGGTGTTTGCCCCGACATGGCGACCCCCGAGGCAGGCGTGGGTGGGCAACTGGGTCCTGGGGCTGGTCTGTGGAGCGATGGAATCCCAGTCGGGAGTCTTTGGTTCCAGCAGGGGTGGTCACAGCAACAGCACCCCTGGCTGATGTGCAGGCAGCAAATGGCAGTGCACGTGGGCAGTAGGGAAACAGGCAGCATCAGATGGCAGGTGGGAGCATGCTTGGGCTCTGGGGGGCAGTAATTCAGCCTTCTGGGCAGGAGCGTGGTCTTCCGTGTGCTTACGCGTGGCCAGCTTGATACGGAGTGATTTGGCATGTGAAAATCAAGCACGTCTGCGTGTAATTCGAGGAAAGGGCCATAGCGCATAAGCGCGTCAGCACACGTACGTGAATTCATTGGCCCAAAGGCCCCCAGCGTGCAGGTTCGTCTATGACGTTACGCGCACGTGCGTTTTCCATGGCGCGTAGAAAAAATAAGCACGTCAGAGTGTCATAGCGTGCAATTGGTGGAAAGGGCCTCAGCGCGTAGGCGCATCTGTGACGTGCGTGCACGGGCGTTTCCCTATGACTGCACGTCAGAGTGTCAGCTCGTGTAATTGGAGGAAAGGGCCCTAGCGCGTACACGCAGAAGTGACGCTGGACGTGTGGGCATGTTTAAAAGGTATGTGTAGAACGCCATTTCCTTGTAGGTGCTTTTCGTGGAGAGCGAGTGGGTGAAATCTGTACTTCTTGTCGATTCACACGCGATTTACATTACGGCGTTCCAAGTTCGTACTCCCTGTTACCTCTGACAGCTTTTTCTCTTTTTGTCTTTTTCCTGGGCCTGTTTCCTCAAACAGCGTTCACTTCTCCTGCTGTCCTGTCTCCTCAGACAGCGCACAATTCTTCTTTTGGCGGGGGTGTTGCCAATGCGCACACACGCGTATTTTTCACGCAATTTTTCCTGGCAGACGGTGAGTCGCGCACGTATTTGACATCTGTGCTTGCCCCGTGTGTTGCCTACCCCTTCAGAGGTCAGTCTAGGCTGCGTGTGACATTCATACGTTCATTTTTGTGTTTCTGGGTGCCACAGCGTAGTGCAGGTTTATTTTTCCATGCACGTGGTCTAGGAGGGGTTGCGTGCACATTATCTCCCTTTTTCGGGTTGCCTGTGCGTTGCGTGACCCGTCATCTTCCCCCAGGGGTCACATACAGCCTTGCTAGAGCACTAGGGTACGAATTCCATCTAGTACCCTACCCCTTTGACCCTCAATTGCCCAGGACAATAGATTACTGCAACTCCCATATGCACAGCAACATCAGTGCCATGGTTGGGAGGCGAGCACGCGGTAAGGGTGGCAAAGGTGGCTGAGTCACAAGAGGTGGCCGTGGTGGATACGGTGGGGTATGTGGCCAGGACTTGCAGGGTACCCCTAGCCCCCCATGTGTGGGTGACCAGTCAGGGACACCCATGCCCCCCCCGGTTGAGGGTAACATGGCTGACACCATCCCTGCTCAGCCCTTGTTGGACCAGCCCATTGTGGCACCAGACCTGGCACAGGGTGACTCCATGGCTGACTTCCAAGTCAGCAGGTCTAGGCCATGTGTGGCGGTGCACGTTGGTGTCACCAGGCCAGGTGGATCAGGGGCAGCTATGTCATCTGCTGCCCCGAGTAGGCAGGGTGGGGAGGCTGCAGGGGCAGCTGCGGCTCCATCCACCCCAGCTCTGAGTCTCCCAGCCAGGACAGTGTCGGTCCCAGTCCATCCTGCTGACGTTCCACCTGACTACATCACACTTCAGCTAATGCCTGCACCAATTCCCATGGTGAGTGTTCATTCCCACACTCCTAGTCGACAGTCCACCGGGGCTCCTGCCCCTAGTGTCCAGAGTGGCATAGGACACTCAGGATCCCCACCACCTTCCAAGCGGAAGAGGAAGAGTGCTCGTCCAGTACAGGCTGATGCCCCAGACACGGCTACACAGTCCGG
Organism: Ambystoma mexicanum; assembly: GCF_040938575.1. Classification (NCBI taxonomy): domain Eukaryota; kingdom Metazoa; phylum Chordata; class Amphibia; order Caudata; family Ambystomatidae; genus Ambystoma; species Ambystoma mexicanum. The sequence continues at coordinate 593,187,983 of NC_090937.1, read as the reverse complement.
CCCACCAAGGAAGCCTAGCTTCAATCAGGCCAAACTTGATGCACTGGTTGAGTATGTGTCCGCACATGACAGCGAAATGGTGATTACTGCAGGATGCAAGACCACACCTGCACAACGTCAGGCACACTGGCAGACCATTGCAGACCTCATAAGTGCCCTTGGATTCGTGAGGCGCACAGCTAATGATTGCTACAAGCGCTGGAATTACCTGAAGCGCAGGGCAAAGAAAAGGCTGGCCTCAAGTCATGCCGCAATTCTAGTGACTGGAGGTGGGTCTCCAGCAGAGGACATAGAACTCACTCCACATGAGTATGTTGCTGGGACCTACAGATCCAAGGCGTGGGAGACCTGCCAGATTACGAGGCATTGTCCGGTGAGTACACATGCATGTGTGTGTCATCCATGTGCATGGTGTGTGTGTGAGGGCCTCTGATTGAGTGTCAGGTGAGGGTGTGTGTGCCTGAGTGGTTTGGGTCACCCATGTGCTTCATCCAATACATTCTGTGCACCAGGATTTGGGTATTGCAGTATCCCTTCTGGCAACAGTAGACATTCAGCCCAACCTCACGCCACCTTGAAGTGTCATCTTGCCACAACATAGTTGCGTATTATTCTGTGTTCATTCAGGCTGATTGTCTGCATTCCACCACTTTCACTAGGCATTTCTCAGTCCTATTGTCACATGTGTGACATGGCTATGGTACATGCCATCTGTGTGATGGCATGTGTCATGTAAGTGTATTGGGCATGCCAATCACAGGCCAATGTGTGATGGCACTGCTAGCCAGCATGCAGCAAATGTGTTGGTCTTCCATCTTGGTGTCATCAATGTGTGCCATTTGCCTCCCCTTCATACGCAGTGACGGTGCATGCATGGGAGGGTTATAGTCATGTGGGACATGTGTCAATGAAGTATTGTTTCTGTTGCTTCTCAGCCCTAATTGTGTGCCATGGTGCTAATGCCTGTTCCCATTTCTTTTCTTTCATGTCTTTGCAGGGGATGACGCACTTGATACTGCTGGGGTTGTGGAGATGGTGCAGACCCAGGAGGGGTCTCAGGCCCGACCGGGCACCAGTGAGGGACGTGGTGTGGTGGTGGGTGAGAACCCACACTTGCTGCAGACCATCATCTCAAGGGGTGTCTCTGGGTGCACCACCCTCGAGCTCTATTCAGGTGTCGATTCGGATGATGAGACCTATGTGCCGTCGCAGGTAAGTGTTTCTGGGAGGGATTCTGTACTGTCCAACCCACCTGCACCAGGGGTAGAACCCTCAATGGGGATGTCAGTGTTGGTAGGTCCGCCTTTTGTGGTTACGGATGCAGGGTCACACTCCGCAACATCTGATCCTGTTCCCGGGCCAGAAGATCAGAGGGGAATGCAGTCCTGCAGCCTCAGGCAGTACCGGCACAGCAAGGCGCAGTTCGCCTTGCCCCAGACAGGTGTTGTGTCCGCCGACGCGGTGGCCGTACGCCACCTGGCAATACCGCATGGGAGCAATCCATATACGGTATGGCAAACCAACAGGCAGCATCATCTGAGATGATGGCTCAGGCCATGGATAGGGTGAACACTTCCATTGTCCCCCAAGAAAGGCTGATTGAACAACTACAGCAGGCAACAGACTCCATTTGCCAGTCACACAGGGAGGACATGTTGGCGTCCAACAGGGACAGGCAGGCGGCACTGGAGACTCTGCGGGAAGCCATTTCTATTGAGTCCCAGGGCCACAGAGAAGCCTGTAACTCTTGTTGAGCTTGAGGCTTCAACTAACACAAGGACAGAACAGCAGCTGGAGCGGCTCACACGTACGCTCTCAGCTGAGTTGCAGGCAACTAGGGAGGAGATCCGGGCATCCCGTGAGTTGTTGCATGGGGACCTCCGCACGATTATCCTCCAGAACCAGACATTCCACACCCGCATGCTTGCTGCCATGGAGGACCAGACTAGGGCTTTGCGTGGGCTGCCTCCGATAGTGCCACCACCTCCTGATGCAGCTGAAGAGGGTGAGGAGAGCGACAGCAGCAAATCTCTCACAATCGAGTAGCCGTGCAGGCCATGAGCCCATGGAGGTGTTTTTTTTCTGCAAGATCCACACAGGTGGGTTTTGGTGTGCCCCCTGTCCTCAGACCTCCTGGGTGGCCTCCCCCACCCGCCCTGGCCCATTCATGGCCATTTTTGATTTTTGTATTTTGATTTTTGAATTTTGAATTTTGAATTTTGATTTTTGATTTTTGATTTTTGATTTTTGATTTTTGATTTTTTGGACAGTGTGTTGCCTTGTGTGGCTCCTGTGGGCATACGCTGTATTGTGGCTGGGCACATGCAGGCTTGTCCTAAATTTGGGTCATATGCTTGGGTTTGTGTGACACACACCCCTCCTGCTTCCCATTTCCATGGGCTTGCAAAGGGTGTGCCCAAGTGACATTGACTTACACGGTGACGTTGGACTCCCATTTCATGTGTGGGCAGTCTGTAGTCAATACTGTGTATACATTCCTAGTGCATATTGTTGTTGTATTGTACACTGCATGGTGTATTGATATGTGCCTCTGCATCCATCTCATCCTCCTAATTTGCAGGTCCATTTGTCATGTCTTCACAAGGCGGTCTACTTTGGAAATGGAGTCCATGTTGTAAGCAGTGCACCTACACTTTTGCGTGGCGCTAACACTGTACAGTTGGAAGTGTTCGAAGTGCTGGCATTATCAGGTAGTGAGGCTACCAATTTTTTAAGTCCGTACTGTCATGTTTATGGTAGGTTGGAGGTTGTGTAGGTGATTTGTATTATTGGTAAGTATTTGGTAATGTGTGTTGTTGGTCCTTCATTACTGTGAGCATTTCATGGGTGGCCAGTTTCCATTAGGGACACTGTAGTTTGTGACACTTGGGTCATGTTGTGGGGATTCATTTGTTTGCTCTCACATAGCATGACATGCCATGGTGTGTTGTGTGGCCCGTGCCGGGGAGGGGTTGGATGACATGGCACTGTTCTCATGTTGTATTTTGCAAGTGGGTATTCATTTTTGCTGCATGGAAGTATGTCTTTTGATGACACTGCATTGGTGGTGTTTGTGTAGGTAGGGATGCACACATTGTGACACTTCCAGATGAAAAATCTCAGGCTGCTATGGTTCTGACAGTTGACTGTCCCTTAATTCATCATAATTGTCAGATTGAGTCATCATTGATTGTCAGATGGTATGTGCCAGGGCTGTGTGCACTCCACAGGGATGTGATTTCTATGTGAAGTAATTAGCCACCAGCTGCGTACCGGCTGCCTCACCCCGTGCCCTTCCCCTCCCATGTGCAGCGGGCGTGCATGTGGTTGGGGATGTGGGGGCACCACCATGTCCACAGCCAGGCCCCGGCGTGTTGCAACATTGTTCAGGACACATGCTGCCACTATGATCCTGCACACTACTGGGGAGCATATAACAGCTGCCCACCAGAACGGTCAAGGGAGCGAAAGCGTAACTTGAGCACTCCGAATGTGCGCTCCACTATGCCCCGTGTTGCAATATGGGCTGTGTTGTATCTTACCTCGGGAGGCGTGATGGGGTTCCGATTTGGCGTCATCATGTGGGTGCTCAGAGGGTAGGCACTGTCCCCTGGGGAGGTGGTGATGGGGATCATTAGTGGGGTATTGACATTACTCTGTATCTGTCATGCATGTGTGTGCTGTGGCATTTATACTCACCAATCAGCAATGCATCGCCATGCCGCCCAGCTTCCATGTTCCGGTTTAGGGTTGACATCCTGTAAATGAAGCTGTCGTGGGTGGACTCTGGATAGTTGGCATATACTGAGGTGATGATTCCCTTGGCATCACATACTACCTGGACGTTGATGGAATGCCAGTGCTTGCGGTTTCTATAGATGTGCTCAGATGCCTTGGGGGGACGTAGAGCCACATGGGTGCAATCAATGGCACCTAGCACTTTGGGGAATTGTGCCACCCTGTAGAAATCCTGGCTGACAGCCTGCCTTTCTGCAGGTGTCCTGGGCAGGTATATGTGCCTGCGGACTGATGGGCGTGCAGTGATGATGGCCAACACCTGGTGTAGGCACCGTGACTGCGTGGCCTGTGACACCCCCCCACTATGGCACTTTTCCGCTGAAATGAGGTGAGTACATTGAGGACCTTCTCCAGGGGGCTGAGTGCTTGGGAACACAGGGTGGGTGATATGAGGTCATCCTCCCACTCACTGACCAGGTCGAGTATTATGTGTGGTGGAAACATGTACCTCCCATATACCTGGTCATCAGGCATACCAAATAGGCTGGTTCTGGGTGTGAAGATTCTGGCCCTGACTATCCTTCTCCTCCTCCTGCGGTATCCCACGGCCACTGCTGCTAGGAACGGTATATTCATCCTGGCGTCTGAGCTTGTTTGTTGTTTGCGCACTCTTTTATGATGCGCGGGACGTGCCACTGCTTCATGCTGGAGTACGTGTTTCCGGTTTGGACCTTTTTTTTTGGCACGTTGTAGGCGACCGTGTAAATCTTCCCGCCCACCCCAGGAATACACGTAACATGCTCTCCGAGGCCCAGTCGCGAGTAAATATTCCCGCCCACCCCTGGAATACACGTACCCCACTCTCACAGGCCCAGTCACGTGTGGAACTTCACGCACACACCGAAATACACGTACCCTGTAAATTTGCGTGTGAAACTTCCCGCGCACCCCGAAATACACGTACCCAGGGCAATCCCGTGTGGAACTTCCCGCGAACCCCATAATACACATACCCTGCTGATATCGCATGTGGAAGTTCACGCGGACCCATAATACACGTACCCTGATGAAATTGCGTGTAAGACTACCCGCTCACCCCTGAAATACACGTACCCAGGCAAATCGCACTGCTGGGGGGTGGGAGGTGGGAGACAGGAGTGGGGGCCTGGTGGAGGGTGCCCTGCACTGCTGGGGGGTGGGGGTGCAGGGGGACAGGAGTGGGGGCCTGGTGGAGGGTGCCCCTGACTGCTGGTGGGTGGGGGTGCAGGGGGACAGGAGTGGGGGCCTGGTGGAGGGTTCCCTGCACTGCTGGGGGGTGGGGGTGCTGGGAGACATGTGTGGGGGCATGGTGGAGGGTGCCCTGCACTGCTGAGGGGTGGCGGTGCTGGGAGACATGTGTGGGGGCCTGGTGGAGAGTGCCCCTGGATGCTGGGGGATGGGGGTGCTGGGAGACATGAGTGGGGGCCTGGTGGAGGGTGCCCTACAGTGCTGGTGGGTGGGTGTGCAGGGGGACAGGAGTGGGGGCCTGGTGGAGGGTGCCCTACAGTGCTGGGGGGTGTGGGTGCTGGGAGATAGGAGTGGGGGCCTGGTGGAGGGTGCCCTACAGTGCTGGGGGGTGGGGGTGCAGGGAGACAGGAGTGGGGGCGTGGTGGAGGGTGCCCCTGGATGCAGGGGGTGGGGGTGCAGGGGGACATGAGTGGGGGCCTGGTGGAGGGTGCCCTACAGTGCTGGGGGGTGTGGGTGCTGGGAGACAGGAGTGGGGGCCTGGTGGAGGGTGCCCTACAGTGCTGGGGGGTGGGGGTGCAGGGGGACATGAGTTGGACATAAGTGGGGGCCTGGTGGAGGGTCCCCCTGACTGCTGGTGGGTGGGGGTGCAGGGGGACAGGAGTGGGGGCCTGGTGGAGGGTACCCTGCACTGCTGAGGGGTGGGGGTGCTGGGAGACAGGAGTGGGGGCATGGTGGAGGGTGCCCTACAGTGCTGGTGGGTAGGGGTGCAGGGGGACAGGAGTGGGGGCCTGGTGGAGGGGGCCCCTGGATGCAGGGGGGTGGGGGTGCAGGGGGACAGGAGTGGGGGCCTGGTGGAGGGTGCCCTACAGTGCTGGGGGATGGGGGTGCTGGAGAAATGAGTGGGGGCCTGGTGGAGGATGCCCCTGGATGCTGGGGGGTGGGGGTGCAGGGGGACATGAGTTGGACATGAGTGGGGCCTGGTGGATGGTGCCCCTGACTGCTGGAGGGTGGGGGTGCAGAGGGACATGAGGTGGACATGAGTGGGTGCCTGCTGGCAGGTGCCCCACAGTGCTGGGGGGTGGGGGTGCTGGGAGACATGTGTGGGGGCATGGTGGAGGGTGCCCTGCACTGCTGGGGGGTGGGGGTGCTGGGAGACATGAGTTTGAACTGAGTGGGGGCCTGGTGGAGGGTGCCCCTGGATGCTGGGGGATGGGGCTGCTGGGAGACATGAGTGGGGGCCTGGTGGAGGGTGCCCTACAGTTTTGGTGGGTGGGGGTGTAGGGGGACAGGAGTGGGGCCTGGTGGAGGGTGCCCTACAGTGCTGGGGGGTGTGGGTGCTGGGAGACAGGAGTGGGGGCCTGGTGGAGGGTGCCCTACAGTGCTGGGGTTTGGGGGTGCAGGGAGACAGGAGTGGGGGCCTGGTGGAGGGTTCCCCTGGATGCAGGGGGGTGGGGGTGCAGGGGGTCATGAGTGGGGGCCTGATCGAGCGTGCTTTAGAGTGCTGGGGGGTGTGGGTGCTGGGAGACAGGAATGGGGGCCTGGTGGAGGGTGCCCTACAGTGCTGGGGGGTGGGGGTGCAGGGAGACAGGAGTGGGGGCCTGGTGGAGGGTGCCCCTGATTGCTGGGGGGTGGGGGTGCTGGGAACAGGAGAGGGGGCCTAGTGGAGGGTTCCCTACAGTGCTGGGGGGTGTGGGTGCTGGGAGACAGGAGTGGGGGCCTGGTGGAGGGTGCCCCTGGATGCAGGGTGGTGGGGGTGCAGGGGGACATGAGTGGGTCCTGGTGGAGGGTGCCTCTGGATGCAGGGGGGTGGGGGTACAGGGAGACAGGAGTGGGGGCCTGGTGGAGGGTGCCCTACAGTGCTGGTGGGTAGGGGTGCAGGGGGACAGGAGTGGGGGCCTGGTGGAGGGTGCCTCTGGATGCAGGGGGGTGGGGGTGCAGGGGACAGGAGTGGGGGCCTGGTGGAGGGTGCCCTACAGTGCTGGGGGATGGGGGTGCTGGAGACATGAGTGGGGGCCTGGTGGAGGGTGCCCCTGGATGCTGGGGGGTGGGGGTGCAGGGGGACATGAGTTGGACATGATTGGGGCCTGGTGGATGGTGCCCCTGACTGCTGGAGGGTGGGGGTGCAGAGGGACATGAGTTGGACATGAGTGGGTGCCTGCTGGCAGGTGCCCCACAGTGCTGGGGGGTGGGGGTGCTGGGGGAGACATGTGTGGGGGCATGGTGGAGGGTGCCCTGCACTGCTGGGGGGTGGGGGTGCTGGGAGACATGAGTTTGACATGAGTAGGGGCCTGGTGGAGGGTGCCCCTGGATGCAGGGGGTGGGGGTGCCTGGGGACATGAGTTGGACATGAGTGGGGCCTGGTGGAGGGTGCCTCTGACTGCTGGTGGGTGGGGGTGCAGGGGAACAGGAGTGGGGGCCTGGTGGAGGGTGCCCTGCACTGCTGGGGGGTGGGGGTGCTGGGAACAGGAGTGGGGGCCTGGTGGAGGGTGCCCTACAGTGCTGGGGGGTGTGGGTGCTGGGAGACAGGAGTGGGGGCCTGGTGGAGGGTGCCCCTGGATGCAGGGGGGTGGGGGTGCAGGGGGACATGAGTGGGGGCCTGGTGGAGGGTGCCCCTGGATGCAGGGGGTTGGGAATACAGGGAGACATGAGTGGGGGCCTGGTGGAGGGTGCCCTACAGTGCTGGGTGGTGGGGGTGCAGGGGGACATGAGTTGGACATGAGTGGGGGCCTGGTGGAGGGTGCCCCTGGATGCAGAGGGGTGGGAGTGCAGGGAGACAGGAGTGGGGGCCTGGTGGAGGGTGCCCCTGGATGCTAGGGGGTGGGGGTGCAGGGGGACATGAGTGGGGGCATGGTGGAGGGTGCCCCTGGATGCTGGGGGGTGGGGGTGCTGGGAGACTTGCGTTGGTGGGCAGTAGTGCAAGGTGACATGTGGGTTGGCTGGGGGGCATGGCCATGGTGGATGGGCTGCCTGCGGGACATGTGCAGGGGTGCAGGGTAGTCCCCTGTGGTGTGGTCCACCTGCAGGGGCCGTGGAGGGTGTAGAGGGAACAGCTGGGAGGACCCACACGGCCAATTCATGTGTGGGACTCCCCGGCACCCCCGAAATACACGTAGGCTGCTGGATTTGCGTGTGGAATTTCCCGCGCACCCGGAGTACACGTACCCTGCTGAAATTGCGTGTGGAACTTCACACGCACACCGAAATACACGTACCCTGCAAATTCGCGTGTGAAACTTCCCGTGCACCCCGAAATACACGTACCCTGCTGATATCACGTGTGGAAGTTCACGCAGACCCATAATACACGTACCCTGATGAAATCGCGTGTAAGACTACCCGCGCACCCCTGAAATACACATACCCAGGCAAATCGCACAGCTGGGGGGCAGGGTGGGTGGGAGACATGAGTGGGGGCCTGGTGGAGGGTGCCCCACAGTGCTGGGGTGGGGGTGCAGGGAGACAGGAGTCGGGGCCTGGTGGAGGGTGCCCTACAGTGCTGGGGGTGGGGGTGCAGGGGGACATGAGTTGGACATGAGTGGGGGCCTGGTGGAGGGTGCCCCTGACTGCTGGTGGGTGGGGGTGCAGGGGGACAGGAGTGGGGGCCTGGTGGAGGGTTCCCTGCACTACTGGGGGTTGGGGGTGCTGGGAGACATGTGTGGGGGCATGGTGGAGGGTGCCCTGCACTGCTGAGGGGTGGCGGTGCTGGGAGACATGTGTGGGGGCCTGGTGGAGGGTGCCCCTGGATGCTGGGGGGTGGAGGTGCTGGGAGACATGAGTGGGGGCCTGGTGGAGGGTGCCCTACAGTGCTGGGTGGTGGGGGTGCAGGGGGACATAAATTGGACATGAGTGGGGCCTGGTGGAGGGTGCCCCTGACTGCTGGTGGGTGGGGTGCAGGAGGACATGAGTGGGGGCCTGGTGGAGGCTGCCCCTGGATGCTGGGGGATGTGGGTGCTGGGAGACATGTGTGGGTGCCTGGTGGAGGGTGCCCTGCACTGCTAGGGGGTGGGGGTGCTGGGGGACATGAGTGGGGGCCTGGTGGAGGGTGCCCCTGGATGCTGGGGGTGTGGGTGCTGGGAGACAGGAGTTGGGCCTGGTGGAGGGTGCCCTACAGTGCCAGGGGGTGTGGGTGCAGGAAGACAGGAATGGGGGCCTGGTGGAGGGTGCCCCTGGATACAGGGGGGTGGGGGTGCAGGGGGACATGAGTTGGACATGAGTGGGGGCCTGGTGGAGGGTGCCCCTGACTGCTGGTGGGTGGTGGTGCAGGGGGACAGGAGTGTTGGCCTGGTGGAGGGTGCCCTGCACTGGTGGGGGGTGGGGGTGCTGGGAGACAGGAGTGGGGGCATGGTGGAGGGTGCCCTACAGTGCTGGGGGGTGGGGGTGCAGGGAGACAGGAGTGGGGGCCTGGTGGAGGGTGCCCTGCACTGCTGGGGGGTGGCGGTGCTGGGAGACATGTGTGGGGGCCTGGTGGAGGGTGCCCCTGGATGCAGGGGGTGGGGGTGCAGGAAGACAGGAGTGGGGGCCTCGTGGAGGGTGGCCTACAGTGCTGGGGGGTGGGGTGCAGGGGGACATGAGTTGGACATGAGTGGGGGCCTGGTGGAGGGTGCCCCTGGATGCAGTGGGGTGGGGGTGCAGGGAGACAGGAGTGGGGGCCTGATGGAGGGTGCCCCTGGATGCTGGGGGGTGGGGGTGCAGTGGGACATGAGTGGGGGCCTGGTGGAGGGTGCCCCTGGATGCTGGGGGGTGGAGGTGCTGGGAGACTTGCGTTGGTGGGCAGTAGTGCAAGGTGACATGTGGGTTGGCTGGGGGGCATGGCCATGGTGGATGGGCTCCCTGCGGGACATGTGCAGGGGTGCAGGGTAGTCCCCTGTGGTGTGGTCCGCCTCAGGGGCCGTGGAGGGTGTAGAGGGAACAGCTGGGAGGACCCACATGGCCAATTCACGTGTGGGACTCCCCGGCACCCCCGAAATACACGTAGGCTGCTGGATTAGCGTGTGGAATTTCCTGCGCACCCGGAGTACACGTACCCTGCTGAAATTGCATGTGGAACTTCACGCGCACACCGAAATACACGTACCCTGCATATTCGCGTGTGAAACTTCCCACGCACCCCGAAATACACGTACCCAGGGCAATCGCGTGTGGAACTTCCCGCGAACCCCGTAATACACGTACCCTGCTGATATTGCGTTTGGAAGTTTACGCAGACCCATAATACACATACCCTGATGAAATCGCGTGTAAGACTACCCGCGCACCTCTGAAATACACGTACCCAGGCAAATCACACTGCTGGGGGGTGGGTGGGGTTGGGAGACAGGAGTGGGGGCCTGATGGAGGGTGCCCTACAGTGCTGGGGTGTGGGGGTGCAGGGGGACATGAGTTGGACATGAGTGGGGGCCTGTTGGAGGGTGCCCCTGACTGCTGGTGGGTAGGGGTGCAGGGGGACAGGAGTGGGGGCCTGGTGGAGGGTGCCCTGCACTGCTGGGGGATGGGGGTGCTGGGAGACATGCGTTGGTGGGCAGTAGTGCAAGGTGACATGTGGGTTGGCTGGAGGGCATAGCCATGGTGGATGGGCTGCCTGCGGGACATGTGCAGGGGTGCCTGGTAGTCCCCTGTGGTGTGGGCCGCCTGCAGGGGCTGTTGAGGGTGTAGAGGGAACAGCTGGGAGGACACACACGGCCAATTCACGTGTGGGACTCCCCGGCACCCCCGAAATACACATAGGCTGCTGGATTCGCGTGTGGAATTTCCCGCGCACACCGAAATACACGTACCCTGCAAATTTGTGTGTGAAACTTCCCACGCACCCCAGAATACACGTGCCCAGGCCAATCGCGTGTGGAACTTCCCGCGAACCCCGTAATACACGCACACAATATTTTTCACACCGCGGGTGTCTGTGTTTGTCGGTACCCTTTTGCACCTCATTTGTCCTAGAGGGCCACAGTATGGATCATTCATCATAGCTGTATATGGGTGCTTTTTGTTAGCGCACATTTTGGTGCACTTTTATTCCAGGCACAGGGACGCTACCGCCTGCTTTCTTATGGCGTACTTGTTTGGCCCTGTGCGCGTCTTTGACCGTGCGCTGGTTTGCCCCATTCGATTCCATGAATACGAGTTGTAGGCGAGCGTGTGGGCATTCCGCGCACTTGCCTCCTGTACTTCCCCCGTGACGCCCATATTTTCACACGTTGTTCCCCATTCCGAGTGTTACGCCCCGTGTTCCGCCTACTTTTGTAATGTGCGCCGCGCTATGTGTGATTTCACAGCGGCCGTGGCGCACGCCGTTGGATGACCTGTGCGCCGGCGTGCGCCGCGCACTTTTTCAGCGCACATCCAATATATTTCTCGCGCACGGACTTCCATGAATCGATGTGCGCTGGTTTCCCTGCGATTTTCACAGTTGCACTGCGATTTTCGCACTTTTCCTGCGAATCACACGTTTTGGCACCTCTGCGCTGGAATTTTCGGCGCACTTTAATTCCATGATTCGGCCTGAATGTATATTTTTACAGGAAACTTATTTCCTATATGTACTGAGTTGTATAAGTGCTTCTATCTACATTATTTTGAGTGTTAGCGAATGTAGTTTACGATAACTATTTACATATGAAACAAAAAACAGTAGTAAAAAGAGATACAATGAAAAGTAAAGTATTAAGTAAGAAGGCAGGATTTAAAAAAGAGTTGCAAATTTAAAGTATAGATTGTACAATATTGTCATTATATTTGTATGTGTGTAGGTGGCCAAAATAAGGACACACAAAGATTTTACAAGACGTGTTCTGATGAAAATCAACAAAAAATATGTTGTGCACTAAATATCTATGTGTTTATTGATGGGGTCAATTTTTTCTGCCTATTATCCTATAAAGATGAAGATGGCAGGTAAGCAATAATTAAGATATTTGGGGGGTAATTCATAGAATCCAGCACACAAGTGGCGCACGCGGCTGGCGCACAGTGTGCGCGTGCGAATCCCTGCGCCAGCCGCGTGCGCTAAAATCCAATTCCGCGCACAGCGTATTCATGGATTCCAGCCACCAAAACCAGCCGTGGCGCACAGTGGCGCAGCGACCCTGCAGCAGCGCCAGTTACGCCCCCAAGAACGCCTCTCGCGCAGGGAAAAGCCATCAATATACCCAATCCAGCGCAAAGGGCTGCGCTAACCCTGTACCAGCACAGCAAGTGGGCTACGTGTATCACTGGGGTGCGCGGGAACTACCTCACGCGATTCCATCAGGGTACGTGTATTTCGGGGTGCGCGTGAAGTTCCACACGTGATATCAGCAGGGTACGTGTATTTCACGATGCAGGGGAAGTTACACACGCGATTACAGCAGGGTACGTGTATTCCAGGGGTGCGCGGGAAGTTCCACACGTGATTCCATCAGGGTACGTGTATTTCAGGGGTGCGCGGGAATTTCCACACGCGATTGGGCCCATGCGAGCTGGGTACGCGTATCTCAGGGGTGCGCGGGAAGTTCCACACGCGATTCCATCAGGGTACGTGAATTATGGGGTGCGGGGGAAGCCTCACACGCGAAATCAGCAGGCTACGTGTATTCCAGGGGTGCGCGGGAAGTTCCACACATGATTCCATCAGGGTACGTGTATTTCAGGGGTGCGCGGGAATTTCCACACGCGATTGGGCCCATGCGAGCTGGGTACGCATATCTCAGGGGTGCGCAGGAAGTTCCACACGCGATTCCATCAGGGTACGTGTATTACGGGGTGCGGGGGAAGTCTCACACACGAAATCAGCAGGGTACGTGTATACCAGGGGTGCGCGGGAAGTTCCACACGCGATATCAGCAGGGTACGTGTATTTCAGGGGTGCGCAGGAATTTCCACACGCGATTGGGCCCGTGCGAGCAGGGTATGCGTATTTCCGGGGTGCGCGGGGAGAACCACACGTGAATTGCACGTGTGGGTCCTCCCAGGTGTTCCCTCTACACCCTCCATGGCCCCTGCAGGTGGCTCACACCACAGGGGCCTACCCTGCACATGTCCTGCAGGCACCCCATCCACCATGGCCATGCCCCCCACCCAACCCACATGTCAACTTGCACTACTGCCCACCAACGCATGTCCCCCTGCATCCCCAGCCACCAGGGGCACCCTCCACAGGCACCCACCCATGTCTCCCAGCACCCCCACCCCCCAGCAGTGCAGGGGCACCCACCACCAGGCCCCCACCCATGTCTCCCAGCACCCCCACCCCCCAGCACTGTGGGGCACCTGCCAGCAGGCCCCCACCCATGTCTCCCAGCACCCCCACCCCCCAGCACTGTGGGGCACCTGCCAGCAGGCCCCCACCCATGTCTCCCAGCACCCCCACCCCCCAGCACTGTGGAGCACCTGCCAGCAGGCCCCCACCCATGTCCAACTCATGTTCCCCACCCCCACACCCCCCAGCACTGTGGGGCACCTGCCACCAGGCCCCCACCCATGTCTCCCACCCCCTCCACCCCCCCAGTCACCAGGGGCAGCCTCCACCAGGCCCCCACTCATGTCCCCCTGCACCCAGGTCCTCACAATCCCCAATCATGTGCGTTATGGTCAGCCTCCACAGCCAAAAGGCCCTACCAAGTAACCCATTCACCCACATGGAAATGGAAATTACATGTTACACCCCCAATGTTCATAAAGCAAATGAACCCATGTCCGTCACACACAATGGTTGCAAATGAATGGGAAAACACCCAACATGACATGCATGAAACCAATGAGATGATACCACACAGTGAAGTATGAAAACAAAATTGTATTAAAAAAAATTGAATGCAAATGAAATGAAACAAACTACAATGGCAATGAAAAAAAGAAAAGCTGCATGTCCGTCCAAAAAAATCAAAACTACAAATCCAAATCCAAAAAAAGTTGTTCAAAGTCACATTAAAAATAAAATCAATCCAATGAATAACTATGTACAAAACATCCAAGGGTCCATGAGCCCAACTGAACAAAGGAAACCTACAAAAAATCCTAACTAAAATGCAACTATATACAAAAAGTGGAGCTGTGTCCGTCGACTCCAAATCATAAGAAGAAACAAATGAAACCTAAAACTAAAGAACTATATACAAAGGCGGCGGGCAAGTCCAGCGGCTCACTCCGTGGTGTTCCGGGCCAGGGCATCATCAAACTCCTCGTCTATGTCCCGGAGGCGGTCCTGTTCCATGGCCCAGAGGGTCCGCAGGGACGACGCCATCTGCTCCTCCAACCCCCTGCGGATTGCCTTGAGGCACTCGGCCCGCCTTAGGGCCCTCCGCATGGAGTTCTCTGCCCTGACCATTGTGAGCCGCGCCTCTTCCGCCCGCCGCCGCTCCGCACCTATATGCTGGCCCAACCGCTGCCACACGGAAGACACTTCCCGTCTTGGGTCCTCCTGCCCTCCGGCCGATGCCTGCCCCTCCGATGTTGATGGCCCCGAGCCATGATGCCTCCCACGTTGACTCCGCTGCTGCCTCCGACGCCACTGCCTCTGCCAGCACGACGGCATCCAGGCTGATGGAATCCACCGATTCCGTTGTGCACGTGCCCTGCCTGATGATGCCGGCACATCCTCCATCTGCTGGGGTACAGTTGCTGTGGTGTCCACCCCTGCTGGACCTCTGACTCCCGACTGTGGCAGGGATGGGATCCCCACCGAGCTGGCTGCATTAGTCAGGGCAGGTCCACAGGGGGCCCTGTTGGCATCTGGGCCGGAAGACGGCAAGGAGAACGACTGGCGTATAGTCTCCACAGAGGAGGAGAGGTCCGCCAGATTGGCCGACACATGCAGGAAACCCCCGAACATGGACGATCCCAATTGGGCCACGTCGGCACGGTGCTCTTCGTGATGACGTGCGTGCTCCTCCTGGGAAGCACGCACGGCATCACGAATCACAGCAGTGCGCATCGCGACCCCAATCAGGACCTTCTCCATACGGCCAGGGGTCCCCTCGTCCGCAGGTGGAGGGGAGTCAGATGACATGGACATCCCCTCTACCTGCGGACGGGCCTGGGACGGGGCATCCCTGCTGGTGCATGGTGGTGCACCCACAGGGTCAGGGACAGCGACATGCACAGGCCCCTCCACGGTGACCTGTGCTGCCACCTGCCCCTGCCCCTGGACTGCACCACTTGCACCAGCAGGGATGCCCCCACCAGGCCCCATGTGCGCCTCAGTGGCGGCCTCCTCCTCCTCTGTGGAAACCACCAACCTGGATGGCTCCTCACCGTCTTCCGCCGTAGCAGGCCCCTGTGGGGGCTCACCCACCCCTTCCGCTGCAGCCATGGGGGCAACCCCGCCGCCTTGCTCCACAGCGCTATCTCCGCCCTCTTCTTCACTAGCCGCTGCGTAGAGGGAGACATAGAACACAAGCATCAGGGTACTGTACAATGGTCCCCTAGACAGAAAGCAATAGCAGATGAGTGCCACTGTCAAAGTACACTTCCATCATGTCCCTCCACAACACGTGTCAGTCCAGGCAAAACACACACAGTGAGAGTCATGGTGCATGCCATGGACATTTCCATACATGTCCAATGGACTCTCGAAACATACAATGTAATGGAACTCACATGCATCATGGGTCATGCCTATCACATGCACACACTTCACCTCAGTCACATCCATCTGGCCCTGTACACCCCAATCACAGTGGATACAAGGATGACTAGGCTGCATCAGTGAATCTGTACATTGTCACGGACATGTGTCATGCATCCATGGCATCCACAAGTCACAGACACGCAGGTCAGGCACACAGACATGGACACCATATATGTACCTGGCATCAGCACCCATCCCTCACCCCCACCCATGTCCAGGAACAGAGACTGCCATGCTCTCATGTGTACAATCTGCATAGGGCTCCCCATGTCGCATTTAAACACATGCAACAACCGTGCGGTTCACACATTACTGGTCACACATGCATTACCATGATGTCCCTGCACACATACATGAGTACATTGCCTATGTCACACATACAGGCAAGTATCAGACAACCAGCACACTGCAACTTGCCATGTCTCACACAGCAATGCTTGGCCACTTACCGCTCAACTCCAGACGGGTCTCCCTCTCAAGGACCTGGGCGTGGAGCGCTGGGGGTACGCGTTCCAGGACCCCCATCTGGATGGAACTCATGCGGCCCCGGCCCCCCTCCACGAGGCGCCGGGCCTTCATGAGGGTCCTGGACCTCATGTCTTCCCAGCGCTTCTTGACCTTCTGGATGGTGCGGGTTGCCACCCCCTCCGCGTTGATGGCAACCACACAGTCAGCCCAGATCCTCTCCCGTCCTTCATTGTTGGCGCGGGACGATCCAAAGAGGGCATCATACTGCCCCAGGACTTGCTCCACCAGGACACCAACTTCGGTGGCAGTGAAGCTGGTGCCCCTCTGCCCCTCTGGCCGGGGGTTGCCACTGGTGCCAGATGTGGATGTGCCCGACATGGCAACCCCAGGGGCAGGAGTGGGTGGGCAACTGGGTCCTGGGGCTGGGCTGTGGAGCGATGTTATCTGAGTCGGGAGTCTTCTGTTCCAGCAGGGGTGGACCCAGCAACTGGACCCCTGCAGATGGCTGATGTGCAGGCACCAAATGGCAAGGCACGGTGGCAGCAGGCAGGCAGGCAGGCAGCAGCAGATGGCACGTGGGAGGCTGCTCGGGGCACTGGGGGGCAGTAATTCGGCCTTCTGGGCAGGAGCGTGGTCTTCCATGTGTTTTCGCGTGGCCAGCTTGATACGGAGTGATTTGGCACGTGAAAATCCTGCACGTCAGCGTGAAAATCGAGGAAAAACCCTTAGCGCGTAAGCGCGTCAGCACGCGTACGCAATTTCATTGGACCAAAGGCCCTTACAGCGTAAGCGTGTCTGTGACGTTTTGCGCACGGGCGTTGCCCTGGCAGGGCTTGGTGATCCCGCGTGCCTTTACACTGCTCTGTACGTGCTTTTCGTGCGGTGCGTGTGTTTTACATCCGTTGCTGTTCACACGCTATTACTTCACAGCGGGTGTTGGCTATGCGTTCTTCTACACGCAAGACAGACGGTGAGTGGTACCCCCTGAAATACACGTAACCCGCTCCCCCAGGCCCGATCGCGTGAAAAACTTCACGCAAAACTTCACGCGAACCCCTGAAATACACGTAACCCGCTCCCCCAGGCCCGATCGCGTGAGAAACTTCACGCGAACCCCTGAAGTACACGTAGCCCGCTCCCCCAGGCACAATCGCGTGAAAAAGTTCACGCGAACCCCTGAAGTACGCGTAGCCCGCTCCCCCAGGCCCGATCACGTGAATAAGTTCACGCGAACCCCTGAAATACGCGTAGCCCGCTCCCCGAGGCCCGATCGCGTGAATAAGTTCACGCGAACCCCTGAAATACGCGTAGCCCGCTCCCCCAGGCCCGATCGCGTGAAAAAGTTCACGCGAACCCCTGATGTACGCGTAGCCCGCTCCCCCAGGCCCGATCGCGTGAAAAAGTTCACGCGAACCCCTGAAATACACGTAGCCCGCTCCCCCAGGCCCGATCGCGTGAATAAGTTCACGCGAACCCCTGAAATACACGTAGCCCGCTCCCCCAGGCCCGATGGCGTGAAAAACACGCGAACCCCTGAAATACACGATCGCATGAAAAAGTTCACGCGAACCCCTGAAGTACACGTAGCCCGCTCCCCCAGGCCCGATCGCGTGAAAAAGTTCACATGAACCCCTGAAATACACGTAGCCCGCTCCCCCAGGCCCGATCGCGTGAAAAAGTTCACACGAACCCCTGAAATACACGTAGCCCGCTCGCACAGGCCCAATTGCTGTATGTTGCCACTTTTGTAATGCGCAGGGACGCTACCGCCTGCATTCGTGTGGCGGACGTGTTTCGGCTTGTGCATGTCTTTGGCTGTGCGTGGCTTTGCCCTATTCGATACCATGAATACGTGTGGTTCGAGTGCGTGTGGGCGTTCCGTCTGCTTTCCTGCAGTACATCCCCAGTTACGCCCTTATTTTCGCGCGTTGTTCCCCATTCCGCGCGTTACGCCCCGTGTCCCACCCACTTTCTGGTGTATGCGCCGAGGTTGTGCGCTTTCACTGTGCGCGTCGCGCACGCTTTTCGGGATGTTGCAGTGACTTGTGCGCCATGCACGGGTTTGGCGCACAATCCGGGGTGTACATGCGCAGGGACTTCCATGAATCGCACGCGTGCGCGTGCGCCTGTTTTTTTCCGCTTGCGCCTGCTTGCGCGTAGATTTTCGGCGCACGTTTGTTCCATGAATCGGCCCCTTGCTGTTTTATCAATGTTTGGGAAATTGTATTTCTCCAACATATTTGTTTTAGTAATTAGTGTAAGTAGTATTATTGAATGGAGCAAAGGAAATGTATATAATATAGGATAAGAAAACCTTTACAATTAAGGGAAAACACATAAGTTGCAGGGATGTTAAGTTGAGTAGCAGATGGTAAAAAATACTTTTGACATTCAGGGAAACAACTTTAGTTGCAGGGACGCTAAGGTGAAAATGTAATGCAACAAAACCCCTGAAATTCAGCAGATCATTTAGCCAAAGCCACCTTAACTCGCTGGTCCCATGTTGCGCAGCATATCACCACAATGATGACATCACTGATGAAATCACTGGCAACATCACTGGTGACATCATTAATTACATCATATATGATACCACTGATTGCATCACTGGTGGCATTGGACATAACATGCTCATTAGGAATGTTAACATATTTATAGGACCCCCTCTTGCTAGATATGTGTTTTCAGTATAATTATTAACACCAAGGAGATTGTATGAAGAAGAAAATGTCTACACATGCATAGTATTACTACTTTTGAAGCTTTTATTTTGTAGTATTTGGTAAAGGACGAAAATCAAAGTATACAAACATAATATGTTATAACAATCTTAACGTCTATTAAATAGCAAGCAAACAAAAGAGTCCATTCTATAGAATTGTGGGAAATGCATATTTGTAAGGTAATACAATATGTATATACAATAGTACATAATTATTTATATTAAATAGAAATTGTTACATACATCTTACATTTACAGATTTACATGTTTGCTTGACCTTATAAAAATAGTATGTTTGCATTTTGATTTGTACATGAGAAGATACGTGTTATAAAAAAAATAACGTTATTGTATTTGGATATAATATAATAATTCTAAGGATGGGTATTCTTAAAAAGAAATTATATTTATAAAACAATTTAAGATAACAAATTCAACATTTACATGTAAGCATGCAATTACATTTGTATTACATACATTTTTTATAATCCAAAACTAAAAAAGGAACATCTTTAAATACTACACTAAATTTAATATATACAATTTAGTATGCTTTCAAAGAAATGACAGCTAAATAAAATGTACCTAATCATTACAGTACAAAATAATCTACATTGAAAATATGTATATATGTGTAGCTTAAACAAAATAGTCCTAGAATTTCAAATGTGCATTTATATAATCAAAACATTTATTAGCTGTCATACATAACGTTATATGCAATGTCATCAGTGATGTAATCCGTGATGTCATATATGGTGTAATTAGCGTTGTCACCAGTGATGTCATCAGTAATGTTATCTCTGATGTCATTATTAGGCTCATATGCTTGCGCAACATGTGACAGCAAGTTAATGCGGCTTTGCCTGAATTGTCTGTCGCATTAAATGTTCACCTTAACATCTATGCAACTCATGGTTTTTTTCCCTGAATATATATAGAAGTAAATATAAAATGATTAGGTTGACTTGTGACTTTCTAGCAAACGTTTATTAGTGGAATAAATAACATATAGTTATAACAAATTGTAACTTGGCAGCCCTTAAAACAAAAGAAATTGCTTGATCGACCTTCTACAGATACAACAATGGTCCATGCAGCAGACATTGCTAAATATATCTTTACTGTAAAACCTCACCTTCATCATTTGAACATATATGCAGTTGATATGTCTGCCATAAAAAGCAAGAGAAAGCTGAAGGTGAAAGTCCAAAGTCCAATTGGAGCACTTCCAATAATAGATACGGTCATGTTCACTGCACTGTGTAAATTGTTGAACTCCAATGTACTGTACATTATGTCTTTTACCTATCTCTTGCCGTATTTTAAACTATTACATTTTCCATTTATTTATTGGTGTTGGGAGTGTTTGAGAATATCTGGGGTAGGAAAAGTCTGTTGAGTTCTTCAAATTACAGCCCTCACCATTACAGTAATGGGGTTACAGTAATGCCAATTGTGTTCTTCCCATTTGTGAGAGCCTATAACAGTAATATGCTCTATATTTCTCTACTTTATTGCCAACAGCTCTGTTGACCCTATAAGTGGAAGAAAACATCTCAAAGACAGCATTTCCACTGGATGACAACATGGGGCATGAGAGCAGCAATGAGCCACATCAACCTGCCTACAGCCTGGGTGACAGGTTGAAGGTGCAAGAAGTTCACAAGAAACGAGTGACAACACCATCACCTGTGGGAGGGACAGGGATGAAAACCTGCATATGATTGTTATAGCATGTCTAATGAGGGGAAAGTGAAATTTAACTGGATACAGGACTCCCCCCCAAATCTTCCTTCTCCCCCAATGACAATCAAATCCCTAGTGATCTGCTAACATTTGAGAAGTGCATCCTCAATGATATTAAGAAGCTCACAAGTAGGAAACTGACACTACACCACAATATCGCCAAGGAATAAAGGGATGCTTTGAAACAACTGTCCGACAATCAGGATTTGATTATTAAGCCAGCTGACAAAGGGAGAGGAATTGTCATCATGTTGATCGATCAATAAAAGAACATGGTCATGCTACTATTGGACGACAGAGAGAGCTACAGCCCTCAAAGGAAATACCTGAATAAGGGGATGCAACTTGAGATTTCGGAAATGGTCTCCTTTGCCCTTGAACAGAGTTGGATATCCAATAAAGAGGCATCCTAAAAGCAGCACAAAGTAGGACATCCTGCCTGTATGCATTACCTAACATAAATAAGGATGCTCAAAACCCAACTGGTAGACCAATTGTCTACGGGTGTGGTTCAGTATTGCAGTCACTGTGCAAATTGATAGATTTCTTTTAAAAACCTATGATCCAGGCCACCAGGGGGCGCGGGCAGGATGGACGCCTGAACGTCGAGCTCCGCACCCAGCCCCGGGTGAATCACGATTTATCGGCGAAACGAGGGTCCCATATACTACGCGACCCCCCCCAAAAGACGTGGAAGCCTGTGGCCCCCACCTGGGTCCAACTTTGGTTCCGATCCGACGCTCCTGTGCGGAGTTACACGGACCAAGGCGATATCGGCTGCCCCTCCCCCACGACCTGGCGCGGAGTGGCGCAGGAGACAGCACGAGCCGCGCCGCCCACGAATAGGCCCGAGAGGGTGAGCCCGCGGCGCTTCCTCCCCTGGGCATCCTCCGACTTGAAGAAAACCGTCCACCCACACAGGGAACGCACGCCCGGCGCCTCTGGTGCCCGAGGCCCGGCCTGACCCGGAGAAAGGCGGCGTCCGTCGTAAACTGGCCGACACGAACCCCTCATGAACTGGAGAGAGAACTTGCTGAAATATCAGTTTGTTCCCAAAGAAAGGACCATGGCCGCCGGTAGCCCCACCGTCCCACCCCCGGATCTGGGGGCTATCCAGAACAACATCCAAACGATTCTGGAGGAGATACGAGGTATGAGGACAGACATGGGGGCCAAACTGGCCGACCTCACCACCAAGGTCGCCACCCTAGAAGACCGCGTGGAGGGCGTCGAGAATAACCAACTTTCGGCGACACTCCTCGAAACCCAAATGGACATGAGACTCCGAGACATGGAAAGGCGCGAGGAAGAGCTTCGGTTCAAGGTTGACGACATGGAAAATAGGGAGAGGAGGAACAACCTTCGAATCTTTGGCCTGATGGAATCTGAGGGCGAATCCGTACAAGGACTTGAAGGCAAAGTGCACGATATCGTGAGGATCGCCCTGGGAACGGAAGACGTGGGGGCGACCAACTTCGACAGGGTGCACCGAGCGGGGGGGGGAGGCAGAGGCCCACGCTCGGTTCTGGTTCGGCTGCACTACTACAGGGACAAGATCAGAATCCTGGAAAAGGCGAGACATCTTGGCACCATACAGTACGGTGATTCAAAGGTATCCATCTTCCAAGACCTCTCGGCCCTAACCCTGTCAATGAGGAGGAAATGCGGCACACTCACAAGATGGTTGCAGGGAAAAGGAGTCCGATATCGGTGGGGTCACCCCTTCTATTTGGAGTTTGAGTGGCTAGGTGAGAAACACCACCTGGTGTCGGAGGAGGACATACGAAGAGCCACGGACGATCTGGTGAACGACCAGGCGGGCCATTCGGGCGCCCAGGAGGGAGGACCACGGGACCCCCCTAGGGGTCCCGACGGCCCAGGAAATCACAGTGGGAAATCTAAGGTCAAGGGGGCCCGAAAGTTTCGGAAAACCAGACACCCGTCGATGAACCCGGAAAATCACACTGACTCATGAAAATGACGTTCGATTGGAAGGAGAGAAAATCATGAGGTGAGAGACGATTCAGGGTACGGACGCAGGAGGCCCCGGGCCCACGAACTGCCTTGAACGGACACCGCGGCGGTGTCGCGTTTGGCCCACCGGACCTTGGGTCGGCAGACCATTATGTTAAAAAGTTAACTGTTTATTTGTGTTGCCCCGCGTTTGGGTTTCTGGTTGTGGGTTGAGGGCCCGGGCGGGGTCTCTGGTTTTTGTCTCGGTTAAGTGCACCGAAGGCCTGCAGGGGCCGACCTGAATCGGACTTGCGATCTGGGACTCTCCAGACACACGAAAACCCCGGGGCTGGGGTTGGAGTCCTTGGTGGTTCGTTGACCGGCCCCAACACATGTTGGGGAGAGTGGACGGACGCCTCAAGGTACAAGGGTGGGGAGGGGGGAGGGAAGACACGGGGAGGGGGGTCAGTTGCAAGGGGGGAGGGGATGGGGGGGATAACGGGGTAGTTTGGGGGACTCAGGGGGAAATTCAGTTCAGACCGCAAGAATACGCTTGGCAAGGGGCACTAAAATTCAATCACCACGAGGGGTTCAGAATACGCACACGGTATGATGACAACGATTGAAGGGAAGGTGGGCACGTTAAATGTCAAGGGTCTAAACTCTCAAAATAAAAGATCCCTCACGGGCAACATGTTCCGAAAACAACACCTGACGGTCCTATTTCTACAGGAAACACATTATAAGCGCGGGAGGGAATCCAGAATCAAGGGGAAAGACATCGGTAGCAACTATTGGGCTTCACACCCGACCTCGAAGAAGGAGGGGGTGGGCATTCTCCTGGGAAGGGCTCTCCAACTAACGGGGGTGGAAACCAAGAGGGGGTTTGGGGGTCGATTTCTGGGTGTCAAGGGGCTTTGCGAGGGGCAGCGAGTTACTCTCGCCACCGTATACGCGCCCAACACGGGCCAGGTGGAGTTCCTCACACGGATCTTTGGTGTCATGGATGAATGGGCCGAGGGGGCCATGATTCTCGGGGGTGATTTTAATCTCATAGCCGACCCCCAACTGGACTGGTGGTCCGCCAGAGGTGGGGTACCCAAGGGGATCACGAGGGATAACCTGGCCTTGCAGAACCTCTTGAAGGATCACTACTGGGTAGATGTTTGGCGCAAGGCGTACCCGGCCCAGGGTGGTTACACATTCTTTTCTCCCCCGCACTGCACCTACACCAGAATCGACCTTCTGTTGGCCTCAGAGGAGGGAGATGGGGCGATGACCCAACCAAAAGTCGAGACCATAACGTGGTCGGACCATGAACTACTTATAGCTAACTGGTCCCTGCCCATCGCCCCGAGATCGGCTCGATGGCGGTGCAACGACACGCTCCTTAGGGATCCAGTATTCCGTGAGTTCATGAAGCAGGAAATGCTGGCCTACTTCGAGACAAATGACACGGGGGAGACGGACATGTCCATGGTATGGGAAGCGGGGAAGGCCACCTTCAGAGGCCTCCTCATAGCGGAGGGCTCGAGGCGTAAAAGAGAGAGGGGCCTGATCGAGAGCAGACTCCGAGGGGAGCTGCAGATCTTGCGGGCCAGACTGGGAGTCCCGGGAGTGGACCGGAGGGCACTATTGGACGAGATGCAGGGCAAAAGACAGGAGCTCCATACGGTTCTCATAGGGGAGGTGGTTAAGAGGATGCGATATACCAAACAGAGATACTACGAACAGGGCGACAGGGTAGGCACTCTGCTGGCTCAGAGGTCGAGGGGGTGTAGAGTGGAGAGAGGGATTACCCGGTTGACCGACGAAGAGGGCAGGGTTCATGGGAACCGGCATGAAGTGACGGAATGCTTTGCTGAGTACTACAGCAAACTCTATTCTAGGCAAGCGGGCGAATCTCGGGAGGACATTGCCTCCTACCTGGCAGAACACCCCCTCCCCAAACTGACCGACCAGGACTTGGAGGCCCTCGAGGGGGAAATTTCAGAAGAGGAGGTGGAGGGAGCCATCAAGAGACTGAAGGCCGGAAAGGCTCCTGGCCTTGACGGCTACACAGCGGATTTCTATAAACAGACCCAGTCCACCTTAGTGAAGCCCCTGACCAAATTGTTCAACCAAATTAGAGGCAACGACACGATCCCCCCGACTTTCCTACAGGCCCTCATCACCGTCATACCTAAACCTGGTAAAGACCGGGCAGCTTGTGGGTCTTACAGACCCATTTCACTTCTCAACTTAGATGCCAAGATCTTTGCTAGGATCCTGGCCTCCAGATTGGAAAACTCCCTCCCACGCCTGATACATCCTGATCAGGCGGGATTCGTCCTCAATAGACAGGGTTCCGATAATTTAAGGAAGACCCTCCATGTATTGGCCACGACCGAGGCCAGGAATGAAGGCGCTCTCCTACTGGCTCTTGACGCGGAGAAGGCCTTTGACAGGGTCAGCTGGGCTTTCATGAGGGAGGTTCTCTTGTCAGTGGGGATGGGTCCAAGGTGGTTGGGATGGATATCCGCGCTCTACTCCTCCCCCTCGGCCAGAGTGGTGGCTAACGGGATTGAGTCTAGGGAATTCCCCCTTGAACGTGGCACGAGGCAGGGATGCCCCCTGTCTCCGTTAATCTACGCATTGGTGATGGAACCGTGGGCAATCTCGATCCGCAATGATGCGGACATCAGTGGTGTACAGATGGGGGATATGCACTGCAAGATCTGCCTCTTTGCGGATGACGCCCTGCTCTATGTCACCAGACCGTCCCAAACAATCCCTCGGGTTCTGCAGGGCCTCGCAAGATATGGAGAACTATCGGGGTATAAGGTTAATTTGGACAAATCGGTCGCATTCATGGGTGGGAACCTGCCAGACACGGAGGTGACCTTTGTGGAGGGTCTCCCCTTCAAGCGGAGCGATGAGGGGTTCCGTTACTTGGGAGTCCAAATCACACGTAACCTTGAGGACCTGTATGGGGCCAACTTCCCCCCCCTCTGGTCAGCAATCAGGAGAGACATAGAAAGGTGGGCGGGAACGGGTCTCTCATGGATGGCACGCCTTAACCTTATAAAAATGGTTATCCTCCCAAAATTTCTGTTTCTCTTTCAAATGCTCCCGGTCCAAGTCCCCAAGGCCTTTTTTGACGAGACAAAACGCATCCTCCTTAGATTCCTCTGGCAGGGCAAAAAACACAGGATTTCATACGAGGTTCTGACTAGGACCAAGGAAGATGGAGGGGTGGGCTACCCTGATCTCGAGACGTATTATAGGGCTTCCCAGTTGAGGATCCTGGTCGATCACTTCTCACCGGGACCGAAAAAACAGTGGGTAGCCATGGACAATAGGCCCCTGGCGCCCGTCACACTAGAGGAATGGCTCTGGGTCCCAAGGAGAACGATCCCCAGATCAGTCTTGAACCACCCGATTCTAAGAGTACTGTGGTCCCTGTGGAGAGAGGGAGGTTACTATAGATGGCTCACGACATGGCCCTCCCCCTTGAGCTGCATCTGGGCCCCTCCTTTCCTGGCCAAAATAGCGGAACCAGCAGCCTACCAGACATGGTTCGAGGCGGGCCTTAGTAGGACCGGCCAGTTGTGGGTGGGGGGCTCCTTCCTCCCCTTGAAGGACCTTGAGGAAGCCCTGGGAATAGGCACGCTTTCCCCGTTCCGATATCTTCAGCTTAAGGGTGCCCTCACGGAACCATCTTGGGGTGATACCCTCAGGAGGGAACTCACAGACTTTGAAAAACTCCTTCTGACCGCAAGGGGCTCCAAGGGGATAATCTCCCGCCTATACAAGCTCTTTCTGTTCTCCATCCCCCGAGACCCGCCACCAGCACGCATACAATGGGGTAGGGACCTGGGCGAGGAAATTGATGACGAGAGATGGACAGAGATGTGTAGACGGGCCAATCGATCCACGTCCTCCCTCCAATATCGCCATCAGGCCCTCAAGATATTACATAGATGGCACTACCCCCCGCAAAGAATAGCCAAAATGCGTCCAGGATATGACCCACACTGTTGGAAATGTAGGACAGAGAGAGGTGACTATATCCACATGTGGTGGGGATGCCCAGTGGTCCAGAAATACTGGGACAAGGTGCGGACCTGGATCAAAGGGGTAGATGGGATAGAACGAGTATCCTGCCCGTGGCTCTTCCTCTTCGGGATTAGTAACGAAGAGGACCGGGGTAACACTCATGATCACATGCTCCAGGTGATGCTGGTAGCAGCTAGATGCTGTCTAGCGCAGAAATGGAAACACCCGAGAATGCCAGGGGAAAAAACCTGGGTGACCAAAGTAAGGGCCATCTACGACATGGAGTTCCTCACACACCTGCTCGATGAGTCTAAGTCCAGTATCGAGGAAATTTGGCTCCCCTTCTTTGATAAGTACGGCCGAGTGGTCTAGGTCCTGAAGACTGAGCTGAGGGATTCCCCTCCTCCCCACGGATGTGGGACCATGGGCCAAGGACCCGGCTGAGAACTGAACTCGTTTGGCCCATATGACTTTGGCGTGCCACACGCATATTGTATTGACGCCTCCATCATTAAGAGAGCCCGTTGTGCAAGTGTTTATCAAGGCTATGTAAGCGCGAACTGAAGGGGGGTGGGGGGAGGGAGAGGGAGGGGGGGGGGCATGGGGTGTGTTTCGTCTGGTTTTCTCTTTATGTTAACTCACATTAATAAATGCAATGCAAGAATGTAACCTCGTTATGCACCAAGGAAACTTAATAAAATTGATTTTCAAAAAAAACCTATGATCCTCTGGACGGACTCATACCTCAGAGACACCATTTGCACAATTCAAGTCTTTTGTAGGCCGTACTGGTGCACACCTCCAAGGTTGACAAAACAACTCTGAACCACAGCAGAAGAAGGAAGTGCTCTGTCTACATTTAACAGCAGCTATTTACACTGTACAAATATGAAGAGTGATCAATGTATTGATGTGATTGATTACTGATTCAGCAGAGCTATGATAAATCTTCATTATTGTATGTTTTTGTGCTCCTCCACAGACAGTACCCATTGATTTACTTTGCAAAGTCATATACAACTACAGCTCTTAAAGGTAGGATTTAGGATACTGCCTTCCTAAGTGGCAGTACTGTCTGAGGAAGGACAATACAAAATATAAGCCTTTGTTTGTTGATTAAGTTCAAATGTTTTAGCAACAAATGAACCTCTGTGTAAACACTCTTATCTGTCTCTTTTACTCATTGCACTTGTGCTGACCAGTCTTGGTGTTGCACACCTTTTCTAGCACTGGGTCTCGTTCTTTAACCACAGTCTTGCACTTATTCAGTGCCCCTTTTTTCATGACGGTGTTGGACTCTTACACTACAGTTGTATACCCACCATACAAGGTATACATATTGCAATGGACTTCTGATTTTGGTCTATATACACAAATGTGGAATGAAATGTGTTTTTACTTCCTGTTGAACTATTAGTAAAACAAATCTTATGTTTTATGAATACATTAGAGTGGCTTATGTTTGTGTTTCTTTGGCATGCAATTACTTTGTTTTGATTTAATCATTTCTCAAATCATGTGTTGATAAGATAAGTTTTTGAATCATTAACCAAACTGATATCAACTGAGGGCAACAGTCCCTTTCGCTTTGGTTTAAGCATTAATATTGCCCACTCTGCTGACTGTCCACCAGGGCACCCATTTGTCTGCTTTACGTGACATCCAAGGCTGTTCGGTTGGGTCAAGGACTTGATTTTGTCATGAGGTAAGCACCAAACAGGTCACCTTTTGCTCTATCAATAATTAATTTGTACATTGGTAAATTCCTTTCGAACAATTCTTCATGCTCGCACTCACTGTTGCTCCACGTGCTGTCTGATTCACAGTACACTATGGCTGAAAATGCATCATTAAGTTATACTGAGGAACTAACTATACAACTGATTCAAGGCCCATCATTTTTCAACCCCACTGGCTCACACCAACCCAACATCCCAACCAAAGCAGGTGAGGGCCTATTGAAACTTAAGAAAAAGTGCTTTTGACTGAACTTCATGGTCACTTCCTTCGAGAATATCTGAAGGCAAGTATCATACCGGCAGGGTTGATTGTCCAGAACAAGCTGTGCCTTTTCCTTAATGATAAAGAGTATACCACAAACTTTAGCTTCATAGCAACTAAGTGTAGTATGAACCTTACGGTCTTCACCATCACTACAGCAAAACAGATTAGTGCTGAAATAGAGAAAACTTTGGATGATGAAGACGCAAAATTCAATACCAGCACTTTTGATCATCAACGCCAGTGACCAAATATGGGAAATTAACAACCAATTTGAAATCATTAAGTCTAACAATTTTACAAGGAAGACAAACAAACTACAAAAGAACATCACCTATGCTATCATCAAGAATGGTATAAAACAATAGTAAATAATGGGTCAGACAACAAGGCATCCTTCCCATTTTAACAGAGGTCTGTGATTTTTCCTTTGCCCAAACAGCCCCAGACCTTTAAGAACCACTGTAACACACGGCTTTTACTGGGCATATCAGTTAGGCAACACTTAACCTGTTTAGCTTCTTATCAGTGTGTCTATTGCAATTGAAAATTGTCACTCTTGCTGTTGTGTCTTTGCTGAGTATGGAGGTTAAAAAGCCTAGTAAACCACCAAAAGTAAACAGTTTTAAACACACTCAGATACAATACAGGCGCCAGTTTAACCTGAGTTTAATTAGTCATATCTTAGCCCTTGGTGATGACACATGTTTCCGGATCAATATTTTTGTAAATGAACAGATTTGAAGTTAGGTAAAACATACCATTCCATAACATAATTGCAAACATAAGTAAAAAACACACATTCAAGGCCCATAAAAATGTTTTGCAAAAATCATTATTGACAAAAATACACAGAGAGTGAGGTTTGGAGTAGGGGAGGATTAACGGGATTAATTGAAAATATATAAAATAACTAAAAAATCAAAATAAATGGGAGAAAACACAAAGGAAAAAGTCAAATTCGACTCACATTTCTTAGTATACTTGTTTGTCAAACTATTCATCCCTAATTGTTATAGTTCACTTCGCAAGACTTCTTATATATAAATGATTACCATTTTTTATAGTCTTGGTTAGAGTCCTCATAAGCAGTTTTGAATTAAAAGGCTTAAATCCCTGTTGGTAAATTAAATGTGAAACCATTTCAAATACATTTCTTAGTATTGAATATAATTGTACCTTTGTTATTACATTCCTCCTTTCTTAATCACTTTGGCAGCCATGTATTTCCAAATCCGAATCTAACACTTTGCGGTGTGCCTTGCCTGTGTGTATATTCTTTAAAATATTCACGTTTTCCTTTAGTGACAAAAAACAAACATAACAGTTATAAAAACAAATAGTTTGTGTCTGATTATGCCACGTCTGCATATACTTTTATATACGCATGTTTACATTTTAAAGATGTAATCTGTAATCATGGCACGGTTCGGATCGATGCGCTCGAATTTTGTCTGTGTGCCAGGCCCCTTCCTATCGCCTTCTCGGCCGATATGTGTTGCGGGATTGTACATATTTGTCCGCATCCAGACACATATTGATGGTCTCTTACCTTGATTCCATCGGTGCGGGGTCTCACGCGTCGCCTGAGATTCATGAACAAATTGCATGCTCTTGGTTTGTAATCACTAATCGACATTGACATGTCAACGCTAACACTTAAGTCCCTTCTTAGTGTCTATTCTCGACACCTTAGCTTGGATGCCATCTTTTGATAAAACAAAACACTTGTTTGAATGATTCTCTATATATACACTCCCAATAATGCATGAACTTACCAAAAGTGAACAAATTCATAATTTATATTTCATTCAACATCATAACAGACATCTTAACTGGATAAGTATAATGCCCCTAATTTAAATAAGTCAATTCCATTACAAATCATCTTGTACTTAAATATGCATAATTGTGATGAGATTTTAAAAAAACAAAAGTCCATTATACATCTGTTTAAGTGCTATCTTGGAAAATAAAAACATTAGTCTCATTGACGCTGTTGCGATTGAATAAAGTCTACTCATGGAAACGGACAATTAAAGCACAAACAAGTGCCTGATACAATATGATTGTGTTGAACCGCTATTTGTTCAGTCATTATGTCATAGAAATATATATGGAAGTTACTACAAAAAGGACACCATCTCATTACCGGACTTGAGGCCTGTAACTGTGGTATTTAATTTACAAATTATTCTTACCTCTTTTGCCAATGCTGACCTTTTGAAGTCCAAAAAATCTGATGTCTGATTTATTCTCCATTTGGTATGCCCTATGCCAATGCAAGGCTAAAGGAAGTCTTGGGCACTCAACACGAGAGCACAAAAGGTCAACAGAGCAAATGGACAAAATCAAGAAAGATATAATGGAAATGAAATCATTGGAAACCACAAATTAAGGAAATTGAGAAGGAGGAAAGACATTACAGAGATGACAGAGTCTATACGTTCCAAGAAAGGTACAACCAATATCTCACAACTACTTCCAGGAATAGCACACCAAACACTTCCTCAGCAAGTTCAGACTCAGAGGGTACTACAGCAGTTACGGAAAACGTTAACACAACTGACAAAGGACCTGATAGGAATAACCAAGGCTTTATGAACCAGATTAGGCGATATAAAAAAGGCACCAGGAATATACCACAGAAGCAGGTCCATTTTCAAGTGCCAACAAACTTGGCATCAACACAACTTACACAAGGAGGAGAGGAAGGAGGGGGGGGCAAGTCTCAAGAAACCAAGAAACTTTAGAAAATGCCAACAGAAGATTCACCAGAGCCAGCACAAAGGAACTCAACAGGAACAAATAACAACAGACCTTGGGCCTCATTACAGGCCGGGCGGTCCGGAATTAACAGTGGCAGTAAACCCGCCGCCACTGTCAATTCCAGACCGCCCGATCCCGAGTCCTGCAGGCAGGAGGTGATCTTCCTGCCAGGTCTGACCTGGCGGGTTGAACACCTCCCGCCTTCAGACGGACGTGGAAACAGCATCACCATCACGAGATGGTGCCGGTGTTTCCACTTCCCCATTCCCATTGAGTCCTATCGGACTCAATGGGAATGGGGATTTACACCATTCCGCCTCCGGGATTCCCAGGACACCAGGGTCGTAATGCCCTGGTATTTCCGGGAGTCATGGAGGTGGAATGGTAATACGATTCCGGCGGTAACCAGGTGGTTTTACCACCGAGGTTACCGCCGGACTTGTAATGAGGCCCCTTGTCTTAAATCTATCAAAAAGATCACTTACGGAAGATGAAAGGAAGTTACTCAATAAAGGGCTCTCATTTGCTCATATTTTAACAATATTGACATTCATATTGACCTCTTCAGATTTGTCTGTAAATTAAAACTTAAAGAATTCTTTGCAACCAGAGCACATTCAAGAAATAGAAAATATACATCTGATTAGATCAATAGGCGAACCAGACACTTTCGAAATTAATAATCTGCTGCAAGAATTGAACATACAGAGGGACACCTTACCTATGAACGAATTGAAACCTGGATCTAAATTTATACCACTATTAACTCCGGACAATATCATTGATACGTTTTCCAAAGCAATTACAGAGGATTTCTACAAGATGACCAAAAAGAAACAGAAAAAAATCAACAGATACAATTTTACTTCGAATATCGAGCTTTGCAAAACTTAATGTCAGAAACATCTGTGGTAATTAAGGAGGCCGACAAAAGGGGCAATATAGTTGTAATGGAAAGATCTGATTATTTACAAATGGGAAACAAACACCTTGAACACCCAGAATGCTACATAACAATAGTTACCAATCCCAAAAAGGCAATCATACAGCAGCTAGAGGAGGAAATTTGTAAATGACACAACTAAGGACTATTAACTGTTGACGAAAAAAGTTACTTATTGATCAAAGACCCAGTAGCACCGACCATGTTCTGAAAGTACACAAACAAATTGACAGCATACCAGAAGGTCGCCCTATCCTAAGTGGAATAGGTTGGGCAACCGAGAATATTTCAGAGTACTTGGACAATATTCTAAGACCCAGAGTAAGCAAACTAAAGTCATACTTAAAGGACACCACAGAAGTGATTTATTAAACCAAGATCTGTAGAATGGAATAAAGATTACAAATTAGCAAGCTTGGACGTAAATGCACTATGCACATCTATACAACATCAGTGGGCACTCAAGACTGTGGGGTATTCACTCAAAGATGATTCAGCCTCCATGTGCCGGCAAATACAAATGACAAAAGAAATGCTCAAACTAACACTTGACTTCAATATTTTCAATTTCAACAACTGCTTCTATAAACAAGTTAAAGGAGTAGCCATGGGCACAAAATATGCCCCGGCCATGGCAAATCTTTTTATGGGCCTTTGAAGATAAAGTTATATACAGAGATGAAGCATATCCTAATAAACTGATACAATGGATGCAGTTTATTGACGATGTACTAATAATTTGGAAAGGGACAGAGGAACAATTTCAACAATTCACAGAGAAAATAAATGAAAACCAATTTGGCATTCAATTTACTGGAACATGTGATTCAAAATCAATAAACTTTTTTAGACCTTACAATTTATGTGGAAAAACATGGACTAAGCACACAAACTTTCAGAAAAAAAACAGAAGTCAATTCCACACTCCATGCAAGTACCTGCCACCAAAAATCAACAATTTCAATATCCCTACGGGAGAATTTTTGCAGAAAGAAAAAAGATATGGAGCAACAATTAAAAGTGGGTTTTGTGAAGAAATACAGTCATAGGGAGACAATACAATTTTGACAAGACACTGGCATCTTTTGAAGTTAGATGAAAATATCAGAGACCACTTGGGCAACAAACCCAAATTAGTACCCGGCGAGAGTCAAGCAGAATGCAACACACATTCTGATTGGCTCTCACCGGGTCCTTACCCAGCCGAGAATCCTTCGATTCTCGTCCGGGATTCCAGCCGCCTTGTCCTTGGCGGGGGGCGTGGCAGCCCCTCAGCCAATGAGGAGGCTGGAAGCGGGGCCATCCCTGCTCCCAGCCTCCCCGCGGCTGAGAGGCTGCCTTCGCTCCCGTCGGGGAAATGGGTAAGGCTTTTTTTTTATTCACTTTCCTCCCTCCTACCCCCACTTACCTTCTTGTTCCTGCTTCCCTAGCGAGGGACGAGGGAAGCCTCCAGCTGTGTGGAGCCACGGAGCGGGGCCATCCTAAGAAATGTGAACTGAATTTGACTTTTTCATTTGTTTTTCTCCCATTTATTTTGATTGTTTTTGTTAATTTATATATTTTCAAGTAATCCGTTAATCCTCCCCTACTCCAACCCTCACTTTGTATGTATTTTTATCAATAATGATTTTTGCAAAACATTTTTGTGATGTAACAACAATTATGTTATGGACTGGTGTGTTTTATCTACTTCCAATCTGTTCATTTACAAAAACAAAGTATGAGCCCTGATTTGAAAAAAGTGCATTGAGCCGAAACAGGTGTCATCACCAAGGGCTAAGATATGACTAATTAAACTCAAGTTACATATAAACCAACTGGCGCATGTCTTATATCTGAGTGTGTTTACAAACACTTCAACAGATGCTTTGTTGACGTACATGGCAACTGATATGTCCCCATGAACCTGCAGCTGCATGTACCTGCACTTTAAGCAAGTGGGTGCCTCTCTCATTCAACTATTGCCACAATTGATTCTCCCCAAAACTACATACCACCCCCATAGACGGGCCTTTCGATAAAGGGCCATCATTTAAGGAATTATATGTGCATTCCTGTTAAATCAATATCATCAAATAGAAGCAAGATTGGGTCCATGACTATTCTCACCTACCTATGCATACCAAATGGGTTAATACTCCTATATTTCCTCGTCATTGACTGTGCTGATTGGGCCTGATGGATCTTGTAGTCAAATCAGTAGTTTACAATGGCTACCCAGATATTTTGGACTAAATCTCCCATGGAAGCTCATGCATTGACTATGATAGCTTTGCACACTGTCAAGTCCCAGCTTCATAATAAGGGCAAAACTTATAATAGGTGTCGCTTAGTGGTGATGTGAAATCTATAGACTTTTTATTTTGTTACTTTAATTCTCATTACCAAAATAACAGCAAAGTCATAAGGTTCAATTTCAATGAGCATTTTTTATAGGGCAGCTAAAATTTGATTCAACAATGTGTTGCTGAGGGAATCACTTCTTATGTATAGGGAAATTAAATGTAGCTGTAGTTTTAAAGAGTATTTAGAACAATATACAGCAGTCGAGAGGGGGAGAACAGACTTAATAGTCATAGAGCCTGATTCACAAAAACATTTTACAATAGGACAATCCCATTGGAACACGTTCTGTAAATCGGGCCCATAGTTTTTTATTATTGTATTTTATTTAAACGTGTATACAATACTGGTGCTATGCAGACTGCGCCAGAGTTCTAGTAGTTACTGTGATACACAAACCTTCGAGTCATTAGTTGACATTCTGAACTTTGGTCTAGTCTGTTACAGCCCTGTGAAGCATACCTTACTAACTCTGGACTGACTATTAGGTGTTAAGTGTTAAGTGTTCAGAGATAAAGGAGAGACACGAGCACTCTCATATGAACATATGCAGTTTTTATTTGTTCCCACTAACCCGGAAAGTATGGTTGAAGTACGTAATATATTATGAAATGATATTTTAGGCATGATTTCGTTTTACTATTTATTTTGGTGAACACTATTTTGATAACTGGATTGATAAAGACTGTGCCACTGAACTGGATTGATAAATGCTGTGCCACTGATGTTATATTTCCGCTTAATTATTGCATGCACCATTTTAATTGCAATTAACAATGTTTACTGTCTGAATTCAAAATAAAAAGGTCAATGTCACTTTTAAAATAAATTACTAGTGATGCACACATGAATGTAATCATATAAATACACATTGATGTATGTGTGTTCTTGGTAGGTGCAGATTTTGTACACGTATATTTTAAAGTTGGGTCTGTTCAGGTTCTGTGTCTCATTATCATTAGCTTGGAACAAGGTTGCCTGTATATTCAAAGGAAAGAAAGTACAGCTTTTTCACAAGATCAATCTAATTAATTCCTTTATAGTTAGATTTCTTTCAGCTGCGAGCCATAAAAACAAATAAAAAAACCTACCAAGTGATACATATTTTTTTTCAAAATCAATACAAATGTTGCTTATTACACCAAATACATACCATCAAATGTATAAAAACACATTTCATAGTTAGTCCAATTTAGTAATAATAGATACAATTTATTGAATTTGAAATGCATTTCTTATCGATTTTGCTACAATATTCCTCCGATTGCACCAAGCTATCTCAAGAAATAGTAGAATCATGCTTAATTCTTTCTCATCATGGATAATTTTTAGCAGATAAAGTGCATAATTTAAAAATATCTAATATTATGCTCATTAAAATAGGCTTGTGATAACATTTTCTAAGGGAGCTGCACTGTGGGCATATAAGCAAAAGGTGGGCAAGATCTTTTTTCTAGGTCTCACAATAATTACAACGTGACTCTTGTTTATTCCATTTCGCAGTATAATTCTTTAGTGTTAGAATATCAATGTCCAGTCTTCAGTGTCTTGTTTGCCTTGCGGCATGAGATTTCCAGATACTTTGAAAAATTAGGAATAGGATTTAGGCTAAGGAATTCCATGGTCAGGCTTTTGTATTCATTGGAAGCTAACATCTCCCTGAGGAAATAAGCTTCAAAAGCATCATGAACCACAGACATATATTGCATGCCATTTATGCAAGGATTATCCCACAAACCAAGGATTATTTGTTTTTAATTGCCTTCAGTACTAACACCTTGCAGAGTGCTTCCAGATATAATTTTCAATGAGAGACATTCCACAGTTTTAACCTGTACAAAATTAGTTTCAGCTTTAACATGTATACTATTAAAAAAATACCTAGGTCCTGTTTTGTGAGAGCTGGTATGCCAAAGATTATTTTCAAAATTGTATTTTCTTCCTTTTCTAATGCGGCTACATTGCAATGGCCCCAAAATGTGCAGCCATGGGTTGCAGCAGTAATCCCCTTCAAATATACCTCCATTGTATTTTACATTTTTGGGCCCCTATCTTGCCTCAGAAAACTAGTCACCAAGTTGCCCCTTCTTGCTAATATCACCACACTTTTATCAATTTGGGCTGCTCATGTGCCTTTTCTTTGTATAGATATGCACTGATAGACATAACTGTCTACCTCTTTCATGGTGATATTATTAATGGTATAAATCCTGTGAAATCCTTTAGAAAGAGGTTTTTAAGATATAGAAACATATTTATCTGTGTATTTTTTTCTTTACACCTTGTTGCAAAAGAATCCAATAACTGCTTTAACCCAGTGGGGGCTTTAGATATCACAATTGCATCATCCGCGAAGACAAGTAATGGCCCTGTCTTATTCCCTAATTTTGGTGCATCTACATTGACCTTACTTAATGTTGGTGCAATGTCATTGATATATAGAGAAAATAACAGAGGAGACAGCACACAACCCTGTCTGGCTCCTCTGCTGATATCAACTTGGTTTGTGCATTCACCAGAAATAACCCTGCGTACCAATGAAACATTCCTAGAATACAATGGATGGCATCAATTATCCAGTTTGGAATGGCTATCTCCACTAAAAGCATTCACACTGGTTTTCCTGGGATAAAATCAAATGACATTTGAAAATCTACAAAGGCCACAAACAGGGGCATTTCCTTAATAATACATGTATTAATAAGCATGGGTATTTCAAATGTGTATGTATTGTAGATGTAAAATTATGGAAAAAACTGCTTGAATTGTGGATTAAGTATATTTTGTTTCACACCATTCTACAGATTTAGTAAGTAATGCCTGTGCATACAACTTTGATACTAACTCTAAACCTGATATAGGACAATGGTTTTGGGGTTCGACACCATTGTCTTTTTTTGGCTCCTTGCCAAGTTCTTGGGGATGTTTTTGAGACTGTTCATTTGCTCAGCATTTTGGTTAGAATAGGAGCCCATATGTCTACCTCATCTTTAAACATGGCAATGGAGAAAAGGTCAGGGCTCGTGGCTTCAGTAGATTGCTGTGAATTCAGGGTGTATCATACCAAAATAGAGAATGCCAAAATACCGAAATCCTTGACCCCTTTTTTACCACATATATTTGTGGGGGCAGGTGGATAAGCAAATAAAAAACAGGTTGAAGTGTATTGGTGGGTTGCAGGGGGTCTCCTCCACATATATATATCCATTCTGCGCAGTCTTAATCTCATTTATACTGAACATCATAGGAATAGAAGAAGACGTAAGTGATAAACTAGCAGCATGTTGTATAACAATGTGATGAGAGTTATCACCTCATACCAAATATAGAGGTTCTTCTCTGTATATGGACTTAAAGTATTCAAACGACATTGCTTTTGTTATAGATAATGTTACCATCTTTGTATGGTTTTACCCTGCAACAATTCTCCAGAAATCTTGCTGTTTTGTTTTGGCAGAATTTTGTTACTTCTCCTGTTTATTTAAGTAATGGATCTCCTTTTTCTGGCACAGCAGTTATTTATAATTTGTCCTTCATAAGGCAATCTGGGAATGGACTGTAGTCATTTTTTAAAAAAAATATGTATTTGCTTGTACAATCTTGTTTATTTGCACTGCTTATCAAACAAAACAGGACTATCAGGTGTTTAGCTCAGCATTGAACAGATATTCTGGACAAATGAGCTTTTGAAATAGAAACCAATTTATTACAACATAGCCAATGGGTCACTATGGAAGTTACATGTACACATTTTTTCACAGCTGGCAGCAACTCATCATAGAGGCTTGGTATAATCGCATCACAATCTAATGTGATCCGTTTTCATGGGCATAATTGATTAGTCCACTTCAGATGTTGAGTCAGGATAGATTGCAGAAAGATTGGCTATTTTGTTAATAAATGTAATTGTAATGATAACAATGTATTTAACGTAATGAACACAAAACTGATAAAACACACTCAATGTTCTATAAGCTAAAGAAAAACAGAGACAATCAATCAAGAAATACTTAGATCATGTAACAAATTATAGGTTCAATTACACTGAAGGAAATAGCATAGTCAAGAGCCATTAACATGTGAACTGTTCTGTGATCTTGGCTTCCTTTATTATAACACAATGATTTGTTTTTAAAAAGCATTGATTTATGCCTCTAGTGATTTCACTTGTAGCAGCTGAATACCCACATTTGCTAAAGTGGGCATGTCTGCACCTGTTACAAATTCTATTACAATAATAAGAACAACATATGCGTATGCTTTGAGATAAACTTCAACTGTGTGAGGCAAACGTATCAGCACATATTCTGACCTTGAGGAACAATTTGGTGATATCATAGGCTTGTACCTGCGCGACCTAATTTATGGGGGATATTCAAAAAATCTCCTGAAAACGAGTCTTTTCTTGTTTGTTTTTTATTATTTTTTGTTTTATATATTTGTCCTTTGTCGTATGAGTGTAGGTCACTATGGAGACAGTGAGTCCCTTTACTCCTTCAGTAAAAAGTAATGCAGTTTGGAATGTGCCTGCACTTATTTGCACCAAGATAGATTGTTATGCTATATCCTTTTAATGAAAAATAAAATTCCATTTCAGTAGTATTCAATAGAGTCTTTTGTTTTGGGTTTTCAGCCCCTCTTGGATGACACGTGTTTCGGCGTATAAACATCGCCTTTTTCAAATCCGGGTCCTTTAGAGCGTTGAGGTTCCAAAAAATATGTATAATATTCTCGTTTTATCGAAAAGCCTAAATTCCTGGGTTCAATCCCACCTGAAAAGTCTATCACTCGTGCTTCAAGCGTCGGGTTTCCTCCCTCAGCACATATATCTGATCTGGGTACTTAATACATCTCTGGAAATCTGAGGAAATAAAAATGAAACAAACGCATATTTGTAAGCAAACCATGCCAAAACCATTTAACTGAGCAGAAACTATTCCTGATGTGAACGAAAACTCCTGCCTGCAAATTGTATGTTTCCAGGCTGCAGTATTAAATATATAACACGTACACTCCTCAAAAGGCACTGCACAAAGTAAACCAGTGCTTTATGCCAGTTATCATCTGTCCCTCTGAGCTTCTTTTCCTGGGACCCTCATGATTGTAAACTTTTGAAATTGATGTTGTTTCTATGCTGTTTACGAACCACACTGATGATAATTTCCACAGGCGCATTTCACCCTCTTCAGCTCCTGATAGATTGCAGCCCCGAACATTGGGGATTTGAAAATATGCAATGGAATATTTCAACATATACATGACAAATGTTGGCAGCCTGTACAAACCGCTCACCAGCAGTGTGTCGTGACAGGGTAGTGATAGGGGACAGGGGAGTGATGCTGGCTCTCAGTGCTGGAAGTGATGAGCTAGGCTCCAGGCAACGCAGAATGCCCAGGATGCCCAAGAAGAGCTCTTACTGCTGCTGCCAATGGAAAACACGCTTGACAAAATGTCAAGGAAGTAGGACTGCCACTGTCCATATACACCCTTTCTCTTTCCCTCTCTTTATCCCTCACCCTTCATCAATGTCTTGCTCTTTCCTGCTCTCTGTTTGGTTCCCACTAAGTATTGGTTCGAAAAATGACAGAATAACACCAAACATACCTCCGAATTTTACCACCACACAAAATGTGTTGGAAATTATTGTTGGCGGGCCACAATTAAGTACAAGTGCAGACTATCATCTGAAAACGCAAAGAACATGACCAGAATATATATTACGAGTCGGCAGTTCAGCACACTCCTGATAAGATTACTGATTGGAATCATGATGCAGTATGAGGGAGAGAGGTTTGTGAATATACTGCAGAACAGGAGCCAAGTGCCAAAAAGAAGAAGAAGAGAATGTGGTGGAATGCAACCCGATGGTCAGACCAACACCATGTACCACCCACCAGACTGACTGCCTACTTGCCACCCAGCATCACCTTGATAGGAGTACCATCAGGCACAAATTGCAGCTGATGCAGTAGGCTATACAAAGTGCCCTCAACATCCAGACAGACATACCCTTCTCATTAAGTTGGCTTCTGTCCTCTGTTTGTGTGCCCCACTTAACTGTTTCAGATGTTAGATGCACTCATGTTACACATCCATCATCATATTCTCGCTTCCCGCCACCTGGTGAGGAAGATCCACACCAACCCCCCCCCCCCAGGTAAGTTATGATTGTAAGCCTAAACATCGTACCCAAAGCCTTCTCACATCCCTGCCTCCACCCCAATTCCCTTGAATTAAAAAAAGAAATGCCCAAACCCGCTCCTCCAGCCGCCTCCCGACCTTCCCCCAGCCCACCCTCCACAGGCTCTGATTGGTGCTGCTGATGGTCATGTGACCCAACACAGCAGCATCAGTCTTTTTGGTAACAGGCAAACCCCATATAAGTGCCCTGAAGTTCTCTAAAATCCACCTCACTCCTAAAACTTCTGTAGAGGAGGAGCCAAATGTCTCTTCCGGAAATCCTGCCCCTATTTTTCCTACATGTTGGAAGCCGGAAATTGTGACATGCACAACGCCAGTACTGGAACCTCTCCCACGAAGAATCCTCGGAACCAGGTATCCATTGAGAAAGCCCTACATGATTTACCCACTGAGAGATGACAGTCTCCTAAGGGAGATCCTTGAAGAAGTATGATGCGATGAACGCAAGAGACTGGTGACGTCACATGAAGCAGGCGTGACACACCAAGAAGAAATGCCAAGGAAGAGAGTATATAGACCTTATAGAATCTGATGATGAAGTAAAGAATTGAGTAACATTTCATGTGCGTCAATCAAGATTGTACGTGTGAAGACTGCTGAAGAAAATGCAAATCGCTTTATAACTGTACAGATGCTGCAACACAAATAGACTAAGGGGGTAATTCATAGAATTCAGCGCACAAGTGGCGCACGAGGCTGGCGCACAGTGTGCGCGTGCGAATCCCTGCGCCAGCCGCGTGTGCCAAAATAAATTTAAGCGAACAACGTATTCATGGATTCCAGCCACCAAAACCAGCCGTGGCGCACAGAGGCGCAGCGACCCTGCAGCAGCGCCAGTTATGCCCCCAAGAAGGCCCCTTGCGCAGGGAAAAGGCATCAAAATCCCCAATCCAGCGCAAAGGGCTGTGCTAACCCTGTACCAGCACGGCAAGCAGGGTACGTGTATCACTGGGGTGCGCTGGAAGTACCTCACGTTATTTCAGCTGGGTACGTGTATTTCAGGGGTGCGCAGGAAGTTCCACACGCGATTCCATCAGGGTACGTGTACATCAGGGGTGCGCGGGAAGTTTCACACGTGAATTCAGCAGGGTACGTGTATATCAGGGGTGCGCTGGAAGTTCCACACGCGAATGTCCTGGGTACGTGTATTTCGGGGTGCGCGGAAGCTTACACACGTGAATTCAGCAGGGTACCTGTATTACTGGGGTGCGCGGGAAGTTTCACATGCGATTGGCCCTGTGCAAGCGTAGTACGTGTATTTCAGGGGTGCGCAGGAAGTTTCACACGCGAATGTCCTGGGTACGTGTATCTTGGGGTGCGCGGGAAGTTTGACACGCGATATCAGCAGGGTACGTGTATTTCAGGGGTGCGCTGGAAGTTCCACATGCGAATGTCCTGGGTACGTGTATCTTGGGGTGCGTGGGAAGTTTCACACCCGATATCAGCAGGGTACGTGTATTTCAGGGGTGCGCTGGAAGTTCCACACGCGAATGTCCTGGGTATGTGTATCTTGGGGTGCGCGGGAAGTTTCACACAAGATATCAGCAGGGCACGTGTATTACTGGGGTGCGCTGGAAGTTCCACACGCGAATGTCCTGGGTATGTGTATCTTGGGGTGCGCGGGAAGTTTCACACGTGATATCAGCAGGTACGTGTATTTCAGGGGTTCCGTGGAGTACTACACGTGAATTGGCCATGTGGGTCCTCCCAGGTGTTCGCTCCACAACCTCCACGGCCCCTGCAGGCAGCCCACACCATGGGGGACTAGCCTGCACCCCCACTCATGTCCCCCAGCACCCCCACCCCCCAGCACTGTGGGGCACCCTCCACCAGGCCCCCAACTCATGTCCCCCTGCACCCCCACCCCCAGCACTGTGGGGCATCCTCCACCAGGACCCCACTCATGTCCAACTCATGTCCCCCTGCACCCCCAGCCCCCAGCACTGTGGGGCACCCTCCACCAGGCCCCCTACTCATGTTCCCCTGCACCCCCACCCCCCAGCACTGTGGGGCATCCTCCACCAGGCCCCCTACTAATGTTCCCCTGCACCCCCACCCCCCAGCACTGTGGGGCACCCTCCACCAGCCCCCCAAACCATGTTCCCCTGCACCCCCACCCCCCAGAACTGTGGGGCACCTGCCAGCAGGCCCCCAACTCATGTTCCCCTGCACCCCCACCCCCCAGCACTGTGGGGCACCTGCCAGCAGGCCCCCACTCATGTCCAACTCGTGTTCCCCTGCACCCCCACCCCCCGGCACTGTGGGGCACCTGCCAGCAGGCCCCCAACTCATGTTCCCCTGCACCCCCACCCCCAGCACTGTGGGGCACCTGCCAGCAGGCCCCCACTCATGTCCAACTCATGTTCCCCTGCACTCCCACCCCCCAGCACTGTGGGGCACCTGCCAGCAGGCCCCCACTAATGTCCATCTCATGTTCCCCTGCACCCCCACCCCCCAGCACTGTGGGGCACCTGCCAGCAGGCTCCCACTCATGTCCAACTCATGTCCCCGGGCACCCCCACCCCCTAGCACTGTGGGGCACCCTCCACCAGGCCCCCAAATCATGTTCCCCTGCACCCCCACCCCCCAGCACTGTGGGGCACCCTCCACCAGGCCCCAACTCATGTTCCCTTGCACCCCCACCCCCCAACACTGTGGGTCACCTGCCAGCAGGCCCCAAATCATGTTTCCCTGCACCCCCCTCCCTCAGCACTGTGGGGCACCTGCCAGCAGGCCCCCACTCATGTCCAACTCATGTTCCCTTGCACCCCCAGCCCCCAGCACTGTGGGGCACCCTCCACCAGGCCCCCTACTCATGTTCCCCTGCACCCCCACCCCCCAGCACTGTGGGGCATCCTCCACCAGGCCCCCTACTAATGTTCCCCTGCACCCCCACCCCCCAGCACTGTGGGGCACCCTCCACCAGCCCCCCAAACCATGTTCCCCTGCACCCCCACCCCCCAGAACTGTGGGGCACCTGCCAGCAGGCCCCCAACTCATGTTCCCCTGCACCCCCACCCCCCAGCACTGTGGGGCACCTGCCAGCAGGCCCCCACTCATGTCCAACTCGTGTTCCCCTGCACCCCCACCCCCCGGCACTGTGGGGCACCTGCCAGCAGGCCCCCAACTCATGTTCCCCTGCACCCCCACCCCCAGCACTGTGGGGCACCTGCCAGCAGGCCCCCACTCATGTCCAACTCATGTTCCCCTGCACTCCCACCCCCCAGCACTGTGGGGCACCTGCCAGCAGGCCCCCACTAATGTCCATCTCATGTTCCCCTGCACCCCCACCCCCCAGCACTGTGGGGCACCTGCCAGCAGGCTCCCACTCATGTCCAACTCATGTCCCCGGGCACCCCCACCCCCCAGCACTGTGGGGCACCCTCCACCAGGCCCCCAAATCATGTTCCCCTGCACCCCCACCCCCCAGAACTGTGGGGCACCCTCCACCAGGCCCCAACTCATGTTCCCTTGCACCCCCACCCCCCAACACTGTGGGTCACCTGCCAGCAGGCCCCAAATCATGTTTC
Source organism: Ambystoma mexicanum (assembly GCF_040938575.1). Classification (NCBI taxonomy): domain Eukaryota; kingdom Metazoa; phylum Chordata; class Amphibia; order Caudata; family Ambystomatidae; genus Ambystoma; species Ambystoma mexicanum. The sequence continues at coordinate 593,143,698 of NC_090937.1, read as the reverse complement.
CCTGCACCCCCCTCCCTCAGCACTGTGGGGCACCTGCCAGCAGGCCCCCACTCATGTCCAACTCATGTTCCCTTGCACCCCCACCGCCCAGCACTGTGGGTCACCATCTACCAGGCCCCAAACTCATGTTCCCCTGCACCCCCACACCCCAGCACTGTGGGGCACCCTCCACCAGGCCCCCAACTCATGTTCCCCTGCACCCCCACCCCCCAGCACTGTGGGGCACCTGCCAGCAGGCCCCCACTCATGTCCAACTCATGTTCCCCTGCACCCCCTACCACTGTGGGGCACCTGCCAGCAGGCCCCCACTCATGTCCAACTCATGTTCCCCTGCACCCCCACCCCCCAGCACTGTGAGGCACCCTCCACCAGGCCCCCACTCATGTCCAACTCATGTCCCCATGCACACCCACTGTTAGGCAGAAACCTGTGCAGTTCCCTCTGGGACCACTGCAAAAGATTTAGGACTACAGGTGTTTGGCGGTGAACCCACTTGGTAGCAGTCTGTACCACACAGATTCACTTGGTAGCTGTGGCTGAGCAGTCAGACTTCCCTCAAGAAGAGTTGAGCAGTATGTGGAGTATACAAGATAGGGCAATTCTTCACAGCAAGACAAGCAAAAACGCAACGAGGCTTAGTGTAAAGATATTACGGTATTTATTTATAATGAAACATCTATGGAAAACACTAAGGCAAATCACGGCAAACAAATCAAACAAAATTACTCTACGAAGTAGAAAACGATCAATCCCCCTAGCAATATATCGACAACTCTAGGTTCTACCGGTACCACTTATTTTCAGACAGAGGTGTATACCTCAACCTAGTTGACACTCGAATATTAGTTAGGACGGGAGAGAAAAAGATAGGCAGGTTATGAAATCAACACAGTTCAATCCTACGCGGATAAAATGCAAGGCAGGGAGGCAAGAATCACAATAGATCATAAAGTTCAGAGGCCAGGCCCACTCGGAGAGAGGCAAGGCGCGATGTCCCAAAAAGTCTCTAGTGGAGATGCATTCAAGTCTTTATAGCAAATTGTTATCGGCAGATTGAACCAGTTCAGAACAAAGAATGAGAAAAGCTTGGAGGCGACCCAACGGAACGGAGAGGATTAAGACACCTCACTCGAACCGATAGAAAGGGAAGCCAGGCGGACACGGTACCTTGTTGTGGAGGGCAGCTCCGGCGGGGGCAGTTGTTCCTGGTGGTGGATGCACGTCGGGTCTTTGCCAAGAGTAGAGAGGTTCTCGTCGTCGAAGAAAGTGAAGTCCGGTGCACCACCAGGGAAGAGACCAGCCGCGGAGTGCTCCGTCAAAAGGCACCACCTTTTGGTCGCGGTTCAGGGGTAGTGGCTATCCGGTTGCCGAGGTGCTCTGCACGGGCAATTCGACCACTGCGTACTGAGGTGAATAAAAAGCAAAGGGGACTGGTTGTTCCCACCAGTCAGGGGAAGAGACTCTCCGGCAGGGAGATCTCCTCTGTCGTCGGGAAGTGGTGAGTCGGTTCCGCAGGGCTCCACCGGAGGTGTCGTCGTGCAGGTCGGGTCAGCGTTACCCTCGTCGGATTCTTAGGTCCTGTGGCGACTTCTGAAGATCCAGTCCCAAAAGCCCTGCTTTTATGCAGAAAACCCCCATTCATTCAGCCTAGCTGTCAATCAACACATGCTAAGTGGTGAGCGGCAAGGCTCACCACCTGGGCCAATCACTCCAGAGTGCGAACGGAGTTGGCAAGGCAACTCGGTCCAGGGTGCCTAAACCCCCTCCCACACCCCTGTGGTAACCCAGGCAGAATGGCACCACTTTGGAGGGTCTCTGTACAGAGCCCGCCAAAAGTGGAACAAAGGGCTCGACTTTTGGTTTAGGAGTCACAGAGACGAACACAGACGCCATTTTACAAACCGAGTTCTGGCAGAAAATACCATCCGATAAACTTATTTAAGATAAGTAGACCGGTGGTACGTTAGAGATTAACGAGAAAAAGTATCAATCTCCAACAATGGGACGAATCCCATAGGGTTATGTCCGGGGTCGAACATAACAAGTAGTTTCCACTGACACCAGCCAAAACTCGACGAGGGGGGACGGGAGAGTGCCCCCTTGAGTAAAAGATCCAGGAGTAATCAAATTACCCCTACTAGTACGTCCACAATAAGATGGTTGGTACTAGTCCTGTTAGTAAATTTAGGTCTAGTAAAGCCAATGGTGACTTTACATGCCCGGGGAGACAGTAGTCAGTCCCCGGGTATGGAGTCTATGGTGGGGGATCGCTAGGACGCCCCAGTGTTACGGCACGTAGGGTGCGGTGTAACACACATAGAAAAACATATGAGACCCTATGAAGTAAAAGACCCCATAGCCCATAGAACACATTGACATTCAAAGGAATTACACACATTCATGTCCAAGAGTGGGAGGAAAAGAGTCTCACTCTTGGCAGGATGGAAAAAAACAAACTCCCGAAATCCAGCAAAGCTGCTGGGGGACTCACTAGGTTAGGAAATTCAGCCTAAACAGAGAATTCTCCCTTACACTCGCCCCCCCCAGACTAAGGGACAGGAGGATTTAATCCACTCCTGGATGAATCTCATACCTCTAGTCGATGACATACATCCTAGAGAGACCATCAGCATTTTGGTGGTGACATCCTGACCTGTGCCCAATGGTGAAATCAAACCCTTGCAGGCAGATCGACCATCTCAATAGTTTTGGGTTTTCCCCTTTCATTTGCATTAACCATCTCAAGGGTTGGTGGTCAGTCTGAATGACGAAAGTAGAACCATACAAGTACGGCCTAAACTTCTTCAGAGCCCACACGATAGCAAAGCACTCTCTTTCGATTGTTGCCCACCTTGTTTCAGGATCCTTCAGCTTGCGGCTGATGAAGCAAACGGGGTGCTCCCTACCTTTCCCATCCAGTTGACTGAGTACGGCACCTATTCCTACATTTGAAGCATCTGTCTGCACAATTAAGTGTTGGCGGTAATCAGGAGCTCTGAGTACTGGGGCTTGGCAAAGAGCCTTTTTCAGGTTTTCAAAAGCCTGATTGAATTCCTCGTTCCATCTAACCTTCTTAGGAAATTTGGGCGAGGAGATGACATTCAGTGGAGAAGCTATGGTCCCATAGTTCTCTATGAAATTCCTGTAATACCCAGTGAGGCCTAGGTTTGAGTAGTCGGTGTTATCCAATTTTGCACAGCTTCAATCTTACTGAGCAAAGGCCTTATTTCTCCACCGCCTACCTCATGCCCAAGATAGACTACCTTACTCTGTCCAATTTGGCATTTGCTCGCCTTTATGGTCAGATTGGCTCGTCCAAGAGCCTGCAAAACATCTCTCAGGTGGGTTACATGTTCTTCCCAGGAATTGCTGAACACTGCGATGTCATCCAAGTATGCCATGCAGAAGTCCTCCATCCCATTCAGAACCTGGTTTACCATCCGTTGAAACGTAGCAGGTGCATTCTTCAATCCGAAAGGCATTACCTTAAACTGGTATAAGCCAACAGGTGTAGAAAATGCAGTTTTCTCCTTGGCATGGTCTGTCAGGGCTATTTGCCAATAGCCTGACGTTAAGTCAAATGTGCTGAGGAACTTGGCGGTGCCAAGTTTATCCACCAACTCATCTGTTCTTGGCAAAGGGTGGGCATCAGTCTTGGTGACTGCATTAAGAGCTCTATAATCCACGCAGAATCTAAGTTCTTTAGATCCGGCCTTTGGTACTAACACAACTGGGCTAGACCATGGACTAGTAGAGGGCTCTATTACCCCGAGATCAAGCATCTTGCTGACCTCACCTTTGATGTGGGTTTGTATGTTTTCTGACATGCGGTATCCTCTGATTTTGACTGGCAGACAGTCACCAGTGAGTATGTCCTGCTGGCACCAAGGGGTCAAGCCTGGTGAAAGCGAGACAAGAGAGGCAAACTGATTCAACATAGATTTGCACTCTTCTTGTTGCTTGGGTGTCAGATTGGAGGAGAGATTTACTCCTTCAATTTTTTCATCTAAAGGTAAGCCTCTGAGGACATACGGAAGAGCTTCACTCTCTTCTTCTTCCTCGGATGACGCTAGAAGCAGCGCTCCTACATCAGGTCGCGAGACATACGCTTTAAGTCGGTTGGTGTGAAAGACTGTCGGAGCCTCCTTGGGATTGCCCAAGTCCACCAGATAGTTAACCTCTCCGAGTTTACCCACTACTCGGAAGGGTCCCATACACTTATCTTGCAAGGCCCTCCCTCTGCCTTGTTGGGATCATAACGAGAACGAGCTGGTCTTGAGCGAACTCAACCATGTTAGCCTTTTGATCGTGCCAGTGCTTGACCAATGTTTGTCCAGCTTTCAAGTTATCGCTTGCTTCCGTCATCATGTGTGACATTCTCCTCGGGAGACCTATCACATAGTCAGTCACTCTGACTGGCTTGGGGGAAGGAGCACTCTCCAACCCCTCCTTAATCAGGGCCAATGGACCTCTGACGGGATGACCATAGAGTAGTTCGAAGGGAGAGTAACCTACTCCCTCCTGAGGGACTTCTCTATAAGCAAAGAGAAGGCATGGCAGTAGAAGGTCCCACTTACGTTTAAGGGGTTCCTCTAAAGCACCTATCATGCTCTTCATGGTTCGGTTGAACCATTCTACCAACCCATTGGTTTGTGGGTGGTAAGCTGTTGAGAACTTGTAAGTAACTCCACAGGTTTTCCACATGGCTTTCATGTAGTGGGACATAAAGTTTGACCCCCTGTCAGAGATTACTTCCTTAGGAAACCCGACCCTAGTAAAAATACCAAGGAGGGCCTTAGCCACAGCCGGAGCTGTAACAGTCCTCATAGGAATTGCCTCAGGATACCTAGTAGCATGGTCTACTACAACAAGGATAAACCTGTTGCCTGAGGAGGTTGGAGGATCAAGGGGACCAACAATGTCAATCCCTACTCTCTCAAATGGGACTCCCACAACTGGTAGAGGCACTAAAGGTGCCACATTCTTGGAGCCAACCTTACCAGAGATCTGGCAGGTGTGGCAGCTCCTGCAGTGTTTTTCTACTTCGGCCCCCATCTTCGGCCAATAGAAGTAGAGAGAGAGCCTATCCTTAGTCTTCTTGAAACTCAAGTGACCAGCCAAAGGAATCTCGTGGGCTAACTGCAAGAACTGTGGTCTGTTCTCTTGGGGTACTACAAGTCGTTTGTAGTCTCCAGGTTCAGACTCGCTCGGTTCACTGTAGAAGAGGCCATCTTCCCAGTGCAACCTGTATTTCCCAGGCTCTTGCCCTTCAGCCTGAGCTTCTGCTTGGTGGCGAAGACCTTCCAAAGTTGGACATTCTCTCTGTCCCTTACTGAAGTCTGCCCTGCTGGGTCCACCTTCTGCCAGTAAAGACTGCAGCTCAGGATGGTCAACAGGATCCAGATCTCCAATGAGTTCCTGGCCCTCCATTAGCTCTTCCTCAGAGTCTAATTCTACCACACAGGGTTGTACCTCCCTCTCAGCCTCGGCTGGAGGTGGAGTTACGGGTGTAACTTTGGACAACCGGGGGGAAGTCCGTGTTGTCTGCACTGGAATGCTGGCTGCTGGTTTCGGGATAGAAGCCTTAGGTTTCCCTTTTGCTTCTGATGTCTTGGAGACAGCGGCCGACAATTCCAGTGGAGCAGGAGTGATTTCTTTCTTCATCATCTCCCCGAGAGTACCGCGCATGGTCCTCTCTCTTGCAGGTCTGGTTAGCTCCTGTAACCGTTTACTAGGAGGTCTGGGAGTATGCGATACAACTCCGAGAGTTTTCAAATCGTTACCCAACAGTACGCGTCCTGGTACCTCACTCTGTATGCTGACAGGTATCTTCACAGTCATGTTGTTACACTGGATGAGAACTGGTAATTGGGGAAGCATCTGCACAGGCCCTCCAGCTAACTTGGTGAGGCGTTTGGGTGCCTTAGCAACATCCTCGGCCTGAAAAAACGATTTATCCACCACAGTTATGCTGGCCCCAGTGTCCCTAATGGCAGGAGTCTCCTGACCATTCACCTGGACACTGTCCTTATAATACTCTTTAGTATTATCGGGGATAGTATTATAGACATCTAAATTCTGTTGTTCGCACAACCCCAGAGATACTAAAGAAACGCTGGCTGAGACTCCAATGGGTTCGTCAGCTAGCAGTAGAAAGTTTCCACTTGCCATTTGGACTTCCTCCTCTGGAGAGAAGGCTAAGGAGACAAGCTGGACCCCTGAAGGTTTACCCTTACATCTGGGATCTCTTTTCACGTGATCAGTCGAGCCACAAACAAAGCATTTACCGAATGCTTTCTGGAATGGCGGCTTGTTCTGACCTCCTTCCGGTTTGGCACCCGAAGACACACTATTCTGCAGTGGTTTTCCTTGTGGCTTACCCTTCTGGTTTTGTTTGGGGCCCTCTTTGGAATGTGAGTTATTAGAATTCTCTTTTGAGTCTTTTTTAGGCTGTTTTCCCTCATCCTTTTTCTGAGTTGCCCCAGAATCCTTGTGAGTAGCCCTGTTGGCAACCCACAAGTAAGCAGCCTTAGCTAGTGCCCGGGAATCCAATTCCTTCGAATCAGTCAAGTGCTGTCTGAGCTCAGGAGAACAGGCATCATAAATAGACTCCAACATAAAAAGATTCCTCATACCCTCATAAGTGTTCACTTTGTAACCCTTAATCCATCCCTCTAAGTTTTTCAACCCTGCACTCACCCAGGTAGCCCAAGCGGTACCATCATGCTTTTTGAGGGTTCTAAACCTCTTAAGATACTGGGAAGGGGTCTTCCCAAATCTAGCTATTAAAGCTAGTTTCACACTTTCGTAATCCGTCTTATCCGCCTCCCCCAACTCCATTACCACATCAGTCGCAACAGGAGGGAGCCTAGAGAACAACCAGGGAAGAAAAGCATTCCCGGTGATGTCCTGGAGCCCATGATTGTATTCAAACAGTTTCAACCAATCCAACACATCCAATCTCGGTTCATACATACCCACTAATTCCTTCGGCATCCGGGGTCTTTTGGGACTGGAGCTCCTAGAGGAACCAGAGGAGAGAGAAGCATTTTCCATAGACAACTTTTTCATCTCTAACTCGTGATTAAGTTCTATTTCTCTGAGTCTTAACTTAGCTTGCTTCTGTTCAGCCTGGGCATTCATCCGTCTGAACTCGAGCTCTTGGTTTCGTTCAGATTGAGCTAGGAACCGTTTATATTCTAATTCGAGCTTCATTTTTTCTAGTTCAAAATAAGCAGGGTTACTTGTGGGACCTGGTATGGGCCCCGTAGGCACAGCTGGTAAGGCAGGTAGAGTAGCAGGGGAGACAGTTTCGTTAGCCTCTCCGTCCTCGTCAGCCTCTTCATCGCTATCATCAGAATTACGATTCAGATCAACACCATTACTGTTATCTACAGTCGCTGGAGATATTGGTTCCTCTGAACCAGTACCCAGACTTTGGTTCGCCAGCAATCTCTCGATTAGTTCTAACTTCTTGCCTCTTGCAGGAAGATTCTCTTGCCTACAGAGAGCTCGCAGACTCTCAGTATTTTCACCTGACAAAGACTCTTGACTGTAAGTTTCCATCGTAGACATGTTTTTTGAAAGTTGCTTTTTGTGCAAAGTTTTGTGGTTAGTTATCCTACAGTGTCGAAAAGCACTCTAAACTGTATACTCGATACAAATCCCACCGCTGTACACCAGTGTTAGGCGGAAACCTGTGCAGTTCCCTCTGGACATGCACATCCTCCGCTGGCTGGGGTGCAGTCGTTGATGTGGCCACCCCTGCTGGACGTCCGACTCCCGACTGTGGCAGGGGTGCCTCCTCCACCAGCCTGGCCGCACCGTCAGAGGCAGCTCCACAGGGCACCCAGGTGACTGATGGGTGGGAAGATGGCATGGAGGACGACTGGCGCATGGGGGGTTCAGTTGAGGAGGGGGTCATAGCAAGCCCCATCAAACGGAGGAATCCGGCCTGGGTGACCTGTCCCAGTAGGCCGACGCAGTCAACGAGCCATTCGAGATGACGTGCAGTCTCCTCATGAAAAGACTGCAGGTCACCTCGCATGGCCCGTTGACGCAATGCCACACCAGTCAGGACAGGCTCAACCCGGACCCGGATAGCCAGGTCCGCAGGCAGAGGAAGTTGTTGTGAGCTCATCCCCTGCCTGAAAACGGGTCTGGACGTAGGCATCCCTGCTGGTGCGAGATGATGCAGGGACAGGATCAGGGACAGGATTGCACACAGGCATCTCCGTGGCGGCCTGTGCTGCCTCCTGTCCCTGGTCCTGCACTGCACCACTAGCACCAGTGGAATCCCCACCTCCAGACCCCGTCTCTGTTGCTTGCACGGCCTCCTCCTCCACCAAACCCCCCACCAACCTGGATGACTCCGTGCCATCTTCCCCTGTTGGGCCCTGTGGGGTCCCAGCTGCCCCTTCTGCTGCCGGTGAGTCCAACTCCAACCTCCGCCTCTTGGACCTCCCCCCGGCAGCTGCGGCCTGGGATGCGGCAAGGGACTCCTCACTCCCCGACGAGATCACAACCTGGGAGGGGAGCCGGGCCTCGCGTCTCCGGCTGGCGGTGGGATCCCCGCCGCTGTACTCCACAGCACCTTCTCCGCCCTCTTCATCAGTTGACGCTGCAGACAGGGAGAAATAAAACACAGGCATCAGGGCACTGTACAATGGACACATACACACATGACAGTTGTACATGAGTGGCATTGGCAAACCTCAGACATGCCATCACAATCCCCAACACACATGTCATTTCAACTTGCACACATGAGCCATACCACAGCCATATCGCAACTGCCAGCACCATCCATGCACATACAACAGCATGAGCAGTCAATGGTGAGCCAGACATCACATGCAACACAGGGAGTGCACTACACATGTACACACACCACCACACTTGCATGCATGTGTACACCTCTGCCAAGTGTCGCAGTGTTCAGATGGGCATCCATGTCACATCTGCCAATCAGGCTTCCACATCCCGCTGTCACATGCATCCATGTTGCATCACTGTTGCACCCTTGTCAAATACACACACATGCACATGTACACAGTGCTGATACATGCAGCTGAACACAACATGCATGCGTGACATCACGAACAGGGCATCAGACAGGGCCCGCCAGGCTGAAATGTCGTCTCTGCGTCAAGCAATTGCTGCTCACACAGAGGCGCACATGGATGCCCTGAGGGAGGAGTATGCTTCCCTCAAATCCACTCTGGGTGTCCTTATGATGTCCCAGAGGCAGCGGGCAGAGGAGAGGTTTTCACAGCTTGAACGTACCATCTCGGATGAGCTACAGGCTTGCCCGGAGGTACAGCGGTTGTCCAGCCAGGCCTTGCAGGAGGAACTCCGTGTTACACGTGCTACCTTGCAAGAGGAAGCACGTGTATCACGTGAGGTTCTGCATGCAGACCTACGTCACATCGCCACACAGAACCAGGCTCACCCGTCCGGCAGACTTGCTGCCGACGAGGGGCAAGCTGCAGCTAGGTGTGGCCAGGCTACTGTGCCACGTCCTCGTTTCCAGGATGAGCCAGACTGGGACGACCATCTATCTCCCACATAGGTCGGGCTGTGCAGGCGTTGAGCCCATGGAGGTTTTTTTTTTGGCTCAGCATCATCGCATGTGGATGTTGAGCAGCACCCTGTACCTCCCCCCTCCTGGGTGCCTCCCCTCCCCCCCGGGTCGTATGTGGCCATTTTTGATTTTTCTTTTAGTTTAGTTAGTTAAGTTTCTGTTTGATAGTTTTAATTAGGTAATGTAGGTTTTCCATAGTTAGCGTAATTAGTTAATATAGTTTAAAATTGCTTGTCTATTGTGCTTTCATGTGATGGTGTGGTGCTTTGTAGCTTTTAAAGGCGTCCACTGTCTGTTCCAGCTGGGCCCTTCAGGCTTGTCTTGTGTATGTGTTTGCTGCTTGGGATCCTTGATTCACATATGCCACTCCTGCCTCCCTTATCCATGGGCTCGCAAGGATGGTTCGGTGTCACAGCCTATTACACAAGAGCTTTGGACTGTCATATCTGTGGCATGTCTGGTGCTGTGTGACTTGTGTTTACACCCCTAGTGGGGATGATTTTGGTGTTATTGTCCACTGTTCAGCTTTTGCTAGATGGGGTGTTTCATGATTAATGTGTACATTCATTGCTATGCATTGTGTAGTATGTTTCTTATCTTTACTGTACACGTGCTTGTTGCAATTCATGCCATAGATAGTGTTCCACACTTTGGATGTGAAAGACGGACTGATGGTGTGATTTCTGATGTAACTCTCTGACATGGTCAAGTAATGAGATGCCTGAAGAGACACACACAGATGACTCTAAAGCATTAATCATGTGTTTCATGCCCTTTCTGCAGGGGGATGAGCCTCCAGAACACCTTTGCCAGCAGACATGGCCCATTGGACGTCGTAATTCTGGACACGTTTGTTGGTGCCCACATGCACATGTGTGCACAAGCAGAGGCACAGGGATTGCAGACCTACATCCTAGAACTGCTGATGTGTTCCAAGGAACTCCAGGCAAGATGAGCAGCACAGGGGGGCCACAACACAGCAAAGCTTGCACCAGGCGAGTTGCACATGCAGTCTTAGTCACAGCACCGAGGGTGAGCTTGGACTAATATTGGTGTTGAAGCACACAACGCAGCTCAGATGTGTTGGTGGACTGATGGCTGTTGATTGTAAGGTTGTCTGGGACACCTGCAGGGGCAGTGGCACATACCCTCCGGTACACCAAGGTCCATTGAGGCACTTGTATCAACCATGTAGCCTTCCGAGACATGGAAAGGGGCAGCTCACAGGGACATACAGCAAGGGACATACTCGGGTGCAGTGCATTTCATTTCCATGTACATTTTGATAAATGCACTGCCAACTTTGTTTCGGTCATGGTGGTACACAACTTGCTCTGAAGTCATGCCTTGCTATATGGGTCTGTCTGCTTACCCAGGGAACATTGCATGTTGTGTGAATTGTGACACATTGGTGTTCCATTTGCCACGCACCCACCGGCGGCTGACTTACTGCATTGACTGTGTATGACCCATCACAGGGGTAATGTCATATATGGGTACGAAGCATCTACACCAGAATGTCTGTTTGTAGAGTAGTTTGTTGCTATGGGGCATGTTTGGTGGTGTGTTTTTGTGTAATGGGCATGTACAGGTTGTTGACTGTGGCTCTCTTTGCAGCATTGCAGTGCTTCTGTAACCAGACCTGAGAGTGCGCAGGCAGGAGGCCAGCACTCAAAACCAGAGCTAAGTGTCTTGTTGTTTTTCTTTCAAACTGCTCTGCATAGGCTTGCTGGGGGGTGCACTAATGCATGGATGAATGTGTAATTCAATTTGGTATGTTTTTTCCCCCTAATCAACCAGAATCCTATGCAATTCTGAACCCTGTACCCTCTACCCGGTGTTCCTGCTTCGCGTACCTATCCAAGCAACGTTCCCTAACCCTCTTTCCCCGCTGGGGTTGTGGATGCCTGTGTAAGCCCAAAACTTGCAGGCGCCAAAACCCTAGAGGGGGTGGTTGGTTCGTGCCACTCCTAAGCCTGGACTACAGAAGGCCATGACAATGATGTCCAAGTTTGTTTGGATTGTGTATGTGTTCATGCAGGTGGTACATTTTCGTGCATTCCCAACTTTCATGTGTCATTCCTCCTCCCCTCTCCTGCCATTCATTCCAGTTAGCCAGTGTGCCAACACCTGTCCCGACTGCATATCCCTGACCCTCCTTCCCCACCAGGGTCTCAGAGGCCTGTGTGAGTTTGACCTTGCAGGCACCCGGGACACGGTGGGGGTGGTTGTTTCGTGACACTCCCGCGCCTGTACACGGGACCTGTGAGAGTACACATCCGTTCATGGTGCATCATTCTATGTTATGTACCACACATGGTTCACATCCTGTTGTGACATTGTTTTACTGTGCTACCTTGGTTGTTACATCATTGTGGTAGTACTTGGCCTTTGTGAGGTACTGCTACGTCAAGTCATCTACTGGAGGGTGTTCTGGTTCGTTTTTCTGGCTTGGATTTTGTGATTTTGGAAATGAGTGTGGACTCTGAGGGTGCAGGCACCTTTTTACACACAAGGTGGGAGATGGTGACGAAGGGGAAAGGTGATCCTGTGGCCAGGTGGAATTGAGGGTTGAAGGCTCCATAACCCAGGTGCAGTTGTTCAGTGGGTCATGGTCATTTGTGAGGGAGGAGGGGGTCGTTGTTGATAGTTGCCTTGCCCTGCAGTGTGATGGGAACCCTGACATTGTAATGGTGGTATCCTATGTACATGTTGTGTTCTGCTGATCAATGCCTGTTCATGTGTTGTGTTTACCTTTCAGGTGCGAGGGGATAGTTGTGGTTTGACATGCTGGGGTGTACACATGATGAATGTTCACATGTGATGTGTAGAGGACACTGATGGTCACTTGATTGCACATGCATATGTTGAGTGCATGTCCTTACTGACCCACACACTTGCACTCTGATGCACTACATGTACAACCACCCTTGCATATCCACGTTTACACTGTTTGCCTTCTGGTGCCCACTGTGTCCCTGCAGCACATGTTCTGTGACCAATTATGGATTCTGTAATGCCTAATTTGCTTTTTGATGTGGTCTGTCGTTTAGATGTGATGCTCAGGGTGTGCATCACACACAATGGCTGTTCACTGTGCTGTGCGCTGAGCAGTGTGTTGCAGGAGTTGGACACAGCACACAGAAGTTTCAGTGTTGATTTTGCAGTGCACAATGTGCATGTAGACAGGCATTCACTGTTATGTTACGTCTTTAACTCTTGTAATGCATTTGGAAATGACTTATTTTGGGTGGGAGGTTGTTGGTCAGTTATTTCATCTGATTCCATGTCAGGCATCATTGTCTGATGCCACTGTACATTTTGGACATGGCAATGTGCACCTTGTTGTTACTGTGTTGGTGTATGGGTATTGCTTGCCATGTCATGTTGTGGTTTGGGAGGGTTTGAGTGACATAACAGTGATGGCCATGGCCTATTTTGCAGGTGTGTGTGATTCACACCTTGCATGTCAGGGTCATCCGCTTCTCAAAGCAACTAGCTGGGGGTAGATCTCTCTCTGCGGCAGGGGCCTCCCTCTGGAACAGCCTTCCTGCCTCACTGGAACTTGAGGAGGACCATCTCCGGTTCGGGAAGCACCTCAAGACCTTCCTCTTTGCTTCTGCTTTCTCTCTGCCTCTCCCTTGCAAAATTCTTCACTGGAACTGCACTGGATCTGCAACTGGGCCACTCTCACCAACCTCGGTCCCTGGCCCAGCCCCTCTCCACTTGCACTGCCTCCCTGGCAACCCCTGCACTGCGGGACTGTCTCTCTATCCCTACAGCCCCCCCTTCCCAGCACTTGTCTGCACTTACCTTTCCAGTTGCCACCAGCTGGCCTATGTATTTGTTTTTTTGTCTACTTACCCTGTACTGCACTCCCCCCCTCCCCCTCCCCTTGCACTTTTCCCTTCCCCTGCACTTGCACAATCTAAATGACACCTGGCCTAGTAGTATCATTGTCTGTCTTCCCTTGTTCCCCCCTCCCTGCCTCATCGCACCTTGAAATACTTGTGTATAGGCCATATCATGGCATGTCATATGTGTGCCTTTTGGTCACACAGGATAGCTTGTGTTTAAGTAGCTAGGGATGCAGACAATGTGGCACTTCCATGGCAACTATCTCAGGGTGGTAGGGTTGTGACAGTTGACTGTCTCTTTGTCATCATCGATTGTCACCTGGTATGTGCCAGGCCTGTGTGCACTCCGCAGGGGTGGGAGTTTAGGTGAAAAATGTGGCCACAAGCTGGGTCCGGGCTTCCTCGCCACGTGCCCTGTCCCCTCCCATGGGCAGCGCCTGTGCCTGTGGTTGGGGATGTGGGGGCACCACCATGTCCACCGGTACGCCCTGCCGTGTTGCAACATTGTGCAGGACACATGCTGCCACAATGATCCTGCACACTACTGGTGGTGCATAGAGTAGCTGCCTGCCAGAGCGGTCAAGGGAGCGGAAACGTGACTTGAGCACTCCGAATGTGCGCTCCACTATGGCCCTGGTTGCAATATGGGCGGCGTTGTATCTTACCTGGGGTGGTGTGGTGGGGTTCCGGATTGGCGTCATCATGTGGTTGCTCAGAGGGTAGGCACTGTCCCCTGGGGAGGTGTAAATGGTTGTGATTATTGGGGTTTGTGTATTTGTGTGTGTGTGTGACATGCATGCATGTGCAAGGGCATTTGTACTCACCTAGGAGCCAGGTGTCGCCATGCTGCCCAGCTTCCAGGGCCCGGCTCAGGGCGGACATTCTGTATATGAAACTGTCATGGGTGGAGCCAGGGTAGTTTGCATAGACAGAGGTGATGATTTCCTTTGCATCGCATACCACCTGTACATTGATGGAATGCCAATGCTTGTGGTTTCGGTAGATGTGCTCAGTAGCACTAGGTGGACATAGGGCCACATGGGTGCAATCTATGGCACCGAGCACTTTGGGGAAGTGTGCCACCCTGAAAAAATCCAGGACAACGGCCTGCCTTTCTGCGGGTGTTCTGGGCATGTATATGTGCCTGCGGACTAAGGGGCGCGCTGTCATGATTGCCAGTACCTGGTGTAGGCAGCGTGACTGCGTGGCCTGTGAGACCACCCCCACTATGGCAGTAGTCCGCTGAAATGACCCAGTGGCCAAAAAATGCAGGACATTGAGCACCTTCTCCAAGGGGCTCAATGCTTGGGAGCAAAGGGTGGGGGATGTAAGGTCATCTTCCCACTCCCTGACCAGGTCTAGGATGATATGGGGTGGAAACCTATACCTGCCGTAGACCTGGTCGTAAGGCATCCCAAAAAGGCTTGTCCGTGGTGCGAAAATGCGTGCCCTGGCTATTCTCCTCCTCCTGCGGTGTCCCACGATCAGTGCTGCGACAAATGGGGCATTCATCGTAGCTGTATATACGTGTTTGTTGTTTGCGGGCACTTTTATACTGTGCGCGGGGACGCTTCCGCCTGCCTTCGTGTGGCGGACGCGTTGACGCCTGTGTGCGTATTTTGCCGTGCGCGGGTTTCCCGTATTCGAATCCATGAATACGGGTTGTTGGCATGCGTGTGGGCGTTCCGTGTAGTTCCCTGCAGTACTTCCCCAGTTACGCCTTCTTTTTCACGCGTTATTCCCCATTCCGTGTGTTACGCCCACTGTTCCGCCCACTTTGGTTGTGTGTGCCGCGCTATGTGCGCTTTTGCTGTGCGCGTAGCGCACGCCGTGTGTGCCTGCATGCGCCATGGCAGGATTGGGCTCACGGACAGCGGGAAACACGCGCAGCGTCTTCCTTGAATCTCACGCATGCGCGTGCGCTGCGTTTCTCACGCTTGCGCTACCTTGCGCCTGCTTGCGCTGGGATTTTCGGCGCACGTTTGCTCCATGAATCGACCCCAATGTAACCATGAAGGCTGGCTATATGTGGTGAATATACTGCAGGCGGTGCCGCCAATATATATGTGTATAGAATCTGGATGTTCCACGTCACATTTTAGCACACCAGGACCCCATGAGAAAAAAGGACTGAAAGTGTGGCGCAGCAGAAAAAGGCAACTGATGATGGAGGAAGATTCGAGAAAGCTTGTGTGGTGCAGTGGCAAGGGTTGAGGCAGCCAAGAAACTGGTCATCTATTCAAGAAGATACAATGAACGTGAGAAGCGAGGCTAGCTCCTGTTGTGGTGCAATGGAAAAACACTATGAGTGCTAAGTTTTGTTTATGTAATAGTATTAAATGTGTAATAGGAGCTAAAACATGGTCTCCTGTCACATGGTGTAGATGAAAATAGATTTTGGGCAAGCTACATTGAGACTGAACATAAGAACATGCTCGCACTCCCTTCTATTCTCAGTTGCAGTAATACTTTGCAAGGCCAGTTCAAAGACAATTTGATTGGCAGAGAGCAGGAGTGATGATGGATGATTGGCTAATAGGGTGGGAAGGCATGGCCAAGTCCACCCACAAGCACCTAGGGTACTAGCTTTTGTGCTGCGAGCAAGTTGGTAATTCCAGAAGGGTACCTGCGTGCCAACCAATTGTAGAGGGCCATATAGTTTGAAAGCTAATGAAACGTTGTGTATTAGATAACAATGAAGAGGACTTGCACTAGGGGTGGGCATAGTTGTCTACCTGACTCTAGAGATCCAATCATAATCGTATCTCCCACCAAACGTATATCTAGATGTTCCACATAGACCAACCACAATCCCTGTTAGGTTTTTTCTTATTTTCCCACGTAGTATGACGTCCATGATGACACGATTTTGCTATATAAATGCATTTTTTCATGTAAAACGTGGAGAGACTTGAGCAAATGTTTGTTGATGTCCGTTGTGCTCCCAGTTTTAGGCAGTTGCAAATAAAACAGCTACGTTTTGCCAACTTCCTGAGTCGGTCTTGTTATTGCAGTAGGAGTTAATTCTGCATCCCCCTGCCATCCAATAAAGTGCTACCTCGCTTAAAGGACCTACTGGTCCACGTGGTAGCAGAGATAGGATGATTTGTAACGACCCATCGACAGGTAGGTTTCCAGTGTTTTTGGACGATCGGACACCCTCCGCCATCCAGCCAGAAGATAGCAAGTTTTCCTGTGGAGAGCAGCCAATATAGAATACTTGCAAGAAGAACGATATAGGTGGGACGGGTCCTTCTTTGAAGAAATCCCTCCTGGTTTCCACAGTCGCTGAGAGGACGGAAGGTGACAGTGGTCGATTGAAGGAGGGAAGACGATACCAAAGGCCTTGAGCTGAAGAGCGAATGGTGAGCAGACTAAGGGGACTGGCAAAATAAGGGAATGGGATTGTGTTGACATAACAAAGTAATGGGGGGTTGTTTAAAAAATAATGAGGAGCGGTTATAGTAAAACGAGGAGCATTTATAGAGCACGGTTTCCTACCTCAAGGCAGGGTATAAATAGGAGGCACATAACAGGTATATGATAGGGAAATACTCAAATGAAAGTAAATGAAATGTAATGCAAATGTAAATGAAAAAAAGGTGTCGAAGAGTCGAAGAGAGATAGGAATAAGATATGTAAAGTTGAAATAGAGATAAAAAGTTATTACCTATTTTAGGTAATTGTCGGTGCCGACTGAAAAGTAGGTTGAGATCATTGAGAAATAGAGGCTTTGAGTGGCGAAGGTTGGAGCACACTCATATTTATTGTTTTTCTGAAATGTAACTGTGTATTGTGATTGTGGAACGTGAAGTTGCTCCCTCCCAGGTTCGTTGCCATGAATTTACTGCAATGAGTTTTTTTATCCTCCTCATACATTTGTCAAAAGTTTTCATGTTCTACAGGGTGTAGCTAGTGCCACCCATTAAGGATCTCAGGTTGTTTCCCAATG
The DNA here is from genome assembly GCF_040938575.1 of Ambystoma mexicanum. Classification (NCBI taxonomy): domain Eukaryota; kingdom Metazoa; phylum Chordata; class Amphibia; order Caudata; family Ambystomatidae; genus Ambystoma; species Ambystoma mexicanum. Next base: position 593,126,306 of record NC_090937.1, on the reverse strand, counting down.
TACAGCACACAGTAAGGTTCTCCAAGTCTCCCAAAAGCTTCTGGCACTTTCCTGGGTGGGTGAGTTCCCTGGTGAGGTATGTCCTGTCCCCATGACTGCCTTAATACTTTCACCCCGCATAATGTCATATGGGAGGAAAAAGTGGTATTTCTCAATATTCCTCCTAAGGCTGCCGACCACCTGCACAATGGTCTGCACCCCAGCATTAAGCGACATCAAACAAAAATGACAGTATCTACCCCCTGATGCATAATCTCATCTAGGGAATTCTGCCCAAAAATGTGTGCAGTTGGTGGTTTAGCACATATACAGCTGCTTGCGGGTGTGGCACTAGGAAAAGAGACCAGCTGCTGCCCCTGGAATCCAATGCCACTAATTCTGATTGGTCAGGATAGACGGGTGCACGTTTTTGGCCATGGCATGACAAATATCACGCTATGCAACCATCCAACCCTGGTACGTGCTAGGTACCACCTCCTCACCACCACGTCTCTAGTCCCTGAAGACACGTGCATCTAGTACCCCCTGTGGTGAATGTGGTCACACATTTCCATGGTCCTTAGGGCTCTTTCCCCATTGGTACTACCATTATTCCCCCACTTATCTTGCTGACCACAATCCTCCACTATACAGAAAATCAGTTTTTTCTCCCCTAACATTCTTCCCTGTTGGCAGGGTGAAATATCCCCACAACAAGGATTTCATCCACTGCCACATCAGAAAAGGCTCCTCCATTGCCTTAGAGTCTGTTCCTGCTCTTCCTTCTACTCCTGAACAAGTGGGTCCATCTCCTGCTGGGGTACCTCTGCCTGCTGGTCCTTGACCTGAACCAACTTCTTAAGTCTTACCCCGCATATACAGGAGAAGCCTCCCCCTGTCCCTCCTTGATGTAGGTAATGCCTTCCTCCATGTCCCCAACAACTCATGACCCAAACCAAACTTCTACTCCAGGGTGCATGCTGTGGCTTCCTCTTACATTGACATGATGCACATGATAGCTTGCTACTCCACTGCCTTATTTGTGGTGTCCATATGAGTCTCTGTGTCCCCTGCCTCTCTTCTTGTCTCTGCCAGTGCCTCCACTGCTGGTGCCCCTTCTCACCCACTCCTGAGATCTCTCCCAATAGCACTGCATCCTCTACTGAGTCAGAGGCTTGGTGGTGCTTGGTTGCCTAGAGCCACGAAATAGCACCCACAAAAAGGAAATGGTTACTCTTGACTCACGAGACATGGGGGAACCCTCTTTTTCTAGCAGGGAGAAATTTAGCTCCTCTTCCTCCCCCCAGCCTTCTTCCACTTTATTCCAGAGCACTGTAGCCAGCATCACAAGCTTCTACAGCCACAATGGCCGAGCCCTGTGTATGTATGATTGTAGATGTGTGAAGCCTTGAACCCTGATAACACATACAAAACCTAATGAACAAACAAGTGAACACACAAAACAGTTCTACAACTACATTTTACATCTACAAACTAGAACTGCTGTCTACAATACAATGCAATACAATACAGTGCACACAATATAAACATATACAAAAAACATACATAGCAACAAGTGTATTTTTTGTCTGTTTTGTGGGAAATAAATATGTGCTTGTTTATTATATTTTATAAAAAGATATAAAAGGGAAACAAACACAAGGCATGATCACTCTGAACAGACACTGAGACAAGGGTGAATACACACATTCATTAAAACACTACTACTCCTACAAACTCCCGAAAAGACTGCCAATGTGATCTAAAAACCCTTTAAAAACCCTGCAACTGTGAGTATGCCCTGTGTAATACCTTCTCTAGCAGCCCACTAAGGATCAGGAAGTGTGCAGGGCCTTACAAAGGTGGGGGCAACCTCCTTTAGAATATTAATTGACTGATTGGCAGCATGAACTGGGATGAACTCAATCACCACAGAGGGGCATTATTGACTAGGCAAATCTGATAAATACACCTGTTATTAGTCAAGAGATCTGCTGATCTGGTTAGACAATGCATCATCACATTAGACCTGGAAGCAAGCTGTGAGTTCTACGGGGATTCAATGGGCATTCATCAGTAACTACAATTCTATCCCGTTCTCTTTGTAGGGATGCATCTTCTTTAAACTATTTGTCCACCAGTGCAGGTGTATTTCAAAGTATGTATCCAATATTTCTCAGACGATCAGAAAAGCTTGCAAATAAATATACTTATTATTTTTCAAAAAGGTAGCAGGCACCGGTCCTCAAAAAGAACATGGCATGATAACCTGTTATGTGTTTTTTTCCCACTTTGAGATTTTGCAGCCATCACTTTTTCCTCACTGTACCTGTCACAGATGGGAAATACCCATTTGCATATCAGTCTTTGTCCCACCCACATGGGCAGTCCAGCACCGAAATGCTATGGCAATTCCCTTCTGAACAAGAGTTCCAACAGCAAACCCATACACATGTTTCAGCCTTGTTGGGCCTCATCAGTGAAGTGGAGCTGTGCCTCTACGAGCACAGTGAGCAGGGTCTCCAAGTCTGGGTTACCTTCGAGAATCATAGCAGTAAAAAATATGTCTGCAAAGTTTGCTAAAAATAGAACATTCTGTCTCATCAGAATTCACCATCTGCACCCGCTGCCATCAGCCGTACATTAGCTTCTGCCACCATTTGAGCCCTATACCAACAATTTAAAACAATCTTTGTCACGATCCGCACCTTATGGCACCATCCACACAGAACTGACAACATGCCCCATTCCGCTAAAGATCTTTCGTCATCATATGCATCCTCTGCAACCATCCATAACATCAGCCTCTACCACCAACCACACCACTATACACAGATGCATACTATCACCCTACACCCCCAAGTGCATCACCATCCACTCAGACACATTATCAGCCACAACACAACGTTATGCAAACCCTCCGCCACCATCCACATACAACAATCACATCCATAACATAGGACTGTGTCACCATCAACACATACATCCACACAGAATTGCCATCATTCTGCACCACGATGCACAACACCAGCCACACATGTCCACCATCAGCCTAAGCCACTGTTTAGAACACAAATGCCCCCCCACGCACTCCCACACACACAAACACACACGACCACCATCTGCACCAGATGCACCATCCCCACAGAGCCACAAGAAAAGGCATTGCACTTAATAGCCTTCAACATCATATGCACCATCCTCAATCCACACCATAAGCGTTTGCTATCATCCACAACCTATGGAACTATCCACTCACACTGGTTGCAACCTATACACCCTACACTACCATCCTCACAGTGTCATAACATCCCCTTTCCTCTCAGCACAAATTGCAAGCCTACATCATCATTGTTAATATCATCTCCCAGTACCATACTCACCCACATCGACAGAGACTCATCATCAGCCTAAGGTTACATAAATGCCATCATATGCAATACTATCCTCAAATACACAAGAAGAATAGCATAGGCCACCGTCCTTATGCTCCATGTCACTGACCGCCATGTATTCACCATTTATCACACTCGTAACCTTCCACAACATCAGTACCCTTCATCACAATCAGCACCACATTCCTCAATCACCCACAAAATCAATATCCATTGCCTATCACAATCCATAACTTCACAAGCCACATGCCCATGCCTCAAAATGCCCTCCATCCTAATCCACTAATATGCAAATACTTAGTAACCCAAAAACATATGCATCAGAGATTTCTTTTTATTTTTAATAAAGGTTAACAATATTATCTGCACTGTAACCGTTTTAAATAACAACATTATGGTTACTATAAACATTCAATGAACTTAAACATTCCTAAAAATAAATATAGTCTGTCACACTCCAAATGAAATCTTCGTTCACATCACACCGCTAATGCACAATATATATACATTTCAGCTGTACAGCCACTTTCTTATTCTTTCAGGGATTGGAGCCCTTATAATTGAGCTTTTAGACGGGTTTACCTTGAAGACACCAGTACGACATTCAGTACTTGAAAGCATAGGCTTACACAAGAGCTAGAAGAACAATGTGCTGCCTGGTGAGTATCAAGCAGTTCTGTGCCACATTACATCAACTCTCCATATGCATATGAAAGGCATGATCCGTTTTATGAAGCTGAAAAGCAACCGCATTACTGGCTTCACTTTTCTGGTCTTAAAAATCGTGAAGCGGTGAGTGCTTTTCTCATATTTCACTGTACCTAAATGCTATTGTAATGTTTCAAAACATCCTTTACTATCACTGATGCTCGAGGAACCACAATGAAAAATGGTTTTGCAGTGTCTTTCTCTGGCCTGTAACAGTTGCACATTAATACAAGCTTGGCTAGTTACAGATCTAACAATGTTGTGCCACTATGGCCCATCAGAAAATACTAGACATATGGATAGTGGATAATGTTTTAAACACTGACATACAAAAAAATCTGAATGCAGTTTACCCAGCATAATTAGTCACACAAAAATGCAAGTTTTGAGGGTGTGCAAGCAGGCAAGGGACTAATGGAAAATATCATTTAAGAGGGTGTGCCAGCAGAGTTGAAGATGCAGTGCAAGTCCACACGATCATAGTCAGGACGGTGCTTTAAAGAACGGGAGTAGTTATCAAGGCAGCACAAAAGTAAATCGTGAACAGACATTAATTGCACCAATATCAGTTTGCTAAAAAAACGACCTTGTAATGACAGACTTAAGTTTATCATCACATCCACGACATTCCACGACACTCTGGAAGTACAATATTAAATGTTATGTTAAAAGAAAAGCCGAATCGCCATTATGATGGGTTCAAAACACCAAGGCTTGCCTGGATATTGGTGTATTATGATTCTACCCTCAGTATGCAAACCATTGTCTGTGAAGGAGAGGGAAAAGGAAGGGGTGAAGATGTGTGAGCAGGAGGGTACACGAAAAAGAAACCGGGTGATCAAACGGTAGTAGGGCTGGATGAAGGAAAATTGGTAGTGTTTGCTAAAGCATGTGTGCATGTAGTTCAAGCCAAAGTAGATCATAAACCAGGTTTGCAGAACTTAGAAGGGTACACTCTAATGTGACGGGAGGAGAAGGGAATCTGTATACGAAATCAGTTTCAGAGAGATCACTAGGTATGCATAAAGGTACAGCGTGGTTGTGTGAAGGTCTTGAGTTGTTTTTAAGCAGGACTTTCAAACGTGTCAGCTTTACTTGCCCAGGAGTATGCTTACTTCATTACTCCAGTATACCTACTTCAGGGCTAATTCTGGGACTGCCAAGCATAGTGACCAAGAGTTGAAGCATCAAGAATACACTGTAAGACAGGCGAATGTGGACTGAGGCAAGCAGTGTAGAAGAAGAAGAGGGGTTGGCCACAAGACGTCTGGCACACTTTTAAGTGCAATGCACTATTGATTTAAGCATGTCTTTGGCTCAGGGGTTTTCCAGCTTTGAGGTCTCCTGCAACATCACTGTGTCAATGTTAGGGTGGCTGTGCTAAAAACAACATACACAGAACAAATGCCCATCTGCATACTTGCTCTGGCCTATAACGTCCACAATCGACCAGAGTCTATAGACAGGCAAGCTGGGAGGAACCAGGTGCACACTTAGATGTGGGTGGACGTTAAACTGTGGCTCCTCTTGGAGTAGTGGACTAGAACAGGCCACCTGGAAGTTCTTATGTCCTCCCAGTAACTTTATGAGGATCATTAAAGTGGTGTTGATGCCGGATTACTGTTGGGCTGAGTGTGGCCTCTTCTTGAAGCTCATCTTCATAATGCAGCCTTGCCTACACTTCTCAACCCACGCTCCAGTAACCTGTTCCTCTTAAAAGTGGGCAGCAGTACGATGTAAGATGAACGGAGGGACAGGGTTTGCTTAAAGCTCACAATTGCAGGCCTTCATTTCATGAATTGATTTCCATGTATGTGTATTATTTTTTAGTGTGGGCTTTGTGAAGTGCCACACATCAGATTCCGACTGCTTCAAAGTGCGTATGGCTTTCTACAAAGCTCCATGACATGTATGTAAAGCGAAATAACAACATAATGAAACATTTCATTTCAAACCTGGCATTCGATAATAATATTGAGGTGTGGGAGAGAGGAATAAATAACCTCACAAATGAAAACAACTAGGACCAAAACTCCCATAAATGTGTAATTGCAATTGGTGAGCCAATGAAAATTGGGCCGAAAGAATTGAAAAGGAGAAACACCATGGTGTGACAAGGGTTAGATGTTGATGAAGTAATGGAGGAAGTGGAAGTACATGGTAGTTAGTTGGGGATGACCATACAATAAAAACAAAAAGGAAGGTGTGTATTGAAATGTATACTTGCATGTTAAAATTTCTGATAAGATTAAATGCAGAGTAATCAGATAGATCCTAACAGACCGACATAGCATAATATACCTGGTAGTGTAAAATTACATGATGTTGCATAATATAACATAGCATAGCACACACACCCAACAAGATATAGCATTTACAAGCCAAACACAGCAGGTACCACCATGGCATATGGCAGCACATCAAAACCACATAGCTAAAACATAGTATTTTGTATGAAATGCACTTTATTGCCCATGTCCAAATATTGCTCCAAATACTTATCAATTATCCCCATCCCCATCGACTAGACACACACAATTCTCATACCCATCCCCACCTGCCCTTGAGCACTCAACCTGCTTGCAGGACAGGACAAAATTTAACCAGGTTCTCCCAACTAACAACTTTGGCCTAATACACTATAATGGCTGCTCAATACATTTAATTGAGGCCTATTAAAAATGGTAAAGCTCTTGTTCATAGTACCTAGTATCCATACAGTCACCAAAAAAAATCATTCATTGATGGGTGTTCCACACAAGATGTTCTAAAAATACCCCAAGAAAAGATGCACATGTTTGCCATGAAAGAAAATGTAACGTGATGTGCTGTGTGTGTGCTGTGCCAGATGGTGAAAGTGTGACGGTACGTGCTATGAACCTTCAATCCAGCTGTCATGTACCCCACACATGTAGTGCCATAAGTTTGATTTTGGGCAGGTGTGCTACACAATATGCTGTGTGTTTTCTATGAAGTGTGATGCATACAGGAATACAGAACCATGTATTTCTCTGCAATCATGTTGCACAGGCGAAGTGTAGTGTATATGTGATGCCATGCAATGTGCTACGTGCCGATCGCTGACGTGGGGCAGAGTGCTACATGAAAAATAAAGTGCTGTGTCCTCTCTGTGAGGTGTGGTACATGCATGTAATACAATGTTAGGTGGAGTGGTGGGCCCCTGGAAGGATAATAAAGTCCCCTTCTCCAAAGCAACTGACCCAGTACATATCATAGTTCTCCGGATCTGGCAGTTCTGAAAATTGTACCTCTGGGAAATCAGTAACTCTTCCCACCCCCACTATTCCTCCTTTCTCCCAACCCCCACTGCCATCTTCCTTCAGCAACCCATGTCCCATTCTCTTCACTTGGAGACAGAACATCCTTCCCCTCTTTTTCCTAATCTCCTCTTTACTCCTCTTCCACATTTTACCCCATCCCACGCACAACAACCCAATGCTACTTTGGTGGTGCAGAGAACGATCAATACCACCACACAGACAGGGACCAATAGCTTCTGGATCTGAGCCAACCATGTGGCAGCCATGAAAAAATGGCATCAAACAAATCTTTTATTATCCTGTTAGATTGTTCTTCCATCTTTGTTTGTGATGTGTGTAAAGTTTTATAGTTGTGGTCAAACTACCATTCTGTTCATTGTTAGCTGGTTTCAGGGTACAGCAACTTGCCCCCATTTTTGCGCATACTCCCGCTTCCATAGCTATAAACAGGTCTAAGACATAGGGCCTCTTTACGAGGTAGGAGGTAGCCATGGTGCTATTAGCACCATGGATACCCCTTACCGCATTCCCGGTCCAGGTTCTCGAAATAGGGACTTACCGGGTCATTCCAACCTTGGTGGACCCAGTAAGTCCCCATTCCGAGAACTATTCCCCATTCCCATTCGTGCCCCCATAGGGCTCAATGGGAATGGGGATGGAGCTAATAACGGGCCCGCTAATAGTGGGACTGTTATTAGCTCCCTGGTCCCTTAGAGGCTCCCGCTAAGGGCACCTGGTAAAACCAGGCACTCATAGCAGGACCCGCTAAGGGACCTTGGAATACAGAGGTAAGGGGTTACCGGCACCGGCATCCTTACCGGTGCCGGTAACCCCTTATCTCCAACCTCGTAATGAGGCCCATAGTGTTTTGCAGGGTCATCAATCTCACCACAATAAGCTCCTCTTATATAGAATTGTACACCCTCCATGTTGCATAGATGGCTGAAACAGCTCCCAGCATGTTATTTGGAGCAATTTCACATTCTTAGCTGCCTGAAAACCTAGTGCTAAAAGGGATGCAATACACATATCAGTCGAAGAAAACAATCTGAACTCAGTGAGAATTTCATGCAACATATCTGATGATTTCAGAGATGTGTAATTATTATCTCTTCTTCTCCTTCTTTTACTCACTTTGCATACACATCCTTCTTTGATCACCATCCCAGCACCAGCAGAGTTACTATTCCAAAAGAGAATGACAAGTTGCCTAGGATGTGCGTGTTCATGCTTAGCATTCAGTAGTCATTGAATAGTACATTTAGGTTGCGAGTGTCTGTGATTTTCCTCGAAAGACGAGCAAGCTTTATCTGAATATTTGGCAAAATGACGTGTATCGTTCGAGAGTATTGCAACAGTATGGGTATTAAAAGGGTGCAACGTCTGAGTGGGGCACAATCATGACTGGTATGTGCAGTGCAACGAGGGAGCATGAGCTGGCCCAATATGGTGGCAACTGTAGATAGTCATTGGGCACACAGGCCTAACAGAAATCCATAATAGGAGATGTCCCTTCTTGCTTACTGGGTAGCTCCATTGTCTTGGTACACTCCTCATTTTCTCCTGTTTTATTGGTACCTTGCAATGTGAAACACAAAGAAGGAGGTTTGAGTGGTTCTATTGTCACTGGTGTTTTGTTGTCATATTGAGGGTGTGCACCTTTCCCTAATGTAGGCCGCCAATTGTAGGCCGCCAGTGTATTTTGAGAAAGGAATAGCTGGGCCCAATTTAGAATTTAAGAAAATTATCTTTGTATACTAACTTGCTTCTTACCCCAGAGAGTGGGAGTGTGATTGACATGTGGGGGGATGTTATATTCATTCATTCATTCATCCATTTTAAATTTATTTCAGAATGTATTTCCATAAAACATCCTAATAATAGTGAAACTTCAGTTACAAATGATGCTTCCCAATAAAAAGTGGCTTTCATGAATGTGCCAAGTACATAAAAACAAGCAAATGGTCATCACAGAAAAAAGGAATAACATGTAAAAATTATTCATTGTATCACGTCAAGGACAATAACAGAAAATTGCTTTTTGACTGTGATAAGAAATGGTTTCTTTTATACCAGATTCATTTTAAGAACGTTAATACTACCCATGCCAGGTTTGGTGAGTTTGCCCATAATAAGTAAACTAACGCCGGGTGATATTGTGGCATTCATCCCCCATTCCAGGGGCTGGAATTGGGAATAACGGCCCAGCAGCCCAAGTTATCGGCCCGACCAAAGCGAGTCCACTAGCACCCCGGGTTGCTAAAGCGGTAACCCCGGTGGTAAAAAATAATATTTTCCATCCTACAAGGGGACGAGTGTGGTGTCCCGCTGTAGGAAGGACAATCCTTTTCCAAGTTGACCACCATGGAAAGGGAAGTGGGGCTCCATCCCTTTCCATTGTGGCCTGCGGGAGGCGAAGGAAAGAAGCATAATAAGGTAAGTAGAGGGTGGGGGGAGAAAAACAAAATAAATGGGACTGAGGTTGGGGTGAAGATGGCAGCGGGGGAGCTGACTGTCAGGCGGCTTGGAATGCGGGCTAATACCAGCAGTTCAAGCCTGTATTGCTAGCAATCTGATTGGCTGGCTCCCCACCTGGGTGCTAATGTAAAATATGAGTTTCTCTGATTAAAGGTATTCAAGTCACCTTTCTTATATTTGTGTATACAGGGCAAAACAACTAAAAATGTGCCAGGTCCTCTGTTGGTTCTAAGCACAGCAAACAAGATTCATCCATGCTATTGTGGCCAGTCCATGTTTTAGTAATGGCTCTAAGTGCCAAGCCGTTACATCTGGCCCTTGTTATTGCTATTCTCTGGCTTGGGTTGTAAGCCCACAGTAAATATTTGTGTACATCTCAGTCAGTAATCATTGCCAACCTTCTATTGGACATTGTTTCAAACTCCATTTGCTCGCATCTACCCTTGATAGATGCTACACATGTATTTTTTAAAGTGCCAGCCTTTTGCTATTTAAAGTGTATGGTGCTTCAGAAAAGTGCTGCTCCTCCTTGCTTTTTGGCCTTCCCACTTCACATCTTGCCCCCCTAAAATCTTTTTATCACTCTTCCATCTGTACCCTCTGTCACCTCTTCCCCCGTGACTCCATCTCTGCGTCCCTTTCCTCCATTGGCTGGCTCCCCTTTCATTCTCAACTTAAATTTCACTTCCTCTGTCTGGTCTTCAAATCTCTCCACGATCTTGCTCCCCCTTATCTCTCTTCCCTTCTCTCATTCTACACACCCTCTCGTCCCCTTCGTTCCGCTGACCATTTCCTCCACAATGTTCCTCCCTCCCCCTGTGCCTCCTCCCGGTTCCACTCCTTCCAACTCCTGGCCCCCCTCCACTTGAACTCCTTGCCTCTCTCTATCCACTCTTCTACTTTTTCCTCTTTCCGCACCTCTCTCAAATCTCTCCTTCTCCATACCCCGCCATGACATTCCCCTCCTCTCACTCCCCTCTTCTACACCCTCTCCCCTCTTCCCCCATTATCCTCTCCCCACCCCCTCCTTCCATCCTCCTCCTACCTTCCATCCCTCTTCCTCCTAGCCCTCCACCCCTCCTCTCCCCCTGCCCCTCTGAATAATTGCTCTACATTCTATTTTTGGTGACTGATTCATGTTTGTAATTTGCTTATGTTGTTACAATTTTTGTTATGTTAAATGTACCCTGTTGTTGTAACTGTACAGCGCTTTGGTATAAAGCGCTATATAAGATTAATAAATACAATACAAATACAAAACTCTGTGCGCCAAACCAGGTTTGCTCCCTTTGTTCAATGCCCTTTGGCGGGCTTCAGTGCTGAAGCCCTCCTCTGGCACCTAAGTGTCTGGGTGGACAGGATGTTAGGAAGGTGCCCGAAAGTCCTTCTTGTCCCCACGACTGAAGCTCAGGAACAGCGAGATCTGCAGGAACAAATCCCTCAGCTACAGCTTTTCTTCATACCTAAGGTACTGTGCAAACACGGTGTTGAAATCTTTTCTGCCACGGTGAACGTTTTTGAAACTTTCCCAACTTTGGAGGCTTGTTCGCTCCTAATCCTACAAATAACTGTTTTTCTGGCAAACTACTTCCTCGAACATTGGCAAAGACTTACCCGTTTACTACCAGAACTGTGCTATCCTATCCAAGACTCTGATCCATTGACTTTGGTCCAGGCCTATTGAATTGCTTTGCCAGTTGTAGTGAACTGAAACAATTTGCCCTGCCTATGAAAGTAATTGTGCTTTAATTCTTTTAACCTTTGTCTTTCTACCCCTTTTGAAAGTTACTGAAAAGCCATTTTGCTCCCACTTCAGGGGAGCCTAACTTGTTGAGAAACTTAGTGGTTGTGTACTGTAGATAATTAATATTGTGATATTAAGCTGCTACTTACTAGTGTAATCTTTTCCAACTGACTGTGTAAATAAATGTATATTCTTTTACCAAGCAAACTTGGCAAGTGTTTGTTTGAACTACTCTGATTGCAAGCTCTTTGTGTAACATCGGGTACTGCTCACATCCCTCTTGGGATAAGTCTGGATGCTCAGCCACTTCTACCACATAACTGTGTAGTACAGGCTTGTACCAAAGGTGAGAATGTTTTTACTCCTGTAGTCTTAATTGTGTGTAGTTTTCCCAAAGGGTACTGCATGTAATTCTGGCTAACACTGTCGCACCCCTAACCTCAGACCCTCCCCTCTCCTCTCCCTGCGCCTCTACCCCCTTGCTCTTGACTTCTCACCCAGTACACCCAAACCCCCAGCCCCCTCCAGGCTGAAACCTCAAACAACTTGACCAAACCCCCACCCCGCAAGTGCTCCACCCTTGATCCTCCCCACTGCTTCTCTCTCATATCAAACACCGCCCGCCTACTCTTCCTGCTCCCAATCGACCAACCCTCTCACCCGATCCTCATAGTGCACATACATCCAGACTCCCCACTACCCCCCTCAGTCAGTCTCCTCGGCATCCATATCCACGAGCACAAAATCCTCCTCCCCTTATGAAGTCACATGCATCCATTTCAATGCCCGCTCCGTAGCAAGAAACAGGAAGAGCATCTTTGACCTACTATCCTCTGACAATCCCAACCTCATTTTTATTACCGAAACCTGGTTCTCTGAGGATTTTGCACCAGTTGCGCATAAGGCCTTCTCCACTGGCTACTCGCTTATTGCCCACTTCCAGAGGTGGCAGAGTGGCAATCCGATACAAACCTTGTTTCTCTATCTCACTCGTCGAAACCCAGACATGCAACACTTCAGTGAATCCCTTCTAGTAAAACTCTTGCTACCATCAACACTCACCCACAGCTTCCTACTCATCCACAGACCCCCTGGATATGACAGACATTTTGCAAACAATCTATGTGACTCAATAGCAACCATTCAGGTAAATCACCCATCTCTTACACTATTGACAGATTTCAATATGTGGTATGATATGCCCAACAACCCCATGACCCAACCTCCGGTCGACAGTCTTGATGCTCTTAACCTCTCCTGACATACCACTGGTCCAACTCACTCAGGTGGCCACATCCTTAATGCAATCTCCACCTCCTATGACCTCGTCTCTATATCCAGCCCCCAACCGCTTATCTGGAACGAACACTCAGCCATCCATTTTCTCTATCTACACACCTGCCCCTCCTTCAACAGCTTTCCCTGCCCCCACTTTTGAGCACAAAGTCAAGGTACTCCCTGACCTATACGAAGCCCTGCTGCTCCGCTCCCTGGCAACACTGTTCTGTGGTAGACCCTTAACCATTGCATCTGTTGACTCCTGGCTTAAAGAATCACTAATTCCTCTCACCCCCCTCTCGCACCACAGCCTAACGTAAAGGACCATGCACCAAATGGTTCACGCCCCACTTGAAGATATTCAAAAAACAAAATAACTCTCTTCAACTCAAATGGCGAGCATCCAAAACCGATCTCAGCAGATCCTTGTTCAACCTCCACCACTGTAACTACAAATACGAGATCCGAAAAGCCAAAAAAGCCTATTACAATAAACAAATTCTGAACTGTGGCAGCAAACCACTTCCAGGCAAACAGACTGTGACTCTCTCTCCCTGCATTTCTACAACACCGCACATGACAGGATCGCAACCCTAAACACCAAGTCTCCAACCTCAGCCTCTGTCCTACATCTACCCAACCTGATCCGTTGTCCTGATGCCCAATATTCCAACCTCTGAGTCCTTCCAACCCATCCCGAGAAATGTGTCCTAGATCTACTTTCCGGCAGCAGACCCTCTGGATCCCCCCTTGACCACTGCCCCGCCGCTTTCTGAAAGAAATATTCTCCTCTACTTGCGCAGAAGAACATGCACGATTCATACTAAACAACTCCCTCACCTCTGGCACCTTTCCAGGAGCCTTTAAAATAGCATACAGCAAACAGCTTTTAAAAAAGGCATCCCTCGACCCCCTGGACCTCATCAATTACAGCCGATCTCCAACACCAGATTTCTCATGAAACACATTGACTGGACTGAATACGCCCAGCTAAACTGCTTTGTAGAATCCAACAATCTCCTCGACCCTGCACAATCAGATTTCAGACAGCTCCATGGAACAGAAACCACTCTGACCTTGATCTGGGATGGTCTTAACATTGTGGCAGTCTCTGAGGGTTGTGCAGCACTGATTCTCTGCAAGCCTTTGGCACTGTTAACCATTCAATCCTGCTTGACCGCCTCCAATCCCTAGGAATCCATGGCTTGGCACTCAAAATGGATTGCCTCTTTCCTCAGCAACAGGAAACAAATTGCCTTCGTCTAACCTTTTTCTCTCAACTCTTCAAGCTGTGAACACTGGAGCAGCCCAGGGCGTCTGCCTCTCTGCTCTCCTTTTCAATCTCTATCTGTCCACTCTACCAGGAATCATCCACGCTTACAACCTCTTGTGTTACAACTACAGTGACGATACCCACATTATCCTAAGAATTCCCAAAACAAGCACCAACCCTCGCCTCGACCTTGGAGCATGTCTCAGTGACATATACCGATGGACGACAAATAACCTCCTTTCCAACCCTGATAAAACTGAAATCATGTTGTGCAGCAACATTGCCGTTCTCCCGCAACCACTCCCATGGCCCCCCTCCCTTGGCCCCTCTCCCCATCATTCCAAAATAGTCAAGAACCGTGGCTGCACTATGGACTCAGACCTAAACCTCTCCGGTCAGATCAATAATGTATAAAAATTCTGCCACTACCACCTCAAACTCCTTCAACACATTTTTCCTTACCTAACCTACCCCAACAGACTCACCACTGTTATGTCTATTGTTATGTTCAGACTGGACTATGCCAACTCCTTATACCTGGGAGCACCAGAATACCACCGCAAACTCCAATGAGCCCAAAACACTGGTGCCAAACTCCTTCTTGCCATGGGACACAGAGACCACATCTCCCCCGCTCTCTGCACCCTCCACTGGCTCCCTATTGGATGAAGGGCCACCTTCAAAACCTTATGCATCACTCACCGAGCAGTGCACACAACCGGCACAACGTAACTACAAGAGAAGATAACACCCTACCTCCCATCACATACCCTAAGATCAAGCACTGCCTTCTTTCTAGTGATTCCAACCTCCAATTCTGCCAGGATTGGAGGATCTGATTCTCAACTTTAGCTCCAACTCTGTGGAACTCCCTCCCCTCACAGGTTCGACACACCCATGACTACATGGCCTTAAGCAAAGCACTAAAAACCTGGTTCTTTCCATAATGCCGATAAGATTTTATAAGGCCAATGAGACCCTGCAACCTGCAGACAAATGTTTAAGGAGATACCGAGCAATGACATCACTGAAAGTGACTATTGAGTCACTAATAAGGTCACTCTGAGCGCAGCAATCACAAAATGCGTAAATGAAACATGTGGCCCAAGTTGCCGAATTATCCGGTACACTAGCCAGCAGCACACTGTCTTTATCTGATGACGTGGACCTTCAGTATTTTTTCTCCCATGCAAAGTATTACATGTACGTAGGACTCTCTATGTGTACTAATTCTCCGGTCCTGATGAAGGCCGACCAAACCACAGCTACACAAAGATAGCGTCTAGGCCGAAACACAGTTGTGTTGACCTGTTTTTCTGTGTTAAAGATTGTTTTCACTGTTACACAATTCAATGTACCTGCACATTGTGTACTGAAATTACACTAACAATGCTCATGCAATCCTATATAAGGAAACAAAGAGAACGTAATTGCTGAAATGTGTGACCCAAAGAATCACATTTGGTGTTTATATCGATGTACTATGTCATGTATGTTTTATGTATTTTATTGAGTGTCCTATGTTTCACTTAAGTGTATATATCACTTGCTCCTTATTTATTAAATCAAAATCAAAGTAGCAGTTATCTTCACTAATTTTGTGGATAGTGACTGTCAGGATTGAGTGTGTTTTCCTTTTTCCTGTTCTATAACTTTGCTCATTTGTGTTCTATAAATGTTCCCTGCTCAGGATGCATATCAGGCTATGCGCTGTGTGTGCAGGTCTACCTCTGACTGCACAAGTGATTTCCATCTCGTCAGTTTAGACGGACCAGCGCCATTATCGCATATCCTGCATTGGTTAATTAATTTCCTACTAAGAGAAAGCCACACGAGATGCCGGACAAAGACTAACACCACATTTGACATTGACATACATTGTCGTACTCCCCCACAAGGCCTGTATACACCTAGAAGCCTGTTTTGCTATATGAGAAGCTAGTGTAAAGGTCGAGGAGAAACGGACTCCCAGTAAGTCAAATTCCTTAACCAGTGGTATTACTAGGCCATTACTGAACATTGCCGGAAACTTGGGAGCCCTTCTTTTCCAGTGGCAAACCATAACAGATGACTTTACAGTATTGACGGTCAGGTCAAGCTTATTCTTGAAAGTCGTGTATTCTGAAATGAAATTCTGTACTGCTCTCGGGGTGCAAGCAATTAAGAGCATGTTGTCCGATTAAGAGAGCAATGGTAGAAATGTATCCCCAAGTTCCGGCATGCCAGCTCCTAGCCGCACAAAGACTTTGTGTAATTCAGGTATATGTAGGGTAAAAAGCAGAGGGACACAAGACACATCCCTGGCACACCCCTGCTTTTACTACAAATTGGGTGGTACAGTGTCCGTGAGTGCCATCTCTGACACAGGAATAGTTGTTGTAGTGGATACAAATAAGTAGATCGAAGATCCCTTCAGGACACCTCATGCATCTAAGCACCTGCCATAGCTTGGAATGGGTTACTTTATGAAAGTTGGTGCTCAGATCCATGAAGGCCAGGTAGATTGTCTAATTGTTAATGAATAATGAATTGGCCACTATAAAGTATAGATTCAGGGTCTGGTCACCAGTGCCCAAACCAGCTCTAATCCCAGCTGAACTGGGGATAAAATGTTGTTTGTGTCAACCCATTCTTCTAGTCTAGCTAAGATTTGGACCATGGAATTCAGTAACGAGATAGGTCTTTAGGATGTTGGACTCTCTATAGGGCTGTCTTGTAAATGGGCTGAATAATGGTGAGACAGCAAGATTTGGGGATTTTTTACATCTTGATTAGGGCATTAAAATAGATGGGGCGCAATGGGGCCCATAACTCCACCTGGTCCTGGATTCGGTCTGCTGGGACATGGTCTAGCCCATGACAGCAGTTTGTCTTTTTGGCATTAATTGCCATAAAGATTTTGGCAATGGTAAAAAACAGGTTGACCCTGTGTTTTTGTTCTCCCTCATTCATGTTAGGTTCAGGACAGGAGACCATTGGCCTTGGCGCCACCCTGTTTGTGTAACTTTTGTAGAGATTTGAAGAGTTGAGTAATGCTCTACCCATACATGATCTGGGACCATGGACTCCAGGCCGGTTTCCATGGAATTAGTACAGGGATCATGTAATCAGTTTTCAGAATGTGTTTGTGTTATTATGATATGCTGCAAGTAGAAGTACGGCCCAGGTATCCTGCTTTATTTCCTTTTACATATTAGAAATTATTTTTTTATATGTTGCTCTCGCTTCTATTATTTCTGATATTGGGCTTATTGTTTAGCAGTTTGAGTAGCCTTGTTTTAGCTTTTTATGCACTCAGAATGAAACCATCTAATGTTATTGGATGGCGGGTTCTTCTTGCAAAAGATTGAGAATTGATTAGTCATGTGAGCTGTCAGAGACTCAAAATGATCTATAATGGTACCTGGAGTTGACAAACTGTCCAACAATAAGTATATTAAAGTTGAAGGGTTCATTATTTTTCAGTTTTTTAAACTAGGTGATGATGGTCACTGAGGATTTCTTCAGCTACATAAAAATCATCAATCATTCTCCAATGTTTCATTGGGAAACACTAATAATCTATGCAAGAAGTACCTTGGATCCCAATAAAGGTATTCTTTGCTGCTCTGTCTTTGGGAAAGCAGCTGTTAAGGGTGCTTAGACCGCACTCATTGAGTCTCGTCGATAGTTTGAGACGATTGGAGCAAATATTTGGCTCGGACATGACTGTGACAATATTCCCAGTGATCTGTCTTCCATCTAATCAAATAAATCAGACGGGGCATTCCCAATTTTAAGTTAAAATCACCTCCACACACTACTAATATATTCTAATTCCAGGGGACCATCAAAAATGCATCCATGATGAGCTCAAGCTCAGCTAGATAACGGTCGTTGTGTAGTCTGTTTTGGGCTAATATAATAATAATAATAATTTTGCATTTATATAGCGCTACAAACCCTCAGGTATCTGAGCGCTGCTTATTATTACCCACAGTGCATGGTGCTCATTTATTGACCTCAGAAGGATGAAAGGCTGAGTTTGGCCCTGCCGGGATTCGAACCTGCGTTAGCAGGCCCTGCACAGATGTCAAAGTGAGCGCTCTACTCTCTAAGCCACTTGACAGTCTTATAAAAAATCTAAAAATTAAATAGCACAACGTCCTTAGAATTATTATTTTCACTACATGTCAGAACATCTCCCTAGACACCAATGGTTGATTTTGGGTCCTACGACGTGTCTTGATCAAGATGGCCATACTCCCAAAATGTTTCTTTTGTTTTTTGTGGGCTGGTATATGGTAAGTAATGTATCCTTTAATGAGTGAGGTCTCCTGTAGCATGTGAATGTCTACTCATTTAAGAAACATCACATAGAATGTCCCCACTAGGAATTACTTACATTATTTAGCTAAAGTAAATAGAATCAATTATGAACATTCAGTGGTTTGACTAGCAAATTACTGCAGGGCCGGAATTTCTTTTCAAATTGGCCCATATTTTGCCTAACGAGCGAGCACAGCGCGTGAGCCTAACCCTGCTATGACGGAATTGAGAGTATCTCCAAGAAAATGTTGAATAAAATTAGTCAAGATTAGTGCATTTAAAGCATGTTTTAAACAGATATGGGTTAAAAAGTGATGTTTTAAATAAGTTCATGATCTCTCAAAGTAGATCTTCAACGATAGAGGGACCTGGGATGTTACACATTTTGCAGATGAGAGCAACTAATTCATCTGGTATTAATGGTGCCCAGTCAACATGCATACCTAATCCATTTCATCTTATTCCTGTGCTGGGAAGGGCACACAGATAACATGTATTCTTAAACAAGCATTGGCAATGCCAGCAGTTTTGGCTTTTGTGTAGGCATGGGAAACGCATTTGCCAGGCACTGCCATAGTGGTATTAACTGGATTGTAGCACCTACAAAGTGTTGAGTGTACCTGGGCACATAATAGCAGTGCCTGGTGAATGCCTAATATTGATACACAATCTTAAACTGTTGCCTTTCCCGGTGCTAGTTTTTAAAAGGACTTCAGTGAAGGTCATACATAGTGCTAATAAATCGAGTGGCTGAAGGCAGACCTGACATTTTTATTACACTAGTAGCGCATTTACAGTTCCAATTAACTCATTAACTCTCAGAAGACTGCTTTAGGAAAACACTAGAAGGCTCGTTGATCACAAAGGTTGATGATAAGGCTTAATAACACTAGCTCAAAAGAGATCCCAGGATCACGTGTTCTGGGCGGAGAGAGGCAGAAATTGCGTGGAAATGACTATCGGGACTAGCAAGACCATGGGTAGTCAATGGGTGGGTAAATAACTAAACAACAACTACACGAATTGTGTCACAACTCACATTAATCGTTTCAGTTTATAGCTGGTGCTATAGCCAAAACGAAAAAAAGCTTGAGTTGGTATGAGATCAGTTAGTCATGCCAATGAAGCACCAGCAGTGTCACAACAAAGTGGCAAACTGTCTAGTGTAGATGTTAATGATGACTGAGAGGGTGACATTGTGCAAGCACTGCTGACTGATGGTGAGGAGTCGGTGAGGATGAGCGCAGGAAATCAGTGGGGTAAGTCACAGTGACATATTGGAAATGTGTGAATGTGGATGAGAGGCACATGTGGATATGTAAGGACAAGGATACAGCTGTCCATACAACTGTAATCTCAACAGTCCATGTGACAGCAATCCCAAAAGACCATGAGACTGCAAAATTGGGAGCTCTCACAAATAGCAATTCAAGACAATCATAAGACTGCAAAATCTGTGGCCCCTCTGAAACCAGAAGCACATGTGACTGCAATATATGACAGCAATCCCAAAATCCCATTAAACTGTAAAATTAGGAACCCATGGGAGTGATCTCTGCAGCTATAGGACTGAGGGTTCAGCAACCCACGTGACAGCAAGCCCAGGAGCCCATAGGAACGCAAACATGGAGGCACATCACTGACATCAGGGACCCCAAAAGCCAGTAAACCTGAACTCTGGAGCCCATGTGACAGCAATTATACAAGCCAATGTGACTGCAAGCTCAGGAGCCCTTGTGGCAGAAGGGACACCAATAATGTGATGGAGAGCTAAGTTATCCATCCCTATTATGGCGTGCTAGCTAAAACCACATGCATGCAGCTAGCTCTGAGTTCCATGCAAGGTTCAGCTGTCAGGCAGGCATGTAATTCCACTGATTGCAACACCTACACCGTTCTAACTGGAGGCTAATTCTCTAGTCATGTTCCCTCTGTTTCAGTTACCATGGCCACGTTAAGAAACGCTCATTTCAGAATACCTTCAAATGTCCCCAGTACACAGTACTTGGGGTATGCAACCCTCCAGGCAGTGCCTTAGCCTAGCATAAAGCTACGGCCTGTGAGAGGTAGCAGGTAGACAAGCTGCTTCATCATTCTTAGGGCACTAGCTGGCCCTGCGCGCTGCAGCTCTGAGGAGGGGTGAAGCGTTTTGGAGACCTTGTTTAATGAAGTTTCGCCTCAGAATGCTCAATGAACCCACTAGCCTGTATGACCCCATGGTGCGTTAAGAGTTGAGGTTTTGAATGGATGAAAACTCTGCATTGCCATATGACCGTCGCCCATAACAGCGCCCCCTGAATGCAAGAGGGCGGGGCCGATATATATACTGGAGAGTAAGGCGCTGCAAGGGAGACAATAGGTATAGACAAAGAGGATGTGAAGACACATAAGCATGATGGACTAGTCTGCCCACGTCCCTGTGGTGGAACCAACGCTGCCTCCAGCTCTGTCTTTGCTCTGACTTCTCCATCACTTCCACTTGGCATGTAGCTGTGTTTGCTCCTGCATCTCTCGCCCTCCCGTGTCATCCACTACTTGGCCTTCCTGAATTATGCCACCCATTCTACGACTAGTACTGTTAGTGGAAGCACTCCATTGCACTTGC
The DNA here is from genome assembly GCF_040938575.1 of Ambystoma mexicanum. Lineage (NCBI taxonomy): Eukaryota > Metazoa > Chordata > Amphibia > Caudata > Ambystomatidae > Ambystoma > Ambystoma mexicanum. Next base: position 593,105,257 of record NC_090937.1, on the reverse strand, counting down.
AAATCTTTCTTGCGAAGAGCCTCCTCAGGTTAATGCTGAGATTGCCCTGCACTGAAAAGTAAAACGAGCTTTTTAGTGAATGTTCTCTTGTTATTTGTATTTCTAATGTATTTTTATTTCCTGTGTATAATATTGATTTTAGTAGAATAAGAGAATGTCAAGTTTACTTTGAACTTGTTAATGGTTTGTTGTAAAATCTAAACCCACAAAAACAAAACAAAAAAAGTTTCTTCTGATGCTCACTCTGCTTTTGTTGCAGTGTGGGTTCTTGGCATGTGGAAGTACTACATTGTGTGGTGGGGACTATTGGTGAAATCTTGGAGAAGGGTGCACTGCTGCAGAGGGTGCACAAGGAATTTAAGAATGCATTTGAGAGGCTTGATACGGCTAAGCACAGAGGGGTCTTGTTATATTAAAAAGATGGTGAAAAGAGCAGATTATGCAATTGGATAGAAGGGAAACTCAGTGGAGATTATGACATTTCAAAAGGTGCTCTGTTGCTAGACTGTTTTCACTGAATGGTGCACAACTGTGTGTGGAGATCGCGGCGCATTGATTTTGCTTTAAAAACTGTTGTTGGCAGACCAAACACACTCCCCTTTAAAACGTACGCGCATCGGCACTCCCAGCTAATAGCATTGGGATTCCTAGGCAGTGTGTGCTTCATTGTACTGCCCAGTGCAGTGTCAGGAATGGTGCGTTTTAATATACGCGGAACTGGATACACCAGGTCCTGCAAGCAGACTGCGGCTTAGATGGGAGGCATGGAAACTCTTGAGATGTCAGCAGGCACTGGAACGGGGGAGAAGAGGACGGGAACTCAGGACTGCACTATCCTGTCACCATTACTGTTTATGTTTAGCAGTATGTCTTCGGTACTCTCTTTGTGTCCCTGTGATTGTGTTCTACACGTGGCCGGGGCTCAGATTACGTTATTGTCATATGTGTTATGTTATTGGGCATTTGTTTAGCACCTTTTATCAATGGTATGATTTCAAGGCGCTGTGTATTACAAAGAAAGAAGGAACCAATGTGCTCTGAGCCGTGGGGCTCGATACCACAGTGTCTAATCCCTGAAGAGGAACTCCAAGCTCTCCAGCACAGGGAAACAAACCTGCACCATGTAAACGTGCAAGCAGAGAGTGAAATCCCACTGAAATAATCGTATTGCTTATGCTGTTGGAACAGTGAGGTACTTAATCAGAATGGATCATTGAAACACGCATCCCTGTGTGCCTGGGATCAAACTGGGTCGCGTTGTTGGTGGGCTAACCCAAACATAAACCACTCCCCCGAGGTGCGCCATTATACTAACCCTCTGAGTCAATATTGGAATTGGCTGATGAAGAGTTGCGCACATTGCATATACAGAAAAACAAAAAGCCACCCGTAATGGCCACTCCATCCCGTAGATCAAATGTGGTCGAGAAACGGTCTGTCCTAATTCCTGTCACAAACCAAACCCGGTCACAACCTGAGGCACCAGCAATGAGCATGCAACCTGCTGTGCTATCTTACAGACCGTAATGTGCCGAAGTATTTTCTCCATGAATTTCACAAAGACTATGCACCTACTTGTTCATTTTTTCCCACAGATGCTCAATGCCGTGAGGTAGCTACGGACCCGTTCTTCTCCACAAACCACTCTCACGTCTGCTGTGTTCCCTTAAAACCACAAAACCACTTTGCCCTTATTCGCTGGTGGAACAGCTCAGTTGGCATGGTCGTATTCGAACCTGTTCCTTGAAATCATACACCTATTACTTCCGTACACCCGCAACCTAATGAGCTGTCCTGCTGTACAACAGAGAACCATTTAGGTACCCATTAATTAATCTCCCTAATGAAAGGCTCCTTGGAAAGTCGGAACTGTCTTTACATCACCCAGCCCACAGTCAATGTGCACACCTCGTAAAACTTGGCCTTTTCGTGGCACATTTTTTGTTTATTTTGTTTTAATATACTGTGAATACTCGGTATCCCTATCCCCTCTTGGCAGGCCCCATGGCCGGGCCACACAAGGGCTGGCTCAGGTGACCTTTCCCGCCCGAACCCTGCGCATTCATTGTCCAGGCCTCAGTACAAAAATTGGCACAACAATACTTCCATAGTTTTTGAAATAGGAAGATACCCCTCTTCCCTGGCCTTACCTGCATTATAACTCAGCCACGTGTTGCATGTTTGCAAATTCTGTAAACCTGCATCTCGCAAAGACCCCGGACAGCAGGTGCACAAACCTAATGAGATATTTTCCAGCTAAATCCTTGAGTTAATCCACATGAACAAATCCATCTAAGTTAACTCCTTCAAACGCACCTGTCCCTGCCAGACAATAGAACTCCACAAGCTCCTATCACAATGCACATAAACTGTTCCCAAGGATGGCCTGCAAAATGACCCTCTTTGGCCCGACCTCCTCCGGATGAAATGCGTAGTCTGTAGAAGGGGAAGAAAGTGGCCTACTGCCATCTGGCCCTGCCTGAGATCAAACACATGCTGGATGCTTCTAGGCAGGGCTGGACTGCCCCACCGGGACACCGTCCCCTGGTAAGCCTCTGGTCATAGGGCCTCTTTGGCACGGAAGGATACAAAGCGCGTGCATCTCAGAATCCACCTGGGTGGTTTCATAGAATTGGCTGCCTGCCTGCTGCCACCACCAATGCACGCTGATGCTGGCGCTGCGGCTGCACACTTCTTTTTTCTTCCCAGCAGGGCTGGGCATGGGCAGCTGTGTTGAGTGAATGAGCATGAGGGCTTGGGCACCGGGGAACCGAAACCACATATAATTAAAATGGTTGTCATTATCATATCTCGTTGTTCGGTCCATCTTATCTTCGACATCACATGCCATATAGCCAAGGCCTCACTACCCAGGGCAGCAGCACCACACCCCAAACACTTGACTGCCCACACTGCCCAGCCGCTGCCTACAGCCTGCCCTGCACCTAACCTGCTGCAGAATGGCATGGGCATGTGTGGTTTCGGTTCCCCGGTGACCAGTCCCTCATGCTCAGGTGCTCAACCCAGCTGCCCATGCCCAGCCCTGATGGGAAGAAAAAAAATGTGCAGCCTCAGCGCCAGCGTCAGTCAGTGGTGGCAGCCGGCAGGCAGCCAATTCAATTAAACCGCCCAGGCGGATTCTGAGATGCACACGCTTTGTATCCTTCCTTGCCAAGAGGCCCTATACCCAGAGGCCTACCGGCAGATGTCCCGGTGGGGCAGTCCAGCCCTGAATTACTGTAAACGAGCCACAGAGAATAAATAGTGGCTACATCACTGTGGTTAAGTTAAACCATCAAAGAAAACCCAACACTAAATGAATTAGGCAAAGGAAAAATGTAAAATGTTTTTATTAATACATGTAAATGAAAAACAATAAATGATAACAATCAAAGCAAAAAAACCTCTGATGGAATAGGTTCAGCTAGCTCCAGCAAAATTAAATAAACCAAGTGAGCTAATCCACATCTAGTCTAAATCTCATTGGCCTAGACGTTTTGTCCAAGATGGGGCAAAGCCCAGAATATTTCATGACAATGGGCCTCACTACTAGGTGGGCGGTAAGGGTTAATGGTCACCGGTAGGGAGACCGGTGCCGTTAAACCCTTACCACCCTATTCCGAGGTCCCTTAGCGGGTCCCACCAGAATCGGCTGGTGTGACCAGCTGTTTCTTAGCGGGACCCGTTAAGGGACCATGGAGCTAATAATGGGGCCGCAATTTGCGGGCCCGTTATTAGTGCCGTCCCCATTCCCATTGAGCCCCATGGGGCATCAAATGGAAATGGGGAATGGTAAACTGAATGGGGAGTTACCGGGTCCGCCTAGGTCGGAATGTCCCGGTAAGTCCCCATTCAGCCAGACCGGATATATATATTCACTATAAAAAACTTTATTAAGGGGGCGTTATGGTTAAGTTGCCCTACCAAAAACCTGTGCACTTCACTAAAAAAACTTTTCAAACGTGCCATTATGGTTCAAAGTGAAACCTAAAAACCCCTGAAATTCGCCATTTATGGTACGCTAAGCGACCATAACTGCCCGCACTACTGTGTTCTGCTAACACTAACACCCAGAACATGAAAGATTATGTCTATGGGGAAAATAAAAGTTTTCGGACCCCCCTATAACTTTCCCCCCCCTGGACCAAACCTCACCAAACTTTGGAAAAAAAATTCAGAGTGGCCCATATACTTTTTATGGAAACAGCAACTTAACCATAACTACACGTCCACTATCATGGCCGTGTAATATATACATATATATATATATACACACAACAAACTGGGTGTCCGGTCAATTGGTCGACAACAAACTGGTCGACTGCAATTTGGTCGACACCATTTGGTCGAATGCCAAATGGTCGAATTTTTTTTTTTATATATGTGTTTTGTGGGTTTTCGTGTGGGGAAAAAAAAAAGAAAAAAAAGCGGGTTGGGGGGGGGACCCCCCAAAAAAACCCAAAAAAGGGGTAAAAAAAAAAAAAAAAAAAAAAATTCGACCATTTGGCATTCGACCAAATGGTGTCGACCAATTGTCCTGTCGACCAAATGTTTTCGACCAATTGACTGGTAACCAACAAACTGATGAACATCCAAGGTGACAAGTTGATCAGACAATATATGAAAAAAAAACAATAAGAATTAACATTCTGCATCTGGAATTGTGATGTTTATCCAGGGCTGACGCAAAGGGAGACGTTCTCATAGGCAGAATGCCAGAGCAGATATTTTCATGGGCGTTTTGTGGTATACCCAACCGCACCACCTTCATCAGGACCAAAACACACTTGGCCCTGTGGATGCAAAACAAAAATAAGAAACCTGAACTGAGCCACGATTGTAGCCAACCAATCGCCTGATTCCCCAAAGGGTACCAGTGCAAACATATGAACATTTATAATGTAACTTTAAAAGAGTGTTCCTATTGCTAAGAAAGTAAAGACCCACAAGCCCAAAGGTAAGTGTGTCCCACCACTGCCTATATCTAGAATATTCGTATCTGAATATGGCCACCTGCAGCATGCCAAAAGAAAACAAAAAGAGGGAAAAAAGAAGAACGAGAAGAAGGCTAATATCCCTGCACCCACAGGGCAACCTGTATAAATACACCACTACTGTGTGGGAATGCCCATCACACCTAAAGCTTCCACTCCTATCTTTGGAAGCCAAAGATTAAGCATACTGCCAAAAGGCTTGGATATGTGCATAGGAATAGCGCTGACAGCCAAAAAAATGTATCTTTGACCCACAGAAACTGTTAATGGAGCCAATCGTGAAAAACCCTAGTAAAATCCTGGAATGAAAGAACATAATGAATGGGGGCGATGTCCGGATGCAGTTCAGCAACCTGACAAGGAGATAAACTTCAATTTGATACAGATAGATTGGTAATGTACAACAAGTGTGGCTTCATACTGTTGACCCCAATGAGGTGGTTTTAGTAAAAAGAGACCACTACACTTACCAGGATACACTCAGGCATAGAGTCGTCAGTGCCAGAATGAAACATAATGGAATATGTGCTATACGGAATGACTGGGCATCGCAGGGCCACAGGCAGTCAATTGCAATAGCTGTCAAACTAGCACCATAAGGAATACGTGACTACCCAGCATTGCCTGTGCATTGCACAGTGAATAAACAGTGCAGCATGAACATGAACCACTAGCCGGCATGCCTTACGCGACCGTGAACTCACCAGTCAGGACCAGTGTCACCCCACAAAGCAAGTCGTGAGCCCAGAACAGCTTCCATGACAGAACCGTGCATAAAGAAAATGGCACATTACACGTATCTGCACTGGCTGTTCTCGTTGTGACAGGAAATAGAAAAAAAAATTAAAGGGTGGAGCGAAGGAGAAAACAGATAATGCCCACACTGGGCGTCATGTTGCAAAGTGGTGTAGCAAGCACCCATGTGTACATGGGAGCTACAGATAAAGTGGAATTTCACTGATTCTACAACCAAGAAGCTGTAATTGGGAAAGCACATGGCTCTGACAATAATTGTCTATTATACAATGAGCAGTGCCAAGCTTGACAAGAGTGTAAATAGAACCCTAGGTTCATAGCACGGAATGAAACGAGGGCTGCCAAAATCAAAAGCCCTAGGAGCCATGATAGCAGGTGGTGCCTGCGGGTATGTGTATGCATGAAAACTATGAATACAATCATGCCAAACTGATCCTAGTAGGGGGCGCCCAAGAAAAAAGAAAGATGCCTGGCTGCACTAGCCTAAAGGAAATGTGAAATTCTGGATGCTAAAGACAACCAACCTGTCCAATAAATGAAAGTAGTAGGACCATGGCGAAGACTGAGGAATTATGGTCAGTATAAATATGCCAAGGATAGATAAAGGTCACTAGCTAGGTAAGGTGGCATTAAGCCCATGTTCAAGGGTGTTCAGCTCCAATATCCACCTTGCTTCTTTTCTGGACAGAACGGTCGAAATATTGGTGGCATTTCTGACAGTATCCAGAATCAACAAACTTATGTCATCAAGTGAGTGGACATCCTCCATAAAGTGGGACACCATGGGGGCCGTGCTAGTCCAGCACCTAATATGAGACCTGTGTTCAACTATCCATCTATGGACCGGTTTTATAGTTTGCCTAACTTGTTTAAGAATAACAAAGACAACTAGAACTTGTAGTTTACACTTAATTGCTGCTAAATTCCATGATAACGCAGTTACAACTCGTTCAGAAAGATTTGATGGCAGCGAAGAACCTTTGGGAGAGGCATGTATCTCAATTGCAGTCACCTCCTTGGTTTTGGCTGGTTGAAGGGCCAGGTGTTCAGTGTTAATGTTTAAAAAAAAAATGCAGGACTCTGGCAACATTGTTTCCCTTCTTCTCATTGTTGTTGATCAGATTTGTTATTTCTACTTTAAAAGATCTTACAAAGTCATGCATGATTTCCAATGTGTTAAACATGTTAGTTTTAAATGTATTCAAAAGTCATGCAGGCTCTGTGTTTTGGACAAAAGTGTAGTGTTGCTAGTTGTTATCTCGTTGATAGCAGGGTATAGAAAATCATGTATATCAAAACCTTGTGATCTGCTAGAGATCGTGACACTACTGGCTTAGTCTGCTCCCTCACAGAGGGCAGCAATCTCAGTAAATTGTCATTGCCCTTCCACTGTAGAGGCATTATTAGTATGTATGGCGCTTTCCTACATTTGAGGGGTGTTTTCTGCCTCAGCGCGTTGCTTTGGTAGGGCACATGAATGACACTGTTGTCTGCTTAAAGGGTATATTGCTGGCTGCTCCATTGGAATTAATGACGCTAGGTTATTGAATTGAGTTTGGAGACTATGGTGAGCTGATGTTTTAGTGACCGGTAGTGCCAATTCCGTTGCTTAATCTGTTTGTCAATTTTTCCAGCTGCCTACGTCAAGTGCATTTGCAGGAACTGCTGCTGCAGCTCCATGTTTTGTTGGTGGATGTACCACACCATGGTTCCCCATAGTTTTCCTCTTACCCATTCCAGTAGGTCACGTTAAACAACGTTACATGGTGTTATTGGACGAACCAATAAGGTTCAAAGGAAGACGTAGATATCAACAGTCACCTCCATATAGACCAACTGAGATTGAATCCATAGTTTTATTAGTTCTGCTTGGGTGAAGGAGGATTCACGAGTTGAAAGACTCCAATTTCCTATTCTGTTCTTTGCTGTGCAGTAACTGAGCTCATCCAGTATGGTTTTAACACATCAGTTGTTTTCAGTGCCATGGAGGAAGTTGCAGGTGAACTTCCCTTGGTTGTCAGTGGTAATCAATGAGTGCATCAACAGTTCGTAGCATGCTACTTAAATTCAAGCACTTCCCTGTCAGTTAGCGGAAATCCCAGAAGTAACTAATCACAGACACGCCATGCCACATGAGAGGCTAGACAGCCACCATATAAAAAGCCTAAATATGGGGGCTATCGTAAACAGGAGCTATCTGAGTTATTATGGATTTACAATGTGCAGCTTCATAGTTCCTCTTACTTTGTGATCTTGTTTTTTTCCTGCAGGTGAATCCAAATCTGGAAGCTATTCAACCGTGTCTGTCTGGGGCATCAATTGTGATATGTGCTCTCTGCACATCACTGTCACGCTGTGCCTTGGACAATAGGAAAAATTATGCAACGTGGCATCCTGGACAGGATGGGTGAGAAGTGACGACCACCCTCAAGGTCCCTCGATGCCCGCAGAGGAACAGCAGGAAACAGCCTACCCGCAGAGGAACAGCAGGAAACAGCCTACCTGCTCCCTGCTGCGCTCCGCAGTGTAACAGTGATAAAGTAATAAGGGTGCAGCGAGGTTCACATATATTACGTACTCCTCCCCTCTCCTACTCCGACTCCATCTAGCAACAGCAGGGAACTGCCTACCTGCTGCCTGCTCTACCAGTTAGATCAGTATTTCCCATGGCTGTTGCAAAACCTACAAATAATCAAATAGGGACTCATTCCGGGATTGGCTGTAATTTAGTGGTGATTCCGTTATTGCCACATAGGGGCTGATTCATGGAATTTGTGCGGCGAAAAACAGGGATTTGTGCGCCATTCTGCCCACAAATCCCCATTTGTTAAACAATGATTTGCGGGCAGAATGGCACACAAATCCCTGTTTTTTGGTGCACAAATTCCATGAATCAGCCCCTTGGTCCCGTGGGTTTACCATGGGATCACATGTGGTGGGAGATCAGTTTTAGTCCACATTGGGGAGTGTTGGCAGAATTACCACTGATGGAATTACCAATTGGTAATTCCATTGATTTGTGAAGGACACGTCCTGAAAAAATCGGTGGAATTGCCACTAAGAAATTCCGACAGTAGTAATTGCGCCAAAACTTGCATTTGGTGGTGTGGGGAAAAGGGTGGTAATTCCCCTTTTCCTGCACCGCCAAACTTGTAATGAGGCCCAATAGAGTGTTACTTCTTAGGGGTGGGAAGGGCAATCTCCTTGAAATCCTGAAGCAAGGTTTGCCCAATGAAATGAAATCTACACATACAATCAGGCACACAAGCGCACAAACACACGCACATATGCAAAACCGTACGTCATGCTCAGCCTTTTCAGTTTTTGAATCTGCCCCTGTGCTGTTTGATGGGCCAAATGGCAGACACAAAGAAAGAGACATCCACCTTTAAATCTTCTTGATTCATGCCCTGGGACAAACTGCTGCTCCATTCCAGCTAGAGTTGTTATCTGCTCTGTACAAGAAAACATTTGGTGGCTCTTTACTATTTCAAAATAGGTGCAAGCTGGCAACCGGGCTGAAGCATGTCTGATCATTTGAAATAAAAGCTGCCTTCAACGATATGGAATTATTCATTTGTTTTTCTGTTTTATATAGCATTAGACCTATATTTGTTTTCTAGTGATTTAAAACACTGCAGCATGTTGCAAGTATTACAAAATATAAGTATTGTTCAGAAAGCCGCAATAAATTGTCTATTATTGAACCACAGAGGATGTGCCAGGCCTGGGTTCCAGCACCCTGCGGGGGACCCTTGGAATGACAAGTCCCTTAAATACCCTTTGCGTAGACCGGCTAGTTGCCTGGCCCTGAGGACACTTTTAAGTAATGGGATAAAAAGTAATGTAATAGGCATTTACATTGCACCTGCCTTGCAGTGCTGAGTGGCTGTCAAGTTAATCAATGACAACCTTAGCTAAACAGCAATATAAGCCACCCAAAAGTAGACACCTGTAGGGCATTGGCAGTGGAACACATCTGGAAGTCTTGATTCCTAATGGTAAGTGCCGGAAAAATACGAGACCCGGGCTGCACCTGGAGTCAGGGACACTTTACATTAATTTGCTCCAGGCAAGCATTACAAATCCAGGTTCCTCATGACAATTCGCACAGCACAGCAAATAAACATGCCTGTGTATGTAATTTCCCATATGGGATTTTCTCAAGGACATTTTTTATATATTGTGAGTGGTTTAGTCCCTCAGAACTTCTTAAAAACGATTCATGGCAGGAATTGTGTTCACTGGATTTATGCGCTCTTACCTCATAATGTGTGTCATAAAGTGATGACCCTTCATTACTATGAAGTCTCGCGATTCCAAGGTAACTTCCCAGGGCGCATATGATGATGGGTACCATCTTTAGCTGTGCACTCCACATACAGGGGTCATGTTACAGAAGTATATCTTAATGGACACCAGGAGGTTGACACGGTGGGCCGTTTCCATGCATTGCATTAACACAGCTGTTCGGGACAGGCACCTCTAACAGCATGGACAAGCACATCTGCAGCAGCCTTTGCGAGTACCACAGACCGAGGCACAGCGAGTGGCCTTCCTTAGCTTGGGAGCTTGATCCGTAATAATTCCGATGGACCCTTGTAACACTGGCTCCAAATGCCAGATTGTATTAGTGAGCTGTGAGCGGAGAGGGGGTATCCGATTAACCTTCGACCAGCTCGGAGCTCAGAAAATCCCCACACATACATTTCCATCTGTCAGTCCCATGTAACATAACATGCACACCGTGGCGGGCAGATTAACCCTGTATCCACATGCACACATGTAGACCTCTACTGCCAAGCAGGAATATGCCCCAACTACCATGGTGGGCAATATCTATTTCGCAATCAAGATGCCAGCTCACTAGATTGTCAATAACATGGATGGGGCTTTGTCTTTTGATTAGATACATGAGAATGTATTTGAACCAGCTCCCATATCCCAGACGATTTAATCCAAATTGAATCTGCTAATGATATGGGTTTTCAATGCAAATGGATGAAATTATTAGTCATTGACTATCATATTACTGGTTATAAACACACTTGCTTAAACATATTATTATTTTATTCCGGGAGGCAATAAGTGAAAGTTACATTTTAATAGCTCTGAACAAAACCCACCTGTTCGACTCCCCTTTTTGCATTGAAAGCTGTGCCACAATATATGGCAGAGAGGCGTGTTAGGGAAATGGCATTGCTTTCTCAGAGGGCAGAGGTACTTTAACTACCACAAATGACACATGTATTTGATTGGCTTGCCTTGTATGTGAGTCCTTTAAGTACATTAACGTCGCCATGCTGGTAGATCACAGATAAGCAAGGATCTTTGCACACCTTCTCTATTTTCATGTTGTACAAAATATCATATGAAGTATTAAAGGATGGCACATATGTCTAACCTTCATGTACACCTCAATTCTGATTCAGCTAGAGAGAACTACCTGTATTTAAATGGTTACCCCAAATAACATGCACTGCTCTCAGCCTTATGAACTTACTGGGCAGTTCACCTTAAAGGATCATACATTCGTTTATCTAAAATTGAAAACTGACACTAACACTGCAAGTATATTAGGCCTCATTGCGAGTTTGGCGGAGCAGTACAAATGTGGTGGTAATATTGTTGTCACAGCTTTTTGTTGCAGTAACTGAATTACCACCCTGTTTGCCACTCCACCAAATCCGTAGTTTGGCATGGAAGTGGAGGATTTTTTTGGGTGTCCTGACCCACGTTTGGACTATTATGCTACAACATTTGGTGCTGTGGGCTTAGGAAATCCAAGATGGCCGAAAAAGCCCACATGTGCGCCAGAATCTATGAAAACCGCGCAGTTGTGCACACTAAAATGGTTGCCTAACCTGCCACCCGCCAGTGCGAGCATGATAGGCCGGGGTGCCATGAGTGAAATGGGTTGCCAAAGGAAAAACAGTAGCGCCGGTTAGCTTCAAAGCGCTTTAAAATTACCTTTGGTTTCCCTGAATGCAAGCTTCAAATGCCCATTTTAAACATTGCAGGATATGCAAAATGTTCACTGAACACCAGCAGACATTTGGCAGAATGGAGTTTTGTGTGCTTACAAAATCTGGAAGATGAAGAGCCCAGAACAGTGTTGATAACAGAACTAGCTGAGCTATGGAGTCAGCAGTTTTAAATTAAACTGAACTACAGACATTAAAAATCTAAATGTTTAAAAGAAATGAGTGACCTACTTTTGAGTGTCACATAGGCTGCAATTGTTTAAATGTCATAGTTTTAAACTTAGAATCAGCATTCCAGCTGCATATGTAAAAAAATGTTAGTTATTTGAATGCAGAAAACTGGGGAACAGAAACGACATGTGGCTAAAAACTGGCTTAAAGAGATTCCAATTTTGCCTGGCAACTACCCCCATCAGGAGTGAAACTTGATTCACAAGTAACTTCCCAGGCCTGGCTGTTTCCTGCTGGCCACACTAAGGATATGCCATCTCTCTGATAATTGAATTAAGGGGAGCCCCCACAGAATACAGGAGCTCTGAACAATGCAACCCCCTTCACCCAGGCAGATGGTTTATTGCAGATGTCGTAAAACAGCTTCCTCTTGGCAGAAGCTGGGAGGGGCAGGGTCTCTGAGCTTGGCAGAAACTGGAAAGACTGGTTTATGTACCATGTGACCTGAAAAGACACACCCCTGCCAGCCAGAATATGGTTTTAGAAAAAGATGAATAACTCATAGAGCGGACTTGTGAAAATTATTTAAATGATACCATAATTCTTGTGATTTTTCTACCCACATTTTAAGACGTGTTAGGACCCGGTGGTATGTTCAGGGGGGTTTTGGCGGAAAAGAGGATATTACTCCAAATGTGTGCATGTGAAAAATCTGACACTTCATCAACTAATGTCCATACTCCTTGCGCACATGTGTGTAAATTTGGGGTAATGTCCGATATTGCGAAACCAGTTAAAAAGTGCAAATGTCGCCATTTCTGAATGCAAGCTCCCAGGAAGAGTAGCTTTGGACAGGGTATACCTCCTGTGATGCATGATGGGTGCATGTAATTTCAAACCACTGTGTAGCTATGAAATATGTCTTTTGGGTCAAAATATAGATTGTGTGTAATTTGACAGGGGTGGGGGTTCTCTGTACCATAAACAGACCTCATCATGATGACACTTCATTTCATTCCCCCAATCAAGTGGAATAGGATGAAGTGGCCAATGACAAGTGGAGAGGGGTAGAGCCTAGTGATGCTGCACACACACCCATTTTCAAAACACATAAAAGCAGACAGACAGGACAGATAGGGACCTTCAAATCCATTTGCTGCGGGACGCTCTGCCGGGAAAATCCATACTTTACCTCCATCAATCTCTAGAGAAAGCTGTGCAGAAAGATCCAGACTTCAAATCCATCAATCTCCAGAATGCAGAGAGAGAGAGAGCTGACCCAGATCATTGTGAAGTGCAGAGACCAGACCAGAGTCCAGTCTAAAACCTGACCAGATCCGTGGCGAGGCCCATTCTAATTCAAGAATATAGTGTGAGTACCTAGTAGAACTGTGCAGAACCAATCTCTTAGTTAAAATAATATAATTCAATCCTATTTTAATCTAAGTAGAACTGTCTCCTAACTGTCACCTGTCATTTGTAAATCTGTCACCTGTCATTTTCTAGTTGCAAGCTGCACTTGTCTTTTTGAACTTTAAAATTTCAAATCTGAAAAACGACCTTTATTTAATCGCTCATATCTCCGTAACCGTTTGTCCTAGAGACTTGCAGTAACTTTCATCTGGAAGCTGACATCCTAGGCTGTCCTGTTTTGCCGCAATCGCGAAAAACGCACTCGCGAATTTTGCCGCGATTTGCAAATTTCTTCACGTGTGAAAACAGCAGTTTTCTTGCTTTCATTTGCCAAAAATTCGTTTAACCTGCTAGTTACTCCTAGATCCTTGCTAAAGTGAGCCTGAACTCATCCCAAGTATATTTCACTCACCCTGAACCTCCTAGAGTGAATTAAAAGCATTTTAGTATATTTTTCACTTCATTGCCAGCACATATAAAAGCATTTTGGGCCTGTGTTTAAAACTCCGATCTGTAATCTAAGCTTGCTGGGGTGAAATGAATTACATTTGATTGCATTTCTGAGAACTGTGTGCTTTCCTTCCATTTCCTTGCATTGCATAAAGGGGGGAGGGGATTGCCAGAGAAAAGTGATTACATTGTTATGTTGAAATCATATTGAGTATTTTCTGTATTGCATTTTTCATTCAACATTACATCCATCTGAACTTATATAAAGTATTCTCTACCACCTTATTCTTCCGTTCCTATTCACAAGTGTGCTAGTGCCAGATTCTCCGTTGTTAATCTTTATCATATCAGATTAAGTGTGATATCCAGTTATTAATTTATTATAAAGCGTGATATATATATATATTGTTTAAGTTCTCAAATAAACCTTTTAACTTGCAAAACAGAACTACTTCTTGGCTCAGTGGGGTCAGGAGGATTCCAAGAGAGGGGTGTTATATAGGGGTAGTCATCCAGAACGCATGAACTGGACATAAAGATATATTAATAAGGGTTTCCATTCAGTATCCCAGACTAGGCATTGACTTAGCTGTAGTGTTGAATTGAATCCTCTTACAAATTGGGGGCTCGTGCCGGACGTTTGGGTTAGACCTACCATTTGTGCAGATTAATACAGCGTGCCAGCTGACCAGATACACATATCCGGTCGGATCACCACGCTGTGTTACGCTGTAAAGCACTCCTCAAAGGAACGCTCTAAGAAAAAGGTCTGTTTTGCAAAAATAAAATACTAATTTCTGTAAGTCAGGACAGAGACCAATCTCTAGAATGACGACCTTAGTAGACATGAAAATAGCCAGAGAGCACTTCTTACATAAGTTATTTGTGAGAGGTGAGTGGACTCACCAGGACCGCATGGTCTGGTTGCAGGCCATCACTCAACAGGTCACTGAAACAGGGTCAGATATATGGGGAGATCAGGGTCCCCTACATGTGGCCCTGAGTGAACTATACATGGCTCCTAAAGCTAAGGATGAACAAGACAAGATGGTTAGGATAGCGGCATACCTGTACCTATATATGGGAGACATGCAGGATAAATGTACTGAAAGCCAAGATCTGGCGAATAAGCGACAGATGGCGTTAGAGAAGGTCCAATCTGACCTGGTCTCTTCTGAGCAGAGGCTGCGGGGGAGCCAGGAGTCAGAAAATGAGAGTAGACAGCACATCATTAAAATAAAGAGGGATATGGACATCCTGCAACAGGAAAAGGCTGACCAGGATACCAGATTTCTGGCTTTGCAGAAGGAACGCCAAGACAGTTTGGACTCCCTACTGCAGAGCCAGAAAAAACTGGAGCAACAGATCAATTTCAACAGGGCATGCACAGAGCAGGTAGCCACCCTGCAAATCCAACTAGACAGAGAGAAAGAGGAGAGCAATAAACTGATCCTGAAAGACCTGGATACCCAGGCAGAGTTTGATCAGGAGCGCCAGAAAGCTGGTGCCTTCCAAAGGCAAAGGGACGACCTGGCATCACAAATTCAAGCTCTTGGTCAGGAAAGGGACACCTTAGGCCAGGAAGTCTGCCACTTAAGGAGAAAAATGGAAGAAAATCACCTGGCCCACCAGGGACTGGGTGACCTCCAAAAAGAACACCAGGACTTGCTAGAGCACACCAGGAGGGTGGAGGATGCTCTGGCAAGAAAGGAGCAGGCCAATAGGGACACAGCTCAGGAGGTAACCCTCCTGCAGCAAAGACTGGCCCAGTGCTCCAGGACCAATCAGGAAACGCAGAGAGCGAATGAGGCTCTCTGCCAGCACAATGATAGGCTCCAACAACAGGTAGCGATGCAGGAGAGACTGATAGAGTCTAGTAAGGCCTTAACTGAGGAACTGAAGGCGCAGGCTCTTGCATTGCAACAGGGAGCAGGGGCGGATAGAGATGAGGTTCGCTGGGAAAGAGAAACTCCTGAGCATAACCCCAGGAGCCCTAGTACCAGAGGCCTTTATTTCTCTCAGTCCCTGGACTCTGCCACCCCCATGTCCCCTGGCGCACATGAGCACAGGGCCATAGGGATGGCAGATTACTATCCAGCCAGAAGCATGGGGCTCATAGGCCAGTACCACCCAGGAATGGAGGGGCGGGCATCCGGGTATGGGCACCCAAGCACAGTGCAATTTGATGGGGAACCCCAGGAGAGTAGGCCCATTAAGGGCATCCTGAAAACCTCTGCCCAGTTAGGTCAGTGGGGGTGGTACCCATCAAATCCTGGCAGCAAGGAGGGATCTGAAGACTCCTCTGAGCGGTACAGGACACAGGAGACCAGGTCTCCACATTCTGCCAGCCATTCCCAGGCTCGCAGAATCCGGGAAAACCTGGAAGAACAGACGGGAACCTCTGGGAGCAGTGCCTCTGAGTCAGAAGATGAATGGACAAGGGTTACCCGAACCAAAAAGGCCAATAAGGCAAAAAGGGCCTTGATTAAGGACCCATTGAAACAGATTAAGGCAATCAGGAGTGTCATCACGCCTTATCATAAGAACGCCAAGTATTCTGTTTGTGAACACTTGGAGCTCTATGAGCAAATGATGGAGACTTTCCATTTGAAGGACAGCCAAAGCTGTATTCAATATGTAAAGTGGACCTTCTCCCCGGAATACTCCAGTTTCTTTGCGGGGCTGGAGGACCAAAATCATTTAAGATGGTCCACCTATAAGGCGGCCATCCTGAAACATTTTTCTACTCATAGAAATCCTCAAGAGGCTCGCAAGGCAGCCTACAATTTACAATGTGGGGAGGATCAGGCCCCACAAGAATTTGTGCAGGAGTTAAAGCGTGCTTTTGCACAGACCACAAGAAGGGTGCGCACGGATAGCAGAGAATTTATTAATACGTTTTTCCATGCCTTGCCCAAATACATAATGACCCAGCTCGTGAGGGATTTTCACGAGAAAAGATCTTTAGACTGGATCATTGAACAGGCGACCCGGATCTATGAGGTGCAGAAGCCAATAGAAAATAAAAATAATGCGCCCAAAAACCCCAAAGTCAACAACACCCCTGCTGCTGTCAAGGTGGCAGAGGTAAAGGTCACCCCCGTTTTAGAGTTGGAGATGGGGGGGCCTAAAAACCTACCTGCACCTAATAATGCTAGGCCCAGAAGGTCCTCGGGCCAGTCACAGACAGGGGGCCAGGGAGGCAGCCCCACAAATGGGGTCCCTCGCTCTCCTGATTATGTAAGCCCCCGGTACAAGGGAAACAGACCCATCCTGGGTTATGTGTGGACTCCTCCAGCCCAAGGGGGGGGATCCAGCCAAGCACCTAACCCAGGGAACTTCCCTCCCAACTTCTCACAGGAGGGCAGAAACTCACCAAACCCTGGGCAGAACTTCTTCCCCAGGTATCCACCCAACTTCCAGCCCCAAAATCATCCGTCCTTCTTTCCCCAATTCCCTGAGCCCAGACAACCGAATCGGGAAAGGGGAGGCCAAGGGTGGAGGGGTATCCAAATCTTCCCAACCAGGGGTACTACCAAAGAAGGGATAGCTACCCTTCCCGGGATCAGCCCAGGGGAGAAAACAGGGCCCCGTATCAGCCTTAGCGGGTTTCCCAGTTAGAGCGCCAGGTTCAAAACATGGCGCGGGATCTGGGTCACATACTGAGGGCTCAGCAGAACCCTCAGATCGGCATGCCGGCGCAGAACGCACCCAACTGTGGACCTGGTGCTCCAGAACAATGACAGGGACAGCACCCCGACAACTCACCGGTTCCCAGGGAGGAGGCACAAAGGGAAGGGGGGTGTAAAGCCTTGGAGGAAGCTTCCTTCCTCACTTGTAAACAGCCCCTGGAAACCGAGGAACCGGAAACAAAATCTCTTGCCCCTGAAAGTCTGCCTCCTAAGGAGCAGAGGGGTGGTAGGAGAAACAAAAGACCCAAACAGACTCAGTTTGAGGAGGAGGTACAGATCTTCCAATTTGAGGGAGAGGAATCCTCAGAGGATCCTGGGAAAAGGATCTTCTCCTTCAGAGAGGGGGGAACTCCTCCCAAAGAAAAATGGGTCCCTAGGGATGCAAATCCAGACTGGGGAGAGGTGGAGACTGAGCTACCGCCGCCCACCATCTCATCCCAGAACCAACCGCAAGAAAATCCCCTGGTTCAAACCCATCCTGGTGACTGCCTCCAAAAAGGGGGGGCGGCCCAGAACCGGAGCCAGGGGAACCCACAATGGCTCTGATCTCCAGTTGCCAATTTTTTCTTTCAGATTCCCAAGGCTCTCCACAGAATTCTGGCCAAATTTCTTCTCTTGAAATGTCCAAAACCAGAAAGTTAGCCCACCAGTTGTCCAAAAATGTGCATTATCTGTGCCCCCTTGAGGAGAAGGAGGGAAGATACTATGCCCCGGTACAAGTACAGGGACAGGGTGCAATTTTGGCACTGGTGGACACTGGATCTCAAGCCACCCTTCTGTCCAGAAGGGCCTTTGATGAACTGAATGCAGGAAGGGGAGAGAATTACCAAATTCCTCTCACCTCTCTTCCTGGACAACTGCAGAACTTTGACGGGAAGGAAATTCCCGTTGAGGGGACTGCAGACTTGGACATTAAGATCGGGCGACACAAGGTGAAACACCCGGTCATAGTAGTGACTCCAGAGGGCACCCCTTGTTTACTGGGGAATGACCTCCTGAGGAGGTTGTCACCCTTAATAGATTGCATAAACAAGGTCCTCTGGACCCAGA
This sequence comes from Ambystoma mexicanum, assembly GCF_040938575.1. Lineage (NCBI taxonomy): Eukaryota > Metazoa > Chordata > Amphibia > Caudata > Ambystomatidae > Ambystoma > Ambystoma mexicanum. The sequence continues at coordinate 593,086,747 of NC_090937.1, read as the reverse complement.
CTAGCCGACCCATAAAATTAAAACAGAGTGTCAACCATGTTAGTTTAAATGGCACCTGCCACATGGTTGAACAAAAATCTGACCAAGTAGAATTTCATTTCCAGAATAGCCAAATTCCAGACGTGACAGTAATAGCAGTAGGACAACAGACTGGTGATGGAGGGTCCTCTCTATTTCTGAAAATCAACCTTCCTTCCAGTCTAAAGTGGTACTCCACGCTGGAAAGAAACACTCTGAGATTCTTTACTAATCCACAATCAGAAACTCCCACTCCTATAGTCCAGAAAGATGTGAAATCAGCTCAGAGCCTGGCTGATATTCAGCAAATTGGAGAGCAGTTGTTCATCCCTGTCCAATTAAATGATGGGAAGGACTCTGTTCTCGCTCGAGTGTGTGTGAACAACAGTAAGAGCTTCATCAGCGAAGCCATGTTCCGCCAACTCCCAAAAGATCCAGCCATTCCCACATTCAAACTGATAGACAAATGGGAAATGGACCTGGAAGCGCCTAATTCCAAACATCTCCTGCCAAGCAGGTGTATGCTCAAAATCTCCATTGGCAACAAGAGCATAGTCCACAATTGTTGGGTCGTGCGAGACGTCCCTGCCGCCTTTTACTTAGGCAGTGACATTCTCAATCGCTTTGCCATTAGTTTGGACCTAATAAACTTCAAAGCTTGGTCCCCATTAGCGGATAATCCCATGGGCTTTGATGATCCAGAAAAAGCATTTAGGTCAGCTCAATTGCTACCTTATGCAGTTGAAATTCAGATCAAAGCGGAAGTCACCATCCCAGAAAGGACCCGACAATTCTCCCTGGAAGTGAAAGTTAAAAGAGGACAACATTTGAAAAACCATGATGCTTACATACATCTAAATGCTTCTCTCCAACAGCAAGGGTTAGGGGTAAACCCAACACCATTAGTCAACATAGAACATGACACCATTCCAATAGAGGTGGATAACAGCGACGTAAAGAGTATTACTCTAGCCGCAGGCACCATTATTGGAATGTCGGTTGATGACCGACATTTTTCCATAGATTTAGGTAATGAACTGTTAGGGCCAATCCCCAAGGACTGCTTTGACAGTGACAGTGATAACAATACAACACCAGACAGGATTATTACCCGGCATGGGGGAAACTTCCTGGTGTACACTTCTTGCCCTTATGGTAAGGAAGATGTGACTTGTGACTTCAGGAGGGATGAGGTGATTTTCCAGGTCCATGAGGGCTGCCTTTCCCACCTGAAGCCTCCGGTCCAAATCAGCACTCTGACCAGGGACTTCTCCACCCAGCTGGAGGAGGCTGCGGAGATAGCCAAACCAGAAGTCTTTCCAGGCTTCAGGCAGATGGTGGAAGAGAGAGTCAACTTAGCTGATGCCTGTGTGACTCTGGAACAAAAGCAAAAGTTGAAACAAGTTTTCTTGGATTTCCAAGATCTCTTTGCGGTAGACTCATATGACTGTGGTCGCACTGACATCCACACAACAACAATCCCCACGGACCCTGGCATGACTCCAGTGTTTGTGAAGCAATATCGCTTGCCTCTTGCATCAATGGAGTCCCTTACTGAAATAATTAAGAACCTTGAGTCCCGGGGAATAATCCGTCCAGTCCACAGCACCTTCAATAATCCGGTGCTGGGAATATTGAAGCCAAACGGCCAGTGGAGACTCTGCGCCGACCTCAGGGAGCTCAACAAACGGGTCCATACTTCCCGATGGCCTCTGCCGTACATTGACCAAGGGCTGGCCCAGATCCAGGGGTCACAGGTATTCACTGCAATAGACCTGACCAATGGATACTGGACTGTGCCTGTCAGTAGGGAGGACCAATACAAGCTGGCTTTACCTTTGGGGGCCAGCAGTACACATGGACCCGGACTCCCTTCGGATACCTCAACTCCGGCAATGAATTCAACATTTTCCTACATAAGGCCATGCCCGACCTGGGTGCGAGGGGTAACCTGGCTTATGTAGATGAAGTTCCTCATCAAAAGTTCATCTTTGGAGGAACACATAGCGGAGATCCGTTATGTTCTGACGCAGTTGAGGGCCGCCGGAGCAAAACTTTCCTTTCAGAAAGCACAGTGGTGTAGAACCCGTGTTAATTTCTTGGGGCATGAGATTACTCCTCCGGGTCTCTGTCCCCAGGAAAAGAAAGTGGAAGCACTTCAGAAACTGAAAGACCCCACAACTCTGCGGGAACTAAGGAGCCTCCTTGGACTGACTAATTACAGCAGAAAGTTCATTGAGGACTACGCAGAGATCACCAGACCCCTGATTCATCTCCTGAAGGGGGGGGGGTCAAATGGGAACGGGGTCCAGAACAGTCCGAGGCAGTAAGACAACTCAAAAGAAGCCTCTCACAAGCACCCTGCCTAGCTTACCCTGTCAGAAACAAGGAGTTCTTCCTGGAGACGGGGTTCTCTAATACGTGCTTGACGGCAGTATTATACCAAAAGCATGACAAGGTCAATAAAGTAATCTCCTATGCGAGCAAAACTTTATCCTCTGTGGAGGAAAAATTCAACGATTGTGAGAAGGCACTCCTGGCAACGGTGTGGGCATTGAAGAATTACCGCCCGTTTATCCAGGGGGAACACATCATAGTGGAGACTCCACACCAGCCTCTGCAATATCTCCAAAGTGACAGAATCCGGGCCGGAAATGTGAGTAATTCCCGAATTACTTCCTGGATTCTGTCAATGCAAGGCTTTCCTGTGGAGGTCAGATATGGCCAAAACAAGAAGAGTCCCCTCGCGCAAGGTCTGGCTGACTTGCATGATTGAGCCAGAGAAAACTGTCTCGAGGACGAAAGTCTAAAAATCAAGGACAACACGGAGGCATACCGTAATTCCCCACACAAAGTCTTTGAAGAGGACAAGGGTGAGGGAATGCCCACTGTGTATGTGGATGGATGCTCTTACCATGTTGACAACGACGGGGAGAAAGAACTGGTGGCCGGCGTAGGGAATGCATGGGTGAAGGAGTTCCCAGAACCCTCCGCTGGATACAAAATTGGTCCCCGAAGTAGTCAGGTGGCAGAATTGATGGCTGTGCATCAGGCCATCCTCACTGCTGTCCAGCATCAACTCCACGAACTGGTCATAATCACAGATTCGGATTATGTACAGAACGGGTTCGTGGAGCACCTGGTTAATTGGAAAACCAGAGGCATGTTATGTGCTTACAACAAACCCTTGAAACATGGGAAGTTGATCCAAAACATTGAGGATCTGGTCACCTCGAATGAGATGACCATCTATTGGAAAAAGATCAAGGGTCATTCCAAAGTAGAGGGACCAGACAAAACTGGAAACGACTTAGCTGATCAGCTGGCCAAAACCGGGGCCATCCAAGGGGATCTAATTGAGATTGAGTCCCTGTTGGGCGAAATCCAGGTCACTGCTATCACTAGGTCCCAGACAAATGCTCACAATGACCTCTCAATTGCACAATGGAGCAAGGAGACCCCTGATGCTGATTTGATTACCGCTCAGAAGGGGGATCCAATAATTGGTAAATTTAACCAGCACATTGAGGACCCTGAGAACTTTCCTCTGACGGATACCGATTACACTGGGAAAGAGGACCTAAGAGTGTTGATGAAATGTCCAAAAATGTTCCGGATCCAAGACGGTTTGTTGGTAAGGAAATCCAAAGCTGGCCACGATCAGTGGGTGGTTCCTACCTCATTCCGAAGCCTGATGTTAAGTCACGCCCATGATGCGGCCACCGCCGGTCATAGGGGGTTTCACACAACATTGGAAATCTTAAGAGAGGTTGCATACTGGCCACACATGGGGCAGGACCTTGACCAATACTTGAAGGGGTGTCTTGTGTGTGCACAATTTCAGCCATCATCCCTCACGCACCGTGCGCCTCTCAAAAAGAGGGGGATGACACTGCCATGGTCAGATTTACAAATCGACTTTGTAGGCCCTGTGATTCGCTCTGCTAGGGGGAATAAGTACATGTTGACTGTGACATGCTTGTTTACCAAGTGGGTGGAATGTCTCCCAGCCCCAAACTGCAAGGCAGAAACGGCAGCTGCCTTGATGATTAACCACATCTTTTCCCGTTTTGGTCTACCTCAAAGGATTGAGTCAGACAGAGGTAGCACAAAGATGTGGGAGATACTGGGGGTCAAAAGGAAGTTACATATTGCTTACAGGCCAGCTTCTTCTGGAGCAGTGGAACGCTACAACCGGACAATTGTGAGCATCTTAAAAAAGTTTGTGGCAGATTCTGGGCCAAGTTGGGATATCCGATTACCTCTGGTCCTAATGGCCATCAGATCTACCCCTTCATCTGCAACCAAAATGTCACCATTTGAGTTGATGACTGGGCGCAAGATGGTGCTTCCGCAGCATTTGCTCTATAGGACCCAAGAGCAGACACTGATAAATGCCTCCACTACTCATGAGTATGTGGAGAATTTAAGGAAACACCTCCAACATGCTTTTGCTTACGCTCAGCGGAATCTAGAAAGATCGGCTGATAGCATGAAGACCCACTATGACCTGAAGACTTCCAGGAAGGAATATCAGGTGGGGGACCGGGTCTATCTATACAACTTCCAAAGAAACCAGGCAAAACAGCGGAAATTCTTGCCTACATGGAAGGGACCCTTTGAGATCATCGACAAGATCTCCCCTGTGGCCTACAAGATCCGCATCCCCAAAGGCGGTTTGGCAGAGGGGGAAGACAAGTGGGTCCACATAAACCAGTTGAAATGTTGCCATCCCAGGCACACTCTACAACAACTGGAGGAATCCTCTGGAATCCTAGCGGGTACTGTCTCAGACTAATTCAGTTCCAACCATAAAACATACCACATCTAGTCTCTAAAATATTGTGATTTGCATGAAACTGTCTCTTAGTTATACTGTTTTTTTTTCAAAATAAGAATGTAATGTTTCGTTATGATGAAATGCATATGCTGCCCCACTATCTCAACAGTAGTGGAAAAATGTCTATGAATAGGTATTGCCGCTCTTCCTTTGTCGTCCTAGGAGAAAGAAAACCTGGAGACGGGACAAGGAGGACGATCCGGAGACCGGGAGCAGAGACGCAAGGGGCCCGGTGTACCGCCCAATATTCCCATCAGGACCGGCGAGGAGAACCGATCGATCAGTACCGGATGGAGGAAAAGATGCTGAACTGTGCCATTTGCAGAATTGGAAGAAGATTATGCGGACAGACCAGTGCGTGGGTCAAAACCCTTGTGCACCCGACTCCCCATCGACTCAAACTCAAAGGGCAGTCACGTGGGGGGATCTGTTGGGTGTCCTGAGCCACGTTTGGACTATTATGCTACAACATTTGGTGCTGTGGGCTTAGGAAATCCAAGATGGCCGAAAAAGCCCACATGTGCGCCAGAATCTATGAAAACCGCGCAGTTGTGCACACTAAAATGGTTGCCTAACCTGCCACCCGCCAGTGCGCGCATGATAGGCCAGGGTGCCATGAGTGAAATGGGTTGCCAAAGGAAAAACAGTAGCGCCGGTTAGCTTCAAAGCGCTTTAAAATTACCTTTGGTTTCCCTGAATGCAAGCTTCAAATGCCCATTTTAAACATTGCAGGATATGCAAAATGTTCACTGAACACCAGCAGACATTTGGCAGAATGGAGTTTTGTGTGCTTACAAAATCTGGAAGATGAAGAGCCCAGAACAGTGTTGATAACAGAACTAGCTGAGCTATGGAGTCAGCAGTTTTAAATTAAACTGAACTACAGACATTAAAAATCTAAATGTTTAAAAGAAATGAGTGACCTACTTTTGAGTGTCACATAGGCTGCAATTGTTTAAATGTCATAGTTTTAAACTTAGAATCAGCATTCCAGCTGCATATGTAAAAAATTGTTAGTTATTTGAATGCAGAAAACTGGGGAACAGAAACGACATGTGGCTAAAAACTGGCTTAAAGAGATTCCAATTTTGCCTGCCAACTACCCCCATCAGGAGTGAAACTTGATTCACAAGTAACTTCCCAGGCCTGGCTGTTTCCTGCTGGCCACACTAAGGATATGCCATCTCTCTGATAATTGAATTAAGGGGAGCCCCCACAGAATACAGGAGCTCTGAACAATGCAACCCCCTTCACCCAGGCAGATGGTTTATTGCAGATGTCGTAAAACAGCTTCCTCTTGGCAGAAGCTGGGAGGGGCAGGGTCTCTGAGCTTGGCAGAAACTGGAAAGACTGGTTTCTGTACCATGTGACCTGAAAAGACACACCGCTGCCAGCCAGAATATGGTTTTAGAAAAAGATGAATAACTCATAGAGCGGACTTGTGAAAATTATTTAAATGATACCATAATTCTTGTGATTTTTCTGCCCACATTTTAAGACGTGTTAGGACCCGGTGGTATGTTCAGGGGGGTTTTAGCGGAAAAGAGGATATTACTCCAAATGTGTGCATGTGAAAAATCTGACACTTCATCAACTAATGTCCATACTCCTTGCGCACATGTGTGTAAATTTGGGGTAATGTCCGATATTGCGAAACCAGTTAAAAAGTGCAAATGTCGCCATTTCTGAATGCAAGCTCCCAGGAAGAGCAGATTTGGACAGGGTATACCTCCTGTGATGCATGATGGGTGCATGTAATTTCAAACCACTGTGTAGCTATGAAATATGTCTTTTGGGTCAAAATATAGATTGTGTGTAATTTGACAGGGGTGGGTTTTCTGTACCATAAACAGACCTCATCATGATGACACTTCATTTCATTCCCCCAATCAAGTGGAATAGGATGAAGTGGCCAATGACAAGTGGAGAGGGGTAGAGCCTAGTGATGCTGCACACACACCCATTTTCAAAACACATAAAAGCAGACAGACAGGACAGATAGGGACCTTCAAATCCATTTGCTGCGGGACGCTCTGCCGGGAAAATCCATACTTTACCTCCATCAATCTCTAGAGAAAGCTGTGCAGAAAGATCCAGACTTCAAATCCATCAATCTCCAGAATCCAGAGAGAGAGAGAGAGCTGACCCAGATCATTGTGAAGTGCAGAGACCAGACCAGAGTCCAGTCTAAAACCTGACCAGATCCGTGGCGAGGCCCATTCTAATTCAAGAATATAGTGTGAGTACCTAGTAGAACTGTGCAGAACCAATCTCTTAGTTAAAATAATATAATTCAATCCTATTTTAATCTAAGTAGAACTGTCTCCTAACTGTCACCTGTCATTTGTAAAGCTGTCACCTGTCATTTTCTAGTTGCAAGCTGCACTTGTCTTTTTGAACTTTAAAATTTCAAATCTGAAAAACAACCTTTATTTAATCGCTCATATCTCTGTAACCGTTTGTCCTAGAGACTTGCAGTAACTTTCATCTGGAAGCTGATATCCTAGGCTGTCCTAGGACCCCAAAACGATAGTGCTAGTCCCTATAGTTTTGCCGCAATCGCGAAAAACGCACTCGCGAATTTTGCCGCGATTTGCAAATTTCTTCACGTGTGAAAACAGCAGTTTTCTTGCTTTCATTTGCCTAAAATTCGTTTAACCTGCTAGTTACTCCTAGATCCTTGCTAAAGTGAGCCTGAACTCATCCCAAGTATATTTCACTCACCCTGAACCTCCTAGAGGGAATTAAAAGCATTTTAGTATATTTTTCACTTCATTGCCAGCACATATAAAAGCATTTTGGGCCTGTGTTTAAAACTCTGATCTGTAATCTAAGCTTGCTGGGGTGAACTGAATTACATTTGATTGCATTTCTGAGAACTGTGTGCTTTCCTTCCAATTCCTTGCATTGCATAAAGGGGGGGAGGGGATTGCCAGAGAAAAGTGATTACATTGTTATGTTGAAATCATATTGAGTATTTTCTGTATTGCATTTTTCATTCAACATTACATCCATCTGAACTTATATAAAGTATTCTCTACCACCTTATTCTTCCGTTCCTATTCACAAGTGTGCTAGTGCCAGATTCTCCGTTGTTAATCTTTATCATATCAGATTAAGTGTGATATCCAGTTATTAATTTATTATAAAGCGTGATATATATATATATATTGTTTAAGTTCTCAAATAAACCTTTTAACTTGCAAAACAGAACTACTTCTTGGCTCAGTGGGGTCAGGAGGATTCCAAGAGAGGGGTGTTATATAGGGGTAGTCATCCAGAATGCATGAACTGGACATAAAGATATATTAATAAGGGTTTCCATTCAGTATCCCAGACTAGGCATTGACTTAGCTGTAGTGTTGAATTGAATCCTCTTACAATTTACCTCCGGCATCGTGCCTGAGGTAAGCCCTCCACTTTAATGCCAACAATTGCAGAATTCAACCAAAATCCTCATTGAGTCCTGTGGGCTACCCAAATGACGATTAACACCAGTTTACCACGACTTGTAATCCCACGGTAAACCCATAGGACCAAGTGGCAGTAATGGAAACCAGTTTTGTTGGAATTTCAGCACCAAACTCAGAATGAGGACCTATATATATAGTGTGTATCCTATATTTGACACAACCATAAACTTTATATATGTCTTTGAGCATCTGCTATGTGACTTGAGTATTGGGTAAGGATCCTACTCTCCCTCTCTTCTGATATACCCTTAATGCGTTCCCCCACCTTCGATTTATCCCACTCTCCTCTCTTGCCCCGATTCAATGAACTCTAACTTGGTATCCTATGCATGTGACTCTGTGAAAGAATGTAATATATAGCAGTGTACTCCCCTACGTTTTTTTCTGTTTTATACAGTGGGAAAGGGGTTTTGGCAGGAAAGCCTGTTCATCTACAGAAACACACTTCAAACATGTGCTTTGAGGTTGAAGATTGGTGTCAGTAGATACACTTGTGCTAACATCTGTCTCAGGAAGTAATTACCTTTATCACTCACATTGATTTCATGGATACACCAGAATCTGGAAGGTGAAATAGCAACTTGTCAGATAAAAGGCTAAGTGCTGCCTTAAATGCTCACAAAGGAAACTGTGTAGCAGTTTCGTCATATTTTCTCCTTGAAAGAGACTTTTGGCACTAGCAACATGCGTAAATATTATACATATTTATACTGGCTCCTCTGACACAGTATTAAAATATAAGGAGCACGAACATATAATATTAGAAAACTTTGTTAGGGACCAAAGCCACTGGAATTCAGTGAGGATGTATTTAAATTCATAGAACCACTAGAAAAATCTCGTTTGAATTTCCAATGTTCAGTCAGATATGGGGGCAGTGTCCTTTCAACCATCTTAAATGGACTCTTTGTACACTTAAACATAATAAACATACTGCCAAAGGGACATGTTACAGTATGATGTGAAAAATCCAAGGAGATCATCACAACTGTCATGCCCCGTTTGGGCAGACACCTGTGGGACCAATGGCACCAGATCCACCATTGCTAGCGCCGTCACTTCTCCTTGACGGCGTATTGCAGTGGTCTAGTTGTGGAGGGGCTGCCCGCCGGAAGGTATTTTTCCCTTCCCCTTCCGGCGGACAGTGCGTTGCCACCCCTGGCTTGACGTTTCTGCTTTTCCTCTGTCGGGAGGCATCGCTCGTGTTTTCCTTTCCCGTAAATATGGTACGCTGCTCTCTCTCGTTCTTTATTCCCCGCTCTGGCGGCTTTTCTATTACTTCTTTCCCCTGTATCCTTTCTCTCGTGCTGAGGAGCCACCTCTGAGCTTTCACTTTCTCCTCTTCCTGGCTCCCCCACGTTGCTCTGTTTTGTATCCTCTTTCTTTCCCCACTAGCAGACTTACCATTGCTCTTTCTGTCATCTCCGCCCTCCGTTCACCCGCGCCTCTTCTTACCGCTACTTTTGCTCTCCAATTGTACACATCGCCGCAACTCCTTACGCAGCAGTGCTTCTCCTGAATCCAGACTCTACGCGTACTACTTGGAAATACTTCTCTCATCCACACCTTCAAGGGTTTTTTTTGTGCCTTCTGGCTTTTTCCCCATTACCGGCTGTTCCGGGAAGGGGTCACCGGGTTGGTGGGTACAACTCCCACAGTGGATTCATTCCATGGCAGGCCATATCCACCTACAAAAAAAGGAGCTTATGGGAGAGGAGATTGCAAAGGATTCAACAGGAGGACCCTGATTCAGGTGAGTAGGAGGGGAATACTTTGCAAACCATAGAAGAGTGTAAACGCTGACAGTTTGCAACACCCAAAACCAACCATGCCAACTGCCGAACAAATACAGGAGTCAGTAGCTGCTGTACAGAGCCTCAACGCAGAGGATCAGAATCTCAAAACCGAAAACACGGTCCTGAAACAATTGGTTACTACACGGGAAGCACAGACAACCACTTTCTTCAGGAAAATATGATGGCACACCCAAAAAGCTAAAGGAGTTTATTGACGCCTGTCAGTTGTTCTTTATGTTTCGACCCCACACCTATGAGTCTGTTCGCTCTCGTATAGGATTCGTGGTTTCTAACATGATGAGGAATGCTCTGTCCTGGGTAACCCCACTTGTTACCAATAATGATCCCGTCTAGCAGAATTTTGACGGATTTCTTCAAAGACCAAAAGAAACTTTTGAACGTCCCGAGATCACATTTACAGAATGTGAGGACTTATTGGATGTGCTCCAAGGATCATCTGACTTGTCATCCTACATCTCTACATTCAAACACCTCGCAGAAGAAGCTGGTTGGCCCGAACAGGCCCAATATGTGATCTTCTGGAGAGGGATTAAGGAAGAGATTAAGGATGAACTTGCAAGAATCCCCAGACCTGCCATGTTTTTGATCTAATTTCTACAGTTTTGCAGATCAAGCAACGTCTTGTGGAACGAAGGGCAGAAAGAAGAAAGGCCAGACTGCCACAACCATCTGTTCCTTCCTCCTCCTCACCTTTACCTCCTGCTGTGAGACCACCCAGAGATGAGCCTATGCAAATTGGTGCTGCAAGAGCTCCATTGACCCCAGAAGAGAGAAAACATTGCCGCAACTCCGGTCTGTGCATGTATTGTGGCTCTGATGGGCACCTCCTCAGGAACTGTCCAGATGTACCACCTAGGCATCTGGGAAACAACCGCCCTCGGACCTACTCGGGACAGGTATCCAAGGGTATCTAAAGGGTCCCTACGTATCCCTATCTGTTACACCTTCACAGAATGAAGAGGATTCTCACCTTATGGTAGTGTCTATACAGATAACGACTCAAGAACAAGTGTTTGGCACCTTAGCACTTATTGATTGTGGCGCAGCAGACATTTTCATTGACACTTTATGGGCCGAGAAGACGGGATTGCGCCGGCTCTGCGGAGAAGAAGATCAGAAAGTGGAAGGTGTTGATGGCTCACCCCTCAGTTCCGGCCCAATCACCCAATCCACTTAACCACTTTGGTTTCAAGTGTTATGTCACACCGAGGAATCGGACAGCTCATTTTCCCATCATTTTAGGCACAACCTGGTTAAGAAAACATAATCCCACCATTGATTGGGTCAAGAATACCCTGGCTTTTCATTCTACTTACTGTTGTCATAATTGCCTCTCTGGTTTACCGCAAAAGACCGTACAAATACTCCCTACAGAACCTATCACCATTAGCAAGATGTATTGTCTACCCCCCGAACTCAGCCAATATAAAGAGATCTTTCTACACAAAGAAGTCTTGGACTTGCCTCCCCACCGTCCCGAGGACGGTGCCATAGAACTCGTTCCCAATGCCTTGGTACCCTTCTGTCAAGGCGAAGTCCGTCCCAACGCGGAAGTAGCAAGAACTCCTACCTCCCCTTGACGGTCTTGGCGCCTGGATTAATTAAAACACAGGTCACCGCAACCCCCACGGGGAAAGAGGGTTAGGGTCCATGGATTGGATAGGTTTCGGGATGGTAGGATAACCGGATTGAGGTTTAGGGAGATGTTATGGATAGGGAGAGGGTTTTAGGGTCAAGTTCTTCCCAGGCTCTGACCTTCTGAGTCTGGACTACCTTCTCCTTGGTAGTTGCCTTTGTAACTCCTTGGGCATTCATTCAGTCATGTATTCCTACCACATGCATGCTTTACCCTCAGACTGGAACCCAGCACTTGTTCTCCACATTCACAAGTTTGCCCAGTCTTGGCTTTTTCTGTAAAAACACAATATTCTATCGGGCTATCTACAAATCACGTCTGCCCCTTGTTAAATATGCCACAAGTAAACATATGTTCAGATACAATGCTTTGGTCACATAATGCAGTTAGCTCTAGTATTCTGAGTCTTCCAGCGCGCTTCTTCCGCCCGCCGGCTCCGCAGACTGTGCGTTGCGAAACGATCTGGTCGTTGTCGATAGCGGCTCACTCCTGACGAAAAGGGGAGAAAATTAGCTTTGCCCTTTCACGCCTTGTGGCCTTTCACCAATGCTCGCTACTGCGAATACTGCATAGAACGGCCCGCAACAGGCGAGCATACTGCTACGTTTGCACCCGCAACTGGCGAGTGCATGTCACATGCAAAGTTAGTGGGTTAGTTAGTTTGCGAGCTTTCGCGTATCTCCCCCGCAGTGTGTGAGTTTCTCAAAAGTCACTGGTAAGCGGAGTCTCTTTCCAGTGCACACTTCCCTCTGGTTAACTTAAAAAAGCAGGCAATGTACTTATCTTTGACATCGCGGGGCCTGAAGGTGTGTCCAGTGGCGAGGGCGGCCCCGCGAGAAGTTTCACCGGAGCTCCGTGAGATGCGTCCTCTCGGCAGCAGAGTCGAGCACGGACGAGGTTTTTGGGATCGCGCATGCGCAGTAGTTCCTTCGCGCATGCGCGTTGTGTCGGGCGTTGTCCTGGGCGTTCCTGGGCTGCTGGAGCTGTAGTTTCAGGCCCGGGGCTGCTGGGAAGCGTAGTCTTCCTGGTTTTCTGTGTCCTGCACACCCTGTACCCCTACACCAAGTACATCTGCAATGGGGACAAAGGTGGCAGCGACTCAGAAACGTTTCACCCACAATCCCAGTAACCACCCTACCTTTATTCTTACCATGTGGGCGTGATGCAGGCCGTGGGTTTCTGACAGTACATCCCCTCCCCGCAGAAGGGCCAGGTTTTGTGGGATGATTGTGATGAAATAAACGTACCAATCTCGGGGCATGCACATTGGTGGCAGGTTCCCAGGACCTATCCTCAGGGCCAAACCCCACCCAATCAACCAGGTAATGCAATCTACCTCGCCTCACTCGTGAGTTCAGTATGGCCTTTACTTCGTACTCGGGGTACCCTTCTATGAGGACAGGTGGTGGTCTTTCCATGCGCATATGGGGTTTTGCTGGTTTTAGGAGCGCTACGTGAAACACAGAGTGAACCCTCATGTGGTCTGGAAGGCGAAGTCGCATCGCTACTGGGTTAACCACTTGTGTAATGCGAAACGGGCCTATGAAGCGGGGCTTCAATTTTCGGGAACCTGAGAGGTGCAAATGTCGTGTTGAGAGCCAAACCTTATCACCCACTTGATAATCCGGGTTAGCGCGGCGCTTTTTGTCAGCATACTTCTTGGTTGTGTTCTTGGCTGTGATCAGGTTTTATCGGGCCTTTTTCCAGACCTGCTTTAACTGGGCTACTTTGGTTTGTACTGAGGGCAATGCATCCGGAATTCGTTCTCCACTTGGTTGCACGAATGGGTTGTATCCGTAAGTCATGAAAAAAGGAGAATATCCTGTGGAGGCATGTTGAGAATTATTATAGGCTAGTTCTGCTAACCACAAGAGTTCAACCCAACCCCCTTCAGTGCCATGTGTAAAACAGCGAAGGTACTGTTCTAGCGTCTGATTCAGTCGCTCAGTCTGTCCGTCGGTCTCGGGGTGGTAGCTACTAGACATCTGTAACTGTATTCCTATTTTCTTACAGAAATGCCTCCAAAACCTTGACGTAAATTGCGTTCCCCGGTCCGAGACTATGTGCTGTGGTATTCCGTGCAGGCGAACGACATGTTGTAGAAAAAGATTTGCAAATTCCTCCGCCGTCGGCTGGCCGCTACTGGGTATGAAGTGAGCGAGTTTAGTAAATGAATCTATCATTACTAATATCGTGGTTTGACCCTGATCCGGGGGCAATTCAACAATGAAGTCTAATGATATGGTATGCGACGGCTGTGAGGGAGTGGGTAAAGGTCTCAATAGTCCCTCTGGTTTCTTATGATCTGTTTTATTTCAAGCACATATTTCGCAATTTGCCACATATTCTCGCACGTCTTTGTGTAAGTTGGGCCACCAATAGTGTCGTTGAAGTAATTCTTGTGTTTTGTGCCCCCCCGGGTGGCCAGCCAGTGGGGAGTCATGGCACCATTTGAGGGCTTGAGCCTGTAGACTCTTAGTCGGTAAATATACTTCTTTGCCTTGGAACGGTATGCCTTCTTGTAAAGAACGTTATAACTGTGGGTTTTCCCATTGAAGTAACTCTTTCGCTGTCATGGCATTCCCCACCTGTTCCAACAAGGTATTGATTACGCTTCCTACGATCTTGGTCAAGGGCACAATGGGTTTTGCCGCTTCCTCAGGTCTAGGAGAAACTGATGGTTCCGGATATCTGGAAAGTATGTCTGCCTTCTTGTTCTCCTGTCCGGGTCGGTCTGTTACCATGAAATCAAAGTCTGCAAAATACATTGCCCATCGTAACTGCCGTGGAGTGAGAGCTCTTGCTGACTTCAGGAACTGAAGATTGCGGTGATCCGTCAGCACCGTTATGGTGTGCCTTGCTCCCAGCAAATAGTGCCTCCATTCTACGAAAGCCGCCTTTATGGCTAGTAGCTCGCGATCTGCAATGGTGTAGTTTTGCTCTGCAGGATTAAGTTTTCTTGAGTAATAAGCGACTGGGTGTAAACGTCCTGATTGGTCTCGTTGCGATAATATCGCTCCCAACGCATAGCTCGAAGCGTCCGTTTCCACCAGAAATGGTAACGTTGGATCCGGATGTAACAGAACGGGGGCTGTAGTGAATGCCTCCTTTAGTACCTTGAAACTGTGTTCTGCCTCCGTATCCCACACACATTTTTTCCCTTTTTTGAGCAGACGGGTCATGGCTAAGCTTTTCTCCGCACACCCCTGGATAAACCTTCGGTAGAAGTTTGCAAATCCTAGTACTGACTGTAGTTCCTTAATATTCTGCGGGGCTGGCCAATCCAGAATTGCTTGTACCTTATGCGTATCCATTTTTACGCCTTCGGGAGAGAGTATAAAGCCCAAGAATTCCACTGTGGTGCAATGAAACGTACATTTTTCCAATTTAGCGAACAGATGGTGCTCTCGTAAACGTTGTAGAACGGATCTGACATGTTGCACATGTTCTTCCTTATTCCGGGAGTAGATCAGTATGTCGTCGATATAAACAACGACAAAAATATCTAGGAAACCACGTAGGACTTCATCCAAGAAGTGTTGGAAGGCGGCGGGTGCGTTACAGAGACCGAATGGCATGACCTGGTACTCATACAGTCCAAATTTCGTTCTGAAGGCGGTCTTCCATTCGTCCCCTTCACGCACCCGCACCAGATGGTAAGCACCTCGTAAGTCCAACTTAGTGTACATTGTGGCTCCTCGTACTTGATCCAACAGGACTGGTATCAATGGTAGGGGGTACCGATTCTTGATTGTTATGCGGTTTATCGCACGGTAGTCGATACACGTCCTGAGATCTCCAGTTTTCTTCGGAACGAAGAATAATGGTGAAGAAACGGGAGAGGTGGAATGCCGGATAAACCCATTCTGGAGGTTGGTGTCTATATACTCTTTGAGATGTTGGTTCTCGGATTCCGTCAAGGCGTAAATCCGGCTGCACGGCAGGGCGGATCCTGGTTCCAGATCTATCCTACAGTCAAATGACCTGTCCGGTGGTAGAGTTTCTGCCGCCTTTTTACTGAAAACATCTTGAAACTCTTGGTATTCTTGTGGTAATCCCACTAGCGGCTCTCCCTTGTTTTCCTGTGTGGCCCCTAGGACCTGCACCATATGTCCCAATTGTTTCGTGCACTGTGTACGGCAAAGACTAGAAGAGAAACACACTGTTCCACGTGCCCAGTCAATCGCCGGGTTATGTAACGCCAGCCAAGGTAGCCCCAGGATGAAACCGAACTGGGGGGCGGCGATGACATCGAATCGAATGCGCTCTTTATGCCCTTGAATGTTCAAAATCATCTTCCCCGTTTGCTGTGTCACTGGTCCTGATGTCAACAGGGATCCATCGACTGATCGAACCTCCTCATGTATGTTCTTAGTGGCAACTGGTAAACCCAATTTAATAGCATAATCAGAGTCCACAAAATTACTGGTTGCTCCTGAATCCACCATTAACGTGATGGCTTGATCCCTTTGGCGTGTCTGAAGAATTCCAGTAATGGTAACATGGGCTTTGTGTACCTGTGTCACGTTACCCAATAAATGCTTGGGGGCACTGTGATGATTTTGGCTCGGCAGATCCCCCCCCCTTACTGGCGAGCATTGGCGTTTCCCGACGAAGTGGTGTTCTTTGGCTTAGCCCCACATTCCTTCACAAAGTGTCCTGACTTGCCACAGTACATACACAGCTTTTCTCTTCTGCGTTTCTCTTTTTCTTCTTTGGAGAGTGGTCCACGGATCGTTCCGATTTGCATGGGTTCAACTTCCGAAGTCTTCTCTGTTGCTTTTGAACCAGGTGCAGCTCTTGGATAATCCGCTCTTGTCGAATACTGTTTGGTCTCCCATTTACGTCTGTCTTGCTTCCTTTCTCCTTGCCTGTGATCTAAACGTAGGGCTAACTCTATCATTCCCGTGCAGGTGGTTGGTTGCGGGTCCACCTGCACTATTAGGTCTTTCAACTCCTCCCTAAGGCCTTGATAAAAAAGGGCCAGTCTTTTTTCATGGGGCCACTCTGCTTCAACCACTAATCTGTTGAATGTTGTCACATACCAAATGAGTTCCCTACTTCCCTGCCGTAAGGCGAGTAACTCTCGGTCCCGGATCAAGGAGGCCGCCTTCCTATTAAACATTTTACCAAATTCCTCCTGAAATTCCCCCCAATCATACAGTAAAGCATCGTCTTTTTGTACTAGGGGGGTAGCCCATGCCGCAGCATCCCCCGTGAGGTAGGAAATCACAAAGGCTGTGCGGGACTGGGCCGAACGAAAGATTGTTGATTTAGTCAAGAAATGCAACTGGCATTGGGTCATAAATATGGAGAATTTTTGTGGGTCTCCCCCGTACCTTTCTGGAGTGGCTAAGGGCATGGGCGGCTCCGTGGTCACTTGAACCTGTACTGGAGTAGGGGGAGGCCCATCGGGCAGGGGTCTACCTTGTGCCGTGATTTCCTGCACACGGTGAGCTAGTGTAGCATAATCCTGCCTTGTCGCTTCTAAAGCATCTTTTAGTTCATGTAGGACGCGAGCTATGTCTTCCATGGTGCCGGTGTTCGTGCTACTTGGGCGTGTGAAAATACGTGGGTCCGTGCTTCTGTCAAGGCGAAGTCGTCCCAACGCGGAAGTAGCAAGAACTCCTACCTCCCCTTGACGGTCTTGGCGCCTGGATTAATTAAAACACAGGTCACCGCAACCCCCACGGGGAAAGAGGGTTAGGGTCCACGGATTGGATAGGTTTCGGGATGGTAGGATAACCGGATTGAGGTTTAGGGAGATGTTATGGATAGGGAGAGGGTTTTAGGGTCAAGTTGTTCCCAGGCTCTGACCTTCTGAGTCTGGACTACCTTCTCCTTGGTAGTTGCCTTTGTAACTCCTTGGGCATTCATTCAGTCATGTATTCTTACCACATGCATGCTTTACCCTCAGACTGGAACCCAGCACTTGTTCTCCACATTCACAAGTTTGCCCAGTCTTGGCTTTTTCTGTAAAAACACAATATTCTATCGGGCTATCTACAAATCACGTCTGCCCCTTGTTAAATACGCCACAAGTAAACATATGTTCAGATACAATGCTTTGGTCACATAATGCACTTAGCTCTAGTATTCTGAGTCTTCCAGCGCGCTTCTTCCGCCCGCCGGCTCCGCAGACTGTGCGTTGCGAAACGATCTGGTCGTTGTCGATAGCGGCTCACTCCTGACAAAAAGGGGAGAAAATTAGCTTTGCCCTTTCACGCCTTGTGGCCTTTCACCAATGCTCGCTACTGCGAATACTGCATAGAACGGCCCGCAACAGGCGAGCATACTGCTACGTTTGCACCCGCAAATGGCGAGTGCATGTCACATGCAAAGTTAGTGGGTTAGTTAGTTTGCGAGCTTTCGTGTATCTCCCCCGCAGTGTGTGAGTTTCTCAAAAGTCACTGGTAAGCGGAGTCTCTTTCCAGTGCACACTTCCCTCTGGTTAACTTAAAAAAGCAGGCAATGTACTTATCTTTGACATCGCGGGGCCTGAAGGTGTGTCCAGTGGCGAGGGCGGCCCCGCGAGAAGTTTCACCGGAGCTCCGTGAGATGTGTCCTCTCGGCAGCAGAGTCGAGCACGGACGAGCTTTCTGGGATCGCGCATGCGCAGTAGTTCCTTCGCGCATGCGCGTTGTGTCGGGCGTTGTCCTGGGCGTTCCTGGGCTGCTGGAGCTGTAGTTTCAGGCCCGGGGCTGCTGGGAAGCGTAGTCTTCCTGGTTTTCTGTGTCCTGCACACCCTGTACCCCTACACCAAGTACATCTGCAATGGGGACAAAGGTGGCAGCGACTCAGAAACGTTCCACCCACAATCCCAGTAACCACCCTACCTTTATTCTTACCATGTGGGCGTGATGCAGGCCGTGGGTTTCTGACACCTTCGGATGTATGTTCGCCCTGTCTTTAACCGAGAAGAAGGCCTTAAGGAAATACCTGGACGCTCATCTAGAAAACTGACTTATCTAACCATCCAAGTCTCCCGCGGGTGCACCACTATTCTTTGTTTCCAAACGGATTCCAGTGAGCTCAGACCATGTATAGACTACAAGGGTCTCAATAAAGTCACAATCAGGGCCCAACCCCCAATGCCGTTAATATCGGACATCTTAGAGGCTGTTCAGGGGTGCTCTGTCTTTACTAAACTGGATTTACGCAGCGCCTATCACCTGCTTCGTATCCGCAGAGGGGATGAGTGGAAAACGGCATTCCGCACACCCTATGGACTCTATGAATGCCTTTGAATGAACGTCATGCCTTTCGGTTTGGTGAATGCACCAGCCATTGTTCAGCGGTTTATGGACCGGATATGCTCAGACAGTTTGTACATCTATACTATAGTTTACCTGGATGATATTCTTGTTCAACCTACAGGAACATACCAGACACCTGCAGTCTGTCTTTCAACGACTTAGAGACAACAAACTTCTGATAAAACCAGAGAAATGTTTGTTTGCGGTTTCCACCGTGGTTTATCTGGGTTTTGTTCTCTCCGAACGGGGTATCAAAATGGACCCCGATAAAGTGAATGCCATAGCAGCCTGGCCCTCTCCTGCGAATGTTAAAGAGGTACAGATGTTTTTGGGACTAGCCAATTTTAACCACAAGTTTATTTCTGGTTTCTCCAAGGTGGTACTCCCTATAACCGCTCTTCTTAAGAAGGAAGCAAAGCCCTTTAGGTGGACAAATCAAGCAGAAGTGGCATTCCGGCATCTGAAGGCTTTATTTTGTTTGGTGCCTATTCTTAAACAACTCAACCAACTGAAGCCATTCATAATAGAGGCTGATGCCTCAACAGGGGCCATAGGAGCCGTATTACTTCAAGAAGAAGATGCAAAGGAACACCCAATTGCATATATGTCCAAGAAGCTTTCCTGTAGTCAACACAATTATTCAGTAATTGAAAGGGAATTGTTGGCCATCAAGACCGCCTGTGAAGAATGGAGACACCTTCTTCAGGGTGGGGCCTTTCCGTTTACTATTCGTACTGACCATAAAAATCTACAAGTATTACAGAATTTGGAATGCATCAACTCTTGTCAGACCAGGTGGGCCCATTTCTTCAGCCATTATGATTTCACCATAACCTACATACCCAGCAGTCAAAACATTTTGGCAGATGCTCTTTCCCGTAGGTTCTTCCACGACCCAATGCAGGCCTCATCTAACAAACCTATGTTTCGGCATGATTGTATTGTTGGAAACATGACTACGTTCCTCAAGGACATCAAGGAAGCTAACGCGGCCTCAGCTGACACCTCACCGGATCTATGTAAAAACTCCCGAACTATGGTCAAAGATTGACTTATCTTTGTCAATCAAGACTGTTCGTACCTTTGTTGCCTCTTCAGCAGAAAGTAATGGAATGGTGTCATGATCATCTCACTGCAGGACACCGCGGAGTGAAGGGTACGATTGAACTTATTTCCAGGCATTTTTTTGGCCTAGCATTACTGCTGATGTACAAAGGTACTGCCGATCCTGCACGGTTTGCTCTAGGAGTAAGAATTGCTCCCAAAAACCTTTAGGTATTTTGAAACAACCCACTGTACCCACCAGACCTTGGTCTCAGATATCCACTGATTATATAGTGGACCTTCCGCTTTCCATTGGACACACCTGTATAATGGTCACTGTGAATTCTCTTACCAAGCTTGCACACTTTTCCCCACTGCCTGGAGCACCATCAGCCTTGGCAGAAGTCTTTATTAAGGACATTTTCCGTTTGCATGGATTACCTGATAGAATAATCTCAGACCGTGGGAGTCAGTATACCTCCAGATTTTGGAGGTCTTTATGCAGTCGGCTGGGAATCGAAAGGGCTTTGTCCTCGGGTTTTCACCCCCAAACAAATGGGCAAACTGAGCAGCTAACGCTTCGCTTGAACAATACTTACGATGCTATGTTAACCACCATCTGGACAACTGGATCTCTCTCCTCCCAACCGCAGAGTTTGCCTATAATAATACTGTACACTCTTCCACCAAGTTGAGCCCTTTCTTCTGTACTTATGTACTGCATCCCTGTGGTTTGTTTCCCACTGTAATGCCTCCAAGCAATATTCATACTATCAAATCCACTTTAGCAGACATCACCAGTGCCCAGAGGACTGCGCGGAAGAGTTTACTAGAGGCCCAGAACCGTCATAAACAACAAGCTGACCAATACCGTGCCCCTTGTCCTGCTTGGGACATAGTGTCGAAAGTCTAGCTTTCCACGAGCTACCTTCCACATTGGGTACACCCTACCAAGCTCTCTACTAGATATATTGGTCCCTTTGAGATAGTAGCCAAGATCAATCCAGAAGCCTACCATCTTAAATTACCCAAGAGTTTGTCACACATTCATCCAGTGTTCCACTCCTCACTTTTGCGCCCAGTGGAATCGTCTATTAGACTCTGACAGAACAATCTATGGCGCAATTCCCCTGACACTGCTCCTATGGAATACGAGATATCTTCCATCCGTGATTCCCGGTATAAAAGGGGTAGATTAGAATACCTGGTGTTTTGGAAGGGTTTCCCCTCATCTGAAGATTCCTGGGAACCATGCTCATATGTCCATGCCCTGCGACTTGTCCGTATGTTTCATCGTGCTCACCCGGGTAAGCTGGGGGGAGCCCGCTA
Source organism: Ambystoma mexicanum (assembly GCF_040938575.1). Taxonomy (NCBI): domain Eukaryota; kingdom Metazoa; phylum Chordata; class Amphibia; order Caudata; family Ambystomatidae; genus Ambystoma; species Ambystoma mexicanum. The sequence continues at coordinate 593,065,334 of NC_090937.1, read as the reverse complement.
TGGCAGGGGGCATACTGTCATGCCCCATTTGGGCAGACTCCTGTGGGACCGCTGGCATCTGATCCGCCATTGCTAGCGCATTTGCGTCTCCTTGACGGCGTACTGCAGCAGTCTAGTTGTGGAGGGACTGCCCGCCGGAAGGTATTTGTTTCCTTCTCCTTCCGGCGGACAGTGCATTGCAACCCCTGGCTTGGCGTTTCTGCTTTTCCTCTGTCGGGAGGCATCCCATACATACGGTAAGCTGCTCTCTCTCTTTCTTTCTTCCCCGCTCTGGTAGCTTTTCTATTACTTCTTTCCCCTGTATGCTTTCGCTCGTGCTGAGCAGCCACCTCCGCGCTTTCGCTTTCCACTCTTCCTGGCTCCCCCACGCCGCTCTGTTTTGTACCCTCTTTCTTTCCCCACTAGCAGACTTACCATTGCTCTTTCTGTCATCTCCGCCCTCCGCGCACCCGCGCCTCTTCTTACCGATACCTTTGCTCTCCTGTTCTACACATCGCCGCAACTCCATACGCGATAGTGCTTCTCCTGAATCCAGACTCTACGTGTACTTATTGGAAATACTTCTCTCAACCGTACCTTCAAGGGTTTTTTTGTGCCTTCGGGCTTTTTCCCCTTTACCGGCTGTTCCGGAAAGGGGTCACCGGGTTGTTGGGTACAACTCCTACGGTGGCTTCATTCCGTGCCAGGCCATATCCACCTACAAAAAAAGGAGCTTATGGGAGAGGAGATTCCAAAGGCTTCAACAGGTGGACCCTGATTCGGGTGAGGAGGAGGGGAATACTTTGCAAACCATAGAAGAGTGTGTAAACACTGACAGCAACACCCAAGGTGGAGACACCCTCTTTGGGACTAGGGAGGTGAGCCCCACTATGCTTAACACCCCTAGGGGAAATGGTAAGTGGGATCCCTCTGGAGGTGACTCCCCTTTAGAGGACAAGAAAACCACAGAGAGTGACTTAAGTCACCATTCCTCCCCCCCAGACACTAACACCTTTTATGGGGAATGTAGGAGTTTAAGGTGGATGAGAACCATAGAACCCTTTGATAATGGCTGGCTCAGCTTCTGACCCAAACTTTCTTCAATCATCAACCAAGAAAGAGGATCCACAAAGCCCTCACAAATCAATTGTGCCACAGTGGACACAAGAATTAGGGCTGGTAGGAGAGGCAACATGTCAGATGTGGCGTCCCACCTGGAGGTCTGCACTGGGAGAGTGAGACAAGGCCTGCAGAATAGTGACTGGAGCATTGTGGCTTGATGGCCCGAGTGAGAACGGAGTACCTAGGAGGGCTGAAGCAGAGCACCGGTTAGGAGCCACCTACAAGTCCCATGCACTGAGTAAGCGGGTATGAAGAGCAGACGATGGGACAGTGTGGTTTCCAGTTACGAGTCCAGTAAGCGGCTTTGTGGTGAGAGAACATTGGGTGGACTGCACCCCTTTCCAGGGAGCACCATCCGTCATAAATAGGTATGCTGGGGCTCCTGAGAAATGGGAGGCATGCAGCAAACCAAAAAGAAAGGAGATCCCTGAGGCACGAGTAGAACAGAGAACTCCCTGAGTGGTATGGAAAAGAAAGAGAAGCCCCTGCATGGGGGCCTAGGTAAGGACAAGCCCCAGTGTAGAGAAATTACCAAGAAGCACCAACAGGAGGAGAGAGATGGTGTTCGTAAAGATCCAAGAAGTCCTACAATGGGAAGAGAGACAGAGAGAAGTCCCGGTGTGGGGAAAGAAAAGATAAGCTCCAAAATGAAGCGAGAGACATAGGGAATCCCAGGTGCGGGGAAAGAAGCAAGAAGCCCAGAGTGGGCAGAGAGGGAAAGACAATCTCCAGTGCGGGGAAAGGATAGAGTAGCCCAAGAGTGGGGCATGAGAAAGAGCAGAGCCCCAGAGTAGGGAGGAATAGACTCAGGGAATCCCAGTCTGGGTGAAGAGAAAGATGAAAAGTCTCCCCAAAGTGAGAAGGACTATGAGATACATACATTTAAATGAGAAGCAGAGAGACCTGGTTGGAGCCCTGGGAGGACACTCCAGGACTATACAAACTATAAACACATAAAGAGACAAAAGGGTGATAGTCATAAACCAGCAGCCATTCTATTCCTTGGGCAACAACCAAAAAGCCTACCTGGGTTGTTTTGTGTTTCCCTTTGTTTAGAGATGTGAAAATAATCTATGCTAGAATAGAATTCCAGAACAAGGTCTTAATTTATTTGTATACATCCTAACATCCTGATGAACACCCTTTTGCTTGTTTCTGTTTTAGAGTAGGGATTAGTGATAGACTTACGGAAAGATTAAGCCCTTTTTAAGTATATCAAAGAAACAGATGTTTAAGAATCATGCCTCCTTGTCCCTCTAATGATTCTGGCTTACAACAATGATTATAAACAAAGTCATATCCTTTTTAATTTAAACAGAAATTAAATTACTGAACTTGCCACGTACTGATTGGTCCTAAAGATGAATGGGCCTAATGTTGAGAAACTGTTCCTTCGTTCATAGTTCATAGGAGGTGGATTAAGCCCTTTGGTTTCCCTAAATGGATCTTTTCATACCTGATCTCATGTGACAGGTGTATTTTCTGATGTTCTCAAACCGAAACTAACACTTTGAACCTGGGCCCCTGTTCTTGGGGAGGCAGGATATACAGGAAACTAAGGTAGCATGGCAGATCTGGCACAGGGTATTTCCTTTATTCTATCTCCTGTTATGCTCTGCTCTGCCCCAAGGTCATTCTACTGGACGCATTCTAAGAATTTGTTCCAAAAAAGGCAGCATACTCCACTAGGAAGATGTCCCATTAGATCAAAGGAGGTACTGGATGCCTCCAAACGCCTGCTAGGATTAACCTACACATGGAGTGGGATATCCCTCCACTGTTGGTTACTTCTTGGAACTATTGATATTGTTAATGCCACATGCATAGGCATGAAGATGCCTGCTTAGAGGGAGGAAAGACATCCTTCTCTCAATGGTCCCTGGTATATATATAGTCACTATCTGTAAGAACGTGCACCATGTCTAAACCGGAAGGTGAAGAGATTTGGTAAACGAGGGAGCCAGAGAGAAATAGTGTGGCTGAACGTATCTTTCCGCTTTACGCTATAAAGACCCAGCATTGCCTAATCCAAAATGGGTATCCATTTCAACTGATGTTGCTTATTAGACTGATAACATTATATTGAGCCACTTGTGAGCCTTTCAGACATCTTCAGAATGCATTCAAACAGTTAGATCACTCTGTTCATCTGAGCTTTTGATCCCTGTTCCATATCAAAGTATCTGATCAACCCAGTCTACAGACTTTCAAATCATGCAATTTGTAAATGTTCCCTTCCATCCACCTTACCAAATCTCGCGTAACTGGACTGAGCCCTTCACATCCATTGATGGAGTAAATATGGTTCAAAGCAACAAAGCCATTTCTGAAAGATCCATTCAAGGAAACCTGCCAATATAATGAGTACTGGCAAAGCTAAGTGGTGGCCATCAAAATGCTACCAAACCAGTTGGAAAAGCCCTACAAATCAGACTAACACTTTGGAGCAAGTATCAAAGTGTCTAAATATGAACCTTTGTATTGCAGGGTTCATTTTCAGGCACCTTAGCACCTTGCCATCATGGTCTTACTTTCGACTCTAAACACCAGTTAGGTCTCCGTTCCCTGCCTTGGATAAAGACATTTTAGATACTATTTTTCTGTTTTCCTGTTTTGTATAGATATATTATTTTTTAAACCTAGCCTCACCAACTCCTCAAATCAATCTAAAAAAAAATACACACTCATGCCATTACAAAGCACTAATTCTCATAAACCAACATACAATCTTCCTCACTCCTTTAGACACTTTATCACCCATTCCCCATCACATACAAACACTTATTCCACAGACGTACCAATTTTAATATCATATTTGCACAAACTCACCACACGTGTACAACACCTCACTCTCACAACCTTCCCAACCACACCTATCATCCCTCGACAGAATCACGCAACACTCTTTTTCAACCTTCTACAATTACAACTACAAACTCATCATCTTTATAAAATAACACTCACATAAACATTGCACAACTTTAAAACACAAAGTTATTTTTTTCCAACAGACAAAACAGAATGCCACTAAAAAGCAATTCTGCAGATACAATTAATAAGCCATATACGTTCCAGCCACTAAAACAATGTATAGAACATAGTGAAAGAGAACAGGTAGCAAGCTCTCTAAAGCTAACTAAACCAGTCCGCACTAAAAAAGTAAGCCCTCCATCAGAAAAATAAAATTGAAATAATATGTAGTAAGGAAAGTAGACCTCAAGATGAACTTCACACGATAGGGATAATTACGAGTTCCCCAGTATGCTGCCGGTAATTCTGTCCATCTCCATTGCCTTACTACCCATTGTTACTGGGATATTAAGGGTAGCAGAGACACCAGTAACTCCCGATTCCAAGGAGTTCCACAGGACTACATGGGTTGGGGTTGCCCGATTTACTGGCACCATTATTAACTGTGCCAGTGATTTAGGCATTTATCTGCCGTAAGGCGCCTGATCTACCGGCAGGTCATGCCTGTCGATAGATCAGTGCCTCTATCAGTAGACCGGCAAACATGTAATGAGCACCATGTATCTAGCACTGTTAAATAGCCACAGTAAAACATTCTAAAGAGTCAATTCAACAAAAAGAATTGCAGATTAGAGTTTGTACCAATCTTATAAAAAAAAGTCTGACAAGTCCCCTTCTACGCTTAATAACTACCAAAGAAATCTCACCCTTCAAGCTCTCATTGACAGCACATTTAAACTAATGAGAAACTTCTCTATATTGATTTTAAACAAAATGAAACCACTAACTAAATTAATCAACAACCTACAAAGAGTACTTGTAGACATGCAAAATGTCAATGAAGCTACCTTTTCAAACTTCTGTGAAGGTGCATGGTTTCACACCAGCAGCACAGCACAATATTTTAATGACGAGGCTTATGAACAAAAACAAACAAACACAATTTCTGTAGACAATCATGGGCGAGGATATGAAATGGTAGCAAAAACCATTTTGGCAAAAATAGCTCTCATACAAAAATCTTACTCAACAAACTTTCAACCAATTTTTCCTGTTGTCCAAACAAGTCGTCCAGTGTACAAATGGACCTGCAGCTCAATATGTAACATGTGCCAACAGTCATGCAAATGTTTATGAATTCCTCAACCTGTATTTTATTTTGTATTTATTTCTACCGTGCCACAGCCCTTGGGAATCAGTGCACCACAAATACATGTGGACATTTCTGAAATAGGACATCACATATAGCTGTTAAATCATTAGTGGAACACTTGTTCAAATAACAGAGTTTTTAGCTGTTTCTTTAAAGTATCCTGTTTTCCATCCCGCCTTAACTTTACTGAAAGCTTGTTCCATGCCTTTGCTGCTAGAACAGGACATTGTGCCTCACTACGAGCATGGCGGTAGTCGTGCCTGTATGGCAGGCACGGCTACCGCCATGCTAGCTACTGGCACCGCCTCACGCGATTGGGCAATAACCAGCCCAATATGAGATGAAGGGGCTGGTAATTGCCCATTCGCGGGTGGCGGTATTGCGGGGCTCCTGATCCCCATTCTGCCCAATAGGACAGAATGGGGATGGGGAGCATGGATGCACTGGCACCATTGATAATGGTGCCAGCGGCATTATGAGTTCTGCTCGCGGATGCCACACAGCCCGTGGGTAAGACCTGGCGGGCTGTCAGGATCCCGCGAGCAGAACACGTAATGCGGCGGGACGTTATGAACGGTGCCAGTGCCTTACCAGCACCATTCATACCGTCACCGGCAGGGTCCTAATGAGGCCCAGTGTCTACCATTTCCTCTTGTTCTTTTTACACTTGGGACCAAAAGTTATTATGTAATATTTGAGTGTAAGGACCTGCCTGTTTTCTGATGGGCTTGTCTTTGCTTCAGATATCTCGGGGCTTCACTGTGAATACATTTGTGGGTTAGTGTGAGAACTTTAAAGTGTACCCAGGCAGGGTGCCCTTTTTTTCGAGGACAGGATGTCTTTCCTGTGCTTTTTCCTTCCAGATTTCGTGAGCGAGGGAGGATAGGTAATAGTGTAGCAGTTAGAGAGATGGGTGAGATGGTCGGAGCCATAGGGACGGCAGAGGTTAGTTGAGGAATGAAAGAAAGAGTGGCTGCACAGCACCGTTCTAGTTAAACTCATCAGATGGCCTAGTAGTTACAGAAGGTACAAATGCAATCCAAAAAGGAAATTTGAATTTGAAGAAACAGGGGGCACAAAATTAAAGCAAAGAGGGTGCAGAGATGTAAAAGCGCACAAACCTAAATTCGAATTTCAAAAACCGTGGCACAAATGCAATGCTAAGAGGGCACATAGATGGAAAAAGCTCACACACCTAAATTCGAAATTCAAAAACAGTGGCACTGATGCAATGCAAAGAGGGCGCAGAGATGTAAAAAGAGCACACATCTAAATTTGAAATTCAAAAATAGTGCCAAAAATGCAATGGAAAGAGGGTGCAGGGATGTAAAAAGCGCACACACCTAAATTAGATTTTCAAAAAAAGGGGCACAAATGAAATGCAGAGAGGGTGTGGAGATGTAAAAAGTGCACACACCTAAATTCGATTTTCAAAAACAGGGGCACAATGCAATGAGCGAAGAATTAGATTAGGTGAGGCAAGGAAGGCAGAGTAAACAGGCACAGTAATTGGTTCACAAAGTTAGTGGCAGAGGCAATGGGAGAGTTCAGATATCACTCACTGGTAGAACTGCAAGGAGCGTAGAGGACCACAGGCCCAAGTTCATGGGAAGCTGTATATAAGTAATGAGGCAGATTCACAGTTTGAGGAGGGATAAAAGGTGGAGGACCGCCAGGCCCTCCTCAGTCCGGACAGGCTCAGACAAGACCTTAGATGTGGGCCGGCATTCGCCAGCCAGCATGCCTGATTGGGTCTTTTACAGACCGAAGGGCCCAATCAGGATAGTCCAATTCCAGCAAAGCAGGCACTCCGGTGCCTAGAGGTGAGGGGCATTGTTGATGGAAGTGCTGCCTTTCAATGCAAATTTATAGCACGAGCTGCTAAAAACAAAATGCAGCAACAACACTGTTCCAGATGAAGAGCCTTTTTTGGATTAAAAGTATCTTTATTTTTGCTGCCTAAATTACGGAGCACACCATGCTCCGTGCTGCAGTAGGAACCACCTTTCACAGTTGAAAAATAGAAGTAAATTAAGATAAACATATAGACTCCAGGTACTTTCAATTTTTCAGTAAAGTAGTTAGACTCAAGATTCTCCAATATTCCCATTAGCATTTTATACTATGCTAATGGAAATAATGGACAATTATATACTAGAGAAAAAGTAAAAGCACAGACACAATTTACTGTCCCAAAAACTTTTCTCTGCATACAATAAGGTCCATCATCCATGGAACTTTATGACAATCTGCGGTCTCCGCACTCCCCTCTCCACACCATGCATTATTAAAAAAATAGATTGCAAGTGAACGCAATCACACAGGACAGCTTTGTAACACTCTCTCATTGCCTGCTTTCAAACATCCGCACATCTATCGACCAATCACTTCCAAAAACTCTACATATATCCCTATCAACATATTAAACTTCCACATACCAACTGCCACTTAACAATGTTCAACAAATCTTTTGCATCTGCATTTCGCTGGCTTATCCAAAATAATTGTACACACTGGTGCTATAAATGCACATATGCATTGTGCCATAAGAGAAGTGCATGACTGGAAAGGGGAGTAGGGATTGCCAAGTGCTGATAGGAGCCCAGACGGAAAGTGCCAAGGGCTGCCAAGGTGGGAGGACTAATCGTGAGGTACACAGCCACCAGGTTGTAGACCCACAAGGGCATTGCTGAAAGGGGCAGAGTTATACTGGTGTCGACTAAAAATAGGTCTTGGAACCTCTGAGGTTTATAAGGGATCAGGACACCAGTCTCAGTGGCAGTGGTATCAGTTAGCAGAAAAAGAGATAGAGTGAAACAGGAAGACAAAACAACAGTTTTTTCAGAAGTTTCCAGTACTTAAGGAATTCCAACTCAAGTCTAAGAGGAACAAGAAGGCTGCTCCAAAGAGAGGCAATGGCAAAAGAGAGAGACACGCCTCCCACTCTCTGTTTCAAAAAAGTGTTTGGCAAGCAGAGAATTGGAGTTAGAGGAGCTGAGGCCCTAGAAAGCCTTGTCAATGATTCTGAGGATCTTTATTTTCATCCTTGCAGCCACAAAGAGCCAATGTACATATTTTGGGCCAGCAATACGATCCTTAGGTTTCAGGCCGAGGATAGGTCTTGTAGCCCTATTCTGGATTAGCCAAAGGGGGCATAGACAACAAAGGGGGAGGTTCAGGAAGAGAGGCTGTTGCAGTAGTCCAGCCTACAGAGGACCGAGGCTCTAGAGAGGTTGAGCTTCTAGGGAAAGGTGAAGAACAGCAGAATGCTTGTAAGGAGGTAAAGCTTAAAGTGGGCTTTCTTTACAATCTCCAAGATGTAAGGAGTAAAAGAGAGAGAGCACTTAAAGATGAACCCAAAGTTTTTGGCCTCACAGGATGGGTAAAGTAGAGGGCCCAAAGAAAGCGGCCAGTGGGTAGGAGGAAAAAAGGGCACAGGTGTCACAAAAATAAGGATCTCCATCTTACTGGCATTGAGACAAAGATTATTAGCCGCACACAATTCATGGATGGCGGCTAAACAATCGGGGATAAAAAACAATGAGAACACATTGGTAGAGGAACCTTTCAAGGAAAGCTATGTGTCATTAATATAACACTGGAAATGAGAAAAGAAGAAGGACATCAGGTAAGCCAGAGGTACAATATAGATAGAGAATAGCCACAATGATAGGATACAACCCTGGGGTACGCTGCAGGTAGAGATTGAGGTGGTGCAGTAGAAATGGCCCAGTTGCAGCTAGGATGGACGGTTTGTTTCTTTGTAGGAGAGGTGAGGAAGTAAGGTGGGGGAGGGCAAAGAAGGGAAGGTGCACCAACCACAGATATGCAAGGACAGGTGAACAGGGGAAGATGTTGGGCGTGCCTTAAATTTAAGGTAGGTGGCAGTGTTTCTTGTGCTCCTTGACCGCTGCCTCGAAAGCACTCTGAGCCTGCTTGCGGTGGACACAGTACAAAGTATTGTGACTTTCAAAAAGGTAAGGGTCAACAGCGTTCTGCATGGCATGCAAGGCAGCCGGTGGGATCCTCTGCCCCACACGGTAGCCGGTGTGGTGATAGGAGTGGTTGAAGGAGATAGGGTAGAGGAAGATAACCTACATTTCTCTGAGTAATGAATAACCTTTCTTAGAACATCCGCAGTGTCGAATGGAGGTGGTTGCAAAAGAGTACTGCCCAGGTTGTCCATGACTGAGTATGACCCTGCACTAAATGCATTGAACCTTGGCAGCATACTCTTTTGGTACACCCCCAACAGTTTTAATGAACCACCACACCCATCAACTTCCTCTACCTCACCTTCATGTTGGTTGTCCTCCTCCCCTGCATCAGCATGCTTATTTCCCTGTCCAGGTGCTCTACATGGTGATGGTGGTGGCTGCCCCCAGGAAGGTGGGATGGTCATGACCGATGCCATTCCTAAACTCCAGGAAGTATCTCAGACAAGATGCTCTGTCCTGGTCTGGCAGATTGAGAATGACTAAAAGTAATTGGTGGGTCCCTTCAGAGGAACTATCGCGGACGTTGCAACTGTCTGCAGACTATCAAGTTGAAAATAGACCTTGAGAAAAGTTGAAAGATGAACTAAGAATAGATCTGGGAGCTGTGGAAGGGTAAACTTTCAACTTTCAACTTTCTATATTGGCCCAAAATGCATTTTCAAACCGTTCATGGTCAAGGACAGTATCCAAGGACAAGTTGGCACGCTTCGTGTGCTCTGTGACATAATGACATCTGTGGAGCATCTGTTGCGGTGGCTGGTGTCCACGTACATTGGCAGGTGGGAGATGCTGGGCGCATGTGTGGGGATGTTCACAAATGGGTGCGTTGTCTGTGGACTAATTTATCTGGAAACCGACCACATTATATATAGTAATATTTGTATAGTTATTATAGGTACTAAAGAGGGAGTATACCATATTTGTAATCATGTGGAATGATATAACTGAAGTGTATATGGTATTTATGATAGTAGGATAGTTGTGACCACTTGCCAGATTCTTGGGGGCCTGGCCTCGGCCTGGCCTTTGTTTAAGTCTACTAGTTGCTATTTTCTTTTTGTCTTGTGTTGGTACACCATTAACTAGTATAATTCATGATACTATGGATACTGTGATTAATGTATACTGGACAATTTGTTGGGCAAAAGCAACATTGGGTTGAAAGTTTGCTGGGGAAGTTTTCTCTACAAGAGATTCTTTTGCCATAACGGTGTCTCCTACCATTTCATAGCCTAGGCCATTACTGTATATGTCAATTGGGTTTCTTTGTTCTTGCTTATAAAGGTCTTCATTGAAATATGGCTCTGTGCTGCTTGTGTGAATCCATTCACCATCACAGATATTTGAACATGTATCTCTGTTGACACTGCACATGTTTAGAAGTACTTTATGTAATGTATTGATTCATTTAGTTAGTGGCTTTATTCTGTTTAATATTAATATAAACAATTTCCTCTTTAGTAGAAATGCACTGTTAATTATAAAAGTGTGTAATAAGTCTTCTATTGCTAGCAATTAATTTCAAGTTTAACATTAGTCACAATTCTGATAGGTCTGCATTTATTATCTTACTGGATAATATTACCAGATTAAAAATAATGTACTTGCATGGTACATGCTGCACCCATTGCCTATGTGTATGGATTATTAGATTCCTGTATTAAGAACAACACTCCAATATATTATTTTGTTTAGATTAGTACATTTTTTAAGACATTCGGGGGTTTATGAGCGGTCTCCCAATCACCGATAACATCTTGCTACCAACATAGTACACACAACTCCTTGTAGGTACTTTTCATCAAAATGAATTTTGTATGTGATGTCATCAGTGATATCATCAATGACAATTGTTATTTCATCTTTGATGTTCTGGATGTTAGTCTTGGCAGTGCACAGTGGTGGGGTGAGTTAAGGCTGCTTAGCTTACCATAACTGCCACATTTCTAGGGTTTTTCGGTTTTATTTGTAACCATAAGTACTCTTTTAACAAAACGTTTTCACTGAATTTCATAGGTTTTTATTAGTGAAACTTAACAATAATGTCCCTTTAACAATATTTTTTCACTTAATTTCATAGGTTTTCATTAGTGCAACTTAACCATAACGTCCCTTTAACAACGTTTTTTTTCATTGAACATTCATATATTCACTGAAAAAATTTTGTTAAAGGGACGTTATGGTTACAAGTAAAATAAAAAAAATGCAGACATTCACCCGTTATGGTAAGCTATCAACTTTAAACATCCTAGATGCGGTTTCAAACTGTCTGCAGTGATGGACACCATCCGTGGACATGTCTTCACGCTGCGCAGGTGCAGTCAAATCATGACGTCCATACGTGTCCACAAACCCTTTCGAGCGTGAGACGCCGGGCGCATGCGCAGGAATGGCTGCTAACGGTGAGTTGTCCATGGACTAATTAAAAAGTGTATCATGCAAGACTAGATGAGTCTGGACACAGCGCAAAATGTCAGAGATGCCCCATTTAGTAAACAAACCCCCCGAACAGTCATATAGTTCACAGACTATTAATTAGATTTTTTTTTAAAAGTAAGTTATGGCATAACAATATACAAGATTTTTATAGTATACAAAATATATTTATTTAGCAAAGGGCTGGGTATTGGAATGGGAAACATAAACGTGAGAATTTGAATTTTTACAAAATCATCATCAGGGGAGGGAGGGAGAAAAGTTTCATAAAACATTCTTGGATTTATATTTTGTGAATTTGATTGAGGTGATTGCTGGGGTAAACGGGACAGGTGCAAATAGGTCAATGCCAGAACACATTTGGTGCGGGTTGCACACCCTTGATCTAGTTCAAAGACTAGATTTCTTCTTTTTTAGGTAACTTTTTACTGCAATTCATACTCCTGACACTCACCATTTTTTGAGGAAAAAAAACTGTTGTATTGAGGTCACAAATTTTCAAGGCTACAATGAGCAGCCTCTGCCAGAAAAAGCTACAAATACCAAAGCATTTCAGACAAATAGCTCTGGCATCACTGGAAGTATATGATTGGTGTGTGTCAGTTTGACACAATTGCTGAACGTATACAGGTCTGCATGTTCGTGTTCTGTATTGTGTAGATGACGGTTACCCACACAAAATTCTCACTCTTTGGACATCATATTGCACCAGTTCTTCACCCGCATACCCCCGATCTTTCTCAGATTATTTTTAATACCATGATTTTTATTGCTAAATTCATCCAACTTTCAAGACAAGATCATGATTTCATTGTGTACAGTTTGGGATTGGGATTTTCTTTCTGATTGTTGGAATTCTCCATAATTTATCTGTGGTGTAGTTTCTTCATGTAAACAATGTACTATAAGAAAATAATAAATTATTATTTTTGGCATTTTTAATCTGGTAATATTGGCCAATGAAATTATAAATGCAACCATATTAGAATTGTGGCTAATTTTAAACATGGAAAAAATAGCTGACAATTTAATGCTGTCACGATGCCTGCCCCCGGAAAGCCAGACCAGGCCCAGCAACCCCGGAAGCAGGCATCATGCCACTTGAAGCATGCCCAAAAACCCCAGTTAGGGGCTCTTTGGCTACAGTCCTGGCGCCTATGGCGCCAGGCTCATAAGAATAAAGTCAGTCCTGGCGCCATGGGCGCCAGGCTCATTACAGAAATCTTACCTGATGCAGACCATGCTGCACGAAGCCACAAGCCAAATGAGGCTTAAAGGGACTACTTTACCTCAGGGACTCCTTTCCTCTCGGGTGGGGCTGTGGAAGAATACTGAGACTTCTTCCAAGGCTATTTAAGCCACACCCGGACAGCCACACGTGCTTCGCGTTATTCTGCTTGCTGCAGCGTAACGCTCACCGTGTCTTCAGCAGCTCCAGTCTTCAGCCACGCCCGCTTCAGTCCTGGAACACCTGGAACAATAAAAGGAGAAGGAGAAGAGGTCAGAACAAAACCCTTACCTGAATCCTTGATCCAGCACATCGTCGATCTGGAAGAGAGAAGCCTTCTCAGGTGCATTGCCACGCACCTCGCAGAGCCGCGCTGAACTCACCAACCGAGGCTGCATTCCTTTACTCCTTCGCAAATCCAGCATCTCCAGGCCATTCTTCAACACCTGGGGGAGACAAGAACAGATAGGTGAGCAAGGGCAATACAAACCACCCCCAAAGACTTACCTGATTACCACAGGGGGGTACTCACCTCATCTCGGGTCGGCTCAGTCAATTCCGCATCACCACCGCACCCCGGCCCCTAAGGGGAAAAAACAAGGACAATACAACCTAACCCCAAAGACTTACCTGATTTACCACAGGGGGAACTCACCTCATTTCGGGTCGGCGCAGTTAATTCTGCATCATCGCTGTACCCCGGCCCCAAAGGGGAGAACCACAATAGACTTACCAGGATTTTACCAATTGCCACTTGGAACTCTTCTGGTGGTTTAAATCCGCAACCTGCAAGGAATCTGGCAGAGTGAAGATCAGACTTTTGAACTCTTACGAACAATTGGATTTAGAGTCATAACTGGAACTCACCAATTCCTCCACGCCAGTGAAGTAACTGTTCGTCTGCGCGCCCCTGCGCTCGACGCAGGATGGAGAGCTCATCTTTCCAAATCTTCAGGTGAGATTAAGAGGGGACTTCAGGAGTGTTCAGTGGGCAGACAAGGGGAGTGGGAAGGCGGGTTAACGCTCAGATTACGGGAGGTTAATTCCCTTTCTCCATTGCAGAAAGATATTCGTACGAGTCCAACAAACGAAGCTCAGTGGGTCTGTCCAGTCTGTCATCTCGGCTCTACGTGTTACTCTGGTGGAAGCAACAGCGGGCCAGTCCAGATCGACGCCCCCGTGGGAATCAGGTGAGCGTAACAAATACTTACTAAATGTGTGTTAGTATTATGAAGACCTATATGAAGACCTATAATGCATACACATCACAGGGACATACAGGGAAACTACAGCTAGAAAGAAAGAAAGAGCATCACCAGAAAATGAAAATAAAATTAAAGTTCATCATCAAGTACACAAATTAATTATATGTTTGAGGCCTGCTTATTGCCCTGTGTATGTGCACCATGGGCTGAGACCAAAAAGGAAGTACTTTAAGAACATGCAACAAGGATAACGTGTATAGCATCTTTTGAGTTTTCAAATTCTCACTGTCAGTCAATAAAAACAAGTTGCCTAGATATGTCAGACAACAAAAACAAGTGGCCTAGATATGTGATGTCATCATTTACATTTGTTTAGTTTGGTTTAGTATTTGTAACGCGTGAACCCTGGGGTAAATGGGCACTAGAACTTAAGAGAGGGTTACAGAGATACACGAGGATTAGGATAGAAAGGTGCACGTCGATTGATGTTACAGGGTAGCCGAGATGTGAGATAAGTACAAGTGAGCATGTGGGAAAGACGCCGGAAGTTACAGATTAGGCGACAGTACCACGCAGACAGTGGTACAGTAGGAAATACAGAATAAATTAAACAAGGTGCTTAAGTGTTAAGTCTGTTAGTGTTTCTTATCAAAGAGCCAACTCTTTACTTTGGCTCTGATGGTCCAAAGGATGGTTCGGTTGCTGATTGTAAGAGGGTGGGAGTTCGAAGATTCAGCAGCCAGTACAGGGAAACTAGTTCCTTCAGCTCTTTTCAATTTGAACCTCGGAATAGAGAGGCAGTGCGAGTACAGAGTTCTGGTGTGTCTGGTTGATTGGTGGTTGGAGAATTTGTGAGTTTGACAGACATTTGTGGGTAATGGCTAAAGTGCAGAGAGATAATCTGTCATGCACTCAGAGTCAGTGGGCATCCTGTCTAAAACTGGTGATATGGTTGGATCTGGGAATGTTCAGTGCAGATCTTAGGGCATTATTTTGTAAGACCTAAAGCCTGTTGAGGTTCTGTTCTGAAGAGCCGAGGAACAAAGTTGTTGGGAGATAGAAATGATTTTCATGCGTTGATGAGCTTGTTAGTGTACGCAGTAGTTGAGGTGGTGGCGCTCACTTGTTTCTTGAGCGAAAGGTTTGAGTCTAAGTAGACTCCCTGCGTTTTAATTTCCTTGGCAACTTTAATCAAGTTCCCATCGATGCCGAAGGATGTGTAACGGTGGTCTAGTTTGTTTTGCCGTAATTGAGATCCGACGATCAGGAGCTTGGTCTTCTTGTCATTGAGGCAAAGGCTGTGGTTTGCCATCCACGCCTGGATCTCCAGGTAAATGTCATTGATCAGTTTAGAGTCTTCTTCATAGCAACCTGACAATGTGATGTGAACTTGGGTATAGTCAGCGTAGTTTGTGTAGGTGACACCCAAGTTGTCAAGACGGTCGAAGAGGAGAATGGTGGAGATATTGTAAAGCGTCGGCGAGATGCAAGAGCATCTTGGGATGCCGCACAGGATGAGGATTGGGTTAGCTAAGGCTGAAGGTGCAAAGACCCTGGTAGTATGATTAGAGAGAAAGAACTGGATCCTATTAGAAGTGTTGCTGGAGAAAGCAGCTGCTGTAGTCAGGTGATCTGTGAGGATCTAATGATCAACACGATCAAATGCTGCTGAAAGGTCTAACAGCAGGAGCATGGCCAAGTTGCCATTATCCTTGGCCTCATCTATTTGGATTTTGAGTGCCAAGAGGGCTGTTTTAGTGTTGTGTCTTGGCCTGAAGCCGGATTGTCTCAGACCAAGTAAGTTATTGTCCTTCCAGGTATTGGATAGACCACTCTATTTAGTATTTTTAAGAGGAAAGGTACGGTGGTGAAGGGCCTGTAATTGGTAGGTGTATTTGGGTCCAACTTGTTGTTTTTATTTTTTAAAGGGGCATAACCCATGCCTCCTTGAGGTAGTTGGGGACTGAGCCAGTCTTGAAGGAAGAGTTAATCAGGGTGGCAATGAACTGTGCCAAGTCCTTTACACCTTTCTTAATGATTGAGGCCGGACAGACGTCTCATTTGCATCTTGACGGTTTAAGGCCCTTAATAATATTGACAACTTCATTGGGTGAGACTGTTGAGAAGGAGAAAGGTGGGCACGAAGGGATATGAGAATTCGAAGAGTAGGAAGGGTTGGAATTATTCATCAAACTGTTCTTTTTTTACTTGATTTTAGTTTGCAACAGTGTAATTTTATCAGAGAGGGCTTTCTGTATTTCGGCACACCAGTCTGCGTCTTTCTCACAGAGTTCAGTGGGTGGGGTTGGGGACACCAATTCCCTTAGGATGCTAAAGAGCTCCTTGGTCCTAGATTTAGCGTTTAGGATTCTAATGTTGTAAGTCTCTTTTTTAGTGTTGTGAATGACCGATTTACAGGTAGAGGCAGCAGAGGTAAATAGCAACTTGTTGGTGGGTGTAGGCGATTTTCTCCATGTGGATTCAGCTGCTCTTTTGGTATTCCGGAGGATCTTTAGTTCAGGTGTGAACCATTTGTTCGGGTGAGCTATAGGTTTGGCTTTTTTTAACTTAATGGGGGTAATGCTGTTTATAGCTGAATCAAGTGTGCCATTAAAGAGGTTAACTAGATTGTTTGAATCTTGGTCTTTGTAATTAGAGGAGTCCATTAGGTTGTGGATCAGGGGATGTACATTTTGTAGCCTTGTGTTCTTGTTGTTTCTAGAGAGGGGATGTGGTGTGGTGGTAGGAATTGGGGTAGGGGGTGCTTTCACCTGGATGGCGAAGGAGATACAGTGATGGTCAGACCAGGCGGTAGGTTCATTGTGGAGGATGACTGTAGAGCAGTTGAGGTCTGCCAGCCAGTCCAACGTTCGATCTTTGTTATGTGATTGACCTGTGATGCGATTAGTAAAGCCAGTTGGAAAATTGAGTTTTCCAGAGCAGTAGCATTGGGGTTGTTGGGGTCGTGGAGACCTAAATTGAAATCACCAAACAGAATGATTTGTGATGATGCCCAACAAGGCTGAAACACGTGTATGGGGTTGCTGTTGGTACTCTTGTTCAGAGGAGAATTGCCTAGTATTTTGGTGCTGGACTGCCCCAGGGCAGGACAAAGACTGATATGCAGGGACATTTCTTCTCTGTGAAGGGGACAGTGAGCTAAAGACTTGGTAGAGTCTCTCCCAGGGGTTATTCACCCAAGAACAGGTCATTGGGCTGTGTTTGTGCTGGTAGAGAGATTCCCAAACCCCCCCTTGTTTTGCATAAATTAACTTTGGGTTTCGCCCTAAATTAACAGGGCGATCCAGACGTGGACCCCTTGCTCACTGTTCTTAGAGAGGCACAGCCTCACCTCACTGTTGATGCCCAAGAAGGCTGAAACACGTGTATGGGGTTGCTGTTGGTACTCTTGTTCAGAGGAGAATTGCCTAGTATTTCGGTGCTGGACTGCCCCTGGGCAGGACAAAGACTGATATGCAGGGAAATTTCTTCTCTGTAAAAGGGGCAGTGAGCTAAAGACTTGGTAGAGTCTCTCCCAGGGGTTATTCACCCAAAAACAGGTCATTGGGCTGTGTTCGTGCTGGTAGAGAGATTCCCAGACCCCCCCTTATTTTGCATAATTTGCAAACATGGTTTAGTAATATTGGTTAGTAGGTCGGTAATATCTTCCTCAAAGGAGGAGATGGGACCAGGAGGTCGGTAGATGAGATGCAAGATGATTGTCTGGGTAGCTGAGAGGAGAAGCTTAACTGAGAGTAGTTCCGCTGACGGGATTGTGGCGTAGGAGCTGTCTCTGAAGCCCAGGTGCATTTTAGCTATGAAAGCTACTCCACCTCCTTTGCCGGAACCTCTGTCTGATCTAATGATTGTATAGCCATCAAGGATGGCTACGGATAGTGCTGAGCCTGCTGCCTGATGTAACCAGGTTTCAGTAATGGCAAAGAAGTGAACACCATTGGTTGAGATGAGGTCAGCAACTTCGAGAGCATGGGCGGCTAGGGACCGAGCATTAATGAGTTCTCCTTTGATGGAAAGGGGAGGTGGTTGAAGCTCAGTCAAGGGTTGGGGAGTGGAAGACAGAGGGCTGGATATTGTGGTGGCCTTTGCAGCTTTTGCTAGGCAAGTGGTGGGCTCAGAGGTCAGCTGGGAGATGTTGAGTTTGGTTGCAGGAGGTCGTGTATGCCTTGTGGGTGTCTTGCTAGTTAAGAAACGAGAGCCTAGTCTCAAGTTTCTGATGCTCACTGGGAATGGTGTCCATGGTGTAGGAGGTGAGGCAAAGAGTTGGATCCAATCTGCAGGGCAAATAGGATGATTTGGATTGCTAGGGGCAGTAGTGGACCCCATGTGTAATGGGGTGATTGTATAGAGGGAAGAAAGTAAGTAGGGGCTATTGAGTTGAACAGTGGGAGGATGGTAGCAATGGTTAGGGTGACTCTACGGAGGGAGGCCATGAGGGTGGCGATAGTGCTTAGTAAGTCAGCTCAGAGTTGTGAGGCCAGGGAACTACTGTTGAGTATTACAGTGTAGCTGGGTGCCTATGCTATGGCAGGGGGCTAGTGTGCATAGGAAAACAACAAAATAGTGTGGGCCAGTAGGCTAGGATGCAAGGGCAGTAACAACAGCAGGATAGACTAGTCCGATATTAACAATAGCAAAATAGGCTAGTCAGATATTAACAATAGCAAAATAGGCTAGTCCGATATTAAAGAATGGGCTAAAATGCAGGGGTAGCAACAATAGCAAAATAGGCTGGTCCGATGTTAAGCACTGGGCTAGTGTGCCTAGGGCAGCATTAAGATGGGCTGGTTCAGTATAGCAATGTGAGATAGTAGGTGGCGCTAAATGTTTTATGCAACACAGAAGGGAGGCAATGCGGAGACATGTAGGTCATTACTGTTGGCTTAGAAGCAGGAGCTGGCTGAGATGTGGGTTCCCATGCGGAATAGCTACCGGTAGAACAGGAGATGCCTCATGCGAGCAGGATGTAAACAGATGTTGTGATGTTGATGGTGTAGAGTGGGCACGTTAGTTGTTGAGTTCAGGTGCAAAGACGGGGTACAGTTGCTTGTTTGTCTTTATTAGGAGTGCCCCGGGGCAAACAGAGCCTTTTTCCTGGCCTTCTTCCTATTCCGGCTTCCGCCTGCCAGCAAAGCGGATTGGCCAATAAGTAGGGAGGTTGCTTAGCAACCAAATGCAGCCTCACTTTGGTGCCGCCTTGTGCCGTATTGTGATGACATCTTTGATGTCCTGGGTGTTAGTCTTAGCAGTGCACGGTGGTGGAGCGAGTTATGGTTGAGAAAAGTGCTCTTTCTATTGTTGAATTGTGTTGTGGCGGTTGTGGCCAGTGTCCAGACATACTACAGTAATATGTTTAATACACAGCATGCAGCAGCAGCTGTGTGGTTAAGTTGCTCAACTCATTGAATGAACATTTTTTGGGGTGGTTTATAACTTTGGCGTTGTGGGGTGAATCCTTACCACACTTGGCAAAACAACTATATGGACACCTTGGAAGGAATTGCAAAGTTTGGTGTGGTTTTCATTCAGGGGGGCAAGGTTATAGGGGGGGTCCCAAACATTAAGAAATCATAATAGACATGATATGATATGGTATTTTATTTGTATCACTCTCAACAGTGAGAACGTGCAAGTGCAGGGGAGAGGGAAGGGGGATAGTGCAAGGGAGAGGGGAGAGAAAGGAAAGTGCTGAGCAAGGGGTGCATCAATACAAAAATGCAAAAAGGTAGTGCAGCCAGCAAGGTGGCAAGTGCAGGCTTTGAGCACAGACAAAGGGTGTCTGGTAAGTGCAGGTAAGGGGTCTGTAGGGTAACAGATACAGACCCAAGTGCAAGGGTTGCCAGGGGCAGTGCGGGTGAGTGGATGGGTGGCCATTGGACCTGGGCAGAAATAAGAGGGTAAACCGGGTGCACATAATGGAAAAACACATTTTGCTTGCCCCTACAGCAAAAACCGCTGTATGTATTTTTACAAAATGTTTGCAAGGAGCAATGCATTCATTTTGAAACTGTGCTTTTGCAAATAGTAATTGTGTACAATTATACATTTAGATTTATTTTTGCAGCCTTCATAAATAACACTTTCTATGTATTATGTTTGGTACAACATTTGTGTGTGGTACACTGTTGTTTACATTAAATAATGATTAGGTGAGTTGTTTGACATTTACATATTGTTAAAGAATATATATGTTATAGAATATATGTGTGTGGTAGTATGGATGAATTATGTGAGTGTAAGTGTGGTAGGACGTTTGTTGGAAGTGTGCTGTAATTAAGGGTATGCTTAAAGTAGTTAGATATCTGTTGGCATATTCTAACTATATTGGATTTTACAAAAAGTATTGCAGTAACAATACGTTTGATATATAAAATAACTATATTTATGTGATAGGGAAATGGTAATAAGGTATTGATAGTATAATGTGTTGATGGAATAAGTAGGAACATTATGATGTTTTAAGGAAAACAATGGTTGTAATAATGGTGTTATTTAGTGCATAGGTATGAGGATTGTGTGGGTGTAATTGAAAAGGGGTGTGTATGTGTGCTCATGTGTGTTAGTGACAAGGGTATAGAAGAGTAAAGACATGAAATTGTAGAAAAAGTGTGAATGCTGCATTTGTAATGTGTTGCAGTGTTTTTAAAGAATAGGGAAACTATGGCCTACTGTTAATGGAATGGTGGTTTGTAGTTGGTGCTGTGTGTAGTGTGTTATAATAGTGCTTGGAAAAGAATAGTACTGTATATGTGAGGAGAAATGTTGTATATAGATACTTTGTCAGTATACACATGTGTGTAAGCAAGTCGAGAATGGTGGCACTATAAATGATGTAATGAGAAAGGTTGAAAAGTATGACATTTATATGGAAGGAAAAATGAAAAATGCTGTGTGTTTAAAAATGTTTCTTTTTTAGAGAATGTTGTTGAAAGTTAAACAATACATATGTGCATTCATAGCAGCACTGTATACAATTTGTTTGTATAACTAAGGAAATGCAGATGCAAAAGATTTTTAGAAAATAAAACTGCCACTTAACAAGTGGCAGTTGGTGTGTGGAAGTTTAACACATTGACATGGCTACATTTACAGATTTTGGATGTGATTGGCGGATGATGTGTGACTGTTCGAAAGCAAGCAAAGAGAGAGTGTTACAAAAATATAAGTACAAATGGTAGAAGGTCTGCCCTGTGTAATGATGTGCACGTTCAATCTGAGTCTTTTAACAATGCCCAGCATTGAAAGGGGACTGCGGAGACCGCAGACAGTCGTAAAGTTCCATGTATTAATGTCCTTATTGTATGCTACAGAAAAGTATTTGTGACAGAATATTGTTTCGGTCCTTTTTTTCTTTTTCTCTAGTTTACAATTGTACATTACTTCCATTAGCATAGTACAACATGCAAATGGAAATGTTGGAGAATCTTATTCAGTCTAACTACTTTATTGAAAAATGTAAAGAAGATGGAGTATATAAGATTTTTTTTTTAGTTCTATTTTTTAACTGTGAAAGGTGGCTCCAAAAGGAACCTTTTTCTGTCTTTCTGGCTTTTATATTTTTGGGGGATCTCTTTTCGGAGTGGTCTGGGTGTAAGATGGGGAGGGAAGGGAAGGGAGAAAATGGACACCAACCACAGATATGGATGGGCAGGTGTACAGGGGAAGATGTTGGACATGCCTTAAATCTAAGTTAGGGGGCAGTGTTTCTCATGCTCCTTGACTTCAGCCTCGAAAGCACTACTCCCCCGTGCAGAGCTATGTGTGACAGTATAAACAGGAGACTGTGACCCTCGAAAGGTAAGGATTAAAAGCGTCCTGTAAGGCCTGCGAGGCAGCCAGTGGGATCCTGTCCGCAGACACAACTTTCTGACTCACTTCACGTTTTTAAACATCCAATCATCATGCTTTTTTGGTGTCTGCGGACACCAAGCCACCACCTTATGACATAGCGCAAACTCCGAAGCAGGAAATGAGTCCACGAGCCAAACCTAGAAGCCAATGATTTTATTTTACACACTGGCCATTTTTAAAGAAACAACTGGGTGGATTTACACCACAGCACACTTTCAGGACCAAGCTGCCACTCCTGGCACAAGTTTGGTGAAAATCCGTCTAGTGGTTTGGGCTGTAGGCACCAGGATTTTCTTTTTCCATTTTTCTTTAAAGATTTAAAAAAATATTGGACCCCACCCATTATAACTCCCCCCCAGGACGAAACCACAACAAACTTTGCAGAATCATTCCAAGGTGGCCATCTACTTTTTTGGGAAAGTTTGGTGAGGATTCATCCAGGGGGGACAAGTTATAAACCACCAAAAATGTGCACTTTCTATGATTTGAGCAAGTATAAAAGCCACCATTGTGTGTGCAGTTGTATCCTTTTGATTGCAGAACTGAAACTGAACACATGCTGAGAGTTTGGTTGATGTGAAGTAAGTGCCAGTCAAGATCTACATATTCAAAGATGTATTTGTAGAGTTGTGTGCGTGAGCAATAGTAACCACTGCTAACAAATGTTATATATTGCCACTATTTTGCATCTAGTCAGTTGTTAATTCTTGACGTTTTTTTTTACCTGTCACTAACATGCAGCTTCAAAATTAGATGTTTCAATCAGTGGCATTTATATGCAGCTATTTCATTTTCTGTTTGCATATCTGTGAAGTTGAAGGTGTATTTGATTGTATTTGTTGTAAACGTCAATGCACTTTCACTTTCCAGCCTTCGGCTGGATCCAGTTTGCTCTGAGGTGGCACCATTGATGGTGTTCTGCATGTTCATCTTAGTCACTTTTTTAGTTGTGTACTTTCTTGTGTCTGCTTTTGTTTGCTATCTATTGAATGAAGGTTCGCATATATTTTCTGATTGGGTCTTTATTGTTTCTATGCCAGGCAGGTGCTGCTAGGATGCCAAGTACCTCAGGTGCTCTTTGGCTACTGAACAAATTGTTCCATTAACTCCAGTGAAAGGCCAACCCATATTCAACATGTAGGAGTAGACAAAGAAAAACAGAACAAATAACTTGTCAAGGGAAAAGAGGATTAGGTAAAAAGTGGATATACTCCTGTGCCAATCCTCTGTTTTGACATCTCCCCTGGCAACCCAATTGTGGCATATGCAACATATTACCTTCATAACAGATACATCGAGTGCCTGTAGTCTAGCAAGAGGTGGAATTGGTGCAGCATCCACAGAAGTTGAGGGTTGACCGTATGTTAGACGTGTTCCACTGGTGGATGGTGTTGCTGGGGGAGGTGCATATTCTCTCCGACATAATGTATGAGGCCCATGCATTTTAATTTTGTGATGCTGCTATGCTTCTCGTTAGTCATCATCCACATCGTCCCAGTGGAACCACACCAGATGGTTTATTAGAATTGATGTTCCTAAGCTTTGAGAAGGAACATTTGACAAAAATTCTTGCAGTTACTTAGGAAATCTGTTCACTAAGAAGCAATGATCATTATAAATGTATTTCCTTTGGGTGTGGTGAAAATTCACAGTTATTTAATCTTGTGTGGTCTGAATGGTCATGGGAAGTGGTACTACCTGTGTGACTGTTTTGTATCCCATGTTCTCCAAGTTTACTTAACCTACCCCATCTGCTTTATTGCAATCACCCCGCATACTCTCCCCTGTTTGTCCTCACCCAGTTTATAACATTGCTATTTAGTGATTGTAGTGACCATTTTTATATTTGTATTGTTCCCCTATTGCGTGTTTCATTATAGTTATAGCATTTCCACATCCTGTTTACCCCTTTCTTTGTCATCACTGCTGTCATTTGGGTCACACATGCCACACAACACGGTTTCCTTATCTATGCATTGTACCATTACCCTCTGTACCGCTGTGCACTATATTGTCACCCTTTATAAGCTATAAGCATCTCATTCTTTCCCTCTTTTTGAACCTCAGGGACCCTATCCTACTTTTAGATCTCTTATGCACTGTATTTTCAGCATATGTATTCTCACCCTTACTACTGCATCCTGTGTACCTGTATCCATTAAATGTACTACCACCCACTCATTTACATTATTGGTTCATTAGTGTAAGTTTTTTAATCCAACTTGAATATTTGTTCCCAATGATCCAATAATTGATATGTGTAAAGAGAACAACAGTGCAGTATTCCCAAATGAGTTTTATATCGGGTATATGATGCACTACATATGAGGGTAAAAACAAACAGTATTTTAATGTATTACCTACAGTGTGTCCTTTAACTAATTGTGTTTTCTTTGTTTTTGAAGATAGGATATTGATGTAGCTCACCTTCTCTACATCCAGTGAATCTACTCCCACTGTCTCTATCCCAACCACTAACCACACTCCTACCTCTTTATTCTATTTATGTTTCTGAATCTTTATCCCACCATTTCTTATATTGTGTATTTCTGAAATTATAATGTACAAGTGCTATACAATACAGATAAAATATGAGGTGGAGGTATTGCCATTATATCCAAAACAAGCCTCTCTCTGAGACCAGCTCACCTACAAATTACGCAATCCTGTGAAGTCCTTACCATTAAACTCCCTTTTATCAACTCTCAGACCCTCACTATCCACTTATTCTACATACCTCATGGCCAACTTGGGACATTTGAGGAGGACATCTACACCTTACTATCCAACAACCTTAAAACCACTACCCAACTATTACTACTAGGCGACTTTAACTTAGGATTCAATGACCCATCAGATAAGCATGCCTTAAATATAGCTTTCCCAAAAAATTAACAAACCCACCGACAATAAAGGGAGAACCCTAGATTGGGTAGCTGACTATAATTGTACTGCCCCGCAATTGTGGACTGACCACTTCCTTGTGTCTATTATACTGTCTACTATTAGACCACTCCTGCTGGTCACACCTATTGCCCCACCTTGCTCAACAAGGAATAAAAAGAATATCACAGTGAACAAAGTGATTCCTGCCATTTTCTCGACCCTTAACTCACTGGCTGACAACCTGGATCCAGGCACATTGGTCAATGAGTACAATAAAATTATGCTAACCGCACTTGACAAACTTACTCCACTCAAGCTCAGACCTAGCAAGCCTAAATCTCACCTGAACAAGTGGTTCATCCCACAGCTAAGGGACCTACGACTCCTAAAGAGGAGATGTGAATCCGCCTGGAGACTATTCACTTCAGAAGATAACAAGTCCAAACTAACTAAAATCTCTTCCCAATTTAAAAATGAAATCTGCATGGCTAAACATAATTCCTACAATGAACGTATCTCTAACGCCAACTCCATTATTCATTATATTAAAAGAATTAGAGTCTCCCATCCCTACACCTGATGCCTGCATCAAAAATAAAACATGGTGCTCAGATATTCGACAGGCACTCTCCAACAAAGTAACTACCCTCCAGAACAAAATAGCCAAAAAAAGAGCCTCCCTTAACTCACTATCACAACTGAACAATCTAAACCTTCCCCCTAGATAAACAGAATCTGACCTTCGCGCCAGATTCCACTTCACTAAAACATACATACTTGAGGTAGAAAAAGTCATTCTCTCACTCAAGCCTTCCAACTGCCAAGGCGACCTATGCCCAGCACAGATTATAAAAGATGCCGCAAGAGATCTGGCCCCTTTTATCGCCAAACTTATCAATGCCTCTTTCTCATCTGGCATCATTCCTACTCACCTGAAGCAATCTTGGGTGCTCCCACTGTTAAAGAAGCAAACCCTCGATCCACTAATTCCTACCAATTACCGTCCCATCACAACGGTACCCTTCCTGCTCAAAATACTTGAAAAGGTTAGAAAAAACAGGAGACTCCAGGACTCAGCGCCAGTGTAAAGCTTGATTGTTTAATAGCACAATCTGTTACACATCATAACTATATGGAAAAACAGTAGCCCTCTACTTGAGAAGGTTGCTTATACCCAAATCCAGAAATATTTGGAACTCCATAAATTCTTGGGAGCAAGACAATCGGGATTCTGCCCCCTACATGGGACGGAAACAGCCCTCATCGACTTGAAACTCAGATCGATGAGCTAAGAGGCAAAACAGCCCTCCTCTTACTGCTAGACCTTTCGTCCGCATTTGACATTGTGGATCACAAGGTCTTATGCGTCCACCTGGACTCAGCTGCCCACTTTTCTACAGAGGCCTTTAGGTGGATAGAATCATTTTTGAGTGACAGAACCATGAGAGTCTTCTCCCCCTCAGCAGCGGCTGACCCTAACCCTATCACGTGTGGTGTGCCCCATGGCTCTTGTGTCTCCCCTGCATTATACAATATATTCACCAGCCCCTGTTTGATGATCTTGACCTTCTCTGTATCACTTACACTAACTACGCAGATGATACTCAGATTCTCCTCGCACTTTCTGGGGATTACGACAAGGATTTGGCACTGGTGAATAGAGTGTATCTCATCATCCAGGCATGGATGGCCACCCACGTCTATGCCTGAATGATGACAAGACTGAGTTTATCATCCTGGGCACCCACACCAACCTTAAGAAATTAGGCCAGAAATACTCAACATTCACCATTGACGAGAACCTCATCAAGGTGCCTAATAGGTAAAGAGCCTTGGCTTCTACCTTGACTCTACCCTCTCCTTCAACAAACAAGTGAAATCAATGGCCTCCGCCACTGCCTACAATTGTGAGCTCATCAGGACCGGCAAACCTTTCCTGTCTAATGACAACTGCATGATCCTGGCTAGAGCTCTAATACTCTTCAGGCTAGATTATTGCAATGCCCTCTACATCGACGCCAATAAAGCCATTATTCAGAGGATAGAAATCCTCTAAAACAACGCCTTAAGAGCTGCAATTGGTGTGACCAGAAGATCACATATCTCAGAGACCAGGCACCAAAACAATTGGCTATCAACCCTTAATAAAATCCTTCTAAAAACTGCATCCCTCACCCACAAAGCACTAAACAATGCTGCCCCCAGCTATCTCACGGATAGACTACATAGGAGAAAATCCACCAGACCCATGAGACTTGGCAACGCCAACTGCCTCATCATACCTAGATTTAGGCTCGGCAAGGCTGGTGGTTGTAGCTTTCCCATGAAAGCAGCCAAACTTTGGAACTCCCTGCCACACACTCTTAGAGAAGATCAGCCTTACCCGAATGTTAGACGCAACTACACTAACTTGCTCAAATCCACAGATCTTTAGGTTTGATTACTGCACTACTTATACCTCGGTGATGTATCTGTATATCCCCTCAAAGTATTTCTTGACACTTGCCTGTTGTATTTATATATCGTTCCTGCTCATAACCTGTATATATGTTTTATTCTTGCCTATATCCTGTAACGCTGTAACTTAAGCCTTGCACCTGCTTAGTGCTGCACCCTGAAACCTCTGGGTGCGGTGCTCATTAAAAATGAATAAACAAACAAACAAACAAGCAAACAAACAAACAAACACATATATACACACAGATTTATACATATTTTTAAATAAATCTATATCCGTCGCTACCACGCCAGCCAATGAGGTGCAGGTATTTGAAGACACGTATAATGTCTAGAAGTCATATTCATGGCTAAGTAAGTGCAATTTGCATGCAATACAGCTGCAGCTAAAAGGCAACATTTTGGAAAATTCATTTCAGTCACTCAAACTGCATAAAACAGATTACAAAAGATATTGTATTTTATTTTTGTAGTCTTTGTTTAATCTCATGTTTTTTTTTAACTTCGGGACTGGCCCTTAAAATGTAAGTTTTGGTGGTTGGAAAGAGGGGGTGGAAGAGGGAAGGAAAAAAACAGAAGGATGAAACATATAACAAATTTAAGCAAAATAAAAAGAAACAAGTATATTTTGGGGTATTTGTTTTTTTTTTTTTTTTTTAAGTTAAGGTAAAGAAAACTGCCATTTAAAAAACAACCAAAGGATGACAATGAACCTGGTGTTCAGATATACTC
This sequence comes from Ambystoma mexicanum, assembly GCF_040938575.1. NCBI lineage: Eukaryota > Metazoa > Chordata > Amphibia > Caudata > Ambystomatidae > Ambystoma > Ambystoma mexicanum. The sequence goes on along the minus strand of NC_090937.1, from coordinate 593,037,299 downwards.
TTGTTCTAATCCTCTGTTCTGGCACCTCCCGAGTCAACCAATTGTGGCATATGCAACCCATTACCCTCATAACAGATACATTTCATGCAGTTAGTATAGCACAACAGGTGGAATTGAATCAGCAGCTGCAGATGTTGAGGGTTACCAGTTGGTGTTGGCACATTGGTGGATGGAGGTCCTGGAGTTGGTGCTGATTGTCTAACACGTACTGCATGAGGCTCATGCTTTTTTTATTTTGTGGCGCTGTTGTGATTTACCGTAGTCATCATACACATCGTCCCAGTGGACTCGCACCAGATGGTTTACTAGCACCAATGGACCTCCACTGCTTCTTTTTTTGCACAGTGTTCTTTTACTTTGAAATATCACCAACTGTCCGCGATTTTCTTTATGCCAGTTGCTTTCTTGCGGGGTGGGGATGCATTGGGTACCCACACTACATCATCATCATCATTGCTGCTATAATTATCAGAAATAAAGGGGAGCAGAGTCAATGGCTTCCCTGGCCAAAGGCTTGACAGGGGGTCACACAACACCTTGCAGGAGAGCTAGGTAAGTACTAGCTTGAAAAGAGATCATCATAAGGTACATAGAACAGGAAGGTTTATTTTAACAAGAAGACATATTTACAGAATTCTTTATGTGCCGTGGAACATAGAATATGCATACTGAAGTACATTTATAGTCTGCATATTGGTGGGTTAGTAATAAATAGTGACTAACTATTCCATGTATTGTTCACAATCACAATAGACTAACATTGTCGACACATTAGTTGGTGTTTCTGGTTCGGTAGGCTGATGGCAATGGGAAGTGGCTGGATGAAATGGAGCAGCGCTGCAAAGTTGTACCGAACTGTCTTCAGGACATAAAGTCGTGGTCGGACTTGGTTAAGTGAGATGGGCGTCATCCTATAGTTTAAGAATGGAGAGCGCATTTAGATACAGTGATGCAAGAATTGCCAGATAATGAAAGAGGAGCTGCAAGGACTGGACCTACCAATTTTTTCTTCCTTTGCTATAATTATCAGACATTTTTGATGTCTAACAGGGGAGGAAAATATAAAACAACAACAATGACAAGACAAAAAGGACAATGCCACAAAAAACTAAAAAAAGTTTTTAAAAAAACAAACAAAAATACAGAAACTGAACAAATAACGAGGCAATGGAAACGAGAATTAAGTCAGAAATGGGTACACATAATGGAGAATGTAGGGCTAAGTAGCCAAAATATCTTCTGGTTACTGAGAAATCCATGCATCAACAAGCACTGATAGCAATGATCAATATAAACTTATTTTATGTGGGTGTGGTGATTATTCGCACCTTCGTAAACTCACATGCTCTGATTTGTCACTTTCGCAGAAGCTTTCGTGGGACATTATTATCCCATTGCCTTCGATCAAAATAACATCACGATAAAGGACAAATATAGAAAACCTCAAAGGAGGATGAGAAAAAGTTGGGTGCCCTTGGGACGGATATGGTATCCCTCCTTTCCTATCAACAACAAACCTGACCCTACCCTGACCTATTGTAAGCATGTTCCCCTCACGTTCCCTAATGTGAAATATGACAGTACTGTGACGAGGAAGAGGAGTGTAAGAGGAATGAACACTACACATTTTTACCAATTAGGTACGGGGACGAGGAAGCTGCCTCCTGATCATGGGGAAGGTCAGGCATGTATTCCTAATTATGACCAGGCAGATCCAAATGACCAGGCACACCTGCAGCCTGTTAGAAGGCTGCAGGTACATAAAATGAGAGACTGGGAACATCCCCAGGGAATAGAAGGGAGGCGGGCATGGCAGCGACCAGCCAGGGACCGGCTCTATGAGGAGGCAGCCGTGGTGGGACTGGAAGCTGAACCAGGATGCCAGCAGAACAGGATTAAAGAAGACACCATCCACGTCCACTGGAAATCAGAAGAAGAATCAGAACAAAGAAAGAAGCATCCAGCAGGTGAGCAGTGCTTGCAATGGTGGTGTTTCCAATCTCCAGAGCTGGGGGGAACCAACGGAATCCGTTGGGAGAAAGAGCAAACTGCTGGTGAGTGTGGTACGGACACGGAGGCACCACGGAGTTCCAAAGCGGAGCCCAGGCAAGTAACAGTTAGTGCATTTTGAATACCAAACTGAAAGAAAATGTACCTTTAACTACAAAAGTGCATTTTGAATACCAAACTGAGAGCAAACTTATATTTAAACTTCAAGAGTGCATTTTGAAAAAGAGTGGCTTTTCAGAATGAAAACTTAAACCTTAAGCAACACCAATAACAATTGAATCGAGAGCAACTCATATTCAAAGCATATTAAAACCATCAAGCAATTTACATGTGAAGCCCACTAAGAGCATTAAAGGGATCTATGTGATAACTACCACCCCCAGAATTCTGACGGCCGGAAATGTCGACTTTTTTATTTCATCCACCTTTACACCAGATACATATGTGGGGGAGAGCCCCCAAACACTTTATATTACAATTATATCACATAACCCCCTCATGTATATGTGTGGTGTAAGGAGGGGGGGTGAAGAAAAAAAAGTTGGAATTTTGGGAGTCGAAAAACAAACTAAGACATGATCAAAAGGTGAAGTTGAATTCTTGGGGCAGGCAGCCCTGAGACTGAAAAACCTGTTCATGTTTTCTTGAGAGCGAGATCTCAAGGCCCCTTTTTGTTTAGAACTGTTTTGCATTAGACTTGGGAAAGGAAACCCTGAGGATTATATTGATCTATGGTACTTGGAGCTTGTGAGAGGTAATCTTGAGTCTTTTGTGGGACTATTTACACGTGGGTAAAGAGAGCTGAGAGCTGAAAGAAACACTGAACTTTGAGTTGAAAATTGCTTCTTTGGTTATTAACATCCCTACACATTGTAAGCATAAATGGTGAGGGCAATTATAGGCTATGGACAGAGACAGACTTTCAAATGGGACCATTTGACTCAGACGTTCCTTAGTTTTTTTTTGTTTTTCCGATAGGGAAATTCCGCCATAATGTATGACAAGATAGGCCTTCAACCATCCTGATTTTTGATTTAATAAAGTATTTTTAATTAAATATATGTCTGTTGTCTGTGTCTTGCTTCATGATGCCTTCACAATACTTTAATCACTTAATTGACTTTAAAGTACTTTTGCTGCAAAGAAAGATATTTAAAACCAGTAATCTAAGGTATACCTATATGGTGAATGATATATGTCTCATGTATATTATTCTTTGTCACATTTTACATGAACCTACAGAATACATTAACAAAATCCAGAATGTTCTTTACTTTTTTTGTGGCTGCTTCTCTTTAGCATCTTCCTCCAGTATTGCCTCCTCAGTAGGTACTTTTGTTCTAGCCAGTCCATTTAGTTGTCCATTGTAGGGTGACAGTAAAAAACACTGTTACTTCAGTTGTTAGAATGAACAATGGAAAAACATTACCTGATGAAAGAAGGTGTGATTTTCTGCATTTACTTTCTGATTGAGTCTTTATTATTCGTATGGTGGGCAGCTGCCAATAGAAGTATGCCATCTGTTGTTCAGCTGCCGGTTCTACCAGTTGGTTGCTGCAAAACTTGTAACACCAGTCTATCCATGTGATATCCCGGTGCCATTGGGACATTACAAGTCCCAGTGGCCCAGGGATGTCAGGCGGGGGAGTGTGCAAACCCCCATTCCCCGTCCCCCATGGGAACACAGAATCACAGGCACTGTTGCTAATGGTGCCAGTGCTTCTGTGAAAACCATGCCTATGGGGTATGGTGGCGCAGGCAAGTCAGACCGACTGGGAGCAATGACCCCTACAGGCATACTTGCAGTTTGCCGGTCCGGAAAGGGTGCTGGTACGCTGCTACCGGCACACCTTGCTCCCCTTATCTCTCTTCCCTTCTCTCTTTCTACACTCTCTCTCGCTCCCTTCATTCCGCTGACCACTTCCTCCTCACTGTTCCTCCCTCCACTTGTGCCCCCTCTTGTTTCCGCTCCTTCCAACTCCTTGCCCCCCTCCACTCGAACTCCCTTCCTCTCTCAATCCACTCTATCCCTACCTTTTCCTAATTCCGCACGTCCCTTAAATCTCTCCTTCTCTATTCCCCTCCATGATTCTCCTCCCCCTACTTTCTCCCCCTCCCCCACCCTTTCCCTCTTCCCCTTAATCCTCTCCGTCCACTTCCCCCTTCACCCCTTCCTCACCCTCACCCCTTCCATTCCCCTCCTCCTCCTACCCATCCTCCCTCTGCCTCCTAGCTCTACTCCACTTCTCTCCCCCTTCCCTTCTGTCTAATTGCTCCACATACTGTTTTGTTGGTCTGATTCAAAATTGTGTTTACTTATACTGTTACTGTTATTTTTTTTATTGTTAAATGTATCCTGTTGGTGTTAAAATGTGCAGCGCTTTGGTGTAAAGCGCTATATAGACTTAATAAATACAAATACAAAAACAAAATATTTCCAGACCGCCAGGCTTGTAATGAGGCCCAATGTCATTTTTTTCGATTGATGTTTCTATGTACCAGTTAACCTGGAGGTTTCATTGCCTCATAACCTTACGTTTTGTTTATATGGTGACAGAGCAGTGTGTTTTAGGAGATTGTGGAGTAAAAGAAGGCATAGATACTGTTTTTGCTAGATATTTCAGAAATAGAGGGCATTTCAGAAGGATATTGTGTCAATATATTATGTGGAATGGAATGTTGGCAATGGAATCCAATTGCTCAGAAGATTTTGGAGGAATAGAGAATTTTGAGAATGGGACTAATAGTGATGTTGAGGACATAGGTGACGTATTTCAAAGCATTGGCTAGTACATTTTTCTGGTTCTAAAATATAGCTTTAGATGGAGTATTCGAATTAGAGGTTTGTGTGCAAATTGGGGAGAACTACTTTTTTACAGGGAGCACAGGTCTTTTTCTCTTTGGGAAAGAAAAATACATTAGTCATCTAAGGCATGAACACAGAGACATTTTGCAAGCAATTTTGAATTGTAATAGGGTAGAAGAGTATTTGTCCGAATGAAAATATATTTTTAAGTTATGTATTGGCACAAAAACACAAAGTCTATTTTAATTGTTCTTTGATGCCTACATTTTCTATAGCCATGGCTCTAGACCAGCCAATTAAATGTCACACCCTCTCAGGGGCTTGTATAACTGTGGGTATCAGTAAACCAATGGACACTGTACATTTTGGCGGGTCTGTGTAGCTGCAGTTTTAACTATCACAGGAGCTGCGCTTTTTGTGCAGTAAACGTATTATCTGGATATTATGGTACACAATTTTGTATGTTTATTGGATTCCATTTGAACTTTGAGACCTTGTTAATATGTTTTCTTTCATTATGAAAAAAAAATGTGCATGCACCCACGGCTACAAGCAGCCATTCACACCTGCAGCTATCAGCAAGCCAATAGAACGTTGTGTATTTTGGTGGACTTGTGTAGCCACGGATATGAATTCCCACTTAAAGCCGTGACTGTTAATACATGAATTTCTGTGCAGTAAGCATGGTATTTGGTGGATTTTATACCACACAATTTGACATGTCTTTCTGATCCCATGTCCCTACCTCAAACCTTGTGTAATTTAACTTTGAACCATTTTTAATGTGTGTTTTTAAATTCATGAAAAAAGTATGTGTATGCACAGCTATAAGGGATTGTTCACAGCTGGGAGTAGCATAGCCGAGGCTATGCATTTTATTTTTAAAACCAACAATCTTTACATGTTATTATATGTCTGCATGTGTATGTAATTGACAGTCCTTAAAAGGACTGTTTTTGGGTACACTGCCTGTAGTATTTTAGCATGTTTCCCCATCCCAGCCCCTCCCCTTACCCATTTGTTATTAATTCTTGAGTCTGCTATCTTTGACTAATGTATACTGTAGTGCCTCCTTCTGGTTGTTTTTCACTCCCATCTTTTAGGTTCCCTCGATCATTGTTCTGTTACATAGACCTCACTCTGCCTGGTCGTTCCTCATGTCATACTGCCGCCACCTTTGTTTCCCTACCCATCACTCTCACCCCCCCCCCATTTCTATTTTCCCCTTTCCCTTCCCTCTGCATCCTCTATGGTGCTCTCTGTCTCTCCTATCTTCTCTAATTGCCCCCCTATTGAATATGCAGTCCTTGTTACTAAGTATGGTAGGAAGAAGTTCACAGGGGATATCTTGGTCTCCAGTCCAGGCCTCCCTATCACTGTTACATACACCAGTGCTTCCTCCAGACAAAGCCTCACCAACATCCTCTTTGTTGTTCCTTCGCCAGACCTGTGGACTCCACATATGGTCTCTGTGCTCTCTCTTTTTTCCTCCTCTCCCAATAATGGTGGCACACCTTGGGAGGCCCTCCTGCCTGTCCGTCCACTCCTCTAAATCATCATTAATATTTGCCTAAATGGCACCGTCTTGGTCCAAGGCCCTAAGGCCAAGATCCTCCTTTTTGATAGATGCTTTATGCACCTCATCATCTTACTTTCTTCTCCTGCTGTCCCTTCTTCCCCTTCGCCGGCTCCTCTAACTACACCCTCTGCCCCCCTCTATGGCTTCCTGTACTTCTTTTCTGGCTGCCCTGAGCCTCCCTCCTCTCCCACCTATCTGGTGTCATCATCCTCCTCCTTGGCTACCTTGCCCTGTCCTCCTTCCTCCTCTGCCCACCTGCGGGCTACTTCTACACTTCCGCAGGGCATACCTCTGACCTGTACCCCTCCACGGAAAACTTTCAAGGGTGGGAAGCCTTCTCCACATTGCCACTCTCAACTCTCGCTCAGCTTTCAAACACTGCTCCAAAATCTGCCATCTCCTGGAAGAAATCGACCTTGATATTTTTGGTCTGACTGAGACGTGGTTCACAGCCAGATCTGTCACGAGTTTTGACACTCTCCTCCCTGATGGCTACAAGATCCTCTCCATGCCCAGATCCAACCGTCCCTGTGGGGGTGAAGCCTTGAGGTTCTCGGAGTGGATCCATGCCTCTATCATTCCAATTCATGTCTACTCCTCCTTTGAACGCCTGGTCTGCAGGCTCTGACTCTCATGGCTGCTCTATTACTATGGCTACCATCTACCGGTGCCTGGCCAGATAAGAACCTTCCTTTCCGAGTGGGTGGACCTCTCCTCCTCCTTTCTTGGCTCTAACACTCAACTAATTCTCCTCAGAGACCTCAACATTCACCTGGATGCTACCTGTCCTTCTTCTGGACAATTTCACAACCTCTGCAATCCTCTTTCTCTCTCTATTCTTCCCTCTGGCCCGACTCACACTGTAGGACACACCTTGGATGTTCTGATCTCCTCAGACCTCTCCCTCTCTAACCCTCTCACCACTCCTCTCTCTTGGAGTGACCACTTTATCCTCTCCTCTCATCTCTCTCTCTCTGCTCCTCGGGCCAGCCAACTCCAGCATTGCCACCCACCTTCTCGGTCGTCAGACCCATGAAGCGCGTGTCAGTTGAGGCTTTCGCTGCTTCTTCTGCTCCCCCTCCTGCACCTCTGGCTGACACACATACTGATATATGGTCTTTCCCTTCTGTAATGGCTTGGCAGGCGAAGAACGGTGGTCTGGAGGGTTGCCCAGAGCATTGCCAGTGGTTAAGATTAAGTCTAAACCTTCCAGCCATCACCTCTTTGTTTTTGCTATGTCACCCCGAGTGGGACGGGTATGCCCAGACGTGGGTCCCGTGCCTGCTGGGCCTAGAGACCCAAGCTACTCCTCACTGATGAGCCCCAACAAGGGCGAAACATGTTTGGGGATGCTTGTGGTCTCGTGCAGAAGGGATTTGGCCTAGCAGTTCGGGCTGGACTGCCCCTTTTGGGGTGGGGCCAAGCCTGATTTGCATATGGTCTTTCCCTTCTGTAATGGCTTGGCAGGCGAAGAACGGTGGTCTGGAGGGTTGCCCAGAGCATTGCCAGTGGTTAAGATTAAGTCTAAACCTTCCAGCCATCACCTCTTTGTTTTTGCTATGTCACCCCGAGTGGGACGGGTATGCCCAGACGTGGGTCCCGTGCCTGCTGGGCCTAGAGACCCAAGCTACTCCTCACTGATGAGCCCCAACAAGGGCGAAACATGTTTGGGGATGCTTGTGGTCTCGTGCAGAAGGGATTTGGCCTAGCAGTTCGGGCTGGACTGCCCCTTTTGGGGTGGGGCCAAGCCTGATTTGCATATGGTCTTTCCCTTCTGTAATGGCTTGGCAGGCGAAGAACGGTGGTCTGGAGGGTTGCCCAGAGCATTGCCAGTGGTTAAGATTAAGTCTAAACCTTCCAGCCATCACCTCTTTGTTTTTGCTATGACACACATACTGGCACAGCCCTTTCCAACCACCATTCTTCGATCTTGGACACCATTAATGTACTTGCCCTATCATGAGGATCCGCTTGAAGCCCAAAGCCAAGTGCAACTCTTGGTACGACCAGACCTCATCACCCTTATATGTAAGTGTAGGGTGGCTGAGAGGAAATGGCGGGCATCATGTGCACCCTCTGACAAACTGGCCTGCCACCTGCTCCAAAGGCAGTACCGACTCTCTATCCACACTAAGAAGTAAGCTCACATCCAAGCCTGCGTGTCCGCAGCATCCAACAACTCGGCTGAACTCTTCAAAATATGCAAGGAGCTGGCCAATCCTGCTCCAGTCTCTACCTCTCCTGTTCCCTCCCAGACCCTCTGCATGGCCTCTGCTTCACATTTCATCTTTAAAAGCCAGAACATTCTGTCCACCCTCTCTTCCTCTTCTCCATCTTCCTCTACTTTTTCCTGTACTTTTGACTTTCCTGTGGCTGTCTCTCCTCCTCCCTTCTCTTCCTTTCCTTTGATCACCCCTTACAATGTTTCTAGACAAGTCTGATCTATAAAAGCCTCATCAAAACAGGTTCTTCCCTGTTGATTCAAAACCATCAAGTACCATGTTGACACCCTCGCTGCAGCTTTGGACGGCTTCTGCAACTAATCCTTCACCACTGGAACCTTCCCATTCTCTCTGAGGCACTCCCTTGTGCACCCTCTTCTTAAGAAATCCTCAGCTGACCCCTCCTGTCCGGCTTCCTCTCCTCTATCTCTCTCTTTACCTGCAGTGATCTCCAGGGGTCTAATCTTTCTCCTTGGCTGTTTAACTGATACCTGGCACCTCTTGCCCACCGCATAGCTGGTCTCTGCTCCAACTTTCAGTGCTATGAGATTGACACTCAGCTCACATTCAGGCTCCCTTCAGCTGCCTCTTCACCCTCTCGCATCCCAGATAGCCTGTCTGTAATCCAGGAGTGATGTGCCGCCAATGATCTCTGCCTTAATGCCAGTAAAATGGAGATCCTCCTCATCGGCTCACCATCACCTTCCTTTCCTCTCACTCTCTAGCCGCTCACCCTGATCCCTCTTCCTGCTCCTGCCTGTGAGGCTAAGAATCTCTGGGTCATCTTCGACTCCACACTCACTTTCTCTCCTCACATCTCTAATGTCTCTAAGAAGTCAAACTACAAGCTGTACCTCAGAAGCTCACAGTTTCTTTAGCTGTGGTTCTCTCTAGGCTGGACTACTACAACAGCCTCTTTCGAAATCTATCTGCCTCTACTCTCCGTCCTCTACAATTCATCCAGAACCGGACTGCAAGACTTGTCCTTGACCTCAAGCCATTGGCTCCGAGTGTTGGCAAACATCAAGTTCAAGACCCTTTGCATCGTCCACAGGGCTTTCTGGGTCCTGGGACCACAATGCCTCCAACTCTCTCTACTGAAATATCTTCCTTCTCAAGCTCTTCGCTCCTCCACCTAGAACTCCATCAGGGTCAGTCGCTTCTCCAAGCAATGAGTTGTGGGCAGAACTATTTCTTTGGCTGGCGCCTCCCTCTGGAACAACCTCTCTGCCTCTCTGAAACTTGAGCAGAGGCGTCTCTGGTTGTGGAAGCACCTCAAAACCTTTTTCTTTGCTTCTGCCTTCTCTCTTCCTCTCCCCTGCTGAGCTCCTATCTGATACACGCACTGGTCACCTTGAAACCCTCTGAATTTGGGCCCAGGTCCCTGCCTGTCCAGCTGCAAACCCACACTACATTTTGGCACCCCCTGCACTTCTGGTCTGTACCTGTAACCCTACAGTCCTCTCTTCCGCACTTATTAGACACTTGTCTGCACTTCTAACACTAACACTTGCCACCCATTCACTGCAGTATTTGTTTCTTCCTGATTCCTTGTCCTAGACTTGTTCATCCTCCCACCCAAACACCCGGCGCTGCTCCCCTCCCTGCTCTCCTGCACTTGAGTGATCTGAATGTCACTAGGCCTACTAAGATCGCAGTTTTTTTGTCCTCCCTCTGTTTTTCCCCTCCCTTGGAACACTTGTGTATAGGTGCGTTATAAATGCCATATCATATATCATATCATATCATACCGTATCATATCATGGAGGAGTAGTTGTGTACTCGAAAGTATTTAGATTAATATCTATTCTTCATTGACGAGTCTGAGACTTGGTTGGATAAGGTGTAATAGTTCTATTCATTCTTAGTGTAGCCGACACGTGTTTTGAACCTCAGGGGTCTTTCTTAAGGCTATGTAATTAATGATCAGAAAATCCAGATGGGAATTTCTGGGGAGAAGCCAAATGCAAACATATACAGGGTAATTCATAGAATTTCGCAGAAAAGTGTCGCAAGCGGCTGGCGCAGAGTGTCCGCGTGCGATTGTCTGCGCCAGGCACGTGCGCTAAAACCGATTTCCGCGCACAGCGTATTCATGGATTTTAGGCTCCCAAACCAGCCGTGGCGCAGAGTATCGCAGCGACCCTGCAGCAGCGCCAGTAACGCCCCCAAGAACGCCCTCGCGCAAGGAAAAGCCATCAAAATCGCTAAATCATCGCAAAGGGCTGCGCCTGGACCAGTTTACAGGGCTGCCAAACAAGGAACGCAAAGCGGGTAACGTGCATATCAGGGGTACGCGTGAAGTTATACACGCGATTAGCCAGGGTATGTGTATTACAGGGGTACGCGGGAAGTTCTACACGCGATTGGCCAGGGTACGTGTATTACAGGGGTACGAGTGAAGTTTTACACGCGATTAGCCAGGGCACGTGTATCACAGGGGTACGCAGGAATTATCACACGCGATTTGGCTGGGTACGTGTATTACAGGGGTACACGGGAAGTTTTACACGCGATTCGGCTGGGTACGTGTATTACAGGGGTACACGGGAAGTTTTACACGCGATTCGGCTGGGTACATGTATTACAGGGGTGCGTGGGAATTCTCACATGCGATTTGGCCAGGTACGTGTATTACAGGGGTGCGCGGGAATTATCACACGCGATTTGGCTTGGTACGTGTATTACAGGGGTGCGTGGGAAGTTACACACGCGATTAGGCTGGGTGGGTCCTCACAGGTGTTCCCTGTACACCCTCGACGGACCCTGCAGGCAGCCCACAAAACAGGGGACTACCCTGCACACCTGCTCATGTCCCCCTGCACCCCCACCCCCCAGCAGTGCAGGGGCAGCCTCCACCAGGCCCCCACTCATGTCTCCCACCACCCCCACCCCCCAGAAGTGCAGGGGCAGCCTCCACCAGGGCCCCACTCATGTCTACCACCACCCCCACCCCCCAACAGTGCAGGGGCACCCTCCACCAGGCCCCCACTCATGTCTCCCACCACCCCCACCCCCCAGCCACCAGGGGCAGCCTCCACCAGGCCCCCACTCATGTCTCCCACCACCGCCACCCCCAGCCACCAGGGGCACCCTCCACCAGGCCCCCACCCATGTCTCCCACCACCCCCACCCCCCAGCCACCAGGGGCAGCCTCCACCAGGCCCCCACTCATGTCTCCCACCACCCCCACCCCCCAGCCACCAGGGGCACCCTCCACCAGGCCCCCACCCTTGTCTCCCACCACCCCCACCCCCCAGCCACCAGGGGCAGCCTCCACCAGGCCCCCACTCATGTCTACCACCACCCCCACCCCCCAGCAGTGCAGGGGCACCCTCCACCAGGCCCCCACCCATGTCTACCACCACCCCACCCCCCAGCCACCAGGGGCACCCTCCACCAGGCCCCCACTCATGTCTCCCACCACCCCCACCCCCCAGCAGTGCAGGGGCACCCTCCACCAGGCCCCCACTCATGTCTCCCACCACCCCCACCCCCCAGCCACCAGGGGCAGCCTCCACCAGGCCCCCACTCATGTCTACCACCACCCCACCCCCAGCCACCAGGGGCAGCCTCCACCAGGCCCCCACTCATGTCTACCACCACCCCCACCCCCCACCATCCAGGGGCACCCTCCACCAGGCCCCCACTCATGTCTCCCACCACCCCCACCGCCCCAGTCACCAGGGGCACCCTCCACCAGGCCCCCACTCATGTCTCCCAGCGTGCTACGTGTATTTCTGGGGTTCGCGTGAAGTTTCTCACGCGATCGGGCCTGGGGGAGCGGGCTACGTGTATTTCAGGGGTTCGCGTGAAGTTTCTCACGCGATCGGGCCTGGGGGAGCGGGCTATGTGTATTTCAGGGTTCGCGTGAAGTTTCTCACGCGATCGGGCCTGGGGGAGCGGGCTACGTGTATTTCAGGGGTTCGCGTGAAGTTTCTCACGCGATCGGGCCTGGGGGAGCGGGCTACGTGTATTTCAGGGGTGCGTGAGAAGTTCCACACGCGAATAGCCTGGGCGCGTGTATTTCAGGGGTGCGCGGGAAGTTCCACACGCGAATAGCCTGGGCGCGTGTGTTTCAGGGGTGCGCGGGAAGTTCCACACGCGAATAGCCTGGCCGCGTGTGTTTCAAGGGTGCGCGGGAAGTTCCACACGCGAATAGCCTGGGCGCGTGTATTTCAGGGGTGCGCGGGAAGTTCCACACGCGAATAGCCTGGGCGCGTGCATTTCAGGGGTGCGCGGGAAGTTCCACACGCGAATAGCCTGGGCGCGTGCATTTCAGGGGTGCGCAGGAAGTTCCACACGCGAATAGCCTGGGCGCGTGTATTTCAGGGGTGCGCGGGAAGTTCCACACGCGAATAGCCTGGGCGCGTGTATTTCAGGGGTGCGCGGGAAGTTCCACACGCGAATAGCCTGGGCGCGTGTATTTCAGGGGTGCGCGGGAAGTTCCACACGCGAATAGCCTGGGCGCGTGTATTTCAGGGGTGCGCAGGAAGTTCCACACGCGAATAGCCTAGGCGCGTGTATTTCAGGGGTGCGCGGGAAGTTCCACACGCGAATAGCCTGGGCGCGTGTATTTCAGGGGTGCGCGGGAAGTTCCACACGCGAATAGCCTGGGCGCGTGTATTTCAGGGGTGCGTGGGAAGTTTTACACGCGATTTAAGCAGGGTACGTGTATTTCAGGGGTGCCGGGGAGTCCTACATGTGATTTGACAGTGTGGGTCCTCCCAGGTGTTCCCTGTACACCCTCCATGGCCCCTGCAGGCAGCCCACACCACAGGGGACTACCCTGCATCCCTGGTCATGTCCCGCAGGCAGCCCACCCAACATGGGCATGCCCCCCAGCAAAGGCACATGTCTCCTTGAACTAATGAACACCAACTCATGTCCCCCACCACCCCCACCCCCCAGCACTGTGGGGCACCTGCCAGCAGGCCCCCACCCATGTCCAACTCATGTCCCCCACCACCCCCACCCCCAGCACTGTGGGGCACCTGCCAGCAGGCCCCCACCCATGTCCAACTCATGTCCCCCACCACCCCCACCCCTCAGCACTGTGGGGCACCTGCCAGCAGGCCCCCACCCATGTCCAACTCATGTCCCCCACCACCCCCACCCCCCAGCACTGTGGGGCACCTGCCAGCAGGCCCTCGCCCATGTCCCATCCATGCCCCCCTGCACCTGGGTCCCAACAATCCCCAATCATGTCCGTAATGGCCATCCTCCCCTGCCAAAAGGCCCAACCAACTATCACATCCACCCACATATCAAAGGCAATTACATGTTACACACCCAATGTAAATAATGCAAATGAACACATATCTGTCACACACAATGGCTGCAAGTGAATGTTAAAACACCCAACATGACATGCATGAAAGCAATGAGATGATACGACACATTGAAGGATGAAAATAAAAATGTATTGAAAATCAACTTGAATGGAAATGAAATTAGAAAAACCACAAAGCAAAACAACAAAAAGAAGATGAATGTCCATGAAAAAAATCCAAGAAATCAAAAAATCCATAGAAGAACTATTTACAAGACAATCCCGGGTCCATGAGCCCAACCAAATGAAACCTAACTATGCCAACTAACTAAAAACTGAACTATATACAAAAAAGTGGCGCATTGTCCAATCGCAACCAAATAATAAAAAAATAATTTAAAGGAAACCTACCACTAACTATATAACTATATACAATGGCAGCGGGCAAGTCCTGCGGCTCACTCTGTGATGTTGCCGGCCAGGGCATCATCGAACTCCATGTCGATGTCCTGGAGGCGGGACTCTGTCCTGGCCCCGAGGTCTCGCATGGATAACCCCATGTTCACCTCAAACTCCCTGCGAGCTTCCTCGAGGCACTCAGCCCGCCTCAACGCCCGACGCATGGAGAACTCCGCCCTGACCATGGTGAGCCGCTCCTCTTCCGCCCGCTGCCGCTCCGCACCTATCCGCTGGACCAACTGCTCCCACACGGAAGACACTACCATCCCAGGGTTCTCCTGCCCTCCGGCCGATGCCTGCCTCTCTGATCTTGATGGCCCCGAGCCATGATGCCTCCCACGTCGAGCCTGCTGCTGCCTCCGACGCCACTGCCTCTGCCAGCACGACGGCATCCAGGATGATGGAAACCACCGACGCCGTCGTGCACGTGCCCTGTCCGATGATGCCGTCACATCCTCCATCTGCTGGGGTCCAGTTGCTGTGTTGTCCACCCCTGCTGGACCTCTGACTCCCGACTGTGGCAGGGATGGGATCCCCACCGAGCTGGCTGCATTGGTCAGGGCAGGTCCACAGGGGGCCCTGGTGGCATCTGGGCCGGAAGACGGCAAGGAGAACGACTGGCGTATAGTCTCCACAGAGGAGGAGAGGGCCACCAGATTGGCCGACACATGCAGGAAACCCCCGAACATGGCCGATCCCAATTGGGCCACGTCGGCATGGTGCTCTTCGTGATGACGTGCGTGCTCCTCCTGGGAAGCACGCACGGCATCACGAATCACAGCCGTGCGCATCGCCACCCCAATCAGGACCTTCTCCACACGGCCAGGGGTCCCCTCGTCCGCAGGTGGAGGGGAGTCAGATGACATGGACATCCCCTCTACCTGCGGACGGGCCTGGGACGGGGCATCCCTGCTGGTGCAAGGTGGTGCACCCACAGGTTCAGGGACAGCGACATGCACAGGCCCCTCCACGGTGACCTGTGCTGCCTCCTGCCCCTGCCCCTGGACTGCACCACTTGCACCAGCAGGGATGCCCCCACCAGGCCCCATGTGCGCCTCAGTGGCGGCCTCCTCCTCCTCTGTGGAAACCACCAACCTGGATGGCTCCTCGCTGTCTACCGCCGTAGCAGGCCCCTTTGGGGGCTCACCCACCCCTTCCGCTGCAGCCGTGGGGGCATCCCCGCCACCTTGCTCCACAGCGCCGTCGCCGCCCTCTCCTTCACTAGCCGCTGCGTAGAGGGATTCATAGAACACAAGCATCAGGGTACTGTACAATGGTCCCCTAGACAGGAAGCAATAGCAGATGAGTGCCACTGTCAAAGTACACTTCCATCATGTCACACCACAACACATGTGTCAGTCCAGGCAAAACACACACAGTGACAGTCATGGTGCGTGCCATGGACATTTCAATGCATGTCCAATGGACTCTCGAATCATACAATGTAATGGGACTCACATGCATCATGGGTCATGCCTATCACATGCACACACTTCACCTCAGTCACATCCATCTGGCCCCGTACACCCCAATCACAGTGCATACAAGGATGACTAGGCTGCATCAGTGAATCTGTACATTGTCACAGACATGTGTCATGCATCCATGGCACTCACAAGTCACAGACACGCAGGTCAGGCACACAGACATGGATACCACATATGTATCTGGCATCAGCACCCATCCCTCGCCCCCACCCATGTCCAGGAACAGAGACTGCCATGCTCTCATGTGTGCAATCTGCACAGGGCTCCCCATGTCGCATTCAAACACATGCAACAACCGTGCGGTTCACACATTACAGGTCACACATGCATTCCCATGATGTCCCTGCACACATACATGCGTACATGGCCTATGTCACACATGCAGGCAAGTATCAGACAACCAGCACACTGCAACATGCCCTGTCTCACACAGCAATGCTTGGCCACTTACCGCTCAACTCCAGACGGGTCTCCCTCTCAAGGACCTGGGCGTGGAGCGCTGGGTGTGCGCGTTCCAGGACCCTCAACTGGATGGAACTCATGCGGCCCCGGCCCCCCTCCACGAGGCGCCGGGCCTTCATGAGGGTCCTGGACCTCAAGTCTTCCCAGCGCTTCTTGACCTTCTGGATGGTGCGGGTTGCCACCCCCTCCGCGTTGATGGCAACCACACAGTCGGCCCAGATCCTGTCCCGTCCTTCCTTGTTGGCGCGGGACGATCCGAAGAGGGCATCATACTGCCCCAGGACTTGCTCCACCAGGACACCAACTTCGGTGGCAGTGAAGCTGGTGCCCCTCTGCCCCTCTGGCTGGGGGTTGCCACTGGTGCCAGATGTTGATGTGCCCGACATGGCAACCCCAGGGGCAGGAGTGGGTGGCCAACTGGGTCCTGGGGCTGGGCTGTGGAGCGATGTTATCCGAGTCGGGAGTCTTCTGTTCCAGCAGGGGTGGACACAGCAACTGGACACCTGCAGATGGCTGATGTGCAGGCACCAAATGGCAGGGCACGGTGGCAGCAGGCAGGCAGGCAGGCAGCAGCAGATGGCACGTGGGAGGCTGCTCGGAGCACTGGGGGGCAGTAATTCGGCCTTCTGGGCAGGAGCGTGGTCTTCCGTGTGTTTTCGCGTGGCCAGCTTGATACGGAGTGATTTGGCACGTGAAAATCCTGCACGTCAGCGTGAAAATCGAGGAAAGGCCCTTAGCGCGTAAGCGCGTCAGCACGCGTACGTGATTTCATTGGACCAAAGGCCCTTACAGCGTAAGCGCGTCTGTGACGTTTTGCGCACGGGCGTTGCCCTGGCAGGGCTTGGTGATCCCGCGTGCCTTTATGTTCTGTACGTGCTTTTCGTGCGGTGCGTGTGTTTTCCATCCGTTGGGGTTCACACGCTATTACTTCACAGCGGGTGTTGGCTACGCGTTCTTCTACACGCAAGGCAGACGGTGTTTGGTACCCCGCTCCCCCAGGCCCGATCGCGTGAGAAACTTCACGCGAACCCCTGTAATACACGTAGCCCGCTCCCCCAGGCCCGATCGCGTGAAAAACTTCACGCGAACCCCTGAAATACACGTAGCCCGCTCCCCCAGGCCCGATCGCGTTAAAAACTTCACGCGAACCCCTGAAATACACGTAGCCCGCTCCCCCAGGCCCGATCGCGTGAAAAACTTCACGCGAACCCCTGAAATACACGTAGCCCGCTCCCCCTGGCCCGATCGCGTGAAAAACTTCACGCGAACCCCTGTAATACACTGTAACGCTCACCTGATTCTCGCAGAGGCACTGGTCTTGACTGGGCGACTACCGTATCTTCAAAGGTGATGAGTAGCACCCGGTTGGCTCTTTGGGCTGGACCTCTGTGCACTGTATGCCTGACGTGTAGAGTAAGATGTCTTAGGTAAGTGAATGCCGAGCTCTCCATCTGCCTCGGGGCAGGGTGCTGTAACCAGTTTCTTCACTGGATAGGTAGCGCAGGCCTCTTGACTTCAGAGGACTGCTGTCCGTCGTTTACTGCACGAACGGTAAGTTTCGAGTCATTCAAATGTCTTTAAAGTCTTTAGTAATGATGTCTCTTGTTTTGCAGGGTTCCGGCGATGGCGGATGACGGGCTGAAGTGAGTTGAAGATGGAGCCCGTGTGATGAATAGAAGCGCCTGGAAGCACGTAAGTAAGCGCTTGTTGCCTGCTTCACTATGCGCTCTAACTGTCTTTTTATTTTGCAGGTACGAGTTCGGAGCGGCTGCAGGGTGCCGGAATACCCACTGGATTAGATGTGGAAAGGAGTAATGGCACGTGAGTATTAAGTTCCCCAATGTCTTTAAACGCACCTTGTTTTGTCTTTCAGATGCGGGATGCAGCGCCGAAGGCCTCCGGAGCGTGCGAAGAGTTGGTAAACTTTTGCCTTTCAGATGCCGGAATGCAGTGTGAAGACCTCCGGAGCGCACGAAGAGTAGGTAAGCCTTTGCCTTTCAGATGCCGGAATGCTAACCTGTTCTTTCTTGTCTTTATAGGTGTTGCTGAAGACTGGATTCAGGATGGTAAGCCTTTGCCTTTCAGATGCCGGAATGCTAACCTGTTCTTTCTTGTCTTTATAGGTGTTGCTGAAGACTGGATTCAGGATGGTAAGCCTTTTTCCTTAGGCCCAGGACCGGATGCAGAAGACACGATGAGCGTTCTGCTGCAGAGGTTGCAGAATAACGCAAAGCAAGATTCATCCACCGGGTGTGGTTTAAATAGCCTCCTGTAGTGCTTAGGTGTCTCCTTCCACAGCCACGCCTAAGTAAGAAAAGAGTTCCTGGTAAGAAAAGAGTTCCTGCCTTCCAGAAGAGTTCCAGTGTTCTGAATCTAGGGAGTGGCTCCAGCCCCACCCAACAGGAAAAGTAGTTCCAAACAGAAGAGGATCAGAGGCTCAACTGGCAGGCAAGTAAGCAGCATGGTCTGCTGAAGGTAAGTCCACCCAAGCATTATGAGCCCGGCGCTTCCAGCGCTGGGACTGGGCATATTTATGAGCCTGGTGCCACTGGCGCCAGGACTGGGTCCAAAAGGTCCCAATTGGGACTGGTTGGCACTCGGAACCTGGGTTATGGATCTGCTTCCAAGGGAGTTGGGAAAACCCTGACCTTTTGGAAGCAGAGATCATGACAGTACCCCCCCTCAAGGCCCCTCCCAAACCGGGCTTCTCCGGGGGTTTTGGCTTGTCAGGAAATGTTCGGTGAAATCTTTTGATTAGGCGAGGAGCATGGACATATTCAGCAGGTTCCCAGGATCTCTCTTGGGGGCCGTAGCCTTTCCAGTCAATTAGGTAGAATAGTTTAGATTTGGAGATCTCGGAGTCCAGAATGCTTTTGACTTCAAACTCGAGTTCTCCATCCACTAGGATAGGTTTTGGAGATTTGGTTAGTCGGGTTTGAGGTTGCACGGGTTTTAATAGAGAGACGTGGAAGACCGGATGTATCTTCATGTGCGGGGGCAAGTCCAACTTGACCGCTACTGGGTTTACTATGGTAGTGATGGAATAGGGACCAAGGTATCTTGGGTTGAATGTGCGTGGCCCTTTTAGAGATAGATATTTGGTGGATAACCAGACTTGATCCCCTACTTGATAGTGAGGGGCTTCCTTCCGATGTTGATCTGCTCCTTTCTTGTATTGTTCTTTAGCCCTTTGAAGGTGAGAAACAGCTTCCTTAAAGGCTTGGGTGATTGTAGAATGCAGGTAGTCTACTGCTGGTGTTTCAAGATCTTGGAGGGGATCCAACTCCGAGGTTCGAGGGTGACTGCCGTACAAAAGAAAAAACGGGGTTTTCCCAGTTCCCGAATGGACAGAGTTATTGTAGGCATACTCGGCTATCCAAAGGATATCTTTCCAAGTTTTTTCAGTTTGTTGCAGCATGCAGCGTAAATACTGTTCCAGAGTTTGATTGGTCCTCTCGGTTTGTCCGTTGGTCTGAGGGTGGTGACTGGTCGATAGTCTCACATCAATTTGAGCCGACCGACAGCAACTTCGCCAAAAATGAGAAATAAATTGACTACCTCGATCCGAAATTAGAACCGAAGGAAAACCGTGCAGTCGGATGATGTTTTCGAGAAATTCTCGGGCCAGAGTTGCTGCTGTTGGCAAGCCTTTGAGCGGAATGAAATGCGCCATCTTGGAGAATAAGTCCACGATTACTAGAATCGTATTGTATCCGGAGCATGGAGGTAGATCGGTGATGAAGTCCATAGAAAGCGTATGCCAAGGGCGAGGTGGGATGTCAATAGGGCGTAAGAGGCGTGCTGGTCTTTCCTTTTGACTCTTGTTTTGGGCGCATACTCCACAGGACATTATAAAGTCTCTGATATCTTTTTTCCAAGACGGCCACCAGAAGTAGCGCTTGATCTTTTCTGAGGTCTTGGCTATACCGGGATGACCTTCCATTAAAGAGTCGTGATAACAAGAGATTACTTTTTTCTGTAAATCTGTGCTGGGTAGGTATAATCGTTCTTGGAAATACAATAAGTTGTCCTTTACTGCAAAGTCCTTTCCCTGCAGATGCCAATTCTGTATGTCTGCTGGAGTTACAAGTTGCCTGGCTTTATCCTTAACTTCCTCTATGGATTCTGTGGCGATTACACCCAGAATTCTTTGTTCGGGAATGATTGGTACAGGTTTAGGGTTGACCAAGTGTTCTTCCACTCCCATCCGAGAAAGGGCATCAGCTTTACCGTTCTTTGTACCAGGTCGATAGGTAATTATGAAGTCAAACTCGGCAAAGAATAATGCCCAACGGAGTTGTCTAGAGGATTGGGCTTTTGCGGTCTTCAAATATTGCAGGTTTCGGTGATCCGTAATCACAGTAACGGTGTGTCGGGCCCCCAGCAGGTAATGCCGCCAAGCCTTAAAGGCAGACTTGATAGCCAGAAGTTCCTTGTCAGTAATCGTGTAATTGATTTCAGGAGGCGAGAATTTGCGGGACCAAAATGCCACGGGATGCAACTGATTGGTTACCGGGTCCTTTTGTGATAGAACTGCCCCCATGGCAAGGCTTGAAGCATCAGTTTCCACGATGTAGGGGAGTTCGGGGCGAGGGTGTTTTAAGATTGGTGCAGAGATAAATTTAGTCTTCAAATCCTGGAAAGCTTGTTCCGCCTCGGTAGACCATTCAAAACGTTTGTTTTTCTTTAACAAGGCAGTGATGGGCTGGACTATTCGAGAGAATTCGGGGATAAACCTGCGGTAAAAGTTAGCGAAGCCTAACATGCTTTGCACACCTTTTACGGAGGATGGTGATGGCCATTTGAGAACTGCATCGACCTTCTTTGAATCCATACGCACTCCGCCAGGTGATAATATGAATCCCAAGAATTCAACTTCAGTCACGTTGAAAACACATTTTTCCAACTTAGCGAAAAGTTTGTGTTGACGCAATCTTTCGAGGACCATTTTCACGTGTTTCCGATGTTCAGATTCCGATGAAGAATAAACGAGGATGTCGTCAATGTAAACAACAACACACACGTCTATGAGCTCTCTGAGGACATCGTTCATAAAATATTGAAAGGCGGCCGGGGCATTGCAAAGTCCGAAGGGCATGACCTGATATTCAAATAGCCCATACTTGGTGCGGAAGGCCGTCTTCCATTCATCGCCCTCTTTTACTCGTACCAAGTGGTAAGCTCCTCTAAGATCCAGCTTTGTATATATGCATGCTTTTCTGACTTGGTCCAGGAGTTCAGGGATCAAAGGTAACGGATATCTATTCTTAACGGTGATCTGGTTCAGGGAGCGATAATCGATACAAGTTCTAAGGTCTCCTTCCTTTTTTGGAACGAAGAACAAAGCTGAAGAAGCAGGGGACTTGGAAGGACGAATAAACCCATTTGCCAGGTATTGATCCAGGTATTGTCGAAGGTGAAGGTTCTCAGGCTCGGTGAGGGCATAAATTCTACTACAAGGAGGAGTAGATCCAGGTATCAGGTCTATCTGGCAGTCATAAGACCTATGAGGAGGTAGAGAGTTAGCCTGATCCTTCCGGAAAACATCTTGGTATTCTAGGTATTCGGGAGGTAACTGGGGAGTCTCTGAAGAAATTGCGGCCAGTGCAACACCAGGTGGAGGGTGACAAGTAGAGACACATTCTGGAAACTGGACCGTTCTTGCTCGCCAATCGATCAGAGGATTGTGTTTCTCTAACCAAGGTATTCCTAGAATAATCTGAAACTGAGGGGCCTTGATCACATCGAACACGATCTTCTCATGGTGTCCATCTTGACTTACTAGCGTCACCTCTTGAGTGGTATGCGTTACTGGCCCGGAGGCTATCTCCGTACCATCCACCGTAGTAATGACGTCCTTTACAGCCTTGGGACAAAGAGTTAGATTCATCCTCAAAACCATTTCATGATCCACATAATTGCCGATGGCAACGCTGTCGACGTAAGCTTCAATTGCATGTAATCGATCCGGATTATCAGGGCTAATGAGGACCATAGGTATCACGAAATGCGAGGTCACGGAACTGGTTTTCACGCTCGGCAAGAGGACCTCTATTCTTGTCGGGCGAGGTCGTTTCCCTACTCAGAGTTTGTAACTTTGGTAACTGCAGCTCCTACTGCCTTCTTGGCAGGTTTCACCGGACAGTCTCGAAGAAAGTGCCCTGAGTTTCCGCAATATAGGCATAATTGCAACTGTTTCCTCCTTTCCCGCTCCCTTTGTGTTAGAGGACCTTTCAGACCCCCTATTTGCATGGGTTCCCCGGAGTCTACTCCTTTGGAAGGAGTTGGCGGTTTGGAAAATACTCGAGCATCAAACTTGGAACGATCGGCCTTCCTGTTCTGCAGCCTGTGATCTATTTGAACGACCAAGTCTATATAATCCGAACAGTCTTGTGGGGGATTCACTACTTGGGCTAAAACGTTTTTGAGCTCTCCATGTAGACCTCTATAAAACAGCGTAATCCTTTTGTCCTCAGGCCATTGAGTTTCCACTATTAGTCTATTGAAAGATGCAATATAAGCCAAAAGGTCTTGATTACCCTGTCGCAACGAAAGAAGCTCATTGTCCAAGGCCTGCCCCTGTGAATGTCTTGCGAACAGTTTTTCCATACTAAGCTGAAAGGCTTGAAAATCATGGAGAACCGGATCATCTTGATTAACTAGAGGGATCGACCAGTCTGCCGCATTGCCACTAAGGTACGAAAGTACAAAAGCTACTTTTGCTTGATCAGTTGGAAAGGCTGCTGGCCGGCATAAGAAGTGCAACCGGCACTGATTGATAAATACTGCAAACCTCTTTGGGTCACCAGAAAATCGTTCGGGCGGAGCCAGAGGTACATTCCCAGGTAGGTTGATCTGCACTGGATTCATAGAGGATGTTGAAGGAAGATTTGCCCCTGATGCGGGTAACGGGGTCTGTCCGGCTTGTGACTGTAGCACTTGTCTAGCAAGATTGTCTGTTCTCTCCTTGGAAATAATTAGTTCCCTTCTT
This sequence comes from Ambystoma mexicanum, assembly GCF_040938575.1. Classification (NCBI taxonomy): domain Eukaryota; kingdom Metazoa; phylum Chordata; class Amphibia; order Caudata; family Ambystomatidae; genus Ambystoma; species Ambystoma mexicanum. The sequence continues at coordinate 593,014,011 of NC_090937.1, read as the reverse complement.
AGAGCATTCGTTTCCTGACGAGCTGCATGCACTTCTGCCCTTAGTTCCCCAAGTAACCGGGCTAGGGGGTCAGTATCCGAGGTTTCCATAGCGCCTGGGCGAGAGTTTTGCGGTAGTCTTTGCGTTCTGTAACGCTCACCTGATTCTCGCAGAGGCACCGGTCTTGACTGGGCGACTACCGTATCTTCAAAGGTGATGTGTAGCACCCGGTTGGCTCTTTGGGCTGGACCTCTGTGCACTGTATGCCTGGCGTGTAGAGTAAGATGTCTTAGGTAAGTGAATGCCGAGCTCTCCATCTGCCTCGGGGCAGGGTGCTGTAACCAGTTTCTTCACTGGATAGGTAGCGCAGGCCTCTTGACTTCAGAGGACTGCTGTCCGTCGTTTACTGCACGAACGGTAAGTTTCGAGTCATTCAAATGTCTTTAAAGTCTTTAGTAATGATGTCTCTTGTTTTGCAGGGTTCCGGCGATGGCGGATGACGGGCTGAAGTGAGTTGAAGATGGAGCCCGTGTGATGAATAGAAGCGCCTGGAAGCACGTAAGTAAGCGCTTGTTGCCTGCTTCACTATGCGCTCTAACTGTCTTTTTATTTTGCAGGTACGAGTTCGGAGCGGCTGCAGGGTGCCGGAACACCCACTGGATTAGATGTGGAAAGGAGTAATGGCACGTGAGTATTAAGTTCCCCAATGTCTTTAAACGCACCTTGTTTTGTCTTTCAGATGCGGGATGCAGCGCCGAAGGCCTCCGGAGCGTGCGAAGAGTTGGTAAACTTTTGCCTTTCAGATGCCGGAATGCAGTGTGAAGACCTCCGGAGCGCACGAAGAGTAGGTAAGCCTTTGCCTTTCAGATGCTGGAATGCTAACCTGTTCTTTCTTGTCTTTATAGGTGTTGCTGAAGACTGGATTCAGGATGGTAAGCCTTTGCCTTTCAGATGCCGGAATGCTAACCTGTTCTTTCTTGTCTTTATAGGTGTTGCTGAAGACTGGATTCAGGATGGTAAGCCTTTTTCCTTAGGCCCAGGACCGGATGCAGAAGACACGATGAGCGTTCTGCTGCAGAGGTTGCAGAATAACGCAAAGCAAGATTCATCCACCGGGTGTGGTTTAAATAGCCTCCTGTAGTGCTTAGGTGTCTCCTTCCACAGCCACGCCTAAGTAAGAAAAGAGTTCCTGGTAAGAAAAGAGTTCCTGCCTTCCAGAAGAGTTCCAGTGTTCTGAATCTAGGGAGTGGCTCCAGCCCCACCCAACAGGAAAAGTAGTTCCAAACAGAAGAGGATCAGAGGCTCAACTGGCAGGCAAGTAAGCAGCATGGTCTGCTGAAGGTAAGTCCACCCAAGCATTATGAGCCCGGCGCTTCCAGCGCTGGGACTGGGCATATTTATGAGCCTGGTGCCACTGGCGCCAGGACTGGGTCCAAAAGGTCCCAATTGGGACTGGTTGGCACTCGGAACCTGGGTTATGGATCTGCTTCCAAGGGAGTTGGGAAAACCCTGACCTTTTGGAAGCAGAGATCATGACATACACGTAGCCCGCTCCCCCAGGCCCGATCGCGTGAGAAACTTCACGCGAACCCCTGTAATACACGTAGCCCGCTCCCCCAGGCCCGATCGCGTGAAAGACTTCACGCGAACCCCTGTAATACACGTAGCCCGCTCCCCCAGGCCCGATCGTGTGAGAAACTTCACGCGAACCCCTGTGATACACGTAGCCCACTCCCTCAGGCCCGATCGCGTGAAAAACTTCACGCGAACCCCTGTAATACACGTAGCCCGCTCCCCCAGGCCCAATCGCGTGAAAATGTTCACGCGAACCCCTGAAATACACGTAGCCCGCTCCCCCAGGCCCGATCGCGTGAAAAACTTCACGCGAACCCCTGTAATACACGTACCCTGCTGAAATCGCGTGTGAGACTTCCCGCGCACCCCGGTATACACGCACACGTATTTTTTGTCAGCGGGTGTCCGTGTTTGTGGGTACCCCTTTGCACGTCATTTGTCCTGGAGGGCCACAGTATAGGACATTCATCATGGCAGTATATAGGTGCTATTTGTTGGCGCACCTTTTGGCGCACATTTCTTACAGCCGCAGAGACGCTACCGCCTGCTTTCTTGTGGCGGTCGTGTTTGTGCCTGTGCGCTGGTTTGAGCGTGCGCTTTTTTCCCCTATTCTATTCCATGAATACGTGTTGTAGACGAGCGTGTGGGCGTTCCGCGCACTTGTGCCCTGTACTTTCCCCCATGACGCCCACGTTTTGGCAAGTTGTTCCCCATTCCGAGTGTTACGCCCGTGTTCCGCCTACTTTTGTTGCGTGCGCCGCGCTATGTGCGAATTTCGCTGTGGCCTGTGCTATTTTCGCTGTGACCTGGCGCACGCTGTTAGATGGCCTGTGCGCCAACGTGCGCCGCGCACTTTTTATCGCACATCCGCTGGTTTTCTCGCGCACGGACTTCCATGAATCGATGTGCGCTGCTTTTCGTGCGATTTTCGCACTTGCACTGCGATTTTCGCTATTCCACTGCGATTCGCACGTTTTTGCCCACTTGCGCCGCGCTAATTATTCCATGAATCGGCCTGTTAGTGTAAGATCCACACAATAGACAATAAGAGGCATAAAGGGTGTCATTAGGAGACCGTTGTGGCCGCACTGAGATCAGCGGTGGGGCACTGTCCCAAGTGACACCAGCACACGCGGCAGTGTATGGTCCTAATTGTCGAACAGGCATGGGAGTCCCACACCTCTAGTGCTCCCAACCTATATTATGTTAGCACATTTGACATACTGCTTTGATGTTATCAAGGAATACCACCTTTCCTTCATCAGTTAGGTGTACTCTGTCATGTGTATACAAATTGGTCATTTAGAACTGTATGTTGTTATCTGATATCCATACTTGTTTTGGTCTCTGATGAAAGCTGAAACTATCTTATTAAAATTCCTCTGAGATGCTTCCATTTTAGAATTATAGATGGTTGTCCAATTCTATCTTTGCTTCTGAGTCAGATTGGAAACGATAAAGATAGTGTGAGTAAAAAGTTCCATTCGTTTTTGTAAGTCCTGTTTCATCATTACAGCAAGGGACATGCCTTGTGCCTTACCCAAATCATTGCCTCCACATTGAATCAGTATGACGTCCTGCTGCCTTGTACTTCTCAGAATGTTTAACTTAGGAACAACTTGGAACCCTTCATTCCCCACAATCCCAACTATTTAATTGTAAAATCAGTCAAACCCAGGTCCATGTTAAAAGTTAGTTTCTCACAAAAAGATAGTAACCAAAAGAGTCAACCGTCTCCAATCATCCACACAGTGTACAAACAGTTATATCTGTTCTCTTTCTCAGTTTGTAGAGAAACCATTCTTAATTAGAATTTTCAGTAATAGTGGGAGTGGGGAATGCATAATGTGTGTATTTTGATGTTTGTAATTGGTAGGTGTTACTGTTGGAGTTGAGTACTTGGGTGTGAAAGGTTGTAGTGAAAATGTGTTGGCCACTTTAGTAGTTTGTTTTCTACAGTCTTATTTTTGTGATATTGATTTTTGGAAAGTATCATAGCCACCATTGTGTAGACTTTTGTCATTCCCATTACAGAACCTACACTGTGGCAGTTTTGAAGATCTGTGCATTCTTTGGAATAGTTGAAGATGATTCATAGTAAGTGTATGCTTTTCAGTTAGTAACAGTTATAACTATAATTTTGAAAGCAGGGATTTTCTGGTTTACCTCTGTGTTTTAAGGATGTTGATGAAGCAGCAGTCCATGTTAAGCTACGGTTATCTGAGAAAGAAAATAGTTGGCATTTAAAAGTTGTTTCTTGCTGTTTTTCAGAAGTTTTTATTTAATAATATGTTGATAACAGGTCTTTGGAAAGTTCTTTTGTGTATGTTACTATATTTGTTAAAAAATAAAGTGGTACTGCTTCATAACTAAAAAACGTGTGGCAAGAAATGATGGCAGTTGTTCATTAGGAAGAAAATTAATTTCCATTTGAAGAAGTATGCTTCACATTGAATTGCATGGTATGGTCTCAATGGGTATACATGCTCCACTGAAAATAAAAATAAAAATTATCACAGAACAGTGGAAATATGTTTTTTTAGAATGGTTTTATATTACTTTTGGTGTTTACAAAAGAGTATTTTGTAATAATCTGAAAATGTGTGTGTTTTAGAATGAGTCTTTTATGCTGCAGTGTATGTTACAGTATGGTTGTCTATAAGAGAAAATAGATTGTATTCATTTATTCTTTGTTGTTTTGGCAACTCCAGTGCTTTATTAGTTAAACAAATATGTACCAGTGCCAACATGTATCTTTGCCAGCCAGTTCAACATGTATCTTTGTCAGCCAGTAGTGATTTAAAATGTTCCTTCAAGTAGATAACTGCCCTGTGGGTTTTGCTGGTGTAAGATACCCCTCCCTTAACATATACTCTGTAAGCATGAGCCATTGAAATGGAAGCATTCATCATAGAGAATTGATTGAATCAGCAGTGTAAGCTTTGACCAATTAGAATGGTTCTGCATTTGCCTCGGCAGGGCTCATTTCCGTCACATATAATGTATGTAACATTGGCTCTAGCAGTTAATCCAGCACACATCAATCTCAACCACATATAACAGTTGCAGTATGGCTTTGGTTCTGCCTGTTCTCCACTTCTAGAATAGGGACAGTGCTTCATGTTCCCTCAAATACAAAAGAGGCTTGTGGGGTACACTGGTGTAAAGTAACCTTCCCTTAACACAGACTTTGAAGCATGACCTATTTAAATGCAACCATTCATCATATAGAATAGATCAAACCCCCAGTTTAAGCTTCTGTGAAATAGAATGGTTGCAGCATGGCCTCTAGAAGTCTTAAAATTCCCTTCAAGTAAGGGGTGAAGACAGGTTTGATTACCTTTTAGTTTAGGATCTTGTGAGTTTGTTGGGCTAGTAGAGAAATATTCTTTATCATACACAGTACTTGGACATGGTGAGCATTATTACACAACCTGAGAAAGCATTTAGCACAGTAATGTCAGCTTTGCATATGCAGAACAACTACGCTTCTCAGTTTTTTCACACACACACATTAAAGGTTAAGATGAGCTTCCTTAATAGCATAGGTCACAATACGCCTCATTAGAATAATATTCACCCAAATATATTGTACAGAATTGGACACAGTGGAGGACGTTTGTACTAATAGTGCACATCCACATGGGAAGTACAAGTGATTGTTTTCCTCACCAATATGTCATTATGGAGTACAGTATTGTAAGGTTCTGAATGCACAAAACAAGTCACTGTTGCTCTCGGCATTAAGGCATTTGTGGATTAAAAATACACCTTAGTTTGGTGAAGAAAGTGATGGTTGTATGATGGAGTTAATAGAACAAATATTTTACTGGTTCCATCCCTGCTAAGCATGTGAATGTGGATCTATGGAGCAAGGTGAAAAGGTTTCAAATGCATTGTGTGGGGAGTAGTGTCAGAGAAAATATAAAAGTAAAGAAAGTATTACACTCAGTGCAGATATGGCTTTCCAAGGCCTGTGACACCAGTTGGTCGAGCAAATAATCTAATGTCATCTGTTTGACACCATGTTAATAGTAAGTCACAGAGGAATACATGTCATTTAAAAAGAGATAAGGAATGTCAATGCATTAATGAATACAATCCTGTCATTGCTCAGATTTGGCATGCCAATACTTATGTACAATACATTATAGATGACACTACAGCTGTTGCTCATTATGTTACAGCACATATGACAAAAGGTGAAAAGAGTAATGCAGCTGAGGTATAGCAGACTAATCATCAGGCAAACGTCTTAATCAGAAACCTGTAAGCTTTGGTCTAAAGATGTTCTCTCATCGAGAGTGTGGAGTCTCTGAAGCTGTAGATCAGCTAACTAGTTTGACTCTGAATGAACATAACATTAATGTACTATGGTTAAGTTTTGGCTCAGCTACTACAAGAAATCAGGTACTGAAGCCTTTGAGTGATATTCAGATGTTAGCTAAAATAGTACCTGATAGTACAGAGATTCTCAAAACCAACTTGCTTGACACCTATTACCCAAATAGGTCTGCAGAGTTGGAGGATCTTTGTATGAATTAGCACAATGCTACTCATATCGAAATATGGAAGCAAACAATGACACAGGACTGTTTAAAGTACATGGATGTACCGTTTGTCTAGTTAGACATGGACAGCCAAGTATCATCAACCACTTGAAACTGTCTTGCCAAAATGCAGAGAAAAATAAACAATTTTATTTTTACCTTTTGCAGTTGTTATTCCCATTGCTTGTACGTTTTCACACTTTTGAACAATCATTTTTTGGCTAAATAAGAGTTAATTAGATATCCAAAATCTGAACAGTACTTAGAGTTACTGGAAAAAGAACATCAGGAAGACTGATTTCTAACATGTTTCATGCAGGTTGCACTGTGCCTGATATCATGTTGACTCTTCAAGTAAAGAACATTTCTAGTGTTGCTTTGATGCTTACACTTGGAGCGTGTGACAAGTTCAACTCTAGGATGCTGTTCTCTGAAATGCAAGAAAGTGTAGAGATAACATTGTGCAATGTTTTAGATGGCCATGTTATGCCATTAGAGTTAGATAAAAGAGCAAATGCTCAATTAATTCAATTACACAGTTCCATTTCTAAAACATCAAGTCTAGAATTGGTTTTAAAACTGTGTGTCAATGCACAAATAATGTTAAAGAGGAACTTGAATGTAGATATATGTCTAGCAAATGGAGCAGTGGAAGGAGTGGCTGCATTTGACACGTTGACTCACACTGCATATATTGAACATATTCAAGTATTGTTTGATTGTGTAGAGAAACTTTCTCAGACCACTTTATGCTTTTTAAGGATACCTTTGTGAAAAGAGCATGGTTTCCATGGCTATCTCATTCAAGGTATTACACGAGATAGCTGTGTAAAGCCTTTCTTTATGTTGGGGCCAGCATTCACCGGTAGTGTATTGATACAAAGCCATTCAACCGGTTGCCTGCCCCAAATGAAGGGGAAAGTTGTTCAAGCAATTTTTTGCCATTTGGAGCGCCTCACTCCTTGACTGGACTAGCACCTGAGGGATCACCAGGATGCCATATATCAGTTGAAGTGGGCAAATGCTCACCTCAAAAGATATCACATTGAACTTCGAGAATACTTCTAGCCTTCTCCCCTGACGTGATTGATATTCCATGCACAATCCTCGACGACAGGACTCCTCTTTGAATGAGATACTGAAATCAGCTCCTGTCCTGATGAAGACCATTGAAATAAGAGAACCCATCAACCACTCTTCAGGCTGAAACACAGTTGTGTTCACAACGTTATGAAATGGCAGGGTTCAATTATAACTCTTTGAAATTGCCCAACCAAAGTGGCATTTATAGTTTCACATGACCCCAAGACATTGAGATGGGTTGTTTCATATTCATATGAGTCATACATGTGTTTTTTGATCACTGTTATTGTTATGTGCATGTAATGCACCATATTTCCTGTCCTGTGTAACACTCACAATATATTGAATTGTTTGGTGGCTTTTCACTTTTTCCACATACTTGTTGTATATGTAATAAACAATAGTGTGTATTTGTTTAACCAGGCTCGCCCTGATTATTTTTTCATGTGTGAAATACAGCGAAACATTACTACTTGTGAGCGCAATATATTTATCTCGAGAGGATACATCAGTGGCACTGTGCTCGCCTTGGAAGCAAGACAACACAGAGCAACACAGGTTCGATCCCCGGTCCGCGCTTAGAAACCTCTGGGTATTAAGGCCGTTATAAATAACCTATCAAAATAAAAAAAAAACATACAAGTTTAAAGCTCAAACCACACAGGTATTTTTCTTCTGTGTGTTTTTCTCTTGTGTTTGGAACTTGGTTCAATGGAACTATTATACTTAAGACAGAGGGCAACCCCATGTTTTTACAGGGACAAGCAATCATACATAATTCAGGTAAATATAAAGGAAGAGCCATGTATTTATGAAAAAGGGTGAGCCTAATTCAATGGGACATAACTGCACATCTTCTATTCTCTCAGGTGCAATACCTTGGATGAGATAGTCACAGGTGAGCTCTACTTAAGAGCTTCCACTGCTAGTCTCGTTACAACAACGATAACCAGTTGAGCAGCTCTCGGATTAGGTGGTCACACTCTGGTCTGGGTAAAAGTACTGATGGATACCAACTTTTCTAATTAAACAAATTCTCCCAAAAACCTCCAAATCGTATAACATCACAACAAAATTATCTCCTAATTTACATGATGGTTTGAGCAGCTGATTATGTTTACACAAGACCATGCAATGCACAAGGGTGCCTGGGGCTCACAAGTGGTGACAATCACCATGATATACTAGTAGTGTTTTGACAAACAAGTGATTTATCAATGCTATGTGCATCAGTACAATACCAACCTCATTGCTTTTAAATTTGTTTAATGTTTCTGTTTGTTTCCCTCTCTCTTTTCATTATCCACCTCTTCAATCATACTCTTTCTCCAACCTGTTTGATAATATCCTGAATGTACAATGTGATATTGTTCTTACACAACTCAAACACTTACGCTTTGGTGACATTTGTCTGGACTCATGTTTGTGAGACACTATGTTTTCTATGTTTTTTCCTTTTTCTTATTGCTACATTGACAATGTGATTTAACATTTGTGCCATATGCAATATTTGAATGTATTATGTGTAGCTATACCAGCCTTGAGAAAGACCAAGTAAAGTTCGAAATGCATTGGCACAAGGGCATTTGGAACATGTGATAATTACCAATTAGCATTAATAATCCTGCACTCTATTACATATCAATTGTACACACAAGACATCTTTCTTTTCACAGGATTTAATATACAGGATTGCCATTCTCAACTACTCTTTCACCTCTAACCACCTATCATGGACTTTTACAATGTAGTGATCATGTGTGTGCGAAATGCGGCAATAACTAGTACTTTAGAAAAACTGTTTGCTGATTGGACAGCTAAGTTTGGTCTATAGCTCATTATATACAATGCCTAGCCCTATTGGCCAATCCTAACCCTTGAGACTGTTAAAATAACTACATCATAATAATGACTTCATAGTGGGACCATTTAGTTTCTCAGGATTTTGATTGGATAATAGACATATTAAATGTTTCATACACAACTTGAGTTTTGATCAGAGTAGCCCGATTGGTTATCCTGGTTTGGGCTACTTCAGTCATTGGTGACTATAGGAAATGGGAAGTGCAAACAGTGCGACAACAAAAAAGAATACTTTGCATCCCTTCCCATGAAAGCTAAAATGTTTGCACCATCTTACCCTTCTCTCCCTTATGACTGCTCAACCGGCAGGTTATGTTGCGACTTCGACTTGGAAACATTCATTCCTTCTATTTCTTTGCTCATGATGTGACTAAATGACTTCAAGGGATGTGCTTCCTGACCACTTGCTCTGAGAACATGTGCATGACTAAACTGTGTATTGATGAATAAGTGGGTGTGCGTGGTCTGGACATATACATGCAGGGGTACTTTAATGACTTCAAACTCCTCTAAGTGTTATATTCCTTTATTACTCAGTATATTTCTTAGTTCCAAACGTAATTAATTGCCTTTGTATTGGTTTTGCTTGATTCCTAAATTACTATTTTCGTACAGGGGGCAGTGTGTGTCTGGTGTCTGAGCGGCTTTGGCCTATTCTCACCTCTGCACAATGCTTAGTTTCTGACTGTTACTGAAGAAAACCATGTGTCCTAGATATGTCAGCAAAAGAAAAATAGTGAGCCAGACATGTGATGTCATCAGTGATGTCATCAATGACATTTGTGATGTCATCTTTGATGTCCTGGGTGTTAGTCTTAGCAGTGCACGGTGGTGGCGCGAGTTATGGTTGCTTAGCTTACCATAACTGGCGAATTTCAAGGGTTTTTCGGTTTTACTTCGAACCATAACGTCCCTTTAACAACGTTTTTTCACTGAATTTCATAGGTTTTTAGTAGCGCAACTTAACCATAACGTCCCTTTAACAAAGTTTTTTTCACTGAATTTCAAAGGTTTTTAGTAGCGCAACTTAACCATAACGTCCCTTTAACAAAGTTTTTCCACTGAATTTCATAGTTTTTTAGTAGCACAACTTAACAATAATGACTTTGACTTTATATACATGTTATATGGAACTGACTAGATCTCTTCTTATGAACTTGATGTCCGCGAACTTATTTAATGTTCGCGGACATGTTCGGAGAATAGTACCACTACCTAAAAACTGTGTGGGGGGGTGGTGGGGTATGTTTGATTGTTATATCATAATATAGGAACATTTAACAAATTCAAAAAGCAGCAGACAAACACATTATATATAGTAATACATAAGAAATGTAACCCATCTATGTAACACACTAACCATTCATTTAAATACAATATGTTCTGAAATGGAATATACCACAAGAAGATAAATTGGCTTCCAACATAATTACCTCACAGACACAACAGAACTGAGAACAAGACCAGACCCACTGAATACATAGGACTTATCTTACCAGAAATAGTAAGTGTACATCATTTTACTCATATATTTATAAACGTTCTGTATTAGATTAAAAATATATTTTCTTTTTTTTTTCTCACAGAAATGTCTAGTACTCTGGAATGGCTAGAGGACAATTTCCCACATGAAGAAATTTCACAAGATAGTGAAACTAATGGTAAACACTTTATAATATAAATTTATTTATTATTTTTTTATATACATTTAACATATATATTATTTTTTTGTACAGAGCATACCAAAAAAGAAAAAAACTTCAGAAAACCCTGTTATGGATAACAGTCTTCACAATATAGAAGAAAAAATGGATGTATTGTTGGCTAATTTTAATAATTTAAAAACTTTTGTAGAAAATCATTTCAAACCAAAAACCTCGTACCATTGCCCCACATGTAGTTGTCCCTCCTCACCATATCCCAGTCAATTATCCCCAAACCCTCTCCATAATCCAAAACGTTTTGATGAGACTTCCATCCCTTCTTCACCTAATACCAATCATGTTGAAACCCCAAATTCTCCTGTTAATGTTTCTGTTTCTGCTTCACCTTCTCTGTCATAAATTATTAATATATGTTAAATAAAGTTTAATTTTTATATTGTATTGTGAATAGTTTTTTAAAAAAACAATAAAAGTGTCCACGGACAGTGCGAGTGTTCTGAAATGTTCGTACATAAACGAAAATGGAGGTGTCCTGAAGAACACCACACCTGTTCGTACTGTTCGCTAGCAAGTTGAAACTGTTCTAAGAACACACGTGGTGTCCTGAAATGTTTGCAAAGAAACAAAAATTAAAGTGTTCTAAAGAACACTATGGCCCTCATTACAACTCAGGCGTTAAGGGTTAACGCCACCGTTAACCCTTAACGCCTGATTCTGATTTTAACGCCTGCTTTTAGCAGCCGTTAAAATCCATGGCGCTAATCCGCCATGATGCTAATTACGCCACCGTAATTTACGTTGGCGTAATTAGCGCCTTCCCCACTCCCATTATGCCCTATGGGGAAAAAATGGGAATGGGGAAGGGAAAATGGGAAATGGGGATTTACCGCCCCACTCACCTTGGAATGGGGCGGTAAATCCGCCATCCATCATGGTGTAAACGTAGTTTACACCATGGTGGCAAAGTTGGTGTACTTAGCACCAAGATTGTAATGACCTCCTATATCTGTCCGTAATGTTTGCTATCAACTTAAAACTGTCCTAAGAACACAATTGGTGTCCTGAAATGTTCGTAAATAAACGAAAATGATGTGTCCTGAACAACAGTACAACTGTTCGTAGTGTTCACTAGCAACATGAAACTGTACTAAGAACACACGCGGTGTCCTCAATTGTTCGTAAACAAACAAAAATTAAAGTGTCCTAAAGAACACTATACCTGTCCGGTACTGTTCGCTAGCAAGTTCAAACTGTTCTAAGAACGCTATTGGTGTCCTGAAATTTTCGTACGTAAACTAAAATGGAGGTGTCCTGAAGAACACTATACCTGTTCATAGTGTTCGCTACCCAATTGAAACTGTTCTAAGAACACAATTGGTATCCTGAAATGTTCGTACATAAACGAAATTACACGTATCCTGAAGAACACTATATCTGTCCTTACTGTTCGCTACCAAGTTTAAACTGTTCTAAGAACACACGCGGTGTCATGAAATGTTCGTTTCACGTGTGACGCACTTTTAATTACTTCAGAACCCGAACAGTGTCCGTAGGACATCAATGCGCATGCGCTAACCAATCTCCGTGCACTTGGTGTCCTGCGGACAGGCGCTTCCTTCGCGGACTAGTTCGCGAACGGATCATATGACCGCGCCCACGCTCATCGTGTGTCCTGAAATGCGGACACTGTTCGTGTCCCAGAACAATTTAAAAGTACATTTTCAGTTAATCCATAATATTTTTCAATAAAATCTCACCATACCACAAGTCCCACATAGCAATCTTGAGTTTCTATATACATTTTGAAACTTTCCGATCCTTTTTTTGTGTTCGATCTGTCAGCGGACAGTGCGCATGTCCGCGAACCGCGCACAAGTACACCTATAAAAGACCACGCCCAAGAGCTTGTTCCCATTGTGTTTCTGGCTATTCTTCAGAACACAGTGATTTTTGCTGCCACCTGCAGACTACACCATCATCGAGATGGCATCCTTGGCTGCTGAACTGCCACTTGGTGCTGCACCTGCTTCAGCACCACCCCCACCCCCTCCACCACCACCACCTCCCCAAGGGCCTGAAGAGGGGAACAGGAGTGAGGATGCGGAGGAGGAAGAAGAGGATGATGAGAATGAGGTAGAGGAAAACCCTACTACCCGCACTAGGCGTGAGTCTTGGGTGTGGCGGTTATTTACCATTCATGGTAATGTTCCTAAGGCTCGTGCGAACCGTGTTACCTGCAATGAGTGCAAAATGATACTCAGTCGCGGGAAGCACGGTAAGTACAGCTTTGGGACCACTACTATGAAGCGACACCTGAGGTCATTTCACTCTGGGGCTATTCGCAGGGTTGTACCTTGCGAAGAACGTAGCAGGTTGATGTCCTCTACTTCATCCTCTGTTTCTGATCCTGTCACCACAAGGACCACCTCTGTGTGACAGCGTCTTCCTCAAGCTGCCTCACAGGCCATACAGAATGCTGATGACCCTTACCTTTCGAGGGTCACAGTTGTATGTATGTACTGTGACACAGTACTCTGCAGGGGGGAGCGACTTTGGAGTGCTTTTGAGACTATCGTCTCAGAGCACGAGAAGACCTGCTCACTACCCAAATAAAACCCACTCTACATCTTCCTCTCTCAGCTCGCCCTTTCTTATCCCCGTGGTTGGTGTCCCCCCCTTTACACTCCTTTACCCTCCTCTCCTAGTGTGTCGTGTCTGAAAAACCAAAAAAAATACAAAATTACAAAAATCAAAAAAAAATAAGGCTCTTTTCAGAGCCGCCTTTCCCAGTTAAAAAATAGAAGTGAAAATAAATGAAGCAGGGCTCTTTGTATTTTTTAGAAGTCCGCGGACAGTTTGCGAACATTAAATAAATTAGGTTGCTACTCCATCACAAACATTGTAATTTTCTCTGGAAAGAAGTCGTGGCTCTGAAAAGAGCCTTTAGGTGGTGTTTGTAAGTCAAAAATTGTAAATGCTTAACATCTACTTCAAAATCGTTGTTGTAATTCCAAAAAAGGTTGCAATGCATTTTGTACATTTCTCAGAAAAATCTGATTGCCAGCATAAGTAAGATAGACTCCATCTCTGCGAAAAATGTATGTACTACAAAACATAATATTTTCATTGTGAAAAGAAGACATGCCAAAATCTCTTAGAAAGGCACAAACAGCTTATTAACATTGTGCCTTGCTTTTTCCATTTGTGGACCAAATGAAGAAGAACGAAGCCACATTTGTCTCTGCGCAATCCGTGAAAATATCACTTGAGAATTAGGAAACATGTCCATAACCTTCCTAAATCCTTCTTTCATAGCAAATTGCAAAAAAAATCCAGTCACATGTCCTAAACTATTCCCTCCACAATGAATTACAATTATTTCTGGATGTTGCTCTGTCTCCAAAGTAGCACAGAGAGGTAGCAAGTCCAACCACTTCATTCCACGTACTCCATGCCAGTGTACTTCCACATGTGGGAATCCAAGATCTACAGCTACTCCACAGCTTTCTGCATGCACCTTCAACCAATGTATCCACGAATCTCCTAAAATCGAAACAATCTGTTTTCTGAAACACACAGCCATAGCTATCTTTTGTTCTCTCAGCAAAAAGAGTATCTGAGAAAATCTCTCCTGGCACAACACACCCACCAAACTTTCCTGACCAATCCCTTTCAGTGCTTATTCTCATTTGCATGACTTCTGAACCCAAAAATCCCCGGATGTAACTCCCGTTTGCGAACTACCGCCATGTCCGCGGACATATCGTAACATGAACAGCCCTTCTACCATTTCCACTACACTCTCTCTGCCATTCCCTCATTGGATGTACCTCAAAAATTACATGACCATGCACCAATCACATTCAAGACCTCTACATCTAACTGCATCATCATAAATCAGCACTGCAAATGTACTCTGAATCTCTCTGAGTACAAGTGTCATATCATTGGCAAGCAGCATCTACCAGAAATACTGTACAAGTCTTCAAGATTTCTACTTGCAGCTCCATGCATATCCATATGCATGAACACAAACTTCAGGTATGCATATTTTCTGTATAGTAGATGAACACATTTTCAAACAGACTTTTACCTTGTAAAATCTGTAAAATGAATTTACTGTACTTTTTTCAATTTCCTAAAATCAACTATCACTTATAAACCTTTATACTATTTACTTTCTTTATACACACACACTCAAATCATGTTAAACTAACATTTTTTAAATGAAATATATAGACTACATATATTCAAACAAAATTGCATGCAAACACAATCTATGTTTAAACCTTTATAAAAATACTTATACAATTTCATATTTTTTGTTTTTATTTATTTATTTACTTAATTACTTTAAATTAGACATGCCATTGAGGCGCTATTACCTAGAACAGTTTACTTACAGAAATAGTGGTATTCACTAATATATTATACATTTCACAAGACATAGTAAAGATATATTTTTTTTGTTACAGTTAGTCATTCAATACAATTTGTTCATTAAGAACATATCATATGTACTGAACTGATGCAATGTATCTTATGTAAATAAATTAGTTTAATGGTTTTACAGAAGGCACTGAGGATTTCAATTAAAAAAATCAATATCTAAATTAAAAACAGTGCTATATACAAACAAAGTTACTAATTTGAAGCTTTTACAACTGCAGCGAAGACCAGTTTCCTGAAAAGAAGCAGCCGAATTCGAAGAAGAAAGAAAAACTAAGAAGTTACCTGTTAATTTAAAAAAAAGTAAGTAAAATATCACCATAATATTTGTATTATTATTCAAATATACTATAACGTTAATACGAGCTATTTCGGTTTCTAAAAATAGAGATTTTGTACCATTTTGTCCAAAAATGTCCATGTCTTAAACAGCGATTTACAGCCAGAATGGCCCACAAATTTCTATTTTTGGACACACAAATTACCCAACTGAACCACTACAATTTTCATATTATAGAACAAACAACTGTTTTAATTGTATACATTAGATTTACTATTTGTACTTTTTCACACCACTAGCTTACTTTTTTTTGTCATCTGAACCCCAGTTTAGTAACACATAAATTCAAGAATACCTATCCCTACTAGTTTTAGTTCCCAATGCACAATCACACACCATTACATACATCTTTATCATCTTACTCAAACATTCATGCACACAGCACACATATTTTCCAGAACACCCCAACCCATATCATCTTTATTTTTTTCAACAGACCCTAAAGAATGCCTACCAAAAGTCAAGTCCGTAGAAAGCAACGCAAAAGTAGAGCAAATGAAAATAAAGCTGTCCAACATAAGCATCCATCTCTAGCAGAATTTGTAAAAAAAAGTTGAAACAAAACAGCTAATACAATCATTTAGTGAAAGACAAGAAGTTTCAAGTACAACAACTTCGCTTCCTCTATCAAAATGTAAAACAAACCAAAAAACAATTAACAGAAAATCAGCTATCAGTACAGATAAAACTACTTCTTCAAATTTTAATATAGTGCAAAGTAAGCATACCAAGAAAAGTATTTTAGCCAAAATATACCGTCACAAAGTCCTTCAAAATCTTATAAAAACAGGAGAGAAATCAGGTTCAAAGCTTAAAACCTATCGTAGGAAATTAATCTTAGAAGCATTGATGGACAGTGCAATTCTTCTCAAAAGAAATGTATTTATTTTACTGTTAAACAAAATAAAACCACTAACAAAACTAATAACTAAATTACAAAAAAGACTTCTCAATAAGCGAAATATCAACAGAAAGAACTTCTTAAGTATCAGCGGAGGTGAATGGAATCACACTACAAGCACAGAACCATATTTTAATGAAGAAGCGTACAAACAAAAGAAAACTAATACAATTGCCATACATAGCAGTGGGCGAGGTTATGAAAAAGTGAATAATACCATAATGGAACAAGAAGTACTTCTTACAAAAATATGCCCTGAAAACTTAGAATTACCCCTCCATTCAACTGAATCAGAATGTCTAGTGTACAAATGGCCATGCACGTCAATGTGTAACATTCCCAAACAATGTTTCAAATCTTTACGCCAATTCCTCAATAAATATGTAAAAAGCAAAGACAAAATCAAAATTAAATTACTGCAAAATATAGATACCTGTCCAGTGTGCAAGTACACAGGACTACAAGGACATTCCTTGACCTGCATTACAGGACCTACTTGTAAAACCACTTTCCATGATATCAAAAGGATATCAACACATCATTCAACTATAAGAAATCTAGTCTATAAACTGTACTATGCTAAAAGTCCTGCTTTAGCACTAGCAAAGTTAAAAAACATCCTTCTACATGGTACAGCAAAAGACCTACTTGAAGAAATTCACTATATCCAGAAAAAATATTTTGGAAGTGAAGGCCATTTACAGAATGAAATAGCTTTAAACCAATTAAGCAACAATTCTACACATGGCAACCTTTTGCTAAACACATACAAAAAAGAAATACTAAAATTTAAAAGTACATCAGCTGAAGTACCAAACCATCTATGTGTATGTTGCCGTAGAATTTTTTATAAAAGTAACACAAAAACTGTGGACCTATCATACAAAATAGAAGACAATGAAGATTCTAAATGGTTTGAATTAGCTCTCTACCTTGTAGCAGAAAACAAATATGAAATAACTGAGCCCTTAATACTTTGCAGTTATTGCACTACAAAACTTGACAACAACCAAACTCCTTCACGTTCTATCACAAATAATTTGGAATTATACCCAGTACCAAAACCTCTACAACAACTTAATTTATATGAGAGCATCATAATTCAAACAGTACACCCATTTCAAGCAATAATACGCCTTCAACCAAAAACAGCAAAATTACCTCCCTCTGAATTGGTAAAAGGCATTCGTGGAAAAGTAGTTTATTTACCATTAAATCTAAAAGAAAATGTGCATATTCTAGGAGTGTAACGTCCAATGCAGCAACCTTTAATTATATTAGTAAATGGAGTACCTACAAAAGACAAACAAATATGGCAACAGCTGGTAGATTTATATAAAGTTAGACAAGCCTTCCAATATCTTAAAGAGAATAATGAATATTACAAAGAAATTAATATTGAAGAAAACTTGAAAGATACAACTGATATAATTCAAGAAACACAAGAAGCTGGTCAATTTGAGCTACTAGATCCTGCTACAATATCAAATACTTTAGACCATTATACAATTCATCCTTTTCACTGTAATGACACTGTACAAGATGTACTGGAAACTTACCAAATGCGTCAAACAAAAGGATCGCCAATCAGTATATGGGAAAAAAGTATAGAAGCACGTGCTTTTCCTCTACTCTTTCCTACTGGCAAAGGAGGAAGGTATGATGATAGACCTATTCAAATATCAGCTTCAGAATACCGCTCATTACGGATGTATTCTGAAGATCCCAGATTTAGACAAAATGTGGAATACATATTCCATCTACTCTTTGAAAGTGAACTAGCAACTTTATGTTACGGAGTTGCACACATATTAAAATCAGGATCACACTTTCAAAATAT
This sequence comes from Ambystoma mexicanum, assembly GCF_040938575.1. Taxonomy (NCBI): domain Eukaryota; kingdom Metazoa; phylum Chordata; class Amphibia; order Caudata; family Ambystomatidae; genus Ambystoma; species Ambystoma mexicanum. The sequence continues at coordinate 592,995,767 of NC_090937.1, read as the reverse complement.
GACAGCTACACAATTATTAGAGAAAGTGCAACAAAAGGATGAGGTTTTACAATCAAATATTACAAATCTATTAGTAAATATGCGTGGTACTAAAGAGTACTGGTTTCGACGTCATGGAGATGTATGTTGTATGATCAGAAACCTTGGCCCACCCACTTGGTTTGTTACATTAAGTTGTGCAGAATATGCATGGGAAGATTTACATGATTTCCTACGCATATCAAATAAAAACAAAACAAACATAGATATTCTAACACCTGGAGAACTTTGTTCTTTGGATCCTGTTAATGTTTCAAGATATTTTCACCATCGCTTCATTGCTATGCTACATTTTATTTGTAATAAAACTGTTCCTCCCCTTGGAGAAGTGCAACACTTCTTTTGGAGAAAAGAACACCAAGCCAGAGGAGCACCACATATCCACATGCTTTTATGGATTAAAGATGCTCCTAAATTTGGTCAAGACAGTGATGCCACTGTTTTACAGTTTATTGAAAAATATGTCACTTGTGAAATTCCATCAGAAGCCACAAATAGTGAACTTCATGCACAAATTTTACAATTTCAAAGACACAAATGTGGAAAATATTGTCGTCGCAAATACAAAAACAAAGGCAAATACTACACCAAATGCCGATTTGGTTTCCCTAGACCAGTTACAAATACAGGTCAAGTAAACAACCTCATGTCTTCAGTTAGACATAGTGTTAAAGGTAAGTCACCTAAAAATACATATTACATAAAAAGAAAAGAAGAAGAAAAATATATCAATGATTATAATGCAATCATTGCCCACTTATGGAATGCAAACATAGATGTGCAGTACATTGCAGACAATTCTACTGCAGTTGCACGATATGTCACAGCATACTTAACTAAAGCAGAAAAGACAGAGCTCCAAGACCTCTGGAATGACCTGTCATCAGATAAAACAGTATCTCAGAAATTATACAGCTTGGGCATAAAAATGCTCACCCATAGAGAATGTGGATCTTATGAAGCAGCTGATTGTTTAACTGGTACTTCATTGTATGGTAAATCTGAAAATATAGTATGGCTAAGTCTTGGTCCAGCTAAATCTAGAAAAAAAGTTCTAAAATCATATGAAGATATAGAAACAATAGCCAAACATGATCCCAACAGCCAAGACATTTTAAAAAAAAACAATTTATTGGACACATACTACCCAAACAGAAGTAATACTTTGGAAAACATGTGTCTATACCAAATAGACCAAAACTACACATACAAAAATAATATGAAACCTGATGAAAAAAAAGGTAAATATAGAGTGACAGACTGTGAAGGCAGCTTAGTTAAACTCACTAAACCAAATGTAATTAATCATATGAAATTGTCATTGAAGACTCCTCAACATAAAGAAGTATATTACATGTCCCTGCTACAACTCTTCAAACCATGGAGAAAAGAAGAACAATTATTAGATAACTATGACTCATATGAGGATGCTTTCAGGAGCAACATTGAAAACCCGGCACATTAATGCACTTTATGGTGATAATGCATGTGCTACAGATGTTATGGAACAATTAGCCCACAAAAATGTCAATTGTATGGCCTTAATGCCAACTCTTGCAAGCTGTCTCAAATTCAATTAAATAATGTTAAGTAAAGAAATGCAACCAATAATGGAAATTAGCGCCACAGACAAACTAGATGTACATGGTATGACACTACCCATGTGTGACCAACCCACAACAAGACTAAATAATTTAGAAAAATCAATCTCAAACACAGCAGGCTTAGAAAAGATGTTAAAATTATCCTTAAATTGCAGAGTAATGCTTAAACGCAACCTTGACGTGAACCAAGGAATAGTTAATGGAGCACTGGGTACAGTTGTTGGCTTTCAAACATACCCACGTGACAACAAAATTCAGTTTGTCAATATACTCTTTGACAAACTTTCAGAAGTAAAACGGATAGGACGCTCAACAGCTAGATTCCTTCTCTTCAAAGATATCTATGTACGCAGAGAACAATTTTCTCTAACTCTTGCATACGCAGTCCCGATTCATAAATCACAAGGTCTTACCCTAGACAAAGCAATGATGGATATTGGTAACACAGTCTTTAAAGAAGGCATGAGCTACGTAGCACTATCACGCATACGTACAATTGACGGTCTATTTCTAATTAACTTATATGCAAGTAAAGTAAACGCTGATAATCCTTGCGTTTTATAATCTAATAGACTTCGCTCACTATACACTCCACATATAAACACATATTCTGTTCCACAAAAACTAAAACGTTGTAAAAGAAAACTAAAACAAACAGAAATGCAACAGGACGTCACTGCAAATCCTCCAAAGAGAGTAAAGGAAACTAATACTTCATCAAGTACCACAAACAAAAAAGAATCAATTAGAGAAAGTAAACCAGGTACTTCTTTAAAGAAGGAAGACAAACTCCAAAAAAAGCAGTTAGATACAGAACTACCTGGACCATTTAAATTCTCAAATATAGTTGGTGTAAGTTGCTATGCAAATGTAGCAATGAATATTCTATTTCAATTACCACCAATTGTTGACAACATTTACTTACACAGTACAGACCCTTTGTGTTTGCAAATGTTAGTACTTCACAGAATTGCAGCAAACAATCCTGACAACACATTTAGGGGCCGATTCATGGAATTCAGCGCACAAGTGGCGCACGCGGCTGGGGCACAGTGTGCGCGTGCGAATCCCTGCGCCAGTCGCGTGCGCCAAAACCCATTTCCGCGCACAGCGTATTCATGGATTCCAGCCACCAAAACCTGCCATGGCGCACAGTGGCGCAGCGACCTTCCAGCAGCGCCAGTTACGCCCCCAAGAACGCCTTCCGTGCAGGGAAAAGCCATCAAAATCCCCAATCCAGCGCAAAGGGCTGCGCTAACCCTGTACCAGCACGGCAAGCGGGCTACGTGTATTACAGGGGTGCGTGAGAAGTTCCACACGCGAATAGCCTGGGCGCGTGTATTTCAGGGGTGCGCGGGAAGTTCCACATGCGAATAGCCTGGGCGTGTGTATTTCAGGGGTGCGCGGGAAGTTCCACACGCGAATAGCCTGGGCGCGTATATTTCAGGGGTGCGCGGGAAGTTCCACACGCGAATAGCCTGGGCGCGTGTATTTCAGGGGTGCGCGGGAAGTTCCACACGCGAATAGCCTGGGCGCGTGTATTTCAGGGGTGCGCGGGAAGTTCCACACGCGAATAGCCTGGGCGCGTGTATTTCAGGGGTGCGCGGGAAGTTCCACACGCGAATAGCCTGGGCGCGTGTATTTCAGGGGTGCGCGGGAAGTTTTACACGCAATTTCACCAGGGTACGTGTATTTCAGGGGTGCGCGGGAAGTTTTACACGCGATTTCAGCAGGGTACCTGTATTTCAGGGGTGCCGGGGAGTCCTACATGTGATTTGACAGTGTGGGTCCGCCCAGGTGTTCCCTGTACACCCTCCACGGCCCCTGCAGGCAGCCCACACCACAGGGGACTACCCTGCATCCCTGGTCATGTCCCGCAGGCAGCCCACCCAACATGGGCATGCCCCCCAGCAAAGGCACATGTCTCCTTGAACTAATGAACACCAACTCATGTCCCCCACCACCCCCACCCCCCAGCACTGTGGGGCACCTGCCAGCAGGCCCCCACCCATGTCCAACTCATGTCCCCCACCACCCCCACCCCCAGCACTGTGGGGCACCTGCCAGCAGGCCCCCACCCATGTCCAACTCATGTTCCCGACCACCCCCACCCCCCAGCACTGTGGGGCACCTGCCAGCAGGCCCCCACCTATGTCCAACTCATGTCCCCCACCACCCCCACCCCCCAGCACTGTGGGGCACCTGCCAGCAGGCCCCCACCCATGTCCAACTCATGTCCCCCACCACCCCCACCCCCCAGCAGTGCAGGGGCAGCCTCCACCAGGCCCCCACCCATGTCTCCCACCACCCCCACCCCCCCAGTCACCAGGGGCAGCCTCCACCAGGCCCCCACTCATGTCCCCTATCACCCCCACCCCCCAGCCACCATGGCCAGCCTCCACCAGGTCCTCACAATCCCCAACACACATGCACGTCCGCGTGTAATACGAGGAAAGGGCCTATGCGCGTAAGTGACGTGACGCACGCAGGTGTTTCCCTCATTGCACGTGATGACAGAACACACGTGGATTTCCACCAATCGCGTGTGAAACTTCCCGCGCACCCCTGAAATACACGTACCCTGGTGAAATCGCGTGTAAAACTTCCCGCGCACCCCTGAAATACACGGCCCAGGCTATTCGCGTATGGAACTTCCCGCGCACCCCTGAAATACACGTAGCACGCTCCCCCAGGCCCGATCGCGTGAAAAAGTTCACGCGAACCCCTGTAATACACGTAGCCCGCTCCACCAGGCCCGATCGCGTGAGTAAGTTCACGCGAACCCCCGAAATACACGTGCCCCGCTCGCACAATTGCTGTATGTTGCCACTTTTGTAATGCGCAGGGACGCTACCGCCTGCCTTCGTGTGGCGGACGTGTATCGGCTTGTGCGTGTCTTTCGCTGTGCGTGGCTTTGCCCTATTCGGTTCCATGAATACGTGTGGTTCGGGTGCGTGTGGGCGTTCCCTCTGCTTCCCTGCAGTACATCCCCAGTTACGCCCTTGTTTTCGCAAGTTGTTCCCCATTCCGCGCGTTACGCCCCGTGTTCCGCCCACTTTCTAGTGTATGCGCAGAGGTTGTGCGCTTTCACTGTGCGCGTCGCGCACGTCTTTCGGGATGTTGCAGTGACGTGTGCGCCATGCACGGGTTTGGCGCACATCCCGAGGAAGACACGCGCAGGGTCTTCCATGAAGACGCGCCTCTTTTTTTCCGCTTGCGCCTGCTTGCGCCTGCTTGCGCGTAGATTTTCGGCGCACGTTTGTTCCATGAATCGGCCCCATAGTGTTTTTGGAATAAGACGACAATTGGACTACAGTGCTGGAATGGTGAAATTCACTATAAACTCACAGGAAGATCCACAAGAATTTCTAATGTACTTACTATTAGTACTGGAAAACAAAAACATACCTATAAATTAAATCTTCCAGATTTCATACATGTGGAAACATACATGCACTCTGTGCAACAATGTGACACAAGAAGAAATTCCCAATGAACGCTTCATATATATATCAATACCAAATTGTGAATCCATTCCATTTCAGCAACTTGTACAAAATGCAAACCATGGTAGATTATGCTCTACCTGAAATTCAGATAATCGCTCCACGTTAGTAATACAAACACATAGTAAATACGTAATACTAATGCTTCTACATTACAATGCAGCTGGTACCAAAAACAACTGCAAGCTGGCTGGATTCACACATAGTCAAATATCACTTGGTAAGAAAACCTTCACAACAATAGGTATAATCTACCACGCAGGAGCCACAACCAATTCAGGGCACTACACAGCATATATAAAAAAGAAATGTGGATGGTTTGAATGTAATGATAGTACCATTACTCTAAAGCAGAGATTACCAGCAAATCTTACAAACGCTTATTTGATGTTCTTAAAACCAAACTTTGATAAATAAACTGTATTTAAACCTTTAAGTAAATTTGTGTTAAAAAATATAAACTGTTAGAATACTCCAAAAGCTATCTAACTGCTCAAAGATTCGACAACAACTAATCAGATAAATGAATACCACTAAATTAGACCAAAAAATACACAGTTAGAATACGCCAATTGGTGTCTAACTGTCCCAAAATTATAAATTTGTGTTAAAATAATTATAAACTGTTAGAATACTCCAAAAGCTATCTAACAGCTCAAAGATTCTACAACAACTAATCAGATTAATGAATACCACTAAATTAGGCGAAAAAATACACAGTTAGAATACGCCAATTGGTATCTAACTGTCCCAAAATTTAACAATATCCAAATAGATAAATCAAAACCACTAAAATATATTAAAAAAATAGACAGTTAGAATACGCCAATTGGTATCTAACTGCTCCAAAATTTTATAATATCAAAACAAATGAACAATCTGTTACTGCTCCAAAACAAATACAACAAAGCAAAGTATAAAGCATTAGCCAGAAACAACAAGTGAACACTGAAAACAAACAAACAAATAAACTGTACCATAACAGAAAAAGTTTTTTTTTTAATCCAACATGGATTTATTTTTCTCCCACAGACCCAATGATTTTAGCAACAAATACAGAAACTGAGCAAATTGCACAGTACTCTGATTTGTACTCTACTAAATATGAGGGTCGAAAAAAAATAAAAGTATATTGCTTATACAATGTAATAAGTCATTACAAAATACTAATACTAACATGCTATTTTCTTTTATCACAGAAATGAAGAAGAAAAACATGGACTCCCATTACTAGACCAAACCGTAAGTATACAATAATAAGGACAACCATAGCAGCATATCACATCCATAGTATCTAATACCTTTGTTCCTTATACATTTGTTTTTCACCCAAAGTTATAAGCAAATATGAATGTGCTGCGGTGGTTGTTGCCAGGCCAAATGGCCATGCACCCAAGACTCTATGCCCTGGCAACAACCACCGCAGCATATCACATCCATAGAGTCAAACATTTCAACTATGATCTATGGGAAACTTTTAATGTCCGCGAACAATGTGAGTGTTCTTAGAACACTTTGAACTTGCCAGCGAACAATACGGACACCGTTTTCAGGACACCCCCTACAAACATTTCAGAACAACGCGATAGTTCTTAGAACACTTTCAACTTAACAACGAACAATACGGACAGCGTCCTAAGGACACCCCCTACGAACATTCCAGGACACCGGGAGTGTTCTCAAAAACGTCTTCAGAACACCCCCATTTTGTTTATTTGCGAACATTTCAGGACGCCGCGGGTGTTCTTAGAACACATTCAACTTGACAGAGAACAATACCGACAGCGTCCTCAGGACACCCCCTATGAACACTCCCCGGACACCGCGAGTGTTCTTAGAAGCGTCTTCAGAACACCACCATCTTGTTTATTTGCGAACATTTCAGGACACCGCGAGTGTTCTTAGGACACATTCAACTTGACAGAGAACAATACGGAGGTGTCCTCAGGACATCCCCTGCGAAGATTCCAGGACACCGGGAGTGTTCTTAGAAGCTTCTTCAGAACACCACCATCTTGTTTATTTGCGAACATTTCAGGACACCGCGAGTGTTCTTAGGACACATTCAACTTGACAGAGAACAATACGGACAGCGTCCACAGGACACCCCCTACGAACATTCCCCGGACACCGCGAGTGTTCTTAGAAGCGTCTTCAGAACACCACCATCTTGTTTATTTGCGAACATTTCAGGACACCGCGAGTGTTCTTAGGACACATTCAACTTGACAGAGAACAATACGGACAGCGTCCTCAGGACACCCCCTATGAACATTCCAGGACACCGGGAGTGTTCTTAAAAGCGTCTTCAGAATACCACCATCTTGTTTATTTGCGAACATTTCAGGACACCGTGAGTTTTCTTAGGACACATTCAACTTGACAGAGAACAATACGGACAGCGTCCTCAGGACACCCCCTACGAACACTCCCCGGACACCGCGAGTGTTCTTAGAAGCGTCTTCAGAACACCCCCATTTTGTTTATTTGCGAACATTTCAGGACACCGCGGGTGTTCTTAGAACACATTCAACTTGACAGAGAACAATACGGACAGCGTCCTCAGGACACCCCCTATGAACATTTCAGGACACCGGGAGCGTTCTCAAAAACGTCTTCAGAACACCCCCATTTTGTTTATTTGCGAACATTTCAGGACACTGCGGGTGTTCTTAGAACACATTCAACTTGACAGAGAACAATACGGACAGCGTCCTCAGGACACCCCCTACGAACACTCCCCGGACACAGCGAGTGTTCTTAGAAGAGTTTCACTTTGCTTGCGAACAAAACGGACAGATATTGAGTCCTTAGAACACCCCCAGTCAGTTTATTTAGAACATTTCAGAACACCCGTGATGTCCGCAAACAAATCAAATACAAAAAGAACGTCTAACACATAAAAAACACAACTTTCATCCTATCTCATACACTCCCACCCTCCCCAAACACTCCTACACACCAACACACTCTACAAAATACACATTTTGAACAAAGTTTCACCGCGCTGTTCACGGACGTCCGCGAATCAAGATGGCGGGTGCTACTGAAAAATCTGACGCGCTTCACGCTCCACGGCGTCCAATCAGCGAACACGTTGCATGTCCGCGAACATCACGCAAGACGATTGGCCAATCAGGACACTGTCCGCGGAGCGAACAGGGAAGTGTGTCCGCAAACCGAACACAGATATCACTAATTTTTTTTTACCTACTTTTTGGTCATTTTAAAAAAAAACTACTTGACGGATTTTCACCAAATTTGCAAAAGCACGCTTTCGGGACCAAGCCGCTGCTCCGGGTCCAAATTTGGTGGAAATCCGTCCAGCAGTTTGGGCTGTAGGCGCGAGCAAACATTTTTTCCCATTCAGTCTATGGGAAAAAAAAAAGTTTTGGGACCCCCCCTATAACTTTGCCCCCCCTGGACGAATCCTCACCAAACTATATATATATATATATTACATGTACGCGGTAGCGTCCATGTAGTTATGGTTAAGTTGGTGTTTCCATAGGAAGAGCATTTTTTGGGTGGCTTATAACTTCGCTCCCTCTGGTCGAATCCTCACAAACCTTTGGAAAAAAAAGTATATGGCCCACTCTGATGTTTTTTGCAAAGTTTGGAGAGGTTTGGTCCAGGGGGGGCAAATTTATAGGGGGGGTCCCAAAATGTTTGTTTTTTCCCATAGACATAATGGGAAAAAAACATTGCGCACGCCTACAGCCCAAACCGCTGGATGGATTTACCCCAAATTTGTGGCAGGAGCGGGGGCTTGGTCCCGAAAGCGTGTATTTGCAAATTTGGTGTAAATCCGTCCAGTAGTTTTTTTTTTTAATTGTCCAAAATGTAAGGCAAAAAAATTAGTGATATCTCCGTTCGCTCCGAGGACGGACTTCCCGGTTCGCTCCGCGGACAGTGCCCTGATTGGCCGAGCGGCTTGCACGATGTCCGCGAATATCCGACGTGTTCGCTGATTGGACAGCGTGGTGCGTGAAGCGTGTAAGATTTTTTGTGGCACCCGCCATCCTGCATTCGCCGACGACCGCGGACAGCGCAGTGAAACCTGGATTAAAAATTGTATTTAGTGGAGTGTGTTGGTGTGTAAGAGTGTTTGGGGAGGGTGGAGGAGTATGAGATAGGTTCAATGTTCTGTTTTTTTAATGTGCTAGACACTTTTGTTGTGTTCGATTTGTCTGCGGACAACACGGCTGTTCTGAAATGTTCTATATAAACTAAATGGTGGGGTGTTCTGAGGACGGAGTATGTGTCTGTTTTGTTCACAAGCAAGCTAAAATTGTTCTAAGAACACTTGCGGTGTCCTGAAATGCTCTGATTACTTACCGGTAATCTCCATTACTCCTAGTCCTACTTTTCCTCGTCACAGTACTGACGACCCTCCTCACCCTCCCTGCGGGGAAGGTCCCATGCTGCGGCTTGGTAATATGAAACTGAGTGATGTGGATGTGGGGGAGGAGTTATAGGAATTTAAAGAAATAGAAGAGGTCCTGTGTCGGAGGCAGGGGCCTCATGAAGTAAGTACTGGGACGAGGAAGAGTGGACGTGGAGGTAATGTTTGCAATTAAACAAAATGGGGGTGTTCTGAGAACGCTGTTTGTATTGTTCTTTGTCAGGTTGAAAGTGTTCTAAGAACCCTCCTTATGTCCGTTGACATTGCATTTTCCCATGGGCCTTACCTGACTTTTGGTCCACTAAACAAATGATAAATCAGGCTGCTGTGCGCCGACATTATGTGATAATCCTATCACTTGCCTCATCGACCTGGCTGACCTGCTTTTGCGACACTAAATCATATCTCTCGCACCTAAGCCTGACATTATCAAAGCATTCATATTCCCCGTCTCTCTCCGTGACGTTACAGGGTGCGTAGCCAAACGCGCCCAGTCGTCTCCAGTCCTACGCGACTTTACACAGAACCCGGAAAACAACACAGATAATCTCACAACACAGTGCGCCACAATAAGGAATATGAAACTGTGATTTAAAAGCAAACAGCAAGATTGTACATTTTATAAAGTACTTTTATTTGACATCAAATGTTTAGAGAATATTCAGCGATTTGCATTTGTCTTTGCTGTCGATCCGCAAAAGTTCATCTTGAGTCACGCGCTGTTCCTTTGCGGTACACAGGGTGTTGGTTTATGATAAAAGAAGCACTATGGTCACATTGATAATCGGAAGGCTGTTCCAACAACGAGGCATTAGACTGCCATAATGGTTGGTATGTTGCTTCAAGCCGCTAGTACCGCGTAAGGCCCAGTCGTCTCCAGTCCTACGCGACTTTACACAGAACCCGGAAAACAACACAGATCATCTCACAACACAGCGCGCCACAATTCGGAATATGAAACTGTGATTTAAAAGCAAACAGCAAAATTGTACATTTCATAAAGTACTTTTATTTGACATCAAATGTTTAGAGAATATTCAGCGATTTGCATTTGTCTTTGCTGTTGATCCGCAAAAGTTCATCTTGAGTCACGCGTTGTTCCTTTGCGGTACACAGGGTGTTGGTTTATGATAAAAGAAGCACTATGGTCACACTGATAATCGGAAGGCTGTTCCAACAACGAGGCATTAGACCACCATAATGGTTGGTATGTTGCTTCTAGCCGCTAGTACCGCGTAAGGGCATATTGGTCCTTGGCAATTGTCCCATAAAATGGTGAGGGTCATGAAGTTGTTTACAAGTAGCTGCACCTGGCAGTTAAAAAATCCATCACCGGGGGTCTGAAAATCGTGGCATTGACAGTAGGGAAGGATGTACCTGTTTTAAAAACATAAATTAGTCTCACGAGCCGATCTTCATTAAAAATATTCATTTTATTTATTAGGGCGTGAAACTATTTGCTAGCGAGGATAGTGCAACGGAGTATGTTAACTTATTCCCACTGACCCACCCTCTCTCCTCTGCCTTTTTCAGAGCCTCTGAGTGCCAGGGGACCACTTCAGCGGTGATAGTGCGCTGTACATAACAATATGCCACATTGAAAGAACAAGTACAACTTAACCGTGCTTTAACGCCACGCTATTGTTATTATATTCCGGTATAAAATAATCTAAAGGTTTACTTACATTATATTGGCATTTTCCATTGTCTACGCCTAATGCAGTCCCTAAATAGGACTCCGTCTGTGCCAACGATCTTTCTCATAGTGATATAATTTATAAAAGCGGTTTATTTTCAGAAATGTCATCCGTATCTTCTCTTACGTTTTGCACCCCTGCTTCAGAAGAAGTCTTTTGGCACGATCCCTGTCTGTCAATGACATTTGTGATGTCATCTTTGATGTCCTGGGTGTTAGGCTTAGCAGTGCACAGTGGAGGCGCGAGTTATGATTGCTTAGTTTACCATAACTGGCGAATTTCAGGGGTTTTTCGGTTTTACTTGGAACCATAACATCCCTTTAACAAAGTTTTTTCACTGAATATATATATATATATACACATTGAGTGTTAAATGTTCTACCTCTCAGTGTTTCTAATGCATACTTATATAACTAGTTCAAGCCCTTCTCTTATATTTTGGTCTTCCGTACGTGTGTGTGTGTTAATCCTGACATTTATTTATTTATCTAGCATGTGTAAAGCGCGCCTAACCTGTGGGTATTTGGGCGCTGGAAAGCTGGTAAAAAAAGCACTTTACAAGTGTTGGTACAGATACAGTAATCAAAAGTATTTATAGATACATTATTATTCCCATAATGGGTATTTCCCAATGCAATGAACCGTAAATAATTACAGATACAGTAAACAAAAGTATTTACCGATATAGTATTATTACCAACATATTTACAGATACATTATTCAATCATATGTGTTTACAGATACTGTGTTATTGTAACGGTGCAGGGTATAGTGAATACTCTCTCTGAAGGGGGACTACAGGTTGGATGTGAGGAGCCATGTCTTAAGTTTTCTGCAGAATGAGGCATGGGAGGGGTCCGCTCTAATGGCTAGAGGTAGGGCGTGCACTAATGAAGTTTAACCTTTAGATGATTCACGGTGCGGGAGAGAAGAAAACAACCTTGGCATTTAGGTTGTAAACAAATATGAACAAAAGAAGAGTTCCCCTTTAGGGAACTCTCATCCCCTGTGCGCCGCCTATGGCCTGAAGATGTCAGCCAAATTCTTTTACATATACAATGCCTAAATGAGCTGACCTATGGATAGGGCAGCAATCCTGATTGCAATTAATTTAAATGCAAATACAGATTCTCAAATGTCTTTAACAATCAGAAGATTATAACATTAGTGATTCAAATGACAATTCCATATTTCACATAATCGAAGTATTTATTGTACAAGTGGCCCAAAGCGTTTCGAGTTTGACTCTTCATCAGGGGCAAGAAGTTTTTCAATAAATTCTACAAAAAACATTAGAGAAATAAACATAATTAGACTCATGTGTTTTTCAGAATTCAATACATTAAAAGTGAGTTTCAACACTTTCGATTATAAATTCTAATCATTACACTCAGAGTTTCAAGAATGAAATGACAAAAACCTTCATTCTTTCATGTTCAAGGTACACAAACATATTGTATGGCAATCTCTCAATGCTAATACAACATGGTAATTACAACATGGTAATACTTTGCTCGGTTGGGCCCATTTAGGGTAAAATAGCTTGAAGTGTAGTAATCTCTCTAAATGTTTAGCACATAGTGACCACTAGAACCTATAGACCAATTTATATTATGTTTTGATCCCAAGTACGTCATTGGAGAAGGAGCTACACAGTTGGTAGTTATCGTATTATTGCATTAACCTCAAATAGTCAGAGGTCACTTAAGGATAGAGTTAGGCTGGCTTATTGTGTTCAGGGTCAATAGACTTACAAATTAGATCTGTGATAAAGTAATTCACTGTATTGGTCTTTGTGTAAAACTGAGATAAATCTAATAAAGGAAGACAGATGCTGACCTTGTAGTTGGATTTCGAGAAAAAAAAATCTGTTTTGAATGCTGAAGTACAACATTTCTTTTTTCAGACGAAAATGTATTCTCTATTTTCGAAGTGAAGTGGTATCTACAAAAACATCTATATAACCTTGTTAAGTGATATGTAGTGTCTTTACATGAACGAATGAGCAAATATAGGTATGTCTTACCAAGAAAAGAGATCTTGTGGGAATCAAGGAAGATCCGAAAATGCAGAGCTTGATGTGATGTTAGCTTGCATCACAAGTAGGAATCGTGTTGCCTCCCCAGCTTTGTCCAAAGTGAGTCTAGAAATGTCAGATAGTTGCCTTTAGAATTTCTGCAAAGTGGAAGCCAATAAGATAAGGAAGGTTAGAGATCTCTATAGAACGTACTTCTGTTACAAGTGCTGCTGAGTAGCTGTGGAGCATTTCAGAATCCAAGGTTGGCAGGAAGCATCTGCTGCGGTTTGTGATGGTAGCCCTGGTTTATATTTGCGGGTAGCAATGACATCATTACGTACATGCGCGAGTCACGTCATTAGCATTCCTGTTCTGATTGTCGGAAACAACATGGAAATACATTTTCTGACTATTGAACACACTTCATAAAACCAAATATCTATATTTGGGTAACAGTTAGCGTGTTAAGTGGTAGTGCTGGTATTAAAAGTAACAGTGTAGGATCCTGTGACGTCAATACGCGCATGCACGGATGACGTCATCAATGCTCTGTGCATCGTAATTTTAAAAATTGTCCAAATAAGAATATCATTTAGATATGTAGAAGAGTAACTTGGTACAAATGTATCTTAAAAAGTGAAAGGGAGCCATGGTTGAGTGGCTCGTATCACACGTTCGTTCTAGATAGACATGACAAAACCACATCTATCTATGTGTGATGTCTATGAAAGTGCAGCTTTCTAATGATCAGGACATCAAGATTCATAGTAGCCATATAGAAATTACCGTGTTATAATAATGACTGAATAAATGGATTGAATAAATGGATAACCAAATACTAAAGACAAATCATATTTATTTTTGGATAAAGTTGGGAGTCCTGAACTGGAGCTAATAAAGGAATGTTGCCTCCATTGTGCACTGTCAGAGAATAGGTGAAATGAATGTGTCAATTTAATTATTCTTAACAGTTCTTGGTAGATGTCAATTTAATTATCTTAACAGTTCTTGGTAGACTGTGATATTTTGAAGTAACAATCTACCATGATTGCCATGGTCGACTATCCCATGTTCCAGTGACCATAGAGTAGATTTGATCTTCACAAGTCCCTCGTCTTAGCTTTGCATACTAAAGGTTAAAAGTATACGGTATTTGATGTAACAAAAATACCAATTAAGGCTGTCTGGGGTTCACAATCTGTCTGGACTTAAGCCAAAAAAGATTAACAGTTTACCAAACATGTGCACAGATGCTGAGGTATAGTATTACATTAATCTCTCTCAATAGATAGGTATCGCTCAGGTTAGTCTTTTATAAAAAAGGGACCCAAATAATATTCTTTGATGATGCTTAAAGGTGTCATGGCATCCAATCTGTGGATCCAGAATAATTTGCGTTGATATAAGATTTTAAGTAGATCACCCACCCTAGCGAGTGAGTGTACTACTTCTAGAATAATCACTCTCATTTACGAGGTGTTATGATGGTAATCTCTGAAGTGTTTATAGACAGGTGATTTAATATTACCCATCCTGATACTTGACTTGTGTTCAGTCAATCTGTCCTTTGCCCTTCTTGATGTTTTGCCCACATAGTAATTTCTGCATGGGCAACAAAGTGCATATATAATATTCTTAGTCTCACAGGTGGCACAGTGTCTAAATTGTATCTTCTTGCCAGTATTTGGGTGGCGAATGTGGTCACCCTTGATTACACTTGAACAGTGTTGACAGTTCAGGCAGGCGAAAGTGCCACATTTATGCATACTGAAGGTGCTTTGTGACTGTTGTTTAAGTTTCTCAGCTTTTATGAATTTGTCCCGAAAGTTATTGGGCCTCATTACGACCCTGGCGCTAATGGGTTAACTGCGCCGTAAAAGGCTGCGGCGCCGTTAACCCTTTAGCGCCTGATTACGAGGTCCCTTTGTGGGACCCAACCTTAACGGCTGGTCTACACCAACCGTTAAAGTAGGGACCCGCAAAGGGACCTTGGTGCTAAGTACGGTACCGCAATTTGCGGTACCGTACTTAGCGCCTTCCCCATTCCCATTGAGCCCTATGGGGCAAAAATGGGAATGGGGAAGGGCCATGGAGGAAGGGGGAATTACCGCCCCGCCAACCTTGTAATGGGGTGGTAATTCCCCCTTTCTCAATGGCGGAGTCAGTAAGTTATCGGCATGGACCATGGTGCTATTAGCACCATGGTTTTCCACCTGGGTCGTAATGAGGCCCATTGCCTCTTTTGTATACCAACATGGGTGACTCAGGAAAATGTTGGTTGAGGTTAGGGTCTGTTTTCATTAGGTACCAGTTCTTATGGATGATGCATTTGATCTGGTAACTCTGGCTAGAATATCTTAACGTGTGGATAAGACTTCTGTTCTACTTTTTTGTGTTTAATCTAAGGAGTTCCTCCCGTCCTTGTGCTTCTGTTCTTAGAATTGCCTTGTTGAGTATGTCTTCAGGAAAACACCTTTCTGCAAATTTAGACTTCATGTATTCATATTCTTCCTGTTGTTTGTCTGTATCAGATGTGATTCTTTTGAGCCGAAGCAGTTGGCTATATGGCAGATTCTCTTTCAGATGTTTTGGGTGGAAACTGCTGTAATGTAAAGTGCTATTGACGTCTGTGGGATTTCTTTAAATGTTTGTATTGAAACCAGTAACAGTGAGTTCAATAGTGACGTCCAAGAAATGAATTGATGGTTTACCAATTTCCATTGTGAATTTTCTCCTTTCATTGCATTCATTAAGGTATTTACAGAATTGTAAAAGGTCTCCCTCTGTTCCTGTCCAGATGCTGAAAATGTTGTCAATGTATCTTAACCAAATTTTGATCTTATTTTTCCATTTCAGTCCTGAAACTCTGAATGTAATGATTCGAATTTATAATCGAAAGTTTTGAAACTCACTTTTAATGTATTGAATTCTGAAAAACACATGAGTCTAATTAAGTTTATTTCTCTAATGTTTTTTGTGGAATTTATTGAAAAACTTCTTGCCCCTGATGAAGAGTCAAACTCGAAACGCGTTGGGCCACTTGAACAATCTATGGTGGAAGTCGGGAAGGGGCAATGCTTTAAACATTAATATTGGAGATCAAAAACACCTTATGCAACGTGCCATCAGAGCTCACAGGTTGGCTGATACTAACCCTGATGTCATGCTTGAGACCATTACTAACATAAAAACTATAAAAAAGAAATATCATTGTTGGTTATACCAACATCGGCAGTCCCAACAAAGAGTGGCATGGCAGAAGTTTGTACAGGTAATGTGTACTCGGGGTGGCCGTAAAATTTGGCATCTCTTGGGCCAAGCTGGGGGTGAACAAAAAAATGAGAATCATAAACTTCATATTGGGTGAACAATGGGTCAAATATATAATGGCGAAATTCTAAATTGATGTGCCCTACCCCGTTATGATTAATTTCACACCAGAGCCTTGACCCCTGCCTCTGAGTTATAGAATTGTGAATCAAGCTATACTAAAACTTAAGACATGCAATGCACCAAATCCAAATGGCCTGGCTAATGCAGTGCTAAAGAAGGACCTGAATAACTGGGCAAGGTGCTATTAACATTCTTCTCTCGAGCATGTAGGTCTTGCTCTGTTCCTCCAACGTGGCGACAGTCGGTACTTATACCAGTTTATAAAAAGGGGGACCGATCCAAAGTGTCAAACTACCGACTGTAGTCCATGCAGGACGTTATGAGCAAGATCTTTATGACTCTTGTGTTTAGGGAACTTGACACATAGGCCTCGATTAACCAGGTCCTCAGTTTTGTGCATACAGGTTTTAGACCTGGCTCGGCTACTGCTCACAAGAGTGTTAGACCAGCTGATTAACACCAGGCTCAGTAGGAAGGAGTACACTTTATACATTACCTTTACCGATTTCCACAGTGCTTTTGACCAGATGAACCGTGATGCGCTGAGGGCAAAACTTAGAGCATATCTTAAACTCAATGCATAGTGATAATTCAGCCAGTGTCAGGCTGAACTACGACGGGAAAGTGTCTGACTCTATATGTATACATCTGGGGATCAAGCACGGGTGCGTGGCAGCCGCAATTCTGTACAATGTGTATACTGTAGCTCTCCTCCCCCGCATGGCCACTAAATCTAATTGCCCACCTATGATAGTAGATCGGAGATCTGGCTATTGTGGGTATACTCTATGCAGATGATTTGATATTATTTGATAGGACCACATCTGGGATAAAGAATATGTTTAATGAGCTGGCCCTCTCCGTATCCCAGTTAGGTCTGACCATCAACCTGAAAAAAATGAAAGGACATGATACTGATTGCAAGAAATATGGTCAGCAGGACTAGAATAGACACCTCCTTGGGCACAATAGACTATACCCAATCCGATCCCTATTTAGGCTTAGAGTTTGATACTCGTCCCAACTATGAACTAATAATTCCTAATAAAAAGAGACAAGCTAGACTACTTACTCTTCAAGCCTGTACGTTCACCAGGGGTTCTGCAGGTTATAGTATGGCCGGGATTGTTAAACTTTACCAGCAATGCTTTGCCCCACCCATTCTCTATAGCTTGGAAACATTGGCCATACAGGATTTAACCTGGTTAAACAAACTAGAGGGACATTACTGGTGTACACTTTTGGGACTAGGACCTTCGTGCCCGATTGAGTATCTCCGCCTAGAATTAGGCTTAACTACACTAAGGGGCATGGCCCTTCGAGCTAGGGGATATTTCTACTTAAAATCTTGGGTCAATCGTTCTTGTAAACTACTTGCCATGGTTGGAGACAACTTTGATTCGGAGGGGGTCTTATGAGGGTCTAACTATAAAACTCTGAATGAAGCCATCTTTGCAGAGATTGACTGGCCTTTTGACAAAAAGAGAGAACTCCAGTACGTCCATCTAAAAAAATCTTTTGAACATAAATTCAATAGATGGGACTGGTATAGAAACTATACCCATCTCTCAAAGTTAAAGGGGTCTCATGTACAGTGTCCCATGTAGTACATTGTTATCGTAAGGTGCAACCTTTTCTGCTGTTATGCCCGGCCCCTGAAGTCAAACAATTTCTTTTAAAACTGCATATAAACCAATTATCGGTGATGGATGTTTGGGGCCCCCGTTTTGGGGTACCCTTGGAACACAGGGCATGTCGAATTTGTGGCAAAACCAGTCAACTGGAGACAGCCAGGCATGTTCTATCTCAATGCGCTAGTTTGGGGTCTTCATAAATGTGCATGTTAGGCAGCTTGGTATACTCCTAGGAGGCAATCACTGCAGACTCTTTCTGGGACTACTGTATGAACTCATGTACTATCTCAGTGCAGCTCGCTTTATTCAGGCTATGGAAGAACGTTCAGACCCTATTACATGAGTGATACCACAGTAATTCCTTGCCTAGGGAGCAGCTCTCTTTTTGGCACCTTCTGGTATCCTCTGGTGCTGTGAACACCATAGTATCCTTGGAATCATCTGAGCTGCTTTTTCCACCAGAGTGCCAGGGGCCATTTAATGAATTATTTCGAGAAATGCCTGATGAATTGCCTAGAGAAACGATTGATGAATTTGAGTATTGAGCATTTGAAGTTAAATTGTGTTGTAGTTTATGCTATTCTATCTTGGATCTATTATATCCCTCTGTGCCCCATTATGTTATTGTACATTTCTTTTTACCCTACTTTTTCTCCATTGTATTTTTATACATTGTATTTTATTTTGGGTTTTCTCTGTTTACATGTTTTTATGTTGTGTAAAGTCCAAATCATAGATAATAACACAATAATAATAATAATAATAATAATAATAATAATAATAATAATTATTATTATTATTATTATTATTATTATTATTATTATTATTATTATTATTATTATTTTGCATCCTGCCTTGGTGGAACTGGGTGCAGACTTCTTGACGGTAGGCAATCTGGCGTTGCCTTATGTCAATTACACTGTCCTGAAAGCACGCACCCTGAATGCACTTCAGAGGCTGATGTCGGAATACACTCTGTTCATGGACTCTCTTGACCTAAGAATAAACACGACCAAATCTGTGATTATGGCATGCAGCCCAGGCAGGAAGCCCATAAAAATGCACCCAAAGCAGAATAATGTTGTGGTCATCCCCAGGGTGAATGAATTTGATTACTTGGACATTCAGTTCTCTCACTCTCATACAGGGAAATCCCATGTGGGTAGGCAGGAGATCTGCATGGATCAATCACTGAGCGCAGTGTCGCGCTTCAGGTCCATGTGCACTGGTCAACATGAACTTGAAGGTCTATAAGGCCCAGAACAAGTCTGCAATTATGGTGGCTGTATCATGGGATTTGAGGGGGTCACCGCTCTCCAAGTGAGAGAGAACATTTTTTTTAGGGAGCTGCTGGGCTTACCCAGTTCAGCCCACCTGTAGTCCATTCATGCTGAATTGGGTTGTGGGTGTTTGGAGGATGACTAGCTCTTGACTGCTATTTTCTTTTGGTTAAGGTTTTGGTCTAACCCAAGGGAGGCCCTAACATAGCACATTATTAGGGCCATTATAGGGGCGGAAAGATGGAATAAGATCCCAGGGCTCAGGTGAATAAACGTTTTTTTTTATACAGTCTAATATTCTCTCGCTGTTTTCCCCACACACTCTGCTAACAATGGAACAGGTACTGAGTTTGAAAAAGTAATTGTGTATAATACTTAGGAACTCTGTGAAGTCAGTGCATTGCTTGTCTGTGCCAATAGGTGGTTAGCCGTGATTAGGTCATTGGACACTTTGCAGCCATATTTTAGTTTTGGGGGTTATTTACATGATTGTTGGGCATTAAATAGAGCCTGTTTCAATGTATTACAGCTCAGAGCAGTTATTGTAAATTGGAAGAGCTATTCTGATTCTTCTAGTTGCCCCGTTTGTGGGTATAAGTCTATCATGTTTTCAGAGTATGGTTTGCTCAGCCTCCCACACAGCGCCATCCATTTGCAATAAGGCACGGACACCAGGCTGCATGTACGAATTCTTTATTCTTGCCTGTACAACATGAACTAACTGCTCCCGCCTCCTCTTCCACCCACCAGGCTCCCCGTGCCTTCCGGGGCCCTACCATATATCTTGATCACACAAGTGATCAGGCAGGACACTACACAGTCTGAGGACATTTTACAATGTTTAATGTTCTGCCCTCTATATTTATCCATTAGACAATGCACAAGTCTGCCTGTTCCACGACAGATGAGTTTTGAACAAGTCTGCTTTGAATTTAAGGCAATTCTATAGGGGTTCCTATATCAGAGGCTTAAAGTACAAAATGTTTGTGCACAGGTGTTCTTATGTGATCTTGAACTTGAATTATGTTTGTGGTTGCTTTTTCTGTATTATATGATTCGCAGAAATTGGGGAGGGCAAATTAAGTTATCTTATGAAAAGTATTTATTTAATGATGGTATATTTCGTATTTTTACTAGGATGTATTGACTTTCTAATAAGAAATAGTGTTTAAGCACTGCCTTTATGGTTTGCACAACTTGTTGGTTTGGGCCTGTTTTCAGGAATGCACATGTTAGCCTAATGTATAGCAATTATTTTATTTGTTGCATTGTATGGTTGTTTTACCATGCTTTTTGGAACTGTATTTGACTTATGTGGCACTTTGTGACCGAAGTAAAGTTGCAATAAAACAAAAAAATGAATTGCTTGGAAACACAGGGCAGCATAAGAATTCAGCTCTGGAATCCCTTATAGCTGTGTGTCTTTCTCTGTGATTCTTGTGTCATCTTTCTTCCGTCCGAGCATACTCAAATGAGACTGTTCTGTAATCTTTCTGATGTCCTAATGCTTATTTGTTGTGAGAGGCTTGTGCTGTAGGTCAAAGTCTGTGATCAGACCTCTTATTGTCTGATTCAACCGTTTACATTTGATTGTACACACGAGGTCTATGTGGAGCTATGCTTGCTCTTGCAAACATGTCTGCATATATATATTTATATACATATATATATCATTTCTTTCTTTTTTTTTAAAACCAAATGTATCTATGGGCCTCATTCGAGTTTGGAGGTAACCATGGCGCTTTTTGCGGTATGGCTGCCTTCAAAACCGGTTCCGATTCCAACCTTGTTCAATGGGGACTTACCGGTCTAGTCCGACCGGTAAGCCCCCATTGAAAAAGGCAATCCCCATTCCTATTTGAGACCAATATCCCCTCACCTTGGTCTGACCACAACATTATCTCATTCACTACCAACATTAACTCTAAGGTACTAAATAAGCATATCCCAACTATGTTGGCCCCTCAAGAAACCTCAAAAATGTCAGCAGGGATAAAATGCTACCTCTACTCTCCCCTATACTAAACACACAGCACTTGGTTAGCAACCCATATACCCCAGTTAGCCTTTATAATGAAACCATAATAGCAGCGATGGAGATAATTGCCCCAGGAAAAAGTAAAAAATCCTAACCTCCGGCACACATTAACCTTTGGTTCACCCCCGAACTTAAAGCCTTACGGCCCCAAAAAAGATCTGCAGAAAACAAATGGATCAAATCCCCATATCAAAAAAACAAAACCTTGTTCAAAACTTTAGCCAGCGAGTATAACTCGAAACCATCAAATCCAAAAGTGCAGTCTATAATCAAAGAATTCTCAATGCCCAATCAAATATTTGATAAGTATTCACTATTCTTCGAGAATTCAGAATCTTCAGCATCTACCATTGACCTTACAATCAAAAACACACAATGGTGTACCAAAATCCAAAACGCATTGGCGGATAAAGTCGCACTCCTACAATGCAAAATTGAACAGAAAAAACTAAACTTAATCTTAACCTAACCCCCCAACCAGTCACCCTCCGCTAGACACCTCTGAAGTAACTAAAGTCTCCTTCTTACCACTCTCTACTCTAGACACAATTAACATAATCAAAAGTCTAGAACCTTCCAGATGCAAAGGGGATATCTGCCCTGCAACCCCGGTAAAAGATGGTGTACTGGAACTTGCCCCTTTCATCACTAATCTCATCAATAATTCATTTGCCACCAACACAGTCTCCAATGACTTAAAAAAAGCCTGGGTTCTACCCTTACTCAAAAAACCCAGGCTGGACCCCAAAATTCCAACTAACTATCGTTCGATTACAACTGTTCCCTTCTTACTGGAAATATTACATCGCACAGACTATTTGCATATCCAAAAAACCTCGAAGACAACCACCTTTTAGGTCTATGACAATCAGGTTTCCGATCAGGTCACGGCACGGAAACGGCCCTGCTTGATCTGAAATAAGAAAGGGATCAGTACAAGGACAACTGATAATTATGTATCCTCATATTACTAGATCTAGACTAGATTTAGCATAGAGTAGAGTATATTAGATTCAGTAAATCATGACATCCTATGCCAGCATCTAGACACAGCAGCCCAATTCACTTCAAACGCTATAAATTGGATAAGGTCATTCTTACCCAATCAATCTATGAGATTCTTTTCAGAATCTGCAGCAGCCACCCCACTCCCGGTAACATGCGGGGTTCCACAAAGCTCTTGTGTTTCACCTACTCTTTGCAACGCATTTACCAAACGTTTATTTGACAAACTTGACAATATGGGTATCTCGTATACTAATTATGCGGACGATACCCAGATTCTAATTCCCATTAAGGGATGCTATGACACAGACACAAAAAACCTAAACAAAATATACCTCGCCATCCTGGCCTGAATGGCTAGCAACTAATTATGCCTTAATGATGATAAGACAGAGCTTATCATCATTGGAAACAAAACAAAACTTAATAACCTCACCCAGCAGTACAAATCATTCATCATTGATGAATACCAGCCCAGTAGCCAGTGAGATAAAACCGTCAGAGTCTACATTGACTCTGCCCTAACGCTAAACAGACAAGTCAATGCAGTAGTCTCCTCTGCTACGTACACGGCCAAACTAATAAGAGCTAGTCGACCTTTCCTCTCTCCTGAAAATACCATCACATTTGCCAGAGCATTAATACTATCAAGGATAGATTATTGCAACTCTCTCTTCACTGGAACCAGCTCTAGAAACATAAACAAGTTACAAACAGTACAAAATAATGCCGTAAATGCTGCTCTAAACATCCCTACAACCACATCTCCGCTACGAGAAGGAACATTCATTGGCTTCCTCTCCAGGACAGAATCAAATTCAAAATTCTAACCATGACGCATAAATGCATGGCTAAGAAGGCGCCCAAATATCTCAGCAACCTCATTAGCAAAGCCAATTCCAACAGACCAACGAGGAGCACATACACCAATCAACTCAGCATACCTAGATTCAACAAATTAAAAGCAGGAGGCTCCAGTTTCCCAGTAATAGCTCCTAAACTATGGAATGCTCTTCTGCACCAACTCAGAAATGACCAATCGTATTGGTCTTTCAGAAAAAAAATTTAGAATGTTCCTCTTTAGTTCTGACCTCCAGCAATAATCTACTGTAACCTCTATTTTGGGGAGGTCATGTAAAACAAACGACTTGTCAGTAAGTAAACACAAGCAAGTAAAGAAAGTGATAAAAGTGTACTTAGTAGGTAAATGAAGTAACTTTTTAAATAGCAAAGAGTACCTTGACATCAAACAGATTTTGTTTTGTAGAGGCCTAACAAAGTCCACAGTTTTTAACAAAAAACAAGTGTACTTGGTGTTTCAACCGGTAATGTCACATTGAAATAAGCAAGCTTCACAGAAAAGCAGCCAAATATGAGCAAACATACAATACTGGGTTCCAAGATCAGGGAAGCTGGGAGCAATGTACATGCTACTTGTAGCAGAGAAGGGCCTGCCCAGTTTAACAGTCAACAGTTAGCAGGAGCTACATTTCAAGCCCACAGCAACTACTGCCAAACAGGCACAAGTATGTCAATATGGAACAATCTGTAATTAAACAGTATGACAAATCAACATCAAAATCATTCCAGAAAACAGTCCTTAGTTATTCACGAATAAGTCCGGTACACTTGTTTCACCACGAAGTGTGAATCATCAGGAGGTGCAAAGTACTCTTAGGTTGATTTATCGTACGTATGATTTCCCAGCTCCTTTTACAATTCCACCAGACAAGTTATCAATACTTTTTGTACTAGTCGAATGGAATGGGTTTCATGATGCAATGTTTATTTCATGGATAGGAAGAAGAAGAGACTTCTTTCCTTGGTGGCCATGAGCAGGAGTGTCTTTGCTAGGACAGTTTATGCTGTAGAGTGGCTTTTCTGTTGCACATTGATTGTAATCTTGTGCGTTCGGATTGGCCAAAGGATTGGCTTGTGTGTACAGACAATATCATGTAACAGCATCTCAAAGCCCTTCAGCTGGTAGTGCGCTTTGGAAATCCTAATGATTAAATAAAAAAAGAAGGAAAACATAATGTATCACTCAATTTCCTACACATGCAATGTGATCTCACAAGGAACAGATAGAGTAGTTGGGGTTTGTGCAAGGTGCATAAAGGCTCAAAGAATACATCGCTGACTTTCGTACCCAGTCATTCAGACCTCACAAGGTACACATACACTGTTAGGGATCTGTGCAAAGTGCATTAGTGACTTTCATAAAATATCAGTCAGTTCTCTATACATTCAGTCACACTGCACACAGCACACAGACACTGTGGGGGTCTTCTGAATATTCTTCAGCAGGATGTCACAAATGCATGTCACATGCCTTGGTAGGCTGTGGTGCAAGAGTGTCTCTTGGAACCATTTCTAGAACCAATTGGGTGTATTTCACTTTCCGCAATGGTGGAATGTCTAAAAGTGGTATCCCACAGTGCATCTGCATTTACCACCAACTATTTCACTCTGGTGAATATGCACAGTAGGGGAGAAAATTGTGAACGTCCCTTCCTGTCACCCACACCCACAACAGGAACAGTCCCCATTTTTCCAATGTCATTGGTAGCTTGCAGAAAAAGAGAATGTATGCACATGTGTTTACCCATGGATGGTGACAGCCTTCGCCAAATGAAGCTGAAGCATTACTTCTTCCCTTTGCAGTGTCTTCTTTGCAGCACAGCGACATTGCGTACTCTGTTCGTCTCCCCTTTACACAATTCCAATATGAGCATTGACTTAGATTTACATAACCGTTATTGACTCTGTTGTACTCGGTTTTGACATGTTCTTTGTAAATTTGATGTTCTTTTCTCAGTTGACCGATTTCTTGTACATCATTGTGTTCTTATTTAAAAGTAATAAAAAAAATGTAACTTGAAAAACGTGCACACTCTTCAATGAATAACATTCAAGAGGTCTCCATGTCACAGTATTACTTGTTTACAACAGCCCTCTGCGTACACAGCACGACCACAAATGTAGTTTTGCATTCTCTGTCCCTGTACAGTCCCATTTTCATAGCTGCCATCCACTAAGTCGCTGGATGTGCTTTTCCAGCTGCGTAATGACACCATTGCCAACTTGACCATGTGACCACACTGACTGCGTGTGCGCACTCAGTTCGGATACAAGAGCCAGACTCTCCGACACACATTGCTATGTTCCATTGAAAAATATATGGCTGCTTTCTGCGTGAAATATCTCCACAACAATCGGCCCAAAATGCACAACGTAGAAGTGCTGTGTAATGTGTTTGTGCCTTTTCTGAGCAGTGGAGTGTGGCTCATAGGTGTGCCTTGCAAGTAATGGGGCACCACATCTGCTCACCTACAGTGCGTCTGCAACTAATACGAGTCATGGGACTGTGCCTAGGTATGCACAGTAGTTGAGAAAATTATGCACAGACCTTGGTGACACCCACACCCGCAGCAGCGATAGCCCCCAATGCGCAATGTCATTGGTAAATTCCAGAAAAAGGGAGTATACGCATGTGCGTGTATCCAAGTCCGGCGACGGCCTTCCCAAATGAAGCACAAACATTTCTTGTAGTATTTCCAGTTTCTTCTTTTCAACGCGCCGTCATTGTGTGCTGTTGAAAAGTTCCACATGCTTCCACCAATGACAATGAAGACGTCTGCATGTAACAGTATCAGTTCTGTACAATAGTCCTCTGCATACACAGCTGCCTAGATATGTTATTGCGCAATGGCTATGGCTCCATAGTCCCATTTCCATTGCGCCATCCTGAAAATGTCCAGATGTGGCTTTCGTGCTGCGTGCAAGTGTGGGGGCATAACTTGCAACCAATATAGGGGAAGTTTGTTGTAAGGGGCAGCTCTTAAAAAAGCTTTCATAGTTTTTGTATTGTAAAGGCTTCTAGAGGAAGACCTGCTTTTTTCTTTTTTCTTTTTTTTTCTGTTTCCTTGTGCGGACATTGGTGAATCAAACTCTTCACTTCATCGTGTAGACGGGCAAACAAAACAGCATTACCAATGGGCGATAAAAGAAATGCCATCTGGTTGAACAAAAATCAGCATTTCCACAACTAATGAGGTCATTGTTGCAGAAGAACATCCCAGCAGTGGACAAAAAAGTATTCATGCTTCTGTTGATGAGGCACCTTCCTGCATCTGGCTCAGAACAAAACCCACGATCAGTGGCCCACACTCTTTGTGGTACTAGCGATGAAAACATTACCTTGGCAGTGGGGAAAAGCCTCTTCAATAGCTTTAGCAACCTCTTTAGTCGATGGAACAAGCCTAAACAAGTCATGGAACCCATGTACATGCCGCCGTAGTGGATGACGATCACGTCGCCTCTACCTAAATTTGCCAGGTGTTTGCAAAGTGCATCCATGTTGGAGAAACTGCGCTCGTACATGCTGTTCCACAATGCGACCACTCCTTCCAAACCGAAATTCCCAACAAAGTTTCTTTCCATGGCATACTCATGCAGATTCAGTAGAAAGGCATCACCTATACACAACACAATAGGTTTCGCCATGTCAACCAGCCTCACTACACAGAGAATAATGTACAGTGGTGTGAACGCCCCTTCCAGTGAACCACACCCACAGTACCTTATTGGATAATGCTGAAACTCCCATGTTCATTGGACAGCAACATGAAAAGCACAGTTTCTCGAACGTGCGGTTCCCAAAGTACCACGAGCCCCACACCTCGGGAAACAAGGACCAATCCTTCTTCCCTTTCCACTGCCTTTAGTCCAGCACCACCTCATTGGGTATGGGAAAATGGCCACATACGATTCCACCAAGACATTACCATCTAACACTGGCTGTGCAGCACAACACTTCAAAGGTACTGTTAGAAAATCAGCTTGCTACTGTACTGTCCCTTGCCAGAACGTTCACTACAAATGCTTGTAATACACTCCGAAATGTGTGCTTCCACATTTATCCACCTGCACACCCACTACCACAAATGTAAGGTACCAAAAATATTTGTGCACTATGCGTATTATGGTGTTATGAGTACCTCTGCGCTTGGTATCTGCCACTGAGCCGCCATTACGGTCTTTAGAGGTATACTAGATTTTTCCCATCCCCTACCATGAAGTAGCACGTTAGCGATATGCACTTCCAAAGTTCGCATTGACCCACATCATACAGTGTATTGTCCACAGAGGAATTCCTTTTATTCCTTCCTACATTGGTACAAAATGTTTTCCCCAGTAACCGACCTCCTACATAAAGTGTACAAAAATGGCATCAATAGCAGCATTGATTGTATTACACACAGGGAAAGAAACTTTCTAAAAGATCATTGTCTGCACAGCCGTATTCCTGAGTAGGCTGAAATATTACATCAGGCTCTGGGTAAATGTGGGCCCTTGCACTCTCCACCCTCTGCAACACATCCAGAAAGAGAGTGCGCAACTTGGTATGGTATCTGTCCTGCATTAAAATGTCTCCAATAGCTCCAAGTGGCTGCAAGCAATAAAGGAAGAGGATTATGCATTATGCAGAAGGCCTTCTGGCACCTGGCGCCACAATACCTTTAGATCTAACTCCCTATATATGTGCGTGAGTGAGATCTTCCCTCCTCCATTTCCACCTCCCTCAGGGTCATGCGCTTGTACAAAAAAGCAATTGTTGGTAGATGTGCTTTTTCACCTGGGACCTCCTTCTGCAACATGCTCCCTGCCTCCTTGACACTTGAGGGGAACCATCGCCGGGTCCCGAAGCACCTCAAAGTCTTTCTCTTTATGTCTGCTGTTTCTGCTCATTTCACCAGCTAATGGCATGACGTACCCTTAATCTGCACTACTTACCTGACGACTCTGTGATGTCGAACCCATGTCACCTTCCCCTGCCAGGCAAACCCCTGCACTGGCTTTCTAGCAAACGCTGCACTTGACAACTGTTTCCTGTATGCCTAAAAGTATATCCACCACCTTGTGTGTGCACTTATCCGTACACTTAGCACAATTGGCCTACATTTGTACTTGTAATTTCTTCTTCTTCCCATGAACTTTACCTTCCCCTCCCTCTATCCATGCTCTTGGGCATGTAAGTGACACCTAGGCTAGTAGGTTCATTGTCTCTGTCTCCCCTCTGTGTGCCTTCCTTTGCCCCATTGTCGTTTGCTGTGTGTAGGTGCATTACGAATGCCGTAGCATACATTTGCACATCATATTACATCATGCACACAATGCATGCTCAACAGTGGGATGCCTGCCACTTACCGTATCCACTGCAAAGTTGCAGATTGTTTTCGGCACTAGCCCCCTTACTGCACACTTGTCAAAAAATATTGGGCACACAAACCACACTTAGCATGTTACCAACTGCAAAGAAATACATACATTTGCTACATACACCCAGGAGTCCTGCTCATTACATTGCTCACTTCCACCTTAGTCTTCTGCACTGCTTTGTGCAAAGAAACCTTCTGGTACACTTTTTCAGTACACAGCTGACCCACCAACCTTATGAACAGTGTCTTTTGTTCAACAGTTTCCATTCCATGGGTCCCATCCAGAAAATGGCTGGATGTGGCACATGAAAGTCTAACGTTCAGCGTAAACCACTGAAAGAAATGTTTTTTTTTACTTTCTTTTTGTCCTGTTTTTGTTATGCACATGCTATCTTACACATTTTTTTGTGTTTTTTCCCTTCTCCTCCTCACACTTGTACGTAAGAAAGGTCAACGCTTTGTGTACAGTTCTACAGGATTGTATGCAATTCTGTGTGCAGAGTGTGAAACAAAACAGCATTGCCAATGGAGGGCACAAAACTTCCATTACCTTGCACCCAGTGCAAATCTTGCTCCTTAATGCTGTCATAGTTGGTGCTGAACATCCCAATACTGCACACATGCTTCTGTTTATGAAACACCTCTCGACCTGTAGCTGTGGGCAAATTACAGCCTTGTGTGCTGCATGTGCAATTACATACAGCATGTGCTTGCGAACGCATTGCACCTCACTGTGGTTGTTCCACCAAGAGTGAAATGCTCTCCATACCGATTATTCAAAGGTCACCACTACATGGCTGCACTTTTTATGCTGGCTGTCGTGAAGGGATAGGCTCTTGGGTGCATAACCAACGGCCTACAGTCCTTGGCCATGTACCCAATACTGTATGCCTTACCTACACCGAGCACAACATAATGGCCTCATGAAAGAGAGCATTTCCCACATACCACAATCCAGAAACGCAACATATGACAGGTGGTGCTAAAGGCAACTGATATCAATCTCAAGTAGCGCCATTTCATGTAGCTCCCTAATGTGGGAGGTGGTGCCATAATGGGTACCATATGGTACCAGACGCATTTCAGATCACTTGTGCTGTTCTACCACATCTACAAGGTCCTGCACAACCATTTTTATAACGTCACCACCAGCGGAGACATGCCTACTTAAAAGTGCATGTCGGCATTATGGTGACGTACTGTTGCGCAAGCCTAGCCTTTTCGGAGACTACCCTACGGGATACAGGCTTTTTGGCATACACCCAACAGTTTTGGGTCCACACCCAGTTCACCATAACAGACTTATTAAGGTGAACAAGTAGCCAGGTACATGCAGGTCACCCCAACCCACTTCTAAGCATACACTACTTCAACACTTCTCCCGCAGGACACACTGGAGGAGTCGGCACGCCATCAGCTCCAAGCATATGCTACACAGTGTAATAATTGCAACCAATCCCCACAACCATTAAAGCAAAATGTTATGCACTGATCACAATCCACACATCGAGGACAGGATTGTAAAACCAACTTCACCCCACAGCGCTCTTTTGCCAGGGCAAGGTGGCCACCCATGCATGGACGGGTCTACAGATTTAGCACACAAAGCACACCGTATTGAGGTGTAGGTTCCACGTTTCATTTGTTCTCCATTATTTTCCCTTTCTGTCATTGCTTTTCCAGCATTGACCTCTAGGTCTCACCACACACTGAGCACCCTAGTGGAACCTATGATGTACTTCTTATTTCATGTGTAATGAAGGCCCCATCTGCAAATGACCATGCCAACTTTCACTCTGGCCAGATCTGTACATACGTTGCTCAATTACATTGTGTTACCTGTGCATGCCGGTATGTGAGTGACTGTGTACATTGTGCAATTCCTAACTTTCTGATGGCTTCCTTTCGTGGTGCAGTGTGGTAAAAGGCTTTGTCAAGGAAGGGTCTTATAAGGGCCTACCCATTGCAAAGACAGATGGTGAGATGTGGCTCTATATTGTGCAACTGGGGCAATCATGTGTACCATACGCTAATGTACACATACCAGCTCACTTCTGCTGTTCCACCAAGTGCACAATGTCCTCCGCAAGCATTGTGTGCTACTCACCAACTCCAGTAGCACGCCCTGTAAGAACTGCATTGCTGTATTATAATGTGGAGGCTGTGATTGAGGCCTAGACTGTTGGTTGCATGGCTTTCGGCCATGCACCCAACAGTCTAGGCCTAGGCCACAGTTGCCACATCATAACAGAGCCATGCAGGCGACCAGTTATGCATGTGCCAAATATCACAAAGCCAACATATGCATCAGCACTTCCACCCAAATGCCACACCATAAAGCAGAGACGCAACAACACGTGTTCCACTTACCGTAATGCAGCAGCATACCAGTGTGTTGTGCACCGCTACCCACTTCAAAATAGAAACCATTACAAGCATGCCAACCAAACAAGACAGTATTTACAGCTTTCAGCCTGCTTCTACCACTGCAGTATGCGCATAGAAAGAAATGGTGCATACTGCGTTGCAACGCTTAGTAATCTGCGCAATGTACACTACACAAGCATATACAATAAATATTTGCACCGGGACCTCTTCTATATGTATGCTACATGCAACCAACATTATTTGCACTGCAGCCAAATGAGACACAAAGAGCAGCAATATGGCACCTACGTTGACCCAGTGCACTTCCCTTTTGAACCAGTACACATGACATGCAACCAACATTTTTTGCACTGCAGCCAAATGAGACACAATACTCAACAATGTGGCACCTACTTTGACCCAGTGCAGTTCCCTTTTTAACCAGTGCCCATCATTTTCTGTAGAACAGCTGCAGGCATGCAGTCAAGGGCCTATGCACTTACCTCACACAGCACACCATAGTACACGCTATGTTTATATCGTCATGTGTCGTGCAATGAGCTCCCCTTCACCAAATGTGCCTTCCACCAGATACCGCTGTGACACCACCGTTTTCTTGTATATATGGATAGATATCACGTGAAGGTCTGCTCACTCCCGCAACCTTTGCATCCCTTCTTCCCACCACCAGATGCCGGACACTGTTACTTTCAAATCCTTTTCCTGATGCATTGTCTTCTGATACAACAAGCCGCCGACATGGAACACTATTCACACATCGCGTCACTGCACACTGCAGTGCAAGCAAACTGTTGGCTGCGCTGCGAACAGGGAAATAGAATGGCCGAGCGGTTCCACATATGACTATTTTGAAAATACGCACACTGCTATGTACAAATGGCCCAGTCATGCACACAGTACTGTAGACCCTTGCCACACACACTACAATACTGTCTTCCGATACAACATGGCAGTGTTTCCCGAAACCTTTGACGCACAGCACGCTTTCCTCCAGCCAACCACCGGCCGAGTCCACTGTTTGTGGACAGCACAGCGTACCGCAGGCCAATGGCACTTCGGTCCGCAGAGCAAACAGGGAAATGGGTCAGCGGAGCGAACCCAGATATCACACATTTTTTGGGACACACATTTCACTGTTTTCCAAAGAAATTACCGGTCTGATTTCAACCAAACACACTAAAGAACGCTTTCTGCCCCAAGCCCCTGCTCTTGGCGCAAATTTGGTGAACATCCATCCAGCTGTTCGGGCTGTAGCTGTGTGCCAAGTTTTTCCCCATTCAGTCTATGGGGTAAAAAAATGTTGGTAACCCCCCTATAACTTCCACCCTCCCCCTCGCCCCACACGCACCCTTCCCCAACTTGGCAAAACAATTCAGAACGGGCAATATACTATTTATGCAAAGTTTGGTGAGGATTTGTCCACAGGGAGCGAATATAAGCCACCGAAAAATTGCTCTTCCTTTGAGTTTAGCAACTTAACCATAACTACACGCCTGCTACCGCCGTGTCATATATTTACTAAAACAGCTCTCAGCTGGGCAGAATAAATCATTGATAACATACTCCAGCCTGGGCATCCTTTTATCTGTGCTACCCTGTCTGCTGGTTGCCCGCTCCACTGCTGGGGGAGCCAGGCATGGAGCCGACAACCACAGATATGCATAGGTGATACTAATATTGGACATGTTTGGCTAATTTTCTCAGAGATTCTCACTCCACTGATTATTACTTTGATTGCATTAGCTGTACATGCGAAGCATTTGATGCATTGGTCATGCTAATCATTAGTGTCCATGTAAAACCCCAATGATCCTCTCATACTTGCAACATTTATTCAATTTTGCCCTCTGTCAGTGCATTGGAAGTGCCAACATGCCAACATTGCAATGTACCGCATTTTTCGCTGCAGAGGTAAGATTTTGTCCGGAAACATATATCATTCCTTTTACCAATTTCGTGGACTGATCATGGGATGGCTTGGCAGTGCTTTCTCAAATGAATTGCCCATAAATGGGCACGGTGCCTCTCACATGCATGATGGTGTAAATATGATGAAAGGTATGCTTTGATCTTCCGCGACCCCTCTAATGGAACAGTTAATTATGAGAGAAGACTGTTAAGGACCCCGACGCGCCCTATGAAGTATGAACACACCCACAGAAGGCCGATATTTGCCCTGCAAAACCAAAAAACATTTATTTTAAGAGGCCCAGCTACTTGACATCGAACTACTTGATTTACAAAAAAAAAAACATATTTCAGCATGTTTCACGAAATTCTAATTAAAACTTAGCCAGCGCAGGAGAACGTAATAATGCAGGCGAAGTAAATCCTGGAAACGATCATTTAATGAGGGAAGAGGACACACTTGGCATAGAGGCTGTAATGTTCCCCTTGCAACCCTGCCATGGATGCTAAAACATAATTGAAACTGTGCAGGCAGCCGAACATCAATACTACTTCTCAAAATGTTGACAGCAAAGCTACATTAATGTTATGACGGTTCCCTCAAGAATAACCCTACCTTTTACAATTCTCTCTGGCGCAAATTTAATCCAGCGTCTCATAAGCATTTTGTCGGGCAAAAGGAAAACTGTTATTGCAGCTCTGACCGGAAAGGACAGTATTAAAATGTTCCTTTATTAATCTGTCAGAGGCTTGGTAAAATAAAAAAAATAAAGGACGCCATTCGCTATTCCCCTCAGGAAAACTTTGATGATTGCACTGTGGAGCTACAGCTATCAAACCTGGGCATGGAATGAAACTTGCAAACAAACATGGGCTTTGCCAAGTGACAATGCTGGAATTGATTACTGTATAGGTAGCCTGGAAAATAAAGACTGGGGAATTACTTTAGCTGAATTATGGATTGGCATTCCCCAAGGCTCGTGGATGATATGATGGTCCAATCAGCGCTGTCGGCGCCTCTACGGAAAGGAGTTTAATAGAATAGGAAGGAGAGAAGAAATATGAGGCTTCACCATAGATTTCATATAAGAATCCGTGATTAGGCAGCAAGAGACTTCGCTGGCAATTCATTCATGGCCCAGTGCTTGCATAATGTGCAGACAAGTTCCAGCTCGCCAGCATGTGCAGGCGTTGGAATGTAAGACTCTAATTTCAAGGAAGTGTTCTTAGTAATACACATTTTTAGTATCACTTTGCCATCGCATAACCACAATAAAAATATCGCAAAACACACGTATTGCTCCAATATTTCACGAGGAGATGTTTAATGTTGCTGCAGATGTTCAGGTTGGAGATCTGAACCCCTACGCATATTCCCGAATAGCATTTGCCTAAGAGTGCACATGTAAACTGCATTAAAAGGCTCTCCATGCCAAAGTGCACACATCCACGAGAGAGGTGGGGTGGCAGAGTGGGGGTTCAACCAAGAGCTGTATCATAAGCAAAGTAACTCTGGGTTGGAAAGTCATCTTTCAATGTGTAATTTAAGGGCAGGGGATATGCGGACTCATTTGTTCATTTAGCTCTTATGTGGTAAATAACAAAGTGCATCAATAAACAAGCAAGTTTCAAACTTTTCCTAACAACATTTAAAAAAAAAAAAATTGCACGTGAATCTAAACCCATTAGTTCACTTTTTAGAACAAACAACATCAATAAAACAGTTATAAAAAATAATACTGTTCTACTTCACTAATATGTTTAACAAGGGTACCCCAGATCCCGTATTGCCATCAAATGTGATTGTCCTCAAACTCAAACACTATGTATTATCTTTGTATGTCATTTGTAATAATTATACATATATATATATACATATACACTACAAAAAACTTGGTTAAAGGGACGTTATGGTTAAATTGCCCTATTAAAAACCTTTGCCCTTCTGCACAAAAACGTTGTACAAAAACACGTTACAAGTAACATCTAAAAAACCCTGAAATTCGGAAGTTATGGCTAATCACCCATTTTTCCCATCAGCACTCTCCAGAACTACCACTACCACCCCAAACATAAAAGATGCAACAACACGTCATTGATGCCATCACTGACACCATCACATCTTTAGCCCCTTTCTTTTATGTCAGCTAAGCAACCATAACCTGCACCACCACTGTGCACTGCTAAGAATAACACCCACAATATCAAAGATTTGTCATGTAATCTTTGATAGGGGCTAAAGGGGCTACGGGGCTAAAGAACTTCACAAGGGTACGGGTGAGTAGTTGATAGTGTGGAAGGACATTGTATATTGTTGTACGAACTTGTAACTGAAACAATTCCCGTGCACAACTGAACAGTGCAAGTTTATACGACAATAGAAGCAAGAGTGCATACCAAAGTATTTTATTCAGTGAACCCCATTGCCAATACAGATTTTGAGGCACTAACCCATCGCACCAAACACCTCTGGCGTTCCCGATTGAAGAAAACAAATCATTTTCCAAGATGGCCACTATTGAAAGGGAAGTCGGCCGTTGCATACAAAGTCTTTTTTTTCTTTCCATTACAGATGCCAGAAAGTGAAAAAGGGAAACGTGTGACCATAGTGGGCGAAGAAGATTTGTATTCGTTCTAAAATGTGAGGTTATCAGCAACACCTGTAACAGCAAGCCAGTGACTGGTGGACATGGCGACTTCAAATCAATGTTTTATCTCAACTAGTAAATGGCAGTATTTATCTCCCCGACATTGTGGTCAGTAAGCATACCTACAGCGTACCCTTCAGAGACGAAAGGCATACCGTTGATTTTTTATGTACATGATAACACTTAGGAAATATGAAAATAGTACCACATGCAAAACACAAAAGGTGTTTTTTCGTGCGCAATGAACTGTACATAAATGTGTGCAATATACAGGGATTATGCTTGGCAAAAATGCAGTAATGGCAGAAATATTGCAATCAACAACATTACCACTGACGTGTGCACACATTTGTGTGTAAGTGTCACAAGGTGAAATGGGTGACGAAAGGTGTACTGAGAAGTTATATGGAAGCATTGCTTTTGAAACGTTTCTGTACAGCAAACACTTTCACTGCACCTGAACTCACTTTTCCACTTACAGAAAGATGCCAAATCTGACAACATAGCGTCTTCATGCAGAACTGATGTCAGTAATTGAGGCATCTGGGTTTCAGAAAGTACCCTAATGGCACAAAAGCATAATAGATGGCCCTGAGCCTAACGTTGCCAAAGCAAGTGGTGTCCAATAGCGCTCTTGATAACGTACCGTGGCAACATAAAGAAATGATTCCATAAAGGCTCACGTAGTGTCATATGCCACCTATTAAAGAACATACTACAACCTGCAAAGTTGCATGGCAGAATATGAAGGAGAACATGAAATGGTTAAACAACACACTACCATGTGAGCAGTAGTAAGGGACTTTTATTTCACAATGCACAGTGTTAAATCATTGCCCTGTTTTCACTTGCAAAGAAATTGGAAGTATGTGTCTGAGCATCACAATTAAAATGTTACTTTTGACGGGCACGTAGATGTTTCCCCACACTGTCACCATGCGTTGGCGCCACAGTTTTTAACACACACACAGTATGCAGTGGCGACACAGTAGTCGGTTTCCTATCACATTCATTGTCAAGACAATGTCAATTGCTGTGATGAAGTTTATCAGAAAGTATGTTATGTTACTTATAATGTTACTGCCAATTTTGACATTGTTTTTTAACCGCACTGAAATTATGCATTGTTGACAAAGAAGGCGTATTCCTGTCACACTGATTTAGAAGGCGACGTGAATGGCTGCGAACTATGACACCAGAAAGGATGCTATGTTGCTTCTTACTGCTACAACCGCATACATACATAGAGGTCTGTTGCGGTCATCCCATTCAATGATGACGCACATACAACCGGTGACGAAAAGCTGCACTTGACGATTAAAAAAAACGTCTGTCGGACGCTGAAGGCCATGACATTCGCAGTACGGAAGAAGTAGCTGTGGGTAAAATGAAAAAAAAAAACCTATCAATACAAAGCCTTTGCGGAAATGTAAAGGGTAAGACATTACATTTCTATAAACAATTGTTTTTATATGGGGAACTGTATTGACTCCATAGAAAGGCGACAATGTACAATATACATAGTAGGCAAAAAAAAAATGTATTGTCACATAAATGTCATAGGTAATAATGGAAATTGTAGTGACATTGTACAGACGGCGCTAATGTGCGATATGAAATTTGAATGGCACACAAACTTCCAAAAGTGCGGTAATGTGCAATATGAAATTTCAATGACACGCAAACTTCCAAAAGCATTACTAGTAATACATTTTTATTTTCAGACTTAGTAAATAATGGCAGGTTGGCATACAGGCCTCTAAAATAAGCTTACATGATATGCACCGGCTCCATTTCGACCTCCGCAGTCACACAGTAGTTCTTTGCTAGAAGACTTCCACTGGAACTGCTATTTCATGTGCCTCACAAACCTTTTTGAAGCATAAGTTATCAAAAGGAATGTTTCTCAAACTGTGACTCCTGCATTCTTTCTGTCTCTGGCCCCTGTACGCCAAGGTCGAAAAACAATTGACCTGTATGAGGTTTGGTGCGTCCGCAACCATACTGAGTGCCTACTGAAAAATAAAATGAGATGAACTGACCTTCACTCCGAACGTAAATACATTGGGCCTCATTCCGAATACGGCGCTAACCAATGGCGCTATTAACGCCTTGGTTGACGCCGTACCCAGACCGGCAGCGCCTTGGTGGATGGCGGAATTACCGCCCCATTCCAAGGTTGGCGGGGCGGTAATTCCCCATTCACCAAGGCTCTTCCCCATTCCCAAATGAGCCCCCATAGGGCTCAATGGGAATGGGGAAGATGCAAATAACGGTGACCGTTCATTACGGTCACCGTTATTGGCTTGGAGGCCCCTTTGCGCCCTTGAGTTTAACACCTGCTCAAAGCAGGCGTTAAGGGCAAGGGCGCAAAGGGAACTCGGAGTATGGCGGTAAGGGATCACCGCCACCGAGCTCGTTACCAGTGGCCGCTATCACTTAACGCCATACTCGGAATGAGGCCCATTCTCTTTTTGCTACTACATATCAGCTGTCACTCATGAGAACCGTTACTCCCGACCACGTGCAGACGCTCTGTTTATGAAACCGTGCAAGTGGCTGCCTCACATTTCAAAATATAGGACGCCAGTCTAACCGCAGTAATTTTGATGTTGGCTTCTTACAAAGATGCAGTAAATAATTGTAGTACATTGTCTACCAAGTTGCAGTGCACGGTACCATAGTGTTAACAAGATTAAAGTACTGTTTCACTTTCTACTGCCATTTATAATTAATGCTTACCTTTCGACACAAGGTTCCAAAAGGGTTTATTTGCAGTGATTTCCGCATACAACTCACAAACTAAGTGACCATGGCGGCCGTATCGAAAGAATGTTACGCACTTGACGCTACGGCAGACCCAATGGGTGAAGGTGCAACATCTTGACATACAGCATGCCATGGATTAGCCAATAGAAATATTCTCCACTGAGAGAACAGGGAAGTGGGTCCGCGGAGCCGACATAGATATCACTAATTTTTAGAGTGCTATTTTTTCATCATTTAAAAGGAAACTACAATAAGATGTATCACAAAATTTACAAAAGCACGCTTTGGGAAAAAGCCCCTGCCGCAAAATTGATGACAATCCGTCCAGTGTTTTGGCCTGTAGCCGTGCGCAAAGTTTTTGCCCCATTCAGTCTATGGGAAAAAAGACGTTGTGGGAACCCCCCTAGAACTTTGGCCCCCCTTGACGAATCTTTTCCACACTTTGGAAAAATAATCAGAGGGGTCCATATACTTTTAAAAAAAACTTTGGTAAGGATTCGTCCAGGGAGAACCGAGTTATAAGCCACACAAAAAGTGCTCTTTCTATGGAGACAGCAACTTAACCATAACTACATGGCTACTACTGCGGCCATGTCATATATATATATATATATATATATATATTCAGTGAAAAAAACCTTGGTTGAGATAGAGTTAAGGTCATCAGATTTACCGCAAAAAAACCTCCTCCAGATGCTCACAACCATGAAATTCAGTCAGCGCATGTCCACTTTAAAGGAATGGTTCGGTCAACATTTTTTATTGTCCCTACGGGTCGGCCATGTGTTTTTAAGCCTAAGTCGCTCGATTTTAGAAAAAATTCCTATGAACCTTACCTGAGTTTTCGTCCATTAAACGCATGCCAAAACAGGCATCAGGGCGCCGCCATTTTGTGATAATCCTATCACTTGCCGCATCGCCCTGGCTAACCTGCTTTTGCGGCACTAAATCATATCCCCCACCCCTGAGCCTGACATTATCAAAACATTCATATTCCCCGCCTCTCTTTGTGACGTTTGTCATGATGCCTACCTCCAAGGAGCCAGGCCCAGCCCAGCAACCCCAGAGGCAGACATCATTTTCCCCAAGGACGTCTCAGCAGGCCCAAGTTGGGGCCTTTTGGACGCAGTCCTGGCACCTTTGGCGCCAGGCTCATTCTGGACCCCAGTCCTGGCACCTTAGGCGCCAGGCTCATAAAGCAAGACATGTGTGTAAGTGTTTTAATGTGCACTTACCTGAAGCAGACCGTGCTGCTACATCCAGGCCCTCTTGAGGACTGAATGGGACTACTTTATCTTTTGGACTACTTTATCACTCGGGTGTGGTCTGAGGAAGAAAACATATCTGAGTGGAAGGATACATACCTGGAACTACTTTACAGGCTATTTAAACCACACCCGAAGAGCAGCACATGCTTCGCGTTGTTCTGCATCTAGCAGCTGGACGCTCACCGTGTTTGCTCCTGCATTCGGACTTCTGCCACGCCTGCCAGCATCCTGATCACCTACAAAGGAAGAGAAAGAGAGAATAGGAGAAGGAAAACACTTTACCTGCAAGATCCGCATTCCGGAGTCAGCTCGCCGATGATCCTGCAAAGGAAGACACTTAATTTAAAAGCACATCGCATCGACCGCCGCAGCGCCGCGTTCCACTCACCTTCACAGGGCGCCTCCATGTTCAGCAGCGATCACCCGGATTCGCAGCCACGCTTCCACGCCTAGGGAGAAAAAGACAAGAGCAAAGGTGAGAGAGAGAAGGGAATGAGGAAACCTAAACCTCCATGTTAAGACTTACCTGTTGGGTCATTCCCTTTTCATTTCGGTTCCGCGCCGCATCCAGGCGTTTCCGGACCCCGGCCCCTATGGGGAAAAAAACATTAGCGTCAATGAGCGAATGAAAAGACATTACCCAAAAACGCTCATCAAGACTTACCTGATTTCTACAGAGATTGCACCTCGCATCTCGGGTCGGTGCCTTTTCCCCGGCATTCCGTACCCCGGCCTCTATGGGGAAAAAGACATTGGCCCTCATTACGACCCTGGCGGAAATCGAAAAACGATGGCGGAAATGCAATACCGCCATCGAATAGCGCTCGGTGCGACTATGACCCGTCACCGCAAAGTACGAAGCCATTAGCGACACCGTAGTGAACGCCAACGCTAACTGCACCAAGCACGCGCGCGCGCGCCATG
Source organism: Ambystoma mexicanum (assembly GCF_040938575.1). Classification (NCBI taxonomy): domain Eukaryota; kingdom Metazoa; phylum Chordata; class Amphibia; order Caudata; family Ambystomatidae; genus Ambystoma; species Ambystoma mexicanum. The sequence continues at coordinate 592,955,023 of NC_090937.1, read as the reverse complement.
CCAAACCGCAAACACCACCATGGTGCAACGGTACGCCAATTCCGACCCTAGCGGACATGTACCTAACGCCATCAGGCATGGCGGAATGTACCATTCCGCCATGGCGAGAAGTACGGCATCGCGAATCAACCGTAAACGGCCCCACTGAGTGCCTGTACACCGCTCCCTGCCCACAAAGTACAACTCCCCGTAGGTGCAATGAAGCCACAATGCAACCATTGAAATGTACAAGTCACCCATGCATGCCAACGAACAAAAGAAACACAACAGGGGCCAATGGGAGCTGCAGGGCACAGATGGCACGAATACAGAAGCCATCCCAATGGACATGACCACAGTCCCCCACCAAGAAACGCACGCAAACACAGGCACCTGTGACCAGCAATATTCCGAAAACCACATCATTCAACCAGTCCACCTGGCTGACCGGCATCTGTTACACAAAACCCAATCCCCCGCCCCTGAGCATGACAACATTCAAACTGGCATATTGGCAGCCCCCATCCCTGACCTCACTGGGCTTCGTAGGCAAACGCGCACAGCACAGTACCACGCAACTAAACCCCGAAGCTGGAACCCAATGCAGATCTCCTCACAATACATCGCCCCCCAAATAGGCATATGCCACATCACTTGCAAAGAAAAACGCTACACGGGCCAAATCAGAATAGAAATTTATGCACATCAAAATCACCAAGCACATACAGCCATCAGGCCATGAAATCCAAAACACCAATCACCATTGTGGGCTGCTTCCGCAAGAAATGACCAGCCACTACCTGTGTGTCGCCCTGTTCCCCCATGGTACACAGAGCCACATTCACGTACGAAAAGGCAACATGGAAGCGCACAGAACCGCAGGGCCGTCCCAATGGGGAGGCACTAGTCCAGCTGAAAGGCCGAAATGTTGCTCCGAGCCACCAGTACTGCGTAAGGGCATGTGGCCCATTGGCGATCGTCCCATAAGATCGTAATGCTGCTCCACTGATTAACACGAAGCAGCAGGTGTCGGGAGTAAAATCCATCTGCAGGAGTGGCATACAGATGGCAGTGGCAAAAGGGGAGGAGATACCTGTCAACCAAAAGAAAAGAAAAAGAACAGAATGGCCATCAGAACTACATACCAACAACTCACTTCAATGATCACACGAAATCCACAGCCATATGCATGCTAGCCCACTCCAAAGGAACATCACCACCCCAAAACCACTTGCGACTCATAACCATCTATATCGAGGTGCAAACACCATCACAAACGAGTGTCTGAGGGCGCCTCGAGACAGGGAGGGCTCAACAAGGCCAGATGGACGATGGTCCCACTATGGCAGCCCTGCATCACATAGCGTAGGGGAGGCGGATAGATCCCAAGAAGCCCTGTACATGGCAAACTCTGTATCAAATCACCTGCCCATGCATCCATCCATCATTCCCTCATCCCGGGATCAAAATGCCTGAATAATTACTCACATGACATTAGAAACATCCATTGAGTCTGTGCGTTATGCAGCCTGCTAAATCCACAGTGCCCCAGCCCGTAATTCCAGTGTTGTGAAGTAACATGTATTTGGGAATGGACGGCCTCATCGCCCACGTAGCTATTGCGCATCCCAAACTATTCATATCAATCATTGCTCCCTCGCCATGGGCCCTGTCTCAAGGACATAGAACAATAGAACGTTACATTTGCAGTCAGACCTGTGGGCATCTCCTCGCCGCTAGCTGGAAACCGAAAGCGCCGCCCTTCGAATTCCTCATTTGCAACATCACGTCGAAAAGGCATCTGTGGCCGTTTGAAATCACTAATTATCCCATCGAGTGCGGCTGTGTGTGAAAATGGCAACTGCCTTCACCCACGAATGGGACGCCCCGCCCGTCGTTGCAACTCGGTACAGTGATGCATGAGGGCCCACCGTCACTCGAGTACTACGTTCCACTGACCCTTCACAAGTCTGTTCGCGACTGCACAGATAGTATGTGAAACAATGGGACCACAGCAGAATGAACATATCAACCAATCTTACACGGCCATCGGGTACAAATACATGATTGCAATAGCAAGATACAATTCCCCGAATTGCAGCGTTGTGCGCGGGACGTGCTCGGCCAAAGGGGAGAGCAGTTTGCACAGGTGGAATCAATCACCACAGGTGGAGGCCATACAGCCTGAAAACACATAAATTGCACAGCCAGTCTCCTCCCACAACCACACCGAAATGCTACCGGCAGGACTCGCGATGTTGGCCCTGGGGGACCTGATAGCACTGCAAGTGCTCCGACTCCAAGAAGTAGACGAACACCAACTACAACCAGCCGCACGGAGGAGACGCAGGAGGAGGAGGAGGCCAAGGCAGGGCCAGCAAGGCCCACCAGCACAGCCACTACCACCACGCAGGCAGCCCGCAATTCAACGCCTCCGAGCACATCCGTTCAACCTCACTGATGAGCAGATCCACACCCTCTACCGTCTGGACCGGGACACCATAGCCGCCATTGTGGACATGACACAGGCTGACCTTGTCAGCATGATAGATAGCCCAACCGCCATCCCACCCCTACTGAAGGTGGTGTCTGTACTACACTTCCTGGCCACAGGCACCTACCAGCACACAGTCGGACAGTTGCATGGCATTTCTCAGCCACTGTTCTCACGGACACTATTGCAAGTGCTCGATGCCCTCCTGAAGCACGCAGACGACTACATCTCTCTACCACGCTCGGAGCAGGAAATTACCAACACAAAAGTGGGATTCCATGCACTTGCCGGCATACCGGGTTGCATTGGTGCCATCGACTGCACCCATGTTGAATTGGTCGTCCCACATGCCATGGAGGCCCAGTACCGCAACCGAAAACAATTTCATTCCCTGAATGTACAGATGGTGTGTGACTCCAACAGGATCATTACACATTGTTGTGCCCGATTCCCTGGATCAACCCATGATTCTATGGTCTTGAGGAACTCTACAATACCACGCTACATGGAACGACACGCAGGGAACAGATCCTGGCTACTCGGTGAGTCTCATTACATGCATGATGATGTGGGGTATGTGAATTGTCAATGACCTGCCAGGAAGGGGGGGGGGGGTGTGCGTACGTATCAATGGCATTCCACATCATACGTTTCTCGTCCACATACAGGTGATGCTGGATATCCACTGAAGAGATGGCTCCTCACACCAGTCCGGAACCCACGGGACCAGCATGAGGAGGACTACAACCATGCCCACTCACGTACCCGTGTAGTCATAGAACAGGCATTCGGCCTCCTGAAGACCCGTTTCCGCTGCCTCAGCAGGTCTGGCGGGGCACTCCTGTACCGCCATGAGAAGGTTGCAAAGATGGTCATGGCATGTGTCATGCTCCACAACATGTGCGTACGTAGAAATGTGCCCATGCCCCCTGACGCAGAACTGCAAGCACCTGATGATGGTCATGATGAGGGTGGGGATGTGGCAGCACCTCATGGAGTCTGCGAGGCACCGGAGGGCCGTGACATTCGTCAGCATCTCATTGATGTATGCTTCTAGCACTCACGCCTGGTGGCTGATACATGGACACGGGACTCGTGGCACTGCGTGTGTCTGGGACATGCACAATATGGACTGTACGCCTATGATGGCCTAGTACACAAAGATCAATGTCCACACTTCTCATTGGTTGATCGTGCACTTTTTATGGCATATGTGATATCATGTTGAACACCCTATCGACCCGCCACCCAAGTGAGCCCAACACACCCCCTCCAACCTCCTACCTCCCCCCCGAACACCAGTGTCCAAAGATGCTCATTGTCAGTGGGCTGTCGCTATTGCATGCCCCCTCTGCGGGTATCAGGGGCACCCCTGCCTGTGGAGCGCAGGTTCCTTCCTGATCTACGTTGGGGGCTGCCCTGGACGGAACTTGCAACGGATGATGTGTCTGCCTGCTCACGTCCATGCATGTCCCTAAGGGTTTGCGAGAGCTCAGTGAGCACACGGCGCACTGCGGCAAGTTCGGCACATACGTCTTTGGACGTCGCATGCAGTTCCCCCCTCAGGCTCTCGGTGCTACTCTCCATTTGGACTCTCAGGCTCTCGGTGCTACTCTCAATTTGTGCCCTTAGCGTCTCTGTACCTCTCTCCATTTCTGCCCTAAGTGTCTCTGTTGATGTTTCTATGTCTGCCTTGGTGCCCCCACATTCATCGGCATGGCCCTTGAGGAGTGTGGCCATTTGCTGCTGTTGGACGATTAACTTGTCGAGGGACTGTTGCCTCTGCTGGGCCATGGCCATTTGCGGTGGTGTCACAGAGGGGCTGTTGTCCTCATGTTGCCTTGCCACAGGGCTTGTGGGGGATGGCCAGTCGTCGTCTTGTGGCTGCACCTGCGTGGTATCCTCATGTTGTACGGGATGGGACAGACAGGGGGATTGGGACAGGTCATGGATGGATCTGACCTCGACATCCCCGTCTTCTGTGTCCGAGCATGCTGCCATCAATGGGGTGTCACCTATGGTGCTGCTGCCACCAGAGGCAGTGCCTTCTGTGGCATCCATTGGGGGGACCTGTGGTGGTGGTGTTGTGGCCATGCTGGCTGCTGGGGTGCCTGTTGATGTTCCCTCCTCTGTGCTGCCACCTGATTTGTGCTGCTGCCGTGTCTTGATGCGTGCAGCTGAGGTGGAGGGTCTCTGGCCGTTGGTCTTGGCCCTCTTTGCAGGTGTGCTGGTAGGGGTGTCCTGTAGCTCGTCGTTTGGATCGGACCCTGTGGTGGAGTAAAGGAGGGCGAGGGTTATTGATGGGTCAGTGGGAATTGGAAAGGCATTGTATCACATGCATTGGGGTGGTACCTGAGGGTGATTTGGGTCGGGGTCTTGGAGGTGCTTTGATTTGTGTGTGGAGTGAGGGTGCAGTTGTTTGGCAGCCTGCAGTTAGGGTGTGCCTGCTGCACGTGTAGTGCGTGTATTAGGGGTTTTTAATTATTTATGTATTTATTGTGGGTTTTGACGTGCGCTTTCAGGCCGATGTGTGTGGACGTTCTCCTGGACATGTGTTTCTGTTGCACTATGTGGACGCATGGTACTTCACATGGTTGGACTTTGTGGATTTGGCATTGTTTTATCTGGCCCACCTACCTGAATCTTCGGATGTCTGCACTCCTTTCTCCATCCCTCCGACTCCCTCTATGCTCTCCATTCCGATGGTGGAGGCACAGATTTCTTCCCAGGGGGTCAACTTGATGGGTGATTCAGGACCTCCCCCGGTGGCTGTGGCAATGTTGCGGTTGGCAGAGAGTATGCTGCGGACGCGTATCCGCAGGTCGTCCCATCGCTTGCGGCATTGCTGTGGGGTGCGGGGTGCGGTCCCCACCGCACTTACCCGCTGTGCCACCAGAGCCCATATGGCCTTCTTGTTTGCAAGTGCCGTCCTGGTCATTTGCGTGGAGAAGACGACGGCTGCATTCTCCTGGAGGGTCTCTGTTAGCACGGTGAGTTCCTCACGGGAGAAGTGGACCTGCCGCTTGCGGTCGCACGCTTTCTTCGCTACTTTTCCCATTTTTCGTGGTTTCGCTAGGGTGGTTGACGGGTTGGGGTGTGTTTCAGGGTAGTGATTTTAGTGGTTGTGTGGTTTTGGTGTTTTTATAGGTGTACGCCGGGATGTTTCCCGTTCCGGGCCCATGTTTTAACTTCCGTTTCCGTATATTTCCGGGCACCGTACTTTCCGGTAGGCGCACACTGCGGTGACCGCTAAGAGGGGTGGCGGTATTGCACCTAGGGCGCCGTACGGCGGCGGTGTGGGCCGTTTTGGGGTCATTTCCGCCATCGCGGACTTTGCACTTCCGCCGTGGCGTGGTGCTCGTGCCCGATGGGTCGGAATGGGCCGCACTTTGCTCCTTCGTACAATGGCGGAAACGCTATTTACGCTGTGGCGCTCCGGTCAGTCGCTTTCCGCAAGGGTCGTAATGAGGGCCATTGACATTAGCATATTGATGCAAGGACAAAAGGGGAACCTTTCAAGGAACTTACCTGGAAGCCAAGCAAGTTTGGTTCTCATAAAACCAAGAATCCAGTGAAGTAACTGGATACCAACGCGCCCCTGCATCAGAAGCAGGAAGGAGAGCTCACCCTTCAAGACCCTAAGGTGGGACGCCACGGGAAGCACAGAAGGGTTTCGAGGAGGGTGAGAGGGGAAAGGGGGAGGCTGGTAGCATTCCCCGCAGACAGTTAATCCCTTATTCTCACCTACAGAAGAATACTTTTGCAAGCAGGAGTTGGGAGTCCGGTCCAGTCCATCTTCTGAGCCCCGCGCAACACCTTAGAAGAGGTCACAGCAGCACGATCCTGGCCAGCGCCTCCGTGGGAGTCAGGTGAGCATAACAGAACGTGAAGCCTACCCACAATTTCCCACCCAGGCGCTATGGAGACTTCTGAGACAGACCAGCTGGCCCAGCTGTTGGGGGAATTAATGGCAGAGGTACACTCAGCTCGCCAAGAGACTAATGCCCTCAAAAGAGAACTCATTCTCTCCAAGGAACAAACTGATGACCTGGCCAAACGATTGCTACAGAGTCAGGCTGGACAAATTCCTTTACCTAGTCCCGGGGGAATTTCCACTTTGTTGGGTTCGAGTAACCCTGTTCAGATCAATCTGCCGGGATCCATGCCTTTAGCACCGCCTGAACGTTTTGCTGGGGACCCAAAGAAATATGCCATTTTTATGAACCAATGTTGCTTACATTTTAAATGCAGACCAGGAGCCTTCCCTGATGATAGGACCAACGTGGCCTTCGTGTTATCGTACCTAAGTGGCTGTGCTGCCGATTGGTCTGTTCCCTTGGTGAACCAGAACGATCCAATTCTCCAGGATTTTCAGGGCTTTCAGGCCAGCATGGAAAGGTTGTTCGCTCGACACTCGCAGGGACAGGCCCTTGACAACAAACTGCTATCTCTACGACAAGGTAGTCAAGATCTTTTGTCTTATATAGCCTCCTTTAACAGACTGGTGGTGGAAACCGGATGGCCTGAAAATAAAAGGATCACTTTATTTCACCGGGGTCTGCGCGGAGAGCTAAAAGACATTCTGGCCCAAGTAGTGAATACACCCCAGGGCTGCGCAGAATATATTGACTTTGTGGTACAACTGGATCACAGACTTCAGAATAGGAAAGCAGAGCGGTCCAAGTTTGAAACCCGAGTACCGATCAGAACCCTCGTAAACCCCAGGAATACCGAAGCTTCGGAACCTATGCAAATAGGGGGAGTTAAGGGGCCGTTAACTCAGAAGGAACGCGAGAGAAGGCGACAAAAGCAACTATGCCTCTATTGCGGGGCTTCCGGTCACTTTCTTCGTGATTGTCCGGTAAAACCACCTAGGAAGGTGGTTGGTGCCTCTGACAACAACTTAATGGAACCTGTTTCGGGAAACGACCTGGCTCGACAAGCGTAGAGGTCCGCTTGCCGAGCTTGAAAACGAACTCTCTGACCTCGCATTTTGTCTTGCCAATGGTGCTCGTGGATCCAAAAAAGCCCCAACGGTTGCATGCCATCAAAGCATACGTCGACAGCGGAGCTATCGGAAAGTACGTGGACCGCGAATTGGCCTCCAGGATGAACCTTCCTCTGCATCCAAAAATAAACCAGGATGTCATTACTACGGTTGATGGTACCGAAATAGCCTCTGGGCCGGTAACGCATTCCACCACAGAAGTGACACTTGTGAGTCAGGATGGACATCGGGAAGCAATAGTGTTTGATATAATCAAGGCTCCACAATTTCAAGTAATCCTCGGAATTCCTTGGTTAGAAACACACAATCCTCGAATAGACTGGCGAGCAAAGAGAATAACTTTTCCAGATTGTAGTCCCACTTGTTATCCTAGAAATCCAGCTATTGGTTTAGCCACAGTAACCCCCGCCACTGTTCAACTACCGGCAGAATACCTTGAATACCAGGACATTTTTCAGAAAGAACAGGCTAACACGCTACCCCCTCATCGTTCTTACGATTGCCAGATTGATCTAGTTCTCAATGCTCAACCGCCGTGTAGTAGGATTTATGCTCTCACTGAGCCGGAAAACCAGCATTTGCATCAGTATTTGGATCAGTACCTTGCCAATGGCTTTATTCGCCCATCAAAGTCCCCGGTCTCTTCCGCTTTGTTCTTCGTGCCTAAAAAAGAAGGAGACCTTAGAACTTGTATTGACTACTGCGCTTTAAATCAGATAACGATAAAGAATCGTTATCCCCTGCCTCTGATCCCTGAACTTCTTGATCAAGTAAAAGATGCTCGTATATACACCAAGTTAGATCTCCGGGGAGCTTATCACCTAGTGCGAATAAAAGAAGGTGACGAGTGGAAGACAGCTTTCCGCACCAAATACGGGCTCTTCGAATATCAGGTTATGCCCTTCGGTTTGTGCAACGCGCCTGCAGCTTTTCAATTCTTCATGAACGATGTTCTGCGAGAACTTATCCATGTTTGTGTCATCGTATACCCAACGACATCCTGGTGTACTCATCTTCTGAGTCAGATCATCAAAAACATGTTCGAGCAGTTCTAGAGAAATTGCGCCAGCACAAACTATTTGCCAAGCTGGAAAAGTGTGTCTTTGATACCACTGAGGTTGAATTCCTCGGATTTGTTCTGACTCCTAAAGGAATTCGAATGGATTCACGAAAGGTGGATGCCATCCTCAAATGGCCATCTCCCGGTTCAGTGAAAGGGGTTCAGAGTATGCTTGGCTTTGCCAACTTCTATCGAAGATTCATCCCGGAGTTTTTATGAATAGTCCAACCCATTACTGCTCTTTTACGTAAGAATAAACATTTTCAATGGACTCCAGAGGCCGAACAAGCCTTTCAAGACCTACAGACCAAATTCACTTCCGCACCTGTGTTGAAGCACCCGCGTCCTGATCTCCCGTATATTGTTGAAACTGACGCATCCAGTTTAGCCATGGGAGCTGTCCTGTCGCAAAGGGATCTGAAAACTAACCAGCTACACCCTGTAGCCTTTTGGTCCAGGAAATTCTCAGCTCCTGAAATTAATTACGCAATTACCGACAAAGAGTTACTGGCCATTAAATCTGCTTTTAAGGCTTGGCGTCATTACATCCTCGGTGCAAGACACACCATCACTGTAATTACGGATCACAGAAATTTGCAGTATTTAAAGACGGCCAAAGCCCAATCTTCACGACAACTCCGATGGGCTTTATTCTTTGCAGAATTTGATTTTATAATTACCTATCGCCCTGGCTGCAAGAATGGCAAAGCGGACGCCTTATCCCGGATTGGCATGGAAGAACCCAATTCGTGTTTAGAACCTGTGCCGATAATACCTGAACAAAGAATCTTAGGTTTGACTTCATTGCAAACCATCGAGGACGTTGAAACTCGAGTCAAACTACTTTTTGACCCTTCAGCCTTACTGGAATGGACTCAGAAGGGTCCCCACTTCACCGTTAAGGATAACTTACCGTATTTCCAAGAGCGGTTATTTCTGCCAAGTAAGGAATTGCAAGAACTAGTTATTGCTCATTATCATGAATCGTTAATGGAAGGACACCCTGGTATCGCTAAAACGGAAGAAAAGATCAAACGCCAATTCTGGTGGCCTTCTTGGAGAAAAGACATTAAGTCTTTTGTGATGTCTTGCGGAGTTTGCGCCCAAAATAAAGGTCAAAGGAACAGTCAGCCGGCCTACTTCAACCGTTGGAGATTCCACCGGCACCTTGGCACACCTTGTCTATGGACTTCATTACGGACCTGCATCCGTGTGGTGGTTACAACACTATCCTAGTAATCGTGGATCTGTTCTCCAAAATGGCCCACTTTATCCCTCTAAAAGGATTGCCTTCAGCTTCCATCCTGGCCAAGGAATTCCTGGAGAATATAGTTCGAATACATGGTTTCCCTTCCGTACTAGTCTCAGATCGTGGAAGTCAATTCATTTCCCATTTTTGGAGGAAGTGTTGCAAACTAGCACAAATAGATGTGCGATTATCCACCAGCCACCACCCCCAGACCGACGGACAAACCGAGAGGACAAATCAGACTCTCGAGCAATATCTTCGGTGCATGTTGCACCAATCCGAGTACAATTGGAAAGACATTCTTTGGATTGCAGAACATGCATACAACAATTCTATGCATTCCGGAACCGGTCAAACTCCTTTTTATACTTTGTATGGTCACCATTCTCGAACCTCTGACCTAGATCCACCTCTGACCCTGGAAATGCCCGCAGTAAATCATCTGCATTCCACAATAACCCGAGCCTTCAAAGAAGCTACAACTCATTTACAGCAAGCCAAGAAAAAGTACAAAGAAAACGCTGATTTGCACCGAAGTAAAACACCTCTTTACCAAGTAGGAGACCAGGTTTGGCTAGCAACTAGACATTTATCTCTCAAGGGCCCACGGACTTTCAATCCCAGATTCATTGGGCCTTACCCCATCAAAGCCATAATCAACCCAGTGGCCTTTAAACTGGATTTGCCTTCCAACATGCATATTCATCCCGTTTTTCACGCATCACTTTTGAAACCGGTACAACCAGGAACCCGACTGTCCAAGCCTCCAGATCCTATTCAAATTGATGGGGAACTAGAATTCGAAGTGAAAGACATTTTAGACTCCAAAATGTTAAAGTCAAAACTCTTCTATCTTGTTGACTGGAAGGGTTATGGACCTCATGAGAGATCGTGGGAGCCTAGTAACCATATTCACGCACCTCGATTAATACGAAGGTTCCACCGTAGATTCCCGAACAAGCCAAAACCCCTGGAGGAAACAACCTTGGGAGGGGCCTTGTGGGGGGGTACTGTCATGATGCCTACCTCCAAGGCGCCAGGCCCAGCCCAGCAACCCCAGAGGCAGACATCATTTTCCGAAAGGACGTCTCAGCAGGCCCAAGTTGGGGCCTTTTGGACGCAGTCCTGGCGCCTTTGGCGCCAGGCTCATTCTGGACCCCAGTCCTGGCGCCTTAGGCGCCAGGCTCATAAAGCAAGACATATGTGTAAGTGTTTTAATGTGCACTTACCTGAAGCAGACCGTGCTCCTACATCCAGGCCCTCTTGAGGACTGAATGGGACTACTTTATCTTTTGGACTACTTTATCACTCGGGTGTGGTCTGAGGAAGAATACATATCTGAGTGGAAGGATACATACCTGGAACTACTTTACAGGCTATTTAAACCACACCCGAAGAGCAGCACATGCTTCGCGTTGTTCTGCATCTAGCAGCTGGACGCTCACCGTGTTTGCTCCTGCATTCGGACTTCTGCCACGCCTGCCAGCATCCTGATCACCTACAAAGGAAGAGAAAGAGAGAATAGTTGAAGGAAAGACTTTACCTGCAAGATCCGCATTCCGGAGTCAGCTCGCCGATGATCCTGCAAAGGAAGACACTTAATTTAAAAGCACATCACATCGACCGCCGCAGCGCTGCGTTCCACTCACCTTCACAGGGCGCCTCCATGTTCAGCAGTGATCACCCTGATTCGCAGCCACGCTTCCACGCCTAGGGAGAAAAAGACAAGAGCAAAGGTGAGAGAGAGAAGGGAATGAGGAAACCTAAACCTCCATGTTAAGACTTACCTGTTGGGTCATTCCCTTTTCATTTCGGGTCCGCGCCGCATCCAGGCGTTTCCGGACCCCGGCCCCTATGGGGAAAAAGACATTAGCGTCAATGAGCGAATGAAAAGACATTACCCAAAAACGCTCATCAAGACTTACCTGATTTCTACAGGGATTGCACCTCGCATCTCGGGTCGGTGCCTTTTCCCCGGCATTCCGTACCCCGGCCCCTATGGGGAAAAAGACATTGACATTAGCATATTGATGCAAGGACAAAAGGGGAACCTTTCAAGGAACTTACCTGGAAGCCAAGCAAGTTTGGTTCTCATAAAACCAAGAATCCAGTGAAGTAACTGGATACCAACGCGCCCCTGCATCAGAAGCAGGAAGGAGAGCTCGCCCTTCAAGACCCTAAGGTGAGACGCCACGGGAAGCACAGAAGGGTTTCGAGGAGGGTGAGAGGGGAAAGGGAGAGGCTGGTAGCATTCCCCGCAGACAGTTAATCCCTTATTCTCGCCTACAGAAGGATACTTTTGCAAGCCGGACAAGCAGGAGTTGGGAGTCCGGTCCAGTCCATCTTCTGAGCCCCGCGCAACACCTTAGACGAGGTCACAGCAGCACGATCCTGGCCAGCGCCTTCGTGGGAGTCAGGTGAGCGTAACAACGTTACTGTGCTGCGTAGGCAAACGCGCCCAGTCGTCTTCTACATGACTTCACACAGAACCCGGAAACCAACACAGATCAACTCACAACACAGCGCGCCACAATTCGGAATATGAAACTGTACTTTCAAATGAAACAGCAACACAGTACATTTGGTTAAGTACATTTATTTAACATTAAATGTTTATAGAATATTCAGCAATTGGCATATTAAATCGGAATGTAATTTTTTCTCTCTATCCGCAAATCCTGTTCCGTTTTATTGTGAGTCACGTGCTGTTACTTTATGGTACACAGGGTGTTGGTTTTCGTTAAAAGAAGCACTTTGGTCGCACGGTGAACCGCAAGGCTGTTCCATCAACTGGGTACTAGGCCAGCGTAAAGGTTGATATGTTGCTTCTAGCCGCTAGTACCACGTAAGGGCATATGGGCCCTTGGCGATCGTTCCATAAGATCGTCAAAGTGGTGCAGTTGTTTATGATAAACTGCAGCTGGTGGTTGAAGAAACCATCTGCCGCGGTCTGAAACTGGTGGCAGTAGCAGTAGGGTAGGATATACTTGTTTTGAAAACATAAAAATTATAATTAGTCTCGCCAGCCGATCTTTATTAATATTATTCATTTTATTTATTATGGCCGATGTGAAACTATTTGCTTTCAAGGATAGTGCAATGGAGTATGTTCGGCTCTAAAATCAATGCGAAAACTAACAAAATAAATCAAGGTTAAGACTCAATGATGTCTACATGCGTGTGGAATGTGGACCTGCATGCCCATGTGCCCAGTACAAAGATGATCCCACAAACGTTTTACTTGCTCTTCATTCATTCATTCATCCATTCATTAATTCTTCATTCTGGTATAAAAGCGTCTAAAGAGTTACTTACATTATATTCGCAATTTCCATTGTGTCTCTGCGTAATGCAGTCCGTAAATCCCACTGTGCTCTTGACAGCGATTTTTCGTGTACTGAACTAACATGAAACTCGGTCTAGTTTCAGAATTTTCTGCCTTATCGTCTTTTACGTTATTGCACCCTTCCTTCAAATGAAGTCCTTTCGGCATGGTCCCTGTCCCTCAAGGTCAAAAACAATAGAACCTTATACTTCCAGTGTGAGTTGTGGGCCTCTTCAGGCTGCCAGCTGAAAATCAAAGCCACTGACCTTCACTCTAAATGAGCATACATTCTTACTTTGCAACATCCCATAGTAAAGCCATTTGTGAGAACTTGAATTTTCGAATCCATCTATGTACTAGGCCTCAATGTGCAAATGTGAACTGGCTTTTCTCCCATCTGCAACGGCTCGCTTGGCGCGTTCTGAGGCCCCCAATTTTGTCCTCGTTGTCCGCAAGCTTTGCAGCCCTAGAGAACCATAACTATGGAGACATTGACTATTTGGGGGAAGGTCAGGGAAAATATAACGTACCTGTAGAGTTGAGTTGAAAGTGAGATTTATTGTTTGTTTGTTTTATTATTTGCAATACGCAAGCCTTGCAAAACTTAGTTACAGCAACAAAAATATATACATACACATATTGGCCCTCATTAGGACCCAGGCGTTAAGGGGATTACGGCACCGTAAACGGCGCCGACCCTTAACGCCTGATTCCAAGGTCCCTTTGTGGGATGGTGATTTTAACGCCTGCTTTTTGCAGGCGTTAAAACCCATTGCGCAAAGGGACCTTGGTGCTAATTACGCCACCGTAATTTACGGTGGCTTAATCAGCGCCTTTCCCCATTCCCATTATGCCCTATGGGGCAAAAATGGGAATGGGCAAGGGTAAAATGGGAAATGGGGATTTACCGCCCCACTCACCTTGGAATGGGGCGGTAAATCTGCCATCCACCATGGTGTAAACATAGTTTACACCATGGTTGTAAGGGTACGACCCAGGCGGTAACTTACCGCCTGGGTCGTAATGAGGGCCATTGACAAGGTCAGCGATATGAGGTGAATAGAGAGAGAAGTCAAACATGACACCCAGGTTGTTCGCCACCCAGGATGGTGAAGGGTGGGGTTAGGGTTAGCATACTTTGTATGTACACTGTACAATAACATTTATTTACAAAAAGACAATCATATTACAATTATTTAAACCGGGATTTGTACTTCACAACCAGCTCTGCTTTGGGTGGACATGGCACAGTGGCAATGTTTGGTGGCAATGCATCAGTGCTCTGCACAGAAATGTTCAAAATTCCATATCTGTGCTTCTTGGGTACAGCAACAATAAGGCTTTTTACAAAGTCGAACTCCATTTCCTCATAGACTGGTTTGATCACCCATTGCTTACTTCTTTTTTTTTTTTTTTTTTTTTTTATTAAGCATGTAGAGTAAATAAATACAAACTTTTGCTTGTTTCGCTCACTTAAAAGGCCAAACCATATCTTAGAGTCTTCCTTATATTTCTATGGCAATTCCTCTCATACTTGCCACTTTTTTAATTGATTATTCAAGTCCTCTTTGGTTTGGCCTGAGTATAGGCATATATCAGAGGTTATGCTTTTTCCTTCGTCATAAGGTCCTTTACGATTTTACTGTGAGATTTCTGTTTATTTTCCAATTTGGCCATCATCGTTTGGAGAAAAATTCCAAGAGCTCTCGTGGTTTTCTGATTTGGGTTATCGTACAAGGATTCCCACCATAAATCGGAATCCAGCCCACACGTCGGCGTTAATGCTGGATGTAAATATAAATCTCTTACTGATTTTAGTTCAGGACAAAACATTATTAAATGTTTTAAAGATTCCACTTCCTGCTCACAGAGCCGGCATATGTTATCACTTACTGTGCCGTATTTTATCAAATTTGTTTTTGTTCTTAGAATATTTAATCTAAAACGTAAAATTAGATCCCGATGAATTGGGTTCCCACTCTTTTTCAGGTAACTAGGTAGAGTTTTTGGAACTGATCTAAGATTATTTGAGAGCGTGTGAGATTTGGAATTGGCACAAGCAGTTTCTGTTTTATCCCAGTCAGCACACAGTAACGCAGTCTTCACCCTTTTTGGGTTATTGCATAGTGTGTCCTCAGGAATATTTAAGTTCTGTAAGAGATCTTTACATTTTTCTTTCCAGCTAGACAGTGGCCAGAATTTTGTTTTAATGTTTTCGTCCTTTAAGATTTCATATTGTGGTGGACAATCTTTGATTAGTGTCTTTCTGAATGTTAATAAGGCTTTCCATATGATTGTGGCATGCAGGGAATACAGGCCCAATTCATGTCGTATTATGATCATTGGGACGCATTGAGGTAATCTCATTAGTCTTCTCCAAAATGTTGCTTCAACCTTGCCCCAAAATTCTGATGGTATTCTGAGAGCTGTATCTCCAGCATAAGCAACAGACGGAATAACTTTTGTATTATAAAAGTCAACTGTCGGTTGGATCGAAAACTTTCCGAATTTTTGTTTCAGTATAAGTGCTTGTGACGTTAGTTGACTCATTTTACGCATTATGTGCTCTATCCACGGTTGGTCATTCCAGTCTGCACTTATTATTGCTCCCAGGTATTTTGCACTCGTTGTTATTGGAATAACTTTGTTCCCGACATACCATTTGAAAGACTTTTTCTCTCTGGCTCTTGATGTTTTCATTATTAGAATTTCAGATTTTTCAGGATTTATTTCTTGATTATTTTCTTTGACATATGTTTCTAGGGCCTCCAGTTTTTTCTGCAAACCGATTGGGGTTTTATCCAAGATGATCAAATCATCTGCGTACAACAGGTGGCCCACTGCTATGGTGCCTATTTTAGGCGAACAGCCTCTTGGTGTGACAAGCCGGTCCCCTATCTCCAGAATGTAGAAGTTGTAAAGGGTTGCTTCAGGCCTCTTGTTGTCGGGATCGGTTTGGTTAGGTTACCTTTTTGGTTTAACCTTACTTGGATGTATGTGTCAGTATGCATGGCTTTAATAGCGGCCACGAGATCTTCAGGACATCCTCTTTGCTTTAGTTTATTCCACAGGATTTGTCTGTCCACTTTATCAAAAGCGGCGGCCATATCTATGCACGCCAGAAAAAGTTTCTGTTTTTCACAGATTGTTTTAGCCTTTAATAGGTTGAGTATGAGCAGATTTAGTCCACAGTCGACTTTTTCAACAAACCCTGTCTGTCGATGATCGTAATTTCTTGAGTATATAATCCATTCCTTTAATCTCTTTAAGAGGATACCTGCAAATATTTTACCTATTACGTCCAACAGAGATATTGGACGATAATTCTTAGGCTTGCATCTATCTCCCTTTTTGTGAATGGGAATAATAATCGCTTTGGTCCATGATTCCGGTATTTGTTTGGTTTTGATGATTCGTTTAAACAGTACGTAGCACATGTCAGCCCACACTTCAGGTGATTGTTTTAATATGGCGTTTGTTAGGCCATCGGGCCCAGGTGCCCGCGAGCTGCTTGCCTTGTTGATTAGTGTAATGATTTCTGACTTCTCGAATGAAATGTTCCAAGGAGTCTTATCCATGGTTATTTGCATTTGGACCTCTTCTAGCATCTCTTGGCTATGCGCTTTTTGGAAATATTGGATCCATTTTCCTTCGTGAATCGGGTTTATCTGTTCTGTTCCTTGTGATACACTTGTTTGATTCATTAGAGCCCACATGAATTTAGCGTTTTTATTAGCGGTAACTGACAGCATCTCTTCAGAGTCTCTTTGAAACAGTAAGGCCCTATGAGATTTAGCCCAATTTCGGTAGGCTTTTTTTAAAGTTGCCCTTTCTTCACATGCCCCCTCGGTATTCAATTTGTTTAGAGCTCTTAGCTTTGTTGCTAGGTTTGATTTTCTTTCAGCCAATTCAGAGTTATATTTATGTAATCGAGGGATTTTTGGCTGTATCTTGTAGCCTGATTTTACTCTGAAGGTGGAAAGACATGTTTCGTATTCGACTCCCATGTTTGTCGTTAGTTTCCATCGTTCTATGATTTTTTTGAGCTTCGGTGTCATTTTTGGTGCTATTCGTAATCTATTAAGGCCATTGTTCGTTTCGACCTTATGAGGCCAATTTTTTTGGTAGGTTGATGGATTTTCCTGTGGCTTGATTGTAGGTACGCACGTAAGGAGAAGTATTTTGTGGTCGCTTTTGCTTGTTGGAATTATTTTCAGTGAACAGATAGTTTTAAACGTTTCTCTATCCACAAAAAAGTAGTCAAGGGTTGCGTATTGATTATATGACGCCCATGTGACTGCTCCTTGTCGGTCGCCGTTCACATTTCCGTTTACCTGCAAAAGATCTCGACTGTTCATTTCCGCTAACCATCTTTTTGTACGCGTAGCTCTCTGTTGTGAAACTCCTCTTTGTTCGACATGAGGCTTCTTTATACAGTCTATATTGAGATCACCACAAATGATTAATGTGGGTTTCTCAAATTCAGCTCTCAGCTCGTCAATGTGTTGGAGCACAGTTCCTAGGAACTTCTCTCCATCCTTGGCTTTGGAATTCCAGTAAAGATTAATAATAATTTGATAATGCTTTTTGGATTGATGAAAGCCTCCATTATGCTCTTGAATTATAGTTATTTGTATGAGTGGTGAGGGGGTCATAACCCGGAATATGTTTCCTTTGTATTCGTTTTTTATCACTGTCAACAGTCCTGCAGAAGGTCTCCCTTTCAGACCTTTGTATCCTTTGTTAAGGAGACATGTGGACCCCCCATAACTGGGGGTTCTAAAAGCCAGCATTCTTGGATGCAAATAATGTCTGACGATTGTAATTCCTTATTCAAATGATCTAACAGATGTCGATGCCCACGAGTATTCCATGACACTATTCGCAGGTTATTTGAGACAACTCCACAGTCGATCTAGAGGTTGTTTTTTGTGGATAATGTGCCAGCAAGCCAATTCCAGGATTTAGTTGTGTTGATTTTTGTCACAAGAACAGCTTCACTTCCAGCTGAGGGACATAACGCCATGCATCCTACGTTTCCTTTTATTCTCATTCTGAGAGCAGTGGGTCCTCGCAAAATTGTTGGAGAGAATCTTATTGGTTTTTCATTCAAATCGTCTGTTGTCTGGGCAGCCCTTGGGGGAGAGTGGCTCGAGAACCGTGGCAATTTATGCAACTGTTTTGAACCTTGTTCTTGGTTTTTAGATGCATCCGATTTGATGTCAAAGCCAAGAGATCTGAGTGCATCAGCAGCTAACAAAATAAGATTCATGATTGCTTTTGAAAACAGATGGAGGCAAATTCGATCGGTTTCATCTTCTTTAGGAAAAGCCACTATCTTGATGTCTTTTGGCTCGATGACTCGTAGTTGTGGTACGTTATGCAAAAGTCTCATAAGATTTGATCTATTTAGGATCAGACCATCTCTAGCTTTCAACACTCGTTCGACTATGAGTATATGGCCTTTCTCCTCTATTTTACCTCGCTTTTCCGTTGCCGTATCGGCTCGGAATTGATCAGAATGGTTTTTTGTTTCTTTCCTTATGGTTTCTCGTCGAGGCAGGTCTTTCTTTTTCTGGTTCTCCTGATTTGAATGGTTCAACATAGCATCCAATACTTGTTTTATTCTCATTTCGTTTATGCTTTTGCGTTCTAGCAAATCCCTTTTTTCCTGTAAAGTTTTAAATGCTGGTGATTGGGTCTCACTCTGGTTTAGTTCCTCGTTCTCTTTGTCCTGTTGGCCGATGGTCACTGGGCCTTCTTGACTAGTATTATCTGCGAATCGATCACACTCGTGGACCGAGAGTTGCAAGAGGGCATCTATGTCTCCGCTAGTATTGGAAAAGTCTTCATCTGTATCTACAGTTATCGATTTTGGAACGGATTCTCGATTGTTATAGTTTTGGCGTTTTTGTGAGCCGTTTAGTTGGAAACGTCTTTCACCATTATGCGGTACGGTTCCAATAGAATTCAAGTTACGAATGAAGTGACGAGTTCCTTCTGCCGAGGTGTGTTTTGGCGTTGGAAGATTTTTTAACTTCTTGGCTGTTGTCCCCAAAGCAATTTCCTTTTTTTTGGAGAATTTCACAGCAGTTTGTTTAGGTTGACCGCCCATTTCTTTTTCCTTTGGTGCAAGTGGACTTTCTGTAGCAAAGAAAGGAAATAAGGCTTTATTTTTATCTACCTTAAGACGGTTATCAACATGGCCTGTCGATGGATTTATTATCACATCCTGTATTTTCGATTGTGCAGCAGGACCAACTACGGAGGCGTTCACGGGATTTTCTTTACAGATGGTGTTATGTTGTCCCTTTGATGACTCCGGCCTCACCTGTTCTGGTCGACTGTCAATGACCACTGTTTTATCCGTCATATTATCCTTTTCGTTCGCACAACTCCATGCGTTTTCTGTAGATGTAAATTTTTCCATAGTTTGACCTTGATACCTGAATACATCCGGTTTCATCATTGTTATTGTATCACTGAAACAATGGAGAAACGCCTTCTTGTCTTCTCTGGCATCTTTCATCAGATCAATGAGAGTTTTGAAAATTACATGTTCTGTTTCTTCTTCTCTTGCTCTCTTTTCTTTGATAGTCGCAATATACGATTCTATGTATATTAATTTAGATTGAATTAGAGCCAGAAGAGTTGATTGGTCCTTGTAGTTTTCATAAAGAACTTCGTATAATTTAAGGAACGGTGCCATGGTTATTGACATCATAGATCCCACTGCAGCTTGCAGGTTAGCGCAAGCTTCTGCATTAGCTTTTAATATTGCTGGTGCAATTTTATCAAAGGCGATCTCTGCAATTTTGTCATAGGCAATCTCTGCCTGACTGTGCTTTAAAGGCGCTTTAGCAGGCGAAATATCATTTTCTTCATCTGTGCTTTCTATTAAGGTTGGCTCGATGTCACTGTCCTTTCTTTTCGTTTGCCCTGCTTGTTTCTGCGAGCTGTTATTTGCTGTGGCTGAGAACAGCAATTCATTGGAGAACTCTTTCATATGGCTTAGCTGCGTCAATGCACATTTAGATTTTGTTTCTGGAGCTGTTTTGACAATAGCTGGGGTTATTACTTCTTCTCCCAAACCTCGTTTCGATCTATTTGGGTGAGGGGTTGAGGTTTTTGTTGGGCTGGTAAACACCTCCAGGGCCTCAGCTTCTGTAGTTAAAATAATTGGTGTTTGTCCGTTATGTGCATCTTGTGGCTTAGAGGAGCAGTCTTGGCTAGGGGCTGGTTCAGCTACAATTTGCGGTAGCTCTATGCGAGCAGGATTGCATGGTCTGTGATTTTCTAGGAGAGGACTCCTCCGATCTCCAACCTTTACTGGTGTCTGATTCATCACGTTTACAACTGGTTCTCCGGTTCCAGTCGCTTGAAGTAGTTCTTGATCAGTGACTTCTAGTTCAGCTGTCATTGAACAGTGTTCCCCGATGAAACCGGAGGCAGCTTTTGTTGCTGTTCCAAGCTCTTTTTTGTTAAAGTGCCATCTGATTGATTTTATGTCCGAGAGCGAATTTGCTCTTGTTTTACTCTTTTGAGCAAGATTTTGGGTATAGCCTTTGTTTGTTCTAAGTGAGTCCTTTTTTGCAGCTAGTGGACTTGTTGATTTGATGTTTTTGCACATAGTTGATTTCACTAGTGGCTTTAAGCTGCAGTTTTGGTTTTGACCTTTTTGAATCAAGGGCTCAGCAGAGGTCAGGGACTCGCGTACTTTTTGAGAAAGGGCCAGACTTTGTTTTTTAGTGGGTGAACAGGGGTTTGGGGAAAGTTCATGATCGTTCCAGAGGTCTCCCAAGGCATCCACATATGCAGGAGAAGTTAGGCTTTCACCTAACACTTCATTTCCTTTGTTTAGCTGTATCTGTGGAAACACAAAGAAGGCCTCTTCACGTGGTGCGCAGAAAGCAAATTTTTCCACGCTCCCTGGCTCTTCGACTCCTGCGAAAGTTTGTATCCAGTCCTCCTCCTTTTGCGGCTCTGTTGGGGCCGCATCTCCAGACCGCGGGACAGTGGGAGAATCGTCCATACACACAGCCCTTCTGGCCGCGCCCACTCCCTCTCTCCCCACCGCGCCGCCACCTCCACCTCCAGCGATCGGGGGACGGTCACCAGCACCAGGGGTCCCGAGGGCTCGCTCCCTGCAAACCCCC
This sequence comes from Ambystoma mexicanum, assembly GCF_040938575.1. Taxonomy (NCBI): domain Eukaryota; kingdom Metazoa; phylum Chordata; class Amphibia; order Caudata; family Ambystomatidae; genus Ambystoma; species Ambystoma mexicanum. The sequence continues at coordinate 592,933,752 of NC_090937.1, read as the reverse complement.
GGCAGGGTAAGTCCACCCACCGGCCCCGGGACATCCCCCGCCCCGCCGGCCTCGCCCCCACAGGCTCCCCCGCCCACCCCCCGCAGAGATCGGTCGGAACAACGGGCCAACGGAGCCTTAAGGACTTGCAAAACTGGGGAGCAGGTTATTTTGCACATACCTTTAGTTCCGTTTACCATGGTTTCCATAATGGGAGAAGCCGCTAACCGCAGGGAACCTGTTTCCAATAGGCCAACTGCGGGGGCGGAGGTAGTATCCTCTGACTCTCCATTATGCTCAACGCTAACGCGTTGGAGGCCATTGCGTGGTGGCATGCCAGTGCCATTGACATGTTCATTCCAAATGTTGTTTTTGTCAATCTGCATTTTATCGGGAGGCGCAGGGCAGGGCGCCTCATCTACTTCATGCAAGGCATCGGTCATTTTTGAGCGGCTCCGGGTATGAGGTGCTTGTTTCTTTGGGTGGGTTAATGCTGTTTGTCTTGTGTCCATGGCGCCTTCTGCGCCCTCTCTGCGAACACTCTGCTAACACTCCGCGGACGCTCCACGTCTAGAGTGAAGCTTATGCTCAGGCACCACCTCCAGGCACCACCTCCAGGCAGTAGAAAGAGAAAAGATCCTCAAGGACCAACAGTGTAGCTTCCAGGCACAGGCACCAAACACTCTGCTAACACTCCGCGGACGCTCCGCGTCTAGAGTGAAGCTTATGTTCAGGCACCACCTCCAGGCACCACCTCCAGGCAGTAGAAAGAGAAAAGATCCTCAAGGACCAACAGTGTAGCTTCCAGGCACAGGCACCAAACACTCTGCTAACACTCCGCCTTCTTTTAGAAAACACCTTAGTGTAGCGAGGCATCCTTACATTACCCGTGGTCCTAGATTGTTCACGGCAGAGATTCTCGTTATGGGCCAAGACCGCAAGTAGAGTCCTATGCTTCATGCCCTGTATGCTGAAATGTTAGTGCTTTGGCCTGTAATTTAGGCACATATTGTGGAACACCTCCAAACCTCCTGTGTGACAGAATTCTGTCAGTCCCCTCAAATCTCTTGATAGAGTTTTATCGAAAACAATCTTCTCAATGGCTTTGTGTGTCGGTGAAGATGGAATCAACCACTTCTTCTTCCTTGCCTCCTCTCGGGACAAAGGGCCATGTTCACATTGGTGGAAATGTAGGTTTTCTGACCAGCTGTGAACGTTGGTACAGTGGTGCATCAGTGACCGCCATTTTTCAAGTAGTATTTCCACTGACCCTTCACAAGTTTTGGAGCTCCACCAAAGATGGTTGCTGAAAGACTGGAACCACTGTGAAATACTTTCCAAACCTTTTCTTTTCAGTGCAGCCAAGATTTTCTTATTGATTGATTTAGCAAGATGCCATACATCAAATTGATGTTTAATATGTGGGAACTGCTCTCTCATTGTCTTGGCAATTGAAACGTGTCTGTCCATGGCTATGAGGTCGATGCGCATTCCCCTCGATTGTAGATATTCCACTGATTTTATAAATCCTAATTTCTCCATGGCCACTGAGGATGTACATTGTGTTACCTGCATGACCACCGAACTCACAATTTTCTTACTATCCATGTCCTGAATGTGGTAGGTGCAGTACTTGGCAGAAAATCCAGGCCTGTCGCACTGTCCATCACCGACCAGCCTGAATCGTTTTCCTTCGATTGTATTTGCTAGAGACAATTGTTCAATTTTCCAAGCATCACTAATGGCCGGAAACAGATAATCATGTTGGTATTTGTAGTACTGCGTTTTAGAAATGAAATGAAGTCCCACAAACTGAAAGAAAGACTCTATCTTTCTAAAACTGGACCCAATAAAAAGTGATGCAGCTGCACACAGTAGATTGCCTGCTGGCAGCTTCCCCAGCATCGGTTGTGCAGACCATGAGAACGCATGATTTAATCTACAGGCAGCATGTATTTTGAAGTTACTGCCTTGTTTTTGACGAGTCACATGAATCAATGGCCTCCGACATACTTTCCCTCTGACGGATGGCCACATTTCAGCATACTTATAATATCCATCAAACAACTGTCGAATACTATGTATTTGCCCTCTTTCATTAGACTGTCATCCGGTGTCACACTTGTTTCAGACTGCATCGTTGAGGACATTTCACCACAACTGAAAGAAATATCGCCGATATCGGGTTCTGATGCGTCGGTGAATGCTGCTGCTGGTTCATTCTCTGTCATTTCAACATCTGTTACTTCAACATTGATGGGAGAACACAGTATTGTCGACAGCTTTTTTGGTGGCAATTTTTTGGCGGGTGTAGAATGTGTGAATTGATCTGCGACTACTTCCGAGCTGTCCTGAATACATTCAGTATCATCTTCTTGTGGTGGTGCGGTCGCACTGTAGCAATGGTCCATTACAACTTTACTGGATTCTGCGGACACATTCATTTCATGTTCTGGCCATTGGATATGAGCATCTCCAGTCTCAGCACGCGGCGTCTGAATTAATAGTTCCTCCATAGTGTAAATGGTCTGGCAAGCAACATCTCTCATTCGCTTCACTGTCTGTGTATGTATAGTTCGTAGACCCACGGGAAACTACAGGACAGATTGGAAAAGGGATGTTAATTTTAAAAACAAGATAAAGTATAGTACAATTGACTGGAAACATCATAAAATAGACCCCAGTACATAGAAATTCGAAAGTTATAAACTTTTGTAACAAACCTTATTTTTGTTTCTTTTCTTTGCAACTTTCTTGACTCGACCTTCAACATCTGCACGCTGTAGCTCTGATTCGTTTCCACATCTCTTCCCTTCCTCTTGCACTGCAACGACTACATTTTCTGTATCTGCATAGACAGCACGGAATGAGGCTCCATCGACTCCCTGAAACATAGTACTTTCATTACTATGTATCACAATATTGATAACATAAAACACATGTGAGGATGAACACACAGGTACATCTCAATAGCTCAACACAAATTAAACATTGTGTAGAACAATCAAACGCCAAGTATTCGAGCTCTGATGACCTAGTTCCATGGAACTGTCAGTACCCATACCTCTGGCTCTGCATGGACTGCCATGAATGATTGTATTGGAGAGGAGGCATCAGCAACTCCCTGAAACACAGTACTTGTGTTAGTATGGTTTTCAATATTGTAAACATAATACACACTTGGGGTCAACGGCACAGGTACATATAAAGAGATAACCACAAATGATGCATTGTCTAAAAGAATCAAGGAATATTTAAATATGATCCGATTTAATCAACTTATTTCTCCAATTTCTTTACATCTGCATTATCTAAATGGGATCTTGTGATTGTAGTGGAAGCTCCATCGTCTCTCTGAAACACGGTACTTGCGTTAATAGGGAAGAAAGTATAGCAAATGGAATCATGTTATATGATCACGCTCGATGGAGCTGTCAGTATCCATACCTCGTGCTGCTGAAGAATATCTATGGATGTTGTAAATGTGGTGCGCACTTCCGAAAGCTGTTGCGCCGATTCGTATCCGCATGGTCCCGCTTCCACTTCCCCTGGAATTACTTGAATGTCAGGCTCTGCATCAAGTGCGCGGGTTGACGCTTCAAAAACTGCCTGAAACATAGTATTTGTATTAGTAAGGATTACAATATTGAAAACACAACACACACTTGGGGTCGACCGCACAGGTACATATCAATGGCTAACCACGAATGAAACATGGTGTAGAACAATCAAACGACAAGTGTTCCAGTCCTGATGATCACGCTTGATGGAGCTGTCAGTATCCATACCTTGTGCTGCTGAAGAACATATAGGGCTGTTGTCAATGTGGTGGATGCTTCAGCATCTCCCTGAAAGACAGTACTTGCATTAGTATGGATAACACTAATTATAACTGAAAACAAACACCAGGGGACGCCAACTAAGGTGTATATCAATTGGAAAGCACTAACCAAACAATTGGTAAAATAATCACACGATACATAAAAACTATTATTTGACATGCATAAAACAAGTCTGTAGCGGAATAGCCAAGTATGATTACCTGATACACGCTAGAAGTGGTTGATAACTGCGGGCACGTCATGGATGTAGAATGTTCTTGCTTCAGATTCAGTGGATAGTCAAGCACTTGTAAAGGTAAATTATTGTTTGATAATAAAATGCAAATATTAAAAAATTGCCATGTAAACCGATAGAATATTTGAGAATAATGCTATTGAAAATGCGCAATATAGCACAGTTCCCTGTGCCCATAAATAGATTTCCTTTGGGGGTTATAAAATCGAAACATAATTTATTGATGAATGTCATTATTCAAAAGGCTATACACTCATATCAATATCGAAAATATTACAAGGGACACAACACCTAAAATATAAATTAATCCATTCGGCTACCTACACACTACCGCAAGGCCTAAAGCTAAATCCGACACTTGACTCACCAGTGGCGAATGTGGACGAATTGAGTTGGAATAGCGTTTGCGAGCAATTTTCGTGTTGTTCGCCGTTTATTCTTCTTTGTTACCCAAGAAGTGGCGTACATGTTCGATGAAAAGTGCCTGCTGCAGATGCGGTATCGATCACCACTCTTGTCCTCAAAGACTTGCTGGACTCTACTTTCAAGCTCTTCCGGTGGATATCCGCAATTTCTGACCCATTCTCTTATTCGATCAACAGTTTTAGGGAATTCATGCATTGTAGTGACTTCAGATTTAGAATGGGTCTTCGAAGGGCAACCGCTAATCGAACAGGCAGGCATTGTTGAAAATTCTGAAAAGTAAATATGAAGATTATTATAAAACCTTGAAGAATAAAAATGTCATAAAAAAGTAAATGAACCATACCATGTTCAATGCAAGGTTTATTTTGGTCGCCGGAACTACACCAGTTCATCATGAGCGGCTTAGTATTTGCATAAATTACAGAATTTCTTTTAATGATGTGACTAAAATCTGAACATGTGACTCGTCCCTTGGTTGTTCTGTCTTGCACGAGAAGGAAACATGCTTACATTATAGACTGGACCCCCGAAGGATGCAATTCAATGACAATTGACACAGATGAAAATAAATAGATCTATTGATAGCATAACAATTGAAACTCAAGTCAATAGCAATGAGACCAATGACCATAGCACTATTGGGTACTGTAATCGCAAATAGATAGAAATGTAAAAATGAACGAAATATTACTAACATACATGGCCTTACCCTGACCAACAAACAGTTGGATTCAGCAGGCCGAGCAGTATGTTGCAGGAGAACAGGTAGATGGCCACAGGTAGCACACTGACGAGTTTGCTCGAAGCGGTCACAGATAGTACGACGACGAGCAGATTAGCATAGATCTCAGTGCTTCTCAGGTAGAAGGTTCAGGAGTTGACTTGTAAAACACAAAGATGTTCTCATGAGACATATCAAGTGGTTTATAAAGTATTAGTAACAGGGGTGTGTTTGTGAATGAATGACGTGTGTATGTCGTGGTATTATGTGGTTTGCAGGGGGGTGGCCTGCATCAGGGGAGGTCTGCCTGGAGACACAGGGTCTGAGGAGGCCATGTGAGCGATGGCCCCTGGGAGTGGGATACCTTTTGAAGTGTACATGCTGTTTGGCACCTTGGCCGTTTGCGCTCGTGACAGCCCCCCATGCCAGCGCTCATCCACGGGTGCGAACCGCCTTTAATAGAGGGGGGTGGGATGGATGGGCCAGTGGGCATGCAGGCAAGTGTGTGGGAGTGAGGGGCCATCAGGCCCCTCTCATCCTTTACTTCTCAGTAGAAACTCGGACCCAATGCCTCCAGTAGTGGGTTCGCCCCTTGCCCTTATGTGCTGTTACCTTTGGTTGGCATTCGCGTAGAAGGGACCACTGAGCAGGACACAGGGCATCCATTTTTGTACCCCCTTTCCACTCCATCTTGGTGACCAGGCCTCACTGCACAGAACACATGGCCCCCACCCACGTTCCCACTCTGACTGGAAAACTCCAGAGGTATTTGCAACAGCTAATAAATGTAACACATCACTCTTCCTCTGAGATCACTGTCCTGCATGTGAACCAGCCTGAACTAAGCACATAGCTCGTTCATCTCCACAAACGTGTCCTTGCCCACGCACCCTCGCCAGTGGAAACTTACTGCCATTCTGACCCTGTGTCCCTGCAAGGTATTCTCTTCATGTGCCAGACCACTGACCACGCCATGATGCCCACCTAGCAGATCCCCAACTAACATTAGACCCTACTGCAGTATATCGTTGTCAATCAATAACAAATGCCACATACCGGAGATTCTTGTGAGCACAGACCCACACTTCAAACAGTGTATTATAGTGGTCAAGACCCTTAACCTAAGGCCTGTATAATCCAATGTTAATTGATAGTATAGATATATGTGTGACTTTTAAAGAGGCATAACCGACTGAAAGACTTTGAACAAGTGTTATTTAGTGCATGCATTATTGAGAATATATTATGTTAGCTTAGATAGTGACCACCCTGCTTCACAGCGACCTGACCTTCACCCATTCGGAAGAACAGATGTCTGACGTCCATCCTTGAATGGAGACACACTTGATTAATTTAAAAAATCGAAACAACCGTTGTTAAAATATATGTGCTGTTTTATTTTGTATCTTATTTTGATGACACAAAAATACAATACTTTGAACATTGTACAGGTCAGGTTGCAGCACAGCGAGAGAAAATCCCCTGTACTGACCGCTGTCACTTGGGAAAGTTTCTCTTATGGCACCAACGGCACAGGCGGGTATTACTCTTCGAATGCGGTGTCCAGGCCTCCTGTGAAGCCACCATGTAAAGGAACGATAGGCCACCAGCCTGTACAACCTGTGAAAAGGATGAAGCAAACTGTTTTTAAATGACCAAGATAAGTTTAATGAACATTTGTTGTCAATGACAATTCTTGTAACTAATGGCATTCTGCTCGGACAAATGCTATCTAGACACTGCACACTATTGAACGACTTTCATGTGTTACAATGATATGTATATGCAATTTTGGATATAGTAGAAGACCATGAAATAGGAGTGGCATGACAAGCAGAGTATACTTACTCCTTACTCTGATTACGAGGACGAACAGTTGTGCGAAGTTCGTGCATAAGCACCATCATTATCCTCAACACGGACCATGTGAGGCAGGCTGCCCTGAAGTCTGGCAGCTCGGTGATGCATTGCGGTCGTGGCTTGCCTTCCGAAATGTAAGCCACGCATCCCGAGTTTTCACAGCAGCAGCAGTTCTTGTCCTCGGTTGGCATTAGCTCGCACCGATTCCATGTGCACCAGGTGGAAACACCGTCCATGCGAATAGGTCCAGGCTCTTCAGCTGTTGAATCATCCTCCCAACTGCTGTCCGAAGACCCATCATTTTCGCGTGTTTCCCTTTCCAGTAGTTCCTCCTCAGTATACTCGGGCTCGTACATGTAGGGCATTATTGTAGCCATTTTGTGTTAAACAAACTAAAATGATTTATAGTGGTGGTACTGGTATCTGTTCACAGGGGCTACAAGCAATGAAGGTAGCTGACCAGAGCACAGAAACGAGTCACAGAATACTCAAAGTAACACAGAGAGATGAATGGAATCGAAAATCTGCTGCTGTGTGTTGTGAAACGGTCTGTTTATACTTATTGGGGAAAGAGGTGTCCTGCCATTTCCATGGCGACACATTATTAGCTGAAGCGCAGCGAATGTTGACATGAGACGTGCTTTGGCGTTGTGAAATGGGCGGTACGCGTCTGCTGATGAGAGGCTCAGGGGCGGGGGATATGATTTAGTGCCGCAAAAGCAGGTCAGCCAGGGCGATGGGGCAAGAGATAGGATTATCACAAAATGGCAGCGCCCTGATGCGTGTTTTCGTGTGCGTTTAATGGACGAAAACTCGGGTAAGGTCCATAGGAAATTTTTCTAAAATTGAGCGACTTAGGCTTAAAAACACATGGCCGACCCGTAGGGACACTAACATTTTTTGACCAAACCATTCCTTTAACTATGTACCCACTGTTACACAGCATATGACCACATTGATGGCATCACAGATGACATCTCTGGTGACATCACGTTTGACATGATAGCCAGTGGCCTCAACTTTCAGCTGTGGAAACTGTGCATGTTACACCTACTGGTTTCTTCTGAGCCCATTAGCCATGGCCTTCAGCCGTGGCACTGCGCATGCGCACCAATAGGTTTCCTTGGGGTCCTCTAGCCATGGCCTTTTTACGTGGCCTCTGTACATGTTGCACCTATAGGTTTCATTGGGGTCCACTAGCCATGACCTTCAGCACAGAGATCCATTACTCCCTGCCTAGGAGATGTGATCACTGCCGGTGCAAAATTACTCTCTCCTCATTCCCACGGTATTCCCCTAATATTCACCCGATAATGGCACCAAACTACACATACAGCGCATTGAACTACCCATGCCCGCGGCATTCCCCCAGTGTATCCACAATAACACTCATAAATCCAAATCTCTTCCCTGTCCTGACAGGCACTCACCAAGTGCTCCCCTCCTCTTTCCATGGTCACCACACTCCCTTCAAATGTATTTTTCCTCCCTGGTCCTCCCCTGGTAATTACCTCTTATCACTGTTTGGTGCATGTGACACATGTTCTTCTCCAAGGTGAACTTGATTGAAATGTGAGTGCGGAATTTCAGGGGTTTTGTTGCATTAAATGTGATCACCTTAACTCTCTGTTAACAAATGGTTTTTCAATGAATTTCAATGGTTTTGCTATATCTTAGTTTCCTCAGGGCCCACTAGCCATGCCTTTCTGCTGTGGCCACTGTACATGTTGCACCAATAGCTTTATTTTGGGCAAACTAACCGTGGCCTTTCACAATGGCCGGTGGCCACGGCTGAACATGTTGCATATTTTTTGAGGTCTCACTAGCTATTGTCTTCGTCTGTGGCCTCTGCACGAGTTGCGCCAACATCTTTCTTTTGGGCCCAGTAGCCCAGGCCACTGGCCATGTCACACCAATTATTTGTTACCAAACACCCATTGCCCTCTACCCAGTAGACGGAGGCACTGCAGATGTTAAACATTGTTTTCTAACTACTTATTCCTGCGATGATTTCATAGTAATAATTTCCAATTATGTGGCTATGTTAATTGATTTAGGGAGCTCCTTTCCTCACAGGAACGGGAGTCCAAGTCAACAAAGAGGGAGTCTCTCACAGTGTGGTCCCATTTACCTCGAACCCTAGAGAGGGTCTTTTGTAATGGGCTCACTTCCCTAACCTCACATGGGGGTCTCCCCCTTGGGGAAAATGGACAAATACCTGCAATTCGTCACAATAATTACATATAGCTTAGAAATAGAAGATTTACTTTTGGACATGTAATTAGATTGATGCTACTTTCAGATATTTATTTTCTAAATTATGACTTTTTATTCAATTCTAAAGATGACATGTCAAAGCAATCGAATCTTTACACACTACACTTTCTTTTATAATTCATGTAATCAGTGTTTTTTTAGTCAAGTCATGTATGATGTTGTCTGATGTCATCAGTGATGTAAAATGTGATGTCATATATGATGTAATTAGGAATGTCACCAGTGATGCCATCAGTGATGTAATCTCTGATGTCATACATTGCTGTAATACACTGCTCAACAGGGGGGCGAGGCGGCAAGGTGGCTTTGCCTGAATTGTCTACCGAATTTCAAGGGTTTTGTTGGGTTAATTTTTTACCTTAACATCTCTTTAATTAATGTTTTTTCACTGAATATCATACTATAAGATAAAAGGCCAGATGTATGTTTGTCCAAAGTTGTGCAGCCTGCTGCGCCTGGTATCACTGCTAGAGGGAGCTGTTTCCTTATGCATAATAACATAGGACTTCAAATTCATCTTCCAGGCGAACAAAATGTGTATTTCAAAAATGATAACATACAATTAGCTGCAGAAAAGGCCCAAGACAGGGTTACCACTTTAACAGCATACTTCATGTTGTGAACACTAAGAAGATATATACTTTTAAAAAAAATGTAGACAGAAATTAATTTCATGCGGCAGGTGAACTGTATCACTCTTATATCCCTCAACATTATTTATTCGAGTCCCAAACCCATAAGTGGAATCCAAGACAATGAGGAGCAGATATAACAATAGGCCGTATGTTCTATGTTAATCTTTGAGGTTACTACTCTTCCATGTAAAAGGAGCAAGATCCCTAATTTTTGTTTTTCCATTAACATAAATTACTTTCAAATACACCACATAATGTACAAACTATGGGGCTGATCCATGGAACAAATGTGTGCCAAAATTTGTGGCGCAAGCTGGCATAAGCGTGCAAAAGCAAGCGCACACACCCAGCACCTGTTTTCCCCGAGATGTGCGCCAAATCTGTGGGTGGCGCACATGGGCGCACATGTCACTTCAAAATCCCAGATGCTGTGCCCGACGCATATGGTCCTGCATCCACCTAGGGCCACTGAGAACATCTATTGAAACAGCAAGCACTGGCATTCCATCAACGTACAGGTTGTATGCAATGCTCATGGAATCATCACCTCTGTCTATGCAAACTATCCTGGGTCTACCCATGACAGTTTCATATACAGAATGTCCACCCTGAGCCGGGACCTGGAAGCTGGGAAGCATGGTGACACATGACTCATTGGTGAGTAGAAATGTCTGTGCACATGTATGTATGTCACACACAGACAAATACACAAACCCAACTAATGACCACCATCCGCACCTCCCCAGGGGACAGTGCCCATCCTCTGAGCAACCACATGATGAAGCCAATACGGAACCACAGCACACCACCCCAGGTAAGATACAACGCTGCCCATATTGCAACCAGGGGCATAGTGGAGCGCACATTCGGAGTGCTCAAGTCACGCTTCCGCTCCCTTGACCACTCTGGCAGGCAGCTACTCTATGCACCCCCAGTAGTGTGCAGGATCATTGTGGCAGCATGTGTCCTGCACAATGTTGCTACATGGCAGGGCGTACCGGTGGACATGGTGGTGCCCCCACGTCCCCAACCACAGGCACAGGTGCTGCCCATGGTAGGGGAAAGGGCACGTGGTGAGGTAGCCCAGACCCAGCTTATGGCCACATTTTTCACCTAAACGGCCACCCCTGTGGAGTGCACACAGGCCTGGCACATACCAGGTGACATTCTATGACAAAAAGACAAAGGGACAGTCAACTGTCACAACCTTACCACCGTGAGAATGTTTCCATGCATCCCTAGCTACTTAAACATAACTTAAACATAACCAATCCTGTGTGACCAAAAGGAACACATGCAAGTTGTATATCACACCACCCCCCTGCAAAACAGGCCATGACAATCAGTGGTATGTCACCCAAACCCTCCCAACCCACATCACCCTTGTCTGCCACACCATGACATGGCATGCAACAGCAAAAGAGCAAACCAAAATCACAACACATGACCAATTAGATACAAAGTGACACGTGATAAATGGAAAGAGGCCTGACACAATCACACCTGACATGGAATCAGATGAAATGACTGACCAACAACCTCCCACACTTACAAAGTCATACACAAATGCATGCCACCAGCAGACCATCAACAAAAGACAGAATGTCTGTTGTAATGCCCATTGGCCAAGCCAAAACCACAAATCCCCAACCCATATGCTGTCTGTGTCTCCTGCAACATACTGCTCAGCACACAGCACAGTGAGCAGCCATTGTGTTGGGGATACACCCTGAGCATCATATAAAAAGGACAAGCAACAAAAATAACCTTTTGCGGCATGTACACGATCCCCAAATGTTAAGTGATCATGCGCTGCAGGGACACAGCATGCCAGAGAAGACAATCTGTGTGCACATGTGGGCATGGAAGGGTGATTGTATGTCTGGTGGAGCATTGTGTAAGTGTGTGTGTCAGTAGGGACATGCACTCAATACGTGCATGTGAAATCAAGTGACCCTCAGTGTCCTGTCACATGAACATTGGCCATGTGGACACCCCAGTATGTCAAACCACAACAATCCCTTGACACCTGAAAAGTAAACACAACACAGGTACAGCCATTGACCAGCAGAACACATCATGTACATAGTACCCCACAATGACAATGTCAGATAGTGCCCAAACACTGTAGCCCAAGGGTACTGACAGACAACAAAAGGCCCCCCTCATTTACTCATCACCATGACCTTCAGAAGAACTTTGTCTGTGGTCCGTTGGCTTCTTCCTTCTAGTCTACCTGGCTTCACGATCCCCCTACCCCTTGGTTTCCTTGTCCCACCTTTTGTGTAAATTGGGTCCAGCCCCCTCAGAGGCCACTTTGACTGATAAAAATACCAAATCGCAGCGAACTCCAAGGAGCCAAACCCCCAAACCTGGGAAAAAGCCTGTAGCCATAAAAAAAACCTAGAAGAGTCTCCAGTAGATGACTTGAAGTAGCTGTACATGGCCAAGCACATTTCCAAGCAGAATGATAGAATAACTAACAAGGTAGCACAGTTGAACAGGTTGGGGAGCAATTTCAGTACACAACAATCAATGAGGATGCAACAACTGATGGGTAGTGGTCTCCAGGTGCAGGAGTGGCATGAACCAACCACCCTCTCTGCGGTCTGGGTGCTTGCAAGGTAAAACTTACACAGGCCTCCAAGACCCCAGCGGGGAAAGAGGGTTAGGGATCCGTTGGATAGGCATCAGTATTTAGGATAACCGGAAAGAGGGTCAGGAGATGGGAGGTGGATGGCCAAGGGAAAGTAGTGAAAATACAAAATACAACTATTGACAATTACACATACTCAATCAGAGAAACCATGTACTTCATGCACATTGTACAAAATTGCTCAATGGTGAGCCAAAGAGAGACTTATCTCTGGGGTGAGTGCTGGCCTCCTGCCTGCACACTCTCAGGTCTGATAACAGGAGCAGTTCAATGCTGCAAAGAGAGCGAGAGTTACTATTCTGTGTGTGTTTTCCCCACACACACACACATAACACCATTCATGCCTTGAACTTTGTGACTCCTCCCCAAACAAGCACTCTTGTGTGATGCTTTGTTCGTATACTTTTGCTTGCCCCCGTGATGGTTCATACACTGTTAATGCGGTAAGGCAGCCACACGTGGCCCTGTGGTAAATGGAAGACCATGTGTTAAGAATCACACATGATAGAAGGGGACTTGGATAAACTGCTCAATGCGTGTGGCAAGCTGCAATTCCAGTACAAGTCACGTTCTGCCAGCTGCGGATTCCTATAGCTAGCGCCCCAGGTAATTTGCATATGCTAGTGATATGCACTGCACTCGAGTTTGTGCATCGCTGTGTGCCCCCCCTTGCGCTGTATCAGTTTGTGGCTAGGAACGCTACTGCGCTAATAACTTAGCTTCTATGGAGCAGGGTGGACTCCAGGATATGGGCGACGCCCCCTGCATGTGCCCCTGACAACTTGGAAGGCTTCTTGGCATTTGCTCCTCAGCGCAGTTTAGCTGTACTGTGCACATCTTCCCCAACGCCTGGCAAAGCTCCCCAGCACTGGTGCTACTTAGCTTGCATGTGTGAGGGGCCTGGAGGAAGGTCGGCTGGGGCGTGCCCCTCGTGCTGCTCACCTTGCTCGGAGCTCCTGGAAACACGTCTGCTTCTGTCGAAGGTCTGAGCACAAGCCCATGCTTGAGCTTGCGCACACATGCGAACGTGTGCCCTACCCAACGTGGCAAGGGTTATGTAGTTCTTGGCCCGGTGTCTGCTGGGAAAGGTAGTCTGGAGGTTCCATTTCCTGCAGAAGGGCATAAAAGCCATTAATAAGGCAGGAAACTTTTCTGTGTGTGTGTGTTCATGCTGCTTGTTACTGGGCAATGTCTGTGACCTACATCTGACCTCCTCCCACACAACCCCAAGATCTGTAACCTGACAGGTAGAGCTGGAACTTGAGTAGAAAATAACCAAGGAGGATGGCACAACTGGATGGTTGAGCTGAAACCCAATCAATCCTTGAAAGAGTGAAGAGAGAAAGGCAGAGACAGCACAAGTCTGGAAAGGCACAGAGAATGCGAGATAGTCAGAAACAGAAACAGATGACAGCAATTTAAGAGCCACAACAGTTGAATAGCATTGATAAAAGCCAACAGTCAACATAAAAACATGGTTATAATAGATGAAAGACAGGAGGAATGACAGAGAGTTGCAGTTGAACAGAAGTAGTATATCACCTCCATCACACACCACCTCTGTCAGGCACATGTCACAGGCAGAAATGACAGATGGCAACAAAGAGATGGTACATACCATAAGCATGTCTCATCTGCAAAATGGCCACAGCTGCAAGTGAATCCAAACACACCATGACTCACGTAACATGCATGCACACATGCATTACTAAGTCATCATCACCAATATTGCTTCATCCATCTGCAGCTTGGCCCATACCGGGTGTCATGGGCCATGTAGACATAGTGAATGTCCCGGGCAAAGCAAGGGACTGCAAACAGCCATGAGGGACCATAACTCCCAGTACGGTCTGAGCTGCCGACCATGAAGCCTCCAGAACACCCCTCAGGGCCTGATTAAGAACATTGTGCTATGAATGTGCCCTAAACCATTATTCAGTATGTCAAATCATCACAGCCAGGCCCCTCCAGATTAGCTAATGGGCCTGGGCGTACACATACTGCACAACAGTGCACCTTCAGGATTGTGCCAGTTGAACATGACGGGCGCAATGCTGAAATCTCACCAGCATTAACGTCAATCAACTACATATTAGTCAGTCAACAAAAAAGCTGCAAAAGACACACGTGTAAATGAACACTTTCACACACACATAAGTGAGTAGCCGCAATGTTGCACTACACGATGTTGAAGCTGCTGGCATATGTACATGTGAAAGTGTTCAAAAACACCTGTTTCCCTATACACCTGTATTGTGAACATGAACAGCAACTATTACAGCAAAGCAACAGCTACAAAGCTGCTTGCTTTGATGTATGTGAAAGTGTACACATACACACATGCAGGCAGCTTCACAGTCATTACAACCCGATTTGTAGGCTACAGTCAATCTGCGGCCTATACATTTTAGTATAGGCCGCAGATTGACCTATCAACTTTGCTAAACACCCACTAGGGTGTTTCAATACTGAGTACATGTGTCACAGGATGCACCTGTGCCTGTGCCTTTCATGACAGTGAAGGGATGACATTCTGACCATACATGCCAGGTCACTTTGACATTGCATCAGTGAGTAGGCATGTAGAACGGTGTAACATGGCTCAGAAGTGGGCTGGTACAGTGCAGAACATATGCACGTTACCGACTATCTACATCAACAAGTACATTATGATGTCAAACAATAAACAAGAAGGCAGTGTAAGTGCAAGGTCAGGCATCATGTGCAATGTGCATGCAATGGGTTGCATGGATACAGGCACCCCCCCTTTGAAAGGTTGACCAGATAACTGTGTATTGGCAGAAAGTGTTGAGTACCTTCAATTGCATCATCTGAGTCAACTGACAACACAGCCGATGAGAATGGGACAGTGAGCAGGACACATGATGAACCCTCTGTAGTACACACATTTGTGCAGAAGGCACTACACCAGTTTGCAGAGTCAGGGGGAGGCCTTTGCCCCACACAGACTATGACACCATAAACATGTGCGTGATGCCGGACTGAGCCACAGTGAGCATGGAATGGATGATGAAATGCCATTAAATGTATGTCATCCTGGACACGTTCTACAATGATCATCCTGCAAAGGACACATAGGGGCATGCATGTAATGCACATGGAGCATGAATGGGCACTCATGTCCCTGTGGAGCATCTGACATCTGCACAGTCCGAGTGAGACACCCTGCATCAAGGACATACGATGTACCACACAGTATGTGGCTGGCAGGTTGGCCGGGGGAAGTGTGCATATACAAAAGAGCGTTGAACAGGCCATTGCAGTAGTCCAACATGTTAGCCCCCAGTGCAATGGTGTAACAGTGGTGCAGGGGGGTGAATGGGCAAGGGAGCATGCCTATGTGTAGTACCAGCGTGCAGGCAGAAGACACGTGCATGTCAGTCATGCGATGACATAGTCCGAGTGCTGAGTCGAAAAACATCGCAGGCTACATGCAGAAGGGCCAGTGAGCTGAAACATGGACCGGAGGGGCAGCCGGGTGACTAGCATGTGAGTAGGGTGCAAGTGTGGTGATGAGGACAGTCCATGTCTGCACTACATGTCCAGCATGCTGCACAGCAGGCAAGCATTAGTGAAGCATTGCATGACTCGCACATGAGAACCATGTACACATAGCATGTATTGGCAGTCAAGCACAACACATCGCACAAGCAAACCACACATGGCCTGGACAAGCACGAAAAACACTCACTGGACGGGGAGTCAAAATCCAGCATCTCTCCACTCCTTCGACCAATTCTGACGGTATGAACTCTGCAGCGAACAACTCGTGCAGAGTGAGTTCTTCCCCCTGAGGTGGTGGCCCACTGCCAGTCACCCCAGTCATGGCATAATTGGAGGCACGCTTTAGCTTAGCACAGTATCAGAGGACATCCCAATGCTTTTTGCACTCCTGAGATGTGCGCACCTCATGTCCGAATGCACTAACACTCTCCACAACACGCTTCCAGTGGTCCCAACGCTGGGCAGCCGTAGTGTGACAATTTGGGCCCACTAGCATATCATGGTCGTGTTCCGACATGTAGCCCAGAAGGAAGTCCAGTTCCTGCTTGCAGAAAGGCTTCTTTCTTGACGTGCCAGAGGCTGGAGCCGTGTGTGGGGTCCCAGCCTCTTGTGCAGGTGAAACCTTCCTCCTCTTGGGCAGTGATCCGGACCCTGACTGGCAAATGCCGCCCTGAACAGTAGGGGCAGTGGCGCTGGTTGATTGAACCGAGGGAGTGGCAGGTGGAACAAGGACGGAAGCCCTGGCTTGCATCAGTGGCTGCTGGGTACCCTTGACTGGACCCTGCGCAGCAACATCCGCTGTGCCAAGGTCATTGACCGGGACTGTCCTGGATGTTAGACTCACAGCCGGGGTGGTGTCGTCTGCATCTGCCCGTGCACTTGCCAACACCCAGCTGCTCGGGGCAGAAGATGACAATACTGCCCCAGGGACCTGTGCCTCAGTCAGGGCACCCCTGCATGCACTTACCACGTGCCTCCTGTTCACCTGCAAATCATCCTGGGACTATTAAGGTGCCAATGCAACATGCGCTGGCTGACCCTGCGCCTGGGTGGTGGTGGACACAGCTGCAACTGCAGCTACCGCTACCCTTGGGCCTGTGGCAGTCAATGAAACCTTCCTCCTCTTGGGCAGTGATCCGGACCCTGACTGGCAAATGCCGCCCTGAACAGTAGGGGCAGCATCCCTGCCTGACTGCCAGGTCACATGGGCTCCAGTGCCAGGTACAAGAGCTGCATCTCCCGGAACCACAGGGGGTGGTGGCATGACTGAACCAACACATGGCGCACCTCTGCCTGTTCCCCCTCTGCAGCCACCATGGACACCCTGGAGACCCCGCGACTCCCAGTTCACCCCGGCCACGTCCCTGACGACACCCACCACATGGAGTACACCCAGCTGAGGCACCCCTCACCTTTCATGGCCTCCCAACCATGGCACAGTAGTGCCGGCACAGATGTAGTAGTGCCAATGGGAGGTGTACACGACATTTGTCCTGGGAAATTGGGGTGAAAGGCTGTATGTGACCCCGGTGATGAAGTGACGGGTCACGCAATGCGCAGGCACCCCAAAACCGCAGTAAAACCGTGCACACAACCCCTGGTAGCCCACGTGTGTGGAATTAATTTCCCGCAGTGCGCGGTGGCACACAGGGACAAGCTGGCCACGTGACAACACCGGAAGATCACTTTCCTGCCCAGAAGGCCATTTTCCTGCCCCCCAGAGCCCTGAGCTGACTCCCACTAGCCGTCTGCTGCAGGCCACGTGCCCTGCTATTTGGCTCCTGCACGTCAGCCATCTGCAGGGGTCCAGTTGCTGTGACCACCCCTGCTGGGAGAGAAGACTCCCGACTGCAGTTCCATCACTCCACAGCCCAGCACCAGGATCCCACCCACACCTGCCTCGGGGCGTTGCCATGTCAGGGCAAACACCATCAGAGACCACTGGCAACCCCCAGCCAGAGAGGCAGAGGGCTGCCAGCTTCACAGCAGAAGAGGTTGGCATCTGGTGGAGCAAGTCCTGGTGCATTATGATGCTCTCTACGGAAGAAGACGCGCTGACAAGGATGGATGGGAGAGGATCTGGCTGGACATTGTGGTTGCCATCAACCCGGAGGGGGTGGCAACTCGCAACCTACTACACGTACGTAAGCGCTGGGAGGACTTCAGGTCCAGGACCCTCAGGAAGGCCCAGCGCCTTTTGGAAGCAGCAGATGCAGTGAGGCGCGGGTCCACCTTACCACCAATGACATGAGGGTCCTGGAACGCATTAACCCAGCACTTCACTGCCAGGTCCTTGAGAGGGAGACTGGTCCGGAGTCGAGCGGTAAGTGTCCATGCTACTTATTGGACGCAGTGCATGTTGAGGTGTGCCAGGAGTGTGCAGCTTGGACATATGTCTGAAAAGGACCATGTATGGATATGTATGTGCAGGGACATGACTGTGCTGCATGTGAGTCCGGTCTTGTGTGATGCACATCAATGGTGTATGTGTTCCAAAACATGATGCACATCTGTATATGGAGATGCAGACATGTTAGCATTTCTGTGTATGTCCTATGGCATGGTTGGGGTGTGACACATGGATGCTGGTTACACCTTCATATACGTGCATGGCATACATGTGCGTGGGTGTGTTTGACATGTGTGCAACTGTGATACTCCATGGATGCATGTGACACAGACATGTAGGAACCTGTTTGGCAGATGTGACATAGTTGCTGGTGATTGCACTGTGACAGGTGGTGGAGATGCACAGATACATGTCTGTCTGGTGGTGTGTGTGCATGTGTTGGGCACTCCCCATTTTGCTTTTGACGTCATGCCAACCTTGGGCTGTTTATGCTGGTGTTTGTGTATGGATGCTTCTGCCTGCTGCACAATTCCTGTCAATTTGTGCATGTGTGTGGGTTCAAATGATATGAGTGTAGGGAGTGTGATGCCATCTGTGAAGTTTGACATTGCCACTCATGTGCAACTGTCATGTGTGTATCCGACCATTGTACAGTGCCCTGATGCCTGTGTTCTGTCTCTCACTGTCTGCAGCGTCGACTGATGAAGAGGGCGGAGACTGTGCTGTGGAGCACAGCAGCAGGCATCCCACCGCCAGCCAGAGACGCAAGGCCCAGGTCTCCTCCCACGTAGTCATCTCTTCCGGGAGTGAGGAGTCTGGTGCCACGTCCATGGCTGTGGGAAGGTCCAAGACATGAGTTAGGGCCTGCTGGCAGGTGCCCATCACTGGGGGTGGGGTGGGGGACATGTGTCAGGGCTCCCAAGTACATGGTGCCATGTGGCCTGCCTGTGGGGCATGGTATGTGGTGATGGGCTGCCTGCGGGGCATGGACAGGGGTCATGGGCTGCCTGCGGGTCGGCATGGTCTGGGGTGATGGGCTGCCTGTGGGCATGGACTGGGGTCATGGGCTGCCTGCTGGTCGCCATGGTCTGGGGTCATGGGCTGCCTGTGGGGCAAGGACTGGGGTCATGGGCTGCCTGCGGGGCATGGACTGGGGTAATGGGTTGCCTGTGGGCATGTCCAGGGGTGAGAGGCTGCCTGCGGGGCATGGACTGGGGTAATGGGCTGCCTGCAGGGCATGGACTGGGGTAATGGGTTGCCTGTGGGGCATGTCCAGGGTTGATGGGCTGCCTGCGGGGCATGGACTGGGGTGATGGGCTGCCTGCAGGGCATGGCGGCGTAACAGGCGCTGCTGCAGGGTCGCTGCGCCACTCTGCACCACGGCTGGTTATGGATGTAAAAATCCATGAATACGCTGTGCGTCAAAATGGGTTTTGGCGCAGGCGTCTGGCGCAAGCTGCCGCACATGCACTCTGTGCCACATCTGCGTGCACCACTTCTTCGCTTGATTCCATGAATTACCCCCTATATGTTAAAATACACCACATAATCTATACCCTCTGAAAATATCTTCCTTTACGTACATTAGCCTATGTATATGGGATTTTCCACTAGTAAATATATATATTGTTGTTGGAACGTTAAGGTGTGAACTTAACGCAACAAAACACCTAAATTCAGCTAAACCCACCTTAACTTCGCTGTGCAACCTATGACCACAATGATGAAATTGTGTATGGCATCACTGGTGACATCACTGGTGAAATCACTGATGGCATCACCTATGACATGTACATAAGTGAATGTTTTAAAAAATTGGATACCATTTAACCTCTTAAGTGCCAAGGACGAGGTATCTCATCTTTGGAATTCCTTCCCGGGTACCAAGGACCAGATAGCTTGTCCTTTTTGGCACCTTGTTTTGTGCGTAATGCACGCTGACATGAAACTGAAACTATTTTCACTGGGATGATGAGTGTCCACCTTTCTTTGCTTCGATCTCCGGCTGTATTTTAAGCCGGAGATTGAGGGAGGTGTCGTTGGAAGGGGGAGGCTCAGATGCTCCTTCATAAGAGCAGATAACTGCCCCCAGGGAGGGCTGCATGAGGAGCCCCCCCAGCCATTTGGCATGGGGGGAGAGGGCCACCACAAAAAATCAGACAGGCCTCCCAATGGGTGGGGTAGTAGGTTTTGGGCAACCTGCGGGCAGATCAGCACACAAATGTGCCCATCTGCGCCAAGGGAAGTTGGGTAAACAAAGAAAAAAATGAAAATGGTAGACTGCTTGGGAATTTTGTAATGGATAGGGGGGGTGGCTCTCTCCCCCCAACCAAAATGGAGTGGGGGCCATCTCATGCAGCCCTCCCTGGGGGCAGATATCTGCTCCTAGGAAGGGACACCTGACCCCAGGGAGGAGTGCATGAGATGCCACCCTTATCTGCTGCCATCAGGGGCTACATGAGATGCCCCCCTCCATTTGGGGTGGTGGGGGAGAGGGAACCCCCCTATAGATTACAAAATTCCACATCAGTTTAGGGTGCCCTTCAGCCCCCACTAAAGTGCAGCCTACCATTTTCAATTTTTTTCTTTGTTTACCCAACGTCTCTTGGTGCAGATGGCCACATTAGTATGTCAATCTGCCCCCAGAGTGCCCAAAACATACTGCCCCACCCACTGGGGGTCCTGTCCCATGTTTTGTGGTGACGCTCCCCACACCACAAATGGAAAGGGGGGCACCTCATGCAGCCATTCATAGGAGCCCTAGGGAGGCCTGCATGAGGTGCTCCCCATACATTTGTGGTGGGGGGAGAGGGCCACCACAAAACGTCGGACAGTAGGTTTTGGGCACTCTGGGGGCAGACTGGAACACTAATGTGCACATATGCGGCAATGGAATTTGGGTAAACAAAGAAAAACATTGCAAATGGTAGACTGCATTTTAGGGCGGGCTGTCACTAAGATGTGGAATAATGTCCTGCTTCACATAAAAGCTGTATCAGATCATTTCAAATTGTGCAAAGCATTAAAGCCTCATTGGTTTCATATTTAAATGTCAATATAATAATCTAGTTCAAGTTGCCTTATTTCCATGTTGTAATTCTAGCAGCACTGATAAGCCTCTGTGCAGTTGATGTGATGCATACATTCACTCACAACATAACATAACTAAACATATGTTCAGCCATAGGTCCTGGACACATGATGCTCATCCTATTTACAGTGAAGTTGCACGTTTTCCCAGAACATTTTTCAAACTAACCGAATCATAGAGCATCAATCAACAATGTTCGAAAATACCTTCAATTTGTATCATGTAAATGTGAAATATGTTTTTAGGCTATAATGACTTATGCACTCACTAAGATGTATTTTTTTTTTTTTAAAGAGAACAAACTTGAATGAGTAATGTTATATTACTCTTCCCCATGATTGTGTTGGAATCAGTGTGTTGCTTGTCATTTTTAACATCTAAAAACGAGAATTGCAGAGTTTATCGTTAGTAACTTAGTGTAATCCTGTCAATAACTGTTAAACTCGATGCTGCAATTCACAATCTGATTTTGTATTCTATTTCACTTTGATTTCTCGTGAACTGCTATGTTTCATGGCTTTCTTTTTATTTGTATGCTCTTATACTGCAGAAACAAAATATAACACTGACCGCGTGCACAAAACAGAATCGCATCAGGATTTTAGAGCAACTCGATTAAACATACATGAACTTTCATCCAACAATAAAACTGCAAAAAGGGGCAACATTAAAGGTCATATTGCCAAAGTCAGTCCTAGAGTTACTGCAGTCACATTCGAACCATGGCCTATTAAAGTGCATTTCTCTTTTTGGAAAAAGGAATCTCGAAATTAAACATGCATAAAAATGAAGAAATTAACCAGCCCTTTATTATGGACAGGAAAAGAGTAATTCTGTGTTCATCGGCGAGCAGGAAAATGTTATGCTTTTGTCCTTTGAGGAAGCATGGTCTCTTTTGAAGGGAATCCAGGCTGATTTACATTAACGGGACCATTGACCTTTCTACTTAATTCAAACACATTAGAAGGAGGAATTAGGCATCCTGTTAAAAGCTCCAAAAAGCCTGCGAGCACCATCTGACAGTAAAAAAGAAAAGTTTCTAATTTCCCACACAATTACAGCAGTGTGAATGACATCCTCGGACAGAGTTAACGCGTCATTTGGCTGCTCTCCGAGTGTCACTCTGAAGTGCTATTTTCATTCTGCAATAGCCTTTACATTTTATTGCAAGATTCTTTGAATTTCATGTAAAATGCAGTGATTCGCCAGTAGCTCCCTTGACCTAAGCAGAACACGTGAAATGGAAACTATGCAAGATGTCCCCCACTAGATTGAAGACATGTTCTTGGGCCTTGATTGGAAGATTGAAGACGATGTTCCTGGGTCTTGATTGGACAGCTATCTTGACCAGCTACTAGTAGCATCAAGGACCCACCATAGAGAGTTTCTGAAAACCTTATTTGCTGCCTTTAATTTAAACGACAGAGATATATTCCACTAACGGATTCCGAGGGACATCTAGACAGATGAGACTGAAGCTCAAGTTTTCTAAGATGGCATTTGGAACCTGGGGTGAAATGCAAATGCATCTATCATTTTTTGTTGTGTATGGATCTCCTGCCTGCCCAACCTCTATACTGTCCCTTATCGACCAGCATTGTACGGGGTGTAGAGTTGAGGCATGAGGCACTACATAATACATTAAAATGAGGAATTACCTAAATATAAGTTTGGTGGTGGGCGAAAGAAAGGCTGCAAAGGCTTGGTTAATTGACAACCGCCCACATTGCAAACAATGTCCCATAGCAACAGATTTCCTGTTTGAGGATAAAGTGGTGAAAAAAGCTCTAGCACCTGGTCCACTTTTTTCCTCCAGTTTACATCCCAAAAATTGAGGTTTTACAATGGGTGGAAATACAGCCAGAGGTAACCCCTGTCAATTCCCATTTGAGACCTAGGGACTGGAGGAATGGCGGTCAGAACTGCAATTCTGCCACTTGTAATTAGGTGGATGCATCATGATTGCAAGTGGGAAAAATGGTAAACGAGTTTGGAGGGATTTCCCTAGAAAATTCTGCCAAAGTTGTAATGAGAGCCCAATTTCTCTCTATGCTTGCCCTGCAGCATATTAAAACGGAAAAACTAAATCTGGAGAGACAATTTTGTATCCCCTGTGGTGATGTGATAGCAGCTGATGATGTCTTATTTGTTGTTATGAAATCACAGAAGGCAGATGCACTTTATGGAAATAGTGCATAATGGCTTCCTAGAATGATCCTTTGGTACCCTTACTAATACAACCAATTTGGTTTGGTTTCGGATCAGCTGCCAGTGAGGTGTTTTGGGGAGGGAGAGATGTGACTGAATTTCCTGATCTGTGTGATTAGTCTGGCAGTGGGGTGATGCAAGGACTGATGTGGTGATTCCTGCGAGCATCCATTTGTCTCCAACCAGATGGGACAGTACAAGTGCTTGGACAGTGTTCCTGAAGTCAGAGGAATGACAGAAAGCATTTATTTTGTTTAGGAATATTAGATGAAACCAGAATCTTAAAGACTTCTTGGCAATGTGGGGTTTGAAGTATTAGTTATTCTTGATGATTATAACTAGTGATGTTTTCTCTTCAGACTGACCACAGTGCAGATATCAGGCCGGATTGCTGGTTTGGAAGACGGTTTGCTCTGTTGCTATAGCATTCCAATTGCTCATAATGACCTCCCAAATAAGCTGTAGTGTAACAACATTAGCAGGGTCATTATACGAGAGGTGTCAACTGCATTCAGGAGATCACGAGCGGACAGCAAATACATGCTGTCCGCTCTCGGCCATGTAGTTATGAAGATCCACCAGCCGCAGTTGACAAGGACAGATCAAAAGTGAGTCAAACTTACTGTTACCGTTCCATTTTTCACTTGCAGGTAGCGTTTAATTATTAATAAACCGCAGAGGATTCCATGGGATTATATTAGGTTTATGCTTGTACGAAAATCTCAAGCAGGGAGAAAACAAAGAACTCAGACGAGATGAAGGGGATGGGCTTTGTGGTAGGCTTATCTCTGCTCCATGCCTCTCCTCTGCTTTATGTCAGCAGGAACATGGGGAAGAGTAGGAAATGGAGTCCTGAATTCATTATGCCTCACATTTACATCTTCAATTCCCAGTCATTATTGCCATGCGATATTGTATACTCTGCAACGCCCTCAGGACAGTGCTACCCTGCCAATGTGATATAAAGGCAGCATTATAACATGTTTACATTTTAAATTTATTTGTATTTGTATGTATTTGCTAGAAGGCATGGTCCTTCGATCACAATCACCTTACTAGAGGTACGATGCAAAAAGCAGAGATGTTTTTTAAAAAAAAAAATTAAGTTAGTACAGTGGTGAGGATGTTCCAGTCATGTGGAGGTGGGTTCAAATGGAAGGTATTAGAGGGACATAATATAGAGAAAGCATCCTATTGATACAGAAACCTGAACACCACAGAACAGAACAGGTTTGTGTAGGTTCATTTGTCTTTCACAGGCATGCAGAACATGAGCCCCCCCCCTTCAACGTGTGTGGGGTTGGCTCATGGGTAATGCTGCAAAACGATTTCTAATAAATAAAAACATACATTCCGAATGAATGTAGGGGAGACTTTTCTCTTGCAAGTTGACTTTTCCGATCATGAATTTGAATACATTTACTACCAACCCTACCACCCATCACCTACCTTCCCCTAGTATTTTCTCTTTGTAGGCTACATTTCCTTTCCGAAAAGACAGTCTACCCCATAACAAATGAGTTCATTGTTTTGGCCGGAAGTGTGATATGTGTACTAAAAGCCCCAAGGGTATTTTTTTTATCAATACTTCTGAAGTCAGGTGACTAGTGCTCGATAGAAGTGATAGGTCTGGAGGGTGGGTCAGGTCAGTCAAATGGGGTCCCTAAAGGTGCAGGATGCTGTTTTGCTCGACGTGCATGCCAAAGAAAAAAGGATGCCTCTTTTTGTTGTCACCCTAAATTGATGTGTGAGCCTGGTTCCTCCAACAATTCTGATTCACCACTGAACATGCCTGTCATCTTCTCTGGAGTGCCCTCGTGCATGACTGACAGATAAAGACTTGTTGTTAACAACTCCAAATTGTGGTTGGGAGGTTAACAGTGGTGTGCTTGTGTGGGCAACTCAGGGGAGACAAGGGTTTTAATAATTATTAAATAAGACACAGACTTGGTTCAGGATTATGATTGTATGGCTTATCATCATGATTCTTGAGTAATATAATGTCCCTAACAATGTGTGTGGCAAAGGGTTAAATCGGAATATGGGCATAGCTGTCAGGTGATAGAGCACTGTACTAGAGGGATGGGTTGACAGAGAGAAGGATGGGCAGACGTTAAGTGATAGAGGTGAGAAGCAAGAGAGATAAGAGTCTGGGGAAGATGGAAAGACGGATGGGTGAGGGAGTGGGTGGAAGAGATAAAAGGGCAGCCAAAGCACCCTGTCTTTTAGTGTTTCTAGAGGAGAATAAGGTAAAGTCATTAACACAGAAAAGAGGACACCAAGTGGATCATAGGGACAATGCATAGCGTGAAAGGTCATGGATTGTTTACAAGTTTACAAGCAGATTCATAAAACAAGATTAGTGTAACGTACAGATTTGACTGTATTGATAACTGTCATCAGGGTCAGTAGAGATTCCCTTTAGGCAATGAGAAGTGTAGAGGATCACTCTTTGTGTCAGAAGCATAAGCATCCAATAATGGTTGCCCTTAGCATACGGATAATAGGGTAAATCCTTGGTTGAGGACCTGAGCAGAGGGGGGTAAAAAAGCAGGCAGGATAGTGATTATTGAAGGTGGTAGACAGTGCAGAGTTGAATTTGGTAAAAGCAAGTTCAATAGAGTGACTAATGAAGCCAAGTGCCTGAACGCTCACACTAGAGAGAATACAACCCGCTAGGAGAGAAAGGCCCAAGTCATTCTTGTAAGGATAAGGATAACAAGTTTTAATCTCACAGGTGGATGAGAGCAACAGCAAAGAACTTAGCTGCTAAGAATGTTTTGCCACAGAGAGGTACAAACCGAAACATTTAAAGATACACAGCATCATAATGATGTAACAGCATACAGAAAAAGACTGCACAGCAGATTGGATGGATCCTATACATGTTCTACCTTTACCCATAAGGGGTTCCAGTCTATTGGTCTCACGCCCAGTCTGTCCTTATTCCATCACGTGGGTGCTGCAGGGATCATCTTCTTCTCATGTCGAAGGTCAGAAAACAAATGAATTATTCTTCTACTATACACCTTGTTTTATCACTCATAGTGTGTTCTTAGCAGGCCTCAAGACAACACAAAGGAGGTTGTGAGGCACTCTAACCTTCACACACCTATTTCACTCACTCCCCTCTGCGCCATCCAACTCGAAGGTCTCCACTCTTGTTTTGAACTATAATGTATCCCTCCCAGCACCTCACAATACAAATCACACGATTGTTGCTTCAACAATATGCCCTGGCAGTCCTCTTTCAACATTTCAGGAGTTGTTACTTTGGGGTTGGTGGTCAAAGGGCACCTGGTGCCATGAAATTCAGGGATCTTAAGGTTTAGTCAGTTATAGGGGCTATAACTCGTGGTCACCCAGGAATGGGCACGGTCATGCTTTGGCCAGTGTGAGTTAACATGCACACCAAGCACCGTTCTCTGATTGTGGCCTTGTAGGGCACAATCCTCTTGGGTAAAAAACACATCTTTTCAAAACAGTTAGAACACTAAATACGTATCCTGGCGGTGGGGGTGTGTGCTGTCCTCATGGGAGCTTGGGCATGGCTGGGGATTTCTGTAGTCTCGTGAATTTGGACATAGTAAATGCAGTGCTGCATTACTGCACAGGCCTTCCCTTCTCCCTATGATTACTAATATATACGTACAATATCAATGTTCCTCACGACTTGGGCTATATTATGTAATTAGACTATGTTTGGTTATATTAAAATAAGTTCCTGCTAGATGGGAAGGCGTCCCTCTCACTATCCTATCTCCCACCTGGCCAATCATAGTGCCTCAAATGCATCTTGCCTCACTTTAAATTGCCTGGGTGGGGTGGGATGGGGCTGTCCCCTTGCCAACAGTAAGTGGATGGGAGTGAGCTTGAAGTGTGATATTGACTTGGTTGACCTTTGAATTTGTGTTTAAATGATAGATGGGGAGTGGTATGGGGAGTGTGGGATGAATAGAGAGGCTGTAGTGAATGAGAGAGTGATCAGAGGGGGAGGGCACAATTGTGGGAGTAGAGGAGTTCAAGCGGAATATAGAAATGTGTGTTTGGTAGAGTTGCCTTGGGTGTAGGTTGGAAGTTTATATCTGTTGACTTGTGAGCTGTTAGAGAGAGTGTAGCCTAGTTGGAGCTTTTGAAGAGGTTGAGGTTGTCAATAAGCAGGGTAAACAGCTAGAAGGGTTTCAAGTAAACAGCCAAGTTCTTAGATGAAGAGGATGAGTTTGCTTCTTTAGACGAAGTTGAGTTCGATAGACAATTGGTTGTGAGTGAGAAGTCATTGCAGGCTATCCTCACAGGATTATGGAGTGAAATATAAAAAGGAGATGGATGCCAATGTTGTGTCCTTGCTGATTATGAGACCAATACCAACCCCATTTCTGGTGAGACAATGGGAGTGTAAGAAACAGGCAAGTAGGTTGTCAAGGGGAACCAGGGTGGAACATGCAGGTTTTGGTGATAGGCATCACTGAGAGTTTGGGGTGATGGGTATCAAAACAATTCATGAGAAAAGATTTTACAAAGGGATCCAGAATTTAGGAAGGAAATTAAATATTCCTAGATGATTGTGAAATATAATTGAAGGAATCACAAGATCAATAGTCAACCAAGACATGCGATTTACAAGGTGCAGTTGGTAAATGCATTTGTGGAAATTCATAACAGTCATTGTGAAGATTTAGTCAGTTGGACTCACATGGTAGTTCTCAATTAATGGGGAATGGATGTAGGGGTCACAGCAAATAATGGGTGGCTCTAGGAATAACCCAGACCTGAAAGGGTCAAAGAGAATCTGCTCTTGTATGTGTTTCGCTTTGCTCTGTAAACCATATGTTAGGAAGGCCCTGGACATGGATTTATTGAATGCACAAGGGTTGGATGGACCAATGATCACACTGCCTGGTTCCAAAAAGGCTGCTCAAGGGACATGAGACAGATACAATTGTGGTCCAAATGCATGGATCTTCCTCCGCTCAGCTTAGCTCCACCTCCAGTGGGAGAGAGCAGGAGCTGGTGTGCTACTGAAGGTTTCTGGCATCTAGGATGTCCTGAATAGAATACAACTACTTAAACAGGGAAATGGGCAGATAAAAAAATGTCCTGTTGTGCAATCACATGTAATGGAAGGACAAATAAGGGAGCTTCCTGCATCCACAATGGGCACCCTACAGACAAAGGACAGGCAGATTGATGCTCCAAATAGAGAGATCTTCTTCAGTCCAACCCCACATCAACCAAAGTGTGAGAGAGTGTTGTTGGTTCTGATTGATGGTTTCTGGTGCTTATCACAGATGTAGGAATTAAGTGGCATAAGTCCCTACACACACCGCAAGGACAAATTGATAGAATGCACACTTTAGATATGACTGGGATCCAAGTAACATCTTAATAACAGTTCTGGAAAAATCATCCAGTTTTAACTAGAAATCAGACCATAATGATGAAATCCCACTCTCTCTGCTCCAGTCTTCAGAAACTGCCCATATTATATAATTAATACATAAACCACTTTCCAAGATGTCCCTGTCAGCTTTCTCTGACCAATTTCTGCCACAACCTATAAGCAAGGACTCTACCCAGATCATAAATCCATGCTAAGAAAGATCAACCTGATTATAGTTACATTTCTCTACATCCTTACACCAAAATCAGAGAAAAGGAAGAACACTTGTATTGACACCTGTAAGAAGATTCAATTCAACACTACAGCTAAGTCAATGCCTAGTCTGGGATACTGAATGGAAACCCCTATTGATATGTCTTTATGTCCAGTTCATGAGTTCTGGATGACTACCCCTATATAACACCTCTCTCTTAGAATTCCCCCTGACCCCACTGAGCCAAGAAGTAGTTCTGTTTTGCAAGTTTAAAAGGTTTATTTGAGAATTTAAACAATATATAGATATCACACTTTATAATAAATTCATATCTGATAGTACACTTAGACATATGCTGTTGATCAACACTGGGCACACTTCTTTACAATCAATGAGGAGTTAGTATAGGATGGATAAAGTAGCGAAAATACTTTTATGGTTTCAAATGGATGCAATGTTGAATGAAAATGCAGTGCAGAAATAACTAATATGGTTTCACAAGATATCATATGTTCACTTTTCCCCTGGTGGCAATTCACCCCCTCCCCTATGCTATGTAAGACATGGAAGTAGATGGAAAGAGGAGCACACAGTTCTCAGGAATGCAATCAAATACAATACGAAATTCAGTTCCCCCCCAGCAAGCTTAGAGAAAACCGGTATGAGTTTTAAAACACAGGCCCAAGTGCTTTGAATGTGCTGGCAATGAAGTGAGAAATATGCTGAAAATGCTTTTAATTCCCTTTAGGAGTTTCAGGGTGAGTGAGAGATACTTGGGATGAGTTCAGGCTCACTTTAGCAATGATTCAGGGATGGTTCTTAAAAGGCAAACGAATTTTAGCAGTTCAGGCAAAAGCAGCTATCATTTTACAAGTAAAGAAATCGGGCCAAATCGCAAATCGTGGTAAAATTCGTGAGTGTGTGAACTGTGATTATGGCAAAAGAATAAGGAGTAGCAAGTCGGTTCTAGGCTTGTTGGAAAACTGAGATTCTAAGCTTTCAGAGGAAAGTTAAACCAAGTCCGTAGCCCAAACGGTTCCAGAGATATGAACAATTGTGTAAAGGTCGTTTTTCGGATTTAAAGTAAACTCAAAATGACAGTTGACAGCTTTGCAGCTGCAGAATTGACAAATGACAGTGGTGCAGCTTTACAAATGACAGGTGACAGTTAGGAGGCAGTTCTGCTTAGGTTAAATAGATTGAATTATATTACTTTAAACTAAGAGATTTGGTTTTGCCCTGTCCTAGCTGTACTCACAATATATTTGGAAGGTCTGGGCGCACAGTGTCTGGTCTCTGCTCTGCTGGTCTGGTCTGGCACTGGTCTGGTCTATCCGGATACAGCAGTCTCTGCCCGGCTCCTGGATCTCTGCACTGGTCCTGGCAAAAGTTCTTGGCAAGGGATTCAAGCAGCTCACCTGGCTGTGAGTAGCTTGCAGTGATTTGAGGCCTGCTGCAGAGAACTCAGCTTGTGGTTTTAGGCCTCTGATTTAGGTTCTAAAGTATAGGTTCTAGGTTCTGGAGTATGTAGCTGGAGTCAGTCTGGAACTGGTATCTTCTGGATGTTGTGTGGTCCGGCAAAACGCTCCGCAGCAACTGGATTTGAATGTCTCTACCTGTCCCAGCAGTATCTTTTTATGTGTTTTGAAAGTGGGTGTGTGCGCAGCACCACTAAGCCAGCCCCTCTCTCAACTGATTATTGGTCAAGCTTTTCTCTCTTCCTTGATAGGGGAAAGGACATGTGAGTCATGGTGATGCTGTTTTATGGCCTGTAGAAAGGACACTCCCCTGTCAAATTGCACATAAATCTATATTTGACCCAAAATACATATTCCACAGATGCACAGTTGTTTAAAATTACATGCACCCATCATATGAGGTATACTCTGTTCAAACTCTGCTCTTCCTGGGGGCTTGCATTCAGAAATGGCAACATTTTGTGCTTTTTAACTGGTTTTGCAATATTGGTTTTTCATTAAAATTTATACAAATGTACACCCTCCTACTACACATATCTCAGTAACTTTCCAGGTCGCTAGCTTAAACACAGTGTCTACAATATCAATAAATAGTGGGGTTTTGCCCCAGAACATCACACACATTGGAGTTTGGGCTTGAATTGTAGGCACAGTTTCCATTTTAAGGTTCCCCACATTTCACATTTCTGTCATCCGGTTACCAAGAGTTATCAGTGTTTCTGTAAAATATATATTTTGCTCTCAATTCAGTTCTCAAAGTGTTGGAGTCCGCCTCCAAGACTTGGGTGGGTCAGTGATCACATGTGTCTCCTGGCCGGCAGGTCTTTGTTTACAGGAAACATTCAAAATCAACATATTCTATTCAAGTGCAAGAGCCTATTGTGTGGTCTCCAGGAGGTTGCCAGTCAGTCTGCCTTCTATCAACCAAGAGGTCATTTGAGATTCTAACTCCTGGTGTAAATCTCTGGAGGTGAGAGGTTTCCCAGCCTTTTGGCCTGTTAATCAAATCAGATTGTCTCTGGGAACAGCAAGTGGTTGAGTTTTTAATTAAATGCAGTCTTTTGATGTCTCAGTTGTCACAGAAGGCGGATTGGCTTCTGAAGTAGCAGTTTTCCTGTCAGAGTTTAGACCGCTAGCGCCGCCTTGAGGTATTTATCGGTACTGCGTCCATTTTTTGGATCAGTCTTGAATGAATGCATTCCAAACAAGAGATTTTACATGGAAGTATATTATCCAGGTTCAGCACATGGCACTGGTGTGGTTCTGCAGTAAAATAATTTTGTGCCCATTGAAGAAATTAATTCCCAATAGTTGTGGGTTGCTTTTGGCAATCAGCATTGCCCCTTTTGCAATGGTTTCAGGCTACTGTGTGTAGCCCAATGGTGGTTTTAGGCAGTGCCCTTCTGTGCCCATAACATCGGCAACAATGGGTGGCAGCCTATTCTTCATGCATTTCCCTGTGCATTTTCTGGGAAGCTCTGGCCATCATGATGTTTTCAATGCCAGTAATGCACAGTTTTTCTGGTAGGGCTTGGATGCATGGGTAAAAACATCCCACAAGCCCCCCTCTTGCGATGGCCATGCTGTTTCACTGATGGAACTCGCAAGATCTGGGATGTTCTCCTCATCTTCTTCCGGTAGATGACACAGTTCAGCATCTTTTTCTCCATCCGTTCGGATCGATCGGTTCTCCTTGCTGGTCCTGATGGGAGGATTGGGTGGTACCCCGGGCCCCTTGGGTCTCTGCTCCCGGTCTCCGGATCGTCCTCCTTGGCCAGTCTCCAGGTTTTCTTTCTCCTAGGACGACAAAGGAAAAGCGGCAATACCTATTCATGGACATTTCTCCCCCACCATTGATATAGTGGGGTGGCATATATATTTTAAAACTCAACAGATATGAACATGCACATTTTTTTAAATTAAGCGACAGGAACAAATAAACTTGAGAAACACAGAATTTGATAGGCTATATGTAGGATATTTTAGGGTTGGAATTGAATTACTCTGGAGCGGTACCCTCTGGGATTGCAGAGGACTCCTCCAGTTGCTGCAAAGTGTGCCTGGGATGGCAATACTTCAACTGGTTTATGTGGACCCACTTGTCTCCCCCCTCTGCCAAACCGCCTTTGGGGATGCAGATCTTGTAGGCCACAGGGGAGATCTTGTCTATAATCTCAAAGGGTCCCTTCCATGTAGGCAAACATTTTCGCTGTCTTGCCTGATTTCTTTGCAAGTTGTATAAATAGACCTGGTCCCCCACCTGATATTCCTTCCTGGAAGTTTTCAGGTCATAGTGGGTCTTCATACTCTCAGCTGATCTTTCTAGATTCCGCTGAGCATAGGCAAAAGCATGCTGAAAGTGTTTCCTTAAATTCTCCACATACTCATGAGTTGTGGAGGCATTTATCAACGTTTGCTCTTGGGTTCTGTAGAGCAAATGCTGGGGAAGCACCATCTTGCGTCCAGTCATCAACTCAAATGGTGACATTTTAGTTGCAGATGAAGGGGTAGATCTGATGGCCATTAGGACCAGAGGTAATCGGATATCCTAACTTGGCACAGAATCTGCCACAAACTTTTTTAATATGCTCACAATGGTTTGGTTGTATCTCTCTACTGCTCCAGAAGAAGCTGGCCGGTAAGCAATATGTAGCTTTCTTTTGACCCCCAGTATCTCCCACATCTTTGTCATTACTTCACTGGTGAAGTGGCTACCCCTGTCTGACTCAATCCTTTGAGGTAGACCAAAACGGCAAAAGATGTGGTTAATCATCAGGGCAGCTGCTGTTTCTGCCTTGCAGTTTGGGGCTGGGAGACATTCCACCCACTTGGTAAACAAGCATGTAACAGTCAACATGTACTTGTTTCCTCTAGACGAGCGAATCACAGGGCCTACAAAGTTGATTTGCAAATCTGACCATGGCAGTGTCATCCCCCTCTTTTGGAGAGGCGCACGGTGTGTGAGGGATGTTGGCTGAAATTGTGCACACTCAAGACACCCCTTCAAGTATTGGTCGAGGTCCTGCCCATGTGTGGCCAGTATGCAACCTCTCTTAAGATTTCCAGTGTTGTGTGAAACCCCTTATGACCGGCGGTGGCCGCATCATGGGCATGACTTAACATCAGGCTTCGGAATGAGGTAGGAACCACCCACTGACCGTGGCCAGCTTTGGATTTCCTTACCAGCAAACCGTCTTGGATTCGGAACATTTTTGGACATTTCATCAACACTCTTCGGTCCTCTTTCCCAATGTAATTGGTATCCGTCAGGGGAAAGTTCTCAGGGTCCTCAAGGTGTTGGTAAAACTTACCAATAATTGGATCCCCCTTCTGAGCTGTAATTAAATCAGCATCAGGGGTCTCCTTACTCCATTGTGCAGTTGGAAGATCATTGTGAGCATTTGTCTGGGACCTAGTGATAGTGGTGACCGGGATTTCTCCCAACAGGGACTCTATTTCGCTTAGATCCCCTTGGATGGCCCCGGTTTTGGCCAGCTGATCATCTAAGTCATTTCCAGTTTTGTCTGGTCCCTCTACTTTGGAATGACCCTTGATCTTCTTCCAGTAGATGGTCATCCCATTCGATGTGACCAGATCATCAATGTTTTGGATTAACTTCCCATGTTTCAGGGGTTTGTTATTAGCGCATAACATGCCTCTGGTTTTCCAGTTGACCAGGTGCTCCACGAACCCGTTCCGTACATAATCCGAATCTGTGATTATGACCAGCTCGTGGAGTTGATGCTGGACAGCAGTGATGATGGCCTGATGCACAGCCATCAATTCTGCCACCTGACTACTTCGGGGACCAATTTTGTATCCAGTGGAGGGTTCTGGGAACTCCTTCACCCATGCATTCCCTACGCCAGCCACCAGTTCTTTCTCCCTGTCGTTATCAACATGGTAAGAGCATCCATCCACATAGACAGTGGTCATTCCATCACACTTGTCTTCTTCAAAGACTTTGTGTGGGGAATTAAGGTATGCCTCTGTGTTGGCCTTGATTTTTAGACTTTCGTCCTCGAGACAGTTTTCTCTGGCACAATCATGCAAGTCAGCCAGACCTTGCGCGAGGGGACTCTTCTTGTTTTGGCCATATCTGACCTCCACAGGAAAGTCTTTCATTGACAGAATCCAGGAAGTAATTCGGGAATTACTCACATTTCCGGCCCGGATTGTGTCACTTTGGAGATATTGCATAGGCTGGTGTGGAGTCTCAACTATGATGTGTTCCCCATGGATAAACGGGCGGTAATTCTTCAATGCCCACACCGTTGCCAGGAGTGCCTTCTCACAATCGTTGAATTCTTCCTCCACAGAGGATAAAGTTTTGCTCGCATAGGAGATTACTTTATTGACCTTGTCATGCTTTTGGTATAAAACTGTTGTCAAGCACGTATTAGAGAACCCTGTCTCCAGGAACAACTCCTTGTTTCTGACAGGGTAAGCTAGGCAGGGCGCTTGTGAGAGGCTTCTTTTGAGTTGTCTTACCGCCGCAGATTGTTCTGGACCCCATTCCTACTTGACCCCCCCTTCAAGAGATGAATCAGGGGTCTAGTGATCTCTGCGTAGCGTTCAATGAACTTTCTGCTGTAATTAGTCAGTCCAAAGATGCTCCTTAGTTCCCGCAGAGTGGTGGTGTCTTTCAGTTTCTGGAGTGCTTCCACTTTCTTTTCTTGGGGACAGAGACCCTGAGGAGTAATCTCATGCCCCAAGAAATTAACACGGGAAAATGTTGAATTCATTGCCGGAGTTGAGGTATCCGAAAGGAGTCCGGGTCCATGTGTACTGCTGGCCCCCAAAGGTAAAAGCTAGCTTGTATTGGTCCTCCCTACTGACAGGCACAGTCCAGTATCCATTGGTCAGGTCTATTGCAGTGAATACCTGTGACCCCTGGATCTGGGCCAGCCCTTGGTCAATGTAGGGCAGAGGCCATCGGGAAGTATGGACCCGTTTGTTGAGCTCCCTGAGGTCGGCGCAGAGTCAACACTGGCCGTTTGGCTTCAATATTCCCAGCACCGGATAATATAAAGTGCTGTGAACTGGACTGATTATTCCCCGGGACTCCAGGTTCTTAATTATTTCAGTAAGGGACTCC
Source organism: Ambystoma mexicanum (assembly GCF_040938575.1). Classification (NCBI taxonomy): domain Eukaryota; kingdom Metazoa; phylum Chordata; class Amphibia; order Caudata; family Ambystomatidae; genus Ambystoma; species Ambystoma mexicanum. The sequence continues at coordinate 592,897,777 of NC_090937.1, read as the reverse complement.
ATTGATGCGGGAGGCAAGCGATATTGCTTCACAAACACTGGAGTCATGCCAGGGTCCGTGGGGATTGTTGTTGTGTGGATGTCGGTGCGACCACAGTCATATGAGTCTACCGCAAAGAGATCTTGGAAATCCAAGAAAACTTGTTTCAACTTTTGCTTTTGTTCCAGAGTCACACAGGCATCAGCTAGGTTGACTCTCTCTTCCACCATCTGCCTGAAGCCTGGAAAGACTTCTGGTTTGGCTATCTCAGCAGCCTCCTCCAGCTGGGTGGAGAAGTCCCTGGTCAGAGTGCTGATTTGGACTGGAGGCCTCAGGTGGGAAAGGCAGCCCTCATGGACCTGGAAAATCACCTCATCCCCTCTGAAGTCACAAGTCACATCTTCCTTACCATAAGGGCAAGAAGTGTACACCAGGAACTTCCCCCCATGCAAGGTGAAAATCCTGTCTGGTGTTGTGTCGTCATCACTGTCACCTTCAAAACAGTCCTTGGGCATTGGTCCTAACAGTTCATTTCCTAAATCAATGGAAAAATGTCGGTCATCAACCGCCATTCCAATAATGGTGCCTGCGGCTAGAGTAATACTCTTTAAGTCGCTGTTATCCACCTCTATTAGAATGGTGTCATGTTCTATGTTGACTAATGGAGTTGGGTTTACCCCCAACCCTTGCTGTTGGAGAGAAGCGTTTAGATGTATGTAAGCATCAGGGTTTTTCAAATGTTGTCCTCTTTTAACTTTCACTTCCAGGGATAATTGTGGGGTCCTTTCTTGGATGGTGACTTCCTCTTTGATCTGAATTTCAACTGCATAAGGTAGCAATTGAGCTGACCTAAATGCTTTTTCTGGATCATCAAAGCCCATGTGATTATCCGCTAATCGGCACCAAGCTTTGAAGTTTATTAGGTCGAAACTAATGGCAAAGTGATTGAGAATGTCACTGCCTAAGTAAAAGGCGGCAGTGACGTCTCGCACGACCCAACAATTATGGACAATGCTCTTGTTGCCAATGGAGATTTTGAGCATATACCTGCTTGGCAGGAGATGTTTGGAATTAGGTGCTTCCAGGTCCATTTCCCATTTGTCTATCAGTTTGAATGTGGGAATGGCTGGATCTTTTGGGAGTTGGCGGAACATGGCTTCGCTGATGAAGCTCTTACCGTTGTTCACGCACACTCGAGGAGAACAGAGTCCTTCCCATCATTTAACTGAACAGGGATGAACAACTGCTCTCCAATTTGCTGAATATCAGCCAGGCTCTGAGCTGATTTCACATCTTTCTGCACTATAGGAGTGGGAGTTTCTGATTGTGGATTAGTAAAGAATTTCAGGGTGTTTCCTTCCAGTGTGGAATACCACCATAAACTGGAAGGAAGGTTGATTTTCAGAAATAGAGAGGACCCTCCATCACCAGTCTGTTGTCCTACTGCTATTACTGTCACGTCTGGAGTTTGGTTGTTCCGGAAGTGAAATTCTACTTGGTCAGATTTTTGTTCAACCATGTGGCAGGTGCCGTTTAAACTAACATGGTTGACACTCTGTTTTAATTTTATTGGTCGGCTAGTCTGAGTCCAGAGGACCTTGTTTACACAATCTATTAGGGGTGACAACCTTCTCAGGAGGTCATTCCCTAGTAAACAAGGGGTGCCCTCTGGAGTCACTACTATGACCGGGTGTTTCACCTTGTGTCGCCCAATTTTAATGTCCAAGTCTGCAGTCCCCTCAACGGGAATTTCCTTCCCGTCAAAGTTCTGCAGTTGTCCAGGAAGAGAGGTGAGAGGAATACGGTAATTCTCCCCCCTTCCGGCATTTAGTTCCTTCAGCACATTTGTCCTGTATGGCTCCCATATATAGATACAAATATGCCGCTATCCTGTCAATCTTATTATGTTCATCTTTGGGTTTAGGGGCCATATATAGTTCACTCAGGGCCACATGCAGGGGACCCTGATCTCTCCATTTGTCTGACCCTGTTTCAGTGACCTGTTGCGCGATGGCCTGCAACCAGACTGTTTGGTCCTGGTGAGTCCACTCACCTCTCACAAATAGCTTATGTAAGAGGTGCTCCCTCGCTATTTTCATGTCTACCAAGGTCGTCATTCTATAGATTGATCTCTGTCCTGACTTACAGAAATTAGTATTTTATTTTTGCAAAACAGAAGTTTTCAGGTCATAGTGGGTCTTCATACTCTCAGCTGATCTTTCTAGATTCCGCTGAGCATAGGCAAAAGCATGCTGAAAGTGTTTCCTTAAATTCTCCACATACTCATGAGTTGTGGAGGCATTTATCAACGTTTGCTCTTGGGTTCTGTAGAGCAAATGCTGGGGAAGCACCATCTTGCGTCCAGTCATCAACTCAAATGGTGACATTTTAGTTGCAGATGAAGGGGTAGATCTGATGGCCATTAGGACCAGAGGTAATCGGATATCCTAACTTGGCACAGAATCTGCCACAAACTTTTTTAATATGCTCACAATGGTTTGGTTGTATCTCTCTACTGCTCCAGAAGAAGCTGGCCGGTAAGCAATATGTAGCTTTCTTTTGACCCCCAGTATCTCCCACATCTTTGTCATTACTTCACTGGTGAAGTGGCTACCCCTGTCTGACTCAATCCTTTGAGGTAGACCAAAACGGCAAAAGATGTGGTTAATCATCAGGGCAGCTGCTGTTTCTGCCTTGCAGTTTGGGGCTGGGAGACATTCCACCCACTTGGTAAACAAGCATGTAACAGTCAACATGTACTTGTTTCCTCTAGACGAGCGAATCACAGGGCCTACAAAGTTGATTTGCAAATCTGACCATGGCAGTGTCATCCCCCTCTTTTGGAGAGGCGCACGGTGTGTGAGGGATGTTGGCTGAAATTGTGCACACTCAAGACACCCCTTCAAGTATTGGTCGAGGTCCTGCCCATGTGTGGCCAGTATGCAACCTCTCTTAAGATTTCCAGTGTTGTGTGAAACCCCTTATGACCGGCGGTGGCCGCATCATGGGCATGACTTAACATCAGGCTTCGGAATGAGGTAGGAACCACCCACTGACCGTGGCCAGCTTTGGATTTCCTTACCAGCAAACCGTCTTGGATTCGGAACATTTTTGGACATTTCATCAACACTCTTCGGTCCTCTTTCCCAATGTAATTGGTATCCGTCAGGGGAAAGTTCTCAGGGTCCTCAAGGTGTTGGTAAAACTTACCAATAATTGGATCCCCCTTCTGAGCTGTAATTAAATCAGCATCAGGGGTCTCCTTACTCCATTGTGCAGTTGGAAGATCATTGTGAGCATTTGTCTGGGACCTAGTGATAGTGGTGACCGGGATTTCTCCCAACAGGGACTCTATTTCGCTTAGATCCCCTTGGATGGCCCCGGTTTTGGCCAGCTGATCATCTAAGTCATTTCCAGTTTTGTCTGGTCCCTCTACTTTGGAATGACCCTTGATCTTCTTCCAGTAGATGGTCATCCCATTCGATGTGACCAGATCATCAATGTTTTGGATTAACTTCCCATGTTTCAGGGGTTTGTTATTAGCGCATAACATGCCTCTGGTTTTCCAGTTGACCAGGTGCTCCACGAACCCGTTCCGTACATAATCCGAATCTGTGATTATGACCAGCTCGTGGAGTTGATGCTGGACAGCAGTGATGATGGCCTGATGCACAGCCATCAATTCTGCCACCTGACTACTTCGGGGACCAATTTTGTATCCAGTGGAGGGTTCTGGGAACTCCTTCACCCATGCATTCCCTACGCCAGCCACCAGTTCTTTCTCCCTGTCGTTATCAACATGGTAAGAGCATCCATCCACATAGACAGTGGTCATTCCATCACACTTGTCTTCTTCAAAGACTTTGTGTGGGGAATTAAGGTATGCCTCTGTGTTGGCCTTGATTTTTAGACTTTCGTCCTCGAGACAGTTTTCTCTGGCACAATCATGCAAGTCAGCCAGACCTTGCGCGAGGGGACTCTTCTTGTTTTGGCCATATCTGACCTCCACAGGAAAGTCTTTCATTGACAGAATCCAGGAAGTAATTCGGGAATTACTCACATTTCCGGCCCGGATTGTGTCACTTTGGAGATATTGCATAGGCTGGTGTGGAGTCTCAACTATGATGTGTTCCCCATGGATAAACGGGCGGTAATTCTTCAATGCCCACACCGTTGCCAGGAGTGCCTTCTCACAATCGTTGAATTCTTCCTCCACAGAGGATAAAGTTTTGCTCGCATAGGAGATTACTTTATTGACCTTGTCATGCTTTTGGTATAAAACTGTTGTCAAGCACGTATTAGAGAACCCTGTCTCCAGGAACAACTCCTTGTTTCTGACAGGGTAAGCTAGGCAGGGCGCTTGTGAGAGGCTTCTTTTGAGTTGTCTTACCGCCGCAGATTGTTCTGGACCCCATTCCTACTTGACCCCCCCTTCAAGAGATGAATCAGGGGTCTAGTGATCTCTGCGTAGCGTTCAATGAACTTTCTGCTGTAATTAGTCAGTCCAAAGATGCTCCTTAGTTCCCGCAGAGTGGTGGTGTCTTTCAGTTTCTGGAGTGCTTCCACTTTCTTTTCTTGGGGACAGAGACCCTGAGGAGTAATCTCATGCCCCAAGAAATTAACACGGGAAAATGTTGAATTCATTGCCGGAGTTGAGGTATCCGAAAGGAGTCCGGGTCCATGTGTACTGCTGGCCCCCAAAGGTAAAAGCTAGCTTGTATTGGTCCTCCCTACTGACAGGCACAGTCCAGTATCCATTGGTCAGGTCTATTGCAGTGAATACCTGTGACCCCTGGATCTGGGCCAGCCCTTGGTCAATGTAGGGCAGAGGCCATCGGGAAGTATGGACCCGTTTGTTGAGCTCCCTGAGGTCGGCGCAGAGTCAACACTGGCCGTTTGGCTTCAATATTCCCAGCACCGGATAATATAAAGTGCTGTGAACTGGACTGATTATTCCCCGGGACTCCAGGTTCTTAATTATTTCAGTAAGGGACTCCATTGATGCGGGAGGCAAGCGATATTGCTTCACAAACACTGGAGTCATGCCAGGGTCCGTGGGGATTGTTGTTGTGTGGATGTCGGTGCGACCACAGTCATATGAGTCTACCGCAAAGAGATCTTGGAAATCCAAGAAAACTTGTTTCAACTTTTGCTTTTGTTCCAGAGTCACACAGGCATCAGCTAGGTTGACTCTCTCTTCCACCATCTGCCTGAAGCCTGGAAAGACTTCTGGTTTGGCTATCTCAGCAGCCTCCTCCAGCTGGGTGGAGAAGTCCCTGGTCAGAGTGCTGATTTGGACTGGAGGCCTCAGGTGGGAAAGGCAGCCCTCATGGACCTGGAAAATCACCTCATCCCCTCTGAAGTCACAAGTCACATCTTCCTTACCATAAGGGCAAGAAGTGTACACCAGGAACTTCCCCCCATGCAAGGTGAAAATCCTGTCTGGTGTTGTGTCGTCATCACTGTCACCTTCAAAACAGTCCTTGGGCATTGGTCCTAACAGTTCATTTCCTAAATCAATGGAAAAATGTCGGTCATCAACCGCCATTCCAATAATGGTGCCTGCGGCTAGAGTAATACTCTTTAAGTCGCTGTTATCCACCTCTATTAGAATGGTGTCATGTTCTATGTTGACTAATGGAGTTGGGTTTACCCCCAACCCTTGCTGTTGGAGAGAAGCGTTTAGATGTATGTAAGCATCAGGGTTTTTCAAATGTTGTCCTCTTTTAACTTTCACTTCCAGGGATAATTGTGGGGTCCTTTCTTGGATGGTGACTTCCTCTTTGATCTGAATTTCAACTGCATAAGGTAGCAATTGAGCTGACCTAAATGCTTTTTCTGGATCATCAAAGCCCATGTGATTATCCGCTAATCGGCACCAAGCTTTGAAGTTTATTAGGTCGAAACTAATGGCAAAGTGATTGAGAATGTCACTGCCTAAGTAAAAGGCGGCAGTGACGTCTCGCACGACCCAACAATTATGGACAATGCTCTTGTTGCCAATGGAGATTTTGAGCATATACCTGCTTGGCAGGAGATGTTTGGAATTAGGTGCTTCCAGGTCCATTTCCCATTTGTCTATCAGTTTGAATGTGGGAATGGCTGGATCTTTTGGGAGTTGGCGGAACATGGCTTCGCTGATGAAGCTCTTACCGTTGTTCACGCACACTCGAGGAGAACAGAGTCCTTCCCATCATTTAACTGAACAGGGATGAACAACTGCTCTCCAATTTGCTGAATATCAGCCAGGCTCTGAGCTGATTTCACATCTTTCTGCACTATAGGAGTGGGAGTTTCTGATTGTGGATTAGTAAAGAATTTCAGGGTGTTTCCTTCCAGTGTGGAATACCACCATAAACTGGAAGGAAGGTTGATTTTCAGAAATAGAGAGGACCCTCCATCACCAGTCTGTTGTCCTACTGCTATTACTGTCACGTCTGGAGTTTGGTTGTTCCGGAAGTGAAATTCTACTTGGTCAGATTTTTGTTCAACCATGTGGCAGGTGCCGTTTAAACTAACATGGTTGACACTCTGTTTTAATTTTATTGGTCGGCTAGTCTGAGTCCAGAGGACCTTGTTTACACAATCTATTAGGGGTGACAACCTTCTCAGGAGGTCATTCCCTAGTAAACAAGGGGTGCCCTCTGGAGTCACTACTATGACCGGGTGTTTCACCTTGTGTCGCCCAATTTTAATGTCCAAGTCTGCAGTCCCCTCAACGGGAATTTCCTTCCCGTCAAAGTTCTGCAGTTGTCCAGGAAGAGAGGTGAGAGGAATACGGTAATTCTCCCCCCTTCCGGCATTTAGTTCCTTCAGCACATTTGTCCTGTATGGCTCCCATATATAGATACAAATATGCCGCTATCCTGTCAATCTTATTATGTTCATCTTTGGGTTTAGGGGCCATATATAGTTCACTCAGGGCCACATGCAGGGGACCCTGATCTCTCCATTTGTCTGACCCTGTTTCAGTGACCTGTTGCGCGATGGCCTGCAACCAGACTGTTTGGTCCTGGTGAGTCCACTCACCTCTCACAAATAGCTTATGTAAGAGGTGCTCCCTCGCTATTTTCATGTCTACCAAGGTCGTCATTCTATAGATTGATCTCTGTCCTGACTTACAGAAATTAGTATTTTATTTTTGCAAAACAGATGTTTCCTTAGAGCGTTCCTTTGAGGAGTGCTTTACAGCGTAACACAGCGTTTTGATCCGACCGGATATGTGTATCTGGTCAGCTGGCACACTGTATTAATCTGCACAAATGGTAAATCTAACCCAGAATATCCCGGCTCGAGCCCCCACTTTGTAAGAAGATTCAATTCAACACTACAGCTAAGTCAATGCCTAGTCTGGGATACTGAATGGAAACCCTTATTGATATATCTGTATGTCCAGTTCTGGATGACTACCCCTATATAACACCCCTCTCTTAGAATCCCTCTGACCCCACTGAGCCAAGAAGTAGTTCTGTTTTGCAAGTTTAAAAGGTTTATTTGAGAATTTAAACAATATATAGATATCACACTTTATAATAAATTAATATCTGATAGTACACTTAGACATATGCTGTTGATCAACAATGGGTAATCTGGCACTAGCACACTTCTTTACAATCAATGAGGATTAGTATAGGATGGATAAAGTAGCGAAAATACTTGTATGGTTTCAAATGGATGCAATGTTGAATGAAAATGCAGTACAGAACTAACTAATATGGTTTCACAAGATATGACAAATGACATTGGTGCAGCTTTACAAATGACAGGTGACAGTTAGGAGGCAGTTCTACTTAGGTTAAATATATTGAATTATATTACTTTAAACTAAGAGATTTGGTTTTGCCCCGTCCTAGCTGTACTCACAATATATTTGGAAGGTCTGGGTCGCGCCACGGATCTGTCAGGTTTTGGACTTCGGTTCCGGTCTCGCCACGGACGGTCTCTGCGCACAGCGTCTGGTCTCTGCTCTGCTGGTCTAGTCTGGCACTGGTCTGGTCTGTCCGGATACAGCGGTCTCTGCACGGCTCCTGTATCTCTGCACTGGTCCTGGCAAAAGTTCTTGGCAAGGGATTCAAGCAGCTCACCCGGCTGTGAGTAACTTGCAGTGATTTGAGGCCTGCTGCAGAGAACTCAGCTTGTGGTTTTAGGCCTCTGATTTAGGTTCTAAAGTATAAGTTCTAGGTTCTGGAGTATGTAGCTGGAGTCAGTCTGGAACTGGTATCTTCTTGATGTTGTGTGGTCCGGCAAAACGCTCCGCAGCAACTGGATTTGAATGTCTCTACCTGTCCAAGCAGTCTCTTTTTATGTGTTTTGAAAGTGGGTGTGTGCGCAGCATCACTAAGCCAGCCCCTCTCTCAACTGATCATTGGTCAAGCTTTTCTCTCTTCCTTGATAGGGGAAAGGAAATGTGAGTCATGGTGATGCTGTTTTATGGCCTGCAGAAAGGACACTTCCCTGTCAAATTGCACATAAATCTATATTTGACCCAAATACATATTCCACAGATGCACAGTTGTTTAAAATTACATGCACCCATCACATATCACATGAGGTATACTCTGTTCAAACTCTGCTCTACCTGGGGGCTTGCATTCAGAAATGGCAACATTTTGCACTTTTTAACTGGTTTTGCAATATTGGTTTTTCATTAAAATGTATACAAATGTACACCCTCCTTCTACACATATCTCAGTAACTTTCCAGGTCGCTAGCTTAAACACAGTGTCTACAATATCAATAAATAGTGGGGTTTCGCCACAGAACATCACACAAATTGGAGTTTGGGCTTGAATTGTAGGCGAAGTTTCCATTTTAAGGTTCCCCACATTTCACATTTCTGTCATCCGGTTCGCAAGAGTTATCAGTGTTTCTGTAAAATATATATTTTGCTTTCAATTCAGTTCTCAGAGTGTTGGAGTCCGCCTCCAAGACTTGGGTGGGTCAGTGATCACATGTGTCTCCTGGCCGGCAGGTCTTTGTTGACAGGAAACATTCAAAATCAACATATTCTATTCAAGTGCAAGAGCCTAATGTGTGGTCTCCAGGAGGCTGCCAGCCAGTCTGCCTTCTATCAATCAAGAGGTCATGTGAGATTCTAACTCCTGGTGTGAATCTCTGGAGGTGAGAGGTTTCCCAGCCTTTTGGCCTGTTAATCAAATCAGATTGTCTCTGGGAACTGCAAGTGGTTAAGTTTTTAATTAAATGCAGTCTTTTGATATCTCAGTTGTCACAGAAGGCGGATTGGCTTCTGAAGTAGCAGTTCTCCTGTCAGAGTTTAGACCGCTAGCGCCGCCTTGAGGTATTTATCGGTACTGCGTCCATTTTTTGGATCAGTCTTGAATGAATGCATTCCAAACAAGAGATTTTACATGGAAGTATATTATCCAGGTTCAGCACATGGCACTGGTGTGGTTCTGCAGTAAAATAATTTTGTGCCCATTGAAGAAATTAATTCCCAATAGTTGTGGGTTGCTTTTGGCAATCAGCATTGCCCCTTTTGCAATGGTTTCAGGCTACTGTGTGTAGCCCAATGGTGGTTTTAGGCAGTGCCCTTCTGTGCCCATAACATCGGCAACAATGGGTGGCAGCCTATTCTTTATGCGTTTCCCTGTGCATTTTCTGGGAAGCTCTGGCCATCATGATGTTTTCAATGCCAGTAATGCACAGTTTTTCTGGTAGGGCTCGGGTGCATGGGTAAAAACATCCCACACATCACAAAGAAATGTTATCTAAAATGAACATACAGAAAATTGCATACAGATAGTCATAAAAAACATGAAAAGAAAAGACAACATATCCAGGCGATCTTGACATATGGGTAGTAAGACACCAAATGGCTTCAGAGGGTACTCACTGTTCAAAAGAAAGAAAGAACAGCTGAAACTAGCTGTACTTTGGATGTTCAGGATGATTTTAATAAGACCACGCAGAGAATACCTACTGCCAGAGAATCAGATTACACAATGACTGAGGGGGCCACACCAACAAGAGAAGATTACATCCAATCTGACTCTAATTAAATACATTTAAGTTGTAGGGGAAATGTAGCAACCATATTCTCTGTGCAAGAGTTACTTGAGTCTAAACCAAATTCCTCACTTAACAGAACAGTCATATTTTCTTTGTTACATTTAAACCCTCCATTAAGAATAGTTACCTCTCAGGACATAGATTATGTATAGTTTGTCTCAGCAAATTGCAATTATGTTCACAGTTATTCTCAGCTCAATTATTTATTTATTTTTAAATGGGGTACGATATAGGCAGGGAAGAAAAAATAGTCAAGACTGGCTCTTGGGAAAAAGGAACGATATATGAAAATCTACAAATATATTGTGACATGCATAGTGGACAAAGGGTCTGATTTACAAAAGCATTTTAGAATGGTGCAATCCCATTCAAAACAATTGTAAATCAGGCCTATACGCTCCCCACAGAGCCTGATGAATCTACATCAAGTTTGGAAGGCAATAACTCTTGGCCTTGGCTTCCCTCAGCTCTTACTGCTTGTAGTATGTGACATTTCCGACTCAAATTAAATAATGTGAAGCTCATTTTCTTGAAATACTAGGGGTCATATGCATAATATATATAAACAGCAAGGATACGGAATTCTATGGGAACCTGTTTACTTATTCTATAAGCAATGTGGGTACATAAATCTATGAATGTAGAAGGATATCCTGTAAGTCTGTGTTTTTCAGATAGGGGTAAATCAGGAAGACCTTTAGAGGTCTCCTTGGTGGTTTAAAAATAAGATTGGGCTGAGGAAATTAAAGATCAATAGGACATATTTTCTAATTGGTGAAATATCGATTGGGAGAGGTGGACAAATCATTAGGATGCTGATTATTAATGTGTATGACCCATCTGGTGGTGTTCACATGCAGGGGATCACAATGTACATTCTTTATGCACTTATTTTTTGGAAGGACACAAATACCAGTTCTTCTGTGATATTGTATGGAGATCTCAATGCTCATTGTGGCAATATAGACAATTGACTTTATTCTAGTCCTAATAGAAAATGGGAATCAAACCAGTTATCATGTTAGATAATAGAATAATGGTGTAAGGACACAGATGGTTAATTTTCACAGGAAGTATAGATCTTGTCATGTTAAATGGCAGAACAGCTGGAGACATTCCTGGTAACAGCACATGGAATCAAGACGATATGACCAGTATACTGGATTATATACTTGTCAATGAAGTCACACTGACTAAGGTCAAACAGCTTAAAATCACATTTACATCTCTTGGTAACCATGCCTATTTCACATTAATGCTTGACTATCATTATGATCATATGCCTGTGTTAAAGCAGAGACATATTGAAATGAATCTTACAGGTACACATATTACTTGGCATGAACACAACATCAGCAAAATGAATGCTGTGCTCGGCAAGACATTCAACCATTGCCCCCATGGAGCGACCTTACATAAAAGTATCAACAAGCTTTTTGCCTGGATACAACCTCTTTCAAATTATTTTGGCACAGAAACAATCAATTGACATGGGATGAGCATGACAATATATAAACCCCTTAATGAAATAGTAATATGCAAGAGATTATTACTACGTTTGATTTGTTACTATAATGGTCTACAACATACATAAAGCTGTATATGAAAATTGGTTAAGTCAAAAAAGTCAATGGAAACGGTTTGCTGGTAATTTATGCTTAAGGCTTGGGCAAAAAAGGTAATAAGGCATTCTGGGAAATTGTTAAAAGTTACAGAGATGAACATACAGAAAAGGATATTGCTCTTATTGCTGAAGATAGTTGGGCTCAGTATATTGGTGATTTATATAATGACGAAAGGGCAACCCAAAAAGTACCAGATGTTGGAATTATGACATGTAAGTATGAAGGAACTGAAGAGGACATTATGGACCTTATTAAAAACATTAAATCATCTCCACACCAGGCCTTGAGGTGTTCCCTAACCCAGTTATCAATAAAGATCCAAAATCTTAGGATCGGTTTTTACAAGCTCTTTGGCTTGATATTTCCATAAAAGCTGTAATTCCTGCTGAATGGAAAACAATCTCTCTGAATACCCGTTTTTTTAAAAAGGGTCTAGAACAATCCAGCAGATTATCGCCTTTAATCAATGTTGGACACTATGAGTAAAATCTATGCAACCTTCTGTTTGAGAGATTTAGCCAACTGGGTGGAAGAAAGAAATTGTTACACCCTCTGCAAACTGTGTTCACATGGGTAGCAGCACCACTTATAATATATTCCTATTACAATATCTAATGCAAAGGACTAAAACAACTGAATCTCAAATGCATTTGTGGATTTTACTTCTGAATTTGACAGTGAAGACCGTAATCATCTACTCTGGTCTAAACTAATATGACAGGGAATTCCACTGTTGACTATGATCAAGCAATTGTTTTCAAATCCCAGTGTCATTGTCAAAATGCTTAACATAGGAATCTATACACAATCCTACTGTGCCTTCAAGGGACTTAAGCAAGGGTGCATTTTAGCATCCTTACTCTGAGTGTATACATTGCTTACATGCCAGAAATGTGTAACAGAATAAATAATTGCACACCTAAAATTGGTACTGTGCATACCCCTTGTATATGGTGTGCTGAGGGTGTAGTCTTAGTTGATCTATGCAACCCCTAATTCAATATTCTCATGATCATTTTCCTTTAATAAACTATGAAAAGACAAAAATACTATTATGTGATAAAAGGAAGGCAACTTGCTATCCTAGCTGGGCTATCAGTGATGTCAGTATTCAACAGGTATCTAATTGAAATATTTAGGCATCCTCTTGATTAACACCGAAAACAATACGTGTTTATGTAAGAGTTTTAACATTAACATTAACATCATATCTACATGTTTCTTTGCTAAATCTTTTACCCGTGACACAAGTAGTTTTTCCTTGGAAATATATAAAACTGCTATTGTACTGCTATCCTATACACCCAAGCATGGCCTATAAACTAGATTTGCTTGACAAACTGGAGGGAAGGTTATGGCACCCTATTTTAGGGCTGCCTCAATGTGTCCCTGGGAGCAATGGTTGCTAGACATAACATTATTAAAATCCTATGGAAAAGCTATACAGGGCATGTGAAGAGAGATCCTCATAAGTAGTGAGAAATAAGGTCATAAAACAATTAACTAAATTTTGCACTGGTTTTCATGCAGTAGATAATTGGGAACCTAACTGGAACCTAGATACACATCTACTTCGTTCCACATAGGGCTCAATGGCAATGGGGAGGCCGAATGCACCATCACCATTCATGAATGGTGCCGATGCATCCAACATGGTCTGATCGTGGGTGCCGGTCTGTCCGCCAGATCAGACACAGCGGGCTAAAAGGCAACCGCGAGCAGAACTCGTAGTTTGCCGGTCCGGTTACTACGGTACCGGCAAGCTTACAGGTACCATAGTTACTGGACTGACAAACTTATAATGAGACCCAGTGTCTTCAGCTCCTGAATAATGTTGAATATCTATATTAAGGAGTTTTCATTTCTATTATGAACTAACTTACTACAGTAAGACATTTACGGATTCCTGCATGTCTGTAGTCTTCAAAAAAGTACCGAAACCTTGCCCACAATAAAGTTTGAGGATCTGACTCACAATCACAAGTCATGTTTATTAATGTAGTTTTGGTTTGGGTGCGCTTACAGATGCCAATGCACCATCAAATAAAGAGATGAAGATGTTTTTGAGTGAAAGTTTTTTGTTCCTTTTAATTAAAATTGTAGCCTTTGCGGATGCCACGTGTTTCAGCAGAATTTACATTTGCCTTTTTCAAATCCAGGCCTTTTTCTGTTTCAAAACAATATCAGTATGATGCAAAGGAGAGTGGTAAGTCATGGGGTCAATCCCATCTCATTCAGAAAGGTCCTCCGTGTGCCTGGTGGTCCAATGCGACACCTGATCTTAATAATTATCTATTCAAAACCAAAATATCCAATATACTTCAATACAACATCTATCAGGTCGCGAGGTACAAGTTCTTAAGGTGTCAACAAAAAAGTCCCTCATTAGCTATGCATGGTTATTAATGATTATATGCCTTTATACGTGACAATTCCCCTGGTCAGCATCGAGAGGGAATTAAGTCGACTACTGAATCAGCACATGTAGCAAGTAATGTTCAGTAAACACATCTTGCCTCTGAACTTTCCTTAAGGACCATGATGCTTCAGCAGACCCTTCAGGGGAAACCCCTTTTAAATCTGTTCAATGTCCTATGAAAACCAACTAGTACAGCATACTTAAGAGCCTAGAGGAGCCTGCAATGCATGGATTCAAATTGACAATCGGGTTGTATTTGGGGACACTACAAATCTATCCATTGCCAGGATCCCAGTCCTCAGAGAAAGGCTGATGAATCACATTAAACAGCACATGCTTGATAGTTATACGCAGAGCTGATAAACAGACATGTGGAATAAAAAGAGACGTGTTACCATGCTCTGAAAATAATGAGAATATCATGCATAGATTGAGGAATAAACAACCATACTCAGTGATGATGGTACTACCTAGAGCTGATGAACAGACAAGCCCAGCACGAGATGCCCATCACTCCCGGCAGAGAGAGGCAAGAGTGGGCCCGAACTGCTTTCTGGCTTCCCTGGGCTGGTGAAGAGAGAGACACCAGCAAAACGGGGTGCCCTGGGCCGCAGCAGGTGAACATGGGCATGAGAGGCAGAAAGGGGAGCAGTCTCACCATTGGGTAGAAACTCCAATGAACTGGGAATCACTGGCTGCCCTGATAGAGGCCAACAGCCCAATGAAGAAGTTGGCAATCATGCAGCGGTGAAATTTGCAGCCGCCGCATGTACACATAGCCCGGAGGTCAGAAAAATAGAAGCATGGGAAGAGCCGGCCGAAGATGCTGAGAGCTTCAGGGGGGAGAGAGTGTTTACACAGACTCCCAGAGCCTCGGAAAGGGAGCAGGCAAAAAAGACCCTGGAGTAATGAGAGAGAAGTTTCTCTCTCATTATCCTGCAGAACGAAGCATCAGTTACATTATGCGCCCTCCAGCACCCCCTACCTCCCCCACTGGAGCAGGACTGCATGAAGGTAAGCCCAATCTTTATATAAATCAGAATGTATGTATGTGTGTATGTTTGACCGGCTATTGCATGGATTCCTCTTTTGTTTGAGACAAGATCGTACTCTATGTTTGGATGCAACAATTCACTCCGTAGACACCCTCATTTACTGATGCTCACCCCAATTCACTACAGTAGGTATTAGAAGGGGGCAATATTTTGAAAAGAGTCTGAAGCAAAATGTTCAATGTGTTGGTCATTCTTTTGAAATGTATTACGACAGTATACTTTTCGAAAGTGTTTATTAAAGCATTTTTAAAGGGAATTAAAAAAATGTTTTTTTATCAGGCCACTCAAAATACGGGGAAATGGCAAGGTTACAGTTTACTTAAGTTCATTCACGGAAAGACAGCACAATCAATCAATCTTTCTTGGACATGTTCTCAAAGGAGCTAAAGCCATTGAATGATTGAAACGTGCCGCACAAAAAAATGAACATCACTTGGAAAAGCTCCATCTGATGCAAAGCGAAAATCAACATCAAGAGCTTTTGAAAGACAACAACAAACAGCAGTATGACTTGCCGACCAAAGGATAAGAGCAACTTCTCCAGGGGAAACTAGATGCTTCAGCAAACTGAAGCAAGACTTGCTGACATGAGGACAAGAGCAAAATCATCCAGGACACATGAAACACCAGAGCAAACTGAAGCAAGACTTGCCGACAAGAGGACAGGAGCAACATCCTCCAGGGTACATGAAACACCCCTCGATCCGGACACGTGCAACGCCGGGTACTAAGCTAGTAGGGCTTTAACAATCGCAGGGAACTTCTCCTTCATCTCTAACAAAAGCATTTTTGATTAGTTGCAACATTTGCCGTAGTACGTGCTGCACGCACAAAAAACAAGAGTGTTACTAAATTGAAGAATCAACAAAGCCTTTATCAATTGGGATGCATCCGTGGCGATTACAATCCTTGAAGGGACACTTTTAATTTTTCTTTCCTGCATTAACTCTGCTGCTGTGGGAACCCTCGAAGATGGTCGCCCCTTCCTAGGGAAGTGGGGCCATCCTTTGTCTCAGCCTGCCCCCTCTACAATTGGCTGCCTCACCTCTTTTTCAACCAATCTGAAGCACTGGCAGGCAGAATCTGGCAACTATGCCTCAGCCTCCTGACTTGATCCGTGGACATCTACGCTCCCTGCCTTTTTTGAAGTGATTGATAGCTGTACTCATTCATTACCACCTCCAACAATCTTACTGAGTATATTAACACTGCATTTGTAATTTGCCTTCTCTGCCACTGCCAAGCTTCATGTCATATCACTGCATTGAGGCTGGGTTCACCTGTTACACCTGTGCATCCCGCTTGCATTGCATCTGTGCATCTTTTAGAACATGTGATTTGTGGCTTTGTGTAATTGCTACATCTGTGCACCTCAATTGCATTGCATCTGTGGCTCTATAAGAAAATTCGATTTAGGCTGTGTGTACTTGTTCCATCTGTGCACCTCTCTTGCATTGCATTGCACCTGTGCCTCTTTTAGAAAATTTGATTTTTGGCTGGGTGTACCTATTACATCTGTGCACCTCACTTGCATTGCATCTGTGCCTCTTTAAGAAAATTCTATTTTTGGCTGTGTGTACCTGTTACTTCTGTGCACCTTGCATGCATTCTATCTGTACCTCTTTTAGAAAATTTGATTTTTGTCTGTTTGTACCAGTTACATCTGTGCACCTCTTATCTCTTGATACTCTATTCCTTTCTGTATTGCATCTATGCCTTTGTGACTACTTCCACTAGCACACTTGGTGAGCTTAGCAAGAACTGTGCTGCACAGCCATTCTTCTTTCATTCCTCAAGTTTCCTGTTGCCGCTACTATGCCTCTGTCCATCTCTCCTATTTTCTCTAACTGCTATACTATCTCCTATCCCCCTCTCTCACGAAGTATGATAGGAAAAAGCACAAAAAAGATATCTTGAGTGCAAACCCTGGACTCCTCATCATAGACACCTATGTCAGTGATTCCTCTAGAGAGGTTTTCACTGATATCCTCTTCTCTGTCCCGTCCAGATCTATGGACCCCCACATCTCATCTCATCGCTAAATTCTCCACACTCTCTCCTTCCACATACTCTACCATTAAAAGTGGCACAAAGTGGGAAGTTCTCTTGGCCGGCTTCTCATCCTCACATTGCTTCATTCATGTCTATCACACAAGCACTATCCTGGTACAAGGTCCACACCCCAACCTCCTTCTCCTTGACCAGATCCTGCCTTCTCTGATTAATTTACTTCATTCTCCTGCATCTCCCCTACCACTCTCTCTCTCCATCCTCTGACTGTTTTACCACACCCCTGTAAACCACCTCAGACAACTTTCAAAGGCAGAGACCTCCTCCATCTGGTGTCTCTCAATGCCCAATCAGCCAATAAACACTCTGCTGATATCTGCCGCCTTCTTCAAGACATTGGCCTTGACATTTTCGATTTTACCGAGACATGGTCCAATGCCAGTCAGTCAGTGTTTTTGACTGCCTCCTCCCTGTCGGCTTCAAAATCATCTCCAAGCCTCGCTCTCACTGCACTGGTGGGGTGTTACCTTAATCTTCTCTAAGTGGGTTCCTGCTTCCATCTTACCCACCCAACACTACTCTTGCTTTTAAAGCCTGTTTTGCAAGTTAGTCAACCAGGCTGATTTCTGCTCTTCCTTACTTTCATCCACCTCCATCCCCCTCTTCCTCCTAGATGATTTCAACATCCAACTGGACTCCCCTGGCTCTGCATCCACTCTCTTCAATGACCCCTGCACCTCTCTTTCCCTGAACATTCTCCCTTCTGGGGCAACCCACTCCGCTGGACACACTCTGGACGCCCTCATACACTCTGACCTCTTTCTCTTCCCTCCACTAGTCACCCCCTCTACTGGTCAGACCATTCTCTCCTCTCCTCCCACCTGGGTCCCTTTGGCCCTCTGACCAACCCCCAAAAGGCATCCTGGTTCACTAACATCCGCCCGATGAAACGAGTGTCAACTGCTACCTTTGCTTCCACCCTCACCCCCCTAACTCTGATGCTACCTCTGACTCTGCTCTGAGCAACCTCTACCTTTCCATTACCAATACCCTTGACATTCTTGCCCCAGTCATGAGGATGCACCTGAAACCTGCCTCTAAGCGTAACACCTGGTACGACTCTGAACCTGCGTCCCTGAAACGGAAGTGAAGGACAGCAGAACAGAAGTGACACACTTAAGGCTCATCCTCTGACAAACTGGCCTGCCGCCTGCTCCAAAGGCAATACAGACTCTACATCTGTACCAAGAAAAGAGCCCACATTCTGGAACAGCTCTCCAGTGCATCCAACAACATTGCTGAACTTTTCAAGATCTGCAGGTCACTATCCAACCCGTCCACAGTCTCCTCCTCCCCTCCTCCTTCACAGGCCCTCTGCAACACACTGGTCACACACTTTGTGACACAAAATCAGGACAACCTGAACACCCATGATAGCCTACCTCCAATCCCTTCCCTCAACCCCCATGCTTCCCATGGCCCCTCAACCTCCTCCTTCCTCCTTTTCCTCCTTTTTCCATCACACCTGAAGATGTTACCAGAGTTGTCCGCTCCATGAAGGTCTCTTCTAAACAGGTTTCCCCTTGCTCATCCAGAACCATGAAGGATAACATTGGCTCCCTTGCCCCCGCATTCAGTGATTTCCGCAATCACTCCTTTGACACTGGATCATTCCCCTACTGCCTTTAGCACTCACTTGTGTGCCCACTGATGAAAAAACCTTCAGCACAGCCTACCTACCCTACCAACTACCGCCCTATTTCCATCACGCCCTTCCTCTGGAAGCTGTTGGAGAAGTTGGCATTGCCCCAACTTAACTCGCACACCAAACTTGTTGATGGTCTTCACAACCAAAAATCTGGATTTCAAGCATCCATAGGCACGCAAACTGCTCTTCTGAACACCCATGAAGAACTGAAAGCATCTCTGGACTCCAACTCCCCTGCTGTCCTCATCCTTCTTGATCTCTCCTCTGCCTTTGACACAGTCAACCATTCCATCCTCATACAAAGGCTCCATGATGCACTTGGTATCTCGGAACAAGCACTGGACTGGCTGACATCCTTCCTTACTGTCCGCCCTTCCCAAGTCATCTTGGGCACCTTCTACTCTCCCACTTCCTTCTCCACTTGTGGTGTTGCCCATGGTTCTATCGTCTCCCCTTGGCTCTTTAACATCTACCTTGCTCTGCTTGCACGCCTCATCTCCTCTTCTCCTCCAACTTCCAATGTTACGTAGACAACACACAGCTATTTTTCAAACTTCCCGCTGACTCCCTTGCATCCTGCATCATCCCTAACTGCCTATCTGCCATCCAGTTTTGGTGTACTAGCAACAATCTCTACCTCAGTGCCTGTAAAATGGAGATCATTCCCGTTGGGACCCCTGCCCCCTCCTTCTTCCCTTCACTCTGGTCTTCCTCCTTGGGGTCTCCCCCTACTCCTTCTTCTAAAGCCAGAAACCTTGGAGTCATATTTGACTCCTCTCTCTCTTCCTACTTCACACTCAGGACATTGCCAATAAGTCCCACTTTCAGCTCTTCCTTCGCAAAGGAATTATCACTTTTCTCAGTTTCCCCCAGAGGCCCAATGTTACCTGAACCCAGGTTTTCTCTAGGCTTCACTATTGCAATAGCCTCCTCCTGTATCTACCTTCTACCCCTCCAGCTAATCCACAATAGGGCAGCAAGAAATATCCTTGGCCTTAAACCCAGAGACCGCATCTGACCTCCCTTAAAAAGTCTTCATTGGCTCCTAATTGTTGCAAAAATTAAATTCAAATCCCTCTGTATCATCCACAAGACTGCCTGGGCCAGGGGACCACAATATCTTCACATTTATCTTACTAAATACTCTTCTGCTAGACCACTTAGTTCCTTTGGCACCAACTCTTTATGTGTAAAGTGCTTTGCTAAACAGAGGGTAGGTGGTAAATCGCTTTGCTCAGCTGGTCCCCTACTATCAAACAGCCTCCCCCTGCCTCTGCGACTTGAGCAGGACTTTCTTACATTTCAGAAGTTCCTCAAGACCTTCCCCTTCACTTTATCCTTCCCTTCTTCTTGTCTCTGCTAATCCCACAGTTGCTGTGATTGGTGGCCAGGGCCCTTATGCATCCTCGGGGTCCCTGACATCCCAAACCCAATCTGCCCAGCTCCTGTCTATCCTCAGCACTTGCTTGGCACACCCTCCGCCTTGGAGGTTCGCACTTACTCCTAACATGGCCCCTGGTCATGTAGCACTCAACAACCCAAGCAATTCATCTGTGCTCACCCATGAGTCTGGACTCCCCAGCACTTACGCCCACTGCCATTTTCCTTGCTGTACTTGGATGTTCTGAATATTCACAAGGCATAATAGGTGTGTTCTTTCCTCATCTTTCCCTCCAATGCTTTTATTAATGATTGTGTTTTGTGTTTGGTAATGTATATCACTCCCTTGTTCCCTCCCCTCGCCCTGTGAGTGCTTTGAAACAGTATTTTATTGCTGTATAAGCACTTAACAAGCAAACAATGAAAAAATAAATAAAATGCTTGAGGGTAAGAATTGATGTTGCCCCCAGTATACCCTCACAAATGGGGTAGACATCACCTTTTCGACTCCCACTAACAATACATGGTGCCTTATTAATGCCTGTTCTATTCCAGCACATGCAATAGAGATCCATATAATACTAGTTACTGAGTTTTAGCTCAAAGATTACTCAAGTCTGGCAATTTCAGCTGTGCTCCCTACAGGTTACTTTATTATTAACCTTAACGGAAGGTAGAGGACGGGTGTTGGCCTGATTTACCAGAATATGCTAATAAATACAACGCATTCACTATAGCCAGCCAAACATGTGAGCTCTTAAAAGTCTTGATACATTCACTTCCTGCCTATACTACTGACTTAGTTATTCTCTATTGTCCACAACAATATGACCAATTTTTCAGAGAGAATCTCACTGTTTGCTTTCATCCCAGTTCAAAATGAATGCACCTGTTGGACCTAGTTCTTTCATATCTTGACTTTCTGCAAGCACACTCCAAAGACTGATTACTCGATTGGGTTTTCCCTTTGAATACGACAATGTGAGAATCCTCAGTTAGATGGGTGGAATGGGCAGACCATGACATTCCTTCCTTCTGCTCCCCATATGTCTACTAGTGGCACAACCGAATGAATGGAAGTATATTCTCTTCAGAAAAGAATGCAGCTTAACAAACAATGAACTGACTCCTATGTTCAGCTATCTAAAGATATTGCCTTGGGCCAAATACAAACAGTAAACGCAGGATAGAAGCCAAGAGGAAGGCACTGGCAGAAACAAACATCTGTGTTAGCACATTATTCCATAGTTATGTTCAATTTCCTACATGAACAACTAAATACAGCACACAGAGCATCCATTATAGCATTTCAGACGTTCCCAGCCACACAGAAGCAAGCAGAGATCTGTGCTTGGACTCAGTTTCTGTCCAAGTGGTCAATTCAGATTTGAAAAATATTGTGAGGAAGAAATATGCGCTGGGGTCAATGTCTTGAGCTACTCTGCGCTGGAAAACCTTCCATAAAAGTGAGTATGTATAATTGAACAATCATTTTGTTGCAGCTACTACAGAGACTACAAACTGCCCATGTGATGCACTTGATTCACAACTAATTAAGTTATGTGAAGAGGCTATAGTGCCCATAATCACGCAGATCATCAATACATCTTTTAGAACAGCATACATTACTGATAGTTTGAAACAGTTCTGGGTGACTCATTTATTGAAAAGGACCTCCTTATACCCCGAGAACATTGCTAATTATAGGCACATTTTAAATGTCCCTTTTTTACTTAAAATCTTGCCTAAAGATGCCAAATTACAATCACAGACACACCCAAAAACCTGGTCTTTGCTGGGTAATAGACAATCCGGATTCTGGTCATTTCGAAGTGCTGAGGCAGCTCTACTGAATCTTAAATATATTCTATTGAAGGTCGCAGATGAGGGTCTCAAAGGTATGTTAATACTGTTAGACTATTGAGTGCCCTTTGATACAATAGATCTCAATATATTATTGAATTGTTTGAGAGATGAGGCCGCAGTCTTTCACTCAGCAATTAAATGGTGCGGCTCCTTTCTCAATAGGAGGTCCTCTAGAATCAAGGTTAATGACTGTACATCCGTTTCTGAAATACTGATTTGCAGAGTCCCACAAGCGTTCTTGCCTTTTCCCGCTGCTTTTTAATTCACTACATTTAAAAAAAAAGTGTACAATAACATGTGTCTTGTAAACATTAAATATATACATACATCTTATGTAATACAACAAAGATCTGACAGTTGAAAATGAATTGATGTGAACAGTGATGTCGCATGCTGTAATTTGCGAAGTCATAAGTGATGTAATCTGCGATGTCATCAGTGATATCATGCATGATGTGATTATTGATGAAGTGACCTCATCAACAGTGTATTTTGTGACGCCAACAGTGATGCTGTCTCTGATGTCATGATCGTGTTCATAAGCTGTGCGACACTGGGCACATATTTGAAGTGGGTTTACTTCAAATGGCTGATAATTTCAGGAGATGTGTTGCAATACATCTTCACTTTAACTTCCCTTCAACCAAAGTATTTCTCACTGAATTTCAAAGGCTATATATATACCCATAGGAAGGGAACTTTTTTGGGTGGTTTCATTGTAGGTGCTGTTTAATTCTGCATGAATTTCCTTTGCTTAGAAAATGGTCTCCCTCTGGTATTAGGCGCGTTCTAAAAGAACAATTATAATTATAACATAGAAGATAGTTTCAGTACCTTACCTTTAGGAGGGCATTCATAGTATTCGGCGCACAAGCGGCGCACGCGGCTGGCGCACAGTGTGGGCGTGCGGCAGTCTGCGCCAGCCGTGTGCGCCAAAACCAATTTCATCGCACAGCATATTCATGGATCCTAAAATCCATAACCAGCCATGGCAGAGAGTGGCGCAGCAACCCTGCAGCAGCGCCAGTTACGCCACCAACCCCACCCCGTGCGCCATGAACAGCGCACAAATCCAGTACATGGCGCAAAGGCCAGTGGACCAGCATACAGCCCCCCAACCACAAAATCATGTGTAAAACTCCCTGCGCACCCCTCGGAATACACGTACCCGTACACGTACCCCGCTCGCGCTAGCGAAATCGCGTGTAAAACTCCCCGCGCATCCCTCGGAATACACGTACCCCGCTCGCTCTATCAAAATCGCATGTAAAACTCCCCACGAACCCCTCGGAGTACACATACCCTGCTTGCACTAGCGAAATAGCGTGTAAAATTCCCTGCGCACCCCTCGGAATACACATACCCCGCTCGCGCTAGCGAAATCGCGTGTAAAATTCCCTGCGCACCCTTCTGAATACACGCCAGGAAAATAGCGTGGAAAAAGTCCCCACTGTGGTGTGGGCTGCCTGTGGGGCATGGCCAGGGTGGATGGGCTGCCTGTGGGGCATGGTGAGGTTGGATGGGCAAAATGCACAATTTTCGGTGGCGCGCGGGAAGTTTCACACGCGATAGGCCCTGTGCGAGCAGGGTACGTGTATTTGTGGGGTGCGCGGGGAGTTTCACACGTGATAGGCCCTGTGCGAGCAGGGTATGTGTATTTGTGGGGTATGCGTGAAGTTTCACACGCTACAGGCACTGTGCGAGCAGGGTACGTGTATTTGTGGGGTACGCAGGGAGTTTTACATGCGATTTGGCATCGTGGGCCCTCCCAGGCGTGCGGTTAACCCCTCCCCATGCCCTGCAGGCAGCCCACACCACAGGGGACTACCCTACAACCCTCACCATGCCCTGCAGTCAGCCCACATGGCACCATGCATTTGTGAGCACACTTGTGAGCCCCAACTCATGTCCCCCTGCACTCCCACCCACCCAGCATTGACGGGCACCTGCCAGCAGGCCCTGACTCATGTCCCCCTGCACCCCCACCCACTTAGCATTGACGAGCACCTGCCAGCAGGCCCCGACTCATGTCCCTCTGCACCCCCACCGACCCAGCATTGACGGGCACCTGCCAGAAGGCCCTGACTCATGTCCCCCTGCACCCCCACCCACCCAGCAGTGACGGGCATCTGCCAGCAGGCCCCGACTCATGTCCCTTTCACCCTCACCCAACCAGCAGTGACGGACACGACTCATGTCACCCCCCCCAACACATCATGACAATCCACACCACCCCAGTCCAAACACCCAATCAAGTATTCCATCCACCCCACATTGAAATCCCCATCACATGATACATCCCAAATGGCAAGTATGCACATCAATACATGTCCGTCACACACACACAATGGGTGCAAGTGAATGAGAAAACCCACATCGTGTCATGCATGAAACCAATGAGAGAATAACACACAAATGAAGTATGAAACCAAAAAGTATTAAATATAAAAGCAAGGGAATGAAAGAAAATCATACAATAATAGAAATTATAAACAAAAGGCTGCATGTCCAAAATAAATGAAAAAAATATATGAATGCAAAATCAAAATAAATCCAAATCAAAATGGCTCCAAAGAGTTTGTCCATCGAACCAAATCCAAAGGAATAAAAAGATGAAAATCCATTGCTCCATGTTAAAAAAAAGAAAATATTGAAGTCGAATCCAATCCAGTCTTCAACTATATACAATGTACAAATCCAGGGTCCATGAGCCCAACAATCCAAATGAAACCTACAAAAAACCCTACCTAATAAATAACTATATACAAAAAGGTGGGGCATAGTCCATGTACCCCAAATGAAAGAAAAATAGAAAGGTAACCTAACTTTAATTAACTATATACAATGGCGGCGGGCAAGTCCTACGGCTCACTTGTTGATTTCCCGGGCCAGGGCATCATCAAACTCCTGTTCTACATCCTGGAGTGGGGCTTGTTCCATGGCCCGAGGTTTTGCAGGGATAACACCATGTCCACCTCTAACTCCCTGCGAATTTCCTAGAGGCACTCAGCCCGCCTCAGCGCCCTGCGCATGGAGTTCTCCGCCCTGAGCATAGTGAGCCGTGCCTCTTCCGCCCCCGCCACCGCTCCGCATCTATCTGCTGGCACAACCGCTGCCACACGGAAGACACTCCCAATCCAGGGTCCTCCTGCCCTCCAGCCAATGCCTGCCCCTCTGATGTTGATGGCCCGAGCCATCATCGCTCCCACCTTGAGCCTGCTGCTGCCGTGCATGTTCCCTGCCTTTTGTTGCCTGCACGTCTTCCTCCTGCTGGGGTTCAGTTGTTGGGGTGGCCACCCCTGCTGGACCTCCGACTCCCGACTGTGGCAGGGATGTGTCCTCCACCAGCCTGGCTGCTGGTTCAGGGGCAGCTCCACAGGGTGCCCAGGTGATACTTGGCAGGAAGATGGCATAGAGGACGACTGGCGCATAGGGAGTTCAGTTGAGGAGGGAGTCATTAGAAGCTCCAGCACACAGAGGAAGCCAGCACTGGTGACCCGTCCCAGTAGGTCTACACGGTCTGCGAGGCATCCGAAATGACGTGCATTGTCCTCACGAGAACCTTGCACGTCATCCCGAATGCCACGTACACGCAACACCACCCCAGCCAGGACAGGCTCAGCACGGTCCCGGATTGCCACGTCCGCAGGGAGAGGAAGGCCAGTTGTTGTGCGCGCATCCCCTCCCTGAAAACGGGTCTGGACGAAGGCATCCCTGCTGGTGCCGGATGATGCAGTCACAGGATCGGGGACAGGATTACACACAGGCACCTCTGCGGCCACCTGTGCTGCCTCTTTTCCCTGCCCCTGGACTGCACCACCAGCACCAGTGGAATCCCCCCTCTAGACCCCATGCGTGGGCCTTCCATGGCCTCCTCCTCAACCAAAGCCCCCACCAACCTGGATGACTCCCTGCCATCTTCCTCCATAGGCCCCTGTGCGGTCTCAGCTGCCCCTTTGGCTGCTGAGGAGTCCATCTCCGACCTCCGCCTCTTGGACTTACCCCCGGGCACTGTACAATGGTATGATACACACACATGACAGTTGCACATGAGTGGCAGTGTCAAACTTCCCACATGGCATCACACTCCCCAACACACATATCATTTGAACCCACACACATGCACAAATTAACATGAATGTTGTAGCAAGCAACACCATCCATACACATACAACAGAATGAGCATCCAAAGAATATCTTGACGTCACATGCAACAGGGGGAGTGCCAAACACAAGCACACACACCATCAGACATACATGCATCTGTACATCTACCCCACCTGTCGCAGTGAAATCATCAACATCCATGTCACAACTGCTAATCAGCCTCCTACATGTTGCCATCACATGCATCCATGGTGTAACACAGTGGCACACATGTCAAATAGACACACATGCACATGTACATTGTGCACATGCATGAAGATGGAACCAGAATCCATGTGTCACACCACAACCATGCCACAGAACATACACAGAAATTCAAACATGTGTGCACCCACACATGCATTTGTGCCTCATGCATTTCGAGACATACGCCACTTATGTGCCTCACACATGACTGGACTCACATGCGGCAGGCTCATGTCCCTGTACATACACATCCATACATGGGACTTCCAAGACATATATCCACCCTGCACACTCCTGCCACACCTCAATATGCACAGCGTCCAATCAGTACGCATGGACACTTACCGCTCAACTCCGGACAGGTCTGCCTCTCAAGGATCTGGAGGTGGGGCGCTGGGCGTATGCGCTCCAGGACCCTCATCTGGATGTTGTTAAGGCGAACCTGGCACCCCTCTGCATGCGCTGCCTTCAAGAGGCGCCGGGCCTTGCTGAGGGTCCTGGCCCTGAAGTCCTCCCAGCGCTTCCAGATGTGTTGAATGTGGCGTCCTGCCACCCCCTCCACGTAGATGGCAGCCACAATGTCCATCCAGATCCTCTTCCATCCTTCATTGTCGGCGAGTGAACTTCCAAAGAGGGCATCATACTGCCCCAGGACTTGCTCCACCAGGATGCCAACTTCATTGGCAGATAAACTGGCAGCCCTCTGCCTCTGTGCTGGGGGGTTGTCACTGGTGCCAGATGGTGTTGGGTCAGACATGGTAACCCCTGAGGCAGGTGTGGGTGGGCAACTGGGTTCTGGGGCTGGGCTGTAGAGCGATGGAATCCCAGTCGGGAGTCTTCTGTTCCAGCAGGGGTGGTCACAGCAATTGGACCCCTGCAGATGGCTGACGTGCAGGCACCAAATAGCAGGGCACGTGGCCAGCAGTCAGGCAGGCAGCAGCAGATGGCAGGTGGGAGCATGCTCAGGGCTCTGGGGGACAGGAAAATGGCCGGCTTGATACAGAGTGAATTGGCACGTGTAAAAATAGCACGTCAGCGTGTAATTCGAAGAACAGCCCTTAGCGTGTTCCCCTCATCACGGGTGCATAGTGATTCAGCACATGAGAAAACAGCACGTCCAGGTGTGAAAGCGCGTAAGCCGAGGAAAGGCCCTAAGAGCGTGAGAGAAGTGATGTGCGCGGGTGTTTCCCTCAGCACGGGTTAAAGGTGAGCGGGGCCAGCAGTTCACTATACGTGCCTTTCGTGGAGACCGACATGTGTGTTGCTACTTCGTGTTGTTTCGCGCACCATCACAACTTCACAGTGGATCAAGGATGTATATATTATTTTGGCGGGGTATTGGCTACACGTGTTTTTCATTATCCCTCTAGTCAGACGGTGAGTCGCGCACACTATTTTTCCCACTGCGTGCCCTCCTGTGTATCGAGTATTGTTTTTGAGGTCATAGTAGCCTGCGTGTCCCAGTTTATGCATTTTTCGTGTTCCTGGGTTCCACCGCGTACTGCAGGAGGTTAATTCCACACACATGGGGTACCAGGTGCTGCATGCACGGTTTTACAGCAGTTTTGGGGTGCCTGAGCATTGTGTGACCTGTCACTTCATCACCGGGGTCACATACAGCCTTCCAGGTGCAGGGGTGCTGTTAACATCTTGTATCCCATCCTCTTCAACCCAATTTCCCAGGACAATTGGCATGTACACCTCCCATTGGCACTACTACATCTCTGCCGGCACCACTCCATCTGTGCCATGGCTGGGAGGCCACGAAAGTTGAGGGGTGCCTCAACTGGGCGTACTCCCCGTCGTGGGCGTGGTCAGGGACATGGGCGGGGTGACCAGGGATTAGGGGGACTCCAGGGTGTCCAGGGTGGCTGCAGAGGGGGAAGAGGCAGGGGTGCACCACTTCGGCATGATGTTGTGCCACGTGTTGGTGCAGTCATGCCATCACCCCCTGCGGCTCTGGGAGATGCAGTTCTTGCATTTGGCGCTGGCACCCATGTGACCTGGCAGTCTGTTTCATCGACTGCCACGGGTCCAAGGGTAGTGGTTGCTGCAGGTGCAGCTGTGGACACCACCACCCAAGCTCAGGGTCTGCCAGCGCAGGCTGCGTTGGCACCTGAAAAGTCCATGGAAGATTTCCAGGAGATCAGGAGGCACACCGCAGGTGCACGCTGGGCTGCCCTGACCGAGGCACGTGTCCCTGTGGCAGTAATGTCATCTGCTGCCCCGACCAGCTGTGTGTTGGCAAGTGCATGGGCAGATGCAGCCAACACGACTCCGGTTATGAGTCTACCATCCAGGACAGTCCCGGTCAATGACCCTGGCACAGCGGATGTTGCTGTGCAGGGTCCATTCCAGGGCACCCATCAGCCACTGACGCAAGTCAGGGCTTCTGTCCTTGTTCCACCTACCAATCCCTCTGTTCAATCCACCAGCGCTACTGCCCATACTGATCAAGGCAGCATTTGCCAGCAAGGGTCCTCACCACTGTCCAAGAGGAGGAAGGTTGCACCTGCAGTCGAGGCTGGGACACCAGACACAGCTCCGGATATCCGGCACGTCGAGGAAGGAGCACAACCATGATATGCTAGTGGAGCAGAATTGTCAAACTACGGCTGGCCATTGTATGTCCCACTGGAAGCAAGTTGCGGATCATGTGAGTGAATTCGGCCATGAGGTGCACACAGCTCAAGAGTGCAAAAAACATTGGGATGACCTCAAACGCGGTACTAAGGCGAAGCGTGCCACTAATTACAACATGACTCTGGTGACTGGCAGTGGGCCACCACTTGAGGAGGAAGACCTCACTTTGCACGAGGCCACCACTTGAGGAGGAAGACCTCACTTTGCACGAGTCAGTCGCTGCAGAGTTCATACCAGTAGGAATGGTCGAAGGAGTGGGAGAGATGCTGGACTTTGATGCCCCGTCCAGTGAGTGTTGTTGCGTGTTTGTCGAGGACATGTGTGGTTTGCTTGTGTGATGTGTTGTGCTTGACTGCCACTATATGTCATGTGTACATGGTTCCCATGTGCAAGTCATGCAATGCTTCAATGTTGTGTGGTGCAACATTGTGAGTACTCACGTATGTGTTTTTGAAAGTATCCATTTACACATGTGTCTTCCGCAGATTTATTGTTGACTGACTAATATGTAGTTGATAGACGTTTATGCTGGTGAGATTTCTGCATTGCACATGTTATGTGGAACTGGCATGATCCCGAAGGTTCACTGTTGTGCAGTATGTGTATGCCCAGGCCCACTTAGCTACTATGGTGGGTCCTGGGTGTGTACATTTCCACAGGAAATGATGTAATAGGGCACATTCATAGCCCAATGTGGACAATCAGGCCCTGAGGGGTGTTGTGGAGGCCTCATGTCCTGCTGCTCAGATGGTAAAGGACGTTATGGCCCCTCATGCCTGGTTGCAGGCCCTTGCTTTGCTTGTGACATTCACTATCTCTACATGGCCCATGCCACCTGGTACGGAGCGAGCTGCAGATAGAGGTAGCTATATTGATAATGATGCTTCAGTGATGCATGGCTGCATGCATGTTTCCTGTGTCATTGTGTGTTTGGATTCACTTGCAGCAGTGGTCAATTTGCGTTCAAGCACGCTTATGGTGCGTTGCATCTCTTAGTTGCCATCTGTCTTTTCTGCCTGTGACATGTGCCGGACAGAGGTGGTGTCTGATGAAGTTCATATAGTACTTTTTGTAATAGTGTAGGCTTTGGTATTTACACACATCCATTTCTGCTTTTGGGATGTGTTTGTATATCAAGGCCACTGGATGCATTCCAGGTTCTCATGTGTGTGTGACATGTCTGCTTCATGTGTTGGCTGTGTATGTGATGTCTATGTGTGCGTGTTTCATCTGCTTCTGACATGTGTACTAATGTTCATCTTTTCTCCCCTTTCTAGATGATGACGCAATGGAGCCAGCTGATGGTGTTATCATGCCAGACACAGGGTTGCTATCACACCAGCAATCCAGCACAAGTGGGGGTTGTGGGGTGGTAGGTCACGAGAACCTACTTGTGTTCTAGACCATCTTGTATAGGTCTGGCAATTAGTCTTGCCCGGATGATCACTCTGACGTCAATGTTGAGTTGGATGTGCATCAGGTCCATTCGTCAGGGGTGAGTGATTCTGATGTGGACGCTCCTCTGTCCGCGACACCTGCACTGAGGGGTCAGACGGTGGTGGGACCTCAGCCTGTGGTGGATCGGGATGCAGGGTCACCCTCTATTCAAGCTGCTGATGTGCCTGGGGCATCAGGTCAACGGAGGAATGTAGTCTTGCAGCCGCGGGCGGTGCCAACCCAACAAGGACATCGGCTCCTTGGCCCCCGCAGGTGTCAAGCCCAGCAACGCAGTGGCTGTGTGCCACTGGGGTATACTGAGTGGGAGCAAGCCATGGTTGCCAATTCAGAACACCAGGGGGCAGCAATTGATAACATCGCTGAGAGCATGGATCGTATGGACCAAACCGTGCTACCCCCTGCTAGGCAGGTGGAACTCCTGCAGCGGGCAGCACAGTCCATGGCCCGCTTTCTAAGGCTGGGCATGGCGGCCTCAGAAGGGCACGCGGGCTGAAATGGTGTCTTTGCATCAAGCAATTGCTGCTCACACACAGGCACACATGGAGGCCATGAGGGTTCAGTATGGTTCCCTCAGATCTACTCTGGGTGTGCTCTTGATGTCCCAGAGGAAGCGGTCAGAGGAGAGGTTGGAGCAGCTAGAGAGTACCATCTCGGCTGAGCTATGTGCTTGCCGGGAGGTATACCAGTTGTCCAGCCAGGCCATGCAGGAAGAACTCTGTATTACACGTGCTAACTTGCAAGAGGAAGCATGTGTATTATGCGAGGTTCTACATGCTGACCTAAGTGTCATCGCTGCACAGAACCAGTCTCACCCGTCCTGCAGACTTGCTGCCGACGGGGGGAAAGCTGCGCCTAGGCATGTTCAGGGTACTGTGCCGCGTCAACCTTTTCAGGACTACAAGATATCTCCCACACAGGTCGAGCTGTGCAGGCGTTGAGCCCATGGAGGATTTCTGTTATCTCAACATCATTGCATGTGGGGGTTGAGGTGCACCCTGTACCTCCTCCCTCCTGGGTGCCTTCCCCCGACCCCCCTGGTCATATGTGGCCATTTTTGATTTTTCTTCTTAGTTTAGTTAGTTAATATAGTTTTTGATAGTTAGTTTAATTAAGTAATGTAGGTTTTTTATAGTTGGTTTAATTAGTTAATATGGTTTAAAATTGCTTGTCTATTGTGCAGTCATGTGACGGTGTGGTGCTTTGTGGCTTTTGAAAGCATCCACTGTCTGTTCCAGCTGGGCCCTTCAAGCTTGTCTCGTGTATGTGTTTGCAGCTTGGGTTCCTGACTCACATAGGCCACTTCTGCTTCCCTTATCCATGGGGAAGGATGGTTCGGTGTAACAAACATTTACACAAGGGCTTTGGACTGTCATATCTGTGGCCTGTCTGCTGCTGTACTAGTTGTGTTAACACCCCTAGTTGGGATTGTGTGGGTTTTATCCACGGCATGTCTGTAATCAATTCGGATGGGGTCAGGATTGATGTGTCCATTAATTGATGTAGATTGTGTTGTATGGTTTTATTTTGTGCTCTATATGTGCTTGATGCACTTCATGCTGTAGACAGTAGCCTGCACACTTTGCCTGTCAAAGTCACACTGATGGTGGGAGGAGTTCTGATGTAGTTCTCTAACATGGCCCAGTGACAACCAGCATGAAGACACCCACACAGGGAACTTCCTAGCGTTAATTATATGTTTTTTGCCCTTTCTGCAGGTGAATGAGCCTCCAGACCACCTTTGCCAGCAGGCACAAGGCGTAGTACTACAGAAACCTGGCCACGTTCAGTGGTGCAGACGTGCGCATGTGTGTGCAAGCAGTAGCACAGGGCTTGTGCTCAGACGTCCAACAGAAGCAGACGTGTTTCCAGGATCTCCAAGCAAGGTGAGCAGCACAAGGGGGCCACACCGCAGCCAACCTTCCACCAGGCCACTTGCACATGCATGCTAAGTAGCACCACTGATGGGGAGCTTGTACAGATATTGTTGTAGAAGCGCACAGTGCAGCTAAGATGCGTTGGGGGACAAATGGCAAGTGCATGGCACTAGAAAAGCCCATATTCCTCAACCATATTTTGTAGTAGGCCCAGCTTCATTCCCACCAAAGTCCACTTCACCCTCGTCCCTTCAGTGTTGTGAATAGTTAGTATCTTTCACCGGAATGTGCGCTGCAAGAGTGTGAGACAACACCAGGCTCTGTGCTGCATCCATTCATCTCCACTAACCTGCCAGGAGGCCTCTCACCCCCACCTAGCCATGTCAGAGCCAGCCTCACCCCACTGACTTGACCCCCACACCTTTGCATTCTGTGACATGCATGCGACCCACAGGTCTCATCCCTCATGAAGTGTCCGCAGGAGATCTAAGCATACACGGCTCTATTTTTTACAAACAACAACACATACCCCATAGAACACAAGGTACGGGGGGGATAAATTAAAGATCAAACCCCTGGATGCAGACCTTGAGTGCGGGAACTGCAGTAAAATGAAACCCTGAATGTGTGATTCAGCATGACTGTGTTTTATCCTCTCTCTTCCTTGGCACCACTTCCTGTGCCACCCAGGTGCCTGCCACCATGAATTCATATTCAGGCTTTGCATGTTTATCTTAGATAGAAACAATGTTTTAATATGTGACCCGACCTTCGCTGTGAGGATGAGCCGAGCTGACCCACGTGGATCCTGACCGACGGGATAGAATTTACCAATTACTGTCTGGCATCCCCTATGGAGCAGGCCCATGTGTAGGGTGCCTCCAATCAGTGACACCCATTGTGTACCC
This sequence comes from Ambystoma mexicanum, assembly GCF_040938575.1. Lineage (NCBI taxonomy): Eukaryota > Metazoa > Chordata > Amphibia > Caudata > Ambystomatidae > Ambystoma > Ambystoma mexicanum. Next base: position 592,864,470 of record NC_090937.1, on the reverse strand, counting down.
ATTGAATGACTATTTTGGGTTCTTAACCATGTTTGTACCTGTTGGAGTTAGAGTGCTCTCGAGCAGCAGAGTCCTTTACTGATATTTGTACTCTGTATGAATAAACCTTGTTATCTTTGCAAGGCTTTCTCTTGGTTTATTTCCCTAGCGGGTTGTCTTTATTCTGAAGTGTGTGCCTAGAGGTACTTGCCTTCTGCTTTTAGAGTTATAGCATCCTGGTGTTTTCAGATGATCTGTGCCCATACTAATGTAATCTAATTTGTTGAAGATCTCTATATTCCTTCCTTTACCTGCTTTCTTAATGAGTGTATTATTGTCATCAGCACGGCTCTTAAGTGTTAGTACCTCACAGTTGCTGAGGTGTTTGTATTTAGTAATATTTTTCATTATCTTTCTATCAATTTCCAATGGAAATCCAGTATGATTGCCTTATGAAGTGTGCCAATAACAACGTATTGTGCTATTGTAGGTAAAAATTTGGATTTCCTCTTTAGTTCAGGCATTTCCAATTTACTTGGTGGAATGTGTAATTTTTCTAATAACTATCTATCCAATGTATCCTGACCAGCTTCTACTGAAATCAATAGTCTAGTATTTGTGATATCTGTCAATTTCAAGCACTGATTGATATATGCTCTTCCTGACTTTCGAAGGTGCCTTGTTTGTGCAGAAAATATTTTGTCATTTTGAGGTTTCTCACAAATTTAAAGATATTGATTTCCACATCTATGAGGTCACTTCTAATTGTTGGCGCAAATGAGAGATCCTTGTTTAATAGAGAGATCTCCATCAATGTTAAGGTTCTAGCAGAAAGATTTAGAACTATGTTCTGTCTCAGATGATTCTTGTACACATATAATGTGACTATGCTTGGAGTTTCTTGTCTTTCACATGTGTCAGAGTGTACCTCCTCTGTTTCCTCCTGCTCTCCTTCTCTTGTTACTATATCTGCATTTATAGGATCCTGAAATCTTACATGTTTTATAGAGGACCTCTGGTTTCCACTCTTGTAACGTACGATTTAATTGTGAACATTGCTTGTCATGCTTGCATGCTCTCATGGCAAGGCACTCACAATTACAGTTAAACGCTGGCTAACATGCTCACATGTCAAGCTTTGTATAATTTTCATTGTGAACACTGTTTCCATGCGTGCATGGCAGACAGCGTGTACAATGGATCCCTATGGTGTCTGCCTATTTCATGCATAGACATCTGCAGCATTTGCGCCAACATCGATTTGCCTTCCACCCCAAATCTCGGTCATACAAATGGTTGAAAATTAGCTATCCCGTGAATGAATGGCATACAAGCATTACCAAGGCTTTTTCATCATTCATTTATGTGACATTCTCATTGAGCATGAGCTCCATAGTGTGAATGGAATTTGTCCTTCGTCCTGTCAGTCATGATTTGGAAACTTGCAGACATTTTGCACATTTGTAATGGATGTGTTGGGTACATGGGCATCTTTTTTTCACATTGATACATCATTTATAACACATTTTTAACTCTTTCTGTTCATCACATATTTATGATGGTGTGTTTCATGAAGACAGTGTTACATCCACAATTGACAAAATATTTGCTTAAAGCAGCATGCTGGCATAATGATGTTTCCAAGCTTCATGTATGAATCTGATCTGTTTCGCATTAATTGAAGCACACCCGACAAAGCACCTTCTCTCAATCCCTGCAATAGCTGTTAAACATATTCAAATGTTGATTGTTCGAGTGACCTACACCGCTTTGCATTGTGTGCTACATGCGTACATTATTACTCTGTAATATGCCCAGAATAGCTTACTAAAAGATATACTATTTAAATTAACAAATCCTGTAGATATTTTGGCAGGAATATACATTAAATATGACTTGCATAGTGACTTCGGTACGAACCTGCAATGCATTTTAGCAGCATGTTCCATTTTAATTATCAATAGAAGAACATATGGATAGTGTGATAAAAAGTGGTCTCACTTGCCTATGTTTGAAATTCATAACATAAAAATAAACTTGGACGTTGAGCATGATACTAAAGACACACAAGAGGTAAAAGTGTTTAATAGACGAATGAAAGGTGTGCTGTACAATGGCTAGGACACAAGTATTCACAATGTATTTATATTTGAAATTGTAATGAAAAGGTAGACAACAATGAAAAACATAAACACTGGAAAAGTCTACAGGTTTGTCTGCATGTAGACATGGGACGGCATGCACCTGACACTGTTGTAGTGCTACTGCCTGGCCATAAAATGGAAACAGCTGGGAAATGGTGTTTGAGCCTTGGCATATGATGGTAGTGCCTGGCAAATGTGTATCTAATTCAATGCATACACCAAAACCGTTGGCTTTGCTAGTGCATGTTGTTTACAGGACATCAGTTCAGAAACAGATATGCTGCTTATAAATCAAGTAGCTGATGGTATGCTTGGTTAAGAAATTCTTACTACACAAGCAGCCCATTTACAGCTGCAATTAAGACATTATATCTCTGAAAGCTGCTCAGAAAAAACATTGGCAGGCCCTATACAGCAAACAGTTTGATGTTACTGCTTATCAGAGCTAGTGCTAGGAAATCCCACGAGGATGTGTCTTCGGCAGGGTGATACAGGTAGGAATGGCTGAGTACTAATGGTCATAAATTACCTTGGCAATGGGCAGCACATGAGTGGGTAAACAACCAAACAACACCCAAAAGCTGTGCCCCTCCACGTATTCTGTCCCTCTCATACTAGTAGTCCAATGCAAACATGTGGGCTTATAGGTGGCACTTAAGCTAACAAGGAGCAACAAATGAGTCCCGTCAGACTTTTTTTTGAAAGAGACATATGATGATGTCAGGTTTTAGAAAAACAATTGTTCTTCAGTGTCAACAGAACGGAATGAACAGTGAAATTAAGCAACCATTGCCAGGACAATTCAGCTAGATATTACTGAAAACAAACTTCTAGAATATCACTCTTGAGAGGGGTTTCTGGGTGTTTTCGCCAAAGAAATAGTGGTGACACATGTTACTGTGAATAGTCCATCAAAAAGGCATAAGGGGGGTTTCATTTTAAAAAGTCAAAAAAAGGTGACACCATAAATACAAAATACTTTGGCCCTCATTACGACCCTGGCGGAAATCGAAAAACGATGGCGGAAATGCAATACCGCCATCGAATAGCGCTCGGTGCGATTATGACCCGTCACCGTAAAGTACGATGCCATTAGCGACACCGTAGTGAACGCCAACGCTAACTGCACCAAGTACGCGCACACGCGCCATGCCAAACCGTAATTACCACCATGGCGCAACGGTACGCGAATTCTGACCCTAGCGGACATGTACCTAACGCCATCAAGCATGGCGGAAAGTACCATTCCGCCATGGTGAGAAGTACGGCATCGCGAATCAACCGTAAACGGCCCTACTGAGTGCCTGTACACCACTCCCTGGCCACATTGCACAACTCCTCGTAGGTGCAATGAAGTCACACAATGCAACCAGTGAAATGTACAAGTCACCCATGCATGCCAACGAACAAATGAATCCAGGGGCTCCAAGTGCCATGTGAGTGGGCATCCATATCTGCCATGGCACCATTGCCGCACTGATGCAGCACAGGCATGTGAAGGTCCAAGTACAGCAACATGAGCAGAAAAATGAGACAAACAAAAACAGGCCCCCCCATCGACTGACACCAGTGTAAGGCAACATTCAAAGCAGTATCCTGAGTAAGACTGCACCAGCCCTGTACTCCTGCCAGTAAACAAACCAACCATCAGCATAAGCATGTACCACACAAGTTGGCAGAGTGACAGAGCAGCCAGGCTCATCTCAAGAGGGGCCAATGGGAGCTGCAGGGCACAGATGGCACGAATACAGAAGCTATTCCAATGGACATGACCTCAGTCTCCCTCCAAGAAACGCACGCAAACACAGGCACCTGTGACCAGCCATAGTCTGATAATCACATCATTCCACCAATCCACCTGGCTGACCGGCATCTGTTACACAAAAGCTAATCCCCCGCCCCTGAGCATGACATCATTAAAACAGTCATAATGGCAGCCCCTATCCCTGACCTCACTGGGCTTCGTAGGCAAACGCGGCCAGTACAGTACCACGCAACTATACTCAGAAGCCGGAACCCAATGCAGATCTCCTCACAATACACCGCTCCACCAATAGGAATATGCTACATTACTTGCAAAGAATAACGCTACACGGTTAATATCAGAATAGAAATTTAATGCACCACAAAATCACCAAGCCCATACAGCCATTAGGTCATGAACTCCAAAATACATTCCAGTATTGTGGGCTGCATCCGCAATAAATGACCAGCTCCTGCTTGTGTGACGCCCTGTTCCATCATGGTACACAGGGGCTACATTCACGTTCAAAAAGGCAACATGGAAGCGCCTAGAACTGCAGGGCCGTCCCATTAGGTAGGCACTAGTCCAGCTGAAAGGACGATATGTTGCTCCTAGCCACTAGTACTGCGTAAGGGCATGTGGCCCATTGGCGATCGTCCCATAAGATCGTAATGGTGCTCCACTGATTAACACGAAGCAGCAGGTGTCGGGAGTAAAAGCCATCTGCAGGAGTGGCATACAGATGGCAGCGGCAAAAGGGGAGGAGATACCTGTCACCCAAATGAAATGAAAAAGAATAGTATGGCCATCAGAACTTCATTTGTATTACTCACTTCAATGATCACACTAAATCTACAGCCATATGCATGCTAGCCCACTCAAAAGGATTATTCCCACCCAAAAATCACTTGCGAATCACAACTATAAAAATCGAGGTGAAAACACCATTACAAACGAGTGTTTGTGTGCATGCGTCTGTTAAGACAGAATCCATAAGATGGGATTAGTAACGTGCATAGACACAAGTGTCTGAAGGCGCGTCGAGACAGGGAGGGTTCAACAAGGGCAGAAAGACGATAGTCCCACCATGGCAGCCCTGCATCACATAGCGCAGGGGAAGGGGATAGATTCCAAAAAGCCCTGTACATGGCAAACTCTCCATCAAATCATCTGTCCATGCATCCATACATCATTCCCTCATCCCGGAATGAAAACGCCTGATTATATACTCACATAACATGTGAAATTTCCATTGAGTCTGTGCGTAATGCAGTCTGCAAAATCCACTGTGCTCCAGGCCGGAATTCTAGTGTTGTGAAGTAACATGTATTTGGGAACGTCCTGCCTTATCGTCCACTACGCTATTGCGCATCCCATACTATTCATACCAATCATTGCATTCTCGCCATGGCCCCTGTCCCAAGGACATTAAACAATAGAACTTTACATCTGCAGTCAGACCTGTGGGCGTCTCCTCGCCGCTAGTTGAATACCAAAAGCGCTGTCCTTCGAATTCCTCATTTGCAACATCACGTCGAAAAGGCATCTGTGACCGCTTGAATTCACAAATACATCTATGTAGTGCGGCAATGTGTGAAAATGCAAACTGGCTTCACTCACAAATGGGACGCCCCGCCCGTCGGTGAACCGCGGTACAGTGCTGCATGAGGGTCCACCGTTAATCGAGTACTACATTCCACTGACCCTTCACAAGTTTGTTCGCGACTGCAAAGATAGTATGTGAAGCAATGGGACCATAGCAGAATGAACATATGAACCAATATCTCACTGCCATCGGGATGAAATACATGATTGTAATGGCAAGATGCCATGCGTCGAATTGCAGCGTTGTGTGCGGGACGTGCTCGCCCAAAGGGGATTGCAGCTTGCACAGGTGGAATGAATCACCACAGGTGGAGGCAATACAGCTTGAAAACACATAAATTGCACACCCAACCCCCTCCCACAACCACACCCACTCCAAAATGCTACCGGCAGGACTAGCGATGTTGGCCCTGATAGCACTGCAAGTACTACAACTTCAAGAAGAAGACGAACGCCAACTACTACAACAACCGGCCGCACAGAGGAGACACAGGAGGAGGAGGAGGGCAAGGCAGGGCCAGCAAGGCCCGCCAGCACAGCCACTACCACCACGCAGGCAGCCCGCTATCCCACGCCTCCGAGCACATCCGTTCAACCTCACGGATGAGCAGATCCACACCCTCTACCGTTTGGACCGGGACACCATAACCGCCATTGTGGACATGACACAGGCTGACCTTGTCTGCATGATAGATAGCCCAACCGCCATCCCACCCCTACTGAAGGTGGTGTCTGTACTCCACTTCCTGGCCACAGGCACCTACCAGCACACAGTCAGACAGTTGCATGGCATTTCACAGCCAGTGTTCTCACGGACACTATTGCAAGTGCTCGATGCCCTCCTGAAGCACGCAGACGACTACATCTCTCTACCACGCTCGGAGCAGGAAATTACGAACACAAAAGTGGGATTCCATGCACTTGGCGGCATACCGGGTTGCATTGGTGCCATCGACTGCACCCATGTGGAACTGGTCGTTCCACATGCCATGGAGGCCCAGTACCGCAACCGAAAACAATTTCATTCCCTTAATGTACAAATGGTGTGTGACTCCAACAGGATCTTTACACATTGTTGTGCCCGATTTCCTGGATCAACCCATGATTCTATGGTCTTGAGGAACTCTACTATACCACGCTACATGGAGCGACACGCAGAGAACAGATCCTGGCTACTCGGTGAGTCTCATTTCATGCATGATAATGTGGGGTATGTGATGCGGCAATGACCTGGCAGGAAGGGGGGGGGGTGCGTACGTAGCAATGTCATTCCACAAACATCCTTTATTCTCCACATACAGGTGATGCCGGGTATCCACTGAAGAGATGGCTCCTTACACCACTCCGGAACCCACAGAACCAGCATGAGGAGGACTACAACCATGCCCACTCACGTACCCGTGTAGTCATAGAACAGGCATTCGGCCTACTGAAGACTCGTTTCCGCTGCCTCAGCAGGTCTGGCGGGGCACTCCTGTACCGCCATGAGAAGGTTGCAAAGATGGTCATGGCATGTGTCATGCTACACAACATGTGCGTATGTAGAAATGTGCCCATGCCCCCTGACGCAGAACTGCAAGCACCTGAAGATGGTCATGATGAGGGTGGGGATGTGGCAGCACCTCAAGGAGTCTGCGAGGCACAGGAGGGCCGTGACATTCGTCAGATTCTCATTGATTCATGCTTCTAGCACTCACGCCTGGTGGCTGATACATGGACCCGGGACTTGTGGCACTGTGTGTGTCAGGAACATGCACAATATGGACTGTACGCCTATGAAGGCCTCGTACACAAAGATCAATGTCCACACATCTCATTGGATGATCGTGCATTGTTTATAGCATATGTGAAATTATGTTACACACCCCATCGACCCGCCACCCAAGTGAGCCCAACACACCCCCTCCACCCTCCTACCTCCCCCCCGAACACCAGTGTCCGAAGATGCTCATTGTCAGTGGGCAGACGCTATTGCAAGCCCCCTCTCCGGGTATCAGGGGCACCCCTGCCTGTGGAGCGCAGGTTCCTCCCAGATCTACGTTGGGGGCTGCCCTGGACGGAACTTGCAACGGATGATGTCTCTGCCTGCTCATGTCCATGCATGTCCCTAAGGGTTTGTGAGAGCTCAGTGAGCACACGGCGCACAGCGGCAAGTTCAGCACATACGTCTTTGGACGTCGCATGCAGTTCCCCCCTCAGGCTCTCGGTGCTTCTCTCCATATGTACTCTCAGGCTCTCGGTGCTTCTCTCCATTTGTACTCTCAGGCTCTCGGCGCTTCTCTCCATTTCTGCCCTAAGTGTCTCAGTTGATGTTTCTATGGCTGCCTTGGTACCCCCACATTCATCAGCATGGTCCTTGAGGAGCGTGGCCAGTTGCTGCTGTTGCACGATCACCTGGTCGAGGGACTGTTGCCTCTGCTGTGCCATGGCCATTTGCGGTGGTGTCACAGAGGGGCTGGTCACCTCATGTTGCCTTGCCACAGGGCTTGTGGGGGATGGCCAGTCGTCGTCTTGTGGGTGCCCCTGCGTGGTATCCTCATGGTGTACGGGATGAAACAAACAGGGGGATTGAGACAGGTCATGGATGGATCTTACTTCGACATCCCCGTCTTCTGTGTCGGAGCATGCTGCCATTAATGCAGTGTCACCTATGGTGCTGCTGCCACCAGAGGCAGTGCCTTCTGTGGCATCCATTGGAGGGACCTGTGGTGGTGCTGTTGTGGGCATGCTGGCTGCTGGGGTGCCTGTTGATGTTCCCTCCTGTGTGCTGCCACTTGATTTGTGCTGCTGCCGTGTCTTGATGCGTGCAGCTGAGGTGGAGGGTCTTTGGCCGTTGGTCTTGGCCCTCTTTGCAGGTGTGCTGGTAGGGGTGTCCTGGAGCTCGTCGTTTGAGTCGGACCCTGTGGTGGAGTAAAGGAGGGCGAGCGTTATTAATGGGTCTGTTGAAATTGGAATGGCAATGTATCACATGCATTGGGGTGGTACCTGAGGGTGATTTGGGTCGGGGCCCTGGAGGTGGTTTCATTTTTGTGTGGAATGAGGATGCAGTTGTTTTGCAGCCTGCAGTTAGGGTGTGCCTGCTGCACGTGTAGAGGGTGTTTTTAGGATTTTTAATTATTTATGTATTTAATGTGAGTTTTAAAGTGCGCTATCAGGCCAATGTATGTGGACGTTCTCCTGGACATGTGTTACTGTTGCACTATGTGGACACATGGTACTTCACATGATTGGACATTGTGGATTTGGCATTGTTTTAGTTGGCCCACCTACCGGATTCTTCGGATGTCTGCACTCCTTTCTCCATCCCTCCGACTCCCTCTATGCTCTCCATTCCAATGGTGGAGGCACAGATTTCTTCCCAGGGGGTCAACCTGATGGGTGATTCCGATCCTCCCCCGGTAGCTGTGGCAATGTTGCGGTTGGCGGATAGTATGCTCCGTACGCGTATCCGCAGGTCGTCCCATCGCTTTCTGCATTGCTGTGGGTTGCGGGGTGCGGTCCCCACCGCACTTACCCGCTGTGCCACCAGGGCCCATATGGCCTTCTTGTTCGCAAGTGCCATCCTGGTCATTTGCGTCGAGAAGACGATGGCAGCATTCTCCTGGAGGGTCTCTGTAAGCACGGTGAGTTCCTCACGGGAGAAGTGGACCTGCCGCTTGCGGTCGCATGCTTTTTTCGCTACTTTTCCCATTTCTATTGCTTTCACTAGGGTGGATGACGGGTTGGGATGTGTCTCAGGGTAGTATTTTTAATGGTTGTGTGGGAATTCTGATTTTATAGGTGTACGGCGTGCTGTTTCCCGTTCCGGGCCCATGTTTTTACTTCCGTTTCCGTATATTTACGGTCACCGTACTTTCCGGTTGCCGCTCATTATGGTGACCGCTAAGATGGGTGGCGGAATTGCACCTAGGGCGCCGTACGACGGCGGTGAGGGGCGTTTTGGGGTCATTTCCGCCGTCGCGGACTTTGCACTTCCGCCATGGCGTAGTGCTCGTGCCCGATGGGTCTGAATTAGCCGCACTTTGCTCCGTCGTGCAATGGCGGAAACGCTATTTACGCTATGGCGGTCAGGTCAGTCACTTTCCGCCAGGGTCGTAATGAGGGCCTTTGTAAATAACAGAGTCCTCTGACAAGGGACATTGTTGGTGGTCTTCAGATCATCGTGAATGTGGAATCTGTAGGTCAACAGAACAGGCTTGGCGACTTAGATGTGGGAAGCTGTAATATAGGGCTAGATGTGACCTTTGTATAAACGGCTTTGTGTGTCATCTATGCAGGGCATACTGCATGCCAATGTCCAGTAGAGGAGACCTCACGTTAACCTGTCAGTGTAGTTTGGAATCCCCCGAGTTTATCCATTTTAACTTGACACACATGGCTTTGACGGTTGCTGTGGGGCACCCTGTTTTGAGTTCCATAGAAGCCCCTTAAACAAACTCAGTGGGTGAAGTCCCACTCCATGGTTGTTGCATTGGATTAATGTCTCCTACTCTTAACTTCAGCAGCTAGCCACAGCACGCAATTATCTTTCTGTTTAATCTGCACTAAGCACCACTTCAGTTTTGATTGTTGAAATGATTCCATATTTTTAAAAGCTGTGCTGCATGAACTCTTAGGTTTTCATGGAATACACCATTGATTAAGATTCTGGGATCAAAACACACCTGGAAATAATAGATCTGCTTTAAATATACAAGATTCAGATACAGCTTCATGGAACTACTCATCCTACTATTCAACAAACAATTGGCCAATTGTTCTCAATAAGAGGAAATGAGGTTCATTTGTAGGAGCGACACATTCCAAGTATCAGGTAATATTGGAGGAATGTGGAGGCTGTTCAGGCTGGATGGGTACATGTTTTGTTAAGTCAAAACTATTAATGTAGTCTAGCTCAATGCAAAGATCTGCTTAATTTGTAGAAGAATGTTAAAAAACATATATCTTTTGTCTACTGTTGAAAATATTCCATGACTGGTCCATTGGGGGTTGGAGTGGCCTTAGGATTTCAGATCACAATGCATACTACAGAATGGGTAAAAACGAATAAAGTACACACATTTTTAAATCAATACATGAACATAATGCTGACACTATGAAATATAAATACTCACTTTACTATTTGAAAAATTAAAATATTTCATAAATGCCAACCTATCATGCGTTAATTCCAGCTAAATACCTAACAGTAGAATATTCATATGAATACAGACAAAACCCAGAAATATGAAACACCAGAAACAACTGACGTAAAGGAGGCTATAGATTGGAGCCTTCAAATATTTGAAAAAGATATGCTTTTTGCAATACATTTGCAGTATACTTATTCTTCGTCCTTTTTCCTTCAATTATTTAAACGTTCTATGCAAATGTGAGGAGAGAGCTTACAAGACAATGGGCCTCATTTTGAGGTAAATACCGGCACGGCTGCTGCCGGGGTCATTTTGTTTCCGCCGCCCGGCAATGGGGATTTACCGGGGCATTACAGCCGCGGCGGTCCCTGTAATTGCCGGCGAGGGAATATATTACCCCCATTCCCATTTGAGTCCCGTAGGACTCAATGCGAAGGGGGAGGACGGATGCACAGGCACCGGTAATAACAGTGCCGGTGCATCCGTCAAGGCTTGCGCACGGGTGCCGTTTCACCTGCCAGGTCACACCTGGCTGCCAGGAAGGCACCTGCTCGCAGACCTCGTAGTTTACCATTCCGGTAACAACGGTGCCGGCAAACTTACCAGTACCGTTGTTTCTGGACCGGCTACCTCGTAATGAGGCACACTGCCTGTTGTGTTGATTATACTGATTTGTTGTCCCTTTTTCAAGTATTTTGATGTTTTTTGGCACACAGATATGTTTGGTTCAGCTATGGTATGCATGAATGCAAATTTGCAAAGAAGTATGTACAAAGCAGTATCAATGTGTATTGTCTCTCAAGCGGACTCTGTTGGGTAAATATTATCACAAATGTGAAGATCTTGATTGTTGTGAAAGATGTGAATAGCGGCTGAAGAGTTTCCTGGGGGATGCACAAGTGAATTAGCATAACACCTGCTTCTGGAAACTAATCAGAGCCCCCACGATCCTTAAACCCTTTTAATTTAGAAAAGTTGATTGAGTAAATACAAGATAGAAAGGCATATAATATTGTGATATCTTTATTTGCTTCAACAATTTGAAACAAATATTCAATCACATACATCTTGTGCAAATATATACAATCTTCTAAAGCCCTCTTTTTCTTTGCTCCTTCCTCATCCTTCACAAAACAAGTGCAGATCAGGAAAGACGCTCACAGGACAGGGCCATTCAGCGAATGCCAATAACAGTTTTCCCAGATGTGTGACAATGCTCTAGGAGTGTATCTCATTAAGTATGTCCCACGTGATGTTATATTTAAACAAATTCTTATTACACACTTAAGTCACTATTTCATACCAAAATAACATAATGCTTGTCTTGAACCTAATATTCAAAGTATCATTTCATTTTACTTTTCTAGACCTTAAAAAATTACTCTTTGGCAATAGTTCATGTCTGATACAGATAAAAATAATGCCATGAGAGAAATTCACAGGCATAAGGTTAATATAGAACAATCCCACCAACTGAGAAGTGTACTACACTAGAGTCTAGCACCATTTATTTTCTATATATAAAATCCCAGGCACCATTGAACAAGAAAAACACATGTCAAAGTCATACAATGACAACTCAGCCATGGTTAAAGTGGGTGAGGGTGAGGGCTCAACACATAAATACAAACCACGTTTGTAAATATCTTAATTGGAGAACCGTCTAACTTGATATGATTAAAATACCTATTTTCATCTATTTACTTGCATCAATATACATTTAAACTATTTGGACCATTTAACAGTGCATTTCTCAAATTTCACAATCATGCAACCTGTATTATGCACATAGTTAGTTATACCTCAGGGCACCTACACATGCTTATCATATAGTAATCTCTATATTGCTGGAGTCTCCAGTATACCAACTATCATCATACAAGAAAGTCTCTTTAAGCAGAATGACATATTCATCTATCTTGGAAGCTCAGAATATTAGAGGTTGCTCTTATTCATATCACTTTGGGGCCCCTTCGGATATGGATGTACTAATCAACGTTAATTTGTGCTTAGGAGTTAGATGTACATATCATTTTCTATTTCAAAACACGGAAAACCGACACACTGGGTTTAAAACTGAAACTGAACACATATACACACACACACACACACACACACGCCTGAAGCTACCATTTTTAATCAATTTAACTAATTGTTAATTTTAAGGGCAGGCTTACCTGGAATGAATGAAAACATGAAGGGGGGTACAAGTCATCATTAAAACATTGATCACTAATGTGTGCCAAATTCCTAATTGTTTGTTATGAATGGATGTGAATGATTATTTGAAAAACATTCACAAAATCATCACACATAGAAAAAACATATCTCAGTTTTCCAAAAGTTAATTCCTCTTAAATATAAAACTCTAGGTAACTTTTCCATACTAATCCAGAACATTCCATATACATTTTAGGAAATATTGCATACATATTATGTACAAAAATGTCCAAGTACATTCTCGTCACAATCCAAATACTGCATATTTCATAAAGCAATGTTTCCATATTATGTTCGCATATGTAAAACAGTGAATGAATTCATGTTATATATCCTGATTAATCGATGTATCAAATTTATCACAAGAAAATCATCTAAAATTTGGGAACAAAGTAAGTAAAATATGTGTTGATGGTTTTTCTTTAAAGTGTTTCCCACCCACTCCATATTGACAACCACTTCATTGTACAATCTTCTGGGAATCAATCGACAACAAGTGTTTCAAAGAACAAAGAAAGCTCAATTGGCTCCTGACATGAGGATGGTTAATTTTAACTATGCCCAGGATAATATAGGAATCCTTGTCACTGTATAGAAAACAAATGAATGCAAACTTGTTCGCTATTGATGCAACAACTCATAGCAAACGTTTAACAAACACATTTTTCGTCACTTGTGTCTAATAAATTAGTCATTAGTCAGTAATACAACACATACTATTTATGTTATGTATATAATGAGGGGACTTCATTTCAAATTCGTAAAACCAGTGTATTACATCCACCTGATTGCTGCCGAGATCAGCCAACCTTCAAATGATGAGCACCAATTTTCACCTCACCAGTATAACCGACATGATTGTAGTGAAGAATTATCCACAGTTGTGAAGGAACAAATATTCTGTGTTTTATTTCTGCTTGCCCAGTTAACAAAACAATACACATGATTTTTAGATATTGGAGCAGTTGAATTATGCAAAGGTAATACAGGGATTGTTTCTTGTAAAGTAATACCCTAGTGAATATATTTCAAAACAGATAACGCCTTTGTGCTCTATTACAGCACATCCCACTCCAAAATCACTCACAGGTGGGAGATGGGGAAACAATAATAGCATTGCAAGTCACTAAAGGTATTGCCACCCACAAGACGTTACCCAATAAGCCAGGACTAAATGAAGACTTGTATATCAATTACAATCCAACATTCAATTATGCATCCGTGTCAGAAGTAGGCTATTTTTTACAGTAATATGCAAAATCTCCACCTAACTTCAAGATTCATATCTTTATACAAGGTTATCAGAACTACAAGTTAAAATGTGAGCTTATTTACATGTATTGGACCGCTAGTGGTTGTAGTGTGAAGCATAAACTGTTTTGCTTATGGGAGGGAGTATTTCTTTATCCCCACTAACATCAAAATGTGCCTTTTTATGAACAGCCGTCCAAACCAGCATGAATGCTATACTGCACATAGTGGACCACTGGTACTGTATTTTTAATCTTAAGCACATTTTATATGAGACCAATTATATGTCTCCACATCAATTTAAGATTCACGTGCTTATGCAAACAGCAGTAAAAACTAGCACGCAGGTTACCTCAAAAGTACCAAGCCATTAGGAATGGTATTTTCATACCCAAACCGGTTTTCAATTGGATTTTACTGACCATTATTCAGTAAACTCTCCCAACAATGAGGGTCCAATCATCAGGTGCTTTAAGTGCTAATCTTACACGCCCATCCCCAATACCTATGTCAGCACAGTGATGTTACTGGCTCCATAAACAATGTTTGTCTGGATCAAATCATTACTTACCGGTCTCAAGAAAAAGAAGCCTGTAGCCAATTGCGCAAGATTAGTCATCAGAAACTCATGGCATAATCAAAATAATCAGATGCAAGTGCACTCTTACCACTTGGATCATGGGACTATAAGCAATTAAAAGAAAAAGAGGAATCCAAGTCGATACATCTAACCAAATTAATTGCGGGTTGGTCATGCACATGCAGCAGACTAGACCATTACACTCTGACCATGAAATAGAATAAAAAACAGTTATTTATTGTTAATCGATCTTGATGATTATTTGAAAAAACTTAACAAACTCATCAGACATAGCATTTTAGCAAAAATGCGTAAGTCCAAAGTTCATTTAATTTACATTTAAGACAATAAGCAATGATTACATTCTAGCCCAAAAACTGTTGTGCACATTTCAAGAAATATTTTTTGCTCATCATGTGTACAAACATTTCCCAAGTACGTTTCACTTACATCTAACTCCTCTAAGGAATCCTGATACACCACAGGAGGTGGCGTACAACCAGGCACATGTCCAGGCTAGGGTTTGTGTTGAGCGCAGCTTTGGCCTGTGGAAGACTTGCTTGCTTCTGATGTTTACACTGGTCTGGGGGTGCGCTCATGTATAAACCAGAAAAGGTGGGATAGATTGTGCTTGCATGTGCAATGTTGCACAACATCTGCATTTGGTGGAACATTCCCCTGCCCTAGATTTGGACATTCCACCCCCTAAGGAGGATGATGCAGTGCCTGTGGATGCCATGCAAGAACTCACTGAGCGGGTAGAGTCAAGGGGTGTGTGCCTGCCTCACCACGAAAGGCTGTGGAAGGCTTGCTTGCTTCTGATGTTTTCACTAGTCTGGGGGTGCGCTCATGTATAAGCCAGAAAAGGTGGGATAGATTGTGCTTGCATGTGCAATGTTGCACAACATCTGCATTTGTTGGAATATTCCCCTGAGGAGGATGATGCAGTGCCTGCGGGTGCCATGCATGCACACACTGAGCGGTTAGAGGCAAGGGGTGTGCGCCTTCCTCACCAGGAAAGGATTGAACTGATTGAAAACTGTCTCTCACATTAAGCACTTGTACACAGGGCCATTTTAAGCACTTCTGGGGCAAAGATACATTTGGGGCCCCCCTCCACCGAACCAAAGGAATTAATGAATCCAGAATATCTGGTTGCGCCCCACTCGTCGCGATCATAACACATATCTTGATATGCTGCCTCACAGTGATCAAAATAGGCACAGGCAGTCCCTTTCAGTACCCTTACCCTCTTCATTCTTGCTGTAATCAGAATGTTGAACAAGTAGCATTTCAAGGCCATCAGTAACAGTCCATGACTTGTGTTCTAGCATCAGTAGGAGCCACGAGGAAGGTATACCGGCCATAGCATAAATGCACGATGCAGTACGCAGGAAAAAGGTGCACATAATCCAGAATAGACAGAGGACTAATCAGTTGCCCCCCTAAATGCAAAAATGCTCAATCAGGGATAAAGGAGACCAATTGAAAGCAAGGAGAAATAAAGCTTCCCATACCAAGCATAGATAGTGGGTGACGATTAGAAGCTACCGGGAAGGTGTCCATATAATGACAGACTGAGATTACAATGGGACGCTGTTTTCATGTAGTGTTGCCATTAGAGACCAAATAAACAAGTAGCTGTAGTGTGCTGCAGATCAATGCTCACTATGATCATAGAGATAGAAAAACTATAGCCAGTGAACTCATGAGTGAGGCTTTTTTGAAGATCATACGTTGATAATGAAATTACTCCGAAGGGTGACGATTTTGAAAGTTTTAGGGACTGGCAATTATGACAGGTTAGGCAAAACCAGATTACATGAGATGCCCAGGATCACACCTGTTGAGCAGTCAAGCTTGGATGTGTGCCCACTCAGCAATGAATACATGTTACCACTTCCCTTTCTAGTTCTTACCATGAACTTAAATAATCCCATTTTATAGAACTGATTTGGAAAGTACAAAAATCACATAACCCAACATGTCAAATTTTAAAAACAAACCATTATAAGCATATCATGCAAAATGGAAAGGATTTTAGCTTTAGTGTCTCCATCATCAAGGGGAGTAAGTAAGTACCAGCATACTTATTGATGTGAGCTTGAAAGATTTCATCTGAGTTTTAATTTAGTGTTTTGAAGCTTTAAATGCACCCAAAAGACTGCTGTAATTGTTATTTATAAATACATAGAACAACCTTTGAATTGTACAAAAGTAAAAACATTGTTTGTGTCAATTGAGCAGACCTTAGAATATGCTTGCTAGAGGCCTGTGATATCTGGCCCGCTCTCTTCTGAGTAGAACTATTTCCACTCAAATGGCCTACATAAAAAGAAAGTTCAGGTAATGGGCTAAACAATGCCACCAGCATGTGAGAAGGCAAACCTTTCCACAGATTACAGTACAGTCATTTGAGTGATATAAGATTTGCCCAGGATCACTGTGTCATCTGCAGTCAAAACCAGGATACACGCATGAACGCTTTAGTTCCAAAGTCTTAAATTTGGCTACCTAATCACCTCTCAGACTAACACTTATGCTCCTCATTAGAGGTGGCTGTCTAGGGTTTACAACTCCCTATCTGAACAAACCAATTTCTAGACCTTCACTACACTGATGCAATGTTTTATAGCAGCCACTATCTGATGCAGGCACATTGCTGATAATAGCATTTGTTGTGCTGTAAAGCCAAGTACATACACATGTAGGTTTATTAACTTCAGATATAGGAAAGGCTGGGCCGACCTTGCTGTAATTTGATATTTATAATCTTGCCTATAGACACAGATTTCTGCAATGAGTGCTTAACACACTGAACTATCTTCTGATTCATTGCAGCACTTACATTTATTAATATACATTTCAACTTTGGTTATTGCACATGATCAATATAATCCCCACGGAAAGGTGAGAATGCTACAATAGTTGTGCCGTAGCGAACGCAGAAACTATGTCTACTACAGTGAACACAGAAAGTATTACAGGATGAATGGATCAGGGCAAAATGTACTTGTCAACAACCAAGAGGCAATAGTTTGTCTTTAGAGCTTCAGCAGCATGCCATAAACAACATACCTTAAAATATCCTGGCGTGTGCTATTAACTTTGGTAAACAATGTGAAGTGACTTCTTAAGATCAGACAGCATTGTGGTGCCCCCTCCAAGGTGGCAAGTGCCCCTTTTGCCCTCCCATAAAGCCGTCTCTGGTTGTACAAAATAAGGAATGTCCTGTCAAGTAAAAATGATTTGTATGTAGCAAAGTGAAATGTGGAAAGACCTTCACCAGAGCAACATTCCCTTCCCTAAACACAAATTCTCAATAGACCCTGGCGTGTGCAACTGCCACTTTCGGTGACTCGTTTGCAAGGGGCTCTTCACAGTGTTCTTGCCAGTGTGGAGGCAATGTGAGCAGTGCTTTGGTGTACCCGGTATGGAGCCCTTTGAGCCACAGAGGTGGAGGCCTCTGAGCCCTGGGCCCGCATGAACTGCAGGGTAAGTTGCATGCTTTGGTGCAGGGTGTTGGTGGAGGTAGCCCCACAGCATCTGTCCCATTGCAGTCATGGTGACGGTGGCATGGCCGAGTGACTGGGCCATGCTGCGGCTTCAACACTGCATGAATGCCTACATTGCCTGCATCTCCTACAGCTGCTGGCCCACCTTATCCTCAATCGTAGCCTACCACTCCTCAATCACTCGCAGGTGTGTACACAAGGCCGACACATTTGGCATCGGCATTGGTGGTGTGCTGTGTGGAGGGCCAGGTCTGAAGCATGGAGATTCATCTGCCATCCCATGCTCCACCTCTTCACCTTCATCCTCAACTGTGATGTTCACATGGGCCCTGCCGCAAGGGTCCAGAAGATGTACTGCCCGTGAAGGCGAGGAGGGCATGCTGGAATTTACGGGTCTTCTGGATACTGGAGGGATGGCAGCACTCTGTCCCATGATAGTTGCTGGATGTGGCATAGCGGTGGAAGCTTTAGCAAATGTCATGTCACCTTCCTGGCTAGTGGAGGAGCCACTAAGGACTGCCATGGGGATTTCATCATCCCTAGGCCTAGCTGGTGTGTCCACAGCAGTGGTAGGTGGAGGTGGTTGTGGTGGAGGTGGAGGTGGTGGTGGCCTAGCAGACCTGCCCTGCTTTATGCTCCTGTTTGCAAGGGGTGTAACCTGTGCAGGGGCAGGGGCAGAGTTTGTGCCTGCAGTGAAGGGTCCAGCCTCATCACTGTCCGTGGACTGTGTTCCTATTGGGAATAGAATGCTGTTAGTCATCTGGCAGACATGTCTGTGGGCTTGCATTAAACTCATGCAACATTGTGTGTCTCCCAGAGAGGCAAATTTCCTGTGGTTGGTTTGGGTGGCATTGCTCCAATGAGTGTTGCTACTACTAGGTGGTGGTAGTGCCTGCAGCTGGTGTTCACGGTGCATGCATGTGCACATTGCCTGTTGGCTATCTAAGGTGGCTTGTTGTCATGCATGTGCACATTGCCTGTTGGCCATCTAAGGTGGCTTGTTGTTGTGGGTGCAGTGAGGCTTCACTTATGGACATGGACAATCTTGGTACACATGGGTGCTTCTCATATTGTCAATGTGTAGGCTTGCACATTTCGACTATAGTGCATGTGCATTTCTATGTTTACCCACCTCCCCTGGCACTTGTGTGTGTTCACTGGCCATTTACTGTGACTGACATGTGTTGAACCATTCCCATGCCTATTTTGTGTATCTCTGCTGGGGGACGCATGATTTTGGACACTTCATTCACATGTGCATGGTTTCCGATGTACTCACCGCCATCACTCCCTATCCCCTTGAGGCTTCCCAGGGCGTGAGATGGAGGGGTTCCATCGTGCCTGCTTCTGTATCAGCGCTCTCCCTTCTTTGTCTGGCTATGAGGATGCAGACCCTCACCTTGGGATCATCCCAGTCCTTCCGACAGTCCCTGATGCTGCCGTCACCCATGCCTTTATGTTGACCCATTTGGCTGTCTTCAGCAGGAAATAGGTGATTGGGCCTGGATTGAGTTTTGAAAGATGGCCACATCCAAGCTTCCCATTCTGGCGATTATGTTATTTCCGACACAGGTAATAACGGCCGGTATGGTGGCCGAAATGATGTTACTGGCAATATTTAGTTGGTATCACCAGCCGATGGCCACTGACGCTGGTATTACCATTTCAGGCAGGCGTGTGTGCACGAGCCCGATGACTCATAATACAGAGGTAATTCCACTGGGCACTCAGTTGGTGATGGTTACACAGTCGGACTGATATTACTGCCATTTTGCCGGCAAACTTGTAATTAGCCTCATAGTCCAGGTTTGTTCTATTAATCTGCCTTAGAGGTTTTCTATGTGTCAATATCTATCTCCCCTTTCTTTCCAAGCAGTCTGGGTGCTGCTGTCCTGTGCCCCTTCCTAGTACCTGCTCCTGCCTCAGCCCTTAGTACCTTTGTAGTCCACTTTCTGTGTTGATGAAACCTTCCAGCCATCAACTCTTTTGTTTTGCTATTGTCACCCCGAGTGGGAAGGGTATGCCCAGACGTGGGTCCCTTGCCTGCTGGGCCTAGAGACCCAAGCTACTCCTCACTGATGACGCCCAACAAGGCTGAAACATGTCTGGGGATGCTTGTGGTCTCGTGCAAAAGGGATGTGACCTAGCAGTTCGGGCTGGACTACCCCTTTGGGGGTGGGACCAAGCCTGATTTGCATATGTTTTTTCCCCTTTTGTAATGGCTTGGCAGGCGAAGAACGATGGTCTGGAGGGTTGCCCAGAGCAATGCCAGAGGTCAAGATTTATTCTAAACCTTCCAGCCATCAACTCTTTTGTTTTGCTATTGATGATGTCACAGTCATCAACATGGAAAACAGACTACATAAGCACCATGCTGCAATGGAAACACCAGGTAAGATTTTTTTTATTTTTATTTAAATGTACCATTAGCACTTGCATATTAACTAAATGGGTGCTAATGGAGATATAACCATTTGGGGCGGGCTGAGCGCAACCATTAATGACCTGCCACCCATGTTAAGTTCCTCATAGACAGTTCAAATTCACAAAATGCACTCTATCACCTATATATAATAGTAATTCCAAAGATTCTAACTTGAACAGCAGACTGAAATGATTCCCTTTCCTTTTAAGTTGCACAACTCTGTGAGCTTAAAGTCGTACATGCATTGGGTGGGATCATGATCACAGAGGACAATGAGCCTTCATCAGTGTATAGCTGGGGAGGGGGGTCATTATTCCATGCTCATGACCGCTACCTTGGTATATAAGACTTAATGTGATCATAGCCCTTCTCCAATGCACAGCTTGAGAGAGGGTCAAGGGTGCGGGGTGTTGGCGGCCTGCTCCTCATTCTGTTTGGCCCAGGAGGGCCTCAATACCGGTGTTCACCTAGGCCACGCCACCTTCTACTTATCTGCTGCACTGCAGGCCCGCAGGTCAAGGGCGCAGAGTGTTGGCGGCCCGCGGGGACCGATTGAAACTTCTGCCCACCAGGACTGAGAGGCAAGATTGAGGTGAGATTGAGCTGGCTATAGCTGGGAGGGCAAGGTCATCAACGCCTTTGGGGGGGACTCAACCACCCTGTTACCACCACAGAACATTGACAATGGAAGCCTGAGCGCCTAACCAAACGCTAGATCCGGGTGGTGCACAGGAAAGGAGGAAACAATCCACCAAGCCAGGTTAGCACCACTGGCTGTGCTTTTGACCATGTCCCTTGCAATGATAGAGCTCTGGTTGCCACTGACACTGACACTATTAAGGAGCCACCTTGTGAATCACTAACCTGCTCTTTTAATCTTATGGGGATGGTCTACCCCACAACAAACATGATCGGTCGACATGTGGGGATTATCTCTGATGTTCCCACTCCCACTGTGCCAATCTCTGCTGCCACTCTTGCAACCACAAGGAACTGAGAGAGCTACTTACGACTACTATTTCCGGCCTTGGAACCATGGACCTTGGAGCCAGGGGGCTTTGTGAACCTCTTGCCTCTCCATTGGTCTCAGCAGTCTGCCCCCACCCCTTCCCACCTCCTCCTACCAGAACACCTGTCCAGCTTTCACCACCCTGCCATCATGGGACTCCACTCTGGTCCTCCCTTTGCCTGCTCTTGCTCCCCTTGCCCTGGACTCAATAGACATGGAGTCTGATGGGGCAATGGAGCACAGCCCCAATTGTAGCACCAGGAGTGAGAACATGTTGGCAGCTTTATCAGAGTATTGTTCCTTTCTACGCCTCACCCCACTTAGGGCCCCAAAGCTACTTACTCACGGAAGCCAATACTGTCTCAGCCAACCACAAAGAGGGATCCATAACATGGGGGTCTGCCCATGTGCACGGGTGCTTATTGAACTGGAAGCCATAAAAAAAACGTCTATTGTCCCTGATTGAGGCCCATAGGAAGACCATGGAGGGGATCGGAGGGAAGGCTTGTTAGAGGAGTCCCCTGGCTCGCCCCCACTCCAGACTTCAGTCCCTAGTAATCAGAAAGCTAGTACGGTGTTCAGACAGCCTATGGCTGAGCAGCCCTAACTTGTCACCGGCCCTAAGGAGCTGTACACCAAATGCACCAAATCAATCATGATGGAGGCGCGTACAACCTGTGCACTAAAGTCAAACTTCCCCAGGAGGAGGAGACCCAGTGTGTGCAGTCATCGACTAAGTGGGCGCACGTCCAAGCCACATTTGTATGGCGAGGAAAGAAAAACTACTGTCTATCTACATGGGGTGCCAAAACTGCTTTCTGGCAGGAAAGAACTGAGGGATGTCCTGTCTAATAAATGTCTCCACTGGTTTGTACTGTTGGGAAATGTCCATTTGTGACAAGTGAAGATTTGGTGGGTTGCCTTAGAATGCCCAGTGTGGGAGATGCTGACTCTGTTAAACAGTCCTTTAGGAGGAGCAAATGTCCAGCGACGTCCTGGGAAGACAGAGGCGCCTCAGCAGGGTGGCCAATAGCAGGATTATTTTTAGCCTTCACCCATACATGGGATATGCAAGTCCCTCTGGAAACTCCCTAACCAATATGGTTCTATCAGGAGCAAACTTAACACCCCTGGGTACAAGGGTGGCTGGGAGGTGATGGGTCTTGGGTACACACATTTGCAAAGGGTGTTTGTGGTTCCCTATTTACTCTATCTTCTCTTCATTGTAGTATTGTTATGTGGAAAGTCTCACATGTATTGTTAGGCTGCACTTTGATGACCTACGCCGAATAAAGTTTTTTGATGATGATGTTATTCTAAGATCATCGTCATTTCATTGGTCTGTTCAGTTAACTGTTATAATACAATAAATATGAGAATTCCAAAGGTAGAACATAACTCTATATGGACTGTTACAATAAGACATTGGAACACTACCATGAATCCTAGTGGTTTTCTGTAAGTCTCTGGCGTCTTCCTTGGGATGCAGGGGGCTGCTCAATTAATTTCCGATCCGTGGAAGAACGGAAATGAAATCGGATGCCTTTCGGAGCTACTAGCTGGTGCAACTGTATCCAATTTAAAAACAGCTGGGTAGATCATATAGCATTCTTTTTATGATTGGTTCCACTTCATCTTCCCTTTTGACTTTTAACTATATTGTTTCTGCTATATGGCTAGACATGAAATCATAGATGACTGAACCTTCATGTCTGTGTGTAAAATGCGAGAGTTGGTGACACAACACGATGGGACACAAGGTTCCTACTTGTGAGAACCACACTTCTACACACTCTATGTGTTCAATATGCAATGTGGTTGCATATTCTACTTCACGTTGCTATTCCACAGCACACTCATGCACAAACACCGACTCATAGTGCTTTGGGATGCCTCACCTGGTGCACGTTTTGCTGTGTCTGGACTGCCTATGTCCTCATTAGCAAAGGTGTGCAGTGTCCCAGCTACTGCATACTCTTCCATCGTGAAGGTGTTTTCAGAGGGTAGGTTCCTCTTCATACCAACCCAGTGCTTTCTATTTTAATTGGATGCTTGATATTTGCTATCAGTTCAGGCCACATGGCATTTCCCACAGAAACACCTACCTTTGGCTATATAGATTAAAGAGTGTATCTCCATGGTCACTTGTGTAATTTCTTATTAGGTCCAGCTCATCCAGGGTAAGGGTTCTTCCGTTTCAGCGATCCTCACCTTCTTGTCCACCCTGGTTGCTGCCATGTTGTTTGTGGATGCCCTGTTATCTGTCAAGACACCTCTGGATAGTTGCTTCGTTCCTTCAAGTGTGGTGTCCAGGTACAGATTGTTTTTTTTAAGAGTACTCCCTGTCTTGAATGTGTTTTTGGGTTAGTCATGTACATTTTTTACACAAACGTGCTTGTTTCCAAAGCAATGTCACAGCTATACCTAAATTTCCACTCAATGTCTCCATGTGTGACTGATGCATATTTTGCATGTGCAGCCCATCTGATATGCCACTGTTTGCCTACTTATTTGTGTTTTAAATGCACATGATTGGTGCTGTGCATTTTTAATTTCTTTCTGAACGCATGAAGCCTAATGACATCCACGATAGTCCAAGTGCAACTTTGAACAATTGTGCATCTCTTTGAGGTGTACTTATTTTTACGAATCTAGCCAAATGTGTCCACATTTCTACGTGAATTGCTTCATAATGGACTTTTCTGCTTCATAAATATATAAACCTTATAATTCAAGGGAAGGGTAAACATATTGTGTTAATTGCATCACCCAAAATGAAGGCATGAAGGGGAAAATGATGGACATAAGGTGTGGAAGTGCAAATGTCCCAAGTGTTAAAGCCCTATCTTTAGGATTTTAGGGCTAGTAGCATATTGCAGTTATGTCTTTATAGGTAGCAAATGTGTGTTAGATTAGTACACCAGAGATTATTGACTGCATTCTGAAAATGTTCATTGTTGATGTGCTGCCAGTAATGACTTATGTTTGAATTATGAATTAATGTTCCCATTTGCATTGTTCCTGAAGCTCACTTGTCCATGATTGGATCTACTACTTTTTTTTAATTGCTTCTGTTTTGAGGTCAGAATGGTCTTAGAAGTCAATACCCCACAAACGTAACTGTAATCTAGCCCTACCAACGACTCCATCAGGAGCACTAAAGTAAGACATGGGTGGGAGATAGTGATTGGCTTGGTTTCAGCCTGCCAATATGGACAGGTGAAAAGAACCTGTTAGAAACATCTACTGTGCTCAGTGCTTACTTTGAAAAACCCACCACCAACTGAAACCCTCATGAAGAATACCCTAGGATCACATGAGGCAGAAAGGAAGGGCAACAGATTATGTCACACCTGACCCAACTGACAAGGCTCTTGCAACACATGTTCAATACATGGGTGGCTAGGCAAAGGGCTTTTAACAAAGGGCCTCACCTCTTAACCTGTTCACTCTGCTCATCCACTTCTATCCACCTCAAAATGACAGTTGCATCTACTCAGGTATGCTGATGCCAAATAACCTTCCCAATACCCGAACATGAAGCCCCAACATCCATCTTTAGGTAACACACACTCACCTTCAAATAATGTCTTGGTTTTTATTTGTTTCTACCTTATAATTACATGTTTTACTCAATCACAGCCTTCTATATCCTGTTGCTTGTCAATGCTCTCCTATGAGTTAATGTTTTGGTTGTTAATGTCCTATTGTATTTTCAAATACTGAATTTAATTGATTGCTACCAATGTGCAACTGAATTATTTGATCAAAACCATAGATCGGTATCCCCCTGAATGTCACTACTTCCCAATTCATAATGCTTTTGACATCACTAGCTTACTGTATTACACTGTTGATTTCCGACTGGCCTCAAATTTAATTTCTTTGTTGCAACCTGAGTGTTTGTATTCCACTGTTTGTTGCTAATGACCTAACATTTTATAGTTGGTGCCAAACTAACTGCAGCATTCAACTTGTGGTTTATACTGGACAATTAGCCATTCATTTGTTCTTACTATCAAAACAGCTGTAGCCAGTGTGCTCTGCTTTCAATGCACCTCAATAACCTTGTTGTACTATTCACTACATCTCAACACCCTTCCCATTATCTCGCTCACATGGTTCCCCCCATCACTTCTCGCCATTTCATCCACGACTCTGTCCATTCATGCCATACTAAGTTTTTGTTCTTCTTTTTTTAGCAGCATTAACAGTAAAACACTATTAAAGTGTTCAGATGACTTAAACAAAAATGAACCATTTAATAACCAAAGAAGTATCAGATTTACATTAAGTTATGAGAACCCCCCCCACACAACGGAACTCATTTTCGAATTCCCCATCAAGAAATGTCAGGGTGCTGTTTTGTTTCAA
Source organism: Ambystoma mexicanum (assembly GCF_040938575.1). NCBI lineage: Eukaryota > Metazoa > Chordata > Amphibia > Caudata > Ambystomatidae > Ambystoma > Ambystoma mexicanum. The sequence continues at coordinate 592,838,492 of NC_090937.1, read as the reverse complement.
CTTTCACGTAAATAGGTACAGGTCCTCTCTATGTCATTTTTCTTTGCACGCTGGCTTATTCTTTACAAAAAAAGTAAAAAAATCATGCAAAGTTCAAGCAAATGTGCAAATAATATGCATTCTTAAAAGAGCAACAACTTTTACAAAATACAAAGCATAGAACACATAACACATAAAAGGTACAACTGCCAGGTAAACAAGTTAAAATTGCAACATGTGAAAACAAACAAAAAACAGTGACAATGTTAACATTATTGAACAAAACTTACATATAGGAAAACAAACAAATAAATGAATAATACATGATGGTCATAATTATGCAAAACAAAATACAATTTCAAAACAGAACAAAGAGACTTACTTAGCTGTTCAAAACCCTCAACATTACAAACACATTTCTTTTCTAGCACACAAATCCAAAATTGTCAAGAGATTTATGAAATAAATGTAATATTCACAAAGGCTACATAGATACATGTATACAAATCCCATTCAAAGTGTTGTTGACAACGTTTGTTTTATTAAGAAGAAGTGATTAAAATAGCCCTTTAATATTAAAAATATTTTAACCTAATCAAATGAGTTTTTACCTAACTGTAAAAATGCCCTTACAAATGTTGGCAGCTGTACTTATGAAAAAATATATTAGAAAATGTTGGATAAATAGAAACATAATTCCTCTTCAAACTGTTACAGAAACAACTTACTCAGTAAACAGTAATATAATATGTGCTTTCAGCAAACAAGTTAATGACTTTGAATGTATAAGTAGAGGAATCCATGAGTTAATTAAGTTCAGTAACAGTCCAACTATATACACTGACCCAAACAACCTGTTACATTTAAACTTGGTACGCAATGGACATATACTCAATAATGTGCACTACAACAACTTCACTTAAAATCTGTAAAGAAAGTACTGCAAACTGAAAAAGCAGGCAAAATAAAAAAAATGGTGAAACAAGGTGATGCCTGTTGTGTGAGAAAATATACAGGATTACGAGGACATCACATTTCTTTCTCTTCTGGAAATCACGGCAATCGTACATTTCATCACATTCTCATATCGCTGCTCTTGGACATTTCATTTGGAAAATTTGCATTGCAAAATAACCCGCAGAATTACCTTTACAGGTCAAAGAACTACAAAAGTACACTGTTTACAAAAGATTGTAGAGCTTTGCAGCAATATACCAGACTGATACTTTGGCCTACAAAATTCTGAAGAAACAGATGAAGTTAATCACACTTTTAAATGTATATGAGTGTTGCATATGCACATATCCTGAAAGGTTATACATGTAGATGAAAAGACTAGTCATAGGAACCACAAATGTGGCTTGGACTTGTAAAGCATGTATTTGTTGAAGACAAAAACTCACTGGAGGAAAATTAAAGTATGTGATTAGATTGTAAATATTTAGTTGGGAATAAACTGCCTATACATTCCAATGCATATAATATGAAACAACAAATAATCCCAAAATGGTACAAGACTTACACCTTTATGACAAACATAATTACACAACTATTATCTCCTTTTCGAACAATGTATGGGTTACAATGTCAGAAAAAATACCATCAAATAAATTAACAGAAGCTGTAAAAGAAAACTTACTATACTAACCTTTAAGTATACAAGATAATGTACAAGCTCTAGGTGTAAATTGTGCTATTGATAATACACTGCTGGTATTTATTAATGGTGTACCAACAAAATGAAAGATATCTGGCAAGAGCTGGCTAATACCCATAAAGTACACTAAAGCTTAACATAGTTAAACACTAATAACAAACATTATAAAAATATAAATATTGAGCCACATATGACTTTAAAACTTGAAGATATACATGAAAAATAACACAATTTAAGAATGCTCAACTCAAAAATACGAAAATGTGCATGGAGAATATAGCCAACCTTTACATTCCAAGCAGGTAATATGTGACCTTTAGAATTATTTCAAATGAAATATGAAAAGTGAACATTACTAAATGCATGGGATAAATACTTTGAAGAAAGATGATTTAGTTAATTGTTTCCAATATCACAGTTGGGGAGGATTAGATGATAGTCTAGTACAAATATCAGCTTCTGCATATAGAAGAAACCACATGTGTTCAACAGATCCTTGAATTAACTAAATTATGAATATACATTTCACTTACTGCATCAACATGAATTACCCATATACAGTTAAAACAGGAAAGATTTATTGTAACGTGACATCATCTACACTAATTGAAAAGGATGAAGCTAAAGATCACGTTTTAAAAGTAGTATTACAAACAGTTTAGTAAATATGCAAGGAACAAGAGAATATTGTTATATGTGTTTATCAGATTTAATTGTATGTTGAATTGCCTTGGACCACCAATGTATTTTGTAAGTTTAGGTTTCACAGTATATACATCGGATTAACTCATTGACTTTTAAAAGCCTTAAATGCACATTTTAATAGCTTAAACACGTTAAATGCAAGTGTACCATGTGCTCTTAATCCAACACATGTTTCAACACTTTTTCCATTATCACTTCCTTGGCATGCTAAATTTAATTTTAATGTCACAGTTTCTACCATTAGACAAAGTAACACATAACTCTTGCGGAAACAAATACCAAGCTCGAGGAGTACCTCACATATATATGTTGTTATAGGTTGGAAAATATTCCACGATTTCAAGAAGATTTTCAGTAACAGTAAGCAACTTTACTGAAAATTATGTTACATGTACAATGCCAAGTCCTGAAAAATACCCTCATTTACATGAGAAAGTAATTCATTTTCAAACATGCAAATGCACTTCTGTGAAAGAACAAACACAACAAATGAATTGTTTTACCAAAGGTGTTGATTTACCTTGCCTAAAAAATGTGAAGAAACAATCAATAATCACCACATTTCAGCCATTAGACACAATGTTACACAACAATCTCACCAAAAGTCTAAGAATATAAATGAGATGGTAACAGCACACAATTTAATGTTTACTCAGCCATATTATAAAGTATGTGGCTTGTGAATATCAGTATTTAATTTGCAGCAGACAATTCAATGGCTGTAAACCAATACATAACCTAATGCATCGCCAAAGCTGAATCATTTGAACTAAAAGAACTTTGGGAAGACATTAGAAACAGGAAGACACAATCCATACATTCAACTAGATTAGAAGTTAAAAACCTTTCTCTGAATGAATGAATGAATGAATGAATGAATGAATGAATGGATGAATGCATGAATGAATACATGAATGAATGAAGGAAGGAAGCTAATAGAGTAACTGGAACACACCTTAATGACAAAAGTGTGGATAGTAAGTAGATTACTCTTGTAAACTTAAAAAGCCAACATTACGTTTTAAAGCCTTTCAATCAAATAGAAATATTAGCAGAATCTAATACAAAGATTGAGGACATATTTTGAAAAATATGCTTCAACACCACAATTCAGGAATTTCAGATCATTTAGTAGAATTGTGTGTGTATAGAATTTTACAATATTACAATTATCATGAAGATGTATAAAACAGAATAATAGTAAATTGGGCTTTTATATCTACCCCATGCCGAGTGAAGCCTCTAAGCGTGGGATGGATAAATGAATCCATGCTGCTCAGTGTTGCCTTTCTTCCAAGACAAGCATGTTCCCCTGAGCTGTCTTCCCAGCCCAAAATATTGAAATGGGATACTTAAGTAAAACTCTGTATGCTTAATTAAACATACAAACCTTGTTATGTTAAAAATCAGAGATTAACATCTGCTTCAGCAGTAAAAAAGCTCTGTGTTCCTATTACTTACTTCAGCTCATTGTACCCTGATATAATGAATCAGAATTATAAAGGAAATTGTAATAATTTTGAAGCTAAATTTAAACCTCAGAAAAACCTCATCCAATGCCCCACTTTTAGAAATTACATTAAATTGTATAATAAAGAAATAGAAAAATAAGAAATGCCTGAAACATATCTGGCAATAGATACCTTGCCAAGAAGTCCAATTTTCAGCTTCATCTCTTCAGTGGCATTCCACCTTTCCTCACCTTCCCCCAGAAGTTCAATGTCTGAAAAGCTGTGGTTCTTTCTAGGCTTTACTGCTGCAGCCTCTAACTTAACCTTCCTCTTTCCTCCCTTCATCCACTGCAGCTAAACCAGAATAGGACTGGAAGACTTATCCTTGGCCTCAATCCCAGGGACCACATCTAAAACTCAGAAATAGCAAACCTAAAAGGCATCTCAACAATTGGTTTACTCCTCATTTGAAAAACTTAAGATTAGATCAAAGAAAATGTGAAACTGCCTGGAAACTACATCCCCTTGCAGAAAACAAAGGAAAGCTAATCAATATTTCATCCCAATACAAGACGGATATTCTCTTGGCTAAACAAGAAACATACAAAAACAGAATTACGCAAGCGAATTGCAGTATGAAGGAGATCTTCACTATTTTAAAAGAACTAGAAACTTCTATCATAACCCAAGACAACTGTATCAAAGACAAGACATGGTGTACTGATATTCAGCATGCTCTAGCCAACAAAGTCTCTACCCTTCAGAATAAAATAGCACAAAAGAAAGTGTTACTAACATCGACGACTCCTTCCAACAAAATAGCTCCATCCAAAATTAAACGTCACACAATTTCACTTCTCCAAAGTCTCCATTACAGAGGTTGAGAAAGTTATATTGGGTCTCAAACCATCCAACTGTAAGGGTGACTAATGCCCAGCACAAATAATCAAGGACGCCGCTAGGGATCTAGCACCTTTCATTACCAAACGTATCAAATCTTCCTTTACATCCGGCACTATTCCCAGTAACCTTAAGGAATCATGGGTACTCCTACTCCTTAAGAAGCAAACACTAGACCCCTCTATACCGACCAACTACAGGCCCATCGCCACTGTGCCATTCCTGTTGAAAATCTTAGATAAGGTAGCATATATCCGAATCCGGAACTTCTTAGAACTTAACCAACTCCAAGGCTCTCGTCAATCTGGTTTCTGGCCACTACATGGCACAGAAACAACACTTATCAATCTTAAAGCTCAAATAGACAAATTAAGAGACAATGGAAAACTTGCATTACTCCTCCTCCTTGACTTGTCAGCGGCATTCGACTTAGTGGATCACAACGTCTTATGCAGCCACCTGGATTCAGCTGCCCATTTCTCCAGGGAGGCAATAGCGTGGATACAATCCTTCCTTAGTGACCGAACTATGAGTGTCTCCTCACCATCTGCAGCTGCGGATCTTATCCCCATCACTTGTGGGGTGCCCCAAGGATCATGTGTCTCACCGACCCTGTATAATATATTCACTAAACCCCTGTTTGATGATTACGATCATCTGGGTATCACCTACACTAATTATGCAGATGATACCCTGATCCTCCTACCACTTACTGGGGATTACAGAAAGGATTTGGCACTGGTGAATAGAATTTACAGCATCATGCAGGCATGGATGGCCACTCATGGCCTCTGCCTGAACGATGATAAAACAGAGCTTCTCATCCTGGGATCTGCATCCCTTCTCACCAGACCTGGCACTGATTACTCATCAATTATCATCGATGGGAACTCTATCAAGGTTGCCAATAAAGTAAAAAACCCTAGGTTCCCCTAACATTCACTAAACAGGTAAACACTATAGACTCCTCTACAGCATACACATGCAAATTAAGTAGAGCTGGTAAACAATTCCTCTCATCCAACAGTTGCATGATCGTAGCCAGAGCCCTCATTTTTTCCAAACTTGATATCTGTAATGACTTATACATTGGAGCCAATAAATACATTATTAACAACATACAGATACTCCAAAACAATGCCCTTAGAGCTGCTCTCAGTATCTCTAGGAAATAACATATCTCTGAAACAAGAGGGAAATACAAGTGGCCATACACATGAGAAAATCTGACTAAAAACAGCATTCCTCATCCACAAATGCCTAAAAAATAAAGCACCGCAATATCTAATAGAAAGATTCTCTACAAAAACCTCTACTAGACCCACGAGACTAGTCAATTCCAACTGCCTTCAGGTGCCTTGCTTTAAACTATCCACCATTGGAGGCACCCGTTTCCCAGTTAAAGCAGCTGAACTGTGGAACTCCCTACCACACTCAGAATGGACCTAACCTTCACTAAATTCAGGCAAAATTTAATTATATGGTTCCTAGAGAATGATGATAAATTAACGTGTAAAACATGACCACACTTGCAAATAATTGTGCTTCCTCTTGTATATACATTGTTTGTATATGCCTTACCTCTGATTACTGTATGTGCCTTATATCCTATACCTGTTAGATTAGATGTTTTTTTTTTTACCATTGTAACTAATGTAACCTGTGTACCAAGCTTTGTGACTTCTTACTTCCTGCGCCCTGATACCCTTGGGTCTGGGCACATAATAAATAATTAAACAACAACAACATGTTCTCAGCCAGGAGATCCATGCCCTCTGCAATATGACTCAAGATATTGCCATGCTGGATGGCGGCAAGCAACATTTTCTGCTCCAACACTTTCTCTCCAGCATGCACACAGCCACCACATGATCGGGGCTCATGGCGGTATGATGCAAGGGACCAGGCCAGTTGCTGCGGTGCCCCTGTCATTGGCTGCAGGGCTGCAACCCTCCATTGGACATCATCCCCAGAACCTGATACCAATTTGTGCGAGGGAGGTCTTACAGCTGCAACCACTCCTCAGCGAGTCATCCACTTCTGGTTTTGCATCCGAATCAGCAGAGTTAGAAGAGTCCGAAGAGGCAGGAGCATGACTGATAATGGACTGTGTGGGTTTATATGGCTAAAGACACCACAACCTCCACTGGTGGACTGATGTACTAACACCTCTTCTTCCTCCTCCTCCTCCTCCTCGTCTGTATATGCTGCATCATCACCTGCACATGGACGAAGAACGACATTTTGTATTCTCATAAAAATGCATATTTGTATAAAAGTGCATACAGAGTGAATATGACTGTACACCCATTTATCGGACATTGTGACCTTGTCACACTGTGAGCAGTACACCACAGATGTGTGGCTTTTGTTCCATATGCCGTCCTGCCCTGTCTTGCCTATACAGTTAGTGTGGCAATAGCCATACAAATGTGACCTATTCATGATTGATCGTCCATACAACAGGCATTTGAGTACACAACCCCAGGAGAAATACTGCACATGTTTCACGGTAATGCTGAATGCCAGCAGTTAGCATCAATTAGCCAGCTAAATCCACAAATACTATCAAGATCAATATGACAGACATCATGTGATCACAAGTATGTACTTGAGAACCATGTCATGTCGATATCCACATGAAGACTGTTCACACATGTCACTACATTGCTACACATTCTTCATGCCTGAGGAAGGCAAAATGTGATGCACTTGCCAAAGTACTCAATTGGATGCATTGGGACCTGGTCGACATGTATTCCCTCACCATCTACTTCCACTCCATCCTCCCAACATGGCAACCACTGTGAAATCTCTCAAGAAATTGACTCTGCACCTTGTTTTGGACAGCAGGGACCATACTGTCATTGTGCAGACTGTAGTCCATGTACAGTAAGTGATGTTATATGTGTGCAGCAATGATGAGTGTGCAGGCAAGATCACAACCCTTGCAGGCAAGACCTCCCAATCCTGGGAAAAATATGTGTGTAGACATATGTTTGATGTGCCACATCACTGATGACACCAGGACCACCAGCTCCCTGTGTGTGATTGTATGTGGGTGCAAGTCCCCTGCTGTATGCCTCGTTGAATGTATGTAAATGCAGTGTCCATGCACATTGTGCATGATGACAGCACCCTTTACATGACATTGTCATGTGAAGTGTCATGCGATGACTGTACATGAGTGAGTGATTGATAGTCATTGAGTGCCACATTGAATGGCACTGTCATGCAACAGGTGCTGTCATGTCACACATTATGCATTGACACTTCACATTGTGTCTGTTGGCTGGGCGCCATATGTGCCCTGGCACAGTGTGACCACACAACTCATTAGTCACTTGAGCCAGCTCTGTGTGACTTATACATACACTGTTAACATTGACATACGCAGCTACTATGAGTGTGCACTACTGTACCCACACTCAATCACATGAATCAATCACACATCACACAAATCACCACAAATGCAACACTCTACTGTACCAAACACACACACCACACCGCTACAACATGTTATGCACTGTCTGCAGGCTAGCACTTACTTGAGATGCTAATGTGAGCACTGTTAGTCAAGCATGCATCACTTATGAGACATGCATAATTTTGATTTGGCAATGTCACTTTAAAGGTGGACCCCGATACGACATGTCAAGGGCATGGGCATGTCAAGGGCAGCTGTTACAACATCCTTTCCCTACATTCATGCATCCTGTATGGGTGGATTTGTAGGGGGAGCAGTACCTGTCTATGAGCAGCATCCTACAAAGCATCCTACAAAGATGTATCAGTATTGAACACTGGGCATGCTAAAACTGAGAACCAGCAGTGCATCATATGCAAATCGCATGACACAGGGAGCAACAGCGGCCTCATGCCACATCTGAGTGGGTGCTGTTGCTGCCATGTCATTCCACATCAAACAGAATACACATGTCAGCATGAGTATGTGGATGTGGCATTTTCTGGTGTGACACATACGTATGATGTGTGGCTGTCAGGGGTGCATCTCATGGGGTCTTGCAATTTGCACATATTTTGGACATTGAAACCCTGAATGCAAGTAATGGCACAGCTGTGAAGGCCAGCAGACAGTGATGTGTACTGTCACACTAACATCTGCCATACATGTGAACCACACAGTAACCTCCCAGAATGCAGGCCATGTGACAGATGTCTACACAGTAGCAAACATACCTTGCCCAAGGATGGCTGGAAACTGCAGCCAGCTGTACTACTACACATATATGGGTTGGTGAACAATGATTGTCCACGCATACAATGCACACATATTCCACTCACCAAATATGTTCCCCTAGGTCTCCACACCTCCCATGCCTTGCACCTACTCAATGGTGATGCGTTGACTTGTAGCTTCTTCAATTGGAGTCAGCTGCTCCTCCTCTGCTGGCCCCCCTCCAGTGGACAGTGTAGAGGTGAGGTTGACACTGAGCTTATGCTTGGTCCTTTGTGTGGGATCATTCATCTGCTCTGGACATGTTCAGCACTGCGCATCTCAACATCTAAGGCATTGATGATTCCTGCGACATGCTGCCAATGCACCATTCATTGTGTGGGTGTATGGGTGCTCGCCGCTAGATGGTACATCTTGTGATTGTGATCTATAACATAGTGAACGAGGTTCTAGAGCTCCTCATCAGTGAAGCGCTTCTTCCTCTGCGGACGCTTCTCATGTGATGTGTATTTGGGTGGAGCCCCGTCCTGCTCTACAGGGTGCCCCTTCTTGGACCTGGTGGCCCTAGGTGTTGCTGCTTCACCGATCTGCCTCCAACCACGGCCACGCCCAGGCGCCATGTCACCTGTGGGTTGTGCCATAACACGTCCTCCTGAGGGTGGGGCAGATGTGTCCTCAAAACGGCCCTGTCTACTCCCTTTCCCTTTTGGGACCTTTGCACTCATGTTGCAGATGTAATGAATGCATGGAGTGCACACCAATATGTTGTTCTGGGCAGTAAGAGGAAAGGAACAGTCTATCTGTTCTACTGCGTAGATGCATGGTCCAGCAAGGCTCCAATGTAACCCAAATAGCAAAAATAAGCAGTGTGTGATATGCAAAGGCACCCCAATAACATACATTGCGTAGGAGACAGACGGAAACTTCAGAAGGTGAAAAAAACAGTATGCGATACGCAGAGGCACCCCAATAACAAAGATTGCATACATGACATCCGGAAAGCTTCCAAACAGAGAAAAAAGCGGTACGTGATATGTAGAGGGACCCTGATACCAACAATTGCGTATGGGACACCTGGACATTTTCCAAAAGGTGAAAAAGCAGTATGCAATATGCATTGGCAGCCATAAACAACACCGCAGACCTCAAAATGTTCAAAAATACATGCGCGTAAGCGCAGAGACAACCCCCAACAAGAAAAATGTGGTAAGCATTAATGCGTGTATTTATTTGTATTTATTTATTAGATGTCTATAGGGCGCTTATGCAACAAGACAGTGGGCCTCATTACGAGGTTGGAGGTAAGGGAAAAACGATGCCGGTAAAGGATTACCGGCATCGCTTAACGCTCCGGGCTATTTTGACCTGCCAACCCGCTATTAGCGGCACTGTAGATAACGGTGCCTCTAATAGCGGCATTACCGGGATGGCGCTAACAGGGGTAGATCCCAAGACATGCGGACATGCCCCTACTGGTGTTGTGAGTGCGCTAATAATGCATAATGCCTTGCCGGTATTACCGCCATCGCGGACCACCCGCTAACAGCAAGCAGCTGTGCTACCAACTGCCACAGGTGCACACAATCAGCCCAGGTGGAGCCAATGGAGCCTGGCCCAGCACAAAAGGAGCACACCTACACACCACACCCCTTCCCACACCAAAATGAACCAAATTGCAGTTGCCATACTGGGCCTGGATGTCATGCTCTCAGAGCTTCGCCATGACCAACAACTACAACAGCCACAACAGAGGAGACGCAGGAGGAGAAGGAGGATGAGACAGGCCCAGCAAGTCCCCCCAATGCAGCCAGTGTTACCACACAGACAGCCACCAATCCCTCGCATCAGAGCCAGCCCCTTCAACCTAACCCCTGTGCAGATCCACACCCTGTACCGCCTGGACCGGGACACAATCACCACCAAAGTGGACATGATACATGACAACATCATCAGCCTCATTGACATCCGTACCGCCATCCCCACCTCTACTGAAGGTGGTGTATGTGCTCCACTTCCTGGCCACAGGCACCTACCAGCACACAATGGGGCACATGCATGGCATATCACAGCCATTATTTTCACGGACGCCCAACCATGTGCTCGAGGCCCTCTTGAAGCACACAAGCGACCACATATCCCTACCACGGACTGCCCAGGAGATCTCCAACACCAAAATTGCCTTCTATGCACTGGCAGACATGCCAAATTGCATTGGTGCCATCGACTGCACCCATGTAGAATTGGTGGTCCCACATGCCATGGAGGCAGTGTGCCGCAACAGTATACTATACCACTCCGTCAACGTGCAAATGGTATGTGACTCAACCCACATCATCACACATTGTTGTGCCTGATATCCCGGATCAACCCATGATTCAATGGTCCTGCGGTACTCCACGATGCCACGCTACATGGAGCGACATGCTGGACCACGTGCCTGGCTGCTTGGAGAGTTGCATGGCAAGCAAATGACAGCATGATGGTGGAGTGAGATGCATACTACACTTGGGTGAGATTGTGGGGGGAGATGCATACTACACTTTTGTGAGATTGTGGGGGGATGCATACTACACTTGGTTGAGATTGTGGGGAGGAGATGCATACTACACTTGGGTGAGATTGTGGGGGGAGATGCATACTACACGGGTGAGATTGTGGGGGGATACATACTACACTTGGGTGAGGTTGTGGGGGGAAGATGCATACTACACTTGGGTGAGATTGTGGGGGGATGCATACTACACTTGGGTAAGATTGTGGGGGGATGCATACTATACTTGGGTGAGATTGTGGGGGGGAGATGCATACTACACTTGGGTGAGATTGGGGGAGAGATGCATACTACACTTGGGTGAGATTGTGGGGGGAGATGCATGCTACACTTGGGTGAGATTGTGGGTGGGGGATGCATGCTACACTTGGGTGAGATTGTGGGGGGAGATGCACACTACACTTGGGTGAGATTGTGGAGCGGGAGATGCATACTACACTTGGGTGAGATTGTGGGGGGGAGATGCATACTACACCATGGTGACATTAGGTGTGCAACTGGACAATGTCCATACTGCTATACACTGTGCCCCAAATCATCCTAGAATGTGCCTGACACCTCAAGCCAATGTGAAAGACGTAAGCTACACAACAATGCCAACATGCCAGTACTGCAACCATACCATATCCAATAACACATACACTGCACATCATCAGACCGTACCCTCTGCAACACAATGCAGCAACATGCTGTGAGTATGCCCAATGCAAAAGACTGCTGAACAGCATTACACTGGACATGCGTCCATGAGTGTGCAGAAATAAATCATACAAAGGCTGTACACAGATTGTCATTGGGACAACACCACAGGGGTGCAGCACGCCAGCATGAGAACATCAAGCATGGAATGGTAGATGTCCTAGAGTATGTTGGCAATGGTGCCAGGATCAATGCATACGCTTAACTGCACATCACATAGATCATGGCAAATACCGCCATAGGCACACACATTGCATGAACACCACCATGGAATAGGACACCCTGCATCAACTTGACGATGCAACCCACACCTGTGGACCATGTGACTTCACACAATGGGGCAAATGTTACCATTTCCATGAATACTGTGATATGTGCAAGTGAGCAACAAATAACTGCAAGCATATGACCGATAAGTACAGGCTCCATTTCATGTAATCACTTACACAAACCAACTTTACCACCCTTTCAGGTGATCCTGGCTATCCCTTGAAGAAGTGGCTCCTTATCCCTGTCAGGAACACTCAGAACAGGCACGAAGAGGACTACAATCGTGCACACACCCGTACCCGTGTGGTGATCGAGCAGACCTTTGGCCTCTTGAAGGCACGTTTCCGCTACCTCAGCAGGTCGGGAGGGGCACTCCTGTATGGGCATGAAAAGGTGGCCAAGATCATCATGACATGTGTCATGCTGCACAACATATGCATCCGACGGAACGTGCCTCTGCCCCCTGACATTGAACTGCAACCGCCAGGTGAGGATGAGGAAGAGGAACAAGATGGGGCTGTACAATGCACAGGAGGGACGTGCTGTGCGCCAGAATTTGATTAACCAATATTTCTAATACACATGGATGCGGAGGGTTCCATGGAGGTGGGACTCAGGTCACTGGTTGTGTGGGGGACATGGACACTGTGCACTGTTCACCAATAAAGCATACGTACACAATAAGCAATGTCCAGTCATGTGATTTCTCTAGACACAACGGGTGTATTGAACATTAAGAAAATTGAATGTGCTCAGAACCTCCACCCCACACACCCTCTTGCACCTCCCCCTCCCCCCACAACTCCCCCCCACATTGTGTGCACTTCCATGCACCATTAGTCTGCAATAGTTCAGATTGGCAGGCTGTTCCTACATCCCATGTCCACTGCCAGCATTGGGTGGCCCCATGTCCCACTGCAAAGATCCACGAGGACCTACGCAGGAGGCAGGTCTGTGTGGAGCTAGCATTCGAGGGGGTGCCTGGTTGGTCAAGCACCTGTGCGGGATGCAGGGCCTCCAAGGCATCTGCCATGCGGGTGAGGACCTGCCTCACAGCCTCCAATTCATCGCATATGCGTGTTGAATTTGATTTAATAGCAACTTTGAGGGACGTTGCATATTCCAGGAACTCCTGCCTCACCCAGGCACCTTCACTGATGTGCTGGGTCACCAGCGCTGTCAGCTCCTCCTGGCGCTGTTGGATGAGGGTGATACCCTCGTGCCTGTCCCTGACACCGATGGATGTTGAAGCAGCATTCGACAAGGGTGCAGCAACATGCATGCTCCCAGTGGGGCTCCAGCTCTCTGGCCATGACTCAACAGCAGACAGCTCATGGCTGCTGGCATTGTGTGTTCTGGGTGGGTTGAGGTGGGGTGACTGCTGCGGGCTTGTTGCGGTAGGTGTTCTGGGTGTCGGCCTGTGTGCATCATCATTGGACAGGGGCGCCGTGGCAGCTGCTTCTCCAACTGTACTGCTGGCAGTGGACACAGTGCGTTCAGCCACAGGCTCCAGTGTGGTGGTAGCTGGTGTGGGTGCTGTGGTGGTGGCTCTTTCGTGCATCGGTGCAGTAGCTTCCTGTGTTGGTTTGGGATTGAGTGCAAGTCCAGGTTTCACTGTGCCTCTTGATGTTGAGGGCCTGTTTGCTCCCTCCGTGCCCCTGGCCTTCTTCACAGGTGTTGTGGGCTGCTCCGTGGGGTCCTGAGCCTCACTGTCAGATTGTGTGCCTGTGGGGGACCAAGAGAGGGACAGCATCAGTGATGGGTCTACGTGCATCATGCATGTATTGGGCTTGCTGCAGTTCTATGGATTGACTGGTATTTGCCGTTGGAGTTGGAAAATACAGGTTGCTTGCCATATGGGTGGGTCATGCAGGTATACATCTGGGTGACACATGTATGAGGTGCAGCATGCACGTGGATGTGATGGTGCTGTGCACGTCCTGTAGGCAGGGTTGCATACACATGTGTGGTGGCCCAAGCATTGGATCATTTCACTGTCAGTTTTGGGGGACCTCATTTTTTCTTGGTTCACTTACCTCCATCAGCCGATGACGGCGCTCCACACTCCATATCCCCCACTCCCTCGATTGCCTCCATTCCAATTGTGGTCGCACATGTCTCCTCCCAGCGAGTCATCTTGCCATGCCCTGGCTACAATTTGCTGCAAGGATGTTCCGGACGCGTAGGCGCAGGTCATCCCACCGCTTGCGCACGTCCTTTACCGTGCAGGGGGTGGTGCCGACCGCACTCACTTTGCGCGCCACCTCCTCCCAGATCTCTTTCTTATGCAACTGTGCAGGTCGACGCAGATCAGGCAGTTGTTAGGGAGAATTCTCTTATAAGGCTAATTTCCCAAACCTAGTGAGTCCCCCAGCAGCTTTGCTGGATTTTTTTTTTCTCCTGCTAAGAGTGAGACTCTTTTCCTCCCACTCTTAGGCATGATTTGAGGTATGTCTTTGACTTATTGTGTGCTTATGGGCTATGGGGTCTTTTACTTCATAGGGTATCAACTGTTTTAGTGTATCTGTTACACAGCACCCTCAGTGCAGTAATACAAGGGTGTCATGATGACCCCCAAACATAGACTCCATAGCCTGGGTCTGACTACTGTCTCCCAGGGCATTTAAAAGTCACCGTTGGTTTTATTAGTCCAACATTGTGAACAGAACCAGTACAAACCATCATGTTGTGGAAGTACTGGAAGGGGTTAATTAGATTGTCCCTGGGTCTGTTTCTGAGGGGGCACTGTCCAGTCCCCCCTTGTCGAGTTACTGGCTGGTGGCAGTGGTTACCACGCAATATATTCCACCGGAATATTTCCTATGGGATTTTCCCATTGATTTTAAACGCACCACTTTTTTGGTGCAATGTTAAAGATACCGCCGGTTTATTTATTTAATATAAAATCACCGGCTGGGTCTTTGAGTCAGAACTCTTTTCCAAAATGGCGTTTGTGTCCATCTCTGTAACTCCAACCAAGGTCGGGCCCTTTGTTCCACTTTTTGGCGGGCTCCTCCACAGAAGCCCTCCAACTGGTGCCACTCTGTCTGGGTTCCACAGGATGTGTGGGTGGGGGAATTGGCACCCTGGACTGCGTTGCCTTAGCAACCCAAGTCGCACTCTGTTCTGATTGGCCCAGTGGTGAGCTGCCCAGCTCACCACTTAGCATGTATGAGTGACAGCTAGGCTGTTGAATGGGGTTTTTTCTGCATAAATGCAGGGCTTTTGGGACTGGATCTTCAGAAGTCGCCACAGGACCTAAGAAATCCGGAGAGGGGAGAAGCTGAGCCATCTGCAATGACGACACCACCGATGGAGCCCTGCTGCAACGACCTCACCACTTTCCCGACGACAAGAGAAGATCTTCTGCTGAAAGAGTCTTCTTCCTCTGAGCTGGTGGGATCAACCAGTTTGCCATTTCGCCTTCCAGGACATCTCTTGGTGGAATTGCCCGTGCCAGGCACCCCAGCGGCCGGATAGCCAAACTTCATCACTGTGACCGCGAATAACAGGAACGCACCTTTTAACTGACGAACTCCGCGGCTGGTCTCTTCCCTGGGCAGTGCAACGACTCCAAGTTTCCTCCTCGATGAGATCTTCTCTTCCCCTGGTCGAAACCATGAACGGCACCTGCTGCCAGGAACAACTGCCACCGCTGGAGCTTCCTCAACTTTAAAGATACTGGGCCTCATTACGACCCTGGCGGAGTGGGTTTACGCCAGCGTTATTCGCGGCGGACCCGTCCGCCCTACTACGAGTTTCCGTAGCGCCATGGAGCGTTTTCCGCCTGGTTTTTCCGGGCGGAGAAATCCATGGCGCTACGGGACCTTGTCGTTAATTACGCCACCGTATTTTGAGGTGGCGTAATTAACGCCTTCCCCACTCCCATTATACCCTATGGGGCAAAAATGGGAATGGGGAAGGGTAAAATGGGGAATGGGGATTTACCGCCCCGCCAAGGTCGGAATGGGGCGGAAAATCCGCCAACCCCCATGGCGCTATCGGCAGCTTCCCGCCGTGCTCCATGGTGCATTTTGCACCGCGATTTCCGCCAGGGTCGTAATGAGGGCCACTGTGTTCCACCTGGCCTCCCTTTCTACGGTTTGCTAAAGGTGACTCTTAAATCCTTGGCTTTCCAACTGGGTTTGCCCCCAGACCTTCTAACTTTACCTGCTGAATCAACCCAACCTCTTTTGAACATTTTTACAAAGACTTGAATGCATTTCTAAACTGCGTCATCCTGGGCACATTTCACCTTGCTCCATTTAAAGTGGGCCTGGCCTATGAACTTTGGCTCTACAGTAGACTCTGCCTTCACTAACTTGTTTTGGTCTTATAAAAGTGTTGGGAACTGTTTTATTTTCATGACCTGCCTTTTTCTCTCCCTTTAACTTAATTATTGGAGTGCCATCTAAGTTACACGCTTGCATCTGTTTTTACAAATAGTGGTGTTTTGACTTAGACTTGTCTAATAATTCTAAAGGGAGGTGTGTATACTTTTCTGATTGTGTTTGAACTTACTTTGATTTATAGTGCTAGTGTATTTCCTTAAGTGTGTGTTAAATAAATAATTATATACTTTTGATACCAAGCCCTGGTCAGTGTTTGCTTACTCTACTGTGTTTTTAGCCCTATTGTGTATCCTCTGTATACTGCCCTACTCTTCTTGAGAGAGGTCTGACTGCTCAGCCACAGCTACCAGGCAAATCTGGGTGGTACAGACTAATACCAATTGGGTTTACTGCTTACTCCTGTAGTCTTAATCTTCTTGCAGTGGTCCCCAAGGAAACTGCACAGGATTCTGCCTAACAGCAGCAAATAGAACCTCACCATTTTCGGCCAGGGTGTCCGCGAGCATGTTCAGCTCTTCTTCAGAGAAGTGCACCTTGCGCTGGCACGCAGCTCATTTTTTCAGGGCCTTGGGCATGGTGATGTGGTTGTATGTGCAGTGGGGCCAGCTGTTCTGCTGATGCAGGTCCTATGTATGGAGGATTGCAATGAATTGTGTTTTTCAAGATGGCCGCCGTTGCATTTCTCGTTCCGGCGCGATGACGCTATTTCCGTTTCCGGCATTAACGTGCTTGTTATTGCTGGGTACTCTATTTCGGGTCCCCGCTATTAGCAGGACCGCTATTTAGTGGTAGGCGGAGGAGGAGTTTACGCTTAGCGTGCTGCCGATAAGGGGTTTTTGGGCCCTTACCAGGTAGGCGGTGCGGGACGTTACCGGCATGGCGGTAAGCGCGTGCACGACCACTCGTAATCGGGCGCTAATTGCACCATGGTTGGAATTCAGACACGTTATTGCCGCCATGCCGGTAAAGAACCGACTTTACCGGGAAGGTCGTAATGAGGCCCAGTGTTTCAAAGTACCACAAGGCACAAGGGAAGGGAACAATGAAAATTGAAAATGACAATGAATAAATAGAAATAAACAGAGGTCATTCAAGGCCTTGTGACATTTGGAGCATGCAAGTGCAGTGAAAAGAAAAAGGGAAAAGCAAGGGGTGGGGTAAGTGCTATAAGGATCCCTAGGGTAGAAAGTGCAAGAGGTGCCCATTCGGGAGGCAACAGTTATGTGCATGGGCGGAGATATCCTAGGAGAAGAGGGAGGTTTACCACCCAACAGGTAAGTGCAGGGAAGAGGAAAACCAACAGACAGGCGGGTGTGGATCAAGATTTCAGTCCAGTGGGGGTGCTTTGGATGATTGGGCAGAAGGCCAGGACTGTTGGGGGACCAGGTCACCAATCGCAGTGACAGAGGGGATGGCTTGCATGGGAGGGGGAGAGGGAAGAGGAGGAGTAGAGAAAGGTCTTGAGTTGTTTGCGAAACTTGAGGTGGCCCGTTCAAGATGGAGAAAGAGAGGGAGACTGTTCCATAGGAGGGAGCCAGCTGAGGAGAGTGATCTGCCCCCAGCTTTCTGCTTGGAGAAGCGTTTGATCAGCAGAGAGTTGGGGCAAGAAGATCGAAGGGTTCTGGAAGGAGAGTATTTAGTAAGAGAGAGATGCAGGTAGCATGGCCCAAGCCCCAGACAGCCTTGTGAATGATGCAAAGGGTCTTGAATGTGATCCCTGCAACAACAGGGAGACAGTGGAAAGGTTTTAGAGCTGGAGAGATATGGTCCCAGGGCTTGAGGCCAATGATAAGTCTTGCAGCCCTATTCTGGATTAGCGGATGAGGATGGAGTATAGAAAGAGGCAGGTTGAGGAAGAGGCTGTTACAGTTATCTAGCCTGGAGAGGACCAGAGCTCTAGAGACATTGAGCTTATGGGGCAAGGTGAGGAAAGGGAGAATGCCTCTAAGGAGGTGGATTTGAAATTGGGCCTTCTTGGCAAGGTCCAATATGTGAGGAATTAAAGAGAGAGAGAGGAGTCGAAGATAGCCCCAGGGTTTCTGCCCTCAGTGGAAGGAGAGGGAGGTGAGTCCATACAGTGTATGCAATATTTGTCCGTCTTTGTACCTTTGAGTGCACAACCAGTGATTTGATTTGATTTGATTTATTGATTTATAGAGCGCTTTACACCAAGGCGCTGTACATTGGAACAACATAATACATATTAGTACCCGGCAAGGGCGCAATCAGAATGAAAGAGCCATTCTGATTGGCCCTTGCTGAGTCGTTACCAGGCCGGGAATCCCTCTGTCGGGATTCCACAGCCTTTATCCCCGGCTGGGGGGCGTGGCAGCCCCTCAGCCAATGAGATGGCTCGAAGCGGGGCCATCCCCGCTCTGAGCCTCCCCGCGGCTGAGAGGATGCCTTCGCCCCCCGCCAGGGACTCGGGTACGTTTTTTTTTCTTCACTCAGGGCCTTACCTATGGGCCCTGGGGCATTACCTGAGTCGGTAATGCCCCCGCCGCTCGGGTTATATTGCTTAAATAACATCAACAATGTAACAGATGAAGCAAAATTACATCATGAATCATTCGATAAAAGTGTGAAAAGAGCAATTAACTGAAGGGGGGGGAAAGGGGAGTGGGATTAGGTGGGTGGGAGAGGGGTGGTGGAGAGTTGGAAGAGGGGATTGAAGGGAGAGAGAGGAGGGTAGGAGAGGGGAGAGAGAAAGTCAAGGGGAAGAAAGAGGGAGGAGGTGAAGCAGAGAGGGTAGAGGGGGAGGTTTCAAGGAGGATTTCAAGTGATGTGCATCACACTCCTTAAATATTACTGCCATTGTCGTGAGCTGCATGGGTGCGCTGCGTACAGCGCGTTTCACATAATTTACATGCTAAGGGCCTTTACTCTGCATTCAGCTGCCTCCAATGCGAAACATAGAAGACAACCCTTCTCCTGCCTCCAGTGCCAATTCTACTACCTGCTCCTGCCCTGTTCTGTCTCCCACCTTGCCATCAGCTGCTGCCTGCCCAGAGTGAGTGCCTGCTGCCCACATTCACTGAGTTGGAGTACCTGTTAACCCACCATTGCCTGTGCTCCTGTGTCTGGCCCTGTGACCACCTCATCTGCTGTATTGGACTCCCATATCTCCATTCCACCACTCCTGCATTTTCAGGAACAGTTTGCCCACCTACACCTGCCTCGGGGGTTGCCATGTCTGGGCCATCTTCATCTTCACCTCCAAAGAAGTTGGCATCCTGGTGTATCTCGACCTGGAGAACTGTGATGCATTCTTCAAGCCAGCAATGCAGCAGCGGATAGAAGGATGCAACAGATATGGGTGAACATTACAGCTGTCAGCAACAGTGAGGGGGTGGCAATCTGTTCACCAAGAGCATGAACAAGTGATGGGAGGACCTCAAGACCAGGACACACACGAAGGCATTGCAAGCCCTGGAGGCTGGTGACACTGTAGCGTTGCACCGTGCGGGCAGGTGCAAGTTTTCCACCAACAACATGTGGCTCTTGGCAAGGTTCTACATCTGTGAGTGGAAACAGAATCTGGATGCTGCTGGTGAGTAGCCATGTGGTGCACTGCTCTACAGTGCATATGTGCTGTGCATGGACCTGCATGATTGCAGCTTCTCCCTTATGTATGTGGCATGTTTGTTTCAGTGATCGACAGTGGCATACAGCCCCCAGACATTCAAAAAAAGTAGGAAGGCAAAGGCCCGATGTGTGCTCTCTACGCGTCCCAAAACTAGAAATTGTGGAGTTGAGCTGCGCTGCTGTGGTCAAATTCTGTGTATGCCTACTCATGCACAGTAAAGTACAACTTCTAGTGGGTGATGACGTGCTAATCGTGCTCCTCCTGATGTTGATATATATTGGTAGTACTCAATTAGACAAATATGTATAGAAAACGATTAAAAGTCCATATGTTTGTGGTGTTTATTATCACACTGTATCAGCCGACACGTGTTTCGACAAAAGCGCCCCTCTCAAGGCTGACAATATCAAAACAAGAGTTGCAGTCCAGATTAATATAGTCAAATTGTAGTAAAATAGAAAATAAATAAATGATTTGTAAAGAAAAGAAGCATAAAATATTATGAAATATAAATAATTATGGATGAAAGAAAATTTGGTTTACGTAGAAACCAATATGTTTTGTTGCGGGGAAGAAACAAGAGAAAAGAGAAGGACAATACGTTACTATGTCAGGTATTGCTATTGGGTGACAAGAGATTAGGGCTGTGGATTAGCACATTAAACATGCATTGTTCATGCGCGGACAGCAGCTCCAATTGACACCAATTTGCTCCGCCCTATTTATATGTGCATGTCAAATAAATATATCAGCTTATTAATTAAATTAGTTAGGAGCGACTCATTAGAAAAGTGTGTTGTCTCGGTGCTCTTACTAGATATAGTATGATTAAGGTAACAACTTCATTTGTCATGAATAGGTGCTACTTTAAAAAAATCAACAATATTGAGGGAAATACATGTCTACTATTTAAATTAATTAGGAGTGACTCATTAGAAAAGTGTTTTGTCTCGGTGCTCTTACTGGATATAGTATGATTAAGGTCACAACTTCATTTGTAATGAATAGGTGGTACTTTAAAAAAATCAACAACATTGAGGGAAATACATGTCACCTATCATTTTATGTATCATTAGAAATAGGATCCAAACACATGATTCATTCAGGAGTAATTCCTAGTATTGTTAGTTCATAACAGATGTTTGACTTAGTAAATTGCCTGCGAATATAGGAAAAGATGCAATGGGAAAATCACTATTTATGTATGAATAAATATGGCATTCTTAATATGAGATGACCGAATGCATGTATGCTCACCATCTGGAATGATACGTTTTTCTGGTTCTTGAATTAAAAAGTCAATCAGAATCCATAAGTATGGTGTTCCCGTTGTGCTTTGTCAGTTAGAGGTTTCCTACCATGTATGTAAAAAACAACCAATCAATAGATGCCTGATTCGTCGCTACATTGCTAAGGTAAAATGCCTCCAGAGAATAGGAACTTACCATACATCGGGGTTAATGGAGGTGCAGGTGCAGGAGGTGGCCATTGCAGCCCAGCCCATGGGGTCAGGTGGGGGCATTGAGGAGGGTGTGCATGCTGCAACCTTGTCTCAAGGGCATGAGGCTGTTTAGGACACTGTGGAGGTGCGTGCTCAAAATCCTGTCCCTGGGCCATCAATGCAGCAGTGCCCTCCTTCCGGAATGCCTCCACCCAGACCAGCATCCCCATTCCAGCTACTGTATCTGTCTGGGATCATTTGCTGTCCCTGCTGGTTGATCTCACAAGTCAGACCACAGTTATCCGGGATGATGTAGAGGCTACACGTAGTATGCTTGTGCATCATCACAATGAGCTGTGCCTCCTCATGGCCTTGCTGGAAACAGAAATATTCTCGGGTGGGCTCTGTGGGCTGTTCATTAATGTGACCACTCAGCCGCTTTCTCCTCTGTGCACCAGTCATCCTCCAGGGTGCCTTCTGGGCCACATCCCAGCATGGCCCTGTGTGCACCAGTCCCACCACGGATGCCCTGTCTGGTGGAGCTAACATCCCTGCCCCAGGTGGGAGTCCCTTCAACATCAAATGAGGTGGTCACTCTACCTACTAAGGCACTGACACAGCCAAACGCAGTGGAGATTCAGCAGGCGCATCGGAGTAGAGCAGGTGCCATACGCTCCTGACAACAGTCATCAGGTCGGAGGGCATACCCTCATAGCTTTCACTCTGAACGGCAGCAGCATATGGCAATTATGAGGAGGCAAACTCTGACAGGGCATACCACCCAAGGAGGCATGTGGCATTTATGAGGCAGGAGGACCATAGGGGGCCATGCAGGCTTTGTCTTCCATGTTCAGGTGATACCAGAGGCAGCTTTTAGCAGAGAGACAGCTGGCACGGGAGGCTGAAGTGATGGTGGCCTGGGCTGAGGTGGCCTTGCAGTGGGTGCAGAGACAGACTGCCATCCTGGAGGCAACTTGCAGGTCGTCAGAGGAGGGGGAATAACAGATGGTACCCCCTTGAAAGCCATCCAAGCAACAATGGAACACCTGCCTGAGCGAGGAGGCTGTTGCTTGCTACTCACACCTGGTGGAAAGGTTGTCGGAGATTGGAGAGGACTAGCCCACTGCCTTTGTAAATAGTTTTGTATGATTAGGTTTCATTTGTGACATTTTATTTTTATTTTATTCACTGAAATTTCAACGGTGGCACTGTTTGTTTTACGTCATGGTGTTGGTATGGTTGGCATGGAGCCTTCAGTTGTGTGTGTGATGATGTACATATGGGTATGTTTGCTGTGATGTGTGAATGTCTTATGATGTTTTTGTTGACTTTCATTGGGAATGGAATGCCACCTGTTCATGTGTACTTCCACACGTGCAACATGTTTACGTTGTGTGTAGTATCTGGTGTCATCTGTATTGCCTCTGCATATTTGATATCGGAGGTGGTGTTTCTTTTGCATTGTTTTCCTTGCTGGTCCACTGTTGTTCAGGTGTCCCCTTGGTGCATGCTAGAGTTTGTGTATGTGCCCACACTCTATCACTGTAGGGTATATTTGGCATTGTGGGTGCTGTGGTGTGAAGTGTGTTCACTGTGGATGGGTGGCCTGGATACTTCACTTGTGCATTTGACATTTCATTGCTGTGTCACTCGCATGCCATGCTCAACCACCCACACTGCCTGTCCTCATGGCTTGCACCACCTCTGCCACTGGAATGCAGATGAGTCCCATGATTCATGTCTGTGGAGGGGGTGTAATGTTAGGGAAATGCCTGGGGTAGTGTCAGAGGTGAGGGGTGCTATTGGGGGGTGTCAGAACTTGAGGGGGTCTGCCTGGAGTAGTGTCAGAGGTGAGGGGGGCTGGTGGGTGCTATCAGTACTTGAGGGGGCTACCTGGGGGCAGTGGAAGAGGTGAGGGGGGCTGGTGTGTTGTGTCTGGACTTCAGAGGCCTGCCTGGGTGTAGTGGCAGAGGTGAGGGGGGCTGGTCGGTTGTGTCAGGACTTGAGGGGGCTGCATGGGGTAGTGTTTGAGGTGAGGACGGCTGGTGGGTGGTGACAGGACATGTGGGGGTTGTCTGGGGTAGTGGCAGAGGTGAGGGACTGGTGGGTGGTGTTAGGACTTGAGGGGGCAGCCTGCGGGTAGTGGCAGAGGTGATGGGGGGCTGGTGCATGTTGTCAGGGCTGCCTGGTGTATTGGCAGAGGTGAGGGGGACTGGTGGGTGGTATCAGGGCTGCTTGGGGTAGTGGCAGAGGTGAGGGGGGTTGGTGGGTGGTGTCAGGGCCACCTGGGGTATTGGTGGATGTGAAGGGGGCTGGTG
The DNA here is from genome assembly GCF_040938575.1 of Ambystoma mexicanum. Classification (NCBI taxonomy): domain Eukaryota; kingdom Metazoa; phylum Chordata; class Amphibia; order Caudata; family Ambystomatidae; genus Ambystoma; species Ambystoma mexicanum. The sequence continues at coordinate 592,814,385 of NC_090937.1, read as the reverse complement.
GGTGTGTCGAGACTTGAGGGGCTGGGGTAGTGCCAGAGGTGAGGGGGCTGGTGTCAGCAGTGCCAGGGGTATTGTCAGATATGTGGGGGGCTGGTGGGTGGTGTCAGGGCTGCCTCGGGTAGTGGCAGAGGTGAGGGGGGCTGGTGGGTGGTATCAGGGTTGCCTGGGGGCATTGCTGGAGGTGAGGGGGTCTGGTTGGTGGTGTCAGGGCTGCCTGGCGGCTTGGCAGAGGTAAGGGGGTCTGGTGGGTGTGGTCAGGACTTGAGATGGCTGCTTGGGGTAGTTTTGGAGGTGAGAGGGGCTGATGGGTTGTGTCAGGGCTGCCTGGGGTATTTTTGTAGTTGATGGGGGCTGGTGGGTGGTGGCAGGGCTGCCTGGGGTATTAGTGGAGGTGGGGGGAGCTGGTGGGTGATGTCGGGACTTGGCGGGCTTCTTTGACTTAGGGGTATACGCCAGAAGCTTGGGTGCCTTGGTGAAGGGGGGGCAGTTTGCAGGGGTGCACCCATTATTTATGGGGGACCGTGTGTAGTTTTGCAGGGGTGCAGCTATTACTTACATAGGACCATGCACAGTTACACAGGGGTGCAGTCGTGACTTACTGGAGACTGCACGCAGTTACACAGGGTTGCAGCGGTTACAGTGTACCTGTCATGATCTCTGCTTCCAAAAGGTCAGGGTTTTCCCAACTCCCTTGGAAGCAGATCCATAACCCAGGTTCCGAGTGCCAACCAGTCCCAATTGGGACCTTTTGGACCCAGTCCTGGCGCCAGTGGCACCAGGCTCATAAATATGCCCAGTCCCAGCGCTGGAAGCGCCGGGCTCATAATGCTTGGGTGGACTTACCTTCAGCAGACCATGCTGCTTACTTGCCTGCCAGTTGAGCCTCTGATCCTCTTCTGTTTGGAACTACTTTTCCTGTTGGGTGGGGCTGGAGCCACTCCCTAGATTCAGAACACTGGAACTCTTCTGGAAGGCAGGAACTCTTTTCTTACCAGGAACTCTTTTCTTACTTAGGCGTGGCTGTGGAAGGAGACACCTAAGCACTACAGGAGGCTATTTAAACCACACCCGGTAGATGAATCTTGCTTTGCGTTATTCTGCAACCTCTGCAGCAGAACGCTCATCGTGTCTTCTGCATCCGGTCCTGGGCCTAAGGGAAAAGGCTTACCATCCTGAATCCAGTCTTCAGCAACACCTATAAAGACAAGAAAGAACAGGTTAGCATTCCGGCATCTGAAAGGCAAAGGCTTACCATCCTGAATCCAGTCTTCAGCAACACCTATAAAGACAAGAAAGAACAGGTTAGCATTCCGGCATCTGAAAGGCAAAGGCTCACCTACTCTTCGTGCGCTCCGGAGGTCTTCACACTGCATTCCGGCATCTGAAAGACAAAAGTTTACCAACTCTTCGCACGCTCCGGAGGCCTTCGGCGCTGCATCCCGCATCTGAAAGACAAAACAAGGTGCGTTTAAAGACATTGGGGAACTTTAATACTCACGTGCCATTACTCCTTTCCACATCTAATCCAGTGGGTATTCCGGCACCCTGCAGCTGCTCCGAACTCGTACCTGCAAAATAAAAAGACAGTTAGAGCGCATAGTGAAGCAGGCAACAAGCGCTTACTTACGTGCTTCCAGGCGCTTCTATTCATCACATGGGCTCCATCTTCAACTCACTTCAGCCCGTCATCCGCCATCGCCGGAACCCTGCAAAACAAGAGACATCATTACTAAAGACTTTAAAGACATTTGAATGACTCGAAACTTACCGTTCGTGCAGTAAACGACGGACAGCAGTCCTCTGAAGTCAAGAGGCCTGCGCTACCTATCCAGTGAAGAAACTGGTTACAGCACCCTGCCCCGAGGCAGATGGAGAGCTCGGCATTCACTTACCTAAGGTGAGAGCGTTAACCTTTGGGGGTCTACAGGAGAGGAGAAGAGGAAAGAGATAGGGACACCCCAATAACCCCAGTTCATTAACCCCATATTTTCTATCTGCAGACATCTTACTCTACACGTCAGGCATACAGTGCACAGAGGTCCAGCCCAAAGAGCCAACCGGGTGCTACACATCACCTTTGAAGATACGGTAGTCGCCCAGTCAAGACCGGCGCCTCTGCGAGAATCAGGTGAGCGTTACAGAACGCAAAGCCTACCGCAAAAAACTCTCGCCCAGGCGCTATGGAAACCTCGGATACTGACCCCCTAGCCCGGTTACTTGGGGAACTAAGGGCAGAAGTGCATGCAGCTCGTCAGGAAACGAATGCTCTAAGAAGGGAACTAATTATTTCCATGGAGAGAATAGACAATCTTGCTAGACAAGTGCTACAGTCACAAGCCGGACAGACCCCGTTACCCGCATCAGGGGCAAATCTTCCTTCAACATCCTCTATGAATCCAGTGCAGATCAACCTACCTGGGAATGTACCTCTGGCTCCGCCCGAACGATTTTCTGGTGACCCAAAGAGGTTTGCAGTATTTATCAATCAGTGCCGGTTGCACTTCTTATGCCGGCCAGCAGCCTTTCCAACTGATCAAGCAAAAGTAGCTTTTGTACTTTCGTACCTTAGTGGCAATGCGGCAGACTGGTCGATCCCTCTAGTTAATCAAGATGATCCGGTTCTCCATGATTTTCAAGCCTTTCAGCTTAGTATGGAAAAACTGTTCGCAAGACATTCACAGGGGCAGGCCTTGGACAATGAGCTTCTTTCGTTGCGACAGGGTAATCAAGACCTTTTGGCTTATATTGCATCTTTCAATAGACTAATAGTGGAAACTCAATGGCCTGAGGACAAAAGGATTACGCTGTTTTATATAGGTCTACGTGGAGAGCTCAAAGACGTTTTAGCCCAAGTAGTGAATCCCCCACAAGACTGTTCGGATTATATAGACTTGGTCGTTCAAATAGATCACAGGCTGCAGAACAGGAAGGCCGATCGTTCCAAGTTTGATGCTCGAGTATTTTCCAAACCGCCAACTCCTTCCAAAGGAGTAGACTCCGGGGAACCCATGCAAATAGGGGTCTGAAAGGTCCTCTAACACAAAGGGAGCGGGAAAGGAGGAAACAGTTGCAATTATGCCTATATTGCGGAAACTCAGGGCACTTTCTTCGAGACTGTCCGGTGAAACCTGCCAAGAAGGCAGTAGGAGCTGCAGTTACCAAAGTTACAAACTCTGAGCAGGGAAACGACCTCGCCCAACAAGAATAGAGGTCCTCTTGCCGAGCGTGAAAACCAGTTCCGTGACCTCGCATTTCGTGATACCTATGGTCCTCATTAGCCCTGATAATCCGGATCGATTACATGCAATTGAAGCTTAAGTCGACAGCGGTGCCATCGGCAATTATGTGGATCATGAAATGGTTTTGAGGATGAATCTAACTCTTTGTCCCAAGGCTGTAAAGGACGTCATTACTACGGTGGATGGTACGGAGATAGCCTCCGGGCCAGTAACGCATACCACTCAAGAGGTGACGCTAGTAAGTCAAGATGGACACCATGAGAAGATCGTGTTCGATGTGATCAAGGCCCCTCAGTTTCAGATTATTCTAGGAATACCTTGGTTAGAGAAACACAATCCTCTGATCGATTGGCGAGCAAGAACGGTCCAGTTTCCAGAATGTGTCTCTACTTGTCACCCTCCACCTGGTGTTGCACTGGCCGCAATTTCTTCAGAGACCCCCCAGTTACCTCCCGAATACCTAGAATACCAAGATGTTTTCCGGAAGGATCAGGCTAACTCTCTACCTCCTCATAGGTCTTATGACTGCCAGATAGACCTGATACCTGGATCTACTCCTCCTTGTAGTAGAATTTATGCCCTCACCGAGCCTGAGAACCTTCACCTTCGACAATACCTGGATCAATACCTGGCAAATGGGTTTATTCGTCCTTCCAAGTCCCCTGCTTCTTCAGCTTTGTTCTTCGTTCCAAAAAAGGAAGGAGACCTTAGAACTTGTATCGATTATCGCTCCCTGAACCAGATCACCGTTAAGAATAGATATCCGTTACCTTTGATCCCTGAACTCCTGGACCAAGTCAGAAAAGCATGCATATATACAAAGCTGGATCTTAGAGGAGCTTACCACTTGGTACGAGTAAAAGAGGGCGATGAATGGAAGACGGCCTTCCGCATCAAGTATGGGCTATTTGAATATCAGGTCATGCCCTTCGGACTTTGCAATGCCCCGGCCGCCTTTCAATATTTTATGAACAATGTCCTCAGAGAGCTCATAGATGTATGTGTTGTTGTTTACATTGACGACATCCTCGTTTATTCTTCATCGGAATCTGAACATCGGAAACACGTGAAAATGGTCCTCGAAAGATTGCGTCAACACAAACTTTTCGCTAAGTTGGAAAAATGTGTTTTCAACGTGACTGAAGTTGAATTCTTGGGATTCATATTATCACCTGGCGGAGTGCGTATGGATTCAAAGAAGGTCGATGCAGTTCTCAAATGGCCATCACCATCCTCCGTAAAAGGTGTGCAAAGCATGTTAGGCTTCGCTAACTTTTACCGCAGGTTTATCCCCGAATTCTCTCGAATAGTCCAGCCCATCACTGCCTTGTTAAAGAAAAACAAACGTTTTGAATGGTCTACCGAGGCGGAACAAGCTTTCCAGGATTTGAAGACTAAATTTATCTCTGCACCAATCTTAAAACACCCTCGCCCCGAACTCCCCTACATCGTGGAAACTGATGCTTCAAGCCTTGCCATGGGGGCAGTTCTATCACAAAAGGACCCGGTAACCAATCAGTTGCATCCCGTGGCATTTTGGTCCCGCAAATTCTCGCCTCCTGAAATCAATTACACGATTACTGACAAGGAACTTCTGGCTATCAAGTCTGCCTTTAAGGCTTGGCGGCATTACCTGCTGGGGGCCCGACACACCGTTACTGTGATTACGGATCACCGAAACCTGCAATATTTGAAGACCGCAAAAGCCCAATCCTCTAGACAACTCCGTTGGGCATTATTCTTTGCCGAGTTTGACTTCATAATTACCTATCGACCTGGTACAAAGAACCGTAAAGCCGATGCCCTTTCTCGGATGGGAGTGGAAGAACACTTGGTCAACCCTAAACCTGTACCAATCATTCCCGAACAAAGAATTCTGGGTGTAATAGCCACAGAATCCATAGAGGAAAATAAGGATAAAGCCAGGCAACTTGTAACTCCAGCAGACATACAGAATTGGCATCTGCAGGGAAAGGACTTTGCAGTAAAGGACAACTTATTGTATTTCCAAGAACGATTATACCTACCCAGCACAGATTTACAGAAAAAAGTAATCTCTTGTTATCACGACTCTTTAATGGAAGGTCATCCCGGTATAGCCAAGACCTCAGAAAAGATCAAGCGCTACTTCTGGTGGCCGTCTTGGAAAAAAGATATCAGAGACTTTATAATGTCCTGTGGAGTATGCGCCCAAAACAAGAGTCAAAAGGAAAGACCAGCAGGCCTCTTACGCCCTATTGACATCCCACCTCGCCCTTGGCATACGCTTTCTATGGACTTCATCACCGATCTACCTCCATGCTCCGGATACAATACGATTCTAGTAATCGTGGACTTATTCTTCAAGATGGCGCATTTCATTCCGCTCAAAGGCTTGCCAACAGCAGCAACTCTGGCCCGAGAATTTCTCGAAAACATCGTCCAACTGCACGGTTTTCCTTCGGTTCTAATTTCGGATCGAGGTAGTCAATTTATTTCTCATTTTTGGCGAAGTTGCTGTCGGTCGGCTCAAATTGATGTGAGACTATCGACCAGTCACCACCCTCAGACCGATGGACAAACCGAGAGGACCAATCAAACTCTGGAACAGTATTTACGCTGCATGCTGCAACAAACTGAAAAAACTTGGAAAGATATCCTTTGGATAGCCGAGTATGCCTACAATAACTCTGTCCATTCGGGAACTGGGAAAACCCCGTTTTTTCTTTTGTACGGCAGTCACCCTCGAACCTCGGAGTTGGATCCCCTCCAAGATCTTGAAACACCAGCAGTAGACTACCTGCATTCTACAATCACCCAAGCCTTTAAGGAAGCTGTTTCTCACCTTCAAAGGGCTAAAGAACAATACAAGAAAGGAGCAGATCAACATCGGAAGGAAGCCCCTCACTATCAAGTAGGGGATCAAGTCTGGTTATCCACCAAATATCTATCTCTAAAAGGGCCACGCACATTCAACCCAAGAAACCTTGGTCCCTATTCCATCACTACTATAGTAAACCCAGTAGCGGTCAAGTTGGACTTGCCCCCGCACATGAAGATACATCCGGTCTTCCACGTCTCTCTATTAAAACCCGTGCAACCTCAAACCCGACTAACCAAATCTCCAAAACCTATCCTAGTGGATGGAGAACTCGAGTTTGAAGTCAAAAGCATTCTGGACTCCAAGATCTCCAAATCTAAACTATTCTACCTAATTGACTGGAAAGGCTACGGCCCCCAAGAGAGATCCTGGGAACCTGCTGAATATGTCCACGCTCCTCGCCTAATCAAAAGATTTCACCGAACATTTCCTGACAAGCCAAAACCCCCGGAGAAGCCCGGTTTGGGAGGGGCCTTGAGGGGGGGTACTGTCATGATCTCTGCTTCCAAAAGGTCAGGGTTTTCCCAACTCCCTTGGAAGCAGATCCATAACCCAGGTTCCGAGTGCCAACCAGTCCCAATTGGGACCTTTTGGACCCAGTCCTGGCGCCAGTGGCACCAGGCTCATAAATATGCCCAGTCCCAGCGCTGGAAGCGCCGGGCTCATAATGCTTGGGTGGACTTACCTTCAGCAGACCATGCTGCTTACTTGCCTGCCAGTTGAGCCTCTGATCCTCTTCTGTTTGGAACTACTTTTCCTGTTGGGTGGGGCTGGAGCCACTCCCTAGATTCAGAACACTGGAACTCTTCTGGAAGGCAGGAACTCTTTTCTTACCAGGAACTCTTTTCTTACTTAGGCGTGGCTGTGGAAGGAGACACCTAAGCACTACAGGAGGCTATTTAAACCACACCCGGTAGATGAATCTTGCTTTGCGTTATTCTGCAACCTCTGCAGCAGAACGCTCATCGTGTCTTCTGCATCCGGTCCTGGGCCTAAGGGAAAAGGCTTACCATCCTGAATCCAGTCTTCAGCAACACCTATAAAGACAAGAAAGAACAGGTTAGCATTCCGGCATCTGAAAGGCAAAGGCTTACCATCCTGAATCCAGTCTTCAGCAACACCTATAAAGACAAGAAAGAACAGGTTAGCATTCCGGCATCTGAAAGGCAAAGGCTCACCTACTCTTTGTGCGCTCCGGAGGTCTTCACACTGCATTCCGGCATCTGAAAGACAAAGGTTTACCAACTCTTCGCACGCTCCGGAGGCCTTCGGCGCGGCATGCCGCATCTGAAAGACAAAACAAGGTGCGTTTAAAGACATTGGGGAACTTTAATACTCACGTGCCATTACTCCTTTCCACATCTAATCCAGTGGGTATTCCGGCACCCCGCAGCTGCTCCGAACTCGTACCTGCAAAATAAAAAGACAGTTAGAGCGCATAGTGAAGCAGGCAACAAGCGCTTACTTACGTGCTTCCAGGCGCTTCTATTCATCACACGGGCTCCATCTTCAACTCACTTCAGCCCGTCATCCGCCATCGCCGGAACCCTGCAAAACAAGAGACATCATTACTAAAGACTTTAAAGACATTTGAATGACTCGAAACTTACCGTTCGTGCAGTAAACGACGGACAGCAGTCCTCTGAAGTCAAGAGGCCTGCGCTACCTATCCAGTGAAGAAACTGGTTACAGCACCCTGCCCCGAGGCAGATGGAGAGCTCGGCATTCACTTACCTAAGGTGAGAGCGTTAACCTTTGGGGGTCTACAGGAGAGGAGAAGAGGAAAGAGATAGGGACACCCCAATAACCCCAGTTCATTAACCCCATATTTTCTATCTGCAGACATCTTACTCTACACGTCAGGCATACAGTGCACAGAGGTCCAGCCCAAAGAGCCAACCGGGTGCTACACATCACCTTTGAAGATACGGTAGTCGCCCAGTCAAGACCGGCGTCTCTGCGAGAATCAGGTGAGCGTTACAGTACCACACATACTTTCGCTGGCATGCAGCCGTGACTTACTGAGTATAGTTTGGATGGGGTACAACCGTTGCTTATGGACATCCGCATTATTTTCGCCGGAGTGCAGCCTTGACTTGCTGGGGACCGCGTGCAGTTTGCAGGGGTGCTGGATGTTCCTCGTGCAGCTTGGTTTTCTTTGTGGGTCGGGTTACTTTGTGCTTTGGATTCCATGAATACATGATACGTGCAAAGGGACACAAAGTTATTGTACCCACAGAGTACTTTGCGGGATATATGCCCTTATTCTAAAAAATCGGCCCCATAGTGGTCCTACTGTGTCAATGAAAACCTACACTTTAGCTTGTGTACTGTACACTAGTTACATAATAATATGCACAAGTAAAATATGTAAGATTTTTTTTAAATACCACAACAATACTCTTATCACATTCACATTGTACGCACATATCTCAAAAAATATCATAACTTATAAGCTTAATGTCACAACACACTGTGAAGTAACTTAAGATATGTAAAACAACACATACAATTTCAACAAAAACAGCTAAATCTTGAAAGAAATAGAGAATTTATTTTGGGAAAATCTGAATATGTCGGTTTGTAAACATATTTTATGTTATAGGTGTGAGTGTACGTCTATTTTACATGTTTTTGTTTTATTTCTAATATTTCTAGACTTTAACGTTTTGGTTGGTTTAACCTCAACTTTTTGGCATTTCTTTCTCCAAATGAATAGATGAATAGATAGATAGATAGATAGATAGATAGATAGATAGATAGATAGATAGATAGATAGATAGATAGATAGATAAGAGAGAGAGAGAGAGAGAGAGAGAGAGAGAGAGAGAGAGAGAGAGAGAGAGAGAGAGAGAGAGAGAGAGGTATGTGCATGGAAAAACACAAAATGCTAAATGTTTTCAATTTCTTTTATAGGTAGGATAAGGTAACACACTCACCTCGAAGGGCTAAATAGAAACGCGTGAGTCAGGGTAACTATGATGCCTAGAAAATGGCAATGAGTACACATGATTAATACCTTAGTCTTTATTTAGAGGATAGTGTCAAACAAGTTTTCTGGTGATTCTCTATGGAACAAAATCACAGTTATAAGGTGGTGAGCTGGTCAGTGGGATTTGAGCACTGCGAAAAAAACACAAATGGCTTGATGGCTCAACAGATACTATGGCCCATACACTTTGCTATGGTGGTGAGCCATGCAAAGAGGCTTGATTAATAGGGATTTCTTAGAGCACAACATATGTGAGTAACTTAACAGGCAGAGGCAAGAGGCATAGTGGTTTTTAGAGACCAGCAGGCTGTCAGGGGAGAGCAGGCACATGACCGCTTGATCTGTAGTCCAATGACAACTCAATAGGCCTCATTATGACTCTGGCGGTAGCCGTGCCGGTAAATACCGGCACGGCTGCCGCAGGGGTCATGAATTTTCTGGCACCCAGGAAATGGGGACTTACCTGGGCATAACGGCCCTGGCAGTCCTGGTAGTTGCCCATTGCCGGGCCCCGGAAAATATTACTCCCCATTCCCATTCGAGTCCCCTCGGACTCAATGGGAATGGGGAGGAGGGATGCACCAGTACCATTCATGAATGGTGCCGGCGCATCTGTCAAGGTCTGCGAGCGTGTGCCTTTCAGTCTGCCAGGTCAGACCTGTCGGGCTGAAAGGCAACTGCTCGCAAGCCTTGACGGATGCCGGTCCGGAAACAATGGTACCGGCAAGCTTACCGGTACCGTTGTTTCCAGACCGGCAACCTTATAATGACTCCCAATGTCTCCTAATTTCCTTTCAGGAGCAACGTTTCTAGGCGTAAATGAAAGCTGAGGTGATCTCTACCACACGTCACACACCAGGAAAAGTATGATAAATATCCTACAGTGCTGCACGGACGTACAGCCCCTTTTCTGCTTTAATACAATATACAACAGTTTTATGAGCCACTACTGTACATAATACCTTTCCACCTTCATGTTGGCTGAAGAAAAACACCATTTTACATTACCACAGGCAGAGGTGGTATTTGTAAAACACCTCCAGAGTTATTACAGAAATACATCCACCACCAGTGGTAAACAATGAATTGGACAGACTTTTTAAAAATACCACGGGCAGAGTTGGTAACTTTCTCCAGTGGTATTTCATTAAACAAATGCATCCAACTTTGAATGACCCCCTTAGTTTGTAGACTACTACTAATTAATACCTGAAGGTAACACCTTTCTGAGTGTCTTATTCAAATGTGCAAAAAAGTGAATACTTCAAACAATCCAACAGCCATTTCTCCAGGCACCATACAGTAACATCCATGGGTGCTATTCAGGCGCTACTAATTTTTTAGTACAACAGTGTCCCACTCCACCTACGCAGAAGGCCTAGAAGAACTTGATTCCTTTGAGGCAGGCTGGATTCTGAAGGAATGTTTCATTTTCATTTTGTTTTTGTACATGCTGCAGCTCTGGCTCAGGAAGCTATGTACAAAAATCTCCAATCCTCACTGCCATGAGTTGGCCAGCAGCAGACACACATTCCACAGTAATTTAGGGACAACATTCATATGATCCGCAGGCCTAGCCACTATATGTGTAACCCTAATTGTAACCACATATCAATAACATGTTTACTTCACGTCAAATAAAATGATGTGACACAGGCACAAAATATATCACTTTTTTTTGCATATTTGTGATTTTGTACAGTAATGACAGCGCGGCCTCACGACAGAAATCAAGTGAGAGTTTCCAAGAGCAAGAGGATGTGTTGTGTGTATTTCAGTTCACATAAACCTTTGCTTGATGGTTTAAGAAAAAGCATACACGTGATTTAAATACCACAGGTATCATGCATTGTCATCATGGCATATTTCCGATTACACAATTAATGGAAAATGCAGTGCTGCTACAATTTGAATGCATTTCTATGTTTGCTTTTTCATTGGGCTTCAAATCATTAACTATTATTCTCTTAGAGAACTTCTATTTTTATATGGCATGCAAATGCTTGCTTTTTGCTAACATTCTTCCGAAAGTATTACTTTTGTCCTACAGTTTCATGAATTATGTATCTAATTACAGCCTATTTGTGATGCAGAACACGTCAAACCTCTATGCAAAACACAGTTTGTTTCTCCTACTCTCTGTCCTATTTCTGAAGGCCAGTTTGTATTCACTAGAGCAAAAACCCTTTCCTTAGCTACAAACACATAGCATAGGGCGGTTCCTCTTAATGACGAGTAAGTGAAAAAGGCAGTCATTTCAACGTCAAGCCTTCAGGGTGTCTAAACAAACATGCATAATTAGACCATCAGTAAATGAATGCAATTATAATTATATAATGCACCTGCTGAATGTATATTTATCCCAATGAGGCTTAATTAAGTATCACGGATGATTATTTAACTAGTCAGTAGAAACCAGCATAAATTAAACAAAATCTGGATGTGTTTTTGTTTTTCCTTATTTTACGGGCTCGTACACTTGATGTCCGCATGTAGCTAACTCGGGGTGCCTATTTTATCGCTTTATTCGACATATGTCTGGATATATAATGACTTACATAGTAGATCATTGATAATTAGATATTCTAAAAAAGCTCTTTGTGGTGTTAGCTATTGTGGCCTCCTGAAATACTCCTTTCAGTTTCTTTTAGGAGTCCTGCAGAAAATGTATACTGCTATTCAGAAATAAAGTACCTATAGGCAATGCAGTTTTGACCAAGCAGGTGAATTGTACACAATTAGATATACATATTCAAATCAGAATTGTTTTGCTCTCTGTTTGAATTCGTTTAATATAATCGAATGCATACCCTTCTGTTTTCTTATTTCATATGTGTTGCTCTGGTCAGTTAATAAGCATATGCAAACTCCCATCAAAAAGGTTCAGTGTACGCAAATCAAAAAACGTTTATTTCCTCACAAGTTTTAACAGAAAACTTTTGGGATTGAAAACAACCATCTGCGCACTGTCTTAAAGCACCTCTATACCCCCCACTGTGCCCCCAAAACGCTCTCTATTGGCTCCCCGCACCACCCCAAGAATACTTTACAACTTAATTTCCAATTTGCAGAGCAAGAGGCATGGACATAGAAAGAGGTTCAACACGTCAAGCGAACACTGGCATCATGCTAGTCCTCAGTAGGGTAGTGGGACATGTTACAGGTCCTTATGGTGGATATCAATAGCCTGCCTGGACCTCCCACCTCCACCAGCAGGGCAATATTTGTGTATTCACAGGTGGTCTTGAACATTCTGGTCGAATCCCCATAACAGTTTGAAAACAGCTTGTGTCACAAACCTGCAAAAACGTGGTTGGTTCGAGTTTGCCAACCCTAGCTTGTGCACCCCTATTAGCTATCTTGACGTTTCTGCAATACACTCCGCATCACCCTTTTAAAGCCATATAACTGGAGCTCAAATGTGATTCCCTCAAAGACTATGTTGTGTCTGGGCAGATAAATAGTGAAGGCACAGTGTCTGTTTCCTTTATATTAAAAGATAGTTTGATTGCACGAAAAACATACTAAAACTACAGGACTGCTCTAATAACTCATCTGTAATGCTGACTATGCATAATGGAATCCTTCTTGCCCCTGTTCTAATTCTGATGGCATGCACTTTAGTGGGTACTTTAAGAATGAATACCCTACACATGATGCCCTTGCTTCCCATATTCCACGTGGTAATCAGTCCACGGCCCAAGCAGTGCCAAAAGTCAGCATATGAATCATAGGAATTTGATGGTGAAGGACATGAGTGATGAAGACTCTCAATGCCTAATTCACAGAGTGTTTTCCATTATAACGCACGTCTGTGAATTAGGCCCACAGTATAAGGAGAGTTTTGATCAGTAATCAGGGCATACCATGCAGGCAGCTGCTCTATTCAAGTAACAACAATGGACAAATCCTGAATCAACAGAAACATTAGGCCTCATTACACGGATGGCGGTGAACCATGGCGCTTTTAGCGCCATGGTTCATGCCGGTAAAATACCGGCACAGCCTTGGTGGAAAGGGGAATTACCGCCCCATTCCAAGGTTGGCGGGGCGGTAATTCTCCCTTCCACCATAGCCCTTCCCCATTCCCATTTTTGCCCCATAGGGCTCAATGGGAATGGGGAAGGCGCTAATTACGGTACCGCAAATTGCGGTACCATAATCACTGCCGTAACAGGGGCCCCCGCAGCCCCCGCGGTGCGGGGGGGCCCGCGGTGTGGGGGGCCCCACCAGCACATGGCTGGGAGGGGACCCAGTAAAAAAAAAATTTAAAAAAAAAAAAAAATGAAAATATTTTTTTCTAAAAAAAAAAAAGTTTTTTTTTAAATTCACTCTGCATTCATAAAGAAAATTTCTGTAACAGAAATAATTTCTTTATGAAGGCAGAGTGACTACAAAAAGAAACTTTCTTTTTGAAGTCTGAGGGCCCCCGTAGCCCATGACATGGAAGACCCTAGGCTGGAGGCCTCCATGTCATGGGGTCGGGGGGGGGAACCCTATGCCTTCAAAAAGAAATTGTTTGTTTTTGAAGCCACTCAGCCATCATAAAGAAATTATTTTGATTATGGTTCGGTCCTTAACTGAAATAATTTCTTAATGAAGTTATAGTGACTTAAAAAAGAAACAATGGGGCTCATTCTGACCATGCCGGTCCGGAAACAACGGTGCTGGTAAGCTTACAGGCACTGTTGTTTCCGGACCGGCATATTACAGGTCTGCCTGGTGGGGCTGCCGTGCCCGACAGGTCTGACCCTGCCAGGCACAGCAGCCACGGTAGGCAGACCTGTCACGGAAGCACCGGCACCGTTAACAATGGTGCAGGTGCTTCTGTGTCCCCATTCCCGTGGAGTCTGGGGTTTAACGAAATTACCGGCACCTGATTTCCCAGCCGCCGGACTTGAAATAGCACGGTGGCACCGGGAAGTCAGGCCATAGTAATTTTTTATGGGTCTGGCGGCAACCCGCCGGTAGCACCGGCACGGTTACCGGTGGACCCGTAATGAGCCCCAATTTCTTTTTTAAGTAATAGGGCCCCCCCGCAACTCCATGAGGTGTGCGTGTATGAGTCTATGGTGAAAGGGTACACACTCAAATGTATAGCCGGCTGCCTGTGTGTATGGTGAAAGGGTGCACACTTAAATGTATGGGTGGCTGTGTGGGTGTGCCTGCATGGTGAAAGGGTGCACACTTAAATGTATAGGTGGCTACCTGTGTGAGTGTATGGTGAAAGGGTGCACACTTAAATGTGTGGTTGACTGGGTGTGTATAAGGTGAATGGTGTGTGTGCTTGTGTACAGGGGCACAAGAAAATCTTCATTCGGGGGGGCTAACCCTTCAAATGTTGGGAGAGGCGCTAACTTCACATGCGGTGGGGAGGGGAAAAACTTATTTGTGTGGGCGCATCCAAATTATTTACGCATTTTAATGAGACTATTCTAGTGCAGATTCAATGTTACAAGCAGTGAACTCTCTCCTATAAGTCTCCTGTTCCCTCTCTACCCTTCCAATCACTCCCCTGGCATGCAAGTACTAAACCCACATCACGATTTCAATCGCCTAAACAATGTGGCATTTGAATGCAGGTACTAACAGTGAAATGCTTTACGTTGGTAATTGCTGGGTTCTTGTTAACAGCAAAAACCAGGTGCCGTTTAAAATCCTGTTCGGTCTGGCAACTGCTCTAAAGGTTAGCCAAGTTGAGTCAATATAGCCCAAAATGTCAGGGGGGGTAGTGCTGAAGCCCAGTCAACTCAATGGTGTTGCGCTACTACTTGTGTTTAATGCCTTGCTTACTCCTAGCCCTATTCTTCCTCGTCCCAGTACTTATATACGAGGCAGTACGTGTGTTTGAGGCACTCTGCCTCATACAAAAGTACTGGGAAGAGGTAGAGGTACATGGAGGTAATGCCTGATTTAGCTACGTGTAATCTTCATCACTCCTAGTCCCACTGTTCCTCATCCCAGTACTTACCTATGAGGCAAGGAGCCTCATACGAAAGCTCTGGGACAAGGAAGATGGACGCAGAGGTAATTCTGGGCCAAGGAGCTGATTGTGAAGGTTGGGGTAGTGGGTGGGAGGGAGAGTGGATTTGTGGGGAACAGGATTGTGTGATAAATCATAATGGTTGTCCATGTCCAGGCTAAGCAGGCATGATATGTGGTATTAGTGGCTAGAGAGGCATTTTGATTTAGCCAGTCTAGTCATTCCTCAGTTTGGTATGACTTTCTTTTAACTGGACATTTCTGATAAAGTAGTCCTGCTAACTTTAATTACCTGGCTAGATTGGCATTTGGGTGCTGCCAGTCTAGCCATTTCTTACTGCGGCATTGTATATTTTTCTGGGCATCTGTGATAAAATGATATGATGTGATTCAAGTCATTTATAACGCGCCTGTACACAAGTGTACACAAGGGAGGGATGATAGAGGGAGGACAAGACAAACAATCTCACTAGGCCTTGTGTCATTGTGAGAACGAGAAGTGCAAGGGAAAAGGGAGCAGGGAAGTGCAAGTGAGAGGGGAGGGGAAAACAGGGCAGCAATGCTCTCAGTAAGTGCAGCCAGGGCAGAGCAGCTATTGGTTGTGCAAGGAGAACAATGGACTGCAGAGTTACAGTTACAGCCCCTAAGTGCATGGTAGGCCCGGAGGCAGTGCAAGGGTGACCAATCAAGAAAGAGCCTGGACTCAGAGAGACTCTGAGGGTAGCCAAGCAGCCAGTCAGTACAGCAGACAGGTAGGTCAGGTAGGTCAGCAGGGGGGGAGAGAGAGCGAAAGCAGCAGAGAAGAGGAAAGCTTTTAGCTGCTTCCGAAACTTCAGGTTGTCCGCCTCAAGTTTGAGAGGGGCAGGGAGGCCATTCCAGTTGGAGGCACCAGCAGAGGAGAGAGGTCTACCCCCACTCTCTGCCTGGAGCAATGTCTAAGCCTTAGAGAGTTGGAGGTAGCTGAGTGAAGGGTTAGAAAAAGAAGGTATTTTGGAAGAGAGCATTGGATTTAGTGTTGGCACTGGCCCCAGAAAGCCTTGCGGGCAATGCAAAGGCTCTTCAACTTGATCCTTGCAGCCAGTGGAGAGATTTCAGGGCTGGAGAAATACAATCCCAGGGCTTGAGGCCAAGGCTAAGTCTTGCAGTCCTGTTCTGGATTATTTGCAGATGACGGAGACGAGAGGAAGACAGATTGAGAAAGTGGCTGTTGCAGTAGTCCAGCTTAGAGACAGTGAGCTTCTGGTGGAGAGTGAGAAAGGGAAGAGTCCCTTTGAGGAGGAGCAGCTGGTAGTGGGACTTCTTGGTGATGTCCGAGATGTTAGGAGAGAAAGAGAGTGTGGCGTTGAAGATGACACCAAGGTTTTTTGCCTCGCAGGAAGGCAAAGGAAGAGGGCCCAAGGTGGTCTGCTATAGTGAGAGAGGAAACACAGTGGCAAGGGTCCCAATGAGAAGGATCTCTGTCTTACTGGCATTAAGGCAGAGATTGTTGGAGGCGCACCAATCCTGAATCGTGGATAGACAGTCAGGAATGAGCAAGAGAGGAGAGGAGGATGAGGGGAGCCTGAAGGAAAGCTGAGTCATCCGCACAACACTGAAAGTTAGAGGATAAGGTAGAGATAATGGAGGCCAAAGTGGCCAAGTAGAGGTTGAAAAACCAGCGTGAGAGGATAGAGCCCTGGGGAATGCCACAGGTAGAGAGAGGTGGCGGAGAGAATGGGACCACGATCGACCTGGGAGCGGAGTGGCGGTCCAAGTGGAAGTAGGTCAGTCACTCTAGGGTCTGATCTGTGATGCCCAGGTTCTCACAGAGTCGATTGATCAGGATGGCGATGTTGACCCTGTCGAAAGTAGAGGAAAGATGAAGGATGAGAATAGAAGGAATGCTGGAATCAAGGTTAGAGAGCAGCACAGGTGTTAAGGAGAGCAGTTTCCATGCCTCTGGCAGCTCTGAATCCAGACTGATGGTCATGGAGACAACCAACAGATTCAGTGTGGAGAGTAAGCTGGGAGATGGCAAGCTTTTCCAAGAGTTTGCTCAGGAAAGGTAGAGATTGAGCGATAGTTTTCCGGCAGGTAGGATCAGCAGACTGCTTCTTGAGGAGTGGGTGCACAAGGGAGTGCTCAAAGGGAGAGGGGAACATTGCAGTGGCAAAAGATTGATTACAGAAATTGGCCAAGGCTGGAGCGAGGGTGTCAATATGGGCTTTGATGGTTCTGGAGGAGCAGCGGAGCACCTGTTTGGACAACACTTTCATAGATCGGACTTGTCTAGAAACCTCGTCAGGTGTTGTCAGAGAGAAAGAGGAAAAAGGAGGAGGAGAGAAGAGATGGCCAAAATGGGCCGAGAGAGGAAGAGAACATAGAGGACAGGATGTCCTGAGATTTAGCAGAGAAATGAGAGGCCAGAGCTTTACAGAGGGCATGGGAGGGAACAGAAGAGGTATAGACCACAACAGGATTGACCAGTTCCTTGCAGATTTTAAAGAGTTTGGCCGTGTTGTTCGAGGCCATGGAGACACATGCTTTATTGTGTGCTCTCTTCTTGATGAGTGTTATTGCTTTGACTGGCATTTTGCTGAAAACATTCTAGGTATGTCTAAATGTGGCCTGGCATTCTGTACTATAATGTTATTACGTGTTTACACTGGTCTACATTGTGCAGCCAGTTGGAAGCATTAATGTTCCTGTGCACTGTTGGTGACTTGCATGTATTGGATTGTGTTACCCTACAAAACAATTGCAAACACTCTGGCTTTATAGCCAATTTATCTCAGAAAGTGTGCTGTATATTGCATTAAAACACATATTTATATCTTTTCCCTAGTGCAGTGTGCGGCATACCCCTTCAGCAGCACGTTCATGCGTATTGTGCAAGCGTGACAGTCTAGGCTGGCCCAGAGTGTGGTGCAACCCGTGATTTGTTGCCGAGTTGAGGGGCCCCCTCAGCATGGCTCGCAGGGGGGCCCCCACATTTTGTGTTACGCCACTGACCATAATTAGCTCCACTGGTCCCTTTGCGGGTTCGTTTTTAACGCCTGCAAAAAGCAGGCGTTAAATTCCCCAACCCGCAAAGGGACCTCGTAGAAAGGTGGTAAGGATTTACCGGTACCAGTAAAATACCCTTACCGATATCCGTGTAATGAGGCCCATTGACTCACAAGTAAGCCCTATTTTCATAAGGACTCTGAACAGAAGAGGTTTTGAAAGGAAGCAGGGAAAATGAGTCTCAGCCATTTGAATGGCAGATCTTCTGATCACCATACTATGGAGAAGGCTTTGATAAAACTAGTGAACATGGACAAACTGCATTCCCTTTTTAAGGTCATGGCAGGGACAATCTATATATCCATAAGCAAATATCTACTTGGGAAGAAAGAGCATGACTCTGTTCATCTACCTAGTCATTATCTCCTCCTGACAAAGACACGCATTCAAGGGATTGAAGATGCATTTAATTTCAAATCCCAAGATAGACGGACCCAAGATAAAGGATGATGGCCTAGTTCCTCCATAACTGCTCACAAATATGTTTGCCATATTATTGGCCATCTCAATCAGAACCCATAATGTCATAATCTTTAAGACGTTAGATAAATGCAACACATTCTTGCCAATTTAATGAGGGACACCTCTCATCCATAGCAACTGAGAAAGAACTCAGCATTGCTCTCAGAATGTATAGATCCCATCCATGTTCATGGTTATTGGAGATTTTGATCGGTACTAGTGCTCCTAAAACAGTGAAGCTCCTAACCACGGTCAAGGCTTGTCTGCAACTAGCACCAATTTGTTATTATTTCATGAGGGTAATATTTCAAATGAAAGGAGACAATGTAGAAGTGGAATGTGGAGCTACTACTATACTTCCAATCAGGTCACTCTACAACCACATAGGATTGTAGCTTCTCCAATCTCGAGGCAGGATGACATAATGAATCATACGTTCTGCTGTCCAACTAGATACTGTAATTATATGTGCAGAGAGAGGAATACTTTAATGAATTGCTGGATCTGTTGTAGAAAGAAGTATGACCATTTCTTTTTGAGCTACAAACCACTGCTCTGAAGGGGTATGCAGTGATTATATCGAATACAAAACAACTAATGAAAAATAATATAACAAATGAAAAACCAACTAATACCAAAATAACTAATTCTGGAAAATTTTAAAATGGGGTTTTGAGAGGGAATAGTGGTTTTGGGGATGGGGGGAAATTATTCTTAAAAAAGGGGGTGCTTGGTGTGGGAACCCCCCCCAAAAACAACCAAAAGGAAATATGTTATTTTGGAATTAGCTTTTTTGTATTTGTTATTTGTTTCATTAGTTATTATTTTATCAGTTATAATTGCATGCAACCCTCTGAAAAATCTAGTAAACTTAACTTGTCTTTGACTATATCTGAAGCACCAGTAGAGGGTGCATCAATTCCCTGTTCAGATAAGAATGCAACAGATAGCTAAGGACAAAATGTAAAACACAAGGGGATCAGTGCCTTTAACAAAATATCCATTCCTAAATTCAAAAACACAGGAACTTCTGCTGAGTGGGATTAGTTAATAGGTATATTCCAGTACCTGAAATGTGTATATGTCTCTTGAAACAAAACACCAAAGGGAGTAAACACTTTGTCTATTACTTCAGATAGCCACATACATATACAAGCAGTTAGTCATGTATTCAGAAAAGGTTATTAATTATAGATGTTAATCATCAGAATGTTTTTGATGTGGCTATCCGAAGTATCAGACATTGTTTTTCATCCTTCCCAACAGTTGTTTGGCACGCGATTATACTTCATGAAAGAATGATGGGGAACTTACCTGTTGCATATAGCTCACACTTGGAGCCATCAGCAATTATTTCCTTTCAAAATGCATATCCTCCTGCTGTGCCATCACAGCTGCATATTATTGACATGAGAATCACCATCAATGATGTCACAATAGAGAACTACATCATGTGTTATTCTCCCTTGGGTCTCATTAATCAGAGACTCACCCATGCCTCTCCTCTTAACCCCTTGAAATGCTGTGAAGAATTGTGTTCTGACAAGTGCAAAGAAGCCCTGGCTTTTTGTATTCTTTTACTTAATACTATTATGTGGGTTCATCTCTGAAAAGCTAATCTGCTGATCAAATTCATCAGCTACATGCCTTGTATGTGTGTGCCCTGATAGATCAGTAGCCTGCAAGCAGGTCCAGAGGTCACAAGGGACCCATTTGACATCTGCAGTGACAACCAAGTCTCTGCAGCGCAGGGGCTGCATATAAGATCTACACCCCTGTTCCAAAAACAACATAACTTCAAATTCACTGTCCTGGAGGCATGACAACTATACATTTAAGTCATACCTGAGTTAATGGTATGCCAGCAAACATCTTTCAATGTTATGCAAGCCACATTAATTTGATATCACCCATTTGTCAGCCCTGCGAGCCTAGCACAGCTGTAGAAGGGTTATGTGTATTCTCCCCAGACAGGCAGACCTTGCTGCTGCTAGCGGGACTGTAGTGTTAAGGGATTTCACCTCTTTGTTCCTTTCTGAGGGCAGGGAACACCGTCGCCAGGGAGACTGCTACTCCACTGGATACTGTCATGAGAACACAAATCAAAGTATTAGCCTCAAAATGAGTAGTATCCCACCAGGGTGCTGCATATCATAATCCTTTGACTATGCTGAGAAGGGAAGGTGGTGAGGTTGGTAGAGCGAGGGAGATCTTTACAGTTGGAGGAAGGTTCCACCATCTTGTTTGACTCTGACTCTATTAGTCATTCTTATCCCCTCTGCTTCCTGTTGCACAAATCACTTTGGCTGTGATGCCAGTAGGCAAAGTGCACTTGTTCCAAGATTAGGGATGGACCCTGAAATCAAGCTTGCTTTACTCAATCACCTGGGGGCTTTTGCCTTTGATATACGGGGTCTCCCACAACTTCTTTTGAATCATCTCAGGACCTCAAACCTTCAAGAAGATTTAGTTGAACCTTGTCAGGAGAGCAGTCATGCAGTTGTGAGGTGATGGCCGGTGTTCCAAGGCAATGGCAAGCTCTGATCCGCATCCATCCTCAGAGACAATTGGGAATTAACTTCTGCTGGACCTGAATCCCTGCCAGCCATACTGCTGCCTAGGACCTCACAAGGCTGCAAGACCCCTGAAGGTGTGTGCCAGCCTCCCCCATGTTTTGGAGCCCGAGAAAATGACTCCTCTTCTCCTTTAGACTCACAGCTCCTGAGCCAGGATTCTTGCCACTTGGCATTGAAGCTGCCTTTGGGACTGGCTGACCTTCGAACCGCTGTCCCACATGTTCAAACCTGTTTACTGCCACACAGCACCCAACAAAAGTGCATTGTTGCCTCAGCTTGAACAAAGAGGAACTGCTGAATACAACCTGCCCGAACTGCTGTTCGAACCTCCATCTTCTTCTTTGCCAAATTAACCACTAATTAAGCTGACATTTGTGCCCTTCGAGCCCCGGCATCTAACAGACAATCCTCAGCAGCCCATCTGCCATCAAACCTTGACCACTGAACCGAACCTGATGATCTCAATGATCTGCATCGCTTGAGTAACATATGAAACTGCAGCAGTCTTTAATTTGACCGTGCTTCAACATATGCTTGCTGTAGAACCACCGAAACTGCAGTGTTTTTTTACTGAATCGAACCACCAAACACCTGAATAGTGGTTTGCTGTTGTCGAACCACCAAGATACTGCAAAATATATTTTTTTCTTCTTTCTTCTAGTGTCTAGAAGTCTCCTAATGGACTGATCGATTTGTCTTCCTGAGGGGACCTGCCCCTGTGAACCCGGGACACTGCCCTTGTCCTAACTAGAGGACTTGGGGTCAGAGTCCGAGGTGGTGACCTTTCTTCTATGTCTTTGTAGTCCATCAGGCCCTCTATGTCGTTGTCAGTATCTTGAAAGTTAACTTCGTCTGGTATATAACCAGACGGAACATTAACAGTACTGTGTGTTTTCAAAGCCACTGTGTGTTTTCAAAGCCTTCAAGCGATCTTCCAATGAAGTTTCCAATGAAGTTTGTAGCTGGAGGACTTCATCCCAATCTTGAGGTAAGTAGAGAGGTTCATCAAGTCCTTTGCATCACTTGTGTCCATTTTTATTTTGCTGCCCTGATTGGAAGTGTGCCTCTAAATTCAACAAGACACTCTGCAAGTCATTGGGCATCATTACAAGTTTGCCAGTCTAATAACAAAGGTACCGGTAAGCTTGTCGGTACCGTTGCTACCCGACTGCAAAACTATGAGTTCTACGAGTGGCTGCCTAGCAGCCAACCAGGTCTGACCTGGCGGGCGGACCAGCACCTGCTCACAGACACTGACGGTAGCACTGGCACCATTCTGAATTGTTAGTCTAAAAACAAAATTACCTTTGGCCTAGCCCCTTATGGGCGAACACTTGCTAGTCTCCAAATCTACCTCGGGAGGTGTGTATCACTATTCCCCCCCTGCTCTTGTATCTCAGGGCAATTGTGCACCGTGTTACTCCATATTACTATACTATGGACACACACACATAACCTAACACTTAAGAAATGACACGAGTAATAAGATAACAATGGACACGAATAAAAACACACAAGTCAGTTTCAATTAGAACAATAGAATACATTTATTCATGCACAGCAAGCCACTACTATAATGTAAATCTCGAATTTGCACCTTTATGCTCTTGGTACAAATCTAATAGCATCTGATAGCAACTTATCAAGTACTGCTGGATCTATCATGTCTAATGCAGCCTAATGCAAGCGTCAGCAT
The DNA here is from genome assembly GCF_040938575.1 of Ambystoma mexicanum. Taxonomy (NCBI): domain Eukaryota; kingdom Metazoa; phylum Chordata; class Amphibia; order Caudata; family Ambystomatidae; genus Ambystoma; species Ambystoma mexicanum. The sequence continues at coordinate 592,791,533 of NC_090937.1, read as the reverse complement.
TCATCATTCCTCTCCAATCCTCACCATTCCTCTCTAATCCACACCACACTTCACTCTCTCTCTCTAAGACAATCCCTGTCTGATTTCCCCATCTAGCATGTCAGCCAAAGTTCTGTGTGAGTGTCCGTTCTGATTCCCCATTGGGACGTGTCTTATTCAGATCAATTAGGCCTCATCTCAGCAATACTCCCCTCTTGCCATTTGCAAGCTTCCCAATCTCGTCTCTCTCCTCTCCAGCTAACTCTGCAACCATCCAGTCAGTCAGGGCCTCTCCTTGGCCTCTCATAGGTCTGGTCCTGCTGCCAACTCTCTCTGCCAAATCGATCTCATCAGCTCTAACCAGACTGCTTCCCTAAGCTTCCAAACTCCCGAAGTCATCCGATTCTGCAGCACCCAAAACACTTCACAAAGCCTCCATCAATGCCACACCAAACACCTCCCTTCAATCTCAGAGTCAGAGAGCAGCATACACTCCTACTGCTCAGTTATAGTGTCAAATGACGTACATACATCTCTATGGTTACATTAAGCATTCACTCATCTCTCTGTCAACATTTCTGAATCCGAGCAGTGCCTGAAGGTCTGTGATGCACCGCGTGTCTGTCATCGTGACATTTCAGTCTATCTTGTACATGCCATCTGTGTTACGTGTTACCATACCATCCATCTCCCTCCATATTCCTCTATTCACTCCACAGTTAGCTTCTAAAATCCCTCTATCCATCTATCTGTGCAAAGCTCCTTGTTCTCTGCTGCCTGGCCCCTACCTTTTCTGTCTGTGTACACAACCCAGGGCCTGATAAGCCAGCATACTTTCTCCTCTCTACAGACAAGAGTCACGTTATCTGTGTCTGATCAACCAAACTGTTTACACATTCCTTTTACCCCTGTAACTCAAAACAACTTTCGCAGGCCATGGCGCTTCTGTTCTGTCTCATTCAGGATGGCTTCAGAATGTCATAGGTGTCATGATGCCTACCCCCGAGCATCCGGACCAAGCCCATCAGCCCCGGGAGCAGGCATCCAGATATTTATTAAAACTCCAGCAGCCCCAGCTAGGGGCTGTCTGGGTTCAGTCCTGGCGCCTTAGGCACCAGGCTCATAATAGAAGGCTCATAGACATTACTTATCTCATGCAGACCATGCTGCAACTGAATCCAAGCCAACGTGAGGCTTGGATGGGACTATTTTGTTACAGGGACTATTTTTTACTCGGGTGTGGTTCTGGGGAACTTCTTACCTGGAACTAATTTGGAAGCTAATTAAACCACGCCCGATCAGCAACACACACTTTGCGTTATTCTGCATCCAGCAACGTAACGCTCACCGTGCCTGCAGTCAGCATCCAGTCTTCAGCCACGCCCGTCTCGAATTCAGAGCTCCTAGCAAAAGAGGAAAGAAGAAGGAAAGGTTAGAACACCGACATTATTTCAATCCTTACCTGATTCCGGATCCATCAAGTCTTCGAACTTAAAAAGGACATTATTTCTGCGGTGTCGCATCACCAGCTGCTGCGCCACACCATACTCACCAGTCTTCACAGCATTTTTTGATCCGGCGCTGCCTCCATCATTTTCTTCGCCGAACTCCAGCACCTGGGGGAAAACAAAAGAAACAACAAGGTGAGCCAAGAGAGCCGACAAATACAATCTCTTACCACCATAGGCTTACCTGATTTACCACTGGAGGCATTACCCTTCAATACGCCTCATCTTCATTTGCAGCACCTATAAAGGGAGAAAACAACAAGTTAACCTCATGCAACTTTTACCGGACAGTGTTGGGTAATACAGACTCTTACCTGAACGCCATCAGCTGCCTCCAGGCAATATTCTTTTGAACCAGTTGCAATTCAACAAGGGAATGGAATAAGAGTGAACATAAGACATATTGAACTCTTTGAACTTTATAAACCCCAGAGTCAATATTCCTCCGGAACTCCTCCAGCACCTTCAAACCAGTGAAGTATCTGCGTGCCCCTGCATCCCATGAAGGATGGAGAGCTCATCATTTAAAAAGATAAGATGAGGTTACTCAAAGGGAATATCGGAGGTGACCAGAGGGGAGAACGAGAACAGTGGGAGGGGCCATCACTAAAATCCAAGGGTGGCTAAATCCCTTTCTCCACTTGCAGGAGAATACTTCTACAGATCAAGCAGATGAGATTAGGCGGGCCAGTCCAGACAGTCATCTCGGCACTACGCATCACGTTGGTGGAGACCGCAGCTGTCCGGGTCCGATCGACCCCCCTGTGGGAACCAGGTGAGCGTAACATAGGCCTCATGCATTCTAGCATTTACTCACTTTATTTCTCACAATGGCAAGCGCTATTCCCAAAGCTCAATGCATACTCTAAGTGCACACTCACGCGTGTCTCTACAATGCTTACATAATACATATAACATATATCTACATGTGTCTACATGTCTCTACCAAGGCACTTAATATAACAGATTGACAAGGGGGGTCCTGGGAGTCCCTCTGCCAAACATTAGTCCTGGTTACGAGGGACTTACCCAGAGTCTTTAGCTCACTATCTTTCACAGAGAAGAAATATCCCAAACATATCAGCCTTTGTCCTGCCCTGGGGCAGTCCAGCACCGAAATGCTAGGGAATTCTCCTCTGAACAAGAGTACCAACAGCATCCCCAGACACGTGTTTCGGTCTGGTTGGACCTCATCAGTAGGGAGGAGCTGTGCCTCTCTAAGAATAGTGAGCAAGGGGTCCACGTCTGGATTCCCCTAGTAACTTAAGGTGAGACCCAAAGTTACTTTAATATGCAAATTGACAAGGGGGGTCCTGGGAGTCCCTCTGCCAGACATTAGTCCTGGTTACGAGGGACTTACCCAGAGTCTTTAGCTCACTATCTTTCACAGAGAAGAAATATCCCTAACATATCAGTCTTTGTCCTGCCCTGGGGCAGTCCAGCACCGAAATGCTAGGCAATTCTCCTCTGAACAAGAGTACCAACAGCATCCCCAGACACGTGTTTCGGTCTGGTTGGACCTCATCAGTAGGGAGGAGATGTGCCTCTCTAAGAATAGTGAGCAAGGGGTCCACGTCTGGATTCCCCTAGTAACTTAAGGTGAGACCCAAAGTTACTTTAATATGCAAATTGACAAGGGGGGTCCTGGGAGTCCCTCGGCCAGACATTAGTCCTGGTTACGAGGGACTTACCCAGAGTCTTTAGCTCACTATCTTTCACAGAGAAGAAATATCCCAAACATATCAGTCTTTGTCCTGCCCTGGGTCAGTCCAGCACCGAAATGCTAGGCAATTCTCCTCTGAACAAGAGTACCAACAGCATCCCCAGATACGTATTTCGGTCTGGTTGGACCTCATCAGTAGGCAGGAGCTGTGCCTCTCTAAGAATAGTGAGTTGCCAGAGGTTTAGATTCATTCGAAACCTTCCACCCATCACTTTTGTGGTCAGTTTGTTTCTCCTTGTGAGAGAGGGTATGCCCAGACGTGGGTCCCTTGCTCGCTGCGCCACAGGGAACCAGGCTGCACCTCACTGAGGAGGTCCAACAAGGCCGAAACATGTCTGGGGTTTCTTGGTTTTCTGTGCAGAGGGGACCTGGACTAGCAGTTCGGGCTGGGCTGCTACCTTCGGTGGCGGCAGCTGCTGACTGATTTGCACATGGCTGGTCCCCTTTTGCAATGGCGCAGACGGGCTAAAAAACAGTGGTGTGGAAGGTTGCCCAGAGCAATTGCCAGTGGTTTAGATTCATTCGAAACCTTCCACCCATCACTTTTGTGGTCAGTTTGTTTCTCCTTGTGAGAGAGGGTATGCCCAGACGTGGGTCCCTTGCTCGCTGCGCCACAGGGAATCAGGCTGCACCTCACTGAGGAAGTCCAACAAGGCCGAAACATGTCTGGGGTTGCTTGGTTTTCTGTGCAGAGGGGACCTGGCCTAGCAGTTCGGGCTGGGCTGCTACCTTCGGTGGCGGCAGCTGCTGACTGATTTGCACATGGCTGGTCCCCTTTTGCAATGGCGCAGACGGGCTAAAAAACGGTGGTGTGGAAGGTTGCCCAGAGCAATTGCCAGTGGTTTAGATTCATTCGAAACCTTCCACCCATCACTTTTGTGGTCAGTTTGTTTCTCCTTGTGAGAGAGGGTATGCCCAGACGTGGGTCCCTTGCTCGCTGCGCCACAGGGAACCAGGCTGCACCTCACTGAGGAGGTCCAACAAGGCCGAAACATGTCTGGGGTTGCTTGGTTTTCTGTGCAGAGGGGACCTGGCCTAGCAGTTCGGGCTGGGCTGCTACCTTCGGTGGCGGCAGCTGTTGACTGATTTGCACACGGCTGGTCCCCTTTTGCAATGGCGCAGACGGGCTAAAAAACGGTGGTGTGGAAGGTTGCCCAGAGCAATTGCCAGTGGTTTAGATTCATTTGAAACCTTCCATCCATCACTTTTGTGGTCAACTTAATATAACAGGCCTATTTCTCCAGAAAATTCAAATGCCTACATATATGGATAATCTAATATCATTACTAATCAGAATGATGTATAAATAATCGTTAAATTGGTAATGATTCTCTAATGATAACAAACCAGGCTTCTCTACATAATATCTGGTTTTACAGAATTGTGCCGGTGCTACCATCCTCCCTATTCCCATTGAGTCCTATGGGACTCAATCGTAATGGGGAGTAATAAGTTTTGGTGCCTGGCTATGGGGAAATACAGGGTCCGGCAGTGCTGTAATGGCCCTGTATTTCCACATTGCCAGGCGCGGGAAAATTCATAAATTCAGCGGCAGCCTGCCGGTTTTACTAGCAAGGCTACCGCCAAACTTGTAATGAGACCCATTGTCTGAGTCCACACTGATGTAGGACTCCTCGAGGGACTTTCTTGGTACTTTATCCCGAAGTCTCAAATGAGGTGCCGGTAGATGTTCCTGCTTGTTTAAGGATTGTTGAATCGGTTCCATGATGTTCTTTATTGCCATGACTTGTCGTCTTTGACTCGATGGCATGGGCTTTGTGGCAAAGTTTACATGTTTTGATTGCCTGTTGTTCCCACAGACTATTTTTGTTGATGGGGCTTTGCCCCTGTCACATGTCTCCAAAGTGGGGACTTGACGATTTGCAAAGATGTCATAGGTTTTCGCCAGTGGTAATGTTGTTTGCAAAATTCCTGAAATAGCTGAAGTGGGTGGTAATCTTTTGAATAAGTTACCAATTCTATCGGGCCCTAGTGGTTTCCTTGCGTCTTCACAACTGGGCCCTTTGTCATTATGGGTTCAAGGTGTATTGGTCTTACCTGATGTCTGTTTATCCTCCAACCTGTTGACATTCTGTGCCACATGATTGGAGTCTAATGCATTCAAGGGATCATTGCCTCGTAGGCAAACTTTTGGTCTTGAACTAGCAGTGCTAGATTCTTGTAAGCAATTTAGCAGCTCCATGTCTTGCGTATCTTCTGATGTAATAGTTGTCCGTATGTCTACTTTAGTGGGAATGTTGGGATTCCTAAAGATTTCCTCGTTAGATTTTAGGCGTTCACTGTACTCTTTGGAACTGGGAACCAGTAAAGGGCCATTCTGATTGTTTAGCGACAATGATAGTCTTCTTTTTTCTTTTTCTTTTATAATTGGATCCAAGATGCTCTTTAGGAATTTGGTTATATTTTCTTCGTTCTTATCAGTGTTCCCCTGGAGTGCCAAGATAAGCCCTTCAACAAAGACAATTTTTGAGCGGATCATTGCCAAAAGGGTTGATTGATCTTTTAGTTGGTCTGCATTATTCTCATACAGCTTAATAAACAGGGTCATCGTCACAGAAAAGGCTGTGATCATGTTGGCGTCTAATAGAGATTTAGGTGAGGATTGTTCCTCAACCTGAGCCGCCACCAGGTCCAGTAATAGATCTTCATCTGATAAGGCCGGATTAGCTGTCAATTGATCATCCTCTTGACGTTTAGACAATCTGCAACGTTTACAGGAGGGATGGGGCCAATCTAAGAAATCCGTTTGAGGCGTTGAAGAGCGTGGAGAAGCTGGAAGCGTGTGATTGATGGTCCGGGCATTGGACACTGCGTTATTTGGATAATTACCCTCAGCTTGGTCGTTATCAAGAGCCTGAGTGGCACCTAGGGTAGTGTGAAACTCCTCACTTTGGCCGTCAGCCATCCTGTTATTGACATTGAGCACTCCCTTCACCAAGGTATTGTGTTGAGTAGGGCTTTTTGGTTTAGTCTTTAAGCTGTTAGGCATTGCATGCTGAGAGATCATAGTTTGTCTTGTACAAGCAGATTGTTGAGTCAACTCTGTTTGCGTAGATGGCCGTAATGGAGTGTTTGAGGAGGCCTTGCCTTGATGATTCTGTTTGCCACCAGTTACTTGGGGGCTGTTATCCAAGGCGGTAGATTGAAGGCCTGATGATATGCAAGGATTTGTGCAAATGTGAGAAGGGCGTTGCTTACCTTGGAAGGAGCCAAAGCTAAGGCCTCTTGGTTTCCATTGTAAATGGCCAGGGGCAATGCTACACAGAGTGTTATGTAAGAGGATTCAATTCAACACTACAGCTAAGTCAATGCCTAGTCTGGGATACTGAATGGAAACCCTTATTGATATATCTTTATGTCCAGTTCATGAGTTCTGGATGACTACCCCTACATAACACCCCTCTCTTAGAATCCCCCTGACCCCACTGAGCCAAGATGTAGTTCTGTTTTGCAAGTTTAAAAGGTTTATTTGAGAATTTAAACAATATATATATATATCACACTTTATAATAAATTAATATCTGATAGTACACTTAGACATATGATGTTGATCAACAATGGGTAATCTGGCACTAGCACACTTCTTTACAATCAATGAGGAGTTGGTATAGGATGGATAAAGTAGCAAAAATACTTTTATGATTTCAAGGGAAAAGCAATGAGGAATAAAATGCAGTACAGAAATAACTTGATATGACTTCAACAGAACAAGAAATCACTTTTCTTTGACAATTCACCCCCCCCTTTATGCAATGTAAGGAGATGAGGAGAAGAGCACACAGTTCTTGGAAATGCAATCAAATATAATTCAGTTCAATTCCCCCCCCCAGCAACTTAGAGAAATCAGGTATGAGTTTTAAAACACCGGCCCAAGTGCTTTGAATGTGGTGGCAAGGAAGTGAAAAATATGCTGAAAATGCTTTTAATTCCCTTTAGGAGGTTCAGGGTGAGTGAGAGATACTTGGGATGAGTTCAGGCTCACTTTAGCAATGATTCAGAGATGGTTATTAAGAGGCAAACGAATTTTAGCAGTTCAGGCAAAAGCAGCTATCTTTTTACAAGTAAAGAAATCGGGACAAATCGCAAATCGCAGCAAAATTCGCGAGTGCATGAATCGTGATAAGGAGTAGCAAGTCGGTTCTAAGCCTTTTGAAAGGCTGAGATTCTAAGCTTTCAGAGGAAAGTTAAACCAAGTTCCTAGCCCAAACGGTTCCAGAGATACGGATGATTAAATAAAGGTAGTTTTTCGGATTTTAAGTAAACTCAAAATGACAGTTGACAGCTTTACAGCTGCAGAATTGACAAATGACAGTGGTGCAGCTTTACAAATGACAGGTGACAGTTAGGAGGCAGTTCTACTTAGGTTAAATAGATTGAATTATATTACTTTAAACTAAGAGATTGGTTCTGCACAGTTCTGCTAGGTACTCACAATATAAATTTGGAATAGGCCTCGCCACGGATCTGGTCAGGTTTTGGACTGGACTCCGGTTCTGGTCTCGGCACTTCACAGTGATCTGGGTCAGCTCTCTGGTTCTGCTCACAGCGGTCTGGGTCACTCTGGATCTCTGGTCTGGTCTGTCCGGATACAGCGGTCTCTGCATGGCTCCTGGATCTCTGCACTGGTCCTCGCAAAAGTTCTTGGCAAGGGATTCAAGCAGCTCGCCCGGCTGTCAGTAGCTTGCAATGATTTGAGGCCTACTGCAGAGAACTCAGCTTGTGGTTTTAGGCCTCTGATTTAGGTTCTAAAGTATAAGTTTTAGGTTCTGGAATATGTAGCTGGAGTCAGTCTGGAACTGGTATCTTCTGGATGTTGTGTGGTCCGGCAAAGCTTCCCGCAAGAAAATGGAAAATGAAGTCCTCTCTAGATTTCAGTGGTCCCTTTTTATGTGGTTTGAAAGTGGGTGTGTGCGCAGCATCACTAAGCCAGCCCCTCTCTCAACTGATCATTGGTCAAGCTTTTCTCTCTTCCTTGATTGGGGGAAGGAAATGTGAGTCAGAGTGATGCTGTAGGTTTTATGGGTCAGAGGATCCTCCCCTGGTCAGTTTGCCCACAAATCTATATTTGATTCAAATACATATTGCACAGATACACAGTTGTTTAAAATTACATGCACCCATCACATATCACATGAGGTATACTCTGTTCAAACTCTGCTCTTCCTGGGGGCTTGCATTCAGAAACGGCAACATTTTGCGCTTTTTAACTGGTTTTGCAATATCGGACATTTACCCAAATTTACACACATGTGCCCAAGGAGTATGGACATTAATTGATGATGTGTCAGATTTTTAACATGCAGACATTTGGAGTGACAACCTCTTTTCCGCTCGTAACCCCCCAGATCATACCACCGGGTCCTAAAACCTCTTAAAATGTGGGCAGAAAAATCACAAGAATTATGGTATCATTTAGATAATTTTGACAAGTCCGCACCATGAGTTATACATCTTTCTTAAAATCATATTCTGGCCAACAGGGGTGTGTCTTCCCAGGTCACATGGTGGAGAAACCAGTCTATCCACTTTCTTTAAGCTCAGCCTGTCCTCAGAGGGGGCTGACCCTCCCCGTTTCTGCCAAGAGGAAGCCACTTTTACGACGCCCCCAATATAACATTTGCCTGAGTCAAGGAAGGGCTTTGTTCAAAAGGAAGCCATTTACGACCCCCCTAATAAACCATCTGCCTGTGCCCAAGACAGGCCTTTGTTCAACTCCCTGTAGCTGCTCCACCCCTAATCTAATCAGAGAGGTGACAACTCCTTTTGGCAAGGGGAAGAGTGGCTGAGCAGGTTTTAACTCCTGTGGGGGTAGATGTCAGGCAGAATTCAGTTTCATTAAGCCAGGTTTCAGATAAAATGTCACCTTTTGTCCCCCAGTTTAAATCACTTACGATTTTTACATACACATTAAATAATTACTTCCTTCAAGTCATTTCAGAATATAGTTTTACATTGTATCCACCTCTTAGCAAGTCTTTCCTTGGTCTGGTTTTGTTTCATTTGTTCAGTTTTACACAAAAGTCTGGTGGTTTTAAAACGCCGACTTTCTGATAGTGGTGAGTACTGGTAATGCAACCATTTTTGGGATTTAAGAAAATGAATTCCCCACAGTTCTGGATTGCTTTTGGCAATCAGCATTGCCATCCCCAATGGTTTCAGGCTACTGTGTGGGTAGCCCAATGGTGGTTTTAGGCAGTGCCCTCCTGTGCTCACAACATAGGGAAAAATGGGTGGCAGCCTATTCTTCATGCATTTCCCTGTGCATTTTCTGAGAAGTTCTGGCCATCATGATGTTTTCCATGCCAGTACTGCACAGTTTTCCTATTCTGGCGTACATGTGGGCTTTATGGCCATCTTGGATTTTCTAAGCCCACAGCACCAAATGTTGCAGCATGATAGCTCAAACGTGGGTCAGGACACCCAGCAGTTACAAGTGTTTGGATTAGAAGCTCCAAAGGTGTAGGTCTGTAAAGGAGACGTCGAGTCTCCAATGTCATCTGAGCATGTAGTATTAGAGACCTCTGATATTCCTTCCAAGTTACCTGCATTAAGAAGTTCATTAGATTTTATTGGGTATCTGGGTCCTCCATTATGGGGGCAGAAACCGCTGTAGCAATATTTAGAATTTTCTCTGGTGTGCTTGCTGCTGTGTTTGCTGGGTGGGAAGAAGTATCATTTACCAGCTGATTTTCCAGGATATTTATAGATGAATTCATTTTCTGGCCAATTTCTATGCACACATCAATTGACCAGTGAGAGGCAGTCTCTTCTGAAGGTAAGTCACTGATTCCGCCCAGCCCCGCAATTGTACCCATGGTTGGTAAAGCCATGTGGCGTGGTGGACAAATGTTTAGCAAGAAGGTAATTATCCATAAGAGTGATCACGATAGGCCTAAGTATGCGTGGAGCGGATCAAAGGACTTTAACCCTGCAGTCTCCGCTCAGCATTTTGATGTAAGGAAGTTATTCCAAATTGCAGTTGCAAAAGCAGATTGTAGATTCATTTAAATGTCTGAAGCAGCTCAAGTTTGCTTACTGCAGTGGGAACTAGAGGCTGGAAAGATACCCCTCTGCTTAATACGAACAGTACTCGAATAGCAGTCACTGATTTATTAATGAATGCGGACCACTCACCCTTCGCCCGCTGCCAGACTGCAAGACTGCGTTCCACTTGACCCACTTTGCGGCTGCTTCGTGGTGCAGTAGAGGTTTTGTTGGATAGGGGGGTGGAGCTCCTCACGCAGCCACGATGTCCCTCGCAGTGTTTTTCGAAACGTTAAAGGTGGAGGCAGCAAAAAATCTGTACTTTCAAAATATTTCAAAGTCTCAGTGCAAATCTAAAAAAAAATGAAGCAAACAAGTCTGAAGTGAACAACACAGCACAACAGTCTGCACGACTGAGTTCCACTTGACCCACTTCGTACTACTGGACACTGACACAAAATGTAAAATTGGGGTTAAAAGACTATGGGCCTCATTACGACCCTGGCGGAGTGGGTTTACGCCAGCGGTATTCGCGGCGGACCCTTCCGCCCTACTACGAGTTCCCGTAGCGCCATGGAGCCGTTTTCCGCCTGGTTTTTCCGGGCGGAGAAATCCATGGCGCTACGGGACCTTGTTGTTAATTACGCCACCGTATTTTACGGTGGCGTAATTAACGCCTTCCCCACTCCCATTATACCCTATGGGGCAAAAATGGGAATGGGGAAGGGTAAAATGGGGATTGGGGATTTACCGCCCCGCCAAGGTCGGAATGGGGCGGTAAATCCGCCAACCCCCATGGCGGTATTGGCAGCTTTCCGCCGTGCTCCATGGTGCATTTTGCACCGCGATCTCCGCCAGGGTCGTAATGAGGGCCTATGACAGATGTTGGTTTTCCAAGGCCTAATGAGTGATTCAAATGCACATATTTCGGTGCTCTTGTGAACTTCTGGGCTGATATTGAGGAAAGGATTGCACTGGTACCCGGAGATGTAGTATGACCTGAAGCTTGAACTAAGATCCTGGATCAACATTTGGGACTCATTACGAGTTTGAAGGTAGCCATGCCGCTTTTAGTGGCATGGCGACCCCCAAACCGGGTACCTGATCCGGGTTCCAGGAATAGGGAATTATCGGGCCATTCTGACCTTGGAGGGCTCAGTAATTCCCTTTCCCGGGACATGGACCCGGTACATCTCCATTCCCTATTTGAGCCCCTATAGGCCTCAATGGGAATGGGGAGGATGGTAACAACGGGCCCGTTAATGACTGGCCTGTTGTTAGCATCCTGGTCTGCTAACGGGTCCCACTAAGGACGCCTGGTCTGACCAGACGTCCTCTATGGGACCCTCTGCAGACCTTGTAATGCGGCAGCCCGGAATGAACGGTGCCGGTCCCTTACCGGAATCCTTCATTCTGTGGCCGCACTCATTGCAATGAGGCCATTATCACCACAAAACTGGTACTGAGGATCTTCAGTGGATGCCGACAACTGTGTTGAAAAAGAGAAATCCTCAGGGTATGGCGAGCAAAAACTAACCTGCTCATTGACATATGGCTACTGATTAAGACAAGCTGGCATACCAGGAAATGAGAACCTGACCATGAATTAAACCCGATGAACACACAGGCTGACGAACACAGCAACAAACAGTACTGCACTACTGTTAAAAGACACCAGATGAAACCCCGGCTACCCACACTTTGTACAGCGCTCTGCTGCTCTTGAGAGCCTCCATCTAAGAGGAAACCCAGGAATAACACAACCACATTTGGATTAAATTTACAGAACATTATGGTAATTTTATAGCTAGCCCTGTGACAAAGGAATGTTATGCACACCCCAGTGATCACATCCCCTACCCTTGCAGTCCCTTGCACCACACCCTCCCTTCACTCTCTACCCCTCTGATCTGCTCTTACCTTTTCTCTCCTTTATGACTCACTTTCACCTGGTATTACTGTTAAGGCCATGGAGAACTTTTTGAATGTACTCTACATTTATTTCTGAGACCTTTCATAGATTACATTTTGACTGGACGCTGCAATATTACTATGACAATGGAATTTATTAATACGTCAATACAGGTTTGAATAAAAAAAGGAATGACAAATAAGAAAAAGGAAAATAGTAGCTGCTTGTAGCTAGTGAAAATGCAGTGATATCCTCTTCACCTAACCTGTTCAATCAGCCCTCTGAGACATGTTGCCAATGACAGAAAGTGGAATCCGCAGTATAGGCAGCTCCCTTACCTGCCCTGCTCCTGTGATTTGGTGCCCCTGGCAGACGCTTACCACTCCATTTATTTTCCTCACACTGTTTCAAAGGAGCATTGTGATGTAATATAGGAACGCATGGTGTTGAAAAACATACACATCATTATTTATCATTTCAATGTAAGCGGTATATTGGAAACTAAATGAATGCCATCGAGAAAAATAAACAATTATTGGGGAAAATAAAGAGTGTGGGCCAGATTCAATGAATTGTTTGCGCGTAAAATACCAGATTCGCGTGACAAAATGCGTGCATAATCCCGTCTGTCGATTTATGGACTCGACCACGCAGGATAGTTTGAGTGGATTATGAGCATGGCCTACACATCTCTGCGAGCAGCCGAGTGCCTTGCGTGAGAGACCACATAGGGCATGGGTGAGGCCTATGCAGAGGGCAGAATCATGGGCAGATCATGGAAAAGGGGGAACAGCATGCCAAAAAGTGGCGTTATGAGGGACGGCACGCAGGCAGTCCATGGCACGCCCACATGTGCGCACAACAATGCGTATTTGTGGATGTGACCATGCAACCTCTCGCCTTCAAAATGCCCATGCAAAGCCCTGGATCTCTCTGCCACCCAGAAACAGACACACAGACTTGCTTGGAGGATTTTCAACTTTGCAGGTGAGTTTGCATGTCAGATTTAGAGGGATGTGTGCATGCAGACGGGTTCCTTGATGGTAGTAAGGGGTGCGTGTACGCAGCGTAGTGGGGTGCAGGAATGGTTTACAGGGTTCACTTGCAGGTTGTCCCAAGTGATAACCGAGTTACGATAAATCCTGGCTGAAACTGAATTTGCACTGGTCACCTGGCTACACTCTGTTCTCAGGCCCAGGTCCCCTTCCTGCCAGTTGTGCACCTGCACTGCCCCACTCTGCACTCAGGGGTTGTTTCTGTATCCCTACAGCCCCCTACCAGCACCTGGCTCCTGATGTCTGCACTTCCTCCTGCACTTGCCACCACTTGGCTGCACTTCTCATTTATTGTATGTATTGGCTTTTATTTATTTTACTGTTATCCTATGTACTACACTGCCTCCTCCACTTTCCCCTCACACTTTTCCCTTTCCCCCCCTTCCACTGCACTTGCACAATCACGATGTCACCTGGCCTAGTAAGATCGTTGTCTATGTCTTCCCTCTGTTCCCCCTCACTTGCCTCATCGTGCCTTGAAAGACTTCTAGGCACGTTATAAATGCCATTTCATATCATATCATATCATATCATATCAAACGATAACTCTCCTGCATATTGTCGGGGTGGTGGTGACAGTTGCGGGGCACCCTGCAAAGGGCCCTCAAGCTGCAGGCATGCTTCTATGCTACCCCACGCACTGTTTGCACGGTGCATGTATGTGTGCCTGAAGAGCATGCACATGTTGCTGTTTCAGGCTCTTTTGGCTTTGCGTGGGGCTGTGTAGGGCGAGTCCCGGTCGCGACATGCGAATACGGTTCATTTGCGTGAGGGATTCCATGAATACGCACAGAGTGCAGTGTAACTTCTGCGTGCCAGCTAGCGCAGCGTCGCTCTCGGCGCGCAGGCATTGCTGGATGAATGCCTGCTTTACCATGAATCGGGCGCTATATGTCTGGGTGACATTTTAAGATTACTTTGGAAAAATGTATACAATCACCACAACTCCCACCATCTTGTGACCTCAATTTTTGGATGTGCTGCGCTGCAGTTAAGATATTTATTCCAGAGACCAACTACCCATGCATGAATTATAAAAAAATTCTGAGCACTCTTTATTTGTTGGAGCGGCTCACATTCCACCAAGAAAAGTGTGCCTGGATGCGTTTGTGGGTCACTGTTATCAGAATGAATGGATCCACATAATCACGCTCAGTGCAGGGCTCATATCCCAAGGCCAGTGGTTAAATCTGAGAAAAACAGCAACACTTATCTAGCGCTTTGCTAGATTAACTCTAGTGTCCTACACCATTGCTGCTACCCTTGTCAGGTCCCAGTTGATTACCTCTCGCACTAAATCTTCCAACTGCAGATGGATTTTTTTTGAATGACCTTTCTTTACCAGCAACTTACTGTAATGCCTTCATGAATCAGAGGCCTGATGACAGCATTAGACTCGCGCGAATGGATGTTTCACCTGCTATAGTCCCGGCCAGCGAGCAATGGGCGAAAACCATACAAATAAGCCGGACCGTCATGGAAGAGGCCCACATATTTATTGTTTTCTGGTGACAGCTGCAATATTCCCCGCGTCTTCATATCCTCTGAAAGTGCACTATTTTTGAAGAAGTGATGGAATATTGTTTAACATATCTATTATGGATTGCAGGCTTTGCTTCCAGCGTGCACTCAGAATACAATGTAAGCACTCTGTCAAACACTTGGCCTGCAGACCGGAAAAGACGGCCTATTGTGCCTGTCAGTGCATCTCATTTCCTCTTTTATTTTGAACCAAGTCCTGCCTAACATGGCGGTAAGTGCTATTTACGGGATGACAGCTATCAAAGCAGCGCAGCGCTGTAAAATATTTAAGGGCCTTTCAGACGATGAGTAAATGAAATGTGCTCCTCAAATAAATCTGATGACATTAATGTTGTTCCTATTGAATATCACTTTTTTATTATAATTGGGTTTTATGTTCCATCAGCAAATGAATAATTAAGCAGACCTGGCCCTACGAAATGGAGTCAAATGAACTTGGTCGAAGAGCATCGCGCGCGTTTAATGCGCTGAAACGCATTTGGTGTGAATTGATCAGCAAAGCGCCTTTGTTTATTGTTTCTCAGACATCCTACACCGTATAAATGCGTCTATAACATCATGAATTAATGAAATCCAGCGCTCCTGCCCTGCTTAATCTAGAGGGAAACTTTACAACTATTGATTTGTGCGTACACCAGAGAGGTATCGTAAAGCGGCAGATTGCTAGTAAGATGTTTGAAGTACGCACATGTACTTTTGAAGCAGGTGATTACCGTAACTTCTCATGCACATTAAGGTCATATTTTATTTAGTTTTACATCCTTCATTTCTAATATTGATTTAACTATTGCTGTTTAATAACAAAGGCAGACTTCTGGAGAGACCTCTTACTTCTGTGGGGACTGCTTCCTGTGCCAGTCACTGCGTGAGTGGCAGCACCAATTACCCCTTCCACAAACCATCAGTTTACAGTTCAAGTGAGGCAAGCGAAGTGCATCATGACACCTTTCCGTGGTGATCATATCTTTGCTGTGCGCGCACACGCGGGCGCGCGAACACACATCAACACACAGACATTCACATGCACACACACACACACACACACACCACACCATGCTTAAGACAAGACCTCCATTTAGCATTTGGTATAAGAGTGAAAGGCCTGCACACAGAGGACATCTTTATTGTGCCATTTCCTTTTATGAGAATGTAGATAGAAAAGTTCTGCTCCATAAAACAGCAGTTAAAGTGGAATTGCAGCAGGCAACTAATTGCATACGTTGTGTGTTGGTAGCATAAATCTGGGAGGTGATAAAATGACGGACCATTTGATTAGCGAGCAAATAACATTTATTACAAATATTAAATCTCATCAAACTCCTAAAGTCAGCACAGTTCAGCATTACTCCCCTTAAAACAAAATACAGTAGGTCATACACACAATAGGGAGTAATACGACTCTTTTCTCGGCTATTGCAATGTATCTTCTTTGTGGAAATATCCCGCCCTCTTAGTATCTGAATCATCTTTGTCCACCTATTACACATGCTGCCCATCATTGGAAGCATCTGGAAGATATTGTATTATTCTCTCTCAGTATGTTGTAGATTGTCATCTGAGAGGCTGCCTGGGATGTTAGAACTGTATGATGCCTTGAGAATGGTCGTGTGATGAGAGTTCTCTAAGGGACTGTTGGAACTCTTAATGCAGGAACCAGAAGGATGCTCGTCTATCTCTCTCCATATCTGACCCTTACTCCTGCATTATGCAGTTTAGCACAATGAGGTGAAGGCACTTATTTTTATTTTGGAGTTTTGTGAACTGCACCATATGAGTGCATGGATAAGTGAATATCATTTTTCATACATGTGGTGCTTGTTGGAATGGCACAAGAGTTAAGAATGTGAATTATTGAAGCAGTTGCGCGATATGTTATGGTGCTGCGTTGGTGAATGAGTCAGCACACGTGTTTAAGTTGAGAATCGTTAGGTGCATTGGTCTGGTGCACATGTGCATGAGAAAAGTGAGAGCAATGTAGTTAGTCCTAAGGTTTACAAGTGTCAATAATGATGTTTTTAGAAATATAAGGTTGCTTATGGCCATGAATGTAAAATAATCATGCAATTATTTTGGGGAACGTTATTCCACAATGTAATGGTTTAAGTTTATGCGACAGTGACCTTATTATGTTTGTATGCTGTTAAAAATGATAATAGAATAGCTTCCAATGTTAGCAGGTCAAGAGGATTGAGGGTTTGGATACATTATGTATTAATGTGTTGTGTGACAACTAGGGCACGCTAAGGGATGTGGTACACACGTTTGATGAAGTATATATGTATGTTTCAGGTGCGCATCCATGTATCAATTATTGAATTGTTGAGTTTGTCGGGAATGGCCAACCCTACAGTTTATTTAAAATGTTGTACCTTAATAAATCCAGTGTTAAGGTTTATAGAATTCTGAAAATGGTAGCATGAGAGGATTAAAGAATTCTGGATAGAGAAGTTTTAGTGCAGTTAGGGGATAATCTAGCAGTGAGTTGAATTTTGCAGATCAGGGATATCATTGCGTAGTCTGGATCTAGCGGTTTGGGTACAATTAGTGTATAATCCAGCGTTGATTTATGTTTGTTCCTGCTGTGTAAAGATGTCTGGATAATCGAGATTATTAGGAAATCTGGCTTTGGAAACAGAGCAGCAATTTAGATGTACCTGGCCAGCAGTTAGTAGGAAGTCTGGGTTTGGTGTTGTATTGAACAGTTTCTATACCTACCCAGCAGATTAACAAAGTAGTGCACTTCCACAGGTATTGAGTACTATCTATAATGGAAGTCTGGGAATGGAAAATAGGTAGAATAGGGCACCTGTGCAGCAGTGAAAAATGGGTAGAACAGTGGAAGTGCTAGGGATTGTGTGTCAGAGTGAATGTTAGGGTTTTTATCCAGTAAATAGGGCAGTTTGAGGTCATATGACTACATTGAGTGTACTGTCTTTAAGGAGTGACACAAGTTTGAGATTACAATAACTACTTTTAACTTTGGCGGGCAGTTAACATAAGGACCGTAGGTGTAGCTAACCTGTTGATCTTTTGTTATCTGTTTGTTCTTCCACGCAATACTCACTTGTGTTGCGTTTTTGTTTTGTGTGATCTTTGTCATGTCAGTATCTTTTCTATTATGTTCCTGCTTCTATATGTTCTCTTTAGGGGAGGTGGTTGTGAGTTTTGTCTTCACATGTATATAGTTTCTCTGGTAATTAGGTGAGGTTAAGCGTTTGGACTGAATACAGAGTGTTAGAGTGTTTTCTCTGCGTTTTGGTAAACAATGAGCATTGTGCTTCAGTGTGAGAGACTCAAGGTCAGGAGGTGGCAGATCCTGATAGAAGGTGATACATTATTTTTGGAAGGCTAAAATGGTTCGGTAAGGTTATGATCTCATGTGAGCGGTTATGCTTGGGCATGGCAGGCCTGAGGTCCTGAGTGGCAGTCAGGACAGAAGGTGTTACAGCAAAAGTTTATGCAATGTGTATTTGTCCAGAGTTCATAGGCATAGTGAGTATGGCATATAGTATTCTGTATCAGTATGTTGTAGTATGTAAGCCGACAGGCTGCATGGAATGTTAGAATTGTATGATGCATTGAGAATGGTTGTGTGATGAGAGTTCTTTAAGGGACTGTTGGAGAGATACAGCAACCAGAAGGATGCTCATTTATCTCTCTCCATATCTGACCCTTACCTGTAATATGGATGTACCCAAGTAGCATTCCTTTTCTACATATCTGGTCTGAAGTGGTTCCTACTTCGTGATTACTTACCATTAGGGAGAATACTTCAGATGGTTTCTTCTGAAACATTACACATATGATGGCAGTGTTGTGATTAAGCCAAACGTGATCCCAATTCACTATTTCTCATGAGACTTATTCGTGCTAACAAATTGCACACAAATACTTGTGTGAATTTGGGACTTGGGCACTCGATCATTGGTCAAATGGGGATTTCCTCCTACCTCCTAATTACACACAACAGATGGCATGTATGTGTATGTCATACATGGCAATCGCTGATATTCTCTCCTCCCTATTCAGAACAAGATAACACAGGTTACAACACCTGGATCTATTCTCTTACCTCCAGCCACCAAAGAACACAGGATTTTCACTCACAACAAACGTCACGTGCATGTATGCTATGAAATTGGTCGTAGGGTTTCTCTCCTAGTGTTTAATTTGTAAAAACAATAAGTGTGGGAGCACAACGAATTTCCAGTAAGCTGCAACTGGCACATGGTACCACCCTCACTGCTGAGGCAGCCCACTACTTCTGCCACTCAAGGTGACACCATATTCAGTATTGAGAAAATAATACTTTTTGGTGTATCAATTCACCTGAACTGGGAACACCAATGCTATAGTAAACACTACTGTATTATGAATATTATAAATCCTAGAATCAAAATCTCATGATCCCACATTCTTCAGATGCATCTTTGTATCGATGTGATTCTGTCATTTTCAATATAAGGCACCAGAGAGCACAGCCAATGCGTTTTGGACCGGATGGTACATTTCCAGGTCTGACTCTATAAAAAACATCCAGTGCAAACAATTTACAATTTACAAACCCCAGAGCATGAAGCCGTAAACTATAGTGTCATACTTAAATATACATATTGGAAGTACAAGTTATTCCTATCTGCCGTTCTCGACATCAATAACACTTTCGAACTTCAAAGGTCCCGACATTACATAAAAACACAAAAAGCTCACAAAGGGGTGGGCGGTTAAATGAGAGTTGTTATCAAAAACAGGAAATTATTTCTACAACAAACGATACTTGCTTCAGGAAGTCACTGATTGATTTGCGCACTTAGTAAACACTCTCCCTCTGAAATAATGTAAATAATCAAAAATGCCAAATATACTCTCCTAACAACCTTGTAATACAAACTCTGTTAACATAAAAATGAAAGCATGGATAGCAGAATAGGCCTTAAGGAGAGTCCCCACTAAATGTCATATCAATTGAGAGTGGAAAATTCATGAAGGACAGTAGTTGACCGATATTGCTGTGTGTATTTCAAAAGATACTCTTCCTCTAAAATATAATTATAAACACATTTGTGTAAGCATGCCAGAGTGCTCTTACATTTGAACAACTTTAGATACAGTTCCTCAGACTCTAAATTCTTCACTCCCAGAGAGGAATACGTCTTTAAACCTCGGGCAGTGGTGAGTGAACGACCTCTGTAGGAGATACTCTCAAAAGTGTGCTAATAACAATTACATGAAGTGCCACGTATACATTAGTATGGCCGCTCTTACGAGTACAGTCATGTCGTGCCATGATGCACCTGGCACCTGGGTATAGATCGAACCGAGCAGAACGCTCTGTAAATGTAAGAAAAAATGGCACGTGTTTTAATGTAATGGTTTAACAGAAGAGCCACATATAAATAAAAGATTGATATCATGTTTTATCGATCCAATCACAACAATCTGGAATGGGGCGCAGAAATGGCACAAGGGCCTGTTGGGCGAGTAAGAGCCTGCGAGAGCCGTGGCACAGAAATATCAAATGCGTATTCATGGATTTCCAGTCGCATTACTAGCTGTCGACAAGTAACAACAAGCTGCACGAGGAACGCCCCCACCACGCCCCCACGCACACAAAAAACAAGTTAAAGGACTAACACGGCGCAAACCTCCGCGCCCTTCGTGGCCCAGCATCCCAGCGAAATCGTGCGACAAATCCTCGCAATCACAAGCCGCACCTCAGAGAAAATGCGCAACAAAACCATGCGATCCCAGGCCGCACTCCATGAGAAAACGTGCGACAAAACCTTGCAATCCCAGGCCATACCCCAGGGAAATCGTGCGACAAAATTTAGCAATCCCAAGCCGCACCCCAGCGAAAACACGTGACAAAACCCTGCAATACCAGGCCGCACCCCAGAGAAAACATGTGACAAAACATCACAATCCGTAGCCACACCCCATCAAAAAGGCATGCTTTCCCTCACAAGTCCAGCCCGTACCTCAGCAAAACCCTGTGCCCCCTCGTAAGTGTAGGATACACCTCTTACAAAAACATGAGTTCCCCTCTACACCCTCAGCCCCCATTTGGTTGACATACCCCCCTACTGCACATGAACCACTGTAGTCCACACACCAGACCCCCTCACCTCTGACA
Organism: Ambystoma mexicanum; assembly: GCF_040938575.1. Classification (NCBI taxonomy): domain Eukaryota; kingdom Metazoa; phylum Chordata; class Amphibia; order Caudata; family Ambystomatidae; genus Ambystoma; species Ambystoma mexicanum. The sequence goes on along the minus strand of NC_090937.1, from coordinate 592,770,676 downwards.
CCCCCACATACAGCCCCCTCCCCAAGGGACACCCCAAAAGGCAGCCCCCTCCAGGTGGAATACCCCCACAGGCAGCCCCCTACAGAAGGGACACCCACACAGACATCCCCCTTTACAAGTGACACCCCCCACAGGCCAACCCCTCCAGAAGGGACACCCCCCACAGGCATCCCCCTCCAGATGGGACACCACCCCTCAGCCCCCCTCACCTGTGACACCGCCCACAGGCAGCCCGCTCCAGAAGGGACACCCACCACAGAAAGCCCTCTCAAGATGGTACACCACCCTCCAGCCCCTCTCACCTGTGACACCCCCCAGAGGCAGCCCCCTCCAGAAGGAACACCCCCCCACAGGTAGCCCACTCCAGACAGGACAGAACTCCCCAGCCCCCCTCACCTGTGACACCCCCCACAGACAGCCCTCTCCAGATGGGACACCCCACAGAGACAGCCCTCTCCTGATGAGACACCACCACCCTCACCTGTGACACCCCCCACAGGCATCCCTCTACAGAAGGGACACCCACCACAGGCAGCCCCCTCCAAACGGTCCACCACCCACCACCCCCCTCACCTGTGACACCCCCCACAGGCAGCCCCCACCAGAAGGGAACCCACCCCCAAGCTTACCTCAGCTGTGACATCCCCCACAGGCATCCCCCTCCAGATGGGACACCACACCCAGCCCCCGTCACTTGGAACACCCCCACAGGCAGCCCCGTCCAGACAGGACACCCCCCACAGGCAACCCCCTCACCTGTGACACCCCCCACAGGCAGCCCCCTCCAGAAGGGACACCCCCACAGGCAGCCCCCTCCAGATGGGACACGACAATCAACCCCCTCACCTGTGACACCCCCCACAGGCAGCCCCCTCCAGATGGGACACCACCCCCAAGGTTCCCTCACCTGTTACACCCCCCATAGGCAGCCTCCTCCAGATGGGACACACCACACACACAGCCCCATCACCTGTGACACCCCAAACAGGCATCCCTAGCCAGAAGGGACACCCCACACAAGCAGCCCCCTCCTTCCTCAGGAAACAAACAACCCATCTCTCCACCTTTGCCTCAGCCGCTCGACCAGTCGATACTGGAGTACCACAAGGAGCATGCCTATCAGCCCTCCTGTTCAACCTCTATATGTCCACCCTTCCTGGAATCAGCCGCCCGCACAATATACTGTGCTACAACTACACTGATGTTACTCAATTCATTATAAAACTCCTCAACTCAGACTCCAATTCCCAGCCCGACCTTGCAGCCTGCCTCCTTGACATCGACCGTTGGATGACTACAAACCACCTCCTCCTAAACCCCACTAAAATTGAAATCATGGTGTGCAGCAACACCAAACTTCTCCACCACCCTTTACCTTGGCCCACATCCATGGGCCATCCACCCACCACCCCTGCCACAGTAAAAAACCTTGGATGCACTCTGGACTCTGACCTAACCCTCTCTCGTCAAATCAACAACGTATGTAAGTCTTGTCTTTACCACCTCAAAATTCCTAGCCGCATCTTTCCATACCTCTCCTTTCCTAACAGACTTGCTGCTGTTAATTCTATTGTAATGTCGAGACTGGACTACGCTAACTCTCTTTATCTCGGAGTCCGAGCATACCACTTCACTAAATTGCAAAGAGCACAAAATGCTGCCGCCAAAATGCTACTAGCACTGGGACCAAGAGACCATTCCTCTCCAGCTCTCAAAACACTCCACTGGCTCCCAGTTGGACAAAGGGCCACCTTCAAGACCCTATGCATTACCCACCATGCAGTGCACAAGACCGGCCCTCTATACCTGCAAGACAAGCTAAAACCATACTTCCCACCGGCACCCTAAAATCAAGCTCCGCCCTCCTTTAATGATCCCATCCAGCAACTCAGTCAGGATAGGAGGATCCCCATTCTCAGCCTTAGCCCCCTCTCTATGGAATTCGCTTCCACCCCATATCCGACTCACCAAAGACTATTTGTCATTCCGCAAACTACTAAAAACGTGGCTCTTCCCATAACACTGATGACCACCAAAAGATATGTCTGAATCCCCCAGCAACCCAACGACGAAACACACAATGAAGCTGTCCTAACTGGTGTTCACCCACATGATAGGATAGAATGGATAGAATAGAGGGAACAATAGGAGTGTACGGAATGGATGTATGCAGTAATCGGAGTGAGTCGACAGAGTAGACAGAATGACATAGCTGATGGAGCAGAGAGAATAAAGGAGTAAAAGGAGTAAACGGAATGGATAGAGTGGATGGAAGGGAGAGAGGGGATGAAATGGATAGAGTAGATGAACAGAAAGGGTGGATCGAATGGATGGAGTTGATAGAACGGAGGAACAGAGGGAACGAATGGAGTGGATGGAACGGATGCAGTGGATGGAATGGATGGAGTGGATGGAGTGGAGGGAACGGATGGAACAGAAGGAGTGGATGGAACAGATGGAGTGGTTGGAGAGGATGAAGTGGATAGAACGGATGGAGTGGATGGAATGGATGGAACAGATGGCACGGATGGAGTGGATGGAACAGATGGAACGGATGGAGTGGATGGAACGGATTGAACGGATGGAGTGGATGGAATGGATGCAGTGGATGGAACGGATGGAGTGGATGGAACAGAAGGAGTGGATGGAACCGATGGAGTGGATGGAACCGATGGAGTGGTTGGAGAGGATGAAGTGGATGGAATGGATGGAGGGGAAGGAACGGATGGAGAGGATGGAACGGATGGAGAGGATGGAACGGATGGATTGGATGGAACAGATGGAGCGGATAGAACAGATGGAACAGATGGAGTGGATGGAACAGATGGAGTGGATGGGACGGAAGGAGTGGATGGAACCGATGAGTGGATGGAACGGATGGAGTGGATGGAGTAAATGGAATGGATGGAGCAGATGGAACAGATGGTACAGCTGGAACAGATGGAACAGATAGAGTGGATGGAACAGATGGAGAGGATGGAACAGATGGAGTGATGGAGTGGGTGGAATGGATGGAGTGGATGGAATGTTTGGAGTGGATGGAGTGGATGGAATGGATTGAGTGGATGGAGTGGATGGAGTAGATGGAGTTGATGGAGTAGACAGAACAGATGGAGTAGATGGAACGGGTGGAATGGATGCAGTGAATAGAACAGATGGAGCCGATTGACCAGATGGAACAGATGGGACAGATGGAACAAATGGAAAAGACCGGGTCAATGGAACGGACGGAGTGGATGGAACGGACGGAGTGGATGGAACGGATGGAGTGGCTGGAACGGATGGAAAGGATGGGGCTGATGGAGCGGATGAAGTGGATGAAACAGATGACGTTGATGAAATGATGGAACGGAGGGAGCGGGTAGTACAGATGGAATGGATGGTACAGATGGAACGGATGGTGCGGATGGAACGGATGGAGCGGATATACGCTATATACATGTTTCCCCGTATATACCTGTATCCCCGTATATACCTGTATCTACCCCTGTCACTATTTATCTGTATATCGCTATGTATGTCTCCCCCCCGTCCTGTCCACGTGCCTTATCTCAGGCGTCTCTACAGATAACCACCATATCACACTGCAATGCTTACTCTCTACTATACACCATCAGTCAACAAGAACATAGCTATACCCCTGATAATTCGGCCTAGCTGTTCACATACGAATACGACCCCATGAACACCTCATCACCCTAACAAAATGCAGCTAGCTGAGCAAATTCCAGCATAGCTGTTCATATAGGTGTTCCTTAGGCCTAACACAGCCAGAACCCAGTCTGACTGTCCACCCACCTGACTGCACACATCCAACTGAAATCTTCAGCACCACACTTATTGCTAGAAAAAAGCCTTCTTCCAACAACTGCACCTGCTGCGCACATATCCGGTGCACCCATGCACCATACAACACTATCTCTCTCTACTGACTTCCCGAGGGCATTCAACCTACCAGCGCTTTGAGGTCATACCAATGATATTTAAGGCACTATATAAATGCCAAGTAACATAACATAACCTAACATAAGCTGTGACACCCCCCACAGGCAGCCCCCTCCAGTAGTGACACCCCTGACATGCAGCCCCCTCCAGACAGGACACCACAACCCAGCCCCCTCACCTGTGACCAGTGGCGTCGCTAGGGGGAGTATGGGGGGGCGGCCCCTCCCCTGTGAAATCTTGTGCCCCCCTTGTGCCCCCCTACCTAAGACGAGCAGTGATCATGTTCTCCCCCTACTTTTGTCTGTGCCCCCCTACTTTTGTCTTTGGCCCCCTCTGTGCCCCTCCTAAATTTGATTCCTGGCAACACCATTGGCTGTGACACCCCCCACAGGCAGCTCCCTCCAGACCGGACACCCCCCACAGGCATCCCTATCCAGAAGGAACACCCCCTACAGTCAGTCCCCTCCAGACGGGACACCACCCCCCAACCCCCTCACCCTTGACACCCCCCACAGGCATCCCCCACCAGATGGGACACCCTGCACAGGCAGCCCCCTCCAGATGGGACACCACCCCCAGCCCCTTCACCTGTGAGACTCTGCGCAGGCAGCCCCTCCAAATGGGACCCCCCACAGGCAGCTATCTCCAAACAGGAAACCACACCAGCCCCCCTCACCTGTGACACCCTCCACATGCAGCCCCATCCAGATGGGTTAACCCCACAGGCAGCCCCCTTCAGATGGGACACCACCCCAGCCCCCCTCACCGGTGACAACGCCCACAGGCAGCCCCTTCCAGATGGGACACCCCCACAGGCAGCCCCCTCCAGAAGGGACACCCCCCACAAGCAGCCCCCTCTGATTGTTACACCACCCCCTAGCCCCCTCACCAGTGACAGCACAACCGACAGCCCCTCCAGAAGGGACACCCCCCACAGGCAGCCCGCTCCAGATGGGACACCACTCTCAGCCCCCCTCACCTGTGACACCCCCCAAATGCAGCCCCCTCCAGAAAGGACACCCCCCACAGCCAGCCCCCTCCAGACAGAAAACCACCCCCCAGCCACCTTCACGGATGACACCCCCCACAGATGGCTCCCTCCAGATGTGACACCACCCCAAACCCCTTCACCTGTGACACCCCCTACAGGCAGCCCCCTCCAGATGGGACACCACCCCAACCCCCTTCACCTGTGACACTCCACACAGGCAGCCCCCTCCAGATGGGAAACCACCCCCAAGGTCCCCTCACCTGTGACACCCCCCACAGGCAGCCTCCTCCAGACAGGACACCCCTCACAGTCAGCCCCCTACACAAGGGACACCCCCCTCATAGGCAGCCCCCTTCAGACCGGACACCCTCCATAGACATCTCCCTCCAGATAGGACAGCCCACACAGGCAGCCCCCTCCACATGGGACACCACCCACAGCCCCCTCACCTGTGACACCTCCCACAGGCAGTACCTTGACAGTCTGACACATCACCACTGCAATGAATGTCTGTTGCACACCTGAACTTCTGTGGTGTGACAGCACCATGATTTTCAACACAAACAGGTATGCTTCAAATCCAAATAACTGCAAGCACTGGATGTCCATCCATGAGTGGAGCATCTGATCACACACCCTTCCAGGCCTTAATCATCCCCCAACATACACATGTGAGAAGTGAGTGCAAACTCATGTGCATGCTGCCCATGCCACATTGCCATGGTATCAACGCACAGTGACAGAATGTGTGCCCACGACAGAAGCAAACATACCCAAACTTGTTGCAAGATCCACAAACAATGGCCAGTCATGTCCCAGCCTGAGCATGAGTGAACTGGATGGCAAAATACCTGTCAGGGAACTATCACATGACCGGTCCAATAATGGGTGATGGTAGGGATGTCAGAGAGAGCATGACTCACAGAGACTGGTGATTTGTGCAGCCACACTGGAATATCAAATATGTGCCACTACTTCATTCCAGTGGCAGAGGTTGACCAACACATGGGAGAAGGCATTGTGTGATAACACATGCTGGTGAAGGTGTATGCACAACATGTGTTTTACACAGCAATAACAAAGTAAAGTGCTGTGACAGTGACCATGGACCACTCCCACAGTGAGCCCACCTTCCCCCAACCCAACCACAGTGATCTCAAATACAGAGTGATGTAGCACAGGTCAATGCAAATAAAAATAGAGTGCATACCCAATTGTCTGATTGACACACCACCACATGTCAGGCACAGGTGCAACCTGCCATCCACAACCATCCAAGAAACAAGAATACAGAAGCATGCATGCAACAGTACACATGACTTGCAATGGAAAGATGCACTGGCTCAAAATAGAACTAGCAAGCAGGCCGACACACAAATGAACTGCACCAAGAATTGAATTTTACAAACACAGAGAAATATATAGTAAAAATATGTACAGGAAAAATTTTGAAATGAAGCTTAAAGTTGTCCAGGTACAATTTGTAAACAAATAAAAACTAACGAATAAATAACTTTATGCAGTAAAAAAGTGGAAGGAAAAGGAATGTCAGAAAAGTCTGGAGAAAATAATAAATAAAGAAAGAAAACCTACACCTCAACTGTTTGCACAGGCAGCGGGCTAGTCCATCTCCTCATCCCCAATCTTGCTCAGGCTCTCCACCAGGGCTGAGGCCATCGCCACGTCCTCATCCCCAAGGCGGGCCTCTGCTGTTGCCTGGAGGCCTTGCAGGGCCTCCAGCATTTGTGTCTCTATCGCCTCGGCTTCCCTGAAAGTGGCATCCAGGATGGCAGTCCGCCTCCTCGCCCACCACAGCGCAATCCCATCCCTGGCCAACATCATCCTTGATTCCCGAGCCTCTCTGCTCCAATTCGCTACCCATATTGCTGGAACACATAAGACATCCTTTGTCTGCGGTCCACGTTTTCCTCCCTCATCACATCGTGCACCTGCCCCCTTTTCGATGTTGGGCCCTGATAAATGTAGCCTCCTCCTTGATGCCTGCTGATTCCACAATGACCACTGCCTGCTTTGTGTGTACGCCCTCTGGTCTGATGACAATACCCGGTGGCGAATGGCCCATGCACTGCTTCTGGGTGCCTGCTGTCCTCCATTGCCAGTAACACTGTTGGTGCCTGGGTAGGCATGGTGACCACCTCAGCCGATTGACCTTCGAATCACAACTCGGGCAAGGATGTTGGCTCCACCAGACTGGGCAATATGGGTGGGACTGGTACAAAGGGGGCCCTGGTGGTATCTGGGCTGGAAGGCATGTCGGAGGACGTCTGGCCCACAGGGGAGGAAGACAAGGAGGGGGTTGCATTAGTGAACAGCCCATACAGCACAACCCAGAATAGGCATGTTGCAAGCCAGCTGACCAGGCAGCATACCTCATCGTGATGATGTGCAAGCAGTCTACGTGTAGCCTGCACATCATCACGTATGATGGCTGTACGCCTCGCCACCCCGGCCTTCAGGTGTAGCACATAGTCCTGATTGGCAACAGCAGATGTTAAGGGGGTATGAATCTGTGTGGACACAGCCGAAACCTTTGTCTGGATCTGGGTGGAGGCATCCAGGCAGGTGCATACAGCTGCATACACTGGCCCCGTGACAATAATTTGCACAGGCACCTCCAAGGTGGCCTGCACAGCCTCATCACCCAGGGACAGGACTGCAGTAGGCACACCCACCTCAACACCCCCACCTGACCCCAAGGACCGTGCTTCAACAGCCATCTTCCCCCCCGCCTACCTGGATGACTCTGGTTCATCTTTCACAATGGATGGCCCCTGTGTGGCAACACATGCCCCCCCCCCCCGCTGCTGATGAGTCCACTCCTACCTTCGCCTTCTTGGACCTACCCCCAGCAGCATTGCCCGAAGGTACCCGCCCGGCCCCAGCCACCTCACTCCCCGAAGATGTGCTCTCATGGGGGCATGTCTGGGCCTTGCACCTCTGCCTGGTGGAGGCATCCCTGCTGCCATGCTCCACAGCACTGCTTCTGCCATCTTCATCAGATGCAACTGTGGAAAAGGAGACACAGAACCAAAACATCAGTGTACTGCACCAATGTGTGCGTGGCAATACCAACATTCACATGAACGTGTCTAGTAAAGGGAACAACCATCATCCTCCACCCCACACACGGACATGCAATCCACATCCATGCAGATACATGCGTGCCCATCACTGCAGCAGTCACATCAAGCTATGTGCCACTCTCACGACCCATCAATTGCGTTTGCTACACACACGGATCATGTGCACACACATGTCACACATGTCATGCACACACTTCAACAGAGAGTTCACAAGCAGTGTGATGAGCAATCAAATCAGAGTCCCGTTAACTGTAATCCTGCTACATGACTATGTCAGACATCGACATGCACTTGTTGCACCCAAGCGTGAGTGATGGGCAGTCATACATTCTCATCTTCGCCACATAACATGAAAATCATGCATGCACTTGAACCGGGCAACACTACATCAACTGTCACACTTGTGACACAAGCAGGTCTCAGACACTAGTGACAAAACATGTGCATGGTCTGGAAGGCAGCAGTACAACACACAATGCAAGTGATATCTCATTCAAATTACATATGGTCCAATGCACACATGGATCGCAATGACTGGGGCATGCACGCAGACATCTGTCTCAGAGGTATACTTGCTGCAAATCTAAGGGACTCAGTGCCAACATGTAGTAACATTCACATGCACTGTAGAGCATAGCAACACATGAATACTCAACAGTGGACTCAAGACTTTGATGTAACTCGCAGACCTGGGTGTGCAGCGCCGGGTAAAACTTCTCCAGGGACTGAATGTCCTTAATGGACAGCTGGCACCTGCACAAATGGTGCACCTGCGTGGTGGCACCGGCCTCGAGGAAGAGCAGGGCCTTACTGTGGGTTCTGGATTTCAGGTCCTCCCAGCGCTCGGGCACAATCTTCAAGGTCTGGGATGCAATCCCCTCTGCATTTATGGCATCTATTATCCTGTCCCAGATCCACTGACGTCCTTCCTTGCTGCTTTACATCGGTGGGTTGAAGAGGGCATCAAAATTATCCAGGACCTTCTCCACCAGGATTTCAACTTCCCTGGCAGTGAAGTTCACAGCCCTCTGCCTTGCTGTAATGGGGATGCCACTTTGGTCTGAGTATGATGGTGCAGACATGGCAACCCCAGATGCAGATGTGGATGGGCAAGGTGTTCCTGGAGATGGGCTGTGAAGCAGTGGCATTGGTATGGCACGGTGGGTCTCTGGTGAAGCAGCTGAGGTGGTCACAGGGCCATGGACAGGAGAACTGACACTGGCTGGACAACAGGCACTCAAAATGCAGGACAGGTTGGCAGCAGGCACATACACTGATCAGGCTGCAGCAGATGCCTCAGTCATAGGCAGCCCAGGGCAGTAGGAGGCAGGTTAAATTGCTCAGAGGCAGGAGCGTGGGTCTTCCATGTATTCCGTGGGCAGCTGGAAACAGAGCTGGAAACAGAGTGACGGGACTTTGCACATAAGAAAATAGCGCAGACACGTGAAATCGGAGGAAAGGCCCTCAGCACTTAACTTTCGTGACGGGCGTTGAGTGCTGGTGTTGAGCATGCTTAAGTACGATTAGAAGCAAATCCGACCCTACGTGCGAATGGGAGTAGACGGATGCATTGAATACTGCGATTTTTGTGGTGCCACGCAATTCATTCAATTCAGGGACCGTACAAACTTCTTTTTTTGGTGGGGGATTTGCCACAGCGCATACACCCATCTACTTTTGTATTTTCAGAGGCTAAAGGTGAGTCGCGTATGCACTTTTTATACTCTGGGTGCCCCTGTGTATCGCGTACCTCTTTTCTTACCTTTACAGTAGCTTTCCCGGGTTTGCGTATGCATTTTCTGTGTTGCTGGGTCCCACTGCGTATCGCGTAATGTTTTTTCTTCTCACAGAAGTTATCGAGGTCTCGCGTACACATTTTCCTTATTTTTTTTTTGGGTGCCTGTGCATTACGCATCCCTTATTTTTGTCACCTGGGATACCTTTGAACCTTGCTGGACCACAGAAGTATGTTTTTCATCACATACACTGCCACTTCACTCTAATTGCTGGGGTCAATTGCTTGGCATGCCTTCCATTGTCCAATTACAACTGTAACATGAGTTGAAAGGCCCTGAGAGGGAAAGGTGGCAGAGGTGGGCGGGGTCAGGGTTGTGCAGTGATAGCTGCTGTCCCAGACCAAAGGGTTCCGGGACCTACAGTGGAAGCTGCTTTCCCAGTGCACACGGTTCTGAGACCTGCAGTGGAAGCTGCTGTCCCAGTGGCAAGTGTCCTGGGACCTGCTGTGGAAACTGGTATGCCAGCCCTGAAGGGTAAGGGATGTGCAGTGGAAGCTGCTGTCCCAGCCCGAAGAGTAAGGGATGTCCAGTGGAAGCTGCTGCCCCAGCCCCAAAGGGTAAGGGATGTGATGTGCAAGCTGCTGTCCCAGCCCCGAAAGGTAAGTCCGTGCAGTGGAAGCTCCTGTCCCACCCTGAAGGGTAAGAGACGTGCAGTGAAAGATGCTGTCCCAGACCCAGTGGGTGATGGCATGACCCAGACCACTAGTGGTATGGCATTTGGGGCCCTGAGTATTCCTAGCCACACAGGGTCAAGAATACCACATGCCAAGAGGGCAAAGGCTGCACAGTAGGAATAGGCTCAACCCCAAGGCATGGCACAGGACATTGGCACATTGAGGAAGAGGAATTTCAATGATGAAGAACTCCATATCCTCATGGACTATGTGACCGAGCACCACCATGACATGTGCCTGCAACCGGGGAACAAACATACATCTGCTCAGCGTATTGTACATTGGCAGCATGTCATGGATGATATAAATGCCTTAGGGTATGAGAAGCGCACAGCTGCTCAGGTCATGAGGCGCTGGAATGACCTCAAACATTACACAAAGTCCAAGATGGGTGTACACCTCACCTCTGCTATGGAAACTGGAGGGGAGTCACCAGAGGAGGAGGAGCTCACCCCGCATGGACAGGCTATGAGCCAATTCTTGATGAGGTGCAAGGCATTGGAGGCCTGCCAGATTATGAGGGCAACGTCCGGTGAGTGACCAAGATTGTGCATCCTGAGTATGTGTAGGGAAACATAACAAAGATGTATGATTGTGTTGCGCTTCTGCATACATTTTAATGACAGCCCTGGGTGATCCATGTCATGGTATACTGACTCCTGTCCAGTGTATCCAAGAGTGGATACAACCCGTGTGTTGTACATCCATTGCACATGGCCATGTGACAGTACTCATCCCCTACTAACATACCTAACCGACATCTGCAACGTGCTCCCACAACATGCCATCTAGTTAGTTACATCAGTGATGTCAGTGACTCTGCTCTGCTAGACATGTGTTTGTGTCTGAAGCACGAGTTACACTTCATACACTGCATGGTGTAGATTGTCTATTCACACATATACGTATGTGTTTCCATGCTACAGAGAACTTCAAAGAAGACTACCAACATGCCTCACAGCATGTTATGAGTGACAGTACATATTGCTAGACTGTGCACATCCCCGCTACAGCTGTAGCAATGAGTTCGGTGTCAAATTGTTGTGAGGACTGATCCCTGTTACCCTCCCACACTCAGCACACACTCCATGGGTCCGTGCCCCTGTCCTTCTGGTGGGTCACTGTCCCTTCTTCCTATCTCCAACTGCATTTAATTACTCTCTCCACTTCACAAACCTTGTCTAGGTGTTACTCTTACAGTTATAATTCAACTGGGACTGTTTCCTTTTTCCACACTTAGGTCATGTGTCCATTGTGTGCAGTCCGTGTGCCAGTTCAACAGTTGTAAGGCATGTGTTGGATGCATACTTGGATGTGAATAAGTATGTCTACCTGATGACATTTAATAGCATGTCGCCGAGCCACATGACCATGCTCATTTCTCAGGTATTAGTCAATAGTTTGTAGTGCCATGTGCCATAATGTGCTTGCTAAGAACCATGTTCATTGTTAATGGGTCCACTGGCTTCATGGGCCTAAGCATGGAATGTTGTTCCCAGTCTGCATTCGCCATGATCAGATGGCTTCTCGTATATAACATGTGTATGCTATTTCTCTCATGGTGACTGTCCCTGCATTGTGTTGCATGACTGCAATGTAATACATATGTTTACTGTAGACACGTTTCAAATGACTCCTTATGTATTTTTCTGTCCATGTGAAGATGAGGAGGCACCAGATGCAGAGGAGGAAGAGGAGGAAGAGGAGGAAGAAGTTTATGTGCCGGTCCAAACCACCAGTGTAGGATGTGGTGTGGCAGGCCAGGAGAATCCACTGGTGCTACAGCCCATCCTGGGACTTTTGGCATACAACACTGACTTTGGGAAACACGTAGCTTTGGTGCTGAACCGCATGTGCAATCCGCAATGCTTGTGGAGGTGAGTGCACCAATTGTTGGAGCAGTTGGGGCCTGTGGGGGCATGGATAGGGTGGCCAGTTCCATGATCCCACCAGCAACACAGGTGGAGCAACAGTTGCAGATAATGCGGTCCATATGCTGCTCCCACAGGCTGCACATGGAGGCTAACATCAGGAGCCGACAGGCAGCTTTAAGGGTGCTTGTTTTACAGGGTGTGCTTCTGATGGTAATCTGGGCATGGTGTTTTGAAGGATTGCTGGGGTCACTGTTTTCAAATTATAATATATGGGCATTTTAACTGAGCGGAGATTTCATGGTTGTTTGGAAGTGGGTAGCATGGACGACTGTTTGTGGCCTGTGACTGGTGTTGCTGTTTGTGCTGATGCATGTGTCATGGCACTTTGATCATGTGTAATGAGTGACACTTAACATATTTTGCAGTGGTTCAGGGTTCATAGGTTGATGGCACATTTGGCCTGTCTTGATTATGGATCAACCATTAAGGTGTGCATCACCAGTTTAAAGCCACAAACATGTGAGTATGTATGCATTTTTTGGGGATGCAATGTTGTGTACAAGCACAGTAGGGTTAGTGTTTTTGGTGCTTTCTCATGCATCCTGCACCATGGTGTTTGCAGCTTCAAGTTGACTACAGCTGGGTGCATGGTACTGCTGCATTTGATTGAATGCAGTATTTGAACAATTGTATGCTTTGACAATGAGGTCTGCATTGACCAGGCTCTTTTGGTTTCCATCTACTTTTAGCATGCATTTATCATTGCTTGCTGTATAACATGTATTTGTGTTGTCTGCTTATGTCTTCCATAGCAGTTCCCTCGGTGGCCAGCATTCCATTGTGACTTCAAGCATGGCCCTGGCGGGAATGCAAGAGGTATTAGTGTACTTGCCAGCACATCCACTGTGTCTTCGGCACCTACTCCTTCACAATACCTTTGTAATGCGCTTGCATAACATTTATTTTTTAAATACCCCGGACTTACTAAACCTACTTGTGAAAGGCTCTTCCAACACAACCCTCCTCACCTCTGCTGCCCCTAGTGCTCTCCTCATTCCTCATTCTCCTCCTTCACTCATGTCTCCCCTGAAGAAGTCACCAGAGTTGTCAACTCCATAAAGGTCTCATCCAAAATGAAGTGTGAGTGTTCATCCAGAACCATCAAGTGCAGCTTCTCTTCTCTGGCAGCTGCCCTTGCTGATCTCTGGAACTGCTAATTTCCTGTTGTTTAGTTCCCATCCTCAATCAGGCACTCCTGTGTGCGCCCTATCCTTAATATACCATCTTTGGATCCTTCCTGCCCAGGAAACTACTGCCCCATTTCAATCACTGCCTTCCTTAGGAAACTGCTAGAGATGTTTTCCCTTCCACAAATGGACACCCATGACTTATTTATTGGCGGTGTACATGTACACCAGTGTGGATTCCAACCTTCCTGCATCACAGACACTGCTCGCCGGAACACCCATGAACAATTGTAGCATCCCTCAATTCATAATCCCCTGCTGTCCTCATCCTCCGTGATATCACATCTGATTTGCACACAGTGAACCATTCCATCCTCATTAAATGCTCCATGAGTGGCCAGTAGACTTGCTTGGCTCATTCCAAACCAACCATTCCTACTATACCATTCTGTGCCCTTTCTCCTCCCCGACTTCATCCTCCAGCTGTGGCGTCCTGTCTCCATTCGTTTACCATGCGTCTTTAACATTTACATTTCCCTGCTGCAATGCTTTATTGCCTCATTCTTCCACAAATTCCAGTGCTGTGCTGATGACACACTACTCTTCAGAAAAGTTCCTACTGACTCACATGCACCCTCATTCCCACTGACTGCCTCTAAGCCATCCTGGGCTGGCGCACTGCAAATGACCTTGGCTTGTACGCAATACAAAGCAAGAGTGTCCCTATTGGATCCCCTGCAACCGACTTCTGCCATTCACTCTGTCCTTCCTCCGTGATCTCACTGTTACCGCCTCATCCGAAGCCAGGAATCTTGGAGTCATCTTCGACTATCCCCTTTCCTTCATCCCTCATATACGGGACATTGTCAAGAAGTACGACTTTCAGCTCTTGCTTCTCAAAGTAACTGTTCCCTCCACACCTTCACACAGAGACACAATGTTACATTTGCTGTGGTTCTCTCCAGGCTACACTAATGCAACGGCCTCCTCCTTAGTGTTCCTTGGTCCACCCTATGACCCCTACAGCTTACTCAGATTAGGTTGGCAAGACTCATCATTTGCCTCAGGATCAGGGACCGCATCGCTCCTGCACTAGAAAGCCTTCAGTGGCTCAACAGTCTCAGCACGTATCTCAGTACGGAATACATTGTAATCCCTGTGCATCATCCTCAGGTCTATCTGGGACCGCGTACCACTCTATCTTCGACACTTACTGGTCAAATAATTCACTTCTAGACTCCTGCATGTTAAGCACTTTGGTATTTAAAGGGCTGTTGGTGGATCCATTTCCTCTGCATGCTGGCTTCTGTGTAACAGCCTCACTCTCCCTCTGCGACTTGAGCAGGACCTCCTTAAGTCCCCAATAATCATCAAGTCCTTCCTCTTCCCTTACTTCTCACCTTCTTTTCTGTGCTATTTATACAGTAGTGTGCCAGATGTCCATGGCCCTTATGTGTCCTTGGTGCCTTGAACCCCCACATGTATCATCTAATGAACTGTTTATATACTGAACTTGCTCACGCTCAGCCTCATCGCGTGAGGTTGCACTTACATTTATCTATTATTTCCTGGGCACTTCACCCCGAGATGTTCTCCATGAACTAATCAGAACTGTTTCCATTACCACCCTCACCTGTACACTTGCATGTTGTTCACACTCACAAGGCATTGTGGATTTGTCTGTCCTCCCAGTTATTGTCATGATTGTGTTGTAGTAGTGATTGTATTATTGATCTCTGTTAGTAATTCATTGACTCACTTCTCCTGTCCCCACCCTGTTGCCCTGTGTGCACTTGGAAACATTTGGGGTTATTTGATGAGTGCCTATCAAATTATTAACAACAAATGTGTTTATTCATAATGTGCTCGCATGACTGTGTGCAGTGCACTGTCCCAATACTACACAGGGGATGGCCAGCCTTATCATGGCATTTGTAGTCTTCCAGGGTTGTACCAGCTTTTTGTTGTGATCAATTATCTGCATATATACTGTCTTCATATTTCCATGCAGCATGTTGAGTGATGTGTGCATTGTGTATGTGACATTGTGTAATGAATGGGATATGTTGCATGCACATTTGCTGCATGTCATCGAGGGGGCCAGGCTGTGTGGGGGATGCTGTTGGTTGTCAGTGTGTGTGTATTGTGTATTTCATTTACATGCAGTGTTCAGGTGTTTGTGCATGTGTGCAGGGATAGATGTTGATGGTTGTCTTGGGAGTTGTTGTTTGCATGTATTTCATGTCACTGAGGTGTGCCGATGGTTCTTCATTTTTTGGGGCATTTATGTGTTAGCTGAACTATGTTTAATTGTGTTCTTTGTCAGCAGATCCTTACATTAGGGAATGATGGCTATTTCATGGAATTAAATTTGACTGTCAAGTGCATGCCAAGGCGACAGGTAAGATGTTCTTTTATGTTGATGGTTATGGAACGTTGATGGAAATGTCGGTATATACTGCACTTTGTACACCCCACAATAGGGATATGTTTGTGTGCATCATGCACACTCTGGGACATGTGTGTATATATTGTAATTTGTGCTTGTTGAAGATAGTGTACATGTAAATAGGTGAGGCCATATATGGCTTGCAGCTCTGGCATGATGTTTCTGGATGTATCAATGCTTACACATCTGATCGGTATGTTAGATATTCAGATCCACCACAGCAGAAGGGGACCACTACAGTGGGTATGGTGCACAGGGTTCACGGGTCACGCTCTGGCATTGTTAACCTCCTTTTTTTTCTGACTGCCCATCCCAGGTGGAACTCAAATCATTTCCATCTTCTATTGCTCTCTCAACGTGTGGCGTTCCCCAGGGATCTAACCTATCCCCCTGGTTCTTCAACGTGTACATGTGATTGCCGCTTTCACCTGTAACTTCCAGTGTGAGATGGATGACACACAACTTTCTTTCAGGCTACCCTCAGCTGCCTCCTCTTCCCCACTCATATCCGGCTGATGTCCATGATTCAGTCATGGTGTGCTGCAAACAACATCTATCTTAACGCCAGCAGCACTGAGATAGTTTGCATTGGGACCTCTGCTCCAGCTTTACCACATTCACTCTGGCCAGACTCCCTTGTCCCTGCAGCTGCATCCACCTGCAAGGCTAAAAAACCTTGTGGTCATCTCCTTCTAATGTCACATATTGGGCATCTCAAAAAAGTACAACTATGAGCTACACCTCCTCAAAGGTACTCCACCTTTTCTCACGTTCCCCCAGCAGGTCACTGTGTCCAGAGCCCTGGTTAGCTCCAGGCTGGACTACTGCAACAGACTCTTTTTCAGCCTCCCTGCTTCTACTCTGCGCCCTGTAAAATTCATCCAGAACATAACAGCACGTCTTATCCTTGGCCTCAAGAACAGGGGCTGCATATCTCTGGAATTAATATCCCTCCACTGGCTCCCTGTGGCTGCAAGAGTCAAATGTAAGACCCTCTGCATTCCCCACAAGTCTTTCTGGGGCTTGGGACCTACCTATCTGCAACAATGCCTACCTAAATACTGTCCCTCCCAAGTCCTCCACTCATGTACCTCCAACCTTCTTTCAGTGAGTCAGTTCTCCACGCAGAGATTTGGAGGGAGATCTTTATCCTCGGCATGGGCCTCCCTGTGGAATAGCCTCCCTGCCACCCTCTGTCTGAAGCCTGATATCCTTAAGACACCGAAACTCCTCAACACTTTCCTCTTGCACTCTTCCTTCTCTCTCCCTCTTCCCTGCTAACCTATCCCTATGCTCAATCCCTCTCTCCCTCCTTTTTTCCATACAGCTTGCTAACTGGCCGCCTGGTGTGCCTCAGGGTCTCACAGGTCCCTGGCACCCGCACCAGTGTTTTGCCCACTTGCCTCTGGGCCCTGCACTCGCCTCATCATCACTGAACTTGGTCAATGACCCTAAAGAGTTGCATCTCTCTGCACTTAGCCCAGCCTCCACCAACTGGATGCACTTGACCCCCCCAGAACTTGTTCCCACCCTCCACCTACCACTCCCCTGTAAATGGCTGTGCACTCGCTCAATCTGATTGCACCATGCCTGTAGACAGTCTGTCTATTCCACCCTGTCCTCACTCCCTGCATGGTGGAGCATTCATGCATTGGTAAAACTACAGAATCATCGTCAGACCTATTCACGGTTACCTCCACTGTTAATTGTATAATATGCACCTACTATGCCTGTACAGACTATTATCGTTTGAGAATTTCAAGGGCTCTGAACAAGTGTTCTTTTTCCCCTTGTTCCATCCATCTTTGAGTACTTTGAACCACTTGCCTTGTCTATAGGCAATTTTTGAAAAAAATGTTACCATACCATAACATACCATACAACAGTCTAATTATCATTGTACATTACATATGGGATGGTTTTGGTGACACAGAGGTGATGTAATTGATTGTTTGGCATGGTGGTAGTTGCCTATTCCCTCTTTAATGTATTTCTTTTGGAAACACAAGATGAAAGGTCTTTTAGTTCTAAGGGGTGCACACAATTTAGCACTTCCAATGGCACTTTCTCAGGGTGGTTTTGTGGGCACAGTGGATTGGCCCATTTTCATAACTGAATGGCACCTTAGATGTAGCGGGGTCATGTACACTCCACAGGGGAGGGATTTTAGTTTAAATACGTTGGCACAAACTCGGTACGTGCAGCCTCTCCACGTGCCCTTTGCCCAGCCACATGCAAACGTCGAGCCTGTGGGTGTGGAAGGGGTGCCACCACCATGTCCACTAGGACACCATGCTGTGTTGCTACATTGTGCAGGACACATGCAGCAACAATGATCCTGCAGACTACTGGGGGTGCATAGAGCAACACACCACCAGAGTGGTCAAGGAAGCGGAAACGTGACTTGAGCACTCTGAATGGGCACTCCAATATGCCCCGAATTGCAATATGTCCAGTGTTGTATCTTACCTCAGCAGGTTTGTTGGAGTTGCGTATTGGTGTCATCATGTATGTGCTCAGAGGGTAGGCACTGTCCCCTTTAAGGGTGAGAATGGTTATCATTTGTTGACAGTGTCTATTTGTCTGTGTGCAACATGCATGTATATGCATGACCATTCCTACTCACCAATGAGCCTTATGCTGCCATGATTCCCAGCTTCCAGGACCAGGTGTAGGGGGACATCTTGAATATGTAACTATCATGGGTACTGCCAGGATAGTTGGCATAGACTGAAGTAATGAGAAACTTGACATCACACACAGCCTGAACATTGATGGAGTGACATTTCTTTTGGTTGCAGTAGATATGCTCTGTTGCTCGAGGTGGATGTAGAGCAACATGGGTGCAATCAATGGCACCTAGCACTTTTGAGAAGTGCACCACCCCATAAAAATACTGGACCACTGTCTGCTTTTTGGCAGGTGTTCTGGACATATAGATAAGCTGGCAGACAGAAGGACATGCAGTTATTTTTGCCAACACCTGGTGTAGGCAGCGTGACTGCGTGGGCTGTGAAATGCCAACAACTATGGAAGTGGACTGCTGGGATTAGCCAGGGGATAAAGAATGTAGAACAGTGAGCACCTTTTGCAAAGGGCTAAGTGCTTGGGAGCACAGAGTGGGTGATGTGAGGTCATCTTCCCACTTTGTGACCAGTTCTAGGATGGTAGGAGAGGGGAACCTATACCTGGCATAGAACTGGTCATCAGGCATCCCAAAAAGGCTCATCTTTCAGCGGAAGATCCAGGCCCTGGCCATCTTCCTCCTGCGGTGCCCCAGGATGACTGCTGCAACAAATGGTGCATGCATCGTGGCTGTATATGTGCGTTTGTTGATTGCGCCTTCTTTTTATGCATTTCTTTGTGTAGGCATTTACGTTTATGCCTGCTATCACACGGTGTAGCTGTTATGGGATTGGCGTGTGCTTTCTCACACACCGGTGATCCCTGTTTAATTCCATGAATACGGTTGTTTTGCATGCATATGGATGGTGCAATTGTTTGACTGTGGAACGTCCCTTGTAACGCCCACATTTTCGCTTGTTCTTCCTCATTCTACATTTTCCACCACCTTTTTCGATTGCTGCGCAATCCCTGTTCAGCCCTTCGCTTGGAGTCTCGCGCAAGGCATTCGTGGTGTTGTAGTGAGGTGTTGGACCAGCGCGGATTCCTCGCAAGTACCAGGTAAGCCACACGCATTGTGTTCCATGAATCGATAGACAGGGACTTGCGCATAATTTCGCACGCACGTCTCCGATTTTCAGTGCAAATTCTTCCATGAATCTGCCGTTTTTATCTCCAAGTTAACACTATTATCTAGTATTGGTAATTTTACAAATCAGAAATTGCAGACATATAATGCATACAACAGTGGTGAAGCCCCTTATTAACAAAACTGAACACTTGTTCTACCCAAGTTGCCCTGCGTAGTACATTAGAAGTATTCAAGTATTGAAGACAATTGATTCATGCACACACAATTTGGAACAACTACATTCTTATTCTTAGGTGATTGTGTTTCCTGCAGATTACTGATATTCAACGAATGCATACTCCTGTTTCTTCTATACAACACTGTCACCTTCTGAAGGTACACATAAACTTGAAGAAGAATTAAACAGAGAAAACAATTATGCAAGCACACATAGATGAATGCAAACTCATAGAATTAAATCTGGTTTATCAGTGGTAACCTCAATGAGGGAAACACAATTACACAAAACAGTGTAAATGAAGCTCCTCATTAATCCCAATCGGGAATGGTGTCTAACCTATGAATCCAATAGGCTTTCCTCTGTTCTAGTTGTTTGTTAATGCTGAATGTGAGGGCCACATCATTCACAACTTCCCTTATTTGAAATCGAATTTGAGACAACTATGGCCAATTACAGAATCTTTGCACCTTTGCAAGTGCAAAGTTGCACGGAATTAGCACTAGGGCAAAGTTTGCCCTTCATCTAAAAGCACTTGGACATATTAGAAAAGCGCAGTTTGACATAGTATAAGCACCACTGCTAAAATTGTCGTAGTGCAATTTGAATGTGGCCCTCACATTCTGCATTATCAAAAAACTAGAACATAAAGGAGTCCATTGGAATCAAGGTTAGACATTGTTTTCTCAAATGGGATGGGTGAGGAGCTTCATTTACACTGCCTTGCATACTTGTGTTTCCCTCATCGAGGTTACCACTGCACTGATTTAATTCTATGAGTCTGCATTCATCTTTCTGGGCTTCCATAAGTGCATTCTCTGTTTAATTTTTTTTTTGGCCACATGACTATGTGTACCTTCGAATGGTGACAGTGTTGAAGATTAGAAACAGGTGTATAAATTCGGCGAATATCTGTTATCTGCAGGACACAAACTCACCTAAGAATACGAATGTTATTGTTCCATATTGCGTGTGTATGTATTGATTGTCTTCAATAGTAAAATACCTATAATGTTCTACACAGGGCAACCTGAGTACTAGTAAGTGGTTAGTTGTGTTAATACGTGGTTTCACCACTGCTGTACGCATTACATGGTTGCAATTTCTGAATTGTAAAATTACCAATACTAGATAATATTGTTAACTTGATGATAAAACACTTTGTGTGTGCCCACAGTATTTTCAATTATGTAATTTCCATTGAAAAATATTGATACACGTTGTTACTTACATCTGGTCATCATTAATGGAATAGAATCAAGATAACACTTTATTTCTGCTTAATTAGCAACTCGGTTGTCAATGGTGTACCATACATCGATGTATAATCAGAGACTGATAAACCTTTCCGGACATAAGGTACACCATTCTTGATGAAATAGACAAGCCAGTTGTCTATTTGCATTTAGATCCCCCTTTTAGTCATTATTGCAACACACATGCCACGTGTAGCTTACATTCAAAGAGCACTTTGCTTGGTTCAATGAAACATGAAATTAATCTTTTATTTACAGCTAGAACTGCCTTTGAACCATTATGTCAACACAATTGCCACATGCATTTTGTTTACATTTAGAGAGCAATCTGCTCGACTCAGTCTTTAAGCAGTGGCATCATGGTACGACACGGCCTTACTAGCATGAACGCCCATACTAGTGTATACTTGGCACTTCATGTAATCGGTATGAACACAATTTCCAGAGAATCTCCTACACCGATTGGTCATTCACCATGGTGCACAGTATACATAATTGTTCCTCTCCGGGAGTTAAGAACTTAGATTCTGTGGAAGTGTATGTAAGATTTTTCAAATGTAAGGCATACTTACACAAATTTGTTAATATTATATTTCAGAGGAAGAATCTCTTTGAAATCCACACAGCATTATCAGTCCTCTCCCGATCTTTATCCATTTTTACTCTCAACAGGTATGGCATTCAGTGGGTACTTGCCTTGAGGTCAATGCTGCTATCTGTGTTTTCATTTGTATGTTAAAAGAGTTTTTATTAACAAGGTTGTTAGGAAAGTCTACATGGTATTTTTTGATTCTTTACATTATTTCAGAGGGATAGTGTTTACTACACGTGTAAACTATGATGCCTTTAGCTTTCGGTGATATTTAAATCAGCATTTCCTGTGTTCAATATGTTGGCAGTACATGCATACTTGCCAACATGATCCATTCCAATATGTAGGTACTTTTCAAGTGTTGTTTTTTTCTTTGCATTCTGGGAGTTGTAGTTGCACTTTTTCCATTTGGAAACTTGGACTTTAGGTCCCAGAATGCAGAGAAAAAACAAGGACTGGACACATACCTACAGATTGGAATAGGTCATGTTAGCAGGTATGCATGTACTGCCAAGATATTAAAGGTTCACATACTAAGAGGCACTTAAACATTTTGTACAAATCTTTTGCATTTGCTTTTTCTCTCTTTTACAAAGAAGTTACACACAGTGCTACTATAAACATATGTGCACCAGGAAGTAACAGAAAGTGACTGTTGACTGGGTCACTCTGTTTGTTACTCCTACGAACTTTGAGCAGGAGGAAGGACTTTGGTGCAACACACCTCATGTCTAGGACTTGCCTCCTCAATGCACCGCAATTGGCTCCGGATCTGAAAGCCTGCCCCCCGCCCTCCAGGAAGTGGGCTGAAATACTGCCAGCGCACCAGCGGGCACACCAGGAAGTAACAGAAAGGGACTGTTGACTGGGTCACTCTGTTCGTTCCTCCTACGAACTTTGAGCAGGAGGAAGGACTTTGGTGCAACACACCTCGTGTCTAGGACTTGCCTCCTCAAGCAATTGCCTCCCCCACTCGCACTCCCGTTTGCCTGCCTCACCCATTCCTCTCCCTCTCCCTCCCCTGTGCACCTCCCACCCCGGTGCTCTGTGCCTCTCCCCGACATATGCCTGTGCCCCTCCCCTAGTCCATCTGTGACTACGTAGGCATGGTTTTCCTTTACCTTGATGCCGCGTCCCTAACGCTGAGTGTCCGTGTGTTCTTTTTGCTGCAGTGCACCGCAATTGGCTCCGGACCTGAAAGCCCGCCCCCCACCCCCTCATGGAAGTGGTCTGAAATACCTAGCCGCCAGCATACCAACGCGCGCACCAGGAAGTATCAGAAAGTGACTGTTGACTGTTCACTGGGCGCAGTGCTTGGTCCGCTGACTGCGGTTAGGCTCCCTGATCCCCCGTGGCTCCCTCGCCACTCTCACTCCTTCAATTAGATAATTTCCCTGAGAAGTCGAGCTGCGTGCTCTCCCGAGCGGTATGGAATTATGCTCAAATAAAATGCCTTTAGCAGATGAATGCACTGCTGAAACACATAAAGTTAAAGAGGGAGTGTGTGCTTTAAATAAACAAACGCACACTGTCAGAGCTAACCGGGCGTGCAAAAGGAAAATTATTACGCAGCCTGGGCTGCATACAGAAGGTAAGCTCGCTAAAATGACATACATTTTTGATAAAATTGAAAATGTACAGACACATTCTTCTGTGCCCATTAAGAATAGTATGATAAGTAATGAGGTTGATAGCTGTGTTACTGAAATTATGAAAGATTTATCATCTGCCTTTCCATGTATTAGCAGTAAACTATTCACACAAATTCTAATGCTTACAACATCTGAACTACTCTATCCTGTTGATGTAGATGCAAGTGAAACTTATAGAGAAAAAAAGTCAGAGGCAGAATTATGTGAAAGACCAAAAGTGAATGTTAAAAGGATAGAGCAAATAAAACACTGTGGTTCCTCATTAAGACATGAAGCTGCCTGGGAAGAGACGGTTAGTACACCTACTGCAAGTATGATGCAGTAAAAGGCAAAAAAAAAATATGAAACACTTAATCCTGGAGAGAGGTTTGAAATAGACCCTGCGTCTGGACTAATAGTCATAAGAAAAGCACATCTGGCAATAGATAATGTTACAAAGGACAATTTGATAGCCCCTCTGATAGTGAATAACTCCAGTGTTCTCATACATGACAGCTCTCATGACATCAGCTTTGCCAGCATGAATACAGAAGAATTATTTCAGGCACTTGAAAATGTGTTGGTCTCTCTGGTCGAAAAATGTGAATCAATAGACAACAAACTAGCAATTCACTCTCTCCTGCTATGCGATATCAGCAAAAGAAGTAATCAGAAATTTTGTGATATTAACACAAATACTGATATTAGAATACATTTTGAGCAAGAACTACTTAAGTCCAAAACAAATAATAACTTTGATAAAAGAGAAGAGAATAAATCAAACAAATGAGTCACAAAATACATTGAATATAATATTACTGAGAATGGTACAAAGGAGCATCATACTGGTTCAGGTGTAAGCCTTAAAGTTAAAAGACCACCGAAACAGAAGATGAATAATAAGAAAAAAGGATATGGACAAGCAGCGATGTATAATACAAATAAGGAAACAACTTCTAAGAATGGGTATATAGTTGACACTAAAATACTGCCAGAATTAAAAAAGATAGGATCTGCTGGGATAGATAAAAATACGCAAGCATTGAGCAGTGAATCTAAAAGTATATCAATGTATAAAGAAGCCAATTACGTCAGAACTCATGAAGCAGCTATACATGAACCTCTTGGTAAATGTGGTAGCAGACAAAAAAATAAGAAGCAAGATAAGATCCCTGATACTGATATAAGAGAATTCTTAATTGACCCTAAGAAGCTAACTAAGAAGCAGTCTAAGACAAATATAAAACGTCAGATTAATACAGATGAGATTCTGGTAGATGTACATGCTCTCTATGAGAATACACTGAGTGAGGATAGAGGTAATGCATGCACTGGAAGAACAACAGACAACAGTGTAGCTAAAGTGATAAAAAAAACAACAAAATGCCACAGACGAGAAAAAGTATATGTGAAAATACCACAGATAATAATAATGAAACAACATTAAATATGAGGGATACAATAAAGGGTTTGCAAATAGAAAAAATAGATACAACTAAAATGATGGTACTTAATCGAAGTTGTGTGCTGCAAATATGTGCGTCCATTGTTCCACTGAGGATGATTGCCTCTGATGACTTCAAAATTGTTGACCAAGTAGTAAGCTCCACCAAAACTATTACCAATTTATGGTGCTATGATGTGACAACACATGAATTCATACTTAGCTACAGAAATCTGTTTGAGAATATAGGATACACGTGCAAAGAAATACGCATGCCGAAAGTGAAGTATGAGCAAAAAGTGCCTAAAGAAGCCGATACCAGCAAGAGGTTATTGTGTAAATCCAACGATCAAATTAATTTAAATAATAAGAAACCAGCAAGTGAAATGCCAGAGAGACCTATTAACCAAGAGATAGCTGACAGCTATTGGCAGTGGCTCCCATCAGCCTTTAAAGCCCACTTTGAAATAAGTTCCTGATGTCCCTGATATCATACGTTCATGGAATACCTGAGGCAACTCGCACTATGCTAACGACGAGGGACTATTAGATAACATAAAGACATTTAGAGGCCGATTCATGGAACAAACGTGCACCGAAAATCCCAGCGCAAGCAGGCGCAAGGTGGCGCAAGCGTGAGAAAGCAAGCGCACGCGCACGTGTGCGATTCAAGGAAGGCGCTGCGTGTGTTTTCCACTGGTTGTGCGCCAAATCCGTGCGTGGCTCACGCGCACGCACACATCATCAAACGGCGTGCGCTACGCGCACAGCGAAAGCGCACATAGCACGGCGCACACAACAAAAGTGGGCGGAACAGTGGGCGTAACACGCGGAATGGGGAACAACGCGTGAAAAAGAAGGCGTAACTGGGGAAGTACTGCAAGGAACTACACGGAACGCCTACACGCACGCGAACAACCTGTATTCATGGATTCAAATATGGGAAACCTGCGCATGGCAAAAGATGCGTATAGGCGTCAACGCATCCGCCACAGGAAGGCAGGCGGAAGCGTCCCCGCGCACAGTATAAAATTGCGCGCAAACAACAAACACGTATATAAATCTATGATGAATGCCCCGTTTGTCGCAGCACTGATCGTGGGACATCGCAGCAGGAGGAGACTAGCCAGGGCACGCATTTTTCACCCCGGACAAGCCTTTTTGGGATGCCTGAGGACCAGGTCTACGGCAGGTATAAGTTTCCACCTCGTATCATCCTAGACCTGGTCAGGGAGTGGGAAGATGACCTTACATCCCCCACCCTCTGCTCCCAAACATTGAGCCCCTTGGAGAAGGTGCTCAATGTCCTGCATTTTTTGGCCATTGGGTCATTTCAGCGGACTACTGCCATAGTGGGGGGGTCTCACAGGCCACACAGTCACGCTGCCTACACCAAGTCTTGGCAATCATGACAGCACGCCCCTCAGTCCGCAGGCACATATACATGCCCAGAACACCCGCAGAAAGGCAGGCCGTTGTCCAGGACTTTTACAGGGTGGCACACTTCCCCAAAATGCTCGGTGCCATAGATTTCACCCACGTGGCCCTACGTCCACCTAGGGCCACTGAGCACATCTACCGAAACTGCAAGCACTGGCATTCCATCAACGTGCATGTGGTATGCGATGCAAAGGGAATCATCACCTCTGTCTATGCAAACTACCCTGGCTCCACCCATGACAGTTTCATATACAGAATGTCCGCCCTGAGCTGGGCCCTGGAAGCTGGGCAGCATGGTGACACATGGCTCCTAGGTGAGTACAAATGCCTGTGCACATGCATGCATGTCACACACACACACAAATACACAAACCCCAATAATCACAACCATCATCAACTCTCCAGGGGACAGTGCCTACCCTCTGAGCAACCACATGATGACACCAATCCGGAACCCTACCACACCACCCCAGGTAAGATACAACGCAGCCCATATTGCAACCAGGGCCATAGTGGAGCGCACATTCAAAGTGCTCAAGTCACGCTTCCGCTCCCTTGACCGCTCTGGCGGGCAGCTACTCTATGCACCCCCAGTAGTGTGCAGGATCATTGTGGCAGCATGTGTCCTGCACAATGTTGGAAAACGACAGGGCGTACCGGTGGACATGGTGGTGCCCCCACATCCCCAACCACAGGCACAGGCGCTGCCCATGGGAGGGAACAGGGCACGTGGTGAGGAAGCCCAGACCCAGCTTGTGGCCACATTTTTCACCTAAACTTCCACCCCTGCGGAGTGCACACAGGCCTGGCACCTACCAGGTGACAATCGATGATGACAAAGAGACAGTCAACTGTCACAACCTTACCACCCTGAGAATGTTGCCATGGAAGTGCCACATTGTGTGCATCCCTAGCTACTTAAACATAAGCAATCCTATGTGACGAAAAGGCACACATGCAAGGTATGAATCACACAGACCTGCAAAACAGGCCATGACTATCACTGGTATGTCACCCAAGCCCTCCCAAACCACAACATGACATGGCAAGCAATAGCTATACACCAACACAGTACCAATAAGGTACACATTGACATGTGAAAAATGTAAACTGGCATCAGACAATGATGCCTGACATGGAATCAGATGAAATGACTGACCAACAACCTCCCACCCAAAAGAAGTCATACCCAAATGCATTCCAACAGTTGTAGTTGTAACATAACAATGAATGCCTGTCTACATGCACATTGTGCATTGCAAAATCAACACTGCAGCTTCTGTGTGCTGTGCCCACCTCCTGCAACACACTGCTCAGCGCACAGCATAGTGAACAGCCATTGTGTTTGACGCACACCCTGAGCATCACATCTAAGTGACAAACTACATTAAAAAGCAAATTACGCATGTACAGGATCTACAGTTGGTCATAGATCATGTGCTGCAGGGACACAGTGGGCACCAGAAGGCAAACAGAGTGTACATGTGGACATGGAAGGGTGGTTGTACAAGTAGTGGATCATAGTGTGAGTGTGTGGGTCAGTAGGGACATGCATGTGCAATCAAGTGACCATCAGTTTTCTCTACACATCACATGTGAACATTCACCATGTGTACACCCCAGAATGTCAAGCCACAACTATTCCCTCACACCTGAAAGGTAAACACAACACATGAACAGGCATTGATCAGCAGAATACATCATGCACATAGGATACCGCAATTACAATGTCAGGGTGCACATCACACTGTAGGGCAAGGCAACTGTCAACAACAACCCCCCCTTCCTCACAAATCACCATGACACACTGAACAACTGCACCTGGGTCATGGAGCCTTCAACCCTCAATTTCACCTGGCCACAGGATCACCCTTCTCCTTTGTCACCATCTCCCACCTTGTGTGCAAAAAGCGTCCAGCACTCTCAGAGGCCACCTTGACTTGCAAAAACACCACATCAAAGAGAACTCAAAGCAGGCCAACACAATAGCCAAGCAAAAAGCCTGCAAGCAGCAAAACAAACAAGAAGAGCCTCCAGTAGATGACTTGAAGTAGCAGCACGTCACAAAGCCCAAGTACTACCACAATGACGTAACAACCAAGGTAGCACAGTAAAACAATGTCACACCAGGATGTGTACCATGTGTGGTACATAACACATTATGATGCACCACAAACTGATGTGTACTGTCACAGCTCCCGTGTACAGGCGCAGGAGTGGCACGAACCAACCACCCCCACCGTGGTCTGGGTTCCTGCAAGGTCAAACTCACACAGGCCTCTGAGACCCTTGTGGGGAAGGAGGTTCAGGGATATGCAGTCGGGACAGGCATTGCTATACTGGATAACCGGAATGCTGGGCAGGAGAGGGGAGGATTGACGCTGGAAAGTTGGAAATGCACAAAACTGTACTACTCACATTAACACATACACAAGTACACCAAACTTGATCATCATGCACATAGTAACAAATTACTCAAATGGAAGACAAAGAGAAACTTATCTCTGGGGTGAGTGCTGGCCTCCTGCCTGCAAACTCTCAGGTCCGGTAACAGGAGCAGTTCAATGCTGCAAAGAGAGCCACAGTTACTAATCTGTGCGTGCCCATAACACACAAACACACCACTATATTTGCCCCAAACTAACAAACTACTCTACAAACAAACAATCTGGTGTGGATGCTTCGTACCCATACGTAACATTACCCCTGTGAAGGTTCATACACAGTCAATGCAGTAAGTCAGGCGCCTGTGGGTGCATGGCAAATGGAAGACCAATGTGTCACGATTTACACACCATGCAATGTTCCCTGGGTAAGCAGCCAGATGCATATAGCAAGCTATGACTTCAGAACAAGTCGTGTTCCACCATGACAGAAATAAAGTAGGTAGTGCATGCGTCAAATTCTACATGGAAATGAAATGCACTGCACACGAGTCTGTCCCTTGCTGTCTGTCCCTGTGAGCTGCTTCTTTCCATGTCTCGCAACACTACATGGCTAATACAAGTGCCTCAATGGACCATGGTGGACCGGACGGTATCTGCCACTGCCCCTGCAGGTGCCCGAGACAACTTTCCCATCAACTAGCCATTAGTCCACCAACACATCTCAGCTGTATTGTGCGCTTTAACACCAATATTTGTCCAAGCTCACCGTCAGTGCTGCTACTAAGCATGCATGTGCAACTGGCCTGGTGGAAGGTTTGCTGTGTTGTGGCCCCCCTGTGCTGCTTACCTTGCCCGGAGTCCCTTGAAACACGTCAGCTGTTTTTGGATGTATGACCGCAATCCCTGTGCCTCTGCTTGTGCACACATGCGCATGTCGGCACCACCAAACGTGTCCAGCTTCCAGACGTCCAATGGCCCATGTCTGCTGGCAAAGGTGGTCTGGAGTCTCATCCCCCTGCAGAAAGGGCATGAAACACTTGATTAATGCTTTAAATTCATCTGTGTGTATCTCTTCAGGCATTTCATGACTGGACCATGTCAGAGACGTACATCAGAAATCACACCATCAGTCTGTCTTTCACAGGCAAAGTGTGGAACACACTATCTACGGCATGAATTGCAACAAGCACATGTAGAGTAAAGATAAGAAACATACTACACAATGCATAGCAATGAAAGTACACATGAATCATGAAAACCCCATCTAGCGAAAGAAGAAGAGTGGTCAATAACACCCCTACCATCCCCACTAGGGGTGTGAACACAAGTTGGACAGCAGCAGACATGCCACAGATATGACATTCCATTGCCCTTGTGTAATAGGCTGTTACACCGAACCATCCTTGCGAGCCCAAGGATAAGGGAAGCAGGCGTAGCATATGTGAGTCAAGGACCCCAAGCTGCAAATACATACACAAGACAAGCTTGAAGGGACCAGCTGGAACAGACAGTGGATGCTTTCAAAAGCCACAAAGCACCACACCGTCACATGAAAGCACAACAGACAACCAGTTTTAAACTATATTAACTAATTACACTAACTATGAAAAACCTACATTACCTAATTAAACTAACTATCAAATAGAAACTTAACTAACTAAACTAAAAGAAAAATCAAAACTGGCCACATACGACCCAGGGGGGTACAAAGGAGGGGGGAGATACAGGGTGCTGCTCAACACCCACATGCAATGATGTTGAGGAAAAAAAAAACTCCATGGGCTCAACGCCTGAACAGCCCGACCTATTTGGGAGATAGATTGTCGTCCGAGTCTGGCTCTTCCTGGAAAGGAGGACGTGGCACAGGAGCCTGACCATGCCTAGCCTCAGCTTGCCCCTCGTGGGCAGCAAGTCTGCCAGACGGGTGAGCCTGGTTCTGTGCGGCGATCACGCGTAGGTCTGCATGCAGGACCTCACGTGATACGCGTGCTTCCTCTTGCAAGGTAACACGTGTAACAGAGTTCCTCCTGCAAGGCCTGGCTGGACAACTGTTGCATCTCCCAGCAAGCATGTAGCTCAGCCGAGATGGTACGCTCAAGCTGCGCAAACCTCTCCTCTGCCCGCTCCCTCTGGGACATCATAAGGACACCCAGAGTGGATCTGAGGGAAGCATACTCCTCCCTCAGGGCCTCCATGTGTGCCTCTGCGTGAGCAGCGATTGCTCGACGCAAAGACACCATCTCAGCCTGGCGTGCCCTGTCTGAGCCCGCCATGCCCAGCCTGAGCGAGTGAGCCATGGACCGTGCCGCCTGCTGCTGGAGAAGCACCTGCCTAGCAGGGGAGAGCACGGATTGGGCCACACGCTCCATGCTCACAGCAATGTTCTCCATTGCTGCCCCCTGGCGTTCAGAATTGGCAGTCATGTCTTGCTCCCACTCAGTATACAGCGGATGTGCGCGGCGACAGCGTTGCTGGGCTTGACCCCTGCGGGACCCAAGGACTGGGTGTCCTCGTTGTGTTGGCACCGCCCGCGGCTGCACGACTACATGCCCCCGTCAACGTGATGGCCCAGTCACATCAGTGACTGGTGTGGAGGGTGACCCTGCATCCCGATCCACCACAGGCGCAGGTTCCAAGACTGTCTGACCCCTCAGTGTAGGTGTCGCGGACAGAGGAGAGCCCACATCAGAATCACTCAGCCCTGACATATGGACCTGATGCCCTTCCAACTCGACATGGATGTCAGAGTGGTCATCAGGGCTGGACTCATTGCCAGCCAGAGTCAAGATGGACTGTAGCACATGTGGGTTTTCGTGGCTTACCACCCCACGACCCCCACTTGTGCAGGGTTGCTGTAGTGATAACAACCCTGTGCCTGGCATGACAACACCATCCTCTGGCTCCATTGCGTCATCATCTGAAAAGTAGAGAGAAGAAAGGTCAGTGTACATGTTAGAAGCACACAACGCACACACACACAGACATCACACAGACACCAAACACATCAAGCAGACATGTCACAGACAAAAGAGAACCTGCCATGCATGCTGGGTCAACTTGACACTGCTTCTGTGATTAGGCATGTAGAATGGTATCATTTTGCACAGAAGTGGGCCGATGCAGTGCAGCAAATTTGTTTACTCACTGTCTACAAGTACAAGTACTTCATTATTTGTATCTGAAAATGTGAAGGCAGTGCAAGGTCAACTTCAGCCATCACGTGCAATGTGAATTCAATGGCTAGCATGGCTACAAGCAAACCACCCCTCCCCCCAAGTGCAAATGCAGGGATGCCTAGCATGGTATCAAAAGGCTGACCATAGACCTGTGTATTGACAGACAGTATAGACTAGCATCAACTGCATCATGTGAGTCAAGTGACAACACAGCAAATGATGATGGGACAGTAAGCAGGACACATGATGAAACCTCCGGAGTACACCCACGTGTGAAGAAGACACTACACCAGTTGGACAGAATCATTGGCCATTAAACAGGCTGAGGCCTGTGACCCACACAGACTGTCAAACCCTAAACATGTGTGCCATGCAGGACTGAGCCACAGTGGACATGGGAAGGCTGATGAAATGCCATGCAATGTAGGTCCCCCTGGACTCGTACTACAATGATCATCCGTCAAGGACACATAGGGGCATGAGTCGAATACACATGGAGCATGAATGGGCACTCATGTCCCTGCGGGGCATCTGACCTCTGCACAGTCCAAGTGAGACACCCTGCATCAAGTACAAAGGATGTACCACACAGCATATGTCTGGCAGATTGGCTGCTGGAAGTTAGCATGTACACAGGACGCATGAACAGGGAAGTACTCAATGGCAAAATTGAAGCATACCAGTGCTAAGGTGGAATTGGGGTGCAGAGGAGGGTGGAGGGGCAAGGGAGCATGCCTACATGGAGTACCCGCATGCAGGCCGAGGACACATGCACGTCAATCATGCTATGACATAGTCCCTGGGCTGAGAGGAAGATCACCCCACGGACATGCAGAAGGGCCAGTGAGCTGGAACATGGACTTGAGGGGCATCCTGGTGACCAGCATTTGAATAGGATGCAATAGTGGTGATGCGGACAGTCCTCGTCCGCTCCTCATGTCCACCATCCAGCAGAGCAGATATGCATCAGGGAAGCATTGCATTACTTGCACATCAGAACCATGTACACGTGACATGTAGTGGCAGTCATGCACAACACATCACACAAGTAAAACAGACATGTCCACAACAAACACGCAGCACCACTCACTGGACTGATTCAGATGGTATGAACTCCGCAACGACTGACTCATGCGGAGTGAGGTCTTCCTCCTCAGGTGCATGCCCACTGGCAGTCACCAGAGTAAAGTTGTAATTTGAGGCAAGCTTAGCCTTAGCGCTGCGTTTGAGGTAATTCCAAGGCTTTTTGCACTCTTTCGCTGTGCGCACCTCATGGCCGAATACACTCACATGTTCCGCAACTTGCTTCCAGTGGGTATCACGGTGGGCAGCCGTAGTCTGACAATTAGGACCCACTAGCATGTCACGGCTGTGGTCCCGCACGTAGTCCACGAGGTAGTCCAGTTCCTGGTTGCAGAAAGGCTTCTTCCTCGACATGCAGGAGGTCGTGGCTTTGTGTGGCGTCCCAGCCTGTGCTGCAGGTGCAACCTTCCTCCTCTTGGATTGTGGCGCAGCCCCTGGTTGGCAAATGCCGCCCTGATCACTATGGCCAGTAGCACCGGTGGATTGAGCCAAGGGAGTGGCAGGTTTCCCTCCTGGCCTGTTGTAAATCTTCCAAGGGCTCTCCAAGTGCCAACGCAATCTGCGCTGGCAGACCCTGAGCCTGGGTGGTGGTGTCCACAGCTCAGCTGCACCTGCAGCTACCACTACCCTTGGGCCTGTGGCAGTCGATGAAACAGACTGCCGGGTCACACGGGCGCCAGTGCCAGATGCAGAAGCTGCATCTCCCGGAACCACAGGGGGTGGTGGCATGACTGCACCGACACATGGCACAACATCGTTCTCAAGTGGCGCACCCCTGCTTCTTCCCCCTCTGCGGCCACCCTGGACACCCTGGTGTCCCCCTACTCCCCGGTCACCCCGGCCACATCCCTGGCCACTCCTGCCACAAGGATGATGCCCAGCTGAGGCGCCCCTCACCTTTGGTGGCCTCCCAACGCTGGCACAGATGGAGTAGTGCCGGCACAGATGGAGGAGTGCTAATGGGAGGTGTACACAACAATTGTCCTGGGCAATTGGGGTGAAAGGGTTGAGATGCAAGATGTTAACAGCCCCCCTGCACCTGCAAGGCTGTATGTGACCCTGGTGATGTAGTGACGGGTCACGCAACGCTCAGGCACCCCAAAACTGCAGTAAAACCATGCACGCAACCCTGCAGCCTATGTGCATGGAATCAACCTCCCGCAGTACGCAGTGGCACCCAGTAACATGAAAAACACATACGCGTGGGACACGCAGGCTACTATGACCTCAAAAACGGGTGCGATACACAGTGGGAAAAATAGCGTGCGCAACTCACCGTCTGACTAGTGTGATAATGAAAAACACGCATAGTCAATACCCCCGCCAAAAGAAGAGATACATCCTTGATCCGCTGTGAAGTTGTGATGGCACGCGAAACAACACGAGGTAGCATCACACGTCGGTCTCCATGAAAGGCACGTACAGCGAACTGCTGGCCCTGCTCACCTTTAACCCGTGCTGAGGGAAACGTCTGCACGTGTCGTGCGTAGCCCCTTTCCTCAGATTACACGCATTCACACGCAGACGTGCAGTTTTTTCATGCGCGCTCTGAACCACTATGCCCACATCACGAGGGAAACTCCTCTGCGCGCTACATCACAAATGCGCTTATGCGGTAAGGGCCTTTCCTCGAATTACATGCTGACGTGCAATTTTTTCACGTGCCAAATCACTCCGTATCAAGCTGACCACGCGAAAACACACGGAAGACCACGCTCCTGCCCAAAACGCCATTTTCCTGCCCACAAGAGCCCCAAGCACACTCCCACCAGCCGTCAGCCATCTGCAGGGGTCCAGTTGATGTGTCCACCCCTGCTGGAACAGAAGACTCCCGACTGGGATACCATCGCTCCACAGCCCAGCCCCAGGACCCTTTTCCCCACCCACGCCTGCCTCGGGGGTCGCCATGTTGGGGCAAACACCATCTGAGACCATAGGCGTTCCCCAGTCAGAGAGGCAGAGGGCCACCAGCTTCAGTGAGAAGGAAGTTGGTGTCCTGGTGGAGCATGTTCTGGGGCATTATGATGCCCTCTTCAGAACATCACGCGCCAACAAGGAAGGATGGTCGAGGATCTGGGAGGACGCGGTGGTTGCTATCAACGTGGAGGGGGTGGCAACCCGCGACATCAAGCACGTCAAAAAGCGCTGGGAGGACTTGAGTTACAGGACCCTCTACAAGGCCTGGCGCCTCGTGGAGGGGGGCCGGGGCAGCATGAGCAACATCCAGATGAGGGTCCTGGAACACGTAGGCCCAGCACTCCACGCCCAGATCCTTCGGAGGCAGACTCATCTGGAGTTGAGCGGTAAGTGGCCAAGCATTGCTGTGTGAGACAGGGTATGTTGCAGTGTGCTGGTATTCTGATACTTGCCTGTATGTGTGACATAGGTCATGTATAGATGTATGCAGGGACATCATGGTCATGCATGTGAGACCAGTAATGTGTGAACCACATGGATGGTGCATGTGTTCCAATGCAACATGGGGAGCTGTATGCGGAATGGACACATGAAAGCATGCCAGTCTCTGTTCTTGGACATAGAGGGGGTCTGAGGGATGGGTGCTGCTGTCATGTACATGTATGGTGCACATGTGTGTGAGTCTGAGAAGTGTGTGTGTGACTTTGAAATACCATGGATGCATGACACATGTCCGTGATGATGTGTAGATTCACTCATGCAGTGCCATCACCGTTGTATCCTCTGTGTCTGTCCACTGTGTCTGTGGTGTACAAGCCATGAGGCATGACCCTCCAGTGATGTGTGTGCATGGGATCAGTTTGAGCCATGATGCATGTGAGTTTGAAGGCAACATTTTGGTTAACAGAGGCCCTTGTACATGGATGCTGATGTTGATTGCAGGCGCCGGGACTGTTTCTGCATGTGTGTTGCGTGCATTCACCCATGTGTTGTTGAGGGACAGGATGGAAGTGACATTTGACAGTGCCACTCATGTGTTATTGCTTCCTGTCTAGGGGAATATTGTACTGTACCCTGATGCTTGTGTTCTATGTCTCCCTCTATGCACCGTCAAGTGAAGAAGAGGGCAGAGATGGCACTGTGGAGCCAAACGGCAGGGATGCCTCCACCAGGCGGCAACGCAAGGCCCAGCCACCCTCCCAGGAATTGCCATAATCCGGGAGCGAGGGGGCTGGTGCCACGTCTGCCACTACAGCTGTAGCGGAAGGGCCGGGTGAGCCCCCACAGGGGCTTTCAATGATGGAAGACAGTGTGGAGACATCCAGGTTGGTGGTCTCCACAGAGGAGGAGGAGCCCGCTACTGAGCTGCACATGGGGCCTGGTGGGGGTAGTACCACTTGTGCAAGTGGTGCAGTCCAGGGCCAGGGTCAGGAGGCAGCACAGGTCACCGCGGAGGGGCCTGTGCATGTCGCTGTCCTTGACCCTGTGACTGCACCACCATGCACCAGCAGGGATGACCCGCCCCTGGCCCGTCCACAGGTAGGGGGAATGCCACGTCATCTGCCTCTCCACTACCTGCAGACAAGGGGTCCCACGACCGTTTGGGCTCCGTCCTGGTTGGTGTTGCGTTGTGCACGCGTGACATTCGTGATGACGTGCGTGCTTCCTGGGCGGAGCATGCACGCCATCACGAAGAGCAGCGTCGTGACATGGCCCTGTTGGGGGGGCCCTGGTCGGTGGGTTCCCACATGTGTCGCGCACTCTGGCGGACCTCTATGCGCCAGTCGTTCTTCCTGCCGTCTTCCGTCCCAGATTCCACCAGGGCCCCCTGTGGACCTGGTCTGACCAACACAGCCAGCTTGGTGGAGATCCCATCCCTGCCACAGTCAGGAGTCGGCAGTCCAGGAGGGGTGGACACCCCAACAACTGGAGACCAGCAGATGGAGGATGTGCAGGCATCGGACAGGGCACATGGACAGCAGCAACAGCAGCAGGCTCTAGGTGGGAGCAATGATGGCTCGGGGCCATCGACATCAGAGGGGCAGGCATCGGCCAGAGGGCAGGAGGACCCTGGAATGGGTGTGTCTTCCGTGTGGCTGCGGTTGGGCCAGCGTATAGATGCGGAGCGGCAGCAAGCGGAAGAGGCGCGGCTCAGCATGGTCAGGGCGGAGTTCTCCATGCGTCAGGCATTGAGGGGGGCAGAGTGCCTCGAGGCAACTCGCAGGGAGTTGGAACAGACATTGAGTGCATCCCTGCAAGACCACGGGGCCAGGGCAGAGTCCCGCCTCCGGGACATCGACATGGAGTTCGATGATGCCCTGGCCCGGGACATCACAGAGTGAGCCGCAGGACTTGGCCAACGCCATTGAATATTTTTAGATAGTGTTAGGTTTCCTTTGTTTTTCTTTTAATTTGGAGTTATTGGATATTGCTCCACTTCGTGTGTATATAGTTTTTTCGTCATAGGACTTTTTTGTAGGTTTCCTTTTGTTTGTGGATCATGGACCATTTGGACTTACATTGTATATAGTTGCAGACTTGTACATACTTTATTTTTCTATATTCCCATGGATCAATGGTTATTTTTTATTTGGATTATGTTTTTATTATGGACATTGGCAATGGAACACTTTTTTATTGTACATGATCTTTCTTTTTTTTTACTTCATTGGATTTACAATATCTTTTTTTCTAAATCGGTCATTGTACATTGATTTTCATTTGACTATTCCTCAAAGTCAGTTCATTATGTTTTTAATACAATTTTTATAACTTCTGAATTGGTGTTGTGTTCTGTCATTGGTTTTGTGCATGTCTCATTGAACATTTCCTCAGTCACGTGTTGCCATTGTGTGGCTACCGTTGTGCATTCCTGCATGGGCATGGTATTCATTTAGACTATCATGGCATGGGTAATTTGGGAGTGGGTTCTGTGGATGGTTGCATGCTTAGATTGGGGGGAAAGGGGGATTAGGGTTGGCTTTAGGGACATGGCTCTGTTTTGTTAGGACATGTTGTTTGTTGGGACATGAGCCGGGGCCTGCTGGCAGGTGCCCATCAATGCTGGGGGGTGGGGGTGCTGGGGGACATGATTGGGGCCTGCTGGCAGGTACGCCTCACTGCTGGGTGGGTGGGGGTTCTGGGGGACATAAGTCGGGGTCTGCTGGCAGGTGCTCCTCACTGCTGGGGGGTGGGGGTGCTGGGGGACATGAGTCAGGGCCTCAGGCTCACTGCTGGCGGGTGGGTGGGGGTGCTGGGTGACATGAGTCGGGCCTGCTGGCAGGTTCCCCTCACTGCTGGGTGGATGGGGGTCCTGGAGGACATGAGTCGGGGCCTGCTGGCAGGTGCCCCTCACTGCTGGGGATGGGGGTGCTGGGGGGCATGAGTTGGTGATCAATAGTGGAAGGTGACATATGGGCTGGCTGGGGGGCATGCCCATGGTGGATGAGCTGCCTGAGGGACATAACCAGGAGTGCAGGGTAGTCCCCTGTGGTGTGGGTTGCCTGCAGGGCCATGGAGAGGGTAGAGGGCACCCCTTAGGAGGACCCACACTGCCAATTCACATGTTGGACTCCCTGCGCACCCCACTGGATACACGTACCCCGCTCTGACAGCGAAATCGCGTGTGAATCTTTCGGTGCACCCCCGAAATCCACGTACCCCACTTGCACAGGCCCAATCGCGTGTGGAACTCCCAGTGCACCCCAGTAATACACATACCCCGCTCGCACAGGGCCAATCGCGTGTGGAACTCACTGCGCACCCCAGTTATACACGTACCCTGCTCGCACAGGGCCAATCGCGTGTGAAACTTCCCGCGCACCCCAGTAATACACATACGCCGCTCGCACAGGGACAATCGCGTGTGGAACTCCCCGCGCACCCCAGTAATCCACGTACCCCGCTCACACAGGGACAATCGCATGTGGAACTTCCCGCGTACCACCGAAATACAGGTACCCCGCTCACACAGGGATAATTGCGTGTGAAACTTCCCGCGTATCCCCAAAATACACGTACCCTGCTCGCGCAGGGCCAATTGCATGTGAAACGTCCTGCGCACCCCTGAAATACACATACCCTGCTCGCACAGGGCCAATCGCGTGTGAAATTTCCCGCGCACCCCCGAAATACACATACCCCGCTCGCACAGAGCCAATCACATGTGAAACTTCCCGCGTACCCCTGAAATACACGTACCCTGCTCGCATAGGGCCAATCGCGCGTGAAACTTCCTGCGCACCCCCGAAATACACGTACCCTGCTCGCACAGAGCCAATCGCGTGTGAAACTTCCCGCACATCCCCGAAATACACATACCCTGCTCGCACAGCGCCAATCGTGTGTGAAACTTCCCGCACACCCCCGAAATACATGTACCCCGCTTGCACAGGGCCAATCACGTGTGAAATTTCCCACACACCCCCGAAATACACGTACCCTGCTCACACAGGGCCAATCGCGTGTGAAACTTCCTGTGCACCCCCGAAATACACGTACCCCACTCGCACAGGCCCAATCACGTGTGAAACTCCCTGCACACCCCAGTAATAAACGTACCCCGCTCGCACAGAGCCAATCGCATGTGATTCTTCCCACGCACCCCAGTAATACACGTACCCGCTCGCTCATGGCCAACCGCTTGTGAAACTCCCCGCACAGCTGTGTTTTCAGAGTGGTGCGCAGGGAGTTTTACAAGTGTTTTCGTTTTTGGGGTCCTGTGTGCCATTTACAGCATTTGTGCACTGTACATGGGCACGGGGAGGGGTTGGGGGCATAACTGACTCTGCTGCAGGGTTGCTGCGCCACTCTGCGTCACTGCTGGTTAGGGATGTTCAAATCCATGAATATGCTGTGCGCGGAAATGGATTTTGGCGCACGCGGCTGGCGCAGGCTGTCGCACTCGCACACTGTGTGCCAGCCGCGTGCGCCACTTGTGCGCTGGATTCTATGAATTACCCTGCATGAGTCATTGCCTTACAGGAAACTTGGCTGACTGTTGACTGTGAAATAGATGGGCGTAGTAATCATGTTAGTACTGCTATGCAAGGACTTAGAGGCCGGGCCAAATGCGGTCTACTAATCTCTATTAAACAACCCTGGAGCAGGGTCAGGCATATAGAATCTACTAAAATGGTGTTAGCTGTCACGGTCACATGTACAATATCATCAATAGACAAATTTGTTCTTGTTAGCATATATAATCCCCCTGACGGAAAATGCAGTATAGAAAACATAGCTACGCTAACTAAAATTCTTGTAGAGATCGGTAATACCATGCCTCTGATCATTGTAGGTGACCTTAATGTGAGAATCAATTTTATGTCTGAGGTAGTCACAGAGGAAAGCCTATCCAAACCAATATCCAAAAACAATAATAAGAAAGATGCTAAAGAATGGGTAATGTTGCTAAATACATTTGAGCGTATTGTTTTGAAAGGAAATACACCAGTTGACTGTGAGATGAACGTGACTCGGATTTCTGGAACCAGTATGAGTACGCTAGACTACATGATTGTGAACAAAAGCGCAAGATTTTGGGTTAACGATATGGCTGTGGGGTGCAGAAAGTGATAATCTTCCATTATATTTACTGCTGACTACTAAGACGACTAGGAGAGATAAACATCAATAAAATTGAGATATTGGTGTAAACTCAGCAGGGAATAGAATAAAATGGAGCCCAAGGAATATAGATAAAGGCAATGCCATTGCCCAACCCCGGTTGGAGCAGTTTATCGAAACATTTGACTCAGGTGAAATGTATGATGTAGGTAGCACGCTAAGTATGTTTGAACAACTAACTGAGTAGATAAAGGATGCAATTAGCACAAACCGGGGATATAAGTCGGTAAATGAAAGATGGAACATAGACCATCTCAAGAAATTCGATAAAGAGATACAATTAAAAAGAAAAACTCTTAGGAAGAATATCTGAAATTGCATTAAAGTGAATGATGTACAGGTCATGGATAAGATGCACAGATGTAAAACTGAGTATAGAAGATGGTTGAAATATCACTTAAAGAAAAAGAAATAAGAAATATGTCTCTCGCTGGCATATGCATCAAGTAATAAGAATAGCCAAACTATGTGGGATATCATTAAGGAGAGAAAAGAAAAGACAATCCCCATTAACTGTGTGCCAGAAAATAAATGGACTACTCATGTCATAAAAACAATAGGTACCCTTGGGAGCGATGAAAATTAATATCAGCTTAAAATAACTCTATGGAAGAGTAACTATACAGTAGATTCCCTCATGAATATAATTAAAAAACTACCTAAGTCTAGAGCTGCCAGTCCAGATTGTACCTGCAATGCATTATTACATCAGTCTCCTGAGAAATGGGCCAAGGTCCTAAACATTGTCTTTCAGTGGATACGAGTGAATGGGAGGATACCTGATACGTGGAGGAAGATATTACCCATCTATAAAAAAGGTCACCATAAAGATCCGGCCAACTATAGGCTGTTAAAAAATGTTTGCTAAAATGTTGCTGATTGAATTGAATCAGTGGATATCCAGCTGTGGGATTTTACCGGAATATCAATCTGGATTTAGAAGTGGGTCCTCTACTGCCCATAACATAGATATTCTGGTAAGTGCTATTGAGTACTCTTGGAAGAATCGAGGGCTGCCAGTACATGTAGCATACATTGACTTCTAGGCAGCCTTCGATACCATTGCACGAAGTAAACTATGGGCCAAATTAGAGCTCTGGGGTATACCTGGCGGGCTGCTGTACATGATACAGCTGCTCTACGAGGAAACCTCAGTGAGAATACGGTTGGATGTAGACGGGAAACTGTCTGAAAATATCCAGAAGTCACGTGGTGTTAAGCAAGGGAGCACATTGCACATTGGCTCCCACCCTGTTTAATTTATATCTGGCAGATTGTCTTAGAAATGTTACTAATGTTCAAATGAACATTAAGCTGGGTAACCTTATGTTAAAGTGGCTGGGATATGCAGACAATCTCCTGCTACTAGATTGCATACCCAAAGGCTTACAGGCAAAATGAGATGAATTAGAAAAGTTTTCTATAGTAAATAATCTCGTTATTAATATTGGGAAAACTAAAATCATGAGGTTTGAGACGAAACAGCTTAACAAGAAAAGGTATAACGGCGGGTGGTCATTGAATAAACAGCCGACCGAAGTGGTCAATGAATATAAATATTTAGGAGTTATTATGGATAACAAACTCACATGGAAAAAACATTGGTCCGAAACTAAGATGATTGCAACAATGGCATTAAGCATGTTTTTTGGAAGTCAGGGCAGTTTTTTTCGGCTGAAACGGTTGTTAAATTGTACTCTGCTAAAATTGTCTCCTGCTTGATTTATGGAGCTGAAATATGGGGAAATATATTTAGAAATGAGCTAGATAAATTCGAGGCAAAAATGCTGAGGATACTGATGTGG
This sequence comes from Ambystoma mexicanum, assembly GCF_040938575.1. Taxonomy (NCBI): domain Eukaryota; kingdom Metazoa; phylum Chordata; class Amphibia; order Caudata; family Ambystomatidae; genus Ambystoma; species Ambystoma mexicanum. The sequence continues at coordinate 592,728,368 of NC_090937.1, read as the reverse complement.
ATGCCTAAAACTCTGCCCTATGAATACATATTATTGGAATGCGAGTTAACTAGTGTAAGAAGTAGAGTGCGACTGTCAACAGCCATGCTATATATTAAATTGACTCGGCTACCTAATAATACTTTTATGGTGCGAATGATGGAGCAATATGATGTGATTGATACCAAAACTGATTTTGCAATGATAGATAGATGGAAATCAATCTTCCTCAAAAGGATCAATAATGACAGCTTTTGCTGGCTGCTATATTCTGTGGCCCAGATGAAAGGCGAATTGAAAAAACTGATATGCGATATTGATCGAGAACAAAGAAGAGTGAATATAGCAACTAAATCCAACAGTGGGGTAATTGTAGAGCATTTGGCAATATGAGAGACTAAACCTAACTATCAATTGGTGTATCCTGATTGCCCCACTATCCGCTGGTATTTCTTGTTTAAATTTAATAATTACGATGTCATGGAAATACTAGGACCAAAGGTGGGCATTCCACGAGATACAAGGTTTTGTCGTCTCTGTGGAATAAATACTTTAGAATCGGCATACCACATAATATGTGAGTGTGAAAGTCTAGAGAAACTACGTAAAAAATCTCTGATGGCCTATGATAATTCAATGTATACTTGTAATATGCATACTGTGTGGAGGTATTTATTAGGTGGGAATGTTTTAAATTTAATGTTTTATTTGATCAAATTTTATGTGATGATTTTAGAAATTTTAAAAGAAATATCGAAAGATATTTTTTTATATTATTAGACGAGTGTGGATTTCTATGAAGTGTTTTTTAAGATGGAAATGTTTATGATGTGATGTGCTTAAATATGTAAAACCTTTATTGCTGTATGCATATTATAAATAAATAAATACATATATGCATTTCTTAATTTTAATGAAAATGCCCCTAAAAGAAGTATTTCTAAACACACAGCATTTTCCATTTTTCATTCCATATAAATGTCCCTTTTTCGAATCTTGCACTCCAGTACTGTTTTTTGTTTTGTTGCATTCTGGGATTTGTAGTCCGAATTGTGTAATGAGACAAGTGGCATTACAAGTCATAGAATGCAAACATAAATAAGCAAGACTTGATAAGCACCTACAGATTGGAATGGCTCATGTTGGCCACTATACATGTACTGCAACATATAAAACATCCACACAGCAATTGCCATTTAAACATGTACACATCTTTTCAATCTGATTTTCCTTTCTTTTAGAAACAAGTTACCCACAGTTCTGCTCTAAATGTACATATGCATTTTTTAATTTTCAGGAAAATGCTCCTAAAAATATGTTTTTAAAATGCACAGCATTGTAAGTAACTGCCACTTGATGTGAAGTGGTGTTCAGTGCTGCAATGCATAGCATTTGCTAGAGTGGTTAAAAAAGAGAATATGCTTATTGAGAAGTTTATTACAGGGTAACTGGCAGGGGCAGTGTACATTTAAATTTGTAAAAGAGTAGAAAAATATACTAAAAAATATAAGCATACCTGTACTATGTCTTGTTAGATGCAGATGTTGTTGAATTAACAATTTGAAAATCCTGGAGAGTTTTACAGTTGTTTTTGTTGCAGGTGGCTGTGCGTAACAGGAGACATATACCCTAAGAGTTCAAGAGTACATCTGAAGTGTTGAACTGACATGACAGGGTTTCATGTAGTGTTTTTAGATGTGATTGGTGGATGGATGTGTGCCTGTTTGAAAGCAGCCAATGAGGGAGTGTTACAAACATACAAGTAAAAAGGGTAAAAAGGGCTGTCCTCTGCTACTGTGCGTGCTGTTACTGCGGTAGTCCGCGGACACTGCACGTGCCATCTGGGTCTTTTAAGGATGCCTGGCATGGAAAGGGGACTGTGGAGACCACAGACAGTCGTGATGTCCACGGACATCGAGGGATCAGTCAATCAGGTTTTGTGGGTGTGCTGTACAGGAAGAGAGGGTAGCAGGAGTTTTGTTTGGTAAGTGCACCGAAGTTGGTTATGGCTTTGTCTTTGAGGAAGCAGAGTGTATGGATTCTGGAAGACTCTTGGATCCATTGGCTGAAGGTGTATTCTTAGCACTTTGAGAGTCTTAGCTGTGTAACATGCCACACCTATGCATGGAGAGTACGGGATTTGGAAGTGTAGGGGTAGAAAGGAAGATGTGGGGAGAATACAAAGAATGTTCAATCTCTTTGATCCTATGTCAATACTCATTAGTCTATGTTCACAAAACCCATTCATGATTAAAAACACCAGAGAAGGGTAAGAAAGGCAAACAAGTTCTTTTTAAGACTAAGGGCCTCATTAAACGGTAGGCGGTAACCATGGCGCTATTAGCACCTTAGTGCCGTCGGTATTTTACTGTGTCCGCCTTGGTGGATGGCGGAATTACCGCCCTACTCCAAGGTGAGCGGGGCAGTAATTCCCCATTCACCAAGGCACTTCCCCATTCCCATTTTTGCCCCCATAGGGCTCAATGGGAATGGGGAAGGAGGTAATTACAGTACCACAAATTGCAGTACCGTAATTAGCACCAAGGTCCCTTTGCGGGCCCTTTCCTTAACGGCTGGTTAAGGTTGGGTCCTGCAAAGGGACCTTGTTGTAAGGCGGTAAGGGTTTACTGGTACCGGTGCCCTCACCGGAACCGGTAAACCCGTACCGCCTACCGTATAATGAGGCCCTAAGACTCTGAAATTGTTCCTTGCAAACAGCACTACCCTAGTGCAGTGGCCCTGAAGAAAGTGGTGTAATTATCATACCACTGAAACCGGTAGGCCTTTTATCAGACTTCTTATACAACAAAGGATAACCTGTGCCTTCCAAAGGTTGTCACCAGTGAACAGCTTTTCGACTGTGTTAGAGAGTTTAGCTGCTTGGGTGGCGTTCCATTATACAGTAGGTGGGACACCATGAAGCAGTCTTTAGAATTTTTGGTATTTTATGCCATGTTTTATTCTATTTTAGTAGCCTTTGTCGGGAAGAAAAATAAATGAGTTGACTTTAGCTGCAAGACTTGATGCACACACCTAGGTGAGATGATTTCAGGTTGTGCTTTTAATATGTATGATCCAAAGAGAATAGTGATTGTGTCCAGATAGGTATAGGGCAAGTCTCTTTTTCTATCCCCTAACCATAGATAAGCAGCTCATTAGTGCGGTCTAGGGCAAGTCACCACACTAGGGAACAGAAAGAATGTTGGAGGGCAAGCAGTTATACGTAGGGTAACTTAAAATAGGAACAGTAATAAATAATTGTCCTAACACTGTTTGTATCGGAATGGAAAACATAAACAGAAGAATTTGGAATTTCTATTTAATGATCATCAGGGAGGGAGGGAGTGAAGTTGCATCAAAACGTTTTTCATTTATACTTTGAGAAATGTAAGCACAACACCTGGTAGGGACTTTTCTTCAAAATTAATGTCATATGTGATGTTATCAGTGACATTTGTGATGTCATTGTTGAGGTACACAGTGTTAGTCTTAGCAGTGCACGGTTGTGACACAAGTTATAGTCGCTTAGCTTACCATAACTGGACAATTTCTGGGGGGTTTCAGTTTTACTTGTAACCATAACATCCCTTAACACAGTTTTTTCACTGAATTTCATAGGCTTTTATTAGTGCAACTTAACCATAATGTCTGATGGAGATAAGTTCTGTAGGAGCTGTCACACTTGCCAAACCTCTAGCAAGAGTGGAGCCAAGAATGTGGCACCCTTGTTGCCTCACCCAGTGGTGGGAGTCCCTTTTGAGAGGGTAGGAATCAACATTGTTGGTCCCTTAAACACTTTAAACCCTTCAGGAAACAGGTTTATACTGGCTGTAGTAGACCATGCTAATAGGTATCCTGAAGCCATACCTATGAGAACGGTTGCAGCTCCGGCTGTACCCAAGGCCTTACTTGGTATTTTTACCAGGGTAGGTTTTCCTAAGGAAGTTATCTCTGACAGGGGATCCAATTTTATGTCACACTATATGCATGCCATGTGGAAAAACTGTGGAGTTACTTACAAGTTCTCAACTGCCTACCATCCTCAGACAAATGGATTGGTAGAGAGGTTCAACCATAAAATGACGAGCATGATAGGTGATTTAGAGGATCCAATTAGGAGAAAGTAGGACCTTCTACTTCCATGCCTTCTATTTGCTTATAGAGAAGTCCCCCAGGAGGGAGTTTGATTTAGTCCCTTTGAACTTCTCTATGGCAATCCAGTTAGAGGCCCCTTGCCCTGATTAAGGAGGGTTTGGAGAGTGCTCCTTCCCCCAAGCCAGTGAGAGTCACTGACTATGTCTGGAGGAGAATGTCACAAATGATGGCAGAAGCATCAGATAACTTGAAAACAGGTCAGGCTCTGGTGAAGCATTGGCATGAACAGAAGGCCAACATGGTTGAGTTTTCTCAAGACCAGGTAGTTCTTGCTATGGTACCTACAAGGCAGAGGGCGTTCCAGGACAAATGGACAAGACCCTTCAAGGTTGTGGGTAAACCTGGCTAAGGCAACTATCTCGTGAATTTAGGCAATCCAAAGGAGCATTTCAGAGTCTTTCACACCAACCGTCTAAAAGCTTACGTCTCAATACCAGAAGTGGGAGCTTTGCTTTTAGCTTCAGCTCAAGAGGAGGAGGAAAGTGAACCTCTACCTTACCTACTCAGAGGCCAGCCTTTAGATGAGAAAATAGAAGGAGTTAATCTGTCTTCTAATTTGACACATGGACAATAAGAGGAGTGCAAGTTTCTGTTAAATCAGTTTACCTCCCTGTTTTCCGTATCACCAGGCTTGATCCCTTGGTGCCAGCATGATATTCACACTTGTGACGGTTTACCTGTTAAAAGCAGAGGTTAAAGGATGTCAGATCATGTAAGATCCCACATAAAGGAGGAGGTCAACAAGATGCTTGATCTCAGGGTAATAGATACCTCTAGCAGTCCATGGTCTAGTCCAGTTGTTCTAGTACCAAAGGCAGGATCCAAGGAGTTGAGATTCTGTGTGGACTATAGAGCTCCTAATGCAGTCACCAAGACTGATGCCCACCCTTTACCGAGGACAGATGAACTGGTGGACACACTTGGTTCAGCCAAGTACCACAGTACATTTGATCTCACTTCAGGCTATTGGCAAATAGTACTGACAGATCATGCCAAGGAGAAAACTGCATTCTCAACCCCAGCAGGCCTGTACCAGTTTAAGGTAACACATTTTGGACTAAAGAATGCACCTGCTACATTCCAAAGGATGGTTAACCAGGTTCTGAATAGGATGGAGGACTTCTGCATGGCAGAATTGGCTGACATTGTAGTGTTCAGCCCTAATTGGAAAGAACATGTTGACCACTTAGGATATGTTTTGCAGGCTCTTGAGCAGGCCCATCTGACCAAAAAGGCTAGTAAATGTCAAATTGGTCAAAGCAAAGTGGTCTACCTAGGACATGAGGTAGGAGGAGGTGCAATCAGGCCATTGCCTAGCAAAGTACAAGCTGTACAAAACTGAGCCACCCCTACTACTCAAACCCTAGTGAGAGCCTTCCTAGGCCTCACTCGTTACTATAGGAACTTCAAAGAGAACTATGGGACCATAGCTCCTCCCTTGAATGTGGTAGCCTTTCCCGAATTCCCTAAAAAGGTCAGGTAGAATAAGGAGTGCCCTTTGTCAAGCTCCAGTCATAAGAGCTCCTGACTACAACCAAACCTTAATTGTGCAGACAGATGCTTCAAATACAGGTATAGGTGCAGTTGTGAGTCATCTGAATGAGAAAGGTAGGGAGCACCCCATTTGCTTCATCAGCAGGAAGCTGAAGGAACCCAAGACAAGGTGGGCAACCATTGAAAGAGAATGTGTTGCTATTGTGCAGACACTGAAGAAGTTTAGACCATACTTGTATGGATCTACTTTTGTGATTCAGACTGACCACCAACCCTTGAGATGGTTGATGCAAATGATAGGGAAAACCCCTAAACTACTAAGATTGTCAATCAGCTTTGCAACATTAGTTACATGTATTGATCTTTTCGAAAAAATGCTCACTCATCATGTTGTATATACGCATTGTGAAAAGATGACATTCCTATATCTTTTATTAACATTCTGCCTGACTTTTTAAATTTGTGGACAAAACAAGTTTCATCTCATCCACATTTGCTTTCGGGAAATTATCCCCATTCAGGAAAAAAATATTATTGTTGCTGGAAATATCTCCATAAGTCTTCTGAAAGCATCTTTCATGTCAAACTACAAAGATATTCCTGTGACATATCCTAAACTATTGCCTCCACAATGTACGACAATATAGCTTCACTCAATGAATCCACACATCTCCTAACAGCCAAATAGACTTCTTGTTCATAGCCATACTTGTAGCACTTCAAACAACAAATGGACCACTTGACTAGACGGTCCTCATATACAATTCAACTCCTCCTCCACAACCATTAAATCTGATTGGCTATTCCCTCCGCCATCCGTGGACATTCGCGAATGTCCCCCATTTCCACAGTCCTCTTTGAATTCAGGCCATCATTGGGAACACTACATGCAATTAAGACTACAAGTGTCAGTACAATTTCACCTTTGGTATAAGCCTGTACTACCCAGTTATGTGGTAGCAGTGGCTGAGCAGCCAGACTTATCTCAAGAGTTGAGTGAGCAGTAGAACAAGTTACACAAAAGACCTACAAATGCAGTGGTTCAAACAAACACTTACTCAAGGTTTCTTGGTAAATGAATATACATTCCTTTACACAGTCAGTTTGAAAACATTACACTAGCAAGAGCAGCTCAATATCATATACTAATATACCACAAATACACAACCAATAAGTTACTGAACAAGTTCAGCTACCCTGAAGTGGGAGCAAAATGCACTTCAGTTACTTTAAAAAGGGGTAAAAAGACAAGATTATAAGAATCAATAGCACAAATACTTTCATAGGCAGGGCAAAGGGTTTCAGTTAACTACAACCAGCAATTCAGTTCATAGGCCTGGGCCAAAGTCAATGGTTCAGAGTCTTTGTATAGGATAGCACCGTTCTGGTAGTAAACAGTTAGGTCTTTGCCACGGATCTCAGAAGAATTTGGTTAGACGAAAAGTTAGACAAATGCTTAGGGAAGGACAAGACGTCGAAGTAGGGAAAGTTTCACAAACTTTCACCGTGGGCGAAAAGATTTCCAGACCGCATTTGCACAGTACCTTTAAAGTGAAGAAGAGCTGTAGTAGCTGAGGCAGTTGTTCCTGGCAGTTCGAGCAGATCTTGCTGTTCCTGAGCTTCAGTCGTGGGGACAAGAAGGCGGACGTCGGGAGGTTCCCGCACTGCCCAAGGAAGAGACCACAAGCTTGGCAAAATGTCAGTTTAAGGTGTGAGTGCCTTAAAGACCACAAACTGGTATCCTTCCCACTGGCTATCCAGTTTTCCACAGCACTCTGCAGAGAATTCGACCAAGAGGGGACGATGTCCAGGTGGCTTACTAGTTGGTTGTTCCCACCAAACTCAAGGGAAGAAGTTAACCGTGAAGGACTTCTCTGTCGATGGAGTTTCAGGCAATTAGGAGCAGCAAGGCTTCACCAGTCGTCCAGGAGTTGCAACAGTCCTCTTCCTTCAGATTGTCTTCGGTTCTTTCATTCCAGTGGTCAACTCTGCTTTCCAAGTCCCAGAGACCTGCTTTTAAACGGTTTTCCCCCATTAATTCCAGCCTGGCTGTCACTCACACAGCAGGGTGGCTGTCCTTGCCGGACAGCCAGCCAGCCAATCAAGCCAGAGTGCATTCAGGTTATAAGAAGCCTCCCCGTCTTTAGACATGCAATTTAGAATGAATGAGACACATCCCTGATGGGGAATGAGGCTAAGAGAACAGGTTGAGAGAGTTCAAAACATTTTTATATAATTGGCATCCAAAGAACTCTTCTGCACGAGAGCGCTCTGACAAAAATCACAATTACATCACATTATAAAGGCACAACTCGTCATTGATGACGCAATTAGTATAGGGTGTCGAGGTGGTGGAGAATAGGTCAGTCAGTATAGTGCCATATATCAACGGTGTCACGTTTCCATCTGGTCGCTCCTTTGCCGGGAGGGTGGACTTCACGTGATCCCGTTGTCAATGTCCATGAGGGGTGAAGGTCAGGTTGCTGTGAGGTGGGGTGATCACTAACTAAGCTAACATACTACATCTTTGTGAAGCATGCACTAAATAATTACTTTGCAATCCATTTGAACAAATCATTGTAAACCTATAAACGCCTTACATGTATTTACATCGTTAATAACAGTGGCTTATATAGAGCATCAGGTTAAAGGGCTTTGACCATCATGATAGCATTGATTGAAGCTAGGGTCTAGACTCGTAAAGAATATAAGGCACGTTGGCATTTGTTAGTAGTGAGAGACGATATGCAGTGACAGGGGTTAGTCGGGGGTCTGCTTGGTGGGCATTATGGTGAGGTCGCATATTTGGTACATCAAGAGAACTCCTTGCAGGGACACAGGGTGATACTGACAGTAATTTTCCAATGGCGAGGGAGCGAAGGCATGGACTTTTTTGTGGAGATGGATGCTTGGCTGAAGCCGGTTCACACGCAGGGCAGTGATCTCGGAGGAAAAGTGAGATGTTACATTTGTTCTTTGTTGCAATTACCTCCAGCCTCAGCGTGAGAATAGAGCCGCAGAGTTTTTCAGACACAGTGAGAGAAAAGGTGGGGGCCATGTGTGCTGTGTGTGCGGCGCTGCAAAGGGGAAAGAAGCCTTTTCCCATTATCGCAATGAGGCCTAGTTACCAAGATGGCATTGAGGGGGCACAAAATGGATTATGCATGTCCTGCGCAATAGCCCCCTCTACGCAAATGCCAGCCAATGCTGGTATTACATAAGGGCAAAGGGGGCACTCCCCACCATTGGAGGCACATGGTCCAAGTTTGTACTATGGAAAGGAGGGACTCCCACACATTCCCCCCTTTCGTTACATCTAAAGTAACAAACTATCAGTTCTTTTTATTCTCCCTCCGATAATACTCAGCTTCAGCTATTGCTTCATCCCAGGCTAGTGTACCTTTTATGGGCACCCATGCTCTAAATACACTTTTCAGGCTGTGCCCTTTCCTGCATATTCATCAGGAGTACATGTCATATGCATCCCTCCATCCCCATATAGGTCCACCCACACTTCATTATACCATTGCAGCTCTCTTTGTTCTTTTATGGTGGTGTGATATAGATTGTGAACCCTGTCCCCATTCTGGTGGTACACTGCTGTCATGCGATAGTTTGGTGGGTTAGGTTCCTCAGTTTGCATCTGGACATCTATCATAGTTGTTACCGTTGCCTGTCGGCCCATCATTACCATCATCATTGTTGAATTAGGCATCGATTTTGCACATTGGATGCCTAATTGGCACACGCAGAAAAATAGCATTATGAAGACGATGATAGGAACAAACATTTTCATCATTGTGTTGAACCAGGACGGTATCCAGCTGAACATGTCAAACCAGGTGGTTGGTTCTACTCCCCCTTCTTTCGACATTCTTTCTCCCAGGCTGTGTACTGCTGATATAACATGGGAAAGAGTCCCATTATCTGCATCTTCAGATGGCACGAATGTGCAACAAAGGCTCCCGATTTTTCGGCAAACACTGCCGTCCATCGCCGTGAGGGGATCTCAGACGTACCAGTTCTGCATTGTCATTAGGCGCAAGGCACGGAGCTCCACTTTTATTACATTGAACCCTTCTTCAGTGTCGTTGGCAAGTTGGATCAGCTCCCAGCGCTCTATCTGTAGCCACTTGGCGTTAGTTCGGGCCTGGATTCCTGGTGTTAGGAGTGAAGCAAAGAATGTCTCTGCGGAGTTGAACAGTTTGTACTTTGGCGGGATTGCGGCAAGAACAGCAGATGATTCAGAGGAGATGTAATTGGATGATCCCCTTTTACGAGAGAGTTTGTCTTTCAAGTCATTTTCTGACAACAGTTCATACGCTGGGGACTCTGTTACTTCTGGACGGGCCGCTGCTCATGTGTCAGCCGATTCTCCTGCTGCCGATATGCCAGCCGATTCTCCTTTTCCACCTTGGATGTGACTTTCTGGGATTACCATCAGAGCCGAATGTAGGGAGGCTAGAGCGCAAATGCCCTTCCATGACGCCGGGAGATGCAGGTATGCTTGTTTGCCACAGATCCAATACATGTCCATGAGGGCCGCTGTTCCTTTTTTCATATCTGGAATGCTTATTGCATTGACTGTTGGCGCCCATGGCCACTTTTCCTTCTCTGTGAAATCATAGTTTATGTGGTATTTCTTTTTGTGTTTTGACTGGTTTTTCTAGTGCTGTGACCCACGTGAGTTTGGCAATGTGCTGAGACGAGGCAGGGGTACATGTTTCTTTTACCCATTGAAAGTTCTCTTCAGTTAGTCCCCTGAGTGCCTCAGCTTTGCACTCAATCGTTTCATCATGCTATCTGTTTTCTGCAAATCTTGTTTCTTTTATGATGAAGAATGGTTCCTTGATGCAAATCACTCCAAGGCGTCTGCTTGTGCATGCCCTCTCGTTCTGCAGCATCTCTATTGTATCTGTGTGTGCCTGGAAGGTGCTCTGAATCCTACACAATATGAGATGAATTAAACATTGGGCGTCTGGCAAGGGCACCTCTTGTGGCACCAGTATTTTGGGCGTCCCTGATGCATGCGGTATGAGAGAGCAAACGTACCAGCTCTCATTTGTGGCTAGCTTTGCTGTGGTGCTCATGTCTGAGTACCATTTATTTGACTGGTCGGGGTGGCAGGGGTCTTCTATTCCATCTAATCCCAGGCCATGATAGATGTCATACCTTTTCCCATCTGCCCCCCTTTTTCTCCTTCCTTTGCGGTAACTTCTAACTTTTCGATAATTTATTGGGAACACCCCAGACCATGCTGAATCATTATTATTTACTGTGTGTTCAGTTGGCAGTCCTGGTGGTTCGTGAGTAGCAGCAAAATAAAATGAGGTAGGGTCTCTGGTTGTCTGTACATTAATGTTCTTTTCGGTTAATTCATTTGACCAAAAATAATTGCCATCATATTCGCTTGTTTCATTGCTATCATACATGCTTATAGCAGCAATTAGTAGGAGAGGGACAGCTGTCGTGGCATTGATGTGCATCATGGTGTATGTTACATTAGCATTATTATCATCAGCAGAATAGTTTTCTTTTCGCATTGTTTTTACCCCCTTCCAAATTAGTACTGACGCTTCTCGTATCAGCTGTGCCCCACTCCCCGCTCTGTTCATATCATGGACAAGACATAAGAGAGTATAGTACCAGGCCATGAAGAATAGCATCACAGATAGCAAAACTGCAGAATACTTTAAAGCACACTCGACATTGCTATATTTGTTGGCTCTATTGGCTATCCTATTGCTAACTAACATTGAGTCATTGTCTGTACGTGCATTCCTTTCAGCCATTGTGTTACCTGCAGGGGAGATATAAAATGGTTTAGTGACGAGCATGTATTCATGTTTCACATTGCATAGTTTATTACTACGAATTGTGCACTTTACTTGTACTAAGCTACATCATTTCTGCATGTATATGGCCCACTCTGAATTTCTTTGCAAAGTTTGGTGAGGATTCGTCCAGGGGGGGCAAAGTTATAGGGGGGTCCCAAAACGTCTTTTTTTCCCATAGACTGAATGGGGCAAAAACTTTGCTTGCGCCTACAGCCCAAACCGCTGGACGGATTTTCACCAAATTTGGACCAGGAGTAGTGGCTTGGTCCCAAAAGCGTACTTTTGTAGATTTGGTGAAAATCCGTACAGTATTTTTTTTTTTGAAATGACCAAAAAGTAGATCATAAAAAATTTGTGATATCTGTGCTCGGTCCGCAGACAAACTTCCCTGTTCACTCCGCGGACAGTGTCCTGATTGGCCAATCGGCTTGCGTCATGTCCGCGGACATGCAACGTGTTCGCTGATTGGACGGCGTAGAGCGCGAAGCGCGTCAGATTTTCGGTAGCGCCCGCCATCTTGCATGGCGGACAGCGCAGTGAAACTTGGTTTAAAATTAAAATGTGTTGGTGTGTAAGAGTGTTTGGGGAGGCTGTGGGAGTATGAGATAGGTTAAATGTTGTATTTTTTATGCTGTAGACCCTCTTGTTGTGTTCGATTTGTCTGCGGACATTACGGCTGTTCTGAAATGTTCTAAATAAACTAAATGGGGGGTGTTCTGAGGACACAATATGTGTCCGTTTTGTTCGCAAGCAAGCTGAAACTGTTCTAAGAACACTTGCGGTGTCCTGAAATGTTCGTAAATAAACAACATGGGGGTGTCCTGAGGACGCTGCACGTATTGTTCTCTGGCAAGTTGAATGTGTTCTAAGAACACTCGCAGTGTCCTGAAATGTTTGTAAATAAACAAAATGGGGGTGTCCTCAGTGGACGCTGTCCGTATTGTTCTCTGACAAGTTGAATGTGTTCTAAGAACACTCGTGGTGTCCTGAAATGTTCGTAAATAAACAAAATGGGGGTGTCCTGAGGACGCTGTCCGTATTGTTCGATGGCAAGTTGAATGTGTTCTAAGAATGCTTGCGGTGTCCTGAAATGTTCGTAAATAAACAAAATGGGGGTGTCCTGAAGACGCTGTCCGTATTGTTCTCTGGCAAGTTGAATGTGTTCTAAGAACACTCGTGGTGTCCTGAGAATGTTCATAAATAAACAAAATGGGGGTGTCCTGAGGACGCTGTCCGTATTGTTCTCTGGCAAGTTGAATGTGTTCTAAGAACACTCGCGGTGTCCTGAAATGTTTGTAAATAAACAAAATGGGGGTGTCCTGAGAACGCTGTCCGTATTGTTCGATGGCAAGGTGAATGTGTTCTAAGTTCACTCGCGGTGTCCTGAAATGTTCATAAATAAACAAAATGGGGTGACCTGAGAATGTTTGTAAATAAACAAAATGGGGGTGTCCTGAGGACGCTGTCTGTATTGTTCTCTGGCAAGTTGAATGTGTTCTAAGAACACTTGCGGTGTCCTGAAATGTTCGGAAATAAACAAAATGGGGGTGTCCTGAGGACGGTGTCCGTATTGTTCTCTGGCAAGTTGAATGTGTTCTAAGAACACTCGCGGTGTCCTGAAATGTTCTTAAATAAACAAAATGGGGGTGTCCTGAGCAGGGCTGGACTGGGAACTAAAAGAGGCCCTGGATATTAATTACAGGGGACCAAAAGAGGTCCTGTAAATAAAGTTCAAAGTGGCCCTATATGACACATTTTCAGCAAGCCCAATGCTTTTCCAATGAGAAAATTTGGAAATACACAGTAAAGAGGCCCAGGGTGCAGAGGCCCACCGGGAAATCTCCAGAGTTCCCTAAAGGCCAGTCCACCCCTGGTCCTGAGGACGCTGTCCGTATTGTTCTCTGGCAAGTTGAATGTGTTCTAAGAACACTCGCAGTGTCCTGAAATGTTCGTAAATAAACAAAATGGGGGTGTCCTGAAGACGCTGTCCGTATTGTTCTCTGGCAAGTTGAATGTATTCTAAGAACACTCGCGGTGTCCTGAAATGTTCGTAAATAAACAAAATGGGGGTGTCCTGAGGACGCTGTCTGTATTGTTCTCTGGCAAGCTAAATGTGTTCTAAGAACACTCGTGGTGTCCTGAGAATGTTCGTAAATATACATGCCCTGAGGACGCTGTCCGTATTGTTCTCTTGCAAGTTGAATGTGTTCTAAGAACACTCGCGGTGTCCAGAAAGGTTCGTAAATAAACAAAATGGGGGTATCCTGAGGACGCTCTCCGTATTGTTTTCTGGCAAGTTGAATGTGTTCTAAGAACACTTGCGGTGTCCTGAAATGTTCGTAAATAAACAAAAAGGCGGTGTCCTGAGGACGCTGTCCGTATTGTTAGATGGAAAGTTGAATGTGTTCTAAGAACACTCGTGGTGTCCTGAAATGTTCGTAAACAAACAAAATGGGGGTGTCCTGAGGACGCTGTCCGTATTGTTCGCTGGCAAGTTGAATGTGTTCTAAGAACACTTGCGGTGTCCTGAAATGTTCGTAAATAAACAAAATGGGGGTGTCCTGAGGACGGTGTCCGTATTGTTCGCTGGCAAGTTGAATATGTTCTAAGAAGACTCGCGGTGTCCGTTTAATGTTCGTAAATTAACAAAATGGGGGTGTTCTGAGGACGCTGTCCGTATTGTTCTCTGGCAAGTTGAATGTGTTCTAAGAACACTTGCGGTGTCCCAAAATGTTCATAAATTAACAAAATGGGGGTGTTCTGAGGACGCTGTCCGTATTGTTCTCTGGCAAGTTGAATGTGTTCTAAGAACACTCGCGGTGTCCTAAAATGTTCGTAAATTAAAAAAATGGGGATGTTCTGAGAACGCTGTCCGTATTGTTAGATGGCAAGTTAAATGTGTTCTAAGAACACTCGTGGTGTCCTGAAATATTCGTAAATAAACAAAATGGGGGTGTCCTGAGGACGCTGTCCGTATTGTTCGCTGGCAAGTTGAATGTGTTCTAAGAAGACTCGCAGTGTCCGTTAATTGTTTGTAAATTAACAAAATGGGGGTGTCCTGAGAACACTGTCCGTATTGTTAGATGGCAAGTTGAATGTGTTCTAAGAACACTCGTGGTGTCCTGAAATGTTCATAAATAAACAAAATGGGGGTGTCCTGAGGACGCTGTCTGTATTGTTCGCTGGCAAGTTGAATGTGTTCTAAGAACACTTGGGGTGTACTGAAATGTTCGTAAATAAACAAAATGGGGGTGTCCTGAGGACGGTGTCCGTATTGTTCTCTGGCAAGTTGAATGTGTTCTAAGAAGACTCGCAGTGTCCGTTAAATGTTCGTAAATTAACAAAATGGGGGTGTTCTGAGGACGCTGTCCGTATTGTTCGCTGGCAAGTTGAAAGTGTTCTAAGAACACTCGTGGTGTCCGTTTAATGTTCGTAAATTAATAAAATGGGGGTGTTCTGAGGACGCTGTTCGTATTGTTCTCTGGCAAGTTGAATGTGTTCTAAGAACACTTGTGGTGTCCTAAAATGTTTGTAAATTAACAAAATGGGGGTGTTCTGAGGACGCTGTCCGTATTGTTCGCTGGCAAGTTGAACGTGTTTTAAGAACACTCGTGGTGTCTGTTAAATGTTCGTAAATTAACAAAATGGGGGTGTTCTGAGGACGCTGTCCGTATTGTTCTTTGGCAAGTTGAATGTGTTCTAAGAACACTTGCGGTGTCCTGAAATGTTCGTAAATAAACAAAATGGGGGTGTCCTGAGGACGCTGTCTGTATTGTTCACTGGCAAGTTGAAAGTGTTCTAAGAACACTCATTTTGTCCGCGGACATTAAAAGTTCCCATAGGCCATAGTTGAAATGTTTGACTCTATCCATGCACCCAACACTCTATGCCCTGGCCACAACCACTGCAGCATATCACACTCATAGTGGCTTATAACTTTGGAATCAAAAACAAATTTATAAGTAACAAAGTTATAAGCCACTATGGGTGTGATATGCTGCAATGGTTGTACTTATTATAATATACTTACTGTTTGGTTTAGTAACTGGAGTACATGTATTTCTTGTTCATTTCTGTGATAAAAGAAAAGAGCATGTTAGTTTGGTATTTTGTAATGACTTATTACATTGGATAATCAACATTTTGTTGACCCTCATATTTAGTAGATTACAAACCAGAGTACTGTGCAATTTGCTCAGTTTCTGTGTTTGTTGCTAAAATCATTGGGTCTGTGGGAGAAAAAAAAATCCATGTTGGATTAAAAAAAAAAACTTTTTCTGTTATGCTACAGTTTATTTGTTTGTTTGTTTTCAGTGTTCACTTGTTTCTGGCTTATGCTGTATATATTGGCTTGTTGCAGTTTTTTGGAGCAGTAACATATCATTTATTTGTTTGGATAGTGTAAAATCTTGGAGCAGTTAGATACCAGTAGGCGTATTCTAACTGTCTATTTTTATAATATATTTTAGTGGTATTGATTTATCTGTTTGGATATTGTAAAATGTTGGGACAGTTAGATACCAATTGGCGTATTCTAACTGTCTATTTTTTGCTCTAATTTAGTCGTATTCATTTATATGATTAGTTGTTGTAGAATCTTTGGGCAGTTAGATAGCTTTTGGAATATTATAACAGTTTATATTTTTTTACTACAAATTTACTTAAGGTTTAAGTACAGTTTAGTTATTCAATTTTGGTTTTAAGAACATTAAATAAGCGTTTGAAAGATATGCTGGTAATCTCTGCTTTAGAGTAATGGTACTATCATTAGATTCAAACCATCCACATCTCTTTTTTATATATGCAGTGTAGTGCCCTGAATTGGTTGTGGCTCCTGCGTGGTAGATTATACCTATTGTTGTGAAGGTTTTCTTACCAAGTGATACTTGACCATGTGTGAATCCAGTCAGCTTGCAGTTGTTTTTGGTACCATCTGCATTTAGAAGCATTAGTATTACGTATTTACTATGTGTTTGTATTAGTAACGTGGGGCGATTATCCAAATTGCAGGTAGTACATAATGTACCATGGTGTGTATTTTGTACAAGATGCTGAAATGGAATGGATTCACAATTAGGTATTGATATATATATATAATATATATATATATATATATATATATGAAGCGTTCATTGGGGATTTGTTCTTGTGTAACATTGTTGCAGAGAATGCATGTATGTTTCCACATGTATGAAATCTGAAAGATTTCATTTATAGGTATGTTTTTATTTTCCAGTACTTGTAGTAAGTACATTAGAAATTCTTGTGGATATTCCTGTGAGTTTATAGTGAATTTAACCATTCCAGCACAGTAGCCCAATTGTTGTCTTATTCCATAAACACTGTACGTGTTATCAGGATTGTTTGTTGCATTTCTGTGAAGTACTAACATTTGCAAACACAATTGGTGTGTACTGTGTAAGTAAATGTTGTCAACAATTGGTGGCAATTTAAATAGAATATTCATTGCTACATTTGCGTAGCAACTTACTCCAACTATATTTGAGAGTTTAAATGGACCAGGTAGTTCTGTATCTGATTGATTTTTTTTTTAGTTTGTCTTCCTTCTTTACTTTCCCTAATGGGTTCTTTTATGTTTGTGGTACTTGATGAAGTTTTAGTTTCTTTTACTCTCTTTGGAGGATTTGCAGTGACATCCTGTTGCATTTCTGTTTGATTTAGTTTTCTTTTACAATGTTTTTACTTTTTGTGGTACAGAATATGTGTTTAGATGGGGGGTTTATAGTGAGACAAGTCTATTGTATTCTAAAATGCAAGGAAGATCAGCGTTTACTTTACTTGCATCAAAGTTGATTAGAAATAGACCGTCAAGTGTATTTAAGCGTGATAGTGCTACGTAGCTCATCCCTTCTTTAAAGACTGTGTTACCAATGTCTATCATTGCTTTGTCTAGGTTAAGACCTTGTGATTTATGAATGGTGACTGCGTATGCAAGTGTTAGAGAAAATTGTTCTCTGCGTACATACTTGTCTTTGAAGAGAAGGAATCGAGCTGTTGAGCGTCATATCCTTTTTACTTCTGAAAGTTTGTCAAAGAGAATATTGACAAACTGAATTTTGTTGTCACATGGGTATGTTTGAAAGCCAACAACTGTACCCAGTGCTAGATTAACTAGTCCTTGGTCGACGTCAAGGTTACGTTTAAGCATTACTGTGCAATTTAAGGATAATTTTGATATCTTTTCCAAGCCTGCTGTGTTTGAGATTGATGTTTCTAAATTATTTAGTCTTGATGTGGCTTGGTCACACATGGGTAGTGTCATACCATGTACATCTAGTTTGTCTGTGGTGCTAATTTCCATTATTGGTTGCATTTCTTTGCTTAACATTATTTCATTGAATTTGAAACAGCCTGCAAGAATTGGCATTAAGGCCATACAATTGACATTTTTGTGGGCTAATTGTTCCATAACATCTGTAGCACATGCATTATCACCATAAAGTGCATGAATGTGCCGGGTTTTCAATATTGCTTCTGCTTCTTTAGAAAGTATACCAACTCTGATACTTTTTAAGATGTTGGCATAAGTGAGATCTGCAGATTGCCGCATGTTTTCTGTTAATTCTCTGTATTGGAAATGTTGCCAAAGGTTGACATTTCCAATGCTGCCAACAGTTTTACAGCAGAGTTTGTGTCCTAATGTTTTAAAAATAGGCTCACCTTTAACTGGTGTAAATTGAAGAAGATCTCCGAAAACAATAATGTGTTTTCCTGCAAAGAGCTCTTCATAGTTTGTTTTTGAGTACTTCTTGTAATCTGAGGTGAATCAAAGCCAACATTAGGTTGGGCACCATGCTCACTTCATCTATTAGTAGCATTTTCATTTGTTTCAATACTCTGAGTAGTTCCATTGCAGCTTCTATAGAAAGTTTGTAATAGTCTAAATTGGTTTGGTGTTCTACTGGCAATAGTAGTAATCGGTGTAAAGTGACAGCACCTATGTTGCAGACAGCTAAACCTGTGGGGGCAGTGACAACAGCTGACAGTTTGTTGTTTGTCAATTGTTGAAGGAATTTACTGATGATTTTGATTAGGAATGTTTTGCCAGAAACAGCTTCACCACTGACATACAGTAGTATAGGTTTGTAATGTTGGCAGGTGCATTCTTTGTTTTCATGTCGTACACCATGTGTAATTTCTTTTGTTACTTCTTGAAAAATGCTACGTTGCTAATTGGTTACTTTTGATTGTAGTATAGTTAAGTCTTCTTTATCTTTATACTGACACATGGTGTTTTCTACTTCTATCATAGATAATTCTGCCTCATTTGTTATTAGTGGTTCTCCCAGTGGTTCTTGGCTTCCTGTTACAGAAGGTTGACTACTGTCAGGAGTGTCCTTATCTAGTTGGGCCTGGAGGTCTTCTTCGTGTTGCTGTTCATTGTGCAACATTGTTTTGTACTGTGTAAAGGTTACATCAGTTATAGTGCTTTCTTTTGTTTTGAAAGTGTCTTCATATGAGTCATAGTTATCTAGTATTTCTTCTTCCTTTCTCCATGGTTTAAAGTGTTGTAGCAGGGACATGTAATATACTTCTTTATGTTGAGGAGTCTTTAATGACAATTTGATATGATTGATTACATTTGTTTTGGTGAGTTTTACTAAGCTGCCTTCACAGTTTGTCACTCTGTATTTACCTTTTTTTTCATCAAGTTTTATATTATTTTTGTATGTGTAGTTTTGGGCTATGTGGTATAGACACATGGTTTCCAAAGTGGTACTCCTGTTTGGGTAGTATGTGTCCAATAAATTGTTTTTTAAAATGTCTTGTCTGTTGGGATCATGTTTGGCTATTGTTTCTATACCTTTGTATGATTTTAGAACTCTCTTTCTAGATTTAGCTGGACCAAGACTTAGCCATACTATATTTTCAGATTTACCATACAATGCAGTACCAGTTAAACAATCAGCTGCTTCATAGGATCCACATACTCTATGAGAGAGCATTTTTATGCCCAAGCTGTATAATTTCTGAGACACTGCTTTATCTGATGACAGGTCATTCCAGAGGTCTTGCAGCTCTGTCTTTTCTGCTTTGGTTAAGTATGCTGTGACATATCGTGCAACTGCAGTAGAATTGTCTGCAATGTACTGCACATCTTTGTTTGCATTCCATAAGTGGGCAATGATTGCATTGTAATCATTGATATATTTTTCTTCTTCTTTTCTTTTTATG
Source organism: Ambystoma mexicanum (assembly GCF_040938575.1). Classification (NCBI taxonomy): domain Eukaryota; kingdom Metazoa; phylum Chordata; class Amphibia; order Caudata; family Ambystomatidae; genus Ambystoma; species Ambystoma mexicanum. The sequence continues at coordinate 592,708,707 of NC_090937.1, read as the reverse complement.
TAATATGTATTTTTAGGTGACTTACCTTTAACACTAATTCTAACTGAAGACATGAGGTTGTTCACTTGACCTGTATTTGTAACTGGTCTAGGGAAACCAAATCGGCATTTGGTGTAGTATTTCCCTTTGTTTTTGTATTTGCGACAACAATATTTGCCACATTTGTGTCTTTGAAATTGTAAAATTTGTGCATGAAGATCACTATTTTTGGATTCTGATGGAATTTCACAAGTGACATATTTTTCAATAAACTGTAAATCAGTGGCATCACTGTCTTGATCAAATTTAGGAGCATCTTTAATCCATAAAAGCATGTGGATATGTAGTGCTCCTCTGGCTTGGTATTCTTTTCTCCAAAAGAAGTGTTGCACTTCTCCAAGGGGAGGAACAGTTTTATTACAAATAAAATGTAGCATAGCAATGAAGTGATGGTGAAAATATCTTGAAACATTAACAGGATCCAGAGAACAAAGTTCTCCAGGTGTTAGTATATCTATGTTTGTTTTGTTTTTGTTTGATATGCGTAGGAAATCATGTAAATCTTCCCATGCATATTCTGCACAACTTAATGTAACAAACCAAGTGGGTGGGCCAAGGTTTCTGATCATACAACGTACATCTCCATGACGTCGAAACCAGTACTCTTTCGTACCACGCATATTTGCTAAAAGATTTGTAATATTTGATTGTAAAATCTCATCTTTTTTTTTACTTTTTGCAATAATTGTGTAGCTGTCATATTTTGAAAGTGCGATCCTGATTTTAATATGTGTGCAACTCTGTAACATAAAGTTGCTAGTTCAATTTCAAACAATAGGTGGAATATGTATTCCACATTTTGGCTAAATCTGGGATCTTCAGAATACATCCGTAATGAGCGGTATTATGATGCTGATATTTGAAGAGGTCTATCATCGTATCTTCCTCCTTTGCCAGTAGGAAAGAGTAGAGGAAAAGCATGTGCTTCTATACTTTTTTCCCATATGCTGATTGGGGATGCTTTTGTTTGATGCATTTGGTACATTTCCAGTGCATCTTCTATGGTGTCATTAGAGTGCAAAGGATGCATTGTATAATGGTCTAAAGTATTTGATATTGTAGCAGGATCTAGGTGCTCAAATTGACCAGCTTCTTGTGTCTCTTGAATTATTTCAGTTGTATCCTTCAAGTTTTCTTCAATATTAATTTTTTTGTAATATTCATTATTCTCTTTAAGATATTCCAAGGCTTCTCTAACTTTATGTAAATCTACCAGCTGTTGCCAATTTTTTTTGTCTTTTGTAGGTACTCCTTTTAAGATAATTAAAGATTGCTGCATTGGACGTTGCACTCCTAGAGTGTGCACATTTTCTTTTAGATCTAATGGTAAATACACTACTTTTCCACGAATATCTTTCACTAATTCAGAGGGAGGTAATTTTGCAGTTTTTGGTTGAAGGCGTATTATTGCTTGAAATGGGCGCACTGTTTGAATTATGATGCTCTCATATAAATTAAGTTGTTGAAGGGGTTTTGGTAGTGGATATAATTCAAAATTATTTGTGATAGCACGTGAAGGAGTTTGGTTGTTGTCAAGTTTTGTAGTGCAGTAACTGCAAAGTATTAAGGAGTCAGTTATTTCATATTTGTTTTCTGCTATAAGGTAGAGAGCTAATTCAAACCATTTAGAATCTTCATTGTCTTCTATTTTGTATGATAGGTCTACAGTGTTTGTGTTACTTTTATAAAAAGTTCTGCGGCAACATACACACACGTGGTTTGGTACTTCAGCTGATGTACTTTTAAATTTTAGTATTTCTTTTTTGTATGTGTGTAGTAGAAGGTTGCCATGTGTAGAATTGTTACTAATTTAGTTTACAGCTATTTCATTCTGCAAGTGGCTTTCACTTCCAAAATATTTTTTCTGGATATAGTCGATTTCTTCAAGTAGGTCTTTTGCTGTACCATGTAGAAGAATGTTATTTAAATTGGCTAGTGCTAAAGCAGGACTTTTAGCATAGTACAGTTTATAAACTAGATTTCTTATAGTTGAATGATGTGTTGATATCCTTTTGATATCATGGAAGGTGGTTTTGCAAGTAGGCCCTGTAATGCAGGCCAATGAATGTCCTTGTAGTCCTGTGTACTTGCGTACTGGACAGGTATCCATATTTGCAGTAGTTTCATTTTGATTTTGTCTTTGCTTTTCACATATTGATTGAGGAATTGGCATAAAGACTTGAAAACATTTTTGGGAATGTTACACATTGACGTCAATGGCCATTTGTACAATAGACGTTCTGATTCAGTTGAATGGCGGGGTAATTCTAAGTTTTCAGGGCATATTTTTGTAAGGAGTGCTTCTTGTTCTATTATGGTATTATTAACTTTTTCATAACCTCGACCACTGCTATGTATGGCAATTGTATTTGTTTGCTTTTGTTTGTATGCTTCTTCATTAAAGTATGGTTCTGTGCTTGTAGTGTGACTCCATTCACCTCCGCAGATACTTAAGAAGTTCTTTCTGTTGACATTTCGTTTATTTTTGTAATTTAATTATCAGTTTTGTTAGTGGTTTCATTTTGTTTAACACTGAAATAAATAACTTTCTTTTGAGAAGAATTGCACTGTCTATCAACGCTTGTAAGATTAATTTCCTATGATAGGTTTTAAGGGTTGAACCTGGTTTCTCTCCTGTTTTTATAAGATTTTGAAGGACTTTGTGGCAGAACATTTTGGCTAAAATACTTTTCTTGGTATGCTTACTTTGCACTATATCAAGATTTATAGAAGCAGTTAAATCTGTAGTGATAGCTGATTTTCTGTTAATTGTTTTCTGGTTTGTTTTACATTTTGATAGAGGAGGCAACGTTTTTGTACTTGAAACTTCTTTTGTTTCACTAAATGACTGTATTAGCTGTTTTGTTTCAACTTTTTTTTACAAATTCTGCTAGAGATGGATGCTTATGTTGGACACTTTTATTTTCATTTGCTCTACTTCTGCATTGCTTTCTACGGACTTGACTTTTGGTAGGCATTCTTTAGGGTCTGTTGAAAAAAAAGAAGGTATGGGTTGTGGTGTTCTGCAATGTATGTGTGCTGTGTGCATGAGTGTTTGAGTAAGATGATAAAGATGTATGTAATGGTGTGTGATTGTGCATTGGGCAAGTACAATTAGTAGGGATGGGTATTCTTGAATTAATGTGTTACTAAACTTCGGTTCAGATTACAGAAAAAAGTAAGCTAGTGGTGGGGAGACGTACAAATAGTAAATCTAATGCTATACAATTAAAACAGTTGTTTGTTCTATAACATCAAAAGTCTAGTGGCTGAGTTGGGTAATTTGTGTGTCGAAAAATAGGAATTTGTGGGCCATTCTGGTTGTAAATTGCTGTTTAAGAAATGGGGATTTTTGGACAGAATTGTGCAGAATCTCTTTTTCTAGGCACAGAAATAGCATGAATTAATCTTACAGTTTGTTTGAGTAATAATAGAAATATTATGCTGGTATTCAACTTACATTTTTTCTAAAATGTGCTGGTTACCTCCTAGTTGTTCTTTGTACTTCAAAATCGGCTGCTTCTTTTCAGGGGAATGGTCTTCACTGCAATTGTAAAAGAAATATATTAGTAGTTCTGTTTGTATATACCACTGTTTTTAATTTAAACATTGATTTTTTTTAATTGACATCCTCAGCGCCTTCCTCAAAACCATTAAAACTTACATTCACATAAGATACGTCGCACCAGTTGAATACAAATCATATGTTGTTAATGAATAAACTGTATTGCAATGACTAACTGTAGCAAACAAAATATCTTTAGTATGCCTTGTGGAGTTCATAATGTACCACTGAATACCACTATTCCTGTAACTAAGCTTTTGCAAGTAATAGTGCCTCAATGTCATGGGCTGCTTGCCCTATATATAATTAAATAAATTAAAAAATTAAAACAAATGTATGTAATTGTACAAGTATTGTTGTTTGAGATTTGAACATAGAGTGTGCATGCAATTTTGTTTGACTATATGTACTCTATATATTTTATTTGAAAAATGTTAGTTCAACATGATTTGAGTGTGTGTGTGTATAAAGAATTAAATAGTATAAAGGTTTGTAAGTGACAGTTGATTTTAGGAGATTGAAAAAAAGACAGTAGATTCATTTAGCAGATTATACAAGCTAAAAGTCAGTTAATCTGTTTATATGAAAGTAGAAAATGTGTTCATGTACTTTACAGAAAATATGCATACCTGTAGTGTGCGTTCGTGTATATGGATATGCAAGGAGCTGCAAGAAGAATTCTTGGAGATTTTTACAGTATTTCCTGTAGAAGGTGCTTTCTAATGAAATGACACTTGTACTCAGAGAGATTCACAGTACATTTGCAGTGCTGATCTATGATGATGCAGTTAGATGTAGAGGTCTTGGATGTGATTGGTGGATGGTCATGTGACTTCTTAGCTACATCCAATCATGTAATGGCACAGAGAGTGAAGTGGAAATGGTAGCAGGGCTGTCCATGTTAAGATATGTCCGCGGACATGGTGGTAGTTCGTGGACATCGGGTGTTACATCCGGGGATTTTTGGGTTGGGAAGCCATGCAAATGAGAATGAGCATAGAAAGGGATTGGTCAGGAAAGTTTAGTGGGTGTGTTGTTCCAGGAGAGAGTTTCTCAGATATTCTTTTTGCTGAGAGAAGAACAGATAGCTATGGCTGTGTGTTTCAGAAAGGATTTTGGGAGACTAGTGGATACATTGGTTGAAGGTCCATGCAGAAAGCTGTGGAGTAGCTGTAGATCTTGGATTCCCATATGTGAAAGTACACTGGCATGGAGTACGTGGAATGAAGTGGTTGGATTTGTTACCTCTCTGTGCTACTTTGGAGACAGAGAAACATCCAGATATAATTATAATTCATTGTGGAGGGAACCGTTTAGGACATGTGTCTGGAATTTCTTTGCAATTTGCAATGAAAGAAGTACTTGGGAAGGTCATGGACATGTTTCCAAATTCTCAAATAATTTTTTCACGGATTGCGCATTGAGACAAATGTGGCTTCGTTCTTCTTCATTTGGTCCACAAATGGAGAAAGCAAGGCGCAATGTCAATAAGGTTGTTTGTGCCTTTCTAAGAGATTTTGGCATGTCCTCTTTTCACAATGAAAATATGTTTCGTAGTACATACATTTTTTCGCAGAGATCTAACATATGCTGGCAATCAGATTTTTCTAAGAAACATACAAAATGCATTGCGACCTAGAATTACAGCATCCATTTTGAAGTAGGTGTTTTTGAGTATTTTTAACTTTTTCAAACACAAACACCACCAAAAGGCTCTTTTCAGAGCCACCACTTCCTCCCAGAGAAAATTGCAATGGTTATGATAGGGCAGCACCCCAAATTTTTAGATGTCCGCAGAAAAATACAAAGGGCCCTGCTTCATTTATTTTCACTTCTATTTTTTAACTGTGAAATGCGGCTCTGAAAAGAGCCTTAATTTTTTTGATTTTGTTGTTTTTTTATTTTTTTGGGTTTTTTTATACACGACACACTAGGAGAGGAGGGGAAAGTAGGGTAAAGGGGGGACACCAACCACAGGCATAAGAAAGGGCGAGCTGAGAGAGGAAGATGTAGAGTGGGTTTTATTTGGGTAGTGGGCAGATCTTCTCGTGCTCTGAGATGATAGTCTCAAAAGCACTTCGAAGTCGCTCCCCCTGCAGAGTACTGCATCGCAGTACATACACACAACTGTGACCCTTGGAAGGTAAGGGCCATCAGCTTTGCGTATGGCCTTTGAGGCAGCTTGAGGAAGACGCTGTACCACAGGAGTGTTCCTTGTGGTGACAGGATCATAAACGGAGGATGGAGTAGAGGAAATCAACCTGCTACTCTCATCGCAAGGTCCAAACTTGCGAACAGCCCCAGTGTGAAATGACTTGAGGTGTCGCTTCATGGTAGTGGTCCCAAAGCTACACGAACCATGCCTCCCACGACTGAGTACCATTTTGCACTCATTGCAGGTGACTCGGTTTGCACGAGCCTTAGGACCATTCCTATGAATGGTATATTACTGCCACACCCAAGAATCACCCCGAATGCGGGTAGTAGGGATTTCCACTACCTCATTCTCGTCATCCTCTTCTTCCTCCTTTGCATCCTCACTCCTGTTCCCCTCTTCAGGCCCTTGGGTAGGTGGTGGTGGTGGAAGGGGTGGGGGTGGTGCTGAAGTAGGTGCAGCACCAGATGGCAGTAGTGCAGCCATGGATGTCATCTTGATGAAGATATCAATCTGCAAATGGCAGGAAAAATCGCTGTGTTCTGAAGAATAGCCAGAAACACAATGAGAATAAGCTCTAGGGCGTGGTCTTTTATAGGGGTGCTTGTAGGCGGTTCGCGGACATGCGCGCTGTCCGTGGACGGATCGAACACAAAAAAAGGTCCAAAAAGTTTCAAAAAGTATGTAGAAACTCATGATTAATATGTGGGACTTGTGCTATGGATAGTTTTTATTGAAAAATATTGTGGATTACTTGAAAATGTACTTTTAAATTGTTCGGGGACACGAACCGTGTCCGCATTTTAGAACACGCGATCAGCGTGGGCACGGTCACATGATCAGTTTGCGAACATGTCCGTGAAGGGAGCGGCTGTCCACAGGACACCAAATGCGCGGACATTGGTTTGCGCATGTGCGTTGATGTTCTACGAACAATGTTTGGGTCTTGAAGTAATTGAAAGTGTGTCACACGTAAAACGAACAGTTACGGACAAGCGTTTGTTCTTAGAACAGTTTCAACTTGCTTGCGAACAATACGGACAGATATAGTGTCCTCAGGACACCTCCATTTTCATTTATTTACGAACATTTCAGGACACCGCATGTGTTCTTAGGACAGTTTCAATTTGCTAGCGAACAGTACGGACAGGTATAGTGTTCTTCAGGACACCTCCATTTTTTTTTTATTTATGAACATTTCAGGACACTGCTTGTGTTCTTAGAACAGTTTAAACTTGGTAGCAAACAGTATGGACAGGTATAGTGTTCTTCAGGACACCTCCATTTTCATTTATTTACGAACATTTCAGGACACCACTTGTGTTCTTAGAACAGTTTCAACTTGCTAGCGAACAGTACGGACAGGTATAGTGTTCTTCAGGACACTTCCATTTTTGTTTCTTTACGAACATTTCAGGACACCGTGTGTGCTCTTAGAACAGTTTCAACTTGGTAGCGAACAGTACTGACAGGAATAGTGTTCTTCAGGACACCTCCATTTTTGTTTGTTTACGAACATTTCAGGACACCGCGTGTGTTCTTAGAACAGTTTCAACTTGGTAGCGAACAGTACGGACAGGTATGGTGTTCTTCAGGACACCTCCATTTTCGTTTATTTATGAACATTTCAGAACACCCGCACTGTCCGCGGACACCTAAATTGTTTTTTTTTTAAATTGAAATTAATTACAACGCAATATAAACATTTGACTTTATTTAACATATATTAACAATTTATGACAGAGAAGGTGAGGATGAAACGGAAACAAAAACAGGAGAATTAGGGGTTTCAACAGGATTTGTATCAGGTGAAGAAGGGATGGAAGTCAAAACGTTTTGGGTCATGGAGAGGGTTTGGGGATAATTGACTGGGATATGGTGGGGGGGACAAGTACATTCGGTACAATGGTATGAGGTTTTTGTTTTAAAATGATCTTCAACAAAAGTTTTCAAATTATTAAAATTGGTCAACAATAAATCCATTTTTTTCTTTTATGCTGTCAAGAGTGTTATCCATAACAGCTTCTTCAGAGGTATTTTCTATTTTGGTATGCTCTGTACAAAAACAAATATATATGTTAAGTGTATATAAAATAATAATTCAATGGTTTATATTGTAAAGTATCTACCATTAGTTTCACTATCTTCTGACATTTCCTCATGTGGGAAATGCTCCTCTAGCCATTCCAGAGTACTAGACATTTCTGTGAGAAAAAAAAGATAATGGGCCTCATTACACGGATGGCGGTAAGGATTTACTGGTACTGGTATTTTACCGGTATCGGTAAATCCTTACCGCCTTACTACGAGGTCCCTTTGCGGGTTGGGGAATTTAATGCCTGCTTTTTGCAGGCATTAAAAACCAACCCGCAAAGGGACCCAGGGAGCTAATTACGTTACCACAATTTGCGGTACCGTAATTAGCGCCTTCCCCATTCCCATTATGCCCTATGGGGCAAAAATGGGAATGGGGAAGGGCAATGGTGGAAGGGGGAATTACCACCCCGCCAACCTTGGAATGGGGCGCTAATTACCCTTTCCACCAAGGCGGTGCCGGTATTTTACCGGCATGAACCATGGCGCTAATAGCGCCATGGTTCTCCGCCATCCGTGTAATGAGGCCCAATATCATTTTTTTTAAAATCTAATACAGAAAATGTATAAATATATGAGTAAAATGCGGTACACTTACTATTTCAGGTACGGTATGTTCTGAGTACTCTGTAGGTCTGCTCTTGCTCTTAGTTGTGGAGTGTCTGTGAGGTAATTATGTTGGAAGCCTATTTATCTTCTTTTGGTATATTCTATTTTAGAACATATTGTATTTAAATGAATGGTTAGTGTGTTACATATATGGGGTTCACTTTTTATGTAGTACTGCATATAGGCCCTCATTACGATACTGGCGTTAAACCATGGCGCTATTAGCACCATGGTTGGTGCCGTATCGTAACGAGTCCACCAATGTTCAATGGGGAAGTACCACCCCATTCCAAGGTTGGCGGGGCGGTAATTCCCCATTGAACATTGGCCTTTCCCCATTCCCATTTTTGCCCCATAATGCTCAATGGGACTGGGGAAGGCGGTAAGTACGGTACCGCAAATTGCGGTACCGTACTTACCTCGAGTCTCCCTTTGCGGGTCCCTACTTTGTTAAAGGGACGTTATGGTTATAAGTAAAACTGAAAAACCCTTGAAAGTCGCCAGTTATGGTAAGCTAAGCAACCATAACTCGCGCCACCACCGTGCACTCCTAAGACTAAAACCCACGACATCAAAGATGACATCACAAATGTCATTGATGGCATCACTGATGACATCACATGTCTGGCTCCCTCTTTTTTCCATTACTGACATATCTAGGCCACATGGTTTTCTTCAGTAACAGTCAGGAACTAAAAATTGTAAACATACTATATTTGTAGACTTATCCTTCACGTATGTTCTTATAGTAATTCCCTTAGGGTCCAGTCATATCATATGAAACATATACATAGGGGAAGACACAAGCTTGAAAGACAGCAATCCTTTCTGTCCATGAAGATAATCAGTAGAGTTATCAGCACTTTCTGATAGTTCTGTTGTTTTTTTATTACTGTACTTTCCCTGTATATACTCATATTTGTATACATTGTACTCATATTACTTTCCTTGGGGTCCAGTCACATCATGTGATACATATACATAGGGTAAACAGCAGCTTTCAAACAGAGCAATAGTTTATTTGCATAAAGATTATCAGTTAGGTTATGAATTATTTCTGCTACTACTTCTTTTTTTTTGCTTACTTCACTTTCCCTGTATATACCCATATCTGTATGTTTTCTTGTCTCTTTGTGTTTTGTTTGTAATAATGCAATTATGTAATACGTGGGTTTTATTAGCTACTTATTACATATTTCACAGAACTCTAATAAGAAAACAGTTATCACTTCATTATTCAACATATCAACATTATGAATATTGTACCTTCATCATATATGCTGCACACAATGCCTATGTTTCTGCATGAGGAGAATAGTATACTGGATAGAACTTCATAATAGAATGCTATTTATATCAATGCATTGCTTAATGCACTAAATAGCTCATGACATTTATTCCAATGATCCTTGACAGTTTTTTTCAACATTATAATAAGAATCCCTCGTACACACATTTCATGAAAAGTAAATACACATGTGATGTCTTCAGTGATGTCATCAATGACATTTGTGATGTCATCTTTGATGTAGTGGGTGTTAGTCTTAACAGTGCACGGTGGTGGCGCGAGTTATGGTTGCTTACCATAACTGGCTCATTTCAAGGGTTTTTCAGTTTTACTTATAACCATAACGTCCCTTTAACAAAGTTTATATATATATATATATATATATATATATATATATATATATATATATATATATATATATACTTTATATTTCTTGTCATTCACTTTGATAGAGGGTGCAGGACATATGAGATAGAGACAAAGAGAAAGAACACGAGAAAGACAGAGAGAGAGAGAGAGAGACAGAGAGACAGAGAGAGACAGACAGAGAAAGAGGGACAGAGAGACAGAGAGTCATGCAAGCACATTAATATGCATTGTTCCTTTTACATCCCTTGTAATTATGTTTCTTCTTTATTCACCGTTTCAGTTGTGCTCATTTGCTTACACTTAGGTAGTGCTGTATCGCGTGCCTTCCTCACATCTGAGAGATGCACCCAATACTTCAGTCCCTTCACCTTGACTGCGGTGGGTGTGCAGTAGATGACCTCATAGGGTCCATGAAACCTTGGTGAATTCCACCGCCGAACAAAACTCCTTACGTATACATTATCTCCTGGCATTAATGGGCCACTTGGGCTGTCTGGGGCTGGAGTTACTGTGTCGATCGCAGCATTCTCAGTAAAGGGTGGTGCAATTTGTCACGCTATGCTACGCACAGCGCGCGTCAACTGGGTAAGGTATTCTTTCAATTCTTCCCCAGCACTGTGGCAGCCCTGTGCGCATCCAATGCTTTTCTTATCGGGGAGAGTGGCATGTGAATACGCCTGCCAGTTATAATTTCATGGGGGCTTGAATGGTGGTCTTTGTTTGGTTGCATTCTGAGTTGGAACAGTGCTAGGGGCAGGCAATGCACCCAATACTTCTTGAGTGTGTTGCACAGTTTTGACAATTTACTTTTGAGCAAGACGTTGATCTTTTCCACCATCCCGTTAGCTATTGGATGAAAAATAGAACACAGTTTGTGCTTGACTCCCAGAAGCGATGTCACTTCCTTGAAGAGGTCATTCACAAAATTTGTGCCGTTGTCTGATCTTATAACATCACAAATTCCCCACCTGGAGAACACCTCCTGGACCAAAATCTTGGCAGCACACTTCGCATCCCGGTGGGGGCATGGTCCTGCCTCCGCCCATTTCGAGAAGGGCATACCACCACAATCAAGTACCTTGCCCCATTACACCTTTCCCCCATGTCGGCATAATCAATGTGGAGCTCTCTGAAGGGCCCCACAGGATGCAGTAAAGTCCCTCTTAATGTTCTTAGAGTAATTCCTGAGTTCTATGTTTGCCATGTGGTGCATTCTATCGTGAATTTTGACAACTACGCCTGTAGATTGGGAACAAACCAGTTTTCTTGTATGTCTGCTGTGATATGTTGTTTCACTACATGGGCTGGGAAGTGCAGCTGCTGGAATGCTACTTTCAACAGTTCTACTGGCATTACTACTTTTCCAGTCACCTCCTGTCTCCAGGTCAGATGTCTTGGTGATTGTTTGCACCCTCGTTTGGCCCATTGGCTCTTCTATTGGTGCTCTCCTCTGCAATTCTATTAGTTGGGTTATCGGTGTATTGCTATACCCTTCTTCTACTGGTTGTGTAGTGGGTGTTTTGACAATGCATTCAATTGTTGGGGGTACATTGAAATACGAGGTGTCTTTTGCTGCTGCGTCTGCTGCTGCGTTTCCCAATGAGATTGCAACTGTGTTGTTAGTATGGGCTTGGCATTTCACCACCACCACTACTGATGGTTCTGCTATTGCTTGTATTAGTTCATTTATTAATGTAGCATGTTGAACTGGTGACCCATCTGCCCTTCCAAACCCTCTCCGTCGCCATTGTTTTAATCCTGAATGTACTGTTGTTGTGGCATATGCTGAATCTGAGTATGTGGTCACTGCACATCCTTTTGCTGTGTGCAGTCCTTCAATTAATGCCACCAGTTCAGCCGCTTGTGCGGAAAAATGAGAAGGGAGGCGTTTTTGGACAATCGTTTCATAATTGTCTTCTTCCATTCTTACCACAGCCATCCCTACAAATTTTTCCCCTGTTTGAGTATATATTGATGCTGACCCATCTATGAAGTATATTTCTCCTTCCTGTAGCGCCTTCTCGCTTGCTTTGGGAATGTCATCCTCTTCTTCCTCATATGTGGCACAGTCGTGCTCTTACATATCTTCTACGTTGCATGGTTCTGTAATGAACTTGGCTGGATTTACTGTTTTGCATCTAACTACATGCACATTTGGGCTGGAGATTATAATTTCGTAAACTCTGTGTGGTTAGCGTTGATTTGGATCGCTCTAAAATGGCAAAGAGCGAATGCTCCGCGTACATTGTCACAGAGCATCCCATTACAATTGTGGCACTGTTTTCAATGGCGAAGGCCGCTGCAGCGAGAGCTTGTTCGCACGCAAAGTGACCTTGCATTACCGCGTCCAGTGTTCTGCTGTAGTAGGCCAATGGTTTGTGGCCTAGGACATTTTCTGTGTTAATACTGTAGTCATCAGTGTGCCATTGCAGTGTGAGAATAGGTAAAACTCCCTGTCATAATCTGTCATAATCTGGGTTTGCAAGAACTAGTGCGTGTACAATCAGGTCTTGTAGCTTGAAGTATTGTGTCATCATTTCATTTGTCCATTTTATTGGGACATTATACTTTTGGGACTCTTTCAGTGCCTGTAGCAATGGGCGCGTATAGGCTGCATAATCAAGTATCCAGGCGCGGCAAAAATTGCAGATGCCGAGAAATGTTTGCATATCTTTTACAGTTTTTGGTATTATCATGTGGCATATGGCCGCTGCCCTGTCAGGAAGTATTCTTTTGCCGTCTTTGGATATTAGTTGTCCTAGGTATAGGAACTCAGCTAGGCAGTATTGCAATTTTCCTTTATCTACCTTATATCCTTTCGTAGCTAGTAGATTCAACAATGCTACAGAGTCTTCTCTGCACTTTTCTTCAGTTTTACTGCAGATGAGTAGATCATCCACGTATTGTATTATCGTGCTCTCTACATCAATATTTCCAAGACCTTCATGTAAAATAAGATTGAAAATGCTTGGGCTTTCACAATATCCCTGTGGTAATCTACAATGCTTGTGCCTGTTTCCTCCTAGCGTGAATGTCGTGAGCTAACGGGAGCTTGGATCGAGTGGTATAGAAAAGAAAGCATTTTTCAAATCCACCATAGTGAAACATGCTGTTTCTTTGGGAATGCTGCACAGTATTGATGCCGGGTTGGGAACTAATGGGAACTCTTTCTGAATGACGTCATTGAGTGGGCGGAGATCTTGTATCATTCTCCATGCCCCTCCTTTTGCTTTTTTGATCAGAAAAAGTGCTGTATTACATGGTGAGTTGGATGGTACTATTATCCCTTGTTTCAACAGAGCACTTATTGCTTCTTTTATTCCTTCCTCTGCTTCTTTCAATAGTGGGTACTGCTTAACTCTTGGGGGTATGGCACCTGGCTTCAATTTTATCTTAATGGGTTTTACATCATACAATAACGCTACATCATGGGGACCTGTTGTCCAGACCTCTGGCAGTACTCTTTCCATATCTTTCTCAATAATTGTTGGCGGCACATTAACGCTGTCCAGGAGTGGGTTGTGTATTTCTCTGTATTGGATCATGATGTCGCATGGTATACATATTTCCATTATTATTTCCCCATCACTCTCACTATCAGTAAACAATTCTTCCTAGGAGACTAAGCACAGGGAGTTTCAGTCACCTCCCTCACATCCTGTCCATCCCAGACACTCAGGCACCAGAGGAGGGCTTCAGCACTGAAGCCCGCCAAAGGCCAATGGACAAAGGGACCAAACCTGGTTTGGCATGCAGAGACAAACACAAGAAGGTTCTTTCCTAAAAGAAATGGTGGAAAAAGTTGACCAGAGTCTGTTTTACAGATAGTTCTTGGGTGCCATATTGAAAAACATGACTTACCCGATTTTTAGCTACCGTTGTTCGTGGTCGGGAAAAATCATGGTAATTTGATCTAAACCACTGCCACCAGCCATTTAAAGTAGGAAATGGTAACATTTGACTGTTACATGAGTGTTTTGACTCAGGGGAAGCTAGGCAACCCCTCCAGCACTCCATAGGAAGATATTGTGTGCTTGAACTGTAAATGTAAAGAGACTAGTAAAGTCAATTTAACTTTACATGCTCTGGGAGACAGTAGCCAGTCCCAGAGAAGGTATTTAAACATTGAAATACATCCCTTTGTCACTGCACTGAAGGTGCTGTCTGACACACAGAAACAGATGATGCCTATGAATTTGTTTTAAAACTCCATAAACGAAGAACACAAAAGTAAAACACACATCAAAATACATGGAAGAGTGGGAAAAAAGGCTCACACTCTTCCCAGGTAAAAAGTCATATCCTAGAAATCCAGCAAAGTTGCTGGGGGTCTCAAAAGTTAAGGGACATTAGCACATTCTTGAGAATTCTCCCTAACAAAATACACTTTGCTGTTCTCTTCCTGGTGGTCCACCGTACCTGCTCGCTCACTGTGCTTCCACCAGAGAGTACCACAGCTTCTGATATCAGCAGCGTTTGTCTCTGCCTGCCATGCGAGGGCCAGTCGGTGCTCAGGGCTCTCTCCCCTTCTATGACTCTCAGTATGGGGTCTGAAGAGGTTCAGACGTCTTTTTCAGGCCCCTGAACCCACCATGTTCTCTCTGTGGTTCCATATACAGGCTGCCTTCATTCTGCACTCCAGAGGCAGTGTCCACTCTGTCCATCTCCTCCCCTATCGTTCGGCTTAGCATCAGTGAATCTCCTCCTCCAGATGAGGGTTTTGTTGGTTTTATGTGAATCTCTGGAATCAGAGGTGATGTATCATTGATTATTAGCTAGTCAGTCTGTGGTAAGTTTAGCAGGGATTTCAGACATAAAAAGGCTGTATCACCTTTACAGCTTCTTTGGCCCCCACATAGGTGGAGAGTTCAGTCTTTACAGGAGATCTCAATCTCAATCTACCTTGGGAGTTCTCGGCCGTTGAGGGGAAGCCGCACCTAGTGAGTCCCATTTGCCCAAACCCCCAAAGAGGTTATTGCGTTGAGGGTTCACCTCCCTAGCCTCCTGGGGGTGATTCACCTGGGGAAAAGGGAAGAATTTCCCAGATTTGTCAGACAACATATATGAAGCAAAATCTACTTCGGACTCTCTGTAGGAATCAAATTGCAAGTTTGACTTTGATATTGAAATGTTAGATGTTGTAGCTAGACATCAAGATAGTTTGTTTTCAAATGAAGTAATATTTGAAATGCTTGGCAAGGGAATGACTTCATTAGAGTCGGTTGCTATTGAAAAGACTGAGAAAGATTGTGTTTCGCCAATGTACATTTTGCAAACCGCAGATTCAGAAAGTGCATATTATTCAGAAAGTATTCTAATGAAACAGTTAATTTCTGGAGTATTTACATCTAGAAGAACATTTTGATCTTAGTGTAAATCAAATCAGGTGAACATGCTGTTTCGCTACTTCAAATAACTTTTCTTCTTTGTGTGCCTTTTTACAGAAACTACAGCATAAGGACTGTTTTGAAGAATTTCAGCAGCTGAAACCAATAGTTTATATAAGCATTACACCATGCACCCACTGCATTCCTGTTAGTTAACAGTTGTATTCTTGAATTCTATCAGATGCATCAAACAAAAGGTTCACCAATCAGTTCATGAGAGAAATGCCTAGCGGTTCAACTGTTCTCACTGCTTTTTCCATTTGGAAAATTGGATTACCACCAAACAGCTATGTCTTCTTTAGAACACTGATGTGTGTACAATATTTTAACAATGTTTGAAAATACCCTCACGGGTCAGTGTGGAATTGATAGACAAGCATGTTTTAGTGTTGCTGATACAGAATCTGATAATGCAGGGTTATGGGCCAATGTATTGTGTTTCCATACCCAAAGTTTGGTAAATACTGACATTGATAAATATAAGAGTAAAGGCACATTGTATACAACTTGTAAGGCAAATAAATGCAGATGGCCAGTCCAAGAGTGTGCTCTCTTCTGTCTGTCACATTAATACTTGTAAATCACCCAAGAATGCATATAACAACAAAAGAGGTGAATGATCTTGGTTTATTAAAGGTTACAAGCCTGGCAATATTTTGCTTTGTAATGCTCATATTGAAGTGAAATATGTAGTTGGTAACCCTACAGCAGTTGCTTGTTATGTTACAGCTTACTGAATCAACGAAGAAAAGAACAATCCTAATGATTCATGGAAAACTTTGAGTAATGTTTGTCTTAGGTTTGGCATACACAAAGCCTCCCAAACAGTGTGTGATGCGTTCAAGGCATCAGATCAACTCACCAGTTTGTTTTTTATTTTTTTATGTGTGTTATGGGATTAATTAAACCTTACCCATAGTGTGCAAAAATATCTTAAGAAACACAAAACATGCAGATCACATACATATACAATTCCTTTAAAAGATGAATCATTTATCAGACACCTATAAAATATCAAATTACTAAAATACTAAAATGTGCCTATCCCACACATGCTATGCTCAGATAATCTGTCATAGCAGAGACTATAATCAACCCTGAAGAATGTATGATTCCCAATATCATTTCACGCAGTTCGAAGTTCCAAGATCTGAAACGTTACATAGATATGTTATCATGGAAAAAGTTAAGGACACTTTGGAAGCCGAGCAGATACGATGTGATAGTTGAGTTGTAAATTGGGACATTGGGCCTCATTATGAGTGTGCCAGTCCGGTAACAACAGTGCTGCTAAGCGTACCGGCACCGTTGTTACCAGATGGCACACTCCAAGTTCTTGGTGGCTGCCGTCCCGCCCGCCAGGTCAGACGCGGTCGGCAAACAGCACCCGCCCACAGACTATGACGGAAGCACCGGCACTGTTGCACACAGTGCGGGTGCTTCCATACTCCCCATTCCCATTGAGTCCTATGGGACTCAATGGGAATGGGGAATAACATTTATTTTCTGGCGCCTGACTTCATGGACCACCAGGCAATGCCCCGGTTATTGCGTGAAGCCAGGCGCCGGAAAAAATGACAACTCTAGCAGCAGTCTGCAGGTTTTACCGGCATGCCTACCGCCGGGGTTGTAATGAGGCCCACTGAGTAATCAAGTTTTGTAAAGTTTCAATTTCCCCAATTTTGCCACATAAGCGACAAACAAGGCAAATAAGACCCTAGTGAGCAATAGGTTTAGGTGAAAGCGCAAGAAAAGAGCTGTTAGGTTGTAACATGGGTATTGGAATACATATGATTTGATGTTACTATAGGGTTTATCCTCAGACAATAAATGATAGACTATAGGTATAAATTGTGTCTTAAGTGGTACCCCGATCTAAATCATAGAGATCATTTTTGACAACTTGGTTTCTCTCCAGCAACACCTAATTTGTTAAATTCAGCATCCTCAGCAGTCTCTCATTGTTATTGTGATGCTGGAAATGCATAGGAAGGACAGGGCCTCCGTATCCTTGTCCTTTACTGCTTTTTATTGTGCGTTCTGTCATGTTTTCCGCGCAGGAGTTCATGTGAGACTCCTGGCGGTGCAGCTCTCTCTTTTGGTTTTGGTGAACAGACCCATGGGATACCCTTATGGCACCCATGGGTAGGGTTGCAACCCTGTGCCCCTAGTGTATGTTTTTGGGCACCTGTTTGTGGCTGACAGAGCAGGGTACTGGCTGGTGGCAGCTCCGTGCTGAACTAACTGGTGCCCTGAGTGTCCTCCATTTTAGGATGCCCAGGCCCTGTCATTGGAATCGGTGGATTCCGGTTGGAGACAAAATGGCCCCCGTGGCCTCTTGCCTTCCATCGCCTGTTACCTTGATCTTCCCGAAGTCCTGGGAAGCCCTGCCTCTGTCCCTTCCCCATGACTGGCTGTTTGGTGGAAGTTCCATATATGGTAGTGTGGGGAAGTGCTGACCAGACTGGCTGGAGCCTTCCCAACGACCGTATGTTGTGGTTACCCCTGTGGGTGGGACCTGGGTGAATTGAGTGTGTGACGAATACGCATTCTGTGTTGTGGGTGTCTAGTATCTGGTATTTGACACAATTACTGAGACAGCCCTGCCCGAAACTGGTATGAATGTAGTGTCGAGTGTTGAATGGCTGGGTATTTGTCCCAATACACATAACTTGTGAGTGTCTGGAGAGAAGTGAATGGCCTGAATTCACCGTGTGCCTAATTGGCTGCCTGTGTGCCTGAATGCCCTTAGTCGTGATTGAATTCTTGAGTATGACCCAGCGGAATGAATGGGAGATCAACAGTATATCTGGGGACCTCTCACTGATAGGAATCATGTTCAGAAGCTGAAGTCCACTACGGCGAGTAACTGGAATAACTGAAGCTTGACCTTGAAGCCCTGCTGGATGAGAAGAATTGCTGTTGCTCTCCTTCACAATCTGAAATCTGCTGTGTCTACAAGGACTGACTCAGAGAGGACCTGGTAAGGCACCCTCTACCCGAACTACGAGGGACCATCATGCACCAGCAGGTCTTTGCCAAAGCTCCCTGGTAGACAGACCTTCGAAATGCTGCCGACCCGAGACGGGGACTGCTGCGGAATCCCAAAGAGAAGCACCTGGACTGTTGTCCGCAACTGTTGCCCACCGCCGTCGCCGACCGGAGCCGCTGTGCTCCCGTTTGCCTAAGAACTTTCAAATCCGAGGACGCTCTCGTCCGCATCGCCACCGTCTTATCCTGCTGGAGAAGGCCTGACCGTCGCCGCGCTGAGGAGCATCCACCGGTGGGTTTACCGCCACCCAAGGACCACAGAGACACTGACGAATCGACGCCCTTCCTGGGCCACAGTTCTTCAAACTCTTTGCGGTCCTGAACTATCAACACCGAGGTGCCCCGCACACCTCTTCCTTGCAGGACGTTTACGCTTCCCCGTCAATGAGCACCGCTAGGAACGAAGCTGCCACTTCACCGTCATAGCTCACCCTGTTCTCCGTCGGATGTTTGACGACCCGTGACTCCTGCCTTAAAGGGAGGGCACTCAAGATGGGCCGTCGATTCCCCGGTGAGGAACGCTACAACGCCAGGTACTTTGGGTTTGCAGAACTATTGGGAAGTCTCTTGTGAACAGTATATGGACTGGGCTTGTATCTTTATTCTACAGGTTACCCAGGTGGGGGATCTCCACACAGAGCTGTGTTTAACGGCTGTGACCAGTATTTCTGCCAATTGTTCTTATCAACTGCTTCCCTCTTTTCTCTACTGTTGGTTCCCTTTACGACTTGATTTGTGTGCCATTTAGCCGTACAGTTGATGCACTTTAAAGAGATCTAAAATAATAATTGTGGTACCACGTAGATTTGTATATATTTGCCATTATAGATAACCAAGTACAAAGTGTGTTATCGTGATATTTTATATAACCTTGAATATTAATTATATAAATAATGTGTTTTAACCGATACAGTGTGCGGACATTCCTTTGTGGGTGCTTGGGGACTACACTGTACTTAAGAACCAGCCCGCATCACCTTCCTGAGAAGCTAGGCCTTGATTGCTCGACCACGTACCAATAATAGAGAATCTTGCCTGGGGTCCTCTGTGCCTCTCCTCTATCATATAGAGGGCCTCATTATGACCCAGGCGCTAATGGGTTAACGGCGCCGTAAAAGGCTACAGCGCCGTTAACCTATTAGCGCCTAATTACGAGGTCCCTTTGCGGGACCCGGCCTTAAAAGCTGGTTTTACCAGCCGTTAAAGTAGGGACCCGCAAAGGGACTTTGGTGCTAAGTATGGTGCCACAATTTGCGACACCGTACTTAGCGCCTTCCCCATTGAGCCCTATTGGGCAAAAATGAGAATGGGGAAGGGCCATGGCGGCATGGGGAATTACCGCCCCGCCAACAACGGAATGGGGTGGTAATTCCCCATTCCGCCATGGCGGACACTGGCATGGACCATGGTGCCAATAGCACCATGGTCCTCCGCCTGGGTCATAATGAGGCCCAGAGAGCGGAAGTACAGACCCCCGCCTCCGGTCCTTTACAGATATCAACCCATCTGTCCAAGGCTGCTGCTTTGTGATCAGCTGTCACTGCATCTAGTCGAGAGTACAAACAGCATTGAGGAGGGTTAAGCACATTTCTGTACAGGGCTAGTACTGTGAAGGTAATATGTGCATCAGAAGAGATTCGGCTCAATTCATACCTTAGAGTTGGCATAGTGCGGCATTTGGTGAGGACTAAAGTCTTTCTCCAAAGGATTCCTTTCAGTTTCAGCTTGAAACTCTTATAATTTGTAGAAAAAAAACTGTGTTCCAAAATGTAGACCTTCACTTTATAGTACTTAAGCACTGGTGTCAAAGAAAAGTGACCCAACCTACAATTGATCAACTTCATTTGGGCTGCAAATTTCTTGCATTATTGGAAGCATATTAAATGTAAGAGTCGTTGATGGCATTGTATCTAGGATGAAGCCCATATAGATACGCTCATCCATCACTTCCATTTTTGCCTGTTATAAGTCCCAGGAAAAACGATTCACCTTCCTGGTCTTGTCCTATATGAAAATCTTAAGATCCTTAGCTGATACATAGCACTATAGGGCATTCTGGCTACATTGAAGTCTGATCAGAGTCCTATACAAAATGACAAGGTCATCTGCATAAGACAGTTAATGGATCTTCAAAGATCCTAGTCCAGGCAGAAATACTTTAGCTGAATTTAGGCAGCAGACTATATCAGATATGTAAAGATTCTAAAGTGTGGGGCCTAAGACGAAGTGTGGGGCCTGTCGAAGTCCCCAATGAGTGTCGATGGGGTCAGACATCGAGTTTGAATTATGCAATCTAATGCTGACTCTAGTGTCTGAGTGGAGTTGCATAATTAAGTGAAGTTGTGGTTTGGGGAAACCCCATATTTCCAGTGTGCGCCAAAAGGTGTTTCTATTGATCATATCAAATGCACTTGATAGGTCAATGGAGGCCAAATAAATGGGCCAATTTTTGACATGAGATTGGTGTTGCAGAAGAGAAAGAAGGAGACCATTTTGGTGATCTCCAATCCCTTTTCGAGAAGCCTGATTGAAACTTTCAAAGTGATTGCTAAGGTTATTCCTATCATTAAATTCTTTTAGTATGCAAATACCTTGCCGATCACATCATGAAGATAAATTGGGTGATAATTCTCCAGTAATTCCCATTTGCCCTTTTTGAAAAATGGCACGATTTAAGAAACTTTCCAAGAGTAGGCGATAATCCTGTTCTACTGGATGTTTCGGTAAAGTGTGTATAAAATGGGCCTCATCACGACCTCGGCGGTAACCCTTAAATCCTGCGGTAGCGCTATCACTGCCGGATTTAAGGGTCCACCGAATCATACAGCCTCCAAATGGATGCCCTCAAACACCTTTCTGTGCAGGCTGTAAACACAATGGGGGTCATTCCGAGTGACGTGGTAAGGGGTTAACGGCACCGGTAATGGTGCCGGAGCCATCAACCCCTTACCGCTTTACCCGAGTCTGCTCGCGGGAACCAGCTAAGGATGCCTGGTTTTGGGATGGGGGGTTAGGGGCGGTGAGGGGGGTTAAAAGAAAGGATACTTCAACGGTGCCTGAGATTCCAGGGAGGAATTCACATCTTGAGTGGTTGCACAGGAAGTAGACTGTGAATGTTTAAAAGTGTCAATAACAAGTGATTGCATTTTTATTATGGTATTTATTGAGCACATACCTAACTTCTAGAAGCAACAAAGCATTTAACAGAGGTATACAACTTTACAGAAGCATAATGGAGCACTTTTCAGAGGTAATAGTGCAACAGATATACAGCAGGTGTAGGTTACAGAGGAAGGGTACAGCTCTACCAGGTGGCAGGGAGGACAGGGTCGGGTGGCAGCTAGCGAGTCACATGGTGAGAGTGGTGACGTGATGGCATAGGTGTTGGGAAGGAGAGATTCCATGAAGAGGTGGGTCTTGAGTTCTTTTCTAAATTGTAGGAGTGTGGGAGGGAGTCTGATGCTGATGGGGAGGAGGTTCCATAGTCTTGGGGCATAGGCAGAGAAGACTTGTTTTCTGGTCCTTACTTTTTTGCAGCTGCGGATTTCAAGTATGCATATGTCCTAGCTCCTGGTGGTGTGCTATCCACCGGCAATGCTGAGTTTCTCTGTGAGGTAGCTGGGTGACTTCAGGGTGATTGCCTTATAGATGATGCAACAAGACCTGAAGGTTATTTGTGCATGCAGTAGTAGCCAGTAAAGGTTGATGAGTGCTGGGGTGATGTGGTCGTATCTGCGTTGACATGTATCTGGCATGTGGCAAGGTGTATGACACTTCTAAAGTGCACAAAGGAGGATGAAGGGAGGCCTTTGAGGAGTGCATTGCCCCCATCCAGCAGGGATAAGACCAGTGCTTAAAAGGTGGAACTAAAGTTGTCTGGAGGGAGGAAGGCCTTGATGTTCCACAGGAGGGTGAGCTGATACCAAGGTGTCTGATTTTTCTTAGCTATGTGTGTCTTAAAGAAAAGGTGTTTGTTGATGTGGACTTGGTGCATGAGGTGAACTTGGCTATGAAGCCCTCGGGTTCATGATTGATAGCCAGGTCTGTATGTCTGTGTGTTTGGTGTTGTTGGTGAGAAGAAGGAACTCAGTACTGGAGGGGTTGAACTTCAAGTATACACTATATATCCAAGCCTGGATCAGCAAGGGGCAGGTTTTGAGCCTATGGATGTCCTTGATGGAGTTGCTCTTTTTTTTAAACAACCTTTTATTAAGATTTTGAAACACTGGTAGGTTCACCAAATGTATCAATAATGAGTGTAATAAACAAGGGGGGTCCTGGGAGTGACAGCACCGAAATGTTAGGCTATTCTCCTCTGAACAAAAGTACCAACAGCAACCCCAGACACATGTTTCGGTCTGGTTGGACCTCATCAGTAGGGTGGAGCTGTGCCTCGCTAACAATAGTGAGCAAGCGGTCCACGTCTGGATTCCCCTAGTAACTTAGGGTGAGACCCAAAGTTACTTAATAATCAAAAAACAAGGGAGTCTCTCTGCCAGACATTAGTCCTGGTTGAGTCACGCTTACCCAGATTCTAGAGCTCACTATCTTTCACAGAGCAGAAATATCCCAACCATACCAGTCTTTGTCCTGTACAAGGGCAGTCCAGCAACAAAATTCTAGGCAATTCTCCTCTGAACAAGAGTACCAACAGCAACCCCAGACATGTGTTTCAGTCTGGTTGGACCTCATCAGTAGGGGGGAGCTGTGCCTGTCTAAGAATAATGAGAAAAGGGTCACATCTGGATTCCCCTAGTAACTTAGGGTGAGACCCAAAGTTACTTAATATGCAAAAAATAAGGGGTGTCCTGGGCGTCTCTCTGCCAGACATTTGTCCTGGTTGCGAGAGCCTTACCCAAATGCTTGAGCTCACTATCTTTCACAGAGCAGAAATATCCCAACCATATCAGTCTTTGTCCTGCCCAGGGGCAGTCCAGCACCGAAATGCTAGGCAATTCTGCTCTGAACAAGAGTACCAACAGCAACCCCAGACACGTGTTTCGGTCTGCTTGGACCTCATCAGTAGGGTGGAGCTGTGCCTCTCTAGGAATAGTGAGAAAAGGGCCACATCTGGATTCCCCAAGTAACTTAGGGTGAGACCCAAAGTTACTTAATAATCAAAAAACAAGGGGGGTCCTGGGAGTCTCTCTGCCAGACATTTGTCCTGGTTGCGACAGCCTTACCCAAATGCTTGAGCTCACTATCTTTCAAAGAGCAGAAATATCCCAACCATATCAGTCTTTGTCCTGCCCAGGGGCAGTCCAGCACCAAAATGCTAGGCAATTCTCCACTCAACAAGTGTACCAACAGAACCCCAGACACGTGTTTCGGTCTGGTTGGACCTGATCAGTAGGGTGGAGCTGTGCCTCTCTAAGAATAGTGAGCAAGGGGTCCATGTCTGGATTCCCCTAGTAATTTAGGGCGAGACCAAGGCTCTCATAACCATGACTAATGTCTGGCAGAGGGAGTCCCAGGACCCTCCTTGTTATTTTCAATAAACAGTGTACCATTCCAATATAAGTAAATTGGTCCCTCCACCCTGGTCTCTCCCATGAAGTCTGCCTCTCCCACTGTTCAAGGTCCAGGTACTCTCTCTCGTCCCCTTACTTCTCACCCTCCCGATGTTCCCCCTCCTCCCTCAATCTCAAAAACCCCAGACCCCAGATTTGTTCATACTTTTGTAAACAGCCTTCTTGTACACAACCTGGTCCCACCTATTTACAACTTCCATTCCTGGTTTCCATTTCGCAATCATCGGGGGATCCGGGCTCATCCACATTTCTGCTATATCCCTTTTAGCTACAAGACACGCCATGTTTAGAAACCTTCTCTAGTGTCTATTAAATGCCTCTGCACCCCATATCCCAAGTATCACAACCCTTGGAGCTAGGTATATTGATCTATCCCAGGCCTCCATAACCTCCTGTTGCACCTTACCCCAGTATCTCTGAAACTCTGGGCAATGCCATATCATATGACTAAAAGTCCCTCTATGGGTTTTGCATTTAGGGCATGTGCCATCGTTCCCACTTCCATCTTTCTCAATGTATCCTTGAACAAATGTATATTCTGTGCAGGTATTTGAATTGTATCAAGCTTAGCCGGATTGATATAGCCACTTCCCTCGGGTACTGTAGTGCATACCTCGGTTCTACCTCATCTAACTGTTTTGGTACGTGCAGTGAATCTTTGACAGGGTGGATTCATGAGCATGGTATGAGATGCAAAATGCAACAATTAACGTTCCGCTTCATATGAAATAGTAAGATAAATGACAATACCTTATCTGCTAACGATGTTCTATTAAACTTCACAATTCATGCTTGACTGCACATGAAATAGCAGACCGCGTGACAGTGAAATATTCTCCACTGATGTTCTACTACACTTCACTAAATTATGTAATGGAGCATCTACGCAGCGTTTGACTACAAGTTGCACTCTTAGAGCGTCAGAGTTACTATATCTGCTTGGAAAAATATGATTGTCTGATTCCCGTCGTCAGCATATGTCTATTGATAAGACACCTGGCACACCGTTTCTGAACAAATGAGGATCTGGGAGTGATTCAACACCATAGGACTTAAAGAATGCATCTCTACTGCCCATTGTCAAGAGCTTTTGGTTAAAGGAAGAAAAAATATTTTAGAGAACTTATTTTTTTGCTAAGTTTTACAGGTCCCCTGAAGAGGTTCTGTTATTTCTATAAATACAGGTAGAAGAAGGAAGCATGTTGGGCTACTGCCACTCTACCCATTAGTGAGATCAGAAGTTTCATCCAGTGGTTGGTGTTCTGCTTGAACCTTTTAATTGCTAGGAAAAGGTTACATTTGGCAAAGGACACCCCTTCTCTGTGGATTTGTATCCCTAAGAACCGAAAGATTCCCATTTCAGTTCTTGATGGTGGGTACTGCCTCTAGCTATCCTCACTCCATTCCACCAGGTAGTGGATGGATGTATTACTGTTAATTACTAATCTGTAGTTTGAGCCAAACTGCGAGGATGTTCATAATTCTTGGCACCAATTTCCCTGGGTTGGTTTCATAAAGCAAGATGTCACCTGTTCACAGTGTTATCCGCTCCTCCTTTCCCCCCTGCCACACAAATCCAGACACCTCTGTGTCTCCCCTGATCCAATCCTCCAGGAGCTGCAACACCAGGTCAAACAACATGGGCAAAAGTGTACACCCTTGCATGGGGCCACAGCCAACTGTGAACCTCTTGGAAACCATGTCATTGACCCTCACACAGGCTGTCAAGCCATTGTACAGCACCTGGAACCACCCTATAAACCCCTCTCTGAAGCCCATCTGATGCAGTACCACATTTAGGTATGCCCATTCAATGCAGTTGAAGGCTTTTTGGGTGTCCCCCAGGATCAGATGAAGGCTTCCAATATTTAACCAAGTTGACCTATTCGGAATAAATCCACATGGGTCCTCTTTCACCACCTCTGGGATAATTTTACTCAGCTGATTGGCTCAGACGTTGGCCAGGATTTTGTTCCCTATATTGATTAGAGATATTGGTCTATAGGAGCTGCACTGCTCCTGTGGTTTCCCCCTCCTTAGGTATCACCACTATTGTGGCTTCTCTAAGATCTGTTGGAAGCATACCCCTCGCTCTACTTTCCTGCAGCATTTCCCACATTGGCCCCGAGACTACCTCCTTTAACTTCAACCACAGCTCAAATAGAAAGCCATTAGGCCCCTTAGTAAGTTGTGCTGTGAACAACCTCTTGTAGCACTCTGAAATGGCCTGCAGTATCTTCCTGGGAGTCCTAGTCATTCTGTTTCCTGTCACCCCATCTGTCTCATACACCACCCTGTTAGCTTCCTCCCTTCTTACTAGTCTGGACAGGAGCTTCCTGGTCGTCTTGTCCTCCCATTTGTATATACAGGCCCCCTCTATGCCACCAGTCCCTCCTCACCCCCCACCCCCTACAATGCCCCAAGTCTGATCTCTTCTGTTACATTTTGGAATTCCTGAGCGAACCCCCTGGATTGTGGCCTGCTCAGTCTGTCTTCTAGCTCTGGCCTCCCTTTCCACGAGTACCTTTCCCTGTTCCCTTTGTTTAGCTATAAGTAATGCCATAGCTCTCCCTCATAATACTGCCTTATAGGCTTCCCATTGAAATCATTTCAATGCCACCGAATCCTTATTGGTATTGAAATACTGCTCTGTTTCTTCCTTCAGTTCCTTCAGTTCCTCCATAACGCCCTCATCTTGTAGATGATGGGCGCCCTAGCTTCCCTGGAGAAGGATTTATGGGCGGCGGAGAAGAAAGAGAACCCTCCAGAGGTCTTCTAACCATATGGAATCCAGGAAAGTCCTCAGTTTCCCTCCTGCAAAGAACTCCCCCACCGATCCTGCAACGGTACAACCACTTCATTAAATTCTCCTGCCAGTTCTGAAAGACCTGACTGTGCCACCATCATCCTCCTCTTTACCTCTTCAGTCGTGTTGTGTAGTAGCACTGGCGGTGAATAAACATTGAAAAAAGAGGTGGCTTCCTCCCCAATTGACCTTCCACCCCAACTATTCTACCCCCTCTGTCTTGGAACATCATAGCAATTTGGAAGGGCATTGACTTTTTAATTAGTATACCCACCCCTTTGGGGCTTCTGGTGAATCCTGCATGAGACATACATTTGCACTGGCCACTGCCCAAAACATGACAGGCATCATCCATGAGGTGAGTCTCCTGAAGCAATACTACCTCTGGCTTCAGGCATCATAAGTGTTGAAACACTACACTTCTTTTAAGCTTGTTCATCATCCCCTTTATGTTCCAGGAGAGGCATGTCACCTGGTCTCTATTATCCATATTAACTTTCCCCTTACCTGTACCCCTGCTGCAATCTCCGTATCCAAACCCATAGTAGTTCTACTAGTGTTAAGTTTAAAATGCTCCTTGATCCCCAAACCCAAGCTCCAACTTTAGTCCATCATCCCTCTCCCTGATGTTGTATTCCCAACACCCTCCCCATACTTCTTCCCCAACTGTGACGTATCTGTCACACGCAGAACAAATAATATGCCCCTAAACAAACAACCCAATTCATTTATCTCCCCCCTGAGACCACCGGCCCTCGTAGCTCAATTCCCCATCCCTCCTGTTTCCTCCATTCCTGTCCTATACCCCCTTGCCCCACTGGCCTCTACCCCTGAGCTTACAATGTATTTCACCAGAGCCCATCCTCCGTACCCTGCCCCAACTGCCATATTTCCGAACCCAGTATCCCCTCCCCACGTCTGCCTTCGGTCCCTCTGTATTTCCTCCCCATTCCCCAACAGAGGGGTAAATGTATTCCGCTCCTGTCCAATTAGGGTTGACATGACTCTGCAAAGCGTCCCATCCATCATCACCTGGATTCTGAACCAATCTCTTTGCTCCTGCAACAGTGAGTTGACCCTCTCCTCCCTGCCGGCCCTTGGCCTCGCACCTTCGCTTCTTCAAAAGTTACAATGCCATTCTGCCTTTGTTCCTGGTGGAGCTATGACTGCCAATCCTTTGCTTTCTATACAGTCCCAGGCACCCCACATGTTCTGAAACACCCAGGACCTCTCCCCCACCATCACTCTGAATTTTTCAGGGAAGATACGCATGTACTTTACTTGATTGTTCTGTAGTACTTTCTTGGCTTCTTAGAATGATCTCCTTGCCCTCTGAACATGCAAGGTATAGTGTGGAAAAATCATCACCTTTGCGTTTTCCACTCAAATTGACCCTTTACTTCTGGATGCTTGAAGGATAACATCACTATCCCTGTAATTGAACAGCTTCGCCACCATTGGCCTTAGTGGGACCCTGGCAGGGGTGGTCTGCCAGGGACTCTGTGCGCTCTCTCAATTGCAAAGAACGCAGTCAGGCCTCTCGGCTTCTGCTCCTCCTTAATCCACTTCTCCAGGTAAAGGCCTACAGCCGGGCCTTTGATTCTCCCCAGCATTCCCACTATCATGATGTTGGCCCTCTAGAACCTTCCTTCAGCGTCCTCTGCCCTTTCCTCCAAGGCCCAGGATTTTTCCTGCAGCACATGGACTTGGTTATGGAGTGAATTCACTGGGTCCTCCTACTGGATAATTCTCTCTTCGGTCGTATCCCTCTCTCTCTGAAACTGCCCTCAGATCTGCTCGGAGCTGGCCCACCTCCACTCCTACTTGCCCAATCTTGCTCTCCATGTTCATTATGGAGCCCATCGCTGCTTTTAAAACCTGTGCCATTTGGGCTCCTTCTCTCCATCGACAGGATTCTACTCAGTGCCAGATATGCGCTTGCTTTGTTCACTGCTCCAGATGTGTAGCAGTCTATTTTACACTTAGTCGCTTTGGTAGGCTTCTCCTTCACCATGGTCGCATCTGGCTCACTCTTTGTCCACCAGGGTCGGCCCCAGGAGACATCTTTGTACTGTTCCAGATTTTGCCACTTGACACAGACCTCTCATCTGTGAGGGGATCCTCCTGCATGTATCCCCTTCCCTCTTGTGACACTCAGCAGTCCTGCGGCACCTTCATATCTGTGGCATAGATTAGACAACCCGCTCATTCCCCTTTGTTGCCCAAAATGCCTTCCAACCATCCCATAGGCAGGAAGAGGGGTGCGGGCGCTCTGAGACCGTTATGTTTGCTCACCCCTCGGTTGGTGCCACTGATCTTTACTCTCTCGGCCCACTCTTAGGCCCCCAGAAGGTCCTGTTCAGACCTCCACTGCACACAGTTCCCAGCACACCTTAAATCAAACTCTGTGTTTACTATATGTCAAAATATGGTAATTGTCTGAATGTCGGGCTGGAAGCAATTGGTCTTTACTTTTGCTTAGATTTGTTTCCTATTTTAGCCTTTCAGGCTTGCCCCCTGGAAGCAGGTCTGTGGTGATCCAGCTTGGGGCAAGAAGTAACACATCCCACTAATGCATTGGTATGTACTCTGCAGAGTCAGCAAGTGGTGACCACCTGTGTGCTTACTGAATGAACATTTATTTTGGACAGTCTTCATAAGTGTTTATCGTGGTGGCTGAACTGGCATGTTTTGCTAATTTATGATTGACTGTTAAGGTGCCATCTCTCAGATGCGGTGAAATGTTCCTCTGTTGTGCGCCTCCCAGCTTTTCTGGATGCTGAGACCTATTCTAAACCCCCGTGCCTTGTGTGCCTGTCACACCCATGAGTGTCCACTGAGCCTTTAATGTCACCTCTGCTGAGGCTTCAGTGGTCTGCGCTACAGCTTGCTGCAGTCCCCACTACATTCCTCTGCCGTTTTGGAGGTGGTTCTGCTTTGTTTTGCACACCCCCCCATGGCTGCAGCCTTCTCAGTGCTCCATGGTGGTGTCAGAACCAGATGGGGGGGGTGCTTGCCACCCCGATTGTTCCCCTCCAGATGTACGTGCAGCAGTCGGGTCAGCCCTGGCTGCGCTGCTCCCCTGGGCAGCCCTGCGTCCTTGTCTCCCCTAGGACTGTCTGTATCTCGGGAGGCTCGATGGATTATTGGGGTCCCCTCTTAAGTGGGTCAGAGCACCCACATTCCGTGGTCTGCCTTCACTTTTCTGCTTCCCCCGATCACAGGGAGACGGATCCTTTTGCGGATAGTTGACAAGGGGGAGCAGGAGCACTGGCTTAGGCAGCCATTATACTTTGCCTTCTCGGTGATGATTCCTAGCAAGGGAA
Organism: Ambystoma mexicanum; assembly: GCF_040938575.1. NCBI lineage: Eukaryota > Metazoa > Chordata > Amphibia > Caudata > Ambystomatidae > Ambystoma > Ambystoma mexicanum. The sequence goes on along the minus strand of NC_090937.1, from coordinate 592,678,487 downwards.
GATGGCTGATGGGACGATAGTAAGCTAGGTTGTCGGGATCCAGAGTGGGTTTCTTTAGTAGAGGGAGGACTCTTCCTGTTATTAGGGTCGCTGGGAAGGTGCCTTGAATTAGGGAGCTATTAATGATCTTCAGGTAGGTCTAATGCTATCTCATTGATTGCCGTCAGAGGCACAACTAAACTAAAACCGCAGGCGTTTAGACCTAACCATTCATATGTCGGGAGAGGGGCTAAGATCAGAGGCTGTGTGGGAAGGGAGGAACCTTTCTTGCATGCGGTGTATTCTCTGACAAGGCATGTTTATGGGAACTGTTCTCAAGTAAACAGCAAGATGTGCCATTGAACGTATATCAGGCATCTGAAATTGCTGCTAAATGTGATAGGATTGAAGGGGAAAATTCACTTTTCTATTCATACTTGCCATCACGGTAACAGTGTAGTTGGGATAGATCAAAACATTTGCCCAGGTTCATACGATTTGGATAAGAAGTGAAGGCATGATTTGAATTCTGCAACTTGGGCAATTTACTACATAGCAACCCATTGTTTTGGCTTTCTTGAACTACAATTTAACCCTCTTATAGAGTTAACTTGCAAAGTACACACATGACCCAAAGCAAATGTACAATTTGCAAAGCCTAGTATAAAAAGTTAAGCCAAAAGATAACCTTTGTAGCTTGATTTGCTCCACTCTGAATGGAAGACAAGTCCCAGAATGCAAACCCACATTAATTTTCATTTTAAACTGCCCTCATCAAAGTCGAATAGTATATTTAGTATTTACCTTGTCTTTTTAGAGTATTTCAATACTATACTTAGTCTTTTTATAGTATTCTATAGTATTCTGTGTGAGCAGAGTACTATATGAAGACTATTCAGCCTGTAGAATACTAGTTGATTACTGAGGGAATACTGCACAAATACGTGTCTTCTAGTATTTTAGTCTTCATGTAATATTAAATACTACATTACCACTATTAACCACTACTCAGAAGATAAACATATATGGGAAGAAGACCTTCCATTTTGGTATGGGTAGTAGAGCGTATGTATATAAATTCTGATTTTGAAAATAGCTTTATTTTGTGAATCATCTTGTTTCTGCAGGCAGTCTTGACTAAATGTGGTCTTTACACATTCTACTGTGAGTCTCCTGTTGAAGCTTCAGTGTAAAAAGCAGCTACACTTCTCCCTTGTCCTCTAAAAATTGACACTAATGGACTGCTCTGAAGATTAGATGTCTCCTGTCCCCTCTGTCTCCTGTCCCCCCTGACATGAAAGTGCTAACAGTCCATCACAACTTCAAGCGGCTAAACATGTATGCATAAGAAAAGTGCAGTTTCTGCTAACAATGAAATGTTTTACTGAAGTTATCGGTATGCTGTGTTCTCCTTGTCTGCTTACTCCTGCATTCTCCAGTGTTGCTCTTCTCCTGTGTGGATCTTACCCTTATTGGGGATGTCAGCATCTGACCCTGTGACCTGCTGGCCCTTCCTTCTCTCTGTTACGCCTGGTTGACTCCTGGCAACCACTTCCTCCTGTTTCACATGCATCTACTCTCCCTGGATGGTTTGGAACTCAATGTGCACTGACAGGGATTCCTCCTGGATGGTCTCAGTTATTACCCTTGGATTGGTTTTGGGCTTTTTGTCTACCGGCTAAGACTCCCACCCAATGGCCTGGATTGTTGCCCATGGGTTGTGTTGGACTCATTGTGCCATGAACAAGAACTGTGTTTGGATCTTTCGGAGCACTGTTTCACAACGTGTATTCTATTATATCCTAACAGGAGTTCAGTCTGCCTGTCTGCATTCAACCAGACTCCCAGCCACTGTGAAGTGGCCAGGAGGTGATGTGCTGTAGATTTACTAATCTACTGGATGCTAATATATCTAATTATTATTCAACAAGGCAACCAACTATTCTTTCTGATTGAGGGAACTATACAATAAGTAAAATAAGCTTTGGAATTGCTTCACAATATGTAAATATCTTTTGCATGGGAGTGACAGGAAAACCCCTGACTGACCTATTTATTCAGCATCAATGAACACGATTCTAAAATAGCACACTTGCAGTTATCAATATGTGATATTTGGGAATGTTATCTCAAGCCCTCGAAGAGGCCAGTGTGCCAATTTCTGACTGGGCACCTACATGAGATAATGTTCTGTATGATGGAGTCAGTCTGATGTCTTACAAAGCGAATATCTAACTTAAAAAAGAAAGAATATCATGGAAATAATGTCTCTCTTAGGAATTGATTTGTTGGGAGGTCTTTTTCAACAGGGGCAGAGCATGAATCCTAATAGCAAATTACCAGAGTATTTTGTAAACTAGGAAAAATGATTGATTCCCCACTAATAATGTCAACCTCACAATGCAGCAGCAATGTAAGCAGCAGGTCATGGAGCCAGCAACAAGTGGACAAGAAACTCTGACTCTAGCAGGTCAAAATATTCCCAGTGTGAAACATTATTTTTCATATAATTTGGGGGTTTTCCCCAAGACAATTCATCATAAATTGTACAAGGAATGCGGCAATAGTCTGTTTCAAGCTCAGATTACTGCATAGCAGTCACATTGTTCGAGTCAATCAATGCAACAACTTCCCAACTAAAAAAGTAAAGTGTGTTCAACTATGTCCTACTCTGACCAGAATTCAGCGCACAGATGTTGTGGAGTTCAGTAGTAAACATTCTGGAGTGTTGGCTTATAAAAATGCTCTTCTTTTGGTTTTAGATTAAGTAACCTCTCTCCAGTATTAAAGAGAGAGAGATAGAATCAGCCTTTGTTTATCAAGACAGCCTGCACGTCCCTTTCTTATTTGGATTTAAGGCTTCATTGCAAATTAGGAAGATAATCACATGCTGCAATTTCCTATTTATCTTCTATTTATATAAAAGTGGACATGTGTTTGTGGCGGGATTTGTGTTGAAGCTTTGTTACTTATACAATTCCACACCGTTTCACCAATCTGCACCACATTTTGCATAGTTGTCTGTTAGGGCCCTTACTGGCTACATGACGGGCTACATGACACTTGTACACCCCACCTCGTTACCCAGATTTCATCACAAGTCAACATTTGATTGTGGGTCTGTGGCTTGGCAAAGCGTTGTTCCTTATACAAGTCCACACCGTTTCATCAATCTATACCAAATTTTTACAAAGTTTCCTTTTAGAACCCTCTGAGCATTACTAGTGACATGACATTTGGACACCCAATCCCTTTCTGTGGATTTCAGCAAAAGTCAACATTTGTTTGTGGGTTTGTGTGTTTGTGGCTTGGCGAAGCCTTGCTCCTTATACTACTCCACTATTCACACTGTTTCACCAATCTGCAACACATTTTGCATAGTTACCTGTTAGGACTATCTGGACATTACTGGCTAGATGACATTTGGACACCCCACCCGTTTCCCAGATTTCATCACAAGTCAACATTTGATTGTGGGTCTGTGGCTTGGCAAAGCGTTGTTCCTTATACAAGTCCACACCGTTTCATCAATCTATACCAAATTTTTACAAAGTTTCCTTTTAGAACCCTCTGAGCATTACTAGTGACATGACATTTGGACACCCAATCCCTTTCTGTGGATTTCAGCAAAAGTCAACATTTGTTTGTGGGTTTGTGTGTTTGTGGCTTGGCGAAGCCTTGCTCCTTATACTACTCCACTATTCACACTGTTTCACCAATCTGCAACACATTTTGCATAGTTACCTGTTAGGACTATCTGGACATTACTGGCTAGATGACATTTGGACACCCCACCCGTTTCCCAGATTTCAGCACAAGTCATCATTTTATTGTGGCTTTGCAGATTTGTGGCTTGGTGAAGTGTTGATAATTACACAATTCCATACTGTTTCCCCAATCTGCACCATATTTTGCATAGTTACCTGTTAGGACCCTCCAGACATTATTAGCTACATGACATTTGAACACCCCACCCCGTTCCCCAGATTTTAACACCTTCACACATGAAATGGTTGCCTGAAATTGGCAAAACACTAATCTGGACGTAGAAGTACCGGTCCCGAAATGAAAAACAAAGCTCGAGGTCCGTAATGCTTTTGACTAAAACATTGTGCTTGAATGCAGTGCATTTTGGGTGCACCCAGAGCCATAAGGGACATTTCCTCCAGGCCTCAGTGGAAGCTACACTTGATGCAAACTCTTCTGATATTATGCCACTGGTAAACATGTTTTCAGTGCTGCCTATTGCTTATGTTACTATGCATTGCTCCAAGGATACATTGGAAAGAAGATGCACGCATAGGCTCGAATGAGCCAGTGCCAGCTGGTACTTGATAACGTTATCATGGAATTTGCTAAACCGGAAGAGAGGTTATGTAGTTGTTTTGCTGCCTCCTTGAGAAAGGGAAGAGTTTTGTCTCTTGAGGTTACTGTGAGCCACTCCGTCTGGGGGCCCATGAAGATTGTCAACAGGTAGAGACTTGGAAAGCCAGAAAGTTCTAAAAAATGCCATCACGCATTTGTGGATGGCTTAAAATGAGGGGCACAAGAGCAGTCAGATGGAAAGCTTCACTGGAGGATGGATGCATTGCTTCAGGCCGGTTGATGCCAAGATCTCTCTGCCTGACGGTTTGGGAGCGTTTTCTGTGACTGCTGGCAAGATGAGGATGTGTTTTGCAGCTGTGTCAAAGGCAATGGCCCTCATTACGACCCTTGCGGAAAGGGGTTTACGCCGGCGTAATGCATGGCGTACCTTTCCGCCTGACTACGAGTTCCCGTAGCGCCATGGTGATTTTTACGGCTGCTTTTTGCATGCGGAAAAATCCATGGCGCTACGGGACTTGTTGTTAATTACGCCACCGTAATTTACGGTGGCGTAATTAACGCCTTCCCCACTCCCATTATACCCTATGGGGCAAAAATGGGAATGGGGAAGGGTAAATGGGGATTGGGGACTTACCGCCCCGCCAAGGTCGGAATGGGGCGGTAAGTCCGCCAACCACCATGGCGGAGTTGGCAGCTTAGCGCCATGGACCATGGTGCAAATTGCACCATGGTTCTCCGCCAGGGTCGTAATGAGGGCCAATGTATTTTATCAAGATTTCTTTTAATCATGTATTATTCTTGCTGCATTTATTAATTTATTTATGCTTTTGGTGAATAAAGAGGCTGTATAAGAGCCATTTTACAGTCTAGTTGAGTGTGTGTGTTTGTGAATTCTTGCCCTGCAGCGTTCAAGGTTTTTCATTCAGTGTATTGGAAAAAAAATAGAAATATATCTGTGCACTCTGTGGAAAGCAAAACAAGGTCCAGGCCGTAAGATCAGATTCAGGATATGCTTTGGGGAACAATGAGATACAGTGTTGGATGCCCATAAAAAGTAAACTATCCAACAGAATTCCTCAACTCACTTGACCCTCTGGAAATGCCACCACATCACCTTCGACTGAAAGTTGGGTCATCCATCATGCTGCTTCACAATCTCTACCCACGTAGGCTGTGTAATGGCACACAGCTATGCATTAAAACATTTCTGCACAATGTAATTGAAGCAACAGGAAACAAAACATATTGGGGGTCATTACGACCCGGGCGCAAAGGGATACATTTAGTGAATTTTTCTTTTCACCTTTCTTTTGTAGCCTTTCCTAAATGTGTAAAGCTACCTTAAGATATTTTGAACAAATAGTACCTATAAGAAAATAAAATCCCGGCAAACGCCGAATATATAAGCTGGTTAATTATAATTGGTTGAGAGATGCTTAGCCCAATAAAACCCTAATGAAAACATCCATATCATATAACCAGAGTAAAATAAATGTTCATTAACTTTTTATTAGGGGCTCAATTATGTTGTGAGGTGTAAATTAAGGCGGTACAAACACTATACAATACTGTATATACAAATAAACTGACACATAGGTCCTGATATTGTGTCAATACTGTAGGATTAATGGTGGAGGCATAGATGCATACTTTGTTCCAATACATAGTTTTATCCCTACTGGGTAACCACTGATATATGACCAATGCTCTTTCTTTTATGTTCTGCATCTTTGCCAGTCATCAATTAATATTTATAATAATTACTTGTGTATGATGCATGTTGCCCTTTATTTAATGGTAAATTGTGAGGTCATGGGAAGTATTTCTTCTCATCACATGTGCAGTATATTCACCAATCTCTAAATTGTATTTCTGTCTTTACACCACCACCACCTTTATAGTCCCATCCAACAGTAGGATTTCCAGATCTGGATGTTCTGCCATTCCTGCTCAGCAACCTTCTAGAGTACTGTGTGCTTGCATTGCATCCTAAATAGACAGGAATGGCTAACATGGAACATATTTATCAATGCCTTCCTAGTGAGCACACATACAATGCTGTTTATGGGCAGGTATTTTGCATGAAGAATGCTTAACAGCATGTGCAGCATAAATCATTCTTCAGCTTGTATCCCCTTGTCCTCTTCCTCTGTCACTCACACCAGATGCACTGTCCAGCTTCATGTCTAAAGTTCTAGGACCATAAGAGGAATTGTTTGCCTGTTTTGCATCCCAAGTCGACGGGAGAGCCTTCCTTTCAGTGTTTTAATCCACACCATCACAGTGAAACTGTCATAGCATGTCAGTGCTGAAAAAATAAAATAATATGCATTCTCTTCATAATAGGACATCCGCTGAAGTGCTGATCATCCTTATAAGACTTACAAATTAGAGGGTATTTCCTAGCGCCACTATTGCTCAAGTTTCAAGAATGAACACACTATTTGCTGAGGCAAAGTCAGTTGAAGGCATTAAGACCTAACTAGATTCCTATAGATTCTAGACTGAAAGGCCCATCCTCCACATCCAACTGAAATTCATTGATAGACTAGTGTTGGTATATGAGCTGCTGAGAAGGAAAACATCCTCCCAATGGAAAGGACAATTTAATTTCCTACGAGGAAAAGTAGGGTTCTCGTCATCTCTGTGACTAGGTAACTGTTCTCTTTGGTGTGTATCATTGCCGTTTCTTGCCCTGTTATCAAACAGACCCATGTATGTGCAACATAGGAATTTGATATGGGGGACAGGTATTACATGTATGCCTTCTTCATCCATCGTGAATTCTATATTCTTGCTTTCCCCAGACAAACTATGTCAAAAGGAAAAATAATCTACATTGATTAAAATGAGATACTGCAAACCCACACCCAAAATTATTTGGCTTCGCCATCTTCTCCTACTCTGCATACTGTACTAAGTTTAATCATCTATCCATAACATTAATATGTGGTATGTTCATTTTCATTAAAACAAGAATCTTGGAGTGGCATTGTACACTAAGCGACTAGGTGACACAATTGTGTGGAAAACTGTGAAGGGACCAGACCAACCTTACCACACATTAGATATTGGGTGCAGTAGCCTGAAAAGTTTGAGCGGTAGATTGTTTTAAAAACTGAACAGGGACCCTTAGCTTTACCACAAACTATCCCACCACCTTCAGGGTGAACTCCAAACTCCAAGCTTCTGGGTGCAGAGTATGTACAATAAACTGTGCAACCAGAAGCAGCATTTTTGACTCTCAATTTACACTGTGCACATGTTAACAGTCACTGGGCCTCATTACGGCTTTGGCGGTAGCCATGCCCTTAATAAGGGCATGGCTGCGCCAAAACCGGATCCAGGTTCCCTGAATGGGGAATTACCGGGCCATTCCAAGTTTGGAGGGCCCGGTAATTCCTCCTTCGGGGAACCCGGGCCCAGACCTTCCCCATTTCCATTTGAGCCCCCATAGGGCTCAATGGGAATGGGTGCAGGGAGCTAACAACGAGCCGATTACGACCGGCCCGTTGTTAGCTCCCTGGTCCCCTCGCAGGACCCTGTAAGGACGACTGGTTCTACCAGGCGTCCTTACCGGGTCCCGCGAGGGAACCTCGCAATGAGGCGGAATGGGTTTAACGAGTCCGCCTCCATTAGCGGCACCCGTTAACTCATTCCACCGGGGTCGTAATGAGGCCCACTGTAAGTTAAGTGGCATGTGGAGTCAGCCTGCTAAAATCAATCAGGAGTATTAGACTCTGGGGGCACTGGCAGGGGCCACTTCTTTTGATAAAAAGGTATCATCACGAAAGAACCAGGGGTAGAACAACCAAACAAGTAAGGTGTATTTCACTATGTTCTATGTGCATCACACAGATGTTCTGAGGTTCAAGAAGAAAGATTATGGAACGTTGACTTAGATTTCAGTTTTGATATTGTTATTTCATGATCCTCTTGAATAAGGGAGTCAATAACCTCACAGAAGCTCTAAAAGTAAAGTAAATCAAAGTGAAATAAAAAAGCAAGTCATTTGATTCCTGATCAACATTACTGTACACCCCTCTCTCCCTCACTATATCTATACATCGAGAGAAAGAGAGAGATCGAGATCAAGAGAGAGACAGTGTGCAGTGTCTGTGTGGAGAAAAACAGATTTATTTTGTTTAAATGTATCAACAATATGGATAATACATATTTTAGAGGTGGCCTGCTAAATGTAAGGGTTCTGTACCACAGAAATGGTACATAGTTTTCCCTTCAATAAAAAATCTCTCTTTACCCTTCGCTTCCTGATAGCTTCCATCCTATTTCTCTCCTACCTTTTCTGTCTTTTCTGTCGATTGTGTAATGTGTTATCTATTCTCATACAGTTCCTGTGTTGATCTTCATTCCTTACTTCCTCCATTCCAATCTGGTTTCCATCCACCCCACTCCACTGAGACAATCTTTCTCAGTATCTCCAACTCCCTTCTATGTGCTCAACACAACACTCAAAACCTTCCTCTATTCTTATTCTCCTTTATCTTTTGCCGCTTTTGACACTGTTGATTGCTCCAAACGTATTCACACGTTCTCCTTACTGGGTCTTCTGGTCCTGTTCACCAGTGGTTTCAATCTTATCTAACTAACCACTCGTTTTGCATTTCCTTGATTGTGAAACATTCTAACACCCTATCTCTATTATTAGGGCTCATTTCTCGACCCTTATCACTAAATCTCTATGCACCTCTCTGCTCCGATCTCTTGTCTTCTCATTTGGCCTATCTTCTCGTTCATGTGTTGAGGATTCTCAAATCTGTTTCTTTCTTTTAATTGTTCAGATTCTCTCCATAGTAATTTCTCCTCTGCCTCTCAGCCACACAAACCTGGCTGCATGCTCACTTCTTATATTTCAATGGTTCACAAATTAGATTATTTTCTTCCATGCCTCTAATTTTCCCTCTACTTTCTCCATCAGATCTCTCCTTCACTTTTTCTGCTTGCAACCGTGGCATTTATTTTCATTCCACTTCCTCATTTACTAAACCCATCACCAATGTATCTACCTCCTCCTGTTTTCAACTCTTTAACATTTGCAAAGTGTTCTACTTCTTTTCTTTCATGCTAAAACAAGTCTTATTTCCTTCCTGGTTCTCTTTCATCTAGACTACTAATCTGCTTCACTTATTGGATGGCCAACATCTCATCTTACTCCTCTCGCTCAGTCTTCAACTCTTCCATTCATACTTTAGGCTTCATCCCTGGTTCTCTCTCATCTAGACTACTATTCTGCTTCATTTATTGGAAAGGCAACATCTCATCTAACTCCACTCACTTGGTCTTCAACTCTTCCATTCATACGGGATGCTTCCTCCCTGGTTCTCTCTCATCTAGACTACTATTCTGCTTCATTTATTGGAAGGCCAACATCTCATCTTACTCCACTCACTCGGTCTTCAACTCTTCCATTCATACTTTAGGCTTCCTCCCTGGTTCTCTCTCATCTAGACTACTATTCGGCTTCATTTATTGGAAGGGCAACATCTCATCTTACTCCACTCGCCCAGTCTTCAACTCTTCCATTCATACTGTAGGCTTCCTCCCTGGTTCTCTCTTATCTAGCCTACTATTCTGCTTCATTTATTGGAAGGGCAACATCTCATCTTACTCCACTCGCTCGGTCTTCAACTCTTCCATTCATACTTTAGGCTTCCTCCCTGGTTCTCTCTCATCTAGACTACTATTCTGCTTCATTTATTGGAAAGGCAACATCTCATCTAACTCCACTCACTTGGTCTTCAACTCTTCCATTCATACGGGATGCTTCCTCCCTGGTTCTCTCTCATCTAGACTACTATTCTGCTTCATTTATTGGAAGGCCAACATCTCATCTTACTCCACTCACTTGGTCTTCAACTCTTCCATTCATACTTTAGGCTTCCTCCCTGGTTCTCTCTCATCTAGACTACTATTCGGCTTCATTTATTGGAAGGGCAACATCTCATCTTACTCCACTCGCTCGGTCTTCAACTCTTCCATTCATACTGTAGGCTTCCTCCCTGGTTCTCTCCCATCTAGACTACTATTCTGCTTCATTTATTGGAAGGCCAACATCTCATCTTACTCCACTCACTCGGTCTTCAACTCTTCCATTCATACTTTAGGCTTCCTCCCTGGTTCTCTCTCATCTAGACTACTATTCGGCTTCATTTATTGGAAGGGCAACATCTCATCTTACTCCACTCGCCCAGTCTTCAACTCTTCCATTCATACTGTAGGCTTCCTCCCTGGTTCTCTCTTATCTAGCCTACTATTCTGCTTCATTTATTGGAAGGGCAACATCTCATCTTACTCCACTCGCTCGGTCTTCAACTCTTCCATTCATACTTTAGGCTTCCTCCCTGGTTCTCTCTCATCTAGACTACTATTCTGCTTCATTTATTGGAAGGCCAACATCTCATCTTACTCCACTCGCTTGGTCTTCAACTCTTCCATTCATACTTTATGCTGTTGTCTCCCTGTGCCTCCATTTACTCCTCTCTTCAGTTCCTTTTTTGCTTTACTTTGAATTTCACCTTTTCATTCATTTTCTTTGCATCATTTATAAATTAATACAATCACTCTCTGAGTTAAAAAAAACAACTTTATTTATTCAATGGTCACATATCAAGCACATTCAATTACAGTGACATAGTCGTGTTACTAAGCATATTATATTTAAACAACTACATTCAAGTTTACTCGAGCACATTCAATTACAGTGACATAGTCGTGTTACTAAGCATATTATATTTAAACAACTACATTCAAGTTTACTCGAGCACATTTAATTACAGTAACATAGTCTTGTGACTAAGCATATTACATTTAAACAACTACACTCAAGTTTAGAGGTGAGCAATATCAGGTCGCCCAGCACTCTCTGTTTCGGAGTTAGTTCCAGATAGATACAGTCTGCACAGGGCCGAAATGTCTTTCGGGTGGCATGTTGAGACTACAGATACAACAAATCTCTCTTCACCTTCCTTAACATAGGTTAATTAATGTAGCCAGTCTTTAAAACTAGGACTATTCTTAGATTTCCAACATTTTAAAATGCACCTTTTTGCAACTGCACAAGCAACATTGTTCTAGCGGTCTCTGAGGTTTTCCCAATGTCCCCAAACAGGTGTTTGAGTGGGGCGGGGGAAGGCGGGAAATTCACCATGTCATCTATAGCCTTGGCTACATTACGCCAGAATGTCATGACCAGGGGGCATGATCAATATATGTGAAAGGCGTCCGCATGTGGGCCCCCGCACTTCAAGCATTCACCCGTATGGTCTGCAGCAAACTTAGCCATTTAAGCAGGAGTGTAGTGCAATTGGTTCAGCATCTTATTTTACCTTTATTTTAATGTTATTTGATTTACTTTTATTTTAGCACTGGCCCTACCCAGAGGGTCTCAGGGCGTGTTATATGGTTCAAAAAATTGAAAAGGTAGTAGTTGAAATAAGAAGTTAGAAATTAAAGTGGTGATTGAGGATACAGTTTATATGTGAAGAGGTAGGGCGTTTCATGCCCTGGCTGCCCAGTGGGTAAATGCTTGTTTTTGTGTGCATGTGAGTTTGCAGATTGGAATAAGTAGAAGGTGTTGGATGGCTTGTCTGGTGTCTGATGTTTGTGTGGGTGATGGGGTTGAGTTTGTCATGAAAGTAAGATGGAGTTTTGAGGTGGATGGATTTGAATACAATGCCGAGTCATTTGAAGGCAATTCTATGGGATATGGGAAACCAGTGGTGCTGGGAAAGAGTGTGGGTGATATTTGAATGTTAGGGTAGGTTGAGGATGATTCTAGCTGCTGTGTTTTGTAAGGTATTCAGGGGGCAAGAGTGTAGTTGGGGAGTACAGTGAGAAGAGCATTTACATAGTCCAGTTTAGAGACAACTACTGCTTGCCCTTCAGTGCGGAAGTCGTCAGGAGGAAGGATATGTTTGATTTGCGTAAGAGGTACAGTTGTAGATTGCATGTTTTGGTGACAGTGGCTTTGTGGAGTGTAAAGGAAGGTGGGTGTCGATGGTGATGCCGAGGAATTTGACAGGTGTGGCGAGGGATATCTGTGTGTTGTCCATGGCAAGATCTTTAATCCAGGGGTTGAGGTTGGGTTTGTGCCTCGGGGGGCAGATGAGGAAGTTTTCTGTTTTTGAAGGGTTGAGTTTGAGTAGGTGGGTGGCCATTCAGTTGGTGATGGTGGTAAGACAGGTTTTGTGGGAGTGGAGTTGTAAAAATGATGACATTTGAAAGTATTTTTGAATGTCATCTGCATCTTGGTGGAAATGTACGTTGTGTTTACTAATGATCTGTCTAAGAGATTCAACAGTTAGGTTGTTTATTGATCACTCAGTATGCCCCGTCTCGCTCCCTTCGCTCACTAATTCAGTTTCTATATGATGTTTCTCGTCTCTTTTCTATTGTTCCACTGTTTTGAAACCCAAACACTGGAACTCTACCTCTTGATTCTAGATCCTCTTCTACACTTTCATTATTTTGTTTAAATCTAAAAAAAAGTTCTCCTCTCTTCTGTCCAATAATTATGTAACCCATCATATATTGTGTACCATTTGTTTTTATGCAAAGCTTTGGCAAAGGTGCTAAATAAATCATTAAAATACAAATACAAATTCAAACTTCGATGATAAATACTTTATGCAGATATTTCCTTCATAGATTGGTATTGGCATTCCCTGATTCATAGAATTATTAGCGTGTAAAACGTTGATTTGTGTGCCATTCTGCCCTCAAATCCCCATTCACCAAACAGCATAATTCCATGAATCAATGGCGTCGTAATGAAGCCTTGCGCTGATGCCTGATATTCTACATATACCAGAGCAAATGCCATAAAATGTGTAAAAATGTTTACAGGAATGGGTCACGATCTATGTATTAGCCTCTGACTTGCCTCAGGAGAAGCCATCACGAGCTAATTGGAAGAGTGACATTATCTGCTTAAATTAATGATTCGTGATTTCTTCCTTTTATTGCAATTCATTTCATATGTATAAGGATCAGTATGCAGTTTAAGTTACAAATTGATAGGGTCTGTGCTCTAGTTTGATGGCCACATTTTCTGATTCCGTTGGATATAGTGAATTGTATCTGCTGCATATTTCAATTTAATACAGTCACCCGAATCAAATAATAATTACAAAATAGATGGGTTAGTCATTCATGACATCTTTCTAATTGCCCTTTTTCAGAGACTATACTGCATCTGGCGGTAGCATGCACACTGAAGCGATTTCACTGCCCTGCAAGACAAAGGTGTTTGAATTTGCATCTGTGAATGGAAAAAATAAAATTGTAAAGGAAAGGTATTAATATGTGTACACAAGTATTAAGTTTCATAAGTCATGTGACCCGTGGAAACACGTGATACCAATGTCACATTGCATAATCATGATGATCTGAGCTGCTTACTACTTGCAGTTTTTCCACAAAAAAGGGGTAACCAATAAAATCCACTCATTAAATTGAAAATTAGTACGACACATGCCAAATACCGTAGACTGTTTTCGTGAAAAAAGATGAAGCATGTGAAGAAAAAAATATATAAAGAAATAGAACCGGTTGAAATAAAATTATATTTAATGTTTATTTGGTTGTGTCTTGGATTGTGGAGCACTACACACAGGTCATCAGAGCACAGGGTATTTATGACATGATGAATAATGTATGAAGGAGTTGTGATCCAAATATTATCAAGATCCACTGTACAAGAATAGCATGTGTGTACTTTTTTCGTTAGGTGGATCTATTGTCTGAAATTACGCTATGGTGCAATAGAATTTAGATGTGCAATCGGGAGAATAGGAAACAGAATTGTGCAAGTGAGAGCCGAAGATAGCAGAAAGTCAGTCTTTTCCAAGGAAGTGGAGATCCAAGCCACTTTCTTCACTGACAGGGCTGTTATGGAGGGGTGGGGGTGGGGGGACGAAGGGGGAAAACTGGCCCTGATCCTCACACTGTTGAGGGTCTCACGGTACTGGCCCTTGGGTTTCGTTCGCACAGTGGCCCGTGTTAATGATTTCTAATGTTCTCTCATTATTGCACTGACAGTGTAGACACAGTGATTGACAGGAGAGGTCTCTCTGGTGACATGGGCACACTTGCCATGGCACATATAAGCTAAAAGTAATTACTTTTTTAAAAGTGTACCTATGTATGTACGTATGTTTAAGCACATGTTAGTGTGTTTATTTTTATGAATGCGTGCATGAAAGGAGGAATTGTTTGAATGATGTGTGCATGCGTGGATGAAAGTGTTTATTTGAGTCTGTGTGTCCAGCTCCCAGCTCTAAATTTAGCAGTCACACTAAATGGAAGGTTGAGTGACGCTTATGGCATGATTGGGCCTCATTAGGACCCAGGCGGTAAGGGGTTTACGGCAGCGTAAACAGCGCCGACCCTTACCGCCTGATTCCGAGGTCCCTTAGCGCCATGGCGGATTTAACACCTGCTTTTAGCAGGTGTTAAAATCCATGGCGCTAAGGGACCATGTTGTTAATTACGCCACCGTAATTTACGGTGGCGTAATTAACGCCTTCCCCACTCCCATTATGCCCTATGGGGCAAAAATGGGAATGGGGAAGGGTAAATGGGGATTGGGGACTTACCGCCCCACCGAACTCGGAATGGGGCGGTAAGTCCGCCAACCACCATGGCGTAAACGTAGTTTACGCCATGGTGGTAAAGGTACGACCCAGGCGGTAACTTACCGCCTGGGTCGTAATGAGGCCCATTGTGTTTGTTTTTTTTCATTTAGCCTCGATGGACTGTTTTGTTCAACGAGGGCAAAGCAAACATAAGTGTTATTATGTTCCTAGACTAGACTAGCCTGCATTGAATGTAAGCCATCTAGGCAAGTAGTAAGACTTATGATGCACAGTAACTGCGTTTCAATGGTAAAAGACTATGTAACCACGTAATAACACTTATCACGTTTTCTTTGCCCTTGATGCACAGGTGCATGCAGCCTGCATGGACATGTATGGGCACCGACAGCATGAAACTGTTTTTATACTAGGATATGTTGTGATAAAAGGTGTCAAGGAAATGTGTTGGAAAATGCTCTTTTGCACTGTTGATTATTTGCATCTAATGAGTTTTTTCACATGTTACCGTACAATACCGGTTAGAAACTTTGCCTTTTGAATCACTTTTTCACAGAAAGTCTTGTAAAATGCACCTTTTAAACCTAATATTAAAAAATGAAATTTGTAGGAAGAAACCCCCCAAACTCCTGTTTGGTTTGGGCTCCCTTGCTGCTCTCGGTAGATCCCACATTCTCAACACATTTATGCCCCTCCATTAAAAAATTTCAACAGCCTCTACTGAACATCACCTACCTGTTGTGGGTCTCATTATGAGTTTGGTGGTATCCCGGTATTAAATCTGTACGAGACACCACCAAATGGATTTACCATTACTGCCACTTGGTCCGGTGGAATTACAGCTGGATTACATGTGGAGGTATGGCAGTGTTAGTCCCCATTTAGGGCTCCATGGGGGTAATTCTTCCAAAATGGCAATTCTTTGTATCTCTCTAGCACTCCACATAAGATAGGGTGTGCTGGTTTCACTAAATACAATGTACAAAGCATCCAAAGATCCTTTCTATCCTTGGGACCTGTATTTCTCTCAAGGTTAGCCAGAGAAAGTTGAAAGGGGAGCCCAAAGGGCAACCCAGCAACAATAGGCAAAAGTTGTCAAAGAGGAAATAATTAAAAAGACACTATGGAGAGTCTAAGAAAATGACACCATTAAAAGAGTAAAAGACTCTGTGAGTGTGGAAAAAGATTCCCACTCACTGAGGTCAAAGGACAAATAATCCACTGGTGAAGCAAACAGTTGTGGGAGTGGCACAGGTCAGGAAGATAATCATTACTAGGAAAATCTTACCTAACAAAAGGGACGTTATGGTTAAGATGCATCCCACTCTTGGGACTCCTCCACTCCAGCAGTTAGCCAGTGACCTCCCACCTTGGTATACCATGGCACTTCTCTCCTGGGCTCCCATAAGCACTTGCCCATCCATACTGCCACTTCTATTTATGCACTTCTCTAACTTCACAATGCATATGAGCATTTGATAAGTGGTAATTGGTCTGTGGAAGTTTAATATGTTTATAGGGTTATATTTAGAGTTTTTGGAAGTGATTGGTGGATGGATGTGTGACTGTTCAAAAGAAGACAATGAGGGAGTGTTGCGTATATAAAAGTAAAAAGTTCAGAAGGGCTGTCCTGTGCGATGGTGTGCACTAGCCATCCAGGTCTTGTAATGATGCATGGCCTGGAAAGGGGACTGCAGATACCACGGATAGTAATAAACGTCCATGGATTATGGTCCGTAGTGTATGCTAGAGACATGTATTTGGGACAGAACATTGTTTCTGTTCTTTACCATTTTTCTCTAGTATACAATTGTCCATTATTTCCATTAGCATCATACAAAATGCTAATGGAAATGTTGGAGAATCTTATTGAGTCTAACTTCTTTACTGAGAAATGTAAAGTAGGAGTCTATAAGATTATTCTATTTAGTTATATTTTTTAACTGTGAGAGGTGGTTCCTAAAGGAACCTTGTTTTTTGGTGTTTTTTATTTTGTTTTTGTTTTTGTAGGAGAGGCCAGTAAGGAGGTAGGTGGGGGAGGTAAGTGAGGGAAGGGAAACCAACCAAAGATAAGGAGGGACAGGTGTATTGGGCAAGATGTTGGGTGTACATTAAATGTATGGTTGGGCAGTGTTCCTCATGCTCCTTGATTACAGCCCCAAAAGTGGTGTGTTGCAGTTTATACAGAGTACTGTTGTCTTGGAAAGATATGGATCAACAGCCTCTTTTATGGCTTGCAAGGTAGCTGGTGGGATCATGTGCCCCACAGGAGTGGCCTGTCTGGTGGCAATAACGGTTGAGGAAGATGAGGTAGAGGAAGAGAGCCTACTACTTCCTGAGAAAGGAACAGCATTTCTAAGAGCATCCCAGTGGTTGGATTTGGTGTGGTGTTGCATGGAGTTGGTCCTGTGCGAGTACTGCCCAGGTTGTCCACGTCTGAGTACAATGTTGCACTCAGTGCATTTAACCTTTGTAGCCTTAGCCTACACTACATCCCCAATGGTGTTAGAAAACTGCCACCCCCACAATTCTCTGTGGGTGCTGGAGGTAGGCATTTCCTCTATCTCATCTTCCTGTTCCTTTTGATGGTTTTGTGCATGATTGTGCTTTTTTCGTTGTGGAGGTCCTCCAGGTGGTGGTGGTGGTGCCTCTTATGCCATTTTTGAATTTAAATAGCAGTTGTGCTAATATTGTTCCAAGCATGTGCTTTCTTCTGCATTGCAGATGGAATATCAGTAGGAATAGGTCTAGGAGCTGTGGAAGGATACATTTTCAACTTGAAATTTCCGAGATTAGCTGAAAATGCAGTTTCGAACGATTCATGAAGCATGGAGCCGTTTGCGAAGTACGGTCATGTTTGTGAACACATCATTGCCAAAAAGTTGCAGAAAGTTTGTTTGTTTATTGTTATTATAGAGCGTGCCGCACCCAAAGGTATCCAGGCGCTATACAAAACAGCTTAAAGAATATACATGCAATAGTACAGTACAGTTACGGCAGCAATTATTACTGAGTAGACTATTATATATAATATGCAGTTAGAGTGAAGAACATATCGATACAATGAACTGTCTGTAGTAGCATAACTCACTGAGCGTGCACCAGTCCAGAGGTCAGTTAGGGAGGTAGTACAAAAAGGTGGGACAGGACAGGACAGCCTGGTATGTTACTTTATGGGCAGCCGGTTGGTACGTTTAGAGTGCAGTGTCCTTGGAGAAGAGCCATTCTTTGGTGTTGGATCTAAAACTCTAGATTGAAGTCAGTGCGCAGGCTGAGAGGGAGGGCATTCCATGCTTGGGCTGCTTGCACCGGGAAGCTGGTACCTCTGGCTTTTTTGAGATTGTATCATGGTGCAACAATATAGCAGGAGTTAGCTGATCTTGTGGACCTGGCAGATGTTTCAGGAACAATTATGTCTATAAGGTATTTAGGGGAAGCCTTATAGAGACATTTGTGGGAGATGGAGACCAGTTTAAAGTATGTTCTATCCTGGATAGAAAGCCATTCATGGTTTCTTCTTGTTTCAGAGATGTGGTCCTTTCTTGGGATGCCCAATGCAGTTCTTAGTGCATTGTTTTGCAGGGTTTGGAGTTTATTTAGTACTTTTTTGTTGGCACTTGCATACAAAGCATTGCAATAATCAAGTTTCGATAAGATTAGTGCTCATGCCAGGATCATGCCGCTGTTGGTGGAGAGGTAGTTTTTGCAAGCATGGATCAATTTGCAAATGTAAGCTGTCGCTGTTGCAGTGGCGTTGGCTTGCTTCTTAAAATTTAGGGCCGAGTCTAGGTGGAAGCCTAAGGTTTTAGTTGCCATAGCAGTCATAATCATATTGCCGTCTATGTTAAAGGCAGTGTATTTGGGGTTCCATTTGTTTAGGTAAGTGGGGGCTTTGCCCATCGTCATTCAGGCACAGGCTGTGGGTGGCCATCCATGCCTGAATGACGAGGTAAATTTCATTTAGCCGGTCATTGTTCATGTCATAGTTTCCCGATAGTGGGATAAGTATCTGGGTGTCATCTGCATAGTTAGTGTAGATGACACCCACATGGTCCTAAATGTCGAAGAGGGGTTTTGTAAACACATTGTAAAGTGTGGGGGAAACGCAGGATCCTTGGGGGACTCCGCAAGTGATAGGAATGGGGTAGGCTGCATCTGTAGGGGAAAATACACTCATCATTCTGTTGTTGAGAAAGAATTTAATTCAAGTGGTGGCTTCATGGGAGAAGTTCACTGCCGATGATATGTGCTTGCATAGTATGATGTGATCTTCCAGATCAAAGGCAGCAGAGAGGTCTATTAGAAGAAGTAGTGCACATTGTCTATTGTGCTTAATTAGGTCAATTTGTGTTTTTAGATCTAATAGCGCTGTTTCCGTTCCAAGGAGGGGTCTAAAAACGGATTGTTTTAGCCCCAAGAGATTATTAATCTCTAAGTAAGACTGGATCTAGAGATATGTTGCCTTGTCAATGATTTTGAGAAGGAAGGGGACTGTCGTTATGGGCCTGTAGTTGGTAGGGCTAGTTGAGTCAAGGGAAGCTTTTTAATAGATAAGTGTTAACAAGTTAATAGAAGTGTTAACAATGCTACTAGGAGGTGGGGAATGGCACAGTTTTTACTTGAAACATTCTCGATTGGCTGAAAATGCTGATATATTGGGGGTAAGTATGATTTTAGGAAGTTGTAGCACATTAGGGTACACTGGTAAAAACCTATGAAATTCACAGAAAGAACTTTTTTTAAAGGGGAGTTATGGTTAAGTTGCACTAATAAAAACCTATAAAATTCAGTGAATAAACTTTGTTAAAGAGTAACACGTTGGTAATGATCCTAAGGAAGGTCATAGTAAGGTTCATAAAGGTTGGATAATTTAGTGCAAGGGTCTGTGTTACTGGAGGTATGGCATGTGGCCATAAATAAGGCGTTCTATACAATATGTTGCAAGGTTTGGGATGAAACAAGTTCCGAATACAGTCAAAGTATAATACATTACAATATAGACATGCAGAAGATAGTACAAATATCGTTCAGAATAAACTTAAGCTCGATGGTGGTAAAAGTAAGTTGCCGCAAGATAATAGTGCAATGATTGGCCGATACATAGATGGAGAATAACGGTACAGTGTGATGGTGGAGGTGCCCTCAAAAGGTGGAAGTAGATAGTATGTGCATAGCGGTGGTAAATAATAGGAGCAACGTTTGGAGTTAAGTAGATTAGGTACATGCAATTGGTTTAAACAAAACAGGTACTTGTAGAATATGTCTAGTGTTTGTAGCATTCATCAGGTAACTTAAACGATAGCAATTTGTTGCAAGGTGCCATATTTACATTGCACATAATTTTGCGATAATCTTTAGAAAAACAAGAATGTGGAGCTTGCGTGTAGGAGACTGCTTTGGGAGGTTGCTGGGTCAACAGAGCTGGATGGGTGCTGGATGGCATATATAATACTTATCCTTTCAGCAGGCCCAGGTTAAATAGAGTAGGCGGACGCTCGGTAGGCGAATGTTGGTTGAGAACAGGGAAGCGACAGCAGTGAGCGGTCGGTTGAGCATACAGTTAAATTGTAGCAAGGTGGGATCAGGTAACGTTGCACTTGGTGCAGTGAAGCAGAGTTAATGATTATAGGGCAGATTAGAGTTTGCAGGTAAGCAGAAGGGAGTCACTTCTTTGGTCTTACCTCACTATGGCGCAGGTCAAAGAGGTTTAGCCCCACACGCAACAGTGCGCAAACAGGAGCAAAACAGGCACTTGTCTCTATGGCGGTGGTTGTTATCATTTTAAATATCTGCAGTTGCTACGCAGCAGATAAACAAAAATAATAGGGGCTATTTTGGCAGCATACGTCGAATTCGTTCGGCCGTGTGATGGTCCAATTTAGGTGGCCCTGCACGGTCGTGTGCTGGGGGGGTCGTAGGGCAAGAGGATCTTTGTGGCCTGGATGCAGGGGGCTGTGAGGGGCCAAGGCATATATCAGACACGAAGATCGTGCTCACCTTAGGCTCGCGCTCCACGTGTTGCAGGATCAAGATGCTGGACTCAGCGACGTGCAGGCATCTGATGAGGGGCTCCTGCCCCCTCCGAGGAGCCTGTTGGAATGCCAGGCCAGGAGCAAAACAGGTGCTTGTCTCCATGGCTCTTTGCTCGTCGGGCGCCAGCTTCCGCCTGCCGGCCGATGTTCTCAGTTTAAATATCTGCAGTTGCTAGGCAGCAGATAAACAAAAATAGTAGACAGCCATTTTGGCAGCATACGGTCGAATTTGTTGGTTCGTGTGATGATCGAATTTAGGTGGCCCTGCACGGTCGTGTGCTGGGGGTCGTAGGGCAAGAGGATCTTTGTGGCCTGGATGCAGGGGGCTGTGAGGGGTCAAGCCATAAATCAGCCACAAAGATTGTGCTCACCTTAGGCTTGCGCTCCACATGTTGCAGGATCAAGATGCTGGGCTCAGCGACATGCAGGCCTTTGATGAGGGGCTCCTGCCCGCTCCGAAGAGCCTGTTGGAATGCCAGGCCAGGAGCAAAACAGGCGCTTGTCTCTATGGCGCTTTGCTCGTCGGGTGCCGGCTTCCGCCTGCCGGCGGATGTTCTCCGTTTAAATATCTGCAGTTGTTAGGCAGCAGATAAACAAAAATAGTAGGCGCCCATTTTGGCAGCATACGGTCGAATTCATTTGGCCGTGTGATGGTCGAATTTAGGTGGCTTTGCATGGTCGTGTGCTGGGGGTCGTAGGGCAAGAGGATCTTTGTGGCCTGGTTGTAGGGGGCTGTAAGGGGCCAATGCATATATCAGGCACGAAAATCGTGATCAACTTAGGCTCGCGCTCCACGTGTTGCAGGATCAAGATGCTGGGCTCAGGGTCATGCAGGCATCTGATGAGGGGCTCATGCCCGCTCCGAGGAGCCTCCTATCGGAGTTAATAGAAGTGTTAACAATGCTACTTGGAGGTGGGGAATGGCACAGTTTTTACTTGAAACATTCTCGATTGGCTGAAAATGCTGATATATTGGGGGTAAGTATGATATTAGGACGTTGTAGCACATTAGGGTGCACTGGTAAAAACCTATGAAATTCACAGAAAGAACTTTTTTTAAAGGGGAGTTATGGTTAAGTTGCACTAATAAAAACTTATAAAATTCAGTGAAAAAACTTTGTTAAAGGTATGGTATGGTTAAGTTGGTTAAGTTGCACTATTGCACTATTAAAAACCTGTGAAATTCAGTGAAAAAATATTGTTAAAGGAACGTTATGGTTACAATTAAAACCCCAACAAAAATGAAATTTGCCAGTTATGGTAAGCTAAACAACCATAACTCGTGCCACTAGCGTGCACTGCTAAGACTAACACTCAGTACATCAACAATGTCATTCATGACATCACTGATGACATCAGATATCTAGGCCACTTGTTTTCACTGACAGTCAGAATATTAAAATTCAAAAGGTTTTCCTGATAATTACCACATTAATTACCTCGCTAACACCCAGATTTTACCTGTGACACCCTCCTATTATCACCATGGTAATTATCAGGGTATTATTGCGGGAATGCAAAAACATAGCTATAATTTTGACATAGCTATAATTTTGGGAGAAGGAGGCACTGCCTCCCCCTTCAATTATTTGAAAAACTACTTATGCGATATGCCCCAAGGTGGCAGGCACAACCTGTGGGGAACCGTCCACCACCCAAGTTAAGGGCCGGAGAGAAGCGGGTTGTTACCCTCAGGGTGGGCCAAGCCAGCAAGGGGCATATCGCCATTAGCACCCATGTAATACGCTACACAGGTGCTAAATGGTTTAAAACATTTTTTTTAAAGTATTTCCTTTCCATGAACGGAACACCTTGCAGCGTCCCTTTCTCAGAGAAAACATACTATACCAACATGTCCGCCATTGAATTGGAAGGTGGGGCTCCATACTGAGCCTCTCTTCCATTTCCATTTCCATGGTGGCCAAACAGGAAAAGGAGCTTTGGCGCTGCAATCTGGTAAGTGGGATAGGGAGGGAGAGGGAACCAAAGAAATGGGGTTGACATGTGAAGATGGTGGGTGAGGGAGCCAGCCATTAGGTGGCTTGGAATGCACACATTTACTGGTAGTGTCAGCCCGTGTTCTTAGCCACCTGATTGGCTGGCTGCTCCGCACAGGGTGCTAATGGACAAAATAACCCCAGAACCTTCCCGGAAATCGAGTCAACACTTCATGCCCAAGTTGTTTCTTATTTGGTCCATTTCCATCCAGCGTTTTGTAACCGACGCTGCGCAAACATTTTGACCTTTTCTCTATGGGAAAAGGAATGGGTTTAGGCCGGAAACAGCATTTCTTTGAGTTCTTAATAATTTATTTACCATAAATTCCAGGCTGAGGCCGGGGGGGGGGTGGCTGTGACAAACATACAGTTTGCAGAATATTAGCCAAATCCATCATGCAAATCAAATGTTATTAGCAATTCAATGTTCAGGTTTCCTATGGATCATGCTATTGACCTTATTTATAGTGCAGCAACTGCCTCAATATAATAAGTCCAAATACACGAAGACTATTTTGGCACAACAACCATGACTTACACTGCTAAGAATGCTTTAGTATTATACATTGAAACATTACGCCATGACATCTACAAAACTATCAAACCATCAGTTCTGTGTTCAAAGAGCTTGACTTTAGGTATCCTCATAAAGTCAACTATGTCCACAATTTACATCAACACATCACGGCTTGAGTACCTTACAACAAGGAGCCCGTGCCAGCAGACTGTCGGTCTAGAAAAATGGACACCTCTCATGATTGACGGCAAATGTATTTTGGTGGCCGAAAGCCAACCGTCTCATGTACGAAACAATAGAAATACAGGTTTCCGAGTTTTACCAATGAACGGCCATTTTGATGTAACAAGGATCGCCATTTTGTTTTCTAATGATTGCTCATTGCTTTCTGTTCAAATTGCTTCGTAGCACATTTTCTGCTTATACTGCTCGACTGTTAACATTGTTGTCTGAACGTAAAAGGACAAGGCTGCAAGGGCGCGAGGCCAATAAGAGTTTGTTGAAACACAATTTAGGCAGCTCTGGGGAGGAATGCCCTGCTCCCTCCCGAATGTAGCCTTGAAGCACAGCCGCAGGGCATTTAATCATTTCACAGCTGCCAGCCAGTCTCGTTATATGGTAGAATATGTTAGAATAAATCAGCTAAAGGCTTGAATTATGCTCTTCTTACGGCCCCCCCTTTTCCGAGCCCTGTAGAGCGTGTCGGCTCCCAGGACACGAATAGCACCTCATAGATAGCAAGGTCTGGAATGTGACTCTTCCCCCGTATGTAGCTCGCTTACGCGAACAGAAGCACTGTGTTCTGTTCAACAAAGAAAAGTTGTCTCTGCACTTGCAAGGTTGCATATTGTTATTAGAAGAGATATTTGAGGTTGTCATATTCGTCGGAAGTGTCCATCATCAAACCGAGTTCAAAGAAACCCAACAAAGGGGGGTGTTAAACATGTCACAGCTGATTGTATGATATGCATTTTGTATATATGTAACTGATGTACCTAATTCGCTCTCTTGCGTCCCTCAAGGTCTACAGATACACGTCGGGGGGCGTGAGACCGAGTTGGCCAACTGAGACTATTTGCTTTGCAATAAAGCCTAGCTTTGGGAATACAACCTTGTGTCTGGCGTATCTATCGTGTGTGGTGATTTGCCTTGTTTCCATAACGCGAGGGAGCCCTAGGGGCCCCTTTCAAGACCACTTTACCAGTGATAGGGTTATCTGATAAGGAATATTCAAGTGTGATACCAGTATGGTACAATTGAATTGGAGATCAGAAGGAACAGAAGAATAGCAGCAGTGGTTCTGCCATGGGTGCTATCGTTCTCCTAGACAGTGTCCGATCTTGTGAAAGGGCGACATAAAAATTAACCTTCCAACTGGAATAGGTTGCAAGTCTGGTTTTGTTCTATTTAATGTAGGATTTAGCAGGTGTGTCCATGTCTATTGATTTATCTGAGGGGACATATATCTGATATGATATGATATGATACAGCATTTGTAATGCGCCTATACACAAGTGTTTCAAGGGGCGACGAGGCAGGGGGGGAACAAGGGGAGACAGACAACGATCCTACTAGGCCAGGTGTCATTCAGATCGCGCAAGGGTGGTGATTTGCCTTGTTTCCATAACGCGAAGGACCCCTAGGGGCCCCTTTCAAGACCACTTTACCAGTGATAGGGTTATCTGATAAGGAATATGGTACAATGGAATTGGAATCCAGTAGTTTCAGTAGTTTAGTTTGACAGACCTGATTTCACAATGCAATGTTGTGAATACCAGTGCGGTTTCTCCAATTGTTTCTAATAATTCTGAGACCCAGAGCCACTATTAGGTTAAGCAAAAGATTCCTGGGGCCGCCAGCATCAGGAGCTGCGGTACATTAAACAGTTGACACAACAAACCGAGTCAATGGTATTTTAATATTATGTTAGGCTATGTAAATCAGGGTTTAACCTCTGACAAATCCCCACTGTTGTAGTTTCATAGTGCCATGGCTTGTCTGTGGAGTTGTGTACCACAAACCCCTCCAGGGGTAATCAGATCTTGGACTGCTGGAGGAGAGAACATGTGTGTGCAGAAGATAAGAGGAGGGGAATGCAAACACGAAATGATACAAATAAAGGAAAGGAGGAATGAAATAGAAGAAGGATGTTTTGCGATGTCCTGGGTGCATGTCAGTCCTGTTAAGTGGACCCTACATGTGAAAAAGGCAGATATGTCTAAAAGTGTTTTGGTTGTTCAATTTCATTACCAATGCAAGTTTGGGGACTTCTTAGTTACTACAGGCTGCATTGTTCAGTGCATAAGAGCCTCAAGAGTTTTATTGGGTAATTCTTGAAGTTTGTCGGATTCTTTGCACTGGCATCTTGATCCATTCCAAAGCCTCAACCAAGAGTAATATAGTCTAGAATAGACTGTGTATAAAGTTGAAGGTTGTTATTTTTAAAATTATTCTTTATTGGGTATTATGCAGAAATGCACAAACAACTATTAAATGCAGTCCCCCCTCCTCCCTCAAACCAAAATCACCCCCACCCCATCCCACATATTCCACACAGCCCAGTAGTAAAAACAAATCACATACGATCCAGTAAATTCACCCAAATGTCCTAATACAATTTAACTTTCTTCAGAAGCATAAGGCTCACTCTTTCATCCAAAGACATCCTAGCTAATGTTTGCGACTATTCCTGAATTGTAGGGGCCTTATCAGATTTCCACTCTTTTAAGATAGGTTTCTTGGCTACCGAAACAGCCCTAAAGAAGTAGCATTTTATGGGATAGTCAAGGTCGACTATCAAGGCATCATCCACAAAATATTTGTTACAGGCTACTTGACCATGTTGGCAACAAGTCTGTATTAGGGCCTTTACCTCTGCTTAAGTCTTGTAAAGCTTGAAGCCAGGTGACCTTGTGCATTTAGTTCAAGCAACTGATGCCCTAGATCAGAACATCCAATGGTGGATTAGGAAGCAACCAGCTTCTTCATCAGACGGTACTACCCTATCGTACAATCATGCACATCCCAAGTGTCTTGTACGTTTTTGAAGGAGACCCACTAACTAACAGTTATCACATTCACTTTATGTTCCCCGTGAACCAGTTCCGACAAAATACCAATTTCCGGCCTTGCTCCAGATTCAACCAGATTGAAGAGCTTTCCCTGTGGAGTGCATCATGGTTCAGCAATACAGACAACAGAATCAAGCAATGTCATAAACCTTCCATAGGCAAGGATGAGTTAACCCCTGTATGTCAAGAGTGCCCTAGGCTCCAACGGTGTATTCAAACTTATCAGATATAATCCAGTCATCTGGAATTTCCCTAACAAATGGAATGAGTTGTTTCACCGTGAAAGCAGATGTTAAGTCTTGAAATCAGGCACCGCCAATCCAACTTCGCTGAACGGTAGTTGTCCTTTCCAAAGTTTCAACGGTGGAGGCTTGTGATCACACAGGAACTCCTGCAACAATCTGTCAAACTTTTCTGTTGTACCGTTGTCAGTGGGGAGTGGGATCATGTTTCAGACATAGTTCACCCATGGCACGAAGTTAATTTTGAAAGAGTTAACCTTCCCCCTAAAGATAACTTCATTAAAGGCCAGTGATCCAGGTTTCACTTCAATTTCAAGAGCAATTCCAGCATGTTCTCCTTTATCTACTGTGATTTGCCACTTGTCAACCATATTACAAGGTGCCTCATCTTCTTTGGGCACCATCAGAGGAAGTCCTGGTTAAACACATCATTCCACTTCTCATCTATTTCCCACACAGTGTTGTTCGTAACGCTCTACATTGGTTTCATATACGTCCAATTC
Organism: Ambystoma mexicanum; assembly: GCF_040938575.1. Lineage (NCBI taxonomy): Eukaryota > Metazoa > Chordata > Amphibia > Caudata > Ambystomatidae > Ambystoma > Ambystoma mexicanum. The sequence continues at coordinate 592,651,207 of NC_090937.1, read as the reverse complement.
TATTTACTTATGTCCGACTTTCATACTTGGGACTTTGATAGTTTTCTCTATTCCCATTGCTTTGTTCTGGCAGCCCTCCTGCCTCTACCATTCTCCCGGGTACCTTTTCTGATGCAGAGGACCCTTGTGGGGTTAAGCATGCACTCGAGTGCTTAGCATCTTGTTAGCTCTTCTTGGTGCCTGCCTTTGCTGGCATGGCATTCTCGGCTTCTCTTACGTTGGGTGGCATCTACGGATGTGAGTAGCAGGTAGCTAGCAGGATTCCCTTTTCGGGTTGTCTCAGCATCATTCATTGGGCATCTCACCCACCACAAAGCAGCCATTGTCATACCACCACCTTGCACGGGTCTTAGGTCACGTTCTGACCAAGGTTCTCTTGTTTCAGGATTTGTCGTCTCTCTGGCATCTCATTCTGGTGTTTCTCACCTTTACAAGAGTTGTGTGCTTCACAACTTCACTCTGCTCCATCTCTCCAAGGCCTAATCACATAAGGGAGCTTCCCCTGCATATCATACTCTCTCTCCTCACAAGAGCAACCCGTCCTACTTACATGCATGTCTCGTTTTCAAGAAACATCTCGTCTTTCTCAATTTGCTGTTTTATTCCCACATTAACTGTAGCCAAATTTAAGGATGACTGGGTGACAGTGGCGGCTGGTGAGTTTTAAAGCTGGTGGGGCGGTGAGTTCCCAAGGTGAAGTTGGGAGCGAGCGAGCGCGCACAGCGCGCGAGCCCACTCCACCTTAGGGCGGTGTGGTGGGGTTCTCCCCCCACGACGTGTTTTGGAAAATGGCCTCCAAAATGTGCTATTTACTGTCCAAAACCCACCAAAATATGACATAAAAAGCATTAGGTTTTACATACTAATGGTGGTAAATTATTCTTACGTGTGCAAGTGTATTTTACAGCAGCTTGTATTGAGAATAGCTGGTACTATGATGTATGCATAAAGAAATTCATCATTATATGGTCAGTAATGATGGAAAAATATAATTTTGTCATGCTGTTACTGGCATTCATATGCTTTCATCCTCTTACTAAGGTGGGATTTTAGGCATTTTCTGAAAAGGGGAGAAACTAAGGTAAAATAGTAGTGCAGAGTAGAACCAGGTACCGTGTATCCCCTGCGTCCTGACCTACCTGCCAATGGGTCTGGTTGATGGACACCCCATAAGCACCAAAACATGCTTCAGTGAATGAGGGCCATGCCCCAAACAGGTGCTCGGTGAAGTTTGCCTCAGACTATACAAAAACAGGAAGCTGGGATCCGGGGCCCTTATGACAAAAATCAGATACAGAATGCAGTCTGTTTATTAGCAATGCACCCAGAGGGTTTCCAATGTATTAGCTTCAATTCCCAGATGTTTCCTACCACAAATATGTGTCCAAGGGGTATGCAGTGCCCTGGGGGGGGTCAGAATTGATGGTCACAGGACCTGCGAGCCAAAGGTTTTAGCCTTGACACGGGCATCACAGTGAAGGCTAGGGCCACCCTCCCCACATTAACGATTAATTTCTTCTGAGCACGCCCAAGTGAATGAAGAAGCCCGGGTAGGGGGGCTGGAGTCTCTGAAAACCTCAATGATGGCTTCAAACTGATGACCTCCGTTACTGTGTACATAGCACTCACGCTGCTGCCTTCCCTGACAGCACATTACTGAGCCGGGTAAGTGGAATGTAAACAAACCAACGAAAGCAGCACTTGAAAACTGATTTAGATGTGTTATGGGCACTCAATGGCTGTTCTCTCCTGCGTCCACACTCGGGGACAGAGCAGAACCTCGCCATCTTTAAACCTGCGTACTACTGGCATCAAACAAGACAGGCTGTTGTTCAGATTATCAGTACGGTACTTCCACAAGGACAGCCCGGTCAGCCCCCACACCCCACGTAACTGAAAATATAGCAGGATGTTTTGCGATAGAGCTGACAGCCCCGCGTATTTTAGGGGCTAGGTGGCTGGATGGCTAAACTCGGCTCAAACTGTGACCTTGGGCACATCCCTTCAACTTCCTGCGATTCAGCCAGCCTGCCAAAAATACGGCTGCAAAAGAGGCAGAACCCTGATATTATGCACTATGTTAACACAATTCTCTCAGTTACGAGTCCGCATGCAAGAAAACCTGCAGTAGATATCCCCCAGGAAACGTGCGGCTGTGAACCCCCTCCTTCGCCCCCACCTCTCTGCGCAAAAAAGGATATAGCTGGCAATGTAGGTGGGTAGTCGCGGCAGTCAACACTGGCTCCCAATCCAAGAAAAAGCTGTGCGTGTACAACTAGGTGCCATTTGTCTGAGTGCATCAAGTTCCCCACCACCAGGGGCTCCTTCCGGGGTCTGCTGCTCTGTCGCATTTACATCTGGAGGAATCGTGCATACCCGAAGGCCTGGTTTCATCGTGGGCACGTCAGACATCCCCCAACAATGCCAGACTCTTCCTGAACCAGAATGCTCCATAGTGTTTACACTCTGAGCGCTCCCAGGCTGGCAGTGGACCAAAGGCTCGAAACATCTTCATCATCTAACACAAATACCCTTTCCATCCTCACCCTCCCCCAGACTGTGTTGGCCACATGGCTCCTCCAATATTAACCGTCTTTGGCTTCTTAATTAATGTTGTCGCTGATGACACGCTGGTCTAGATGCATGGCACAACCCGTCAATCTCTACACGTGCCACAGCCCCCGGGAGACTCCCATAAGAGGATAACTGCCTATTACGTCACATTGAAGTGGCTCTGGGAAATTTGAACCTGGAGTGCCCGGGCGCCATAGTGTCAACGGCATGGAATGGACCTGCACCATGTTAACTGTGTGCATGCCCACAGTCACTCACTCACCTACAACAGAAACCCAGTGTCCCTTCCCCTCTTCAGCCCCCCATTCATCAGCACCTTTTACACAGAATGTAGGAGTACTCAAAATGAATGGCCAGAAAAGCAGCGCCAGCGCCACCAAAGCAGTTCTCCTCATGCGCGCCCAACTTTCCTTCCTGCTCCAGGGCCCCTCATAATTGACGGTTTGCCCAACCAACGTGGGACCAAAGAAAGGCCTTTGGCTCGGGAAATATCTGCATGGCCTCGCTGTGGAAGCAAGGATCCGGCCCCAGCCTCCGCCTTCTGAGCAGCAGTGACGGCATTCATGTTTCCAGACTAGAAACACGTGGTTCCTTAACCAGCACCTCTCGGGGGCCGATTCTGAGCTGTTCAGAAAATATTCACAACAAATACAATCCTCGGTCTCGGACTGCCAAATGAATCCATGCGACCCCGGATGCACTCACCTAAATGCACTCACCGGATGCATTCACCTAGACCACACGTGGAGGCGGAGAGGGCAAACTTCTTCGGCCTGCAGTGCAGACTGTTCTTTCTCTCTGGTTGGCAGCAGGGCAGGGCAGCTCAACACGTTCCGAGCACGAGGACGACGATGTAAGAGAGAGAGTGTGGGTGGATGCAGCCTGGGCCATCAACCCACCCCCACACTGAAGTCATTGGCTGCCGCCTGCATAGATACAGTAATCTCATTGGCTGTTTGCCAGCCATTGGCAAACAGCCAATGAGATTACTGTATCTATGCAGGGAGGGAAGGAGACTCCCTCCCTCCCTGCAGATTACACATCTTTGCTGCGTTGTTTGCGCACATAGTGATACTGGCGGGGCCACCCCTCAACCGCCCCGCCAGCATCCTACTGAAAAGGCTTACGTAAAGTGCGTGGAGCTATGAGCTCCACGCACTTTACTATAAGCAAAAGCAAGGTAAAACGGGACGCGCCCCGCTGTTGCAGCCGGCCCATGAAACGGAATCCTATTCATGGGCCGGCTGCAACAATAGGAAGGTACTTGTCACCAGGGTCTCGCCACAGCGCCCCCACCAGGTGGAAAATACAAACAGATTCAGAAGAAGAACTTCTGAACTTCTTCTGAATTTGTTACAGTACTCACACCTGGTGGGGGGCCTAAGTGGGGGGGCGGCGCCCTGCCGCCCTATGATAGCGGCCGCCACTGCTGGGTGATCTTCATCATAGGCAGTCCCATATCAGCTGATATGGTCCTGGGTCTAGGGAATTCCTTCTCAGAATGGGAGGCCTTGTCCCCTAAGGGTACAAATTCCTATTGAGTTTCCACTTGACCATATCCTAGGGAGGATCTTGCAGAGTAGGCTCACCTCGCTAACCTCAACTAGGGAGGTTCTCCCTTGGGTAGAATGGATGAATACCCTTGATTCATCACATGCCCTTCTCATTATGGTGGTGACTCCCCCATCTTTATATGGAAAATATGTCCTTTTTTTGTTTAGGTTGAATTGAGTTGTTATTTTTTCAGACTTGGAGACCTGGTTTTGGCACCTTGCTGCATGTTGGAGATGTTTTTTCTCCAGTTCCAGGTGGGTGTTTCTGGGAACTGGATTGAGGTTTTTCAAGATAGCAGAGGAGAATACTTCTCTACAGATATGCTAGAGGACTTAAAATTCTGAAAATGTCAGGAAGTCAGTATCAATTATTACCTCCTCAGTGAGACCAGGTACCAAAGCACTCTTATCATTGTAATTTGATCTCTGACCTTTACCAGCAGAGGGACAGCCCTATGGACACGAGTGATTCTTATGACTTGACCCCTTTGGAGATCTTCAGGATTCATTAGGTCAGCTCGTACAGCCGGTTGGTTACTCCCTGTATCAATAAGGGCTTTGGCCCATACCCTGTTGACTTGCACTGGTTTGTGCATCTGCAGAGTCTGCGGGGCACAATAGAGTACCCTGGTTTTATCTGGGACCTCCTCTATCTCCCCTTCTTCCCTGTCACACTTTTCTGCTGTTAGCCAGCCCACTTTCATCAATTCCTCCATGGTGTTTTCTAGGACAGAATTGTGCAAGATGTCCCTTTTTCTACAAGAAAAACAAATCAGAGTAATCAAAAAGAGTGTTTTAATTTGCCAGGTTTCCTCTCTCAGGGCTTGTCGAGTCTTAATTACTGGGTTCTTCTAAGAACTTCCTGTACCAGCATTCTCTGGGTTTTAAGTGCTTTTTCCTGGTGTAAGAACCTGGTAGATGGTTTAAGGTCCCTTTTTATACCTATGATTCTATTGGCATGTTTAAGGTATTTGGCAACCTCTGAGTGAGCCTGGGCTACCTGGATGGCAGTCGCCAGGGAGAGTTGTGGCTGCTGTAATATACCTCTCTGTAGCGAAGAGTGTATGGCACTAATTCATTGTTATAAAGCTAGGGTTTCCAAGACATCAAGTAGGGTTTTCTCTGCCAGCCATTTGATGCACACATTTTGTACCCAGACCGCTAATTCAAAGGGGCTTTCATTCGGAAGAAGTTTGAGGTCCTTACATTTTATCCGGTAAAAAAGTTTCAATCTGTCCCACCCATTCTCACAGGGCCCTTTTTATATCAGAAAAGGAAGTTGTCCCCCTGGGAATTAATATTTTGGTATGACACTTGCATGATTCCCATACTTTTAATCCATCATCCCAACTAAACTGGGCTGCTATTCTCGCAAAATGTATAAAAAGGCACCTAAATCTTCCCTTTTATGGCAAGGTTGGTGTACCCCAGGGGACACTATCTGGTGCATGGGACCTGCTCTTAGTTGATCAAGGTTTTCTTGAAGAGGGTGATCCACATGGATCTGATGATTTATGATCCTTACAAGGATTGATTCCAGGGTACTAATTTCAATGTCTGAAGGTGTCGAGGAAAAGGAAAGCTTAGAATAGGCGTTTGCTATTTCTTCTTCCTCATCAGAGTCCTTAGGTAATTTGGTAATGAAAGCAGTTGTTTTTAACTTCTCTGATCTACCAGCTTTAGACTTTCCTGCCAGGAATAGTTTTACCGATAAGAGTCCTATGGGTGGGAGTTTATCAATGGGTGTTGCCATAAACATTTTCCCATGGGTCTGCACCTCTGTCAGGGCATTAGCATTCCACTCTAACACCATATGTGGTGGGCCAGAAGAAGGAGTTGAACACACTGTGGAAATGTACCTTTTCTTTAATGAAAACACAAGACAAAGGTCTATCTTTCCCTTTTGCTAACGGGATCGCCCTGCCTTTCGAAATTAATTAAAGATTCTCATCTGTTCTCAGGAAGTCAAAAAGTATAGATTGTCATCAGTCCGAAACCAAAATCGTTCTGACACTACAACTAATATGAACAACTCAAAATAGCCCAAGAAAATGTCTCTCTTCTATTGGTTATTTCTCGCCTTGCCTTCTTTCCAGCAGCTTTCTCTTCAAGGCTGTAATTGCCACACCAATAGTACTAGTACTACTGGGATGAGGAAGAATAAGTTTCACTCCACTTTACTGTCATCTTGAGATACTGAGACAAGGAAGAAACTGGGAGCCATGAAGCACCCTTAAGACAATCTCACTGAACAGTCTAGTTCTTGTATGAGATGGATCATAAATATGGAAGAAGGACTAACCAGATTGCCAGTCCCTCCCACGAGGCACTCCAGGTGAAGCACTCATACCACGGACTGACCAGGAAATAGACAATGGGCCTCATTACACGGTAGGTACTAAGGGATTACTGGTACCGGTAAGATCACTTGGACCGGTAATCCCTTAGCGCCCTACTACGAGGTCCCTCAGAGGGTCCCGTCCTTAACGCCTGGTCTGACGAGGTGTTAAGGACGGGACCCGCTAAGGGACTTCAGAGCTAATAACGGTACCGCAAATTGCGGTACTGTTATTAGCTCCTTCCCCATTCCCATTGAGCCCTATGGGGGCTCGAATGGGAATGGGGAATGGTATTTGGCATGGGGACTTACCGGGTCCTCCAGGGTCGGAATGACCCAGTAAGTCCCCATACCGCCACCCGGACCCAGTATGCAGTAAGGGGGTAGCCATGCCGCTAAGAGCGGCATGGTTACCTCCTACCGTGTAATGAGGCCCAATGTAACTGTGGCATCCCTTTTTGCTCTGTTGACTACGGGAAGACCAAAACCTGAAGAAGCAGAAAGTCCAGGCGCAGAAGAGTGCAGTATGACGTGGCAGATGCATGCCACCAAGCTCAAAGGAAGTGCTGGGGAGCCACGTATGGCAGCATACACACAGGAAACAACTTTGAAGAGCCGCAGGAAGATGTGTAAAACCCCAAAACTGAGGGGAGTGACCAGGAGCACATACAAAAGGTACGGGGGCAGCCTGGGAACCGCAAGGGGGCAAAATAAGCCAATGTGAAGATGTTTTGGATCCGAGAGCAAAATACCAATGTAAAGGGGTCAGGAACTCGAGAACGAAAAGCCAAGGTGAATGGGTCTGGGGCGTGACAACAGAAAGCCTGCTGTAACAGGGTCAATGACCCTCAAGTGGAGAACTGGGGAGTGTACCAGGGATACTGGAGGAAAACCAGTTGAACGAATACAGGGTCAAGGACCCAGAGTTGACTAAGGAGGAGGTAATCAGTAATACATCTTCTGTATGGCAGTACCTGGCAGGGGAGTATACCAGGTCTGCCCAACTGACCTAAGGGAGAGGCACATCAAGGGCCTGTGAAAGGCCAAGTGAAGGAAGCCGTTACCCTGGCATTGTGAGAAGCCTAAGAAAAACCAAGTGATGGGAGTAATTTTCCCTGTTGTTATGGACATTGTTAGAAGCCTATTAAATGCCAGGGGATGGGAGTCATTCAACTGTCACGGTGAAATTCAGCCAGAGAAAGGTCAGGAGAAGGGAGACCTTCCCCCTACTTAGTGAAACTGTAAAAGCCAGCTTAAAAATGGGCCGGGGAAAGGAAACATTCCCCCCAATTTTGGGGAACTGTAAAAACCAGCATGAGAAAGGCCAGGGGAAATGAAACATTCCCCCTACTTTGTGCAACTGTGAAAACCAGCCTGAGAAAAGACAGGGGGAAAGGAGACATTCCCCCTACTTTGTAGAGCTATAAATACCAGCCTCAGTATGGACAGGGGAATGGAGACAGTCCACCTACTTTGTGAACTATACCTGTCCACACAAAGAGAGTCATTCTTCTGGACGCAAAAGGACACGTCCAGTTTAGTAGTTATAGGTGTCAGGGATAGAATTAATTGTTCCTCTCTACTGGGTTCTTGGTATTGGATTCTCTAATTTATAATTCAATTGGTTTGACAGCCTGATTTCACAACACATGTTTACTTTTATTTGCAGTGGGCTCTCTCTTCTCTTCAATCTTTAACACCGTGGGGCTTCTCCTTTCCTCCCAGAGTATTCATTTCCACTTCTTATCTATTTCCCAGACAGCATTGTTTGTTACGCTTTGTATCTGTTTCATATACCTCAAATTCTGCTTACTTAGTGTCTGACATACTTGGGACATCAAGAATTTTCTCTCTTCCCATTACTTCCCATCCCGGCTGCCTCCCACAGTAGCCAATTCCATATAGCTGATATGATCTTGAATCTGGGGAATTCCTCCTCAGAATGGGAGTCACTCCCATTGAGGTCCCACTTGCCCATACCCCTGGGGAGGGTCTTGCGGAGCAGGCTCATCTCCCTAGCCTCAAAGGGAGTGGCTCCACCTTGAGGAGAATAGATGAATACCCTCAATTTGTCAAATACCCCAAGTCACTCCCATTGAGGTCCCACTTGCCCATACCCCTGGGGAGGGTCTTGCGGAGCAGGCTCATATCCCTAGCCTCAAAGGGAGTGGCTCCACCTTGAGGAGAATAGATGAATACCCTCAATTTGTCAAATACCCCAAGATTATCATAGTATCAAACCATAAACTCTGCAACAAAACCACCAACCCCATGTGAGAATCAACCCAGGTATCCCCCCTAATATCACAGGGAACCAGCAGTTGCATCATATCCAGGCTAGAAACCCAACCCCTCTGACCACAAAAAAAAACAAAATAGAATTGAAGGCAAGCCTATAAGTGAAAGATGTCCACCCCAGCCAAGCAGCTCATCCCTAAATCTAAGACTAAGCCATAAGACCTTATACATATGACATGTACCATTCCCCATATAGGTATATAAAGATATTACTGCAAGAGGTTCAAGCACAACATCATAATTGCAGAGCAATAGAGAGGGGAACATGTAATCACAAATACCTAAACAACCCACAACTCCAATCATATCCAGCATCACGAGATCCAGCGCCAACAATCTCTGCCTTAATGCCAGTAAGACTGAGATCCTTCTCATTGGGAATCCTGCTCCCTTCTTCCATTCTACCCTCTGGCCTCCCTCTATGGGACCCCTCCGTTCACCTTCCTGTGAGGCAATTAATCTGTGTGTCGTCTTTGACTCCTCTATATTCTTCTCTGCTCACATCTCAACCTTGCCAAGAAGGCCCACTATCAGCTGCACCTCCTCAGAGGCATTCTCCCTTTCCTCACCTTCCCCCAGAAACTCAATGTCTCCAGAGCTCTGGTCCTCTCTAGGCTGGCCTAGTGAAACAGCCTCCTCCTCAATCTTCCTTTATTCTCCCTTTGCCCCTTTCAACTAATCCAGAATAGGACTGCAAGACTTATCTTTGGCCTCACGCCCAGAGACCACATCTCTCCAGCTCTAAAATCTCTCCCCTGGCTCCGATTTCTGCTAGGATCAAGGTCAAAACCCTCTGCATCATCCACAAGGCTTTCTTGGGCCTAGGACCCCACTACATCCAACTGTTTCTCCCTAAATATTTCCCTCATAGAGTCCTATGGACTTCTAGCTCCAGCTCTCTGCAGATCAGACGCTTCTCCAAGCAGAGAGTGGAGGGTAGATATCTCTCCTCTGCCACAGAGCCTCCCTCTGGAATGATCTCCCTGCCTCTCTCAGGCTTGAGCTGGACCTCCTTAACTTCCAGAAGCTCCTCAAAACCTCCTTTTCTCTTCTATCTTCCATCTCCCCCTCCCCTGCTAACATCCCGTCTGCCACAGTGACTGGCTGCCTGGTACCCTATGAGTTCTACAAGGCACCAGGTCCCCCACTCAATTCCCCCCCTCCTCTCACATAGCAGGTGGACACTCTCCCCTGCACTCCATGCACACACACTGCCACATTATACAGAACAAAAGAGCTAAAAACACAGTACTGTGCTAGCCAACAGACACAAAGCCTATCATGAGTTGAATTACCATTAGACATTTGGACTACGTACCACCAGATCAGCATTTCAGAAACACATGGCATGAACACTTCCTGTGAGAAATATATGGCTTCTCATGAAAAGCCACAATAAAAGGTGCATGGAGTCACACCAATTTGTCTTTGATAATGACGTTCAAATGCAGCAGAGCCAGTACTGGGATCAAAACTACCACCTCAAAGAAAAACGAATAGATGAATTCTCCCCGGGCTACTCGCACACCCCAATTAGAATAGGCCCTTATCAGCGCCTAACACCTGGCATCCACATCATCACCATATTGCACAGATGCGGCCACTAACTCAATATACTTATCAATGAATTGTCCTAACTTCACCTTGCCTTCCTCTTTACTCGAACACACATTATTACTTCATAATTAAAAATACAGGAAATGATAGGGAACATGAGCCCCCCCTCCATGAGGTAAGCCCCTAGAAGACAGTGTCCAGAATTACAAACATCAAAAGAAAGAACAAGAGGCATATCCTGCATTGCGAATATACTCATTCTTCCCACTCCGACCGTAACACTTAAAATCCCAACCAAATTAGAGACAAGCAAGCATTCCTGAATCCTACCAGCCCCTATCTGCCGTGTTCAGAGCTCTGCCATCAGCACGGCCCAATTTCCCCCTCAGATGTTGGATCGTCTGAGAAGCCTGCTGATCACCCAATGTCACTGCAGTCCTCTTGAGTCCAACCTCCATCCAATATCATTGCCATCAAGCCCCCATTCCCCCAACCGGGTGGAGCTCCAGAACCTTCTAGTGCTCCCACCAAGAGAGGAAACGAGTAGCAGAGGCTCCATGCTGAGGGGGAGTCAGGTAATACGCCCCCTGTGTCCAATCAAGCAGCAAGGCACCACTGCCACCCAACCTGAGACACCACCCTGACTATCCTCGGCTTCCACAACAAGACCCGTAAGTCTGATCAGATGCCATGACAGTTGTCACACACTGCATTAGAAAAAGACAACCAGCAACTAGGAAAAGGACAATTAAACTGCCTGGAAAACCCAGCACCATCTTACCCCTAAGCAATGGCCCTCATTACGACCCAAGCGGTAAGTATTCAACATTACCAGCATGGCGTAATTAACATTTACGCCCTGGTCCGATGCCGTAAAGTCCGGCACATTCCGACCCATCGCGCACGAGCATTACGCCATGCCCGTAATGTAAACTACGCCATGCTGTAAAAGACCCCAAAACGGCCCCTACCGGCATCGTACGCCGTGCAAGGTGCACTACCGCCATCCATCACAGCGGCGACCGTAATTAGCGGTCACCGTAATTAGCGGTGACCGTAAATAAGCGGAACCGGAAGTAGCGTCATCGCGGAGGAACGGGAAAGAGCACGGCGGCCATCTTTAAAAACAGAATCCATTGGCATCCTCCCCAACCAGTCTACATCCGACCCTGAGACCTGTCAAAACCCATTACCCACCCATTTTCCCACTACAAAATGCCAAAAGCTGTCAAAAAAGCCTGCGATCAGCAGCGGCAGGACCGCTTCACTCGGGAGGAACTCACTATGCTGGCGGAGACCCTCCAGGAGAATGCAGCGGTGGTCTTCTCCACACAAATGACCAGGCCGGCAATTGCCAAGAAGAAGGCCATATGGGCCCTAGCGGCACAGCGGGTCAGTGCGGTGGGAACCGTACCCCGCAACGCACAGCAGTGTCGAAAGCGGTGGGACGACCTAAGGCTCCGCGTCAGGAGCATCCTCTCCGCAAACCGCAACCTGGGCCTGGCAACCGGGGGAGGATCGGATTCCCCAATTAAACTTCAGCCATGGGAGGAAATCTGTGCCTCCACAATCGGCATGGAGAGCATAGAAGGGGTAGGATGGATGGAGAGAGGAGCACCGACATCAGGCGATGCAGGTAGGTGCCTCAAATCAAGCCATGCAATAGTCACTGAAGTCCATTCATGTGTAGCACAATGTTGCCCTAGAGTGTAAATGCAACACATCAGCAGGAGACTGCCCACAGCCACATCCGACCTCCACCCTGTACACATGTAGTATGCACACCCTAACTGCAGGCACCCACATACCTCCATGCTAAAGCCACACAAAAAGGAGACAACCTGCATGCCCCTGCCTCAAATGTGCTGATCTAGTAACCAAAATGATGTCAGTCATCGCGATTCCAATGTCTGCAGACCCATCAATAACACTCTCCCTCCTTTGCTCCACCACAGGCTCCAATTCCAACCCCGAGGATGAGGACACCCCTGCCACAACACCAGCCAAGAGGGCCAAGACCACTGTGCCAACATCCTCCACCTCAGCTGTAGTGACCAAGACACCGCAGCAGCCGAAATCCGTTGCCAGTACACAGGACGGGCCACTGACAGGCACCCCAGCAGGCAGCATGGCAGCAGCAGCAGCACCACACATCCCCACAATGTTCGCCACAGAAGACACAGGTTCTGCAGGAAGCAGTACCATAGGCGAAACTGCTGCCATTGCAGCATGCTCTGAAAGTGACAAAGAGGAGCCCGATGTCGGACCCCCCACTGACCACCATCATTCCCCCTGTCTGTCCCAGAGCAGCCCCCATGAGGATCCCACACAGGGGCATTCAGAAGATGATGACTGGCCATCCACCTCATGCCCTGTCAAAAATCAGCAGGAGGGGAGCAGCCCCTTCGTAACACCATCTGTAATAGGCATGGGCCAGCAGAGCCAACATTCCCTGGAGGAGATAATCACGAGCCAGCAACAACTCTCCTCGCTTCTGAATGAGCATGCTGCAGAATGTGAAGGGGCAAGGGCAGCTATGGAACAATGTACAGAGACCCTGAGGGCAGCAATGGAGCGGAGCACTGAGACCCTGAGGGCTGAAATGGAGCGGAGCACTGAGACCCTGAGGGCTGAAATGCAGTCCTCCTCAAAGGACATGTGTGCGGAACTTGCCGCCGTGCGGCGCGTGCTCTCAGAGCTAGCCAACTCCATTCGGGACATGTGTGCACATGAGCAGGCAGGGACCTCCTCCGCTGTCAGGTCCACCCAAAGCAGCCCCATCCGCCGATCGGGATGGAACCTGCGCAGCACAGGCAGGGGTGTCCCGGGGGCCGGGAGAGGGGGCTTGCAATAGCGGCTGCCCACCGGTATCATGCAACATTAGCCACTTAGTCACAGGGTGTGTTTTGAGAGTCCAGGGGGGAGGGAGGAGAGGGGTGTGGGTGTGTTGGGTTGTTCAGGGGGGGAGGGGGGAGTGGGTGTGTTGGGGTGTTCAGGGGGGAGGAGGTAGGGGGGAGTGGGTGTGTTGGGGTGTTCAGGGGGGAGGAGGGAGGGGGAAGTGGGTGTGTTGGGCTGTTCAGGGGGGAGGGGGGAGTGGGTGTGTCACAACAATTCACATTTAAAATACACATTTTCCTTTTGCACAAATCAAATGTGTGGACATTGTTCATTGCGTATGTGTGCTTTATTGGTGTACAGTCCACAGTGTGCATGTCCCCGACACACTCAGTGCCCCAGGTGCCGTCTCCATGTCATACACACCAGCCGTGTGTGCTAGAAGCATTGGTTGATGATATTTTGACGCATTTCACGCCCCTCCTGTGCATCACCTCCTCCATGAGGTGCGGCCCCATCTGCACCCTCCTCATCCTCATCGTCAGGTGGTTGCAGTTCTGCGTCAGGGGGCAGGGGCACATTTCGTCTGACGCACATATTGTGTAGCATGACACATGCCATGACGATCTTTGCCACCTTCTCATGGCGGTACAGGCGTGCCCCACCAGACCTGCTGAGGCAGCGAAACCGTGCCTTCAATAGGCCGAATGCCTGCTCAATGACCACACGGGTACGTGTATGTGCACGGTTGAAGTCCTCCTCGTGCTGGTTCTGTGGATTCCGGACTGGTGTAAGGAGCCACCTCTTCAGGGGATAGCCTGCATCACCTGTATGTGGGCGAGAATGTATGTGTCAGTCATGACGTCTAATTCGAAACATGATGTGCCACCATGGCTTGCATCCAACTGTTACTTTGGACCACTTCTAAATGCATTAATTGATTCACACTATGCGACCAGTATATGCTCATGGCTCACATGGCCTGTTTTGCATGCCATCAACCAATGTATGCAGGGGGGTCAAGTGCCTTGTGAGTGCCCATCCACTGTGTTCGTTCATGCCGTTTGTTTTGGTGGCCTGGCACGTGTCCTGTGATGTCAATGCTCACATCATTGCAACATTGCTGTCGGCCTCATCATGACCCCAGTGAGCAATACTGATGTTTATAGGGACATTTTGGGGGCCCTGCTGTCTGTGTGATGGTGTGTTGATGTTTCTGTCCGTCATGTGCCTCCTTCGTGCGCAGTTATGGGGGACAGGCCTTTCGGTTGATGGTGTTTGGTGACGTACATGTAGGTGCATTTCGTTGTAGTCAATGTGGTCTGAATTGGTACAATGCACTTGCAGATGGTTGTGTCATGGTTGGGACACAACCTCATTCACATGGTAGGGCTGCATACATCAGGCATTGGATTTACTGGTGTTGGGTGAAGTTTGTGTTGCTTTAGGGTATGATCTGGGTCCATTGTCTCTGTTACTCACAGCCAGGTGGAGTATGCATCACCCCCCCCTTTCAGCCAGGTGGAGTATGCATTGGTACATCGTTCACCTACCCACTTCACATTTCCATGGTCATGACATTAGACTCACCGAGTAGCCAGGATCTTGGGCCTGCATGTCGCTCCATGTAGCTTGGTATTGTGGAGTTCCTCAGGACCATTGAATCATGGGTTGCTCCGGGGAATGGGGCACAACAATGTGTGATGATCCTGTTGGAGTCACAGACCATTTGCACTTTGATTGAGTGAAATAGTTTACGGTTGCGGTACGGTACCTCCAGGGCATGTGGAACCACCAATTCCACATGGGTGCAGTCGATGGCACCAATGCAACCAGGTATGCCGGCTAGTGCATGGAAACCCACTTTGGTGTTTGCAATCTCCTGGGCAGTCCGTGGTAATGAGATGTGGTCGTCTGTGTGCTTGAGGAGGGCATCGAGCACTTGGATCAGTATACGTGAAAATAATGGCTGTGAAATGCCATGCAAGTGCCCCACTGTGTGCTGGTAGGTGCCTGTGGCCAGGAAGTGGAGTACAGACACTACCTTCAGTAGGGGTGGGAAGGCGGTTGGTGTTTCTATCATGCTGACGATGTTGTTGTGTGTCATGTTTACGATGGCGGTGATGGTGTCCCGGTCCAAACGGTACAGGGTGTGGATCTGCTCAGCAGTGAGGTGAATGGACTGGCTCTGATGCGTGGGATTGGGGGCTGCCTTTCCCTCCTTCTCCTCCTGCGTCTCCTCTGTGCTGCCTGTTGTTGTTGTTGTTGTTGTTGTTGTTGTTGTAGCACTTGCATTGCTATCAGGTCCTCCAGCCCCAACATTGCTAGTCCTATTGGTATCATTGTGGAGTGTGACTGGGTGTAGGAAGGGGTGGGTGTGCTCTTTTTGTACTTCCTGAGTCTGTATTGCCTCCACCTGTGCTGATTCTGTGCACCTGTGGCAGCTGGGTTCACTTTACATGGCCATTTACGGTTGGTTCGCGATGGCTTAATTAACACTTTGGCGGTAAGGTACTTAACGGGCTTTGTGATGGCGTTAGGTGCATGTCCGCTTGGGTCGTGATCCGCTTAGCTTTGCGCCATGCCGGTATTTACGGCGTGGCAGGTCGCGTGCGCGCACCCTTGGTGCAGTTAGCGGGAGCGTTAACTACGATGCCGCTAATGGCATCGTAGTTAACGGTCACGGATCATGATCGGACCTAGCGGAAAACGATGCCGGTAATCATTTACCGGCATCGTTTTTCGCTTACCGTCAGGGTCGTAATGAGGCCCAATGTGTTATATATCTATACAAATACATATTGAATCAAAAGCATACAAAACATTAAATGAAATATACAGGAACCATAAACAGTATAAAGCATAAACATAAACAGGAAAACATTCGAATAATGCTATAACAACCTTAATGAGATGAATATAACACGTGTATGGAAATGCTGATAGCAATTAAACTAACTGGACTTTAGGATTATATATTGTTCTTCATCCGAAAGCAAGATTTCAAGATAGTCTCTATAGGAAAATTTGGGAATAATGTGAATTGTCTCATGGCAAACATAACTTTTTGCCATCTCTTTAGCTGCCCTCAAAATGTTCTCCTTGGTACTGATCCTCACCTGAGACATATTTGCCGAGGATTGTTTTTCTCCATTTTATGCAATTTTCCTTTTATGATGCAAAATCCAGATCAGCGGCACCTATTACCCATACCATATGTCTCTGAGAGGACTCGAATAGGTCACCCAACCCCACTCATAGTAATGTGGTTGGAGAAGGAGAATCATAACTTCACGGGCGGACGGGAATCTCTGTGCTCACTGCTTACATGGTGCTTTATTTATAGGATTGAGAAGGAAATACAAAAGGCTAACGCGGGCTAGTGTGTCACATCACACAACAAAAGGCATTCTATTATCTGACTCATCCAGTCACTTGCTGCCAAGCTCTCTTATCTGACCAATGGCAGCACCAGTCCTGGGATCTACACAGTCTGTCCTATCAAAAACCCAAAACTCGCCCCAACCAGTCTTACTGTGCGTTAATGTTAAAAGATCAAAGGGTTTCCAGGAACTATTTTTACAGTGTTCAGGCCAAATACAGACTTAGTTTCCCTCCTTCCTTCCGGTATTATGCCTACTTCAGAAAAGAGGATTAATGTCATGCCATGATTTGAAACTTTGAGCTGCACATAGCCTTACGTAGATGCCAGCAGCAAGCGCCTAACTGACTGAGCTTTCCATCATAGCCTAACTACACGCTGTCCTCTAGGGTGAGGGGAGGTATCTGGGCTGTTGTGTGTCTCTGGGGACTCAAAGCTTTAATTGGCAGAAGGCATAGAAAAGCAGGCAGACCACGTGGCTCAGATGTGCTCTTATAATGACATAATTTGAAGGCACCCCTTGATGATCGGCGTACATGTTTTTTTACATGCTTTCAATTTTTAAACTTCATTCGACTTCACTGTTCCTCGAGGCTGCAAGCCCCACCAAGCCTCGAGAAACAACCTGCCTGCCACAGACACAATTCATGGAGTCTGCAGCCACTTCCAAGCACTAGAAACACATTATCTATGTGTGTTGTTGCCTCCAATATATATTCTCATGTTCCTGACACTTTTACTTGGTGCGGCCTGTATTAAACTTGGGTTTTATAAATATTTACTCCCTCCTAATGCACAAAAAAAACCGAAAATGATGGGTAACTAATTGATAAGAATATCTAAAGCTCACCTTTTCTTCCAGGTATGTTTGGGGAACCTTTATTAATTGGCTGGCGTGATAATAACGTGTTATTATTAATGTATACCAGCATGTTACAGCACCGGACAATTGTAAGTTTGCTGGTGGGGCCCCTGATTTACCTCCAGCTAAGAGCATTGGACTCCATGGAATGGGGATTTACGACCCTTACTGCCACTTATATTCTGGCGGTAATTCCGCTGTACCAAGTGGTGGTAACGCGTATTCCGTTTGCTGGTATCCTGTTGGATTTCCCGCCAGGATACCGGCAAACTGATAATGCACCCCTCTATCTGCTGACTAAATATGCCTCGGTAAACTGGAGACGGTGAGGATCATTAGTTTATTCCTGCTAGTTGTGCACCCATGGAATACTCCTTGCTCTATCCGTCTAGTTTGTGAGGCTGCCTTCATTACACATGTTGCCCTTATTCTGGACTTGATCTGTCTGAGTCAGGCAGGTGGCAGGATGCAGCCAGTGCAGGGCCAGAAGCACATGTGCACTCAGAGGGCACGTGCAGTACTACTGTGCAATGGACAGGTATGGCCTGCGCACAGCACCGCAACCCAACCTCATCACTACCATTGTCTGTCTGCCAGGCCTGGGAAAAATAATAGGCTATTTAAGTTTTTTCCAGCAGATGTGGATCACTAAATCCCGGAATCAGCGAATTTGATTTAAAACAAATTGAATCAAACAAATTCACACACTTGTAACACAAGATGAAGACCAAAATGTGCAAGCCTTCCATATCCCTCTACATACACAGAGAGGCTCCAGAGGTCAGGGGCCTAGCAGGAAAACTCCTGCCATCCCGTTAGGCCAGTCCAAGCCTGATTATGCCCTCTTTCTCTGTCACTCAATCCCTTTAGCTCTATGTCTCCCCCTCTCTCTGCCTCCCTAATGTTCTCTCTGTCTCAGTCTTTTCATGTCGTTCTCAGCCCCTGTCTAATTACATCTCTATGTGTGCCTCTCTCTCTTTTTCCTTCCCTTCTTCTGAATCTATGTCTCACATGCATTCTCTCTAAGTATCTCTTTCTTTTGGGGTGCCCAAACCCAAGATTGTTCCAACCTTCTGTAGGGATAAGGATTGACAGACATAACATGAAACGCTGAGTGGACAGAACACACTTCTCAGCATCCATAGCATGAAGCTCTTGGTAAGTGGCCGATGATTGCTTAGCTGTTGGATCACAGGAAGCTTTTGTGCCATCTCATCTATACAGTAACTCAGTGTATTTTGGACATAGTGATGGAGAACAAGGTAGTGCCTGCTCCCACCTTTAAAGTTCAATTCTTTCAGGATCATCAGGATGGTGGTTATAGACGGCACAGTAATAGCAATCACAACAAGCCCAACAGCATCAAATTGACCTCTGCATTCCCCCCACCAATTTCAATCCAGATTCACACCTGCCTTCTCTTCACCTGCATCAACAGCATTCCCACTGATCTATCACCAATACATTTCACCCGCTTTTCAGTTTGATGTTATGAGAGCTGTTACAGGGTGATTACATGGTGGATTCTGTGGGCCTCATTACACGGTAGGCGGTAAGGGTTTACTGGTACCGGTATTTTACCGGTACCAGTAAACCCTTACCACCTTACTACGAGGTCCCTTTGCGGGTTGGTGATTTTAACGCCTGCTTTTTGCAGGCGTTAAAAACCAACCCGCAAAGGGACCAGGGAGCTAATTACGGTACCGCAATTTGCGGCACCGTAATTAGCGCCTTCCCCATTCCCATAGAGCCCTATGGGGCAAAAATGGGAATGGGGAAGGGCAATGGGGGAAAGGGGAATTACCGCCCCGCCAACCTTGGAATAGGGTGGTAATTCCCCTTTCCACCAAGGCGGTGCCGGTATTTTACCGGCATGGACCAAGGTGCTAATAGCACCTTGGTCCACCGCCATCCGTGTAATGAGGCCCTGTATTAGACATGATTCCATGCTTGACAACACTCACATTGACCCATGCCTTCATTTCACCCATGACCACCTAGTGATCACAGCCTTCTCCACACTCACACGCAAGAAGATCCCACCGGCTCAATTTTCCTTTACAATTATTTGGCACCAAACACTTTCCCATTATATTACCCATGTGCCACAAACCATCCCACCCCATAATTCTAAGGAAGACGAGTCTAAATACTCAGTTGCTGGATTACAAACAAAAGACCATGGCCCTCATTACGACTCCGGCGTTAACCAATGGCGCTAATAGCGCCATGGTTAACGCCGGTAACTTACCGATTCCGCCAATGGTAAATGGGGAATTACCACCCCATTCCAAGGTTGGAGGGGCGGTAATTCCCCATTTACCATTGGCCCTTCCCCATTCCCATTTTTGTCCCATAGAGCTCAATGGGACTGGGGAAGGCGGTAATTACAGTACCGCAAATTGCGGTACCGTAATTACCTCAAAAGTCCCTTTGTGGGTCCCTACTTTACGGCTGGTCCAGACCAGCCATTAAGGTCGGGAGCCGCAAAGGGACCTCGTAATCAGGCATTAAGGGTTTAACGGCGCCAACACCTTTTACGGCGCCGTTAACCCCTTAACGCCAGGATCGTAATGAGGGCCCATGTTATCTTGTGTACTGAAACATTGGGCCTGATTCATGGACGTCTTTTATAATGGCGCAATTCCATAGGAAAACGTTCCATGAGTCAGGCCTATTCTGTCCAGACGATACAGTCTGTAAATTGTTCATGTATATTGAGCAGTATGAGCAGTGGTGCGAGTCATACAACTTGGATGGATCATCAACAATATCAAAAAACGAATGAGCAAGGTCAGGTCAATCTCTGCTGAAGAGTAACCACTGCTACATCCTGAGTGGGTGACCCCTTGTGTGGGTGGTCACAGAATTCTCATGAAACTGTTCTTCTGCACAAAAGGGTTTTATTTTGAAGTGCAGTGGTGTAGTAATACACTGGTATTTTTCAAAAAACATAGGACATTCACATTTGAGGACATATAAAGTGTAGTACCTAAGAACGAATGATCAAGTAGTCAATATTCAAGACATCTACTTGTACAGTTTGTTCATTCTCTATAGGTTCCTTGGGAAGGAAGCTTAGAGAATTCAGTGGAATCATAAACAGGTGGGGGGCCCATAGAGTGTGGGCACAATCAAGAGTTGAACAACAACATATACTACATGTCAACACGACAGTGTTTCGGCCATTTTGCGTGGAGCTAGGTGAGCTCTAATGGTGTAGGCCTTCATCAGTACAGGAGTGTCTTTACGAGTGGAGGGTCCTATGTGGTCGAATCCGAGGAGCTTAGTGGCTCAGATTAAGAGGTGGAAGGATCCACTTCTTTAGGATGCAGTCGTCATCTTGTCAACAGGCGCGGTCACGTCTATTGTCAGTGCATTCAGCTGCCAAGATCGTTGAAGCAGCAGTTCCCAAGGAACCTATAGAGAATGAACAAACTGTACAAGTAGATGTCTCAAATATTGACTACTTGATCAGAATACTGGATCATCAACAAGACTGTTCTTGGATGACCACACTCAGCTTTGTGGGAATAAAATAACCAAACTCATATGAATCAAAACGAAGAAGTGGTGCACCTTCAGCCTCATACCTATCCCATCCACTATTCCCCTTTTAATTGCCAGACAAGTGGAAAGCCCATTAACAGATGTCCCTTTTCCCCCCTGTCCCGCATCCTCCCCTGCCTGCCTGAATCCCACAGACCAATTCTACAGCTTATTTGTTTTATTAAGTACCATTGAGGATTGGCATATGAGCAGGGCCTCTTGACATTTTCCATCCTGGACAGCCAGAAATCACCCATGTGAACAGATAAGAACACCTTGCAAAAAGCTCAAGGTTTTAGTAACACACCGTAGAAGTTTAGCATCCCAATAACAGAGAGGTGCCCTCACCCAGCAGCTAACAAACTCGAATATTGAAATGGGTGGTGAAAGAAAGATAAATTAGGAGTGAACGCAAGCAAGGTGTTGCAGAATGCACAGCGGTCTTCCCACAAACTGAGCCTTGGTATGCTCCATGCAGTAAGTGACAATCACATTGCATTAAGCAGGACTCCCTGCCACTGTAAGCGTTTCTGTTTCTGTTTTCAAATGGAGCTTTGACAAAGCATTGCTTTTTGTTACAACAATTTTGAACTAAATAATACAAAATGCACACCCAGATGTAGCTGTGTAAAATGGTACACATTTCCAGTAGAGTTGAAATGTGTGACCATGACCTGGGAACAAACCTACAGTTTTGGGTTACTAGTGTATTGGAACCTAAGCCTTGTAAGCATTGTTACGGAAGGGCACAAGCCATGGCCTAGGCCACTGCAAGGGCTTTTTACTTCTCCAGTACAGATGTTCATTAGCACATACTCAAACGTTACACCCGAAATGGATCTTTGGGGCGGAAATAAAAAGAGGCTCATGTCACAAGCATTTTTAAGGTTCGATATCATATTGGCTGCAGCATGTTTCCATGTAATGTGTCAATTGGTACAGAAAAGCAGACAATTATGCACAACAAAATAAAACAATAAAAACCGAAGGCCAATTCCAATATGCATTGGCAGAGGAGGACTTTGAAATGAGCACTTCATACGGACGCACATGTCATAACCACTTCAAACCAACGCCATATTGATAAAGCCCATGGAAGCATAGACACGTGTTAACACACTGTCATATATCAACATGTGGACAGAATGGCCCTAGCCTTGCTCATGCACAGAGTGGTTTCCATCAGGATACACCATGGAGAGATTGGAATTGCTCATGTGCCTTCTCTGTAAGTATATTGACTATTGGAAAAAGATAAATAAATCAACCAGAGTTGGCTCACTGAGAAAGCGGGACTCATTCATGCAAAAAGTTCCATCACACGACGTGTAATGTCCCAGATCTTGATGGCAGGTTCTGTAGGTCTACCCACAAAAGCCTCGAGATCTTTGGGGCCAAAAGCCATCCTTGTCTTGCACATTACGCAATAATCGCTCATGCGGTGCAAAAATCAACATGGCCAAGTATGCAGCCAGCCCATACGTCATTATGCAGATGATTCTTCCTGGATACATTCCTTGTATTCCAGCCATTACGCAGCAAACATGACTTAGGATAACTGAGCTGAAATGTTTATGGAAGCCCATGAAGCAGTAAAGCATTGCTGCTTCCGCCTCCGACATACCCGCATGCGCATGACAGAGTGAAATATTGCTCTGCGAACTTCTACAAAAGTATAACCGCATTATGAGTATAAAATCGGAAGATGTATTCCATTCCTTCAAAAATGTAGAACCATAACAATGCTTTATGCGCTTTATCAAAGAGGGCTATTAACATAGTGGATGCCAGGATTGTACACGGATGCTGTTTATATAGAGGAACATTGTGTACATATTTACATAGAATTATGGGGCCCATCAAGATGGCTACAGTTTGTACATACTTGTAAGCATCCCAGAGGTCCTAGTAAGATGTGAGCGTCTTAACAATAAAACTGACATTTGTATAACCCTCACTCAGAATATATGGAAGTCAGTTTGTTACAGAGGTAAGGCATAGTTATGATGCTTTCTGAAGAGAGCATTTAGAAACCATGCTATTACTGGTGAATACGACATTATGGTCTGGTTCATGGAATTTAGTGTGGTGCAAAGGGACGTTGCACTGCCAACAAACACCTTGATTCACAGAGCGCTGCAAAGTGTATTTTTGCGAAGCAAAGTCCGTTTGCTTGTGAATCAACGTGTTTGTTGGCAGTGCAAAATTGCAAAATGACAGTGCACCAGTGCAAAGTCACTTCGTACCGCGCTACAAGTTCCATGAATCAGGCCCTATGCGTGTGACTTTCCTTAACATTGTTTTGATTCAAACCTGACCAGCCCAATGTCACTTTAGTTACTGGAGTCCAACCCTCTTTTACAATGTTAGTGATATTAGGGCGGCACAGGAGGACTTGGTGGTGGCGGCCAAGACCAACAATACCAAAAAGTTTGGAAGTTTTCCTGAGTCCCAAACACAAAGGATTGGGTGATGAGCTAGAATCTAAGGTTGCTGATTCAGACTGAACTTCCCAATTTGCTAACCTTTACAATCCTCTTGAAGTGGTAACAACACACTGACCCTTATGATGCACCATAGACTCTAGAAATAGAACAACTGAGAGAGGAAGTGCAATTGGTGTCATTTTCCAATGAAGAAGTAGCAGATGCAAGTGCCCATTAGTGACCCGGCCTCTCCCCAGGTCCGGACAGCATTCCGGCTGACCTGTTTAGAGAAAATATAGAACTGTGGGACGCCAATATTTACAGCTTGTTTTAACGCCATGTGCGTGAAGGCGCAATTCCCGCAATCATGGGGAAAGCGATCGTTCACCCCATTGACAACAAGGGTCCAAGAGATATCCTGGCCTCGTACAGACCAATTTCTCTCCTTGTCTCTGTGTTCAAGATCTTTGGGAGAGTGCTGCTAGGCAAAATCGAATCTTGGATTGATATTAGCGATACTCTTGAGGAGATATAACTGGGTTTCCACTCAGGACTGAGAACAAGTGATCAAATTCCAAATCTCTACCTGATTCTGGCTAATTCACTTTATTTAAAGTGTGAACCAATATATCTTGTCTTTATGGACCTGAGCACCACCTTTGATAAGGGTAATAGGAAAACATTGTGGGCTGAGCTCGGTTCCAGGGCTGCCCGGTGGAGATAATAGATTTGTTGATTTGTTTATACAAACAAACCCATGCCTGTGTGTGAAAAGTGGTTCCTTTGGCTATTGCACTGCTTATTTTCAGATTAAGGCAGGAGTATGCCAAGGATGTGTAATGGCACCTGTTTTCATCTGTCTTTGCATCAACAGGCTAACCGAGGCATTGATGAGGGCTAGCACAGATGTGCTGAAAATGAATTGGAAGTCATACCCAGTCTTGGCATACAGCGATTACACGGTCCTGATTGCTCACACGCCAAGAGCTTTGCAGGACTTTGTCATGGTTTATAAAGACTTTATGACATCATTAGACTTGAAAGTTAATGATGCCAAATTGGCTCCATTGTTGTGTCATCTGTCCAGGAAGAGCTTGAAGATGGCACTGATGCTTACAAACGGTGTAATAATCCCGAGAGTGTTATCTTTTGACTATCTGGGGATACGTCGTACTCCCAGTCTGAGACCTGCGACTCGTATTGAGAAACAAGGGGTCAGGTTTGATGTGGCAGGATTGCCCTGCTGCTACACATTACAGTAGTCACACATATACATTAGGCCTTGCACCCTCCAGTTTGCATTAGTCAAAGATTCCTGCTGCACCCAGATCTTCTGACTTGCCCACACCCCTCTTTAGCCCTGCCAGGCTGGCACCCAGTGTCACCTTGCAAGACACATCAGTGACCATCCCCCAGAGCCTCCCTATAGCTGTGCACAAGATTGTCTTATAAGAAATATGAGAGTTGTTATGCCAAAGCTGCTTACTGTTATTTCCACACCATGTAAAATGCATATGACCACAAGGCTTCAGACGAACAAACTGCTTTCTGCTATTAAAACATGTCTAGAAACGTCATGGAAATGATTAGAAAATTGTACCAATATATACTAGTGATAATGCTTATGCCATGCTAAATAACATAAGCTCTGACCCATTAGGGGCAGAGTGGTCTGGCTGGCAACTGATGTTCATTCACTTGTCATTCTCTACTGCAGTTGCTGTTTTGTGCTTTCCAATAAGAACCCTTGATGTATCTATCAGTGTCTTGAATCTTTTTGCTGCAGGGTCCATTGGGTGGACCACCCCCTGTTCACATTGGTGCGCCAGCTTGAACAGTTCTCCTATAGATTCTGCCATGACCCGGTCCTTCCTGCTTGCTGCCGGGTTCCTGCAGACCACCGGAGATGTTGCCAAACCAAACCACGGGCCCAGTGGTAGTGAAAGGTAATATGCTTATTAAGTGGCATGCCTGTTATATCATAAATGCCATCTACTGGTAAAGTGTCTCTTTGATGGTCTGCGGCAAACTGTGTGTGGCATCACAGATGTGAACCCGAGTATTCCTGTTGATGGTTTGCTGCTCCGAGTCATTGTGCTTCCAAGATGAGCACGTTGACCCTGAGATATCCTCCCAAGACTAACTGACATGGTTTGTCTGTCTTCATCTCCCGCTCTCCCTCTGTAAACGTATTTTGTATTTTACTGCCAGCCCCCATCCATGGCATTATATCATATAATTTTAATGATCATTGTCATCTACTGGGTCTCCTGGATTCTGTGCATGAACTTTGCCCAGGGAGCCTGGCCACACTTAGTTTAAGGACACAGACGTTTCCTGGGTGTCCAATCATTACAGTGCCCCTCCAGTCATTACAGTGCCCCTTTGAAGAGCTCATTAGGATGCAGAGTTCACGCTCAGAGGCTATAGATCGTTTTATGGATGTAGTAAGATTATCTTGGTCAAAGGTTTGCAAGTAAATTACCCACTGCACACAACACGCTATACACTACACACGAGCACTTACAAAAACACCTAGAGGCGCCTTCCAGTGTTAAGGAGCAAGGTGTTCAGGCTACGCCACACGTAGTTCCCTTTTCTGCTCTGCGAGGCTCTTCAGTGCAGGGCATTGGCCACTTCCTATTTTCCGCGCTGAACAGACACAAACTACGCCAGCCCCAGCTCCCACTTCCTGTATTTTACGCCAAGCACAGGGTCAGCTGTATGCCGCATTTACAAGCAATCCAAGCGATAATTACGATAACATTGACACTCTAAATAAGGTCCTTTGTGATTTGCATGTACTGGGCTGCAGATGTGTATTTATTTGTGGCGTTGTATATAAAGCGCTGCAGCTGTTTTTGTTATGTGATGCTCTGTTACATCTGTGTCCCCATGTTCCCATTACATGTACTGTACCCTGTTTAGTGGTGTTACTCCGTGGTTTGCTGACCACCTTCCCTTCGTGCCATTGACGGACAAAGGTGGCCTTGTTCATTTTGTAGGGAAGGGACATGTCTATGCCCCATGCTACCTTGTGAGCATCTGTCTTTTGAATTTGGTGTATAACTGCATTGCTGTATGTTACTGCATTATGGCATTTTGGCTTAGTTATTTGTTTTTTTGTGTTCAGGCCTGTTGACTTTCTTGGAGGGCTGGTCACATGGCCAAGTGTTCTCCGCGTCTCTGCTGTCTATGCCCGTTGTTTTCCCTTAACGGTTCTGCATCAGCATGCCGTTGAGGTACTGTTGTCATGCATAGATTGTAATGTAGGTTTTTTGGATTGTGCTTAAGTTGTGGTTTATTTTTCGCAGTGGTCTTTGTGTGGTTAGCACAGTGGTTTGCTGTTACCACTTACTCCCCACACGCTGTAGTGGTATGCCATTACCACCTAACGTCTCCATTTTCTCCAAAGATCTTTAACTTGTTGGCTGCAGGCTCGCCTAACAAGGGGGATTCCAGTTCCTGCCCCATGCTTGCTGACCGTGCCCAGTGCACCTATTTTCTTTCCTTTTTTGTGGCCGCAATCGTGTGTTTAATATTTACCACTTTGCCCTGTTGTGTATAGCTGGATGGCCCCACACTCTTTCTCTGTCCTTCTCTTTCCACACTAGTATCCCTAGATTGCTACGTGCTCTGCATAGCACACACGTGTGACTGCAACAATTGAAACAAAACAAACATAACAAAAATGCATTATTTTAAATTTCTTATATTGCAGCTCAGTCACTATTTTGAGTTATTCAACACCATGAGCCTTCCAGTCCTTATCTGTGTTTCTTCTTTCACGCAATAGAGAACTGCCAATGAAAAAGATGCGCCAAGAGATAGTTAAATGTCTTTTGTTCTAGATCGTCTGGCAAAGGTGGTGTCTCTGGTCGACCGTTGTCATAACCTTTACTGCATATTCTGCACAAATCTATCCACACTTTGCTTGTTCCTATTTGACCCACTCGGACCTCTCTTGTTTGTATCTACTGCTGTCACAAAAGTTAAACACCGATGAGCCTTAGGTTGTCTCTTTTTACCCTCCTTGGCCTGCACGACCTGCAGTCCCACTACCCTTCTATGTCACCCGCTCTAGACCTTTCAGGGCTGATGGGCTCATGGGCATCAAAGAGGGACCCTCCTACTTCAGCTGTAGGGACCAATGCTGTCTTTATGTTTTAGACTTATGGGGATTTTCATGTACATTTTTGAAGGAATGGAATTTCCGCTTGTTTGTGTTAAGTGGGGCGTTGGAGAATAGGAAATCAAAGGTGTCTCAGGACCACAGGTCTGTGTACTTTCCATGGTACAGGGAAGCTGAGATTAGGTTAGAGAGAGCAAGACCCAATCTTTGAGGAACACTCAGGCTAAGCTAGAGAGGGAACTTGAACAATATAAGTATGCACCCTATGCCGGCCGGTCTAAAATCGAACACACCAAAAACACGGGTCTCTATCCCTGCCTGCCCACTGGTAAAAACAAATCCCAGGAGGCACTCACAATTACCCTAGTGGACTTACTTGATGAATTGATGCCACCCTATTCTCCTCCACTGCCAGTGGGCCCTGCTTCCCTACAACAGCCAGCTCGACCTCCCATCCTACCCCTTCCAGTGCCAGTGCCACCTCTGCCACCAACGCTTGCTACACCCTCCCTGTCCACCACCCCAAACTCCTCTGCATTGACTGATGCATCTCTATCCACCTCCTCCTCTGCTTCACCATTCGCAGCAGCCACCCCAAATCCACACACTACTCCCCCACTTTACCTGGGGCTCTGCTAATCAGCCCCCACCGGCATCCTTAACACTGAATGCTGCCTCCACTGTTCAGAGACGGCACAGTCTATAAGCCCAGTGGTCACCTGCATTCATATGCGAATATTGTGCCTTAGCAAATCCGTGGTCAGCCCTTGCCAACACTGCCATGCACATTCTCAAGAAACAAGGCATTCAACTATCACATTCATCATTGTCTGAGCCCCCTTCGCTACACACTATGTATGCCTCCACTGCAGCCCAGGGGCATGCTGCCATCATGCCCATGTGCAGTTACCCACACGCATGTGGATGATCCACCAATGAGGATACACACCCCTTGGAGCTCTACTGACTTGTATCATATGGATCAACAAATCCCCACTCTACCTGAAAACCCTGCTGCATTCATGAAATAATTGACCACTGTAATTGCGTGCTATGATCCCGCAATTGGGGACTTTAAGCACATACCAGCAGTACTCAAAGACACTCTATACAAAAACATTATGGACAAACTCCAATGGCCTGACACTCTCTCTGCTGCTACTGCTATTGCTGCTAGCATGGATGAACCCACCACCCTCATCAAGCAAAAATACCCTGTAAAATCTGACTAGAGGAATATTGCTGCATGCAAGCAAAACCAGTATGAAACACCCCCTGATTACCTGTCTAGATTGAAAGACTGTTTTACCAAATACTCTGGCATTGCTAACGCTGGAGAACAAGCACAACCTACCCGTGTCTTGCGTTTTGTTAATGGCCTCCTCCCTGACATTCCAAACAATATTCAAAACGTGCAGATTGTGTGGCAAGCTGAATCAATTGAAAAAGCACTGCAGGCTGCACAGCACTTTTATGACAAAATGAAAAAGCAAGAACAAGATGGTGTTGCCTGCCTCATGACATTACAAATAGAACATGCTAAAAAAATAGCTCCACCCAAACGGGGCATCCGGGTTACCAACAACAGCCAAGCATACAACAACCACTCCTGTTGGCCAAAGCTACCAGCCTCAGCATGCTCACACACACCCATTTTTAGCAGGCCAACAGCCTCAACCGGGCCAACATTTTTGCAGATACTGTAAGTAGACTGGCCACCTTATCGAACAACGCCCTATCAAACCTGCCAGACCGCAGCAATATGGTCCCACTTCCAACAGAATTGATTTCATCATTCCTCCTGCCAACATTGCTCTTTTTCCACCATCTGCGCCTCCTCCAGTTTCTGGCAGTGGTTACCAAGATATGCATGTCTCATATGAACCACAATGACATTGTCTGAGGGACCCTGCTGTGCTGTCTGCTGTGTTTCTACCTCTGGGACTGTCCGGTCCTTATCTCCAGTGCAACATTCCGGGACAGAATGTCAATTGTTTGGTTGACAGCGGTGCCCGCCGGTCCACGTTAGGGTCTGCTTAATTCCCTCATGTTGATGTTCTGGGTCAAATTGTTAATGCTATTGGAATGCCTGGAACAACTATTCCACACCCAGTGTCAAACCACTTATCTGTTTCAACTGGCCCCATTTCTAACCAACATGCTTTTCTAATTAGCCTATGTTCACCTGCTAACTTGTTGGGCATTGATTTATTGTGCAAAATGAATTGTACCATGCATCGCTCTCATGATGGTATTTACCTATAGGGTCCAAAGTCTAAACAGGCTGAATGTTTATTCCATCTACAACAGTCATCTCTCCACCATCCCTCCAGACTGTCCTGCCTCCCTCTCCCATGCCCAAACCACCCAGGTGCAACACCTCCTTGGCTCGCTCCCTGTCTCATTGTGAGCTTCCCATGCTAACGATGCGGGACACATCATATCTGCCAAACCAGTACACATCACCTTAAATCCTGAGGGTCCTCTGTCACAAATGTCACAGTACAGGATATCACCCCAAGCTGAAGAAGGTATAGAGACTGTCATTTCTTGACCAAGGTACTGTATACTACACCCCCAGTCCCTGCAATACCCCCATACTCCCTCTGGCCAAAAAGGGGACCGACAAGTAACATTTCATGCATGACTTAAGAGCTCTCAATAAGGCTGTCATCCCTTCCCACCCCGTCATGCCAGATCCTATCACCATCCTCTCATTTCTCCCTCCCAATGCATCCTTCTTTATATGGATTGATCTGGCATCAGCATTATTTTCTGTACCATCCACAAAAAATCACAATACCTATTTGCCTTCACAGACAAACAGAACCAGCTCACTTACAGATCCCTCCCCATGGGCTTTATTGACACCCCCTCCCTCTTCTCCCAAATACCACAAGATGACCTCCAAGATATCACTTTCCCACAAGGGTCCACCATGCTACAATATGTAGATGATCTCCTGCTAACCTCTCCCTTCTTTGAGGCTTGTTGTGTTGACTTGCATTGTCTCCTCACTGCCTTGGCTGCCATAGGACACAAGGTTAATAAGTCCAAACTCCAGCTGCGCCTCCCCACTTTTTGTTATCTAAGACATGACACCTCCCATGGCGCTAGGTGCCTTGTGTCCTCTCGTGTTGTGTGCATCCTGCAATGTCCCATCCCTAACACCAAGAGGCAACTGTGCTCCTTCTTAAGTATGAACACATTTTCTCCAGCCTTGAATCCTTGATTATGCCTCCATTGTAGCACCCATGCAAAAGATGCTGTTTGATTCAACACCTGATGAACTTGCATGGTCTCTGGAGACTACCACAGCCTTTGGCAAAATTAAAACTGCCTTCTCCGTTGCCCCTCCCCTAGTACTCCCTGATTACTCCAAATTCTTCACCCTGTTCTATGATGAGAAAGAGGGGTATGCCTTAGGCATACTCACACAGAAGCATGGGGACCTGCAACACCCTGTAGCCTACTTCAGCTCAAAGTTAGACCCTGTAGCATCCTCCTTCCCCAAATGCCTAAGGGCGATGGCTGCCGCTGTGCTGTTGCTCTCCAAAGCTAACACCATAGCACTAGCACACCACATAAATGTGTCAGCGCCACACTCTGTATTAGCCCTAATGCTGGGAGGAAAAACATAACACCTATCAGATGCATGCCTCACCAAGTATGAGAAGCTGCTCCACTGTAGCACCAATATCACCCTCATCAGATGAGCTCCTCCAAATCCTGCCCCCCCTTACCCACACCTGAGGATGGTCAGCAACTTGCTGCAGTTGACATTGTGTCCGCTCCACGACCCGACCTCAAATATGTTCCCCTCCCTAATGCTAATCTAGGGAGTCTCTAGGCAGGCTTTGCAGATTGTAACACCTTTGAGGCATTAGTAGCAATTCAGCTTGCAGCAGTGAAATCTGCACAAGTTGCCAAGCTCATTGCCCTCACCCGGGCCTGCACGGTTGCACCACAAAGCACAGCCACTATATACACAGATTCCCGCTATGCGTTTGGTATCTCTCATGACTATGGGACTCTCTGGAAAAAGAGAGGTTACCTCTCAGCCCAATGCACTCCTACTCTCAATTCACCCTATGTTGAAGCACTGCTTAATGCTATTTTATTATCCACTGTGTTGGTCATTGTTAAATGTAAGGCACATACCCAGCGTTCAGACAGCATTTTGCAAGGGAATTCTTTGGCAGAACAGTATGACAAAAACACTGCCCTCCATGTCCCTCAGGCTTCTGACTATGTGCTGCTGTCCCTTCTCTCATATGAGGACCCCCTAGCATACCTTTCCATCCTGGTGGACCTCCAAGAGCCAGCCCCTGAGGACGAGAACCCAAGCTGGGAATGAAAAGGATGTTTATGTTGCTCTGATCGTGTATGGGCCCTCCTCCTTCTCCTTCCTGTGAGGCTAAGAAGCTTGGTGTCATCTTCGACTCTCTCTTTCTCTCCTCACATCTCTGATGTCTCTAAGAAGTCAAACTATCAGCTGCACCCCCTCAGAGGTATTCTTTCTTTTCTCGCTTTCCCCCAGAGGCTCATTGTCTCCAGAGCTCTGGTCCTCTTTATGCTGGACTATTGCAACAGCTTCTTTCTAAATATTCCTTATTTCACTCTTCGACCCCTACAACTGATCCTGAACATGACTGCAAGACTTGCCTCGGCCTCAAACACAGGGACCATATCTCTGCAGCTCCGACATTTCTTCACTAACTCCCTGTGTCTGCAAGGATCAATGGAAAGACCCTCTCCATCATCCGCGAGGCTTTCTGGGGCCTGGGACCGCCCTACCACCAACTTTATCTTCCAAACCATCTTCCTTCTCGAGCTCTCCGCTCATCCTCCCCCAACTCTCTGAGGGTCAGACACTTCTCCAAGCAGAGAGTTAGGGGCAGATAAATCACCTCGGATGGGGTCTCCCTCTGGAACCACCTCCCAGCCTCTCTCAAAATTGAGCAGAGACCCCTCCAGTTCCAGAAGAAACTCAAAAGATTCCTTATCGCTTCCACTTTTCTCTTCCTCTCCCATGCTGATGCACCTGACTGCTCTGCGCATGAAAGAACAAAACAAATATCAATTCTGAGTACCACAAATAAAATACACCAATCACGGGCTGAAGAGATACACGTACCTTTTATTACTGTACAGTTTACAAAGCAAAACAGATAGCTATCTGGCCCCAACACTTCACCTTGTGTACCAGCCGACACAGAGAGGAGAGTGAGGTACTGGACATCTAAACACTGGCATTTTTATATATTTCCTACAATATTGTGCAGCCTCTCTTCACGTTAATAATTTGTGTCTAGATTTTGAGCCCAGTTCATATGACAGATTTTAAAATATTATGCAAAGGATTACATGAATTTACATTTCCATGAAAATACAATGGAGGCATAGGTTCTCGGATCTGCGGTAAGACTTGTTTCAAGAACCTCTTACAATGTAGTTCAGCTAAAACATACGATCGTCGTTTACTCTTCATTGTTTCAGTCTTTATACAAGGATGCTACTCGAGTAGCAGTTCATATGAAGCATAAGGTTTCTTGCTTTGCTTAAACAGTCGGCTCGCAGACAACCTAAACATTCACAGAACTCAAAGGTCGGTCGGCTCGCCTTGCAAGACGAAAACATAGACCACCATTTTAGAATATGGAACACAAGTGAAAATCAAAATGGCGGACGAATCTTAAAATGGCGGCGGAGTAGAAACTCAAAAATCAGAGCTTTTGCAACGCGGTTTTCCATGTAACGCGATTGGGCTTAGGCCAATATTAAATATAAGGAGGCACTATATAATTACGGTTTAACAAATCCTCCTTTTGGCCTAAGCCAATAGCTTACTAAATATATTTGCTTTACTCTTAACCCCACGTTTCAATGTCCGTACATCCCGAATCACATTCATCAGAAATATCGATCGCCATTAGATCCTTGACAGTAATATCCGCCATTACAAAAGCGTAAATTAACTTTTCGGTGCAAGTATTTTCGGCCCTAATGTACCTACAGTTTGTGCACAACATCCCCCTAACATCGAACATATGGCTGGAAGACATTGTATGCAACAACAACAAAACAATAGAATAACGAGGACTATCACTAAAACCAAGAAAAGTTTCCATCCCCAAGACTGCAAAAAGTCCCAAAACCAAGCACTAAGATCCCAATTTCCCTCGGGAACATGTACTTCTGTACTTAGGAAATGCAGATTTTGTATTGCCTTAAATATGGTAGGGGAGGAATCAGGTACGAAAACGCAGCAAGCAGATCCCACTAATTTACATACACCACCACGCTCAGTCAGGTTGACGTCTAACACCATCCGGTTCTGCAGAGCTACTAATCTAATTGCTTTCTGTTCTAACGTCATATCGTAGAGTATGTCAGTGGTCCAGTTGATGGTTTTGTTCAATACTCTTGCCAATCTCCTAATATCCTAGGAATTCATGATCTGTCCCCAAAATAGCACAAAGGATTTTGCTACATCACCCATGACCTGTGAAGGAGTATTACCATTCTCGTTCCGCCTTGGACGTTCTCTAGAGACCTCAGAGGTGCTAGCTATGAATACCCCTGGTAGCAAGATACCTAAATAACAAGTACCCTGCCAATCTCTAGGTAACCAAGGATAAGCTTCATTACTGCATGTAAAATAAATAACATCACCTATATACAAAGGTCTGTCCTCACTTGTCAAATTAGCAATATTGGTACAACCCTTAAAAGTACACATTGACTGAAACCATTCCTTTGTATGCAGAAGGAAACATAGTGGGGGCTGTGATTACTAGTGTAAGACGTGGCGTGGCATCCCGGTTGCCTTCGGGAGCCATCTTGAAAGAGATCAACGATTGGAAAGACCTAGAAAGTCTATTGGAAGGCCTAATAGAAGCAACGTTAAGTTTGCTCCCATTTGCAAAAAGAGAACATCCCAGAGGCATCAGGACTCGCCTTTCAAACTCATTCAAATTAGTCCCATCGAAATTCCCTGAGATGCTATCATTCCAACGACCAAAGAATAGTGCCCTTAGGAAGGCATAGCATGCAGTAGTTAAAGGCAAAGGAGGAATTTACAAAGGCCAACCCTTTTTCCCCGTGTTGTGGCAAATGCGAACCTATCCAGCAATTAGTTCTATTCAAAATTGCTTGGGTCGCATTCATAAATAACAAAAGTGTATTGTTGTGATAACTCTGTCTGTGTTGGGAATCCCTAGGAGATAGAATGTGCAGGTGCACAAAAGGAGAAGACGTAGTAGGAACACTCTCAGTGGGTATCAAAGTTTCAAGTGGATGTACCCCCTCAATATACCAAAACCCTAAAGCGATGATTACTGTTAGACCAATGAACAAAATCAAGAGAAAACAATAAGTCCTCAAGGACCATGCATTTTTATGTACAATGTCTTTGTTAGCCCCACAATCAATCGGTGGTTTCGTACGAGTAGGAGTAGCGACAGGCATTGTTCCTCAAAAGTTTGTTCCAGAAGGTTTCTGCGACGTACTCCCTAAATTTGTTTGTTGGTGATCTCCTGACCACGTGATGTATCTTGATTGAAGATAGCTTTGCCGGTCCCAGCCACTTAATTATGTTTCAACGAGAGAGTGGCAAAGGACTAGCTCAACAGTAGTTTCCCGTGGGCACAGCCATCCTGTGATGTAAGTCTAGTGCCGTGGATGCAGATCGTACCTTAAGACTCCAGGCACTGCGTGATCTGCGAACAGAGTGTTGTTTCTTCCTGATGGAAGTGGTGAAACAGAGGAAAGATTGCTCAAGGGCACAGAAAGATTTGAAGAAGAATTCAAAGACAAAGCAGCCATCTCCCCAGGCCCCACAGGTTCAGGATGTATCTCCAAAACCCTCTTGATGTTGTTCAAGACTGATTGATCACCAGAAACAGAACAAGTGGTTTCCTTCTTTTCTTCTTTGTCGAGTGGCAAAGGAAAAGGTATTTTCTTGGTGTGTGTCGCGTGGATCCAGTGTCTCCTGCCTGCTACAGCAGTCTGTGTGGCCAACAAGACCTGGAACGGTCCTCTCCAGTGCGGTGTGATACTTGATGCTCTCTCAAACGACTTTGTTAACACCCAATCCCCAGGTCGAATTCTATGAGCTGGCCCCTCGTATTTAACTGGGAGGGCTTCTCGCACCTATTGGTAAATTAAATACAAATTTTGAGTTAACTGGTCACAGTATTCAAAAGAAGCAAATTCTCCACATCTTTCAATGCTCTGGGGTTTGGCAGATTCCAAATGTTAGCTGGTCTTCCCATTACTATTTCATATGGGGAGAGTCCTGATCTAGTCTGTGGCGTTGTCTGCATGGACAGTAGAGCTATAGGTAAGGCGGCTGGCCATTTCAAATTACTGCTGGCACAGACTTTCGCAAGCTTGTTCATCAAGATACCATTATGATGTTCTACAAGTCCAGCACTCTGAGCGTGTCTAGCCGAATGGAACCATTTATCTATCTGTAATCCTGCACATACTTGCAAGATTACAGCAGCGATAAAATGTGGACCATTATCTGACCAGATGACCCTCGGCAACCCAAACCTAGGAAAATATTCCTTAAGCATGGTTTTCGCTGTTGTCATTACTGTAGCATATTTCACAGGGAAGGCTTCAACCCACTTGCTAAAGGCACAAATCACTACTAAGACATATTTGTAGTTATAGCAGTGCTCCATATCGATGAAGTTGAAATGAACACCTCAAAAGGCATAGAGGGGGGACCAAAACTACCCCTCAGTGTCATTTTACCCTTCCCCATATTATGCTGTAAGCATACCATACAACTTTGAACAAAATGCTCAGCAGTCTTTGAAATATTTACGTTTACCGAGACTGGTTCTAACACTTTACACATTTTCCTAGCACATATGTGAGTAGGATCATGAGCCATTGTAACCATGGTGGTGACATATGCATCGGGCAGCATCCATCTTTTCCTTTTGTTGTCCACCCAACAACCTTCCTCATCCAAACTTGCTAAATCCTCAGGCCAGTGTTTAAGTTCTTTTGGAGTGGCATCAGCTTAAATATTCTTTATCGAGTCAATCCCTTCATCTACTGTACAGATATTTGGAGTTTCTTTCCTGACATACATTTCTGAGTATAAATCAGTAGCGGTCTGTTTAGCTATCCTGTCAGCAAAAGTGTTTACTCTCTGTACATCATCTACTACCTTTTTATGTGTGGCACACTTTATGATTGCTAGTTGAGTAGGAAGCGCAAGTGCTGCGAGTAGCTGAACTATCAAGGTGCCATGTTGGATTTTTGTTCAGTGTGAGGTCAAGAAACCTCGTTCTGCCCATAGTCTACCGAAGTTGTGAACCACCCCAAAGGCATACTGGCTATCTGTAAATGTATACTCTAAGCACTTTGGAAAGTTCACAAGCTCGAGTCAGTGCGATAATCTCTGCGGCCTGCACAGAGTTTTGCGAAATTTTCTTGGTTTCCACAATCGTGCTTAGAGTAGTGAAGGCATAAGCAGAAGTGGATGTACCATCAGGAAGTTTGAAGCAGGAGACATCACAAAACAGCTCCCGTTGCGCATCATTTAGAGGTGTATCATTTAAATCAATCCTGCCTTTGGTTTCTTGCTCTGTGGTATAGAGGCAGCCACGTGACATTTTGTCACTGCAAGCAATATCTTGTGGAAGAGTTATCAATTCACCCGGATTCAGTACACAACACCTCTTAATTTGGACATGCGGTGCAAATAGGATTAGTTTGTATCTCGTTAATCGTGCAGAAGTAAGGTGCTGCGTTTATGTTCTGTTTAGTAGAACGTCTACGGAGTGGGGTACCATTACGGTTAAAGTGTGAACTAAAACCATACCCTCACTTTGTTTTACAGATGCAGCAGCAGCAGTGACAGCACTCAGACATCTCAGCAAAACGCATGCAACAGGATCAAGTGTGCAGGAAAAAAAAACGCACGGTCTATACTTCCCCCCATGTTCCTGTGTTAACACAGCCAAAGCACATCCATCACATTCATGCACATACAACACAAAGGCCTTATCATAATTTGGTGTGCCCAAAACTGGTGCTGAACACAGTGCAGTCTTGAGCAGATCAAAAGCTTTCTGGTGTTCCAATTTCCATGGTAGTGGCAAAGATATGCCCTTCTTTGTCAATGCCAACATTGGTTTTATCACTAATGAAAAGTTTGGGATCCACTGTCTACATTAAGAAACCATTCCTATCAAGGCTCTAACTTCTTTCTGTGTATTTGGGACAGACATGCTAGAAATGCTTTTTATCCGTTCAGGTGTCAATCTACTTCCCTCCTTTGACAGCAGATAGCCTAAATAGGCGACCTCCTGTTGACAATCACTGAAACTTCTTTAATGAAGCCTTATGCCCATGTTCTGCTAGATGAGTAAGCAATAACAGAGTACCCTTTTTGCAAGCACTTTCTGAGTCTGCAGCTAAAATAAGGTTGTCAATGTACTGCAACAATGTAAAAGTGGAAGGCAACTCAAGTGTGTCAAGCTGCTCTTTCAAAGCCCTACTATAAATGCTCGGAATCTCCATGAACCCTTGTGGTGCACGGGTAAATGTAAACGAGTGTGAACGTGAACAAATATCTACTATCCACAAGTATGGGAATGCTAAAGAAGGCATTCTGAAGATCCACCACACTGAAATGAGTAGCAGAAGCTGGGATCATTGTTAATATCGTAGTTACATCAGGCACAATTGGAAATTGCGGAACAACAACCTTATTGATAGCGCGTAAATCGATAATGAAATGAAAAGGAATCGCATTATCCCCTTTCTTGTACACTGGTAAAATTGGGCTATTGCATAAACTTCCTGCAATTTCTTCAATCACTCCACGATGTACAAAATCGGAAACTATACTCTTCAACGTTTGCTCACCATCAACTGAAATCTTATATTGTGGGATATGTGGCAACTTAACTCCTGTTTTCAAAACAATTTTAACACGCTCAATTTGCAAAACACCAACATCATTGTTGTCAACTACCCATAAACACGTTGGAACTTTACTAAATTTAGGTGGCAAAGGTCTAGTCAAAAACTGTGAGATAAAAGATCGCTGGGGTGAAATCGTCAAACATACTCCATCCGAAGAACAATGAATTAACGCATTTAATTCCCTCAACAGATTCAACCCCAATACATTTTCTCCACAGTTCATTGTCACATGAAACGGACAGTAATCCGTAAATGGCACCAGTGAAATCGTTACCGGCAGAGAAACCAGACTAACCACTGGCGTACCAGAAAACCCTACAGAAACGTTATTCTGCCCTGACACTGGAATGTCTGGAACCTGTGAATGATCAATGGAGCACTTCTGTGCTCCTGTATCTATCAAAAATAGATGCTTCCTATTCCCCACCATCATTTCAACGTAGGGACCTCTCTGATTAAGGGGAATAGGCGTTGGTTCCTGACCCTGCTTCAGGCTGTCCTAACGACACAATATATTATCGAACACAAGATCTTCAGAAAGATAGGAAGTTGAAGGATTATCAAAAATATTTCTGCTATCTATACTATGTTGCTGATTATCTTGAGAGAATGATTGTGGATTTTGTGTGAACTGGCTTATACAAGGACCTCCTACTCCAGGGCGGCCTCTGGATCGTCTACCCATGACACCATATGTGTTATTCGATTTCTGCTGAAGGATCGGGCATTGTGCTCTCCACTGACCCTCTTGTCTGCAATAAGCACATTTGTTCACTTGTACAGGACCCAAATGTGCATTACTTTGTGGAACGAAATGACCTCGAAACTGTGTATTCCCACCTCTAGTCACTCTAACTATCTGTTGCAATAATACTGTTTTCAGGTCTCCCTTTTTCTTTTCAATCCTCTCTTTTTCATTATTGACCCTATTTTCGTAATATTGAGCCATATGAAATACTTCTGACTGGCCCTCATTACGACCCTGGCGGAGGTCCATGGTGCAA
Source organism: Ambystoma mexicanum (assembly GCF_040938575.1). Lineage (NCBI taxonomy): Eukaryota > Metazoa > Chordata > Amphibia > Caudata > Ambystomatidae > Ambystoma > Ambystoma mexicanum. Next base: position 592,611,741 of record NC_090937.1, on the reverse strand, counting down.
TTTGCACCATGGACCATGGCGCAGAGCTGCCAACTCCGCCATGGGGGTTGGCGGACTTACCGCCCCATTCCGACCTTGGCGGGGCGGTTAGACCCCAATCCCCATTTACCCTTCCCCATTCCCATTTTTGCCCCATAGGGTATAATGGGAGTGGGGAAGGCGTTAATTACGCCACCTTAGATTACGGTGGCGTAATTAACAAGAGGTCCCGTAGCGCCATGGATTTTTCCGCCCGGAAAATCCGGGCGGAAAAATCACCATGGCGCTACGGAAAGTCTTAATCTGGCGGAGAGGTACGCCATGCATTACGCTGGCGTATACCCCTCTCCGCCAGGGTCGTAATGAGGGCCACTGTGATTTAGCTTGCCAAGCACTCTCAGAAGTCATGATTTGTGACTGAATATCAGGCAACAATCCACGCACAAACATATCCACAAACAATCTTTTCCCTGACTTCAGATTTTCCTTGGGTACAAGCAGTGAGTTTGTCCAAAACAATCTTTCTCTCGGGAACCACAATTTTTAATTTTGATACTATTCTGTCTGTCAAAGTTAGTATCACTTGTGGTGGTCTCTCACCAGCTCTTCTTTCTCCACCTATCCTCACCAAGTTAACCCTTGTGTCACCTAATCCTGCCTGATCATCTACAGTGCTAATTTGTTTGCATAAATCAGCAGGTAGGATCACAGGAAACAACAAGTCTATATCAGCCAAAATGAAAACTGATGAATGCAAGACAGATTCTATTTCTTTGTAAAACCCTGTTGGATTTTTCCTAATGTCTGAAATTGACTGATAGTGTTCACTTCCTGTCTAGAAAACAGGACGTGAACAAATTGTGATACATAGTGCACTTCAATATTGATGGTTGCTGCCCCTGTTTTGACATTAGCTGGAAACTCAACTTTAGGAACGAATGTGAGAGGAACCTCTCTGAAATTCAACTGAGTAATAGACGGCTCAACCGTCTGTTAATCAATAAAGCCAAGCCAAGCGCTGAAGTGGTAGAAACAATATCAGGCGCAAAGGTTCTCTTATAAATAATCATCAATTCTACGGGACAACAAATCTTTTTCTTTATACACTCATCGTGCAGATATTCTACCATTACCTGTAATACCTTCCTCTGCATTTCTGGAGTATACTGACTATACGTATCATATACCTCTATGGGAGATATCGACCCATCCGAAATCCGTCTAAATGCATCCCTAGTGCAAATGTGCGTTTCTTCACTTGTTGACTTACAAGGAGGAAGAAACCATTTCTGCACATACAAAGCGTCCAAACTATCACCATCTATTTCATCATCCTGTAACTGTTCTAACTCCCTTCTTAACTCAAAAACCCTCTCAACATGCTCTTTTACTTTCTCTGAAGAATCCCTTGAATAGGCTAAAACATTCAAATCCTCAACCCTTGTGGGACATCTATGTCCGTCAATTTATTCCACAATGCAGCCAAATGTATTCCCATCCCCTCAATAAAGTCATTGGGCCTTATTACGAGTATGGAGGTAGCCATGCCCTTAATAAGGGAATGGCTGCCTCCATACCAGGTTCCAGCTCCGGGTTCCTTGAATGGGGAATTACCGGCCATTCCAACAATGGAGGACCCGGTAATTCCTCATTGAAAAAACCCATCCCCATTCCCATTTGAGCCTCCATAGGGCTCAATGGGAATGGGGAGGGAGATAATAATGGGCCCGTTAATAACAGGCCCATTATTAGCTCCCTGGTCCCCTTGCAGGACCAGTTAAGGACCTGATCTGACCAGACGTTCTGTGCGGGTCCCGCTAGGGGACCTCGTAATAAGGCATCCCGTAATGAACGGCGCCGGTCCCGTACCGGCACCCTTCATTACAGGAGCGCCAGGGTCGTAATGAGGCCCATTCTGTTCGAGAATACTTACTAGATTAAGAAGTGTAGCTAAGACAGTTGATTTCTCACCTTTCTTTATACACTGTTTAGCCCATGCATACAATTCTCTCTTCTTATCTTTAGAAACTGTACTTTGAGTCACTACTTTTCATTCAGTACTCACCCCTTCATCAGTTACAAGCGGAGCAGAACCGCTTGGGAAAGAGAGAGTAGATAGATCCTGTACAACAGGTAGTGGAGACACTACTGCTGGTAACAAAGATGGAATTACTGGAACAGTAACAATCGGTAGAGGTAGAGGTAAAGGATGAGGAACAACAATAGGAAGAGGAGCAATAACTGGTGGTGGAGAAGCAATGGGAAGAACAGGAATTGCTATGGGAGGAGGTGCGACAGCGGGAAGAGGTAAGACAACAGGAATAGGTACATAAGGAGGTGGTGCAGTGGCACCAGGCCTATGTTAATTTAAGAGTTATTAATTAGTTCATCTGAGGCATGAAAATCTTTAGACGGATATTTTTTCTGTATACCAAGTTGAAAAGCCCTATCCATGTTTCTAACAGACTCTGACTGTTTTTGTTGATCATATAATAATGCTTTTTCTGAATTTGACATATGACGACGTGAATGCTTCTCTTTACTCTAAAGTTGCTGCATAGCTTCCCTTTTCCAATTCTGAATTACATCAAATGCTGCAGGTCTAGCTTTTTTCTTTAACAACATAGTTTCTAAATACTCTATTCGGGCAATCTCAAAGCTACCATTGAATGGCCACTGAAATTTGGAAGCATGTCTAGTTTGTCTGTGCCAAATATCGTTGAATACTATACTACCAATGCCGTACTTACAGTAGATAGTACATGCCGGCGACCCCTCCTGTGGCACCAGTTGGCCAAATTCCAAAGATTGTCTATCTCTGCGGAATAACGCCCTGAAACATGCAGACAATTTGCCAGGCATGTCAGGTTACTGGTGTTACCTGGCATTGTCTGTGCTCGCGAGTACAGATCTGCAATCAAATATCAGGATACTTAGGAATCGGGGCATGACTCACCTGATTACAAAGGACTAAGAAGGTCCAATCGGATTACAAAGGACAAAGGACCCTCGCGGTTGGTGATTTCGGCAAATCTGCCCACCTCAATATGTGGATCTCGTCAATATGCCGTCTCGGACCGCATGCTCACCGTCCAGTGATCGGATTGTGCAGTACTGTTGAGGTATCGCGTCTCATCCAAAAGGGGCCCCCTTTTTCTCACCATTCGATCCCGGTCTGATAGCTGCGTCTTTCCTTCAACGACGTGGCATCAATCTTGTGGGTCCCTATTCGGGCGCCATCTGAAAGAACAAAGAAATGTGAAGGCTGAGGACCACAAATGAAATACACCAATCATGGGCTGAAAAGATACAAGTATCTGGCCCCAACACTTCGCCATGTGTTCTAGCTGACACAGTGAGGAGAGTGAGGTACTGGACATCTAAACACTGGCATTTTTATACATTTCCTACAATATTGTCCAGCCTCTCTTCATGCTAATAATTCTTGTCTAGACTTTGTGCCTTGTTCATATGACAGATTTTACAATATTATGCAAAGGATAACATGAATTTACATTTCCATCAAAATACAATGGTGGTATAGGTTCTCAGATCTGCGGTAAGCCATGTTTCAAGAACCTCTTACAATGTAGTTCAGCTAAAACATACGATCGTCGTTTCCTCTTCATTGTTTCAGTGTTTATACAAGGATGAGGCTTGTGAGAGCATACAACACTCAAATAGCAGTTCATATGAAGCACAGGTTTCTTTGCTTTGTTTAAACAGTCAGCTCGCAGACAACATAAACATTGACAGAACTCAAAGGTCGGTCGTCTCGACTTGCAAGACGAAAACACAGACCACCATTTTAGAATATGGAATACAAGTGAAAATCAAAATGGCGGACAAATCTTAAAATGGCGGCGAAGTAGAAACTTAAAAATCGGAGCTTTTGCAATGCGGTTTTCGTTGTAACGCGATTGGGCTTAGGCCAATATTAAATATTAGGAGGCACTATATAATTACGGTTTCACACGGACCGGTCACCTGGTCACCCTCTGAACTTGGGCCCAGGCTCCTGCATGTCCAGTTACCCTCACACTGCCTCTGGGCTCCCCAGCACTTAAGGGTCTGTATCTGCAACTCTACAGTCCCTTTTCTCTGCACATATGAGCCACCCGCTGACTGCACTTGTGAGTAAATTGCACTTTCTACTTACCCCTCCCCGTGGCACTTCCCCCTTTCCCTATTCCCTGCACGTGTACGATCTGAATGATGAAAGGCATAATAAGATTGTTATTTTGTCATCCCTTGTTTCAACCTACTTGTCTTGTCGCACCTAGAAACACTTGTGTACAGGCGCGTTATAAATGCCACATCATATGATATCATATGGCGAGAGCACAGGCCAGTTAGTGGCCCACTCTCTCTGCTACCTTAATTAGCACATGTTGCTCACTGTTGTTAGGGAGAATTCTCCAGAATGGCTAATTTCCCTTACCTTTTGAATCCCTCAGCAGCTTTGCTGGATTTCTAGGGTTTAATTTTTTCACCTCGTAAGAGTGTGAGCCTTTTTTTTCCCACGCTTGCATGTGTTTTCTTGTGTGTTGTACATTTGTATGCTCATGGGCTATGGAGTCTCACAAACCCAATGGGCATCATCTTGTTACTGTGTGTCACCCAGCACCTTTAGTGCAATGACACAGGGTTGACTTTTCAGACTTCCCACTTTCTGGGACTGACTACTGTCTCCCAGAACATGGAAAGTTACCATTGACTTTACTAGTCTTTTTAAATGTACAGACCCAGTACACCCTATCTTCCAATAGAGTACTGGAGGGGTTAATAGTTATCCCCTTTTGCATGATTCTCATTGAACATTATTATGTTCCCCTTTCTCTAAGATTTGGCTGGTGGCAGTGGTAGCTACCGTTTTTATTCTACCGCAGCCTATGAAAATAGCCTTTAATAACATTGGAGGCTACGGTGGTAGCCTCAAACTCAAACCCGGTAATCCACTTTTATTTTAACTTGGTTCAGGTCAGGTTTTTTGCCATATATTTTTGTAAAGTACTTTCTAGTGTTTTACTCTGCGCACCAAACCAGGTTTGGTTCTTTTGTTCGCCGTCCTTTGGCGGGCTTCTGCACAGAAGCCCTCCTTAGGCGCCTGAGTATCTGGGTGGACAGGATGTGAGAGAGGGGTTTGAGGCCCCCTGCACAGGATCTCCTTGGAGACCCAAGTCGCACTCTTGTTTGATTGGCTAGGTGGCTGACCTGCCAGGACAGCTACCCTGCTGTGTGATTGACAGCCAGGCTGTGTGAATGCATGATTTGGTGCATAAAAAGCATGTCTCTGGGACTGGACAGCAGAGTCGCCACTGGAATGAGAGAGCCAAAGAGAAGCTGAAGGAAGACGACTGCTGCAACTACTGGACACCCGGTGAAGCAGGTCCGAATCGCCTGAAACTTCAACGACAGTGGAGATCTGTAAGGAATCTTCTTCCCTTGTTCCCTTGAGCTTGGTGGGAACAACCAGCTCACCAAAACCCAGACACCGGTCCTCATCTTGGTTGAATTTAATGTGCATCGCTGTAGTAGAACGGATAGCCAGTGGGAAGAGAACCAGTTTGGGTTTTAAGGAGCGCACTTTTTATTCGTCCTTTTGATCCGCTGCCGGCTTCTTCCCTGGGCAGTGCAGGACCCTCCAGCTGTCCTCCTTCTTGTCACCACGACGGAAGCTTCAGGAACCGTGAGCCTGCAGGAACTGCCAGGAACAACTGCCTCAGCTCCAGCATTCTTCTTTAAAGGTACTGTAAATATTCGGTCGTTCTTTCCGTCTGACCGCGCGGAAAGTGTGGGAAATCTTTTGCCTCTCCGAAGGCTTGTATTTCTCTTCTCCTTTAAGTAACTTTTCCTCTGACCAACTGCGTTTTGAACTCTTGGCAAAGACTTAAGCGCAAACTACTTTGAACTGTGTGATCCTCTGCAAAGACTCTGAACCATTAACATTGGCCGAGACCTGTTGACTTGAATCCTAGTTGTAGTAGCCTTTTCTAGTTTGCCCTGCCTATAACTTGTTGCTACTATTGAATTTGGATAACCTGGTATTTTTTCCCTTTTAAATTGCTGGAGTGCCATTTTGCTCACACTTCATTTTGAGCTTAACTTGTCCAGAATTGATTTGGTGTTATTGTAGTATATTAAGACTGTGATTTTCTGCTGCTTTATGATAGTGAACTGTTTTATAAATGATGGTGTAAATAAATGTATATTCTATTACTCAGAAACCTTGAATCAGTGTTTGTTTGAACCATAGTGAATGTTGTCCTTTGTGTAATCTCTTGTACTGCTCACTTTACTCTTGAGATAAGTCTGGCTGCTCAGCCATCGCTACCACTTTACTGTGTAGTACAGGCTTGTAACAAAGGTGAAATTGTACGTACACTTGTAGTCTTAATTGTGTGTAGTGTTCCCAACGGGTACTGCATATGATTCTGCATAACAACTGTGTGTCACACTCCAGCAAGGGGAAAATGACAGCTGTGGTCCAGAGATACTGGTACACTCCAAACTTCCCCTCCAATGCACAAAAGTACTGTTGTATCTGCAGCATATGCATGACATTCAACCCGGGAAAACCTGTTAAAACGAAACCTGGGCACATGGCCCCTTTCTCGGGCCCTTTCTGAACTTGCAAGTTGACTTTATATCACTGCAAAAATGTGCCTCTTTTGATTATGTCTTGGTCTTCATTGACACATTTTCTGGATGGACTGAGGCCTACCCCTGTAAATATGCAAATTCAATCACTATAGCAAAAAGACCATTAAAAGAGTTTATCCCTAGCTTTGGCCTCCCAGTTTCCATAAACTCTGACAGAGGCACACACTTCACTGGACAGATTGTACAGAACATTTCCAAGGCCTTAGGGATTCTTCAACACTTCCACATCTCACATCACCCACAATTGAGCGGATCTACAGTAATTGAGCGGATCTACAGTACATCGAAATTTCGACGTGAAAAACCACCTCGCCAAAGTTTGCCATGAGACAGGCCACAACTGCCCAGACACCCTCCCTCTTGTTCTAATGGGAATAAGAAATACTGTAAAAAGAACACATGGCCTGTTGCCACACGACCAATGAAGAGGCCCGTGGATCCCCCACTGTCCCCAGAACTGTGTAATTTGCAAATGAATGATAGTCTTGTGGTTTCATATTGCAAAAAAGGAATGCTTGTTGTTAGTTCTCTCTTCCAGCAGATCCAAGTAGCTCTTCCTCACCCACTTGAAGCACTGAGCTACAGTCTCCTGCCCAGTGACTGGCTGCTCTCGAAGGTCCATAAGTGGAAATCATTGCTACACCCTCGCTGGAAGGGCCCCTATCAGGTTTTGCTGACAACCCACACTGCTGTACATTGCAGTGGACACGACGCCTGGGTCCATGTTAGCCAGTGTGTGAAGACAGCGCCACCAGCCAACTACGATCAACAGCCACAGGACAAGGACAACACTGCCTCGCCACCAGCGATGATAGAATCACCAGCCCAGTTGCGACCTCTGGGGGTCAAGCACAAAGACACCCTACTGCAGCTGCCAACCGGGAGTCAAGGAGGCCACACCCTTTGGGACACCCCATCCTGCTCTTCTAGATGACGACAATCTGATATCAGTCCAAAGGTATAACTTACGGAGTTCTGACACCAGCACCACCACCACCGGCAGGTAAAACGCACCAACTTCCTGCTAACCTGCCTTCATGCACAGACAAACAGCCAACTCTCAGGCAGGCAGCTAGGACGGAGGCATCTCATGCAGGGCATAGGTGATTCAGTGGTATAAGTGGCAGGTGCAGCAGGGAATAGTGAGGGTGTGGGTGAAGATTAACACCACAATACTTAATAGCCATAGGGGTGCATCAAGCCACCCAGTGACAGCATCCTTTTATCAAACACAACAATGTCTTCTGCAGAGTGACAATGCTAATTTCCCATTGTTTTTTTATTGTGTACTATACCCAGCTGTGTAACAATGATAGCCTGTAGGTTATTACAAACATGTCCCTGTACAAAAGACTGTGCCAGATCTTTTAAACTATCAACATTTATTTCGGGTGTGTATTTAACATTCAGCGTTATACCCTTCATTTTCATAGTTATGTTCTCTTTCGATGTTGGATAAGCATGTGTTTTGGGGCCTGCAGACACAAAATCCTCAATGTACACACCGGGAGCTAACTCCGAAGTGAGATCCCCTAGATTAACATTGGTGGCCAGGTTTACGTATCCGGGGCTGCTGACAAAGTTAACGCTTTCAGTCTCATGACACAGACCCTTCTCTTGCAATTGCTACATCACACCGTACAGCTTCAAACAAGTGTGAGAAAATATGAATGCAGCTATGAATATGTTGGTGTTGTCTGAAAATGTTGGATACTCCACAGCTTAGTGCCCTCATAGACAAGCCATTTCACTGCCTATGATCATACAGCTGCTCATGTCGTAAGAATGATAAAATAGATAAGTGTGAAGCGCATCAGGGTTTGTAAAGATGGTTGTTTTTGCCAAATTAACTCTTTGTGCAAACTTATCCCACCGGGAGTTAAGGTATAGTTTTGCCAACAACTGCCAATCAGGGTTGTCCTCGATGTGTTCCATTTGTATGCGCATGCCCTGTTGTTTATAATGATCATCTATGTAGGTCTGTTAAGTGACATCATCCACACACCATGCAAGGACCATAGGCCTATTGTTTCTGTTATAGGAACATCCAGATATAACCAGTGAAGAGCTTGAGGGTGATTGTATTAAAATTATATATTTTTTGTGTGCACCCTGGGAGATACCCCTGTTTGAAATCTAACTGTGTATTGATTGTACACAAAGTACGTGTCAGCCCTCACTCTTCATCCGTGTGCCCGCACCCAGCCTGTTTTGTCTTGACGCATGTACAGCAAAGTGGAAACATTAGCTTATCGTTGCATCTATAGGGTAACATGGGTTAATACAGGTATGTAAAGATGGGGTGGGTAGAGTTCACACCTTCACACCTGATCAGATCAAAATACTGGTCTATATCGCCAACATTATTTCCAATGATCTTGGGATGCCCCACAGGATAGGGTTTGTCATTATTCACAAAGGGGTATAGATTGGTAAAATCTAGGTAGTGTATTTTCTCACCCACTGAGATGCGATAATGTAACTTGAAAGCATTTGCGCGACTGCCGTACAACGCATCCCAGAGGTGTAGAGGGACAAGAAAATTCATCTTTTTAAGAAAATTGTCCACTTCAGGATTTTTCTGAACCATCTAATGCCACTAGTGTTCCCAGATACTGACAACGTAAACTCAGTGACTGGCTAGAAAAGTCTGTTTCAACAGGGTGCATAAGTAGTACCCATCCAGCAGTATTGAAATCTCCAGCAGGGTAACAATTGCGACATTGAAGTCCAATGCACGCTTTATAGTGCTGGAGGATTTCAAACATTGGCTAGGTCATGTGGACGACCCGATAGCCTCAGAACTTTCACAGTCTTTTACAGATTTATGCTTTAGTCAACTTATTCAAGTCCCGACGCATATTTTAGGCCACACCCTTCATTGGGTATCAGTTATCAACACTCCCTGTCATGATGTGTGGGTGTCTCCATGCCCCTGGTCTGATTATGCCTTTGTGCATTTTTCTGTTACGGTGCCTTTCTCCACCAAAATTAAACCGAATATTACTGAAACGGTACTAGAATAAAATATAAAGCATTTGACACCGGAAAGAATTGAAGTATTGGTACCACAGACTCCAATGATTTTGGACATGGATGGAACAAGCATTATGGCTCGGAATTTCAAGATCACAGTGGATTTGGTGGTTAATACATTGGCTCCTCCTAATCAGAAGAAGAAATTTGTGGAGACTAAAAGAAGTAACCCCTGGTTCTCTAATGAACTTCATACTCTTAAAACATCCTCGCTTAAACTATTTTATATCTGGAAGGCTAATCAAACTTCTTTAGCACTCCAAAACTATAAAAAAAATGCCTCCAAAAAATATAAAGCAGCCATAGTAGCGGCTAAAAAGTTGCATCATAATTCTAGAATCTCTCAAGCCTCTTCTGACTCAAGGGATTTGTTTAACATTCTTAAAGAATAGGAGCTAATTCCCCAATCTAAAGCATCGACAATTATCAAAGATGATGGGCCTCATTACACGGACGGCGGTAAGGGTTAACGGTCACCGTTAATGGCAACGGTGACCGTTAACCCTTACCGCCGTACTACGAGGTCCCTTTGCGGGTTGGAGGAATTAACGCCTGCTTCTTGCAGGCGTTAAGTACCAACCCGCTAAGGGACCTCGGAGCTAATTACGGCACCGCAAAATTGCGGTGCCGTAATTAGCGCCTTCCCCATTCCCATAGAGCCCTATGGGGCAGAAATGGGAATGGGGAAGGGCAATGGCGGAAAGGGGATTTACCGCCCCTCCAACCTTGGAATGGGGCGGTAAATCCCCTTTCCGCCAAGGCGGTGCCGGTAATTTACCGGCATGGTCCAGGGTGCTAATAGCACCCTGGATTACCGCCTTCCGTGTAATGAGGCCCGATGAATGGTGTCTGGATATCCAGAACACCACAGCCGCAAAACTGGAGGGGATTCGAGAAGGCATTGCAATCAAAAAAGCCTCAATAGACACCCAGGGGGATCATATGGATGGGAACATATTTACCAGAGATAAGGACATACCCATTTAAAACTTTAGCCCAATATCAGAGGAGGATTTAGAATTGTTTATTGCTAAACTTAAGCCCACCAAATGCACAGGCGATCCATGCTCGACGATCATAATTAAAACCTGTCCACCTAATTTGTTAACTCATCCTTTGCCTTTGGTGCAGTTCCAGATGAGCTGAAACAAGCCTTGGTTATATCTTTGCTGAAAAAGCCTTGCTTGGATCAGAGTGTTCCAACTAATTATAGGCCAATAACGAATACTCTGTTTTTGCTTAAGATACTGGATTGTGTAGCGTATTCCCAGATGACCCAACATCTGAATCTTTACCCCATTCTGAATCCATTACAATCAGGGTTTAGACAAGGTTTTGGGATGGAAACCTTGTTACTGTATTGCAAGTCGCAACTCTTAAAGAGACTGGATAATCAACAGGTCTCATTACTCATTTCTTTGGATCATCTGCGGCCTTTGATCTTGTTGATTACATTATCTTGGCCGATAGGTTGAAGTCTGTGGCAAATTGCTCTCCGGCAGCCATTCAATGGTTGTTATCATTTCTACCTAATAGAATTAGCAGGGTCTGCGCAGATGATGCTATGGTGCCTGCCATATTGGTGCTTTTTGGAGTCCCGAAGGGGGCTTGTCTATCGCCATGTATCTATAACATTTTCATGGTCCCATTTTTTGCACATCTTGCACAAGAAGGGGTTCTTTTCTCCAACTATGCGGATGACACACAATGTGTCATCCCACTCACAGGGCATCATAGACTGGATGAAATAGAATTAAACAGGATAATTGCCATAATTGAGTGCTGGATGATGCAGAATAATCTTGCTCTCAATTGGGGGAAAACAGAATTTATGGTGGTGGGTTCCGTGGGCATTCTTGCCAAATTAGACCCAGCATATAAACACGTTCAGCTGGGCGATGTGGAAATCCCTACACTCCCTAAAGTGAAAATATAGGGGGCCGTGTTGGATCAGTCATTGAACATGAAAGCCTATGTAGGCTGTACTGTTGCACCAGCATCATATTATATTAAGTTATTAGCCCATTTGAGACCTTATATTTCTCAAAAGAATGCAGAGGCAATCGTGCGAGCAATAATAGGCTCTAAAATAGATTATTGCTGTAGCCTTTTGGCGGGGGACAGTAAAGCAACCATTAACAGACTTTAAGGGGTGCAAAATGGAGCAGTGAGAGTAGTTACAGGACTCTCCTTTCGCTCTCATATAACGGAAGCACGTTGGGTATTACTCTGGCTTCCTGTAGAGGCTTGAATCTCCTTTAGATTGCTGGTTATCACCTGTGAGTGTCGAATGGGGCCTATGGCTTCCAACCTACAAAAGCATATTATGGAAAAACCCTGTTACAGAAATGTAAGATCTAGCAATCAAAACCTTTTAATTCTGCCCAGATGTAAAACTAAGACAGTCCAGGCGGGAGCGTTCTTTTGTGTTGGACCAACACTGTGGAACGTTTTACCACCTTCATTGAGAAGTCCCCTGTCCCTGAGCACCTTTAAAAAAAAGAGCTCAAGACCTTGCTATTCTATTAGTCTTGTTACCTGGACCTTGGTTTTGATGAAGATATCCTTTCACCTGCTTTTTAGGATCTTGATTGTTTTGTGTTTTGTTCTGTCTTGTCCGCGCCCTCACACACAAGGGTTTATGACTCCGCATTATAAATGGAATAAAGTAAAGTAAGATAAAAGCAGCTGTTGAATTTGTAGGCTGTTTTCACGCACTGAACCAAGGCATAGCCGTCCAGCCAATATTGACCATAGCGTTTCTTAATACTGCCACTTAGGGCATGTTGTATTGAGATGTTTTCAGTTTCTGCCACGTATAAGAGCCACTGAATATACACTGTGAAATAACGTTTCTGCCGCCCATGGCATACATCTTGTGGCAGCAGCACGATTTTTTTGAGGTTTTAGATACAGTTGTCTGTTGATCTACGTACAACAACTACCCAGCGTGGTACTTTTATAAGGTCAATGTATGGGATGTTTAAACCCCCCGTATATGTGTTTCACGATGAGTACTTTGAATTATCCCATCCCTGAAAAAATGACAAGCCTGTCTTAAAATGTTGACATCTTATTGACAGTAGACCCGTAACTCTTGGCGAAAGTCAAATATGCCATGTTCATTCGCCATGTACCATAACATGAACTGATCTTTCTTGATAGGCATCATGTATTGAATGCCGTATTGATCTGGGCTGGGGTCGGGCCTATGTAGTTATGGATAGCCACTGTGTTGAAAAGATGCAGAAAGAAGCTCTTTGAACTGGGGAAAATAAAAGCATTTGGGAGGTTGCTGAGTTTAATTGATAACAAGTTCAATGAGTCAATAAAGCACATTTTTAGAGGTACCACAAAGTCAGCCATTAGTTTAGCACCCTGGGTGATAAGTTTCACTTCATTTTTTTCCAGAACCATCATAGTCTTTGGAATTATGAGCAAAAAAGGTGTAGCCTGTGAATTTGCTTGGTACAAAAGTGCTTACAAAAACAGCCATGTATGAGTCCCCCTCAAATTCCCAACAGCTTTCAACTGTTAAATGCCAGACATAAATATTTTTATTTATTTATTTGTTACATTTGTATAGAGCACAAACAGCCCATGGGCATCACAGCGCTATTACTGGCATGGAGCTTAGTTACAGGGAGGTACAATATAAACAAGGGAGGTACAATATACATGTTTTACATTTTCATGAATTACATTGGTAACACATTAATGCAGTCAGCTAGTTGCATATACATTTGCAGCTTTATCGGGAGAGGTGGCTCGAGGTTCTATAGGGACTGTGGTGTTGATCAGGCAAACAGAGTGGATTTCATGCCTTTGCGGAAGGCAAGGAATGAGGCTTCGGCATGAAGCGTCATAGGAATGGCATTCCAGTGTAGGGAGGCAAGGTAGGGGAAGCTAGCGCCTCAGCCCTGGCTCTTTTTACCCTGGGCACAGTGAGCATGTTTGCGTAGGGTGTTCTGGTTGGCCTTGCAGATGTGGTGGGGTGGATTCTTTGTGATAGGTAAGCTGGTGCAGAGAGGTGGATCTATTTATGGGTACCAATGAGATCTAGTTCAACAGGTGGGTTACATTCTCTTGGCAGTCTGTCATGTCATGCGCATTGTAATCCTCAGTTTTATTTTGAGGTCTACCTGCTGTCATGTAAAACTGGTGTTCATCTGTGTTGACAACGGTTACTTTGTAAACTTGACAGATTAGCCCGTTACACTTGTGATTCTCTGAGAGAAATTTTCCACACGTGGGGTAGTCAAAGCGTGGTTTGAACACAACAGCCCCCGCTGAGGAAGTATAGCTCAGGGGTTATGTGATTGTCTTGGAAGCAAGACAACCCAATGCAACACAGGTTTGCATCACAATCCTGTGCTTAGAAACTGCAGGTATTAAGCATATCATAAAAGAACAATTATAATTGCTGCTTCCTGAATGTGTGTGTCTAGACATGCCCATGACCTCGCAAAGGCATGGCATTGGGGACATGTTGAAGGTTTCTCCTTAAGCATTTAATACTCTTCTCTTAAACACAAGCGACAGTTACACTGACAACTATGTCTATGCGTGTTATTGAAAAAGTGGTGGCAGTACTGACAGAGATTTCTAGCCCCCCAGGAATCTTTTTAGATTGGTTATACCATAGAAATGGTTGTCGTTATTTAAAACATATAAAGTGTTTCTGGATATTTTAGCCGTTAGCGGGAAATACTGCCACACTTCGTTGTTAAAGTAGAGTATTTTGATGGGTCTATCGAAATACTCCTCAAAGAGAGGCAACTGTCCAAATCCTACAGGGGTGTCTGTCAGAATACCCATCTCTTTGTGGGTTTTCAAAGCTTTGTCATGTAGATCAGTGTTGGTTATGCTGTGCGGCTTGATTAAGCTTTTCAGCCTAACACAGCTTTACTGGCCCGTGATCAAAGTTTAGAAACCATCTGCCTTTCGATATTATGATGTATCCAGAATGGGCTCGACAACTAGTGACACAGTTCTTAGCGGCGCAAAGCACATGATCTCGGTCTTACTCTGCAGGAGCCAAATTCTCCAGAAATTGTAAAATGCAGAAAGTATCCCGCAGGGATTATCTTGTAAACAAGCGTCTGATTAAAATCTCAGTGTCTACTCTGATCTGGACAGAATTATTGGGCCCGACACTATCACGTATCTGATGGACCAGTCTTTCCAAGGCCTCCATTATGACCACTAGTTCATGGCCCACGAGCGCAATTGGTCCAAGTTCATGAATCTGATCTCCTCATAATGCTCCATGGCTGAGAATGCTTTATAAGTCCTTTGATATGTCTGTACCGTCTCCAAATAAACTGGAGCCTCCAGTGCCTGGGGGTTGGTGCCTGAGTTGTGCTAGGCTGATAACGTCTGGATATAACTATAACTAACTGGGCCTTTTTGTCTTTTGGGCGCACTCTGGACAATCACCCCATCTGCAACAATATCTGTGACAGTGGCAGCCTTTTTAATTTCACTTGTGCCCCAGTGACACTGGGGGCTAGGTGTTCATGCTTGAGTGGGTTTCTGCTTTCTAATCAGGTTGGTTTGTGGGGGTTCACTAGTTGCAAGTCATAGGTCTTTGTAGCTACCATGTATGTTTGATAACTGGGACATTTCAAGGGCGGGTATTGACCACGGGGATGGGTGAGTTGGGACCAGCTATCACTGTACTAGGCTGATCGAGTATCTGTGGGATAGTGCTGTGTTTTGATTTTCCAGATGCCATGTGTCCTCGGGGGTTAGCATGTGATGGTCAACAATTGATGGAGTTTCTAGCATGGTATTGGGGTACACCCCCATGGATGTTCCACAAGGCAGCTCACAAGGCTCCCCAGTGGCTAGTGTGTTATGTTAAACAACTGGACCATTGGCTACTGTGGTACCGTACTGCTCCCCTGTGACTGCCCCACAAGTCCCTGCCGATAAGACAGAAGTATTATCCCTTGAATGTTTTATTAATGTAGAAACCGCCCCTTCCACATGTTCGTAAGTGCCCTGTCAACAAATTGCACAATTTCCTTTTTCTTACGGTAAGGCCTTGAACTTTTTACAACGGTAAGCATTTTCTTATAAAAGTTTTTAAAGTGTGGCCCCTCACATCTGATTTTTATGACTCTTTCAAACTATGTTGGGGTCATTTTTCTTGTTCATTTTAATAACGATGTAAAATCATATGTTACCACAGTCATATTATTATGGTTGACAGTGTTTGAAATGTTAGCAGTGTCAACAACCTGGTTACCACTTGCAATTGTTTCACGGACTGCATTATTGACCTCCAGCTTTGGAGTGCCAGCCAGATCTGTCTGATCAATATCAAATTCAGGCACTGAAATATCACCCATCTGTTCAGCTGTACCAGCAGTATCACTAGTCATAAGTGAGGGGTTTGTTAGGAGGTGTTTCAATGGGTGTATCTCTGTTAGTGTGTGATGGAGCAACAATCTCATGGGGACATCAAACTCATTGGCTGGAATACTTTCACTTACCACATGGCCATTTGAAATGTTATCGACGCCAATATTGTACCCTCCCCATCGTTATTCACCCCCCTCTTGAGCATCAACAGTGTCAATATTAACGGTGCCAACATCTTGAGTGTTAGCAGCATCGATACATGCACCTGTTTCAATGGCACTGCTAATATAAACAATGCCAACATCTTGAGCAGCAACAGGATCAAACTGTGGGATATTAAATACATACACAGGAATACATTCACATGAAACATTGGTGTGATTATACACATTTGTAGAGAAATACCTCAAGGGGTATACATCATCTAATATGTACAATGTCTGGAAGCTCCAGTGGGGATGTCCTGGCGGTGGATTGTAATCCATCCCACTGCAGAGCGGCCATCAGTGTATTTCAGTAACTCGTTCAGTATGTCAGTATGGTTAACAGGGGTAACACATGGTTGCAGATACCTCACACACACCTCAGGCCCCTCATTCACCAACATGTCTTCATACCGAGGCAGTGCAAGCTCACCCTGCTGCATAGACAGAAGATGTACCGGCGGGGTTCACTTTTGCATTAGTAAGCTATCTCAAATATTGACAGTTGCACAGCTGAATACATTATTCCCGCCTTCAGAGCTAGCAAAAATTAGTTACTACCGGATAAGGTCTTGCAATGCCTTCATCATTGCTAATCACAACAACTTCACTCAGGACAAGTCCCTGCTGAACACATCTGAATGTAGTTCTCACCTCCTTCTGATCCGGTGTAACACTCGGTGCCTCACAATTTGGACCATTTTTCTTTAGATTTAGTTGAGACCCATAACACTGTAGATGTCTTACGACATCAAGGTCATTCTCAACATTGTGCTGTGACATTTGCCTCTTGAAACATATGGAAATAACATTGACACGCCCCAGCTCCTGCTTCATGGCACGTCTGGCCCCCGGCTGTAAACACTTAAAGTAACTTTTCAGCCCCAATCCAGTGGGAGGTGTGCATGATGGTGTTGAAAATACCGGGGCCCACATCCCTGCACAGGTGAATGAAGTTTGAGCATTTAAAGACCCTGTAATATCCACTAGCAATGTTGATCGTGCCCTAGGTGTGGGGAAACTCCATAACTAGGGTTTGAAAAAAGGCCACCCCCTGTAATGCTCCAGGGCTGGCAGCGTGTTAAATGTGCTACCCCTGTTTTCTGGGCCCTTGTGCTGATAGAACAAGGGGGGCTGGCACGGTCCCTTAGACCCCCAACCGGGTGTCCATTTGTCAGGCCATTTTCAAGGTACCAGTTGTCGAGGCCCAATGATGGGAAAACGCAGAAACAATGATGTCTCATAGGGGTCTCAGGCACTCCGTCGCCCCCTGCTGGGGCCCCCCATCCAGCAATGCCCATTGCCAAATGGGTGAAAATATGCAGCCCAATCCTCGGAGCCCCCAAAATTTCTGCGGTGTGTTGAAGCAGATGTACAAATCTCCATGTTCACAATGTTTGAATGTTGCTGGGTGGCACATTCCATTTCATCAGGGTCTGCCTGCTGCACTATCCAGTTTTTGAATACATGCTGTCTCTAAATAAATACAAAGAGAATATAGCATCAGAATATGGCATCTTTTATGCATTGGCAAATACCTCTTTGAAATATTCAGATAGAATTCCCCATCCGCCGAAATACACAACATATTGCGAGGTAAGCACCTGCATCTTAAGTACAATGTAGCACCCTAGCACTTGCCCCCTTTAAAAAAAAAAATGACATTTTCATCAGTTTGTGTGAACAAATCTCGGCTACACTGCTTCATTAAAAAAATTGGTGATCTTTGACACATATTTGAATCCCACCATACTTGACCTGCCAACATTCGGAGTTCACTGTATTTTAAAAAGGCTATTACATTGTATCTCACTTCTATATCACAATTAACAATTAACAGATAAATCACTTAGCAACCCGATTAAAGCTTCCACATGTAAAAGATGATCCATTAACACTCTTTGTTTCCCTAGCACGTAGAATATAGGCACAACGTCAGCAAAAGGTTTTTACTGCTTTGCTCGCACCAAACAAATAATGTAAATTGTACCACTTTGAACACACAAAGCAAATAATGTAAATTTTGAGTCCAATAGACCCATTAGACATTAGCTAAAAAATTCAATGGTACAGTAATTGGAACAATAAAGACGCCGGCTTTTATACATTGCTAATCACCTGTTTGAAATATTCAAATCCTGCATCTTAAGTCCAATGGTGGGCTGGCCTTTTCCAGCTCAGATCTGGGGGTCAATAAGCCAGGACCGTGATAGGGCCAGCCCTTAATGGCAGCAGTTACCTTGGGATTGGATGAAAGCAGGTACCTTTACCGCTGCATTTAAGGGCTACCGCACAACTCGTGATCAGGCCCTGTAGTGTTATAGGCATGTAGGACATGGCATATATCTGTACTTTCAATGTCCAAGACTCACTGCACACATGTACTTTCCAAGGCGTTTTGGGCAGCCGTAGCTTGGCCAATACTCAAAACAGACTGCAAACATTTAACCAGTATATCCTTCGCTAGTACCCCAACACTTCAGTCAGAAATAATACAATGCATTATAAGGTTAGATGTATATTTTGCATTAATTGACTGAACTGAAATTATCCAAACATGTAAAAGTTCGAACTGAAAACAAGTTTATTTTCTCTTTCTTGTAGCTGTGTTTGTTCTAAGCTGGTTACTTGCCATGGTTTATGCCATGCCCTTGGTCCTGATGTCAATACTCTTGTAAAATGTGCATACAAATTATGGCATGTGATACCTATACAAGACTACCCATCCTCAAGTCAAAACAAAAGTTGTGCGAGTTGGTCTAACCAGATTTGGATATGGCGAGCCGCTGTGATCCAGATGAGGAGCCAGCTTTGAGTCAAGTTTGAGATGAAGGTACATGCGATTCAATGCAACATTCGAATGATGTGGGTCAATGTGGCAACCAGGGTTGGTTCGACAGTTGACCTTGGTCCGCTGATGAAGATGCTGTTGGTTTGGGACGCTGTTCGAGATATGGCAGTTGGAAGACTTCTGCAGCTCAAAAATGTGTTTCAGCTTGTGCAAGTGACATGCTCAGATGGTGTGGTGCAGCAGTGTATGGTTGATAGAATGTTGCAATAGCAGTGTGAAGAGGTTTGAAGAAGTGCCAGTTGCAGCACTGTGGGTACTGGTGGGTCAAAGTTGTTCGACCATGGCCATCAATGGTTTACTGGAGTTTTGACAATGTAGACTGCAGGAACTCAGCTGCCTTGCTTCATTTGGTGCTGTGAGCCCCATTTCAGGGACACCAGGGGGAGGCTAGTTAGCACATGCAGGAGTCCTTAACCTCCTGTGAGGTGCATAGGTACCAGTGTAACTGGCAGAGATAGGGAGGTCTTTCATCAACAGCAGTTTACCCCCAATATGCATTTGGGATCAGTAGAAAGCAGAACTTGCCTCTGCCTTGGAGGACCTGTCTTCATCTCTGAAGTGGACTACACTCCCAACAGGATCTATCGGAATTGTTACTGTTGTCCTTGAAGGTCCAACATTGAGTCAAAGAAAGAGTGGGGGACCACTTCCTTAAAAAGTCAACAAACCACATGGGATTGGATGAAAGCAGGCCAGCATTAATGGGTATATCGCATGTTGAGATAACAGGGACTCTTGCCATCTTGCATCATACCTGACAGGTATTTCTCTGCAGGAAGTGAAGGGGTTTGACACAATGATTTCTGCTTTGCAAGAGTATGGTGGTTATGAATCACCTACTCAGCCCTCACACGTCTGCAAACCAAAAGTGATCCCAATCATAAAGGTAAAACAGGCGCAGTCATGCAATAAATCTCCTTCACCTTGTGTGGTTAGGTGGGCTGAGAGAAGGCTATACTCTTAAGAAGGGTGTGAATGTGATTCAGCAATGACACAAACAGCAACGTATCACAACTTTCAATAAAGGGAATGTCCATTCAAGGTTCTATTCATTGATTAAACACACCATCTGCAAGATAGCTAATTACAAACAATGCGCAAAACCCACCCTGTGGAAATAATAGAGGATGTGTAAGAAAAAAGTGAATTCACGGCTATGGGTAGGACTACAGGGATGACAGAACGTTTCAATGACCACAATGTTATTTTAAAACAGGTATCTTTTGAGGAAAAAGGTGCACATGTGAGCTAACCTATATGTAGGGCCTAAAAAGGGACCAAGGGCCCAATGATGTGCCAATAATACCTTCTTGGCGGATTGACTTTGGCAAACCAGGCTGTTCAGTGGTGTTAGTTCGGTTCAAAATTGCTAGGGTGTGGCGGTCAAGTTGTCCTTCAGGGGAAGCAATATCATCAGGGTTGAATGGGAGATCATTACAATTCAAATGTGGTGCTTTGCAATGAGTGGATTGAGAGGGTCACCGCGCTCACTTCAATGGTTAATTTAAAGAGGCTGGAGGCAGGATGCACTGGCCTACGGAAGTGATTTCATAAAGTGCTTGAAGAATTGTAGATTGTGAGGTTTGATTGATGGACAAAGAGATATCAAAGATGCTGGGGACCTAATGCACAGGGTTCAGTTCAGGTAGTTCAATGAGGCATCTTATGGTTGGTCACGAAGATCCCCCATAGTTGGTTCAACCCGCGATGATGATCGGCAGTGAAGATGCTGGATGGGGTAACAGTTTTTCAAAGGCAGCAGATGCAACAGCCGAGGCAACAATGTGTTCAGATAGTGTGCTGCAGTGATTAACAGGTTTCAATGTGCAGTTTGAGTTTGAAGAGTTTATCAATTGCCAAACCCAGCTCCGGAGAGTCATGCTGGTTTGAGATGCAGTAAACTTGGTTCGCCGACAGTTCGACTGGTTTGCTGTCCTAGAAAAACAGGACTCTTATCTGTCTTGGCTCTCAGAGTGCTGTGGGTCCCACTCTGGGGTCTCAGGGACAAGTTCAGCCCTTGTTCTTGGGCTCCCAGCAATGGAGGGCGGTCCTTCACCATGAAATACTGGGCGGCAGTGCGATTGGCAGAGATGCAGGGATGCAGGTCTTGTTCCAGCAGTTGGCTCACCCCGAAATGTGCCCTGGGGGTGGGAAGTGAACAGAGCTCGCCTCTCCCTTGTGCACTCAATCTTCACCTCACTCGTGCAGCACTGTGAAAAGTCAACTTTCCCATAGCAGCTCCAACACAGTTCTTCTTAGGTGTTTATTCCAAAGTGAATCTGACAATGGGAGGGATACCCTTTCTTTAAAGGCAAAAACATCCAGGTGATTGGCCTAAAGGTATTCTGCTTGAAGGGTCCATACCCTGTTCTTGGAACAAGTGAAGGTTTGCCCCTGACATCACTCCCAAATTGCTTTGTGCTACAGGAAGTGGAGGGTAAAGGAGGGACATATAGAGGTTGGGAGAAACATGATGGTCAAACCTTTCTAAAATTGTAAAAAGCTCCCTCTCTATACACTAACCCCAGCCCCTTCCCTTCTCAATAGAATGAAAGGCCGTTAGATATGCAGCACTCTGGTTGAAAGATACTCCTATTGTGAATGGTGTGCTCCTTATATCCGTGTGGCCAGGGCAGCTTCCTGTTATGTGTTCACAGATGAGCTTGGCTCAAAGGGATAACATGTGTGATATCAAACTGCTGTGGCTGTAATAATTATGAGAAATACCATGCACCATACCAGAACTAAGGTGTGGCTTATAATTAAAGATGTATCTGCCACAAGGACAGTCAACTCATAATTATTGGGTTTTAGTACCTGTGACCTCTAAACCTGCTCTCTGCCACTGGAGATCAGATGCTACAGGTCAGGCTACTGACGAAGAAGCGCACAGGTAAACACTATGGGCCCAATTCATGGAATCAAGTGCAGAAGTAACACAAGCGCTGCGTGCGTGTGCCAGCCGTGGTGCAAAATAGCAATTGCGCGGCATGCGTATTCATGGATTTTCTGAGGCATCAGTACCCATGGCACAATCAACATCAAGCAGTGCCAGTAACGTCTCCAACACGCCCTGTGTGCAGGAAAACGTTAGTGAAATTACAAATACGGCGCAAGGCCCCGAGCCATCCGTGGCCCAGCACACTGCCCCCCACATCGGAATCGCGTTTAAAATCTGCATGTACCCCAGTCACACCAGCCAAATCGTGTGGAAAGGCCTGCCCATCCCCCGTCCTAGCCCCAGCATAATTGCGTACCCCGGTCATACCAGCCAAATCACGTGGAAAGTCCTGCATGTACCCTGTCAGCACCCCAGCGTAATCACGTACACCGGTCGCACCAGCCAAATCACGTGGATAGGCCCATGCGTACCCGTCCACACCCAGAGTAATTGCGTACCCCGGTCACACCAGCCAAATCGCATGGAAAGGCCTGCACGTTCCCCGTCCGCACCCCAGCGTAAACGCATAACCTGGTCGCACCAGCCAAATTGCGTGGAAAGGCCCACGCTTACCCTGTCCGCACCCCAGCATAATCACATACCCCGGTTGCACCAGCCAAATTGAGTGGAAAGGCCTGTGCATACCCCGTACGCACCGCAGCGTAATCGCGTACCCCAGTCGCACCAGCCAAATCGAGTGGAAAGGACTGCATGTACCCCGTCCCCACCCAGGCATAATCACATACCCTGGTCACACCAGCCAAATTGCATGGAAAGTCTTGCACGTACCCGGTCCGCACCCCAGCGTAAACGTATAACCCGGTTGCACAAGCCAAATTGCGTGGAAAGGCCCACGCGTACCCCGTCCGTACCCCAGCATAATCGCGTACCCCGGTTGCACCAGCCAAATTGCTTCTAAAGGCCTGTGCATACCACGTCCGCACCCCATTGTAATCGAGTACCCCGGTCACACTACCCAAATCGTGTGGAAAGGCCTGCGCATACCCTGTCCGCACCCCAGCGTAATCACGTACCCCGGTTGCACCAGCCAAATCGAGTGGAAAGGCCTGCGTGCACCCCGTCCACACCCCAGCGTAATCGCATACCCCGGTCGCACCAGCCAATTTGCATGGAAAGGCCTGTACATACCCCATCCGCACCCCAGCATAATCACGTAACCCAGTTGCACCAGCCAAATCGAGTGGAAAAGCCTGCGTGTACGCCGTCCACACCCCAGCGTAATCATGTACCACGGTCGCACCAGCCAAATCACCTGTTAAGCCCTATGAGGACACCAACATAACGCACAAATCCCCTGGAAGCAGACACCTCCTGACGAGACAGCCACACCCCATCAGCCATCAGCTGCAAGCACATCCCACAGGCAGCCCACACCACATGGGACCCTCCATCTCCCATGACCACACCCCACAGGCAGCCAACACCACATGGGACCCCCATCACCCGTAACCACACCCTGCAGGCAGCCCACACCACATGGGACCTTCCATAACCCGTGACCACACCCAACAGGCAAGCCCTGACTCATGGAACGCCCCCACTCCCTATCACGGCAACCTGCAGGCAGGCCCCACCTTATGCCCGCCCCAACACCTGTGACGGCAACCTGCAGGCAGGACCTGCCTCATGCCCCCCCAACACTTGTGACGGCAACCTGCAGGCAGGACCAGCCTAATTCCCCCCAACATCTGTGACGGCAACCTGCAGTTCATGTCCACCCCGCCCCCCAGCACACTGTGAACCGATAGACATAAATGCAGCAGATGTGAAATGAAATGCCACCACATGCTGCACACTCCAAGTGCACCTAAACACCCATCCATTGGTCATGCACACCACAACATGCCACATGCCATCGGAAGTCAAGCATCGCACGTGCATGCATGTCTGTTCAAGATAGGGAGAAGTCTCACCCAAGTGTTACATTCCCTCTACCCTAGAGCCCTCCAGCTATATTTTGGGACTTTGAACTTTTTTATTTTCAATGTATTTTACTTTTGTGTTCTTTGGATATGGAGTTTTTAAACAAACTCCATAGGCATCATCTTTTTCTTATGTGTCACACAGCACCTTCAGTGCAGTGTTACAGGGGTGTCTTTTAAAACTTCCCAAGGTTTAAATACCTTCTCTGGGACTGACTAGCGTTGCTCAGAGCCTGTAAAGTTAAATTGACTTTACTAGTCTTTTTAAATTTACAGACCCAGCACACACTATATTACTAAAGAGTGCTGGAGGGGTTGCCTAGCATCTCCAGAGTCTGAGCACTCATGTGACAGTCAGATGTTACCCTTTCCTACTTTAAATGGCTGGTGGCAGTGGTTTTAAACAAACTACCATGATTTCTTCTAACCGCGAACACCGGTAGATAAAAATCGGGTCAGCTATGTTTTCCAATATGGCGCCCCGACCTATCTGTAAAAACAGACTCCTGTCATCTTTTTTCACCGTTTCTTTTAGGAAAGGTCCTTCTAGTGTCAAACTATGCGCGCCAAACCAGGTTTGGTCCCTTTGTTCATTGGCCTTTGGCGGGCTTTAGTGCTGAAGCCCTCCTCTGGTCCCTGAGTGTCTGGGGTGGACAGGATGTGAGGGAGGGTCCCGAAACTCCCTGTGCTTAGTCTCCTAGGAGAACTGAATGCACTCTGGTGTGATTGGCTGGCTGTCCATCAAGGACAGCCACCCTACTGTGTGAGTGACAGCCAGGCTGGAATGAATGGGGGAAAACTGTTTAAAAGCAGGCTTCTGGGACTTGAAAAACTGAGTCGACCACCGGAACGAAAGAACTGAAGTCGAGCTGAAGGAAGACAACTGCTGCAACTCCTGGTCCACATGTGAAGCACTGCTGCAGGTCCGAATTGCCTGAAACTCCATCGACAGAGGAGCCCTTCAAGGTTAACTTCTTCCCTTGAGTTTGGTGGGAACAACCAACGCGTAAGGTGCCTGGACACCA
This sequence comes from Ambystoma mexicanum, assembly GCF_040938575.1. Lineage (NCBI taxonomy): Eukaryota > Metazoa > Chordata > Amphibia > Caudata > Ambystomatidae > Ambystoma > Ambystoma mexicanum. The sequence goes on along the minus strand of NC_090937.1, from coordinate 592,586,731 downwards.
TCCCCATACTGGTCGAATTTTCTGCAGAGTGCTGTGGAAATCTGGATAGGCAGTGGGAAGGATATCAGTTTGTGGTCTTTAAGGCACTCACACTTTAAACCGCTGTGTTGCCAAGCTTGTGGCCTCTTCCCTGGGCAGTGCAGGAACCTCCCAACGTCCTCCTTCTTGTCCCCACGACTGAAGCTCAGGAACAGCGACATCTGCAGGAACTGCCAGGAACAACGGCCTCAGCTACAGCTCTTCTTCACTTTAGAGGGTACTGTGCAAATGCGGTCAGGAAATGATTTTGGCCGCAGTGAAAGTTTGTGAAACTTTCCTGACTTTGAAAGCTTGTCCTTCCCGAAACCAACATCTAACTTTTTGTCTGACCACATTTTTCTAAGATCAGTGGCAAAGACTTAACCGTTTACTACCAGAACTGTGCTATCCTATGCAAAACTCTGAACCATTGACTTTGGCCCAGACCTATTGAATGGAATTGCTGGTTGTAGTGAACTGAAACCCTTTGCCCTGCCTATGAAAGTATTTGTGCCTTGATTTCTTTTAACCTTGTCTTTTGACCCCTTTTAAAAGTAGTTGAAGTGCCATTTTGCTCCCACTTCAGAGGAGCTGAACTTGTTCAATAACTTATTGGTTGTGTATTTGTAGTATATTGGTATATGATATTGAGCTGCTTTTGCTAGTGTAATGTTTTACCAAATGACTGTGTAAATAAATGTATATTCTTTTACCAAGAAACCTTGAGTAACTGGTTATATGAATCACTGTAATTGTTGGTCCCTTGTGTAACCCCTTGTACTGCTCACTTGACTCTTGAGATAAGTCTGGCTGCTCAGCCACTGCTACCAAAATACTGTGTAGTACAGGCTTGTACCAAAGGTGAAATTATACTAACACTTGTAATATTAATTGCATGTAGTAGTCCCAAAGGGTACTGCATGTGATTCTGCCTAACAGCACACACATGAACATAGGCCAGCATCATGGACATAGAACAGAGTAAGCAAGAGCGAAACTTGCGCTAAACCATTGAGACCAGACACCACTTTGATTTCCAATTGAAATATATATATTAAAAACAGTATCAAATTCATACTCAGTGAAATTAAATAATTCAATCAGCATGAAATGAATCAACAAATAAAAGATTGTCAAAAAGAAAAAACATTGGATGTTAACAAAATAAAACTGAAATCAAAGATGCGGTCCATGTCCATAAATGTAGGTCCAAATGAAAACACAAATGAAAAGAAAGTAATTCCTTCATGGTGAACAGAAAATGATCTGTGAAAAAGATAATTATGTACAAACAACCAGGGTCCATTGTCCCAAACCACGTCCAAAAATCCTGAAGAATAAATTTAACAAAGAATTACGTACAGAATGTGGAGCAAAGTCCAATAACTCCAAATAAAAGATAAAAATAACAGAAACCTACACCCAAAGAACTATATACAATGGCACCGGGCTAGTCATTCGACTCACCATGTCCCCTCAAAGTCTCGGCCAGGGCATCATCGAATACTGCGTCCACTTCCCCTAGACGGGTCTCAGCTCTCCCCTCGAGGTCTTGCAGGGACTCCAACATGCTACTTTGAAACTTGCTGCAAGTCTCCTCAAGTACCTCGCCCCGCCTATCTGCCCGATGCAGTGTATTCTCCACCCTGGGCATGGTGAGTCTAGCCCCCTGTGCCTGCTGCTGCTCTGCTCCGATTTGCTGTCCAAAACTTTCCAACACGGAAGACATCCTTGTTGTATGGTCCACGATAGCCTCCTGCCCTATGGCTGATACCTGCCTCTCTTTCATTGGAAGCCCCGAGTCCTGTCGCCTCCTACTCTGAGTCTGCTGCTGCCGATTAGCCCCATGCCTGCGCCTCAAGGACAGCCTCTGGGATGATGACAACCCCCAGGGCTGTCGATCATGTGCCCTGCCACTTGGTGCCTGCTCTTACTCCATTGCCACGTGTCCTGTCGCCGGATAGATCTCTGTGGTGACCACCTCTGCTGGTCCTCCTTCGAATCCCGACTCTGGCAGGGATGTGATCTCCACTAGACTGCCCGCCAGGGTTAGGACAGGTACACGGGGGGCCTTGGTGGTATCACGGCCGGAAGACAAGAAGGGAGTCACATAAGTGGCCAGCCCACAGACCCATTGCGAGACCAGGAATTTTGCTATCCAGTCCAAGAGATGACAGACCTCATTGTGATGACGTGCAAGCCACCTATTGGAAGCCTGCACCTCATCACGGATGTTGCCTGTATGCCTCATGACGCCGGCTAGCACAGGTTCCACCCTGTCCCGAATGGCAAAATCCACAGGTATTGATGTTTCCGTTTGTGTGGAAACAGCTGCCACCTGTGGATGGGTGTGGCCTGAGGAATTAGCACAGGCACCTCCAGAGCAACCTGAACTGCCTCCGGCCCCTGAGTCTGGCCTGAACCAGTCACACCTACATCATCACCCCTGGTGGGCCCCATGGACTGGGCAGATGTGGCCTTCTCCTTCTCTCCCTCCCCCACCAACCTGGATGCCTCCCCACTGTCTTCTGTAGTGTCTTGCCCCTGTGTGGGCTCACCTGTCCCTCACACTGCTGAGGAGTCCTCCACCACCTTTGCCCTCTTGGATCTACCCTCAGCACCTGTGGCCAGTGACTTGGACGCAGCACCAGTCTCCTCGCTCCTGGAAGATGACAGTACCTGGGAGGATGACTGGGCCTTGCGTCTGTGCCTGGTGGAGACATCCCTGCTGTCGTGCTCCACAGCATTTTCTCTGCCCTCTTCTTCCATCGTCACTGTGGATAGGGAAACATACAACACAAACATCAGGGTATTGAACATATGTGTTTTTGTGACAATGCAAATGTACATCAGTGACACTGTCAAAGGTCACAAGCATCATCGCCATCCACTACATACAGGGAAGTGCTATTCACACACATGCACAATCATGTCTGTCATTCAAAACAGGCATTCACATCCTTAGACAAGGCACCGCCAGCACCTCAGAATTGTGCATTCAGCTCACAGGCATCATGGGACATACACGTCTCATTCACACGCATCACCTGACAGTCATGAAGCAGGCCATGGAGCCATCACATCAGAGAGCACTCGAGATCAAATTGGCAGCAGGAGGCAATCACACAATCAAAAGCTCAAGTTACATACATCCTGGAGTGTTGGCCAGTCACACACTCACTTCTCAGACACATGCACATGTCCACCATGCATGTCCATGATGTTGTCAAAAGCACACGTGTCACACCTCTCTTATGGCCACGTCCATACACGTGTATGCACCATACGCACGTTGTAACATGCTTCTGTGCATCACACATCACAACAGAAACACCATTGATGTTACACATGCTAGAATGGACACACATGCAGCACTGTATGGGACATACACACAGAAATCTGTACAAGAGACATACCAGACATAAGGCTAAGGTGCACGCTCCAACCATACATCAATATGCACATGCACTATAGTGGACAAGTACACATGGACAAGTACACATGGACACTTACCAGTCGACTCTAGACGGAGTTCCCTGACCTGGACGTACAGCGCTGGGTAGAACCGCCCCAGGACCTGCATGTAGTTGGTGGTCAACCGGCCCCGGCACCCTGCTTGGTCCATCCCAGCCTTGACGAGGCGCTGGGCCTTGTTGCGGGTCCTGGATTTGAAGTGCTCCCAGCGCTTGTGGACATGGATGTAGTCGCGGAGTGCCACCCCCTCTGTATTGATGGCACTCACGATGTCCGCCCAGATCTTCATCCATCCTTCCTTTCTGACTTGCGATGGTCCGGGGAAGAGGGCATCATGATGCACCAGGACTTGATCCACCAGGATGTCAACTTCCCTGGCTGAGAAGCTGACAGCCCTCTGCGTCGCTGCCGGGGGGTTGCCACTTGCCTCTGATGATGTTGCTTCAGACATGGCAACCCCCGACGCAGGCGTGGGTGGGCAAGGTGGTCCTGGTGCTGTGCTGTGGAGCGGTGGCCTGGAACGTCGGGAGCCTTTTAGATCAGCAGATGTGGTCACAGGTCCAATGGCAGGAGCTCTGGCAATGGCTTGTACAGCAGGCACCAAAATTGTAGGGCATGTGGCAGCAGGCACACAAAGTGGGCAGGCAGCAGCAGATGGCTCGTAGGAGGCAGCTCGGGGCACTTGGAGGCAGGTACATTGGCTTGTATGCAGGACTGTGGGTCTTCCGTGTCACTCGCGTGGCCAGACTTAAACAGAGTGACTCTGCACGTGTAGAAACAGCCCATTAGCATGAAATCAGAGGAAAGGCCCAAATCGTGTACCTTACATGACACAGACTGAATGTTGGGCGTGGCATTCAGGATCGGGATAAAATAGTGCATAGGAGAGCATCACACGCTTGCTGAGTTATAGCAGGTAGACGTGTGGACTTAGTTTCCACCCTGTCTCTTCACTGTGTGCGAGCCTCTTCTTTAGGTAGGGGATTGCGTGTACTTTTGAGGCTGACAGTGAGTTGCGTATGCATTTTGCAATCTCTGGGGGCCCTTGTGTGTCACGTAACCCCTTATTTAACATGACTGTAGCATATGTGTCCTATACATATGTATTTTTTGTGTTTCTGGGTGCCACAGCATACTGTGTTAGGTATTTTCTTTACACATGGGCTGCAGAGGGGTCGCGTACACATATTTTTCATATTTGGGGTGCCTGTGTGTTACACAGTCCATTAATTTTTTTCCCCAGGGGTTACATCGAGCCTTGCTGGGCCCACTGGTACGTTTGACATCACATACACTTCTCGCTCACTCAAATTGCACCAATCCATCTGTGCCCTGACTGGAAGGGCAACTAGTGGGAAGGGAGGCAAAGGTGGCCGGGGTGGCAGAGACGCCCGAGGTGCCGGAGGCGCCTGAGGTGGCGGAGGTGTGCGTGGTAGCAGAGGTGGCCATGGTGTCCGGGCCCGTGCAGGGAGAGCTATGCCCCCCTCCCAGTAGGGTCAGGAAGCTGCAGGGGCAGCTGTAGCAACCACCACCCAGCCATGACTGTGTTGCTCTCTGCCCTGGTCCACGGAGACGCAGAGGCAGATACTATCCATGCATTGAAGGACAAGGGACATGCTGTGCAGAGTCATGGCACCAGAACCCAGGTACAGCCACCATAAGGGGACCTACAGTCACACCATCAGTGTGTGATGCCACAGCCCAGGCCACCAGTGCTCCATCCCCTAATGTCCAAGTGGTCCCAGCCACTTGGGGTCTGCATAGCCTCGCAAGAAGGCAAAGCCTGCAGTAGGCAAACAGGCTCAGTCCAAGGCATGGCACAGGAGACCTGCACATCGAGGAAGAGGAGCTTTAGTGATGAGGAGCTCCAGGTCCCCATGGACTACGTGCAGGAACACAAACACAACATGCTTGTGTGGGCAGAGAGCACACATGTGCCTGCCCAGCGTATGGTCCACTGGAAGTGTGTTGCTGATCTTATTAACGCCTTGGATCATGAGAGGCGCTCAGCTACTGATGCAATGAAGCGTTGGTATGACCTCCGGCACCGAGCCAAATGTAAGATGGGTGCCAACTACGCCTCTACTCTGGTGACTGGAGGTGGGTCACCACGAGAGGACGAAGAACTCATTCCACAGGAGGAGATCATAGGTGCTATGATTGATGTGGAGCAGATCCAAGGGGTGGGAGGCCTGCCAATTTATGAGGAAATGTCTGGTGAGTGGTGATGCGTGTGTCCAGGACATGCGTATGTTGGGTGGATGAAGTATGTTGGTTGTCTGGCAGATCTAGCTGCATTTACATGACTGCAATGGGTGAACCATGTCATGGTGGGCTGACACGTGTTTGTTGACCTGCATACTGAATACGCACAATGTGCTGCACACCGTGACAAACCCCATCACCACACCTGCTCACTCCTTCCATGTCACTCTGTCCAGGCTCTCTTGGCCCTCTTCCTGCTCCAACCTGTGATGGCGGATAGCCTTTGACAATCTTTCACTCCACACTCGCCCTCTCTCTGCACATCTCTGACATTTCTGAGAGGTCACCCTGCCAGCTGCACCTCTTCAGGGGGATTCCTCCTTTCCTCTCATTCCCCCAGTAGCTCACTGTCTCCAGAGGACTAGTCATACCTATGGTGGGGTACTGCAACGGCCTATACCCAGATATCTATGCCTCTACTCTCTTCCCTCTGCAACTCATCCTGACCTGGACAGTGGGAAGTGTCCTTGTGTCTTGGTGCCAGATATTGTCTCCCTAGGACTGTGATGATGGCACTGGCACCCAGTGGCTACAACTGTTCATTTCCAATCGCTCTGCATTGTCCACAGGGCCTTATGGGTCCTGGTGCTGCAGTTCCTTCAACTCCATCTTTCCAATTTGCTTCCTTCTCATGGTATTTGATCATCCCTTTCCTACTCCCTCAAGGTCAGTTACTTCTCATTGCAAATAGTTGGTGGTTAATGTCTATCTTCTGATGGGGCCTCCCTCTGCTACTGCCGCCCTGCCTCAATAGAACTGGAGGTGAACCTTCTCTGGGTCTGAGGGCACTTATTATCCTTCCTCATGTGTTAGGCTTTCTCTACCTCCTCTCCCCTGCTGGAGTCCTGGATGACTGTGAGAATGCACTAGTCACCTGCCCACACTCTGACACAGGTCTCTGAGACAACAGTTATACCCATGCACTTCCTCCTTCCCATACTCCGCACTCAGTGTCTGTTTACTGTATCCCTACAACCCTCTAGCAGCTATTGACACCTGATGTCTGCACTTACACTTCCACCAGCCAGCTGCATTTTCATTGATGATAATGTAGTTGTCTTTAATTGGTATGCCATTCCCATGTTCTACAATGCCCACTCCCAGGTCTCATTTTCACCATGCCTATTCACTCGCGTGATTTCAATGTGACCTGGCTTTATGGGATGGGTGTGTCTGGCTTCACTCTATTCCACCACCCTTGCATTGTGGCACTGTGTGACACTTGTGTTTATTGAGCATGTGATTTACATGTCATGTCACATTCATTGTACATGGCTCTGGGACAGTCGTCTGTAAGTCCCATCTCATGCAGTATTACAGATCAGGCATGGCTATGGTATGTGGCATATGTGTTTTTGCATCTGTGATGTTGGTGGATGAACTATGCTAGTCAGGTGCTCATGTGTGTAGCAGATGCTATGCACCATGCACTACATGTTGTATTTAGCCCTTCCACACAGGTCCATGGCTGCTTTCATGCTACCCATCACTGGCATAGACACTGCGTAGGTGCGGGAGTTTGTGACATGGCAGGTTGATGTGTTGCATGATGACATTGTGATGCCTATGTGTGTGGGCTATGGTATTTACATGGCTCTTCATTTATTTTTCTGTCCATGTGCAGGTGCTGAGGCACTGAATGCAGAGGAGGTGGAGGAGGAACGGAATAGTGAGCCACGACCAACCACTAGTGGAGGACGTGGTGGGGTAGCCCATGAAAAACCACTGGTGGTATAGGCCATCCTGGCCCTGACTCAGTCTGAGTACACCTCCGAGGAAGCCTTAAGTTCTGCTGGTGAATCAGACATGGATACCTCTGTGCTGTCGCGGGAAAGTGCATTGACTGTGGGTGCTGTTGCATCCCAAATGTCTGGAGGGGGAAGACTGCTCACAGGGCCAGTTAGTGTTGGTACGTCAGGCTGTGGTGGTTACGTTTGCAGGGTCATGCTCCACAGTATTGACTCCTGGTCCTGGGGCACCAGATCAAAGGAGGGATGCTGTCCTGCAGCCACAGATGTTATCATCACATCAAGGGCCAGGTACCCTTGGCCTAGGCAGGCGTGGGGTCTGCCAATGCTGTGGCTGTGTGTTAGCTGGCGATACTGTGTGGGAGCAGTCCATGTATGCTGTTGCACAACAACAGGCTGCTTCACATGAGATGTTGGCTCAGGGCATGGATAAGGTGGCCAATTCCATGATACCCCCAGCAAGACAGGTGGAACACCAGCAGCAGGAAATGCGGTCCACATGCCGCTCACACAGGCTGAACATGGTGGCCAGCAAGTGGAGCCAATGGGCAGAACTGAGGGCTCTGCATGCATCCTTGGCTGCAGAGGGTCGGGCCAACAGTGAAGCCCTGATGTCAGAGTATTGCTCCCTCAGGATTACACTGACGTCACTCAAGGCATCCAGCAGTAGATGGTCTGAATGGCAGATGCAAATGATGACTCGAACCATCACAGAGGAACTGCATGCATACCATGAGCTGATGCACAGACACCTCAGGGCCATCATGTTGTAGATGCAAGCATCTCAGTCCCACATGGCCACTGCCATGGAGGACCAGACCAGGTCTATACATGGTTATCCTCCCTTTCAATTTCCACATTCTGATGCAGCACCAGAGGGTGGCGACAGCAGCAACAGGTCGCCCACTCCATCATAGCCGTGCGGCCCATTAACCCATGGAGGTTTTTTCTTTTAACATGTGCACCCTACACCTCTTCCCTCCTGGGGGCCCCGCCCTCTCCCCTGTCCCATATGGGCATTTTTGTTTTTTTTAATTCGTTTTTTGTCTATTGTGTATTTATGTGACAGTGTGTTGCTTTGTGTGGCAGCCGTGGGCATCCACTGTAGGTTCCAGCTGGACCCTTAGATGCTTGTCTCATGTTGGTGTTTGTGCCTTGGGTCCAGACACATATGCCACTCCTGCCTCCCCTTGCCATGGGCTTGCTAGGAGTGCAGCATGTGAAAGTAACGTACACAGTGGCATTGGCCTTCCGTTCCATCTGTGGGCAGTCTCAAGTCCGACCTGTGTATACACCCCCAGTGGGATTCATGATTTGTTTGTCCAGTGCATGTTTGGCATCCCTTTTTGTTTGTACATTGAGATGCATCATTTGTTCATGTTACATCTTCATGTATTGCCTTGACTATCTCCATTGTTGTTAGCCTTCATGCTGTATGCACTTCTCTAGCCCCCTTTGGTTAGCAGTGCCACACAAATTTCAAAGGGTGCAATTTAGGAGGGTGGCATGTACAAGTCACGACACATTGAGGTACATGTGCATTCGGGTATGGTCACGGTCAGACAGATTAACTTGTGGGTCCTGTGTTTCTGGTTTGTAGTACTGGCCAATGGATGTTCCTGTGCACATGATTATATTGATGAGTTAGTTATTTCTGGACTTTTTAGGTTAATTTGTGCATGCTTTGTGACACTACTGTTATGTGTTGGCCATTTATTTCTCAGTTCGGACATTGCATGCCATGGCATGGTGTGTGAAGCAGGTGATATGAAGTGTGGGAGGGTTTAGGTGACATACCGGCATTTAGATGTGTACTTTGTCATGGTGTTTGTGGCATACTCCATCTTTCATGTGTTCCTTTTATGCACACCAGATTGCGATACTTTTAGTACTAAGGGATGCACACGATGTAGCACTTCCGAGGACACATTCTCAGGGTGTTAAGGTTGGAACAGATGATTGTCCTTTTGTCATCATCGATTGTCACCTGGAATGTGCCAGGGCTCTGTGCACTCTGCAGGGGTTGGATTTTAGGTGAAAAATGGGGCCACAAGCTGGGTACGGGCAGCCTTGCCATGTGCCCTTTCCCCTCCAACGCGCAACCGGCATGCATGTGTTTGGGGATGTGGGGGAACCACCATGTCCACCGGAACTCGCCGCCATGTTGCAACATTGTGCTGGACACATTCTGACACAATGATCCTGCAGCGCTATTTTATTCTATGAATCACGCCCTATGATTTTGGCATAGAGCTTATGAAAGGGGAATCTGGTCAGCAGATTTCCTTTTCAGAGATAGAATTACCTGCTTCATTTTATTAACTAAGAAAAATCATAAAAACAGGGTGTCTACACCCTTGCCAGATGGCAATCCTTCACAAGGTGACAAGAAGGAAAGAGAACCCTGCAGCAAACAACCAAGAAGGGAGAACCCTTCCTCCATGTGTTCCTGATTTGGCTGGTTCTGTAATCCTGCTCCCTTCCCAGCCTGCAGCTTTATAGTAGCCCATGGTGTAAGGCTGGCCCTTTTCTTTAGGATGTGCTCTTTGATACTTAGTTCATAGGAATCCACTGTTGAATGTTTCCTGTAGAGCTGTAGAGTGGTGTTAACCAACCTCATAAACTATCAATAGGAGGCACAGGCTGAGAAGAGACATCGGTCTGACTAGAATCCACACACCAATTCCATGGCTAGCCTGGGCTGAACTATCCTCACCAGAACGCATTTATCTTGCAAAATCATGTGCAATTCCGTCCCACAGGGATGAGTTATGGTGAAGAAAAAATGTGGACTGTCTTCAAGGAACTGAAAATAAAACAATTTGGTTTGATTTTTTTGCCACCGTCTAAATTAACTTTGAAGATCAAAATAGATGCCTGGGCTAGCAACTGCACCATAAGGATACCTTAGCTAGCACACATTAGCAAAGAGTTAGATCACAAACATTATCAAAATCTCTTCACATCACCTAGGTTAATTAGCACAAAGACAAAATCTCAAGTAAAATCTCATTATTTTCGAGGTATTGGGAAACAGCGAACATGTTAAAATATTGAAACAGAAAAACAGAGTTCCTCTCACCTGAACATTGTGGAGTCAGTTTGAAAGATAATTAGTGGTTATGAAAGGAAAATCCTTTTTCACTTAACAGAAAATATAAAAAGATTGATTGTGAGGCGTCTGGAAGGGGGGAAGTCATGGGCCCTCATTCATAGGTTGGAGCTAGTCATGGCGCTATTAGTGCCATGACTAGCACCAATATCGGTACCGCCACCAACTTGGTGGTATGGGGATTTACCGGTCTATTCTGACCATTGCGGGACCGGTAAGTCCCCATTTGAAAAGCCATTCCCAATACCCATTCGAGCCCCCATAGGGCTCAATTAGAAGGAGGAAGGCGGCAATAACAGTACCGTAAATTACGGTACCGTTATTGACCCCGGTATCCCTTTGCGGGTCCCGTTCTTAACGACTGCTAAAACCAGGCGGTAAGGAAGGACCCGCAAAGGGACTTCGGAATAGGGGGCAAAGGGATAACCGGCACCGGTGTCATTACCGGTGCCCAGTATGCCTTTGTGCCCAGCTTGTAATGAGGGCCATGGTCATCCTAGGTATGTATTTCTGTCTGTGTGGGAGAGGACTGAGAATGTTTATGGCAGGGGTGGGAGAGAACGGGAGAGCAGGTACATGTAAGTGTGTTTGGATGACTGTGTCAGTGTGTCTGTGGTTGGGGGTTTAGGTTGAATGATTTGGGTGGTCAAGGGAGGCAGGGTGGGTGGAAAGTGGGGCGCAGGGGTGAATCCCCCAATTTTCTTCGAATTCCCCACCACAAGAGAGGGTGGGGGATTGGTTTCCTGTGGAAATTGATGGGTGACAAATCCACTCCCCACCCCAGCATTGTGATATTTCTGCATATGATGGCCTCACATAATCCGCTGAATGATCTTGTTTTTTGTGTGTGCGACCTTCATGCTGAAATATCACATATAACCAATTATTGTGTTTTGCCAACGATATTTTAAAAACTCAGTGACCACGTTGGTTCCGATTTTGAAATGCAACAAGTTTGTCCAGTGCATAACAGCCCTTTTTCTTCAGATGGTCCCTGTCATGAAGCTTCTTTGCTTTATTGTCTTTGTAGAGCCCTGAGCTGCATTCGTTTTTACTCCTGGAACATCTATTCTTCTGTTATACTGAATTCACATTCAATTTCTTTCGTATTTTAATTGTTGGGTATTTGCCAATGGGTATATTTTTAGGTACTCAAAGTTTTGTGTGTTTGTGTTGTTGGCTTGTATGATTTTGTGATCGAATATGAACAAATCAAGCAGGGTGTTGATAATAATGATGAATGAATAACCAAGGTTGTGGATTGATCAGTGTAGTGGTGTATGTAACCACACATTGTAATCATACATAATTTAAGGGAAAGACATGTTAATATAATGAAAATAACCCTTTCCAGAAACGACATATATTCAGCGGTATTACTCAAAATGTTTTAAATCGTTCATATTCCAGAAAACAGGTGGGGGACCAGTTAAGAACAATAAATCGTGACAAAACACTTAAAATAACATGCACATGTATGGATTTTAATAGAAGTAGAGCAAACACATACATAAACTTGGGGTTGCTTACAAACATCCCTTGTAAACTCTAATAGGTACATTTCTTAAGATTAAATGTAGTGTGCTTTAAATGAGTCACTGTTTCACTCGTTATGAATTCTGCGGCAGGCAAAGGCGGTTATTTCTTCTTGGTGATAGCTGACCTGGTTCCACAACACGTATTATGACTGCGTGTGTCTTTAAACTGATATCTGCTCTACATTTTCGATACTCTGCAGTAAGTAGTTCTCTCTTTCTTTGACACTAATGGTATTTCTGCCATTAATTCCCAATGCACCTTAGTGCAGCTTAATCCAACTCCGCTCTGCCATACTCCATTATGCTAATGCAATGTACTATGTCCTTGCATGCAGTGATCTGACCCAATTTATGAACAAAGTGAAATGGAAATAATTGGGATATCTTTCTAGGAACAAATTAATACATCATTGCAGTTAAGGTCATTTTTATCTACAATGTGTCTCTTCGTGGGCCGTTAATACAGGTGGACGAGTCAATGAAATAACGTATTGCCACGCAATTCTTCAAAAAGAGATCGTGTCAGACAATGCTGGCGATCACATATGTGAATATTTTATAGATCATTATTATTACAGGCTTTGAGAATAGAGTCCATATTTTTGCTGATAATTCCATAACTGTAAGTGGGTTGACTGGTATGGGTCATGTCCATTTCACATAAAAGTAATTACACAATGTGGACTCCTTTCATTATTTATCTGTGAAGAAAATGATTTACCATCAGCTGTCTCTGTGAGGATAGATAAACAGCATTTTAGGGGACTGACTGTCGCAGGTTTCCCATAATGTTTCCCTTATGTACATATCAGGTTCAGTTGTAACCCCAGATATGTGGGTTCTAGGGCCCTTATTTTGACTTCTTAAGGGTTTCTCCTCCTGTGTTACTACAGCCCCACATCACTGTGTATCCTACGATGTTGACTGAAAGCCTTTTTTTTCTGGGCATGCAAATGAAGACTGAACAACATGAAAGATGTCAGGCAGACAAGTGGCCCCAATACGGGAATGGCAGATACTATTTGGTCACAGGAGAATTCATTGCATATGTTTTTATTAGTTTTGCTGCATATATATGTGGGGGTGGGTTTAGGGAAATAATTATTATATATTCTTTTTTTTATACTTGATTCAACTATTTTACTAGTTTTTACAAGTTTTGTGAGCCTTTTAAGTTTGTTTCCTTCTCTTTGTTCCTTTAAGTGGTTAAACGTTTTAAGAAGGCCTTTCTTTGCTGAAGATGAAATTTCCTTAAGTCTTGATTGATGTAGTTGTTCTGGTTCCTGTCCTCTTTCGGCAAGTTATTTGGTGTCCAGGTTGAGGCTGTCTATGAAGTTTCCTACTGCAATCACCGGTTTGATGTATTTTCCATTCATCAGGTACGTCCACCAGTATTCTTTGTCCAAGCTACAGAAGCACAAGAAAAGGTCACCGAAATATGTTCTTCTGTTTGTCGATAGGCCTTGACAGTTGAGAAGAAGATCTTTTAATGTTTCAACTGTTTGGGGCTCCTCACAGTATCAGCATTTGTTGGATTTAGTTTTGTCTCAAATTGCTTGGATTTCTTTGGTTTTTAGAATGTTTAGCCTGGCTCTCATGAAAACTAAGCGTCTTTTTTTGTTGGGAAATTTCACTAGATAATTTACAGTTTCTGGACCGATATAGGTAAATGCATTGTTAACTTGCTCCTTCCAGCCGACTCAGCTGTTTGACACAAATCCGTTTCTCTCAGTTTTTTGGCTGTTTTCTTTGGATTGTTGTCAAGCTCCTCCTCAGAGCTTCCAATTTCCTCAAGAGTTGCAGATTTTCACAAACCCATGAGGCCAACATCTTGTTGTCTCCTTTGTTTCTTTCTTTCTGAATGATCTGGTAGATGTTCTGGCTTGATGAGCAAATTTTCCTAAACAGCATTAAGCCATTTAGATCGATGGTGGCTTTTAATGAAATTAGGCTTAGCTCTTATCTGATTTATGCTATCGGAGTTGAAGATGGCAAGTGCAGTATTTTCCTCCAAAAAAATCCTTCTAGTTTGGGCCAGAGATCCGACGGTATAGCCAGCATGGCTTCTGCCCTGTAAACTATCGCAGGTACTACTCTCGTTTTGTAGAATGTTATCGATGATTTGAGAGAAAAACATCCAAGCATTTTGTCCATCATCCGGGTCTGAATGGTTAGATTTTTGTTTTTTTGGCAAATGGTTTCCTGCATGGGTTTCTCTTGAGGATAAGTACTTATGGTTACACCTAGGTATCTGAAGGCTTGCTCTCTTTCTAGTTGTTCTTTGACTAGGTGCCATTTTGGTATTTCTTTTGTTTTAGGAGCCTTTTCGATGATCATCACCTTGGTTTTTGGTGTGTTGATCTCTAGATCGTTTGATGTAAGGTAAGCCAAAAGGTTGTCAAGTTTTCTTTGGAGGCCTACGGCAGTTGAATCGATTAGGATAATGTCATCTGCGTTTAGGAGTCTAGAGATATTTTCATCACTCACAGATGGCGGGAAGGTTCTGATGTTGCTGTCAGCGAGTTGAAGGTCACCAATATAGGTGTTGTAGAGCGCAGGAGCCAGGGGACAACCTTGTTTGACCCCTCTGTAGGTGAAAATACTTTGGGAGAGAAGCCCCACTTTATTGAGTCGCACTCTCATGCAGTTATCTGTGTGGAGTGCTTTGATTGGGGCTAGTATAGATGTAGGGCAGCCACAGTTAGTGAGTTTGTCCCAGAGTTTGACTCTTTTCACCTTGTCAAAGGCCTGAGAGAGATCAATGAAGGCCAGCATGAGACGAGGAGAGCCTTCTAGCACTTTGGATTTTAAGATGCTGAGTGTCATTATGTTGGCTGAGGTTCCTAGATTTTTTGTGAAACCTGTTTGGAAATGATCGTGGCCTTTTGAGGATGATGACCATGATTTGAATTTTCCTAGAAGACAGGCTCCAAAGAGTTTACCCATACGGTCCAGTAACGCGATGGGACGATAGTTGTTCGGGTTTCCATTGTCCCCCTTTTTGTAGATCGGACAATGTTGGCAGTTTTCCAAGATTTGGGCATTATGTTTGTCTTGTCGCATGTTTTAAAGATTTCAGTGATTAAGGTTGACCATGCTTCAGGGTTTGCTTTTAGGTCTGCATTTGGAAGCCCATCTGGTCCAGGCGCTCTAGATATTTTTAGCTTGTTGATCTTGTGCATGATGGTCTTCTTGCTCTGTATCCAATTTGTCATTGATAAGGTCTGGCTCCCGGTGATTTGGTTGCGGTTTGTCAAAAGGTGTTATGAAGTGCAAGATCCACTCATGCTCACTGACACTGTTTGATAGATTGTCTTCAATCGATTTTCTATCTGATGAAATTAGGGACCAGAAAACTTTACCCTGTTTCCCGCTCAGAGTGTTCAGCATATTTTCCGAGACATTCTGAAATAGAGCGATCTTATATGCTTTGAGCCAATGTTTGTAATTTTTCAAAGCAATCTTGGCAACATCTATTGAGGTAATAGAGGGAAGTTTCTTGGTGTTCCGGGTTAAACACCTCAGTTCCAAGCGTTTCAATCTAAGGGTTTGGTTATTCGAGTAATTGTGAGCCAAAGTAGGTTTGGTTTTTGAAGCCGTGCACTGGTATGGGATTAGCAAGGCACAGTGATCTGTTGGTAATGATTCGATGTTCAGTTTGTCTTGGTCTTTATTCACCAAGTATCGCCTTCTTATTTCAGCGATTGCTGTGTCATTTAATCTGAGCCTGGTTCCAGTTATGTTTGTCTCCACTTTTGCCTCCATTTGTCGGTCCGTGATTGGTGGTTCGGGATATTCCATTTCCCATTGAGTCTTAAGGAGGTTGTGATCACTGTTTAGTGTACGAATAACTTCAAAAGAGGTTGTTTTTGCCAGAAGGCTTCAGCAGGTGTAGATGTGATCTAGAGTAGCCTGTCTTCCTGCAAGTTCCTATGTTGGAATTGTCAGTTTGTTCCGTTTTTTTAACCAATGAAGATTGTCCGAGGAGTCCAAGATTGAGCTCCATTGTTTCCCTCTGGCTATCGATTCATGATCAGAGTGAGTTTGGTTCCTTTTGGATTTGTTGGTGAGGTCTGTGTTTTGGCCAGTAAGTTGTCCTATCAAATCTATTGTTGCGTTTAAGTCCCCACATAAGTTGATATTGTCTACTGGACAGACGTGATTCGAGCCATCAAGCAGGGATTCCATTTTTGGAATGAAGTAATCCACTGAGAAGTCTTTGGGGTTGAAGTAAAGGTTGATCACCAGGTATGTTTTGGGTTTGATCTTATGGTTCTCAGAGTCTCTTGGTTGCCAAGATATTAAGGTAGCGAGGATGTGCGGGTCTCTTGTTATCGTTTTTTCTAGATGGAGGGACCCCCCCTGACCTAATGGCAGTCATGAGCCTGGCTTGAGGTCTTCCGAGTGGACCTTTTAGTGTTGGAGAAAATGCAAGTTCATAGCCATCAATGGATGGTTTGTTCAGCAACCAGGTCTCTTGCAGACACAATAGGTCTAATGAACCTAGGTTTATGTCTGAAGAGGACGTCAGGTGAGAAAAGCCCCTCGTGTTCCATGACCTGAAGGTTAGGGAGTTGGTTGGGTGTTTTCCTACAGTGGTCAGTGGTTTAGGATGACAGGGCAGTATTATTGTAGGGAGTTCCAGGGAGGATGCGGGGGGTCTCGACTCCCGCATATATTTATGTCAAAGTCAACCTGTCAAAAAATAAAATTTGACCAATTTTCCTACGACCAAATAGATTCAATGTAATCACCCTAACCCCTAGTAAGCATGTGCCTCCAGCGATAACATCTTATTCTAATTTCATTTTTTACAACACCACCCCAAACGTGAAATAATCTGTTTTAGAGAATACCCTGTCACTCATCTGACGTGCATGTGTATTCCGATATTCTACTGTGAATTTCAGCCTCTATCCTCAAAGGTAGAGCAGGTAAATGTGGGCCTTTGGAATTACAAAGCTGGAAGCCATCTCTAACATAGCAAAAAAACAAAAGTGAACAAAGCCACCCCACACTCTGCAGCTATGACTATTCCTTGAATTGAGATTTAGTGACTCAAAGTTCTCTCTCAAATCTATATTTTTATTGTTTTTGGCAAAGGGTTGATGGATATCACAATGAGTTCCTTCAATTTCATTTAACAGAAGATAAAGAACTGAACAGATTAATTGCATTTTAGTGTTCATGCCGTGGAAAGAATAGGAAACTGACCAAGAAACCCTGACCTTTGGTATCCCTACCACAATCAGCCCCAAACTATGGTGCCTATAATGAGGGAGGCATTCATTCTTGGGTGACGAAATGGTGCTGAAACCATTCCTGCATTGGCTCAGACTATGGGCAAACCCTAAGGTCCTGATAACACATTCATTAATTAATTAAACATCTGCCAGAGGGGTAGGGCAGACAGTGCCCTGGTTGTCTCAAGTAAGGAAGTGGCTGGTCATCTTGGATGTTGAACATCATTTGATTAAACCTGGACTTATCACTAAAGCTGCTGGAACACAGTTTAAGCATGAGCTATTAACCATCTCTACAGTTAATGGAGAATGTATGGAAATACAGAAGGGCACACATAGAATTCTGGCCATTATTTCAATTGATGCAATTTAAAACTATTTATTATGGGCAAATAATCCTGCAGAGAGAAACCTCTTGACTTGAGCATGATTTAACTGCCTTCCTATAAGATCTACGGTGTCTCCTGAGGCAGAGGAGTATATTCTGCACTTTTTGCTCTTCTGGCCAATTGTTTTATGATTTTAGAGCAAGAACGTTGGTTGCAGTCCTGAAAGATAGACACTTTTTACAATGTCAACCTACCTTGTTATATCAGTTATGGGCAGAGAGTCCGTTTGCGAGCTGGTCCCTGCTGTCGTTAAAACAAGCTCTCACTAGAAGGACCTCTGTGTTATCTATTATTTATTTCTGATAGATGTCCCCTGCTTGTCTGATTTATATTAATACATAGGGCAGACACATGTCTATGAGTGAATGTCTGTGTGAAAGTCAACAAAATTGAATGGGGTGGAAAATATTTTAGCATGTTCAAGCTGTTGTCTTTTATGCTTTTGTATTGATTATCGTTGTATAGCTTTTATCCTGTCGAACCTGTATTTGTGCGCTGGCTTTTTTAAGAAGGATGACACTGTTCTTAAGATGAAAGGACAGACTATTACATTTGTTTATTTGTAAGTTAACTCAAGAATGGAGTTCAATGACACTCTGAGATATGTAGATGCATGCACAAAATTGACTTGTTAATAGGAACCAAGACGAACACCAGAGATGCTGCCTGTGAGGGGCACATCGCAGAGATGGAGCATTGCACTCTCTAGGCCAGGCAGCTCAGAATGAAGAAGAAGCCTGTAAATTAAGTGTCACTGTTGAGCCAACAGTGGTGACTGTTGTGTGTGTGCCACTGCAAAAGACAGTAAACCAAAAGCACATTATTTTGATCCTTGCTTACAACACATTTCAAGAAGTATAGGAATCCTGAAACATTCCTTGATTTGTTTTCATCCCCATGCAGACCAGATGAAGCTTAGCAATGAATTCTTGATTGATCCTTCACGGGCCAGTGAGGAGGTCTGATTTGCACACGAGTTTCCCATTTACGGCATTGACAATCTAAAATCAATCATGGAAAGGAGTTCTTCGAAAAGGAATTGACAGTCATTTTGAAGTGTCAGCTAAAGCAGTTATGCCCATTGGCTTTTTCTTTTCTAAATGAACTTTCAACCAAAACCTAACCCCTAGATCCTCCTGTAAGGTGCATACTTGAAAAGCACATGTTTTTGTGGCTTTGACTAGGCAATGCTTTCTGCATTTTCTCGAATTCCCAAATCCACATTCATATAATTGATCAGTTTGATGTTCTTGCATGACTTGATGTCCTTCCTAATCATCATCAACTTCTATGGAAACAGGCATATCCAACACACTCCAATTTAAACATACATGAATGTAAAATATTTAGAGCACATCAAATGATCTTATGTCTGCATAACTTTCATTGGATAGATATCACTAACAGGATCCATATATTTGCAAAGACTGTCATTTGTAAAATGCACAAACACTGTTGACACATTATATTGGAATGCAATAGTTTATATGTAAAGCTCACCAATCTGTCCGTTTACAGGGTTACACATGTACATATTATGAGAACTGTTCTTCCTAATCACCTTCAAACCATTAATTCTGCAGTACAATCATATGCATATGCACAATGGACCTCGAGCCATTAGGATGCCTTTTGACTGAATGAGTCTTTATTACTTCAGGTATACACGTCTACCTTCACTTTGGATGATCTGAAGGCCCACCATTGCCACACACACATTTTTTCATTTGAAACATTTTTGGTTATTTTCTTTTGGAATTAAATGAGACTCCTCTTCAATACAGAATGGGGTCATGTGCCATTAGAATGTAGCATTCCTAGATGACTAACGTTTGTGTAGAGTTAGACATGAATAGTTGTGGCATAACAAGGTTTACTGCACATCATGGTTGGGGGGTTTTACCCCAGCTGTTGTGAGTTACAAAATTCAAGCCACAGCCTCAGCCCTCAATGGGGCTGACATATGGGGATACACCAACCCACGAGCACTAGGACTGATGGAAAGGCAATTCCTCAAGTCACTTATTCTGCTACTGATAAACATGCCAAATGCCACATTGTTGAGGGATTGGGACCTGAGACCTATATTGGATCTAGCAAGAATCAAATTATTGTTGTATTGGGCTAGGATTTGGGGAACACCAAGATTAGAAAAATATAGGGAAGCCATTTTGCATATTACGGCACTGGAGGGAGGTCGAGCACTATCCTGGCTGAAGTAGGTAAAGCAGGGGCTTGTTGAACTGAACCTTGGAACCTTCTGGGAAAGACCAACAGAAATCAGCAGCGAGAGCAAAGGGAAAATAAAATTGATGCAATGATTCTATCAAGAAAGAAAATGGAGGATGCTTGCCATTACCTGAGTATGGGTATATCATACTTATTCAGCAAAGAAGAATTTGGTTTTGAGGTGTATTTCGATAGAATTGGTCCATCGTTTGCAAGAGCACTCTATATAGAATTTAGATAAAATACTTTAAAGGTGGCTATATTTACTAGTAACTGGAATGGTTCTCACACAGTCCATTGCGAAGTCTGTGGAAAGGGCAAGGAAACTATAATATATTCTATGTTATTTTGTGAAGTATATGACATGCTTAGGGGCACATATCTGCTACCATTACTCAAAGCGTCAGACATTAGGCACTTGGAAGAAGCTATAGCCTATTGCAAATCTACTAATGATCCAAATATAATCTATTTTGCAGTAAGGTATATCCAAAGGACTTGGCTGAGGAAAATTAGTCTAATTAAATCTCAGCCTATGCCAAGCTAGGTGGCTAAGACGACAATGTACAGCTGAAGATCTTCCATGGCTTGTAGCACAACTTTGCATTGTGGATGATGTGCACCCCTTGTAACCGAAGATTTTGTGATTTTAATTTTATAAAATGCACCTGTTAATGCATGTATTTTATGATGGTAATATTTATTGTGTTTGCTTTTATGTTCTATACCGAATAAAGCTGATTAAAAACAAACACTTTCTAATTATATAAAAAAAACCTTCCACTTTTATAACATCAAGTTGAATTCATTAACTATAACAATCAACTTTCATCTTGCAGCTAATATGATGTTTTGAGCCATCAAATTCCAATTCCCTTTCTGGCTTGGCTTTCTTCAGAACACTAATATTCTGCTGTTGAACAAATTAAGTTTCAACTACATTCAAGTGGTTCATCAGTACACCCAGGTAAAGAACATCCAATGGATGTCCCATATTTTCAGTTTGACCAACAAAAGGAAATGCTTGGTCCTTAACATCACCATTTCATTAGATGGAATCATAGTTAATTACTGGATCGCTGAGACCTAAAGTTTCCCGCTTTTAACCCTAGACTTTATTCCACATAATCTCTGTTATCTAAAAGTAAAAAAGGGCAATTTCAAAAAGAGTCATTTCGAGGTCTAGTAGGGGATGTCAAGAAAAGACAACATTATGTTATAACTCAGTCAGAGAATCTTTCATTTGCTGCTACTGTCTCCTTCTCAACTATCAACCACCCTCATACTTTCAGGGATGGCTACCAGATGGTGTTGTGGCATTCGTGCCTGTTAGCTGTGACAGCTTTTCTACTCCAATATCAAGGGAAGATGAAAAACCTTTTTCCTCATGTAGTATTTTCAGAGGAAGTTTAATCCATGCATCCAATCCTAGACAAAAACGGATCTTCATCTCGAGGGAAACCTGAAAAAGAGAAACTCCACTAGCCACACTGGTCAGTCCCGATGTCGCTTTTTCAGACATAGCATTAGTCTGTTTCTACTCCATGATTTCCCAGCATCTTGGAAAGGGCTGCTATAGAACGCCACTGTGTTGATGCCTTGAATTTGCGACCAGCTTGAGCTTCGAGCAGTGCCTTCTCCTTCCAACGTCATAGACTGAGACTTCATTATGAGAGGAGATGTAATTGTAACACAGTCAACATTTGCCAAACACTTCCTGTTTTCCTTCACTCTCCATTACAAGTGTGGAGTGAAACCTTCCAGCTGTATCCCTATTGTTCCACCAATTTTAACCTGCATGCCATAGGTAGAATTCAACATTGTAGCATAGCCCCACACATGTTTTAAATTAATTCCAACTCCACAGAGGGGAAGAGCAAAGGGGTCATACAGGATGCATTTGTTGTCACCATCTTAGTATTTTAATGAATTAAACGGTAAGAAATATTAACCATTTATTGAAAAGAATGTGTACTGTAGTGGCAAGATCTAACACTGCACTTTACCCATTTCAACCATTACTATGAGGGTATAAATGTCTGAAGCTTGTTTTAATAAAAACAACCAAGAGATCTTGCTGGAGTGACACCAGCCATATTCCACCAATGTCACTACCGTTACAACTGTACCAGGAGTAAAGTCAGAATTGAATGGATGTTCGGTAATACCACCATTGGTAGTGGTAATTGCCTGCAGCATTCCTTAAAAAAAAACAAAATGCTTCGTAATATGTTGCTATGTCTAAAGTGGCTATTAGGTCTGAAGGTAACTTCAGTCACTAGGTGCATGTATTGATGCATACCGGCTATGTACTATCCTAGCCTGCCGTAGGCCCTGACCATTGTGCTGTTCAAAAGTTAACTGAGCGCCTTTTCTAATATCACAGATCAAAATGGAATATCCAAAATATTATAGCACATTTTATGGATTTCTTTACCAGTTCTGGTATATTTAAATGTTCATGATTCCTTGGTATTTCAACAGCCACTTGATAATACATGTACACTAATTATGGTACTCTCGTTCTCTTGGCATTAAGTGAACAACTAATAGATGTGGCATTCGGGAAGTCAGGAGGAGGTCTGAGAGGGTGTTACTTCGTGCTACTGAAACATTGAACTACTGAACTTCTGATTTTGTGCTTTGCGCTTTTACAAGTGGATTGGGCGCATTTTTCTTGTGCAATCCCTGCCCTGTGGTGTCCAACCTCGCCTACCTCACTTCCTATAACTCCCAGGAACACGCGCATTGCGCGCGCGCATTCGGGAAGTCAGGAGGAAGTCTGATGTAGGCTGCTTTGCTGCATGGAACTTTGGTTCATCTTTTGTGGACGAACTGCATTTATGCTGACTTTGGCACTAACTGAAAAGTCATGCCTAAAGAATGAGACACTCCAGTGACACAAGTTGATTTTGTTCTGCTTTTGTTTGTTTCAGTGGGTGTTACTTCGTGCTACTGAAACATTGAACTACTGAACTTCTGACATTGTGCTTTGCGCTTTTACAAGTGGATTGGGTGCATTTTTCTTGTGGAGTCCCTGCCCTGTGGTGTCCAGCCTCGCCTACCTCACTTCCTTTAACTCCCAGGAACAGGAGCATTGTGCGCGTGCATTCGGGAAGTCAGGAGGAAGTCTGAGATCGGCTGCTTTGCTGCTTCGCTGCAGCACGAGCAGCGAGCAGCGTTCAGTCATTTTGAAAAAAGTTTACTGGCATTGTAATTTTATTATTTGTTGAAAGTTGTTCCGAGATGACCTATGTTAAGTGATTGGTATTGCATTCTTGGTGAGGGACTGTTTGTGATGACACCTGCTGCAGTACCTACGCGCCCCGTTAAATTAAAAGGGTTTGTCCATGAGAGTTGAGGTGATGTTAAAGATCTTGCGTCGCACCAGGTTTAGCTACTACGGAGACTTAGAGTCCCTCCACTCCGTTTGTGACAATATATAATGGTTGTGTTGAGCTATCCCTTGATAGTGCGCCGAAAAATAATGGAATGGCAAGTAGTGATGATTAATCAATTCCTGTTTATTTTTGTGATGTTAGAGCCTTTGTGGATGACACGTGTTTCGGCAGAGCTGCCTTTATCGAATCCAGGCTATATAGATAGCTCATAAGTCACTGCATAATGCATAAAGGTGCTGAAGTTCACAGGGATGAATCCCTCCTGATACAAAGAAGTCCTTCGTATGTACGAGTGTCCTTCTTGGATGGACAAGACCGATCGTCCTTCTTGAATATAGGTACAATTATTGATCATCGCCATGATTGTGGTATGTTTCCAGATGCTAGAACAGATATAAAGATATTACACAATATTCTTGCCCACACATGCAGGTTATCTTTAAACATTTGATTATTAAGACCACCCGGGCCCGGCACCCAAGGATTACTTGATTTAATTATGTAATTCACTATGTCTTCATCAATAATCGTAAGGCGAAAGTGAAAAGGAGTAATTCTGCAGCTATGTTTACAAGCGTCCATAGGTCGTGCATATAGGGTACTGTAATGTTGAATCCACCTTTCATGAGATACTCCATTTATCTAAACAGAGAGCTGGGTGTTATGTGTCTTTCCACTAATTGCCCCAATTATTGCTTCACCATCTGTTTGATATAATTATATCTCCTAGTTTGAATCCAATTATTATATTGGTTTTTCAGCGTCGTTTAAAAGATCCACTCTTAAATGACTTGGTTTATGCAGAACCAATAATCTCTGTTGCCTCAATTCTCTCTTTCAGTCTTGGATAGTTACATCAAAGCAATGTCTGTTTTTATATATGTTACCCACGTTAGCCTTCGTGTGGATTTTGAATATCTGCATTGCATTCACATATTTGTCACCACACCTCATCAACTGTTTAGCACCTTGGTGTGAGCATTCGACTAAGTTTTCATTTAATCGGTATAATGTTTCCCTGTTCCATTTAAATTGCGTTATAGAATTATTAACTTGAAACTGATCATGATATCGCTTGTGTTTGTTATCTGCTTGCATTCCTTGTACTTGCCATTGGAATGCCAGAAAATCGTGATCACTATGACTCTGTGGGAGTATCTCAAACTGTTCAATTTGTGGAAATGTTTTTGAATCAGCATATACATACCTACTTGTCCCTCTCGACCACGTTGAGGCAGCTGGTACATCACCACTAATTGCTCCATTAAGCATCTGCAGTTGGTGCATTTCCATGAGAGTTGTCCACCTGATCAGTGCTGCACAGCTCTTATTTCTAGAGTTGTTTAAACATTGTAAATTAATATCTCCCACTATAATAATGCTTGCAATTTCAGGGGATGCATAGACAATGTTTAGTAGTTCTTACATGTTACATACAGCAATTATACCACCAAATGCAAAAAAATAACTAATTGTATATGGTTATTTGGTGCCATCCAAGCATGTAATTCTAATCCTATGCCAATTTTGATGGCTATCATGAGTCCTGAAGTAGGGCAGCATTTTTTTTTCTTTTTTTATGCAAGCTGGGATTAGATTGATTTCGTGATTATTCCAAGCAGGTTGTTTAAGTGACCAAGTTTCTTGAAATATCACTATGTCAAAAGTTTCAATCAAATTAATGCTTTCACTGATGAAGTGGGCAAACCCTCTAGTATTCCAGCATGCTAAACGTATCAATCTTCTTGCATTGTTTATCTCTAGCTAATAATTCGGAGTAGTGCACCTTTCATCAAATGAGTCTTTATCTGTTTTTGTGTTTTGTTTTTATGTTTTGTTTTTCCAAAACAAGATTCCTTATTAAGCCTCTGAAAATGGGGACTTCGTCTCTCAGTTGTCTGGTTTTCGCTCTTAGAAGGTGGATTAAATATTGTGGGATCTTGTGCAATAATAAATCCCATTTGGAAGAGATCCATTTTAGCTAACCAGATGGTCTTCCTTATCACACCTGAGCGTATCCACAACCTCACTATTAACAAGTCTTGATCGTTTAGAAACTCTACCTGCTCTTTGTAGAATGAAGAACTATCTTCTATTTTTTGAAGTCCAGAAAAGATATTTTAGATGCTAGATCGACATAGGTCCTAAGTGGTAAATGGGAGAGGGTGACACTTCATTAATAGACGATGGCATTGGTTTGTACAGTTTGTATTTACAGAGCTGTCCTTGTACACATCCTTTTCAACTATAGGTTTCGCACCCAGTTCTTGTTGACTATGACTCATAAGCTTAGAGTGAATAATGGAGGAGTTATTACCCTGAAAATGGTTATATGTAGTCGTCTTTTCACTTGTTTCCACAGGTATATTCCCCAAAATCTGTGTTGGAGTTAATTGATGAATTATAGTTTGTAAATAGTCATCAATTGATTTACATAGCTCTGCTCTCAGTTGTGGTAGGCATGTGTCTTTTGCTTGTGCAGTCATCTTTTCATTATCGCCCACCCCTTGATTTATATTATAATCTTGTTTAGATTTTTCTTGGGGCCGGAGCATTAGTTTATGTTGAGATTGTTCAACTTCAATAAGATTGACAAAAACTTCTAATGGATCATGAGGTGCCAAAGTTCTAGATCCAGAACAAGTTCTTCTTTGATTAGCCATCGTCATAGTTTTATATTTTGCCAAGACAGCCGCACTTGCAATCTTGTTTTGTGCTTTGGGAATCTGAATTTTCTAGACAAATTGTTTCACTTGCGAAGTCGTTGTTATTTTAACTACTTTTTCCTTTTTAGGTTTTTTCCTTTTTTTGCATTATATCACTACGGTCTTGTTCATCTTCATTTTTATAATTTTTTTCTTAATTAAAAACAAATGAATTAGGTTTTAGAGTTTGCTTTGCTTTATCGTTGTTGTTAGTCTTATTTGCTTGGAAGTTACTAATTTGCACAGGTTCCTCTACAGCAATAAATTGATCTCCAGAACACGCTACCTCTTCTGAAATGATATGGAGAATGGAAGGAAGTGCCCCAGGGATCATACTTGGCACTCCTTTTACAAGATGGGTAGAAACTTGCTGATGAAACTCAGAAGCAACAGAATCTCTTCCCAGAGGAGTTTTGTCACTCTGTATGTTGGTTGTACTTTTTTGCATGTTCTCCATACATACCAATAGTTGTTCTATTTGCATTGCTTGTTTTGTGATTTTACTATCCATAGTATCAAATAATTTAGACAAGGATTGAATTGTCGAGTGCATGGCCATTAATGTAATCTCTATTAATGAGGGCTGAGCTGTTGTGTCTTTATGTGGCTTGCATATCAATACGGACAATCTTCCATCTACTTTACTTCTACGAGGAGTAGGTTGAATAAAGGATGCCACTAGTGAATCACATTTGGATGTTTCAAATATGTCTGGGGTATGTGAAAGTGCTGTTCACTGATGCATCATACTGTTATCACACAGGGATGAGAAATTTGATGGTTTTCTCACAGTGGTTGTGTTGTCTTGCGACGCATACTGCAACACAGATAGTAGGTTCACTTGACTTGCTGTTTGATCGGGAATATCAATAATGTCTACTTCGTTTGTCAAAAAGACATCTTGCATAGAGCTTTCGGCAACCACAATAGTTTCATCATTCTCTTGAACTGGCTCCACGGCAGGCTCAACTATGATAGGTGTAATAGTAGAGTTTACGCTTGACAGAATCACTGAATCAGTAATAGATTCCTGTTCAAGCAAAGGTCTATTTTCCTATATCTGTGCAGAGCACATGGACAGAAGCTCTAAAGCCGTGGGGGCAAAAAAAAATCCTTTTCTGAAAGATCTGAATTAATTGCATTACGTAAGGTACAACATTTGCAAATGTCTTTATTCGCAGGTCTCGCTTTTAATATATCGTTAGATTTTTAGATTTTCGTGCTGACACGGTAACAGCAAAGTTTTTGCTATCCTACCCATCGGGGCTGAAGACAACCTTGTGACAACTGTGCATTATGACATATTTGAGTGTTAGACCAAATCAATAGGAAACACCATTGTACTTAAAGTACCAATCACTTAATATATAATGGTTGTGTTGAGCTATCCCTTGATAGTGCGCCGAAAAATAATGGAATGGCAAGTAGTGATGATTAATCAATTCCTGTTTATTTTTGTGATGTTAGAGCCTTTGTGGATGACACGTGTTTCGGCAGAGCTGCCTTTATCGAATCCAGGCTATATAGATAGCTCATAAGTCACTGCATAATGCATAAAGGTGCTGAAGTTCACAGGGATGAATCCCTCCTGATACAAAGAAGTCCTCCGTATGTACGAGAGTTATATGAACTGTTTAATATATTTTTTGATACAGCATATTTGCTTGAATAAAATAAAATAAGCTTGGGAACTGTAAACCAAGCTCAAACTACTTGTGTACTCCGTCATCCTTGTATTGGTCGACTAGTTCAAACCCTTTGGTATTTCTGTAAAATGCCACAAGGCCTTCAGTGGTTGTTGAATACACTGTCGATTTATGTTGAGCAGAATGCCCTGACAATCTGAATAAAACAAAAGTGATGACATGTATTGAGAATAGACAGAACAAATTCACAAAAAACTGGTCATTGCAGAATGTAATTTTTGAAAATGTACACCAATATATATATCTTGGCGTGGTGATTAGCAATAATGAAGTAAATAAGGCATATTTTGTAAATTTAGATGTGAAATTGCAAACAGCAATATCCTAATCGGGTATTGTATTAGCAAAATATGGAAAGTATATCTTGATACCATCATTACATTTTTCAAGCAGAAAGTTACCCCATCTTGCTGTATGGTACTGAAACCAAGCCCGTTTTTTATCGAACATATGATGATGAAGCTAGAAGGGCAGTATTGGAGTTGTACTTTAGGTCTGCCAAAATGTATCCCAGTAGTTCGGTTACGATATGAATGTGGATTGATTTCATTATACACCAGATATATGTGGCTAGAAATCTCGCTGTTCAGAAAATATTTAATTGCCCCGGACTCGAAGATGGTGTTGAGTATCCTAGCTAAATATATATTTACAACACATTCATTTGTGAGAAGATGGAGATATTTGATCATACCTTCCTTCTGTGAGATAGAAATAACAATTCAAATGGATTGGATATCTACTCGGGAGAAAAGTCTAAACTATAAAGTTTACATAACTAATCCATTTAAAGTGAAAAAACATGGCACGGTAGAATTATACCTACACAAGTCACCATCACCTCGACATAGAAGTGAATTTATGAGATTTAGGTTCAATGTATGGCCTACTAAAGACATTCAAAATCGACAGAAGAAAATTCAGGATTGTGAGAATGTATGCCTCTTTTGCAATGTTGTAACAACTAAAACAAATGTGCAACATTTGCTAGTCATATGCCCTATACTTGAAGAACTGCGCATTTCGCACTTTAAAACATTTTTTGAATATCGGCAAAGTTTGATGAGAGAAGAATTCTGGGGAAATGTGTTCTTGGGACAAAAGCTAACAATACAAATTGCTGTTTTAAACTTTTTATATGTATTGAAATTAGATTACATATATTGATCTTAACTCTGAATGATTTATTTTAAGTAAGAAATATGAATTGATGTAAGACGATGCGTTCAGAATATCTTAAGAACAATGTATTATTGTGTGTCACAATAATGTGATATTGTGTTTTTCTTCTATATAGTCATAATTCCTATACATTTTGTAAAGTTGAGCATTTAGCTGAATCAAAAAAAGATGTGAAATGCATATGTTGTTTCTTGCATACCCATTCAGTTCTTACATAATTAAGGATTGAAAACACCAAACCACTGAACTTAAGCTAGCAATACCTTAAACAGCCTTTGATAAAGCTTTGATGGACCTCTATTTGTGAAATGATGAATTTAAAATAGCACAGATAGCTTTATCTTTTTTTCGACCAGTGAATTCCACATGTTGGCTAGGGTACCACAGTTCAGTTTGAAAATATACTCACAATAGCTCCAGATGCCGCTTGCTCATATCCAACAGATGATAACACATGTTTAAACTTTCCTTATTTTGGCATCATACTGGGAGTGATAAAATGTACAGACAAATGGCATGTGGCCTACATGTTCCATTCAGCCCTACTGGAGATGTTTTCCAGGAAAAAAGATTTGTTGAGTTGAATTCAGCAAATCTGACTTAACCAAAAGATTGACACTCATTGCACACAACTATTCAATGAGGAACATCGCCATTCTGAGTTCATTTGATTATTATTGAGCATGTTTTTTCTTAGACTCTAGTTCCAAACCGGAATGACGTGAGATATGTCTTTTCTAGGAGCTGTGTACTGTGTCCACAGACGTTAGACACGCTGATTGGGTACTTATCTAACTTATGGAAGCTGTGGTCATGCTATCAAAGATAAAGGTCAATAGGTTGTAAATTTAAAATTCTTACTACCTACATCTCCATTGTAATGCTGGGGGACTTTACCTCCCCAACCCCTCTGCAGCCACCCACTTTGAACTTAACTCTCTCCTATCTAAACACTCTTTCTATCTGCTCCTTCCACAATCAGCCTACCCATTCTGGTGAGAATTCTCTTGACATAGTCTTTCTCATGACATCACTGCCCTTCTTTGAGCTCCTCTGAGCTCTCAATTGACCCTTCTCCTTCTGATCAATCCATTGTTCACTTGAACATTTATGCCCATCTGTCATCTACTCCTCACTTCGCTTCAATGACTAAGAGTAAATTCAGGCATGATGTGAATACCTCTCTCCTGTCTCTCGCCCCTATTTATGCCTCTTCCATTTACCATGCTTTTTCTGACTTCACTATACATGTATGTCTTCCATTTACCAACACTATCCTGCTCGCACATTCACACTTTCCCATTGCTGTCCTCAGCCCTGTTTCACCTCTGAAATTCAGACCCTCAAAGCAAGCATCCACTTTGACCTATAAAGCTGGTGCAAATCACAGACTCCCACCCTACTCCTAGACTGTGAAAACAGCCTTGCTGTCCACCTCTGTGCACTGGACTATGCCAAACCATTCTACTTCACAAATCTAATCTCCTCTGTCCGCAATTACACGCACAAGCTTCCATCCACCCTATAGGATTTGCTCTCACCTCCAAACCCAACATCCACAACGTGCATTGCCCCCTCCCTTTCTTCCAATGCCTTTTTCCACTATGTTTGCTCTAAATCTCTAAAATGTGTGACACTCTCAGAGTACTCCTCTCTCCCTTTCTACCCTCCTTCTAATCCCTACTCTTTTCCCTCCCATTCTACTATCAACTATTTCTCCCGTATGCTAATTAGTACCCATCCTTTGCAGCACCACCCCATATTGTGTGTTCATTGAACTTGCTGACCCCCAAAAAGTAAAAGACTTAGGGCCTCATTACACTGTAGGCGGTAAACCATGGTGCTATTAGCGCCATGGTTCATGCCGGTAATTTACCGGTACTGGCTTGGAGGAAAGGGGAATTACCGCCCTATTCCAAGGTTGGGAAGGTGGTAATTCCTCCTTCCTCCATTGCCCTTCCCCATTCCCATTTTTCCCCATAGGGTATAATGGGAATGGGGAAGGCACTAATTACGGTACCGCAAATTGCGGTACCGTAATTAGCACCCCGGTCCCTTTGCGGGTTCGTTTTTTAACGCCTGCTAAAAGCAGGCGTTAATGTACCAACCCGCAAAGGGACCTCGTAGTAAGGCGGTAAGGGTTTACCGGTACTGGTAAAATACCGGTACCGGTAAACCCTTACTGCCTACCGTGTAATGAGGCCCTTAGTTTCAATCGTCTTCCTATACCTCTATGATCTCTTTATCCTCTCTATTTCTCTGCTGGATTATTTTATTGCCTCCTTGAAAACTGCAACTGTCCTAACTCCATTGAAGAAACAAAGTTTCACTTTTTCCCCACTATCCAAGGGTGCTTTATTCAGTGATCTTTAATCAAATCAATATGTAAATTAAGGATATGTGCTTTGCAGTTTCACTTCAGTCTTGCTTCAATGGTAAGCACTTCACCAAGACCGCTCTCATGCATCTCTCCAACTTTCTCTCTGATGCTGTGCACTCTAAACTCTTCCCTATGCTCATGCTTTTAGACCTTTCTGCTGCTCTCAATACTGCTTACCACAACTCACTCCTCCACATTCTGCAGTACCTTGGGTTTTGCAAAGCTGCTCTCAAATGGATCACAACCTTCCCAGAATGTTGATTTTTACTCGCAAACCTCTAACCACAGCCCTCCCCCTGTTGGCATACCCAAAAGATCGGCTGAAGGACCTTTTGCTCTTTACCCTCTATACATATGCCCTAGGAAGACTGACATACTCCTTTGACTTTCACTATCATCTCTTTGCAAATGAAACTCAAAACCTTTTCTCATTTCTCTCCTTCACCCCAGCCATCTCGCAATGGATTACGAACAGTCTCACTACGTTCCATCACTGGATGGATCTATGTTGCTTAAAGCTGTACTCTTCAGACATGGAAGTCATCTTTCTGATAGCTTTTAATGTGTTTCCTACTGACCCTCTTTAATCTCCTTCACAACTGACCGTCTTGCTCTCTTGCTCCTTTATCACAAACCTCAACAGCAACAATTCCTCCGCTGCTCATATTGTCCTTCTCAACATTCTCAAAATTCATCTACCTCTTCCTAGCCATTCTCCAGCACTCTAATCTCACTCCACATTCTGAGCAAACTGCTAATAATTCAGCCTATTCCTTGGCCTTCCTCCATCTAGACAAAGTCCCAAGCGTTCACTACAACCTACCCAGATCCACCCACACTTTTACCTACTGCCAGCATGCTGTTTGAATCTTAATGCGCACCCTCTCCATTTCCGAATGATGTCTCCCAGTCTACAAAGCTAGTAATGGCTTTGCTCCTTAGCACCTCTCTGATTTCATCTCTTTCTACTCACCATCTGGGCCTCCTCTTGCTTCCGCTCTTTTTCCCTACTCATCCTGCTCCACTGGAACCTGCTGCTCATCATAATCAAAGCCAGCCCAACTGTGGACCTCTTGAAAGTGTGGCTTAAACATCCCTTACTACCTCACCCAACCACTCCCTACAGTGATGCCTAATAACATGAATTTGGAAATGTATACAGTACTCTTTAGTTAGAAGCATTTCCCACCTTTACTTTGTATGTGTAGGAGTAGGGGCTCAGAATGTTAACAGTTAGATTCATCATTACAACATTCACATGTTAGGGTGGGTTTGAACTGCAACTGTGGCTCAGGGTGTGAAACGCATTACTGGACTCAAGCGTGTGAGTTTCAGGTAGAATTAAATAGATGCCAATACACAGAGCACATGATTGAAATTGCACTTTGCCTCAGGGTGATATTTCAATTAACTGAGCTGCACTGAATGTAATACTAAGATAATCAAAAATACTAATTAACCCAACCCCAGTTGACATATAACTGATTCCCTTAATAATATTTAGTGCAAATTAGTACATGATAAAATAAACTGGGTGCAGATTGAGAAAAATGCATGATACTTTGAAAATGGGAATTTAAACGTGCAGGATGAATCTGCACTGGGCGATAAACAAAGAAAGAAAGTGAAGGTCCATTTTACTGAAAATATAGCATTGTTCTAGAGCAGGAAGCATAAGAGAGATGTATTGGTTCCCTCTTTAGCAAGGAAATCATGTTCCAGTTCAGTGGAATGATCTGTTCAAGGGAGAGGGGTGGGATGTCTCCCTTGACTGACATAGGGTTTGGTTAAAAATGGTTTTGGGAGAGAGCAGGGGGTCAGTTGCTCTTCGAGCACTGGGAGAAGAAGGAGCAGTGTGCTGGCTGTGTAGACAGTGTTCAGTGCTGGCAAGCTGATTGATGCTGAAGCTGTCCTTATCTGGGTTGACCCTGTGCAAGGCTGGCAGAAAGACTGGAGAAGATTTCCCTGCCAAACTGAGTCGGAAATACTGGCAAAAAATCTAGGTAAATATGAGGTTAAGTGAGGGGCTGGTGATGTGAATGATAACAGATAGCTTAGGGTAAATAGTTCATTTCATTTTAGATGGTGTATTAGGGGTCCTATTTGTAATGTGCATGTAATAATGCGTTTATATTTCTCAAAGTCATACTGTGTTTTTCTAAAGTGTATTTCTCTTGTCAAGTTCCACATTGCCAAGGACAGTTGGCAGGGCTTTGCACAGATAAAGTGCTGAAAGCTATGGCAAGAAGAAATGTACTTGCACTATGAAGTACAATGTGGGCATAAGTGTCTCTCTGTGTAAGTAACATATTTCTATATTATGATAAAAAAACAGATTAAAAAGGTAACTTAGTCTCATGATATTTATTCTGCATTCAGTCCCTTTTATTTGACATGCATAAGGAGACAGAGGTGGGGTTAGAAATATCCCAAAGTAAAATAGCCGCTGTGAGCTGTTTCTCTAGAGAGAGTGAATGAATGTGCTGTATTTCAACTGTTGAATTGTTGAAACTCAGCCAAAAGGGCCTAGTTTTGTATGGTACATAAGGTACCACAGGAGGGCATGAGCCATTCATCCAGAGTGTATGAAGTCCAGTATTTCGTTTTATGTCAGTGACCCTTGGTATAAATAATTATTAGGCAGTATTCTGAAAGAAGTCTCAGCACTATAAAGATACCCCAACAGGTTACCACACATAATGTTAAGGATTATGAAATACCACCAAATACCACACTAATAGTAAAATACCACAAAGTAATAGATATAACCCCAAAATATATCCAGCAGCCACTTGTTTCTCACATATAGCTCAGTTAGTTTCATTATTTACATGTATATTTTTGATTTTTCAAACAACACACAACGAATAAAAATAAAAACAAATGTGGGGTTATATTTCTGAAAACACAAACCCAGTAATAAAATATTCATGCACTTATATATTTGTTTTGTCCCTGGCCTATGTCAACTTTTTTTCACACCCTCATGAACTGGCTCACCACCTGCTCTTATGTTTGTGCTATTTTACAGACAATTTTCATGGGAACACCGCTGGTTTTTAAATGTTTTTTGTACTTCATTTCTAATCAAAATTGACTTTGCTGTTCTTCAAAGAAATACAAATGAATACAAATACAATTCGAAGTAAATAAATGTAAGAGGCATTTGCAGGTTCTTAACACATAATTTGGGTCATTACGGGTTTGCCGGTATCCCATAGGTAAATCCGGTGGGATAGCAGCAAGCAGAATTAGCATTCCCACAGCCTGATATCCCAGTATCTGGGATATTACATGTGGGCAGGAATGCTGGTAATTGCCCATTCCATTGAGTCACACAGGACTCAATGGGGGGAATTACCAGAATTACCAGCACCATTGTAACTGGTGCTGGTAATTCCAGCACATTTCTGCCAGCACCAGCCTGATTTCCTTCCATCTCTTGTCTGGAGGTAAATCAGTGCCTCCACCAGCAAACTGGTAGTTTCCCAGTGCAGGAAAAGTGCTGGTGGCAGTATTACAGCCACCTATACCAACATGCTTCCTGCACTGGGAAACTTATAATGAGCCCATTTGTTAATTTGACAAGCGATTGTGGATCACTGCCCATTCAGGCTATGGAATATGGATACGAAATGCATACAGCACTGGATTGCCAGTAATATTCTGGCACTGCATTAGAGAACAGAGTAGAGAGATGTATTCAATCTGGAAAGAGAAACGTCATTTTTTTTTTTAAATTAGTGTGGTACAGTCAACAATTTGACTTTTCACAAAATACAAAACATAAAAATAATTAACATCATATACATTGAACTTTAAGCAAATATTAAAAAAAATTGGAAAACCGAGTACTACGCATATATTTTTTGGGCAAATTAGACTCTCTTAAGAAATTTACTTATGTCAGCACAGTGTCATGGCCCGAGATCACACAATCCCAAAATGACTGTGTGTCGAGCCGCCATTGCTTGTCCTCAAATTCTGAAAAATGTTTCACCCTCAGATCACTAGTGATATAATATGATATGATACTTTATTTCTATCGTGCTCATACACAAGTGTTTCAGACCGTGACAAGGCAAGGGAGGGGAACAGAGGAGAGCACAACAAGGATCTTACTAGGCCCAGTGACATTGAAAACGCGCAATTGCATGGGAGAGGGAGAGGGAAAAAAGTGCATGGAAGGGGGGGGAGAGTGGAACGTGGGGAACAAAGGAGAAACAAATGAATAATAATAAATAAATAAATAAATAATGGCACAAAAAAGTGACAGTGGTAGTGAAGCCAGCAATTGGCCAGTGCTGGGTTTGAGGCAGCAGACATGGCGTGTCTGATAAGTGCAGGAAGAAAAAAGGGGGGGACTCTATGGGTACAGATACGGACCCCAGTGCCAGGGGTTGCCCAGAGGCAGTGCGGGAGGGTGGCAGGGTGAGCAGGTACCTGGGCCCGGAAGATAGAGGGTGGCCAGGTGCACAGTGCAGAGAGAGAGCAGATCAGCAGGGCAGAGGGGGGGCAAAGGCAGAAACAACAGGAGGGATTTGAGGTGCTTCCGGAACCAGAGATGGCTCTCCTCAAGTTTCAGAATGCCAGAGAGGCTGTTCTAGAGGGAGGCCCCAGCATGAAGACAGGGATCTACCCCCAGCTAGTTCTTTGAAAAACGACTGACCCTGAGGGCGTTGGAGGAAGAGGAGCACCAATCTTGAATGGCATTTAGACAATCAGAGTTTAGAGAAGGAGAGGAGGTGGCCAAGGGCAGCCTGAAAATGAGTTTTGTTTCATCAGCATAGCACTTGAAATTGGAGCAGAAAATGGCAATGCAGTGGGCGAGAGTTGCCAGGTATTGGTTGAAAAGCCAGAGGTTAGACCCCTGGCGAACACCACAGGTAGAGAGGGAGATAGAGGATAGGAAGGACCCACGTTGGACCCCGGAGGGTTGATCAGAGAGGAAAGAGGTCAGCCAGGCCAGAGCCTGATCATTGATGCCCAGGTTATCACCGAGATGGTTGAACAGGATGGTATGGTTGACTGTGTCGAAGGCAGAAGAGAGATCAAGTAGGATGAGGACAGAGGGAATGTTAGAGTCAAGGTTGGAGAGCAGATCTTCACAGAATCTCAGGAGAGCAGTTTCTTGGCTTCTGGCACCTCTAAATACAGATTGGTGGCCATGGAGACAGCCCACAGAATCGGAATGAAGGTTAAGCTGAGAGATGGCCAGCTTTTCCAGGAGTTTTCCCAGAAAGGGAGTAATGGAAATTGGGTGATAGTTAGCTGGACAAGAAGGATCAGCTGTGGGTTTCTTGAAGAGAGGATGCACAAGGGAGTGCTTCAGAGGGGAGGGGAAAGATCCTGAGGCAAGGAAGAGGTTGCAGAAATCAGAAAGGGCCAGAGCAAGGGTATCAATGTGGTCATTGATCTTTTAGAAGAACAGGGATGAGCCTGTTTGATTAGGCTTTCATAGATCGGACTTGTCTAGCAACCTCCTCAGAGGAGAAAAGAGGAAAGGACGAGAAAGAGGGTGGGTGGGGGTGGCTGAAGGAACGTCAGCATGCACTGAGAGAGAGGGGAGAGAAGGGGAAGGGGAGGAGACGGTGGACAGGATGTCCTGGGTTTTTTAGATAAAGTGAGAGGCAAGGACATTGCAAAGAGCCTGGGAGGCAACAGGAGGGGTAGATACTGCATAAGACATGGCCAGCTCCTTGCAGATTCTAAAAAGTTTGGCCGAGTTGTTGGATGCCGCAGAGACACAGGCTTGAATGTGGACTCTCTTCTGGGTGAGGATAGAGAGTCGGTATACAGGTGACAGGCCAGTTTGTCAGAGGATGAACAGGAAGCCCTCCATTTCCTCTCAGCTGCCCTAACCTTACATTTAAGTGTAGCTAGGTCAGAGTCATATCAGGAATTGTACTTGGCTTTGGACTTCAAACACATCCTCATGCCAGGGACAAGAGCATCAATAATATGAGAAATAGAAGATTAGAGAAGAGGTAAGTCTGTATCAGGATGTGAGTCAGCCAGAGGTGGAGGAGGGGAGAGAAGGTTGCAGCAAAAGCCTCAACTGAAACACGCTTCATGGGCTGGATGTCCGAGAAGGTAGGTGGCAGAGTTGAGGGAATGCTT
This sequence comes from Ambystoma mexicanum, assembly GCF_040938575.1. Taxonomy (NCBI): domain Eukaryota; kingdom Metazoa; phylum Chordata; class Amphibia; order Caudata; family Ambystomatidae; genus Ambystoma; species Ambystoma mexicanum. The sequence goes on along the minus strand of NC_090937.1, from coordinate 592,549,221 downwards.
GGCTTGGGGGGAAGAGTGTGAGAGATGAGAGGAGAGGAGGGAATGGTCGCTCCAGGAGAGAGGAGTGCTCAGAGGAATGGAAAGGGGAGGATAGAAAGGGAGAGGGAGTCACAGAGATCACAGAAGAGTAAAGAGGAGGAGAAGGAGAACAAGGAGAATGTAAATGGATATTGAAGTCACTGAGGAGTAGATGAGTGGTAGAGGCCAGAAGGGAGGAGGAGAGGTCTGCCCACTCAGAGAGAAATTATGTGATTTGACCAGGAGGACATAGCCATGTTAAGAGAATGGGTAGGAGAGACCAAGGACATCAACATCTAGGGGGTCATTCTGAGTTTGGAAGGTGAAAACAATCCCGGTAAAGGATTACAGGCTATTCTGACCAGCCAGAACGCTATTAGCAGCATCGTAAAGTACGGTGCCTCTAATAGCGGCATGGGTGCAGGCACGCGGGCCATCATGCCGGCAATAGCGGCATGCCATAAACTGGAGGAGATCACAAGTGAAGCAGACATGCAAATACCGGCATCATGAAGGCATTAAAAGAGGTTACCGGCATGCCGTAAATACCGGTATCTCTGACCAACCTTAAAATACCTTGTGCAGTGTTCCCAACTGCCACAGGTGCACACAATCAGCACAGGTGGAGGCAATGGAGTCTGGCCCAGTACAAAAGGAGCACAACCACACACCACACCTCCTCCTACACCAAGATGATTCCAATAGTAGTAGCATTACTAGAGCTGGAGGACATGCTTGCATTTCCACAGCATCACAACAACAACAACAGCCGGCACCACAGAGGAGACGCAGGAGGAGAAGGAGGGTGAGACAGGCCCAGCATGCCCCACCAGTGCAGCCACCGTTACCACGCAGGCAGTCCCCAATACCTCGCATCAGAGCCAGTCCTTTCAACCTAACCCCTGAGCAGATCCACACTCTGTACCATCTGGACTAGGACACCATCACCACCATTGTGGACATGATACTTAACTACATTGTCAGCCTCACTGAAATACGCACCTCCATCCCCCCTCTACTGAAGGTAGTGTCCGTGCTCCACTTCCTTGCCACAGGCACCTAGCACACAGTGGGGCGCATGCATGGCATATCACAACCCTTATTTTCTCGGATTCTGAAACAAGTGCTGGATGCCCTCCTCAAGCACACAAGGGACTACGTATCCCTACCATGGACTCCCCAGGAGATATTTGATACAAAAGTTGTCTTCCATGCACTGGCAGGCATGCCAAATTGTGTAGGTGCCCTTGACTGCACCCACGTGCAGTTGGTGGGCCCTCATGCCATGGAGGTGGTGTACCGCAACCGCAAGCAATACTACTCCATCAATGTGCAGATGGTATGCGACTCCAGCAAGATCATCACACATTGTTGTGCCCGATATCCCGCATCAACTCATGACTCTACGGTCCTGCGGAACTCCACGCTACCACGCTTCATGGAGCGACATTCTGGAAGACGTGCCTGGCTGCTTGGTAAGTTTCAGGACTAGCACATGGCATTGAAATGGGGGGAGAGATGCACACACCACCATGCTGCCAATGTTGATGTGACTGCACGATGTGCACATCACCGAACACTGTGCCCCAAAGCATCACAAACGGTACATGACACCCAAATACCATAGCAATGAAGTAAGGTTGACACCTATAACTACATGACTAACAGGAAACCACTGAACCACACAGGGAATTTCCTTTATATATACTTTTCCTCCAAAAACGGGTATTGTATCGTTTCTATTATCTAATATAACTGTAACACACAAAACAGAAATCGGACAGGAAGCTTCTCTCGAGCCAATTTCTTTATTGCACAATCAATGCAGGCCCTAACACTCTCCTTAAACAGGACACGCTATCCTAGCCCTTCATGATGCGCCTCACCCTAGAAACGATGTTGCACTGACTAATTGAGGGAGATACATGAGGGCAACACTCACCATGTTCCTACATACGATGAGGCGATTTTCAGAGAAATTATTCACAATGATTGCATTTAACGCAGTCTTAATTTTGACACAAAACAGTTAAAAATTGCAGTTACGGGAAACCGTGCCCCCCGACTGCACACTTTCGTCAAACAGACAGTTCACGTGGGACTAGACGTCAAGATTTGGACAATTTATTTGCCCTCCGTGAGGTGTGTTTGGTTGGCCCAAGTGTTATGTACTAAAACATTTAAGAATATAAATATCATACTCTCCGCAAGTTGTAATACTCCCACTATTTGTCTCTTTTTTTGCAGTACACACAAGGTCAGCTATTGCGAGAGTACATAGTTTGCATATAAAACCAATTGCAATATCCACAACATTAGTTCAAATTTCCAATCTGCACAAGTCCACTATGTGTCACTCTTGGTCAGGTGACATCTACATTTCTGGTTGACCGGTTTCAATGATTTTCTTTCATGTATCATCTTCCTCAGGACCAATTACTTCTTTCTTAGACCCAATCTGTACGCCCCTCAGAGCCGTAGACTCAGCATTTTCTGTGGGGCAAACAGAGAGAAAGTCAGGTAGACTTCTCTCATGTGTAGGTTAGAGTGTATGGCACTTATACTATTTTTCATATATAGAATGATTCCTCTTTAACAAGGATATTTTATATCTAGAAGTCCTTTTTTGTGACATTAAACAAAGTTACACAAGCATTGCAATATCTAAAAGACAACAATGAGTAGTACAAGGAAATAAATATTGATGAAAGCTTAAGGCAAACAACTGAAATAATTCAAGAGCCATCAGAAACTGGACAATTTGAACTTCTGGATCCAGCTACAGTATCCACTCTCTTAGACCGTTACACAATTCATCCATTGCATTCCAATGAAAGTATAGATGATTCACTAGAAAATTACCAAATGCGACAAACCAAAGGTTCACCAATGAGTAGTTGGGAAAAAAGCATAGAAACACGTGCTTTTCCACTGCTTTTTCCTACTGGCAAAGGTGGGAGGTACAATGATAGACCCACTCAGATTGGGGCATCAGAATACCGTTCATTACGAATGTATTCTGAGGATCCTAGATTTAGACAAAATGTGGAATGCATAGCAAATAAGAACAGAGGTAGAACCAATACCCCTTTTACTATAAACAACAAAGACATGATGGGAACACTAAATGAATACATTTTTCACATATAGATGCTGTATGACAATTACGATACTGAAAAAGAAAAAGAAAACGAGACTGGGATACAAAGTAGAATTTCAAAGCTCCCATAAAAAAACAGTGTTTTATGACGGTAATTTGACCTTACATTGAGTAAATATTTGGTATGCATGTGTTTTCTCTCTCATGTGTGCTTTTTATATAAGGCAAAACAAAACAAAATAAGTAATTCTTGTGTAATAACAAGTGAACAGGACGAGTGCCACCATTAATGGGAGAGGAGAAGATAGGACAGAGGACAGAGATCATATGAAGTGTCCATAGATTTGGTGAATAAACGACAAAGAGGATGTTGGTGAGGGTCTGTCTGAAGGAAGCATTGGAGTAAGTGTTGGTGAAAGGAAGACCAGGGTTGGAGGCCAAGATATTCTTTTTGAACTTCTTCCTGCCGGACCTAGTGAGAAGCGGAGGACAGGCAATGGAGAAGCAGTTGGAAAAGATAGGAGAAACGGAAAGCGGCATGGGAGTGGAAGTGAGGAAAGTATGGGGTGGTAGGGGAGGCTAGGGTAGGTAGGTGTTGAACAAAAGAGAGTGATGGGGTCACTGGGCTGACAGGTTACAGAGAAGCAACAGAATACAAAAAAATATAGAGAAGTTGGCAAAGGGCAGCAGATTTCAGCTTTCAAGAGTGAAGTAAAAACAGCAGAATTTGACTTTCAAGCATGAAGCAAAAACAGCAAAATTTGACGTTCAAGCGTGAAGCAAAAACAGAAAAATGTGACATTCAATTAGGGAATCTGATGTTAGCAAAGGGTTTTAAAAAGCACTGCGAATCAGTGTGAATAGTGCCAGGACAACCTGCCACAATGTGTCTCAGGGAACTCAATTTTTGAGTTACCACAACGTCTACACAAATTGTCTGCATAAAGATCCTTGTATCTAACAAAAAGAATCTCCTTAGTTGGCGGAAGGTTGAGACGATATCTTAAAAAGTCATTTCTGCAAGATGAACTTGGCGAGCGCCTCAGGTAGTCAGGCAGAGAGCCTTGTGGTTAGCCATATAATGACACAGATTGGAATAGTGTGGGACTGCGCATCTCAGTGATTGCTCTGATCAAACCGTTCTTTTCAGATCCCTTTTAACATGCATTGGATTACTTATCAAGTCAGTATCCACACACTAGATTTCTTGACCTGAGATCACATAAAAACTGATTCAAATTCTCCTGCAATAAGACATGCACATCTTCAAATAATACATTTGAGCCTGGGACCGAAATCAACCTATACAGAGAGATAATCCTCCACTCTCCATAAGAACGGAGAGATTGGAGACCCAGTTCATACCTTCAACAGGCAATCAGAAGGCACTGGGTAAGAATAAAGATATAATTCCAAATTCTGCTCTGCATTTTATACCAATCCAGCATTTTAACGGTTGGAATTACCACTAGACCATAGATTAGAGAAGGGATTACCTTTCCGATACAAAATGTTGTCAAAGGAAGCACAGAAAACCTACAGAAGCCTAGATTTATTTTCTTCATCTGATATCCCAAATAGGTCAATTTACCATCCAAAATATCCTTCACATATCTCTGAGATGGAAATGATCTTACATTAAGACCCAACTAAAGAGCCTCCTTACCCACTGGTATCACCTGGCCCAAGGGTTTCCACAGAAAATGAGATTCCTTCTTCAAGGGGCGTTTGAAGACATCTATTTTAGATTTAGGTGATTAATCTTGAGATCATTAGACCTCGCATAATCGCCCAAAGCTTCAAGCAAGCATTGGAGTCACACAGGTGTGTGGTCAAACAGCACAATGTCATCGGAATATGTTACCCAATTTAGCTTCTCCAAACTGAGCCTTGCGCTTGCCAGACCACACTCTCCCAAGTGTTCAGCCAAATCCGCTAAGTAAAGATTGAAGAGGCAGTGAGCTACTAATCATCCCTGCCTCACTCCCCTTTCTGTCTGGATGGGTACAGAAACATCATTAGTAGATGATAAATGCCACAACATCGTAAATGTTTAAGAATATTTATCAGTACAGTGGAAGATAAAGCTCACAATAATTTGACAAATAATGAGTGGATAATTATTCGCAAAACCTATGGGACTCCATGGAATGGTGAGTAACTACCCTTGCCGGCTCGCATAATCAGGCAATAATTCCTCTGGACCAAGTGCCGGTAACAGTAATACCATTTTGGATGTTATCCTGCTGGATTTACCGGCAGGATACCACCAAACCTGTAATGAGGACCTAGACTGAAGGACATTTTTCAGTCTCAAGCAATCACAGCTCAAAATAATGGCTACATTGCCAGCGAGTATGCTGCTTTTTTGATACAATCTACTCCACGAATTGTAGTGTTTTCTATAGTATTGAAGAAACATAGAAAGTGTATTCAACCTACTGGAAGCAACATAGTTTGGGCTGTTACTTCAATTTTAGAACAATTATCTCATTATTTAAATACATTTTCTAAGAAATGTGTACTAACTTTGATATCTTATTTAAAAGATACTACCCATTTTATGAAAAATTGAAAGAACAATACAAAATATAGGATTAGATACTGTGACACAGTACACCAAAATCATAAACGATTGACTCTGAAAGTAGAACTAGATGATCCGCCCAAAGAATGTATATTTTAATGTACAGAAATGGCTTAAGCCAAGAACTTCTTTCAGTTCCAGGGAGATCTTTACCATCATATTCAAGGGACAGTAATGTGGGCAACAGAAGCCCCCAGTATAACAACATATATAAATTACTTTGTGAAAAAAAATATCTATTTCACAACCCTTACAAGTCAAAAATAATATTGTGTAAGAGATTCATAGACATTACTGTGATTTGGAAAGATATTTCTCCACATTCAGAAATGTCTATAAAATGGATGAATGGCAAAAATAAGCATCTGAAATCCACATTAACTATACATATTTTCAATGTATTCCATCTAACTATTTTTGCATGTGAAGGGAGAATGAACATTAAACCTATCAACAACACACAGCTAGAATTGACATAGAATCAGCCATCATCTGAGACATGCACATGACAATGAACCGTTTGACCAGTTGTTAAGGTTACAATGAAAAAGCAGCCAATATGGAATTTATGACGAAGAGTGAATATTGTAAATGAAAAACGAATAGAATGTGCTATTCTTAGGTGCTATTAAAAATATTTGCCAGAAGAGCATGGAATAACAATAGATAAGGATTACTTGAACCCAGAAAAGGTTGACAAGGTCAAGTTCATGTCCTTGTCAAAGGGGTTAAAAGCCCCTCTTCACAGGCAGTGGGTGGTCCAGTTAGCTCCCACACTTAGGGAAAAGTTGTTTGAGAGTGCCTAATTCTGTTCACCCCCTTTGTGACAGTATGTTTTTATTATACCATTATGTTAGGCAGAGTTTGCATGCAGTACCCTCTGGGACCACTACACACAACTATGACTACAGGTGTAAGCAAAACCAACCTCTGGTATGTATAAGTCTGTACCACACAGTTTCTGATAGCAAGCTGAGCAGCCAGGCTTATCTCAAGAGGGAATGTGAGCTTGTACTGCTTTTCGCGCTCTGAAACACTTGTGTACGAGCGCGATAGAAATAAAATATCAATCAATCAATCTACGGGTGTTACACAAAGGTCTACCATGACAGGTATTCAGATAGACACTTAGACTCAAGGTTTCTTGGTAAAAACACTTCTTAATTTATTACACATTCATTTATAAAGCTTTCACTAAAGGAGGCAACCAATATCACACACAAGTTATACTACAATACTAATTACTAAGCAGTTGAGCTCCCTTGAAATAGGAGCCAAATAGCATTGGCTAGGAGCGAAAAGGAGCAAAAAGGCATAAGTTAATAAAACTAATATTACAGTTACTTTAAAACAGTGCAAATAATTTGAGTTCACCAGAAGAGTTGATTCAATGCAATAGGTAGGGCAAAGTCAATGGACTAATGTCTTGTATAGGTAAAAACGGTGCTGGTATTTAAAACGGAAAAGTGTTTGCCACGGTACTTAGAAGTAGTTCATGGAAGAAAGGTTTGTATGTCAGGTCAAAAGCTGACTAGGCCTGCAAGTTGCCAAAGTTGTGCGCACTTTCGCAGTGAGAAGTAAGTTCTCTCGTCAGATTTTCACAGTACCTTATTTTGAAGAAAAAGATGCAGCTGAAGACTTCTGTTCCTGGCAGTTCCTGCAGGCCTCGCTGTTCCTGAGCCTCAGTCGTGGGGACAAGAGGGAGGATGTCGGGGGACTCCTGCACTGCACGGGGCTGGTCACAAAGCTGGCAAATTGGAAATTCTTTGATTCCTGTGCTGTCCTTCAAGCACACAAGCTGGTGTCCTTCCCCCTGTTTAATCCTAACCAGCTCCGAGAATGGTATCCAGGTGGCTTACGAGTTGATTGGTCCCACCAAGTCAAAGGAAGAAATCGTCCTTGACGGGGCTTTTCTGTCGAGGTGAACTTGGCAATTCGGACCAGCAGCAGGACTCCACCGGGCAAACCAAAAGTCCAGTAGTTGCAGCAGCCGTCCTGTTCCAGCTCGTCTTTTGTTCTTTCATTCCAGTGGTCGACTCTGCCTTTTGGTCAAAGAGGCTCGACTTTTAAACAGTGTTACCCCATTCATTCCAGTCTAGCTGCCACTCACCCAGCAAGGTGGCTGTCCTTGCTGGACAGTCAGCCAGCCAATCATGCCAGAGTGCATTTGGGTCTCCTAGGAGACTAAGCACAGGGAGTTTCGGGGACCTCCCTCAATTCCTGCCCACCCCATACACTCAAGCGCTAGAGGTAGTCTTCAGTCCTGAAGCCCGCCATGGCATAGAAACAAAGGGACCAAACCTAGTTTGGCGCACAGAGACAAACTCTAAAAGGACCTTTCCAAAAAGAAATGGCAAAATAGAAGACCGGGACCTGTTTAAACAAAGGGGGTTAAGGCGCCATCTTGAAAAACATGGCTCCCGCGATTTTTAGCTACTGTGTTCACGGTCGGGTAAAATCATGGTAGTTTGTTGTAAATCCACTGCCACCAGCCATTTGGATATGAAAGGGTAGCATTTGACTGCTGTGTGTGTTTTTAGACACAGGGGAAACTAGGTAACCCCTCCAGCACTCTATTGTAAGATAGGGTGTGCTAGCTCTAGGAATTTAAAAAGACTGGTAAAGTCAATTTAAACTTACATTCTCTGGGAAACAGTAGTTTATCCCAGAGAAGGTAATTGAACCTTGGGACAGTCTAAAAGGCTTCCCTGTGTCACTGCACTGAGGGTGCTGTGTGACACACATGAAAATATGATGCCTATGGAGTAGTCTAAAACTCCATAATCAAAGAACCCAAAAGTAAAACACACATCAAAATACATGAGAGAGTGGGAAAAAAGGCTCACACTCTTTCCAGGTAAAACAATCAAGTCCTCAAAATCAGCTGGGGGTCTCTAAGGTGAAGGGAATTAGCACATTTATGAGAATTCTCCCTAACACATTATTACCTCCAATAGCAGAAACTGCTCTCGGGGCTCCAACCTTAGATGGAAAAGGCAAGAAAACAATCAACATAAGAAACAGAATAAAGATTCAGATAATTAGCAGAATGCTACAGTGATCGGCCAGAGAAACAGAGAGCCCCACAGTAAAATAGTCATTGGAGACTGTAGTGGTTCGAGACTGTGAAAGGGAGAGAGAACCACACAGCGAAATCAGCATCCACACCTGTACGCATGTGACCCAAGTACCTTGCAGATCCACCATGCTAGAGGGGTGAGTCTGTGTGAAAACATATAGGCCACATAGACCACTGGAGGCTGAAACTGAAGCCATACCCATCCTACCCTAAGCTCTTACCATGGAACATGACATGACACAATCCCGGAACACACTTACGAACGCTGATTCTCCAAGGTAGTTATCTACATTATGTGGCAAGCAAGCATGAGAAAAGTGCGCTATTTGCATGTCATCAGAGGTGGAGGATGACCAAGAGATAAACCGGAGAGAGGAAGGAGTGATGGATTGTGGAGGTGATTTGTGGAGCAGGTGAGGTACTAACGAAACAGTGGAAGTTGTTCTGCAGTGTAAGTGTGCATGTTTGTGGGTTAGGTGTGTGAAAATGTGTTTTTAAGGAGTGATTGTGAAGTATGTTATCGAGTGAAAGTATGGGGTTTGAGTAGTGGGGAGGGACGAGTAGTACTGTAGCAGCGGGATTAGTTCTGTGCAGGAACGTCATTTCACCAAAATGCCAGGGGTAGCGGAAGTGACATCACACGACCCTTGACCCCGATGACATCACAGATGTCATTTGACCCCACCCCGAAATGATATCACAGGATATCACAGGAAGCGATGGAACACAACCTTTCACCCCTTGACAAAACAGGAGTGGCATCACATAGCATTTTACACTATGAAAAATATGGTTACGATATCACTATAATGTGATATATATTTAATACAAGAATGGATCGCCATATGTATCACTAAGATCAGTGTGTATAGGCCCATATTACCAAATTACTGTGAATGCAAGCAGACGTCCATGACCAAATGATAATGCTGTGTTATTATATAGCACTTACGCTTAAGCGCTTTATATAGAAAAATATACACCCAGTATCACCTAACGTGTGTTGGTACTCATTTATCGACCTCAGAAGGATGAAAGGCTGAGTTGAGGCATTTAAGAACAGACTAAATCAGTGACTCACCCCCTGAAGTGTGCCTGAAATAAACCTTTAATGAGTCTAGCAATTATTGTATAGAATTCCAGAAAGGCACATTATTTGGAAATCTTATTCTTTCTTATTTAGGGTCAGTGCTGAAAGTTATTGTTCTTCTTTTTTTTAAGTGGCCTGAACAAGAAAGCCAGCCACTCCAGAAGTAAAGAGCCACATGGTGCAGGATCTTGCGTTACAAAAAAAAAAAAATAAGTGTTTTTTTTTTAGAGGTCGCAAGGGGGACCTCAGAGGTCGCATTTGCGACCTCTGGCGACCCCTAAATGACGTCCCTGGTTCTGTGGAGGAGGGAGTAGTAGTTTGGTGGAGGGAGTATTAATGTGGAGGAGGGAGTAGTAGTGTGGAGGAGGGTGTTGCAGTGTGGGAGAGGTAGTTAAATCATCAAAGTTAAAATATGCACCCTGGCCAGTTATCTGATACCATGTCCTTTTGGTTTGAAATATATTGGAAAAACAGAAAGGTCTGTCAAATCCAGGATGATCAAGTACAAAAGCTGCACAACGATGCATGTGTTAACAGTTCTGATGGTCACACTTTTCATGGAGTACAATCGTAAAACGGTAGATTTCGGTTTGAATGCAAATATAAAATGGGAAAAGGTTATTCATAGAGAGGAGATGGTAAACAATATAGCTAGCACTTTTTGGATTGGAAAATAGTAGGACGATACCGTAAGTATATACAATATGGACGAGATGTAAAGAGGAAAACATGCATTTAGATACTAACATAGCCTTAATCCAATGAATATTACTTTTCTAGTTATGTTGCTATAATTCTGTTTATTGCCAGATATCTATATAAATAAAAATGTACATTTTGTTTGTTCAAAATCTTAAATCTCCAAAAGTTCTTCACTGATTGCTTTGAAATGTTGACACAACGTCACATTGGAATAGGCACATGTTTTTATATACCTACTATACATAGATGTCACACCTGTGACAGGTAAAGACATGCTTTTTCTGAAAAGCAGTGCCATTTGTTGGATGTAAAAGCAACACACACTAGACTAAATATTTTACTGAAAAACAGTGCCATCTGGTGGACGTAAAAGCAACACACGCTATACTAACAGGCCGATTCATGGAATTCCTCACAAAAGTGTCGCACGCGGCTGGCGCACAGCGTGCCTGTGCGAATGTCTGCGCCAGCCGCGTGCGATAAAATCAATTTCTGCGCACAGCGCATTCATGGATTCTCGCCTCCAAAAGCAGACGTGGCGCAGAGTGGCGCGGCAACCCTGCAGCAGCGCCAGTTACGGCCCCAAGAACGCCCTCGCGCAAGGAAAAGCCATCAAAATCGCAAAACCATCGCAAAGGGCTGCACCAACCGAGTACCAGTTTACCGGACTGGCAAACAGCAAACGCAAAGCGGGGAACGCGTATTACGGGTTTCGAGAACACGCGTGCGTGAGAAGTTTCACACGCGATCTGGCCTGTGGGAGCGTGTGCGTGTATTTCAGGGGTGCGTGAGAAGTTCAATATGCGAATGGCCTGGGTGCGTGTATTTCAGGGGTGCGCGAGAAGTTCCACACGCGAATGGCCTGGGCGCGTGTATTTCAGGGGTGCGCGAGAAGTTCCACACGCAAATGGCCTGGGCGCGTGTATTTCAGGGGTGCGCGAGAAGCTCCACACGCGATTGGCCTGGGTGCGTGTAGTTCAGAGGTGCGCGAGAAGTTCCACACGCGATCGGGCCTGGAGGAGCGTGTGCGTGTATTTCAGGGGTGCGCAAGAAGTTCCACACGCGATCGGGCCTGGGCGCGTGTAGTTCAGGGGTGCACGAGAAGTTCCACACGTGAATGGCCTGGGCGCGTGTAATTCAGGGGTGCGCGAGAAGTTCCACACACGAATGGCCTGGGCGCGTGTATTTCAGTGGTGCGTGAGAAGTTCCACATGCGATCGGGCCTGGGGGAGCGTGTGCGTGTAATTCAGAGGTGCGCGAGAAGTTCCACACGCGATTGGCCTGGGCGCGTGTATTTCAGAGGTGCACGAGAAGTTCCACACGCGATCGGGCCTCGGGGAGCGTGTGCGTGTATTTCAGGGGTGCGCGAGAAGTTCCACACGCGATTGACCTGGGCGCGTGTAGTTCAGGGGTGCGCGAGAAGTTCCACACGTGAATGGCCTGGGCGCGTGTAATTCAGGGGTGCGCGAGAAGTTCCACACACGAATGGCCTGGGCGCGTGTATTTCAGGGGTGCGTGAGAAGTTCCACATGCGATCGGGCCTGGGGGAGCGTGTGCGTGTAATTCAGAGGTGCGCGAGAAGTTCCACACGCGATTGGCCTGGGCGCGTGTATTTCAGAGGTGCACGAGAAGTTCCACACGCGATCGGGCCTGGGGGAGCGTGTGCGTGTATTTCAGGGGTGCGTGAGAAGTTCCACATGCGATTGGCCTGGGTGCGTGTAGTTCAGGGGTGCGCAAGAAGTTACACACGCGAATGGCCTGGGCGCGTGTATTTCAGGGGTGCGCGAGAAGTTCCACACGCGAATGGCCTGGGCGTGTGTATTTCAGGGGTGCGCGGAAAGTTCCACACGCGATCGGGCCTGGAGGAGCGTGTGCGTGTAATTCAGGGGTGCGCGAGAAGTTCCACACACGAATGGCCTGGGCGCGTGTATTTCAGGGGTGCGTGAGAAGTTCCACATGCGATCGGGCCTGGGGGAGCGTGTGCGTGTAATTCAGAGGTGCGCGAGAAGTTCCACACGCGATTGGCCTGGGCGCGTGTATTTCAGAGGTGCACGAGAAGTTCCACACGCGATCGGGCCTGGGGGAGCGTGTGCGTGTATTTCAGGGGTGCGTGAGAAGTTCCACACGCGATTGGCCTGGGTGCGTGTAGTTCAGGGGTGCGCAAGAAGTTCCACACGCGAATGGCCTGGGCGCGTGTATTTCAGGGGTGCGCGAGAAGTTCCACACGCGAATGGCCTGGGCGTGTGTATTTCAGGGGTGCGCGGAAAGTTCCACACGCGATCGGGCCTGGAGGAGCGTGTGCGTGTAATTCAGGGGTGCGCGAGAAGTTCCACACACGAATGGCCTGGGCGCGTGTATTTCAGGGGTGCGTGAGAAGTTCCACATGCGATCGGGCCTGGGGGAGCGTGTGCGTGTAATTCAGAGGTGCGCGAGAAGTTCCACACGCGATTGGCCTGGGCGCGTGTATTTCAGAGGTGCACGAGAAGTTCCACACGCGATCGGGCCTGGGGGAGCGTGTGCGTGTATTTCAGGGGTGCGTGAGAAGTTCCACACGCGATTGGCCTGGGTGCGTGTAGTTCAGGGGTGCGCAAGAAGTTCCACACGCGAATGGCCTGGGCGCGTGTATTTCAGGGGTGCGCGAGAAGTTCCACACGCGAATGGCCTGGGCGTGTGTATTTCAGGGGTGCGCGGAAAGTTCCACACGCGATCGGGCCTGGAGGAGCGTGTGCGTGTATTTCAGAGGTGCGCGAGAAGTTCCACACGCGATTGGCCTGGGCGCGTGTATTTCAGAGGTGCGCGAGAAGTTCCACACGCGATCGGGCCTGGGGGAGCGTGTGCGTGTATTTCAGGGGTGCGCAAAAAAGTTCCACACGTGATTGGCCTGGGCGCGTGTAGTTCAGAGGTGCGCGAGAAGTTCCACATGCGATCGGGCCTGGGGGAACGTGTGCGTGTATTTCAGAGGTGCGCGAGAAGTTCCACACGCGATTGGCCTGGGCGCGTGTATTTCAGAGGTGCGCGAGAAGTTCCACACGCGATCGGGCCTGGGGGAGCATGTGCGTGTATTTCAGGGGTGCGCGAGAAGTCCCACACGCGATTTGCCTGGGCGCGTGTAGTTCAGAGGTGCGTGAGAAGTTTCACACGCGATCAGGCCTGGGAGAGCGGGGTACGTGTATTTCAGGGGCTCGCGGGTGGTTTTACACGCGATCGGGCCTGGGGGAGCGGGGTACGTGTATTTCAGGGGTGCGCGAGAAGTTCCACACACGATTGGCCTGGGCGCGTGTAGTTCAGAGTTGCGCGAGAAGTTCCACATGCGATCGGGCCTGGGGGAGCGTGTGCGTGTATTTCAGGGGTGCGCGAGAAGTTCCACATGCGATCGGGCATGGGGGATCGTGTGCGTGTATTTCTGGGGTGCGCGAGAAGTTCCACACGCGATTGACCTGGGTGCGTGTAGTTCAGGGGTGCGCGAGAAGTTCCACACGTGAATGGCCTGGGCGCGTGTAATTCAGGGGTGCGCGAGAAGTTCCACACGCGAATGGCCTGGGCGCGTGTATTTCAGGGGTGCATGAGAAGTTCCACATGCGATCGGGCCTGGGGGAGCGTTTTCGTGTAATTCAGAGGTGCCCGAGAAGTTCCACACGTGATTGGCCTGGGCGCGTGTATTTCAGAGGTGCTCGAGAAGTTCCACACGCGATCGGGCCTGTGGGAGCGTGTGCGTGTATTTCAGGGGTGCGTGAGAAGTTCAATATGCGAATGGCCTGGGTGCGTGTATTTCAGGGGTGCGCGAGAAGTTCCACACGCGAATGGCCTGGGCGCGTGTATTTCAGGGGTGCGCGAGAAGTTCCACACGCAAATGGCCTGGGCGCGTGTATTTCAGGGGTGCGCGAGAAGTTCCACACGCGATTGGCCTGGGTGCGTGTAGTTCAGAGGTGCGCGAGAAGTTCCACACGCGATCGGGCCTGGGGGAGCGTGTGCGTGTATTTCAGGGGTGCGCAAGAAGTTCCACACGCGATCGGGCCTGGGCGCGTGTAGTTCAGGGGTGCACGAGAAGTTCCACACGTGAATGGCCTGGGCGCGTGTAATTCAGGGGTGCGCGAGAAGTTCCACACACGAATGGCCTGGGCGCGTGTATTTCAGTGGTGCGTGAGAAGTTCCACATGCGATCGGGTCTGGGGGAGCGTGTGCGTGTAATTCAGAGGTGCGCGAGAAGTTCCACACGTGATTGGCCTGGGCGCGTGTATTTCAGAGGTGCACGAGAAGTTCCACACGCGATCGGGCCTGGGGGAGCGTGTGCGTGTATTTCAGGGGTGCGCGAGAAGTTCCACACGCGATTGACCTGGGCGCGTGTAGTTCAGGGGTGCGCGAGAAGTTCCACATGTGAATGGCCTGGGCGCGTGTAATTCAGGGGTGCGCGAGAAGTTCCACACACGAATGGCCTGGGCGCGTGTATTTCAGGGGTGCGTGAGAAGTTCCACATGCGATCGGGCCTGGGGGAGCGTGTGCGTGTAATTCAGAGGTGCGCGAGAAGTTCCACACGCGATTGGCCTGGGCGCGTGTATTTCAGAGGTGCACGAGAAGTTCCACACGCGATCGGGCCTGGGGGAGCGTGTGCGTGTATTTCAGGGGTGCGTGAGAAGTTCCACACGTGATTGGCCTGGGTGCATGTAGTTCAGGGGTGCGCAAGAAGTTCCACACGCGAATGGCCTGGGTGCGTGTATTTCAGGGGTGCACGAGAAGTTCCACACGCGAATGGCCTGGGCGTGTGTATTTCAGGGGTGCGCGGAAAGTTCCACACGCGATCGGGCCTGGAGGAGCGTGTGCGTGTAATTCAGGGGTGCGCGAGAAGTTCCACACACGAATGGCCTGGGCGCGTGTATTTCAGGGGTGCGTGAGAAGTTCCACATGCGATCGGGCCTGGGGGAGCGTGTGCGTGTAATTCAGAGGTGCGCGAGAAGTTCCACACGCGATTGGCCTGGGCGCGTGTATTTCAGAGGTGCACGAGAAGTTCCACACGCGATCGGGCCTGGGGGAGCGTGTGCGTGTATTTCAGGGGTGCGTGAGAAGTTCCACACGCGATTGGCCTGGGTGCGTGTAGTTCAGGGGTGCGCAAGAAGTTCCACACGCGAATGGCCTGGGCGCGTGTATTTCAGGGGTGCGCGAGAAGTTCCACACGTGAATGGCCTGGGCGTGTGTATTTCAGGGGTGCGCGGAAAGTTCCACACGCGATCGGGCCTGGAGGAGCGTGTGCGTGTAATTCAGGGGTGCGCGAGAAGTTCCACACACGAATGGCCTGGGCGCGTGTATTTCAGGGGTGCGTGAGAAGTTCCACATGCGATCGGGCCTGGGGGAGCGTGTGCGTGTAATTCAGAGGTGCGCGAGAAGTTCCACACGCGATTGGCCTGGGCGCGTGTATTTCAGAGGTGCACGAGAAGTTCCACACGCGATCGGGCCTGGGGGAGCGTGTGCGTGTATTTCAGGGGTGCGTGAGAAGTTCCACACGCGATTGGCCTGGGTGCGTGTAGTTCAGGGGTGCGCAAGAAGTTCCACACGCGAATGGCCTGGGCGCGTGTATTTCAGGGGTGCGCAAGAAGTTCCACACGCGAATGGCCTGGGCGTGCGTATTTCAGGGGTGCGCGGAAAGTTCCACACGCGATCGGGCCTGGAGGAGCGTGTGCGTGTATTTCAGAGGTGCGCGAGAAGTTCCACACGCGATTGGCCTGGGCGCGTGTATTTCAGAGGTGCGCGAGAAGTTCCACACGCGATCGGGCCTGGGGGAGCGTGTGCGTGTATTTCAGGGGTGCGCAAAAAAGTTCCACACGTGATTGGCCTGGGCACGTGTAGTTCAGAGGTGCGCGAGAAGTTCCACACGCGATCGGGCCTGGGGGAACGTGTGCGTGTATTTCAGAGGTGCGCGAGAAGTTCCACACGCGATTGGCCTGGGCGCGTGTATTTCAGAGGTGCGCGAGAAGTTCCACACGCGATCGGGCCTGGGGGAGCATGTGCGTGTATTTCAGGGGTGCGCGAGAAGTCCCACACGCGATTTGCCTGGGCGCGTGTAGTTCAGAGGTGTGTGAGAAGTTTCACACGCGATCAGGCCTGGGAGAGCGGGGTACGTGTATTTCAGGGGCTCGCGGGTGGTTTTACACGCGATCGGGCCTGGGGGAGAGGGGTACGTGTATTTCAGGGGTGCGCGAGAAGTTCCACACACGATTGGCCTGGGCGCGTGTAGTTCAGAGGTGCGCGAGAAGTTCCACATGCGATCGGGCCTGGGGGAGCGTGTGCGTGTATTTCAGGGGTGCGCGAGAAGTTCCACATGCGATCGGGCATGGGGGATCGTGTGCGTGTATTTCTGGGGTGCGCGAGAAGTTCCACACGCGATTGACCTGGGCGCGTGTAGTTCAGGGGTGCGCGAGAAGTTCCACACGTGAATGGCCTGGGCGCGTGTAATTCAGGGGTGCGCGAAAAGTTCCACACGCGAATGGCCTGGGCGCGTGTATTTCAGGGGTGCATGAGAAGTTCCACATGCGATCGGGCCTGGGGGAGCGTTTTCGTGTAATTCAGAGGTGCCCGAGAAGTTCCACACGTGATTGGCCTGGGCGCGTGTATTTCAGAGGTGCTCGAGAAGTTCCACACGCGATCGGGCCTGCGGGAGCGTGTGCGTGTATTTCAGGGGTGCGTGAGAATTTCAATATGCGAATGGCCTGGGTGCGTGTATTTCAGGGGTGCGCGAGAAGTTCCACACACGAATGGCCTGGGCGCGTGTATTTCAGGGGTGCGCGAGAAGTTCCACACGCAAATGGCCTGGGCGCGTGTATTTCAGGGGTGCGCGAGAAGTTCAACACGCGATTGGCCTGGGTGCGTGTAGTTCAGAGGTGCGTGAGAAGTTCCACACGCGATCGGGCCTGGGGGAGCGTGTGCGTGTATTTCAGGGGTGCGCGAGAAGTTCCACACGCGATCGGGCCTGGGGGATCGCATGCGTGTATTTCTGGGGTGCGCGAGAAGTTCCACACGCGATTGACCTGGGCGCGTGTAGTTCAGGGGTGCGCGAGAAGTTCCACACGTGAATGGCCTGGGCGCGTGTAATGCAGGGGTGCGCGAGAAGTTCCACACGCGAATGGCCTGGGCGCGTGTATTTCAGGGGTGCGTGAGAAGTTCCACATGCGATCGGGCCTGGGGGAGCGTGTGCGTGTAAGTCAGAGGTGCGCGAGAAGTTCCACACGCGATTGGCCTGGGTGCGTGTAGTTCAGGGGTGCGCAAGAAGTTCCACACGCGAATGGCCTGGGCGCGTGTATTTCAGGGGTGCGCGAGAAGTCCACACGCGATCGGGCCTGGAGGAGTGTGTGCGTGTATTTCAGAGGTGCGCGAGAAGTTCCACACGCGATTGGCCTGGGCGCGTGTATTTCAGAGGTGCGCGAGAAGTTCCACACGCGATCGGGCCTGGGGGAGAGTGTGCGTGTATTTCAGGGGTGCGCAAAAAAGTTCCACACGCGATTGGCCTGGGCGCGTGTAGTTCAGAGGTGCGCGAGAAGTTCCACACGCGATCGGGCCTGGGGGAACGTGTGCGTGTATTTCAGAGGTGCGCGAGAAGTTCCACACGCGATTGGCCTGGGCGCGTGTATTTCAGAGGTGCGCGAGAAGTTCCACACGCGATCGGGCCTGGGGGAGCGTGTGCGTGTATTTCAGGGGTGCGCGAGAAGTCCCACACGCGATTTGCCTGGGCGCGTGTAGTTCAGAGGTGCGTGAGAAGTTTCACACGCGATCGGGCCTGGGAGAGCGGGGTACGTGTATTTCAGGGGCTCACGGGTGGTTTTACACGCGATCGGGCCTGGGGGAGCGGGGTATGTGTATTTCAGGGGTGCGCGAGAAGTTCCACACACGATTGGCCTGGGCGCGTGTAGTTCAGAGGTGCGCGAGAAGTTCCACACGCGATCGGGCCTGGGGGAGCGTGTGCGTGTATTTCAGGGGTGCGCGAGAAGTTCCACACGCGATCGGGCATGGGGGATCGTGTGCGTGTATTTCTGGGGTGCGCGAGAAGTTCCACACGCGATTGACCTGGGCGCGTGTAGTTCAGGGGTGCGCGAGGAGTTCCACACGTGAATGGCCTGGGCGTGTGTAATTCAGGGGTGCGCGAGAAGTTCCACACGCGAATGGCCTGGGCGCGTGTATTTCAGGGGTGCATGAGAAGTTCCACATGCGATCGGGCCTGGGGGAGCGTTTTCGTGTAATTCAGAGGTGCGCGAGAAGTTCCACACGCGATTGGCCTGGGCGCGTGTATTTCAGAGGTGCTCGAGAAGTTCCACACGCGATTGGGCCTGCGGGAGCGTGTGCGTGTATTTCAGGGGTGCGTGAGAAGTTCAATATGCGAATGGCCTGGGTGCTTGTATTTCAGGGGTGCGCGAGAAGTTCCACACGCGAATGGCCTGGGCACGTGTATTTCAGGGGTGCGCGAGAAGTTCCACACGCAAATGGCCTGGGCACGTGTATTTCAGGGGTGCGCGAGAAGTTCCACACGCGATTGGCCTGGGTGCGTGTAGTTCAGAGGTGCGTGAGAAGTTCCACACGCGATCGGGCCAGGGTGAGCGTGTGCATGTATTTCAGGGGTGCGCGAGAAGTTCCACACGCGATCGGGCCTGGGGGATCGCGTGCGTGTATTTCTGGGGTGTGCGAGAAGTTCCACACGTGATTGACCTGGGCGCGTGTAGTTCAGGGGTGCGCGAGAAGTTCCACACGTGAATGGCCTGGGTGCGTGTAATTCAGGGGTGCGCGAGAAGTTCCACACGCGAATGGCCTGGGCGCGTGTATTTCAGGGGTGCGTGAGAAGTTCCACATGCGATCGGGCCTGGGGGAGCGTGTGCGTGTAATTCAGAGGTGCGCGAGAAGTTCCACACGCGATTGGCCTGGGTGCGTGTATTTCAGAGGTGCACGAGAAGTTCCACACGCGATCGGGCCTGGGGGAGCGTGTGCGTGTATTTCAGGGGTGCGCGAGAAGTTCTGTACGCGATTGGCCTGGGTGCGTGTAGTTCAGGGGTGCGCGAGAAGTTCCACACGCGAATGGCCTGGGCGCGTGTATTTCAGGGGTGCGCGAGAAGTTCCAAACGTGAATGGCCTGGGCGCGTGTATTTCAGGGGTGCGCGAGAAGTTCCACACGCGATCGGGCCTGGAGGAGCGTGTGCGTGTATTTCAGAGGTTCGCGAGAAGTTCCACACGCGATTGGCCTGGGCGCGTGTATTTCAGAGGTGCGCGAGAAGTTCCACACGCGATCGGGCCTGGGGGAGCGTGTGCGTGTATTTCAGGGGTGCGCAAAAAAGTTCCACACGCGATTGGCCTGGGCGCGTGTAGTTCAGAGGTGCGCGAGAAGTTCCACACGCGATCGGGCCTGGGGGAGCGTGTGCGTGTATTTCAGCGGTGCGCGAGAAGTTCCACACGCGATTGGCCTGGGTGCGTGTATTTCAGAGGTGCGCGAGAAGTTCCACACGCGATCGGGCCTTGGGGAGCGTGTGCGTGTATTTCAGGGGTGCGCGAGAAGTCCCACACGCGATTTGCCTGGGCGCGTGTAGTTCAGAGGTGCGTGAGAAGTTTCACACGCGATCGGGCCTCGGAGAGCGTGGTACGTGTATTTCAGGGGCTCGCGGGTGGTTTTACACGCGATCGGGCCTGGGGGAGCGGGGTACGTGTATTTCAGGGGTGCGCGAGAAGTTCCACACACGATTGGCCTGGGCGCGTGTAGGTCAGAGGTGCGCGAGAAGTTCCACATGCGATCGGGCCTGGGGGAGCGTGTGCGTGTATTTCAGGGGTGCGCGAGAAGTTCCACACGCGATCGGGCATGGGGGATCGTGTGCGTGTATTTCTGGGGTGCGCGAGAAGTTCCACACGCGATTGACCTGGGCGCGTGTAGTTCAGGGGTGCGCGAGAAGTTCCAAACGTGAATGGCCTGGGCGCGTGTATTTCAGGGGTGCACGAGAAGTTCCACACGCGATCGGGCCTGGAGGAGCGTGTGCGTGTATTTCAGAGGTGCGCGAGAAGTTCCACACGCGATTGGCCTGGGCGCGTGTATTTCAGAGGTGCGCGAGAAGTTCCACACGCGATCGGGTCTGGGGGAGCGTGTGCGTGTATTTCAGGGGTGCGCAAAAAAGTTCCACACGCGATTGGCCTGGGCGCGTGTAGTTCAGAGGTGCGCGAGAAGTTCCACACGCGATCGGGCCTGGGGGAGCGTGTGCGTGTATTTCAGCGGTGCGCGAGAAGTTCCACACGCGATTGGCCTGGGTGCGTGTATTTCAGAGGTGCGCGAGAAGTTCCACACGCGATCGGGCCTTGGGGAGCGTGTGCGTGTATTTCAGGGGTGCGCGAGAAGTCCCACACGCGATTTGCCTGGGCGCGTGTAGTTCAGAGGTGCGTGAGAAGTTTCACACGCGATCGGGCCTCGGAGAGCGTGGTACGTGTATTTCAGGGGCTCGCGGGTGGTTTTACACGCGATCGGGCCTGGGGGAGCGGGGTACGTGTATTTCAGGGGTGCGCGAGAAGTTCCACACACGATTGGCCTGGGCGCGTGTAGGTCAGAGGTGCGCGAGAAGTTCCACATGCGATCGGGCCTGGGGGAGCGTGTGCGTGTATTTCAGGGGTGCGCGAGAAGTTCCACACGCGATCGGGCATGGGGGATCGTGTGCGTGTATTTCTGGGGTGCGCGAGAAGTTCCACACGCGATTGACCTGGGCGCGTGTAGTTCAGGGGTGCGCGAGAAGTTCCACACGTGAATGGCCTGGGCGCGTGTAATTCAGGGGTGCGTGAGAAGTTCCACACGTGAATGGCCTGGGCACGTGTATTTCAGGGGTGCATGAGAAGTTCCACATGCGATCGGGCCTCGGGGAGCGTGTGCGTGTATTTCAGGGGTGCGCGAGAAGTTCCACATGCGATTGGTCTGGGCGCGTGTAGTTCAGAGGTGCGCGAGAAGTTCCACACGCGATCGGGCCTGGGGGAGCGTGTGCGTGTATTTCAGAGGTGCGCGAGAAGTTCCACACGCGATCAGGCCTGGGGGAGCGTGTGCGTGTATTTCAGGGGTGTGCGAGAAGTACCACATGCGATTTGCCTGGGCGCGTGTAGTTCAGAGGTGTGTGAGAAGTTTCACACGCGATCGGGCCTGGGGGAGCGGGGTACGTGTATTTCAGGGGCTCGCGGGTGGTTTTACACGCTATCGGGCCTGGGGGAGCGGGGTACATGTATTTCAGGGGTGCGTGAGAAGTTCCACATGCGATTGGGCTGGGTGCGGGTATTCCAGGGCTGTGCGGGAAGTTTTACACGCTCGCCTACAACACGTATTCATGGAATCGAACGTGCCCAATCCGGAAACACGTACGCCAGCAGGAAGTAGGCATACGTCCACCCGCACAGCATAAAAGTGCACGCAAACAACAAACAAGCTCAGACGCCAGGATGAACATACCATTCCTAGCAGCAGTGGCCGTGGGATACCGCAGGAGGAGGAGGAGGATAGTCCGGGCCAGAAATTTTACACCCAGAACCAGCCTTTTTGGGATGCCTGATGACCATGTGTATGGGAGGTACAGGTTTCCACCTCACATAATACTCGACCTGGTCAGTGAGTGGGAGGATGACCTCACATCAACCACCCTGTGCTCCCATGCACACAGCCCCCTGGAGAAGGTCCTCAATGTACTGCACTTCTTGGCCACTGGATCATTTCAGCGGACAAGTTCCATAGTGGGGGGGGTGTCACAGGCCACGCAGTCACGCTGCCTACACCAGGTCTTGGCCATCATCACTGCACGCCCATCTGTCCGCAGGCACATATACATGCCCAGAACACCTGCAGAAAGGCAGGCTGTCGCCCAGGATTTCTACTGGGTGGCACAATTCCCCAAAGTGCTAGGTGCCATTGATTGCACCCATGTGGCTCTACGTCCCCCCAGGGCAACTGAGCACATCTATAGAAACCGCAAGCACTGGCATTCCATCAACGCCCAGGTAGTATGTGATGCCAAGGGAATCATCACCTCAGTATACGCCAACTATCCAGGCTCCACCCACGACAGTTTCATCTACAGAATGTCTACCCTAAACCGGGACATAGAAGCTGGGCGGCATGGCGATACATGGCTGCTCGGTGAGTATAAATGCCACTGCGCATGCATGCATGTCAGATACTGAGTAATGTCACAACCCCACTAATGATACCCATCACCACCTCCGCAGGGGACAGTGCCTACCCTCTCAGCACCCACATGATGACGCCAATTCGGAACCCCACCACGCCACCCCAGGTAAGATACAACACAGCCCACATTGCAACCCGGGGCATCGTGGAGCGCACATTTGGAGTGCTCAAGTCACGCTTCCGCTCCCTTGACTGTTCTGGCAGGCAGCTGTTATACGCTCCCCCAGTAGTGTGCAGGATCATAGTGGCAGCATGTGTCCTGCACAACGTTGCAACACGCCGGGGCCTGGCCGTGGACATGGTGGTGCCCCCACATCCCCAACCACATGTATGCCCACTGCGCATGGGAGGGGAAAGGGCACGGGGTGAGGCAGCCCGTACGCAGCTCGTGGCTAATTACTTCACATAAAATCACACCCCTGTGGAGTGCACACAGCCCTGGCACATACCAGCTGACAATCAATGATGATTGTAACTGACAATTATGATGTGTCAATGGACAGTCAACTGTCACAACCATACCAGCCTGAGATTGTACATCTGGAAGTGTTCCATTATGTGCTTCCCTACCTACACAAACACCACCAATGCTGTGTTCAAAAGACACACTTCTATGCTACTAAAATCATTACCCCCTTGCAAGACACAACATGACAACAGTGCCATATCACCCAACCCCTCCCCAGCACCGCCACCCAAAACACCATGGCATTACATGCCATGTGAGAGCAAACAAATTCATCCCCCAAACATGACACGTGTCACAAAGTACAGTGTACCTAATGGAAACTGGCCACACACAATATGCCCACATAAATGTAGAAACAACAACACACATGACCAAATACTTACCACAATACAATCGACATAGCATAAACATGACAGTACTAAGGCAAAGGATACGTAGTCTTACAACATGAGAATGCTAGCACATCCACCACCTCCAACTGTACAGTGTTGTTGCCACGCACATCTGGAAGTCCACTGCTCACAACATGAGCTCCATCTCCAAAATGGACGGCCTTGTGAAGACATGAGGAATGAACCTGCAAATTAGGAGGGAGGTGGCCACCCAGGAGGTCCGAGGACAGGGTGCCCACCAACAGCCACCTGCATGAATGTTGGGAGAAAAAAAACACCTCCATGGGCTCATGGCCTGCACGGCTACTAAATTGTGGGAGATTCACTGCTGGATTCGCTCTCCTCAACCTCTGCTGCTGCTGCCACAGGAGGTGGTGGTGCTATGGGAGGCAGCCCATGCAAAGCCCTAGTTTGGTCCTCCATGGCAGCAAGCATGCGGGCGTGGAAGGCCTCGTTCTGGAGGGATATGGTGCGGAGATCCCCATTCAACACCCGACGTGTTGCCCGGACCTCCGCCCGAGTTGCCCGGGCCTCCGCCCGAGTTGCCTGCATCTCTGCTGAGAGCGTACGGGTGACGCGCTCCAGCAGCTGTTCTGTCCTGGTGACAGTGGAAGCCTCAAGGTCCACAAGAGTCTGCCTGAGGCGCCAGACCTCTCCCCTCAGGGCTTCCTTCTGTCCCTGGGCATCTAGAGAAATTGATTCCCTCAGATTGTCCAGGGCCGCCTGTCTGTCCCTGTTGGACCCAACATGTCCTCCCTGACTGATTGGCAATTGAGTCTGTTGCCTGCTGTAGTAGCTCCATCTGCCTTTCTGGGGGGACAATGGAAGTGGCCACCCTCTCCATGGCTTGAGCAATCATTTCTGATGATGCTGCCTGTTGGTTGGCCATACCGTATATGGATTGCTCCCATGCGGTATTGCCCGGTGGCGGACGGCCACCGCGTTGGCGGGCACCACACCTGTCTGGGGCAAGGCGAACTGTGCCTTGCTGTGTCGGTACTGCCTGAGGCTGCAGGACTGCATTTCCCCTCTGAACTGCTGGCCCAGGAACAGGATCAGATGTTGCGGAGTGTGGCCCTGCATCCGTAACCACCACATGCGCACCTACCAAAACTGACATCCCCATAGTGGGCTCTACCCCTGGTGCAGGTGGGTCGGACAGAACAGTATCCCTTCAATGAACACATACCTGCGAATCCACATAGGTCTCATCCGAATCAACACCTGAAAAGAGTTCTGGGGAGGTGCAGCCAGGGACACCCCTGGACAGTATGGCCTGCAGCAAGAGAGGGTTCTCCCCACCACCAAACCACGTCCCCCACTGGTGCCTGGTCGTGCTTCAGATCCCTCCTGGGCCTGCACCATCTCCTCTCCCTCAACAGCATCAGGTGCGTCATCCTCTGCAAAAACATGAAAGACAAAAAATGGAAACAGGCATTAGCACCATGGCACGCTATTAGATCAGGTAATCTACAGTACCAGTACTTGATTTACACATGTCCCACATGACTATAACCCTCCCATGCATGCACTGTCCATGAGTTGGAAGGGGAGGAAAATGTCAGACACTGATGACACCAAGAGGGGAGAGCAACACATTAGCTGCATGCTGGCTAGCAGTGCCATCACACGTTGGCCTGTGAGTGGCATGTCCAATACACATACATGACACATGCCATCACACAGATGGCATGTACCATAGGCATGTCATATATGTGACAATAGGGCAGAGTGATGCGCAGTAGAACCAGGTGAATTTCTACAATCAGCATGAATGAACACAGCTAAATACGGAACAATGTTGTAGCAAGATGCCACTTCAAGGGTAACTGGCGCGATGTAGTGCAAAATGCCTACTGTGGGCAGAAGGGATACTGTAATACCCAAATCCCGGGGCGCCGAATGAATTGGATGAAGCACATGGGTGACCCAAAACACTCAGGCACACACACCCTGACCTGGCACTCAACCAGAACCCCTCCCACAAACAACATACACATGGATCACACACACATGCATGTGCACTCACCGGACAATGCTTCGTAATCTGGCAGTTCTTCCACACCTTGGATCTGCTCCTCTGTGACGTAGGTCCCAGCAACATGCTCATGTAGAGTGAGTTCAATGTCCTCTTGTGGGGACCCACCTCCAGTCACCAGAGTTGCGGCATGACTTGAGGCCAGCTTTTTCTTTGCCCTACGCTTAAGGTCGTTCCAGCGCTTGTAGCACTCAACAGCTGTGTGCCTCATAAACCCAAGGGCACTTATGCTGTCCGCGATGGACTGCCAGTGTGCCTGACGTCGAGCAGGTGTAATCCTACACCCTGAAGTGACCAACATTTCGGCGTCATGTTCGGACACATACTGCACAAGTGCATCCAGTTTGGCATCATTGAAGCTAGGATTCCTTGGTGTGCCGGACCATGTAGCCGTGTCGGGGTCATCAGCCTGTACTGGACGAGCACTCTTCCTCTTTCTTTTTGTGGGTGGTGGGGATCCGGAGTGCCCTACGCCGCTCTGGACACTAGAGGCAGGAGCACCGGTGGACTGTGTAGTAGTAGTGTGCGATGGCACACTGACCACATGACTTTCTGCAGCCATTAGCTGAAGTGTGATGATGGCAGGGGGAACCTCAGTCTGATGTACCGGGACCAACAGTGTCCTGGCTGGGAGAGTCAGAGCTGGGGTGGATGGAGCTGCAGCTGCCCCTGCAGCCTCCCCACCCTGCCTACTCGGGGCAGCAGATGACATGGCTGTCCGTGTACCACGTGGCCTGGTGACACTGGCTTGAGCTGCCACCCGTGGCCTAGACTTGGCGACCTGGAAGTCAGCCTGGGAGTCACCCTGTGCTAGGTCAGGTGCCACAACGGGCCGGTCCAACAAGGGCTGAGCAGGGATGGTGTCAGCCACGTTTCCCTCAACCATGGGGGGGGGGATGTGTGTCCCTGACTGGTCCTCCACACGTGGAGGGCTAGGGGTAGTCTGCAAATCCTGGCCACGTCCCCTACCGCGCCCACCACGCCCACCTCTTGAGGCTCGGCCACCTTTGCCACCCTTACCACTTGCTCACCTCCCAGCCATGGCACTGATGGAGTTGTGCGTATGGGAGTTGCAGTGGACAATTGTCCTGGGCAATTGGGGGTCAAAGGGGTAGGGAACTAGATGGAATTCGTACCCAAGTGCTCTAGCAAGGCTGTATGGAACCCCTGGGGAAAGATGACGGGACACGCAATGCACAGGCACCCCTAAAACAGAAAATGACGTGCATGCGACCCCTCGTAGACCACGTGCGTGGGAAAAGGAACCTGCACTACGCTGTGGCACCCAGAAACACAAAAATGAACGTATGCGTGTCACACGCAGCCTACAATGACCTCTGAAGGGGTACGCTACACCGGGCTAGCACAGTTGGTAAATACGTGCACGACTCACCGTCTGCCTGGGAAAAGAGCGTGAAAAATACGCTCGTGTGCGCGTTGGCAACACCCCCGCCAAAAGAAGATTTGTACACTGTCTGAGGAGACAGGACAAAAGGAGAAGTCAACGCTGTTTGAGGAAACAGGTCGAAGAGAAAATCAGAAAAATACTGACAGAGGTAACAGGGAGTACGAACTAGAAACGCTGTGAAGTAAATCGCGTGTGAACCGACAAGAAGTACAGATTTCACCCACTCGCTCTCCACGAGAAGCACGTACAAGGAAATGACACTGACACTCGGACGTGCAGTTTTTGGTCTTGTAACATTCCCCCAGGTACAGGGACACGCCCGCGCGTGTCACGTCACAGACGCGCCTGCGCTGTCAGGGCCGTTGGTCCAATGGAATCACACACAGGCCAATCGCGTGTGGAACTTCTCGCGCACCCCTGAAATACACGCGCCCAGGCCAATCGCGTGTGAAACTTCTCGCGCACCTCTGAAATGCACGCACATGCTTCCCCAGGCCCGATCACGTGTGGAACTTCTCGCGCACCTCTGAAATACATGCACACGCTCCCACAGGCCCGATCGCGTGTGAAACTTCTCACGCACCTCTGAAATACACGCACACGCTCCCCCAGGCCTGATCGCGTATGAAACTTCTTGCGCACCTCTGGAATACACGCACACGCTCCCCCAGGCCCAATCGCGTGTGGAACTTCTCGCACGCGTAGAACTTTGGCGCACATTTTTTTCCCTCGCAGGGACGCTACCGCCTGCTTTCGTGTGGCGGACATGTATGGGCCGGTGCGCGTCTTTGGCCATGCGCTGTTTTTCCCTATTCGATTCCATGAATACGTGTTGTAGGCGAGCGTGAGGGCGTTCTGCGCACTTGCCTCCTGTACTTCCCTCGTGACGCCCACATTTTCACGAGTTGTTCCCCATTCTGCGTGTAACGCCCCGTGTTACGCCTACTTTTGTTATGTGCGCTGCGCTATGTGCGAATTCACTGTGGCCTTATCGCACAGCGTTTGATGACCTGTGCACCAGCGTGCGCCGCACACTTTTTCAGCGCACATCCCACATTTTGCGCATGCACGGACTTCCATGAATAGATGTGCGATGTTTTCTGTGTGATAATCGCACTTGCACTGCGATTTTCGATATTTCACTGCGAATCGCACGTTTTCGCACGCGTGCGCCGTTTTTTCGGCGCACATTAATTCCATGAATCGGCCTGTAAATATTTTATGATTCCATTTCAATGTTCCTGATTTAGAATGGCTCAAATACATGCCGAGGAAGCAGCAGAGCGATGTGCAGCCATGGTTGCGTGCACGGTGATCGCGTTCTGCAGCTTCATATCTGCTTCGTTCTCAACAGAATGAACGTGAGAGGCTGAGAGTGGCTGAAAGACATCAACGAGAAACAGCAGATCAGCGTCAAACATGACTCCATGCTCAGCAATCACGCGATTACAATCGCCTTGCATTCTGGTACAACACAGCTGATGATAATAGTTTGAGTCGGCATGTTCTCATCAGCACTATAAACATGCGCTTTCTCTTTTCTTTCTTTTCCATTCAACCAGACTGAACCACAGCAATGCGTGGGCGAGGACAGCTAGTACAAAATAAAGCAGGTTTAAACATAATTGAGTTGAAACAACACTTCTAAAAAAACAAATTGGATTGAGAATATTATAGGTAATGGATATAGTCTTGGTTTCAGGAATAGAACGCTAATTAAATCTAGTCCTGGGCTTGCTGAGAGAAACATCCTACAATGTTCAAGTTATGATCTTATGAGTAAAATCGGATGTGTGAAGATGAGTATTACATATCAGAAAAAAATGCAAAACCGTTCTTGCAGGTATAATAAAGAGTGCCATAGAATTGGAAAGATGTCACAGAGACTGTATTTTTGTGTGGGGCTGTCTGCGGCCTACCACTGTGCCCATTGGCCTGTGATCCTGTGCCTCTGTGCCGTTCTTTGTTTATTCCCAGATGGCAGAGCCTGGTGAGCACCCGACGGCTCCTGATCATACATTCATCATATGCAGGGTTTGAAATTGCTTGGAGCTATTTAGCTCCTGGTTAAAGCCCAGAAAATCTTGGCTGGTTTGAAACCAGCTACCAGGAGCTACATTTTTCTAAGGCACACTTTACAAGGCTGTGTACCCTGTCGTGAGCCTGGAGACTCACTCTTAGCACTGCCTTGGAGGAGCTGGAGCTCCCCCCCACTGCAGGAGCAGTGGTATGCCTGGAGGCATAACCGGACCTTAAGTAGGCTCCCTGCCCTACCTTGCTGCATTTATCTTCATGCAGCTTACCAGCGCGAAATCCGCTTTCCGATCCACGGACCTCTGCCATAATTCGTTCTTAGTGCATTGCACATGAAAAGGGCTTCACCTGACCCTTATCTGGGCCCCCTCTGCACAGGAGTGCAGCCAGCCCCATTAGGTACCACGGGGCCTTTTGCCTCTTCAAAATAGCCGCCCGCCATCTTTCCTCCGAGTCCTATGTGTAAAAACACATCAGGATGAATATCTGCACCTGATTGGCCCTCATACAGCATTTTTATACCAATCGTGAGCCGCAGGCTCGAGCCGGCCAACTTTCTAAGGCACACTTTACAAGGCTGTGCACCCTGTCTGGATCCTACGGAGCCTAGAGCCACGATTCCTGTCCACTTCCCTGCACCCTGCTCATGTCGTGAAGTTCCTTCTGGCCTCCACGCTGTCCTCGTATCCCTCTGCAGCTGCACTGATGCTGGCATCATAACGTAAGAATGCTCTTGCACAGGGGTTTAAAAACTATCCCTTTCATCGTACACACAGAGAACCTGCATGCTGATGCTTAAAGATGCCCATTCTTGTCTGACTTCCATTCACGCCTAGCCAATGCTTAATATTGTAATATGCTGCTCCAGCCTAATGTTAGCACTAGCAATATATTGGTATTCTCAACTGTACACCTAATATAACCTTGCCTTGAAGCCTAGCTGGGCGCAAACTTGCTTGCTCCACTGCTACATTGACTAGTCATGTCTAGTGACTTACATGCTGAATGCCTGTGATCCGCTAATCTGTTACATGCTTGCACTGACGCGGATATGCTGCTATGATGTATCTAGCCCTAGGTGGCTCTATTTTGGATTATCGAATCTAGCCTAAACATATCTCCCCTATTGTTGATGTACCTGGGTTTTGACGCACCTAGCCCTAGGCGGCCTCATGCTGGACTTTTGCATTTAGCCTACGCTCATCTCCCTAATTGTTGATTGACCTATGTTTGACGTACCTAGGCGGCCTCATGCTGGACTTTTGCATTTAGCCTACGCTCATCTCCCTAATTGTTGATTGACCTATGTTTGATGTACCTACGCGGCCTCATGCTGGACTTTTGCATTTAGCCTACGCTCATCTCCCTAATTGTTGATCTACCGGTATTTTGATGTATCTAGTCCTAGGCAGCCTTATGTTGATCTTCCGCATTTAGCCTACACTGATTTCCACAAGTGCTGCCACAGCCCTAGGTGGCCTACCCTGCTCTGCACTTAGACGTATGCTGATACCTGTGTTTGCTGTACCAGCCCTAGGTGGCACTACACTGCATTGCCCTATTTTGCATATGACATTCTGCCATCAACATCACACCGTGATTCCGCTATGCTGCTGCACCTCTATACTATCTGCCATCTCATTGCACTATGGGCCCCAGCTACTCCATGGACTAGAGAAGTGTTAAGTGCTTTATTACTGCCTTATTCCACATACAAGACTAACTTGGACTACACTTCTACCATGCCATTAGACCTGAATTTGGCCACAGAGCCTTTAGCCTCCACCGCACCCATCTCACCTTTCACACCGTTACACGGTTCTACCCAAAAGCCCAACCTCCTGCACGACATTAATCCCTACCTCAACTCTCCCGCCTTATGGCTTCAACATTTTGCTACTAAACCCACACCTAATCAACCATGCCCGTTACATTTGAGAAATATCAGATTAAGAACCAGATTCCTTCTTGTACCCAAACCTTAAGACACTGCCTAAAATTGAGGTGAGGGGTGCTCTTGTCAATGCTAGATCCCTCACTGCCCATGCCCTTGACATCGTTGATCTTATCATCACACAAAACCTTGACTTTAATGCCATTACTGAAACATGGCTTCACGCAGCCTCCGGACCATTATTGGCACTTGGCATTCCTCATGGATACACCATTATTAGAAATGACTGCAACTCTAACCTCTCCAAAGGAGGCAGAGTCGCATTCATCCAATAAGATAAAATCAACATAAGACTGATCCCCAATACACAATTTAGTTATGCTGAGTCCATTTCAGTCAAACTCTCTCTTTCTCACAACAGTACAGCCACTATGCACCTCATTTACAGACCCCCGGGTCCACTTGCTACCTTCTCTAATGACATCTCAACCATCCTGGCAGACAACACCAAACCTAACTCCCAAGTTTTACTTCTTGGTGATCATAATCTTGGATTATTAGATCCTAATGACTCACATGCTGGAGAGATCGCTAGTAATATCTCAAATCTAGGATTCACTCATCGTATTCTTGAACCTACTCACTCCAAAGGGAGGACGCTCGATTGGATTGCTGACTTAAATTGCAACACGCATATCTCTAACGACTCCTGTGCTTGGTCAGACCACCACATCCTCATTTTTGACATACCAGCTATAGATCCCCACACCAAACCCAATATTGCGCCATCCATCCCAACTAGAAAAAAAAAGGATATTACCAAGGCCAAACTTCTCCCCCTGATCTTGCCCATACTTAACAATCATGCTCTGTCACCTGACGACCCAACTGTCCTGGTGGACATCTTCAACCAAACCCTGCTCAAAGCCATTAACACCATAGCACCTCTTAAAACTAGGAAACCTAAACAGTGCGCACACCTCAACTTCTGGTAAACGTCATATCTTAGAACACTTCGCAAAGTAAAGCGCAGCACTGAAGCACTCTGGAAAAGCCTACCCTGCGAGACCAACAAAGACAACCTCATTCTAGCAACCCTTAATTATAAGGAAGCAATCCTACATGCCAAAAAAGATACGTACAACCAACGTGGCCGAATCTAACACAAGGGAGTTATTCAAAATTCTCAAAGGATTAGAAGCCCCATCCTCCACTCCAGATAACTGCAATAAGGACAACACCTGGTGCGAAAAAATTAAAAAAGCTTTCCTTACTAAAATATCTACACTTCAGGCTAAAATTAATAGCAAGCAAAATTGCCTACAAACATCTTCCCAAAGCAATCCATAGACCAACAAACCTAGAAACCCCTTATTTACGCATTTTCAAGTTTGCCCCTCTCACCATTAACGAGGTGGAAAGTATCATTAGTAAATTGAAACCATCCAACTGTCACGGTGACTCCTGTCCCGCCCCTATCATCAAGGAATCTGCCCATGAACTTGCTCCTTCATCACTGCCTTTATCAACTCCTCATTTCACTCGGGCATTGTTTCCAATAACCTCAAGGACGCTTGGGTCATCCCACTGCTGAAAAAACCATCATTGGACCCGAGTATCCCTAATAACTATAGGCCGATCACCTTGCCCCCTTTCTTATTGAACATTTTGGACAGGGCAGCGTATTTACAGATTCAAAGATACCTAGATAACAACAATTTGCTTGGCAGAAGACAATCTGGTTTCCGCCCTAAACATGGGACAAAAACAGCCTTACTAGATCTGAAAACCCAAATTGAGGACTTAAAAGATAATGGCAAATTGTCCCTACTACTACTCCTCGATCTATCGGCAGCTTTCGATCTTGTCAACCATCAAATCCTCTGTCGCCACTTGAAATCTGCTTTGCACTTCTCCGCAAAAGCTACCAAATGGATCAGCTCCTTCCTGGACAACAGGGAGATGAGGGTATTTTAACCTGCCACCTCTGCTGAACCCACTTCAGTGCCTTGTGGGGTACGACAGGGTTCTTGCACCTCACCAATGCTTTATAACGTCTTCACTAAACCACTGTTTGATGTTCTTGATTATCTGGGTGTCACCTACACCAACTACGCTGATGACACCCAGATATTCATCCCAATCACAGGCGACTATCTAGTAGACACTAAAGCCTTGAATGACATCTATCAAGTCACCCAAGCCTGGATGGCCAAGCATGAGCTCTGTCTTAACGACAATAAGACAGAGGTCCTCATCCTGGGCTCCCAACAACGACTGAATAAACTCGACCCTGCCTTCAAAACGTTCAACATTGATGGTAACACTATTGAAGTCTCATCCGATACCAAAACATTAGGATTTTACCTCAATTCCACCCTATCACTTAATAGACAAACTAACGCAGTTGTCTCGGCATCCGCCTATACATGGAAGCTTATTATAGCATGTCGCCCCTTCCTCACCACACAGAATTGTACTATCCTGGCCAGGACATCAGTTATGTCCAAACTAGACTACTGTAATGCCTTATACCTTGGAACTAGCCAACGTAACCTGAACAAACTACAGGTTACGCAAAATAATGCAATCAGAGCTGCCCTCAACATCCCTAGATCCTCACACATCTCCGAGACAAGGAGAAGCTTACACTGGCTATCAGTGACACAAAGAATTTCTCTGAAATCTCTTACACTTACATACAAATGTTAGAACAATCAGGCCACTACCTATCTCTCCTCTCGCTTCTCCCACTACACGCCTACCCGACTACTTAGATCGGCTCAAGCGCATTGTCTGACCATCCCCAGATACAAACTGCAGAAAGCTGGGGGAATCAGCTTCCCTGTCCTTGCCTACACGCTATGGAACTTGATTCCTTTACCTATGAGATCTGAGAATTCTCCTACCCTCTTCAAACAAAGAACCAAATTATGGCTAGCTACCAATGTGGCCTAAATGACCAAACTTATTTCAGGACTCTCTCTCGGCTCTTCAACTGCCCTCGCCTGTATGTATTCTTGTATTTGTATTTTGTATTTTATTTATTTATATAGCGCAAACCAGGCCCGGAGGCTACCGGGCGCATATCTTAGAAGCAGTGGTCACATAATATTACGGCATTTCAGATAACATTTAGAATGACATAGTAATCAGACACATTGGTAATTATACAGAAATACATGGGTCATCAAGTTTTCAGAATGCAGCTTGGTCATCTGATGTGACTAACCAGAGTTTGGCTTTGTGTTTGAAAAGATTCAGGGAGGGAAGGTTTCTGATAGTAAGGGGGACGGAATTCCACAGTTTGGCTGCCAGTACTGGGAAGCTGGACCCGCCGGCAGTTTCGAGCTTGTATCTGGGGATCAGTAGGCTCTGGTTGAGGGAAGATCTTAGCGCTCGAGATGGGGTATACTGTGTGAAGCGCGAGGAAAGATAGATGGGGGCCAGGTTGTTTAAGCATTTGTAGGTCAGGCAAGCAATTTTAGTGAGATCCTTTGGGTGACTGACAACCAATGAAGGTTCTTCCTGGTTTCCGAGATGTGGGCTGATCTAGGGATATTGAGTGCTGCCCTGATGGCATTGTTTTGTATGACCTGGAGTTTGTCAAGGTTGCTTTGGTTAGTACCTTGGTAGAGTGCATTGCAATAGTCCAGTTTGGACATGACCAGGGTCCTAGCAAGGATAGTACAGTTCTGAGTGGAAAGAAAAGGGCGGCATGCTGTGATCAGCTTGCAGGTGTAAGCAGCGGCGGCAGCAACTGCATTCGTTTGTCTATGGAGGGAAAGTTTGGCGTCAAGGTAGATTCCGAGAGTTTTTGTATCTTTAGAGACTTTTATGGAGTTTCCGTCGATATTAAAGGAGCTGAACGTGGGGTTCAGCTTGTTAAGACTTTTCTGAGAGCCTAGGATGAGGAGCTCTGTCTTATCGTCATTGAGACAGAGCTCATGTTGGGCCATCCATGTTTGAATGACAAGGTATATGTCATTTAGAGATTTCGAGTCTACCGTGTAATCGCCCGTGATGGGGATGAGTATCTGGGTGTCATCAGCATAATTAGTGTAGGTGACACCCAGATAGTCCAACACATCGAACAGGGGTTTAGTGAAAACATTGTAGAGGGTGGGGGATATGCACGATCCTTGAGGGACCCCACACAGGACTGGCGCCGGGTCAGCAGAGGAGGTTGGGGAGAATACCCTCATCTGTCTGTTATCCAGGAAAGATTGAATCCAGTTAGTGGCCTTGTCAGAGAAGTGGGCTGCCGTTTTCAGGTGGTGACAGAGGATTTGGTGTTTGACCAAATCGAAGGCAGCAGATAAGTCTAATAGTAATAGCAGGGCTAGTTTACCTTTATCTTTAAGGGCCTCGATTTGGGTTTTAAGATCAAGGAGGGCTGTCTCTGTACCGTGCTTGGGTCTGAAGCCGGATTGTCTCGTGCCTAGTAGATTATTTGTTTCCAGGTATTTCTGTATCTGAAGATACGCTGCTCTATCCAGGATTTTTAGCAAAAAAGGGACTGCCGTGATGGGCCTGTAGTTGGTTGGGACCTCCGGATCTAAAGTAGTTTTTTTTAGTAGAGGGATGACCCAAGCATCTTTCAGGTTGTTGGGGACCACTCCTGATTGAAAAGAGGCATTAATAAAAGTGGTAATAAAAGGAGCGAGGTCATGAGCCGATTCCTTAATGATCGGGGCTGGGCATGCGTCCCCTTGGCAATTGGAGGGTTTTAAGTTGCAGATTATTTTTTCAACCTCCAGAACGGTGAGCGGTGTGAAGCTGAATGGCACCGGGGAATCTGGGGTGGTTGTTTTGGGTGGCAGGGTATTGCTAAATGAAGGAGTGTGGAGTGAGTTTTATTTGGCGTTGATTTTAGATTGCTGGGTGGTTATTTTGTAGAGCAGAGCGTTTCGTATATTATTGCACCAAGTGCTATCTTTGGAGCACACGTCAGGGGCAGGTGCGGGGATTCTAATTCTTTGAAGATTTTAAATAATTCTCTTGTATTGGATTCTGCTTGGGATATGCGTGAGTTATATGTCTCTTTTTTAGCTTGAAGGATGGCTTCCTTATAGTTGAGAGAGGTGATTAGGGGGGGAGGCTTTGTTAGCTGAGCTAGGATGGCTTTTCCAAAGGGCTTCGGCCTTGCGCTTTTCTTTGCGCAGAGTGTTAAGCTGCGGGGTGAACCAAGAGTTCAGGTGGGACTGTTGTTTGGCTTTGCAGATTTTTAGTGGGGCTATGCTCTCAATGGCTTTGCTCATTAAGCTGTTGAAGGAGTCTACTAAGACGGTAGGGTCTTTGTCCTTATGCTGCGAAGCGAGAGTGTTCAAACAAGGGAGGATGAGAGGGAGTAGTTTCTCTCTAGTGATATCCTTTTTATTTCTGGTGGGTATAGCGGGGGCTATGGTAGCTGTGGGCTGGGGGTTGGTGGCTGGCAAGAGGAAGGTAATAACATGGTGGTCAGACCATGCGCAGGCGTCGTTAAAGATTACATTGGTATTGCAGTTTAGATCAGCTAACCAGTCAAGCGTTCTGCCTTTGTTATGTGTAGGATCACGAATGCGCTGCTGGAAGCCTAGGTTGGAAAGGGTGGCGTCAACTTCAGAGGCCATGTGGTCCTTGGGGTCGGAAAGGCCGACGTTGAGGTCGCCTAATAGCAATATCTGGGAATTAGGCTTGGTGTTAGTCGACAAGGTGGAAGCAACATCATTAATAAATGAGCCCAGTGGACCTGGAGGTCTGTATACAAGGTGGAGTGTTGCTGTGTTGGTGGGAGAGAGGGATAGTTTCACTGATAGAGATTCTGCAGAGCTGACTTGTGTGTTGGCGGCGGTTCTCATAGTGATCTTGTCGCTATGTATGAAAGCGACTCCTCCTCCTTTAGGCAAGTTAGAATGACGGTCATTTCTGATAATGTTATATCCCTTGGGTAGGGATAGGGCGAGGAGTGGACCAGAGGCATCATGTAGCCAGGTTTCGGTGATGGCTAGGAAGTCGAGGTTCTGGACAGTGATGAGGTCTGCGATTGTAAGGGCATGGGCCGTGAGGGATCTGGCATTAATAAGGGCTCCCTTAAGCGCTGAGGTGGGTGGGGTAGATAGGGGGGGCTAGATGCTACGGGTAGGTTGGACTGTGGATGGGCGGTATGACTGCGCTGAGTACAAGGTGGTCTGGGCAGTCTAGATCTAAGCCTGATATTCCTATGTTGTAGTGTACAAGGGAGATTTGGTGTAGGTTTAGTTGCAAAGTGCTTGAGCCATAGAGCTGGGTCGTTGAGGTAGGGATTCCATGCAGATTCTGAGCAGTGGAGCATGGTGGAAGGACGAGTGAGTTGAGGGTTGTTGTGTATTTTAAGGAAGCTGGCAGGAAAACTACCTGCAGTGAGGGGTAGAGAACCCAAGATGACTATATGTGTGAGGTAGAGGCAAGCCGTGTGCGTCGACTGCATGTCGTGGCTTGTTAGTTCTTGAGAAGCTTGAGGTGTGGTGCCAGGTGAAAGGGTTACAGTTAATGTGGCAATGTCTGTGTACTATACACTGTTGGCAACGAGGCAGTGGTGGTAGCAGCTCTGTTCTCAGTAATGCAGTTGGGCTACAGTCAGCAGTTCTACCAAATCATTTGGGCACAGTGCAAATGGGGAATCAAGATTCACAATAATGCAGTTAGGCTACAATCACCAGTTCTACCAAATCATTTGGGCACAGTGCAAATGGGGAATCTAGATTCACAAAAATGCAGTTAGGCTACAGTCACCAGTTCTACCAGATCATTTGGGCGCAGTGCAGAGATGCATCTAGATTTACAATAGTGCAGTTAGGCTATCATCAACAGTCCTAAGGATTAAATGGGCTCAGTGCAAAAGGGCATCTAGAGTTAAAATAATGCAGTTAGGCTACAAGCACTGGCTAGGATCATGTGGGCACGTTAGTGGTCAGGGATATGTCGCAATGAGCAGGTTAAGCTTTTTGGCTAGAATGGATTGTAGTACAATAAAAAACGTGTACCGAATGCTCTAATGCACATCACAGAAATTACAGCATGCTCTAGTGCAAATCACAATGGGCCAATTTGACTTGGCTGAATAAGCCTAGGAACACAGTATACACAAGTATGCAAAATATACTGGTGCAATTCGTAGTGGGTAGATTTGACTTGGCTGAAATGCCTAGAGGCACAGTATACAGGTGAGCAAGATATACTAATGCAGATCGTAGTGGGTAGATATGGCTTTAGCTAAGTAAACCTGAAAGCACCAAATGCCGGGGTGTAGAATCACAATAGGCAGTGTTTACCTTTACTTGCGTAAGCTAAGATGTCAGAAGGAGGTGCAGAGAAGGAAGGCAAAGTGCTCAAGGCAAGTTTGGCTTCGGGCGAGTAGTCACAGTGTACATAAAGCTCTAGA
Organism: Ambystoma mexicanum; assembly: GCF_040938575.1. NCBI lineage: Eukaryota > Metazoa > Chordata > Amphibia > Caudata > Ambystomatidae > Ambystoma > Ambystoma mexicanum. The sequence goes on along the minus strand of NC_090937.1, from coordinate 592,510,842 downwards.
GTGAATCACGTTAGACATGGGTTTACCTTTAGCTAATGGGGCGTGTGACAATATACAGGTACATCAAAAGCTCTAAGGCAGGTTACAGGCAGCATCAACAAAAGCGTAGACAACAATGGACTGTTTGTATACAAATCGAGAGGCGACAAGTGCAATGTCGTCACATGCTGTAAGAGACAAGCAGAAGTGAGTCAGTGGCGAGCTGGGGTAGGCTGGTATGATGCCCACATTCAGTAGATAATAGGCAATGGTGGTATAGTGGTTGGGCATGTAACATGAGATCACAATTAGCAATGCCAGTCAAGCAATGTTTGTACTGGCCTCGTGGTAATATACGGGAGCCAGTCTGAGAGTCGGTAGCCACTATAGACAGGGTGTCAATTACATAAGGTAAAGGTGCAGGGTTTTCCGTGACAGTACCTTTGAAGTTGGTGCAGCCGAGAAGTGCGATCCTCTGTTTGGAGATGCAGCATTTCTGGCAGGTGGCAGGGATTCGGCTGGGACAGGCTCGGGGACAGGGAAGCCTTGTTAGACAGCCTTAGTAGGCGGGCCGGCGTTCGCCTGCCGGCGAATGTGATTGGCTAAAGTAGATGCAGAGAGCCAATCACTGGAAGAACAGCCTACCGAAGGCTGTAATTACACACACAAAGTTACGGGCGGCCATCATGGAAAGGGAAGTGCCTCGTGGAGGCTGATGGAGTCAGGATGCCAAAAGCAGATTTCATAGGCATCGGATGAATATTTTGTAAAACGCTTTCTTCATGTAGCGTGCAGCGAATTCTGGAGGGCAATGCAGATTTCAAATCTGCTCAGGACGAAAAGTGTCCATGAAGGTGCGGCGGCCTTAGTATAGTGGGAATGCATCCCTGGCCTCACCTGATGAGTAGCACTGCTCCAGCAGTGATGAGAGGCCCAGTGCCTCCGAAGTCCAGGAGAGGGGAATTCTTGCTAATTGCATTCCTGCTAATTGTAGATACTGTGCACAGCTCATTGTAAACTTTGTACAGCTTTACCGCGACTGTAGATATTCCTGTAAATTATATTGTATACCATGTATAACCTTATTGTATGTATATGCTGTGCTAACGTTCCAGTTTAAATGTAACCAGTACTGTATTATATTACCTTGTCAAGATATTCGCCCAGTTGCCCTTGGGCCTGGCTGCGCTATATCAATAAATAAAATACAAATACAAATACAAAATGATGCCACCCATTAGTGTTGTAGTCCCACTGAGACAAATCAAACATACTGCCACAGCAAATAATAAAAGGGATAAAAGGACATGTTATGTTATGTTATGTTACTTTGCATTTATATAGCGCCTTATGTACCATTGGTATGATCTCAAGGCACTGGTAGGTTGAACGCCAGCGGGAACCATAGTTCAAGTCAGCAGAGAGAGAGAGAGGGAGAGAGAGAGAGTCATAAGGTGCGTGTGTGCACTGAATATGTGTGCAGCAGGTGTGGCACTCGTATGATAGCTGCTTCTTAGCGATAGGTGTGGTAGTTGGGAGATCGGGATTATGTGTTCGTTCTGGCAGGGTGACACCAAACTGCTTCTGGCTGTGTTATGCCTGAAGAGAACGCCTAGGCTGGCGGGTGTGTAGTCAGCTGTGTTTATTTAGGATGATGGGGAGTATGTGGCAGGTGTTGGTATGAGAACAGCTATACCGAATGTGTCATACTATCGCTGTGTTCTAGTTCAGTGGTTGTGTATAGAAGAGAGTAAGCGTGGTGATGTGATAAGGTGGTTTTCTGAAGGTGCTTGAGATTGAGCGCCTTCATGCTCCATGCATTCGATGCACTCCAACCGTTCCATGCACTCCGACCGTTCCATGCACACTATGTTCCATGCACTCCAACTGTTCCATGCACTCTGCCCGATCATGCACTCCGCCCATTGCATGCACTCCACCCGTTCCATGCACTCCAACCATTCCATGCACTCCAACCGTTCCATGCACTCCAACCATTCTTGCACAATGTCCATTCTAAGCCCTCTATCTGTTCCATGCATTCCATCCGTTGCATGTACTCCCTCAGTTCTATGCACTCCAACTATTCAATCAGTTCCATGCATTCCATGTGATTGATGCACTTTGTATGATCCATGCATTCTGTCCATTCTACCTACTTCATCTGTTACACCCTCTTCATCCTTTTCACCCACTTCATTTGTTCTACCCATTTCATCTGTTCTGGCTTCATCCTTCCACATACTTCATCCGTTCACACACTTCATCCGTTCACACATTTCATCCTTTCCACACACTTCATTCCTTCCACACACTTCATCCTTTCCACACACTTCATCCTTTCCACACACTTCATCCGTTCATACACTTCATCGATTCATACACTTCATCCTTTCCCCACACTTCATCTGTTCTATCGGCTTCCTCTGTACACAAACTTTGTCCGCTCCGCACACTTCATCTGCTCTGCTCACTCCACCCGCTCCACGCAGTCCATCCATTTCATGCACTCCATCTGCTCTACGCACTCCGTCCGCTCCATGCACTCTGTCCGTTCTGCACACTTTGTCCACTCTGCGCACTTTGTCCACTCCATGCTCTTCGTCCACTCCACGCTCTTCATCCGCTCCACACTCTTCATCCACTCCACACACTTCATCCGCTCCACACTCTTCATCCCCTCCAAACTCTTCATCCACTGCACAATCTTCATCCGCACCACACTCTTTATCTGCACCACACTCTTCATCCGCTCTATACTCTTCATCCATTCTACCCACTTCATCCGTTCCTCCCACTTCATCCTTTCCATCCACTTCATCTGTTCTACCCACGTCATCCGTTACATGCACTTAATCTGTCCTATGCACTCCAACCACCCCATGTCCTCAATCCGTCCCATGCACTCCATCCATCCCATGCACCCCTATCCGCCCCATGCACTCCACCCGTCCCATGCACTACATCCATGTCATGCACTTGATTCATCTATTTCACTCTGCACTCTGTCATTCCATTCCATCTATCCGTTCCATGCACTCTATCTATTCCGCGCACTCCATCCGTATCATGCACTCCTTCTTTCCATTCTCTCGTCTGCTATATTTCTCTCGTCCACTTGGATCCTCTCGTCCATTTCATCTATTTCATCCATTTCTTAATTTCAATTGCGGTCCTGTAATTACCTTCAAGGTCCCTTTGCGGGTCCCTACTTTAACGGCTGGTCCAGACCAGCCGTTAAGGTCGGGAGCCGCAAAGGAACCTCGTAATTAGGCGCTAAGGGGTTAACGGCGCTGCATCCTTTTACGGCGCCATTAACCCCTTAGCTCCAGGGTCGTAATGAGGCCCAATAAGTGCTGGGGCTCATACATAAGTGCTAGGGCTCAGTCTGGCAAACAGACCCACAAATTAAGCACTGGGACTGGCACAACAACGTGAGGTTTGAGAATTAAGGAAATGTTGGCTGAATTTGTGAACCAAACTTTACTTTCACGTCACCTCAGAAATATTTGCAGACTTTTACAAACTGCAGACTGCGTCATTTTATACTACTTTTAAGACTTAGGGCCTCATTACGACTTTGGAGGTAGCCATGGTGCTATTAGCTATTAGCACCATGGCTGCCTCCAAAATCGTGTCCGTGTTCCCTGAATGGGGAAATACCGGGCCATTCCGACTTTGGAGGGCCCGGTATTTCCTCCTTCAGGGAACCCGGGACCGGTCCTTCTCCATTCCCATTCGAGCCCCCATAGGGCTCAATGGGAATGGGGAGGGAGCTAACAACAGGCCCGTTAATTACGGGCCTGTTGTTAGCTCCCTGGTCCCCTCGCGGGACCTGCTATGGACGTCTGGAGAAACCAGACGTCCAGAGCGGGTCCCACGAGGGGACCTCGTAATAGTGCGGAGTGGGTTTAACGGCGCCGGCACCATTACCGGCGTCGTTAAACTCATTCCGCACTAGTCATAATGAGGCCCTTAGTCTCTTATGGTCCTAGGCTCTAGTCTAGAGGAAACATTGCTGATCGATTGTCTACTGTGCCGCTGACAACATTAATTCGAATCCACAAGGCATTTAGCTACCCAATGGCCTTTTCTGTACATAGTTTTTAACAGTTTATTGGGAAAATGTGCTCATAGGATAGAGAACATAAGACAGTGCGCATTTTGGGCCTACTGTGTATTTGGCAATTTCATGATTCTATCAAACACGTTACTAGTGCTTTGAACTATTATGGAATTAAGAACATTGATTCGTAGAAGTAAGGCTTCCAATAATTTATATATTGTATCTTGTGTGGACGATTTTAGTAATACAGACTTATTCTGACCAACAATTCATATCATGGATTTTATATTGTATTTAATGTACACTATTGACTTCATATTTGTAATTATGTTTTAGACGGTGTGGAAAGTTTACAAGAACTGCAACAAGCTGTTAAAAAAAGACAAGAAACTGTGTGTTAGAAAGGTGGTGCTGGTGGTGGGACCTGGTTGCAAGCAGAGTCGCACAGGGGCTGCCCTTTATATTGCTTTGCAAGAAATATGTTGTAATGTGTGTGAGTGCCGAATGGCTTGATGTCACACAGAGTCTGGAGTGTTGGTGAGTGACCGGGTTCTAAGTGTTCTCAGGATGTCAGCTAGAGTCTGTTAGCTGGCTGGGTGGATGTTCCAATTACTCTGTCCAGTTGTCTTAACTGTGCTCACAGTCAGGGAATAAACTCACCATTAAACTTACCTGCCAACACCAGCGTGTTGTGTGAGCAGGCAAACCCCATTCCTTCACTGGCGATGAGGTAGTCTTGGCTGCTGAGGAGAGGGCAGCAAAGGGACTAGTACTGCCCTCCGGAAGAGACTTCAACCCACGGTGGTGCCAGCTGTTCTTGGTAATAGAAAGAGTTGGTCCAAGGCGATCTTGCAGGCCAGGTGTTCCAGGAGCAGCAGCTACTAAGTTCGAGGCCCAGACAGGGGGGTCTTTGTGGCAATTGTTCGGACGGGCAGTCCAGGTGCAGTTGCTGCGGGCCCAGTGGTTCTGGGTCCAGCAATATCCAATCGGGCAGTGCAGGCCTGCTGGCCAGGTGGTGCAGGCAGGAGGAATGAGTCAAGTTGGAAAGCAGCAGTGGTTTCTGCAGGAGGGCTGCAGTGCCTCGGGTTCATCCTAGGGCAGTCTCGGGTGTACTGTGGCCGGTCAGCAAAGGAGTGGAGCATTCAGTTGAGGAAGACTGAGGAGAGCCAAAGCAGACGTGGGTCTCAGAGAGGTACAGACCCTGGTATACTTGTCCCTTGTGCCGGTATCCGGGCAGCACTGAGCTTGTCAGCAAGGGCAGCAGCAAGAGAGGAGTGGAAATATCTCATCAGGCACAACTAGCCTGGCGGGAAAGCCCATCAGACTTTGAGGAATTTATGCAGTTAGTGGGCCAATGATGACGCAGTTTGCCAATGGGGCGGCGTTGACCTTCTGACATGAGGGTGCAGTCAGGGAAGAAGCACATTTCCCTAGAGATCCGGCATCAGGTGACATTGCAATGTTCAAGAGAACATTGTCATGGTGACCCTGCGTACACTGGTTTGTCGCAGATGGCAGCGTGGCCTGCATGGGGCGCTGAAGGCATGCGTGGATGCAATGCTGATGATCATGTGACAGGACACGCTTACACGGTGTCCAGCTGTGTAGGAACTAAATGCTAGCGGTCTGACGCCTGGGACAGTGGTTCGGACGAAGGAGTCAAGTGAAGGTGTGGGTCACATCTTTGAGGGCAATGTTCCACACCACATTAACTGCAATCCTGAATCAAGCTGTCCGAGCGAACAGTTCTGCACAAGGTGGCCAGTTTGGAGGCGGTGGACCTGGACCTCTGGGCATTTAATCTGAAATTGAAGGGCCTCACTTTGTAAGAACACTGATGAAGTTAGTTGAGTTGGGGGAGGTCTGCTTTTCTGTTGGTGGTATATGTTGTGGCCTCAGGGTTAGTGATGTTTTATAGAGGGGTTGGTCACGAGTAAATGTTTGTTCTGGGGCTTGCTGGACAAAGTGGTGAATGTTTATGTTGTGAGCCCTGGCTACCAAATTAGAGTACATTTGTACTTCCTATCGTATTATGCTCAACTGATTTCCTTTCAGGTGGGCAGCGTGGACGTGTTGAAGCGGGCTTGTTTCCTTGTTTCTGATTATTTCATTGACATATTCTGATGCAGATGTTTGTTTTATGGGAGATTGGACATTCTGTGGACTAGTGGGTGGGGGCAACTGTTTATGGATAGTTTTATTACTTGATGAATGGAACAAGTTACTTACCTGTAACTATTCTCCGGCATGGGTCTGGCATGGATTCACATGCCCACAAACATTCCTCGCCGTCAATCCGGGAACTGCCGGCAAAGAAAAAAATCAGTTTCAGTTTCACTTCTGAACCCCCCCGCCCCCAACAACCAATCAGTGAGCTCCAGGCCACAACGCCCCCAGCCAACGATCGCCCCCCACCCAAACCCCCCCTCTGGCAGCCATCCCCAGATTTGGTAGCACATAAAGTGGCAGTAGGACCAAGAGAAGAGCCGCAGAGGGGTAGATGGGAGGGTTCACATGTGAATCCATGCTAGACCCATGCTGTAGAACAACAGTTACAGGTAAGTAACTTGTTTCTTCTCCAGCATGGGGTCTGGCATGGATTCACATGCTCATGAATAAAGAATACATTGCAGTACACACATGCACAACCACAAGAGGGGGCAAGGCTCAATTTAAGAATCTCTTACCTCCTCACCAGGCTCACCTTCAAGTGAACAGGTTGCAGAGCACTACTTGGCCGACTCTGGACTCCTCCCTGGGGCACACCAGACAGGAACGCTGTAGCAGCGATAGCTCTGGTCGAATGGGCTCTCGGACGGCTAGGCAACGGTTGGTTTGCCAACCAGTGACAATGGGTGATGCAGCCGGAGAGTTCATGTTCCCATGGTTCCCATGGTTCACAGGGCCAAAGTTAAAAAAAAAGTTGCGATGTCTTCCAGAAACTCTTTGTGCAGAACTTCAGCGCTGTAGCTACATCCAGCGAGCGTAAAGTCCTTTCAGCTGGCAATGAAAGCGTCGGAAAAAACACAGGTCACACCAAGGGCTTGTTTAGATGAAAATCTGATGGCACCTAGGGCATGAAGAAGGGGTGCGTCCTCAGCACCGCCCTTGTGTCGTGAACATTCAAGTAAGGTAGCTTACAGGACAGGGACTGAATCTCGCCTACCTGTCATGCAGAGGGGATGGCCACGAGGAACACAGTCTTGCACGACAACAACTTTAGTGGAACTGTTTGCATAGGTTGAATGGAGGGCCCATGGGCCTAATCATCATCACTTTGAGTTCCCACGTCAGGGCTGGAGCCTTCACCGGCTGTAACAAACAGAAAAGTTCTTTGACGAACTCCTTCACCAGACGGTGTAACCATGACGGTGACCGTCCCGGAGATCTGGTGTAGTGGGAGATAGCAGCCTGATGAACTTTGATGGGGGCATGGGCCAGTCCTGCTTTGGCCAATGACAGCAAATACGGTAGTACCTGCGGAGCAGTGACTCATAGAGGGTCGATCTTCTGTGCATGGCACCAAATGGCAAAACTCTTCCATTTATGTCCGTAGCATTTCAGAGCAGACAATGCTCTGGCCTTGGCAAGAACTTCCTTGCATTCCACTTGGCGATCGTAACCCCCGAACTCTAACGCTGCAGGAGCCAGTCCTTCAGGTTAAGCGATCCTGGGTTGTGGTGCAGAATTGCGTCCCTTTGCCTGGCGAGAAGATCTGAAACCACTGGAAGCTTGACTGGAGGGGACGCTGACATGCTGAGAAGGTACAGGTACCAGATATGCCTCGGCCACACTGGTGCAACGAGGATCAACCTGAACCGGGACCGTCTGAGTTGATAGATGAGTCAAAGAAGCAACAGCAACAGAGGGAACGCATACAGAAAAAGGCTGTCCCAGGGGAATGAGAATGCGTCCCCCATGCTCCCCGGCTGGGAAACCCTACTGGCGGACCTCCGGCACTTGGTGTTCATCACCGTTGCACACAGATCGATTTGGGGATTGCCCCATCGGCGGAACAGGAAGTTCACTTGGTCCTGGCTAAGCTCCCACTTGTGGCAAGCGCGTAGCTCCCTGTTCTTTTACTCCTGCCAGATGAAACGTAATGAGGAACATCCCCTGGACAACAGCCCAGTGCCGTAGGCCCTGCTCCTCTTTGGAGAGCACCGGGAGATCTGGTTGACCCCTGCTTCCTGATGTAAAACATTGTGGTCGTATTGTCCGTGAAGACCCAAACCACCTTGCCCTTGAGGGACGAAAGGAAGGACTTGAGGGCCCAAAACACTTGCCCGAAGCTCCAGCAAGTTGATGTGCAACGTCTTCTCCTCTGCCACCACAGGCCTCTGACGTGAAGACTTCTGGTGTGAGCTCCCCATCCTTCCAGAGAGGTGTCCCTCGAGACTGTCACCTTGTGCGGTAGGGTCTGAAAATCCATGCCTCCGGACATATGAGTGCATAGTCCCCACCACCTTATCGCTCGACCGTGGCTCTCGCCGAGCGTGATCTTGTCCTGGAAGCTTCCCGCCACTTGTATCCAACAGTCGTCAAGGAACTCCTGTAGTGGACGCATCCGTAGCCTGCAGAGTCGGTGAGATAGATGCATGACAACATCATGCCAATCAGAGACTTGATGGTCCTCACCGTGGTGACCTTCAGTGTTAACAGCTGTTGGACCTTGCCCAAGATGGCCACTATCCTTTCCTCCGATGGTGATGCCAGGCACAACACTGTGTTGAGATGGGATCCCAGAAACAGCGGGTCCTGCGATGGAGTAAAGCAGGACTTTGCATAGTTCATTGAGAACCCCAGATCCGTCAGTAGGCGGACGGTCTTCGCCGTGTGGTCGACAGAGATGTCCTTTGAGCTGGACCGAATGAGACAGTCATACAATTAAGGGTAGACATGGATCCCTTGTAGTCGCAGCTGCACTGCCACCGGCACCAGTCACTTAGTGAAAAGCCTTGGCGAGGACTTCAATCCGAAGGGGAGGGCCTTGAATTGGTAATGCCTCCCTGAATGACGAAGCACAGAAACTTGCAGTATCCCTTGTGAATTGGAATGTGGAAGTACGCATCCTTCAAGTCCAGCGATGACAAAAAGTCTCCCTCTTTGAGCTGTCCGAGCACTTGCTGAAGAGTGTACATTTGGAACTTTTGGGACATGATGTATTTGTTTGGTCGACGGAGATCGAGGATGGGCCTCCAGCCCTGGTCTTTTTCACGAGGCAATACCTTGAGTTCACTCCAGAGCCTCAGAGCCTCTTTGGACAAGCTTTATCATGCCCTTCTTTAGCATGGCCAGCACCTCCAGTAGCAGCTGAGGGACGCACTTTTCCTGCCGGGCTGCCGATGGTATTTGGGGACACTTCCGTTGAAACTCCAGGGTGTGTCCGCGGGCGAGAGCATCCAGCACTCAACGGTCGGTGGAGATGGTCTCCCACACACTGACGAAGATCACATGTCGAATTGAGCTTTGGAAAGAATGTAAGTAACATGTTCAGAACATGATAGACCTTAATAGTCAATTGTATTTTTAAGTATAAACCATCTTCAATGGAAGTATCATGAAAATCATGGTAGAGTAAATGAGATGGCCCTGTGAACTACATTACCCGTGTAATTGTAGTCCAGCGGAAAAAAAGAAAATAAATACTTATGAAAAAAATCAGAATCTCGGGAGGATAGCTTTTGGACAAAGCGCTTGCCTTGGAAGCAAGACGACGTGGAGCAACACAGGTCCGATCCCCGGGTCCGCGCTTAGAAATCTCTGGGTATTAAGTGAGCTATAAATAACCAATTGCAATCCATACAAAGAGAAGGCCAAACTGTGGTGGTTCTTTTGATAGCCAGAGGGAAGTGGGGTGTAAGAACAGGTAAAAGAAAAAGAATGCCTGGAGGAGGCTACTGCAGATGTACCTGCAGCAGAGGCCTGTTCTCAGGCTCTGGAGGAAGCCCCACAGGCCTTTTTTGCTGCAGGTTCAGAAGAAGATGTCCATGATTACGCTAGCACAGATGCATGACTGGCCCATAAGCATACAGCTGATCATGCAGATTCAGGAGCAGGAAGTAGTGTTCCGGAGGACCCCCATGGGTATGAAATTGTAGAGCTCTCGTACTCCCTAATGAATCATCCATAACAAAAAACAAAAAACAAAGAAACGAACTGAACCACCACTTCGTACTTCGTCCGTACCATAAACAATAATCCAGACTGTATTTATCCGGCACTGCAAAATAGTGTACATGCACAGCGGTTTTCAATCTGAACAGATGAGTGGATAACGACAACTCGTGGACTGAAACAGCATCAACATGGCCTTAATCAGGACCAAATATTTAATTAATTATTTATTTAATTAAGTGATTGATTCATTTAGGGAGTACGAGAGCTCTAAACTGAGATACCTATGGGGGTATTTGAATCTATTCTCTCTTTCTCACAGTTCATGTTGGGAATAGATGACATGTAAAAGCGTTTCCAGGTACCAGTTGTGGATCAGTGTGAGCCCTGCGCTCGAGATGCTCAGGTGGGATCTGTAGAGTGGTTTGCAGACATTTTGTATAACACCGCCATGGATGTAGAATGGTAAGTCACGAGAGTTTGGGAGTCGATATGGACATTATATTGAGTAGTTGGGTGCATATGACATTGGAATAAGACTACTCCACTAGAAGTGCATGCAACTTATGAGGTTAATGGTGTGGGTGACTTGGAGACACTTGCACACGTTTTTGAAAATTGTAAGGAGGTTAACATCACAGTGCATAATCAGTCTGCACACCTATATCATGTTAAACATTATAACACACGGTTGAAATATTAGAAGCAGTTTGACTAAGTATTATGTCTTTATCTGAGAGGTGCATACGAGATACGTGGTCTGTTTTCTGTTTATATCTACAGTTCTGCTCCTTAAGAAGGGGTATTTAACCCCAAAAAGTGCAGAACATTGAATGTAGGTCAGAACATTAAAGAAAAGTTTACATGGGAAGATTTGGAATGAACGAGCATTTATTTTCCATGATTTAACTATCATTTAGCCGTTTCGGCAGCATTAAGGTGAGCAGGGGACAGGAGTGTCCATAGAGTGGACACTTTATAATTTATATTTAGTGCCAGCTTCATGTCAAGGCTGGAATACCTCCCCTGCACCCTAAAATACTTTAAACACTGAATTGCTGTTGACAATTTTGAATGAATGTGTACATGGTTCAAGATTATTTGTTTTGTCTGTCTCTAACATTCTCTGCTTACACTCTAGCACTTCATAATTTATGGTTACATCCTCAACACAGCTGTCTGTACCACCTACCTGCACCTAAACATGTCCAATGTTGGTTGTCCTTAATTTATGTAGGTTCACCCATGTTTTGTCCCGAGTGACTGTTCCATTTACTGCACTCTATTAACCGTTCAGAATGTCACTCGAGCTCACCCCATTGTAAGTAGCTCACTGCTTCCCATCAAATCTGATGTCTTATCTACTGTGCCTTCTTTTGTGATCAAAAGAGCATTGCATGAATACATCATTTAAAAATGTTTGGTAACTTGCAATGTGCATGTGTCTATGGTCTGCAGATGTGGTTACAAGAGAGGCGCAAATTGTGTATGCACGTGTTTGTGTAGGTGTGTGTGTGCGTGTGTGTAAGCTGGCCGGATGACTATTGGGAGGACACAGACACATAGACCGAGATGGTGGTGAAGGATGACTTGTGGCATGACCGTAGATCCTGTCTCTGAGCTATCCCTTAACATTTAGTTTGCTTTGCAATCTGTGACTGCCATAATATTCTTCGGATGGAAAGTGGTAATACTAGAAACAGAGTGTGGACGATTGTATCTGCACTGCATTTCTTGTGTGACATCACATTCGTGTGTGAGCGCGCCTGCCCTCCGCAGGTTTGCCAAGGCGCCCTCTGCCGATCATGTTTTTCATACTTCATAAGCAGCCTATTCGTGTGGTGTTTGGGTGCCATTGTAAGCCATCTGGAGTAATGATCAGCCAGCCAGTTTATGGGAGCTTTAGGGTCACCCTGGCCCCAGCAGTCCCTGGCCCTGGGATTACAGGAAATGGAATATAGGGATGGGTCAAGGTGACTGTATCCCTGTGAAATCCTGGTAGGTCCATGGGCCACTATTTCTGACCATGCCCTCCTACAATGTAATCAACTGTGTCCTACCACACGGTGCAGTTATACATTCAATGCATGTGCTGTCTCTCATTGACCTGCACTCATGGACCCTTCTGTTCCCCACTTGTTTCTCCACAAACTATCCCTAGCTCATGGCCTTCCACTCCACTGTATACTTTCATTGCTTCACCATTCTCATATACTCTATCCTCAAAACACACAGACCACTCAAATGCCACCCCAGTTCAGCCTCTCCACTGCCAATTGGAACATTTCCTGTTGTTGTGAAATGTATCTTCCCACACCGTGCCCCTCCGCTTGTCCTTAGGCTGAAACAGGGAGAGCTGGGCATGTGCCTGTGTGGGAGGGCCTGGTGTGCTGGCTAATTGGCTTGTGTCTGTTGTTGCTGTCATTCCATATGTGCCTGTAACAAGATTCTTAGCTAGCTGAGTTGTAGTTCAAAATGTCCTACTCTTTCCATAGTGGTTTGAAAAACTTTTTAAGTCCTGTTCCAACTCACTAACAGCTAGTGGTATTCATTTATAGCCTGTTGTGTTTGATTGTGATGGAACGGATGTGACCCATCTGTGTCATTGAAACCTTTTGCACACAGACAATCGTACCTGCTATTACGCAGTTGCTATTTTGGATTGTATATGTTGGTGATAAATAAAGTGACATGCTGCTGCTTTACTAGATGAGGCTTTTTTCAGAAGCATTACATTGAGGCATACAACTGAGTGTAAAAGGAATTATAAACACAAGCCGGTTTAACCACCTTGTTATTACACTTCAATTATGGGACACCAAGTGTAACGGTTAACACCACATTCTAAATGATGAGCCGGAGCATTAAACCAAGGAGTAAACCATTCATGCCTTGGTTTTAAGCCTTGGTTTAATGCTTTGTAGACCTGCAAATTGAGGCACTGTTTATTTTTTCAAACAATAGTAAAATCTGTGTAAGCAGCTTGACCCTAATTTCCAGTCATTTAATATCAGCAATATCCCCTCAGGAGAATACCACCATCACCACAATGTAAATTATTTCAATGTTAGTCTAAAGAGTATTTGATTGGCTGTGCTTTCCACCATGCATTAATGTTCTCTCCATCCCAGGTTAATTTTTGAACTGTACATTTTTTATTTCATTTCTAGAACGCTTGACGCCTAAGCGTTTAACAAAGCAATCAACAGTACATGCAAATGAGTAAAATAGACAACCAAACCAAAAATCAAGGCGAGATTTGAAAAGAGAACGTAGAGCAGAAGAAATAGTGACAAGAGGACAGCAAGCATACAGTATGAATAGATGAACGATATAGAACGGAGAGGAGCATGCAAAATCCTGCATCACAAAGAAATGTTTTAGTGGCACAACATGTGCGCCCAGCGCAAAATAAGGTAGCGATGTTGAAGGGCATTGCACAGCAATTTGTACCATGAAATTGAGCACGCAAATGAGAAAGAAGTAACCTAGGATTACATACAGCTAATCATAAGCACTTTCACTTCTTCATCACAGTACTCATACAATCAACACGTATCCTGACACTCAGGGACCCCAAATCTCCATGAAGCCAGCACTCAATCTTCCTCTTCCCAGTACCTCCACTAATCGTTGCACCCCCAAATCATCATGAAGCCAGCACCCACTCTTCTTCGTACCAGTACCAGCACTAAATTTAGCCCCTCAACTCTACATTAAGCCTTCACACACTCTTCCTCATCCCAGTACTAGCACTAAACTTTGCACCCCCAAATCATTATACAGCCATCACCCACTCTTCCTCAGCCAAGTACCTCTACTAATTGTTGCACCCCACATCATCATGAAGCCTGTACCCACTCTTCCTTGCCCCAGTAAAAGCACTAAACTACACCCCCAAACCTACCTTAAACCTATACCCACTCTTCCATGTCCCAGTAATAGCACTAAACTGCATACCCCCAAATCATCATAAAGCCAACACCCTCTTTTCCTCCACTAATATGCACAACCCCAAATCATGAAGCCAGCACCCACACTTCTTCATCCACGTACTAATATTAAACTGTGACCTCAAAATCTATCTAAAGCATACACCCACTCTTTCTTATCTCAGTATTAGCGCTAAACTGCACCCCCCAAATCATCATGAATCCAGTACCCATTATTCTTTATCCAAGTACTAACACTGAACGGCGCCCACCAAATCTACCTGAAGTATACACCCATTTTTCGTCATCCCAGTACTAGTACTAAACTGTGCACCCACAAATCATCATGAAGCCAGCAACTACTCTTCTTCATCCCATTTTTTTCCCTCCTGCACTTATCAGACCCACCTGTTCTTCTGCCTCAACCCTACCACTTGCCACTTGGCTGCACTACCACTTTGTGCTGATTTTATTATTTATTTATTTTATTATTATTTATCCTGTTTCTCCTTTGCTCTGCACTTTCCACTTTCTCCCTCCCTTCCGTGCACTTTTCCCCTCACCCTCACCCTCTCCCATGCACTTGCACGTTCTCAATGTCACTGGGCCTAGTAATATCGTTGTTTTGTTCTCCCCCGTTCCCCTCCCTTGCCTTGCTGTGCTGTGAAACACCTTTGTATGAGCGCGATATAAATAAAATATCATATCATATCCAAGTATCTCCACTAATCTGTGCACCCCTAAATTATCAGGAAGACTGCAGCCATTCGTCTTCATCCCAGTACCTTCAGTAATCTGCACAACCCCACATCATCATGAAGCCAGCACCCACTCTTGCTCGTCCCAGTACATCCTCTAAACTGCGCATTGCCAAATCATCATGAAGCCAGATCCCACGCTTCCTTGTACTTCCACTAATCTGTGCACCCCAAATTCATCAGTAAGCCAGCACCCTATCTTTCTTGTTCCAAGACATACTGAAGGTGTCTCAATAACTAACATTACTCAGAGCAATGCCCTTTTCATATACCCTGGTTTAGCAGTTCTTAAGGAAATGTATGCTACATTAGTAGGCCTCCCATACGCCAAAAACATTCGTAACACTGCATTCTCAAACAACTGTGAATTAATGTCTCCTTGTGTTCCCTTGCACTCAAGAACACAGCCATTTTCATGCAAATCAAGTACAACAGATGTTGGGCGCTGAACACACATCACCTTTAGCTGACATAGTGACAGGACATGTCCATAACTGTGGATCCGTCCCATCCACAACAGTACTGGAAGACAGGAACACCACACCCATAAGGTGCATAACATGCTGTTAGCATCCTTCACTTGGATTGAGGTGTCATTGTTACAATGTCAGTAAGTGCACAGATATTTGGTAGCTATGTGCTGTGTTGTCCTTTGTGCGAACTTCCACATGATATAACCTTTTAGTCATACCCTGCCCTTGTGGCCTGTATCTCCCACGATGAACACTATGGAGAAATCAAGCTTTACTTGATCAGGAGGTACTGGTGCTGTTATCACCATGTCAATCACCTGATGCATGTGCTCCGCTCAGAGCACCCTCAACAACTCATCATCAAAGGAAATGTGGACTGATGGTTTGGTGTAGTATACTTGCATTATTTGCCATTCAGGTGAAATAGTCCTCATGGGAGGAGGTCAAGAGCCCACTGAAACCCAGCAGATATGCTGGACATCTGACTTCTAACATTGCTACTAAGACCCATCTCTTCTGGAACGGTAATGGTGTAAAGATGAACAAGCAAGTGGAGAAGGGACACTAAATTCAACATGGTTGCACTCAATTACAGTAATTACACCATTCTACTATATAATTAAGTTAATATGCAGAGGTGAAGTAACTATGGGGGTCATTCCGAGGTTGGTACTAAGGGAACAACGATGTCGGTAAAGGAATACCGGCATTGATTACCGCTACGGGCTATTCTGACCAGCCCGACCGCTTTTAGCGCCATTGTAAAGTAAGGTGCCGTTAATAGTGGTCTGGGTGAGGACACGCGAAGCACCATGCCGGCAATAGCGGCATGCCGTAAACTGGAGTAGATCACAAGTGAAGCGGACATGCAAATAACGGCTTCATGAAGGCGGAAAAAGTGGTTACCGGCATGCTGTAAATACCGGCATTGCCGACCTACCGTAAAATGCCTTGAGCAGTGTTCCCAACTGCCACAGATGCACACAATCAGCACAGGTGGAGGCAATGGAGTCTGGCCCAGTACAAAAGGAGCACACCCACACACCACACCTCCTCCCACACCAAGATGATTCCAATAGTAGTAGCATTACTGGAACTGGAGGACATGCTTGCATTCCCACAACATCAACAACAACAACAACAGCTGGCACCACAGAGGAGACGCAGGAGGAGAAGGAGGGTGAGACAGGGCCAGCATGCCCCACCAGTGAAGCCACCGTTACCACGCTGGCAACCCCCAATCCCTCGCATCAGAGCCAGTCTTTTCAACCTAACCCCTGAGCAGATCCACACCCTGTACTGTCTGGACCGGGACACCATCACCACCATAGTGGACCTGATACACGACAACATAGTGAGCCTCATTGAAATACGCACCGCCATCCCCCCTCTACTGAAGGTAGTGTCTGTGCTCCACTTCCTTGCCACAGGGACCTACCAGCACACAGTGGGGCACATGCACGGCATATCACAACCCTTATTTTTTTGGATTCTGAACCAAGTGCTGGATGCCCACCTCAAGCACATAAGGGACTACATATCCCTACCACGGACTCCCCAGGAGATATTTGATACAAAAGTTGCCTTCTATGCACTGGCAGGCATGCCAAATTGTGTAGGTGCCCTTGACTGCATCCACGTGGAGTTGGTGGTCCCGCATGCCATGGAGGTGGTGTACCGCAACTCCATCAATGTGCAGATGGTATGCAACTCCAGCAAGATCATCACACATTGTTGTGCCCGATATCCCAGATCAACTCATGACTCTTTGGTCCTGCGGAACTCCATGCTACAACGCTTCATGGAGCGACATGCTGGACGATGTGCCTGGCTGCTTGGTAAGTTGCAGGACTGGCACATGGCATTGAAATGGGTGGAGAGATGCACACACCACCATGCTGTCAATATTGATGTGACTGCACGATGTGCACATCACCGAACACTGTGCCGCGAACAATCACAAACGGTACATGACACCCAAATCCCATATGAATGAAGTAAGGTCCATACCTATCACTACATGACTAAAAGGAGGACCCCACATTCCACAACACATGCATCACTCATAAGCGGCCGTCACCCTCCGCACCTTGCAGTGCATATGCACTATCTTGCTGTCTCCAGCATATCACCACACAGGACAAGCATCCCTGTGAGTGCATCAAACTGAACCTACTAGGGAATGCACTGTCTGTCACAGGGCCGGCACACCCACAGGAGTGCTGCATGTCACCATGGGAATGATCAGCGCTGATTGCCCAATATTGCACAGACTACTGCCAACGCTCCCTCTAAGTAAATATCACAGAATACAACACCTCACTAATTTGACACTAACACAGCTGTATGCGTACACGATGCATGTGTAACAAGACGTCAGTACACACCATGTATCATCTTGAATGTGCAACCCACACCATTAGTCCATGGCACAGGACACATTGAGGGACTGAAAATGGTGTCAATACATCCAAGGACATGTGCATGTGGGCAACGATAACCTGCAGGCATGTGTGACTAATACAGCTGTGCATGATGAATCGCCTAACATTTACCTTTAATTGCCTCTCATGCAGGTGATAGTGGCTATCCCTTGAAGCTGTGGCTCCTCACCCCTGTCCGAATCCCACAGAGCAGGCACAAGGAGGACTACAATTGTTCCCATACCCATACCCTTGTGGTCATCGAGCAGACCTTTGGCCTGTTGAAGGCACGATTTTGCTGCCTCAGCCGGTCGGGTGGGGCATTCCTCTACAGGCATGAGAAGGGGACCAAGATCATCATGGCATGTGTCATGCTGCACAATATGTGCATCCGCCGGAACGTGCCCCTGCCCCCTGACATTGAACTGCTACCACCTGGTGATGATGAAGAAGAAGAAGAAGATGTGGCTGGACATCATCGCGGTGCCGATGCACAGGAGGGACGTGCTTTGCGCCAGTCAGTAATTGCACAGTATTTCTGACACACATGGCAGCAGAGGGTGACATGATGGTTGGACAGAGGGCACTGGGTGTGGGAATACATTTATACTATGCACTGTAAATGAATAAATGACACATGTGCAATGATGAATGTCCACTCAGGTCTTGTTTTTCACACAACGGGTGTATTAAATATAAAAATGTAAACGTAAGTGCAAAAACCCTCCACCACCCTCACCTCCCTCTGTCTCCCCCCACAACTCCCCTACACACCCTCACCACCCTCTCCCCACAACTCCCCCACACACCCTCCCTCCCTCCCCCTGCCCCCACAACTCCCCCACACATGTCCCATCGAGTCTCCAATGCCTACATGAGGCTGCCCTGATGATCAATTGGCACTCCCTGGTGCATGGGTGGCATGTCTTGGCGGCGCAGGGTACGTGTCAACCTGCGGAGCCGGCTTGTCTGTGTCGAAATGGAGAAAGACGGTGTGGCCACCTGCTGTGATTGTGTAGCAGGATGCCCTGCCTCCATGGCATCCACTATGCGGCCTAAGACCTGGCGGAGGGCTGAGACCTCTTCGCAGAGGCAGCTGGTGTTGTCAGCGAAGGATTTGGCCATGGAGGCAGTGTTGTCCGTGATGGACCTGCCTAGAGAGGCAAAGCCCTGACGCCACTCCTGTCTGGCCAGTCTGTTGTCCTCGACAAACTCCCGCACAAGGGAAGTAAGCAGGTCAGACCGCTGCGGCCCTGTGGGTGCACCTGTGGAGGTAGTCGGTCCCTGGCTGTCCTGCCCAGCCTGCTCAGCCTCCCTAGTCGTCAAAATTGGACTGTAGTGCCCTTCCATCTGCTTTGGACCAGACTGCTCTGGGGTGGTGGCGTGCTCTGTATCGAGGGACGATATTTGGTGGGATGCCGGTGGACTTGGTGTACGGACCACTTCCAAACCATTGTCCTCAGCGGGCACCCATATGTTGTCCTGTGGGTCCTCCACAGCCAGGGGTGCTGTGGCTGCTGCCTCCCCAGCCAAACTCCACTCCTCAGATTGTGGTGCCTCGCATGAATCATCAGGATGGCCAATGGGTCGTGGTGGTGGTGCTTCGCCCTCTACGTGCCTTGGTGGCACCGGTGTAATGGATACCTGGGGTGGCTTGCCTGTTGGTGCACGCTGCCCCCTGGGTTGTCCCCTTAAGGTCGAAGGGCAGTTGCTCTCATCCCGGGACTTCTTCCGGGGTGTGGACTGTGCAGGGGTTACGTCCTGCCCATCACTGTCATGGTCAGTGCCTGTGGAGGTCGAAGAGAGGGACAGCATGAGTGATGTTTTTATAGGCATCATACGTACATTAGGACAATTGCTCATCCACACAATTGGGGGTAATAGGCATTGGTGTTTGGATGAGCACATTGTTTGATACATGGGTGGTTTATGCAGGCATACGTCGGCATCACTCATGTTGCCCAAGAGCAGTGCTATCTGACATGCATAGTATTTTGGGCCTGCACGCTGTGTGACTCATGGCATTTACATCTTTGTGTGATATGTGTCATGTATGATATTGCCTTGCAGCAGGCATCTGCATGCGTCTGTAATTTGTCCGCCTGCTTTGCTGGGAGTGTGTGTGTGTGTGTTGGACCATGGCCTGACTCTTTGAACTGACATATTGGTTGACTTTCATCAGATTTGGCATTACAATGTTCACTTTGGACACTCAACTCCATCGCCCGATGTTGTGGCGCCACACTCCATCTAGCCAACACCTTCGATCCCCTCCATTCCTATCATGCTGGTGCAGATGTCCTCCCATGGGGTGAGCTTGATTGGGGAACTGGGACCTCCTCCTGTTCCCACTGCCTGGATGCGGTTCACTGAGAGGATATTTCGTATCCTAAGTTGCAGGTCGTCCCAGCGATTGCGGCTGTCTTTGATTGTGCGTGGGGTGTTCCCCACAGCACTGACCTTCTGAGCAACAATTGCCCAGATCTCCTTCTTCTTCAGTACTGCCTCTCTCTTCATGTTATTTGAGAAAACTATGGCAGCATGCTCCTGCAGTGTGTCTACCAGCATCTGCAGCTCATCCTCATTGAATCTTTCCTTCTGCTGGCGGGCAGCTCCCGTCTTCAGGGCCTTGGGCATATTGGTGTTATAGATGAATCTTTTCACGTCAACAGCAGTGTCTCGCAATGGATTGTGTTTTTAAAGATGACCGCCGTGCTCCTTCCCGTTCCTGTGCGATGATGCTACTTCCGGTTCTGTTAATAGCGGTGACCGTTATTAGCAGTCACCGCTAATAACGGTCACTGCTAATGCCGCATTGGACATTGTCGGTAGTGTTATCTGCGCTATGCTTGATGCCACTAAGGGCATTTTAGGTGCCTTTAACAGCATGGCGCTAATGACGTTACCGGCATGGCATAAAGCTCATGCCCGCGAATTCGTAAGAGTCCTCTATTAGCGGACTGATGACTGCCGGACATGCTATTTACGCCATGCAGTTAAGGAGCGTTGTTTACCTCCAAACTCGGAATGAGGGCCTATATCCCTGATCCTCCCATATCCCTGCCATAGAGAGCATCTGGGAAAACACCTTTGCAAGTCTTTTCCTGTCCTTATCTACCTATGGCAGAAAGGGACTTTTGTAAATGTATTTGTGCTCACAACGTCATCAAGGATCAAACCACAATGCCACATTGGCTCAGTACTCACAGATGTATTATTTAAACATCATCTGTAACTTTACTATCATTCCACTGCCCTCTCATCAGAGCAAAGGCTAAGGTGCTGTCACTGAGTGAGCTGGGATGATTTTGTAAGCAGTGAACATCTGCCGCAGGTAGAAATTCCAGGAGCATGATTGGATGTAGGATGCACAGCAAGCACTATGTGCCCATCACTGCGCCAAGATTATCTCTTGTACACTTGATGAGCCAAGTCAATATGCAACCACAAATGCCACTGCATCAGTAGAGATCCCATGCTATAGCCATACTCTGTCTAACCCTGTTTCGCTGTGCAGTGTACACAATCCATGCAGTTAGCCATGACATCAAGGGAAATACACATTAGTTGCACTGTTAGACAAATCTACCTCCCTTGGCATACCATTTTCCACTGCACATCACCTCAATTTAGTGCCTGATGCTTAACATAAATGCACAAGTATGATCTGCACACCTCTGCCTGGGCCTCCACATGTGATAAGGAGGCATTCATTTCAACAATAAGTGGATGTGCAACACTGCAGGTTGTGTATACACACAGTTACATGAAGGAGCCATAATATGCAACAAAATGGAACATAGAGTGTGTAATGCACTCAAGCAGCCACAAAAGGCTAAATCAGTCTTTAAAGACATTCACACTGAAAACACTAATAGGGGGAACAATTTCAGTTTGTAAACTACTTGCCAGCCACACAAAAGTCACTCCCCACTTCAATTATATATGTTCACATAATACACAATGTTTTACTCTCCAAAAGTCAAATATCAGTATCCAATGGTTAGTGGTGAGGGCACATTTTAGACCCTGCCCTGAGTAAGACAGTGTCCAACAAATTCACATACTTGTGTGCAATACCATATGGAGAAACCAAATGAACACTAACGAATATTTTGTGTCAATGACATACATGTGAAACATGTGTGTCTTGGAATGTGCATGAACATTCTAAACCCAACAACACTACAAAGTCTAAGACTGAGGTGTTGAGTCACATGAGTGTTAATGCCGTCAAAACATGGTGAAGTGCCGTACATCATCAAAGAGGCTTCGACACCTTGACTGCCAATGTGCAACTCCCCAACACACCTGTACTTCTCACAAAAGATACTCTAAGCCACTTTCAAAGTTACTTTTCTCCATTAATGCTAATCTGCATCCACCACCCACTTCACACCTAACATGACTATTTGTTTCATTCATCACGGCTGTATCGCCTTATCACTGCAGTGTCTGTGCACCATAAATTGCTACAATGCAAACCAGTTACTTGCAGACAGCATTGTATATCGCCTTCCCTGCAGCCAGCATTCATGTCCACTTGACCATATGGGTAAGACATGCAATATAAGACCACTTTGCCTATCTCAATGATGATTCCCAAGACAGCCCCTACTTTAAACCCATAGTGAGAAGATCATCACAGTCCACTGTTCGGGCAAATTCTGGGGTCAACAGAGCTGTACCTAGGGTCCGCAGACCTCCAGCTCTCGGAAGACCCTAACTCCTTCCAATGACCCAAAGGAAGTCGAGGTTGACACAAGGGGCAAAGGTTTACTGCTGTTTTATTATGATAAACAAGGAGGGATCACACGCATGGAGCAAAATCCAGTCCAGGCACATCTCGCTGATTTTGGGCTGGCAGGTGATTTTTGTACATTTTTGACATCACAATCAGTGTCACATACCAAAACCCATCCCTGAACCTAACACCACTGTGGGTTGGCTCCCAGAGTGGTAGGTCGAGTATATGAACATATAGGGCCTCATTAGGACCCAGGCGGTAAGTTACCGCCTGGGTCGTACCTTTACCACAATGGCGTAAACTACGTTTACGCCATGGTGGTTGGCGGACTTACCGCCCCATTCCGAGGTTGGCAGGGCGGTAAGTCCCCAATCCCCATTTACCCTTCCCCATTCCCATTTTTGCCCCATAGGGCATAATGGGAGTGGGGAAGGCGTTAATTACGCCACCGTAAATTACGGTGGCGTAATTAACATCAAGGTCCCTTAGCGCCATGGATTTTAACACCTAACCTCCATGGCGCTAAGGGACCTCGGAATCAGGCAGTAAGGGTCGGCGCTGTTTACGCCGCCGTAAACCCCTTACCGCCTGAGTCGTAATGAGGCCCATAGTGTGCGTTGTTACAGTGTCAGATGGTGTACTTGGACCTTCCTTAAAAATTGTTTTTCCCACCGCCAGCCCCTATCCCCCAGTGTCCTCATTGGTCAGGCTGTGGGCCACCAAGCCTGGGACTACCGTTGTTCCCAGCCCGCAAAATACCTGCTTACGTACAGTGTGTATCAGCAAGGTGTGACTATGTGACAGTGTGTAACAATGGGGGCTTTTACTAATGCCATGAGAGCAGTCCATTCCCAGCGCATGTTGTAGATGGATTGTTGTGATTTGTTGTTGTTAGGGAGAATTCTAATAAATGTGCGAATTCCCTTCTCCTTAGAGATGCCCAGCAACATTGCTGGATTTTTGAGGACTTTATTTTTACTTGGAAAGAATATGAGCTTTTTTTTCCCACTCTTTCATGTGTTTTGATGTATGTTTTACACTTGTGTTCTTTGATTATGGAGTATCAGAGATCTCCATATGCATAATCTATTCATGTGTGTTTGCACAGCACCCTCAGTGCAGTGACACAGGGATGTCTTTTAGACTTCCCAAAGGTTTAAATAACTTCTCTGGGATAAACTACTTTTTCCCAGAGAATGTAAAGTTAAATTCACTTTACTAGGCTTTCCAAATTCATAGACCCAGCACACACCATCTTACAATGGAGTGCGGGAGGGGTTACATAGTATCCCCTGTGTCTAAATACGCATGGGGCAGTCAAATGCTACCCTTTCCTATTGAAAAGGCTGGTGGCAGTGGTTTTACAACAAACTACCATGATTTTTCCCAACCGCGAACACTGGTAGCTAAAAATCACAGGAGCCATGTTTTTCAAGATGGCGCCTTAAGCCCCTTTGGTAAAACGGCCCCAGTCTTCTTTTTTCACTGTTTCTTTTTGGAAAGGGCCTTCTAGTGTTTGTCTAGAGTGTGCCCAGGTTTGGTCCCTTTGTTCTTGTGCCATTGGCTGGCTTCAGGAGAAGACTGCCTCTGGCGTCTGAGTGTCTGGGGTGGGCAGGAAGTGAGTTTGGTGCCCGAAAACCCCTGTGCTTAGTCTCCTATAAGACCCAAATGCACTCTGGCATGATTGGCTGGCTGACTGTCCGGCAAGGACAGCCACCCTGCTGGTTGAGTGACAGCTAGGCTGGAATGAAAGGGAGAGAACGGTTTAAAATGCGAGTCTCTTGGACTGGAAAGCAGAGTCAACCACTGGAATGAAAGAGCTGAAGAAGAGCTGGAAGAGGACGGCTGCTGCAACTCCTGGACCTTTGGTTAGCTCGGTGAAGCCATGCTGCAGGTCTGAATTGCCAAGTTCATCTCAACAGAGAAGCCCCTTCAAGGACGACTTCCTTTCAGTTGGTGGGACCAATCAACTTTAAAGCCACCTGGATACCATTCTCAAGGCTTGTTAGGATTAACCTTGGAGAGGGACACCAGCTTGTGTGCTTGAATCTACAGCTACTGGAACCGAAGTGACTCCATCTTGTTTGCTTTTTTGACGATCCTGTGCAGTGCAGGAGTCACCCGACGTCCTCCCTCTTGTCCCCACAACTGAGGCTCAGGAACAGTGAGATCTGCAGTAACTGCCAGGAACCAACGACTTCAGCTGCATTTGTTTCTTCATACTAATGTACTGTGCCAACCTGATTGAGAGAACGCCACTCTTGCGGTGAAAGTTTGTGAAACGTTCACAACTTGGAGGCCTAATCAGCTTGTGACCCAACATATGATTCTTTTTCTCCTAAACTACTTCTGGGAACTTTCGTAAAGACTTTACCGTTTGATACCAGAACTGCTCCTTCCTATCCAGAACACTAGCCCATTGGCTTTGGCCTAGGCCTATTGACTTGAATTGAACTCTTCTGGTGAACTGAAACTATTTGCACTGTCTAACAGGTATATGTGATCTATTCTACTTACCTTGTCCTTTTTGCCCACTTCTAAGTAACTGAACAGTTATTTTGCTCCTACTTCAGAGGAGCTCAAACTGTCTCAAAATCTTAGAGTTTTGTATTGAAGTGTATTGGTTTATAATATTAAGTTGCCTCCTTCTAGTGAAATGTTTCCTAAAAGATTGTGTAATAAATTAAAAAGTGTTTTACGAAGAAACTTTGAGTAAAAGTGTCTACTTGAACCACTTTGATTGAAAGACCTCTGTGTAGCTTATTGTACTGCTCACATTCACTCTTGAGATAAACTTGGCTGCTCAGCTCGCTACCAAAAACTGTGTGGTACAGACTTATACCAAAGGTTGGTTTGACTTGCACTTGTAGTCCTAATTGTATGTGGTGCTTCCAGAGGGTACTGCATGAAAGTTTGCGTAACAGTTGTAAGCTCGGTCTCAGACGTGAGACGGCTGTGTCTTCCCAGCTTCCAGGTCTTGGCATCATGTCAGGTCGGCCAGATCATGTGTGAGGAGACTGTCGGTGAGGCCGAATTACTTTGATTTGATTTGTATTTTAGCTTGGGATATTCTCCCCTGTAGCTGGGCTCACAGTGGCGCGGCGAGTGAGGAATGTCACTTGCAACATTGTGGCCTTGGCGGTGGGAGTCCCTGCCATGGCTAGTCTGCATACACAGCAACTTGCAGCTTCAGGATTTCTGTGACATGATTCTAGTGTTTGGATTTGTCTGAGGCCTACTTCGGCTCCGGTTATTCATTCAACATAATTATCCATAGGTTAAAAGGCATGTCATGGTTGGTCAGGTCCCTTGAATGCTCCTGTCCATCCATATGGTTAATAGCATGTTACATCTGCAAGCATATACACAAGCTCTTAAGGTGTCTTGCGTTTCTGCAGTGCTGTAGCGAACCTATGTGGCAAAATAATAAACATGCAGACAGTATGTGTATGTCACTGTTAACTAGCTCATAGGACTGTGCACGTATGTTCTTCGTGTGGATTGGTGTGTGAGTGTCCCGACTGTGCAGGTTACACGTGTACTACCTGTCTAACTTGGCTATCTCATCATGGCATCTCTAACGACCTGCAGCATGGCTTGTGGGAACGTCAATCGATTAGGTCCATATAATCATGTCCAGATCGGTCTTGATTGTCGTTGCTTGGATTGGATAGAATTCGTACCATCGCAGGGTTGTAGGGTCGGGGGGCTGGGTACCGTTCGTGATGCATGCTTATGCTGTGGGCGGTGGGATCTGTTGCAAACTCATTTGGTCAGTATTTATTCTGTCAGGATACTTCTTCCGGTTGGGGGCCCCATCATGAGGGACGGGACACTCAGATGTACTCTCTTCAGTCCCTCTTCTGGTCGACTTGTCAACCACAAAATTATTGCTTCTTTTGTCATCTCACAGACACCACACCTTCGTGATCCCAGCCACATGTCCGTAGTGGTTTACATGATCTTCAAATGACCAATACACATACACGCATCCTCATCCAGGCTTGCATTAAACCCATTTTCCAACATAAAGCTTGGGATTCCTTGGATTCTCTAATTTCATTGATGGTGGATACATGCCTGATTCCATTAGCTGTTTCCGTAGCCCCTCTCGTTCCATACGCATGATATCTGTCTGTTGGTCATCCTCTGCTGGCAGGAGTAGCTTCATTCCGATAATTTCTTCTACAGTCATCTTAAATTTTGCCATGCACGCTTTTACCCCAAGTAGTGACGCCAACCCCAGGATCAGGCCACCTGCCAGTATTTTTAGGCCTTCCGATAGCCAGGACGGCATCCAGGACCAGAGGTATGAGAAGTAGTTTCGGTCTTTCTTTGTGCCTTTGGATTCTTCTTCCATTTTAGCGTGCATTTTTGCAAAAATGTGATACTGCTTCTGATAATGTCCCATTATCTTCATCATTTGCTGGATGGAACGTGCAACAGTACCTTCCTATCTTTGCGCGTACTCCACCTTCCATAGCTGTGAACAGATGTAGGACATACCTGTTCTGTAAGGGCACCAATCGTATAGCTTGGAGCTCTTCCTTTATTGCGTTGAATCCATTCACTGTTGAGTTTATTGTCATCATTAGCTCCTATCTTGTTATTTGGAGCCATTCTGCGTTTGTGTACGTTGGGAACCCAGTATGTATTATCGCCGAGAAGAACATGGCAGTCCTGCTGAACAGCAGATGTGATGGTGGTACTTCATCAAGAGCAGTTTCTAATTTGCCCCATAGGTAATTTCCTTGTTGTTTTACTCTCTGTAATTTGCCATCTTTGGTGGTTCAGTTACCTGGTGGTAGTTAAGCTGGGGATAATGACCTCTTCCTTCGTCTGTTGCTTTCATCCATTTTTGGGAAGATTTCTATTCGCCATGTTTCTTAAGCACTACCAGCGAGGGTACGTTGACATGTGCCAGGGAGAAAATCCCTCCCCTGTTCGGTGGTAGTTTGTCATATGCTATTGACCCACAGGCCCAATAGTGGTCCATCAGTACCACCGTGCCTGATCCCATGTCCCCAATCTTCTCTATCCGCCTGCATCCCTCGTTTGTCCCCACTTCAATATCTCCGCCGTGCTGGCATCATAAAGTTGGTGTTGTTAGAGGTATGATTGTAAGTGGTCCATCTTCTTTATCCAGCCATGTGAGCAAACTTGAACTCCTGGCCCATTCTTTGAGACATTTGTCATTTTCTTCCTGGACCTTGTTTACTGCAGCTTTTGCCAGCGTTAGTGGTTTGCTTTCCACCGCCCCACCTACCCATCCATTATTTGTATATACTTTTCCAAATACCAACATCTTAGGCCATTCCCAGCAGCCAGGTTCTCAGCCTGTCTCTGTAGCATTCCATTTGCACGGCAGGTAGTCTAGTGTTACTTCCTTTGTTTCTACTTTCTCTGGGCCAACCGTTATGTAGCATAGTGCTTGGGTGTGTTGCCAGTAATTGTCAAACATAGGCAGAGTTTTAAAGTAGCTATCCTCGTACGGGTACGTTGCCTTTGATCTCCACCGGAGTGTTGTTGATTTCCCTTGAAATCTCCCTTGTGTCTGGAACAGTGCAAGATATAGGAGACAGTGTGCTGTCATTGCTGGTACTTCAGTTGCTACGAAAGTCCTGGAGGCACTCATGGCATATGGGATCAATGAGCAGACATAGCAGCTGTACTGCATTGTATCCTTCCCAATTTTGGACATGTGTTTATGCCACATGTTGTTTGTTATGTGTGCCGTACCAGTGAGATATTTGTCAACCCCATTAACATCAGTGCCAATACTGCGCTTACCTCTCCTTACATTTTCATCCAAGTTTGTTATACCATCTGCACAGTGCTCCTTGCAGCTTGGGTAGGGGGAATGTTACTATCGGGGGTTGCAGAGATAAGTCGAATACAGCTGCCAAATACAGCGGCTAGCAATCTGGTGGATAACCTGGGCAACACGGTTGTCAGAACAGGTTTTATTATCCATGGGTATATTTATTCAATTCTTACCACCCTGTCCAGTCGTTGATGAGATGATGAAGTTGCACGCCTGAAATTCACGATGAAAAGTGTTATTATTTTAGTATGTGTAAGTACTTCAAGCCTGTTACACGAAATACTCATTCAATGCCCATGCAAATAGCTCTTCCCAAATCTTGCATATTGATCTGTTTCTAAGTATGGGTAGGGCGTTGTGGAGTTGTGGGTACGTGTGGGCTATTTATAAATGCATTGTAATACATGCATGGTGGCCTTGGTCTGGGGTGTGTGGGCTTTCGTAGCGCATGAATATATTGATGAGACAGTGCTTCAGGGTGTTCAAAGGGGGGTAACATCTAAATCAACTTTTCAACCTACTT
Source organism: Ambystoma mexicanum (assembly GCF_040938575.1). Lineage (NCBI taxonomy): Eukaryota > Metazoa > Chordata > Amphibia > Caudata > Ambystomatidae > Ambystoma > Ambystoma mexicanum. Next base: position 592,482,000 of record NC_090937.1, on the reverse strand, counting down.
CTAACTTTCATTCATACACATTTATTAGATGCAGAACTATGCAGGTGCGGATAAAAAGAGAACATGCTAAGACAATGTTAACACAGTGAATTCCTAGTGAGATTGTGCATGCTGAATGGTCATATCAACATCAGGACATCTTTCATCTTTTCCATGGGTACCTCCTCTAGAATTCTGTATCGTTTAATAGTGATGTTCATTTAATTAATTCAGTTAAAGGGATCAAATGCTTGTGAGCGTCTGGTCATAGGGTGATTGACACGCTCTTGCTCACTTGCGTTCATGGAAGTAACTACATTTGAAGTTATTACTAGTGGGGTACTGCTGCTATCTGGTGTGTCTGTCATTGCTGTAGTGTTGGATCTGTCGATGGTGCATTGGGGACAGGCCGATGCTTGGTAGGGTTTGATGTTGTGGTGGTGATTCCAAACCATTTTATTTTCAAGTTTGATTGCCCTATCTTTGACCACTTCAACTACGTGGGACCCTGTAAATCTGGGTGAATTCCACTTTCTTAAATAATTATTTAGGAACACCTGGTCTCCTTTTTTAATGGGCAGTTTTGTTGTGGGCTCTTGAGTGCTGTCTGTATCTTGTATATCGTTCTCCGGCCTCCCCTGTGTCCGTCGGATCTGTTGAGAGATAAAAGAAGCGCTGGAAACAAATGAATTGACATATTCATGCATTTAATTACCGAAAACTTTGGCTGCCCTTCACAATGCTGGATGGCCCTTGTGCATGGAGCTAATGGGAGATGCATTTGGCACCCAGTCACCACCTCGTGGTGTGTGAGGTGGTGATCAGACCCAGGTTTGTTCTGCAGCTAAAACAGAGCCAGGGGTGGGCAGTAAAGCCAATTTTTGTTTGTGCTTTGCTGTGTTTTGGCTATGCACTCTTTAAGGAGTCTGTTGAGGCGTTCACAGACACCATTGGCCTGCGGGTGATATGCACACGAGAACTTATGCTTTATCCCTAACAATGTGGTAATATGTTGGAATAATTCATTTTCAAAAGGGGAACTTTTGTCAGACTGAAGAACCCTGCAGATGCTCCACCTCAGGAATATCTCTCAAACTAGGAATTTGACTGCCCTTAGGGCATCCGCATGCGAACATGGCCCTGCCTCTATCCACCTTGAGAAGGAGCAAAACACTGCAATCATACTGCGGTAGCCTTGGCATATGTTGATCATACCGACATAGTCGATGTGGAGGTATAGGAAGTGACCTTCAGACCGAGGTATTATTCCTTTGATCACCTTATGTGTGTGACCGGCAGTATATTGTTGGCAGGTGAGGCAATTGCTGATACAATTTGGTACATGGTCATTTAATTCAGGGCAGAACCATGATTCTCCAATGCATACCACAATCACCTCTTTCCCTATGTGTGCAGGATGGTGTAGTTGTGTTAATGCTATTTCTAATAATGCAAGCAGCATAACTACTTTCCCTGTATTGTTTTGCCTCCACAGGGCATCTGTAGGGGACATTGAGCACCCTCTTTTTACCCAGAGAACTTCTTCAGTCAGTGGGGCTGCTGCCTGCAGTTCCATTACCTGTGTCTGTGGTAGGTGGCTATAACCTTTTCTCATTTGCATCTGTCTTAACCCTCCCCTCTCTTTTTGTTTTTCTTGGAGGTCCGACACTTCCCCAAAATAGGATCTGTGTTTTGCATAGAAGTCTGCTGCTTCATTTCCATTTGATATTGGGTCCTCCCCATTAGTGTGTGCTTGGCACTTCCCTAATGCGAGTTCTGTTAGACTCGTTACAACCTCTATTAGTTCCCCTAGGAGAAGAGCTTGCTGCACTGGTGTGCCATCTGCCCTTCTAAACCCCCTTCTTAACCATCTTGCTAGGTCGGAATCTATGTTTGATGTTACATAAGCACTATCCGAATAGATAGTGACCCTTTTTCCTTCACTTTCTCTGAGAGCTAATATCAAGGCCATTAGTTCTGCTGATTGAGCCGAATAGTGGGGAGGTAGTTTAAAACATTCTACTGCTTCGCTTGTCTAATCCTTCTTTAATCTTACCACTGCCACCACTGTTCTTCTCACCCCATCACCTTGATTGATTGTTGAAGACCCTTCAATATACAGTACCTCTCCCCCATCAATTGCATCTTCCTCTACCTTGCATGTCTCTGAATAGTTCTCAATAGCCTTCGTACAATCATGGACATATTCTCCTTCTTAAAATTCCTCTGGCAGGAATTGTGCTGGGTTGACATTCTTACACCTCACTATCTTTAGTTCAGGTCAAAAGAGTATAATTTCATACCGTGTTGCTCTCTGTGTTGTTAGTGTACTTTTTGGCTTGTGCAGTATCACGAAGAGGGCATGCTCTACATAAAGTGTTGTGGAACATCACATAGTTGTTGATGATGCTTTTTCTGCTGCGAAAGCTGCAGCAGCCCAGTGTTGTTCACAAGGGAAGTGCCCTATCATTACTGGATCTAGCTGGCCGCTGTAGTGACTTTTGTCTGAGTACCATTTTCATCCTCAATCCATCAGAGGGTGATAATATAAAAAATCTTTTTTTGTAATCAGGGATATGTTAGGCAGAATTATATGCAGTACCCTTTGGGAACACCACACACAATTAAGACTACAAGTGACAGTACAAATTCACCTTTGGTACAAGCCTGTACTACACAGTAAAGTGGTAGCAATGGCTGAGCAGCCAGACTTATCTCAAGAGCAAGTGAGCAGTATCAATAGTTACACAAAGGACAGCAGTTACTATGATTAAAACAAACACTGACTAAAGGTTTCTGAGTAAAAGAATATACATTTATTTACACATCAGTTGTATAACATCTCACTAAAGTAAAACAGTTGAAAAATCACACTCTTAATACACCACACCACTCTCAATAGATTCTGCACAAGTTAAGCTCAAAAATAAAGTGTGAGCAAAATGGCACTCCAACAATTTAAAAAGGGGGGGAAAGACAAAGTTAGATACAAATTGAGCAGCACCAACAGGTAAGTAAGCAGGGCAATCTAGAAAGAGGAACTACAATGATAGAATCAAATCAAAAAGGCTTAGGGCCAAAGTCAATATGACAAAAGTCTTTTCCTCAAGATCACACAGTTCAGGGTAGTTTGCGGTTAAGTCTTTGCCAAGAGTTCCGGACGAAGTTGGTCAGCAGAAAAGTTAGTTTAAAGAGTAGAGAAGGACATGCCCTCGGATTGGCAAAAGGTTTCACACACCTTCACCGCGGCTGGACGAAACGAACAACTGGATTTGCACAGTACCTTTAAATGGAGAAGAAGCTATAGCTGTCGGACTGACATGAAGTAGGAAGACTGGAGGGTCCTGCACTGCCCAGGGAAGAAACCAGCAGCAGAACAAAGCAACAAACAAAAGGTGCGCTCCTTAAAACCCAAGCAGATTCCGACCTTCCTGGCTATCCGGTTCACTGTAGCTCTGTACAGCAAATTCAACCAGAGGACGGAGTCCTGGCTTGCAGTTTGGGCGAACTGGTTGGTCCCACCAGCTCAGGGGAAGAAGATTCCTGGTACCTTTTCTCTGTCGTTGGCGTCTGAAGATTCGAACCTGCAGCCGAGCTTCACCAGGTGGTTCAGTCATTGTAGGGGTCCTCTTCTGTCAACTCCTCGTCAGTTCTTTCGTTCCAGTGGTGACTCTGCCTTTCCAATCCCAGAGACCTGCTTTTTATGCAGTTTTCCCCTATTCAAACAGCCTGGCTGTCAATCACACAGCAGGGTGACTGTTCTGGCGGGACAGACACCTAGCCAATCAAACACGAGTGCGACTTGGGTTACCAAGGGAAAACATGGCAGGGTTCCCAAAACCCCTCCCTCACATCCTGCCTAGCCAGACTTTCAGGCGCCTAAGGAGGGCTTCTGCGGAGAAGCCTGCGGAAAGTCGGTGAACAAAGGACCAAAACCTGGTTTGGCGCACAGAGTAAAACACGAGAAAGACATTTTCAAAAAGGAATGGCGAATAAAACCAGCCGGAACTGTAAGAAAACTTATATGGTCCAGCGGGTTTAAGTTAACACATGTATATGGCCCTGCCACTGTATCTTGACAGGGTGGAGATTTATAATAAGCAGTGGATTGCGGGGACAGGAGAGGGAGAATGCCCTGCCCATGGCCAGGGCAGGGCTAACACAACAAGAGCATCTTGGAACACATGTCAACATTTTTAGTAGCTAATTATAAGGGGAAGCAGCTACAGAAGAGAAAAGACATTTTAGATCTTTGGCGTATGTTTGAAGATACAGAAGATCAAGGAATGGAGTAGAGGCTTGGAGACATAGAGATAGAAGGTGCAAGAAGGGAGAAGGAGAGGGTGGGGCACCAGTGGTGTACAAAGGATTGTATACCATGACATCATATCCTGCAGAGGGTACACAAATCCAATATATGTACACGTTGTGACAGGGTCCCCTCCTGCTATGGTAAGGACCCCTTCTGCACCGGTAATGCCATAGGCCACCTCCCTCCCACCCGCATACCTAAACCTGCCTGAAGTATCTGCATCCGCGTGTGTTAGGTCAAGAGAGTACAGGTTAGCAGGGTTGTTAACAGAATTAAAAAGGATACAAGAACCTCGAAAAGAGGTGAGGGACTTAGGGGCACTGGAAGATGGATCAGGAGAATGGAAAGCAGGAGATTTGTTGTTTAGAATGAATCAGGGATGAATAAAAAATGCATGTGTTGAAAAGGAAAGCAGCGGGGGTAAGTGGACATATTTCCGATCGGATACAGTGGTGGGAGATGGCAAGGGGGAGGATTGTAGTGACGTGTTCACTGAGGATCATGGCGTAGAAGAAAGGGGTGAAGTGGAGTCTGAGAGTACACCCCAAGCAGTAGGCACACGGGGGAGGGGTGAGGGGCAGGTTGCGGAATAGGACCGGCCAGATGGCAATAGTAAGAAAATTGGAAGTGTGAAGAAGGGTATGAAAAGTGGGGTAAAGATGCATATGCCCCTGATATATAAGGGGGCGGGGAGAACACAGTATGTGCCCTGGCCCGAGATGGATAAGAATAATTTAATGAAGGCCCAACCACAGTTCACAGCAGGGGAGAGCAAGTGGATATATGAATTTGGAAAGCAAACAGCAGGGGTGCCTCTGGCAATAGTTGAGCTTGATGGTTGCTATAATTGGGGACCAGGCATGGGATGTATGGGTTAAAGCTGGATGTTCGGGTATACCCCTGGGGAATGATCAGCATGATGGAGCACCATTTGGAACTAGAGCACAAGTGTTTGACGTGTTACGGAGGGTTTTCCCAAATAGCACCAATTTACAGTCCCTGATGCAGTGTACAATGGGGGATGATGAGGATCCAGGTAAAATCATTCTTAAATTTCAAGAGATGTGCAGGGCTGAGACGCGAGGACCATGTGATTGTTCAATCTCATTCTTCTATTTTATTGTTAAGAGAGGATTGTTTAAGGAAGTGCAGAAGGCCTTAGAGAAAATTATGGGTATTGAGGCAAAGGGGTAGCTGAAAATACAGAGCATAATAGTGCATCATTGCAAAAGGATTAATGAACGGGAGAGGGAAACAGCTCAGAGGTTTCAGGCGGAGGAAGCAAAATTGATAGAAAAGAAATTGGCAAACGGTTGCTGTTCAGGTGCCTGTGTCTACGCATGTACAGGTAGAGGTGACAGAGAGTGCCCAACAAGTCGTGAGTGCCACTATTGCTGCGCTCTGGGCTTAATGAGGACAGGGTTAGTGGGAGGGAGAACAACAGAATCCGGGTCCACAGTGGCAACCAGGAGGGCTGCAGTGAGGAAGAGGGGGATTTCGAGGAGGAAGAGTAGGAGGTTTTGGACGCAGATGGGATGGGTTTGGACCATTCCAATGTTGGTATTGTTTAAGGTGAGGGCATTTTGCAAGGGAATGTAGGAGTCAGTCTGCCGTGGGGTATAATTATGCATGACAGCCACAGGGCCAATGGCCCCACGGGCCCCAAGGGCTAGGATATCCAGAACAGGTTCAAGGATATCAGAACCAAGGGAATCCACAAGGGCAACACCAAACATATTATCAGCAGCCTCAAGCAGCTGACAGGCAGGTGCAGCATTCACCATAGCAACAGCAGGGGGTGGTGTTACCCTGTGAGCAGGTTACCAAGTGGGGCTACTTCTCCCTTTGGAGGAGCAGTAGTGATGGGGGCAACCCCTTCTCATTTAGTCGAACAAACACATACCCTTATTAGGCCAGCCCACAGCGAGCAATCTCGTGTCTGGTCTTGTCAACGACCATCCGCCCTGAAGAGGAACCATTGGTGGGGCAGAAATAGGAGACAAACAGTTCCTATTTATGGTGGACTCATGTGCAACTAAATCATGTATCATAGAGGGAACCGTTCCCTTATCAGGAAAATATCTTGATGCACAGGGATTCTCTGGGGATGTTTCCAAAGTTCCATACACTGTAGAGCTGGATGTAAATGTGGGAGGGAAGGTAATGTGAGCACCCTTACTATATTCTGAAATTTCCCCAGTTAATTTGTTAGGCAGAGACCTGCTGAACCAATTAAACATGACAATATCATCTACAGATTGTGGTATAGTTTGCTCCATGCCTGGAATGTGTGCTATAAGAGTGTTGTTGATAATAAACACAATGGTAAGGGAAGTGGTGGTCCGCAGGATTTGTGACATGTTCATTTATGGTATTACTGTGCTCATGGAGGTGGAGCCCCATTTTGCCGAAACAGTGTTGTCGAGTGCCCACTTATTTTATCTTTCATCCAGAAGTGTCAACTGAGGTAGTGGCAGGAACGAGATTGTCGCTGGTTTTGCAGGGGTTGTTGGTTTCCAACAAGAAGGTTGTTGTGTTAGGAAATTGACAAGGAGTCATGGTCATGAAGTCAGGGAACAGGCATGCAGTGGTCGCATGCACAGGAGACCTGGGTGGACACTGTCCTGGCGCCTTTGGCACCAGGCTCATGAACAAAAGTAAAGAAGAACATCCATTTAACACCAAAAATCTTCTATTATGGACACAGCACTTCAGATGCATTAACCTTAAACATTCCATCCATTAAGCAGCCCAAGTGTATTCTTGGGTGTGACTGCTAATGGATTTCTTTTGCACATGGTCACTCTCTAGGAGTGGCAGAGTGTGGCTGTTAAGCCGGCCCTAATCGACATGCCCACGATCTCAGCTATATATGCTGGCCCGATCCTCAAGACAGATGCTTCGCGTTATTCTGCACTTGCAAGCAGCGTAATGCTCACCATCGCCTGAGGTTAGACTTACCTTTGAAGATCCTGCTTCCTGGGCATCCTGCTTCCTGCCATCATACTTACCAACTGGGGGAAGCTATTCTTAACTGTACATCTCTTTGGAGAAGCAAGTATTCATCTTTACACTTTCCGGAACGCCAAAATCTTCATCTTGGCACTGCAGCACGACCCGCTCCATTGTCGACAGCAGCGCCTGCAAGGAAAAACAGAATACAAGGTTAGACATCAAAAAAACAGTCGTTTAAGGTTGCGCTTCGCCATACTTCGCGCGTTTCCTTAAACCATCACATCTTCCTTCCGGCCGTGTCTCGCGTCTCACAGCTGCATTGAGGCCGCATTTCCATCTAAGGGAAGAGAACAGAAGAGAGACATTATTGCGGGCATAAATAGGAGCAACATATAAAGACATTAAACAGAATGAACAGCATCACAAGAGCTCAAGAAAGACTTACCAATCATAAGGAGAAGCATAGTCGCAGCTGGACTGGACTAATCTTTATCAGGGATCAGTGAAGGAACTAGATTCCATTCGACGTGCCCCTGCCAGAAGTAGCAGGACGGAGAGCTTATCTTCCATAATTCACAGGTGACCTTTATGGGCCTGCGTATGCTCACAACCGTACTTTGGGGTGAAGGGTTCGAGAGGTACAACAATCACAGATTGGCGCACTCACACACTCTTATCTCCACACAGGAGCAGTATCACCACATACCACCACTCATAGCTTTTCTACTGAGGGAGAGGCCTGAAGGGGGTGATTCAAGTTCAGGGAGGGCTGCAACCATGCCCCAACACCTCCGTACAGACCAGGTGAGCGTAACACAAGGACAGGTGTGAAAGGTGCACAGTGCTCTGTGTAGACCCAGCAGTACAGCTAAAGGAAATGACAGATGATGAACTGTTTGAGAACGATGACAAAGATGAGGATATAATACTAGAGATTTGTATCCCCTGTGACATAATGATACAGTACAGTACTAACTCCACCTCTATTTCTTGACTAAGATTTACAACATGTACCTTCCCATTTATGGACTACAAATCCATATGATATAGGATTAGGTGCTGCCCAGGGTAAGACAATATCCATTATTGAGGGAGGCAGAGGAGGGTATCACAAATACTAATTGGAGAATGATTCAGGACTTGCGCCCCCTAAATGAGGTGGCACAGAAAGAATGTCCAGTCGTTCCAAATCCTCTGACAATTTTATGTAGCATCCCCAAAGAAGCCACATATTTTACTGTAGTGGTCTTGAAAAATGCATTCTTCTCGATTCCACTCCATCCTGAGTTGAGGTACCTCATGGCATTTACCCAGGGCCAAATGCATTTCAAACATACTAAGTTACCTCAAGGGTACTGCGAGAGCCTGAGCATATTTAACAGAATACTGCATGCTGATCTAGAGAATATTCAGGTGCCTTGTACAATTATCCAGTACGTGGACGACCTGCTAGTGTGTAGTGAGAGTGAATAGAGCTGCAGAAGGGACTCATTTGCACTCCTACAATTGCTGGCCTGTAAGGGGTACAAATTCGACAAGGCAAAATTGCAATATTGTCAACAGGAAGTGCTTTATCTGTGGCCATTCATATCAGTGAACAGTAAAAGGACACTACCAGATAGGGCAGCATCATTATGCGCCATTGCCAGACCCACCTCAATTAAAGAAATGCAGACGTTTCTGGGCTGCAATTACTTCAGAGCCCGGATTCTAGATTATGCGACATATACAAGGCCACTTTTACAAGTCCTTAGGGAAGCACAAAAAAAAAAGGACCACAAGTTACAGTGGATAGAAGACATGATCAAACAGTTTGACGACTTTAAAAAAGTAATTCATTTGGCACCCGTACTGGCCACCCCAGATTACACGCAGGAATTGTACTTGTTTTCACATTGAGATGATATGATAATTATATCATAGGTTATTTATAACGCGTTTAATACCCAGAGGTTTCTAAGCACCGACCCGGCGATCAAACCTGTGTTGCTCCGTGTCATCTTGCTTCCAAGGCGAGCACGTTGCCGCTGAGCTATCCACTCGAGACTAGCTTATGACAGTGGTATTGACTCAGAAGTGTACTATGGGCCATAAGCCATTGGCCTATTATAACAGCACTTTGGATGCAGTGATGCAAGGGCAGTTTGTGTGTGAACAAGCTTTAGCATCTGCCAAATACATTATGACTGCCCCATCTGCAGGCAAACATCCAGCACCTTAAACAGCCTTACCCATCTCCCAGATTATCGAGCTACAAGGAAGGGCACATGACAGGGAGAAAGAGCTGTGGTCACAGAGAAGTTGCACACAATCCCCGACAGATCTCTTATGAAGACAAGAGAGCTCTGGGAAGACAATAATCCCTCAGGAGCTGCTAACAGTAGCCCTTGAAAAGTTACACTACCCATATCACAGTTCGAAGCAACACATAACAGCAGACATACAGGAAGACTGGTCTATACCAAACATCCAGGAAAGCATAACAGAAATGGTCATCCATTGCAACACATGTCAAGGTTTCTATACAGGGATGATGCTTTGGACTGTTCTTTGAATTACACATAGATCACACTAATATGGGTGAGGGTTGTAATAGATCTAGGTACCTCATTGTAGTGGTGTGTCCATTATCAAGGTGGGTCGAAGTGGGCTGTGTGCACATCCGGATGCCAAGTGTTCTGCTAGATCTTTAGTACTGGAGGTTTTCCCTCGATGGGGTGTGTGCAAGATTTTAAGGTCAGAGACAGGCACTCATTAATTCAATGCATTATTTCAGCAAGTTTTATTTATGTATTGCATTTATAATACACCCAAACCCGTACGCGTCACAGCGTAGTTACAAACATTTTAGCAAGAATTAACTTAATTCCATTCAGAGCGTGATACAGTAGGTGCAGAGTAAAATGATACAATTTAAGCAACAAAGTAAGGATAGTTCCGGCAGGAACACTATCATGCAGTACACAGATTACAATATACTTAGTTACAATATACATAATTACGGAGTGCTCCTTATGCACAGGAATGAAAGATTCATAGATAGTAACTGGTTGTCATGCGAATGGAGGTTGGTGGTCTAGTATTTATTGAATAGCCATATTTTTAAGGATTTCTTGATATGGTAGTGAGAGGGCTATAGTTTAGTTTGAAGTGGGAGCGTATTCCAAATTTTGGTTGCCATCACTGGAAAGCTGCTTCCCCTGCTCTGGTGCATTTCAAGCATGGTGTGGAGAGGTGTGCTAGTTTGCTGGATCTGAGGGTTCTGAGTATTTTGTTGGGTGTTATAGTATTATTGAGGCAGGTGGGTGCTTTTTTTGCTAAGCATTTATGGGTGACACACCTTGTCTTGAAGATGATTCTGGCTTTTATGGGTAGCCAACGGACTTCTCTCCTGATGGTGGAGATGTGATCTGACTTTTTGAGTCCAAGGGCTGCTCACAGCGCTTTGTTTTGCAATAATTGCAGTTTAGCAAGGTTAGCATTGGATGTGCCGAGCATGAGAATGTTGCAATAATCTAGCTTTGTTAGGATGAGATCCCTAGCTAGCGTTGTACAGTTGTTGGGTGTGAGGTACTGTCTGCCTAGGGCAATTCATTTGGCAGTGTATGACGTGGCTGAGCATAGGGCATTCACATGTTTGGACATTGTAAGGTTGGCATCTAGGTATACTCCTAGCGTTTTGACTTGTTTTAGCACTGGAATGGGGATACCATTTATGTTGATTACTGAGTAGTTGGGGTGTAAGGATTGGAGTTTTTCTGAAGAACCCACAATGAGTATCTCTGTTTTCTCATCATTGAGGCAAAGACTGTTTATTGCCATCCAGTTTTGAATTATGGCATAGATTGTATTGATCATGATGGTGTCAAGTTGGTAATCGCCCGTAATAGGGATAAGAATCTGGGTGTCATTTGTAACATTTGTGTAGATGACACCCATAGCATCTAGGGCTGCAAATAAGCTTTTGTATATGCGTTATTGAGCGTTGGTGATAGGCAAGAGCCTTGTGGAACTCCTGGGGGTACCGGAATAGGGTCTGCTGATTCCTTACAAATGGAGACTCAGGAGGTTTGTTCTGCAAGGAAGGAGTTAATCCAGGAAGTAGCTTCTTGTGAGATTGGAAGTCTTCGGCTAGGGTGTCGCAGAGTTCGTCATGGTTGACTAGGTTGAATGCTGTGGACAAGTCTAATAATAGCAAGATACAGATTTTTCCTGCATCTCTTATGGCGTTCATTTGGAATTTTAGGTCCAATAGTTCTGTTTCGGTACTGTGGTTGTGGGCTGGAATCCAGATTGCCTGGCTCCGAGTAGATGATTTTTTTTCAAAGTGGGATTGAATTTGTGAATAAGCTATTTTGTCGATGGTTTTCAGCAAAAAAGGGACTGTAGTTATGGGATGATAGTTGGTGGGGATTGTGGCATCCAATGATTGTTTTCTAAGGAGTGGGGCGACCCAGGCTTCCTTGATACTGGCGGGGATGGTGTTGGTACTAAAGGAGGCATTGACAAATTTGGTGATAATCTGGGTTAGCGTGGGTGCACAAAGTTTTACAAGGTATGCTCAGAAGCTGTCTCCTTTACACTTCGAAGGTTTAAGTTAGTTATCATGTCTAATACTTCGTCATGGCTTACAGGTGAGAATTTATATTGGCTAGTAGTGTTAACGTTGGTTCTTTTGTGGATTGTGTTGGAAGTACTTTTGTTGGCCAGCTCCTTTCTTTTGGATATGATTTTAGATTTGGAGAGTTTGGATTTTGTTTGTGAGGGCATTTTGTATGGTGGTACACCAGACTTTGTTGGAGTTAACTGTGTGGTGGAAGGGATAGGAGTCTCCATTTCTCTGGGAATCATAAAGAGCTCTTTGGAATTAGAGGGAGCATTATTAATGTGAGTATTCAAGGAATTGGCTTTGTGATCAATGATGGCTGTTACAGCATGTTGCAGTACCACTTGGCATAAAGCACCAGATGTGTTCAATTTACTACCCACATGCCAAAGGCATAGTGGAGAGAATAAATAGGCTCCTTAAATCAAGTTATCCAAGTTATGTACTACGTTGAAGAAAAACTGGGTGCACTGTTTGCCCCTGGCCCTCTTCAGTTTACGCACGCAGCGAAGCAAAGACCACCATTTGTCACCTCACGAAGTGATCACTGGCCGGCGTATGCATACTCCCATATCCCATGTAAGAAGGGCTTCAGATGCACATAGGGCAGCAGTGGTGCTAGCTGATGAGATCAAAGAGTATTTGTCTACATTAACTAGCGCAATTAAATATGTCTCCCAACAGATTGCACCTCCCAGTATTGACACAACAGAGACACCGGTCGTTGTGACTACTATAGAGACAGTTGCCAAGCATATGTGCACACAACCTGCCTGGGGACATCATATATGTCCACAATTTTTTGTGCAGGTGGAAAAACCCTCGGCTCGAAGGGCCCTACAAGGTGGTGATTTTTGTGCTCCCCTCGCAGTGAAAGTCAGGGGATTTTGCTATTGCGTCCACACCTTTGACATTCGTAGGGCACCTCCAAATAGTACACAGGTATACCAGTTGTCTTGAATAGAAAGGCCCACCTCATCTGCCTGTCCAGTGGTGATACCTCTGTGATGAAGCACTCCACTGGCAGGCCGAGATGTAGCTGCCAGCTCTGTATCTTTCTTTTTTCAGGAGTGCTTTTCTCTCTCTCTCTCTCTCTCTCTCTCTCTCTCTCTCTCTCTTTCTCTCTCTCTCTCTCTCTCTCTCTCTCTCTCTCTCTCTGTTTCTCTCTCTTTCTCTCTCACTCTCTCTCTTTTTCTCTTTCTCTCTCTCTTTCTTGTTTCAATTTTCCTCTTTTCTCTTTCTGCCTCTCTCTCTCCTTTTCTCTCTTTCTCGCTCTCTTCTTTTCTTCTTTCTTTGTGTAAAAAGTGTGTTGTGTACATTTCTCCTTTTCATTGTCTTATGTGGCTGTGTTTCCATTTCAGGAAAAGAAGAAGATGGACGTTACTAATGTAAATAATTTGTTAAGTAGGTACCCGTGGTGTAGATGTACAAATGAGAGAATATGGACCTATGTTTGTTATTGTGGGTTTGCTGTTGTAGCAGGTCTCTGTGTGATAGTCATAGTACTATTGGGTTTATATTATCCGAACAGGACAATACATATAAATGTTAATAATATCTTACAGAGTTAATTATATTAGTAATAATGGGAACACTAATATAATTAATAGAAATGAATTTAACAAGCACACCACCATAGAGGGGGAAAAGGTGAAAAGGTGATTTCAACAAGTAGGAGATTGACTACCAATGTGAAACACTTAAATATTATTTACAATAGCACTATTATACTGTCATCCCTGAAAGCATGTATAGAATAATGAAAAGAGAAGTCAGAAGAAATGATGACACGTATCAAGGGCTGGGTTTGGATGTGATTGAGGATATTCATCATCCCGAGTTTACCAACTCATGGTATTCCGACATGAGTAGTGTGGGAAGAAATGCTGTGAATGGAAGCTGTTACCTGTGTTCACTCATTCTGCACGTGTCATGGGCTCCCAAGATGTTAATACCACAAGCAGTCCCAATTATAGAGGCACAATGTCCAGTTCATCTTGCGCTAGGCATAAATAAAGGAACGTTCCAGGCACATAATGTGCACCTGCAAATGGTGGGTACAGGTCTTGTACAGTGCAGCAGCAATTCAAAAGACATCAAGTGTGTGGAGGTGCCACATCTGATGGTGAAAGAGCATAAGCATGTCAATTATAACTGGCAGGACACCACACTACCTTGCTTGGCAGAAGGACTCGTAACATATAGCAAAGAAAGGATAGCACAAATGCATCTTTTCTGTGCACAAATCTGGAAAGAGCATATCACAAAGTTGACTTGGATTGCAACATTGGAAAAGTTTGTGCGAGTGCACCAGGAGGAAGAATGTAGACTGTGTTTCTACAGCAAGGGTACAGTCTTTGTCTGTTCGAAAGAACATTGAAATAATGCTCTCCTGATTACAGAAATGAAGAAAGGAACAGCAGAGATGATCTATTACTACTGGGTTGGTGGCAAAAAATCTTCTTGTACTTCCCACCATCAGGGAGGGGCTGTTGTTCGCTGGCCACATTGCACTCAGTGCTATTAGTAATCCCAGAAGAATACCTGAAGAGGGGAGTACTGCCTGCCGAGGGGCCAATTAGTCTCCCCACGGTCAAAAATGTAGATAAGGGCCGGCGGCCACACAAGAGCTTCACATCCTGCTGGAAAATAACTGTTCCAACAACCAAGGAGGATGAAAAGATCAAATAAAATATTGAAAAACTCTTCCACATTGTTTGCTGAAATACCAGAAGAGTACAGACTTTCCAGCTCAGCAGAATCCTTTTTTGCATATTTACTTTTGCCGGGATTGCAGACCGCAGCAAAAGCCAAACGGTTGCAGATCGTGAGATGGGAGGTGGTACAGCTCGCAAACGATAAAGAGAATGGGTTCAATGTGATCATGATTAAGTTGCATGCATTAAGACTTATGATGATGCAAAACCGATATGTGTTGGAGATGTTAACAGAAATAGAAGGCGGGGTTTGCAAAAAGTTTGGCGATTCTTCTCCAGAGGATGCAAAGAACGCATCACTATCCCACATCATTGCAGCTGTCCACGGGATGGGTGTTTGTTCGCATGAAGAAGGAGGGAGGAGTACAGGACAGTGGTTGGTTTACCTTGCAATTTAGTTGGGGTTTCAAAATCAGATATTGAAGTGCAGACTGATATCCCACAAAGTGGCCCTTAAATGAAATGCTCCAAATCCTCTGTGGAAATTAAGTTGACTATCTATACCACACTATCATAGCCCCTGATCTACAAAATTGCACAGAGGTTTCCGTGAACCTGGCCGGGGAGGAGGAGGGGATGGATCGAAATTACTTTACCCACATGAAAAGTACATGCACATGGAGGAGAGTTTGTGGTTGCTGTGTAGGGAACTCATCCACATGTGTGGAATCAGAGAAGAGGGAACAGGAGCACAAAGTTACAGCAGAGTTTGCTACTGTAGAAGTAATGAAAGGGGGGAATATTGGGAAGGGGACAGCCCCGCCGCACCCCATTGGCACTTTAGAGTAAGGCAAGATGCATTTGAAGCACTATGATGGGCCACAGGGGAGGGGGGGCACTGAGAAGACCACCTCCCAGTATAAAAGGACCCCACTCCAATATAACAAAATATAGTCTATCCACATAGTACAGCATAGGGTGCAAGCAGCATTGCTGTTTTGTGTAGATATTAGTAAACAGGTTGAAGGTAAGGCCTGCACAGCAAACTCAGTATTGTATGCATTAGGCCCAAATTGAGATACAAGGGAAATCTCCAGCCATGCCCGAGCTCCCATGAGTACAGCCCACACTCCCAACACTCTCATTGTTCTAATAGTGTTGCAAAGATGTTTGAGATTAATGTGCACTATAATGCTGTTATCACAGACCGCCACCTGGTGTGCATGTTATCGCACACTGGCCAAAGCATGACCCGGCCCATCCCCAGGCAACCACAAGTTATAGCCCATATAACTGACTAAACGTTAAGATCCCTGAATTCCATGTCACCAGGTGCACCTTGACCGTCAACCCCAAAGTAACAAGTCTTGAAATGTTCAAAGAGGACAGACGGGGCGCATCATTGAAGCAACAATCGTGTGATTTGTATTGCGAGGTGCTGGGAGAGATAATTTATAGTTCAAAATGAGGGTGGAGACCTTGCAGCCAGATGGCGTGGAAGGGAGTGAGTGAATTGTGTGTGTGAAGGTTAGAGTGCCCCAGAACCTCCTTCATGCCCATTTTAAGGCCTGCCAGGTGCACAGTATGAATCATAAAGTAGTTGCATTATAGGAGTATAATTATTTTATTCTTTGACCTTCGACGTGAGAAGAAGATGATCACTGCAGCCCCCACATGAAGGAAGATGGATGAATTGGGCTGGAACCAATGGCCCGGCATCCCTTATGGGGCAGGTGGATCCTGTATAGGCACACACTAACCAGCCGTGCAGGATTTTACCCTATGTATTGTGTCATGTATTGCAATGTTTTTCTGCATAAGATTCTTCTTGTACTACTTTTCGGCAGAATATTCTTAGCAGCAGAGTTCTTTGCTGTTTCACTCATCTGTGTGAGATTAAAACGTGTTATCCTTACAAGATTGACTTGGGTCTTTCTTCCGTAGTGGGTTGTATTCTCTCTGGTGTGAGCATTCAGGGACTTGCCTTCAGGGGTCATTCTCCTGTGCTTTTGTTCTTCGAATAGTGGTAGGGTTAGGTTAAGTTAGTTTGGAGAGTGGACTGTAGTTGATATAGATTCTTACTGATGACTGACCAGCACCTTAGTTAGCTTTGTTGGGTAGGGAACACCCTTAACGTAGAGAAAGATCAGAGTTTCCACCTTGTATTTAATAAACATCAACAGAGGGAATGACAATCAGAGTCTCTGTTATTTTTCTACCCACCACAGATGGTGGGACAATAATAGCAACTCTGTGTGTTTATTTCTGGGCAAGGCAGGGCACAGCCAGTTAAAGTAATTTTGTGTGAAGGTTATGGTTTTTGATGTCATTTAAGAGGGTGGATAATGCTGTTCAGATAGCTGATTGGGGAGACTAGCCAAGAAATTAGGACATATTGGGGGCATTATGGAGGAAGAAAGAATTGTAGGGAGTGAATGAGAGAGTGGATGGTGGGATTTCTTGACAATGTTAATTTACTAATGGCCATGTTGATTCTTAATTAGTCTGTGGGGCAGAGGGCCAGGTTAGCAAACGTGGACATGTGGCAATCTTTTCCGCTTGGAATGAGCCAGGGCATGGGTTGTGCACTTAATGACCAGGATGTAGATGGGGCGGCTTTGTCCATTTTAATTTGTGGAGCACACACTCTTTGCCAATCCATGACAGGCAGTCTCATGGTGTTGTTTATGGCCAAACTGGAACTGACAGATTGTATCACTGAAGGTCATAATGCATGTGGGTTTAGTGTGTGTGTTTCACATGTATAAGAAGTAGTTTTGAACTACGTGGTTGTGGGTGTCCTTTCCCTGCACCATTGGCCCTGCTAAGAAAATAGTGTTGCCCGTGGCTAAGGGTGCAACCCATTCAGCACCTCAACTAGTATTCCATGATGTGTGGGAATGTTATGCAGGACACAAATGACACTATGATTTTGCATACAACAGCTGGCACATATAGCAATACTCCACCCAAGTGCTCCAGGAAGAGGAAGCGTGACCTAAGTACTCCACAATGCCCCTAGTGGAAATGTGTGCAGCACTGTAGCATGCCTCAGCTGGGTTGGAAGGATTCCTGTTGGGTGTTATCATAAATGGTGATAGTGGGCATGCACTGTCTCCTGTAAATGATTTGAAGGTCATTTTTGTTTTGTATTGACAATAATTTGATAGGTGTATGTGCATAATGTGAGCCAATGCCAGAGCCGGGTGGCTAGGGGAATGACATAAGATGTAGCTGAACGTCATGTGTGCATTTTTGGAAAATTAACATTCACTTGCAATATGTGTCCGTTTGCATAACAGATGACCTGCACATTGATGGAATGCTATTTTTTCTTATTCTGATACATGTTCACTGTCTCTAGTGGGGGTTGACATGTGACATGGGTGCAGTTGATGGCTGCCAGGACCCGTGGAATGTGGGCAAATAAATAGAATTCCTGAGCCAATCTTTGCCTTGCCTGCAGAGTGTGTGGCGTGTCTATATGTCTATACATACATTATATGATGCAGCACAATACTTGGTGGAAGCAACGTGATTAGGTGGGCTGAGAAATAACCCCAACTATAGCAGTGGTACCCTGGAATAAGTCAGTGGACAGGAAGTAAAGGGCACGTTAGCACTTTTACCAAAAGTGGTACTCCCTTGGTGCACAGGATGAGAGAGGTCAAGTCATTCACCCCCTCCCTGACCCTATCAAGGATGACACGTGGGGGGGGGGGCAGTGTGTGCCATACACCTCTTCATCTGCATCCCAAAAAGAGATGTTCGAGTATGGAAAATCCAGGCCCTCTTCCTCCACCATCCTCCCCTCCTCTTCTTCCTTCCATGCAGCAGTTAAAGTGGGAGCAATGCAGGATCCGTCATTGTTTAAGCATAATTGCCTACCACATTTTATGCTTACAATTTCATGAAACTTTCCTACTTTGCACCTGCTGAACGCTGGCAGTACAATTTTGTTCCTTTGAAGTTGGCATGGAAGTGCTATCTCTGAACACGTAATGTTTTGACTTCATGGAGGTGTTTGTATTTTTGCACAGTACCCGCTGTGTTATTTCTCATTTTCGTGCTTTAATGAGGAATTTTGTATGATCCACCCAATTCTCCTTCTTTGTGCTGGCCTTTCCCTTGCGCTAATATGGCCCTTGGGCTAAACATTGAAGTATGGCGCGAAGTGGGAAGGGCCAGCGCAAAGTCGATCAGTGAATCAGCAAAATTAGTTCTGCGAGGCACAAAGTGCACATTGTAGGTTCAAAGTCACTTTGCGCCACGCAAAACGTTTTGTAAAGTAGGGCCAATATCTTCAACCTCTGAAATACATACGAGTTTCAGATGATGTGCATACATCCAGGTATTCATAATTGAGAGGCTAAGGTGCACAATGATGTGCTTGTCTGCGCGCAATATGGGAATCCTATCAGTGACACATGTTCGTGCAAGAAGTCTAACCTTCATCAGTATTTGATAGGTTACAAGGGCGAAAATGCACCAAACTGATACTGTAAAAAAAAGTCCTGTGCCATAGATAATGCGTTTCTCATGTCAGCCCACTTCCGACATTGAGAAATTGATATGCCTTTGGCTGGACTCATTTATCCTGCTATTCATATTGATCAGCACATCTAGCAGTCTTCAAATTCCAGATCAAATAACAATTTCGGCTTGGTTGATTATCAATTTCTCTGAGGTTAAGACACAGTCTAGAGTTAAATTGAGTATGTGTTAATGTTGCAATGTTAATCTTTATGAAACTAATACCTTTTGTACTAATACGTTGGGGAAAGATTAGAAGCAACATAGTTCATTTTGAAGTGTGTGAATCAGAGCTAATTGACCACTACCCACAGTATCATTTTAGCTGTCAACTCTTAGCCATATTTTGCAAACAAGTTAATATAATTGAAATTCTAGATAGATATGCCATTGGAAACATGCCACTGATTATAGCATCCATTCATAAACCACAGCTGTGTCAGAACATTGTAATATCAGCGCTGAACCTGATGTGCTCCCTCAATGGTATATTTGATTCACACATGTAAATCACACAGTTAATGACAGTAAGACAGAACCTGAATATGCCATGCATTATGAAGCAGGAAGCATAATGCACAAACTGAGAATGTTATAGCACAGATACATAGCATACAATGAACATGACTGCTGGCATTTAATCTGGGGGTCAATGGACACTGTAAAATGTTTGAAAACCACAACCACAATGAAATCGCATATTCAAAAAATACCAGGAACACCCATACGTCGGAGTGAAAAGGCGACTGTAGATGCATGAAGTATTTAATTTGAGACAGGCAAGATCATTTGCAAACAAAGAAGATCAGCAACTCTAAGAAAGCATACAGTTTGCAATGGAAGGCAGGTGTACATTTGTGTTGTAGAGTTTTGAATTTGAAGGCAATTATTCCGCTTGCACTGAATGTTAAATCTGTTTCATTTGGTGACAGTGGACGTGCATCTGTCTAACCTCTGGTTGTATAGTTTGCTTTAAGGCTCTCGTGTCGAACCCGGTCAGCGGTAGCTCAGCTCCGTTTCAGATCAGATTAGTATGTTTTCTTCCATGATAAATACGCCACTCTTTCTGACCACGGGGTTTTCAGTTCTTGTTGTCAGAAATGAAAGCAAAACAAACTTATTGGATTGCATTTCTAACCAACTGAATTTCTTCATATTCTGACGGGCTAAACGTTCCAAAACGTCCGTTAGTCGCTGGGGGTGTAGGGTGGGCCGAGATTAGCCTTGCAGATTATGTGTCATGCAAGGTTGGAGTTCATGATTTGTCTTCTTGACAGAAACAGAGGCAGGAGGTTGCTGGTTAGTGTTGGAAAATAGCATAGTTTTACTTCGATATACATCAGAGCATCCCAATGGCCAACTTGCATGACATACATGCAGCTGGCATTTGTTGCCAGTGATGGCATGGGAGGGGAACCTATCCGAGTTTGCTGGTGGCAGGCGATTATATTTAGTGGATGCAAATTAAGGTGCCATCTTTGTGTAACTACAGCGGATGGAGAACACCTGAATCAATGTTGCCTGAGATATATTTATATATTTATATGACATGTGTTGTATTATGAAGTAGACACACACACATTTGGACGGGGTGGTGGATTACATTCAATCTCTGAAGTTGTGAGTCATCGTGTTGTTCTTGAGAGAATCCCAGTGAGTATGTTGCATGGCAAACATGTGCATGCATTTGTATTTGTCACAGGGAGTTTGTTTGGTTAAGGAAGATTACTATTAAGGTTCCTAGTATTATTGTATATTTTTCTTCACCATTGTATTATCTTTTCTGTATATAACAACGTCAATTGTGTTTTTTTAATAAAGAATAGATTGACTCTAGTATCATTGTAATATAACCCAATACAAATCAGTATAAGTACAAAGGTCAGCATGGGCTTTCAAGTGCTCTGCCCAACGTTATACTGCTCCTGTCTCAAGCAATTCCTTGGCCATGAAGGTAAAACAGGTAAAAAGAGACATTTATAAATTCTTTATCTTTTATTTTTTAACATGGGCCAAGGGTAGGCAATTCTCTTCAAATATGTGGGTCAGCTATACAGAAGCATACAGACAACAGTAGTATTGTGGAATCAGAAAAAATACAATATTACGGCTGTTACACCAAGCAAAGGAAAATACACCGACACGGGCTTGTGAAGATTCCCAGAATCTTTATTACAAAGCTGAACAGTAGTCAACAAAGTACACAAATGGCTATTTGGCCGTCAATACATCCAGAGACCACCAGCAGGGTGAAATGTGAGTAGTGAGCAGAATTTGCTAGCTGGACATCGCCGTATTTATACAGTTTGTTATAATGATGTCCAGCCTCTTTCAAGTTAATAATACATTGGGCTAGGGTCGCGCCAGGTTCACTTACCTAATTTACATATCTCGTGCATGCGGTTTACTTTTGAATACATTTACTAACACACTCTATTATTCTTTAATTTAACGTTACACTCTTTACATATTGTTTTAATACAGATCAAACAAATGTTTCGCATATCGTATCTGGATAGCATTACTGTTCTTGTATACTTATAGTTCAACATTTGCTCATTCAAGTAATTCCCTGATCCCGAGGTCAACAAAGGACGAGGTCTACATGACCCTAACATGTAGCCCGGAGGCAGGTTGGACATTAACCCTCTTACAGGGGTTGAAGAGGTTAAAGCAAGAACAAGAGCACACAAGACGGCCATTTTAGACTACAGGATGACTTTGTACGAAAAACTAAAATGGCGGTTCTAACCTAAAATGGAGGCTCGATTTACTTGGGGTCATGACCTTTTAATACGGGTTTCCTCGCAAAGCGACTGGGCATAGGCCAACATATACGATGAGGACGAAACAATATTATATCAGTTCTAAAAGTATGGTAAGTACCAAATATAAGAAATGCCCAATCAAGAATCTATAAAAAATAAACTCAGGTAAATGACAAACCACTAAAATCCCACCAGTTTAAGGAAAGCACACAAACAATGCAGGCTACGGGTATTTACACCACTTAATTGCTGACTTCTTTGCAGAGAGGGCAGGAGCCTGTCACGCAGCACCCGACGCCAACCTCAGGAGATGTGAGGCTGCTCACACGCGGCTACCATTCTGCATCAGTAAACCGGAGCCTGATCTCTTAATTCGGTCGAGATTCCTGCCTCATATTTGTCTTCTACTTTTCGTGCTATATCCATATTATTGGCTGACCCACTACGCTTTTTCACAGAAGTAGGAAAAATTCAAATATTGGGCGGTAAACGAGCACGATACGACCATTTAAAAATGGCTACTGCCGTGCCCTGCACATGTTGCTAAGCAACACTTCAACAGCATTGTTATCACGATTTGATTGGCCCAGTCTGCCTATTTTGCCCAATCAGCTGTGCAGGCAGACCCCGTTACTCTGCCTATGTGCATGTCTACACCTGCGACTGGGACCTACTGGTTCCTACCCACACCCAATGGTCATCCTGCAACAAGCTGTCCCACAGAGTCACTACAACCCATGCCTCTGCCGATCCACTACCTGACAATACGGTAAGAAAAGCTGTGACCCAACTTTGCTCATCTTGCAAGCTAACATTATCTGTTGCTCGCAATAACCATACATACCTGAGCCTCCTAACCAGATAAAAACTATCTCTGCACTTCTACCTCACATCCAAGACAGTGTGTGACCCTGCTTGAAATGTTACCTCACAATCTGCTCCAATACTATTAACTATGTCTTATACCTGTCTGGCGTGTCTTGTCTTTCACAAATGACCCACTTGAAAAGTTGCAGCTTCTTCCCTTTGAATTTGTATCCCGAACCATTACATATATGCTTCTCTACTCAGAACCATATTAATGTTACCAAACTGCTATACCCAATATTCTCGTAACATGTTAGCTCTAGTAATGCCTCTAGCCTAGACTGATCATAGACTTCCTCATCTTGACTGGTTTACGTTGCTTGAAGTAAACTTCTAATTCGCTGTCCTTATCTTACTGTTATGCTCTAGACCCTGAATTGTGCTCGTTCATCGGGATATTCATGCTAGCCAACCTACGTGTGATTATGTCAATGCCATAAGGTCATAAGGTTCATATGTTAATTGCCTTGCTCTATAAATGATATGCATACTGCATAACATGCTAGGATAAAATGTAACACTTTTGAGTGACTACCCCTCACAAATAGACTCTTGCTCCTCTACTTAGATATCTATCACTGTCTGTTATTTGTCTTCTGTACTCGTAACACTGTCTTTGACTGCCCCTGACAATCAGACATCTGCTTTGGCGGTGTGATACTTATTACTGTCTGCTACTTGTCTGTTGTATGCCAGTCCAAGAACTACACACTATAATACACCAGTCATGCCGGATATATCCTTATCATGATGACCCTATGACTGCCATACTTTAGACACCCACCTAGGTAGCTACCTTCCATATTAGCATACCAGTATCTGTACAAACCACCCTAGCCTACTACATAACACTTGCAAGCCATGCTCTTGCACTATCCCAATCCTAAACTCAGCAGCTTATCCTTACCTACTGCCACCTCAGCCATACTATTCATAATGCTCCTACAAGCCTCAGCCTCGACTACCAGCAATGCACAGCACAATACCTTGAAAACTACCTATGATTACACCTATCCACTGAACAAAAGTAGTGTCTCCATCACTATGTCCACCACACTACCTCAATCTGACTCCATAGCTCACACCAACTTCTTGCCTCCTTGGCCAGCACAGTCCCCCAAAAGCCCATCCACCACCATGATATCAGTAAATAACACCTACTCTCTCTCACCCTCCCAATTGATCTAACTCTTTTCCTACCCACCCACCCCTAATCAATGTTGTGCACAGCAACCAGTAACCTTAGACTAGGATCTAGATTTCATCAGATTTACCTGCCAGTCATCAATACTAAATCTCAAATGAACCCTAAGAATACAACCACTAAGAAAAAAAATTCCAAAACCCCATAGGCTCACTACCAAAAATGACAACATCCCCGCAATGAACGCCGTAGCCTCAACCAGCAATTCTAACATTACCAATTTCCCTATTAAGGGAACACTCATCAATGCTAGATCATTGACAGCACATGCCCTAGACGCTGCCAACCTCATTCTTGCCAATCAGCTAGACTTGCTAGCCATAATTGAGACTTGGCTGTATGCTGCAGCAGGCCCATCACTTGCTTTAGCCATCCCAGATGATTACGCCATCACAAGACTCGACAGAGAAACCTCCAAAGGTGGCGTAGTCGCTGTCATCTCCAAGGTCCACCTCGGCCTAAGAGCCCTTCAGCACCATCCATTCCCATCAGCTGAACTCCTGTCTATGAAACTCCCTCTCTCAGCCTCATGCACCCTAAAAATTAATCTTGTATACAGACCACCTCGACCAACAGCCACCTTTGAGGAAGATATGTTACATCTCCTTGCCACTGACACTGAACCAGGATCACAAATCTTACTATGTGGTGATTCCAACCTAGACTTCCTAGATTCCAATGACTATGATGCCACTACCCTAGCCAACTCTATCACTGAACTAGGATACTCCCATCATATCACTAAATCCACGCACAACAAAGGAAAAATCCTTGACTGGATTGATGACCTCAACTGCAAAACTAAAATTCTTTCCAACACACCCTGAACCTGGACAGACCATCATTCCATCCTGTTCACCATACAGTTGGGATCTCAGCCAAACCTGCCTAATGTGCTAGCACCACCGGCTCTAACCAGAAACAATACGAATCTTACCCTAAGTAACTTACTGCTCCTCCTACAACTGATCTTAAACCACTCTAACTCTAATACCGACCCATAATTTCATAGACCTCTTAACCTAATCTTCCAAGAAGCCATTGATACTATAGCACCTCTCAAATTATGCAAAGCTAAGCCTCAAGCGCACCTCAATACTTGGTTCACATCGAACCTTAAAGACCTACGTAATAAATGCTGAAACCACCTGGAGAACCACCCATCTGTCGCCAATAAAGCTATCTTTGCCAAAGCCGCCAATTGCTATAAGATAGCTGTCCTACAAACAAAAGTGAAACCTATTACAATAGAATTGCGAACCCCAAATCTGGCGCTAAGGAGTTATTCACTATCCTCAGAGAGCTTGAAGTGCCCACACCACATACCAAAACTTGCTCCAAAGACAAGACGTGGTGCACTAAACTACAAAAAGCCCTACTTGATAAAATATTGATGCTTCAATCTAAAATTGAAAAGAAAAAACTCAGAACCAGCTCTGACTTAGGTTCCCACAAAGCCCAACCCCCTATTGTGAATCCATGTAACCTCTTCAAATTCACCCCCCCTAACCACTAGGGAAGTCAAAAACATAATATTGAGCCTGAAACCATCCAGATGCCAGGGTGATATCTTCCCTGCAACCACAATTAAAGAGGCTGCTAAAGAACTTGCACCCTCCATCAAGTCATTTATAAATGCCTTGTTTGATACCAGAATGGTCCCTACCAACCTGAAAGATGCCTGGGTCCTCCCTCTGTTAAAACAAAACCTAGCCTTGACCCGGATAGTACCACTAACTATAGGCCCATCACCACAGTACCATTTCTGCTGAAAATTCTTGACAGGGCAGCCTATCTTCAAATTCAGGGACACTTTGAAACAAACAATCTTCTGGGCCTGAGACAATCTGGGTTCAGACCCAGACACAGCATAGACACTGCGTTAATAGACTTGAAAATGCAAATAGATGATAAAAAAGACAAAGGTATCATAACTCTTCTCCGATTTATCTGCCGTCTTTGGCCTCTTCGGTCATGAAGTCCTGTGTAATCACCTTCCCTCATCAGCACACTTCTCAGCCAGCATACAATCTTTTTTGGATAAAAGAACGATGAGAGTATTCTCTCCTACCGCATCTTCAGATCTAGCCCCAGGGACTTGCAGAGTACCACAAGGGTCCTGCATATCACTGAAGCTATAAAGTATTTTTACCAAGCCCTTGTTTCACGATCTGGCCCACTTGGGTGTCACCTATACTAACTATGCAGATGACACTCAAGTCCTCATCCCGACCTCTGGTAACTATGACCTTGATACTAAACTATTGAACAAAATCTACCTCATCATTCAGTCATGGATGGCCATGCATGGCCTCTGCCTCAATGATGAAAAGACTGAACTACTACTCACTGGCTCCCAAGCCAAACTAAACAAACTTGACAACAGATATAAATCATTCATCATAGACGGCATCAACATTCTTGTCTCGAAAGAGGTCAATACTCTTGGGTTCTAACTCAATGCTTCCCAAACCCTAACTAAACAAGTGTACCCCACTGCTTTGGCCAAAGCATACACATGTAAACTTATAAACGCCAGCAGACACTTCCTTTCAACAGCAAGCTTCTCTATTCTAGCTAGAGTGCTTGTCTTATCTAAACTTGATTGCTGCAATGCACTCTATCTGGGAACCAATAAGCAAAACTTAAACAAGCTACAAGTCTTGCAAAACAATGCTCTCAGAGCTGCCTTTAAAAGATTGCATCATATATCTGAAACTAGGTGCAATTCCCACTCACTGTCAGTCAAAATCAGAATCTCACTCAAAACTCTGGCCCTCCCCCTCAAGTGTCTATCCATAGCTCTCAACTCACCCGCATTTGGCGGGTGTCACCCGCCTAGCAAAGGGCTGACTCACCCTCCAAGCCTCCTGCATGCCCATTCATTCCAATGGGCGTCTCTCCGGCCAAAAACAAAATCGAGTGATTTCACCCGCCTTTGCGAGACAAATGGTTGAGAGCTATGTCTATCCAACTCAGCACCCAAATACTAAACATGTAAATTCTCTAAAAAGCAATCTGACTGACCCACCAGATCAGAACAACTACACTGGCTTAGAGTCCCGAAAGACAATCTGAAAAAATTCAGGACCAATGTAAATACCTGACTGTCCACCCAGGAGACCAGATAAATGACTGCGACCCTTTTCCCACCCATGATTGCTGGGCATACATGACCTAATCAACTGTAACTATATTGCTTGTATATACTTATCTGTGTATCTATTCACAAGCCTGTATATAACATGATCTCTGTATCTGTACCTCTGTAATTTCCTTGTGTAACCTGTACTAATGTAACTGAAGTAATGCGGCCAGATACCTGAGGGTTAGGTGTACTATATAAATAAATAAATAAACAAATACATAAATATACCCTCCATGTTATAATGGAGCAGTGAACACATATGCATTCATCCATGAATAGAACCGTGAAAGCATAAAACAAAGTTGGCTACTTTTAAACCGTCTTTGGTAAATTAAGAGATTTTATTTACACTTTCGGCTTGTTAGGCCTTTGATGACAAGAGAATACAAGGACTAAAAACATGCACACATAAAATACACTTAGATACTTTTGGTAAGGCCAGAAAATTGGGACCTTAGCAGTCTCTACTGCTCCAGGGCAAAGACAAGTGGGTCAAGGTACCTGGAACACCTCGGAAATGGGCCGCTAATGCACAAGTTCACCACATTAGTCACTAATCCATCCAAAATGCCACAACGCAGCTTCTTGGTGCTTCTCTTTGCAGTAGAAGTGAAAGATTCAATACTGGAATCGTCATGTGTCATGTAGCTCTGTGTCAGAAGGCATCCAGTTGTGTGACGTGTTGGGGTTAAATCAGGGATCAGAAAGTTTCTTTGCAGTCTCAGGGAAAGTCATGTTCTTCTTTGATAAACAGTTGCTATGCTAAGCAACAACATTTTTTGGGTATGCCCTTGTCATTAGATAATGCTCTAAGTACTTTTAGTAGGCCCCTGGGAGAATTTGAATCCTCCTTTTCACCTCTCCAGCAAGAGAAGGGGTAAAAAGTTATGTGAAGGGTGGTTGCCACAACAGAATAAGTGGGGTTCCTCTCTACCTTTCCTTTTAACTGAATCGGTTAAAAAAATGATCATCAATCATTTAATTTTTTATTTTATTGAGCATTTGTTAGGCGCCTTATACAACGGAATTGTCTTTCAAAGCCCCACAAGGCTAAATGGGAAGGAAGCAGTAGAAATAATAACAATGGCAAAATGGTAAAATACAGTCATGGTCCTACTAGGCCTTGTGGTATTCGGATGTGCAATTGCAGTGAGGAAAAGTGTAGGAGATAGATAGGGAAGAGGAGGGGAGCAGAGGAGTGTGCAGGTGCCGGTATAGGGCCTAGGAGGGAAGTGCTAAGGGGTGCCAAGGAGGAGAGCCTCAGGCTAAATGCTAGTGCAGGCGACTCCCAAGGGTTGGCAGCCAGAACCGCAAAGAAGGGGCCAGCAAGGGCAATGCAGGAGGCGGGTGAGGTGCTAGTATCGACTGGGAAGAAGGGCTTGGAATCCGGTGATATTCATGAGAAAAAGGCCACCGGTCACAGCAGAAGTGGGGAGATTAACAGGGAAGCGAAAGAGGTATGGACCAGCAAGGTTTTGAACAGTTTCCGTAACGTAAGGAGGTCCGGCTTAAGTCTGAGAGGGGCAGGGAGTCTGTTCCAAAGGGAGGCACCAGCCAAGGAGAGAGACCCGCCCCCCACTCTCTGCTTGAAGAAGAGTTTGACAGTGAACGAGTTGGAGATAGAGGAGCGTAGGGCTCTTGCAGAAGAGTATTTGGGGAGGGAAAGGTGGGTATAGCATGGTCCCAGGCCCCAGAGGCCTTGTAGATGATGCAGAGTCAAGCTCAGACTTCTAAGTCTGCAGAAATAATTTGGGATTAGAAGGAAGTGATGAAAGAATATTTTCGAAGATGGTTTGATGCTTCTTTTCCTATTGACCTCAACCATAACATATTTGATAGTTTTCTCTTCTAATTCCATCATTCACCTTCAAACAGTCATATTTTGAAATGGTTATTGACCAGTACTTCCCAGGAAAGCCAGCTCACACCCTGTTAGTGAGGTGTTAAAATGTGCACTAGAGACAGAGTATTTCAAGGGAGAATCTGGATTAGTCGTTTAATGTTCAGCCGAGCAAAAGTACCTTTCAGCAGCTGTCTCCTTTCATGTCAAACCAATGAATAGTAAGCTAACATGCTGGGCATTATGTTTTATACAGCAAATTCATATTTATCATAATTCCTATGCCTTGTATTTAATGAAATACATATTTTAATATGATATCGTTCATAATTACTTCATATCATATTTGTTACTCTACATACCATGTATAAATACTTTGGGGTAAAGCAGTTACATCGAGCACACAATTTATGCAAATTCAACTCAACTAAAACAGATTTGGTGGCACCGTCAAAGCAACCCCCATTCTGCTGAAGTATGGTTTGGGGTTTGGCAGTCACTTAAAGGAAATATGTTATTTCCCTTCACAGTAGCTTTATTGCTATCACTATCATGAGTGATTATTGGCAACTGTATATTATATTAGTCTCTTATACTAAAGCTAGGAGGTGTTTAAATTATATTTTCATGAATGCTTCTTTAAGCCTTCATTTGCACAATTCCTTTGATTTGTATACTTCTATGTTAGGTAGTCATAAGTCTGAACAGTTGCAGGCATGCACAATACCTGATGCACATAAGAAAGTATGTGTTGCCTCAAAAATTAATGTTAATAAATAAGTTATGCACCCTATGAAATGGCATTCCCATTTGGGTTGACACCATTAATACCACTTTATATGCCATAGCCCAATTTATGAAAGTGAAGCTGGTTAACATGACCGACTTTCATGCAGAACTTCATTTTTTAGTTGGGGGGTCCTATAGCTGCTGGCAATATGGCACTCCCTGCATTTATTAAAGTAAAACAATGAGGTGAGCAAATGAGGAGTAGACAAACAAATAGGCATTTATTACAGGCCTACCCATCACACTTAGAAGATCTACAAATTAGCCATTGTAACGTAAAGCTATATGGAGGTATCCTTAATATTGCACTTAGAAGAGGCCTGAAGGTAGACTATTATGGAACTTAGAAAATATACAGTAAGTCTATAAAGGTAGCCTGTCTATTGCATTTAGAGAATCCTATGATCCCTACACCTAAGATAGTCTGTCTGCCACGCCTGGAAGAAGTGCTAAGCTAGCCGGTCTATTAGACTTTGAGGATAGCCTCTCTATAGTGCTTACAAGAGCCTATGAGGATAGTTTGTCTTTTTCACACAGACCATCTGATCACACAGTATGATGAAAGATAAGCTTCATCTAAGCTAATGGTATGGATAAACGCACCACTTCAGTGGACATTTGCCAAAGGCACGGCTTTCCATCCACGTACTTTAGAATGCAGCTATGACTACGACAAATTTGGTCTAGCTGGAAACAGAACAGCTTTGCCTCCTTACACCAGACTTGCCTAAACACCTCTGCCATCAGAATACAGCAACAAATTCTGACAATATCCGGTCTAGTTTGTCAGATACCGAGTCTCTTGCACTAGCGCATTGTTGTGGCCTCCCTCAGCACCCATCCAGATGCCTGACCTCTTGGTTCTCTTATTGGAGCGTAGCCAGCCCACCTAATTCCTAATCTTGGCCAGATGCACAGACACATTCTAAGCCTTTTCTGAGAATGTTCCCATACCTGTACTTCGATCTTCAAGGGTGTTCCCACTGCAAGCGCGTTGGGGCCATACGAATGGGTAAAGGTGCTACATAAATACTTACTATTACTACATGCAGTTGGGGCCTTGCACACCATATCCATATCAAGTTTTACCAGTAAAACAAATAGTTTTTTTGGTGCCAGCTGCCAACAGGTGACACATCCTATATGCATCCTATCAACAAGTCATAGGGCCTCATTACACGGACAGTGGTAAGGGTTAACGATCACTGTTAATGGTACCGGTGATCGTTAACCCTTACCGCCTTACTACGAGGTCCCTTTGCGGGTTGGAGAATTTAACGCCTGCTTTTTGCAGGCGTTAAAAACCAACCCGCAAAGGGACCAGGGAGCTAATTACGGTACCGCAATTTGCGGTGCCGTAATTAACACCTTCCCCATTCCCATTATGCCCTATGGGGCAAAAATGGGAATGGGGAAGGGCAATGGGGGAAGGGGGAATTACCGCCCCACCAACCTTGGAATAGGGTGGTAATTCCCCTTTCCACCAAGGCGGTGCCGGTATTTTACCGGCATGGACCAAGGTGCTAATAACACCTTGGTCCACCGCCGTCCGTGTAATGAGGCCCATAGTTTCAAATACAATGTCAACACCGTTTTTGCATTTTCCATGCTGTCTGTCTACCAAGCATTGACCTGCATTGTGTACTTTGGGTTGCCTCAGAACTCACCTATAGAAATTACAAAAGTAATCCAAAAAAGGAGTGTATAGCAGGCAAGAAGTAATGCAATTTATTCTGGGCCTATGCACAGCAGGCAAAGCAAAATTCACACATAATACGCAGCAAGACAGCATGAAGGTGCTGTGAAAGATACGCCCCAAAAAACAAAAGCTTTTATAATCATAGAAACTAATTAGAATCAACACATATTGCAATATTAGGATAGTCCTCCATGTGAAGCTGATTGGCGAAGTTGCAAGGTTCCCCTATAGAAGGACATATATTATCTTGAAATAATTCGGCCCTGCAAAGCTTATCACACCGCCCTTGGCCCCCTCTGTGACATCACAGTCCAGCCCACAATTCCCACATCATAGTGCCAAAATATTGAGACATTTGAGATAATGAGCGGATCTGTATTAATCAGCTGCCCGTCATCTACATCCGTTTCTCATGGGAATACAACTGATCATGACATTGCAAGAGCCTTGAATCATTCACAAGTTGCAGTTTTAATGTCGCATTTTAGGAACTCTTCTAACCTCTTCCCAGGCTAAGAATGTGAAACTGCCATGGGGCACTTTGAAACCGTCGGTAGATCAGTTTACTAAAATTAATATGCTGAATTATAAATTGTTTGTGGATTCGCTGCCTTTTCCCGGCACCCATGAGCTTTGCTTCCTGACTGCTAAAGTATCAAAGGATGTTTGTGTTTGTTTATTACCATATAATCCTGGAAAGGTGTAATTTTGCAATGTGCTGCCAGCCTCTGCGGCTACTAAGCAAGTTAATAAAATGTGAATGTGTTCTTAGTCAAAAGCATGCTCTGAGGCCTGTTTACAGCACCTCGATCTAATGTGAAACCCATATACTTGCCTGTAACCCACTTTCATCACCTATGTTTTATGCTTGCAACATGATTATTCAAGGCATTCTCCAGCCTAGTGCATAGAAGTGTGTGGCTATCAACAAAGTACCCTGCATTTTTAGTGGGCTAATCTCACAACTGACAAGTTTGCACCTTTTGCAATGCTGAACTTGCATTTTTACCACATTATTCTCCCATTTTATTGATCCAGCAATAACTAATTCTTCTCCTCCCCCAGTACCAGCTATGCTACTCTTTCTTTGAGATATCCACACTCGTTTTAGTCTGCTCATGTCACATCCATCTTATTGCCAATTTTCCAATGGTCTATTTATCAACACACACCCTGGCCCATCCTTATCACATGAAATCCATTAGGCTTCATAATGTTCTATATCTTCGGGCTGAACTGTGACCTAATCAACTTCATCAGTTTTGTCATCCTTTGTTAGTTTGTTAATGGACTCATGTTTGGCACTTTCCCCTGTTAGTTTGTTAATAGGCTTATTTTTAGCACTTTCCAATTCAACATTCAGGGGCGACATAAACTTTCCTCTCCTTTTGTTAGTCTCAAAATAGTTTTGCCAATGCATAAGGTGACGAGCATGAGAACCAACGCAGGGACAGTGTAAGGAAGGCATGGTATCAAACAGTAATACAGACACAAGTGACCACAGTTCAAGGGTGCTTATTGAACTTCAATGGGGTATGAAAAACACCTTTCTCATCCTAAATCTAAAGATGGGTGCAGACTACGACCATCAAATAATAATAACACAGTCCTAGTGGTGTCTTGTCAAAATAAAGGGCCTATGCTAATCCTTACTTCTCAATACAAATGGTGTGAGAAATAATGTTATACAAAAAAGAAATTGTGCAAGAAATGAAATGTCAGGATAGGTAGACCGTTAGCTTCCCTTCCTCATATTTTCAGCATGGGACAAAGTGGCACACTCAAGTTTAGCACATACTCTGGCTTTTCTAGCAGTTAGATGTAGTTCAAAATAAAAGTATCAGGGCCTTCTGTGCCAAAGTCTCTTTGCCATTCAAAGTCTCTTACTTCTGAGAGCCTAATGTGACAAACAAGCACTCAGAGTTATTTTCTCCTCAGGATTCTCGTATGCACAACTTCTCTGGTGATTCACTTTTCACACTTGGTCCCTCTTAGCCACATTCAGACACACTTCAACAGAAAACTTTCAATTAGTCTCCCTCTGCTGGACTCGGACCAATTTATCTGGTTTTGCACACTCTCTTTACTGTATCAATATTGAAGACTTTCGACTATGAGCAGGATTTAGCTTGACCCATTGCAGGACCACTTCGATTTTACAATTCTTTACAACTCTTTAAATTTCACTTTCATCACATCTCAGCTGGATACCTTGCAGAGACCTTCGATTGAGCACACCCGCTGTGCCAGACCATTCTGTCTAAAGTATTGTATCTTTTCCTTTCAAAGTTCAAACACTCATTAGTGAATCAACTTTACTTGCATCTTTTATCACACACATTTTAAAAATGTTCATTAGAGTGTGTGCCATACAATGTTGCTGCTTGCAACCCTGCTTTCAACACAGACTGGTCTTGTATCGGTCTCACCAACTCACCAGCGGTGTTGACTTCACTGGTGCTGCTTTTTCCTGGGAGCCAAGGACAGTACCACGGTGGCTGCTGACTCTCCCTGCCTTGGTTAATCATGCAATATGGCCCCGGTTATCTCTGACACAAAATGCAGGATTCTAAAGCCTTGTTTCGTGGTCTTAAGCTTTCCACTTTTGAGTGGTCTTGAAAGTAACAGTTCCTTGTTGGAAAGGTCAAGGGAATGTCCCTCCTTGCAATACCCTCCGTTTTGCCATCTTTCTTCTCTCATCCAGCTGCTGTTTCCTCATGTCCTTTGCCCGGTTCAGAGTGTGCTTTCATTCTCCATCTTTTATCCATGTAGGGAAGTTAAATGGAAGTCAGGTGTGAGTAATTGTCTGTAATTGCCCGACCTTGCATGACCAATGCATTGGGACGCGTCAGGCACACGGCTCAGGTGTTTGTTTGTTTTCTCCCATAGTGGGCTGTCTGTGTGAAAGTGTTCATCTTGTGGGTGGGGTTGAGTTCCTAAGTATATTGGACAAAGGTGTTACAGGGAAGGTGATACCACGTCTCACCATCCGTCGTCCCACTATACGAAGACCCCTCACCCAGGTCATCCTCTGACACTGGTCCCCTCCCCCAGAAACTGTATCCTAAAGCGATGTCCTGCCCACCTGGATGACAGATCGCCGGGGACTAGTAGGTCCAACACCTTATTTATTCTCACATGCCTTTACCCTATGCAAGGTGGATATACTTTGTTTTTGCCTAGGTTCTTCAATTTGAAGAACCTGGATAGAACAAAAGGGCAGAGGTGTGGCCCTCATGTTAAAAAAAACCTTGCCTGCCACACAGTTGCCCACTCCAGTCCTGATGACTGCAAGGGGCTGATTCATGGAATTTGTGCGCCGAAAAACGGGGATTTGTGCGCCATCCTGCCCGCAAATCCCCATTTGTTTAACAGGGATTTGCGGGCAGAATGGCGCACAAATCCCTGTTTTTCTGCGCACAAATTCCATGAATCAGCCCCCAAATCTCTTTTGGTTAAAATAAAAATCAATGCCAATGTCTCCCTGAACATCCTGGTTATTTATAGTCCACCAAGGGATATGCTTCATTTTGAGGAACAGGTCCCCAAACTACTCAATTGCCTCATGAAGGCCAAGACCTTGTTCATTATTCTCAGGGATTTTAACCTTTGGCCCAGATACCCCTCTGATAAGCAAGCTCCCTCCTTGATTGATGCCCAAATCACCATTGACTATCATCAATGGGTCAAATGTCCAACGCACAATGGGGGACATACTCTGAACTTGGTGGCTACACACTTCATCTCCCTCTCCGATGTTGAAGCTCTCCCCTGTGCATGGCCGGACCACTCCCTAGTTAATGTAGTAGTGCACCTAACAGCCCCACCAGTCAGAATGGATTCTGTATCTAGAATTGAAGAATATTCCCGAAAATTCAAAAATATCACACCATCATAATTGTCAGCTCAACTGTTATCTAACCTCCAGCCGATTGACGGTTTGATCGACTCGTCCAATCTGGCCTCTCACCTTACTGACACTATTAAAAATGCAATCATAAACTTGGCCCCATTAAGGAAAAAGATTATTAAACCTGACAACACCTGTTTTAACTACAACATCAATTCTCTCTAACGTGTTAAAAGATCTTATGAAAGAGCCTAGCGGAAGGACTCCAGTCCCCCCATCTCTCTTTCTCTGCAGACAGGTACTAAGAGAATTTAAAACAGCCACTACCACCGCAAAGTCTACTTTTCTTAACAAAAGAATTGAGAGTGCTCGGTCTAGTTAAGGTGATTTATGCCAGAAGGTCCTATTTGAAAGTGAGAGGCCAAATTGGATGAGAAATCTCCAAATATGAACACCATGAATCAAAGCAAGGAGAGGAACACTTGGGTGGGAAGCACCAGAATTCGTGGAAGGGTATGTGATGAATCTGATGATGTCATTACTCCTTTACCAGAGGTAGCCTCTCATCATGTGGAAAGGGGATGGCAACCACTGCCTGATCCTGACCCTAGGGTTGGATATGCGAGGTAGGATCACATGAGGGGAGGCAACCCTCTGCAGAATGGACATACATTATCAGATGAGACATGGTATCCCCCATTTCCTTTTAGGGAAACCACCTACAGTATCCTGCAAAAACGTCAAACAGAACCTATGAAAATTGTACACCTAGTAAAGTAGCATGTACTGAGACAAAGAAGAGGGCTGCCAAGAGAGAGAGTGTGAACCATAATTCGCGTCTAGTGTTGTGAAGAACATGATTGGTCCAAGACAGCTCACTACCTGGAGGCGGCAGTTTAAATCAGCTGCTGCTAAACAATTGAGAGAGCTTCCTTTTCCAAGGGTCAACTTGGAAACTGACCGCAGACGCAGGTTGCACTGCAGAACACACAGCATCCCAATCCGGGAGGGAAACCTCAAGGCATTCGGGTGGAGACAGCGATAGAGGAAGCCTACCCAGCCACTCCGGGCTGTTTAGGCAGACCAGGAAGCAGTGGAGACTGAGAGCCGTGGTTGCAGAACACTGCCAGTGAGAGGAGAAATCCAGAAGTGAGCTTCAGACCGGCAGTTGGCAGAAGAATCGCCAGAAGAAGAAGATGGAAGTTGCAGCCTGATTGGGCTTCAATCTGATGCAAGGACCGAGAACGCTCCGTGACGATGACTGGGGAAAGCCGCTCGAGTCCAGCAAATTCTGAGGCGAGTACCCACATATGTACAAATCGAGTGAAAGAATCTTTATGTTACTGGTGAACCCAGAGCGAATATGGGATGTTAAAGCAGATGCAAAGAGACCCATAAATAATGAATTGGTTGCCGAGAGTGGGGAAGAGAGTAATCCTCATTAGAATCAGTGTCATCTTCATAGTCACATTGCTGTCCCATGAAATAGTTTGGAGAAGACCCAAGCTACTTTCATTGATTGCGAAAGACTGATTGAAACCTAAATTCCTGGCAGAAGAGTATACCAGGTATACTGCTGATCTGGGACCCACAACCAAGTTGTGCTATCTTGGAAAGAGAATCCCAAGGAAAACCTGTGCCCTTAGGATCTGAATTGTGTTGCTTGTGCTAAAACGCCTGGGAAAGGGAGTAATTTCCCCTGCAGTGAATTAACACCAAGAGGAGGGAGTTATCCTCTTGGACTATAAATAACTTGGCTATTCTTTTGAACTTTTTCGCTTGAAAGAAACATGGGGAAAAGAGTTGTTTACCCGTAACTGTGAACATTATCTGTTTTTAACATCTGTTGGATCTATACCTTTTGTTGAACTTTAACATATGTGCACTTTCAAAGCAAAGACAATAACCTTAACACCTTAGAATTTCTTTTAGAATGAGAGGGCTACGATACGGTTTTGGACACCAGACATTTTGCTTTGGACATCTTGACTTTGGACATCTTAACATCTGACAGACCCTTAGTTTTGGTTGATTTGCGGAATATAACTTAAATTAGGGATTGTGAGAATTTGTCCAACCCCTTTATTATTTAATTATTATGGGCCTCATCGGAAGTTGGGCGGTGCAGTAAAAACGTGGCCGTAATAGCGTTATTGCCACAATTCTGCACCATCCAGTAACAAGATTGGGGGAAAGTCACAGGATTCACTCACACTGAGCTAGAGGTGAATGCACCAACGTCCCAACCATTTACGCATCAATTACCATGGTGCAATTTCCGCTGCAGTAATTGCGATTAAAATGCCCCATTGAGTCCTATGGACTCAAGAAAATGGGGACTTACACTGCCACTTGTGATCTAGCATTAATACCGCCGGACCAAGTGGCGGTAACAGGGATTGCATTGGCCGGTATTCTGACAGATTTAATGCCAGGATACCGCCTAACGTTTGATGAGGCCCAGTGAGTCCTCTGCATCCATGCCTCATTCCTGGTTCCGTGCATAAGCAACACGTATAGTCCTTTAAGTGTTTAGATAATTTTGTGTGTTAGGACAATGATCGTTTTACTTCTTAACTGTTTAAACTGCATTTCTATTGAACTCTGAAATCCCAGAAGATTTAGAAGCAAGCCTTGTTTATGGCATCATAGCAAAAGTGACTAAAAGTAAATGCAAGATGCTCCTTTATCATCAAGAATATCATACTAATGCCAAAAATGCTCCTGAGCATCTGTCATATTGTCCACCAGTGAGATTTGCATCATTCATTTTGTGGTGACACCAACCGCTTGCACAATTTCAGAATGCTGATTCTTGACAATTTGAAAAAATCTGTCAGGTGTAAATGAACTCTGAACTTGGGCTCCTGCCATGTTTAGAACAATTGATCCTTGCCGTTAATCTTAGTTATATTTCAGCAGCTCGCAGGAAATGATGGTTGCTCTAAGAGGCAAGATGGTGTCAGTGGTGCCCAAGAGAGAAAACATGTCCTATGCTGTATCAATTCTAAGACAGCAGTGGGGCTAGTGTGTGTCTTGGGAGGAATAGGGGCTTACCACTAGAAATTAAACAATTTATATTTGATATCTTTCTGATATCTGTGAAATAGAACCCATAATAAAATGAATCCCTATATACAGGGACACAGGTAAGCATAATCAATCTTAGTAGTAGTACAAAATATGTTAAAGAAGCTTGAAAAGCTAGATTTTGCAGAACACGTGTGTTAGCCTTTGGTGTGTGGAACAAGCCGATGTTGCTGATTATTTAGTGCAGAGTCTGCGATCCCAGACAGGTACTGAAAGAAGTATACAATGGTTGTTATTTTTCATGGTCACAGATTAGAGCTCACAGGTTCCACCAACAAATAATTAATGCATGGCCATTTTATAATTCAAAATCATTTGTAAAATAGGATTTTCTAAAGGACCTGAAAAGAACCACAGTGGTTTACATTTTCCCTGTGAAAAGGTTTAAAGTGTCCCCGATATGCAACATTTGTGTAGCAGTGCGTCCGTGGTTCAAGGGTCTGGCGATGACATGGTGGTAAGCTCTTCTCATGAGAACAGAGATGAGGCGAACAGGGCAGTCCACTAAAGTTCCTCTGGTCGTCTCAAATGTTTGAATGAATTAACTGTGTGCTGTGGGATTTGTGGGTGGAGTGTGACATCAGATATTGTAATTGAGGGCAGTGCGGTAACATTTGTGGACCCAATTATTGAGTGTAATCTATGCTTTGCTATAACGGGTTAAAAATGCAAACACCAATCGCATTGTGTGGGGATATTTTTATATGTTGCATGATCACGAATACTAATTACTTTGCATTGTATAAAAGTTCTAGATTAGGGGCATTATTTTGACAGCGCCTTTTCATGCAGTTTTGTTCCGCAATCTGTTTGAATTTGCTGTCCACGCTGCGTGGGGGCCCTGCATAAAACTGTGTTACTTCTTGTACTGGTGTGCACTCTTTTTTGACTACTTTTGTAATATTTCAGTGAGTTTTTTAAAGCGACGTCCAACACATTTTTGGGGACCCACCGAGATATCTTAGCCTTTTGACAGAGGCATGGGAATTCTAGCCGTGCTGCCAGAGGAGTGCGGGACAGAGTCCATTGGCCAGTACGAAGAGCTCTAGTACGAAGAGGTCTGTGGACACTGAGTTCCCAAAGGTCCACCTGATCCGGCGGTGCCTTCACTTCAACTGAAGTGTAGGCCTTTAAAGGGAGACTCTGAGGTACAGAGAAGTGAAGAATCTCCTAAAGAGATACATGAGTGTACCCATGCATGAAAGCACAGGGGGCGGAAGGGATTATTTTTATGGTGTGTTGGACACACCCTCATTAGTGGTGGAGGGCGATTGACTGTAGTAGTCTTAGATGTTAGGTCTGTAATTCCAATAGGGAGCAGGTAGACGGTGGCACATCTCCATTAGAGCAGAGTTGCGTAGAAAGTGGCGGACCTTCTTAGACAAGAGTTGCATGTAGTGCCAGCAATTGGTATCGTTGTGTGATTTCATTTTCTTTGGGGAAGAATTATTTCGAGGGATATGCGTGCACGTGTTTTGAGAGGAGCAGCAGTTTGTTTTTAGTGTTGTGGGAAGTGGTCATAGTATTGGCTTATGTGACTGTGAAAAAAACTGAAGAGCCATTGCCGAAATAACTTAAATAGTGCAGAGCTGTGTAGCGTGAGTAAATGAATGAGAGGAGGAGTAACGGTATTTCTAACATACTAACATTGTCCTTCATTGTTAAGGTGGTGGGCCTGTGGAGAAGGCCCTTTCTATACTAATACAATATAACAAGGCGGGCCTGTGGAGAAGACCATTGTGTACAAGCATTGAATGCGAGGTGTGAAAGGGCGGGGCCTACAGAGAAGGCCTGAATGAATGAAAAAATGTTGATCGAGGGACTTGGTACATATACACATTGAGTGAGTGGACTGCATGAAAAAGGGAGGGAGAGTTTAAAATGTTTACAATAATAAAGGGAAGGATGGAAAAGGGAGAGAAGAATATTTCAAAAAAAGGATTAAGGTGGAGACAATGACCTCCTATTGGATGGATGCTCCATTTAATCACATGTGCAGAAGATTGTACCAATATCGTGATAAAATATCAAAATACCATTTTGAGTGGATACATGACACAGTGGGAAAGTTTTATAAAGAATGGTCTGGGCGGGCGTTCAATAAAGATATTGGCAGCTACATACAAAGGAGCAAATCTTAAAAAGAGAGGATATTTTAGGGCTTTGGAAATTGTACGAAGACAAGGAAAAAGAGACATAGAAAGGGAAAGAGGTGGACGAGCAGGGAAGTGCACTGCCCCCTCCCCATACAATATAACCGTTATTAAAACCAGCTGCAGGTTATACAAATCCTAAACGAGTGCCTCAAGACAAGGAAGGAACCCATAAAAAGAAAGAGGAGGGTGACATGAGCATTATCAGCAAGGATGCAAAAGGGTGGAGGAACATTTAAAGGACATAAAAAAGAGCGTGCAGCATCAACTTTCCAGTGTGTTCAAGGAAGCAGAAAAAGAAATGGAAAGGGAAATAGAGGAAAAAGGAAAGAAACACAAGAAGCAAGCCAACAAGCAGGGGTGGACAGTAGGACACATAATGTTTAAATAGACAATTGTGAAACTGATACAGTGGAAGAAGGGCACATTATATTGGACTGGGAATACATTGGTAACAGCGATCATGGGTATGATGAAACAGACACACACAATTTGATAGACAGGAAAAGGGAAAGGAGAAGAAATGAGAGAGAAGAGGAGATAAGAGGAGGAAGGAGAAGAGTCACTGGGTGACTGGGGAAATGGGCTTCGGAGTAGGAAAATGAGAATAGCGGTAGCCAAGAGACTGCAACATTGTATTATATGTAGAGCACACTCACAGATGCCTCTGTTGCAGAAAGTGAGGGGCAATGTTCATTACATACCATGCAAAACAATGGACAGGGACAATTTAGTTTACAGTTTACCTTAATTTTTTGGCAGTATTGGTCAGGGGGAGAAGCAACAAAATATGGCAACAGGCCCGATACACCAAGGTAAAATTAAGCTCTAATATACACGATGTAGCACCCTTTAACAACTATCGAACAAAAGTCTGGAAGGCTCTAAGGGAGCTCTATGAAGATATGTTAGACATGGGATCCATATTGGCTTGTAAAATTAAGCCTGATGGGGACCCTGCCTAATACATACAATCCATACAAGAACTGTGGACACAGGAGACACAGAATAATAAACAAAGGACAAAAAAAATACCCTTGTTCGACCTCATCCTAGTAAGGGGGCTCGCCACAGATGTGCAGATCTCTTTAGAAAAGATAGTAGGAATTGTGGTAAAGGAGTGGCCTGAGATAGAGGCTATCGCTTCTGGGAAAAGAATGATTCCCACACACTTAGTCTTGATACCCCCTCCTGGGTGTCATATCAGATTGGCTCCAAAATCTGTCCTGGCCTGGAAGTAGAGTTTAGATGTCCTAACAGGCGTCATAGAACATGACTTCTTGGGAGACATAAAGGTTTGTTTACAGAACCATAACAAAATTCCATTTGAAGTAAATCGTGGGGACAAAATTGCACAGGGAATTCGTGAAAGGGCTCTATTTTATAGAGCGAGAACCCGAAGATACTGAGAGAGGTACTTTAGGCTTTGGGGAAGCTGATAAACCATCTACCACTGAAGCAAAAAGGGAAGAAGAACCTACCATCCTTCCCGACCTAGGCTTTGACCAGCAAAATTATCCAGAACTCACAGAGGCTTTCTTGCAGGTGATTCCTGAAGGGGAAGGATTAGAGAGGGGAAGTTCCTTTTTCTTCCTAAGGCTAGGATTACTGTACAGAAAGGACACATCCAGAGAAGGCCTAAGTAAAACTCTATTAGTAATCCCCAAAACCCATTCGAAGATCTTGCTAGAGATTGCACATTCTCCTTTGACAGGGGGACACTTAGGAAAATCCAAGACCTAGGCACGCATCAGTGGGAAGTTCTACTGACCAGATATCCATGCTGATGTAACAAACTTCATTCAGACATGTGAAATATGTCAGCAAATCAGTACTCATATTCCTTTGACTGCCCCTCAGAACCCTTAACCAATAATAGAAGTCCCTT
This sequence comes from Ambystoma mexicanum, assembly GCF_040938575.1. NCBI lineage: Eukaryota > Metazoa > Chordata > Amphibia > Caudata > Ambystomatidae > Ambystoma > Ambystoma mexicanum. The sequence goes on along the minus strand of NC_090937.1, from coordinate 592,439,662 downwards.
TCTCATGGATTGGGATGGCTATTGTTGGACCATTGGAAACCTCTAGACTGGGTAACAAATATGTCCTTGTAATCGTTGATTACGCTACCAGATACCCTGAGGCATTCCCTATGTGGAAAAGCACAACCCGGCATCCTTCAAAAAATCTATTGCCATATTTTTCCAGGGTTGGTTTTCATAATCAAATTCTAATGGATCAAGGATCAAACCCATGAGTGAAGTAAAGGGAATTGCTCCATATTGCCACCTTAAGAACCTCAGTTTACCACCCCCAAACAGACGTACTGGTATCAAGATTCAGTAAAACACTTATCTTGTTTGGTACCAGAAGAAAAGGTTAACTTTGAATTAATTCCCCAAGAGCTATCTATTCAACAACAAGAAGACTTAAAAGATTTAGTCACAACATTCCCTGATGTAATCTGTGAGAAACCAGGGAGAGTACATGGCACTTATCATTATATCAGAACTCCAAAGGGAAAAGTGGTCCATTTGAAACCATATATCCTCCCGGAAGCCTGTAGACAGGTAGTAGTTGAGGAAGTGAACAAAATGCGAAGGGCAAATATTATCGAACACTCTTCTAGCCCATGGTCCTCCCCTACAGTATTGGTCACAAAACCTGATCACTCCTGGAGGTTTTGCATAGACTTGCAACAGGTCAATGCATCTCCAACTTCGATGCCTATCCGATGCCGTGCATTGATGAATTGGTTGATAAACTCGGAAATGCCACATTCCTATCGACCCTAGACTTAACTAAGGGGTCTTGCCAGGTCGCAGTCCATGAACCTGATAAGGTAAAGACAGCTTTCTCGATGCCCACAGGACTATTCCAGTTAAAATCCTCCCTTTTGGATTACTCAGGGCCCCCACCACTTTCCAACGGCTTATGGAAAGAACATTACATCCCTCTACAATTTATGTGGGGCTTATTGTGACGACATAGTCATGTATAGTAAGAGATGCGAAGACCATCTTTTCCATCTCTTTACTATTATGAGAGCCCTCAGAGAAACTGGCTTAATTGCTAATCCGTCCAAATGTAAGCTGGCCCAATCAGCTGTGAAATACTTCAGCTTCTTTGTAGGGAAAGGCAGTCTCCAGCCTCAATGAGAAAAAGTGAAAGCCATCCTAGATACCCCCACACCTAAAACCAAGAGAGACCTCAGAGAATTCTGAAGGTTAATTGGCTATTACCATAGGTTTATCCCTAATTTCTCGGACAAACAGCTAGGTTGACAGATAAATTAAAGAACACCGAACCCCAGAAGATTCATGTGACTGATGAAAACAATGTGAGTTACAACAGCTTAAAACAAGCCCTGTGCCAGAACCCGATCCTAAAGGTAGTAGATTTTTAAAATAGTTTGTATTACAAATGGACACCTTCCTTACTGGATTAGGAGCAGTTTTGTCACAAGTTTGTGATGGATTCGAACACCCTATCCTTTTCACTAATCAAAAATTCTTCCCATGTGAAAAAAAATACTCTGTTTTAGAATTAGAGGCCCTTGCCATCAAATGGGCCATCACCCATCCAAGATACAACCTCCTTAGAAGAAAGTGCACTCTCATCACAGATCACTCTCCTTTAGTATGGATAAGCCAACAAAAAGACCCTAACCCTTGAGTCATGCAATGGTTCCTAGACCTGTAACCCTACTGTTTCACTGTGGAGCACCAAAAAGGTAAAGATCAGTGTATGGTCAATTTTCTTTCCCAGTTTTCCCATGAAACAGATGCGGCTACCTCACATACGGGAAGGGCATGTGAAAAACCAGAAGGTATCTCACCCACTGGTCCCCCGGGATCTGTCCTCCAGGTGGCCAGCACATGGCCATCGCTTTTGGATCCAGTTCCTGGGGCTGGACTAGTGCGGGAGGATCACCTGGATGAGGGGTCTTTGGGGAGTGGGAGTGGAATGCCGGATGGTGAGACATGGTATCCCCTTCCCTGTAACACTTTTACCCCATCCTACCAGGTAGGATATTTAGGAACTCAACCCTGAGCCCTTTCACAGCACAAACACTTTCTCATAGACAGTCCGCTATGAGAGAAAGTGGACTAACACCCAAGCCGTAATTGTAATTGTAATTTGTAATTTGTTATTTATAACGCGCTTAATACACATAGGTTTTTAAGCATGGGGATCAAGGCAAGAGCATTGCTCCTGATTTATCTTCCCGGCCATATACCTGACATGTCCCAATTCAAGGGACATTCAGGGTCAGACAATTACTGAAGATCACGCACACCTGAATTCCAATACACTTCCCCACACAGATAAAAGACAGAGCATTAGAGCCTACTCTGAGCAAGGCAAAGCACATGAACACCAGTTCCAAGATGGAAGTTTATCATGAGGAGAAAGACAGTGAAAAAGAAGGGCATGACAAGTAGGGTGGTGCCCTTGTCCTTTTGGACAGGGAACCATTACTTTCACGAAACCTCAGGAATAGAAAGTGTAAGACTAGGAAACCAAACTGAAGAATCCTGCATTGTGTGTCGGAGCTACCCGGGGACTCCCATTTCAATAATGAAGGTTGGGATAATCGCCTGATGCTGTGGTGCTGTCCTTGGCTCCTGCAACAAAGCAGCACCAGTAAAATGAACACAGCCAGTTAGTTGGGGAGACTGATAGCAGACCGATTGTATTGAAGCCAAGGTATAGTGAGCAATAAAGCAAAAAGTGTATGAAACATATGTGATAACCAAAGCAAGTAAAATTGAACAACAGATGAGTGATTGAACTTTGAAACCAAGATAAACTACCTTTGACAGAGTGGTCCGGCACCGCGTGCATGCTCATTCGAAGGTCTCTGTAAAGTATCCACTGAGAGTTGACAAAGGTGAAAGAGTGGCAAAGAACTGTGCATCAAAGTGCAACGGGTCAAGCTAAATTCTGTGTACAATGGAAAGTATTTGATGTTGATACTGCCAAGAAAATTGATAACAAAGTAGATAAAGTTGGTCTGAGTCCGAAACAGGGAGTTCAATTGGAAGATTTGGGTTAAAGCAAGTTTGTGAAAGAGTGAATTAAATTGGTCCGAGCCAGGGGGCGGGAGACTGATTGAGTATTGTGTTAAAAAGGATCTGAGCCCAGCTGAGGGGGATCTGGAGTGAACCGTGAACCACCCGAGAAATTGAATACATGAAAATCCATACAAGCATTGTGTTAAGGGGAATCTGAGCCCAGCAGAGGGGCATCCCAGGTGAATAGTGAAACATAAGAGAAATTGAGTATATGTGAAATCCTGAGAGGAAAAGAATGTGTTGTTTGTTTGTCGTATCAGGCCCATTGAAACAAGAGACTTTGAAAGGCAAACAGACTTGGGCACAGAAGACCAAGGTGCTAATGTTTGTACTGCACACTTGTGCTAGAGAAGCCAGAGACTGTGCTAAGTTTAAGTGTGCCGCCTTTTCCTGTGCTGAAAACGTGATGATGGTAGGCCAATGGCCTGAATATGCGGACATATCATTTCTTAAACACTTCTTTCTTTTTCATAACATTGTTTCCCACACTATTTGTATTTAAAGGTAAGGATTTGCAATATGTGTTTTAGTAAAGGCCCTTTTGCTTTGACAAGACACCACTAGGACTGCTTTGTTATTATTTGATAGTCGTAGCTTGTCCCATCTTTAGATTTAGGATTAGATAGGTGTTTTTCAAACCCTTTTTGAAGTTCAATAAACACCCTTGAACTGTGGTCACTTGTGTCTGTCTTACTGTTGATAAAATGACTTCCTTACATCACCTTCTGGGTTATTAAGTACATTCTTAAAGTATATTTTAACAAGCAAAAAGGACAATTAATGTTACCCTTGAGTGTTGACAAAAAAGGTTTTGAAATGAAGAGTAAACACAAAGAAATGGAGAAAAGTGAAGAGGAGGATCATGGTGGATGGGTTTCTACACAGCCTGCTTATGTAGAAAATGATAAAGAGTTTTGGATTCAATGGACCTCATTGTGACCCTGCCGGTCTGGAAATAATGGTGGTGGTAAAACCGCTGCCACCATTGTTTCCAGACTGGCTGATTCCAAGTTCTGCAGGCGGGAGGTGTCACTCCCGCCAGGTATGACCTGGCGGGAGTGACACCTACCGCCTGCAGACGGAAATGAAACACCAGCTCTGTCATAGATGGAATGGGGATATATGGAATTCCGCCTCTGGAATTTCCGGGTCGCCAGGGTTGTAATGCCCCAGTGATTCTGGCAATCACGGAGGCGGAATGGTATTACAGGTCCGGCGGCAGCCTACCGATTTTTCCGGCACGGCTACCACAGGACTTGTAATGAGGCCGCGTGTGTCTAAAGGATGGGACAGGGTGTGTATGGGTGGGTGAAGATTTAAATGGCTGGGAAGAGATTGGGGGAGACATGAAAAGATTGGAAAACATTTCGATACATAAAGATGAAGTTGTTAAAAAGGAATCCGAGGCCCAAAAAGATTTAGTTATAAATAAATTAATAAAAGTGGGAAATAATGTAATAAAGATTGTAGTTCAATGTAGTATAAAGGAATGCACTTATCAGCTACGAGAGTAGCACTGTAAAAGGGGAGGGGGCTCTTTCTGATATCTATGAAAAAGAGCTCAAAATAAAATGAATACATAAATACAGGGGCACAGGTAAGTATAATCATACTTAATGGTACAACGAAACACGGTAAATAGGTCTTAAAAGCTTGCCTTTGCAGAAAAAAGGTGTTCGCGTTTTGCGTGTGGAAAAAGCTGCTGTGGCTGGTGATTTAGTGCAGAATTTGCAATGCCAGGCCAGTACTGAAAGAAGTATACAATGGTTGTTATTTTTCGAGCTCACAGATTAGACCTCACAGGTTCCACCAGCGAATAATGCATACATGACCATTTTATAGTTCAAAATCAATGGTAAAATAAGATTTTCTAATGGAGCCGATAAGAACCACAGTGGTTTCAAATTGCCCTGTAGTACATTTTCCATGTGAAAAAAGGGTCAGAGTGTCCCCAATATGCAACATTTGTGTAGCCGTACGTCGGTGGTTGAAGGCTCTGCCGTTGACATGGTGGTAAATTGTTCTAATGACAAAGGAGATGAGGCAACCAGGGCAGTTGATTAAAGTTCCGCTGGTCATCACAAATGTTACAATGAATAAGTTTGTGCTGTGGGATTTGTAGGTGGATTGTGATGTCACATGTTGTAATTGAGGGCGGTGTCGGAAGGTTTGTGCACCCAGTTATTCAGCGTAATGTATGCTTTTCTATAAAGGTTCAAAGTGCAAAAACCAGTCAGCATTATGTGGGGAGATTTTTACATGTTGCATGATCACGAATACTAATTAAATTGCATTGTATAAAAGTTCTAGATTTAGAGGCGTTTCTTTGGAAACCGATTTTCATGTAGTTCTGTGCTGTGACCTGTTTGAATTTGCTGTCTGGTGCCCTGAATAAAACTACATTACTTCTTGCACCATACATATGGCGCTATATAAATGCCAAGTAACATAACAAACCATAACATACACTCCTTTTTGGCTACTTTTGTATTATTTTGGTGAGTTTTTCGATACAACCCCTGACACACTAGTAAACCTCTTAGCTGAAAGGCTAATTCAGGCCATTAGAAACTTCCCTGACCCGGAATCAGTAGAAGTAGAGGATAAATAGAGAAGATGTCCCATAAAAGCAGACGTTTGAAGTGCAAAGGAGGAGGTTTTCACCCATGCAGGTTTCGTTAAACAGGCAAAAGCCCAAAATATGGTAAAAGACCATGGACCTCTTGGGTGCACATCACTATAGTACCATTTCATATGTGATGCTTGGATAAAAAATAGAAAACTTCTATGTTGTCGTACAATATATTTCTTTCAATGTTTTATTGTTTATTTCTTGTTTCTTGCTAATCTTCTATCTTTGGCTTGTTGAAGATTTTTGGGGCAATTAGATACCCGTTGGCGTATTCTAATTGTTTATTTCTACTTTTATGCTATTCATCTATCTGTTGGGTTTTTGCAGATTTTTTGGGTCAGTTAGGTTCCTGTTGGCGTATTCCAACTGTATATTTCTTGTTTGATTTTAGTGGTATTTATTTATGTGTTTGCTTGTTGCAGAATCTTGGGGTAGTTAGATACCTGTTGGCATACTCTAACTGTGCACAGTTTTGAAGTTGAAGTTTTGCTTATGTTCATGCACAGATTACGTATTACATTTTCGTTTTAAGAATATTAAGTAAGTGTTTACAAGATTTGCTGGCAATCTCTGCTTTAGAGTAATGGTACAATCATTACCTCCGAACCACCCACAAGTATGTTTTATATATGCAGTGCAGTGACCTTCATTGGTTGTGGCTCCTGTGTGGTAGATTATACCTTTTGTTGTGAAGGTTTTCTTGCCCAGTGATACTTGACCATATGTGAATCCCGTCATCTTAGAGTTTGGTTATTAGTTTTTGGTACATTCTGCATTGTAACATAAAAGCATTACAATTACATATTTACTATGTGTCTGCATTTGTAAGGTGGAGCAATTATCTGAATTGCAGGTTGTACATAATCTGCCATGGTTTGCATTTTGTACAAGTTGCTGAAATGGAACGGATTCATAGTTAGGTATGGATACATACACAAAGGGTTCATTAGGGACTTCTTCCTGTGCCACATTGTTGCAGAGAGTGCATGTATGTTTCCACATGTATGAAATCTGAAGGATTTGATTTATAGGTATGATTTTGTTTTCCAGTACTTGTATTAAGTACATTCGAATTCTTGTGGATCTTCTTGTGAGTTTATAGTGAATTTGACAATTCCAGCACAGTAGTCCCATTCTTGTCTTATTTCATGAACATTGTAAGTGTTGTCAGGATTGTTGGATTCATTTTTATGAAGTACTAACATTTCCAAACACAATTGGTCTGTACGTGTAAGTAAATGTTCTCAATAATTGGTGGCAATTGGAATCGAATATTTATTGCTACATTTGCGTAGCAATTTACAACAGTTATATTTGAAACTTTGAATGGACTTGACAGTTCTGTGTCAAAGTCATTTGTTCGGAGTGTGTGTTTTGAAGAAGTAATTGAGTTACTTTGACCAGTAGATTGTTCTTTCGTGTGGTACTTGATGAAGTATTAGTTTCTTTATTTTTTTTTTCCCTTTGGAAGAATTGTAGTGATATCCTGTATCGTTTCAGTTTGAAGTAGTTTTCTTTTACAACGTTTTGCTTTTTGTGGAACAGGATAGGTTTTTAGAGGGGGATGTGGAGTGAACGCAGCCTATTGTATTCTAGAATGCAAGGAATATCTGCAATTACTTTACTTGCATCAAAGTTGATTAGAAATAGCCCTTCAAGTGTACGTAAGGGTGATAGTGCTACGTAGTTCATGCCTTCTTTAAAGACTGCGCTACCAATATCTATTAATGCTTTATCTAGGGTAAGACCTTGTGATTTGTGAATGGTAACTGCGTATGCTAGAGTTAGTGAAAATTGTTCTCTGTGTACATACACGTCTTTGAAAAGAAGGAAGCGGGCTGTTGAGTGTCCTATCCTTTCAACTTCTGATAGTTTGTCAGAGAGAATATTGACAAATTGAATGCTGTTGTTACGTGGGTATGTTTGTAAGCCAACAATTGTACCAAGTGCTCCATTAACTAGTCCTTGCTCCACGGCAAGGTTACGTTTAAGCATTACTCTACAGTTTAAAGATCATTTTAATATTTTATCCAAACCAGCTGTGTTGAAGAGTTTTCTGGGGTATATAGTCTTGTTGTGGCTTGTTGACACATGGGTAGTGTCATACCATTTATATCCAGTTTATCTGTAGAGCAAATTTCAATTATTGTTTGTTTTTCTTTTTTCAACATTGTTTCATTGAATATTGAACAGCTTGCAAGAGTTGGCATAAAGGACATACAATTGACATTTGTGTGTGCTAATTGTTCCATGACATCAGTAGCACATGAGTTATGTCCATAGAGTGCATAGATGTGCCTGGTTTTTAATATTGCTTGTGCTTCTTGAGATAGTACACCAACTCTAATACTTTTTAAAATGTTGGTGTATGCGAGGTCTGCAGACTGGCGCATGTTTTCTGTTAATTCTCTGTATTGACATGTTGCCAAAGGTTGACATTTCCCATGCTGCCAAGAGTTTTATGGCACAGTTTGTGCCCTAAGGTTTTAAAAATAGGTTCAGTTTTCAATGGTGTCAATTGAAGAAGATCTCCGAAAACAATAAGGTGTTTTCCTCCAAAGAGCTGTTTGTAGTCTGTTTTGAGGACCTCTTGTAATCTGAGGTGAATTAAAGCCAACATTAGGTTGGAGACCATGCTCACCTCATCTATTAGCAGCTTTTTCATTTGTTTGAAAACTCTGCGTAGTTCCATTGCAGTTTCTGTGGAAAGTTTGTAATAGTCTCATTTGTTTTGGTGTTCTACTGGAAGGAGTGGTAATCGGTGTAAAGTGACACCGCCTATGTTGTGGGCAGCTAAACCTGTGAGGGCAGTTACAATAGCTGACAGTTTGTTGTTTGTCAATTGTTGAAGGAACCTGCTGATGATATTTATTGAGAATGTTTTGCCTGAACCAGCTTCACCACTGACGTATAGCAGTATAGGTTTGTAGTCTTGGCAGGTGCAGTTTTTATTTTCATCAATTTGTTTTGTTATTTCTTGGAAAATGCTACACTGCTCATTGTTCAGTTGTGATTATAGTACAGCAAAGTCTTCTGTTGCTTGTTCATACTGACAAATGGTGTTTTCTACTTCTATCATGGCTAATTCTGCCTCATTTGCTATTAGTGGCTGTCCAAGTGGTTCTTGGCTTCCTGTTACAGAAGGTTGACTACTGTTGGGCGTTTCCACTTGTAGTGGGCCTGGAATTCTTCTTCATGTTACTGTTCATTGTGTAACATTGTTTGGTACTGTGTAAAGTTTACGTCTGTTATAGTGCTTTCATTTCCTTTGTAAGCATCTTCATTGGAGTCATTTCTATCCAGTAACTCTTCTTCTTTTCTCCATTGTTTAAAAAGTTGTAGCAGGGACATGTAATAAAGTTCTTTATATTGAGGAGTTTTTAATGACAATTTGATATGATTAATTAAGCTGCCTTTGGTAAGTTTCACTAAGCTACCTTCACAATTACCACTCTGTTTGTATCTTGCTTTTCATTTGCTTTAACATTATTTCTGTATGTGAAGTTTTGGGCTACGTGGTAGAGACACATGGTTTCCAAAGTGGTACTCCTTTTTGGGTAGTATGTGTCTAGTAAATTGTTTTTCAAAATTGGCTCTTGGGATCATTTGTGCTATTGTTTCTATGTTGTCATATGATTTCAGAACTCTTTTTCTAGATTTGGCAGGACCAAGACTTAGCCACACTATATTGTCAGATTTTCCATACAAGGCCGTACCGGGTAAACGGTCTGCAGCTTCATAGCATCCACATTTCTATGCCTAAACTGTACAATTTCTGTGATAGTGTTTTGTCAGATGATATGTCATCCCAGAGGTCCTGAAACTCTGTTTTCTCTGCTTTGGTTAAGTAGGATGTGACATATCGTGCAACTGCAGTGGAATTGTCTACAATGTACTGCACATCTATGGTTGCATTCCGTAGGGGGGGCAATGATTGCATTATAATCATTGATGTATTTTGATTCTTCTGTTCCTTTTATGTAATATGTGTTCTTAGGTGATTTACCTTTGACACTATGTCTGACTAAAGTTGTTTACTTGACCTGTTGCTGAAACTGGTCTAGGGAAACCAAAGCGGCATTTGGTATAGTATTTCCCTTTTTTTATTATATTTGCGATGGCAATATTTTCCACATCTGTGTCTTTGAATTTGCAAAATATGTACATGAACGTCACTATGGGGGTCATTACAAGGTAAGAGATAACCATGCGCTATCAGTGGCATGGCTACCCCCTTACCATTTACCGGGTCTGGGTTCCTTGAATGAGGAATTACCGGGCCATTCCGACCTTGGAAGACCCAGTAATTCCTCATTCAAGGAACCCATCCCCCTTCCCATTCGAGCCCCCATAGGGCTCAATGGGAATGGGGAGGGTGCTAACAATGGGCCCATTAATAACAGGCCCATTGTTAGCACCCCTGTTTTCTTGCGATACCCGCTAGGGGCACCTGGTAAAACCAGGCGTCCTTAGCAGGTTGCCGCAAGCAGACTCATAATAAGGCGGTAAGGGGTTGACGGCTCTGGCACCTTTACCGGAGTCGTGAACCCCTTACCGCCTGACTTGGAATGACCCCAATGTGTTGTTTGTGAAGGGATTTACCAGTGACATATTTTTGGATGAACTGCAAAACAGTGGCATCACTGTCCTGACCAAATTTAGGAGCATCTTTAATCCATAATAGCATGTGGATGTGTGGTGCTCTTCTGGCTTGGTATTTTTTTCTCCAAAAGAAGTGTTGAACTTCTCCGAGGGGAGAAACAGTCTTATTACAAATAAAGTATAGCATAGCAATGAAGCGATGATGGAAATATCTTGATACATTTACAGGATCTAGAGAGCAGAGTTCTCCTGGTGTTTTTATATCTATGTTTGTTTTATTTTTGTTTGCTGTGCATAGGAAATCGTGTAAATGTTCCCATGCATATCTGCACAACTTAATGTAACAAACCAAGTGGGTTGGCCAAGGTTTCTTATCATACAGCGCACATCTCTGTGACGTTGGTACCAGTATTCTTTTGCACCACGCATGTTTGCTAAAAGATTTGTAATACTTGACTATAAAACCTCATCTTTTTCGTGTACTTTTTGTAATAATTGCATAGCTGACATATTTTGAAAATGGGCACCTGATTTTAATGTGTGCAACTCCGTAGCATAGAGTTGCTAGTTCACTTTCACAGAGAAGGTGGAATATGTATTGCACGTTTTGTCTGAACCCGGGGTCATCAGAATACATTTGTAGAGAGCGATATTCTGATGCTGTTATCTGTGTGGGTCTATCATCATACTTTCCTCCTTTTCCAGTAGGAAAGAGTAGAGGAAAGGCTGTGCTTCTATACTTTTTCCCATATGCTGATTGGAGATCCTTTGGCTTGTGGCATTTGGTACATTTCCAGTGCATCATCTATAGTATATTTAGAGTGTAAAGGATGAATTGTATAATGGTCTAAACTATTGGATTCTGTAGCAGGATTTAGAAGTTCAAATTTTCCAGTATCTGGTGACTCTTGAATTATTTCAATGGTTTCTCTCAGGTTTTCTTCAATATTAACTTCTTTGTTGTATTCATTATTGTTTTGTAGATTTTGCAGGGCTTGTCTAACTTTATGTAAGTCCACGAGTTGTTGCCAATTTTTTTTGTTTTTTGTAGGTTCGCCATTTACTAAGACAATTAAAGATTGATCTATTGGCTGCTGCACTCCTAGAGTGCGTACATTTTCTTTGAGAGCTAATTGTAAATAAACTACTTTGCCACAAATGCCTTTGACTAATTCAGAGGGAGGTTATTTTGCTGTTTTTGGTGGGAGGAGTATTATTGCTTGAAATGGGTGCACTGTTTGAAATATGATGCTCTCATATAAATTTAGTTGTTGCAGGGGTTTTGGTAGTGGGAATAATTCCAAGTTATTTGAGATAGCACCTGAAGGTGTTTGTTGTCAAGTTTTGCAGTGCAGTAATTGCAAAGTGTTAAGGGGTCAGTAATGTTGAATTTTATTTCTGCTATAAGGTAGAGAGCTAATTGGAACCATTTAGAATTTTCATGGTCTTCTATTTTGTACGTTATGTCTATAGTTTTTGTGGTATTTTATAAGAAGTCCTGCGGCAACACACACACACATGGTTTGGTACTTCAGCGGAGGTGCTTTTAAACTTTAGTATTGTAAGTGGCTGTCAATTCCAAAATATTTTCTCTGGTTACGCTCTATTTCTTCGAGGAGTTGCTTGGCTGTACCGTGTATAAGATTGTTATTTAAATTGGCTAGTGCTAAAGCAGGACTTTAAGCATAGTAGAGTTTTTTTTTACTAGATTGCTTATAGTTGAATGATGTGTTGATATCATTTTGATATGATGGAAGGTGCTTTTGCAAATAGGTCCAGAAATGCAGGCTAATGAATGACCTTGTAGTCCTGTGTATTTGCACACTGGACATGCATCCATATTTTGTAGTAGTTTCATTTTGATTTTGTCTTTGCTTTTTACATACTGATTGAGGAACTGGCGTAAAGATTTGAAAGATTTTTTGGCAATGTTACACATTGATGTGCACAGCCATATGTAGATTGGATGTTTTGGTTGAGTTTAATGGGGAGGTGCTACTGAGTTTTCTGGGGATATTTTTGTGAGCAGAGTTTCTTGTTCCATAATAGTGTTATTAAGTTTGTCATACCCTCATCCACTGCTATATATGGCAATTGGGTTTGTTTGCTTTTGTTTATATACTTCTTCATTAAAATATGGTTCTGTGGTCGTGGTGTGACTCCATTCACCTCCTCAAATTTTAAGAATCTATTTTTGTTGATATTCCGTTTATTGAGAAGTCTTTTATGTAGTTTAGTTGTTACATTTGTTAGTGGTTTCATCCTGTTTAAAACTAAAATAAATGACTTCCTTTTGGAAAGGATTGCACTGCTAAGAGACCTTCTAAGATTAATTTTCTACGGTAGGTTTTAAGGGTTGTGCATGATTTCTCTCCTGATTTTAAAAGGTTCTGAAGGACTCTGAAGGACTCTGTGGCAGAACATTTTTTGTAAAACATTTCTTTGGGTATGCTTACTTGCCACTACATCAAGAGTTATAAGTGCAGCATTAGCAGTAGTGGCAGCTGAAGTCATACTAATCACTTTCTGTTTGGTTTTACATTTTGATAGAGGAGGGAAAGTTTCTGTACTGGAAGCTTGTTTTGTTTCGCTTAATGACTGTATCATCTGTTTTGTTTGCACTTTTTGTACAAAATCTGCACTTTTATTTTGATTTGCTCTACGTCTGCGTTGCTTTCTACAGAGTTGATTTTTGGTAGGCATTCTTTGGGGTCTGTTGGAGAAAAAAAAGAAAGTGTGGGTTGGGTTGTTGTGCAGTGTATGAGTGCTTTGTGCATGAGTGTCTGAGTATGACGGTAAGTATGATTGTGGAGGTGTGTGACTGTGCAATGGGCAGCTACATCAAGTTGGGAAGGCTGTTCTTGTATTTGTGGGTTACTATACTGGGCTTCAGTTGACAATATAAAATATGCAACTGGTAAAGGGAAGCACTCATACTACATCTAATGTTAAAGGGTTAATATATTTGTTTCTTCTACAATACTAAAATGCTAGTGTGTTTGAGTAACAGTTAGAACATTATGTTAATTTTGTACTCACTTTTTTGTATGATACTTCTAAGTAGGTTACTTCTATGTCCTTGTTCGTACTTGAGATGCTGCTGCTTTTCAGGAGATTGGTCTTCACTGAAATTGTAAAAGAAAGAAGTTAGTGAATATGTGTGTTTATAGCACTTTTGTTAATGTACACATTGTTTTGGACTTTCCGTTGCCTATGTGCATCCTGTATATTTTATTTAGAATCTGTTAGTGGAATATGTTTTTCAGATCAGTATAATAGTAAACATATAGAGCACACTTGTTTTTTTTAATGTTATGTTAATGGATGTTAAGCGATAGAAGAAATAATCTCATGCATTTTTTGCTATTTTTATAGGGTAAATGGCAGAGATTGTACAGAAAAGCATTCAATGTATGGCTTTTTGAAGGTGTGGGAAATAAAGCAGAAGGATTTCAAATAGAGGCAGTGGTGTTGTTCGATCTGGGAGCCTTTCTAATGTTATTGTCTGCGTGTGTGCTTGAATGAAGGTGTATGTACTCATCCTGGCTGCGTGTAATTTTATAATACACTAGACAGTCCTTTTCATAATTATACTGTTATTTTTCCCATCTTATAATATGAAACAATATTTTTTAGATAGGTGTTTGTGTAAACAAAAATTTGGAGAGCTGAAAGGTTTGCAGCTGACACTTCATCATAGCAGATGGGAGAAATGACAGTACGTTCATTTTACAGTTTATACAGGGTAAGTGGCAGTTACTTTGTTCATATTTTTATTTATTTTATTTTACATTTTTAAAGCGCTTACGCAGCCTGCGAGCATCAAGGTGCTGATACAGGAATTGTTTGATTTTTAGTTGTGTAATTATTTTGTCTTAGCTGCGTATTTATAAGGAGCTTAAACACCCAGGGGTTTCGAAGCGCTGACCCAAGGATCAAATCTGTGTTGCTTTGTGTCATTTTGCTTTCAAGGCATGCACATTGCCAATGAGCAGTGATCTCGGGATGTATTGTATTACTAGAAAAGGTGTATATGTACTGTGTAGGAAACATTCATACCTGTAGTCTGCGTTCATGCATGTGGATGTGCATGAGTCTGCAAGTAGAAATCTTGGGGAGTTTTATAGTAGTTGTTGCTGTAGGTCCATTGCAGTCACAGCCGAATTGTACTGAGAGTGATCAATAGTACATCTAAAGTGCTGATCTGTGATGACAGAGTTAGATGTAGATTTCTTGGATGTGATTGGTGGATGATTGTGTGACTGCGTAACAGTAGCCAATGAGGAAGTGGTGCAGAGAGTGTAGTGGAAAGGGTAGAAGGGCTGCTCCAGTGTTACTTACGCACTCCGCGGACAGCGCGGTTCTTCGCAGACAGGATATGCCACATCCGGGGTTTCTGAGCATAAAGTGGGAGTGTATTTTGAGGATTAGCCAATCAGGTGTTGAGGTTCTGCTTCGTATTGAGAGGGGCTGTATGTAGTGAAGATGGCAGAGGTGCACAAAGTCAGGGTGTTGGTGGTTGGAGATATGTTTGTGAATGGTTTGGAACAGTATGCTAAATCTAGGAATGTGGCTAACCATTTTGACACAAAAGGAGTGGATGTGGTGTGGAGCACTGTGCCTGATTTGAATTTGCAGGCAATTCTAGTAGTTTGTCAGGATATGGTTAGGTTTCATAGTCCACAAGTAGTTGTCCTACACTGTGGTTCTGTGCGTTTGGGCTGTGTCAATGCCCCTGCTTTGTTGCAACCTCTGCAAAACTTGGTTGAGGAAATCATGAAACGCCGTCCAAATGCTAAGGTATTTTTTTCTGCTTTGTTACCTAGAGCCGTATGGGACAATAGTTGTGTTTTTTGTCCTCTGCAAAATATTGCTAGGTGTACAATCAACCGAGGCATGTTTGCTTTCATGCTTAGAGCTGGTATGTTCTTTTTTAATAATGAGAACATTGATTCTGGTAATGTTGTTTATTTTAAAGAAGACAGCATTTCTTTATATTTTATGGGAAATACCATGCTGTTTTGGAACATAAGGGTTGCTTTGGAGAAGCTAATGTGAACATTTTTGGAGGAAAATAAGAAAAAAAAAAACAAATTAAATACTAAATAAAAGGTGTTTCTGAAGCATCTTCAGAAAACCCCCAAAAAAGGCTCTTTTCAGAGCCAACTGCAAAGGGGAAATGAGGCACACTATTTAAATTCTCATTCCCCACGCTCAGATTTTTCGATCTGTCCACGGAGAGCGCGGTTGTTCACGGGCAGCACGTATTACTTATGAGGATTTTGGGGTTGTTTGGCATGCAAATGAGACTGAGCAGAGACGGGATTGGTCAATAAGGTTTATTGGGTGTGTTGTGTAAGGAGAGAGTATGTCAGTCAGTGTTTTTTCCAGATAGCTAAGGCTGTGTGTTTCAGAAAGCAGATTGTTTGGATTTTGGGAGATTTGTGGATAAATTGGTTGGAGGTGCATGCAGATTTCTGTGGAGGGGCTGCACATCTTCGATTCTCTCATGTGGAAGTGCACTGGCATGGAGTGCTTGGAATGAAGTGGGTGGATTTGGTACCTCTCTGTGCTTCTTTCATGACACAGCGTCATCCAGACATTATTATTATTCATTGTGGAGGGAACAGTTTAAGACATGTGTCTGGAATCTGTTTGCAATTTGCAATGAAAGAAGGACTTGGGAAAGTCATGGACATGTATCCAAACTCTAGAGTACTTTTTCCCGTATTGTGTAGAGACAAATGTGGCTGCGTTCTTTTTCATTTGGTCCACAAATGGAGAAAGCAAGGCGCAATGTTAACAAGACTGTTTGTGCCTTTTTGAGAGAGGTTGGTATGGCCTCTTTTCAGAATGAAAACATTATGTTTTGTAGCACACACATTTTTCACAGAGATGGAGTACATCTTTCTTATGCCAGATTTTTCTGCAAAATATACAAAATGCATTGCAACCTTTTTTTTAATTACAGCAATCCATTTTGCAGTAGGTGTTGACCATTTGAAGGTTTTGAAACACAAAAAAAACATAAAAAGGCGTTTTTCAGTGCCACTTCTGTTTTTAAACTGTGAAAGGCAGCTCTGAAAAGAGCCTTTTTTTTGTTGTTTTTTTGTTTGTTTTTTAAACATGACACACAAGGAAAGAAGGGGAAAGGAGAGTTAGGAAGGGACACTAACCACAGGGATAAAAAAGGGCAGGTGGAGAGAGGAAGATGTAGGATGGGCCTTATTGAGGTAGGTAGCAGAGCTTCTTATGTTCCTTGACAGCAGTCTTGAAAGCAGTCCGAAGGTTCTTCCCCCTACAGAGTACTGTGTCGCAGTACATGCATAATATTGTGACCCTCGAAAGGTAAGGGTCAACAGCATCATGAATGGCCTGTGAGGCAGCTGGAGGGATGCACTGTCCCACAGGAGTGTCTTTTGTGGTGACAGGAGTGGAAATGGAGGATGCTGCAGAGGAACTCAATCTACTACGTTTATCGCAGGGTACAACCTTAGGAATAGCCCCACCGTGGAATGACTTTAGGTGTCACTTCATTGATGTAGTACCAAAGCTATACGAACCAGCCTTGCCACGACTCAGCACCATGTGGCACTGAGTGCAGATCACCTTGTTTGCTTGAGCTTTTGACTTTCCATCAACGGTGGTAAATAACGCCCACACCCAAGACTCACGATGAGTGCTAGTAGTAGGGACTTACACTACCTCATCCTCTTCATCCTCTTCATCCATCTCCTCTGCATCCTCAGGCCTGTTCCTGTCTGCAGGCCTTTGGTGACGTGGTGGTGGTGGAGCGGGTAGGGGTGCTGATGCCGAGGCAGTAGCAGCAGATGCAATTTGGGATGCCATCTGGAAGGGTAATAACCAGGAACTAGTAACGAGGAACCAAGAACAGCAACCTGCAGAATTGTCCTGTTGTAAATCTTGGAAATCCTAAAGCAGAATGAGGATTAGCTCTGGGGTGTGGCCTTTTATAGGGGTGCTGGGGCGTGCTTCGCGGACAGCCGTGCTGTCCCCAAACACTTTGAACACTAAGAACTGGCTCAAAAAGTTCCAAAAAGTATGGAGATCAGCAGGAACATTGTCTGGGACATGTGCAATGGTGAACTTTTACTGTAAAATAACTTGGATTGCTCAAAAAAGCAGTTTTTAAATGTTCGGGGGCCCAGAACAGTGTCTGCAAATAAGGACATATGCTCAGCATGGGTGCGGTCACATGATGACGTTGCGGACACGTTCACAAATGGGACGGCTGTCCGCAGGACACCAAATGTGTAGTGACGGTTGTGCGCATGCGCGTGGTTGTTCTACGGACAGTGTTTGGGTCCCCAAACTAATTAAAAGTGCAACACACGTGCGGCAGACAGTTGCGGAGAGGCGCAATATTCGTAGGACCAAAGTGTGTGATGTGCACGTGTGCTGGTGTTCTACGATCAATGTTGAAGTCCCCGCATAAAATAAATGTGCGTCAAAACTTTGCAGACAGGCGGACGGGATATTTGTTCTATGGATATGTTAATTCTCGTTGCGGACTTTACAAACAGTGGGGGTGTTATTAGGACACCCCCATTTTGGGTGATTGTGAGAGGCTAACGTCTTGTGTGTTCTAAGGACACCTCCATTTTAATTACGGACAGTACGAACAGGTATATTGTCCTTAGGACACCCCCATTTTGGTTAATTACGGATAGGGGGACATCTTGTGTGTTTTAAGGACACCTCCATTTGAATTACGGACAGTACAAACAGGTACAGTGTCCTTAGGACACCCCCATGTTGGTTAATTGAGGACACCACGGACAGCCGCGCTGCATTTTAAAAAAAAAAAGAAGATACAGACACGGGCATATACTAAGAACACACTTAAAATGTTATTATTGTTTAACAGTAGAAACATTAGGAAAGAGAGGGGAGGCAGAAACTGAAACAAATACAGGGGAATTAGGGGTCTGGATATGATGTATGCGAGGGGAGGAAGGGATGGACGTCTCATTGTACCGTTTTTCTTGATGGGGAGGGTTTGGCGATAGTTGGCTGGGACATGGAGAGGGGGAACAGGTAAATGTGGGACAGTGCTATTTAATGTTTTCTTTAATGTGGTCCACAATACACTATTTTAGTTGATTGAAGTGTTGCATTAACAAATCCATTTTTAGTTCCATTCGTTTCAGAGGATCTTCTAATATCTCTTTTGGTACATTATTTTTATTGGTTGTCTGGTCTGTGAAACAAAATGTGTTAAGTACATGTAAAGTAATGGTTATTAATTGGCTTTCATAGAAAAATGTTCTGTCTACCATCATTATCACTGTCTTCACTCATTTCCTCATGTGTGAAATGTTCTTCCAGCCATTCCAAAGTACTGGACATTTCTGTGTTAAAAAAAATATATATTAGTTTTAGTGTACATAATACAGAAAAAGTATAAGTATATGAAATAAATGTAGTGTACTTACTACTTGTTTACACTACTTCAGTAGATGGTCGGTGTCTTACATATACAGTTTCCACTTCTTATTTATCATTAAATGTAATGTATTTATGTGGTGCTTTTTGAATATGTTTGTTGTTTTTATTGTATGATACAATAATGTAACATACCCCTGAGTTTTTGAATAGTGCTGATGGTGACCGCGTCGGCCCGCGGACATGCACATGTTTCGCGGACATCAAAATAACTGGCGGGACAGGGGGGTTAGTATATTCTATGTTATATAAATGTAAGGTAAGGGAGTCTTAGTAAACATTTATCACATTTACACTATCTATATTTATATTCAGTGAAAAAAACATAGTTAAAGGGACGTTATGGTTAAGTTGTGCTACTAAAAACCTATGAAATTCAGTGAAAAAACTTTGTTAAAGGGACGTTATGGTTAAGTTCTGCTACTAAAAACCTATGAAATTCAGTGAAAAAACTTTGTTAAAGGGACGTTATGGTTCCATGTAAAACCGAAAAACCCTTGAAATTCACCAGTTATGGTAAGCGAAGCAACCATAACTCACGCTACCACCATGCACTGCTAAGACTAACACCCAGGACATCAAAGATGACATCACTAATGTCATTTATGACATCACTGATCACTCATTAAGGGCATGGCTGCCTCCAAACTCGTAATGAGGCCCATTGTGTTTCAAGGCGCATCAAGACAAGGGGGGGAACAGGGAACAGGATGAAGTCTAATATGAAAACAAAAAATGCTATAGGACGAAAGGGAGCAGGGGAGGGGGAGGAAGAGAAGTGAAGGAGGGGAAGAAAAACAAACAGTACAAATCTGACTATGCCGTAAGTTGATTTGGATCATGCACGTGCATAGATATGAAAAAGGGGGGAGGAGGAGGAAGGGAGGTGCAGCAGGGGAGGAAGGAGAAATGTACAATAAGTGTAACAGGTTAAAAAGACAGGCCGTCATGGGACACAGCTTATCACAATTAAGTGTAAAAGGTTACAGCAAGTATGAAGATACAGGCAGGTAGGAAGTGAAAGACAAAGAACTACCTCACCACAAAGAGCAGGGCTACATACAAATGGCAACATTTAAGGTAGGAAGAAAAGGCAGCATGAAATGGTAAAAAATTCAAAGTCAATGCAGGCCTGTATAGGCACGTACCATAGGGGCAAGGATAGAATGAGGTTTGGCAGAACAGAAATGCAATCCGATTAAATTATAGTGCAGATTGTCATTATTAGGAAGTCCAAGAGGGAAGAAGCAGTGTCGGCGGGGATATGTAGATTATGTAGATGGAAAAGTGAGACAGGCAGTGCTGAAAGACTCATGTTGCGATGCGGAGGAGAGGAGCGACCGCCTCATAGGATGGAGTATACCAGGAGAGGAAACCAGTGTGAGCCCCCAACAGAGGGAGGACTAAACGCAGGCCTTTATTATGGCCGGCATTGCTTGCCAGGTCCATAGAGGAAGTGCAAAAAGAGCACCATATGGCCAATGAATGGACAGCGGAGGTGGGTCCATGTTGGGGCAGGAGGCCACAATGAAGGTCCTCTGGAATCCGGCAGCCATTGTTAAGAGGCCCAAAGATGTTTTGGAAGGAAAGCCCAAGGGGGCTTACCTGATGCCAGACCTTCAAGGCAAGGCACTCTAGTGCCACTAGATGTTCCACAACGACAGGCCCAGACGGGAAAAGCAGTTTAGGCCTTACAAAAAAGACATGAAAACAAAAATAGGGCTGGTGTTGCCTACAGGCTCTATAGGGGAAGTTCTATTTCAATGTAAATTGCTCTCCAAGTGTATAGCACTTTACTAGTTTCTAGATGTTACATTCTACTAACAGCTTCATCCAGCTTGTGCTGGATTGCTTATTTCAGAGGAATTTTGGCATGTAATGGTATAGCATATGTTGCTTTTATACCCACCCAATAGGGGGAAAAATACATGGATTTGCATGACAGATTGGTTCCTGGGTGAAAGTAATGTCAGATAGAGATAGGTGAAGCACACTGATATAGACTGCATTCTATGTCATAAGCTTAAGTCAAAAGTGCAGCCAAAATACTGTTTGTAAAGAATCTTCTCACCTGTGACAGGTGTCACACACCTTCTCAACTATTTTGTGGGTACATTTACTTTTAAGGTCACTGATATCCAAATCATGCATTCTTATACTTGTGTTATTAGCTAAACATAATGTTTAGCTTTCTCTAATACGTCTTCGAAATGACAATTTTCATCTTGCGAAGTTTGATTCTACTCACACAACTCTTACAATGCACTTTGGCATGTTATTAACTCATAATTTTCCTGCAAGCTGCTCCGAAACTCACATTATATATCCTCAATTTCTCATTGAATCTCTCATAATGCTTCACTTTGTTTTGTAATCTAACTACGCCAATACAAATTAATCTTAATTTCATATTCTTAATAAAGCCACATTTAAGCACAATAATCATCTATTATGTAGTTCTCACTTTCCTTGTTTGTCTGTTACAAAGAGTTGCCGCCTATGCTCTGAAACATGATGTAGCATGACAATTTCCAACGCTTTCTTCAGCTATTATCTTTACAAATGAAGCCCTGTAAACAGTCCAACTTTTTTCACAAAAGGATGCAAAGATTAATAATGTCGTCATAACATAACTCACGTTGTGCTCCTGACAAAATCACTGCTTGTTAAAAGAGCCTGAATCATCAGTCAAACTCATTTGTAGCACTACAGCAAATAATGACAATAGGAACAGTGAACCAACATTCCCCACCAATTCATCCGATCCGTTTTTAGTAAGTACAAGTTCATCAAGTGTATGCCATTCACAGTCTGATGACTGGGAACCTCAAAGCTCAAGGTGCAAAAGGCCATGCAAGTAAGTGCAACTTGCTGTGTGGCAGGCTTGCACATTCAGCACCTGCAGACAATGAATAGATTTGGCCAGAGCCCACAGCAGGAAAGGGGCAGTATGGGGGGGGTTCGTGTGATGAAGGGCCATCTAGAGGAGAGGAGTTTGAGGGGAGCCCTTGAAAGGAACTGGAAGAGGGCTGCAAACAAAAGGCCAACTCTGCGGGTGTGACATTGTGGGCCTGGAATCTGAAAGATAGATCTATTGTTCCCCGCTTTTGGACCGAGATATGTTTATGCTGGTATATGTATCTATTGGTATGTGTTCACAACTCCAACTAACACATACATCTATCTAGTTGTGTACATTTTGAACTACTACTGCTCATATTAATCAATCATATATACCTGGATACCAAGTGTGTTGTTTTATAACCTTATATAAACCATAACCATTTACTACACATTTGCCCATGAATCAAATTCAAATAAACGAATCATCATTTTAGGAGCAATGCACATAGAAAGCATCATACAGTCCCTGTTTTATCTGAACAATAAACATGTGTTTTCACAGGTGCAGATTAGAGTTCCAGTATATCATGGAGCCAAGGAAAGAAAATTGCATTGAAAATATCTCAATTTATATTCAGAATGCTTATGCGGTTGTCATTTAATTCAGAAAATGTGATACATTTTCGAAGGCATGGTTTTCCTGTGTTAGAATAAATAGAGGTTTCTTGGTCTAGCAAGCAATGTCTTATTGGTCTGTTAAGAGATGAGTAAAGATTAATCCATTCCTCCTTTCAGGCACATTATAAGTGTATTAAGGTTAAAATCCTCCATAAAGTAGTCGGATGTAGCAATATTTTAGCTGCAGGAAAACATTGCTTGACTTCAAGTAACATTAATTGTAGCATACTGTCCTGTCTTCCTAAACGCCTATCTCTCCATATTGCAAACATTACATTCTTTTTGTACATCAGACAAGGGAACACGGCTGGTAATGAAGGAATTGTTCCAAGGAAAAGAACACCAGTTTTTGTAAACAATATACATGCTATCTTTAGGCAATATGACCCAAGGAGGGGGGTCATTACTGGTCGGTTAATGCCCCAGGGCCATAGTTAGAATCCTGAGTGAAGCAAGGGCTTTAATGAAGCCCCAGAGGCATTACCCGACCAGTAATGTCCCCCTTCTGAGGGTCATATTGCCATTAGTACTAGACACCTCGTAGTGGGGTACTAATTGCAATTTTTCTCGAGTCGAGAAACAGCGTTTCTCAACTCGAGGAAACAAAAGTAAAAGAAAATGGCTGCGGGGGATCAGGGAGAAGGGACTAGACATAGTCCCTTCTCCCTTTCCATGGCGGCCATTAAAACCAAGGCAAAAAAAATGGAACGTGTGTGTTGAATCAATTTACTTTCATATTTTCCAAAGCACTAGGATAAAGCTAGGTATCTGGATTATATTGTCACTGATGTGCATTAGGATGGATGTCCTAAATGTGTTACCCTGAAGACATATTTTCGATGTTATATTTTATAATTGTGAATGTGTTATGGTCCATGTAAGTTAAAAATGTCCTATAATCAATGTTTGAAACAGTTATGACCTTGAAAAAAGGCTGCTATTACCTATGTGATGTTTTTTCTACAATCTTACATTTAGCAGCTGGATTCCCACCCCAGAAGTCGTTGTTCCTGAACCTGAGCACATGGTCCGTCTGATAGTGTATACATGTAATTATGCTCACATGCTCCATGTCGCCCCTAATACCCTACATACACATTATACAATTATATATCAGATGTTTAATACACCAATTCATGAATAAAATGTTATATGATATCATTATGACCTTCCCGAATGAATGAACACATTGGGTCTGATTTATACACATGTTTTACAATGGTGCAATCCAATTAGAAAACGGTTTGTAAATCAGACCTGTTGCCTCAATGTCTATATGAAGACATAATTCATATGTTTGCCATATACCTAAGTTTAGCATCATTTAAGTCAGTCATTGCTAAATTTGTAGAATAAAGTGAAATTATGCAATTTCACAAACACATTGCATGGATTGAATAATATGTAGAGTATGCATTAGAAGCTCTGAACCAGAACAATAGTAGTTACCTGACTGATGTTTCACACTGGAACGTCTGATTTCCACCATCTGCAGCAGGAAGTCTGATTACCTTAAACTTTGAATATTCTTTCAGGAAAAAATTGAGTAGTAATCAAAGAGGACTTCTAAAAAGTCGCTGTAGAATATGGGGAAAATATCATGATTAAGCAAGCTGATTCACTCAGAAGCACAGGTTTCATGTAATATATGTACTTGCAACCTGGGAAGGGCGTTCAGCCAATCACGCGGCTGGAGCAGCAGGTAAGAATACACATTCTCTGCCCACTGCTTCTAGCCACCCGAGGCCTTTCCATGGGTGGCACCATCTTTCTATTGTTTTGAATGTGAGGAGGCAACAGGGAGTCTCTTCTTGTTGCCTCCCCACCTCCTCACCCCTCCAAAAACAAAACGAACCCTTCAGCACCACCTCGCTCTGTCGCCACTTAACTGCTGGACCATAGCTTTTTTGCTCCAGTCTCAAAGTGCCTCCCACTCCCTGACGTAGTAACTTTTACCTATGGCGGCATCAATATTTTCTTTTTTTTTCCTCAGAAGATTGGCATTGCGCAATAAACACAGCCAATCTCCCGAGAGAACAAATAAACCATTTGACCCCAGATAAACACTGAGGTGCAAATGACTTTCACCCCGGCGGTGGGGGCCGGACATGGCTGGTTATGGCCCCCAGTCCTTGAAGAGGGCAACCTAGGCTCGGGCTGGCAGGCTGTTACCGGCCATGTCCACCCCCTGCCCTGGGGGTGAAACGCATTAATACAATTTACCTCATTGTCCTTATGTATATTCTATGATGACTGCAACTAAGCTTCGAAAATTCTTGTAAATGCTGCGCCCTGATACCTTTGGGTACGCTTGCGCATTATAAATAATAAAACAAACAAACAAACAAATGATCTCTGGAATGTTTTATATTTCTATTTAGGTTTTTCTAGTTTGAAGCGTTTCAAAATGAGGGACATGGAGCTTCTTTTTACTGCTTTGCATATCCAGTGCTTCTCACCTAAGCATCTCATTTACAACCATATGCATAGTTGTGGTAATAATTCTTGTCATTAATACACATCATTTAAACTATCATTCCCAACATAGATTGTTTTCTTTTAAAAGTTGAACCTACTGCAGGTTGTTAGCTGTAAACTGCACACTGAGTCCCTGCAGCTTTGCAAGTCAGATGCAATTTGTCAAGTAATAAAAGCAACGTAACAGAACCAGGCAGCACTAACGAAATGTAATCTGCTCACTGACCCACCAAAACCTCCTGGTCACTGTACAGTCACAAAGGGTTTACAATGCGCATACATTTGGCAGATGCAAGTGAAACTATGCAAGACGTGTCAGTGCAAGTCATTCTGAAGATATGGTATCTCTTCTTTTCAACATTGTCTGACATTCATAATGCTAGTGTGTAATTGTAATGACAGTGGAAACATTTTTAATAAAGATGTTTGAAATTGCCATGCCATAATTAGGATATCTTTTTTATGCTCAGATTATTAACTGTGTGTAAAGTTATGGTAATCGGCTTTTGTACTGTGCTTGTCACAACTATATTCCTCTTGCAGAGTTGAGGTTTGGCCACATACTGGGAATTTGACCACTGCTAGGAATAACTAGAGCATGCAGTGTAGGGAAAAGGATATGGAAAAGGGAAAATGATAGTTGAATTGGGAGTAGGATAGAAATGCCAGGACAAACAATTTCAGCAGTGGTCGAAGTGAGCGGGAGCGGTGGGGAGCGGTGCTCCTCTACTTTTTTAAATGATCTTTTACAGCTCCTATACTTTTATTTTAAAAAGGAACCGTTCCGGAATGGTTTCGTTTTAAAATAAAAGTGTAGGAAGATGTTGAAACTTGCCCTTTCAGTGCACTGCACTGAACGTTCCCTTAAACAGCAGGTGCAAGTGTTTGGGTGTGTGTATTGTGTGTGGGAAGGGACGTGGTGATGGGGCTTTTGGGGAGTGGGTGCAGGCCAGCAGGGAACATAGTTCCACTACTTCTTTTTGTACACTTCGACCACTGGGTTAAAGGAGTTGAGGATTATGCTGTATGATTGCGGTAGTATAAGTTCGTACATATTCCTTGGTAATAAATCAAATGACTCTATGGCAGCAATGGAAGCTCAACTCAAATGTATTCCAAGCCATGCTGGAGGCTGAGGCTCAGGATGGTTAGGCGAGGCTGATTCAGATCTGCATCTTTGGTGCACAGGAGATCGGCCATGCTGTTAGAATGCAGGTGCAGCGCCCAAAATGTGTAGGGGAGAACAAGCTGCGGTTCTATTAGCATAGAGATTTGGTCATTTTTAGTGTTAGTGCTTCTGTCATTTGTCACAGCACTTAAGGTCACTTTCAAAGAGGATTTAGTTTTGTTCAGATTCACCACATTTTAAAGAGCATTAATAAGCGCTGATAATGGGATGCCTACTCGTAATAGGACGGAGCAGTAAGCAGTGCCGGTATTCCCTTGCCAGTATTGTTTTTCCATTACCACAAATCTCGCAATGAGGCCCAATTGTCTTTATCAAATCCTAAGTCCCAAATTTTGCATTTGCATTCAGATGGACTTGTTTTCTTAACCTACCAACTAGCAAATTTGCTCCAAAAATTATCAATCCAGGCTTGCTCCGATACTGCAGTGATCTGCAAGGCTTCTTGTGAAGTCTTTTTTGTTTATCAATTGCCATATCTCTGCCGTTCTTTTACTGCCTATTACTTTTAGAATAACCTCAGCATCTTGCTGCTGCATATAGGCTTTACGAGAGAGAAGCCAGTTTGTGTACTGTTTTCGTCTTTTTTTGATTAGTGTAGACACCTGAACACCACTACAAGTTTTTATATATTTAAGATCCTCCGGCAGTTGTTTTTTTAGGGCAGCAATCTTGTAATCAACCAAGGTGACCATGATTTTGTGTTCGTATCAATCCGATGTTACTTACCTTTTAATTTCCAGTGATACCCTTAAGATATCAAGGTCACAAGCAGATGTACACACCACTTCAAATCTCTCAATAGATGGCAATGTGTTCCTAGATACAAATACATAATCCAGGGTAGTGGAGTATTTATTCATGGGCCACGTATGAAGCCTTGGGATGTCTCCAACTGCCATTTTTACTTGACAAAAAATGCTATTTTGCTGGTAGAATTGTAACAACACTAAACCAGCCTAAAACTCTTTTTTCTGTGATAAAGACTTTGTCCGCTTCCAGTTATTGTGCCCCTACCATCACACCTACTCAAGTGTTGTGTGACTCCTATTCATACAAATATTTTAGAAAATATGGGTTCTCTGGCCCTCACTCTATTGTCCAGCAACTTATTCCTTAATGGTGATGTTAATACTATTGATTTCAGTTGGTCCTGTTTTCCTCTATTCTCAGAGGACATGGTGTCTAATACCATGGAAAAGATCAAATCTTGTACTCCCTCTGACCTGTTTCTCCTAGGAGTGATGAAGGAGATATCAGCTGACCTCCTGGGTGAGATCACGGCCGCTGTGAACATCTCCTGCCAGTCTGGGTAAATCCGTTCTGAGCTTACAACTGCCCTGGTTATCCCCCTTTTGAAGAATCCCACTCTGGATCGCTCTCTTCCTTCTAATTTTGAACGTTTATCTCTTCTTCCCTTCCTGATGAAACTTTTGGAATCACTGGTCTCCCCTATCCTGTCCTCTTTTTTGGAATCTTCCAGTATGCTTGACCCAGCATGACCTGGCCCAGTCTGGTTTCTGCCCTGAGAGTGTCCTTGTCTCTGTGCAGGATGATATGGCAAATCTGGTTGACAGTGGGGGCGGGGGTGTCTGCGTCCTGATTCTTTTAGATCTTTCAGCGGCGTTCGACACTGTGAACCATGCCACCCTGCTCACCTGCCTGGCCCAGGTTGGTGTTTCAGGTCAAGTATTGGTCTGGTTCGGCTTCTTTTTAGCCGACAGATCCCAAACTATCTCTTTTCCCCCATTCACGTCTTTGCCCTGTCACCTTACCTGTGGTGTTCCCCAGGGATCTGCTTTGTCCCCCATTCTTTTCAACATTTATAGCTTTATGTTGCTACGCCTTATCTGCTCCTTCAGTGTCAGGTGCTATTTGTACGGCGACGATACCCAATTACTGATTTGTCTCGATCTTAATCAGACTGAGGTGTGGGCATGTCTGCATAAGTGGCTGATGGACCTGGGGGAGTGGATGGGACCCAACTGGTTGAAACTGAATGGGGATAAAACTAAAGTGCTGGTGGTGGGTTCTCTTCCTGATCCCTCACTCTGGGTTTACTTTTTCTGACCTTCTTCTCTGGGTTTGCTTCCGGTACCTTCGATCAAGGTAAAAAACCTTGGGGTAGCTATGTCTGCGGACTTGTCCATGACTGGCCAAGTTTCTGCGGTGTGTCAGATGGGGCATCAGTTGAAAATCTTAAGAAAGGTGCTCTATCTGATTTCAACAAGGTTATGCCACCCGGTGGTGGCGGCTATGATTCTAAGTAGCCTGGACTACTGCAATTCCTTGTATTTGGTGCAACCCAAGGGGTTGGTAAACCGATTACAATGCCTCCAGAATCTGGCTGCCAGTGTGGCAACTGGTACCCTGTATGGGTCCCTTATATCTCCTGTCCGTGACCTTCATTGGTTCCCAGCGGCCCAGCGCATTCAGTTCAAGGCTTTGTGCATTTTTCTTCATTCCCTACATGATCAGGGAGCTGAGTATTTGCGCACCACGTTTGAGCGCTATGTTCCTCTGTGGTCTGTGGCAGAAGGCATGATGCGTGTGCCCCCCGTTCGCCTTGCTCAGGTTATTTTTCGAGTGCAGCAGCACAAATGTGGAACACTCTTCCTCCATTTATGAAACTGCTGCCAAATCATCTACCTTTCCCAAAAGCACTAAAAACGTATGTGTTTTGAGCTGCTTTTATTTTGGTTAAGTTGTGTGGCTCTGTGATTGGCCTTTTATCCTCTCTAGCGCCATGATGCCTATGGGCGTCCATGCACTCTATAAATGGCCATAACATAACAAAAACATTCAGCATATGCAGATCCCTAAGCCTCATTTTCATTAACCAAGTAAAGCCTCCAATAATCAATGGTTTCCCATCCAGTGGTAGATTCTATAGCAATTCATGATTCTCATCCCAGCATGACATATTCAAATCACTTATTTTAAAAAAAGGTAGCAGGCGCTCCTCTCCAGAAAGAACATGGCATGATAACCTGTTCTGAGATGAGAGTTTGCAGCACACACTTTTTGCTCACTGTACCTTTCACAGATGGGAAATATTCATTTGCATATCAGTCTTTGTCCTGCCCACATGGGCAGTCCAGCATCGAAATGCTAAGGCAATTCCTCCCTGAACAAGAGTACCTACAGCAACCCCATACACGTGTTTCAGCCTTGTTGGGCCTCATCAGTGAGGTGAAGCTGCGCCTCTCTGAGGCATAGTGAGCAGGGAGTCCACGTCTGGTTGCCCCCAGGTAACTCAGGGTGACCAACCCCAAGTTCCTTGCAAATATTTCAAAAAAAGATAGCAGGCGCTCCTCTCCAGAAAGAACATGGCATGATAACCTGTTCTGAGATGAGAGTTTGCAGCACACGCGTTTTGCTCACTGTACCTTTCACAGATGGGAAATATCCATTTGCATATCAGTCTTTGTCCCGCCCACATGGGCAGTCCAGCACCGAAATGCTAAGGCAATTCCTCTCTGAACAAGAGTACCTATAGCAACCATATACATGTGTTTCAGCCTTGTTGGGCCTCATCAGTGAGGTGAAGCTGTGCCTCTCTGAGCACAGTGAGCAGGGAGTCCACGTCTGGTGGCCCCCAGGTAACTCAGGGTGACCAATCCCAAATTCCCTGCAAATATTTCTAAAAAAGGTAGCAGGTGCTCCTCTCCAGAAAGAACATGGCATGTTAACCTGTTCTGAGATGAAAGTTTGCAGCACACGCTTTTTGCTCACTATACCTTTCACAGATGGGAAATATCCATTTTCATGTCAGTCTTTGTCCCGCCCACATGGGCAGTCCAGCACTGAAATGCTAAGGCAATTCCTCTCTGAACAAGAGTACCTACAGCAACCCCATACACGTGTTTCAGCCTTGCTGGGCCTCCTCAGTGAGGTGAAGCTGTGCCTCTCAGAGCACAGTGAGCACGGAGTCCACGTCTGGTTGCCCCCATGTAACTCAGGGTGACCAAACCCAAGTTCCTTGCAAATATTTCAAAAAAAGGTAGCAGGCGCTCCTCTCCCGAAAGAACATGGCATGATAACCTGTTCTGAGATGAGAGTTTGCAGCACATGCTTTTTGCTCACTGTACCTTTCAAAGATGGGAAATAGCCATTTGCATATCAGTCTTTGTCCTCCATACAATGATTGTTGGATTGTTCCAGTTATCACACAATTCATCAGTTTTGGTTATAACACATTCCACAAACCTAAGGGTCTTAATCGAGCCCGGTTTCCAGTAAAGATTGAAGATCACCAAAATGACTCGATCTGTGCAAACGTATGGTCCCAACTCAATATTAAAATCTGGACAAATGGATTGTGATTTACTATTTCTTTCACATTTATACCCACCCCATTTTTTAATTAAAGTAAGGAGTCCAGCCGATGGTCTCCCTTTCTTACCTTTGACAGTCAGGTTTAAATATGAGATAAATCCTTCCAGGATTGGATTGGAACAGAGCCACATTTACTGTAAGCACCGCAGGTCAAAATCATCAAATCTGATCTCTCCCTCTTTAAATAATGCATGTGCCCACTCGTCTTCCAGCAACCTATAATTAGTTTCCTGGATTGTGTACATTTTTCATGTAACACTTTTTCCCAGCTAAAGTTTCAGCTACCCATGACCACGATACATCTTTTGGACGTGTTAAATCCGATCCTTCTATAGACCACTCTTCATTCTGTCTTACCGTTTCTATGACTCACTACTCGTATAGGACTATCTTTGTCTTGTGTGAAATTACTCCTCCAAGCACCCACCTCTATCCCTTCCAGAGCAATTAAATGTTGTGAGCTCCTCTTAACCTCCTTATATTGAGCATTGATACAGAGACAACCTTTATCATCTTTGCCTTCTAACAGATCAAAACTCAAGGTAATAGATAGGGAACAGCCTCTAACAACATGGGCTTGACCAAGATTGATTCTAGGTGCAAAATTACTCTATCTAATTGAGCTCAATTTACAAACTTGATCAACTTTAAGTCACACGCACAGATGGCCCTCATTTTGGAATGTGATGAAAAAGATTTATATGATATATGATATGGCATTTATAATGCGCCTATACACAAGTGTTTCAAGGCACGACAAGGCAAGGGAGGGGGAACAAAGGGAGGACAGTCAACGATCCTACCAGGCCAGGTGTCATTCAGAGATCGCTCAAGTGCATGGGAAGGGGGAAGGGGAAAAGTGCGAGCGGAATGGGGAGGACAGTGCTTACATGAGCATAGAATAATTACTAAAGTAAGTAACGGCCATCAGATGGCAAGTGCAAGGAGTGTTCAGACATCAGGTGTCAAGTGCTGGTAATGGGACTGTAGGGATACAGAAAAAGTACCCAAGTGCGGAGGTTGCCAGGCAGGCAGTGCAGGTGGGAGTGACTGGAGGGGGCTGGACCTGGGCCTGAGAACAGAGGGTGGACAGGTAATCGGTGAAGATTCAGAATCAGCCAGGAGGTCAGCAGGGGGACGAGGAGAAAAGGCAGAAGCAAAGAGAAAGGTTTTGAGGTTCTTCCGGAGTCGGAGATGTTTTTCCTCAAGTTTCAGGGAGGCAGGGAGGCTGTTCCAGAGGGAGGCCCCAACCGAAGAAACATATCTACCACTAACTTGTTGCTTGGAGAAGCGACTGACCCTAAGGGAGTTGGAGGTGATAGAGCAAGGAGCTCGAGAGGGAAGATATTTAGGAAGAGAGAGTTGAAGGTATTGGGGCCCCAGGCGCCAGAAGGCCTTGTGGACAATCCAGAGTGTTTTGAACTTAATCCTCGCAGCCAATGGGAGCCGGTGCAGAGATTTAACACATTAGTCCTACTAAGTATAAGATCATCATCTGCATATATCAGTCTCTCTAACAAAAGGCATATCCCCCATTCGTTACTTGACATATGATCTTGCTTGCCTTTTCAGGTGGATAAATTACAACTGGATGCTTTGCAGCAATCTTTTCTTGTTACAGCTAGATGCAAGGTAGTCACCATTTGTCTCTTTTCAGCCAAGCTAATAAACTATGGAAAAATGGAACTGAAACCTTGTTACGCTCACCTGGTATGCACGGGGGCGCCACACGATACTGGATGAAGGTCTAAGCGCTATCTCGGACCCCTCTCTGCTTGATTATGTGCCAGACATTGGGTAGCGCCTATAACAGGAGAATGGCTAGTTAAGATACTGGTTCTGGACTCCCACCTCCCTCTGGTCCAAATCCTCTCCCTTGGGCTTATTGCTCACCTCAGGTTTTTGTGCGTTGAACTCTCCGTCCTGCGTCTCTGTGCAGGGGGGCGTAGTTGGTACGGGCATTCCGTGGACCTAGTTGCTTCACTGGTCCGTGTCCCCTTATGTCGAGTCCAGACCGGCTGTGACTCCGACTCTGCTTGCTGTCTTCCAGGTGAGTTATAATGTCTTTTCCGTCTTTATTCTGTCTCTTTCTGTCCCTCGGTTTTCTCTGTCTTCTCGGCATCTTGCTCCACTACGCTTTTCCCTAACAATGACTTTTTGTTTTCACAGGGATGGTTGCAATCTCAGAGTTGCCACGTCTATAGCAGAAACCACAGTGAGTTATTGATGCGCAGAGCGCTGCGCTGTTTATTGGTGTTAATTGCTAACCTGTGTTCTCTTCTCTTTGTACAGGTTGCAGTGATGTTCCGGATGAAGGTACAAAACTGGTATTTCTTTATTCATGATAATGAGCCTGGGGCCAAAGGCGCCAGGATTGACTCCATGTATGTTTCTGATGGAGTTTTAAGACCCTTGGGGCCAGTGTGAAGGGCTTTAGTCCCACTGCTGCCAGGGGGCTGTTATACTTGAGGGGGTCAGGGGCATGGATCGTGACAGCACTCCCCCCTAAGGCCCCTCTCAAGGTATTTCTTCCGTCTTGCCCTGGTTTTGTTAGATGGTTCCAATGAAATCATCTTACCAGGTGTGGCGCATGGACGTGCTCGCTAGGCTCCCATGTCCTGTCCTGAGGGCCGTATCTCTTCCAGTCCACTAAGTAATAAAACTTGGACCTGGTTTAGAATCTAGGATTTCCTTCACTTCAAATTCGGGTTCTCTGTTAAACAGTAGCAGATTTGGTAGTGTTTTGACCCGAGTTCCAGGCTGAACAGGTTTTAAGAGTGACATGTGGAATACGGGATGGATCTGGATCTGCATATTTGGTGGTAAAGCTGGTTTTACTGCCATGGGATTTATAAAAGCCTTTATGGTATAGGGCCCTAGATATCTGGGATGAAATGTTCAAGTTCTTCTTATGGGTACGTGCCGAGACGCCAACCAGACTTCATCTCTGACTTGGTAGTTTGGGGCATTTCTTCGGTGTTGATCAGAGAATCGTTTCAGTCTTTCTTGGGCTTGGATCAAGTGTTCTGCTGCCTTTTTGAAGGCTTGAGTGATGGTCGTATGTAAAGGCTTCACCGCTGGCATTTCTAAGGCCATGGGGGTATCTAATTCGGAAGTACGTGGGTGCCTTCTATATGCAGTATAGAATGGACTCTGTCCGGTACTGGTGTGTAGCGAGTTTTTGTAGGCATATTCGGCTATCCACAGCACATCCTTCCAGCTTTCTTCCACTTGATGCAACATGCACCGTAGGTTTGCTCTAGTGTCTGATTTTTCCGCTCCCTTTGGCCATCAGTTTGGGGATGGTGACTAGTGGACAGACGAATATCGATTTGGGCAATTGCACAACTCTTCCTCCAGAAGTTAGACACAAACTGACTCCCTTGGTCAGAAATCAGGATGGAGGGGAATCCATGTAATCGTAAAATTTGCTCTAAAACACCTTTGCCAGACTGGATGCGTTTGGTAGACCCTTAAGCGGAAAGAAATGGGCCATTTTATAGAATAGGTCAACAACCATTAGGATAGTGTTGAACCCTTGACAGGGAGGCAGATCTGTGATGAAATCGAGGGAGAGTGTATGCCAAGGTGCAGGTGGAATATCCAGGGGTTGAATAAGGCCCGCAGGTCTGTTTTTCTGGGATTTATTCTGTGCACAAATGCCACATGACAGAATAAACTCTGTAATGTAATTTCGCCTGGTTGGCCACCAATAATTACTTTTCACCTTTGCTAGGGTCTTGGCAATTCGTGGATGTCCTTCTATCAGGGGGTCGTGATAACCAGAAATGACTTGTTCTTGTAGTGTCTTATTCAGTATATATAAACGCCCTCTGCAATACGGGAGTAGGTTCTTTGTTGTGTAATGTTCAGCTTGGGTGGTCCAGTCTTGTAGAGCCTCAGTGTTCATTAGGAGCCAAAATTCCTTTTGGAGTTCGTCCAGAGATAACTTTGTTATAAGTCCTAGTAGATTGTCACCTGGAATAATGGCCACAGGGTCTGGGGCTGAATATGCGTTCTCATCAATACCAATGCGGGATAGGGCATCGGCTTTTACGTTCTGGACTCCAGGTCGGTACGTGATTATGTAATCATATTATGCGAAGAATAAAGCCCATCGGAGTTGACGGGATGATTGAGCCTTTGCTGTCTTGAGGTATTGCAGGTTGCAATGGTCTGTGATTACTGTAATGGTATGTCTGGTGCCTAGGAGGTAATGCCGCCAAGCCTTAAAGGCTGCCTTGATGGCTATGAGTTCCTTGTCTGTTATTGCATAGTTAAGGTCAGGTGTAGTAAATTTTCTCAACCAAAAGGCCACGGGATGTAACTGGCCTATTTCGGGATCCCTTTGGGAAAGAACAGCCCCCATTGCCATGCTGGAGGCATTTGTTTCCACTACATATGGGAGATCTGGGTGGGGTGTTGCAGCACCGGGGCTGAGGTAAATCTTTTCTTGAGTTCCTGGAAGGCCTTCTCCGGCTCTTCTGTCCATTGGAACAGTTTGTTGTTTTTTCGTAATGAAGAAGTGATTGGGTGCACAATCTGGGAGCAACCCGGGATGAATTGGTGATAAAAGTTTGCAAAGCCGAGCATACATTGGACACCTTTGACTGAAGACAGTGATGGGTGCTAAGGATGGCATCTACTTTGTGCATATACATCTGGACGTCTCTGGGAGTGAAGACAAAACCAAGGAACTCGACTTAGTTGATAAGGAAGGAGCATTTTTCACGTTTGGCTTATAGCTGGTGCTGTTGGAGTTTTGCAAGGACGGAGCGAACGTCCCTGACATGGTCCTGTTTAGAAGAGGAGTACACCAAGATGTTGTTGATGTAAACTAGGTCAAATACGACGATCAATTCCCGTAGTACACCGTTCATGAAGTACTGGAACGCAGCGGGAGCGTTGCAAAGCCCAAAGGGCATCCCCTGATATTCGTACAGCCCATACTTAGTACGAAAGGCAGTCTTCAATTCATCTCCTTTCTTTATACGCACAAGATGGTAGGCCCCCCAGAGGTCCAATTTGGTGTAACTTTGGGCATCCTTGACTTGGTCCAGAAGTTCTGGGATAAGGGGTAGAGGATAACGGTTTTTAACTGTTACTTGGTTTAGTGTGTGGTAGTCAATGCATGTTCTCAAGTCCTCCTCATTCTTGGGTATGAAGAATAGGGGCAAAGCTGCCGGGGATTTGGACGGGCGGATAAAACCTTTTGCCAGGTAGTGGTCCAGATATGATTTCAAGTGGAGATTTTCAGGTTTTGGTGAGTGCATACATTCGACTACACAGGATTAGCGCACCAGGTACAAGGTTGATCTGATAGTCATATGGCCTGTGAGGGGGTAAGGTATTAGCTTGTTCTTTTTGGAAAACGTCTTGGTAATAGTGGCATTCGCTTGGTAGTGTACTTGTTACACCTAGTACTAATGCCTCTTTATCTTAGAAAGGTGTCTCTGGGTCAGACGATGGCATTTCAACTTGGTAGCATGCTTAAGCACACTCATTGGAGAAGGCTAATTTCTTGGCTCACCAGTCGATGTTACGATTGTGAGCCACCAACCACAGCATCTCTAGAATCACCTGGAACTGAGGGGCCTTGATAAAATCAAAGGCAATGGCTTTCCGATGTCCGTCTTCGCACAGAAGGGTCAATTCTGCTGTACGTTGAGTTACAGGAACAGAAGCTATCTCTGTGCCGTCGACAGTGGTGACCTTCTCAGTTGTCGTTTTCTGACAGAGGGGAAGCCCCATCCTTGTTGCCAGGCATTGGTCTATGTAGTTACCAATGGCTCTGCTGTCTATCAATGCCTCCACAGCAATTTGCTTACTTAGGATGTATCCTAACTAGGTTCTACTTTGAAACCTCCAATTCAAAATATATGTTCTTTTTTGCTAAAATAGGGTACAGCACACAAGGGAAACTTAAAGTCAGAGGATTTAAATGTGGCACATCAAGCTCAAAAGATAACACTATTGGTGAGTGTCGTTTTGACAGACATTTTTTGACATGACTAATTCTTCAAAAATGAGTTAGAACATGTGAGCAATGCGTTTTCTGCTTAAATAATTCTTTTGTTGAATCAAATACAAAGGTATGAATGGTTTTCTTTTTTCTTTCTTTGTTATAATAGCAATCAAATCTCTCCTGATGATCCCCTGTAAAAACAAGGGTGAAACACATGTAGAGAGTGTTAAGAAGAGGTTGAGAGTGGAAAACAAGAAGCTAAATGTGGAATAAAAATATTCAACTTTTGAAAAAGTAATCTGGTGTGAAGGAAATGTATTTGGCACTCACCATAACATAAAAGTACAATGGGAAATCGCAAGTGGAGATGTATTCATTTTGAAATATGATCCAATTTTACCTATGGCATCCTAGGTTAAGATGCAATACCACAGCTGATAGATCCCAATACTAGAAATAAGCAAACAAGCAGTAATTCACCGGGAATCAAGTCCTGTAAAGGTTGCCAAAAGTGTGTTTAAAGCCTCCTCAGCATGTATTTGAGACGGTTGTTGGTGATTAATCAAAATCACAGGCAGGGTAAGGTGTGAGGTCTGTGGCTCTTTTCCTTCGCTCGACGAATGGACCTCTACGCTTTCCGGGCCTGGAATTGTTCTGACTCTTGTTCTCCTCCTTCTTTCTCTGTAGCTCTAACTGTTCCGGCATTAAAGGCATAATTGCTGTTGTTTCTGTTTGTCTCTTTCAGCCTTGGTTAATGGGCTCTGTATCCCCCCAATTTGCATGGGTTCCGAAGTGTTTTCTGATGAACGTGGACTGTTCTCCTTTGAGCGTACATGCCCATCCGATTCTCCGTACTGGCTCGATCTGTCCTTCGATATTGCAGCCTGTGGTCTAGCTTCACCACTAGGTTGATGAACTCTGCACAGTCTTTTGGTGGGTTTACCACCTGAGCTAGCATGTCTTTCAATTCCCCCCATAATCCTCGATAGAATACCGTTGTTCTTTTCTCCTCAGGCCACCGAGTTTCAATGAGCAGTCTGTTAAAAGTGGTGATATATGTTAACAATTCTTGGCTGCCTTGGTGGAGGGACAGAAGTTCGTTATCCAGAGCTTGGCTCTGGGTATGTATGGCGAACAGCTTCTCCATCTCCTTTTGAAACCCCCTGAAATCCTGCAGTAGTAGGTCATCCTGGCTTACTAATGGTATGGACCAATCCGTGGCACTGCCACTCAAATATGACAGAATGAAGGCAACCCGTGACTGATCGTTAGGAAAGGCTCCAGGTCTACAAAGAAAATGGAGGCAACACTGGTTCATGAATACTGCATATTTTCTTAGGTCCCCCGTAAAACGTTCCGGTCTCTGATGTTTTCATTACGCCCAGGTGGATTTTTTAATCGGGTCTTCGTGTTCTGTTACGCTCACCTGGTATACAGGGACGTCATTTATGGGTCGCCAGAGGTCGCAACTGCGACCTCTGAGGTCTCCCTTGTGACCTCTGTCTTAAAAAAAAAGAAAGAAAAAAGAAAAAAAAAGTTTTTTTTTTTTTTGGTAATGCAAGATCCTGGGCTGTGGCCAGCACCATGTGGCTCTTTACTTCTGCAGTGGCAGGCTTTCTTGCTCAGGCCCCTTTAAAAAAAAAAGAAAAATAAGAACAGGAGTGCCACAAGTCTAACATTTTCAGCACTGACCCTAAATAAGAAAGAATAGGAATACCAAAAAATGTGTCTTTCTGGAATTCTATACAATAATTGCTAGACTCATCAAAGGTTTATTTCAGGCACACTTCGGGGGGCGAGTCACTGATTTAATCTGTTCTTAAATGCCTCAACTCAGTCTTTCATCCTTCTGAGGTCGATAAATGAGTAGCAACACATGTTGGGTGATATTGGGTGTACATTTTTTCTATATAAAGCGTAAGTGCTATATAATAACACATCAGTATCATTTGGTCATGGACGTCTGCTTGCATTCACAGTAATTTATGTGGGCCTATACACACTGTTCTTAACGATACATATGGCAATCCATTCTTGTATGAAATGTACATCACATTATAGTGATATCGTAACCATATTTTTCGTAGTGTGCAATGCTATGTGATGCCACTTCCTCTTTTTTCAACGAGTGAAAGGTCGTGTTCCATCGCTTCCCGTGATATCACTTCGGGGCGGGGTCAAATGACATAACTTCCTGTGATGTCATCAGGGGTCAAGGGTCGTGTGATGCACTTCTGCTACCCCTGGCCTTTTGGTGAAATGACGTCCCTGCTGGTATCCATGGGGGCGCCACATGATACTGGATGGAGGTCTCAGCGCTATCCGTACCCCTCTCTGCTTAGTTATGTGCCAGACGTTGGGTAGCACCTATAACAGGAGAATGGTGGGTTAAGATACTGGTTCTGTGATGGGTGGACTCCCACCTCCCTCTGGTCCAAATCCCCTCCCTTTGGGTTATTCTTCACCTTAGGTTTTTTGCGTTGAACTCTCCCTCCTGCATCTCTGTGCAGGGTGATAGTTGGTGTGGGCATTCCGTGGACCTAGTTCCTTCACTGGTCCATGTGCCCTTATGTCGGGTCTAGACCAGCTGTGACTCTGACTCTGCTTGCTGTCTTCCAGGTGAGTTATAATGTCTTATCCGTCTTTATTCTGTCTCTTTCTTTCCCTCTGTTTTCTCTGTCTTCTCGGCGTCTTGCTCCATTACGCTGTTCCCTAACAATGTCTTTTTGTTTTCACAGGGATGGTTGCGTTCTGGGAGTTGCCGTGCCGATGGCAAAGACCACGTGAGTTATTGATGCGCAGAACGCTGCACTGTTTACTGGTGTTAATTGCTAACCTGTGTTCTCTTCTCTTTGTACAGGTTGTGGTGATGTTCCAGAGCAATGAGCGATCGAAGCGCTGCTTGCCCAGATAAGTGCTTTGTTAATGCTGACCTTGTTCCTTCTCCCTTGCAGGTTGCGATGAAA
The DNA here is from genome assembly GCF_040938575.1 of Ambystoma mexicanum. Taxonomy (NCBI): domain Eukaryota; kingdom Metazoa; phylum Chordata; class Amphibia; order Caudata; family Ambystomatidae; genus Ambystoma; species Ambystoma mexicanum. Next base: position 592,400,471 of record NC_090937.1, on the reverse strand, counting down.
CCCGGAGATGAGGGAGGTAAGAGAAGTGCAGGGTGCTGCCAGGACTCGCTGCTTGCACAAGTAAGAATTGTTATTAATGCTGTCCTTGTTTCTTTACCTTTGCAGGTTGCAGCAAACTCCGTAGATGGGCGAGGTAAGCGAAGCGCAGGATAGATTCAAGACTGGTTACTTCACAGGTAAGTGTTCTTGCTCGCTAATGCTGTTCTTGTTCTTCCAAGATATTAATGGAATCCGGACCCAGGGCTTCAGGACGGGCTGCCAGAGAAGCAGATGAGCAGGAGCTGGACACGGTGAGCGTTACGCTGCAGGAGTGCAGAATAACGCGAAGCGTGTTCTGCTGTTTGGGTGTGGTTTAAATAGCTTAGGTATAGTAGTTCCAGGCCAAGTAGTTCCAGGCCCAGCCACACCCAATACACTAGACCGCATGGCTTGGTTCTAAAGAACTGAGCTGTGTAATAGGCCTCCATGTTGGATGAAGGTTCACAACTGGTATTGCTTTATTTCTGTTAATGAGCATGGCGCCAAAGGCACCAGTCTGACTCCATGTATGTTTCTGATGGAGTTTTAAGGCCCTTGGGGCCAGTGTGAAGGGCTTTCGCCCCACTGCTGCTAGTGGGCTGTTATACCTGAGGGGGTCAGGGGCATGGATCATGACAACCTTGAGGCAATCTTTTTACCTTTCTAGCTACAAATCTAGTATCCACAATTTGTCTCTTTTCAGTTAGAGTTAAAAACTTTGGAGAGCACCAATTATCCTTATTTATTTTTTTGGACTATGCTGAAGATGGAACCAAACTTCAGACTTAACTGAATTTTCTTCGCAATATCACTCTGTCACTTATTTTATACTAAATCGAGCTCTGGATCTTCTGCATTGTCAGCACTGGTATAGACCGAACAATTAAGTAGTGTGTCCTAATTTCTTCTATTGCATCCTTATTCAACTTTGGTGATTTTCGTATTAATCCCAGCATTGATTTTCAATGTTTCCCTTTTGTTTTTGCACTATTTGGGGTAGAAGGCAGATCCAAATGTCATAAGAATTTTCTAGTATCATTGGTTTTTGGCTTCTGATGTTGTTTCAAATTTGTAGATTTTCTCAACGTCACCTTTTGTACCTATTTATTTGTTTTCGACAAACAGGATAATCTTTTGTGGGTTGTTCATGTATACTAGGCTGTACAATCATCTGGTCACAGGCCACCACCCGTTTATCCACCAATGACTCATTACCATCCTCTGGCACCAGACTCTCAATTGGAACTCCACCCACTTCACTTATTATAGGTATTCGGTCCTCTTGGTTGGCCAAGCCAATTACACATTCCAGTACTGGGCTAGCTACCTTGCAAGTTAGTTTCACACTTTGGAGCCTAGGTCTGGACATAGATTCAGCATCCAAACTATGCACTGCCTGCTTAATGGAATTCTCCTGTCTTCTCGTGAGAGACTGAGTCATTATATCATGGCTCCATATTCGCTGCTCAGCTACCTTTGTCAGAATAGTTACTTTTTTTCCTACCCTTTCCAATATATTGGAATATTCCGGTTTAGGTGCCATGATAAGTTCCTCCGTGAAGATCATTTTAGAATGAAGTATAGCCATTAGTGTTGCTTTGTCCTTCAAAGAGTCATTTAAGGCCTCATACAGCTTCGGAAATGATGCCAACGCTATTGTTATAATAGTCTGTGTCACACGTGTGTCTCACGTAGAACTGGTGACACTACAAGTGGGTTGTTAGGTGGCTCAATAGCTGAGAAAGGGATATTGTCTTTGAGAGGTATTTGAGGACTAGCCATAGACGCTATTTGGCAGTTGGAATTTATATGCTCTTTATGCTCTACATTACCCAGGGTAATCTAGGCGTGGACCCCTTGCTCACTGTGCTTAGAGAGGCACAGCTTAACCTCACTGATGAGGCACGACTAGGCCAAAACTCATGTCTGGGGTTGCTGTTGCAGCTCTTGTTCAGAGGAGAATTTCTGAGTATTTCAGTGCTGGACTGCCCTTGTGGGTGGGACACAGACTGATATGCAAATAGATATTTCTCCAATATGAAAGGTAAAGTGAGCTAAGCCATGGTGGTAGACCCTCCCGAGTGGGAACCTTCCAATAGAACAGGTTATTTGGCCATGTCCGTTCTGAGTAGAGTGCTCCCAGACCTGTTTTGGGTGTTTTAGGAACTTTGTGTTTTACCCTAAGTCACCCAATGTGATCCAGACGTGGACACCTTGCTCACTGTGCTTAGAGAGGCCCAGCTTCAATTCACTAATGAGGCCCATCTAGGCTGAAAAACGTGTCTAGGGCTGCTGTTGGTATTCTTGTTCAGAGGAAAATTGATTAGCATTGAGGTGCTCGATTACCCTTGTGGAAGAGACAAAGTCTGATATGCTAATGGCTATTTCTCCTCCGTGAAAGGTACAGTGAGCTAAAATGTGGTTTTCAACTGTCACGAGTGGTTATTTGGCCATGTTCACTTTCGGTAAAGGGGCTCCCAGACCTTTTTTGCGCATTTTTAGGAACTTTGTGTTTAACCCTAAGTAACCCAAGGCCAGACTAGGCCGATAACATGTTTATGGGGTTGCTGTTGGTACTCTTTTTCAGAATAGAATTGCCTAGCTTTTCGGTGCTGAACTGCCCTTGTGGGTGGGACGAATACTGATATGCAAATATATATTTCTTCTCTGTGAAAGGTACAATGAGCTAAAACGTGATTCTAGACCCTCCCGAGTGGGCACCTTCCCATAGAACAGGTTATTTGGCCATGTTAGTTCTTGGTAGAGGGGCTTCCAGACCTTTTTTGTAAATTATTAGGAACTTTGAGTGTCACCCTAAATTACGCAGGGTAATCCAGACGTGCGCCCCTTGCTCACTGTGCTTAGAGAGGCACAGATTCACCTCACTGATGAGGCCTGACTAGGTCAAAGCACATGTCTGGGGTTGCTGTTGGTACTCGTGTTTAGAGGAGAATTGCCTAGCATTTCGGTGTTGGACAGCCCTTGTGGGTGGGACAAAGACTGATATGCAAATGGATATTTCTCCTCAGTGAAAGGTGCAGTGAGCTAAAACACAGTTGTAGACCCACCCGAATGGGCACCTTCCATAGAAAAGGTTTTTTGTCCACATTCGTTCTCGGCAGAGGGGCTCCCAGACCTTTTTTGTAAATTATTAGGAACTTTGAGTGTCACCCTAAATTACCCAGGGTAATCCAGACATGCGCCCCTTGCTCACTGTGCTTAGAGAGGCACAGATTCACCTCAATGATGAGGCCTGACTAGGCCGAAACGTGTGTCTGGGGTTGCTGCTGGTACTCTTTTCTGGGGAGAATTGCCTAACAATTTGGTGTGGACTGCCATTGTGGGTGGGACAAACACTGATATGCAAATGGATATTTCTCCTCTTTGAAAGGTACAGTGAGGTAACATGTGGTTGTAGATCCTCCCGAGTAGGCACCTTCCCATAGAATAGAATATTTGGACATGTTTGTTCTCGGTAGAGGGGATACCAGACCTTTTTTTGTGGATGTGTGTTATTTTAAGTGTGATGGGAGGGTTCTTTAGCATGTCATGTGTTAAAAAGACAGGTCTTCAAGGTTTTCCAGAAAATAAAATGATCCTTTATTGTGCATATTCTCTTTTGGAGGGAGATCAATGCTTCACTGCGGTGTTCAAGGGCGTGTTGTGTAGTGCACCGCAGGTGTTAGGCGCCATGGCATGGCGCCTCAAAAGGTTTGCAACCACAAACTCTGAGTTCTGCTCTGATTCCCACCTTGGACTACTTTTTACCTGCAACCCCCCTGCCTTTACGACTTGTAGATGTGCATTTGTATCGTCTGCACCTGCCTTGCTGCTAGGCTGCCTGGTGAGTTCCTTGTGCACTGCATTGTACAGTTCCTCTGTCTGTTTCACTCTCCTTGCCTCCATTGTGCTCTCCATCTCCCCTATCTACTCTAACTGCTACTCTGTCAACTACCCAAACCCTCTCTCGAAGCCTGGAAGGAAACTGTTTAAGAAAGCTCTACCGGTCTCGAACCCAGGCCTGCACATCGCTGACACCAATGTCAATGCTTCCACCAGACAGACTATAACTGACATCCTCTTTGTCGTCCGCTCTCTAGACCTATGGACTCCCATTATGGTCTCAATCCTCTCCCCTTTCTCTTCCTCATGCATAAATGGTAGTACCAGATGGGAAGATCTCCTGGCACACGTCTCATCCTTTAGGTGTATCATTAAGGTCTATCTGAATGGCACTGTCATGGCCCAAGGCTCTCAACCAATCTCCTCCTTCTTGATAGGCATCTGCCATCTTTTATTAACATACTCCCTTCTCCTGCCACTCCACCATCCGCCTTCCCGTTGGCCTCTTTGCCATCTCAGTTGGGTGTGCCTCCTCCCTGGCGGAAACCAGCTTCATTAAGCTACTCTGAATGCTTGCTCTGCTGTTAAACACTCTTCCGACATCTGTCTCGTTCTTGAAGATTTTTACCTTGAAGCCCTCGCCCTTAATGCCACGTAGTTGAATGGCAGCTCTGTCACAGCTCTTGACACTCTTCTTCCCGAGGGCTACAAGATCCTCTCCAAGCCCAGGCAGAGCCTGCCTGGAGGCGGAGTGGCTCTGATATTTCCTGAATGGATCCCTGCTACTATCATTCCCTCTCAATCCTACTCTTCCTTCGAATGCCTCATCTGCAGACTTGCTATCTCCCCTACCTTCTCGCTTACTCTTGCCACCATCTAGATGCCCCCTGACCCGGTCTCCCTCTTCCTTTCTGAATGGGCCAACCTCACTTCTTCTCTCTGGACCTCTGTTTCCATGTTTCTCCTTCTAGGAGACTTCAACATTCATCTGGATACTCCTGAAGTGTCCAACTTACTCTTTCATGACCTCTGTGACTCTCTTTCCCTCACCATTCTTCCCTCCGGTCTGACCCACTCAGCCAGATACACCTTGGATGCGCTCATCACAGCAGATATTCCTATCTCTAACCCTCTCACTACTCCTCTCTTCTGCTCTGACCATGCTCGCCTCTCCTCTCCCCTTCAGCTCCTTGACTCCCTGGCTATGCCTCCATCCACACTGTCAGTCTACTTCTCCATCATTCGACCAATGAAGCAAGTGTCAGTCACGGTTTTTGCTGCCACTTTCGTCCCTTCCCCCCTAATACTGACTCTTCCACCAACACATTTCTAACTAACCTTCACCTCTCCATCTCCAACCCCTTGAAAGCCTTGCCCCTGTCTTGACGATGCGTGTATGATTCTGACCTAGCTTCACTGAAATGCACTGAAATGCAAGTGCAGATTGCTGAATAGAAATGGCAGGCATCAAGTACATCCACTGACAAACTGGCTGTTGCCTGCTCCAAAAGCAGAATCATCTCAATACCGTCTCTCCATCCACTCCAAGAATACAGTTGAACTGTTTAAAAAAAGGAACTTGCCAATACTACTGCAGTTATCCAATTCTCATCGTTCATCCCAAGCCCTCTGTACTGGCCTCCCTTTTCACTACCAAAACCCAGGACATCCTGTCCTCACTCTCCTCTACTCCCCCAACTGCTCTCAGATCTCCTTGGCCCCCCACTCTTCCTCCCCATTACTCTCCTCCTTCTCGCCCATAGCACTGGATGAGGTCTCAAAAGTTGTCCACTCTATGAAAGTCTCCTTCAAAAAGGGGCTCCCGGCTCCTCCAGAACTTTCAAGGACAACATTTCCTCTCTTGCTCCTGCTTTCACTGATTTCTGCAATCACTCCTTTGCCACTGGCTCCTTTGCACTACCCCTCAAGTACTCCGTTGTGCACCCTCTCCTAAGAAAAGCTGTCTGCCGTCATTTCCTGCCCAGCTAACTATCACCCTATCTAAACCATACCTTTCCTGGGAAAACTCTTGGAGAAGTTGGTCATCTCCCAACTGATCCACCACACTGAATCTGTTGGTTATCTCCATTACAACCAGAATGGCTTCAGAGCATCCAGAGGCACATAAACCGCTCTCGTGAACACCCGTGAAGACCTGATCTCAAACCTCGATTCCAACACTACTTCCATGCTCATTCTCTTTGATCTGTCCTCTGCCTTTGACATGGTCAATCATGCCACCCTCATAAATCGACTCTGTGATACCCTTTGCATCATGGACCTGGTACTGGATTGGCTGACCACCTTCCTATCTAATCGACCATCCCATGCAGCTTCATTCTCTATCTGCGGTGTCTGTAGCAGCTCTATCTTATGACTGTGTCCAACATCTACCCCCCCCCGGCACACTTGATCGCCTCCTTCACTCCGCACTTCCAGTGTTATGCTGATACACAACTCTCCTTCATGCTTCTCTCTACTACCTCCTCTTCTTCCTCTCTCATTCCTGACTGTCTGACTGATATTCTGATACTCAAGACCTTGCTTTTTGCTACTTCTTCCCTCTCACCCTCCCTTGCTAATGTCCCCTTCTGTCACTGTGACTGGCAGCCGGGGTCCTTATGAGTCTTACAGGCTACCAGGCCCCTGACCATTCTTTACCAACACACTCATACCGGCACTGCCCTCCCGAGCACCTCTCCCTGACTAGTCTGGGGGGTTGGCCATCACTAGTCTGGGGGGTTGGCCATCCCTCCTGAGTCTGGTCCTCGCACTTAGATGGTGGTCCTTGCCACCAGCATCCCCTCGCACTTGCACCCCACCCACGGGCTCCCCTCAGCGCTTACCTAGCCTCCAGGCCATCCCCCTCAACCCCCCCTCTTGTATGTCACCTCTCCTGACATTAATTCACCCCACTTCCCTCCCCCTGCATTTCTTTTACTGCACTTGCACAATCCGAATGTCGCAAGGCCTAGTAGGACTGTTATTGTTACTTATCTTCCTTGTACACCCTCCCCTTTTCTCTCTTGTGGGCCCTGGAAATACCTTTTGCTGTATTGTTGCCCTATAATTGTTCAGTAGATCGATCAATCAATCAATCAATCAATCAATCAATCAATCAATCAATCAATCAATACTAGCATTGTCTTGTATTCTTCACATTGACCTAGGCTTGGGTCCTGCTGACATTAATAGGACCCTGCTACTCTACCCTTGTGTGTTCTGGGAACAATAGTCAAAGGGTCATCCATTTACAAAGGCACACTTTAATACAGGGTGGAAATGTAATACAGCACAACAATGCTGATGCTATGCATGGCCATTTCTGTACAGGGCGAAAGAAGGCTAGTGTAGGCCTGGAGGGACCCATGCATGTCGTGACATTCTGCCCACGACTGAGCTTAGACTGAGCAGGCATAAGGGAAAACAGAGGAAGCCGCATTTTGAGAATATTTTTTGTCAGCCAGGGAAGTTATCACAGATAGTCTCTCACCACTGACACCTTGTCAAACCACTGTGAACGTATTTTTTAAATTGGCGAGAGGACAAGTGCAGAGCGTGTTCCAAATCCACCACACATTATGCATGCACAGATGGCCTTTGTGAAATGCACTGGGGGAAATGGATCGTGTTTTGCCACATGCCCCTTCATCTTCCAGGTGTGCATTTCCTTTCAAACTGTTAATAAGTAGTACTTATAGACCGTGCTACTGCTCCTAAGTGATTGATTATGAATATATCCACCCAATCCTCAGAGATCAGCTAAACAGTAAAATATCAGAGCGTGCTTACAATTGTCTAATGCCTCGGGAATTGTCGAGATAACGTTGTTATGAAGATAGAGATACGTGCATCAAAACTGCAACTGCTTTAGAGGATGATAGGTCCAAGTGTCCCGAATATTGCGGAACTTGTGTAGAATGATTCAGTTATAGATTCAACTTCTACAATCATTGGGCGTTTTTTTTTTTTTTTTAAAGTCTGGGCTGATGGCTCCTTTTAAAGACAAACATCAATACAGTGTTAAATTCGTGTAGCCTAGACAGTTTTTTTGTAATGTGTTTTACTGCTGTTCCCTTCCTGTGATTGCTTTCCATCTGTAAACATGATTCCACTAACAAACGTCCTGGCTTTATTAAACTACTTGCAAACAGCAAATGCCTGCAGCAGCTCTCCATGATAGATGATTCCTGACACTTTACTGCAGCCCAGATCAGCTGCAGATGGATGCGCTGCCTGCAACCTCACAGTATGCTAACATGCCTATTGATCAATGCAACATATCAAGTCTTATTAACACATTTTGGGTATTCGTTTGGCATATGTTTTGATTTGAATCTGAAATAGCTGTTTGATATCCTCGTGTATTTGCCCTAGAGGTTCTGCCTTATGTTCGGCTGTCACTTTTCCTCACTCGGGTAAAGAGGAAGAAAGGTCCTGGTTCAATTAAAAGTTTTAGCTTTTACAAAATGAAGGATATACTTGATAAAATTCAGCAAACTCACAATTTACCTTAAACAATTACAGCGTCCAGTTAGATTTGATTAATGAGAGCAAATGGTAGAAAGATCAACAGAAAGTGCGCGAAAATCAGAGAAGGAGAGAGCAGAGAAGACAGAGGGGCTGAAAGATAGACATGTTTTCAAAATGGCGTCCTCATGTATGTTTACAATTCATCAGACTGTTCCTATGGTACATCCTCCAATACATTTTCTCCAAACGACGTCAATCACGCAGGCTACTAGCTGGATAGAGTTGGACAGAGTTGTATGGCGTCTTCCATTTTGTGAGTCACACGTTTGGAGATATTATAGACCTGCACAACGTGCAAGTGGAGGAAACACGAGATGATCAACGCTGCAATCTGCAACTTTAAGTAAAACTTGAAATCTAAATAGTGAAACTCTAGCTGAGATACATTGGCGCGCAGTGCACACATGGGATTTTGACTATCTGTTATTTCTGTACATCCATCATATTCTTCCCTCCATCCTATCCAACTATATAATCTGTCATTTCCACATATCCTTTCCATCCATGCTCTACTTGGTTCTTTTTGGACACAAGCCATATAAGTGTATCATTTAGCTTTAATAATGTTGCTCTCACTGTCCATCTTTCCAATCACGTTATCGATCTAGCCAGCATATATATCCATTCATTCATCCACTTCCTCTTTGGAATCACATGACATTGATTCTGGTTCATCATCCCCAAAAGGGATAACGTCTATGATGTTCGGTAAATCACTTAATTTAAATGTGCCCATGCATGCCCAATTTCCAAAGCCCTTTGAGGAGGATGGGATAAAATGTTTTTACATTGCTACAGTGTTGTTGTCCATTTTGAATTCCAGTGTTTTCAGTGCATTTTGTTAATCCCTCTGTCTTAAAACAAGGATACAAAATGCATCCTCTTTTCAAGATTGCCGACTGCTCGCTCTTTTCAGAAAACAAATCACTGCACTTGGGTTAACATGCAAATTAATCATTAACTAAAATAGAGCAGACAAGTCAGATTGCTTTACAATCCTCATGCTCTCCTTAACTCTTCACAATGGACCAAGCGGAATTGAGCAATGTCCTGGGATAATTTCTCTGTACTAGAATTGTGTCCTGTTTGGAGTTTTAGCAGTACATTCTTTGCATATTTATCAGCTGAACACTTCTCTTTCTGTCTGGAAGTTGATCCATTAGGGGGCTAATGGGAAATGTAGTCTTCTCTCACTACGCAAATTGAGGCAGTCAAAGAAGAGCCAGATGCAGAATGGATCCTATAAACTCATGACAACTAAAAAAAACATTGTTTTGTTCTTCATTACATAATCCGTCCTCACACTCATGATATTCATTGTCAGCATGGAACCTTCCTCTCCAGCCACAGCATCTAAATTCACCAATCTACATATGAAATTCAACTTTACCTAAACCTTTCATTCACTGAAGACATCAGGCCTGGCTTGACCTGAGGCAGATTTGGATGTCCAACAGCTAATTCAAACTGAACCTGACTCCTCACCAACATTATAGGACCACCCATATTTATATAGAACTGTCTACAATTAACCACTAGAGTGAGACCCTACAGCTGGTCCCCGTGCATCAAACATTTGGGGCTCCATATGCACCCAGCTCCCCATCAAAATACAGAAAGCCAAGAAAACCCAGACAGCATGATACCGACAGGATACCAATTCTGTGGAAACTACAGACTTTCCTTCCAGACACCAGCTTCAGATACACTGTATATGCCCTGGCCCGATCTTGTAAGGTTGGATGAAATGGCCTGTTAAACGGCCTACCTACAACCAGCATAGCACCAGTGGAAAACACCTTTCAAGTCATTGCTTGACTCATCAAAGTTCAACACAGATACGAAAACATAAAGACCACATTCCTCAAACTTCACTGGATACTCCTAAAAGTATGAATCACTTTCAAAGATAACTGCAACAGATAAAAAGATATCACCGTGCGTGCCAGGCTGCCCTCATGAAATTCAGAAAATAAATCAATGTCATTCTCTTCAAGGAGCAACTTCTTCAAAGGATACACCCTCAAACTTTTTACATTATTCTAGTGATTTATGCAGCCTCTGACATCATTTTCCTTTCTGACAATACAATTACGCAGCTTTTTTTTAAAAGTTGCTTATATACCCGACTTTTTCATTTTCTCATAGGTGCTATTTGTTAACAATTCCTTAAGGTAGCTTTATGCTTTTTGGAAAGGCTTCATAAGAAAGGTGAAAAGAAAATTTCACTACATTCTTATATCTTACATATCCCCTTGATTCTTCAACGTCTATATGGCTGTCCTGGTACGTGTGATTGCCACGTTCAACTCCAATTTCCAGTGTTATGCGGATGACACGCAACTATCCTTCAGGCTACCCTCAGGCGCCTCGTCCTCCTCACTCATACCTGACTTTTCGCTATTCAGTCATGGTGTGTTGAAAACAACCTTTGTCTTAATGCCAGTAAAATTGAGATTGTTCACATTGGGACACCTGCTCCCGCTTTCCCCCTTTCACTCTGGCCGGCCTCCCTCGGCCTTGCGCCTACCCCCACTGGTGAGGCAAAAAACCTTCAGCTCATCTTCAACTCCACTCTCTCCTTCTCCTCTCAGATTTCTGACATTTCAAAAAAGTCTAACTATCAACTACACCTCCTTATAGGCGTTCTACCTTTTCTCACTTTCCCTCAGCGGCTCACTGTCTCCAGAGCCCTAGTTCTCTCCAGGCTGGACTACTGGAACAACCTCGTCCTAAACCTCCCTGCTTCTGCCCTGCGCCATCTGCAACTCATCCAGAACAGAACTGCAAGTCTTATCCTCAAGCCCAGGGACCGCATCTCTCTGACGCTGAAATCCCTTCACTGGCTACCCGTGGCAGCAAGGATCAAATTTAAGACCCTCTGCATTTTCCACAAGGCTTTCTGGGGCCTGGCACCTAATTACCTTCAATGTTGCCTTCCTAAATACTGTCCCTCTCGAGACCTCCGCTCATCTACCTCCAACTTTCTGAGAGTGAGCCGGTTCTCCAAGCAGAGATTTGGAGGGAGATCCCTTGCCTCAGCAGGTGCCGCCCTCTGGAACCGCCTCCCTGCTACCCTCTGTCTTGAGCCTGAAATTCTTAAGTTCTGGAAACTCCTCAAGACCTTCCTCTTCTCCTCTTCCTTCTCTCTCACCCTACCCTGTTAACCTTGCTCTCTGCTCTTCCTTCTCTCCCTCCTTTTTCCACACAGCTTATTGACTGGCTGCCTGGAGTACTTCAGAGTCTCACAGGTCCCAGGCACCCCTGCCAGTCCTCCACTTGCAGTAATGCATGCCCCCAATGCACTTGTAATAAAAACCTTGACCCTCTCTCTCTGCACTTCACCAGTCTCTGCTGACTGGGCACACTTTGGGGGTGGCACAGAACAAAGTGCAGCATGCACCCACAGTAAGGAATGCCTATGCAATACTTGTATTCAATCCCCATACAGAAGCATTGTGTGTGGACAATGGCGTTGCAAGAGCAGGTATTGCACTTTGACCTTCTCACCCAATGAAGCAGCCATGTGCTTTCCATTATACCATTATTTGCCAATTATAAAGTGAACCGACCTGCAGATGGCATGATCCTAGGGAGTACTGTAAGTATCTTTCCCAAGGCCTTCAGCAATGTTTTTGTAAAACCAAACCAACACAGTATGCATTCTGCCAGTCCTGATAGAAATAAGATTTTTGCCATGTTCAAAAGGATATAGAAGGAATTGAGAAAGCTACAACTGAAAGGTCGAAGAGGGGCAATTAAATAGTAAAAGTTCAAGTATGAGCCTTAAAACAAGTCCAGGTGAAAGCCAAAGAGCACAACCAAGAAAACAGGAAAACATTCACACATTCAACAAGATTAGGATCAACCATGCGTGAAGTTTAAATAGATATGACACTACCACATGGACAAAAAGTTTTAGCAACAGAGGCAGAACTACAACATAGAACTAGCATTGAAGTCCTGGATAGTTGCATTTAACTAGTTGACAAGGACTTGTGCTGCATCTCCTTGATTCTAGTACTGTTCTGCAAGCTTTTTCTAGTTCTGACAAAATAGCAGTGAGACAGTAAAATGCCTAAGCTCCCAATAAATATGCATGGAAAGAATCAAAGACATGCATAATGAATCATTGGAGGCTCTGATTAAAGCAGGGGCAAGTCTTATCCTCTTAGTTGTGAGATGTAAAGGTCTACTATGTAGATTAGAATTACTATGTACCCCATCAGTGGTTAAGTGTTAAGGATGGAGCAGAATAAGAAGAGAACACTCGATACCAAAGCAGGACTTTCTGCATATACACCTGGAGAGGTAGCGATGGTGACTCAAGGGGTGCCTTTCCCAACCCAATCATAACAGACTGCACATTGCGAGGAGCATCTTCAGAGTTATCAGGGGCTGGCCTTCCACCTTCACAGGTAATGGAGCCTTCCCTAAATTATCTTTTGGTATTTAGAAGGTCAGAGTTATTCAGAGATATTTCGGAGTGATTGATACATTTCATCTAGTAGGAGCTGGAGGAAAAGGTGAAAGCCACAAAATCAAAATAAAACAATTGCCTTGTTGGTATACTTTTCAAAGGGTACAAACATGAATGAGATTAAATCCATTTAAAATGAGAAACAAGAAGAATGAATAGAGATGAACAAGTGTTCATATCTTTTTATGATTCACACTGAAAAGAAGGAACATCAATTGGTAAACTTTGTACAATCGTATCAAGACAATCATTTGAGATTAAGAAGGATCTGGAAAAAATAAGTAGCTTATAGGAACTCTGCTCATCATAGTTAAGGCCATACTTCAAACTACTGAGTCCAAACTATTGAGTCCAAGCAAACACACAGACCATAGGATGAAAGAGTTGAAAAAAGCATGAATAAGATGGACACTGTCTCTAACACTAATGTAGGGGACTTACTGGAGCAATATCAGTATTTAAAGCTTTTAAGTATTAATGAAAATGACTTTTAGAACGAATCAAGAACGTCCAACATTTAGGACGTTGGGAAGCCTGAATAAGAGGTACAAGAACCTGATAGTCTGAGGTTGTTGGTGATTTAGGAACTTGAGAAGACCCTTCCTGGAATATGAGAATTGCATATCGAGCAAGAAATTCAGTCCGCACACTAGGTCTCCTTAGAGTAAAACCCAAATCAGAAAGCGTAACCCAGTTTCGAATATACGTTGGTTATTAAGCGTCTCTTAAAGGAAAGGGTGATGAGGACAATTGGGCTCCTTCAATGAAGAGAGGCAGGAAAATTCATTATAATATGTTAAACAAGTAAAAACCTCGGACATTTGTAGAGAATCACCTACACTAGAATGCATCCAGGACAAAGCATAGTGGAGGAAGGAAGGAGAAACACTCATGATGAGGTGCATGGGTCGAGGCACAATGATAAACCATGGTGGGTAAAGTGGTAGGACATTTCAAGAAAAGGGAACGCATGGTGCTGCACGAATATGAGAAAGGAAAGAGTAAAGGAGTAACCCCAACAAGCCACAGAAAGAGGGGTATAGGAAGGGTAGTCTGCATTGGTGGAAGAAGAGGTTGATGTCAAGGATATAATGTGGTATGGATTGAAGGATAGATCAAGAAACTGACCACATAGGTGCATAATGAAAAATGGTCTTCAATCAGAACCCATAGGAAACAACAGTCCTATAAGGAGGAGGAGAAGGACTACTACCCTATCATGGGATAACAACAACAAAATACCTGACATAAGTTTCATAGAATTTGATTTGGCTTAGAAACAGAAGAAAGAGAGAAAATGTTGTTATGACTTAAGTATAACATCCGGGAATTATACTGTGGCAAGAGACATATATGACCAAACAAAGGGAAGGAAATGCTGTAGGAAAAGTGGGATTGGAGCTTTACTCTTCTCAGTCAAGTATGATGGACTAGAAATACTGGTTCATCAACAACTGAGGGCAGGCTATCTAGAAGCTTTCAAGAGAAGACCGTTAGATGGACCATTGTCAAAGTATGTATCAAAAGTCGGAATGTGGTTTTGGGCTGAGTACACAGGCCAGAAATAGATGTGCTGGTGCATTGGCTGCAGCATTTAACTGTGATGGGGATGTTGCAATAGCAAGAGATCAGAACATCGTGTTAAGGTACACGAGGTACCTAACACGCTCAAAGATGGCCGACCGCTCATTGTTGCCAGACTTCAGAGCCTAACCAGGCCCCCAGCAGCCATTGCCATCTGCCGATTGGCCTCCTGGCCTATTTCTCCCTGATTGGTCGCCGGCAGGCGTAGCCAGGCCACTTCCTCCAAGGCCCAAGGAAACAAGGCCATCGCCTGTTTTCTGCCTGTTTTTGCCATGACTGCCGTCTGCCAGACCCCCTGGCCTTCATGCCCTGGTCGCACCTAAAGGTAACTTTTATTAGCCCATCACAATCTCCGCAGCCCATTGAGTGTCTACCGCTGCTGCCAACACATTTTCGAGCATACTTGGACCCTCCATGCTCCAACTGAATCTATCGCTACTTACTGTATTGCTGAACCTTTGATGTTTGATTGTCTCCAGCAAATAATATATGGATGTCCTTATCGATGCGTTCCACGTCCCTGACTTCGTTCATAATACGGCCTCACACCACTATCTAAGGCTCATGTATTGCCCCATTCCACCCTTACCCACTTTTATTAATACGCCTTACAACGTTTGCTATTTGCCTATACTGCAACTTACCCTGCATTCCGCCTCACCATCACCCAGTAAGGAATATCCATCCTCCCCCCGCACAGCACCCACCTGTCCAACCCTACTAATTTGCTTGAAGTCACAGGTCGATAGTGACAGAGCTGCCTCTCCCCTCAGCATTGTCGCTCTAACCGTCGACTAATGTTATACAGAAAGACCTACATTCGCAAAGTTGCTCCCAGTGTGCATACCCTTGACTAGTGATAGTTCCTGGGAAACCTACTCCAGCTATAGCAGCAAAATCGCCATACCCTGTGCAAGGAACTGCTTATACAAATTGCCTCTACCAACTAGTTCCGCCAACAGTAGCAAAGCATGCCACCCATTTGTGTGCACTTAGCAAAAAGATAAATCTGCCCATTTTCGTGCATACAGCCATAGTTGAACCTGCCTAATTTGTATGTACCCAGCCAAAGTGATTTTGCCTATTTTTATGCACCTAGCCACAGTTGAACCTATTGACTCTGTGTACCCTGCCAAAGTTGAATCTGCCTATCTGTATGCACCCAGCCAAAGTTGAATCTGCCTATTTTTATGCACCCAGCCAAAGTTGAATCTGCCTATCTTTATGCACACAGCCAAAGTTGAAACTGCCTATTTTTATGCACCCAGCCAAAGTTGAATCTGCCAATCTTTATGCACCCAGCCAAAGTTGAAACTGCCAATTTTTATGCACCTAGCCAAAGTTGAATCTGATTACTCTTTTGCACCTAGCCAAAGCTGAACCTGCCTATCTCTGTGCACCCAGACAATAGTGACCTCTCCTACCTGTGCGCATCTGCTACCCCTGTCTAGCCCTCCTCAGCCCCTCACCCTAGTAAGACTATGCTCACCTGGCTCACACTCATCATGTTCCCCTTTTGTATCATGCAAGGTACTGTACCTTGCAGTGGCGATTACTATATAGCCTTCAATAATGGCCTAGCCAAACTTGGTTGTCAGAGGCATTTCCCCATCCCCTGTCCCACACCATTCCTGTCTACCAGGCCACCCTTCCCACCTAGGTATCCCCAAAATCACACCACCACTATGGGCGACAGCCCAGTTGTCACCCCCGCCAACTTTAGCCCTGATAGAGCTCCGTGCCATCCTAGACTTCACATTCCATGTCTGACAAGAGGCATCAATCCTAGTACTAAACCCAACCACACCAAACCCTGTACTAAGCTCTCCACAACCCAGCCTCTAGAAAACACACTCACAGTCAACCCCAACTTCACAGCCCGAAACAATAGACTAGGCACCAGTCCACTTCCTATGATTAGCAAACATTCTGCTAAACCCCACACCAAGTCTTACAAAAATGACACAGCCCCTAACAAGCCTAAACTACTCCCCTTAAAAGGAGCATTACTAAATGTCAGATCCCTTGTGGCCCATCCTACAGAAATCGCTGACACCATCCTGACCGATAATCTTGACTTCCTCACCATAACAGAAACTTGGCTTCATGAGGCAGCAGGACCTTTCTTAACCCTAGCCATCCCTGACAAATACTCCATCCTCAGAGTCGACAGACCTAATGCTCAGGGAGGAGGTGTAGCTATCATCTTTAAATCCTCTTTAGACCTAAGATCTATCACGACCGCTCCACTTACATCCTGCGAGCACTTCACTATCAAGTTGCAAACCTCCCACATTAGCACTATCTCCATGCACCTCATATACAGACCCCCAGGTCATGCTGGAACCTTTGAGGAAGACATTACTTCGCTAATAGCTGAAAACTCTAAACCTTCAGCACAAATGATCATCATGGGTGATTTCAACCTTGGGTACAATGACCCTAATGACTCCTCAGCCTCCTCCTTAGCTAATGCCTTAGTCAAGCATGGCTTCACACAACTTAGTGTTCAACCTACCCACCAAAAGGGTAGAACCATCGACTGGGTAGCTGCCCTCAATTGCAACCTGACTTTCAAAGCCCCCCAACCTCTCGCCTGGACCGACCACCATCTCATCCCACTAGACATTAATATTAACAACCTAGACACAAAAAAGTGCCCTATTGCACTAGCCTGTCTGACCAGGAATAAGCACAATATCACTGCTGAAGCCTTAATACCTTTGGTCCTCACATCCCTCAATGCACTTCCGGCCACTGCTGACATCAACCTATTGGTCAACACCTATAATGACTCAATGACCAATGCCATTGATACCATTGCCCCACTGAAATTGCGCAAAGGAAAACTGAGAGCCCACTTGAATTCGTGGTACTCCCCTGAACTCAAACTACTGAGAAAAATGAAAGCTAAGTTAAAAGCGCTCTGGAAAGCGGCACCCTCTGTAGAAAACAAAAGCAATCTTACGAATATCTCCTCCTTACACAAAAATGAGATAATTTGCACAGAAAAAGAAGCCTACAACATCAGGATAAATCAGGCAGGGTCCTGCACCAAAGAACTTTTCAGTATCCTGAAGGAATTAGAAAAACCTAATCCACCCACAGATACGTGCACAAAAGACAAACCCTGGTGCACCAGTATCCAGAATGCTCTTGCCAATAAAATCACAGGACTCCAAACTAAAATAGAATGTAAACGACAACAACTAACCAGTAGCAAGTCTACAAGCCCTAATACACCACCGCCCATTGACACCAACCTAGGCTTTACATTCAAAAGTGTCACTCCACTAGAAAAACTAAAAATTATAGCCTCACTAAAACCATCTAATTGCAAAGGGGACAGTTGCCCTGCCCAGATTATAAAAGATGCAGCCAGAGATCTTTCCCCCTTCATCACTAAACTAATAAACCTATCCTTCGCCTCCAACTCAGTCCCTAACAACTTAAAACAATCATGGGTTCTCCCATTGCTAAAAAAACAATCACTAGACCCACCTATACCCACCAACAATAGGCCCATCAACATGGTCACATTCTTGCTAAAAATCCTTGACAGAGTTGCCTACCTGCAAATTCAGGACCACCGTGAGACAAACCAACTGCTAGGAAAACGTCAATCTGGCTTTAGACCTCAACATAGAACATAAACGGCCCTTGTTGACCTCAAAAGTCAGATTGATGAAATCAAAGACAAAGGTAACGCTGCCATCCTGCTCCTTTTAGACCTATCAGCAGCCTTCAACCTGGTCGATCACAAAATCCTGTGCAACCACTTATCTTCTGCTGCTCACTTCTCCTCCTCTGCTGTCATGTGGATACAATCCTTCCTGGCTAACAGAACCATGAGGGTTTTCTCATCAGTATCAGCAGCTGAACCCATCCCTATCACATGTGGTGTCACACAAGGCTCAGGTGTTTCGCCCACTTTGTACAATATATTTACCAAGCCACTCTTTGACAAACTGGACCATCTGGGTGTTACCTACCTCAATTATGCCGATGACACCCAGATACTCCTTACCCTTTCAGGTAACTACAATGCTGATGTCACCCGGATTAACGACATCTTTACCATCATTCAAGCATGGATGGCCACACACGGCCTCTGTTTGAATGATGAGGAAACGGAACTTCTCCTTGTCGGCTCACCCAATAAAGTTTTGAAACTCATCCATAACTACAACAGCATCATCATCAATGGCAATACTATTCCCATCGTCAAAAGTGTAAAAACCCTCAGCTTTTATCTTGATGCCAACACTAACCTCTCCAAACAACTCAACATGACTGCCTCAGCCACTGCCTACACCAGCAAGCTCATCAGGGCCTGCAGACATTTCTTGTCCTCTGATAGCTGCCTTACGCTGGCCAGGGCTCTCATACAGTCTAAACTGGACTACTGTAATAGCCTATACCTAGGCGCAAACCAATCCATCATTAATAAACTACAGGTACTCCAAAACAATGCGCTACGAGCAGCACTAAACATCCCAAGGCGTGACCACATCTCCATCACCAGAAACTCATGTAAGTGGCTTTCCATAAAACATAACATTGACCTAAAAACTATTTGTCTCACATACAAAGCATTAAACCACCTAGCCCCTCCTTATCTCACCAATAAATTTACCTCAAAATCTGCTGACAAACCACTAGATCATCCAACACATTATGCCTTACAGTGCCCAGATTTACCCTAAAAAGAGCTGGAGGTTCCAGTTTCATGATCATTGCCTCAAAACTTTGGAATACCCTACCATTTAACATCAAATCCATCAAGCCCTTTCAGTCATTTAGGAAACAGGTCATCTGTTGGTTACTGAATAGAACCTAGCATTCACCCCCTTCCTCCTTCTATGTTCGATGTTACTGCCATGTGTTTTTGCCTGTAATTGTGTTTTTCCAAACACAAATTGTATAATGTATAATTGTATACCTTTATTATGTACTTTGCAACATTGTACAGGAGCGCCCTTTTACCTCTGGGTCTGGAGCGCTATACTAAATAAATAAACAAACATACCAATGAATTCTGAACTTGATAAAACAGCTATAGATATGTAGAAACATCTCTGCAAGTAAGGCACAGAGGAAGTCAGGGAATGGTATATTTATACTTGGTGGATGTTTCCATCAAATGCACAAATGCCAAAGCCATATTACCCTTTATGTAGAAGAGAAAATCAAGAATGTATTATGCACAGGTGCATAAACAGTTGACAAATTGCATTACGATTGATGCCTGTTAGGCAGAATCACCTGCAGTACCCTTTGGGAACACTACAGGAAATTAAGAATACAAGTGTAAGCACAATTTCACTTTTGGTACAAGCCTGTACTACACAGTAAAGTGGTAGCAATAGCTGAGCAGCCAGACGTATCTCAAGAGTATAAGTGAGCAGTAGAACAAGTTACACAAAGGACCAACTAATACAGTGATTCAAGTACACACTTATTAAAGGTTTCTTGGTAAAATAATATACATTTATTTACTCAGTCAGTTAGAAAACATTATCCTAGCATAAGCAGCTCAATATCACACACTAATAAACCACAAAAATCCAGCCGGTAAGTAAATGAACAAGTTTAGCTCCTGTGAAGTGGGAGCAAAATGGCACTTCAGATACTTAGTAAAGGGATACAAAGACAAGGTTATAAGTAGAGACAGCCCAAATTCATTCAAAGGCAGGTGAAAGGGTTTCAGTTAAATACTACCAGCAATTCTTCTCATAGGCCTGGGACAAAGTCATTGGTTCAGAGTCTTTGTATAGGATAGCACAGTTCTGGTAAATAACGGCTACGTTTTTGCCACAGAGTTTGGGAGAATTTGTCTAGGCGAAACGTTTGACGATTGTTTAGGGAAGGACAAACCTTCGAAGTTGAGGAAAGTTTCACACACTTCCTCGATGGCTGAAAACAGTTCCAGACCAAGTTTGCACAGTACCTTGTTAATCAAGAAAGCTGTAGCTGAGGCAGTTGTTCCTGGCAGTTCGAGCAGATCTCGCTGTTCCTGAGCTTCAGTCGTGCAAATACGAGTTGATTGTTTACATCAAACTCAAGGGAAGAAGTTAACCTTTCATGGACTATGCTGCCAGATATCCGGCCCTCACCAGAAGACCCCCATTAACCAGATGGCTACAAATGAACCCACTACACTAATCATCAGCAGCGGACCACAACAACCCGGCCCGCCGAAGCCCCCCCTCAGCAAACACGAACATTCCGGCCCTCGAATGCGAACACTCGCTGCTCCTAGCAAGAGACATTGGCACTCATTTTGATTTACGATTGTTGATCTGTCGTTCTGATATCTTATGTAATGCTCACCTATGAAAACCCAATAAAATGTTGTTATGGACAATGGCCATTAGAGGGTTAGTCACTCCTCTGTTTTGGACCATTATGTCACAGGGCATGCCCCCCGAGCTGGAGCAGGAGCTCTAAGCCACTGCTGGAGGAGTGACCTACTTCTACACCTTGTGCAGGACTGCACAAAGGTATGTCACTTGTAGCCTGCCATATTGTGACTTTTCTAGGTTACTCTTAGCGCGTTAGGCGCGGTAACCATTTCTTACGGAATCTAAGCCTTTACTCATTATAATTCAAACGCTCGCGTTTGTTGCGCTCGGCATCTACTGCAAAGCTGTCCCTCTGACTAAGCCACCTCCTCACAAGCGCCATTGGAGGAAACGAGGCTGAAACCACTCCAAGATGGCCACCAGTGCCCTCTGAAGCCTCCCCTCCTCGGTGCTTCCTCACCACCCGACCAGAGACCCCGGTCGATTGGCTCGCCGGGAGGCACAAGCTCCCTTCCTGGTAAGGCCCTGAGGGCAAGTCCAACAACTGTCCAGCGACTGTCCTGAGCTGACCAGAGCCCAGGGCCATACCCCCTGCTTGCATCTTATGAGGTTGTGAGTAATCCATATTTGTCTTTCTTACTCCATCTGCCCCTTTTACCTTATCCTCTCAATCAGCTCCCATTATTACATTTCCGGCTCCTGCCATGCTTTTCAGTCACTGTATTGGACGTTAAGGTTGCGTAAACATGCGCAACAGTGCGCCACCTTAGTCGGATCTATGTACTTTACATCCCGGTGGAAATCTTTACTTTGCCCTCTCCTCATAGGCAAATCACATTCATGTGTTCGTTGTTAATACATCTAAATGTGTGCCTTTTTGTATTTTAATCAAGTGCCTTTTTGACTCCCTCTGCTAAAATCGAATTTAGGTATCTCTGGATTATGCATTTGAAGTTGTGCCTTTCTGCATTTTCATCTAGTGCCTTTTTGGCTCCCTCTGCTAAAATCGAATTTAGGTATCTCTGGATTATGCATTTGAAGTTGTGCCTTTCTGCATTTGAATCTAGTGCCTTTTTGGCTCCCACTGCTATATTCTTATCTAGGTACCTAGGTATCTGTACCCTAATACACTGCTACCGTGGTTACTGCTGCCTTACTTTCTGTGCATGCCATCGCATCTACCGTGGTCGTTGTTATTGACGTTTAACATTGTGTGCATGCCATTGTGTGTAATTGCCTACAACAGTACTTCTACCTCAACTACCCTTTTGTAGATCTGGTAGGCATCTGCTTTTAGACTGTATTAGGCCAACATGCCCTCCACCCGCACTATTCTAGAATACTGCCCACCCTACTCTACCTCATACGGCACTCCGGTGGGACCGTATTCAACTACACTACCTCCTCCCTCCTTTACCCCAACCTTCACAATCCATAACTATGCCTTCCATCGCTCACCACACCAACCCTTACCTTAACAACCCAGCCTTATGGCTCCAACATTTTGCATCCAGACCTTCACCAAACATACCATGCTCCACCACCTTGAGAAATGCCAGACTTGGCTCGCGACTCACGTACGCATCCCATCATTCTGCGCATCTTAACAAACAACCTTTGACTTCCACTTTGTCCACACACATGCAAAACCCATCATCACCTCACTCCAACCTCCCTAACACTAGCAATATTAAGGGTGCGTTAATCAATGTCAGATCCCTCACGGCACACGCTCTAGAAGTGGCTGACCTTATCCTAACTCTCGACCTCGACTTCATGGCTATCACCGAAACTTGGCTTCACGCAGCCTCTGGCCCACTACTCTCCCTTACCATCCCTCCAGTTTACAATATTATCAGACATGATCGTAACTCTAACCAGTCCAAAGGTGGTGGCATTTCCATTATCCATAAAAATGCTCTAAACTTCCACCTCTCCTCTGTGCATCACTTTTCCTCCATGGAAGCACTGACAGCCAAACTATCCGTCACCCCTAACCACTCTATCACCTTCCATCTACTTTACCGGCCACCTGGACCGCTATCCACCTTCGCTGAGGACCTCTCTAACATCATCATTCATAACACCAAAACCAAATCCCAAGCCTCGATATTAGGGACTTTAACCTTGGCCTTACTGATCCCAACGACGCTGCTGCCACGACTATTGATAATATGCTTATGAATGCAGGATTCATACAGCTTATCAACCAACCTACCCACGCTAAGGGCAGGACCCTTGACTGGCTAGCCTCCCACAACTGCCCCATCCATATCATCTCTAACCAACAGTATGCTTGGACCGACCACAATTTAATTACATTTAACATTCAGTGCAAACCTGCCAGCCCCTCTCCCATCAATGCACCGGCCACTGCCTCCCGCAATAAACGTGAAATCACCTGCGACAGACTCCTCCCCCTCCTCCTTCCTGCTCTCAATGACCAGGTTCGCTCATGCTCCGACCCCACGGCTATGGTTGACACCTTTAACCTCGCTGTGCAAAAAGACTTAGACATCATCGCCCCATCCAAACTGAGAAAACCCAAACCTCGAGCCCATTTGAACTCTTGGTTCACACCCCAGCTCAGAACCGTGCGCAAAGAAAAACAAATTGCCGAATCACATTGGAAAAGCAACCGGTCTGCATCTAACAAATCGTATCTCTCCCTGGCCACCCTTAACTACAAGGAAGCCATATTCCAGGCTAAAAAAGACACTTATAATAAATGTATCGAACAAGTCAAATTCAACACCAAAGAATTGTTTAGAATCCTAAAAGAACTTAAAACTCCTGTCACTGCACCAGATACTTGCATCAAAGATAGCAGTTGGTGCACCAAAATTCAAGAGGCTTTCCTCGGCAAGATTGTCACTCTCCAATAACAAACAAACGAGCCTACAATCCAACCCACAACCCAACCCTATCCCCACCCTTAACCACACTATCCCAGACTCTCTGACTCCTTTTAGCTTCTCTCCACTTACCATCCCCGAAGTGGAAAAGATCATCGCCAGCCTTAAACCGTCCAATTGCCAAGGAGACCTCTGCCCGGCACCCATTATTAAGGATGCAGCTCATGACCTAGCGCCCTTCATCACTATGCTCATCAACTCTTCCTTTAGCTCTGGGATTGTACCTGACAATCTAAAGGATGCGTGGGTCATCCCCCTATTGAAAAAACCTACCCTGGACGCTAGCATACCCACAAACTACAGGCCAATCACCACGGTCCCGTTCTTACTTAAAATCCTCGACCGTGCTGCATATCTACAAATTCAAGATTACCTTGAATCTAACAAACTTCTGAGACTTAGGCAATCTGGGTTGTGGCCACGTCACGGCACCGAAACTGCCCTCATAGATTTAAAAACACAGATTGAAGATCTAAAAGACGAAGGAAAACTTGCTCTCTTACTCCTTTTGGACCTCTGGGTGGCCTTTGATCCGTCAATCATGAAATTCTGTGCCTCCACCTTAAATCAGCTGCACATTTCTCTGATAAAGACACAACCTGGATTAGCTCCTTTTCAGACAATAGATCAATGCGCATGTTCTCTCCACTAGCAGCCGCCCCACCTGCGCCTGTCTCTTGTGGCGTGCCACAAGGATCATGTGTTTCACCCACGTTGTATAACGTGTTCACCAAACCCCTTTTCGATATCTTGGACTATCTGGGTGTCAATTACACTAACTACGCTGACGACACCCAGATACTAATCCCTATCTCAGGTGACTACACTGCTGACTCCCTCGCTATCAATGTCATCTACCAGGTCATCCAAGCGTGGATGGCACAACACGGACTCTGTCTTAATGATGAAAAGACAGAGCTCCTTATTCTTGGTTTGCCACAAAAACTTACCAAACTCGACCCTGCGTTTAAGTCCTTCATCATCGACGGGAATACAATCCCAACCGCCAAGGACACAAAAACCCTAGGGATCTACATTGACTCGACTCTATCCCTGACCAGACAAACTAACTCAGTCTCCTCCACAGTGGCATATACCTGCAAGCTTATTACAGCCTGTCGCCCTTATCTCTCAGCAACCAACTGTGTTTCCCTGGCTAGGACTCTTGTATTATCCAAGATTGATTACTGCAATGCACTGTACTTAGGCACCAATCGCTGCAACATAAACAAGTTACAAATTGTCCAAAACATTGCGATTAGAGCTGCCCTCAACATTCCCAGGCACCAACACATATCCGACACTAGACGCAACATTCACTGGCTCTCAATTCCATACCGTATCTCCCTCAAAACCCTGGCTCTTACCCACAAATGCCTTCATAACCAAGCTCCTTGTTACCTGGCCAACCGGTTTGCCCTCCACAACTCCATTAGATCCCGCAGAATGGCTCATTCAAATTGCCTTGTCGTTCCACGTTTCAATCTCCAAAGATCAGGTGGAACCAGCTTCCCTATTATGGCAGCTAAATTATGGAACACGCTTCCTAATGAGCTTAGAGCAGAACCCTCCTTCCTGAGATTCAAACTCCTTACCAAAACCTGGTTGGCCGCTCAAGACATCTAGCTCTGGGTTCTTTGCTTACTTGTACACAGCCGTACCCTTGTATATACAATCTTCTTGTTTTTTCATTGCTTTTATTATACCTGTAAATTCTGTATTATACCTGTAAACTTTTGTAATTATTGCTCTGTCTGTTTCTCTTATGTTGTAACTAAGTGATGTGCCCGTTTGCCCCTGGGCCTGGTGCGCTATACAAATAAAATAAATACAAATACAAATGCATATTTCCAATATTATCTCCCCATCAGTATCATTGTCAGCGAACAGCTCCTCATCGGTCAGATCATGCAGCGCTATGTTTGGATCTATGCAAATATGCTTTACCACTCACATCCTTGCGTGTCAGGACCTATTACCACAATACGGTTAGCTGACATTTGTACTCCTTGCAAATCTAGGGAGAGGATGGTACCTGGTAGTATTTCTTGGGTAGCCATGGGCGGAAGACAAAATCAGAAGGTACTCTCCATTCTGTCTCAGGCACCACTCTTGCCAAGACCTGTATCCCGTATACAAACATGTCTGCGTTAATGGGCACCCCGCAAACTGCTTTTTCATTTGCTATTGTGTTAATGGACAGCATCGACTGGAGGGGGCATATTCCCCGTGTGGAGCACACTATGCCTCTTTCAGTGAAGGAAATGGTCATATTGAGTTTACTAAGGAGGTCCCTCCCCAGCAAGTTTATCAGCGAGTCTTCGTGATACAGAAGGGGTGCCTGCACAGTTCCCCCCCCTGTTATATCCAAATCCTTAGTGTATGGAACCATGACTACTGACCCAGAGAATCCCTGCGTAACCAAATGTTTTCATGACAGCGGAAACAGGCCTTCCATTAGGCACAATTTTCCTGCCCCCGAGTCTACCATGAAGATGAACTGTCTGTTTCCTGTCTCCGCTCCTACCAGTGGTTTGTCATCTGGACATAGGATAGTCGATAGGACTGGACATGCAAGTGCTCTCTGTGGGCTGTCCTAGTCTGGGTGTGTGTTTCTCTCCAGGAACGAGAAGACGTTCTCCCTAACCATGGCTGTTCCCCGGAATGGTGCTGGTGTGCCATTGGCTGTGGTGGTGAAAGGGTTACTGTGTGTGTTCCCCATCTGTTTTTGCTGTGTTATTCACTGCTGTGTTCCCTGTGGTGGTTCTCCATGCTCCTGTGTGTGGCAAGTGTCAACCTGTTCCCCTTGTCTCTATCCTCCCATGGGTAACCCATAGGGACTGCCAGGGTGGGGGTGGCCGTACTGTTGCTCATTATTGAACCCTTGTGTGTTCTGGTAATATGCCCTGGGACGGGTGTGACATTCCCTTGCAAAGTGTCCCCACCTTCTGCGTGGCCCCACCTTCCGCAAGACCAACATGCTCCCTGCCCCCTCCTCAGGGTCCTTGTCCACTGTATCCACCTCTCTGTCTCCGGTAGCCACCTCTTCCTCTTCCATGTCTTCCTTGCCACTGTGGCCCTCTGTACTGTTTCTCTCCAGTGCATTGTTCTTGCCCGTTCACTGCCCTGGTGGCTGCCATCCTAGCCTGTATTGCTATTTGCCCCTCCTCCCCATCTCCCTGCCTATCTGCTGGGACGGCGGCTGCTACTGCTGCAACCTACACCAACTTATTTTGTACGAGCTTCGCTTCATCTGCCAATCTTTTCTGTGCAATTTCTTTCTCCCTTTCTTTGATCCTCCTACAATGGTGTACTATAATACTTTGTATTTCTGGCCAACCCTGGGCTCCAATCCTGGCAATTTTATCTAAGGCCTTCTGAACCTCCTTTGGTAGGCCTCTCTTGATTATGAAGTAAAAGAGGGAGGTTGACTGGTCCCAGGCTGTGCCCATCTCTGCCCTCCACATATCCTGCGCCTGAAGAATGAACTGCGCAACATCTTCATCATCCCCCATTGTGTCCTGCATCACCGAGTATAAATCGGGGGTATCAGGGAAGGTTCTCCGCAGTGCATCCCACACCTGTGCCCTCACATTGTTAAATGATGCCCCATCATGCCAATCACAGTTCATTGTAACTCCCGGGAACCCACTTTCACCCACACCCTGTCTGCTTGATCACCCACTGCAGATACTAGCAGGCTCTTCACATCCCCTATGGCCCAGGGAACCCCTGCGGTATGTTTCTCAAAGGCATATATCCATTTCCCCACCCCTACTGAAAGTGGGGGTAGTGACTTCAATAAATGTGTCTTATAGTGCGGCCTTCTTGGCCCCTTGTGGATGAGTGGCATCTGCAGATGTGTTTTTTCCTTCTCTTTACTTACCTTTGTTCCTTTCCTTTTTGCCAACGCCATTCTTCCCATCCTGCTTCTCAGCCTTCCCTGCCAACTCTCTTCTTCCCCTCCCACTTGTGGTGTCATATATTCCACCTGCAGGACTTCTCCCATCGCTCCTTCCTCGTGCTCATTGATATCACTCCAACATTCCTCTTCCCTTTCCGATGTCACACTACCTTGTCCTACACTTCTCTGGTCACCTTCTGACCTACTTGCACTATGTTTACTGGGGTGCTATCAATGCAGAAGACGGGGTCCCCGAACTTCCATTCGTCCTCGGCTATAATGGAAGGTGTTTTTGGTGGTAATTATGGCAGTGTCTGTCTGCCCCCCCATCACTGGCAGCCTGTCGACGCATCGGGACGTTAATCAGGCCAATTATTTTTGGGTATTGATGATATGGTCTTCTATATTTTGGGTGATTTGCCAAATATCTGGTGGCGATGTGCTTGTTGGGCCATATGGCTTTTAGGGTCATACAGGGGAGGGGGTGCTGTTGCTGGTGTAGTTGGTGCACTATGCCGGGGCAAATATAATGGGTCACAATATCCTTCAGCAGGCCTAGTCAATAATGGGTACAACTTTTTTGGTTCTTCTCCTTCCTTCCCTCTCCCTTCTTCCTCCTGCGTTGTGGCTGTTACAGACAGCACTTCCTTTTCTTTGTTATTTACGGGAGGCGTTTCTTCAAACATCCTCCAAATATCCAGTACCTCTCTTGTATTTTGAATCCGTTTTTCTTTATACTTGGCCATTAAATATGTTGCTACTAGGTCCAACACCCTCTTATCAAATGACCCTCCTTCTGGCCATATCTGAGACGATCCTTCCCCCTTAATCTTGGTTAGCCATTAGTCATGATGCTTTTTTATTTTCTCCCTGTATAAGGGGAGGTGTTGACAAATATACAGAAATGGTGTGTCTGCACCCTTGATTGCTTTCCACTGTCTGGGTGCGTGTGCGCTTGTATGTGCCAGTTATCACTGTCAGTACTTCAATAACCTTGTATCTTCTAGCATTAACATTTTCAAATCTGCATTTCAAAACACTTCACTTCCACCTTATTTTGTCTTGACCAGGTTACAGAAAAAACAAAAACCATGGAAACATTAACCTCTGAACAGACAGATCTGCGACACTGCGCACCTTTACTGACAACAGAGAACATAAAACATATATTATTAGGCTAACTTTTGTAGGCCCCTCTCCCCTTTTAACAATCCTAAGCTCTCCCCTTCAGTCACGCCTCACAATCACTCCACGCTGCCCCTTCTGGGCCGACCTATAAAGTATATCTACCAACACTAATGGTAGATAATTGTATACCTTTATTATGTACTTTGCAACATTGTACGGGAGCGCCCTTTTACCTCTGGGTCTGGAGCGCTATACTAAATAAATAGAAAAAGAGAAAAGAGAAAAGCAAATTACTAATGTTCTCCGAGTCTACTCAATATGCAAGACTCCTACGTATTCCTTTTTCCTCACTTATTAATCTGCACTGGTTGAGACAGAACTATGCGGCACCGCCTTCCACCCCCCTTTCGGAGATAGGTTCCCGTATCTCCTCTTATTTTATCACCTTATATAAAAACCTAATGGCCATATAAAGAAGAAAAACACTTTTGTCAACAGTCACTCAATCTTACTGACACGCAACCCTACCCACAGGCTGTTCCACTGCTGTTTTAATCTTACCCTTTTCCGTTACTCTTCCCTCCTTTAGTTCTCCTTGCAATCAATACTATTGTGTTTGTGGTGATCCGAGAGCCTCCGTTAATGGTCTATCCACAATCGGGGTGCTGCTCCCAACCAAGTCGTCGCCCACTCCGTTGAGCAGTTGGATATTTGCAAAGCTGGGACCTGCAGAATCTGCTCAGGAGCGTATGCGTTTAAAATACCGGTCGGCTGTAGGTGGCGGTGGTCTTGATGTGGGTGCCCCAGATCTTTCTGCACCGCATGGGGGTCTTCTCGGAGCAATCATTTGGTTGGGGTCACCAAGTGAAGGTGGTCATTCCCCAAAATACAAATCCCAACTCAGAATAAATGGACACACCCCATTAGTGAATGAGACCAAGATAAAGATTGCAAGTTAAGTGAAGTTCTATAAGGTAAATGATGCACGCAGGAGACTCTGCTGCTCTGAGAGCACTCTGCCAACAATACAGAAACAACATATCTTTATACAAAAATGTTGTCATCGGTGACAAACAATATAGGGGATGCATAGTGCAAGCCCATTGGTGTACTACAGGGTTGCAGTATGTGCCATACTGGGATGGTGCAGCTCTATTGCTTGGTGCAGAGTTGTTGCTTCTCGTGGCACGTGGGTCAGCTGGGCTCATCTAGGTGGGGTGGAGGTCAGGCTGAAACCACATGGTGTGATTGTTTTGACTAATCTAAACTACACAATAATCTTTGACATGCTAAGCATAATGTAACACAAAAAACGTATACCCGAATGCAGTGTCGCCTATAAATTGTGAGCAAACCTGTACACATTCTTAACCTGGGCCTTTGTGGGGCAGTGGTGCGGAGGTCCTTTTTGCCATGTGGCTTATCTGAGGGTTTCGATCCGAGATTTATTCGCATGGTGCCTCATGGTTCAAACAAATAGATTGATAGGTGTTAGTCCAAGAGGAATGTATGACCACACAGGATTAGTTATATTGGGGGAAATCAAGGGTGGTGGCGAAGGAAGGGTCTCACCAACTGCTACATGAAAGGAGAATAGAGGGGCAAAAGGTTGTGCAGGCAGTCCTTTCTAAATGTGGTGGCAAAGGAGCAGCAGCAGGTTTGTGGAGACGGATGAATACAGAAGTCAAGATTCGCCCCGGTGACAAACACAGGGCAGTAAGGTCAGAGGAAGAGAAAGAATACAGTTTTCAGTTTGCAACAGTTTGTGCCTGGGCTTTCGTGAGAACTGGGCTGGTGTGGCGCAGACAAGGGAGGAGGTGGTGGAGGCTGTTGGAGCTGACTGTGTGTGGCGCTGGGTGAAGGGGGAAGAGGCTTTTTAGAGATCACTGTGCGGCCTAGTACAAAAATGGAGTCTGATGTGGCACAAAATGGAGTCTTAGTGTATCATCCCATGGCTTCTTCCCTCTGTAGTCAGTGAAAGACAAGGAGGACCTCTCCGCACGATGGGATGAGCAGATAGAGTTATTTTGTGTGAAATGTAAAGGGGGGCATACAGATCCTTCCTCCCTTACACTATCTACAGATGTTCTGTCTACCTGGCCGTGTAATAAGGGCTCTACTGACAAATAAGACCCCACATATTACCTTTTTAAAAGCCATATGCCAAAAATAGAACATTGCTGAAAAGACAATTGCCTGGATACTCCTGTATTAAATCTGGAGTGCTCCTTTCAACCTAAGGTCTGTTGATTTGCAGTACACTGGTGGGTTGGTAGTGAGTTTTTGTATTTTGTATGGACATTTCTTTTATTTAGGTACTACAGTACTATTGTTGATTTTAATGCTTCTTTGCTTGCTGACACCCGTCTTGTAGAGTGTAACTTGCACTCGGCCCATGCTATGTAAAGAGGTGAAAGAGGTGACCATTCATGCTGTGCCTGATTCCCCTTTATGGATTGAGATCACTGCTGGTTTAGTGGCAGCGTGGAACTAAGTTAGAGTTAAAAAACACTACTCATCCTTGGAAACCTGCAGAGGAGTAGTAATTTCATCACAGTCAGTCACTCTAATAGCACTTTATTGGATAATTCAGGCTCATAACGATTCATGACAGGATTATGCTTAGTATAATCAACTTTCCTTTTCATAAAAAAATGAGCTCATTTCCACACTAACCCGTAAATTGCACTGAGGGGACGACCTCTGTGTGTACTTCCATGAATGCAGTCCGCTTGCTGAAAGTCATCAGATTTGAATGGCTGAGTATAAGGCGTGGCATATTCGAAAGTTGCGTACATGTTTCTAATTTGCAAAACAAAACAACTGCAATCACACTGTCCATTTTACTCATCCTTTTAAAAGCATGTCTTTTATGAACTGCTAGGAGCAAATTAACGCCTAATGAATTTTCAACAAAAACATCAAGGTGCTATTTCCTGATCACATTGAAACAGAACAACAACAATACATTCAAAAAAGAACGGAGGATAGCACAGGGCCAACGCACTGGTCTTGGACGCAAGACCAAGCAGAGCAACAGAGTCTTGAAATCCGGATTCGTGCTTAGAAACCGAACTCAGGGACGGTAATAGGCGCGTTATAAAAAAAAACAATTAAATGAAATAAATGTGCTTTGTGCAGAAATTTAAAAGATCTTTAACGCAATGTGATTTTCCAGAAAAAAGACAAAAGTCTAATCACAGAACTTTCACAATTTTCAAACTTGTACTTTTTTTAAAGATGCAAAAAACAAAATGTGAACAAATTGATAAATGATTTACTTCCCCTCTCCGCTCAGTACATTTCTGAGACTCCAGCATTTGTGTTTCAAGGTGCAGGAAAAGAATAACATCTGGGATACAAAGTAGCAGACTTGCGGTCTTACAGCAGCTTCACCTTCAACAACCCGATACACAATAAAATAGACTTTCTTTTCATGATCCTCCAGTATGTTTCTTCTGACAGGGCGCAAGGTCATTGTTGCCCAGGGTCCTCATTATGAATGTTCTTCACCTTTCCAATGGGCTCTACTGGGAGCACTGCCTCAGATTTAAGCAGAGTCCCCGGATACAAAGTAGGCACAACAGTGCATCTTTATGCTTCCCCTGCTGTACTAGTGGCCACTTTCTCTTTTTAGGTAGTCAAGCCCACTGTTGCCCCCTGCCTACATTAGTAATAGCCCTCCACTCTTCACTGTTCCCTTTGGTAGCCACTTACCTCGGATCTCAGTTGGTTGTGTCAACAGGGTAGACGGAAAGTGACCATGATAAGCTGATTCCTGTCATTGATTCACCTGCAAAATTCAACGGGTAATTTAAAATGATACAAGTTTTAGCTCTACCTTGATTTCAATATATATTATTTTTCCCCTACATGTTGTTGTTTTGTATTGTTTGACATATGTGCTTACAAGGGCACTTGTTTGCGATCTGCTGAATACTTCATCCAAAAGCATGAAGTAATTTGGGATAGCGGGAATGTTAAGCACTGGATCCAACAAACATACTTTTCAATAATGGACAGGCTTTGCTTATTTCTCAGCCCTGTGTCTGAACTTGAGTGCCGATAGAGTGCAAAGAAGTACTTCAAAACCCCTATATTATGTCAAAGACTGTTATTAACACGCTCTGGCGGTAGTGTCTACACAACACATTGGGCCTCATTACGACCCTGGCGGTAAGTTACCGCCAGGGCCGTGACTTTACCGCCATGGTGCTAACTACGTTAACGCCATGGCGGTAAGGGGATTTACCGCCCCATTCCGACCTTGGCGGGGCGGTAAATCCCCAATCCCCATTTACCCTTCCCCATTCCCATTTTTGCCCCATAGGGCATAATGGGAGTGGGGAAGGCGTTAATTACGCCACCGTAAATTACGGTGGCGTAATTAACACCAAGTTCCCTTACCGCCATGGTTTTTTACACCCGCTAAAAGCAGGTGTAAAAACCGCCATGGCGGAAAGGGAACTCGTAATTGGCGGTAAGGGGTCGGCGCAGCTAACGCTGGCGCTAACCCCTTACCGCCAGGGTCGTAATGAGGCCCATTAACAATTGAGTATGAATCTAATCCCCTCAACAAAACTACTCAAAGGATACAAAGAAAAATCTTAAGAACCCATTATATTTTCGAACTCGTATGCCTGCGCTATATTTTTTGGATGCCATATTATACTTTCATTCACACATGTTGACTTATAGATAGCATGATTTACCCCATTCTGTGCAATACAGAAATTGCCCCGTATTTTTGTTTTTTTTCCCCTACCATAATACCATTTAGAATCAAAAGTTGGATAGGCAAAGTTTTCAGAAATTAATTTCCTGAGAGCTTGATGAGACAAGATGTCATTGCTGAAATTGCCTCCTTGTCTTAAAAAAAAGTCACCTTTTTTCACAGTTGCAATACACTCAGCTGTGTTTGGTAAAAAGCCATATAGGCGACGTTGGCATTTTTTTCGTGTATGAAAAACAGGGAAGAAAAATTGAATTTAGAACAAGGTGCCTTCTTCTAAAGTCGTATTTATTTGTTTTGCACGATTCCTCCGAATAGAAATAGTGATGTAGTGATAGTAAAGGCGCTGTCCTATGTACATTTATGAGATTCCTCAAAAAGTGGGTCTCTTACTATTCGTTTTTTCTTGCCCAGATAAAGTATAAAGATGTGCATCTTTTGTCCAATGTATTCTGTGTATTATTTACAACCATGTTTGGAATTAGGACAATGATGCAGGAGCATTATGAGTCAAAAATAATGACACTGGGGTTGACACAAAGCCATCTCCCAGCTTCATCTTGACACTGAATCTATTGGTTGTCTTCATGATCATCAGTCTGGCTTCAGAGCTGCCAGAAGCATGGAAACTGCTCTCCTGAACATCTGTGAAGACCTGCTCTCCAACCTTGACGCTCACACCCCTTACGTCGTCATCCTGCTTGATCTCTCTTCTGCCTTTGACACTGTGAACCATGCCATCCTGCTCAACTGTCTCCGTGAAAAGCTGGGTATCGCTGGTCAGGCTCTGGCATGGCTGACTTCTTTCCTCTCTGACCGACCCTCTCAGGTCCAACTTGGGTCCTTCCTCTCTGCTATCTATCTACCTGTGGTGTCCCCCAGGGGTCTAACCTCTCTCCCTGGCTGTTCAACCAATACTGGCACTCCTTTCCCACTGCATCACCGCTCTCTGCCCCACCTTTCAGTGCTATGCGAATGACACCCAGCTCATTTTCAGGCTACCCTCGGCCTCCTCCTCTCCTTCCCTCATCCCTGACTGTCTGGGCCTCATTACAAGTCGGCAGCAACCAGCCGGTTTTTCCCGGCTCGGTTACCGCCGGACTCGTATTACCATTCTGCATCTGTGGCTCCCGGAATTACCAGGGCATTCCGACCCTGGTGTCCTGGGAATTCCGGAGGCGGAATTCGGTAAATCCCCATTCCCATTGAGTCCTATAGGACTCAATGGGAATGGGGAAGTGGAAACACCGGCACCATCTCATGATGTTGCCGGTGTTTCCACATCCGCCTGCAGGCGGGCAGTGTTAAACCCGCCAGGTCAGACCTGGCGGGAACGCCACCTCCTGTATGCAGGACTCGAGATCGGGCGGTCCAGAATTAACAGTGGCAGCGGGTTTACCG
Organism: Ambystoma mexicanum; assembly: GCF_040938575.1. Classification (NCBI taxonomy): domain Eukaryota; kingdom Metazoa; phylum Chordata; class Amphibia; order Caudata; family Ambystomatidae; genus Ambystoma; species Ambystoma mexicanum. The sequence goes on along the minus strand of NC_090937.1, from coordinate 592,365,628 downwards.
GCACTGTTATTTCCGGCCCTCTGTCTGCTATCCAGGAGTGGTGTGCTGCCAATCGCCTCTGCCTTAATGCCAGTAAGACTGAGATTCTCCTCATCGGCACTCCCGCTCACTCCTTTCTCACAGCTCTCTGGCCGGCCTCTCTTGGCCCTCTTCCTGAACCCACCTGCAAGGCAAAAAAAACCTCAGGGTCATCTTCGAATTCACACTCTCTTTCTCCCCTCACATCTCTGACGTCTCTAAGAAGTCACACTACCAGCTGCACCTCCTAAGAAGTATTCTTCCTTTCGTCTCCTTCCTCCAGAAGCTCACTGTCTCCAGATCTCTGGTTCTCTCTAGGCTGGACAATTGCAACAGCCTCTTTCTAAATCTGCCTGCTTCTACTCTCCGTCCTCTGCAACTTATCCAGAACAGGACTGCGAGACTTGTCCTTGGCCTCAAGCCCAGGGATCATATCCGTCCAGGAGTGAAATCTCTGCACTTGCTCCCAGTGGCTGCGAGGATTACGTTCAAAACCCTCTGCATCGTCCCCTCTGCATGGGACCTGGGGTCTCAATACCTTCAACTCTCTCTCCCTAAATATCTTCCTTCTCGAGCTCTCCGCTCATCCGCCTCCAACTCCCTCAGGGTCGGTCGCTTCTCCAAGCAACGAGTTGGTGGTAGATCTCTTTCTTCGGCTGGTGCCTCCCTCTGGAACAGCCTCCCTGCCTCCCTTAAACTTGAGGAGAACCATCTCCGGTTCCGGAAGTACTTCAAAAACATTCTCCTTGCTTCTGCTTTTTCTCCTCCTCGCCTCTGCTGACTTCCTGGCTGTAACCGGACCTGCACTGGCCACCTGCACACCCTCTAATCTCGGGCCCTGGTCCCCCCCACCAGCGTCACACACCTGCACTGCCCACCTGGCAACCCCCACAGTTGGGGACTGTTTCTATATCCCTATACTGCCCCTACCAGCCCTTGACACCGGATGTCTGCACTTACCCATGCACTTGCCACTAGCTGGCCGTTACTTCCTTATTGTTTTATCTATTCCCATGTACTGCACTGCCCCTTCCCCTCTCCCACACACTTGCGCGAGCTGAATGACACCTGGCCTAGTAGGATCATTGTCTGTCTTCCCTTTGGTCCCCTCCCTTGCCTCGTTGCGCCTTGAAACACTTGTGTATAGGCATGTTATGAATGCCATATCATATCATATCATTGCGAGTATGCATAGACATCAGTGAGGATTTATCACACGTGGTGCCACCTCTACCGCACACATGTTAAACATAGTAAATGTTTCATGATTGCAACAATACTGTGCGTACACTAAACACATGCGGCATGCAGAAAACCTGCATCCATAACAGGGACCACATGCATGGCATTAGTTGTATGCCCAATATTTCTGTGTATTCAGTCTTTAATACTGCACATACATTATATTAGTTTCCGCCAAGGGTTTACAATACATGGCTCACCACACTAAGGGCCTCATCACAAGTTGGGAGGTCCGGTAAAAATGTGGCGGTGATAGCGTTACTGCTGCATTATCACACCGCCCAACTATGAGTTGGGTGGAAAGTTGGAGGATTCAACTCTAGCTCTGAGCTGGAGCTAAATCCGCAGACCTTCCATCCAATTGTGGCGCAATTACTGGGGCACAATTACTGCCATGGTAATTACACCAAAAATGCCCCATTGAGTCCTATGGACAAAAAGAAAATGGGGACTTACACCGCCACCACCACTTGTAATCCAGTGGTAATAGCCGGACCAAGTGGCGGTAATGGTAATTGGGTTGTTTTCTGGCAGATTTACTGCCGTGATACCACCCAACTCGTGTTAGGTCTTTTCCAAATCTGTTTCCACACACACAGTTAATGTGGAAGCCAAGTCAAGAAATTTGTAACAAGCACAAACTAAGCCACAAAGAGTGGTGAATGGTCAGCAGCAGCAGCAGCGTGACATCACTGCTATCAAATAATATCTGATGATTAGAATGGTTGCTAAAACACTAGACTCACCCCTAGCTGACCTACCTCCTGCCTCTCTCCAATTGACTACTGGATGAAAGCCAATCACCTACTCCTCAACACCGGCATACCTGAAAACCTAATATGTGTCAAATCCATTGATACCCTGGCCACACCCTCAGCTTCCACTTCTGTAAAAGAATCGTGGATGCACAATGGACTCGAACCTATCACTCTCTTAACATATCAACTCTGTTTCCAGAATTTACCACTTCTACTTAGGCATCCTAAGGCAAATTGTCCCTTATCTCTCCTACCCACAGAGAGTCTCTGCAATACTTGCCATCATCCGCTCCTGCCTAGACTATGCCATCTCCCTCTATTGGCCTGCAGCTCGCCGGCCTCCTCCTGCAGCTCACTGCACAGTAGGAGGAGGCCGCTGCCTGTTTCACTTTTCTTTTTGCCAGAGCTGATGCTCCCTTGAAGATGGCCACCACTGTGTCTCCTATCATTAAGATTGCAACCAGGTGCAGCCCGCACTCTCTACATCAAGCAGTTGCATCTATGGTTGCTTTTTCCGTCCCTGATTGGAGGATGCTGAGAGAAATGACTTCCTTTTTACCCAGCCGGCAGGCTGAGCTGGCACCCCCTCGAAGGCCCCCTTATAAGGCCCTGTTTGCCTGTCTGGGCCTCAGCAGGATTCTATGCGCCTTTTTACCTGATTTCCCTGTCGCACCTGCCTTTTCACCTACACATTGCTAGCTGCAACGCTTTGCTATTACACCTCAATGCACAGAAGTTAAGGAAGGCTGGAACCCCCTTCCTGAAGGTACACTCCCCCTTTGTGACCATTGCCTGAGTTCCTCTGCTTAACTTTTCTCTGACCGCCATCTCGCATGTGTCCTACTGCAGTGCCACTTTCCTGGAGCACTCTGTTCCCTGCTTGTTCATCTTTACAGCATTTGACTCTACATTAACTGGTGAACCTCAATCTCTATCTGCTCCTGGCCTTCTGCATTTTTTTCTCTGATGTGCCATTGCCTGCCTCTTACTCAGTGAGGCAGGCCCACCAATCTGTATTCCTACCTTTTTCTTTGTGTATACCTGACTGTTGTTGCTGAGACAGTGCCTTGTTCCTTTCCCACATGTTAAACCATCATTGTGTTTGTTCCTGCCGTGTTGCTGGCATGTTTGATTTAATCCACTTTCCATACTAGTGTGACTTTCCCTTATGCTTACATCATAATGTGCCTAGAGCTCATGCATCCTTCCAACCTCATTCTCCTGACTCTTTCATTTCTCAGCGTTATATTTTATTGATTACTTGTGATTGCTGTCTCCTTCTTGACCTCTCTCATATGCCCTCTTTCTTTTATTTTATTTTGCCATCACCTACCTGTTTTCACTGTCTTTACTCCTAGTGTATCTCATCCTGCCCGAGGTGTGGTCTCTCCAACCTTCTGTCACATACCTGCCTAGGCTTAACTGCTTATTGCAAGCCTGATGTAGCCCCTCATTCCATGAGGTGAGGCTTTAACAGTCTTCAGTCATCTACCTGCTTAGTCTTAACTTGTATCTGCATGCCTGATATGGGTCCTCATTCCATCAGGTGAGGCTTTTCCAGGGTGGACCCACACATATCTGATAGTCTTAACTGCATTCTGGATTAATAATGCAATCTACCTACCTGCTCCTGCACTTTCAAATTGCGTTTTCGTTTTTACCTCTCTCCTCTTCCACTCTGCACATCCCTTCCTCCCCATCTCCCCCTTCTATGTTCAGCACTTGCACATTCCAAATCGTCTTACAACCTATTCAGAATGTTTTGTTTGTCTTCCTACCTTCTACCCCTCCTTCACCCCCGCTCCTCTGCTCTCATGCCTCAGCAATTGCACATTCTGAATGTTTCAAGACCTTTTAAGAACTTTTTTTGTTTTTATTTTGTATATTCATTTTCCCTCTTCCCTATACCCCCGCCTTGTCTTGATGCGCCTTGAAACACAATATCTGCTGTATAGTGCACATTACAAATAAACAATACATACATAAATATAAATAAATATCTAGGCTTCCCAGCACAACTGCTCAGGAAACTCTAACAAATCAAAAACTCTTTGGCTAGACTCCTCCTTGCCCTCTTCACCCTCTCACCCAGAGAACATATGGGTATTATGTGAATAGACAAAAAAAAACAATTTAGAAAGACCGCTCTGTGACCACACAGAGCGGTCTTTCTAAATTGAACTGTCAGCCCCTGTGACGCCAGGACTCGGAAGCGGCCATGATGGAGAAAGGGTACGTGTGTGTGTTGCTTGTGTGTTTGTGTGTGTGTTTGTGTGTGTGGTTTTTTTGGGGAAGGGAGCAGTGGGGGGTGCTGAAATATGGGTTCAGGGGATGAAACACCCTGATTATGAACAAATCCCATCCAGGGAGGGTGCAGGTTTGGCGAGGCAATGTGGGTTTTCGCTTTTTGAAGGCCACACAGAATCGGCCCAAACCAATATATCAGCCCCACCCTAAGAGTACTACAGGGGCTTCCTATCAGCCGATGGGTGTCCTTTAAAGTGCATCACTAACTGGTCCAGAGCTCCTCCTGGACAAGATCACTTGCTACCAGCCAACCAGAAACGTCTGATCAGGCATGGCACTCCTTCTCGTAATCCCCCCTCACAACTACAAAAGAATGGGAAGATCTACCATCGCTATCCAAGCCCCTTCTATCTGGAACTCCCTTCTACTACACATCTACCACAACAAAGTCTACCTTGCCTTCATAAAGGACCTCTGAACCTGGCTATTTCCAGCAGCAATCTGAAACGTGCCTCCCTCATCGCCATCACCACAGCATTATTCATTCCGCCACAGCTGTGTTCTTTTCCAAACCTCTCCCTCTACAAGGTGTAGCATAACACATATCAGTCCGGTCATCACCATCCTCCTAGCAACACCGTTGAAAAATTCCAACCAGGTACATGATCTGACACCACCAGTCAGCACTGGACGTAATCACGGCGACCTCGCCCTCACACACTGGCAACCACAGAAAACTAATCGCACAACACTCATCAGCCATCTACAGACTACGGACATTTGTACAAGCCATTTATGATCTTGTAAGACCAAATGCAATGCCCAATCAGCAACTTGGTCATGCTCCCCTTTGGGGAGACCGAGCCTGATCGTGGCGGCCCTGCCTAGGGACACTCACATGCCCACTATACACACAGTGCACAAGATCCATCTACAGACTATAAACTACGGATATGAACATGAGTAAAATAGACATATAAACGTACATACTGCTATCACAAACACTCCCGGCCTTCTCAGCACCCTCCAGCATGCCTGACCTCTTAGGAGGTGTACTGTGGTTTGGAAAGCCCGCCTAACTGGGCCTAAACTCACAAGAATTCTAAACCTTAAGACATCCCCCAGTTGCCTTGACCCCGGTATAAGGATATCCTATCCTCCACACTTACTTTGGTCATTAGACCTAGAAGACCCATGATTTTAGCCCTGCCACTGCGCTTTATGTATGAGAATTGCCAGTGAATTGCAATTAAAGATAAGCGCATAGCATCAATATTGCACCGAGAAGACAGCGGGGAAATCAGTCTGTATCACCCTTAGATGACGCATTATGATAGCTTGTTAATGATGCTAAGAAGACTTATTATGGCAGCCCAGCTAGTGTGCCTAGGGGCTCTCTCACATGGGAAACCTGATCAAACAGTGGAATCAACAACAAAGCTCGATCCGAGCCTCAAGGCACGTATAAACGCACCACTTTGGTGGACATCTGCCGTTGGCATGGCTATCCACCTGCATGAATCAGAATGCAGTGACGACCTACGATAAATTCGGTCTAGCTAGGCACATAACATTCATCTCCATTACCACAGACTTAGAGCCCAATTCATGGAAAAGTAGCTCGGCTCAAAGTGAATTTGCACTGCTGAAAAGTGACTTTGCACTGTCTACACAAACCCTGATTCACGGAAGTGTATTTTTGCCACCGTAAGTCCAGGCAGTCATTTTGAACTGCAAAAATGACTATTCGCTGACTTTGCCCGGACTGTGCACTGCAAAAATACACACAGTTCCATGAATCATGGTTTGTGTCAGCAGTGCAAAGTCACTTTTCAGCAGTGCAAATTCACTTTGAACCAGGCAAATATTCCATGAACCTTAGGCTTTCTATCTCAGACTACTATTAAAAGTTGAACTGCAGCAGTCTATATACCCCCACACATATCAAAAGGAAGACAAATTGAATTATTCATAGCACTCTACAATATGTTCGAGCATGTGGTTGGCAGTCATATTTGAAATAGCAAGTAACGCTCTAAAACATTTCAATAAGGCAGTCATCACTTTCATCTAAATATTCAGTTTATAAGATTCAGTACAAGACTTGTAAAAGCTGTTAATTGTTTAGGAATTCATATCGAATAGGATGGCATTAATTAAGGACTGGCTTTTGAATTTCTTACATGATGAAGATACATTTCGTTTTTGATTTTCCATCTGCTTCAAGTATCAGGTTGATTTTCAGTTTCTTTTGAAATAACACTTTGAATCACAAGCTTCATAGGGTGCTAAAAGCATACAGACAAATCTGTCCTTCCATTCCTTGAATATTCAGCTTAGAAGAGTGGTATGCCAGCAGTGTCTCTGGAATGAAGAGTTAAAGATTTGCTCCCACAATTTGTAGGTAAAAAGGCCTAGTATTTTCGTTTCACTTATAAAGCGGTGACGTGAAATAAAAAGTAATACTATACCGCTTCTCAACTGTCTGTTTAGTATTGTCTTTTTTGTTTTGTGTGCGCCGTGAGGCCTTTGGGCGATATGGCGCGTTATCAAGAATTAAAATAAATAAATAAATAAATAAATATTTAAACGTCAATGTACTCACAAATCATGGAACTCTACAGAATTCGAAGTAGGAGCCAAAAGGTCAGAGATGACTTTTAGAATGTTCATTTGCATTTCTCTATGTGGTTCCTTCCTAGAAAGAAAGCATCTCACATCTGGGTAGTGTGAAGATGACCCACGGTGCAGACCAAGGGTTGGGGCGCAGCAGAAGCTGAGTTCCAATGTATGCTGCCTGCTATATGATGTCCACAAAGGTGGCAAATGAAGAATCTCTAACCCACTCAACTAGCCGAAGACCCCAGGAATTTTTGAAGATTAATGGGACCCTCCAATGCTTACCACATGGTCCACGAGGCAGGGCCAGGATTAGTTACAGGGAAAGAAAAATGTTTCTTGTTGGCAGACCATGGCTTTACCGGTGGGACAATGTGGTCAAACGTCAAAGTTGAGGAAAAGGTACAGTTACAGAACATGGATATCATTTGGGGAATTCAATGGTCACCCCTGTAACTTATGGTGACATTCTTGCAACCTCTGGAACGGCTTCTGCAACACGTGTTCAAGGATTCCAGAGGCAGTGGGGAAATGAAAAAAAAAAGCAGACACTTAAAGCCTTCTTTCATTTTGGAAATAATCCAGTGAAGTTTGGCTTTCTGTAATGTGCTATATATGCAAAGGTGCAGCTGGAAATTAGTATTTCTCTATATAGGCCTGGCACCCTCAATGGTCTAGACCCAGAGCTTCTTATATAGAGTGAAATTTGATGTTTTATGTTCCTGGGGCCAATACGTTTGTGCAAACATACTACACACTTTGATGTTGCTATGTCCTAGATTTCTCTGTATTGAGGTAAAACCGTTGGTTTTATATAACATATGTATTTATAGGACTCCTCCTGCTTCTAAGCTCTGTAAAATTAGGAGTTATTACTATGGAATTTAGTAGCACTGAATGTATCAATCACAGACGAATGAAGGGTTCAATCAGACTTGCTGAAATATGACTTTAGAAGGTGTGGTTTGGAACATGTCCAATTGAGCGAGTTGAGCTTTTAACTCGCTGAGCTCTCCATTTATGACACAGTCTGCTGTTTAATCAAGAAAGCAGTTAAAAAGAAACATGTATTAAGATATCTACACACCACCCTCTCTTAACACCCTCCAGTCCTTTACAACATAAAATAAAACATCAGGTTTACTAGTGGCCTAATATATTCCTACTGCTTCTATGCACTGTAGCAATAAGGGTTATGTTAATAAAAATGTACCTCTGGGAGACAATGCGTTAGTAGGCAAATGCTGTAGTAGGCACATTTAAGGAGACATGTCTAGTAAGATAGCTCAGCAGGTTATGTGCTCACAGCTGGCATATGCGCATATTCTACAAGACACAGGTTTCAAACTGAAATAGACTCTCCATGCACACATCGAGATATGTTGTCTGTTTACTAAATTTGTGGAATCATAGCACTGGGTCCTGATTACGAAAGATAATCAAATATACAGGACACAGCACCAAGTTTCAACATGCCATACTTAAGCACCCTGGAGTCCCACAATGTAGACAATGTGACACATTCTGAAGTTGGAAAACTGTTAATTCAAATGGTGTGTCGACTTACAAACAATGTGTACAAGGAAGACTGTAAGCATTGAAAACACAACTCATACAACAGCCGAGAACTCTTCTTTGTCCTGAAGAAGACTGGGGCAGTTCAACACATCAAGTCCCCATAGCCGAAACCCTAGCACACAGGTCGACAGAGAGACACATAACTCTATCCTCCAAAACCGCATTAGCTGCACACTCAGATTGACTCTCTGTCTGTGCCTACATTTGTGAATACCAAGGCATTCTACATGCCTACTTGCCATGCTATTGCTAGTGACATGTTTGTGCAACTATTATAATGGACATGTGGTCTCACTTTATGTATTACATACAATGTTTTCCCATTTCACTAATTGTTTATTTATTTATTTAAATGTTCTTAATTTATAAAGCACACTAAGTGCCGGGGCATCACAGTGCTGGTTACAGGTTGCAAAGCTGTGATAGCAAGTAAAAACAGTTCAAACAAACAGTTCAGGCACAAATTGTGTCATTTTGTTTGGTGAGTCTTGCCATGGTCACATCCTGGGTTAATAAAAGTGTCTTAAGCAGCTTAAGGAAAACCCAGTAAGGTTGTTCCACTGTTAGATCAAGAGCTAAAGCATTCCAGTTCTTAGCACAAATTACCAGAAAGATCAGACCCCCATCTCACTGAAGTCTGAATCTAGGAACGTTCAGGCAGTGAGTGTAAGGGGTATGAGTAGGTCTAGTCAATTGTACTTTAGGGAGTTTTTTAGATGTATTTTTGGTTGGTGTTCCATAGGCATTTGTGTGTGATGGCAAGCGTTTTGAAGAGTATCTGCTCACGGATCAGAAGCCAATATGCCTTACTTATGGAGGGAGAAATATGCTCTTTTCACAGTACATTAAGAGACACCCTGAGGGAATCGTTTTGTATGACCTGCAGCTTTTTAATGTTGTGGGTGGGAGAACCTGCAAAAAAAGCATTGCAATAATCCAGTCGGGATCCATTAGGTGCACAGGCGATGGTAAGACAGCTGTCAGTAGAGAGTAAGGGTCTACATACTTTAATTAGCTTGGTGGTGTAGGCTGTGGATGATGCAGTGGCGTTGACCTGCCATGTTATTGATAGGGTGAAGTCTAGGTAAACACCTAGTGCCTTGACATCCCCTGAGACTGAGATGGTGAAGACATCAATGACAATGGATTTGTATGCATTTTCAAGTTTGTTTAAAGAGGTTTGAGACCCAATCAAGAGGATCTCAATCTTTTTGTCTTTGAGACATAAAACTTGAATGGCCACCCAGGCTTGGATGGTTTGGTAGACTGAATGCAGTGTACTTGAGTCCATAGCGTAATTGTTTGTTATAGGGAGAAGTAGCTAGTGTATTGTCAGCATAGTTGGTGTAGGATATGCCCTGGTCATCTAGAAGATCGAAACATTGCTTAGTGAATATGTTGTACAAGGTAGGTGACCCACAGGGGCCTTGGAGGATCCCACAAGTGACACAGGCTGGGTGGCTGAGGCAGTGGCTGAGAAAACTCTCAAAGATCTGTTAGACAAAAAAGAGGTGACACATGCAGTAGCCTCTGGCGATAAGTGTGCTTAATAATGTAGATGTTGGCAAAAGATGTGCTGGTCCTCACGGTTAAAGGCTGCTGATAGGTCCAGCAGGAGGAGGAGGATGGCAGCCTTACTGAGTATTTGATTTTGTCATGTTGGTTTTTCAAGTCTAGTATTGCCATTTCAGTGCCATGGACAGAACGAAACCCAGATTGGTGCAGGCCAAGGAGGTTGTTAGTTTCAAGGTACGACTGGACATTCATATATTACGTACTGTCCAGAACATTGAGAAGGAAGGGGACAGTGATGTTGGGTCAGTAATTTGTAAGGATGGTCAGGTCAAGTGTTGTTTTTTTTAGAAATGGCAGGTTCCAGGCTTCCTCTAGGTTAATGGGTACTACGTAGGGTGTGGAAGAGGCATTATTAAAGGATGAGATGAAAGATGCAAGGGCAATGGGACGGTTTAAGTCCTTTGATAATCTGAATTACCTCTTTTTCAGAGACCAGTTCACAGTTAAATAGTCTTAAGTTTTATAGGGAGGCTTTTGCCTCTGGGGCAAGGTAAGTGAGGCTGCAGCTATTCAGGGTAATTTTGTTGAGCAGTTCATTTTGTATGTCACTATACCAGGTACTGTTTTTTATGCAGCTAGTTGCAGGGGGCAAATGTGATTCTAGCTCTTGTAGTATAGCAAAAATCTCCTGGGAACTTGAGTTTGCATTCTCAATTCTAATGTTGTTGGTCAAACATTTCGCTTGAAGTATTGGTTGTGTTGTGCTTTTTTATATTTATGTATTTTCTTGTGAACTTTAATTAAAATATCACCTTTATAGTTCTCGTCAGTTCTGTCCTCAAACATGGATGCTTCCAAAAGCCTGCATATCTAAGTAATGGATTATTAGAAATGCCTGTGTGTTAGCATCAATACATTCAAGTATAGGCTAAAAATTATGTCATAGGAGCATATTTGGACATCTTTTTTAGGCAGACGTGCATCTCATCACTTGAGCCACAAGCAGCATTTAAAAACCCATCCCAAATTCACAAAGGAATGTGCTTATACATGCTCAGATATGGGGTAATTCCCCTACGACTCATGGGAAAAATGGTGGTTATGTATTATTTGAGGTTGAGCTTGGCACATGATGGAATCAATTACACGTGAAGCTGCACATATAGTACCTTAAATGTGGTTGGTATCTAAAAAAACTCTTATATCTCTGTTAGTAGAGGTTTAGTATTTTACGAAATGTAAGCCTATGTATGTTTTTTAGTATGTGAGGAACCTGAGGGCATCCTCCCGTCTACTCCCCTTGGATCTTCCTCTCAGGTGGCCAGTGAAGGGCCATTGCTTTTGGTTCCCGACCCTGGAGGTGGATATGCGAGGGAGGATCACCTGGGCGGATGGTCCTCTGGGAGTGGAGGGAGGGTGCCTTTAGGTGAGCCATGGTATCCCCCTTTCCCTTGTCCAAATACATCCAACCTTCCCCCAACCTTCATAGGTTATTACCACTCTTCCCCATTGCCACACATTCCACATCTATCCCATGCAGGACCCTCTAGGACTCGGATGAGAAAGAGACAACTAGGAGGAATGCACACTTCCACCTAAGCACCCCACTTTTATAGTGGGAATAGGAAGAGGATTGTAGAACACCATTCTGAAAGTCAGGCATGTCCCAATAATAGAGTTAATTGTAGTCAGGCAAAGCACTTGCACCTGCAACCCCATAAGTAAAAGGACTAACCCCCGAGAGAGGAGAGAACCACCTGGGAAGCCAGGACATGGTGGAGCAGGCAGGAGCAGAGAAGCCGGTGAAAAGAATGCCAGCGGCTGCAGGAAAGCGGGAAGGACACTGAGGTTGGAGAGAGCCACGACCAGTTCAGAGCCCTGCAGAGCTCAGAGGCGTGTGTTCTTGTCACTTTGTTGCAGGAGGCAAAGTGAACATCAGGAAGAGGCGAGTGTGGCTTGCCTGTGCTCCTGATGTGAGAGACGAGAGCGAGTGAAAGCAGAAGAGGACCGCAGCAAGCACCCAGAGGAGCTACTGCATACCAGTGAGTGGCAGGGAGATAGCACTCGAACTGTGGCACTCTGGGGGCATAATCTGTGCCAAAGAAAGGGCCAAACAAATAAATGTATACAGTGAAGGCGTCTTGAGACCCAAGGGACATTAAGTATAGAAAGAATTACCAAGTACTTAACCAATATTGAATGCATAAGTAAAGAAAAGTTATGCACAAGTGAAATGAAAAAAAACGCTCAAATGGAGAAAAAGTGGTGTGTATTTACGAACAGAGTGAAATTAAGGAAAACACATTTATGAACAATGTGAAAGTGAAAAGCCAAGTGAAAACCTGAAATGAGAATTGGTGAAGCACATGAAAGGCTAATAAGAAGCCCTATTGGTTAGTGTGAAAGCAAGGTGATAACGAGGAGTAAATCCAGCAAAGTGAAGTGTGTGAAACTGCCAAGAAGGAACACGAGTGCAAATGGACTAATGTCACCAGTGCAGAAAGGAAACATATGGTGGCAAAGTAGTCCCATGAGAATTAATGAACATTATAATGTGCCAAGGATTATAGGTTGATTGACCTGTGATGGGTGGAGCATGTGGTCCGACAACTGCACCTAGCCTAGATCGAGTAACCCCTACTTGTAGTGAGCCAAGGAAAAGAAGGAGATTGAAGTTGTTTTGTTTTGTTTCATCAGTCTGGAAGGGACTAAAAGAGAAAGACGAGCCAAGTGAATGGTGAAGAAGTCTAAAAGAATACCATTTGTCCTGAAAGCTAACAAAGTTGAATTAACTTTTAACTATTTTGAACTTGGGAAAGGGAATCCAGGGGTTGTTTGGAACTTTGTTGAACTTGGAGAAGAGAATCTCAAGGTTGTTTGGGAACTTTGTTGAACTTGGTGAAGGGAGCTCCAAGATGTTTTTGTGAAACTGCTTTGAGTCTAAGGAAGAAGAAGCTGAAAACATACCAGGAGCAGGAAGAAGCTCGGAGCTTTACTTTGAACACTGTTTCTTCGGTTGCTGACATCCTTACACATTGTACAGATTTGGTTATGAGGTCAAGCATAGGTTTTGAACACAGACAGATTTTTAAATTGAACTTTGCGACACAGACTATCCTTAGTTGTTTTAGGTAGGGAAATCTCACCTTATCCTAGGGCAAGTTAGGCCTTACTTCATCCTGACCGTTGAGAAATTAAAAGCTCTGTTTTAGGAAGGTGAATCTGTTGTCTGTGTCTTACTTCATGATGCTTTCACACCCATCAGTCATTTCAGGTTATGTAATTTGGGTTAAATGGTATGTGATGTTATTTCATGTGATGTCACCAGTGTCAAAGTTCATATGACCTCAATTTGTGTGATGTCATCTGGTGCATGGTGTAAATTCCTGTACCCCTGGAAAATTGGTGAAATGACGACCCAGTTTGGAATTGGCTTTTCAGCAGCAAACCAAATATGTGTGGCATTGTGTAACTGCCAGTATGTGCATTCAGTGACGAGGCATCATAAAGTCAACAGCCCAGTGCTACCGGGGGAGTAGCCAACGGTGAAGCAATGTGGACGTGAGTCCCTTTGGCGCCTGTGCCCGTCACATACATCCTGAAAATACAGCCTGAAATCCTTTCCGATTTTATACCAAATTGTAATGTCTGCAAGCTGAACATCTGAGGGGCCGACGAGTGCGAGGAAATCGCTGGAGGTACTTGCTGGTTCAAGCCCCAGTGGCTCACAGACCAACGGGGCTGCCGTACCTAATGGTCAAAATGGCCACGAGAGGAGGCCTGTGACTGCGACCAGGCGAGACGGGTACCTGAGACAGATGTCGCGGAGGCAATCACACTACAACACGCCAGGGAGACTTGAAGTGCAGCCGGGCCCCTGGGATCAGTGAGGCTGGTAACACCGCAGACCTGCCTAGACACGATTGAGGGGGCACACTGCAGTGCTGAGAGGCTCCGGCACTGCGCCCGCAGGGCCAGTTGCGTGTAGCAGGGAGCCTGCTAGACGTGAGCAGGCGGATCCGAGCAGGATCCAGGAATGTCATCCCGACTGCAACCCTGCAAACAGTACTGGCATCAATGCCCGAGGAGACAGCAACATAGCTCTAGAACACACATTTGGACAAGGACATGTTCACCCATAACATTTCTTTCTCAGAGACTGCTTGCTAGGGGACACCGCTGCAATCACCAGAAACGCACGTCCTCAAACTACTCCATGTGCCCTGTGCCGTTGTGCCTGGACCAAGTGTGGTGCTCTGACTGTGCCCCAGGTGAGGTGATGGTGGCACCCTGTGCTGGGGAGGCAAACTGAATCTACAGTTAGGTGGAGAAACGAAATGCCCGGGAAACAAGGAACGTAGCCCCAGGAGCAATAGATGCACGCTGCAAAGATGACCGGTGCCGGCACTCCTGCCAGTGACCCAGGAGTGCTGATAAGGATTGGTCCAGTGACCGTACCTTACAAGGTACATCCCACATGGATCTGAGGGCACCTGGGGAGTAAGCAAACTACACGTGAACATCCATACTGCCAAGGGTTGTCCCCCACACTCCCATGCTATAATGTAACATTTACCAGTGCCGAAAGGAAACAACATCCGTTTAAAATCCATTATGAACGGTCTGCAACACACCCGGCAAAAAGAACTGTAACTCCAGGTATCACTCCCAGCCGCAGGACAGTGGAACACATGGCTGGGCTGGGCCTGGTGAGATAAACTGGACCGACCTGCTGTGTGCCCCCCGGTGACCTGTGCTACCCAAATGAACAAGAGTAAGAAGTTGAGCGGGAACCCACATAACAGCAGAAGCATCCACGCACTTAAATGAAAATGGGCGGCTGTGAGGGCCTCAGGAACAAGATCACAGATGCAACAAGGCGCAAAGCAAACACTGGGAGGACACCATCACACTTGTCCAGGTAAAAGGCTGTCCCTGGGGTCGCGAAACGCAAGCACGGGGAATAAACCGCATGGAGTGCACAGGATATTCATATTGTGACAATCTCCAGTAATACAATGAACCACTGCGGGTGACAAGCAACCATATACCAGGCACGACTGTAGCTCACCCACATAGCCGCCAGAAGAACTGCATGTCAGTGGAACAAAGACCTGAGCCAACACACCGGTCACCTTTGACACATTCTGTTGACTGTGCTGAATACGCCCGCTTTGCATACAGGCGCTGCTCATGCCCAACATGGGCAAGGATAAAGCTAAGAAAAAATCCACACAAAACAGGATCAACCAATATACAACGCCAATGATACAGGTTCAAGATGGACATGACCCGATGAGGTCATCAGCTGTAACAGACAGCACACTATCCCTGAACGACGTTATGGCTGCCCTACCGGAATCACGTGCATCCATTTAACAGAAATGGACGGCATAAGCATGGATGTGTCGCTCCTCGCCATGATCTGCAGAAACTGACATCACGCACTGGGGATGCAGAACAGCGCATATCTGATGCGGAGGATGGGGTACGTGAGCTGCAACAACAACTGGCCAGCGTTAAATCAAGGCTGAAAACCATGGAAGAAAGAGTCGATGAGGGTGAAGGGAGATCCAGGCGGAACAATATTCAAATTCTAGGACTGCCTGAAAAAGTGGAAGGCCAAAGCATGGAGCTTTTCCTGGAACAGTGGCGCATAGACATGTTCAAACCAGACTCCTTCTCCAAATTCTTCTCCATAGAAAGGGCGCATCGTATGCTGACTGGAAAACCGGTTCCGGGTGTCCCACCACGCACTGTGATTGCAAAACTCTTGAACTACGGGGACCAAGACACACCTCTCCAACGGGCTCGGGCGAAGGGCACACTAACCTATAATGACTCCAAAATAGCCTTCTTCCCGGACTACACCAGGGAAGTACAAAAAGCCAGACAATCCTTTGACCAGCTTAAGAAACAATTGCAGACACTGAATGTTAAATACGGTCTAGAGTTCCCGGCCCAACTTAAAATATATCACAAAGGAACAACGCTCCATTTCACTGACCCTAAAGTAGCTTTGAGGTAGGAAGAGCAGCATATTGAAGGAGACTGGAGAGAGTTACGGAATAACAGGAACAGGAATCCCCGGGCCCTGCCAGAACAAAGACCGCCCCGCCCGAGCCCCCGACACTGGATCACCCTGGAGAAGGGAGAGAGTGAGAAACAGACAATCTTAGCTGTGAACCCTGTGACCATTGGAGACACAGTGAAAGCCAACTGATGTTCAACAATCGAAAAGGAAGGACCAAAGATGTTTGAGGAGAGGCGGCCACGTGGGATACCGCGCCCACCCACTCCCGGAGTGAACTGAACCACAAATCCAGAGCTCTGGGTCCCTTGTAGATTGTTGTGGTTAAGGCTATCATGTATGGGGTAACCTGTACTGGATACTGGACAGGGCCTTAAGCCCCATTGGGTGTTAACAAGTTTTTTGGCTATGGTCGGGAGCAGGATTGGTTTCTTCCGATCAATGTTTAGGCGACAGATACTTCGAGTTGGGACGGAGTATGGGGTGGGGGTGGGAATGGGAATGTTTATCATTTTTTGTTAAGCTTGAAAATGTCCAGCATAGCTCGGGATGGAGGGAGGAGTGTGTATGGGTGGACATGGATCCAGAGACAGCCTCGCAGTTAATGTATTATCATGACCATTCAGCAGAGCGCTGGTAAGCTCTACCGTATCCACAAAACACAATGCAGTACCTATATACACTTATCCCCATCTGACGACCTTAGGTAAGAATGAGACCTGAACACTGAAGCTCCTATCCTGGAATGTTAATGGGCTGGGCAGTAGTATAAAGAGGAGGCTGGTACTACAACTACTGAATAGACACACACCGGACATAGTATTCCTGATAGAAACCCACTTAGCAGGCAGTACCTGCACTTTTTTTAAACACAGCAACTATCACACTGCAATACAGGCTGGAGTTACAATGGGCTCCAGGGGTGTGATCATTCTATTGCACAAGAGACTTCAATTCACCCTCTCCAATGTAGTACAAGACCCTGGGGGAAGGTTCATATATGTCACGGGTAGATTATGGGACAAAACAGTTGCTTAGTTAGCATTCTAATCGCCCCCACGCTGATGATGGCACTCATAAATGACATTACACTGATTATAGTCAAAGACATGACAGATATATTTTGATACTTGGAGGGGACTTCAATGAGGTTATGAATGTGACATTGGACCGCACACACTTACGAGGGAGGAACCACCACATTCATACCAAACTTGCTACATTCCCTGATGCCCTGGGCTTAAGAGATGTGTGGCATGACTTACACCCTGACAAGAGAGAATATTCATATCACTCTAGGGATCATGCCTCTTTGTCAATGTTAGATTATTTTTTCCTACCAACAACAATTGTACACAAGGCAATAATGGCAAACTTTCTCCCGAGAGGTGTATCAGACCACTCTCCCCTGTTGATGGAGCTCAAGACTTTTAAACTACTACCCCCTCTGACATGGTGCTTGAATAGTTATTACTTGGGATTCCCGGACCTTGTTGAACACATGCAAGAGGCTACCAAGGCATATTTTGAACTGCACACGGGATCAGTCGACAGACCAGTAACACTATGGGAAGCCTATTAACCAGTGCTCCGGGAGAGATTATCTCCTGGACCACGGCACACAGGAAAACACATCAAAGGACACTGGAGGAGGCAGAAGAAGGAGTCAAACAGGCAGAGGAGACCCATCTCACATGTGACCAACCAGATACGCATAAATCCTTGATATTAGCTCAAAAACACTCTTAGGCAGAATCCTGTGCAGTTCCCTTAGGGAGCACTACAGAAGATTAGGACTACAGGTGAGAGCAATAAATACCCTTTGGTATCAGTCTATACCACAAAGATTTAGTTGGTAGCCGTGGCTGAGCAGTCAGACTTATCTCAAGAAAGATATGAGCAGTATTCAGGGTTTACACAATAGGCCTTTAGTACTATGGAACAAAGAAACACTGACCAAAGCTTTGTAGTAAAAGATTATATATATTTATTGTATACACTTCTAGTTAAACACATCTATCACAGTTCTTAAAGCAAGTTAAATTCGGTCAAAGAAAGTATACACAACTCCCTAGTTAAATTGTAGACAAGTTTGAGTAAGAGTGAAAACTGAGCAAAACGGCACAGTGCAAACCAAACACAAATGCCACTCTAGCAATTTCTCACAAGGGAGGGAAAGCACAAGTTATACAGAAATTCCTTCTTACACACCCTAGCAACTCTTCCCATAAGTTTTTTGAACCAGTTTAAGCAAGGCAGTGCAGCAGTATAAAAAATACTTAAATTAAAACTGAGCAAAATGGCATTTCACAAGGTTTAAAAGTGGGGAGGAAAGGGTGGTTATAAGAAGTAGGTGTGCCAACACATTTCTAGTTGAGAAGCAATCTAGAGAAGTCAGTAGGCCTGTGCCAAAGTCAGTGGTACAGGGCAAGGACCCAGGAGCAAAATGTTCTTGTAGCTGTAGTCAAGTCTTTGGTTAACGATTTTGAAAAGGTGGATGCAGAAGTGGAAAGACGATGTTTAAGAGAGAGGTAGGTAAAGGATTTAAAACACCTTTAGCACTACCACGCAGAAAGGGGAGCCTGGCGGAACAATGTACCTTATAAATGAAGAAGGGGCTCCTGCTGTGGCGGTTGTTCCTGGTAGTTCCTGCAGTTTGGGGGATCCAGCAGAGGAAGAGAGGCTCTCATCGTGGAGGAAGGTTCGAGTTACTGCACTACCCAGGGATGAAACCAGTCGCGGTGCTGCCCGACGAATAAAAGGTACGCTCCTTTAAACCGCGGTCCGGGTGCACTGGTGCCTGGCTATCCGGTCTCTGAGTACAGGGTACTGGCGATTCGACTAAGGCAGGTCCGGGAAGGCGATTGGCAAACTGGTTGGCCCCACCAGCTCAAGGGAAGAAGGCTCTTGCAGATGAAGATCTTCTCTCATCGTGTGGAGAAAAGTGGTGAGACGCTGCAGCAGGGCTTCACCAGAGTTCAGTCGTTGCAGATGTCTTTGGCTTCTCTCCTCTTTGGCGTCTTAGTTCAAGTCGCAATGTCTTGCGCTTCCAGCCCTCAGGACCCTGATTTTATGCAAAATGATCC
Source organism: Ambystoma mexicanum (assembly GCF_040938575.1). Classification (NCBI taxonomy): domain Eukaryota; kingdom Metazoa; phylum Chordata; class Amphibia; order Caudata; family Ambystomatidae; genus Ambystoma; species Ambystoma mexicanum. Next base: position 592,346,534 of record NC_090937.1, on the reverse strand, counting down.
CCATTCATACAGCCTAGCTGTCAGTCACACAGTGGAGTGGTCATCTTGGCGGGAGACCCTCCAGCCTTTCAGGATAGAGTGTGACATGGGTGGCTGAGGCAACAGTTGTCCTACTCCCCCTCCCACTCAATGGACCAACCCCAGACTAGGTGGTGCCAAAAGGAGGGCTTCTCGGCAGAAGCCCGCCAAAAGGACGAACAAAGGATTCCCAATCTCGGTTAGGAGTTTAGAGAAAGACTCGAGAAAGAAGTTATATTAAAGTTCTGGCAAATAAAACCTACCAGAGTAAAGTTAATATTAAAATACACCGGCGGTATGTTAGAGGCTGTCAGAAAATGTGGCAGCCTCGAACAATGGTAAAAGCCCATAGGAAAATATTTGCGGTTGAATATTTACGGTAGTAACCACTGCCACCAGCCAGAAACTTTTGAGAGAGGGACTGTACGGTACCCTCTCGAAAATGAACATAAGGGAAAAACTATTAACCCTTCCCAGTACCTCCATAGTAAGATGGGTTGCACTGGTTTAGTTCACAAACATTGACTAGTAAAGTCAATGGGGACTTTACATGCCCTGGGAGACAGTAGTCAGTCCCAGGGTATGGAGTCTATGTTGGGGGGTCGCTACGACACCCCTGTGTCACTGCACAGAGGGTGCTGTGTAACACATGTGAATAAAGATGGTTCCTATGGGGGTGAGAAAAGCCCCATAGACATTAAACACAAACATAGCCTAGAACACACATAGCAAAACTGTCTAAGAGTGGGAAAAAGAGTCTTACTCTTAGCAGGAGAAATAAACAAACCCTTCAAATTCAGCAAAGCTGCTGGGGGACTCTATAGGTAAGGGAAATTAGCCATAAAATGAGAATTCTCCCTAACAAACGCCTAGAGAACGTAGCTCTGGACAATGCTAAAGAGGCACACAGAGCGATGAGAGCTAGAATACATGAGACAGGCGATAAAGCAGGCAAGATGCTGGCATGGTTGGAGCACACAGATGAGGGACTCAGTCAGGTTAGAGTGATAAGACCTGACGGTGCTGATCCGCTCTTAACAGATGCAGACATAGCGGAGGGCTTTGCAACTTATTATGCTGACCTATATAGACCCCTAATGTCCCCATTGATGTGTCCATACAGGATACAATCGCCTTCCCCTCCCTGAATGCTGAACAGAGAGATATTCTGGAAAAGGAGATCATGGAAGAAGAGATGACAGCAGCTATGTATCCAGATCCAATCTGGGAAAACTCCAGGTCCAAATGGTTTCCCAATAGAGACCTGGAAAAAGGTAGGTGCGAACGAGATGGCCCCATATCTACTAAGCATGTATCCTCATGCACAAGAAGAGGGTCGACTGCCGGCTGATCTTAGGAGAGCCACAATAGTAGTAATAACGAAAGCTGGTAAGCCCCCGGATAAATGAAGCTCGTACAGGCCGATCTCTCTTATTAATAGTGAGGCAAAACTCCTGGCAACAGTGCTGGCTATGCATCTACAACGCTTCATAACTTCACTGGTCCACCCAGACCAGTGTGGGTTAATGCCTGGTAGGTCTACACGAATTAACATATGTAGATTGCACCTGGCGCTGGAGCGCACACAGGACCTCCAGGAACCCTTAGCATTGTTAGCGACAGACTTCGAAAAAGTTTTCGATTCAGTATATTGGGAAGCGCTGTGGGAGATAATGCTCCGGATGGGGTTTGGCGAGCAGTTCATTAGCTGGGTGCAACCTCTCTATAACTCCCCCGAAGCTGAAATCAGAGTGAATGGTTGGGCATCAAGGCCCTTCAAGCTTGGGAAAGGGACGAGACAGGGCTTCCCCCTGTCAACGCTGCTCTTTTTGCTAGCAATTGAACCTTTAGCCAGACTACTGAGTGACACACAGACATGGGGTGGCTTTCCAGGGACTGTAAGTTGGGAAGACAAGCTCTCCCTGTATGCAGATGACCTCCTATTACATTTAAAAAATCTGATAGTCTCTTGCCCTGTGGTGACTCATATACTAGAACAATACGGGGCCTTCAGTGGCCTGAGGGTGAACTGGTCCAAGTCGATAGATACTGTTTCGGGTTGGGGGAAGGAGTCCTGGAGAACGGCCCATGTCGAATTGATCGAAGTCATATCCATTACTTAGGTATCTGAATCACAAAAGATCTAAATGAATACACGACCAACAATCGGCAACCAATTGTGGAAAGATTTGCAAGGAATGTGCAACACCGGATATCCTTACAACTGACTCTCTTGGGTAGAGTGGCACTATTCAAAATGTTAGCGCGTCCCCGCTTTCTGTACATTTTCCCCTCTCCACATCCCGGCGAAGGTGTTCTGCAAAATTGATTCTATGATTGGGAAACACCTTTGGGGAGGTGAACACCCGAGAATAGTGCTCCGTACACTCCAGAGATCGATATGGGAGGGAGGCATTGGACTACCGTGGTTGCTGACCTATTACTGGGTGAGCCAAATGGCAGTAGTCAACGACATCCTACATGACAACACCTCACTTCTACATGTGAGAGCAGCGTTTGGCATGTGCCACAGACCATCCCCGCTAGAGTGCCTCTATCAGAAGATAGACATAGCACCCACCTGAAAATGGTAAGGCAGATGACGCACATTTGGGCAGAGACTCACAAATTTATAGGATGGGGAAGGAAAATTACGCCACTGCAACCACTATGGAAAAAAACGGAACTCTCCCCGAGGTAAACAAGCTCCCCAAGTGGCTGAACTGGAAAGTAAGGTGAATAGAGAAAATAGGGGATGTCTTTGTGGGAGGCAATATACTGTCTTTTGAGGATCTAGCATCAAAGTTTAGCCTCCCTATAACTGAAATATATCACTACACAAAACCTCAATATGCGCTACAACACCACCTAGTAGAAATGTCTGATATGCCTGAGAGCAGCTCCATGGAGAGAAACATAGTGCTGGAACGTATTGATACTAGAACTGCATCGGTTATGTACAGTGATATAACCTCATTCTCTACTCCGGAACTTCTGATTTTGAAAGCAAAATGGGAAAGGGACGTGGGTAATATCATGCCGGAAGACTGGGTTTTGATACTGATGTATCCCCGAGAGACAGCCATCTCGTCTAGGCTAAGACTTATCTAGCTCAAGATATTGCATAGGGTGTACTATCCGAGGGTGGCCATCTACCGATGGGATAAGATTGCAGATCCGAACTGTTTGCACTCTCATCGTGAGGAGGGCTGTTTCTTTCACATATTATGGGACTTCCCACATATTCAACAATATTGGCAGAAATGCTGTGATATACTAACGAATGTTTTGGGATGTGCAGTACAAAGGGTGATGCTATTGGTAGCGGATGGTGAGGGGGAAATGACATGATACGCAAAGGTCCTTTTCTCGAATGCCACTGCGCTGATAAATAAAGAGAAATATAGCACAACTGTGGAGATCTGACATGACACCGCAAGTCGAGCAATGGATGACAGATGTTCAAATATGTGTAACAATGGAACAAAGAGCGTACAGAGCTTGAGGATGTCCGAAGAAGGCTGCAAAGGTATGGCAAAAATGGGAGGACGCTTTCTAAACTATTGTACTTGCCTAAGAAAGAAAGAGACGCTACTGCTTCAAGGTCTTAATGATATTTGTATGAAATGTGATTGGTATCACTTGGATCCACTGTCTTTTAGATGTTGATGTAGTTGGACTCCATATGGAGTCTTCTGTTGTATGTATAACAAAACCAACAAAGTGTGTTACAAAAACAGCCCAGTGCTACCAACACGTTTTTCACAAGCTCTTCCAGGGACAGTTCCTGCTGCAATTCTCAAAATCCCCAACACATCGATTCCTCGCACGAAATGTACTCACACATGTGGAGAGTCTACCTGTGAGCCAACACCCAATCCTATGACAGCTTCCTTCCTTCCATCCTGCACAGAGACATTCATGAAAACGGGGGGTCTAGATGAATGTGTCTCTCCATCTTGGCCATCACCACTGTGTATGCAGCTCCCCTGGCTCACAGGCATGATAATATGCAGGCAATGTCTTCCTGCACCTGTCATTACATGCTCAAGGGGAATCTTCCCAAAGGTGGCCACTGCCAGTGGTATACTGCCCCAACCACTTGTTATGGACCTGCTGATAACAAGTGCTTCTGCTGGTCGAAGCTGCTGGCACCACTGCTCTAATTGGGCAGGCTAGATGGGTGAAAGTGCTTTGGCATGCACTGCCTGATGTCGCTGACATACAGTTCCCTTGTGCATGGATGGACTGAAACCTGCTCCCTCATAACCATCACTGGGGGGGATGATGTGGGTAGCCCCGTCACCAGTAGACTAACCAGAGGTGGGAGGACCTGTTTGCCTGATGATTCTTGTGTGGTACTGGGGAATTCGATACACATTACTAAGACAGGCATTTCTACATCTCTGTTGATAGCCAATCCAAACAAAGCCAAGATACGCGTATGGGAGTTTGATTGGATACAAACTAGAAGAGCATGTAAACAATACCGCTCCTTTGCCAATAACCCCTTTAACGTTAAATGTTATGGATCTACTGAAAAGTATTTGATGATTTTTCCTGATTCTCGACTGCAAAATGATTTCCTGCGCTTTCGCTTAAATTTATGGCCGACTCATGAAATATTACATAATTGTAAATTAATAACTGATGATGAGCTACCATGTAGGTTCTGCGGAGGAGCCATTGAATCCATGAAACATTTATGTGCAGAATGCCCATCACTCCTTAAGCAGAGACTTTTGCATTTTAAACCTCTACTACAAGATTATGTCATAACAACAACTGAAAAATTGTGGGAGCTATTGTTTCACTCCAATACTCAGTTAATCAAGTATGCTATTTTGAATTATCTTTACAGTTTAAAACTCCAAGACAAAATATTAAATCATAGCAAATTGTGAGCATATATAGCAAACTACTAACGAGGTTCTTGTGAATGGTTTGGTAACTCTTGTGATTTCATGTTAACAATTGTGAATGATACGACTTCTTCCTAAAAATGTCATCAACCAATGCGTTTCCTATTGCTATTAATGTCTTGTGAACATTCTGGAAATTTTCTAAGTTATTGCTACAATTTCTCAATTATCTCTTCATTTTAATATTTTGTATTTTGTTAACTGTTTTAAAAGTATTATTTATGATATTTGTTGAAAAATCAAGTTTCTTGATTAAAACAACTTAATAAAAAAAAAGATACACATTATTACTGGCCTGAGGATGCAGAGCTTGCTGCTACATTCTCTCTCCACAACCCTCCACATTGCAGAAGACACCAGGCTCCACCCGTCTGATGTGTTTCCCTAGTGGCATGGCATAAAGCTCCCATTATGCAGTAGCTGCGCCATTTGGGAGAGGCCTAGACATTTAAAGGATGACTTCCTTCTGTTAGGAAGACAAAGAACTTTAAGAGAGGCTGTGCCATGTGCGAGAACCTGAGAAACTTAGGGGATGGCTGCACCTTTTAAAAGAAAATAAAACATGTAATGGGTGGCGGAAAAAGGTGGCAAAGCCTTAGAATGGTAAGGGGTGACTTTTCCATGAAAGAGAACACCTGAACTTACGTGATGCCTGCACCCTAGGAGACAATCCAAGAAAATTGGACAACAGGTGCTTATGATCGTGAGACAATAGCATGATTCAAAAACATTGCTCACAACATTGGCAATTGCATTTGTAGTAATGAAATGGTCAGGGCATCTCAGTCACTACTACCCCATTTCTCAATTAAATGCATCAGAAAAAAATCTTGTACACTTTTTGGTGTCTGACAAATCATCATCATCCAAGCTGTTATGTTGGATATGGTTTTTTGTCATTCTGTAGTCTTCTGAAATAACATGTTTTTTTTTTTATAAATGTGATGCTGTGTTGCTCATCCTGTGTTTAGAGTCAATAGCCCAACCCACAGTAAAACTGTCTTGGCCAGCAGACTTCTGGGAGCAGCATAGTGATTTAAACACAAACATGTTGCTGGCCAGATGGACCACGTGTAGTACCAATGCTGTTCTGGGCCATCATATGGTAGCTAGTCATCAAACATATGCCTGGATGATTGTGTTGGTCTGTTCCTGTCGATGACACATATTTATTCAAGGTCATCTCGCCATTTATGAGGGTGAACCACAGCATATCCTCCCATAGGTTACACCTACACTGCTCAAAGACCTATCAATGGGTGTATGTTTTGTTTTGCCAATTAATTATATCAGTCTTTTTTAGCTTGCCATTATTGTTGTAGTTGACAAAACCTGGACTGGTTGGTTTTCTTCCTGTTGCCTGAATTATTCAATCAACTGATATTGCAAGCACTGCAATAAAGCACCATTACCTATTTGTAAAATATCTCATCTTTTTGATGCTTGATTAGACTCCTCCTCCCCTAAATATTGGGGTGAAAATCATCCAGTTTTACCTTGACTGGTGAATTCATAAAGGAAGCCATTATGTACTCAGTGTTATCCTTAAATTCAATAATCCTTTTTGTTGCTGTTCATTACGCAGTGACACTTAACTCAGGGAGTTCCTTCCCCCACAATGAATGTGGCGCACAACAAATCACTATGATGTTGATCCAGGTTCTATTTGGTAAGGCATCCAACCCCGTTTCACACCCAACACCAACAAATACCCAGTGCCACAATGGACTAGGAACCAGGCTGGTGTGCAGTAAGAATATAGATTTATTAATTTATTCAAACCACATTTGACAAACAGACTAACATCAGTCACTAATGCCGTGGCAACACAAGAACAAAACTGACTTTTGTAATGGCAACAACACAGAGATAATACTGAGATGTGCATTCACAATTTCCCACCGCTTTCTTTTTAAATCACCCACCAATACAGAAAAAGAACAATTCAAGACACACAGTGATTGCTGATTTGGTAATAATACGTTTTCCCAGCAACCCCCACACTCCAAACATTATTTAGACTCGGCCCCTTTGAATTGAAGACCAGTGGCAGAGAGTTGGAACACAATGGAAAAATCGTGTTTTGTCACACCTACAAAGAAGAGGCAAGGCTTTTGTGGTTTGGGTCAGAGCACAATGGAAACAATCGGGTAATTTCCTTTTGCACCCCGCACAATCACATGGAAAGAATGTGTTGGGATTCATTATTTTGGCAAATCTTATGTCTATACCAGCTCAAAGTACACTGGGAGGAGCGTGTTAGTTTCAAATGCCAACAAAACACATCCTGTGATTTCTATAGCGGAATGTATTGATTTACTTTAATTAAATATGCTAAGGATCTACACAGACAAACAGAATGTTTTGCTATGGGGAAATAACGAAAACAATACTTGCAGGGCCTACACAATCTGTGTCTTTGGGGATAGTTTTACTTACAGGTGAAACCTTGTAATGGGCATCAGGGAACAGCAGGGCACCTCTGGGACAGCAAGGGTGCCTGTCAAGGATAATCTCCTCTGAATCCTCCAAGTGGTCCCAGTCAGCTTCTATGTCTCCTGATCTCTGTTTTCAATGCAAGATTTGGGGCAAGAGTTCAGCAGTAGGTTACCTCCCGGTATAAGTGGAAAAAAGTTTTATTGCAAACTGGTTTACTCATAGGGCAAATGACATCACAAACTTGTCATGATTCCTGCGAAAGGGATTGGTTGTTTTTCTCTACCCACCTCCCAACTGTGTTCTAATAGGACAAGGAGATGAGGGGTGTGAGTTAGGAAAGCTGTGGGAGGGGAAAGCGTTGTCATCCCAAACTGACATGTGGGCTTAGCCTGTTTCAACTTTAAAAACCTATCAACATGGCAAGTACCCTAATTTTTCTAATTTTTACATTCATGGATATATTTTTAAGAACTACCTTTTAAGACAAATCCGATGATGCAGAGATACAGTTTTTCTTAATTTACTCAGGAGTTGTATTAATGAAAAATATGCCACTTCATAGTTCCCATGTTCGTTATTTCCTTCACCCTCACACCAACTTTCAAATCTCTTGGAATCAAGGGAAGGCCCAAATCAAATTTTAATTAATAACTTTAGTTTTATTTATCACACAAAAATAGTTTTAGCATGGTTCAAAGGGGGTTATTGTCACCTTTAATAAAAGTCTGGAATGCAAATAGTGGCATATACAGTGCCCTTTTTATGCAATAATATGTATTTTTCTATTAACTAAACTCCAGCCATTTCCTTTGTTCACTTTATTTGCATGTGATCAACCTGAGGCTATCGCATGTTTATGTTCGCCCCTCCCTTCTTGGCCTTGCAATGGCCCCGGCTGCAACACTAATCGACATTTTATGAAAATTGTGACAGCAAGGTTACTTCTGCTGAAAGAACATGCATGGCCTTATCGGTTTCCACTGTGGTTTCAATCTAGGCAGTGTATTTCTTTCTATATTTTTAAGCAATGGCCCTGATTGATGGTTGACAAACAGACCACCCCTGGGCCAGTAGATGAATGGTCTGTGAGGTTAAGTTTCCTTTTAGAAGAAATGACCGGCTGCATATAAAATTCTACAAGAAATGGCATTTAAACTCACACACAGTGCATTTTACATGACATTTTATAAGGCACCTTGGCGTTATATCCATGTGCAATGTACTCTTTACTCTCACCGTTGCAAACGACAGTATCACTTCTGGGATGTCCATATATAGGGCAGTTATATGAAAAAACCATGTTCAAACTCTGAAAGTCTAGTGAGCACTTCTCTCTGCATACTGTCATTTGAATGAGGAAAAACAAAAAGGACGTTCTTTTATTTCTTGTAAATGAGAGAAGCTCGGTTCAAGTACGCTTTCGGAATCACAGTCTCATGTTGCATGAAGAGATTGTACACGCTGCTGTCTGTCTCTTTAAGTAAAAGTTCATCTCTCCATGGATTTAGTAAAATAGCATTATCAGCCACATGTCTTTCTTTTCCTTGATGAAACGCATGGCGCATATCTGCACTTTTCAGATTTAAACCCCCTTTCCTTTCATATTTAGGCCTATTTTTGGCTCAATAGGCCTCATGTCTGGCGTCACCATTTCTGTGCTGGCCTTATACTTCAATGGGATTTCCCAAATCACTGTGGCCTCTTTATTTCTGGCATTCAGACGCTATATTTCACCCCACAATGGATCACCACAAAAGGTTCAAACCAAATACCACTCTAGGTGTGCTGCATAAGCATTGCCTACGAAGTCATGGGCCCTTGCCATATTCATCATATTTAGCTCAAGCAGGTACACTAAAGAAGAACATTGCTCACAGGTGAAATTCAGTATCTAACCAGTTTGGTGACCTCTTTGAAAGGTTCTGGCATGGAGCAGACATTAGGCAGTAGCTGCCAATGACACATCCAAAAATGCTCCAACTAGACCTATGCTGTGAGTGTTGCATTGTTCTGTTGTGGCACTGCACTGCTCACAAGTGCAATGTAGTATTCTAACTGGTGTCGTGATAGAGGTATTCATGTTGGAATGTGGCAACTAGTGGTACTACTGCACTTCGCACAGTGCATTTTTGGCATTGTTAACCAAGCTGAAATGTGAGCAGATCTTCTGGCTGTTGAGAACATTTCTTTCACATATTCACATCTCCCGGTAAAACAGGTGACCAAATATTTAAGGCCAGCATGAAAGCTGCGGATGTTCATTGTCTCACCAATATGTAAGGCAGCAAGACCATCTGCACAATTGTCTGTTGCAAGAAAACCCATTATAAATTAGGAGATGTCAGCCCTGAAAACCTTGCATGCAAAATGTTGCCTGGTGATGACTTTCTTACACAATCTGCCCTTTGCATTACTTTTGGATCTCTCTGTGCTATGCAGTCAATGCACTCCCCACTAGTCCAGATGCCCTTGGTCCTGTGGATATGTTTTTCCACAAGCGGCTGTTGTAGCCACAGCACAATAGCATCTTCGTACAATTCTACTATTGTAAAAAAATAAATGGTGTACTGGAAAGTCACAGTGGTGATTACCTTTTCCCATAAGCTGACACAATCAGATGTTTCCACAAAATAACCAGGCAGTGTCTGTTATGTGCTCAAACATTTGCCCAACAATGACTAAGCTGACACCATGGGGCATCACTGCTATGCATCTATGAGGAATACGAGGTAGAACTTGGTGTCCCCCTTTCCCTAGCACTGACAAAGGTGCAGAAGTTGCAGGGACAATTGTGCTAACTGCTGTAGGTATGCGGCTTGTCTGATGGCATGGGGAGGGATGCACTTCCGATATCTGGTATTCTTCCTGTGGTGCACATCAGAATGTATGCATGCACTACCCAAATAGGTTCCACCTTTGCAACAGTGTTCCCGTTTTCCAGCAGAGTGTGCATTGCTAAGTCATGTGAAACACGTGTCCAATCCAAAAAAATGGCAATGAATACATGAATCGACACCATTCCTCCATTTATGGCGCAGTTTGTTTCAATTATGTTCCACAAATAAACCTTTTCTCAGCTAATCCCACATTCCCAAAAAAAACAATTTTCAAAAATGAGAAGGCTTAGGTCCAGCAATGGATACTGGCCGATTCAACACATATTTTTGGTACTGGAGCACATCACTCTCAGCCACTTTTCTAAGAAAACTTCTGGATAGGTTTATACCAAATGAACAAAGGATTTCTTTTGAGCGCATTATGCACTTGAGAAAAAATTGCAATGCAAAAAGTGAAAAACACACCCTTTTTTGACCATTTATATCTTTTTTTTAGCATAACACAGATTTCCACTATGTTTCCCAGTTTTCTGGTAGCTAAACCAGAATTTATTTTTGCGACGGTTCATTTGTGACGATTTGATCTCAGAGTCAAATTTGATTACTCTTAGAAGTTTATCATTTTCTAGGAATTATAAGTTTCACCTTAACTGTAAGATGACGTAAATATGGTATGAATGTTTTGATTACATATATTATAATGATGTATTCATCTTTTTTATTGATTTCTATTTTGTTTCAATACTGTGTTTTCTTTTATTATGTATTTAATGTCCAGGACTTCATCTGAATGAATTTATAAACTTGACATTGCATGTATAATCATATTATTATCAGTGTGTAATACATTACATATGTTAGCTTCAATTTTTATCCCACAAGTACTTCTGTTCTTGGTCTCTGATTTGATTGGAAATCCTGATTTGTCTTTTGATATGTTTCACTTGTTAAAGCAGTCATTGAATCGTAATTCTTAACCCTCGTTAGTAGGCCATTTATTCGAAATGTTTGCCTGCATTGTCCTCACTTACATTAGTTTTCATTCCTGTTTACATGATGGTGGATTATCGTTAGCTGTATTCATACACTCAAATACAGATTCTTCTGCTAGGAAATCATTTGTCTAATCTTTGAATTCTCTAGATGTATTTCTATAGTTTAAGACACACCCTGTGAATAGGTTTTAGGCTAATGTTTTTCAGTATACCAAATCATAGTTGACTGCCATTCTCCCTTAATCAGCGCTAAACCTAAAAAGCAGTGTAACCGTTGAAATTATTCTTTAAACAGCCAGTGGAGATCATCTTTGAACTATGTTACATTTCAAGTGGTTTTTACAGAACCAAAACTGTTTTCCGACCCATATCACCCTTTTTGTATCACCATATAGCTCTGTCATCCAAGAAGGCTAGGAACCTTTTTCAACCGTTAATCCTTTTGCATTCGCCACTTGTATGGTACAAAAGCCAATCCCTTCCATTCCGATTTGTAATATATGTGTTCTTGATTAATGTATAATAACGGTATACTTTTCAAACTTATCTAACTAAAATAGCTAAGTTAATGTATTTGTGTTATTGAAAGGGGTTACTTTAGGCAGAAACCTAGGTATACTTGTGTATGTGTTTATCCTCATTGACAGCTCCTTCCTCACAACACCCCTTCTTTGCTTTAAATGAAGGTTTTGGGGGTAACTTTACAGAAAAAAGCAAATTGCCTGCATGAAACCACAAATGTTGCCACTTGCTTGCAATTTTCATCGTTTGAAGAAATAACAGTGCAAAAGAATTGAATAAAAACAGGCACAATCCCTTGAACATTTCACATTCACAGCATGTTTTTTTTTTCAAAGATGTAAATGCAGCCTTCAAATTACGCTTTGCAGACAACATTTACAATGGGCTCATATGTGTTTATCAGGTGCTAAATACAGCCGATTCCATAAGAATCCATTCGTTTTACTGCAGCAAAAACGAAAATCAAATTGGTGTAAGTTAGAGAGACTTTGCATGTGGAGTGAGAAGTATAATGAAGGAACATATTACTCCGACCATCTCACACTCTGAGAACTATTTTGTAACATCTCCCGGAATGGACTAGCAGGGACTAAACTGATGTATGCCTTGACCCTGCTATGTGTGGCTCTGCACTTTAAAATGCTCTCACTGTCTTTCAGTGGTGAGGCATAACCATTTGTTCACCTCACTTCTTGATCTGGGGTAAGAGGAAAACCCCTTTTTTCATCCTTACTCCTTGCATGTCTGTTCAGGGGTCTTGATTCATTGACACTTTTCGTCTGTAAGACTATCTGTCTTTCCACATGTTAGTGTTGTATTTAAAACAGTAGTTCATCACCTTTGTATAATTGAAGTTTATCTGTTTTGCTGCCAAGTGATTGTTCCTCAGCAATGATCTTTTCAGAACAGTGTCTGGAGTCTAGCTGTCGTTCTACTGTTTATTACAATCTATCAAACTCACTGCGGAGCAAATCGGTTACTGTGATTCATTTTTAAACTCTGCAATGTGTTCATGCAGTTTTGGTCGTTATGAAATCCCCACATGGTGTCCCCTAGTCCACAACCCATACCCCTCACCTCCCACCCTTCTACTCCCCTGCACCCCATTACACATATACATAAACATGTATCTGTCATTGGTCAAATTCGACCCTTATTGCATGAACAAAGTGCAGACTTTAGCATTTATTATGAAGTAAATCAAAATGTTCATACATCTGTGTGTAGCCTACCAAACAACAGTCTTTCCTCACGGTTTAGGAAAATGCCTCCTCCAAGATGGCTGATACAGTACTAGTTCCCATTCCTTCTATGTTGTCCAACTCCTATGACAAATTCCGAAGCAAGAGAAGCAGAATCCTTCAATCGGGAGATGATTCCAAATCCCCACCTTAATAATTGCATGTTTTACTCTACCTAGGCAGTCTGTGAACCTCCATTTCCCAACTCTGGATGTTCTCTTTGTTTAACATAAACAATTATACCTGATTTTGCTCTTTATTTCATTTCCATATCTCTCATAATCTTACCAACACACAGTAACTGAGTGTGATGCACGTAAGAGTAATTTGAATAAAGTACATTTGATTTAATCCCTGCATTCAGGCATGCATGTATGCTGCCAGAAGATGTGAAGATGGACGGTTAAGAATCAGATACTGCACTATTGTACAGGTCCTTGTATAGCTTTTCGAAGCCACTTTCAATGAGACATTTGGGTTTAAGATGAGATAAGAACCAGAGATTGAATTGGAACTGTGATATCAGGGTGAGTGGGGTGAAAAAAGCACACCTGTAGTATAAGGTTGGGGGGAAGTAGATGGGCAAGTGGGTGTAAATTACACATTATTGATTGAATTGCTTTCCATTCCAGTTTACCAGCAGGTTTGACGTTGCGTGATTTGCCTCCTGAAATGTGTGCAACTTCTAGAAAATGTTCAAGGGAGGTGGCCATGTAGACTATTCTTTTGTTATCAGCTCTGATATATCTATATTGTTGAACAGAAATCTTGCATTCTTTCAAATGATAATAGTTCAAGTATAAAGGCAACTGACAGCACAGTGACCTTTTTTTAATAGAAAAATAGGTTCATGGAACTATTGGTTCTTGGGGATGGGGTAAGTCCCAACTCTTTTTTGAAATTATTTTAATGATTTTTATTGTTCTAAATATTGAGTATAATACATGTTTTAACAAGTTACAGACATTAAGAGAAACAGGTAATCTTAAATGATTAACATATTGAAAGATCTTGACAACCATATTGTGATTTCTAATGACATATTCATTAGTTAAATTCGCTCATGTGCAATTTAAACTAGAGTAGACATGAAATTGTGAAACTAACCAATAATGTCTGAGTAGTTGTAAGTCCAGTCTGCAAAGAGTAACTCATATGGAGAGAAGTATAGAAATAAGGGGAGACGTACTGGGATACAAACAGGAGACATACAGGAAACATATGGGAACAGGATGAGGGGGGGAAGGATGGGTATAATACATTATATCATGAAACTGATCTGTTCATTTCTATAGTAGTATTGACCAGGCATTTCAATATGAGAATAGTTGTCAAGTTAATGAAGAAGAAATAAGGATATAGGTTCATGTGCCATGAGCAGTTGCGTTGAAACAGTTAAGATAACAAGTGAAATAGTGCCATTTAGCATTGTATTTAGGAATTGTATTTTGATTGTTAGCCATACACATTTCCAATTTATGAGTGAGACAAATCACATTCCATCAGACTTTAATAGAAAGCAAACGCAAGTCTTTCCAGTTAGCAGTGATGCATTTTAAGGCTATACAAATAAAAACATCATATAGTCTGGCTGAATCGGGTGGAATGTATGTTGTGATGGCCAAGCTTCCTAAAAATATATTCAGAGAGGAGAATGGTACATCTACACAGAAGATACATTTGAGAAACTTCCAGATTTCATGCCACAATTCAACAATATATGAACATTCAATGAACATATGCATATACGTAGCGGGAGATAAGCCACAAGACCAGCATTTTTGCATCATAATTCGGGTTAGGCTTAGCCAATTTGGCCGGAGTAATGAATGCTCTATGAATGAAGAAGTAATAGTGTTGCGTAATATTTGCTGACACCGATAATTGTTTAATTTTGGAAAACAGGCGGAGCCAAATATGATCTTCAAATATGTAACCTAAGTCAAATTCCCATTTCAGACGAATTGGGCAAACATTTGGGGGCCGATTCATGGAACAAGCGTGCGCTGAAAATCTACGCGCAAGCAGGCGCAAGCAGGCGCAAGCAGGCGCAAGCGGAAAAAAACAGGTGCACGCGCGTGCGATTCATGGAAGTCCCTGCGCGTGTTTACCTCGGGATGTGCGCCAAACCCGTGTATGGCGCACACGTCACTGCAACATCCCGAAAGACGTGCGCGACGCGCACAGTGAAAGCGCACAACCTCGGCGCATACACTAGAAAGTGGGCGGAACACGGGGCGTAACGCGCGGAATGGGGAACAACTCGCGAAAACAAGGGCGTAACTGGGGATGTACTGCAGGGAAGCAGACGGAACACCCACACGCACCCGAACCACACGTATTCATGGAATCGAATAGGGCAAAGCCACGCACAGCGAAAGACACGCACAAGCCGAAACACGTCCGCCACACGAAGGCAGGCGGTAGCGTCCCTGCGCATTACAAAAGTGGCAACATACAGCAATTGGGCCTGTGCGAGCGGGGCACGTGTATATCGAGGGTTTGCGTGAAGTTTTCACGCGATCGGGCCTGGGGGTGCGGGCTACGTGTATATCAGGGGTTTGTGTGAACTTTTTCACGCGATCGGGCCTGGGGGAGCGGGCTACGTGTATATCAGGGGTTCGTGTGAACTTTTTCACGCGATCGGGCCTGGGGGAGCGGGCTATGTGTATTTCAGGGGTTCGTGTGAAGTTTCTCACGCGATCGGGCCTGGGGGAGCGGGCTACGTGTATTTCAGGGGCTCGCGTGAAGTTTCTCACGCGATCGGGCCTGGGGGAGCGGGCTACATGTATTTCAGGGGTTTGCGTGAAGTTTCTCACGCGATCGGGCCTGGGGGAGCGGGGTACCACTCACCGTCTGCCTTGCGTGTAGAAGAACGCGTAGCCAACACCCGCTGTGAAGTAATAGCGTGTGAACCCCAACGGATGGAAAACACACGCACCGCACGAAAAGCACGTACAGAACATAAAGGCACGGGGGATCTCCAAGCCCTGCCAGGGCAACGTCCGTGCGCAAAACGTCACAGACGCGCTTACGCTGTAAGGGCCTTTGGTCCAATGAAATTGCGTACGCGTGCTGACGCGCTTACGCGCTAAGGGCCTTTCCTCGATTTTCACGCTGACGTGCAGGATTTTCACGTGCCAAATCACTCCGTATGAAGCTGGCCACGCGTATGCACACGGAAGACCACACTCCTGCCCAGAAGGCCGAACTATGGCCTCCCACCTGCCATCTGCTGCTGCCTGACTGCCTGCTGCCCACGTGCACTGCCATTTGCTGCCTGCACATCAGCCAGGGGTGCTGTTGCTGTGACCACCCCTGCTGGAACCGAAGACTCCCGACTGGGATTCCAACGCTCCACAGCCCAGCCCCAGGACCCAGTTGCCCACCCACTCCTGCCTCTGGGGTTGTCATGTCGGGGCAAACACCATCTGTGACCACTGACAACCCCCGGCCAGAGAGGCAGAGGGGCACCAGCTTCAGCGCCACCGAAGTTGGTGTCCTGGTGGAGCAAGTCCTGGGGCAGTATGATGCCCTCTTCGGAAGTTCCCGCGCCGACAAGGAAGGACGGACTCGGATCTGGACTGACATCGTGACTGCCATCAACGCGGAGGGGGTGGCAGTCCGCGACTTACAACATGTCAGGAAGCGCTGGGAGGACTTCAGGTCCAGGACCCTGAACAAGGCCCGGCGCCTCTTGAAGGCAGCGGATGCCAAGGGGTGCCGGGGCCACTTGTCGGAAGAACAGATGAGGGTCCTGGAACGCATATCCCCAGCGCTCCACGTCAAGGTCCTAGAGAAGCAGACCCATCTGGAGTCGAGCGGTGAGTGTACATGCATCCTGATTGTGAGCAGTGCGTGTGGTGCTTGTTCGGTAGTGTGCAGGTTGCACATCTGTTTGTATGGGGTCGAGTATGGGTGGGGGTGTACAGGGCCGTGGGGCTGACACATGCAAGGGCTGTAATGTGTGAGACATGGATGGTGCTTGTGTGTGTAGGCTTGCATGCCAAATGCAGTTGTGTGGGCACACATGTTTGGATGAATGTGTATGTAAGTAGACATGTCAGTGATGTCACGCATGTATGTTGTTTTCGGCTGCATGTATCAGCACTGTGTACATGTGCATGTGTGTGTATCTGACAAGGGTGCAACAGTGATGCAACATGGATGCATGTGACAGCGGTATGTGGAAGCCTGATTGGCAAATGTGACATGGATGCCCGTCTGAACAGTGCGACACTTGGCAGAGGTGTACACATGCATGCACGTGTGGTGGTGTGTGTACATGTGTGGTGCACTTCCTGTGTTGCATGTGATGTCTGGCTCACCTTTGGCTGCTCATGCTGTTGTATGTGTATGGATGGTGGTGGCAGTTGCGATATGGCTGTGGTATGGCTCATGTGTGCGAGTTGTAATGACATGTGTGTTGGGGATTGTGATGACATGTCTGAGGTTTGCCAATGCCACTCATGTGCAACTGTCATGTGTGTATGTGTCCATTGTACAGTGCCCTGATGCCTGTGTTTTTTTTCTCACTGTCTGCAGCATCAACTGATGAAGAGGGCGGAGAAGGTGCTGTGGAGCACAGCAGCGGGGATCCCACCGCCAGCCGGAGACGCAAGGCCCGGCTCCCCTCCCGTGTTGTCATCTCGTCGGGGAGTGAGGAGTCCGGTGCCGCGTCCCAGGCCGCAGCTGCCGGGGGGAGGTCCAAGAGGCGGAGGTTGGAGTTGGACTCCTCGGCAGCAGAAGGGGCAGCTGGGACCCCACAGGGCCCAACAGGGGAAGATGGCACAGAGTCATCCAGGTTGGTGGGGGGTTTGGTGGAGGAGGAGGCCGTGCAAGCACCAGAGACGGGGTCTGGAGGTGGGGATCCCACTGGTGCTAGTGGTGCAGTGCAGGACCAGGGACAGGAGGCAGCACAGGCCGCCCCGGAGGTGCCTGTGTGCAATCCTGTCCCCGATCCTGTCCCTGCATCATCTTGCACCAGCAGGGATGCCTACGTCCAGACCCGTTTTCAGGCAGGGGATGAGCTGACGTCAACTGGCCTTCCTCTGCCTGCGGATGTGGCTATCCAGGTCCGGGTTTAGCCTGTCCTGGCTGGTGTGGCGTTGCGTCAACGGGCCATGCGAGGTGACCTGCAGTCTTTTCATGGAGAGACTGCACATCATCTCGAATGGCTCGTTGACCACGTCAGCCTGCTGGGACAGGTCACCCAGGCCGGATTCCTCCGTCTGATGGGGCTTGCTCCGACCCCCTCCTCAACTGGACCCCCTACGCGCCAGTCGTCCTCTGTGCCATCTTCCCACCCATCAGTCACCTGGGTGCCCTGTGGAGCTGCCTCTGACGGTGCGGCCAGGCTGGTGGAGGAGGCATCCCTGCCACAGTCGGGAGTCGGAGGTCCAGCAGGGGTGGCCACATCTACGACTGCACCCCAGCCGGCGGAGGATGTGCAGGCAGCAGGAGGCAGTGCACGGGCAGAGGCAGAGCAGCAACATGGTGGGAGCCATGAAGGCTCGGGGCCTTCGACATCGGAGGGGCAGGCATCGGCCGGAGGGCAGGAGGACCCAGGACAGAGAGTGTCTTCCGTGTGGCAGCGGTTGGGCCACGCCATAGATGCGGAGCGGCAGCGGGCGGAAGAGGCGTGGCTCACAATGGTCAGGGCGGAGAACTCCATGCGGAGGGCCCTGAGGCGGGCCGAGTGCCTCGAGGCAATCCGCAGGGGGTTGGAGGAGGACACGGCGTCGTCCCTGCGGACCCTCAGGGCCATGGAACAGGACCGCCTCCGGGACATCGAACAGGAGTTCGATGATGCCCTGGCCCGGAACACCACGGAGTGAGCCGCTGGACTTGCCCGCCGCCTTTGTATATAGTTCTTTAGTTTTAGGTTTCCTTTGTTTGTTCTTATGATTTGGAGTCGACGGACACTGCTCCACTTTTTGTATATAGTTGCATTTTAGTTAGGGTTTTTTGTAGGTTTCCTTTGTTCAGTTGGGCTCATGGACCCTTGGAAGTTTTGGACATAGTTCTTCATTGGATTGATTTTATTTTTCATTTGACTTTGGACAACATTTTTTTGGATTAGGATTTGGTGTTTTATTTTTTTTAACGGACATGCAGCTTATCTTTTTTTCATTGCCATTGTAGTTTGTTTCATTTCTTTTGCATTCTATTTTTTTTTAATACAATTTTGTTTTCATACTTCACTGTGTGGTATCATCTCATTGGTTTCATGCATGTCATGTTGGGTGTTTTCCCATTCAATTGCAACCACTGTGTGTGACGGACATGGGTTCATTTGCTTTATGAACATTGGGGGTGTAACATGTAATTTCCATTTCCATGTGGGTGAATGGGTTAGTTGGTAGGGCTTTTTGGCTGTGGAGGCTGACCATAACGCACATGATTGGGGATTGTGAGGACCTGGTGGAGGCTGCCCATGGTGGGTGGGGGGTGGGGGTGATAGGGGGCATGAGTTGGACATGGGTGGGGGCCTGCTGGCAGGTGCCCCACAGTGGTGGGGGTGCAGGGGTACATGAGTTGGACATGGGTGGGGGCCTGCTGGCAGGTGCCCCACAGTGCTGGGGGGTGGGGGTGCTGGGAGACATGGGTGGGGGCCTGATGGAGGCTGCCCCTGGTGGCTGGGGGGTGGGGGTGGTGGGAGACATGGGTGGGGCCTGCTGGCAGGTGCCCCACAGTGCTGGGGGGTGGAGGTGGTGGGGAACATGAGTTGGACATGGGTGGGGGCCTGCTGGCAGGTGCCCCACAGTGCTGGGGGGTGGGGTGCTGATAGACATGGGTGGGGGCCTGGTGGAGGCTGCCCCTGGTGGCTGGGGGGTGGGGGTGCTGGGAGACATGGGTGGGGGCCTGGTGGTGGCTGCCCCTGCACTGCTGGGGGGTGTGGCTGCTGGGAGACATGGGTGGGGGCCTGGTGGAGGCTGCCCCTGGTAGGCTGGGGGGTGGGGGTGGTGGGAGACATGGGTGGGGCCCTGGTGGAGGCTGCCCCTGGTGACTGGGGGGTGGGGGTGGTGGGAGACATGGGTGGGGGCCTGGTGGTTGGTGCCCCTGGTGGCAGGGGGTGCAGGGGGACATGCGTTGGTGGGCAGTAGTGCAAGTTGACATGTGGGTTGGCTGGGGGGCATGGCCATGGTGGATGGGGTGCCTGCAGGACATGTGCAGGGTAGGCCCCTGTGGTGTGAGCCACCTGCAGGTGCTGTGGAGGGTGTAGAGGGAACACCTGGGAGGGCCCACACGTGCAATTCACGTGTGGTGCTCCCCGCGCACCCCTGTAATACACGTACCCTGCTGAAATCGCGTGTGGAACTTCCCCTGCACCCTGAAATACACGTACCCTGCTGATATCGCGTGTGGAACTTCACGCGCACCCCTGTAATACACGTACCCTGCTGAAATTGCATGTGTAACTTCCCCTGCACCCTGAAATACACGTACCCTGATGGAATCGCATGTGGAACTTCCCGCGCACCCCTGGAATACACGTACCCTGCTGAAATCGCGTGTGTAACTTCACGCGCACCCCGAAATACACGTACCCTGATGGAATCGCGTGTGGTACTTCCCTCGCACCCCTGGAATACACGTACCCTGCTGATATCGCGTATGTAACTTCACGGGCACCCCGAAATACACGTACCCTGAAGGAATCGCGTGTGGAACTTCCCGCGCACCCCTGAGATACGCGTACCCTGCTCGCACGGGCCCAATCGCGTGTGGAAATTCCCGCGCACCCTTGAAATACACGTACCCTGCTGGAATCGCGTGTGTAACTTCCCCTGCACCCTGTAATACACGTACCCTGCTGATATCGCGTGTGGAACTTCCCGCGCACCCCTGAGATACGCGTACCCTGCTCGCACGGGCCCAATCGCGTGTGGAAATTCCCGCGCAACCCTGAAATACACGTACCCTGCTGGAATTGCGTGTGTAACTTCCCCTGCACCCTGTAATACACGTACCCTGCTGATATCGCGTGTGGAACTTCACGCGCACCCCGAAATACACGTACCCTGATGGAATCGCGTGTGGAACTTCACGCGCACCCCGAAATACACGTACCCTGATGGAATTGCGTGTGGAACTTCCCGCGCACCCCTGAAATACGCGTACCCTGCTCGCACGGGGCCAATCGCGTGTGGAAATTCCCGCGCACCCCTGAAATACACGTACCATGATGGAATCGCGTGTGGAACTTCCCGCGCACCCCTGAGATACACGTACCCTGCTAGCACAGGCCCAATCGCGTGTGGAAATTCCCGCGCACCCCTGAAATACACGTACCCTGCTGGAATCGCGTGTGTAACTTCCCCTGCACCCTGTAATACACGTACCCTGCTGATATCGCGTGTGGAACTTCACGCGCACCCCGAAATACACGTACCCTGATGGAATCGCGTGTGGAACTTCACGCGCTCCCCGAAATACACGTACCCTGATGGAATTGCGTGTGGAACTTCCCGCGCACCCCTGAAATACGCGTACCCTGCTCGCACGGGGCCAATCGCGTGTGGAAATTCCCGCGCACCCCTGAAATACACATACCATGATGGAATCGCGTGTGGAACTTCCCGCGCACCCCTGAGATACGCGTACCCTGCTAGCACGGGCCCAATCGGGTGTGGAAATTCCCGCGCACCCCTGAAATACACGTACCCTGCTGGAATCGCGTGTGTAACTTCCCCTGCACCCTGTAATACACGTACCCTGCTGATATCGCGTGTGGAACTTCACGCGCACCCCGAAATACACGTACCCTGCTGGAATCGCGTGTGTAACTTCCCCTGCACCCTGTAATACACGTACCCTGCTGATATTGCGTGGGGAACTTCACGCGCACCCGGAAATACACGTACCCTGATGGAATCACGTGTGGAACTTCACGCGTACCCCGAAATACACGTACCCTGATGGAATCGCGTGTGGAACTTCCCGCGCACCCCTGAGATACGCGTACCCTGCTCGCACGGGCCCAATCGCGTGTGGAAATTCCCGCGCACCCCTGAAATACACGTACCATGATGGAATCGCGTGTGGAACTTCCCGCGCACCCCTGAAATACGCGTACCCTGCTCGCACGGGGCCAATCGCGTGAGGTACTTCCCGCGCACCCCAGTGATACACGTAGCCCGCTTGCTGCGCTGGTACAGGGTTAGCGCAGCCCTTTGCGCAGGATTGGGTATATTGATGGCTTTTCCCTGCGCGAGAGGCGTTCTTGGGGGGCGTAACTGACGCTGCTGCAGGGTCGCTGCGCCACTGTGCGCCACGGCTGGTTTTGGTGGCTGGAATCCATGAATACGCTGCGCGCGGAAATGGATTCTTGCGCACGCGGCTGGCGCAGGGATTCGCACACGCACACTGTGCGCCAGCCGCGTGCGCCACTTGTGCGCTGAATTCTATGAATTACCCCCTAAATGTTGAGGTGAGCAAATTATATATTTTTGAGGCTTTTACTTCACTCATCATGGTTAGGTGCAGTAATCTGAGGGCGTCTGGAGTAAGAATCTTGTAAGACTCATGTCCAAGTGCATCAAGACAAGAGTTGATTAAATTATTGTAACATTGAAAATCTGTCTTGGGTATATTATATATGGTAGAGACTTGCTGGAAGGGAAGAATAGAAGGACCATCTATAATGTGTTGGATGAATCTGATTCCTTTTTTAATCCATGGTTTGCGATTGAGTATCTTATTATTTATTACTATATTATTATTGTGCCATAGTAAAGGGGAAAGATGCTTATTGGGGGTTTTAGCATGTGGAAAGAGAAAGGTTTGTAGGGCTAGAACGGATGCTTTGATAGGTTCCAAAATGTTTTTTGAGGGATGTTTGAATAAGTACATATAATCAGTAATATAAGATCCTCTAGAGTATCCAGTAACGATATAGTGTTGAGCTTGATAGTTTCTTGAATAGTAGGGACAAAACGAAGTCCTAAATATTTAATGGAGCCACTGCACCATCTGAGGCTGAAAATCTCAATGTCGTGTTTAAGACAGTAGGGATTTAAGGGCATCATTTCGGATTTTTGTCTATTTAATTTGTAACCAGAAACATGACCGAACTGCAAAAGTGCATCCAAGAGGTTAGCAATATGAAGTTTGGGGTTTTTGATTAAGATAAGAATGTCCGCATATGTGGCTATTTTAGTGATTGAGGCAGCTACTTGAATTCCCGGGATGTTCTTATTCAATCTTATTAATTCAAGTAGTGGTTCAAGAGAGAGGATATATAGTAATGGTGAGAAAGGGCATCCCTACCTCGTTCCTCTAAGCAAGGGAAAAAAAGAGGATGTTTGACCATTTATGTAGATAGCGGATTTGGGGGCAGTATAAAGGAGTTTAACAAGTGAAATACATTTTTCACCACAACCGTGCCAGAGTAGGGTTCGAAACATAAAATTCCAATCTACTCGATCAAAAGCTTTCTCTGCATCCAATACAATGGCAGCGTAGCCTTGAGTATCTTTTTTTATCTTTAGTTGTTAGATTAATGGCATTAAGTAGGAGTCTGGCATTAGAAGATATGTTACGTCCTTTTACATACCCTGTTTGATCTGCTTTGACCAGCTTTGGGAGTGAGGATTCAATTCTGTTGACTAGTATTTTGGCAAAAATGTTGCTTTCCATATTAATAAGGGAAATGGGTCAATAATTACTGGGAGGGTAGGGTCTTTATCAGGTTTAGGGAATATTATAACTAAAGCTTCTGAGAAGGAACTGGAGGAACATTTTTATGATATGAAATATGAAAAAAGTGTTTTCAGTTTTGGGGTTAATACTTGGGATAGTTTACTGTAGAATTTGGTGGATAATCCATCGGGGCCGGGTGTTTTGCCTTTACAGAGGCTGTGAATAGCTTCAGTAATCTCAGGGGGGGTAATATCATTTTCAAGGTCAGATAGGTCTACTCTGGGATATGTGGTGCGACTAACATTGTTCAGAAAGAAATCAATATTGTCTTTGGGAATAGCACTTTCTGGAGTATAAAGATCAGTATAAAATGTCCTAAAGCACTCAAGTATTTTATCAGACCGGTGATGAGTTATACCTTGAGTGTCTTTAATGTGGGAGATTTGAACTTTTTCTTTTTTGGTTTTTAAATAGGAAGCCAGCATTTTGCCTGCTTTATTTGACGTTTGATATATCTTAGTTTTGTATTTAAGTATGGTACCAGCAGCAAGCTCTGTAATTTCTTTATTGATTTCAAAGCATATTTTAATAACTTGTCGTAGGTTTGTTGAGTTAGTGTCAGCATATTAATGTTGCTCTGCAAGGGTGAGTTTAGAATAAAGGTTGTCTAGGTGTTTTTTCCTAAGTTTTTTGTTCATACCTGAGAGGGCCATTATGTGGCATCTTATGGCCGCTTTGAAAGCATCCCAATTATTAACAATAGAGGTATCACAGTCTTGGTTGTTGTTGAAATATTGTTGAATGAAAGCCTTTATAGATTGAATAGACTGTGAATCATTTAAAAGGAAATTATTTAGTTTCCACTTGGAGGCACCATTATTCGTTTCTGTAAGGCAAAAGGATGTAATAACCGGTGTGTGGTCTGAAATAATAATATTGGATATTTTAGAATCTATAATGGATCCAGATAGGGTCTTAGTAGCAAAAATATAATCAAGGCGTGATAATGTGTTGTGAGGGGGGGAATGAAAAGTATAGTCTAGTTGAGTGGGATGCAATCGCCTCCATGAGTCAATTAGTCCTGTTTCCGCTAGGCATTTAATAAAGGATTTGTGAGTTTTATTGGGTTTAAACGCGCAACTGGATTTTCGGTCTAGAAAAGGGTCAAGGACCTGATTGACATCACTGCACATTATCAAATTGGTAAAATTATTTTTAAGTATCATTTGCTTAATCGTATTCCAAAAGGGGGGGTCTGGTAAGGTGGGTCCATAGATGTTTAGAATTGATACTCGTGTGGAGTCAATTAGGAGTTTTAACCAAACCTATCTGCAATTGGTGTCAGCATCTTGGGCAAGAATTTTGAAGGGCTGTTTATTACTGATTAATATGGCAACACCATTTTTATTGGATATAGCCGGACTGGAGATAACCTCCTTAACCCAAAGAGATTTCAATTTCATTGTTTCTTTGTGGGATAAGTGGGTTTCTTGTAAGCAAGCAACCGTTGGTTTAAATTTGTTCAAGTGAGATAAGACTTTGCATCTTTTGATAGGATTCTTACATCCCTTGATTTTCCATGTTATGCATTTTAAAATCATTTAGACAGAGGTAATGATATACATGCAACTTATAGCTGTAGAACGATAAAAGTAATATAACCATGTTCATGTGATTCAGATCATATATACCCAAATAGTTATACAGGAGGATAGAACATTGGGGAGTAGGGGTGGGGGGAAGGGGTCTGATCAAACATTGAGAGGACACAGACAATGTCAAATAGGTAATTTTAGAGATCAAACATGACATGGGAGCAGGGTTAGGGAGGAGAGATATATTGGGGATAGGTAACGCCGACTGGGTCGCCAAAAGAAAAAAGCGACCATCAGTGGAAGAGGGACCCCAAAGGAGCACCCGCCTCACTTAATTAATATACTTGGATAAACATTGCATCAGGTAAATAATAATACGAAGACAAGGTTATAAATAGTAGATTTCAAGTAATAAGTGATATTGAGGCCACTGCAGGAGAGGAGGTGCCCATGCCGTCATTTTTAATGGATTGTATGAAGAGCCTCAGGTCAGCTGGATCATCGAATACTGTTGTGCGACCCTCATGTGTTACTTTAAAGGAACATGGGTGGAATAAGCCATAGTGAATATTAAGTTGTTTAAGAGCAGGACGGAATGTCAAAAAAACGTTTCTTCTTTGTGCCGTGCTTCTAGCCACATCCTGTGAAATATAAAGCTTGCTACCATGCCAAATGAGTGATTTGCTTTCTTTTGCGCTGGAAATAATAAGTTGTAGTTGAGAGTATTCCAGAAGGTAAAATATAAGTGTCCTTGGCATCGGACGAGATGTGGTAGAGACTGAGGGTTGACCAATTCTATGGGCCCGTTGTATGTTAAATGTAGTTTCAAGGGTAAATGTAGTATGGCCGGTAAGAATTTCTGTAGAAAAACTATGGGGTCAGTACCCTCAGCTCCTTCTGGTAGGCCTGAGATGCGTAGGTTATTACGCCTGCTGCAATTTCTCCAAATCTTCATTATGCTTTTGGAGTTCTTTAATAGATGTTTCTAATTGCGCAACCCTAGGGGATATGTCTTCAAGATCACCAACTCTTCTTTCCACCTCATCCACTCTGTTGGTGACTCCCAACCACCTTTCATCTAATTGTTGTAGTTTAGTGTTAGTGGTTTCTATGAAGGGTTTGAGTGCTCTAATTTCCGCAAGAATGGCTTCTATTGCTGGATCTGAAATACCTAATGGAGGTGGTGAATCACTTTTGGGTCTTTTCAGATTAGTTGAAGTGGCGGTAGTGTCCTTAGACGAGGAACCATTCTTTTGGTTAGCTTTGCTGGTTGCCATATCTGCACAATTGCTTACATGTGTTTGCAGTTCAGGCGTGTAATTCTTTGTAGATATTATTTATGATATCTCATAGTATATAATTATTACATCCATATTATTCATAATGTTTTACTCTTAAATAAAGAGACCGAAAAATGGAAAAACCAAGAATAACAAGGCATATACTACGGAGAAATTAGGAATTCCTGTGGGAAATTATGCAAACCTGGAGTGGACCAGCCGCTGTTTTCCAGAGCTGTTTACTATGAAGGGAGGAGCAAGCCTGTATAGCTGTGGAGGTGTACAGGTTGGGTGATTATTGACCAGTCTGTATGTTAGGATGTGGCAGTTGATATAATATTTAAAGGAGAGGGGTATTGATGCTGGAGGCAATCAAAATAACGTACTTAATGCTTTAATTTTATCCGTATGTCTGTGTTATTTTTCTTCACTTCCCTTTTTATAATCTACCTCTCTGCTCTTATGATTGACAACCTATGTCCCAATCCATTAGCAGCAGTTCCTTTCCTCCCCTCTCTCAGCTTATATATATTATCAGTAAGACTTCTATTTTTTTTTTCCCTTTCTTTAATGCATTTCCATGTATAATGTTCAAAAGATAGTTCTTTATTAGCTTCTTACTTTATTTTTTTTTATTTTTCTCTTCTTCCCCAGCAGGTGGCGCTCTTATATGGATGTGCCTGTGATCTAGGCCAGAGCCGGCGCGTCGCCTGATGAATGACGCCGCACCTCTCCACATGAGGGGCGGCTCGCGTTACGACGTGCTCTCTATGCAGCTCCTGTGAGAGCTGTCAGCAGCTGAAGACGCTGTTCTGCACGTCGGAGCCGTCCAGAAATTGTATCGATCCTTCCCGGGAAGACAGCAACACGTGTAACAGTGGATTGAAGGTAAGTTAAATTAAAATAGCAAACCTAATGCAATTTATATATTTTTCAGAGGCAGAGCCGATCCTCTAGGTGGCCATCTTGCCTCGGCGCCAAGCCACGCCCCCTGTCCCAACTCTTTAATGTAGTGCAATACTGTTGTGCTTCTGCAAGCGCTTCTAAGAGTAATACAATGAGAGAGCATGCTCTTCCCCACTTATGCATCACACTACCAATAGTATTCGCCTTAAACAGAAAGAACATATTAATTTACAGTTTACTGACAAAACAGGAGTCCAAGTTAAGAGATGATGGGCCTCATTCCGAGGTTCGCGGTAAATCACTGACTTTACCGGAATGGCAGAAATACCGTATCCGCGTTGGTAGCAGGGCGTAAATAGCACCATATTCCGACCTCGCGGGCACGAGCTTTCCGCCATGCCGGTAAACCCCCTAGTGCCATACCGGTAAAGGGCGCGTCAAACCCCTTACCGACAACAACCGAGACGTAACTAACACCATCGCCCTCCAACTAGTGCGTAAATAGCGGTGCCCGTAATTAACGATGACCGTAAATTACGGGCACCGTTAAATACCGCAAACGGAAATTACGTCATCGAACAGGAACGGGAAGCATCATGGCGGCCATCTTTAAAATCACAATCTATTGCAATCCTCCCCATACAGGACTCGTGGGCATATCGTGCTAGGCAAATTAGACTCCTGAGACAAGCATCATGCCAAAAGCCTTAAAAAAGGGTGCTGCGCGCATCAGGAAGGAGAAATTCTCCCAGGACGAACTCCAGGTACTTGTTGATACTCTTCATGAACATGCAGAGACTGTTTTCAGCAGCGACATGCGCAGGCCCACCATCCTCAGGAAGAAGGAGATATGGGAGCTGGTCTCGCAGAGGGTGAGTGCTGTCGGTAACACCCCCCCGCAGCACGACGCATTGCCGCAAATGCTGGGATGACCTCCGTCTGAGGGTGCGGGCCATCCTCTCAGCAAACCGCAATCTGGCCCTAGAGACAGGAGGAGGCCCAGGCTCACCCATAAAAATGATGCCCTGGGAGGAAACATGTGCAGAGATGATGGGCACAGAAGCCATCAAAGGCATTTGCGATATGGATTGCGGTGATCCTTCATCAGCTGACGCAGGTGAGTGCCATGAGTGTAAACAGTACATGCATCCCTAATGCAAGTCATCGCCAAGAGCAGGTCAAGCAGTCACATCATGTTTGGGCAAACAACCCCCACCCCCAATGATGCCGTAACAACTGGGACCCAGGATGATGTCAGGTGCAAGGCTGACACCCATATTGGGCATGCCACACAAAAAGCCGGTCAATGTCAGTCACCACAGTACACCGCCAACATGAGTGACCCTGCCGACAGTATGCTTTTACCATCCAAGCAAAGCTCACAGTCCCATTCAGCACCCAAATGTCACCAAAACGCTGCTATCCCATCGTAATACCATTGTCTGGAAGTAATTCTGACACCGAGATCATTGCTCATGCTGTCTCTCTCTTGCCCCCCACAGGCACCGGTCATGAAAGTGAGGACCAGGAAGGCCCCCGGGCAAGTACCTCCCGGGCCACAGGCAGGGGACAGCACACACCTGCAGCAAGGAAGAAGGCACATGCCACACCACCTGCCCCAGCAACCCCCATGGAGGGTACACAACCCACATCCGCGGCCCTGGACATACCTGCAGTTCTGCGGGACACATGCCCCACGTTGCACCATGAGGAATCAAGTGTGTCAGGGGAGAATGCTGCCATGTGCATCCTCGATGTGCCAGGCAGCACATCACCAAACACCATCAACATCGTGGAGGAGCCCAATGGCTATGTACAGAGCCCAGACACTCCCTCGTAC
Source organism: Ambystoma mexicanum (assembly GCF_040938575.1). Classification (NCBI taxonomy): domain Eukaryota; kingdom Metazoa; phylum Chordata; class Amphibia; order Caudata; family Ambystomatidae; genus Ambystoma; species Ambystoma mexicanum. Next base: position 592,317,295 of record NC_090937.1, on the reverse strand, counting down.
AGCCAGGTTGCCCATAGCGATCCTGGGTCGAGTGACGGCCCAGGGCTCACAGGCAAAGCGGATACACCTGTCTGTCATGTGCCCACTTCCCCTGCAGGAAGTCCTGTAAATCCTGCAGGCACGACAACACAGAGCCTGCCAACCACATCGCCCACATCGGCTGCAGAAACAGTGCGCTGCCAGCACCTCACGGGCATGATAGAGGAGTTCCTCCGGGACAACCGGGAATCAGGGTCGGTGCTACATAATGACCTTCAGGCCCTGGGCGAGGTCATCAGTAGCAGCACAAACTGCATCTGTGAGATGCTTGGCAGGATTGCTGATGCCCTGGAGGCAGCACCCCTAGACCACAGCCCCAGCAAGAGGAGCCACCCTCCAAGAGCTTCTCCACGCAGACCAGCCCGGTCCGTAGGTCACTGCGCACGATGCGCCGGAATGGAAGGGATGGCCCAGGCTCTGGCAGTGCCCATTGACTGTGCAGCCACACACATGTGGACAATGCTGCACTGATGGGAACATTGTGGGGTTGTTGTGGGGGGGGGGGTGAGGGTATGTGTGGGAGTTGGGTGGGAGGGGGAGGGGGTTGAGGGTGTGTGTGGGAGTTGGGGGGGCGGGGGAGGGGGTTGAGGGTGTGTGTGGGAGTTGGGGGGGAGGGGGAGGGGGGTGAGGGTGAAGGATCTGTTGTACACGTTTAGACATCATGATACAATACACAGTTTGGTCTATCCTACAATACAGAGTGGACATTCATTATTGTGCATGTGTCTTTTAATGTCTCACAGTGCATGTAGTACTTGTATCCCCACACCCAGTGCCCAATGCCCTGTCATCCTCACCCCCTTAGCTGACTTGTGATTCAGAAATATTGCTCGATCAATGCTTGTCGCACGGTACGTCCCTCCCGTGCATCGGCACCATGTTGCTGTTCTGCCATTCCTTCCTCCACCTCCTCCTCCTCCTCCTCATCTGGTGGTAGCAGTCCCACGTCAGGGGGCAGTGGCACGTTCCGACGGATGCACATGTTGTGCAGCATTACACATGCCATGGTGATCTTGGACACCTTCTCGTGACTGTAGATGAGGGCCCCACCTGACCGGCTGAGGCAACGGAATCGTGCCTTCAGAAGGCCGTAGGCCTGCTCTATGGCTACCCGTGTACGGGTATGAGATCTATTATAGTCCTCCTCGTGCCTGTTTTGGGGGTTGCGGACCGGGGTCATGAGCTATGGTTTCAAAGGGTAGCCAGCATCACCTGCATGAGAGTGGAATGAAGGTAAGTGTTGGTACATTCATGGTGGAGAACTGTGCCAGTCTTACATTGCAGCAGGTGATGACTGGCCATGCACACATGTCCCTGGATACAATCAACCCATTACTGGTCCGGCCATGTGTGCTGGCCAATGGAATGATGGAGGGGGTAGCTTCTCCCTGATGGGTCATGGTGCGCACTCATGTCTTGTTGCATGTGCATCGTTTATGCATGCAGCAGTGTTGGACTGCATTGATTGATGACTTGCATGAGACCTGCTGTAAGGGTGTGTTGGTAGTAGTTGGTAGCATAGCCTTCATTCAGCGCTGATCCCTATCATGGTGATTGGCAGCTATCCTATGGAGGTGCCGAACCAGTCACACGCAGTAGGATCCCTGTCAGACTAACCTCTATGCACTCCCATGGATGACTGTCCTTTGTGTCGAGATGCAGGTGTCAGCGACATGGTGCTATTGCACTGCATGGTGCACGATGGCCTTAAGGTGTGTTAGGTCCACTGATGTGTGGTGCATGTGTCGTGGTCTTAGGCTAGGGTAACTGTTTGTCAGGTACCATTATGTGTTGGCTCGTATTCACTACATGTGTGGTTAGGTGGTAATGTGGCGTGCCACTTGTCATGGGGCACAGTGTTCTCTGTGGTGCACAACTTACAATAGCGTTGTCATTCCCTCCCGGGTGGAGTATGCATCCCCCCCCTTTCCCTCCCGGGTGGTGTATGCACCCCCCCCTTTCCCTCCCGGGTGGTGTATGCATCCCCCCCCTTTCCCTCCCGGTTGGGGTATGCATCTCCCCCACCCCCTTTCGCAATGGGGTATGCTGACAACCCACTCAGAGACCCAATGCACTGCCATGGCCCATTATGGTTACTCACCAAGCAGCCAGGTACGTTGTCCGGCATGTCGGCCCATGTAGCGTGGTAGTGTTGAGTTCCGCAGGACCAAGGAGTCATGAGTTGATCCGGGGTACTGAGCATTGCATTGTGTGATGGTTTTACTGGCATTGCACACCATCTGGACGTTGATGGAGTGGTATTGCTTGCGGTTGCGATACGGCACCTCCATGGCATGGGGAACCACCAATTCTACGTGGGTGCAGTCGAGGGCACCTATGCAATTTGGCATACCTGCAAGTGCATGTAAGGCAGCTTTGGTATCATATATTTCCTGTGGAGTCCGGGGGAGGCATATGTAGTCCCTTCTGTGCTTGAGGAGGGCATCCAGCACTTGGTTGAGTATCCGGGAAAATATTGGCTGTGAAATGCCATGCATGTGCCCCACTGTATGCTGGTAGGTGCCTGTGGCAAGGAAGTGGAGCACGGAAACTTCCTTTAGTAGAGGGGGGATGGCAGTGCTGATTTCTATGAGGCTCACTATGTCGGGATGTATCAGGGCCACTATGGTGGTTATGGTGTCCCAGTCAAGCCGGTACAGGGTGTGGATCTGCTCTGGCGTGAGGTTGAAGGGGGTGGCTCTGATGCGGGGAATTGGGGGCTGCCGGTGTGGTAATGGTGGCTGCACCGGTAGGGCATGCTGGCCCTGTCTCACCCTCCTTCTCCTCCTGTGTATCCTCTGTGGTGGTTGCTGTGGTTGTTGTTGTTGCTGTTGTCGTAGTTGCTGCCTTGCAAGCAGGGCCTCCAGCTCCAGGAATGCTGCTACAATTGGTATCATCTTGGTGTGGGTGGGGGTGTGGTGTGTGGGTGTGCTCCTTTTGTGCTGTGCCAGACTCTATTGCCTCCACCTGTGCTGATTGGGTGCACCTGTTCCTCTTCCAAGCACTGATCAGGGTTGTTAACACCTTCCCCGCGATGCCGTTATTAACGCCATGGCGGTAAGGTACTTTGCGCCCTTGTGGAGGTCGTTATTTCCGTGTTCGCGATGATTGGAATCGGAGATGGTTTACGCCTTCCCGTTATTTACGCGATGGTGTGGCGGGCGCGCGACACTGGTCCGCTATTTACGCAATCGTAGTTTACGCTGGCGTAAATAACGGTGTGGCAGGTCAGAATGGACTGTAACGGTAAAGGAAGTCGTTATTCCTTCACCAGCCTCGTTTTTCCCTTAACGCCGGACTCGGAATGACCCCCGATCTCTTAAACGCCTGTCAAGTAAAGCAAACAGATATGCATTGACTGTGAAAAGAAACGTTCCGCAACTGTAAACATGTGTGCAAGAAGTAGCAGAGCTATGAAGAATGAAAATGCAGAGTAACTCACTTCAAGTGAGTTCCTGCTCGCTTCAACCTTCTGAAAAGGACAGAGGATCCAAATAAAAATGAAGGCGTGTCGTCAGAGACCCATGTCGTTCACTGAAAAGCAATCATTTACGAAACTAGTTCTGACTCATTTTGAAATAGGCTTAGTTTAGAGTTTGATACATTTTAACTCATGATGTGATTTCGTTTTTTATTAGCAGTGATTACCATTTGTGTAGGCAAGGCTCAATGATGCACCTGCCATTTATTGACCTTCAAATATATGTTTATAAACAGTCTAATTATTATAACAAAGAGACCATTAAATCTAAACATGTTATATGTGAATTATGATAACTAGAGGGACAGCCCTAAAACCGTCAGAGCTATGGGCTGAGAATACTAGGTATACAAAAAGGGGGTTTGCTCTGAGGTCGGAATTCTGTGGTCTACTTATTGACTGCAGTAAGCCTAGACTTATTCTATTAAGTCACATGGATGCAAGAACACTCTAAATATAGTAGTACTTTGGTAAATTGAGAAATTCAGGCAAAAATAGATGTAAATCATACAGATTTTATTTTATTTTGCTGTTGGATGCATTTCAAAATCATGCATTTGTGATTTTCTGATTTTATAGAAAATAGAAGGTACAGTACATTAAGGGTAGTTAGTCTTTAGTCTTCACAAGATCCTCAATGTAACTGAATTAGCAACTGATCTGTAGATATACATTGCTTAAAACATAGTAGTGCTTTAATATCAGTGTGTAACCACCACCTATAGTGACAAGTGATAGTATACTATAGGTACTTAATACAGAACAACCAGGCTGAAAAAGGTAAATTGTATAACACTAGGTTGTATGTAGCCAGGCTAGAGGGTGACCTAACACGTGGTCGACGTCTAGATCTGAATCAGGAGGATGGAAGGACCAGGTTGAGTATGGAGTAATGGTCCTTGGACGTTTCGGCAAGATGCCTTCATCTTGGGCCTGGAATAGGTCTCCCTGGAAGAGAGATAGGGGGACTCTATTAGTGCCTAAAGTGCGGGTTAAAAAGATTATGCACATGACATAACTATATCCAAAATTGTGGTACACCATTAGTACAATTGGGATAAAATTGGGATAAAAGTAAGGGATGCACGGAACTGACCTGTGGGACGGCAATGCTGGATGAGTCTTAGATTTGCTGTATAACTGGTGTGTAGCGAGGACCACAGGCTGTGGTCGGCTATCACAGTGTCCTCAAGCTGGAGGGGAACTGCAAGTGGATGCTGGCTGGAAGTGTGGCATCCGTTTGAGGAATGGAGGGCCAAAGATGTGGTTGGTTTCACAAAAATGGTCACCAAAGGCTAAGATCCTGTGGAGTGCAAAGAAAGAAAGCACATTCGAAATTTAGTGAAGTAGCAGGAGGGAGCCCTTTGGAAAGGAGATGCATAGGGCTGGGTCTGGCGTTACCTGGAAATGAAGTCCTGGGCAGGAGATGTGTTCACCTGTAGAGCCGCAAATGCGAAATGCGGCTGGGGACCCGTGTATAAAAAGACGTTGTACCAAGCTGTTTTCATTGGAGCAGAGTGCGCATGCTCAGGGAGAGTAGTGTACGTTCTTGTATGCAGCTGCGCATGTACGCGCACAAACGAAGCAGAGGCGCTTCTGATTGTGCGTGTAACGTATTGTTGAAAAATGATACCCTATAGCACATGCGTGGACAAATGGAGTGTCTTAGATGATATTTTTGCGGCCGTGTGAAGGCTGTGGTAACTGGTAGGTACGTGTAGGACACAAGGCGTGAATGTGTCCTAAAAGAGGAACACCTAACTAATCAGGGCAGTAGAGGTCCTCTGGTTATAGAGAGTAATCAGGAGCATGGAAATGTTGGTAGCGTGATTATCTACTATAGCCTGTGGGTTCTTCCTCATTAAGTCCATTGGTAGTGCTTTTCAATTGGAAGATCCACCAGGCCTCTTTGTGGTTGAGTGAGTTGATAGCATTGCTGGTGTTTGGTACTGAGTCTGCTATCCACCAGACGATGTCATCGGGACCGTGGTGATTTTCAGTATAGTGTTGGACCATGGGAGCTGTTAAGGTTTTACATTTAATCCGAGATCTATGTTCTCCTATTCTTTTGTGAATTTGGCGGGTAGTTTGTCCTACATAATGGAGGCCACATGGGCATTCAATTATGTATATCATGTTTGCTGTTTTGCAATCGGTGAACCTTCTGAGTTGCCAGTCTTTGGTCAAGATCTTAAATGAATTCATTTTCTTGGTGAACCGGCACACTGTACATGTGCCGCAGGGGTGGTGGCCTTTTATTTCACGCATGTTCCAAATCGTTGATCTTTGCGTCTTGGTCTCTATTCTGGCATGTGATAACATATCCTTGAGGTTTTTGGATCTTTTGAGCGCCATTCTAGGTATTTTTTCATCTGGCTGGCTCAGTTGTACTAAGGGCCAGAATTTTTTCAATATACCTTTCAGTTTGGTTTTGTCGGGTCCGAAGGTAGAGACGAATGTGATATTGTCGTCCTGGTCTGTGCTAGCCATTTTGGGTGTTAGCAGGCTTTCTCTGGGCGTGTATTTTGTTCTCTTTGTAGTTTTCCTGATGAGTTTTTTGGGGTATCCTCTTTCTTCCAGTTTTACTTTGTAGAACCTTGGCATGTTTGTTATATTGGTCCATTTCTGTGCAGTTACGTCTTAGCCTTGAGAATTGGCCGTATGGAAGATTGTCCCATAGACTTCTCGGGTAGTGGCTGTTGTAGTGAAGCCAGGTGTTTCTGTCCGTCTCTTTGTTAAAAAGTTTGCACATTAAGGTCCCGTTTTTTGCTGTGATGGTGAGGCCCAAGAAATTAATAGTAGTGCTGCTGCTTTGCATGGTAAATTTTATTTCAGGTGTCTTGGTGTTCAGCCAGTTGAAGAATTTGCCTAGACTATCTCGGTCCCCTTTCCATATTATAATGATATCATCGATATATCTATACCATGAGGTGATTTTGTCTTGAAAGGGGTCAGAGGTGTCAAGGGCGTGCAGGCGTTCAAATTCAGCCATGAAAATTATCGCCAGACTAGGAGCAAATGCTGCTCCCATGGCCGTTCCGCTTGTTTGAAGATAGAAATTGTCGTTGAATGTGAAGAAATTATTAGTCAGTGCAAGTTCAAGGAGTTCCACTATAAAGTTAGTGGGAACTCTTCTCTGGATCATAAAGTGTGTAAGGTGATGTCTTATGCATTCCACCGCTGCTTCTTGTGGAATGCTTGTGTATAGACTTACAATGTCCATGGTGACTAGAAGTTCTTGGTCATTGTTTAATGGGAGTCCTTCAAACTTGGTGATGGTAGACATCGTATCTCTTAGGTAGGTGGGTGTTGCTGGCTTCAGGAAATGGTCTATGAACTTACAGATAGGTTCAAGAATTGATCTGCAGCCTGACACAATGGGTCTTCCCGGAGGAGTTTGTCTGTGTTTGTGGAGTTTAGGAAGGGCATAGAATGCTGGTGTCCTGTTTTCTGAGGTATTGAGGAAGGTTTCTTCTCGGTCTGAAATCCAGTCCTGTTCTAATGCATATCTTGTTGCTTCCTGGATTTTGTGCTCGATATCCGCTGTGGGGTCTTTCCTGAGTTTTTTGCAGTTGCCTTCTTGATTAAGTAGTTCCATTACCATTTCTTTACATTGCGTGATGTTCTGGATAACTATTCCTCCGCCTTTATCGGCTGCTTTGATGATCAGTTGTTTATTAGCGGCTAGAGTTGTCAAAGCCTTGCCTTCCCCTGTGGTGAGATTGTGTCTCATCTGTTGAGGTTTGGTTTGGAGTTTTTTGATTTCTTTGGAGATGCATTTCTCGAATGTTATCAGGGATCCCGGTACCTCGTTTTCCATAGGGTTGAATGTGGATTTGACTCTTAGGCCTGTGTCATCTAGCTCTGGGCGGAGGTCTTTGTCTTTGCAGTATACTTTTCCTCTGATACTCCTGAATAGATTGAATAGTTCTGTGTCCAGTTTGAACCAGTCTGTGTGTTTGGTGGGTACGAGGGATAATCCTTTGGTAAGGATGGAGATTTCGTCATTGGAGAGTGTACATCCCGATAGATTGAATATTGGGATCTCGGTTAGAACCTGTGGTTGGTCCTTCTCCTCTGGTTGCGTTGTCCCCACTGGGGGTAGTTGAAAAACTGCATTGCTTGTGGATGCGGAGGTGGCCCCCAGTATGCTCCGCTGGGGGCCATTTGCCCTAAAAAAGGCATCTGATGTGGTGGCTGCTGTTGCCCTTGTTGTCTATTTTTATTTCTGCTTTGGTTGGGGTCTCCTGATGATGAGTCCGAGCTCGAGGTATCTGAGAACGAGACCCATTTGCGTCTGCTTTTGGTAGCAGATGTTTGATTGGCCAGTCTTTCCTTTTCCTTGTTGTCTTTGTATTCGGATGAGAGATACAGGTCCATTTGTTCTATTTTGAAGTTGCTGATATCTTTTGACAATTTTTTATGTTTTTTCTCTAATGTGATGGCAGCAAATTGGTCGAATGCTTTGTCAATTTCTTTCAATTTCTCTCTGGCATTGGTAAGGCTATCATCATTCAGAAATTTGGACTCTTCTTCTTTAAGATCTTGTTGTCTTTTCGTAAGGATGCGTTGTGCTGTTGTTATGGTCAGGGCCATTAAGTCCCTGCTGCATTTTGTTGAAATCTTACTAAATCCCAACATGTAGTCCTTGTCTTCTAGAAATAGTGCTGGTTCATTTCTGACTAGTAGACCCATTGGCACACGATTTACTCTGAGGTATTCCATAAGAAAATGTCTGTGTACTTCCGTCCGGAAGCACTTTTTCTTTAAGTTTAGTAGTACATCTCCTGAGGCTGTAGATCTATGTGTTGCTGGGCTCCTGCCATGTTGAAAAGAGAAGGCCCTTCTATAATATTGTCAATTTCTTCTTCTGTGAAGGATAGCATTTGATTCATGTTGTTAATGTGAAATATGAGTGCCCAATAGGACAAGTACCGTGCAGTCCCTTGGTGGGTGTAGAGAGGTGAGGGCCTATAGGTAAGGCTGATGGTCCTGAAGTTGGTAATGCAAGTTAAAGGTACCCTATTATACCATGGTGCTATATCTGAGTTTTGGTAACTAGAGGGACAGACCTAAGACGTCCGAGCTATGGGCTGAGAATGCTAGGTATACAAAAAGGGGGTTTGCTCTGAGGTCTGAAGTTCTGTGGTCTACTTATTGACTGCAGTAGGCCTAGACTTGTTTTATTACGTCACATGCATGCAAGAACACTCTAAATATAGTAGTACTTTGGTAAATTGAGAAATTCAGGCAATAATAGATGTAAATCATACAGCTTTTATTTTATTTTGCTGTTGGATGCATTTCAAAATCATGCATTTGTAATTTTTTGATTTTTTAGAAAATAGAAGGTACAGTACATTAAGGGTAGTTAGTCTTTAGTCTTCACAAGATCCTCAATGTAACTGAATTAGCAACTGATTTGTAGATATACATTGCTTAAAACATAGTAGTGCTTTAATATCAGTGTGTAACCACCACCTATAGTGACAAGTGATAATATAGTATAGGTACTTAATACAGAACAACCAGGCTGAAAACAGTACATTGTATAACACTAGGTTGTATGAAGCCAGGCTAGAGGGTGACCTAACATTATGTCGACGTCTAGATCTGAATCAGGAGGATGGAAGGACCAGGTTGAGTATGGAGTAATGGTCCTTGGACGTTTCGGCAAGATGCCTTCATCTTGGGCCTGGAATAGGTCTCCCTGGAAGAACGATAGGGGGGACTCTATTAGTGCCTAAAGTGGGGGTTAAAAAGTTTATGCACATGACATAACTATATCCAAAATTGTGGCACACCATTAGTACAATTGGGATAAAATTGGGATAAAAGTCAGGGGTGCACGGAACTGACCTGTGGGACGGCAATGCTGGATCGGTATTAGATTTGCTGTATAACTGGTGTGTAGCGAGGACCACAGGCTGTGGTCGGCTATCACAGTGTCCTCAAGCTGGAGGGGAACTGCAAGTGGATGCTGGCTGGAAGTGTGGCATCCGTTTGAGGAATGGAAGGCCAAAGATGTGGTTGGTTTCACAAAAATGGTCGCCAAAGGCTAAGATCCTGTGGAGTGCAAAGAAAGAAAGAAAGCACATTCGAAATTTAATGAAATGGCAGGAGGGTGCGCTGTGGAAAGCAGATGCATAGGGCTGGGTCTGGCGTTACCTGGAAATTAAGTCCTAGGCAGGAGATGTGTTCACCGGTAGAGCAGCGAATGTGAAATGCGCTGGGGACCCGTGTATAAAAAGACGTTGTACCAAGCTGTTTTTATTGGAGCGGAGTGTGCATGCTCAGGGAGAGTAGTGTACGTTCTTGTATGCAGCTGCGCATGTACGCGCACAAACAAAGCTGATGCACCCCTCTCCTCCCTCAACCTTTCAGTCCCCCAGTGGCCCACAACATTCTTCATACTTCCTTGGTACACCCAACTCCATCAAATGTGCCTTGCCATTGATCCCTCAGTTTCAATCTCACCTGAGTGCCACCTTGATGCTGGGTCACTTTGCACCATTGCTGCTGGTTGTGCTCATCTCTGCTCACCTCTACCATGTGCATGCTTCTGCAATGGAAAAACACAACAGCGGCTGCTCTCCTTCAATTACCTGTGCCATGTGCATGCTCCTGCGATGGGAAATAGAAGCAGATGCCCAGCCCTTGCACCTGTTTACCTTCCTTTCCCTCTCCCTACTTCTCCCAATCCCATCCATACTCCTGCGACTTAAATCTGCTTAACCCATCACCACTATGTAACCCTCCTCAATGCTCTGTTCCACCCCCAGTCATCATCATGACCCACATCAACATCCGACAATGATCCCTCATGAATTCTGTAGCACCCTGTACCACTCCACCCCCATACTCCTAATGACTGCCTCCTCCACATCTTACCATTCGGGGGCATCCCCACACCTCTCTGCTCCTACCTTTATTGGGACTGGCCTACCCACATCACCACCTTTCATAGTAGATGTGGGCATACCACCTGATGGGGAATGACGCCCACCACAGTGAAGCCCCACTCACACTCTGCAGCCCTGCCTCTACCCCTGCCAGGGTCGGCCAATTCGCCTGTCAGCTGTGACCACTTTGGTTGATGGAGTCCTGCCCAGACACCCACTCTCCATCCTGCTCCCCAGAGGACACCCTTTTCCCCTTTAGATGGAAAGTTGTGTCCCTACAACCCCTTTCAATGTCTGCCATAAAACCCACACCCAAAGTACCTATGACACCCTCAACCCCTATTTCTCCCTGTGTGCCCTCTAGCCGCCATACCGCCATACTCCATCAACAAAGGACCCACACCTTCTGTCAGCACCCCTGCCAAGGCTCTCATCAGCAGAAATCTCCATGTCAAATAACCCCTACTCAACCCAAACCTTTTAGCTGCCCCTCTCTCCAAGTGTCTGCACCCTCCTGCTCTGTGCTGGCATTCTATGACTTATGGCACTCCCTGTGCCAGTTCAGCCAGTCCTGAGGCATCCCCCATCCACCTTTATCTGACCTGTCATGGCTACCGTTAACTCAGCCAGCTGCCACGTACACAGCCTATCAATGAGACAAAGGCCCACCCTCAGTGGCTCTGGCAAAAACTGTCTGATGTCTGTGGAGGCAAAGGTCCTCTTGCTAAATCCCCAGAACAAACATGACCTTTTCATCCCTGGGTTTTATCAACCCTATGGCACTTTCCCTTGTCTCACACCCTACCTCCTGTCACCACCCTATTGGCTCTCCCTACAAAACACAGACTGATGGTGTGTTCCTTTGATCCGCTCCTGGTGAAAAGGGAAACAACGTGGCCTGCCCTCTACCTGCCCTCCCACGGACGGTGCAATGCTTGCCTCCTTCACCTGCCCCTCCTGTCATGTCTGGGCCTTCACGGTAGCAGGACCGAAGCTCCTCCCACGAAAGATGAGTACTGCAGCTCCACAGGTTCATCCACATGTCGCCATATCAAGAATGTGCTTGCAATGCTATGGCCAATGGGTCATGCTGCCCTGCCCCAATTGTACCCAAAACGTTGTCCGTCCAACTGACATGTCCTAGGAGTGCGCAGCCACACTAATCCTACAGTACCTGGTTCCAGTGCAGGTTCCAAGTATCCCTGGGCGACAAAGTGAACTGAGTGACTTCCCGGACTCACCATGCATGGCATGAAAAAATGAGCACATCCACACACATGCTTCAACGCATCATTAACAAATGAAACAAACATGTACAACACGCTGTGCAAACCTTTACCAAACAAATGGTAACCATTTATTCCTGCCTTGTGAAGACCATACCGCCACCAGACCATCCTCCTATGACAGCACAGCCAACATATGTCGAGGTAGCTGTACTCCAACATCCCTGCTGTTGTGCAGCAACTACCACCCAATGGCTGAGGCTAAAATACTGCAGTTCACTCCTGTGGAGGAATTCACACATTTGCATATGACAATCCTTTACAGGCCATGCATAGTAGAATACAACTCATGAGAACCACTTCAATTCCCCTTGGATGTTAGTGGCTTGAACACATGTCTCATTTATGTAGCAAAACATTCTCTGGACATGGATCAGACGCACTTACTTTGTAAGGAGTGGCTGAAGCACACAATTATTCACAGAAGTCTGTGGAAAACAAATGTTAACTTACAGGCAGCTTGCATCTTCACTCTTTCACCCATCTTACAGAATGTCTTAGGCAAAACAAGATCCATTTTGTATACTACACACTAAGCCTTCCATCTGCTGGGTCCCAGCTCCCAATACCCACTTTTTCCTCTTTCTAGTCCCAGTACATTTTAAAATAGGTGGTTCCACCTCTCCTAACGGTATCATAGCATGTACAATAGAATATGCAATTTATGGAGATTTCCATCTTAAATCACACAATGTGAGGGTGAACCGTCCAGCTACACCAATGGATGGGTGACAGGTGGGTGATTCCCCACACGTGTCCAGTGTCTGTGCATGGCTCAGACTAAACATGGATGTACTGTAGGAGGGGCCTGGCCTACCGTGTCACAGGGTGGATCCAACACTCACTGTCATACTCTGTGAAAGAATTCCCAGTTGCCTGTGTCGCATTGTTCATCTTCAATGCCTACCAGCAAGTCACCATGAATGGCTCAAAAAACTGTTGCAAGTGGCAGGTAATACTTATTCCAGAAATAACTCCTGACAGGCATATGTCTGCAAGAGGAGATGTTGGATCAAGGGAATTCCACCGCCAAGAGATGGCCGCCTTGAGGACACTTCTCAACATTCAATTAGAAATGTCAAGGGTCAGCACGTATACGGCATGTTGGCTACCTGCGATAACCATCATCAGAACCTTGTTTCCAATGGGGAACTCATGCATGCATCTCTCTCATGAGTGGCCCCGGCCAATGAGGACTCAGACTTTGGCAATGTGTGATCAGAGTGCCCCATCCCTGGATCCACCACATGATGGGGGTTCCTACTGAACTAGGCAGGTGATGGCCATATCCCCACACACCCCTATACTGTTTCCACCATCACCCCTTCCGTATGCACCCTGTTGTCCATAAGCGTGTGGATAGAGTGTGGATTCAGAGGTAACTCCTCCATAAAAGCGTCATTCAGACGGAATTACTACATTCATAATGGAAACCTTGGGGACTCGGAAATAGCAGAATCCTATGATCATGCGTATTCACAGCATGTTATGCGAGTGCTATTGGTATTCAAGTGTGACTGTTTTAGCGCTGCTAACATAACAAACTTGAAATGAGCACCTTTGAGCCTCATAACAAGCTTGGCTGTAAACCGGCAGTAAATTCACCAATTTACTGCCAAAATCGATTACCGTTACTGATACTTGTTGCTTTTGAATTAGCATGGGATTAAAAGTGGTTTAGTGGTAGTGTAAATTCCCATTTTTGAAGTCCTTATGACTCCAGGAAGATTTTTGGCAGACATATCATGAGCAGTAATACCATGCGGTAAATCTGCCGATTTTTGATGTTAAAGAAGAGGATATACCTCCAGCATCATACTTTAATGTCAAAGTCTGAATTCAGTGGTGTGGTAACAACAACAGTAATTCCACTGGCCCTTTGTCTTTCAAAATAAAACCGACCATCCTTGCTGCATTTCTTACCCAAACTATAATCCTTTTTGCATTTTACTGTTTGGGGCCAGAATGCAAATGATTGTACATGGACATTTTGGTTTAATATTTGATAACAACTTGTTGAAAGGACTCCCAGGTATGGCAGAGTATGGCTGTGGGTGTGCTTGACTTCGAGGATGCAACACCCTCCCCAGAATAAATGGGGAACTCAGACAATAGCAATTTCAAACTGCGGTTTATTGCAACTAAATCCAACATGGATAAATACAAGGAAATGGGAATTCTCCAGTACCTCTCGACTCTCCAACATGTATGACTCTGGCATCACCATCTAGGCCCCTCTCCAAAAAACCTATTAATGCATAGGAATGGGTATCGACAGTACCATAACCTATATGTTCTTCTATAGAGGTCATTCCACTGGCTCTTGCATGTCATGTGGCTGGCCTGTCCCATCCCCAAAAAACTATCCATTACATTGTTGCAGAGGAAAGGGTTTACCATTGGTTCGTAACCCCTTGCCATCCACCCCTGACTTTCTAAGCTATGATTGGTTAAGGCTGATATCCCCAGGCCTGGTGATGGGAACGACTATGTGTCTGTATTGTAACGTGTACACTTGTGTGTATCACCATTGCCTATGAGAGTATGCTTCAGACCTTGCAACACTTGTTGCCGTCCCCGCCTGGTTTGCTGGTGTTGGGTCTGCTTTCCCACCACAGGTGAATGTCCATTGTTTACTTTGGCTGTGCCATGTGTCTAGTGACCACAAAATTGAGCTCTTGAGCCGGCATTTATGAGGATTTATTTGCATTTTCTGCAGCTGCCCCCTTGTCATTGGCAGATTGGAATGTGTCTGTGTATCCGTGACCTTGGCCGTGAGCTTGTCTAGCATGTCTTGCTCTCTGTGCAGCCTCAATCAGCTTCTCCTCATCTCATGCTCTGTGGCTTGAGGCCTGCTGTAATTTTACTGAAACCTTATAATGTGGTTTCTACATTGTCCATGTTATGCTAAGTTCCCTACAGGTTAGTTGTACATCATTTGATCAGGTCCATATATACTCTTTTATGTCCACACAACTATTGACTTTAAGCATCAGTAAGTTTGCTCAGGATCTCTTGTGCCTTGCGGTTTCGCATTACTGCATTTGGCAAATGTGAAAATAATAAAGCATTGACAGTGTATTCATGTATCAGTCCTCTGGCTATAGGACTGTGTAAGAATGTTCTCCATGTAGGCAAATTGCTGTGTTCATGTGCACAGTGCAAGGCTGCAAGTGTGCTTCATGTCTGGCATTGCTACATCGTGGTGTCACTAATTATGTTATCACACTGGTTGCTTTGTGCTCAATTGATATTGTCCATAAAGGTATTTCCATCCACGATCTCCATTTCTTCTCTTATACCTGTAAAGACATGAATTGGATTTGGTCGATATGGTTGGCTGATTTGGTACCTTTCTGTATACTTGTCAATCATTGGTGCACTTGTGATCTGTCCAAAATAGGATGAGTGGCGATGAGCATTTCTGGCGCTTCGTCCTGTCATGAATCTGGGGGTGATAAGGGCATTCTTGGGACCCTCTCTTCAGTCCCCCCTCTCATCGACCTGTCCATTAAATCCTCAAACTTCACCTCTTTTGCCTTGGGCTGTCAAATCTTTGTTATCCCTCCAAGGTGCCCATAATAATTTACGTGGTCAGCGAAAGTCCAGTCCACATAACTACACACTCATTCTGGGTTGCACCACACCCATTTTACTTCATAGATCTTCATATTTAATGGATTGTCTTGTTTCATTGCCTCAAGTGGGAACAGGGGACATCCTGCTATTCTTGTTTTCCAATTGTCTCTTTCTTCCACTATTTTATCCTTTGCTATATTTACATCCATCATCACCTTCATTCGTATCGATTTCTCTGCTGTCTTGCAACATTGTGCAATGCAGATCTTCACTACTCACAGTACAACTGCTGCCAATATTAGTCCTCCCAATATTACCTCCAGCCCATGTTCTAACCATGAAGGCATCCGTGACCGACATATGCTATCTAGCATTGGGCCTTTCCAGTTCCATTCGCTTCTTCCACCATGTTGACATGCATTTGTGACAGCTGGTTCACTGCTTCTCTCAAAATGCCATTCTCTCCATCAATGGCAGGTACGAATGTGCAACAGGAACTCCAATTGTTGAGCAAGCTCCTACTTCCATTGTTGTGAACAGATCATATCTATTCTTGTGTGCCATTTATCTTACTGCTCAGAGCTCTTCCTTGATCGCATTGAAGTCATTCACTGTAGAGTTTATCATCAGCATCAACTCCCATAGGGTGATCTGCAACCATTGCACATTTACATATGCCTAGACTGCTGCAACCACTGGTGTGAAGAAAATGTCTGTTCTGCTGAATAATCTAATTTCTGGTGGTACTTCATCCATTGTTGTTTCTGATGCATCTGAGAAGTAGTTGCTGCCTCTCTTCAATCTGCTTAGTTCTTCATGTCGTTTTTTCCCTTCCTCATTTTCAGACCCCAGTGAGCTTTTCCTTCTTTTGCCACTGTCCACTTTTGGAAAGTCATAAAACTTTATGTCCTTCTGAGGCAACACCAGTGACTACCATTCGGGTGGCAGCTTCTCATTTGCCATCGACCCGCACACCCAATAATGATCTATTAGAACTGCTGTGCCTATCTTCATTGATGGCTGCTTTTCAGTGCACCTGAATTTTGTGTTTTTGCCAACTTTTACTGCTCCATCACTCTTGTAGCACAATGCTGGTTTCTTCAGAGGTATTATAGGCATTGGCCCAGCTTCATTTTCTACCCAAGTGATCAGTTTTGTGCCTGCTATCCATTCTTTCAGGCACTTTTCATTTTCTCCTTGCATGGTATTCACCGGTACCTGTAGTAGTGTGTGTGTGCTATACTTCCCACTACTACACCTTTCCAGCCTTCTTCTGTGTATACTTGACCATACACACACATCAGCAGTCTCCTAACATCCTGGTTCTCCACCTATTTTCTTCACCCCCCATTTCGAGCATGACTTCTCCTTCAATGTTATTGTCTTTGTGTCGCCTTTCTGAGGCCCATCAGTTGTGTACTGTACAGATTCGTTTTACTGCCAGTAATTGTTAATCATGTCAAGAGTCTTTATGTAACTATTTTCTTATGAGAACAATGCTCAGGACATCCATCTCAGTGTAGCTGTCCTCCCTTGAAATCTTCCTCGAGTTGTTACCATGGACAGGTACCTCAGGCATTGAGCTCTTGCCGCTGGTATTTCAGTTCCTATAAATGTTCTGGAGGCACTCATGGCATAGGGGATTAATGAGCAGTCATAACAGCTCTCCCCAGTGGTTACCTCACCTACTTTGGTCATGTGCTTGTACCACATGTTATTAGACACTCGAGCAGTGTCAGTGAGATAGAGATCCACCCCCCTCATGTCTGTATCATCACTGCACTTACTTCTTCTTACTGTGCTTTCAGTGCTCTCCTGTCCACCTGACATGGTCATTCCACCTGCTGGAGTTGGGGTTATGTTAGTAGAGGATAGAGCCGCAGTGCTAGCAACAAGCGATATTCTCCAAAATACAAATACAAAAACTCCACTGAGAAAAAAGAGACTTGCCAAAATAAGCACATTTGTTATTATTTTACTCATCTTTACCTGTGCTGCTATATCCTTGCAGCTTGAAGATATAGATGCCCGCTTGAAATGTGCAAGAAACAGCGTTATTGTGTTAGTGTCTTAGTTTTAAGCCCCGTAGACCAGATAGTCGTATATAGCAAAAATAAATATATGCTCCCACACACCTCTAATTACAGGGTCCATCAGTTTGGAAAGAATAGAAGGGCTTTCCTATCCAAGCTGTGGGTAATCTTGGGCCAGATATGCTATAAATGCAAGATAGTATACTCTAGCTGAACTGGCCCAAAATCTGCTAGGCCTTCTCGCCTTGTGGACAAATTGGTTTGAGAAAGTATCAGGGTGAAAATCAGCAGGTAACATAAACAATCACCAAATATTACAGTCGTCTTTCTCGAAGAATGTATGTAGGAAATACAATAACAGACAGAGTATCCTCACACTAGATGTGTCGCCAGTCCTTGCCCTAACTCTGCTGCCCTTTGTGAGTAACCATTGGGTGTCCTCCACTTCTCAGTGTAAGTTAAGAATTATCGTTTTGCTCCTCTTGCTGAAGTTCGTTGGCCCTGTCGATCTCGTTGCCAGGTGAGGCTTACGCTTTGTAGGGCTTGATGTCTGATAGATGATTCCAGAATGTCATCCCTGCCAATCTGACAGCCTTGTCTGCTACTGCTTCAATGATGTAAGGACCAGTAAATCCCAGTGTGTCCCACTCTCTGATAAAATGCCCCAGCAATACTGTGTCACCAACGCTAACATGTCTTATAGTTTATTGTCACTGGTGCTTTCTCCTGCTGTTCTAGGCCTCTTAGGTGTCGTTGTAGCTGGCAAGAGATAAAAGAGGTGCTATCAATCAAGGAAGAAATGTAATCAAATATTTCCTGGCCTAACATA
The DNA here is from genome assembly GCF_040938575.1 of Ambystoma mexicanum. Taxonomy (NCBI): domain Eukaryota; kingdom Metazoa; phylum Chordata; class Amphibia; order Caudata; family Ambystomatidae; genus Ambystoma; species Ambystoma mexicanum. The sequence continues at coordinate 592,299,146 of NC_090937.1, read as the reverse complement.
TCTGCACTACTCTCAGCATCTTTCAAAGCCCTAGTGTGAGGAGGCAGTGGGAGTTGCATGTGCCGTCCTGTCACCACCTCATGGGGCATTAAATGGTGGTCGGATCCAGGCTTATTGCGCAATGCAAAGAGTGCAAGGGGCAAGCAGCGAAGCCAGTTCTTCTTTGTTCTGTTTAGTCTATACAATCATTTCTTTCAAAAGGCCATTTAGGCATTACCACACCCCATTTGCTTGCAGGTAATAAGCACAAGAGAACTTATGTTCAATGCCCAGCAACGTAGTAATGTTCTTGAACATCTCATTGGCAAAGTGAGTGTCATTGTCAGACCACAGGAACTCACAAACACCCTATTGTGGGAACACTTCCCAGACCAAGAACTTTGCTGTCCTGAGGGCATCAGGATGGAAACAAGGACCTGACTCAATCCATCGAGAGAATGGGCACACAACCACTATCATGTAGCAGTATCCTTGGTAAATCTGGATCATGTTGACATAGTCGACGTGCAGATGATGGAATGGCCCTGCTGGGGGAGGTATGACTACTCTCACAACTCTCAATGTATGTCCTGCAGTGTACTGTTTACAGATCAGACAGGTACTCACAAATTTGGCCACATGTTGTGCCAAATTAGGACAGAACAATTTTTGTACAATATGGGCGGCAATGACCTCCTTCCCTGAGTGTGTTGGATAATGTAACTGTGTCAGCGCAGTGTTCAATAATGCTAATGGCATCACAACCTTCCCTGTGTTGTTCTGAGGACATAGGGAGTCTGTCAGAGATACTGTACATCCCCTTCTAGTCCGCAGTTCATTCTCCTCCCTGTGTGCAGCTCCCTGCAACTCCATGATCTGTGTTTTTGGTAATGCATTGTAACCTTCCCTTAATACCATTGTTTTTGCATATTCACAGGCATGTGAAGCTGCCTCCATTTCTAGTTGTTCTACGAAATATGCTGCACATTTTGTTTCTGAGTCTACTGCTTCATTTCCCCTTAAGACATGATCGTCCCTCATGTGTGGACCTGGCATTTCACTATAGCTATCTGCGTGGGGTACTGGATGACTTCAATTAATCTTCCGAGTAGAGTGCATGCTGTACTGGTGACCAGTCTGGCCTCCTGGAACCTCTCCTCGACCATTGTGACAGTCCTGAGTGTACTGTTGACATCACGTACGCGGAGTCTGAGTACACCATCACTTTCTTTTCCTTGTTGTGTACCAATGCTAGTATTAAAGCCACTAACTCTGCTTGTGCTGAATAATGTGATGGCAACCGGGCACTGGCCACTACCTCACTTGTTCCATCTTCACTTAACTTCACCACTCCAGTTCCTATAAGTCTAACCCCATCTGTCTGGTCAATTGTCAAAGAGCCATCAATGTACGTCTCCCCCCTCTAGTGCGTCCTTATGTTCTTTGTGGGTGTCACTGAATTCCTGTATGTTCGCTGCACAATCTTGTTTGTAGTCGCCCTCCTTAAGTGATGGGTTTGATAGTAGCACCTTGTACCATGATGCTCTCTGAGTTGTCAGTGTGCTCTTTGGTTTCTCCAATATTGTGAAAAGGGCATGCTTTACACAGAGAGTGGTACTGCACCCCATGGTAGCCCCTGCTGATTCCTCCACTGCGAATGCGGCAGCAGCCAAAGCTTGCTCGCACTGGTAGTGTCCTCTCATCACTGAGTCAAACTTCCCACTGCACTATGCTATTGGCTTGTGTCCCAAGCTTGCCTTCTCTGTCAGTACTGTTTTCATCACTACTCTATCAGTGGGTGAGAACAGAAAAAGAAATGTTTTTGCAGTCTGGGATACCTATCATATGGCCTCTTTTAGCTCATTAAATGCCTCAGTCATCTCTCTCGTCCAGTTTATTGCCTTGCGTCCTGTGGTGCTTCCTTCAGATCACCCAGTAAAGGCCTAGTGCATGTGCTGTAATCAAAAACCTATGTTCTGCAGTAATTACACAACCCCAAACATTGCTGCATCTCGCTCACTGTCATGGATATGGCTGTCTTTCATATTGTCTCTGCCATTTCTGGCGGGATCTGTCGGCCATTTTGGGAGATCGTCTGTCCAATCTACAGAACTTCTTTCTGAAAGTACTGTGGTTTGGCTTAGCCCACCTTGTATCCCTTGTCAGCTAATACTTTCAGCATGTGCACCGAGTCTTCTGTCGTGCTGCAGATCAAAATGTCATCTACTTACTGTAAGACCATGCTGTCCATCTGTACATAGCCTAAGTCCATCTGGAGGACACTATTGAATGTAGAGGGTGACTCGCATTACCCTTGAGGAAGTTTTGTATGTTTCCACTTCTGGGTTCTATACATGAAGGAAGTCAAGTCTTGTGAGTCTGGGTGTAGTGGTACTGAGAAAAATGCATTTTTCAAATCTATGACTGTGAAGCAGGCAGTTTCGAGCGGAATGCTGTGCAAAATTGTTGCTGGATTTGCAACCAGAGGATACTTTGCTTCTACAATGTGAATGAGTGGGTGAACATCATGGATGAAATGCCATAACCACACTTTTACTTTCTTAACTGGGTACACAGCCGTGTTGCATGAGGACTCTGATGGTACTAGAATGCCTTGCTCAATTAGTGCTGCAATTTTCTCATAAATGCCCTTGTCTGACTCCTTTGAGAGTGGATATTGTATGACTCTGGGTAGAAATCCTCCTGGTTTCCACTTTATCTTCACTACCCTCACTCCTTTCAGAAGCCCCACATAAAAGGGACTACTGGTCCAAAAAATGTTGGGTACCTTGGCCATAGCTTCTTCGCAGAAGGATGGTGGTGCTTCCAGTGCCATTGCTGTTCTCTGTGGTACCTCTCTGTAGTGTATCTTTCACCAGTATGTCACACTCATCTCGAACACCATCTCGTGCTCTGACCATTCATCTTTGAATAGTTCTTCATCTGTCATTGTGGTTAGTCTGTACCCTTCTGCAATGACGATCACTGCTCGCCATGATCGCCCAGTGTCATCCATCCCATGCGCTGCTATCCACTCGTGCCTTTCAATTACTGCCTCAATCTCTATTGGTACAATTGTCCCTTCTGCCTCATCCATTGGTATGTCTGGTCTGAACAAATACTTGTTTATTTATTTATGTATTTATTGATAATATGCACACAGCCAACAAGGCTTTACATATACACACATATCCATAGATTACATCATTACACATCTTAAACAATAATTTAAAAAGTTCTCATGATAAAACGTATCTATTCAAAAATAGTGTGCTGACTGACAATTCTGTTAAAATGGATAAAACTACATCATAAAATGTCATCATATAAAAAAATCAAGTTCATATCATTACGTTTTAACATTTCCCGCTAAGAAGAAATATGTGATTGATTCGGTAATTAATCACGAGTTGCTATCTCTTTTGGTAAGCATGTCCAGACATGAGATGATGGTGAACAAGGGTATCCACACCATTTGGCAGTGATCATTTTTATATTTGGATATTTCGATTGTTTTGTAGTGATCGAGAAGCGGGTCCACACAACAATAAGGGTGGTCGTTGATGGAAAAGGGGCTAGAAAAGACAGGATAACATCCTCAACTTCCAATTACAGAACCGAAGGGTAACTATGTTGACCTATGACTGAGATCCATATGCAGCAAACCATTGATTCTTTTAAGAACTAATGGATGTCGAAATAGAAAGTTCTGACAGGCTGTATTGAGAAACGGAAAATGCGTTTAGAAAAGATCTGCCCTTTTTTGAAGGAATTGGCCCTCTTCATTAAAAAAGATGCCTCTGAAATACATGCTAGCCACTATGAAAGTAGGGGAATGTTGAAAAGAGTTGAAATGAGTTTAATATATTTGTTTGTTGACTGTATTGGACTTAATGAAATAAAAATAAAAGTGGGACTAGGCTGCACACGTCCCAACAAATTGGTAAAAAGTCAGTGGAAGAGCATCCCTGAAGTTGTTTGCGTAAATGAAATTCTTACCGTTGAAAATAATGAGAGTGTAAGTGTAACGGGTTACTCACATGTACTTGACACGCTAGAGAAAGGGTCCACATGGTATTAATGAGGTTTTATATTTTGTTTTAAATTGTAGATTGTTTGGAATGCAACAGGTTTCTGTGATGCCACGTGTTGAACAGCACTACGTGTTGAAAATTGCAAGTGCCCTGAAGACAGCACCAATAAGGGATGTGATTAGTATTAACTTGATTGCATATTGAACAGTAAAAATTGGTGCTACAAACACATATACAGTGTTGGCACACTCGTTTTTCCTCTTTAAAAAGGGAAGGTTTAATGTTTACCTTGAAACCAGGTGACAAAAGAGAAACTAACATTGTTTTGTTTCTCTCGGGTCATACTTATACATCAGTAGGAGACACTGTTGGTTCATGTGTGTATTTTAGATACATTTTTGAATAGGATGAATTATGAATATATTCATTTTTAAATATTGATTTGTTGACTACATTGTGTTTTATAAATAATAAAATATGTATATTTAAAAAAAAAAAAAAAACATGGAATGTCAGGGTGAGTCCGTAAACGAACTCAGAATGTGAAGGAAGGAAGCTAAGCTATTTTGTGGGTATCTGTATATATTGTCTTGACCCGTCCTCACCCACACAGCATCTAAAAAGAGGACACTATATCTCTTTAGAGCTGATATTCTTTTACCAAGAAACCTTGAGTGTGTGTTTGAACCACTGCAATTGCAAGTCCTTTGTGTAACATCTTGTACTGCTCACTTCCCTCTTGAGCTAAGTCTGGCTGCTCGGCCAATTCTACCACATAACTGTGTAGTACAGGTTTGTACGAAAGGTGACATTTTACTTACACCTGTAGTCTTAATTGTGTGTAGTGTTCCCAAAGGGTACTGCATTTGATTCTGCCTAACAGTTTTCTCTGGGTTTCTACATGAGAAGTCAATTTATTCAAATTTCTTTCTTTGGGTATTGTGGTTTCTCTACAGAAATAACCAAGTTTCTCAAATAGCTTTCCATGGCTTAGAATATATTCATGGATAGCTATATCAGTGCATCATATGTTTGTAATTACTTTACTAAAAGACACCACCTGATCAACAATTTTAAAATCACTGGATGTAATCATTCGCAAGGGTACTATAGATGCACATAGCTTAAGTACTTGTTGTCTATTTGGAGTGATTAGTCCAGAAGAGTCACATTTTCCAATTTGTAAAGCATGTACATTGTCCTTTATCTCATCTGCTTTATTAGTATGTGTCCACTACAACTTCCACATTAAGATTATCTAGGAACCTCACTGTTTAATGGGTATTCTCTCTGATAGTATCAGAGATTCTATCACTGTCTATTCCTTTTATTTTTGATCCAGGTAGGGATTGTTGCGAGGGTTCAGATATTGTATGCATATCTACCAGAATTGCATCAACTATCCCAGTGTCTTTCTTGGTTTTCTTTTTTTTCTTTTTGTTGTTATCTTTTGCAAGCCTTGCAATTGTTCTGGCGATTTAGAGGTGATTTATTGTGTAGAATTGCCTAGAAACAATCTTATATCTGATGTCTTGGACATTATTTTCCTTTTTGCCTTATCCACCAAACTAGCTCGCTCGCAGGGTTCATGTATCGCAACAGTATGATCACCTACGTAGTTCAGCACCTTGAAAATAGACTGAGGTTTGGAATATATTTGATTTGCTCTTTTTAATTCCACAGGCAGCGATGGTTCAATATTGTTAGTACTCGGTGTTCGTCTCATATCAGTTATACAACCGTTAGCTGTAGCACATGGTTGTTTAGTGCTATATAGCACTGCTTGATAATATCTTTTTTCTTTAGTAGTGATTTTTGATTAATTTGGCTTTTCGTTTTACCTTTAGTGCATACTGATTTAGTAATTTTTACATATTTCTTGTCAGACAGGCATACAGATATTGTATATTTGTTATTTTTCTCAATAAACACACACTCCTCGACTAAGTGATCAACATTATCACTACCTGGCATCCTTTCTTTTGCTAATTCCTTTAGGGTATTAGTACTAGCATCTTTAAATCTTTTCTTTTCTTTTTTACTGATCTCTTACAGTAATAAAGAATGAATATCTAGTTTTCCTTCAATTGAGTCACATTTTTCAACCAATGTCACCAACACATTTTCTAGGGCTTTAAACAGTTCTTCAGCATTCATGCTCACAAAACTAGCATTGCTAGAGACATATACTACATTACTAGCTGTACTTTTATCTGGATTTATCTTCACTATTGTCTCTGAGGCAGTCTTGTCTACCGCTAATTTCACTTGTTTGACTCCAATCTGGCCAGTGCTCGGTTCGATTTCAAAACTTTCTCTTAATTTCAAAGGTCCGTCATTCTCCCCATTTAATAGTTTTTAGTTTTCTTCACCAAAATCATCCCCTATATAGGGGGGAGGGCGTATCTTTGCCGCATTATTCTTCTTTTGTGTAGCTGGTAATACTTTAATCGTTGCTTGTTTCACAACACATTGTTTCTTTTCAGTCATATCTATTGCATTATCATCAATGGTTTGATTTACACACAAAATAGAAGGAAGGTTATTCTCGGCTATTTTACTTAGTGCTAAAACTTGATATGTCACATCACTAGAAACATTATTTTTCTTATCGACACCCTTTACCATTTGAGACTCAATAGTCATATTAATCTGACATTCATTCATACAATCTATTTCCTTATTTTCTGATGTCGATTTAACACTAGCTTCTGTCATGGACAGCGCATCTGAATTTGTCTGTGGAATAAGCAGCACTTGAGCGAACAATTTTTTTCCATGATTTATAGTGAGCTAATTTCGGTTTCTAGTGATAACATCTTTGACAGGCTACCTGTTCTAGTCTGTTTGATGGGTTGTTCTATTTTATGAAAAAATCTTCATTTTGGCAAGCTTACATTCAGTAAGTAAGCCAGGTTGGCTAATTTTCTTGTGCTTACATGTCCGGTTACTCCTTGCTTGGGTATCAATACCAGGGTTGCCCATATCCTGAACCGATAGCTGAAAGTTAGTAGTTGATGTAATGGGGTATTTTTGGTGCAACTCAATACACACCACAGGTGAGATTGCACACAGCAATACTTAACCGGCAGGGTGTTAGGATATAGCGCAGCACACTCAGTTATCAAACAAGTTACGGAGGATTAGGTATCGAGAGTACCATAACCTATATGGTCTCCTATAGATGTTATTCTACTGGCACTTGCATGTCAGGTGGCTGGCCTGTACCGTCCCCAAGAAACTATCTATTACATTGTTGCAGAGGAATGGGTTTATCATTAGTTTGTATCCCCGTGCCATCCACTCCTGTCTTTCTAAGCTGTGATTGGTTAAGGCTGAGGTCCCCAGGCCTGAGACTTGATTCAGTTCTCAGACCTCTGTGCTACAGACTATGTGTCTGCATTGTAACTTGTGTGCACCACCATTGCCTATGAGAGTGTGCTTCAGACCTTGCAACACTTGTAGCCATCTCCACCTGGTTTGCTGGGATCGGCCCTGCTTTCCCACCATGGGTGAAAGTCCAGTGTCTACTTTGGTCGTACCACATGTCTAGACACCACAAAATTGACCTCTTGAGCCAGCATTTATGAGAATGTATTTGTATTTTCTGCAGCTGTCCCCTTGTCGTTGGCAGATTGGAATGTGTCTGCGTAGCTTTAACCTTGGCTGTGAGCTTGTCTTGCACGTCTTGCCCTCTGTGCAGCCTGAATCGGCTTCTACTTGTCTCATGCTCTGTGGCTTGAGGCCTGCTGTAATTTTCCTAAACCTTATAATGCGGTTTCTACATTGTCTATGTTATGCTAAGTTCCCTATCGGTTAGTTGTGCTTGGTTCAATCAGGCTCCATATATACTCCTTTATGTCCATGCGACTATGGGCTTTAAGCATCAGCAAGCTTGCTCAGGATCTCTTGTGTCTTGCGGTTTTGCTTAACTGCATTTGGCAAAAGCAAAAATAATAAAAGCATTGACACTGTATATATGTATCGGTCCTCTGACAATAGGATAGTTTAAGCATGTTCTTTGTGTAGGAGAATGTGTGTTCTTGTAAGCAATACAAGGCTGTGAGTGTACTTCATTTCTAGCGTTGCTATGTTGTGGTTTCACGAATGATGTCCTCACACTGGTTGCTACGTGCTCAATAGATATTGTCCATAAAGGTATTTCTGTCCACGATCTCTGTTTCTTCTCCTGGATTTAGGCTGTAAGGCTGGCTGAGTGGGTACATTTCTGTATACTTGTCAATCATTGGTGCACTCGGGATCTGTCCAAAATAGGATGAGTGGCGGCAAGCGTTTCTGGCTCTTCGTCCTGTCATGAATCTGGGGATGAGCAGGGGCATTCTCAGGACCCTCTCTTCAAAATCATTTGGCCTACTGGCACTTTTACAATCTGAGGTTTAAGACTGTTTTGCCAGAATGTTTACCATGTTGTACCCTTATGTTCAGTAAAATGATCTTGGTACCAAACCAAAAAGATAATCTCTTGGGCTGACCATTCTTCGCTTATATAGATGTCATGAAAATGCCAGAATTATAAACACGTGAGAATAATATGCATGTGCATTGAATAGGATGTGACAAAGAATTACAGCTGTTGGCAATAGGTTTGGTCGTGACATATACACACCTGTCCAAGCAGTAACCAAGCGTTACCATTACTCATCCTTAAGCACGGTTAAACCAGATTGGCCCCATTAGTTTTTCACCCATGTAGATAGTTGAACAAACTGTAAATTGACAATATCCAAGTATTATGAGGCCATTTCAATACCTGAGAGATCAGTAAAAAGGCGTATTAAATATTCGATTTGGTACTCGTGCAATTGACCTGAAGCCTGCAGTATATCGTTACCAAAATATTCTGTACATTCTCAGGCGTGCGGCCAAATGCCTTTTACGACGCCACTGTATTTATTATACAGCCAGGTGTTTGTTTTTCGTCTTAGGCTTTAGCAGCAGTCCTGGGTTAATTTCATGAAAATGCTGTCAAAGGTTGTTTGTGCGCAGGTCAATCATGTTTCATTTTCTTTCTTCGAATCTTAAGCAGTATAAATGTATGTACAAGCTTTCACTCCTTCTACCCGAGCTCGGTCTCTGTAGCAAATCATTTAGATTAAATTCCTGCCACAGTAAACATCACAAATCCTTGCAGATTGAGTTTTTGGAGTTCTCATGGATCGAATGCTTTTATACTATTCTGCAGTCGTTTGATATCACATTACAATGCAGTGGCACAGCATCTGAGAAAATGAAAATGCAGCAACTGGCCTTGCATTCAAGCAATATTTTCTGAAGTTTATGACGAAAAGACATATTTAAACTACGTTTTGGTATCTCAAAGCCTGCACGCACGGTTCCATACTCCTACTTTGAATTCTGAATGATAAAAAGAAGAAACAAAAAAGTTGTTTTGGAACATGACAGCAGTGCGTCTGGACGATTACATGGGACTGGCTTAGTCAGCAATATGAGGACAATGCCTTGTACCGCCGGTTTAATGAAGTGCAGCTATCACGTAGAGCATATTATTGGTTCTGACGTTCATGCATTATTTCATGAGATACACTGCCTCTGAAGTAAAATGAACTGAAGCGCTGTTTGTAAAACCAATTTAGCAAAACTAGACTGATCTCTGGGGAATGGCGACTGGATTGACACACAAAGGAAGCACGTCACTTACAGTTCTAATTCACTGCATGTCTGACTGGAAGAGAGGTCTAAATAGTCACCAAACACACTTACATCCTATGTTCCCAAAAACTCTTGTTCGTGGACTTCAGTGACTACACTCGACCCCTCAGCCCAGGGGAGTGTCCAATGTGAAGGTAATGTGGGGAGAATGGGGCTAAGAAAAACATCTTGTTTTTTTGACGGTGGAAATTGGATTATCGCAAATGTGTGGCCATAGAAAGTAGGTAGCCTAACTAGCCACCTTCATGGGCTTGCACGTCCCAACCCAATGATTCCTCTACACTCTAGAGCAGTTAGAGCTAGAGAATTTGTAAAACTGAGGGATGTAAAGATTTTCCCCGAATTGTACTAATCGAGCACATCTAACCTAAAAGAGTAAGGGTTTGTCTGGGGCTTCCTCTCAAACATATTTTAAAATAATGGGTTGCAGCCATACATTTTGCAGGAACATGTTCTGAAAAAGTGGGTAACAATGTAAAACGTACACTTAGATCTGCAGGGAAAAATCCGAAACACTCCAACAGTGCACACACATGGTGTAACAGGTGTTGATGCTGCCGTCCTCAAAGAAAAACAAACTTTAGCTTAAGCCGAAGGTTTGGGCATTAGTGTAGGGATAGGCTTTTTTTCATTATCAGGGTGTGTTTTGTTGCACATGCACCCATGGCACCCATGAAAGGTTCTACCTGACCCCATGATGCTATCAGCTAAAGGCGATCTGACAAACCCCACACGGGAAGGTGGAATAGAGTGCTTGTAGGTAGGTAGGGGGAAGTGACTGTTACCGGAACGAGGATAACTTCGTGGTAGTGGATCAGACAGGGGACATACAGGGAACGTTTCTAATTGGCCTGCGTACATTTCTCTCACTTGCCCTAATCCATGAGCTTTTGCAGGTGTTCAAACCTGCACACTCACACATATGCAGTCTACAAGGAAACTCTAATTCACACTTATTTGTGCGGCCAATTTGCTATCTCAAAGTATTAGTCCACATTAGTAGAGGTTGTGATTATTCTAAATGAGTCCCAGGTATGGTGCCAATTGCGTATTATTTCCCAGGTTTGTTACGTTTTCTCCATATGTAGTGGGAACACCCTGTCGTAGATGCAGGGTTAACGAATTCCATTAAATAATCCTGTTTGTGGCATGTGCACATAGTGGCACCACTTGGCTTGTAGTAGGGGATGCCTGACTGGTCCACACATGCACACTCACACATATGCAGTCTACCAAGGGGCCAAAGCCACAAATGCTCAGTGGTTTGACCCTAGGAAACTCTCATTTACCCTTATTTTTGCCCCCAGCTTGCTATCACAAACTATTAGTCAACATTAGCACAACTTGTCCTGTAGCAGGGGAGGCCTAACTGGCCTCTACACCTTAGTTGCTCGAGTCATGACCTGTGGGTTAGGTCTAGCAAGAGTCGCAGGGGAGCAGCACTGACTCAGAGCATGCACTGTTTGGAAAGCCAGATGTTGTGGCCTGAATGAACATGCTAGGACAATGTGAGGTTGATGTCTTTATTAATCTCTTGTAACAATGCTGGACAGTACACAGTTATTTCTCTGTGCCTGTTCATAGAGAGACATTACAGGGCCTGAGGTAGCGGCCCTGTAGTTATGTTTAAGTTGCTCAACCCATAGGAAGAGCACTTTTTGGACGGCTTATAACTTTTCCCCGCCAATGGACGAATCCTTACCAAACTTTGCAAAAAAGTATATGTCCCCGTCAGATTGATTCTGCATAGTTTGGTGAGGTTTCGTCAAGCGTGGGGAAAGTTATAGGGGGTGTCCCAAAATGTACAGCCCAAAACCTCTGGGTGGATTTTTAAACGGCCCAAAAGTAGGTAAAAACAAATTAGTGATATCTTGGTTCAGTCTGCGGACTCATTTCCTTGGCTGATTGGTCCATGGGCCGAGGAGATGTCTATGCACATCAGACGCGGCTGCTGATTGGATGCACTGAAAAGTGCGAGGTGCGTCATATTTTCCGAAATGCCGGCCATGTTGGATCCGCAGACAGCCGCAACTAACTGTGGACGGATCAATGGGAAAAAAGTCTGGAAAATACATTTTGGGTCAGTCATTGTTGGAAAGAGGGGCTGGGAAGTGGAAAAAAGATTATATGGATTATATGGGGCTCTTTATTTAGTAGTGCGTACGGGTGCCACAGTAGGCCCCGGACAACGCAGTAGTCCGCGGACAACAAGGTAGTCCGCGGCAGAGTCTTGGCCGGACAGCTTGAGTCACACCTTTGGGGTCATTTGTTGACTGAAAGGGGGCTTGGGTTGACAGCTTGGATTTTTTGGTGACTTAAAGAGGGCTTGCATGGACAGCTTGAGACACACATGTGGGGTTATTTTGTGACTGCAAGAGTGCTTGGCCATGGTAGGGGAGTGGAATCTAGATGATATGGGGATATTTTCATAGGTGAAAAATAGGGTTGGCGGTCCATTTTGATGTGAAAGCTGACATTCCGCACAATTATAGCAAAATAACCAAATGAAAGACACTAATGGACACACTCCAGTAGGGCATGAGCCCAGGACCAAGTGCAAGTGAGGTAAAATAAAAGACTTTATATAAAGTTAAATGGGGCACGCAGAGAACTCTGCTACTCCGAGAGTGCTCTGCCCACAACACAAAAAATACATGTAATATTACAAAAACACATCATTTATGATGTGTGCTATAGGGAGTGCAATCAGTAGCATTGATTGGGCAAAGGGGACTGGTCAGTATGTTGCACATATGGATGATGCTTCTTGATTGGTCGACTTCATATTGTAACTTCGTGGAGCACGCAGGTCAGCTGGGCTCATCTGGGAGGGGAGTGGAGTCAGGCGATGTCCACATCGCTGTGATTAACTCTATCTAACTTTTGCCCTTTTGGCCACACATATCTTAGCACAATACAGACATCTCAACATGCAATATATATAGATGATTAGATGTTTGACCTGAACAATAAAAGTAAGGGTACATGGGTCCAGGTGTCTTATCTAACACAGTATTTCAATATCATATTTATCAAGTATCTCCTTGGATGTATTATGGGTGTTCTTACTGTTTGTTAGTACAAGGAGAATATATGGCCGCACATATGATTAGTGATAGGGGGTGAACTGGAGTGGTACTTGAGTGAGGGGAATGCATCTATTACATCAACAAGGTGTGGGGTTAGGGGTGCTTGTGGTCTATATTTATTTAGACGGGTCTGCTAGTGCAGAGGCAGCTTTGTGGAGATGGATGTTTTTTTCCAGCACCAGGCTTTGGCCCGGTCACACACAGGGTAGTGATGTAAAAGGAAAAAGAGAGATACATTGTTTAGCTTGTTAATTTACATGCCCAAGCTTCCGTGAGAACAGGGCAGCCATGGAGACGGCAGAGGGGAAGAGGGTGGAGGATGAAGGGGAGAGGGGCTGGCTTGCATTCAGCATTTACAAGGGGCCTACTGGAAAACTAGAAAATGGAGTTGGTAGTTAACAAATTTGAGTCTCGTGGCTCATAGGCCATGCACAGTTATGGGCCATTCAAGGTTGGCCCAAAACCTTGGCCAGAGGTGCGCTGCCAACTGCAGAATGACATATCATGAGCATGGTTAGGAATTAACGGGGTGCCTGGGAGAGCCTTTCTGCCTTACAGATATCTCCAGATGTCATTTGAATTAGGGGGTTCAGGGTGAGTTGTGGTGTGGTGGTTGTGGCCAGTGGTCAGATTCTTGGGTGCATGGCTGTATTATGTTGTGGTGGTTGTGGCGAGTGGCTAGATTCTCGCGTGCATGGCCATTGCATTCAAACCAACCACATCTTTTTTTTAATGTATGCAGTATAGTGACCTGCAGTGGTTAAGGCACCAGTATGGTAGAATATGCCTACTGTTTTGAAGGATTTCTTTCCAAGAGACAGTTGCTAATAGACACTTGCCCGTGTGTGATTGTAGTAAGCTTGCACTTGTTTTTGGTACCATCTCTGTTTTACCTAAAAGCATTCGTATCAGATATAGTCTGAATTGCAAAAAGTACATAATATGGCATAATTTGCATTTTGCACCAGCTATTGAAATGGAAGGGATTCACAATTTGGTATGGATACATACACAAATTGTTCATTAGGTATGTGCTCTTCTGAAATATGGTTGCTGAGACTGCATGACTTGTAATCTGGAACATTTCATTCATAGGTATGTTTTTGGTTTCCAGTACCTGCAGTGAGGACATTAGAAATTTATGTGGATCTTCCTGTGTGTTTATGGTGGATTTTACCATTCCTGCACAGTAGTCTAATTCTTGCCTTATTTCTCAGACACTGTAATTGTTGTCAGGATTATTTGTACATTTCTATGAAGGACGAACATTTGCAAACACAACTGGTCTGAGCCGTTCAAGTAAATGTTACATTTGTATAGAAATGTACACCAGTTGTGTTGTAAAATTTAAATGGACCAGAGAGTTCTGTCTATGGGCCTAATTCTGAGTTGGGTGGTAAGGGTTTACCAGCACTGGTAAGGATGTTGGTGCTGGTAAACCCTTACTGCCCTATTCCGAGGTCCCTTGGTCTGAACACACATCCTTTCTGGGTCCCGCTAAGGGACCAGGGCGCTAATAACGGGCCACCTATTTGCCGGGAATGGGGAATGATTTACTGAATGGGGACTTACCGGGTCCTCCAAGGTTGGAATGACCCAGTAAATCCCCATTCAGCCATACTGGACCCGAGCCCGGGTTTGGAGATAGCACCATGGCTGCTTCCAAACTTGCAATGACCCCCTATTTGTCATTTGCTGGACCTTGACTTGTTTTTTGTTTAAATAAATATTTCTCTTTATATCTGCTAATGAATGTACAGTTGTATTTGCACTAGCTAGTTTTGTGGTTGTACTGCTTGATTGAGTGCCTGTTGTTTTTTGTTTCATTGGTGGTATTGTTGGGAGATCTCTTATGTGTTCTGTTTGCATTCATTTTCTTTTTAAAACTTTACCTTTTTGAGGAACAGGGTACATTAGTAGATGGGGAGTGTAGCGTGCACGTAGTCTGCTGTACTCTGGGCAACATTGACTAGAAATAGTCCTTTGAGTGTAATGCGCTACATAACTCATACCTTCTTTAAAGACTGTGCTGCCATGTCAATCAATGCCTGATCTAGGGTTAGACCCTACGATTTGTGAATAGCGACTGCATAAGCACTAGACAGAGGGAATTGTTCTCCGCGTACATAAATGTCTTTGAAAAGAAGGAATTGTGCTGTTGAGCATCCTATCCTTTTAACTTCTGAAAGTTTGTCAAAAGTGGATGTTGACAAACTGAATGTTGTTACCATGCTGATACGTGTGGAAGCCAACAACTGTACCAATTGCTCCATTGACTAAACCTTGCTCCACATCAAGGTTACATTTTAGAATTACTCTCCAGTTTAAACACACTTAACATTAACATTTTCTCCAAACCAGCTGTTCTAATATATTTAGTTGTGCTGTGCTCTTTGACATATAGAGAGTGTAATACCATGCCGTGCACTTCCACCTTGTCTGTGGAGCTAATATGCACTGTTGGTTGCATTTCTTTTTTTTAACATTGTCTAATTGAATTGAGTACAGCCTGCTAGGGTTGGCATTAAGGACATACATTTTACATGTTTGTGTGCTAATTGTTCCATGACATCAGGAGCAGATGTGTTACGCCCATATAGCTCATGGATGAGTCTACTATTTAAGATGGTTTGTGCATCTTTAGAAAGAAGACCAGTTCTAATGCTTTTTAGAATGTTAGCATAGGTGAGGTCTGCAGACTGATGCATGTTTTGAGATAGTTCTCTGTATTGGAAACGTAGCCCGAGATTTGTGCCCTAAGGTGTTAAAAATAGTTTTACCTTTCGCTGGTGTTAATTTTAGGAGATCTCCAAAAGCAATTACGTGTTTTCCTCCAAAGAGTTCTATGTAGTCCGTTTTAAGGACTTCTTGCAATCTGACGGCAATTAAAGCCAACATTAGGTTGGACACCATGCTTACCTCATCTATTATGAGCATTTTCATTTGTTTCAGAATTCTGCATACTTCAGTTGCAGCTTCTGATGATAGTATGTAGTACTCTAATTTCTTTTGGTGTTATACTTTGAAAGAGCAGTAGTCGGTGTAAAGTAACACCTCCTATGTTGTAGGTAGCTAAACTCGCGTGGGCTGTTACAACAGCTGAAAGGTTATTGTTGTTTGTTAATTTTTGGAGGAATTTGCTGATGATTTTAATTAAGATTGTGTTTCCAGAATCAGCTTCACCACTTACACAGACGAGTGAAGGTTTATAATTTTGACAGCTACACATTTTACTTTTATGCTTCAAAGCATGTTCAATTTCTTTAGTCACTTCTAGCTAAATGCTAAGTTGCTTATCATTTAGCTGTGATTTCAGCACTGACAAGTTTTCTTCTGATTGTTCATATTTATACATGGTGTTTTCTACTTCAGTCATGGCTATTTCTGCTTCATTTAGAATGGGTGGCTCTCCAAGTGGTTCTTGGATTCCTGTTAGAGAAGGTTGACTGTCCTCAGGAGTGTCTTCATTTAGTTGTGCTTGAACTTCTTCCTTTTGTTGGCTTTCATTGTCCAACATGTTTTTGTATTGCTTGAAATTGACATTTGTTATACTTCTTTCATTTGCATTGAATGCGGCTTCATATGAGTCATGGTTACCTAATAAATCCTCTTCTTTTCTACATGGTTTAAAAGGTTGCAGTAGGGCCATGTATTAAAGTTCTCTATTTTGAGGAGTTTTAAATGATCATTTTATATGATTAATTAGTCTGAGTTTGGTAAATTTGACGAGGCTTCCTTCACAAGCTGAGACCACATATTTTTCACAATTCTTTTCTGGTTTCACATTATTTTTGTAGGAGAAATTGCACATGTTTTCCAAATCAGTACTTCTGTTTGGGTAGTATGTGTCCAATAAATTGTTTTTTAAAATGTCCTGACTGTTGGGATCATTTCTGGCTATTGTTTCTATGTCTTGGTCGGATTTCAGCACTCTTTTTAAGGATGTAGCTGGACCAAGGCTTAGCCAGACTATGGAGGTCATTACAACATTGGGGGTAGCCATGTCGCTATTTGCGGCATGGCTACCCCCATTGCGGGGACCATATCCAGGTTCCCTGAAAGGGGAAATACTAGGGCATTCTAACCTTGGAGGGCCCGGTATTTCCCCATTCAGGAAATTCAGACCCTGTGCATCCCCATTCCCATTCGAGCCCACATAGCGCTCAATGGGAATGGGGAGCATGCTAACAATGGACCTGTTAATGACGGGCCCATTGTTAGCATGCTGGACCGCTCGCTGGACCCGCTAAGGATGCCTGCTTCAACCAGGCGTCCTTAGCAGGTCCTGTGAGCAGACCTCGTAATGAGGTGGTAGGGGGTTAACAGGGCTGGCAGCTCTACCGGCCCTGTTAACCCCCTACCGTCAAGGTTGTTATGGGGGCCTTGGAATACAATGTACATCAGCGTGACATTGGCCCAGTATTCTTTTGTACCACACATGTTTGCCAAGAGATTTTTTGATACTTGACTGCAAAACTTCTTCTTTGTCTTTTTTTTTTTGGTAGCTGGGTAGAAGACAACTTTAACAAAATTAGAGCCTGTTTTTAATGTTTGTGCAACTCTGAAACTTAGAGTTGCTAGTTCACTTTTGAACAGAAGGTGGAATATGTATTCTACATTTTGTCTGAAACTGGAGTCTTCAGAATATATTCGTAAAGAGTGATTTTCTGATGCTGTTATTAGTGTGGATCTTTCATCACATATCTTCCTCTTTTTCCTGTAGGAAAGTGTAGCAGAAAGACATGTGCTTCTACACTGTGCTACCATACGCTGATTGGAGCTCCTTTGGCTTGGCACATTTGATATATTTCTAATGCATCGTCTATGGTGTATTTGAAGTGTAGTGGCTGAATTGTACATTGGCCCAAAATATTGGCAGTAGTAATAGGATCTACACATTCAAATTGAACCGCTATGTACTCGATATGATAACTGCCAAGGAGGGGTGGGGGGTTGCACCAAGTGTCCGGTCCTGTATTCTTCTGTCAGCGGAAGCTGCTGAGTCCCACAGTCTCCCAAGAATGTGTGAGCAACAACTGATCTTATTAAACAGCTGAAGTTCCAACCCTCCTAAGGGAAGGGGGAAGTGGAGAAAGAAAAAAAAATGACACAGCTCTTTATCTCCAGACTAGCATCAATCTGTAAAAAAATAATAATAATAATTGTTCTCAACCCTTCTTTCATTACTGCATGCATTTCAATTATTTCTCACTGTGATCTCTCATACCTGTGTTCCCTCTGCAAACTGCTTAGAGAGTTTCTGGTTGCACTCCTTGTAACTTTTCTGTCTTTAATACTATTTTAACCCATAACAAAATCTTCACAGTTCAACATTTTCAAATGTGTTCTAGATTTCTTACTTCTTCACATTAGAAAAGTCTGAGAATGTTCAAGTTCCCTTTTTCTTCAAACTAAAGCATTCATCAATTTCTCTTTAATGCAACTATACCTTGCTCATGCACTATTCCAGAGTGGAAAGTTGATTTCAGAACTCTTTAGTAACTTTTAGTTGAATTATTTATTTAAAAGATTGTTCTGGATCTAAATTGAAAGGCAAATTGGATAGAAAACCTTTACAGTCCTTTTGCAGGATTTCATTCTGTAGAAAACACTTTTTAACTTCACGAGTTTATAGAAATGTCCTATTTCTATTTTTAACATTGCTGTTCCTAAAAACACCTGATAGTTTTATTTGGTTTGGTATCAGCATGTTTCTATTTTTGTAATTAAATCCAAAGAATACTAAACTTAAACACTACTAAACTCATTTGCATATGTGCCTGACTTCTGGTTTTAAGACATTCTATCATTACGCATGTGCGCCACTTTATACTCTAACAGGCTTCCAATGCAACCTACAGTATGCACGCATCAGCATCAAAACACTGTAAAACAAAGTCAACCTTAATACAAAACTATTTTAAGAGCGCATGCGCCTTCCTGACCTCTCAAGACAAACAATGACTGTGCATGCGCGAAACGAACTAAACAAACTATGTAGATTTACTTTTACGCGCAGGCGTGTAGAGTTCCAAATGCCGGTCAAGAGAATCTTTTTAACGCATCAGCTCTAAATTCAGTCACTACCAAGCACAAGCATAAGTTTTCAAAAATGAACTTCCTAAACACCTTTAACTACACAAGCGCAAATACTGATAATGACATTGTGATATCAGACAAAACATTAGTGACTCTTACATTCTATTTTCAGTTTTGATCTACGTAAGTTTTAACTTAAAGCATTTGTTTCACAAAATTATTTTCTTCAGAACGCATACATGGCATATTCTTGGCATACAGTGTTTTTGGTCTATATTGTTGGTTTGCCCGTGGATCAGAGATGTTCCAGTGTATTGGTGGTGGTGGATGGCCTTACTAAGGAGAGTCATTTTATTCTGGTCAAGGGGGAGGCGACTGCAACTAAGTTGGCACAAAAATTCCTCCAGGAGGTAGTGCGACAACATGGTTTGCTTAGTCAAGTAGTTTAATAAACAGAGGTTCTCAGTTTATCTCGAAATTCTGGTCAGCCTTTTGTAAACAATTGGGAATTGAGGTACTATTGTCTTCAGGGTCCCATCCCGAGACTAATGGGCAGGTTGAGAGTGTCAACCATGAATTGGAGAAGTTTCTACGTTGTGTCTGGACTCTTATGGATCATAATCTTCACCTTAATCATTATCTGTGCAGGCGTTAACTCATTTCTGTTTCCCTTATCAGTTGATGGGGTCCGCAGAGATGTTGACCTGTCATTGCCAAACTCAGTCCATGATTCACCTACACCATGTTTTATTATTCCATGATTGTCAGTAGCCAAAATCTGCAAAACCCTCTGCCTTTTGCCCCTGACATAGTGAATGGACATACAACCTTCTCTGATGGTCTCAGTGGATGTTCTTGTTGTGGTGCAATAACTGTGAATGTGCATATACTGGTGAATTGACTCTAGATCAACTTGTGATGATGAGGATGTGGGGTGTGAATTGGATAATACTGTCAATTGGCCAAGTGCAATTCCGTTATCACCAGTGCACACAAAACGTTCTGCTGCAGAAAGACCAGATACAACTCCTTTCACCCAACAGGGGTCTGTTTGTGTGATGTAGACATGCTGACTAATGTGTCAATCACGCACTGAATGGTATATCCACCTGCCTGAATCTCTGATATCTCCTCCACAAAAATCACTGAAGCATGACTCTTGCACAAGCTACCCCTATGGAGAGTCTTGTCCTCTTGCTCCTCGTAATTAGTGACACCTGTCTCACACATTCACTGTAAGAGACAGTAACTACGTTGTATCACCTGCCTCCCTAAATCTTTTCTACTCTCCCCCACACTCTCAACTCCAACCTCTATGAATATCTGCAACTTTCTCACAGAAAATACACCCAAGCTTGAGACTCACACAAGGTTCTCTAAGTGACTTTTCAATTGTCATCCAATGGCACAAGCCTCGGTAACAACACAATTAAGAATTGGAAACTGAATTTTGTCAGCCAATGCCTGATCTTTTGATACCTTCACCCCTCATAAATCACACAAGTGTGACTCTCACATCGGCTGCTATCAGGGATTATCAGATCTGCAGCTCTACCTCAAAAGTGTCATCGGATGGTGCATGTCTTGTTTTCGCTTTTGGAAGGTGGACACTGAATGGTATCTCCACAATTCTTTATGTGTCACAAAATAAAAAGCCAAATGTGTGTGTCTGTCAAAGTCACAGCAGCAGACCTCACTTTCAGGGATTCCCTCTAGCCACACTAACCAGACTGTGCTTGTAATGGTAAGCCACTTCAAATGACTGAATACATCACACAAAACTATATATTGGATCAGTAGAATGGGTTGACTCTGGCACAATTGGAACATATCACATTTTATTTCAAATACTTCATTACAAAAAATATATATATATTTAAATTCTTAGGTACTTTTAAAAATTCAACAGTTCATCTCCTCATTCATATCCCACAAACACTCACCAATCTATCTAAAAAAACACCATGTTATACCCCACACTCAATTTTTTGCAGAGCATCCACTCTATTATTGTATTTCATTAACATGTTCAACAATGACCCAGTCCATAATATCAGGTGTCATTCTATGGCTGATATGGTGTTTAACCAGATGTCTTGCTCGTAGAAAAAAACGTCGACACGTGTTTCGGTCAAAGACCTTCTTCAGGACGTCGGGCAAGAAAACAGTGCTCCGCCCTATTTTAAACGTGTATGGGCCAGAATTCGATCTAAAAACAATGAAAAGCCAGAATGTCAACCCTATTTCTTTTAGAAGGTGACACATTATTGTCACATATAAGTCAAAATTAAATAGAGACAACCGTTTTACTCACCCCCAAGATGCAATTCTTAGGATCATGAAAAGAACCGAAAGGATTAATCCTCCACTGGCCTCGGTATTAATATCGAGCCTGTGGAACCAACACACCACAAAA
The DNA here is from genome assembly GCF_040938575.1 of Ambystoma mexicanum. NCBI lineage: Eukaryota > Metazoa > Chordata > Amphibia > Caudata > Ambystomatidae > Ambystoma > Ambystoma mexicanum. The sequence continues at coordinate 592,277,898 of NC_090937.1, read as the reverse complement.
CAAAACACTTAGTACTTAATACATTGGCCAAGACAAGGCTTTTAACTGTATATATATCGACAATAAAAGTGATACAAAAACGTACATATATCCAATGGTAAAGAAAAAGAACACTTTATGCAGGACCTGCACGTTTGTAAAAGCAGGACGTACACTAATGTACTGCAGTAACTAGATCCTCGATGGACCCCCGACAACTGTAACAAAATAAAACCACATAAATCCGAATTATCACCCATAAATCACAAGTTGTCACTCCGTTCTCTCATAAAAATCACCATAGTGCTAACCCCATCTATTCCCAACACTATGCTGTAAGTGCCGTCACCCTAAACATCATAGCCTGCTCGTGATGCTCTTAAATACCACACGTGCAGACACGACATGAGTTCCGTATTTTTAACAATGCGTATACCCTAACCGTGCCACAGTCACCGCGATCGTACCTATTATAGTTTCTAATATGCATTCATCTCTTACCTTGGTCCAATCGATCAAAAACCACGATCAAAACAATCCACTACTCCGGACGGCGTTCAACTCGCGCGTAACCACCGACTATATCGAAAGCGATGGACATAGACAGGGGACAATCCAAAATCCTCAATAGGAAACACAAACAAGGGACTGGATCCACCAAAACGCTATCTAACCCCTTCGTGAGTGGAAAGACGGACACGATTAAATGTATGTTTGCCCAAACAGATATGTCTCTTTTTAATAGGTCATTGGAACGCGTGCATCCGCTGATGTAAGTAGAGAATCATTCTATGGTTCCCCATATCAAATACTGTTCACGGTTCCACCACAATGTTTGAACAAAGCTAAACCGACAAAAAAATAATAATTGTAAATAACGTGAACAATACACATAAAAAATCTTAGTAGAAAATCCTAAAGTAATACCTAGGGGGTCTGGCATACCATGCCTAATTCCCTGGTACATCTCAGCCTGATTTTAGGAACTGGGTGCTTTGCTGAGGTCATGACTTCATACATCTACCAACTCACACCTATTACATGAATATATCTATATCCAGGTCCTACAGCGGACCTCTCCACCATTCGAAATTTACCCATACCATTGACATAAATGTACATATTTCTTCAGAGCCCATCTTTTTATGTCTATTAAAGTGTATATAACGTTCTGTGTGCTATATATTTTAGGCATCATGCAAACGGGTTAGAAAAACAAGTTAGAAAAACAAATTTCAAGAGACCACAGTGGAAAAACCAACTAGAAGCATACACTGGGGCCACAAAGTAGTTGCTTCTCTATCCTCTTTCGGTGTATGCCAACAGACACCAATTTAGTTTGTTTCTTTCCATCTATGCTTTCTACCATCCAGCACCATTATTAAGCATCAGCTATAACGAAAAGTCATTTGTGCGGCCAAAAATTAGACTCAGTATTATTCATATGGTACCTGGTCATATATTGCCTGTCAAAAACATACATTATTCATTGTGAGCAATATATATATATAAGTTGGAAACAATATATTATTTTCTTGTAACAAGAGTGTTCCACTCAACTGAAACATTCAATCCTTCCTGAACAGTATTCAGAGTATGGATCCATTTTTGTTCTGTGCGATGTAATATTGTACTGATGTACTCTTAATATGTTGGAGTACGAACCATCTTATGTCTGTGTCTTTGTGTTTCATTTTCAAAAAGTGATCAAAAAGCGGTTTATCCGCCACTCCATTCCTAATACAGCTCCTATGTTCAGATATCCGCTGTCGTACTTCGCGTGTGGTCTTACCAACATAAAGGAGTTGACAGGGGCAGCTGATAATATAGATCACGTTTTTGGTCAAGCAATTAGTGTGGCAATTCATCTTCCACACTCTTTGGCCAAATTGAAATTCCTTTTTGGTTACTGTTAAAGGGCATGCTACACATTTGCCACACTTATAGTGGCCAATTATGGGAGGCAAACCCCATTGTCTATTGATGGTAATGACCCTCTTTGGTTCCCTGTACGTGTGCACTAGTCTCTGTCTTAAGTTCTGGTTACATTTAAATGCATACATCGGTTTCTGTGATAAAGACCCTGGGTGCTTTTCAAGGTTCCAGTGTTTGTTAATAATTCTCTTTACATCAACACTCACTGGGTTAAAGGTGGTAACACACACTAAACGTTCATTATTCTTTCTTTCTCTCTGGGTCAAACAAATTTCTCGATTTGTATTTTCCGCTCTTTTTAGTTGGTCTTTTACCAACCTTCTAGGATACCCCCTCTTCTGCAACCTTTCTTTTAGTTGTTCTGCATGGATCTTGAAATCATCCTTTTCAGAGCAGTTTCTTTTAATACGTAAGAACTGACCATAAGGTAGGTTCTGTCGTAAACTGGCTGGATGGAAACTGTTGAAATGCAGAAGGGTATTCTTGTCCGTGGGTTTTCTGAACAAGGTAGTCATAAGGTGATTCCCAGTTTTTTTGATCAGAAGATCCAGGAAACTAACCTGTAGATAACTATATTCGATTGTGAATTTTATGTGTATATCACATTGATTCAACCATGTATGAAATTCATTTAGAGATGTAACTGTCCCTTTCCATATTAGAAATACATCATCGATGTATCGATGCCATGTGTTTAAGTAGCCACTCAAAGTAGGGTGACTAGTAAGTAGATTGTGTTGCCCCAAAATAAACTTCTCTTCATAGTCAGCCATATATAGATTGGCGACATCGGGAGCAAAGGTAGCCCCCATACTCACCCCTCTCTCTTGTTTGTAAAGTTGTTTTTTAAACAGGAAAATTTTTTCGGTCATGGCCAACCTAATGCATTCCTGTACAAACTCGGTAGGGGGCAAATGCGGTCTCATTCTTTTGTTCAAAAACTGGCCAAGGACAAGAAGGCAATCTTGCTGTGGAATTGCCGTATAAAGCGACTCAATGTCCATGGTCACCAGAATATCTCCCTCTTCAATTTGGATATCTTTAATGATATTGATCATATGAGTAGAGTCTTTTACATATGACGGCATTGCCTGCACAAATGGCTTTAGAAACACCTCCGCATATACTGAGAGTGGCTCCAATAATGAATACATCACACAACACAAACAAAAACGACTCGAAATATAACTGTTAATGCCCAGGCACTCACTCTTTCTCCCAACCCTTTTCCTTCTCCAATATTAGATGTTCACGTCAGTTATGAACTCTTCCCAGAACTTCATAAGCCTGCACCCATTAACATATTCCGGCCCCCCCAAAGATGCTTAACACTGAAGATGAACTCCGACCACATGTATTACTTTACAGTGGATGCTGTCGAACTTAGTAGCATTCCTCAACACATTTGAAGTGGGAGAATAACCTAGTATTCAGCTGATTCGAGTTTCTAATGAAATCATTCTTCCACTCTGAGTCACGAGATAAGGCATTTGGTCCTTAAAGTGTCTCCTGTGGATGTAGGGATAAAGACAAAACAACGTTTTTTAACAATGCGTTCTGGTGTGCAGATGTAGTGCTCATCTTGGAACAATGTCCTGTGTATCCATATGTCCTGTACCCATATGATACAATAGTACGTCCATGTTTTCGCTTTATTTTACATTCAATACATATTTCCGTCATTCATTTATATAGAAATGCTGCAGAGGTGCTCAGAACTGTTGGCTGAACTATTCCCGTTTCTTTTATTACCCCTTTATGTGCTCCTGCTCTTCCTCTGCTTGAAAATAAAGCTTGGAAGAGGAGTGATACTTGGGAAGGAGGATGGCTTGAGGTGTATTAGAAGAATCAGTAGGTCAGAAGTTGATACTATAAAAATACAGGGCCAGTGGGCACACAGTGCCGGGGGATGCATCGTACAAACACAGTGAGGCCCTCACAATTGTTGATGTGTTTACACAACCTGCTACACAACCTGCTTTAAGTCCATTCATAATTCCATATTCCAGCAAAATTACATGAATATCAAACATGCATTCCAGACCTTAACAAATATGTGCTTCCACAAAAGGGTAACTTTCTAAAAATTGTCATCATTGTATAACATGTGTAGCACAATCAAAATTTAGAAAAGTGAATAATGTGCAGGTTATAACAGAATAACACAGAAAAAACAGCATTACAAAATAGTAACGTTTATAATGTCTCAAAAGAAAATGACTACTTGTAACACATTTAAATTTAAAATACAAGAGGAAAACAGCATTCTGCCTCGATTACAACAAGAAGGATTGATCTCTACTATGTAGGTTGTCAGATCACCCTAGTGAGGCTCGATTTATAGAAAAAGCACATACACCCCGAAAAGTACTCTGCATGTAATACCACCTTGCGCGTACTGGCACGCAAAACCATGTTATGAATTCCAATCTTAAAATAACCTTAGGTGCAAGTTTGCGGCCAGAACCCCCTTGACACACCCTCACGCAAAGCAGAATCAGCCACATATTCCACCCTTTGCGCAGCCCACATCCTCTCCATCATGCACCGCATCAATACTGCAGGCCACCCGCGCAATCAAGGCAGCACCCTGGTGGCACTTTGTACGGTTTCCATTAATTCAGTTTGATTTGCGCTTGCCTGGACGTACAATCACACTGCATGGCCCGTCCCTCAACATGCCCATGTTCTTCCTCATTTTGCTGGGAAAATGTGGAATATGCATGTCCCACCCCCTATTTATTTCTCTGTGCAGGCCCATCCCACACTGGCCACCCGACTGCACGGAAAGAGGTGACGGACCTGTGCAGAATACCCGCAAGATCCAGCAAATGCACGCAAACTCTGTTCCATGAATCATCGGAAGGATTTCTGCGTGCTGATTAGTGCGCAGAGTCACTTTTCAGCGTGCCAAAAATTCTGTAAATCAGCCCCTTAATATACAATCAGACTCCTGCATCTTTCAGTCGCTCACACTGCATCATGATCTAATCTTTCAAGAGTTAAACGTGTATAAACGCCTTAAAAAATATTAGGCTTTTAAAAAAGGCACAATATTTACAAGAACTTTTGTTAGTAACTGTTGAGTTTGCTTGTTGCTCAGCAATGAGTGTATGCAGACTTGACCTCTCTGCGCCCTTTCTAAATTGAATGTGTTTTCGCACAGATACCTGATCGCAATGAACAACCAGACAGAAGGAATATTAATAGCACTATAAGGTGCACAGTCCCAATTATACAAGGATGTCAAGCAACTCCAGGTGGATATTGACAAAAGAGTTTTGATAGTACATCTTCAACGGACTTATAACATGAAAACCTTCAACTTCGTGGGCATACGCCTGGTCACTCTAGCTCAGGCTAGTGCTCACCCTCTTTCTCTAATCTGTCAACCAGGGAGGTGATCGAGGCACTGTGCCCTAGCTAGAGACCTAGCCATTCACTTTCCAAGATACATACACTGGCCTGGAAGTTTGCTGTTTAACACATGCATAATGGACTGGTTATGGTAAGTTCCATCCACAGGCAGTGGAAGGAAAGGAAAGATGCTTGTCTGGGACTTATACTTCTCTACTTGTCACAGAGCAACATCATTGCCTTGTGAGTAAATACGAGAGAGAGTTGAGAGAGAGAGAGCTGGAGGTTTATTTATCCTGTGCCTGCATATGTTCCAGAATATGCATTTGCTTCCAGCCAGATGATTATGCCTAGATGAGGAGATGCTAGCACGCTGTGCACACTGTGTATCTCCATGATGGTTCCTCTCTGTCCAATAGTACTCGTGCAGCCAGTAAATTGGAATGAAGATCATGTGGGGCACAAGAGAGACATCTATCCGTATTAGTTTGGTGCCATGAGCATTGTCAGGCATGCTAGAGAAACTCAGGTTTGCATAAACTTCACAGCCCATCTCCTGTTACACCACACTGTTAACTTAAGGGTAGAATGTGCCTGTTTAAGCATTCACATTGACACAAAAACAACTCATTTAAATTGTGGCATGAAATGGCCAAACGTCTGCCGACGTAGCCTTAGTTTGACAGTGCATTGCTGTATCATGGACTTTCCGTTGGCGCAGCGGTATCACAGCATAAACTATGACAGCAGATCTGTTTCTTACTGCGGACACATGGATGCCAATGACATAATTCTGCCATGCCAATGGAAGATGTCGCAGTCTGACGGCCAGAGGAAGTGACATCAAACCCTGTCCGGCAGCAGTCCAACTGCCACCAGAAGTGATGTCAAACCCTTTCCAGCGGATGTCAGACTGCCGGCTGAAGCAACGCTGCCACAACTGCAACTACAACTACAGGTCTCTATGAAGTCCCTGCTGGAGAAAAGAAGAGGTTGACATAGTCCAAACAGACACATTTCCACTCATCAAAAATGACTGGTGCAAGGTCTCCACTGTTCACTGGCACAGAATTACAGGTGCTGGTGAGCAACATGATCCCAGTAGAGGCCTGATTCCTTGGTGAGACGTACACCTCTCAAGTGGAAGGGAGAAGAAGGACATGTGGGTGCGACTGGTCATTGCAGTAAATGCTGTGTCCACTACACCACTAGAAAGGGCAGTCCTATGTAAGAGGTGGAATGACCTCAAGCATGCCAAGTGCCACATAATCTAAGGCACAAGGAGCCATGGACAGCACTGGTTAGAGGGTCCTGAGACAATACCATAGACTGCCTGATAACAGAAGGTGCTCCCACTGATTGATCGTCCTAGAGTAGGGACATGATACAAGTGAATGGAGACCAACACATCCTGCTATACAAAAGTTAACCATACATACACAAATATGCAAAATCATACAGGTGCAACATGCACACGTCAACCAACATTTCCTCCTATGCAAAGTGCACGACCACTCACCCTCCTGCAACACCCACAATACTTGCATATTCAATGCAACAGACACAGAGATACAAACGTACCACCTCACCACAAGCTGATGCCACTTATGCATGCTTTGCCCCATGCAGGAAACACATCACAGCAGTCCAGTTGCGATGAAGCTGCACATGCCAAATGGATTAGAAGGAGTCTCAAGAAGCAGTATGTGGAAACTTAAAGCCATATGGCCATCACCTCTGGCTACACTACACATGCCAGTGACAGCACTGCAGAGCCATTAGCCACAGCCACAGTGCATCGTGGTAGCAATACTGGTAACAACCAGACAACCTCAGCAGTCCCAAGCTACATGGCATTGTCCATGTTGCATGTGGCTACAGTTGAGCAGGAGGAATAGGTGCCCTTGTGACCTTGTGGGCCATACACCCATGCAGGAGGGAGAGAGGAAAGAGCTGCATGGAGGCATTCAGGAATACTTAGATGACTAGACTGAAGATTGTCCCATCACTCCACCTCAGATGTCTACTCCAAGGCAAACACCCACTACACACAACAGTGTGGAGAATTATGACCACACAGCCCATTTGGTTGCAGACCTATGTGCCCTAGTCCGCAAGCCCAGACAGTAGTCTAATGCAGCAGTAAAATTGCGGCACACCTATGAAAGGATCCTGCAACAGCTGGACCAGCACAACCAGCTCCTTACACACCATAATGATATGCAGTTCTTACTCAATAAATGCCTCCACATGCCCACATCAGCCATCATGGGCCTACCTGAAAAGGCAAGGGTTGAGCAAGTACAGTCCACAAAAAGCAGGAGGTGTCTGGAACGAAGCAATGCTTGAATAGAAGCATGAAATAGGGGATTCATACCTGCTGTGTCAGCTTTTGGTATCCTGCAATATAGACCACCAACAAGGTACAGAAACCTCTGATAACTGTGATTGACAGGCACAACCTATCACTCCAACAGGCCTTCTTACAGCAGCAGGCAACACAGTTGTTTGCATCTCATTTGTCCAGCATGACATCCCAGGAAGCAAACCCACCATGCACATGCAGCCCTTCCATTCCCACGCTAACATCAGAGGGTATCCCAGAGGGAAAGGAACCTTCTACAAACAAGAGATACAGGAAGTAAATTGACCATTGCATCATTCATTAGGGTGCCCTGCACAGTTGACAGAGACATTTGAATTGCACTTATATTTGAGGGAATATGTGTGGTGCTTGGACCCATAACCCCAGTTGGGCCTGATTCTCACAAGTCCAGGATGAGGCAGAGAGGCAACCTATGTGGAGTTCTGTTTACCTCGCTATGCCAAATGGGGTGTACATAAATGACACTCCTGCAGGGGAACATGGAAACATGCAAGTACCAGAATTACATTCCTATACATTGTGCACATGCCAACTGTAAGTCAGTTTGTTCTTCTATATGGGTACCACTGTGCCCATGAAATGCATTCCTGCACACATCACTACCTACTCGGTGGGGACCTTGGTTGTTGGATGTGAATGTTGAGTGATACACATGATTGGCGGTAGTGTAACCCAACATGAATGTGTGCTACACTATATATTCCCATGCAGTTATTGATGAATGTGGTCATTTGTGGGATGGAAACGTTCCAAGTGTGTGCTGCTTTCTATGCCACTAAACACGCCTCTAGATGTAATCACATATCAGTGCCTGTCACCTGGCTGTGCATTCATCCAAGTGTGTCGATGAATCAGTCTCTTCTTGCTCTCCTCTGTCATCTGCTTCATCCTCACAGTCAGCCTCTGCTGGCAACGGCACACCCCTACATATTTCAATGTTGTGTAAGATTCAGCACATCAGGGCATACATGAGCGTACCTCCGGAACTGTGCAGGAAGAACCACCAGTTCTTCATCACTGCAAATGCACATTCTATGACATTACATGTCCTCTCGATTGCAGCATTGGTCTGCTGCCATTTGATGCTGGTGCACAGGTTTCAGTAGCCATTTTCATAGTTATCTTGAATGTATTGCATGCACATTGACAGTGCAGTACAGTTATGCCCTGCTTGTGTTTCAACAGTTATCTATCATCCATGTCCTCCCGTTGTTCACGCTGCACATCATTCGAGGCACACAACTGTCCTACATTGCCCTGGCGTCATATGTGGATCCTGGGAATTCTGCACATACATGAGTGAAGATCATTTTTGCATCACATGCCACCGGGACATTCGTGCTGTGGAAACCTTTTCTATTCTGATACATGCATTGATGTGCCCTAGGGAGTATGCAGCTAACATGTGTCCAATCAATGTCACCTACCACATTGGGTAGGTCAGCCACACTGTAAAAATCATTCTTCATGGTGTTGATGTTGGGGGCGGGGGCATCTGTTGGGAATTTTATCTGCACCCCTCCATGTAATTATAGTGCCCAGCATCTGGGTGAGGATGCCACTGAATAGTGACTGGAAGAGGCCAGCAACGTGTGCCACAGTGGTCTGGAAAGATCCACCGGCGCTGAAATGCAATACACTGATCAACCAGAATTGAAAGAATGGGTGTGACAATGTTTATCTATTCATATAAGTCAGCAGCTATACCATCTGTCAGGTCCATGATGGTCCTTTGGTTGAGTCTGTATATGCTGAGTGTGTGCTCCACTGACATTTTTTGGAGACATGCCATTGGAAGGTGAATGCATGGTCTTTGGTGTTCTCTGCTCAATTTCAATTTACCAGTGTGTATGTATATGTGCATTGCATACTTTTCATGAACACCCCATTTCTGCCATTTCCCCGGGTACAGTGCAATGCTGGCAATGCAGTCCTTGATGCAGCACATGAATGGGCTTACTGTTGTTACATGTTCAACCTGGCAATCTAGGTTGCATGCAGTATGACTGTTACCATGTCCTTCATAGCACTTTGTCCCCAACATATGTTTGCATTGACCTTGTTGCACTCACTGCCCATGTTTTGCTGCATTGTCATCTGGTTCAACTCCTGCTTCAGATGCCCCTTCTCCGTCTTGTGCTGCCCCTCACACTCTTTCTTGCTGTCAACAACATGCCTGCAGGTGGATGGCCACAAAAGCAAGGTGTGCCCCTGCAATCACCACCTTGCTCATGTGGAAAGGCAGGACTTGCATTATTCACGATGATTTTGTGGCATAGTCACACGCTCCTCATTGTCAGATGCATGTACACCTGCGGGGTGACGTTCTGGTGATTGGCTGTTATTGTTCTGTCAGCGTTGTGGCAGCGGCAAATGTGTTTTACATTATGCCAGTTTCACTGTGCTTGTGAACGGTGTAAATGTGGCGATTTCGCTACAACCATTATTCCGACCGTGTTTCTGAAGATATGTGGCAGAAATGCACTTCCCACCACACTCTAAATAAGCTCCATGGTGCAACTCAAACATGAGCCATCCAAGTGGTAGTCAGTGCACACCCCAGGACACCCGCTAGTTCCCACATTAGTAACCTGGCCCAATTCCAAACACATGACAGGGGCAATTTGAAAGCATTGTCATCACAGAAGGATCCATGATGGGAGTATAAGTACAAAAGCACAACTTTCACATACCTAGAGAGCCATCGGTTTACCCACCATACTATCAGAGCTGGCTGTGCTTTCCTGTGTGTAATCCCTACACATGCAAACAATTGTTTTAAAGTGCTTGGTTGGCCCGGGGGTCTGCATGGGAAAGCCATTCTGTTCTTGCTAAAATGCACAGAGTAGCTGTTCCCTAATGGCTAATTCATCTGTGCGGTATCCCTAAAGGTTTATTTAATTTTATTTTACTAATGGACGCAGCATCCTTTGTTGGGGCTTTTGACTATATAACCCCCATGACATGTGTGCAACCCTATAATCCTTCATTTTTTAAAAATTATTTATTGAAACTTGTGCTTTTAATTCTGAAAGGCTGTTCGATGCTTTCATAGTAAGAGACAAATGATAATAATTCAGGTTTGCAATCATACAAAATATACATGCGATCAGAGAGGTTGCATTACCATTTGATGATCAAAGTGCAATGCTGCGGAAGTGAATCTTTCTTAAATAGTTTATGACAATTTCCCAGCTATGATTTGAGCTTTAAAGGTTGTCTATTTTTTCCTGCTGGTCCTCCCAATGTGTGTCATTTTAAGCAATTGATCAATCAATATTCCTTCATTTATTAATACAAGAGCTCTCTTGTCAGCCTTTTCCATTCCTTTGACCAGAATTCATTCATATTGAATGAGAAGGATTACATTGCACAGCATTTACAGTATTAGTGACATCCTAGCTAAATATTCGCTAAATCCCAATTGTTGTAAAATATTACCTTTACGTACTTGAACTAGAAGTGAACAAATGTTTTGCAACGCATTGGTGCCCCGTTTTTTAAATTCCATTGATAAAATAGTGGATACCTATCCCTCCGAGGACAGGTACTTTGCGAGTTCAGTGGTTAGCTTACGCTGATGACATAGTTGTATTTGACTATATGGCTTTGGTCCTACAGCATGCGCTCTATTATTTGCAGTCTCACTTATCAGAAACTGAGTTGGAGTAAAATATATTCAATAGAAAAATAATACACTTCTCGAGCTCCAAATTTCAAGGAAGTTTAAATGAAAAAAATAAATAGAGCAGTTAAATGATATAGATTATTTAGGTTTCCAGATTTTTAATAGGGACAACCTACCTCTAGTTTACTCCCTTTTAAGGAAGAAAATACTTTTCTTAGCTTCACAAATCAAAGAACAAATGTTAAGATTCAGCTTATTCTCCTTAGTGCCTCTTGTTAAAGTTTACATGGGCAAAGTAATCCCAAGTGTAACCTATTGACTCAAACTCTGGCATTTGTATGATTGGGACTCTCTACTCAAGTTAGAGGGAATTGTTCGGAGGAAAGTGCTTTCATTGCCCAAATGTGTGGCAACTTTTGTTATTACATACAAAAAGAATTCCCTAAAAGCACGAATGAAGTGGATCATGTAAGCACTATCTCTAAAAATTCTTACGCCTCTCCTCAACACAATGTTTGAAGACTTAAACTAGTGTTTAAAATCTGTGTCCTTTATGTCACTAAATGAGTTTTCCAATAAATGTAAGAGCCTGTAAACTCGATTAGGCACTGATTGTAACAATGTTATCTGTAATCCAATTGCAGTTCAGAAAACGTTTTGAAAGAAAGATTGGATTGATACATTGTAGAGAATCTCCAAAGATACGTTTTATAGTAATTTAAATTCGGAAATCGGGGGTTTTGCAAACATATCTGTCTAAATTTCCAAATGCACAATTTAGAGATATACTTTTTAATGTTTTTCTTCAAAATTGTAATTACAGGTGACATAAGGAACATTCTGGTTCCAATCAATCCAACATAGCCTGTAGGTTTTGCAATATTGGACAGGTAGAATCTTGGAAACACTTGTTTGGTGATTTCGTGGGTACTTGTCAATGGCGACGTTGCATTTAAGCATGTAAGTCAATAATTCTGACTTTTTTAACATCAGATTTATTTTGTATTAGATTATCTTCAAAAAACGAAATATGTTGACTTTAGCAGTGGCCAAAGTCATAAACATGATTTTATTACAGTGTATTGAACTCTTTTTCCTTTTTTTATCTTGAATGTCATGTAATGATTGTGTGCCTTAAATCATGTTTTTTTTCCTGCAACATTTTGATGTTTATTTTAAACGAAAACACAATAATAATAAAAAGATGTAATTTTAATACACTGGATGATTTTCACATCTTGACTGAAACAGAAGTGTCGGAGGCGGCCCTACTGATTCACCGATTGATGGACTGACGATTGACGGAGCAACGAGGTGTGGCTTGACGCGTTCCTGCAGGCTGGCAGGTCCTTTCCTCTCTAATCTCTCTAATCCCTTCTGTGCGGCAAAGCGAGCCTAATGGTGTTCTGCTGATACCCGTACCCTCTGAGAGCTGAGAGGCGAGACCACAAAACAAACAAGCAAAAAAGAAGAATCGCTCCCGGGTGCAAGATTGTTGCCAGAGCTGAGAGGGCCACTGGTGGCAACTCTTTTTATCTTGCACCCCCTTGGCTTTCTCATCCGTGCCTGTGGATCCTGCAGTGGAGACAGCTGGAAAGGATTTAGCCAGGAGAGCATGAGCTGCGGAGCTGTGGAGTAAGCAAAGTGTTATTTTTAAATTGTTTTAAATTACCTCACACTTAGCACTATATGCGAATACCTACTCCTGTTTCTTTTCTCCCACAACTGCTTGGCTGCTCAGTTGAGTAGTCTCCCACTTCAAAGATACTTACAGGCGCAGACTTCTCAGAATGTGGGGAAGGCTGCTGCTGGGTCTAGTGGCGAGTCACTGCTACAGGCCAATCGAAATCGCTATCAAGATCCAATTGGCCTGGGCGATGCTGCTCTCCGCTGAGGCCCCTGACTGAGAACCGCAGCCTTAGATTTGGTCCCCTAGCGAGAAGGCACAGCAGGGGCGAACACCAGCAGTAATGTTGACTTCCTTCAAGCTGCCGCCCTGATATCAAGGTGGCTTTATTACTGGTAATGATGGTGGCCCATTGATTAGTTACCCAGGGCCAAGAGCTATAAATAGAGTGTGTTCCTTGTGTCTGTGCTCTGTGGCGGTGAGTGCAGACTGCACCCCGCTCCGACACTGGGCCTGGCGGCTCATTGGAGCCCTCCACGTACGTGAACCCGCATCATGGTTCAAAAGACCAAAGATTCCTTTTAGTGGTAATCACTTTCAGCTATGATCTAGGAATAGAAAGCAAAGCTGAGCATTGCGAGATTAGTCCTTTACGTGCAGAGTGACCAAACTAAAATTGTCCACCTGAAACAATTTAATCAAATCTACTACAATCCGCACATAGAGAACATGAAACTTATGAGGCCTCCTGGTTTTCTCAGCAGGACTACTGGAAAGCAACTGGAAATTACCACCTTTTTACCAATTTCGTCGCTGCCCCACCCCCATCGGCTGCTGCAGGCAATTTACAATTGTCACCCTTTACAGGTTCAAGAATGCACTCCGAGCCCATAACTGGGCACCACTCCTTTATGATTGACAATAACGGCTCATTGCTCAACCTCTGTCTCAACCTGAAGTGCATACAATTGGGCCAAAAAACAGCTAAGTATAACAGTAACAGCTTTGCAGGTGCTGATTTATCAGCCAGCCCTACCCTCACAGCCTTGGCTTCAAGTCCAAGGACCCCAGGCGAGGAAAGCTTGTGTGCGAAAGACGTGACTGCCACGCTGAACAATAGCTCTTAAATAGAAAGGGGCCTTATGTCACATTATTTTCTGCTCTAAATTCCATCCTCTCTAAAGTGGAGACGCTGTTCATACGTTGTACAAACATTGCAGCAGAACATCAAGAACTAAAACATATCAGCGGAAAAGTTGTAGATGTTATCTTGGCCTGTGGTTGGACTTAAACACATGATCAGGAACTCCCCCAAACAAGACCCCTACTAGGGCCCAATTGCCAGCAAGTGAGGACGAAATTGCCCAGACTCCTGACACTGGGACTCTAGCAATAAATTGGCAACAGCAGCGAAACCACAGCAATCTGATACCCGCCCCCCCCGACTCATCCTTCTACCATCCAGAAGGATACCTTAACCATAACAGCTGCCACAGAAGAGGATGCCATTGCGGCACAGTGCCTCGAGAGGTCTCTTCTGGGCTGCCCATCCAAACAGCTATACAGGCGTGGGAAAAGGCTGATGAAGGGAAAAAACTTACGGCGACTAAGGAGAGTGGAGTTTGCCAACCAGACATTAAGCACTGTGAGGCCCATACAATCTGACTCTCTAACTCCAACTATCATTTCTAAACATTTGGACAATAAGACCACAAGTCAGGATGAATTCAGGGGTTCAACTGTCAAATGGTAAAGAGCAATGCTGAGGTTGTGGATGTGAAGCAAAGTAGCCAGATGCAAGGAAGTGGGTGATTTGGCAATAAGGTTGAAACTAGTACTATGAATATCATTCACAGAGCCATTAAACCCAATGCAAACAGCATGTCTGGCCCATTAACAATGAAGCACATGACAATTGAGAACAATAAAGAATGCCCAAGCCACTGTTTAAAATGCTTGCACAACTTCAGATCATTAATGCCCCTTGCTCAGTTGGTCCAACTGGAGGAACTGTCCCCAACGACCGTTAGCCCCTTCCTAAACCGATTTAGATTATTGGAAATATAGAAGGATATCCTATGACTTTCCTCAATTAAAAGTAGTGATTTACTATGCGTGAAAATACCAAAGTGGGATAGCCCCACTAACTGGGCTCTTGTTAAACTAGCTTCATCTGCCATTGCATCCCTATTCTGTGCTTGTTCACCTGCACTCTTTGAGCTAGGGTTTAAACTGACGGTATGTCATGACGATAATGGGATGGGGAGCAAGTTTGGATCTGCAGAAGATGGCTGGGTCCTGCCATGAGCAACTTGGAGCAGGTTGCCTGACTACATTTTTATTACAGGCACTAGCTGGTCTAAGGTCTTGGATTTCAAAGTCGTAGAAGGAAGCAAGAGTGATAACTATCACTAAGGCCCTAATACTAACAACAAAGAATAAGCACAGCAAATCAAGGTGGGCAGTCCTACATAAGGCATTGGCACAGGGAGATAGCACCAGCTTCTGGAGACTGGTAAGAACAAGGGAGTTGAACCCCAAGCAGGCTTTTCAATGTCATATCCGTGCAGATGAATGGTGGGGACTTTTCTCCAGATTGTATGCACTTCCAGACCCATTAGAAGGGAATGTGCTTGGGCAAAAATAAACTGATCTGATCCCAATGCCACCAGGGACCTGGCCCATTACGATCGATGAGGTCAAAAATGCCCATATTTTCCATAAATCGTGGAAAGCAGCTGGCCCTGGTTTGAGACCAGTGGATATTTGCAAAGATACATTTTGATCTGGGCTCCAACCCTCCAAAGGTTGTTAATGCTGTCATCTATTCTGGAGAAATCCCCAAGACTTTTAGAGATGGAACCATAGTCCTCATATACATGAAAGGGGGAGTGGCCTCCCAGAGAACTACCGCCCAATTTCATCATTAGATCGTATCGGCAAAACATTCAGCAGAATAATTCTGACCAGATTATAAAACTGGGTAAATGAAATTGGGATTATAACAGGAGTGCAAGCAGGCTTTTGTGCCGGTAGAGGTACTGTGTATCATTGCTGTCTTTTGTTTTTACTAATTCAAAAACATGTAATTTTGACAAAAACTAGGCTGTATGCCATTTATCTTGGTTTAAAATCAGCCTTTGACACAGTCTCAAGAACTACTCTTTGGCAGGTATTCAATGAGCGTAATGTACCCAAGCCATTAGTTGATTTAATCAGATTATTATATTCAAAAACTGAGGCATCAGTCCTTTATGGAGTTGCTTTAACACCACATGCAGCCCTCATCGCAGAGAGATTTCTACCACCTGTTAGCCATACTAGTACTGCATTGGCTCCAACTTACTAGTACCTAGTCATGCTCCCACCCATGATATACATCACAAGCCTACTACTTAGGCTGATTACTGATCACTCCTCCAACACCATGGCTGCGCCCTTTGGTAGCACCACTTCACCTGTGACTAGATACTACAGACACCCAGCAACCAACGTCCTACCACCCCACGGAGATGTATCCCAAATTTAGCCATGGCCGCTAAACTACCTCTCTCGCATCAGGTCATGCCTACTACCTTCCTACCACAGTTAGATTTATCACACATGAATCCCAATAATCTGACTCTTCGCTCTCCCCTTGATCCTCCTACACCATCTCCTGCTCAATGGATTCAACTATACGCTACCAAGCCCAAGCCTAACCAGCCATGCCCTACCATAATCAGAAACTCTAGACTGGGTTACAGACTCCCTAGATCCAACCAAGCATATCCTAAAAGTATCAACAAAAACTGTACCAAAGCCTCCCTCTCACTTCCAAATCAGGTACCCATAATGGAGAAAATTGCCTGTCTCGGTAACCGTGACTCCTCCTCCAAGGCAGTTCCTGAGTCCACAACTTGCATCAAAGGAGGACTCATCAATGCTCGATCACTTACAGACCATGCCCTTAACATCTGCAACTTCATTACCTCTAACGACTTAGGCTTCCTAGCCATTACAGAAACTAGGCTCCAGCCCACTTCTGGTCCCCTGCTCTCTCTGGCCATTCCGGATAATTACACTATCATTGGGCAGGACAGGACATCTTCCAAAGGCAGAGGCGTTGCCTTCATTGCAAAAACCTCAATTGGACTAAAGCCTGGCCACACGCTAACCTTCTCCTCAGAGGAACTCCTCACCATCAAGCTACCTATGACACCTACGCGAACTATAAACATCCATCTTATGTATAGACTGCAAGGTCCCCTATCCTACTTCGAGAATGACTTAACCCTTCTCCTCACAGCTAATACAAAACCAGGTTCACAAGTGAGGTTCCTGGGAGACCTTAACTTAGGTCTACATGACCCTAAAGATACCAATGCACTCATAATCGCCAACAGTATCTAAGAGCTAGATTTCACACAACGCATTTCCCAACCAATGCATGATAAAAGCAAACTACTAAACTGGATCGCTGACAACTGCAATACCAACATCCTCTCCAACCACCCCTGTGCAACCACCCCTGTGCTTGGTCTGACCATCATACTATCATCTTCTCACTACAGGACGCCAACTTCTCCAATTTAGAAAAACCTATGGCACCGCCCAAATATTCTAGAAACATGCATAATCCTACCGTAGAAAAACATTTTCCACGCCTCAAGCCTATCACTAATCTCACCAGCTCAAATTCCGACCCAACCACCATATTGGATTCTTACAAAACACCATTCTGTACGCCATCAACATGCTAGCACCTCTAAAAATGCGGAAAGTCAAACGACACTCGCATTTAAACAATTGGTTCACCCCACAACTTAGAACCTTGCGAAAGATTGAAAGAGCTGCAGAAGCCTCCTTGCAAAGGCAGCTTACCACTCCTTCTGCTACTAGACCTATAAGCGGTCTTTGACTTGGTTGACCACAAACTCCTCTGTAAACACCTCTCATCTGCCTGCAGACCATTTCTGACCACAGGTACCTGCATTACTCTTGCCAGAGCCTTAGTCTTATCCAAGATCGACTACTGCAATGCGCTCTACCTCAGAAACAACAAACATAACCTGAAAAAGCTTCAGATCTTCCAAAATAATGCTCTCAGGTCAGCAACCAATCACCCCAGATCCAACCATATAACAGAGCTTAGGTACAGTGTACACTGGCTGTCAGTCACCCAAAGAATCAAAAGAATCAATCTCAAAACCCTCTTTCACACTTTCAAATACCTACAAAACCTAGCACCCAAGTACCTCTGTGACAAATTCTCATGAAAGTCGTCGGACCGACCCACCAGAGCAGCATATTCCTACTGCCTGTCCATTCCTAGGTTTAAGCTCCAAAAGGCAGGCGGCAGCCGTTTCCCAGTCCTTGCAGCCAAACTGTAGAACACTCTACCAGCACCTATCAGAGCCGAACCCTCGTTCAAAGTCAGGGTTCCATGTGTTAAAATCACTGCAAAAATTGCTGTTTATACAAAACATTGCGGCAAAAAGACAGTGGTTTTGCTGCCGCAATACATGTAAAGGTGCCAGGGACACCCTCGCAACCCCCAGACCCATTATACCATTTAAGGGAAGCGGGGGACACGCCCGCAACCCCAGCCCGCCTTAAATGTTATAATGGGTTACACCTTTACCGGGTCAAAGCACAGCATTTTTGCCGTGATTTTTTGAAAAAGGCGAAATTTTTGCCGCAATTTTATTACTGCATACCAATGTCAGGTAGTTTCCTGGCTTAAACGACCTAAATCACTTGACTGGTTATTCCGACTATATTGGATTTCATACATCTGTAATGAATATCATACCTCTGTATATTCTTTCCTGTATAATTGTCAATTGGATCACATTCCTACCTAGTATCTACTGTGCTGTGGCCAATGCTGCTTTGCTTTGTATATGTCTATTAATGCTATCCTGTAATAATTCCATTGTATGTGCATGTTATTTACTCTGCCTCTTCAATGTATGAAATGCGCCCAGATGCCTAAGGGCTTGGTGTGCTATATGAATAAAATACAATACAATACAATTACAATTGAATAGAAAAAAAAAGAAAACTAAAGGTCTGGTCTTTAAACCTTCCTTTGAATATTCCTTTGAGAATAATGGCGGATGGCACTAAGCTGGAACAAGTCAAATTTGTCAACTACCTGGGAATTAGGTTCCATGAGTTGGGGGGCTGGTCTGATCAACTTACTAAAGCTAAGACTAGTCTGGGGAAATATTGTTGTGGAATACACAATTTTTTCTCTAGCCATGGTAGTGGGGCTATTTCCCCAGCTCTGGAATTAAAGGACAAACAGGCCTTGCCAGTGACCCTTTATGGGTCAGAGGTGTGGGGTCACTCTAAATCGGTCAGTTTTGGAAAAAGTTACCTTTGTTGCCTATAAGTGCTCCGACGTCCTTGGTGCTATTGCTCCTCAGTGTTTTTCCTATAGCCGACCAGAATGCCCTTGAACCTGTGCTCTGTTGGGTCAGACTGTGGTCTTCCATGGTGCTGTCAACATACCGGGAGACCTCTGAAGAATGTTCTACTTTTGGAGGGACAAAGAGCTGTAGCTGGCTGGCCAATGTAAAGCATCCCTCTCTGGGATAATCCACTGAAGTGTAAACATTCTGCAAAAGTGTGTCTTAAAGCAAAGGCAAGGAGGAAAGCCAAGGAAAAGCTAGAAGTAGATTGGACCTCCTTGAAGAATGCTCCAGAGTTTTGTGCAATAAAAAGATGGGAAACTCGCTGAGCCTCCTGGATGAAATCTGTCCCCCTTATGAGCACTCTTTGTATGTACGAATGCGGATGGAGATATTGCACAAAGCATGGTATACACGCTCATGTTCAAACTTGGGAACTGGTCTATGTCCACTTTGGTTTTGCCTTTGAAACATTATTACATTACATGCTAATTTGCCTGGCCACTTTGGATTTAAGGAGATTGTATTTGAAACCACTAATTAATGCACAAGGAGTTTGTTGCATTAAGGAAGCTATGCAATTCTGAATGTGCTCAGTCGAAAGGAACGTTTTTTTACATCTGCACGTTTTAGGGAGAATTCTCAAAATGTGCTAATTTCCCTTACCTTTTGAAACCCCAGCAACTTTGCTGGATTTCTAGGATTTGATTTTTTACCTGGGAAGAATGTGAGCCTTTCTTCCCACTATTCCATGTATTTTGATGTGTGTTTTACTTTTGTGTTCTTTGGTTATGGAGTTTTAAAACAACTCCATAGGCATCATCTTTTTCTGTGTGTCACACAGCACCTTCAGTACAGTGACACAGGGATGTCTTTCACACTTCCCAAGGTTTAAATACCTTCTCTGGGACTCACTAACATCTCCCAGAGCATGTAAAGTTAAATTGACTTTACTAGTCCCTTTAAATTTACAGGCCAAGCACACACTATCTTTCTATAGAGTGCTGGAGGGGTTGCCTAGCTTCCTCTGAGTCAAAACACTCATGTAACAGTCAAATGTTACCCTTTCCCAGTTTAAATGGCTGGTGGCAGTGGTTTAGATCAAACTACCATGATTTTTCCCGACTGCTAACAACGATAGCTTAAAATCGGGTCAGTCATGTTTTTCAATATGGTGCCCTAGACTTATCTGTAAAAACAGAATCTGGTCGACTTTTTTCACCATTTCTTTTAGGAAAGGTCCTTCTTGTGTTTGTCTCTGCGCGCCTAACCAGGTTTGGTCCCTTTGTTCATTGGACTTTGACAGGCTCCAGTGCTGAAGCCCTACTCTGGTGCCTGAGTGTCTGGGATGGACAGGATGTGAGGGAGATGCCTGAAACTCTCCAAGTAGACCTGAATGCACTATTTTGTGATTGGCCGGCTGACTGTCCGGCAAGGACAGCCAACCTGCTGTTTGAGTGATAGCCAGGATGGAATGAATGGGGGGAAACTGTTTAAAAGCAGGTCTCTGGGACTTGGAAAGCAGAGTCAACCACTGGAACAAAAGAACCGGAGACGAGCTGAAGGAAGAGGACTGCTGCAACTCCTGGACGACCGGTGAAGCCCTGCTTCAGGTCCAAATTGCCTGAAACTCCATTGACAGAGAAGCCCTTCAAGGTTAACTTCTTCCCTTGAGTTTGGGGGGAACAACCAACTCGTAAGCCACCTGGACACCGTCCCCATCTGGTCGAATTATCTACAGAGTGCTGTTGAAAACTAGATAGCTAGATGGAAGGAAACCAGCATGTGGACTTTAAGACACTCACACCTTAAACCAACGTCTTGCTAAGATTTTGGCCTCATCCCTGGGCAGTTCAGGAACCTCCCAACGTCCTCCTTCTTGTCCCCACGACTGAAGCTCAGGAACAGCGAGATCTGCTCGAACTGCCATGAATAATTGCCTCAGCTACAGCTCTTCTTCAATTGAAAGGTACTGTGCAAACGCTATCCGGAAATCTTTTTGCCCATTGCGAAGGTTTGTGGAACTTTCCCAACTTTGAAGGCTTGTCCTTCCCTAAACATTCATCTAACTTTTCGCCTAGCCGAATTCTTCTACAAACTGTGACAAAGACTTAACCGTTTTCTACCAGGACTGTGCTATCCAATACAAAGACTCTGAACCATTGACTTTGGCCCAAGCCTATGAACTGAATTGCTGGTTGTAGTTTACTGAAACCCTTTGCCCTGCCTATGCAAGTATGTGTACTATTAATTCTTATAACCTTGTCTTTTTACCCCTTTTTAAAGTATCTGAAGTGCCATTTTGCTCCCACTTCAGGGGAGCTAAACTTGTTCATTTACTCATCAGTTGTATATTTGTGGTTTATGAGTTTGGCAATAAGACCCGAGGCAGCAGGCCGATACCACCCCAGGTAATTCCCCTGGGGCCGTAGTTACAGGCCCCAGGGGCATTTTGAAACAGAAAAAAATAATGTCAAATAAAATAAAATGCCTACCAGGAAAGGCAAAATGTAGTCCATTTCCTCTTTCCATGGTGACCATCGGGAGCAGACGCGCTAGGAAGACAAGTGTTCCCTGCGCGTTTGCTCCCAAGAAAAAGAAAAAAGAAGGTAAGTGGGGTAGGGAGGGAGGGGATAGTTTGCAGGGGAGGGGGTGGAGGGAAAAAAAACGTACCCGAGCCCCCAGAAGGGGATGAAGGCAGCCTCCAGCCTTGGGGAGGCTCGGAGCAGGTGATTGCCTCGTTTCGAGCCTCCTCATTGGCTAAGGGGCTGCTACGCCCCCCGTGGGGAACAAACGTTGGCACGCTCGTATGTCCACAGGAATACTGTGTGGTATTGCTCGGAAAAGAGCCAATCCACATGTAGTATTTCCCATGGACAGAGCGTGCCGGGTACTAATGTGTGTTATTGAGCTGCTCTTGCTAGTGTAATGTTTTCAAACTGTGTAAATAAATGTATATTCTTTTACCAAGAAACCTTGAGTAAGTGTTTGTTTGAATCACTGTAATTGTTGGTCCTTTCTGTAACTTGTTCTACTGCACACTTTACTCTTGAGATAAGTATTGCTGGTCAGCCATCACTACCACTTTACTGTGTAGTACAGGCTTGTACCAAAGGTGAAATTGTACTTACACTTGTAGTCTTAATTGTGTGCAGTGTTCCCAAAGGGTACTGCACATGATTTTGCCTAACAGCACGTTATGTACATAAAGCTTGGTTAATGAGGCAGAGATATATGGGAACTGTTTTTGATAAAGAGGCTGCAAGCGTGCTCTCCTCATAAAACGGATTTTGGATGAAGATGCAACAATATTTCTACTAGGGCTTCAGGATTTGTTTTGTTTTATTCAACTGTTTAACGTGTTTTTTTTAACATATGTATATCTAATTTATTGTGTTTTTTTTCTTTTTTATAATTGTCAAATTGAATGTATGCCAAAGGTTTTTATGCCGAATAAAGCTATTGAAATTGACTGTAATAAAGGTGTTGAGGTTACTAATAACAAGAGCATGTGAATTTTAATTCGAAGATAGGCATTTACATCATGTCTATCTGATAACAATAGCACAGCAAGTGATGTAATTCGGCGCCATCCTCCACAACCCCTTCCCAAGCTCACAGCTAAAGAACAACAGATGACTGTTTCTGGCAACATGCCCTACTTGTCCTCTACTTCTCTCCCAGTAATGTTGTCTTGCCCTGTCCATTTTCCTCTGTCACCACGCATCCCTATCCCTGGGCTTGTGACCAGCTATGTGCCTGATTCAATGCCCTCCTTCAACTCACTACATCTTCCATCTGTGCATGTCTATGAAAAAGAGCCCGACAATGATCACTTTGATGGCGTGTGCTTTTCAATCAGAGTCAAGACAAGATGTACTGCTTGGCATGAAAAACTACCCATATAGCATGCCATTGTATCGTCATTGCACCCATATTTGGGGTGTACATATTAACAGACGCTAGAAATGCGTGATGGGGGTCACCCACTTAACGATACTCTATGGAGTCCCCATGCCATCAGAAAATTAGACTAACACAGGCAAGTAGGTAGGGTCTCTATGAGCACTTGCTCCTTTGCTTGGAGTTGTCGCTTGGGACAGGACACAAGCCGGGAAAACTGTGGTCTAAAATTCTGGGTTTGTAGAATATTGTTCGTCAAATGGTTCAACTATTAACATTTCGATGTATGTGATATGCCATCCCCCCTTTCAGTGCAACCCATTATGTGTTCTCAGTAGTATACATGCAAAGCCTAGCAAATGTTCAGGGCCCCCCCATTCATTTGGGTCTATTGTAGTAGAAACTCTTGAAACCCAAATGCAGATGGTGTGGGGAACCACAATTTTAAATCCCCAAACTAGGTCCCACAGTTATCTAAAAAAAGGGAGTGTGCTTAGAGATGTTTATCTGTTGTCATGCCACAAAGCGTATGCCTAGATGCGCCATTTCATTAAGGGTGCCATGTCTAGCCTTGGTTTGACTCAATATTCAGGGAATTGCACTTCTGGATTTACCAATGAAAATGTAGAACCTCAATTCCTTGAATGCATTAAAACAACATGAATGATTGTGCTTTAGAGGGAGGACCAATGTGGCTCATAACGACGGGTGAATTGTGTAAAAGTAAATTCCATGTATCAACGGAATAACACCATCTCTTCAATTCATACCTTTTACATAAACTTAAATGTTCAATTAAAGTGCCATAGAGGATACCATGGTAGTGGCAGTTGATAACACTGTCAGCACAGATCAAGTGATTAGGACACATTTATCTGTTAAGGGACAGGAAGTCAAGCTTCCTTTAAGCCCATCACCACACGTGTCAGCCCCCTCTGACCCTCTAGTCTCCACATCATACCTTCACTAGCACAAAACATACAGTTGTCACACCAGGAACTACTACTATATGCCAGAAATGCGATCAACTGAGTCCAGTGGGCCTAGTGTGAGTAATAGACATCCAGGATAATGTGACAATATCACCTCTGGAGAAATCTCTGGAAATCTCTTTCTGGGTTTGTAGAATATTGTTCGTCAAATGGTTCAATGCATGTTGACCAGTCTCCAGTGCACATCACTGTCACATAAGGCATACTCCTAGCCCTCGTTCCGGGGTACCCATTCTCAACCACTCCAACTGGCCCCGGTAGCTGACCATGTGATGCATAATACCATTGTTAGCCTGTCAATCATGGAGGCAGGTCGGGAGCATGTAGAGTCGAATCGGAGTGATCTGGCAGCTCTGGCTGGTCCTGGTGCAGTTACACCATATGCTATAACAGGTATAGCAGCAACTATGTGTTGGCATCTCCCCAAAAGGAGACCGTTTTGATAAAAACATATACAGCAAGGAAGGAGGCTGTTGCAGCTTGGACTGAAGCCCAGGTTAGGTCATTTGACAAAACCCAAAGGCTGTGGCAAAGGAATCAGGCAGACCAAAGGCGACTTGACAAACACAATTCTCCCTGCATCCATGCCCCGCTGAGGACTGTGTCTCCTTAAAGGTTGTTCACCACTCCAACCTTTCCCTCTGCCACCAGGAAGTTGGCAATTGCCTCTGTCACACAGTCATGTGCCACCCGCCCGTTGGTGGGTTGCTGGCATGCATGAATTAATTGATTGCATTTATATAATTGACTCTTTAGGCCTTCCATGAGAAAAATAAAATCAATGCAAGCAGAGCTCTAAGCATTTAGGATCTGCATAAAAGAACAATGTTTAAAAACTGTGAGTATCTGGGGAAAATGTCCACAACAAGCAATGCATAATAGTGCATGAGTGTGCAATGGCCTCAGTGCGTGGGAGAGGTAATTACATTGCAGACCTTCCAAACCCTGTGTATAGAATATTCAAATAGACATAAACTAGTACCTATGTTGTTTCACAAAGCTCAAATCTCTCTCTGATTATCCAGGCACCAATAATTAAGGAGGCAGTCATCTTGGTAATACTCTTGTCAAAATTCCTCCGGAGACACAACATCGCTACAATAGATGTGTCTAATAGAGTTGCCATCGCAGTGTAGGCATAAGGCAAATAGATATCAGATGTTTGAATCCCGGGCAAATGAAAAGGAAGTGGCGAAGAGCCTCATCCCTGGCCTAGTATACTTTGCATGTTGATTCTGTTGCATGGTTACATCTTTCCCTGTTGTTTGCCAATGCCAGTTTGTTAGCTCTGGCCGGGGGAAGAGTTGTCTGTGTCTCGTATGC
The DNA here is from genome assembly GCF_040938575.1 of Ambystoma mexicanum. Lineage (NCBI taxonomy): Eukaryota > Metazoa > Chordata > Amphibia > Caudata > Ambystomatidae > Ambystoma > Ambystoma mexicanum. The sequence continues at coordinate 592,252,370 of NC_090937.1, read as the reverse complement.
AAGCATTTCTGAATAGCCACAGCAGAGACCAATATATCTGCTGTCACATTCTGCTCCACCTTCCCAAATATTTTACTTGCTCTTCACATCCCAGTCCGAAATTCTATTTGGCCACACGCCACACACCTTTGGAATTGTTTTGACTGTCATTTGATTTGGATGATTCTCCTTTAAGTCTTTTTTGGGTAATTTGGACCATGGACTTCCTTTTGGATTACTTCTCCAATTTTTTTTTTTTTTTTAAATGTGAAATTTGAACAGTGCTGACCACCATTGGATATTATTTTTCCTTGTTGTAATCCAGTTAATATAATCTATTCCATTACATCTTGGTTTCATGTTTATGACCACACCTCCCATATTTGAGCACTTATGTTTATGAATTCATACTCAAAACTAAAACTAGAATATATTTGAAGAACCTAACAGCGGTTCAACATTTTGGGGTGTATTCTTGGTTGGGAATGGAAAGATTAGCGTGACTTCTATCAGGGAAACATTTTTATTCAATACCTTCATGCAAGTAAAGAAAATGTTGATTATCTCATCTCTTGGCATCTTGTCATCTCTGTTGTTCTCATTGTGTCCTTGAAACCCCTTGACCTTCATCAAGGAAATCCTCACCAAGATCTTACTCATTCATGTGCACATTGCATGGGAAGCATTACTAAATAGCAAACAGCACATTGCAATGACCAAGCAAAGCATGTTAGGTCCCTTTCTCAGTCCAGTGGGGGCATTTGAAATAGTTGTAATAACCTAAAAAAGCCTGTGCAATGGTATTCCAGGTCTAAATGTGTCCCTAAATGTTGCAATGCTTCCTTGCTGTCATGGGCTGGCCTACCAGTGCTACAAGTCATGTTCCTTGTGGCCTCCAGAAGGGGGCTATGAGTAATTGTTGTTGGTACACATGTTTAGCTCAGTCTCCACTATGCGATGTAAGGTAAATGCACCAAGTCTTTTAGAACTTTTGGGAGGTCTTCATCAGGGTTGTGTATTGCCCTCCCACTTTGTCGAATAGAGTGCCAATGTTGGCTTAAACTGATAATACTATGCCTGTATCTAGGACACCAAAGAAGATAATGGTACTGCAAAATGTCTATGCTGTCTCATACCAGCAACACAACTAAAAACAAATGGTAACAATAACTCATAATGGTGAAAAATCAAAAATGCCCTTGTGTGATAAGAGTATTAAACAACCCACTTAATGACATGCACGCATTTCCTAATGTGGAAATCTGATTTTCTCCAAAAGAAAAGGGTGCAACACACATAATGAACAGACTATTAAGATCAAACAGTCATTTGGAGGTATTTGCTGGTTTGTAGCACATTACAAGGTGCAACCAGTGGATCTCTTGCAAAAATTGGTATGTCATTGAAGTGGAGAAATCATACGCTAAATGCGGTTTCTGATGCTTCAGTAACGATCGAGCTTCTTTTGACAAACCCTGTCCGTGCCAAAAATAAAATTTATCAAGCAGACTGGATATCCAACATGACAATCTGCTCAAAACTCAAGGATTTTAACCCCGAGGCATTTGGCGTCAAAAGGTATGGGGTAATAGCAGAGTATCTGCTAAAATACCCATCACCTGCATCCCGCTCTACATGACATCATAGTGAAATGCTTTGGAAGTAAATTGTTGGTTCAGAGCGGTACTAGTTCTAGGCAAAAATGGAATCTTTTGTTTTCTAATCCAAGATTAACTATACAGCTCGCAATTGTGCAATTTCTTAATTTAATATTTCCTGTTACGAAGACTGTCTGTATCAATTCGAAGTGAATGGTAGTCTGATGGTTGTAACATAATTATTCATTCTACTCTGCTTTATTTTGCCTCATAATTATTTTTAATGAGATACAAATAATTATTTACTTATCTTTTATTGTTGTAAGTGTGGATGTGCAAGTTTAAAAAAAATGATAATGAGTGTAAATATTTGAAAAGTTGGTTTACCAGCTATATCAAATAAATAAATAATTAAAAAAAAGGATCTCTTGCATACATCCAAAGCTGTGCAGGACATGGCCCAGTATGGGGGAGTGATCTGGGCTATGGCGACTGCAAGTAATGTGATAAGCAGTGTGAATACACTCAGTTGTACAATACGTGGTCTCTCTCAAGGTGCTCCCACCTTCGCTACTTACTTAGACCTGTCATTAGAATTCATGGAATATGTGTTTGCTATTGCATTCATCCTATGTGGCTGTCTTTGTGGACAAATGAGGGATTGTTTGCTCCAGAACACTTCAATGGATGTCATAAGATCAAGATGGAGGGAAACGAACACCAGTGTTATCTTAAGTCAAAACGAAATTAGCCACAATTGATGTCAGCCACTCATTCACTGATCCCTGGCCTAAGGATAAGCACTGTCACACAAAAGACAATGTTTTATGCCAAAAGAAATTCGATGACGAAGGAGAGTCCTGGAACTTAAAACTTCCAAAAACAACATTTATTAATTTCTCCTCACATATGCTGGAACCATATTTAGGATTGCATCCCGCCACTTTCTTATCTGGTTTATATTTAACCTGTTACTACTGACTACTCCCTGAGGTAGATGGAATGCAAATGAAGAGCTGTAATGTATACTAATTGGAAACATTGGATACTGTGGGCCTCATTTACAAAAAGGGACTTAGTACCGTAAAAGTACACGTTATGAAGTGCAAAAAAGAATTTCTGATTCACAGATTGGACTTTGCACTGGCCCTTCTCACTTTGCACTGTGCAAGAGTGCTTTTAGTGACACAGAGCGCACGGGAAAGGCCAGTGCAAACAACTTAATAGGGGGCAGAACATGCAAAACCCCATTCAAGGCAGAAAATTAGGATGAAAATGGCCATGGTGTAGAAGGCACCGTGTTAAAAACAAACACGCCCATCAAGCGCTAAGGAAAGCCTATCCACAGAAGTTATTGTTGGGAGTCCGAATGAGAATGCACATCTCCCGATCTTGCCATCACCCGTTACACGTCTCAAAGCACAAAGCACAAAGCCCAATGAAAGCACACACATGAAAGTGCTGTGCAACCCACCTAACATAGATTGCCACAAAGCTGGGTCCTGCATTGCTAACACTGATACTGTTACATAGCCGGAGGAGGAGCAGGATGAGGAGGAGGCCCAGAATTTTCCATCCAAGTACAACATTATTCAGGATGCCAGATGAGGAGGTGTCCAAACCACCACTATAATCATTCCAAGTGGAACAAAATGATAACATGTCACACTCCCAAAATGCACGACATGGTGAAGCCAGCCCTTGGCAAAATGTCCCCATACCATGTGCTCCCCTGAGTGGCATGCATTAAGTGCCAAAAAGGCTCAGCTGACTACCATCATGATGATGTGTCCTCTGCATCATTGCTGCTGTTGCATCCCACCTCAACTCCCCACTGGGCAAATTGCAAAACATAGTGAAGCCAGCCCTTGGCACAATGTCCCCATGCCATGAGCCCCACTGAGTGGCATGCATCAAGTGAAAAAAGGGCTCACCTGACTGCCGTCATGATGAGATGACCATCTGCCCCATTGTTGCTTGTCCAGCATACCTCCACACACCACTGCCATGTACCATCTCCTGTAATGATGGAACATCAGAAGCTGCGCACCCACCCATCCACATGCATGTCTCTGATACCCTTAATATGTCCCCTATCCAGTCATGGTGATGCACTCCAGGAATACCAGAAAGCAAACTAGCCAACCACAGGAGGATGAACAAAAACCTGTAGTGACACACCCCTCTCCATCAACAGCCCTTGATGGGAAAACATCAGCAACCTTACACATGACACATGAGAAGGACATTTTGGTACCAGCACCTGCACTTCACCAGCAATGTTCTCTCTGCATACTACACACATCACCCAGATGCAAACTTGTGAAATTGAACACCCACCTATGTGTTTTGCATGCCCATGCAACATTGACAGTGGTGGACTGGGCACTAAAAGAGGCCCTGGAAATGATACCCAAATTAACAACATATCCAACTACAAGGCCAACCCAATTTGCATGATGAAATGTGGAAAAATCACGCAAAAGAGGCCAAGGGTGCAGAGGCCTACTGTGAATTCACCTGAGTTGCCCAAAGGCATGTCCACCTCTGATCATGGAGTGGCTACTGCTCATGACACATGTCAGGAGACGTCATGCAAGGCTGACATGACAGCAGTGAAAATGTAATGCCACACAGAAAATGAAGCTACTGCATTATCCCTCTCCCAAAACATGTGCACCAGAACACCCAGAAGAGACAGACTCCAAGCAGCAAGTCACCGATGAGCAAGCAGTAATCCAAAGCACATGCATAGCTGATCAAGGAGACATGCACACACAGTATTATGGAGAACAACTTACATCTACTAGTCTGATGGAACTTCCGTATAGCCCTGCCACTGAGTATGAATCTTGCCCACCCAGCGGCAGACGTTTCGAATTGTCTGTTTTATGTTTTATATTTGCACCCTTAAACCTTCGGGTACCTGGAGTGCGGTACAAATGCAAAGTAAAGTAAAATAAACTGACAGTGACCATCACCCAATAAATGCCAAATCACATAATCCATGGAAACCCTACAAGTGGCATATCATCCGACAATTGGGATGCATATGTCACCATCCATGAAAATCTATGACAGTGCACAACCTTACCTGGTGGTACAGCTGTGGTTCTGTGAATCCATCATATGCCTCACAATTATACTCCCACTGTGAACCTAAAGCCTTCCTACTGAGTGGGCAACACTATGAATAATACAACCACAGGAAGGTATATCGGTGTGTGTCCAATATCGGCTCTTCCAAGAGCACAGGGAATCTAGAGCGTCTTAAATCAATAACAGACCCTGAATTCATTATCTGTACATGAACCAATTTAATACACATCAATGTAAAGAGTTAATGCACCTAGATGATCATACAAACATGTGTAAATACATGCATAAAAAACGTACACCAAACAAAATTATGTTTGCATGTGTAAATGAACCTACAAAACACATGAAATTCTGATGTCACTTCAAGTTAGTTTCACAATCTGCATATGTTGTTCTTTTAAATGTTATCCTAAACTTCCGTAATACGCTAGTATTATTAGCCCAACTTGTCCAAGTTTCTGTCCTATCAGCTCCAATATGGCAGACATACATCAGGGGCAGTTAGAAAATCATAGGCGTGGCGAGGTAAATTCTTTGCTCCCTGGTTAATGGTAGAGTTCCCTATTGGGAATAAAAGAACATGCATGTCTTCAATTAGACACTTTACTTTGTCTTATTATTAAACCTCTCATATGATCCCTTTCACCACGTGTTCCATATTTGTTGTACTTCGCTGCCATCTTTTGTATCAAGGTGACAGCCCACTATCCTCTTGTTTCCCTGTAAAAGAACAAGGAAGACAACCTTACTAAAGTTGCATTCATCTTCATACTACTGTTTTTCCCATGTATTAAAATCTTACCTCTTTAAACACGGTCGTGTCATGCTCTCCTAGTATTACTCTAGGTCAGAGTTTTCTTAAATGGTGCAGGGTCACAGTCTCACTAAAATGCATAATGCATACCATGAAGACTACACTGGCTGCTGACCACTAGCACTGCCTCGGAGTGCCTGGTAATCCCTACCAGCCTTTCTCCTATGGCTCACCTGTCAGGCTCAGTAACCATCTCATTCTCCATATTAGGACTTCCACTTCTCACAACCACCACCACATCTCCACAGCATGCATTGTCACGGCCCAGCTTCACCCCACCAGCCTCAAGAGGAGCTCTGAACATCGACCAGCACCCCGTATCGAGGCTGAGGGCTGTCAGCTTCACTGCTGCAGAAGTTGGCATCCTGGGTGTACAGGTCGTGGACCATTAGGATACCCCCTTCAATCTGCAGAAGCAGCCTGTGACGTGTGGGCTTCAGAAGATCTGGGCGGACAAAACAGCTGCCATTAATTCAGAAGAGGTGACAATCCATACCTTGGTCCATGCCAAGAATTGCTGGGATAACCTCAGGATCTGGAGCCAGGCAAAGGCAAAGGCTTCCCTTGAGGCAGGTGCTTACATGGAGGTGCACTCTGACAGCCACAGTTTTTCATCAATACAGTTTACTTTTCTTATTCAACACCACAGTTTACCATCTCGTTGTCCATGTGCACATTCTGTTTGTACATGATCTCCAACTAAGTATGTCCTATGGCTTTCATGTGGGTTAGTTATTAAACAGGTGTGATGTCCTGAGGAAAAAAAAACAACCTTAATCTTGTGTTTCTTACAAAGAAGTGAGGTATGGAGGAGAGACTAGAACTGCATTCTTCAATAAATCATTATTCCATTTTTATTAATTGTTACATAAAAATTTGTTTTTTAGAGAAATATTCCATAAAATACAAAATAATATAATTTCATTCATCATAATACATTTCAAAGCATGAATCATCAATTTCATCAATAAGAACCATGTTTCTGCAAGTAGAGGTCTATATAGACCAGTTTACAAAAAGTCTTTCCAACTTCCTAACTTACAATTTCATTATTATGGATGATACTCTTGGTCTTAGTTCACACACAATAATCATCAACTATAGGTGTCCTAATTGTTTAATACTTTCTCTTAGGGCTTCCCTCAATTAATAGTTTCGACCTTAACAACATCTAGCTACTTCTTTCTAGGTTTGTTCTGCGTCTTCTTCAGGATTTGTGAACTTTAAGCCAATTTACATTTTGTTAATTTTCATACTAGAACAGAAATAAAAATAAAACAATCTGTTAAAATTACCAATTAAAAAACAGTTAAAACAATGCAGTTACGCATCTCTTCTCTAATAAACCTCTTAATTTTACTTTGTTGCCACAGGGAACAGTATCTTTATTTGCTGTTCATACCGGGATTCTTGTGGGTGCAAACTCTAAGAATAACAATTTCTTTGAATTTATTTTCAAATTTCTATATGTAGGGATCCTTAATAGGACCTTAATCAACCAAGTCTCTTAAACGCATGGGCGTATGTAAAATCACACCACATGTTCATGTGAAAGAAAATAACTTAATGAATTCTAATTCAGTGCGGCAAATCAACAGGTAGCTCTCCCCGTCAGGAGGTGAGCACAACAAATTCCACAGCATTAATCTACATATGACCCATGATCTCTAAAATGTCCATGTCCCCTGCGGTTTCCAAAGAACCCGGGTTTACATAAATTACTTTAGTGTTTGTAAATAATGGCCTATCATGTAGACCACACTTTGTGGGTCATGTTGGTACTGGCCTATTTGCTAGGGGACAACTGTGCATGCTTCATGTGAGTGTGATGTGTACTATGATGCCAACACGGCCAATTTACATATGTGGACAATGGTATATGTTGGGAGATGACATGTTTGGAGTTGCATGTCTTTGACGTCTTTGTTATTCACATCTGTCACTTGGCTACTTCCGTGCTTTGCAGTACAGGCATGTTGGTTATTATTGTGCATGGTGTGTGTGGGTGTGTCTGAAGTGTATGCTGTGTTTGGCATGGCACTTCCTTTGTACATGTGTTCATAGGTGTTGGGTCATCATGGGGGTTGTTTGAGGTTGGCGTGGTGCCATTACTTTGATTGACTTGCCCATATGAACAGGTGGACATGTGTTTCACAAGTAGGGAAGAGAGCATCACAAGTGTGGAGGTGGCAAGAGATGGTGTCCTGATGCCATGTATGGTGCAGAACATTGTGTTTTTGCTGTTGGTGTATCAGTGTTGGTTGGGTATGTTTTGGATTGTGTGTCTGGCAGTGACATTGTGAGGAGCGATTTCAATATGGAAGGTATGTTTCTTGATGATGGTTTGGGTCTCTCGTTTGTTTTGGTGTCTGGCAAGGTGTTCCATGGAGCAGGGATGTCTGAGATATCTGTTGGCAGTTCATTCACCTCTGCCTATTCACTTTTCAGGATTTCTGTATCATGGAGTGTTCCTTTATGCTTCCACATTAGTTTGGGTGGCATTTTGGTACTTTGTTGTCCATGTGGATGAGCTCACACTTCATGTACGGATATTGCTTATTGGCATTGGGGATGAGGGGAGTGATGTGGTCTCACCCTGATTCACTGGTCTACACACCTAGCCATCAAGGGGCAAAAGTGCAGCGGCTGTGATGTTTTGGTTGGCTGCTGTTGTGCAGCTGAGTGTGATCGACGGGGATGCCATGGACGGGTAACTGTCCTGAATTCAACAGCACTGCATCCAAGAATTCATGTTGAAGGAGGATGTCTGCCAGATGTAGTTCATGGAAGACACAGGACAAAGGAGTTGAGGAAGGTAATTGCTCCAAAGTGAACTGGACCATGGGTGTTCATGATGCGCAGCTGCCAAGATTTGTAAGTGTTACACTGATTACAAGACTGGTGCCACCATTGCACTGAACAGGTCAAGCCTGTTCATCACCTTGTAGGGATGGTGTGTGGGTGTGGATATCCATTGCTGGTGGCTATGTAACAGTACCCTTTTCGCAACAGATCATGGGTGTGTGCCAGCATACTGCTTAGTCTGTTCAGCAGGCAACAAGATTATTGCATTTGTAGGAGTATGATTATTGTGTCCCAACATACAAGGAGTATGGGAGGATATCCAGTGAGCTATTGTCAAGCTGGTGGGAAACTGGAATTCGGATATGTACAGCAGGAATTGTGATGTCACAACCGAGGTGTAATAACTGATCACAAAGCGTACTGATGTAATGTCACAACAACCTTGCAATAAAAACATTATTTGCAGTCTTTTATATGAATATTGCAGCCCATCGTGTATCAGATTTGTATTGCAGCATTTCTAGCATAACTTTATAGAGAATATACTCTACAAGTACAATGCATCATTTAGTAACAGAACATTGGTATTTTTATTCAAATAATCACGCATAGTGGTATCACTTTATAAAATATATTTAGGAATATATCAAACATGTCCAAGTCCCTGCCTTCTGCATTATCATTTCGTTTTAAAAACACAAACTTTGCATAAGCAAGGACGTTTTATTAAATCGGAAAATGTTTAAATCTGCATGTTTTATTAATCTCGGTGCATACGTCACTTTTGTCAGAGTGAACAGACTGACAGATTTACTTTGGCTTTTAACCTGGAACAGTTCACATGTTCTATTCAAATCATCACCACCGGGCTGCACAAAGCTGTAAAAGCTGTGCGTGTTGTCATCTCCCTGAGTGTGGCTGGGGATTGCTTAGTCAGTGCCCAGATGAATTTCAAGCTTAGCTGAACACAAACTGGCTCCCTCATGCGGAAAGCACATGAAGGTTTGAATTTAACAGCAAAATGTCCTAAAGACGACTGGTCATCGATGGAGTTTGACATTTTCTGGATTGTGTTCTTTGTGCAGCCTGACATTTCTAGAAGAGTCTCGTTATCAGCGGCATGGCTAGTGCGCGAGCGAGAAACTTCCCTTTGCACCTCATTAGCTGCTTGCCAGCTTCAGTTATCTGATCCATGTAATTGTCCTAATTGTCTGAATTATCAGGGTGTTCACCCAGACCGCCCAGATCACTTCCAATTATGTCGTAGGAAAAAGCAGTAAAATGCAATGATTTTGTTCAGCATCTCTGAAGATATACTTTGTTAATGTTAATGTTAATGTTAATGTTAAAGGATATGTATGCTGCGCACTGCCACTGCCATAGTGGTCCCCTAGCGCTCATGTGAAAAACAGAACAAGAACATGGTTATATTTAGATTATCATTTTGGAACACTAACAGCTGTACAGGATGCCTACCAAACAAGGAGCCCCCTACAGTGGTATGCTTGAGGATAGTTCTTCTGTGTGTTATGGTGTTGCTTTTGCTACCTCATGGTTTCTCCCGATTTATGTTTTCTCACTTCCATCAGGTCTGCTTCGAACCAGGTTTCTCTATTGGGTGCCTGGAGATCATTCATATGGCAGAGGTGTGTGGTTTACATCCCACTAGCTTAACATGACATAATATAACATATCGTCCTGGGAAATTTAATTTAGATCTCCTGACCCATAGTGATGATTCCAGCCTAAAACAGATTGGAATCTCCCCATTGTCATCCATTATTCCTTTGATTCTTACGTGGCCATCAGTGGGAGTATTTCAAGGAGGGCTCCTTAATGTGACAGTGTCATACATTCTACAAAAGGGGAAAATGGGGCTCTTACACCAAGGGGAAATCTGTTATGTTGAATCAGTACACCCACCTTATGTGCGGAATTGGGGTGGCTGCAGAGGACTATGTCTGATGACTGCATCTCTGGTTCTATTCCAGGGAAGATGAACAGAATTGTGATAGTGTTTGCTAAAAACACAGGCCGATCAGGTGTAAGGAGCAGGGATGAGGGTTGCATACTGGTATTCTGAGCAAATATTATTGGCTGATCTCCATGCCCCTACATCTCATTACCCAGTCTTTGTACTGTATTGAGTGTAGTTGTGATTGCATGTAGGCAGGTTATCATTGCATGGGAGGATGTACACTTCAAATTGACTCCATGTGACTCTCATGACCTCGAGAAGTACTTAAAAAGGTGACTGTGTTGGTTTAGTGGGTTGCCTTCTGATACCTTATATTCCTCATCCTGATTAAATGTACCTTCTTCAATACTACTCAGATGGGTGCTGTTTGGATACAGAGGCATAGCAGTGTATGGGGGGAAAATAACCCTTTGAAACGCCACAATGCATACATTGTTCTGGCATGCTTTTTGCACACAGCACAGAGAAAAGTTAGCATTAAAAAGGCAGCATATTACTCACTTGGCTTTGTCTTGCTATAGTGTTCTGTAAGTAGGCTGTACCTGGAGAGGGGAGAAGGTTCTGGGGGATGGCAGTGACTGTGGGACAGAAATGCCTTTTGAAATGTCAAAGCACACAGATTGGCATGACTCCTCACCAAACACATACAAACCAAACGTTTTGAATCGAAAGCGTGTTAGCATCACCAAAGAAATGCGGGTGAGTTGTGTGAAGTCCATCACTGTCACACTGTCATGATGTAAAATGGTGAATCGTGAAATTGACCAGGATGTGTCTGGGAAGAAGGAGATCCGTTCTGAATTGAAACATGGCAAATGGTGAGACAATTGAACCTAAAGTGCCCCCAGTCGAGACACATTTGACCTAAGCTATAGTACATGCCAACCCTTGCTTCCATCTCATACAACTTTTCTGGAATGTAAATCAAATCTATTTGGGCAGGTAGGCATCTCATGAACGTCTGCTTATATCAATTGATAGCAGAAATGACAACCCAACTCCCTTTCTGAGCTCATGGAATGAAGGTTTGAGCCTCAAGTGCCTGCTGCTGCATGGGGTAGCATGACTGACTTCTTACAAGCACACAATATCAAAAGGACCTACATGCAGAAAGAAAATAAATCATTGTCTGCTTTGTCTAGCGATATAAAAACGGACCTAATTACAAGATGTCCCCTTATTGTAAAATTAGAAGGTCAGCTTGTGCACATAGGCGGTTGGAGACAAACGGTTATCACATAATAGCTCACCAGAAAAAGGCCGTTGGCTTACACAACATGAACATCATACATCAATTAGAGCGTTTCCTAGGTATTAACTTCTAAACTACTTTCGCAATGGAAGCTTTACATTCAACAAGGTCATTTGTTTTTTTTTAATTTTTTTATTTTATTTTTAATGTGTTATAGTTTTATAAACAAAAACTTTACACATGATTTCATAAAATTGTTATCAAATTACATAATACAAAGAATAAAAATAAATAACTATCTTCATCATATATGTTTATCAAGATACACATATTTCATCTTTGTCTATTCTTTCATATAACTACATCAGATACTCAATTCAAGTCTCATACAATTAGATACAATATAAAAGAGTACACTACCTTCAATTTCACATAAACCTGTGTTGAATAAAATCCATAGGTAAGAAAGAGAATGTTTTGACCGTGCAAGGAGAATGTAATTTATCAATCCACCCATAATCCATTAATCACTAATCAGTCCTTCCCTTAATAGTTCTTGTAAACTGGCCGTCCCCCAGAGCCATAAAGTCTACGTCCCAATAAGCAATGGATATTAAGCGTCAATCACCAATCGCCTATAATACTTAAGCTAACTTTAAATGGAGGAGTAACTATACTTCAAGTTTTCCTTTGACCATATGCCATACTCTATATAGAGCCAGATGTAAACTTGCATTCAGAGTAGTAATACACATATACCAAAAATCTTTCGACTTAATGTGATCTAAATTATGGACATAGCTACTATAGTGTTTTATTTAAATTAGACTCAGTCTGGGGCATAGCATAAGGACGTGTCTCGCAGTTTCAGGTGAGATTTCATTTTTACACATCCTGCAAAATCGCTCATGTTTGGGAATGGCACATTCAGGTCCTATCACAGTTAAGACAGGTAGGTGATTAATACGCAGGACTAGTATAAAGCGTCTTAAATTATCAGAAGGGCATAGGTTCAAATATCTTTGTGCCCTTCTATAGGTGTAAAGTAAATGGTATATACACCTATAGCTGTGTAGGCTTTCCAGATGTTTAAAGTTGTTTTGCCAGTCCCAAATGTTTAGTCTTTCCCCCATTTGAGCTTTCGAGTATTCAAAATTATCACCCCAGTTAGGTGTCCACTCGATCATCTCAAATAGGGTAGTCATTTCTCTCACAAGCTTAACCTGTTTATTCCCAATTATGTTCTCTTTCATCATCATCAGGAGTTGATTGGTACTGTTCATATGCATCTTAATGTAAAGGGCAGCTCTTTTCTTTAAGACCAATGCTTTTAACGAGAGTAGACCTAATTCTAATCTCAGTATCACCATCGGTATTCCCTGTGGTAGACCTAAAAGCTTACGCCAAAATTTACCTTCCAATATTTGGAGCCAATCAAGGTTAAGATCGACCAGGGCTTCTTGTCCATATATCACCATAGGGACCCAACTTTGGATGTAGAGTTGGCGAGCCGCCCAAATAGAAAAACCACTCTGGTTACGAGAGAACTTACAGATCAGAGCGGTTAATTGGGCCGCCTTTATTTTACGGTTTTGCACACAGGATTGAAAATTCCCACTAGCATCAAATTCCACTCCCAAATATTTGTAGCACTGTGTGTATTGAATTTCCATTCCTCTCAACATCATTCTCGGGCGGCACACCTTGCCATGACTATACAGTATCAATTCTGTTTTCGTGTGGTTAATAGTGAGTTTATTCTCTTTAGCATATTCCCAGAAGTTCTCAGCCGAGCAAAGGATTCCACTGAATGTGTGGTCAAAGATAACCACATCGTCCGCGTAGGCCATAACTAAACAATGTTGGCTACCAACTTTCGGGGGACAGTTACGTACAGTGCGTAAATATTCAGGGATATCAGAGACAAAAAGATTATACAGTGTGGGTGCAGTTACGCATCCCTGCTTCACCCCTCTGAATTGTTTAATCGCCCTGGTGATTGATCCACCTCCATCAAGCCTCAACTGAACAGAGGTATTCTGATGCAGGAGTTGTAGGTAATGGATCAATCCTTCCGGGCATGCCATTCCCCTCAGCTTCATCCACAATTTTTCTCTGTTAACTGTGTCAAAAGCCACCTTAAAATCAATATATAAGGCATACAGAGGAGGGTTATTAGCAGACAGGGCTTTATCTCTTAGACTATTCATAATTAATAAATTATGCGTAGTAGAATATCCCGTTCTGAATCCACTCTGAAAGCGGTCCAGGATACCTGAATTTTCTGCCCAGGTCTGCAATCTCTGTAAAAGTAAGGATTCAAATAATTTACCTGAACAGTCTAACATCGAGAGCAGGCGGTAGTTTCCCGGATCGGATCTATTTCCTTTTTTAAATACATGTACCAGAATTGCTTTTTGACAAGTCTCCGGTATTCTCACCTCTTGAAGCACTTTTTCAAAGAGTATTTTTAGGAGGTTAGCCCAGAACACTGGGTTTTTCTTCATAAGCAGATTAGAAAGCCCATTCGGGCCAGGAGCCCTTGAGGCTTTGAGTTTAGAGATCTTATCAATGAGCTCTTCCAAATTTACCTGGAGGGGCATCGGAGCTGGTATAGGTACTCCGGTTATTATGGGATTGGCGACCCTAGTCCCATTACGTTTCTCAAGGAAATTCACCCATTCCTCTGCATCAATCGGGTTTATTTGCGGGGTTTCCCTGCTTCCCCTTGCATTCCCCAGAAGCACCCAGATATTACGGGAATTTCTTGAGCAAATAATCCTCACAGTCTTTTGCCAACATGCCAGTTTTTTTGCCCTTTTCCATTGTTTCAGCCAAGATCTATACCTGTTTTTTATCTCTTTAATCCTGGTATGAATAGTAATAATGGATTTTGTGGTAGCTCTGATTTTACGTATCTCCCTTCTAAGTGTGCGTTTAGCGTCTCTTATTGTCCTATCGTAGGTCTCAGTCGAACCCTGTTCTCTAATAACCAATAATGATTGTTTGGTTTTATATTTACCAGTGAAGTTATAAATCCACCCTTCCAAGTCCTCCATAGATAATTTAACAAACCTATCATAATGATCATTGTCCCAATCACCGCAATCCCGGCAAGCTCTAGAAATATTTTTCTCTGACCAAATTAGTCGAGAACTTGAGTGATTAACAAGAAGGCTTCCCATCATCATTTTAGGGGGTGATTCGATATAACTATTCAGGGTTAGACTGAGACCATTATGATCACTCCAATCATTCTCAACCACTCTTATATCATTCACCAGGGATGCCACCTCCGCACTAGAAAAACAATAGTCCAGGGTACCATGCGCCCCGCCCGCTCCCCATGTGAAGTGACATGGACGGTCACTCATAGTTCTTCCATTTAGGCATTCCAGCTCCCAACTCTTCATGAAACATAACCATTTCTTTCCTTCCTCATCACTGTTATGTTGCATAAGAGGATAAGGGTATAGTAATTTATTATTGGTCGTACCTCCTTCTCCCTTGATAGGACAATTAAAATCTCCTGCAATAATAATGAGATTACTTTTACATTCACTCTTCCAATAACTCAGCAAATCATGCAATCTATCTTGAATTTGGTCACTCGCAGATGCATCGTGGGGGTTAAAAAAGGTTAATCAACAATAACTTAGCCCAGTGGCCCTTAATTAATGTGACCACCTCCACCGCATTAATGTTATCCTCAAGATCGGTGGGTATTTCTCTTCATGTTATAGACTTGGCCACCCCAGTCATCAGACCACCAAATGGTCTTCCCATTCGCCCTTTTTTAGCAGGAGTGTGGTATAGTTTAAAACCGTCTATCACAATCGGAGCAATCAACCAAGTTTCTTGTAACATAAAAAAAGGATAGTTCATAATGAAAGGTAGTGACCCATTAGTTGCAATAAAATGTTTAAAACCCCTCGTGTTCCAGGACAAAAATGAGCAAGTTCATGGTTTATTTATAGCCATGGGCAGAGCTTCTGCTAACCACTTGAGAGTATTCTGAATATCACTCATTTGTACTTCTTACCGGTAGTTAGGGGGAATTTGATTTTGTCATTGAATTTAATGGATTTAGATTTATCCTTAATCAATGGGTCTTCGTCGTTAGGATTAACATCCACCCCCAGCCCCACCTGCGCCAGATTGCCTCTATATTTACGGATCAGCTGTGCGGAAGCCAAAACCATACAATGGAGTGCCGTTACATTTGGATTGGTGCTACACAGTGGTTCCACAAATGAGAAGTCCTCTGACCTAATAACTCTTAATTGAGGTATTAAGTGAAGTTTTTCAAGCATAGCCTCTCGTGGTAACCACTTGCCTCCACATTTTTGATTCAAGTTCTTCACGATGCAGATCCTATTTTCATCTTTACTTTCATCTCTGGCTGGGATAGGACATGCCTTCTCCGAGTTCATACTTTCATAGGTACTGTTTAGACTGTTCCTTTGCGGGGTGGGAAATTGGTTGTCTATAGCAATAGGGCTGTCAATAAGAATAGAGTCTTGACTGTCATTACTCACTGCGGATATTTCTTTGGACTTCTCTGGCAATAACCAGCTCGTGAGTGTTCCCGGGCCCTTACCTCGGAGTTTCTTTCTTTTCAGAGCCCTTTTTTTAGCTTTTTTAGATTTCTGCTGGGGATTCGCTGTATTGGGAAGTGGAGAAGCCACCTCCACTGGAATGTTTCTTAAAGCCGCTCTCTTAGCCATTCTGCGCTGTTTTTTAGCCAAATGAATCTTATCTTCTTTTGGAGGGGGCTCTCCCCCCTCTGTATTAGTTGGAATGATCAATATGTCAGTCTCCTTAATTCCTTCAGATTCCACTCCGTGGGATGAACCTGAACCAGGTAAATTTAGCTGCAAGACTGTATTTACATGTATTTTCCCACATAGTTTTAGGAGGATTTTTAGTGCAAACTGCAAGGAAGTTAAGGACACCTGCAGATCGGCAATCGCGGCAGAATTCAGCAGTGATAATTCGTTAAATCGATCGGCGTCGTGATTCCCAGGCTGATCTAAATCAATCAAAAGATTAGGTGATTCCAACAAACGGCTCGAGCAGAGAGACCCCAGGGCGGTATTTTCTGGTTGCAGTACCTGCGCCTCAATTGTCATGCTTGCTGCCCTCGGAGTGGGCACCTTCTTGGGGTTTCCCAGCACCTCAGAGTTTGTAGGGGGGGTCATTGATTTCTGTATGGACAGGCATAAATCGAGTAATGAATTATTATCTATGTCATCAAAATTCGTCAGATCCATGGGACGACTACCATTATTGATTGTAGGCCGAATCTCCTCCGTATGATCTGTAGGACGCACATGTGGTATTTTTTCAAACAATGCCAGGATAGTGCCTCTGATCTTAGCTGGGGAGTTTGAACTGTCCCCTCCAGGCAGATTATTAACAGGCATCTTTGGATCATTTGTCTTACCTTTCCTCAAATTGTAAGACGTTTTAGCACTGCTCACTTTTGGCGGCATATTAACTCAAAAAGAGTGGGCTCGAGATAGCTAGTGGGATCAAAGGAGAATATATTCCCCCGCAGTCTCCCCTAGCTTATACGTCTATTATGTAGAGGCAGTACAAGCAGACTAGAGCCACCACAGCAATCGAGATGTAAGGCTTTAAGAGTAACCGATAATGCCCCACATACACTATAATTTGAGGGTACGTAGATCCAGCCAGTATCTTTAACCAGCAATTATAACACTCCAAGCCTAGTGCCAGTATTCAGACACCCCACTGATTAATCAGACAAATTCAGGCAAGGCAAAGTCAGGAGGGCACCAATCTTAGTATGGCTGCACCTTACCGCTCTTTACCACACTTTTCCTCCATGCAACAAATGGAGTCCCGTTGCTGGAAGGACCTGACAGGAGGTCGGGGTCGTAGCGGGAAACTGGCGGCCGCGCGTCAGTGTCGGAGGCGGTGGCGAGCAGGTAGTAGGAGCGGCGAGTCGAGATCAAACGCAGGCGCTGACTCACTTCGCTTCCTGCAACCCTCCGACGCAGTTCCTAATTCCTCTGCACTCTCTTCGTCACGCTCCACACCGTAGAGGGAAGAACCTCACGAAACGGACGAGTACGTCAAGCCGCACCACGTTCGATGCTCGCAATCCGAAACCGAGCTGAAAGGAATGGAACGATGAAAGGAACACAGTATAAATCAAGGAAACAACCTTTTTTGCTATCTCTTCTTTAGTTGTGCCTCAGACATCTTTAGCTGTGCCTCAGACATCTTTAGCTGTGCCTCAGAGACCAACATGCCCTCCACTACACTCTGACATCGTGTTAAACTCAGAGAGAATAATCACACATCAGTTAGGACATACAGCAGAGTTCGTAGGGCTAAGATTAGGGAATAAAGTAACGGAAACATTATACCTTATATGGGTTTATTGAGTTGAGTACAAACATGGCTCCCTGGAGCTGGATGTCCAACCGAAAGAGTGAATAATTTTAGAGGATGTCAAGATCCTGATGACCTTGTTGGCCAAGAGGGTCTTTTATGCTTAAAACAAGTAACCAATCATGTAGGTATGCCAATGCCCCACATAATATTTACACCAAGGGAGAGAGGAAAGAGGTAATTTGGGTGATCTAGTGATAGGCAGGCCGTCTCTAAGGGAAACTGCAGGAATAGATAATGTGGCTACACAAGCTACAAATAAAAGATGCAAACTAAAAACAAAACTTTAGAAGGAGTGAAAATAGAATTGAAAAAATGACTTAAAAGCAGTAATAATGATTACAACTGAGAATCATAGCCCCATAACTACTTGTGAGGGACTTTATCAGATAGAAACCACTGAGGAATAAAGTGTGCGTTTGAATCCAGGAAGGAAGAAGGAAAAAAAAACACTCCAAATTCAATTGATCAATGTGGAAAATGTTTTGACCAAACGGATATAACGTGGAGCGGATACTGAATATACCATACACAAGCAGAACAATTATACAGAAAGCTCCACTGATCAGGGTCCTCTAGTAAACAACAATATTGATACAACTGTAACATCTCAATCCCGAAATGAGGCCACTTTGTATTCTGATAATGGCTTGCAGTGACCTTGAAATGAACCTGGGCTTTTAGACTAGATCAGCAAAAAATATCAGAAAGGTTTCCAAGGAATTAGGAAACATGGCAGTACAACCCTTACAATTATTGTTACTGTGAAAGCAAAATGAAGATCACCCATCGGTTCTTGGTATCAGTGGTTGACAGAGTCACTTACCTCTTAAGTACTCTCTTGTGCATTCTCTCCTCAAGAAACCCTCAGCCGACCCCTCCCTTACAGTAAATTATCACCCAATCTCTGTCACTTCTTTCCTGGGCAAACTCCTGGAAAAGCTGACCATCTCCCAGCTTAATCTTCACACTGAATCTGTTGGTTGTATCCATGACCATCAGTCTGGCTTCAGAGAAGCAAGAAGTATGGAAACTGCTCTCCTGAACATCCGCAAAGACCTGCTCTCCATCCTTGATTATAACCTCCCCTCTGTCCTCATCCTACTTGATCTCTCTTCTGCCTTTGACATGGTCAACCACGCCATCCTGCTCAACTGACTCTGTGATAATCTGGGTATCACTGATCAGGCTCTGGCCTGGCTGACTTCTTTGCTCTCTGACCGCCCTCCCAGGTCCAACTTGGGTCCTTCCTCTCCTCTATCTCGCTCTCCACCTGCGGTGTTCCCTAAAGGTCTAACTTTTCTCCCTGATTGTTCAAGCAATACTTGGCACCTCTCGCCCTCTGCATTGCTGCTCTGTGCTCCAACTTGCAGTGCTGTGCGGATGATACCCAGCTCGCCTTCAGGCTCACCTCTGCCACTTCTTCTCCTTCTTTCATCCCTGACTGTCTGTCTGCAATCCAGGAGTGGTGTGCTGCCGATGATCTCTGCCTGAATGCCAGTAAGACAGAGACCCTCCTCATCAGCACACCTGCAACCCCCTTTCCTGCCATTCTCTGGCCGGCCTCCCTTGGCCCTCTTCCTGCTCCCACCTGTGAGGCTAATAACCTGGGGCTTATCTTCGACTCCACACTCTCCTTCTCCCCTCACATTTACGACATCTCTAAGAAGTCGAACTAACACCTGCACCTCCTCAGACGTATTCGTCCTTTCCTCTCCTTTGCCCATAAACTCACTGTCTCCAGAGCTTTGGTTCTCTCCAGGTTTGACTACTGTAATAGACTCTTTTTAAGTCTACCCTCCTCTACTCTCTGTCCCCTCCAACGCATCCAGAACAGCACTGCGCGACTTGTCCTTGGCCTCAAGCAAAGGGAGCATATCTCTCCAGCACTGAAATCTCTCTATTTGCTCCCAGGGGCTGCAATGATCAAATTCAAGCCCCTTTGCATTGTCCACATGGCCTTCTGGGGCCTGGGACTAAAATACCTCCAGCTTTCACTTCAGAAGTATCTTATTTTTTGAGCTCTTTCCTCTTCCACCTCCAACTGCCTGTTTTCTAAGCAACGAGTTGGGGGCAGATCTCTCTCTTCGGCCGGCGCTTCCCTCTGGAAAAGCTTCCCTGCCTCTCTGAAAATTGAGCAGAACCATCTCCAGTTCCGGAAGCAGCTCAAGCTTTTCTTCTTTGCTTCTGCCTTCTTTCTTCCACTTCACTGCTGATCTCCTGTCTGATAATGCACTGGTTACCTGGCTACCCTCTGAACCAAGGACCCAGGTCCCTGCCCTCCCAGTTGCACGCTTGCACTGCCTCCTGGCAACCCTGCACTTGGGCTGTATCTGCATCCTTACAGTCCCCCCATTTGCACTTATCCAACACTTTTGTGTGCACTCAACCCCTGCACTGCCACCTGTTGGCTGTACTCTTTTTCTATGTCCTGATCCTATGTCTCACACCTTTTCTCCTCCCCTTCCCCTGGCACGTTTCCACTTCCCTCTTTCCCGCACTTGCCCAATCTCAATGTCACTTGACCTAGTAAGATTGTTGTCTTGTCCTCCCTTGTTCCCCCCTAGCCTCGTTCCTCCTTGAAACACTTATGTATAGGTGCGCTATAAATAAAATGTCATATCATATTATATCATTTCTTTGCAGCTGCCAGAGAACTGACATAAAAACTGGAAGAGTTTCCATGTCCATAAAATGAAGATCATACATGCTAATTCGTAGATTCTTTGTAGAGTTTACACAATGAAAATGATACATTAATATGGTACATTTAGTTAGTTATATTTGAATATTCTTCTTCTTAAAAAAACATCACTCAACCTTCAGCACAACACTAGCAAAGCCACATATTCAGCATATTATACAGGCCTTATGGCCTGTATTATTTCTGTACCAACCAATCATAGGCTTTAATGAAACTCCAATTCATAGAACAATAATCATCGCTGCAGTGCTTTCATTTAATTGGCAAATGTGAACACATTCTTTCTTTGTTCATTTTACAAACATTGTTTCCAGAAAAAAAGATGATATGCCTTTCAATCATTTTTGTCTTCTGAAAATCTTGAATGATAATCCAATTATGAATATTTCATCTGGGGACATACGTTAAAATTATTTCCTCAATGATTCAGATTACACGTGATATCTTGTCAGTTTTAAATCATCTTTAACGATTGATTTGATTTGTATGCACCATGGATTACCGTGAAAAATAGATTATGAATTCCATTTGGTAACAGCAGCTGTTATGTTAAAAGTAGGGCAACAGGTCCTAGAAAATAAAAAAAATAATGAATTGACTTAGAAAGGTAATTACATGGATGTGGGAGCAGGCCATTGGAGCCCAAGGTTGTCAATAAAGAAGGTAAATGAGAAACATATATGCCACTAGTTACAACTAACCAACCTGCCCTGACTGGTGGAGCATTAAAAATGTGTGGCCTGCTAACAGATTTTCTACAGTGATCATATTGGTTAGACCCTAGACTCGTATCCTATCCTTCAAACAAAATAGGCCATCAGCATGTTGGGATGCATTTACAGCGTCCCAGCTAGGAAAAACGGTTCAGTGTGATAAAAAAAACCTATTAGCACGGTTGAGTTTTGCACGGCAGAATATGCTTGTATCACTTGTAGTTAGTTTTGACACATAATAGATACCCACCTATAGCAACACAGAAGGAGAAACAAATATATTAATGTTGTGGTTGCAAAGGTTATAGACAGGGCACTGTTATAGGCCCTGTGTTTAGAGGTAGTACCCATCTTTATGATCTTTAGTGAAGTGCAAGAAGAGAGCTGAAGTATGTGAACAATGGAGTCAGAAAGGTACTGTGGTAAGAGCGAGGTCAGCGTGTCAACATTGCAGGAGTGCCACCATATCGGATTTTAAGGCCTAGTGCATGATGATCAGAATGAAGTCTCTGATGTGGAGCTGCAGCTCTGTTTAGCTCACTCCCAAGACAGATCACTTTTACATCCCCCAAGAGCAAATCTGAGGTCAGAGGCACCTATGGTGCACAGATAAACACTAATTGTATCCAGCTGCAAAGCCTGAAATCAGTGGGAATGGAATGGTAGCTTTGGGGAGGCCAGGTAGGGATATGCCCTTTGAATACCAAATTCATGAGAATAGGGCAGATGTTTTGTGATGCCAAAAGGCCAAGCATAGATTCAGAGCACTACTGCCCTCTTCAAGGAGACACCACCCCATTTGAACTTGAACTAGATGCATAACCAAAGCAAATAAATCCCAGAAATTCAAACTCAGGACTTCTGCCCTTGCCACATCATTACTGGGCACCTGGGTATTGATAAGGGGGCACCGTGTCTGGAACCTTCCATAGATTGGGATCGGAGGAGCAGAGGTGATGCCAGAAAATGTATTTCAATGTCCGGGGGACAGCTGGTGGGCACCATGGTGTCTGCTATAATGAAAAGGCCTATTGTGTTATTAAAGCAGAGTTGGCCTCGCCAGTTTTACTTTCTACGTGTCTCAGTCGTAGGGGTGCCCATCACATGACGGTTATGATTTATTAGTGCATTAGTGTACTTGTAATCATGTACCTAGATTCAATATTGACGATGTAGTGGGTCATGTAGACAGGGCAATAGGTTTAGATAGGGTTTGGCCAATCAGTCCAGAGAATATAAGGGGTATTAGCATGTTCTATAGGTGATATAGGTGGTAGCCAATGAGGGTGGTGGGATGACATTGTCACCTATGTATGCAAATATTTGTTTAACAACTATATAACCTGTAACTTCTTGGAGCATGATGAGCTCCATTTCAGTTCAGTTCAACAGTACCATCTGAGACCGCTTTGAATGTAATACACCTTATTTTCCCTTGCAAAGCGGTGGAGTGGTTCTTTGTCCTTTTGTATTTTTACGTATGGGTTTGGGGTTCACTTCTATCTTCACACAATTGGTGATGCCTTGATCCCAGACTCTCTCTGAGGTCAGGGGTGTCTCCACCATGAATCCTGGGTCGCAGCGCCTGTCTGCAGTGACCAGTACCCTATGTATGACTTTAAGAGGTTCACAGGTGCTGTGGTGCTAGAAGGCGTGCCTGCTCCTTGCAGCAGGGCACTGTAGCCTGTTCGGCAGGTAAATTGACAGGGATCCTGTATTGGAGGCCTGAGGAGTTCGCATACATGTAAGTGCACCTGTGCCTGTGGTGACAAAAAGAGAACAGAGAGGAGACAGGATCTCCTCCAATATGGGAAAAAGGCAGTGTTGCAAGTACAGTAGAGGTCCAGTACATGAAGGACCTGAGATCCCTCCACTCGGCAAAAGGAAGGGCGAGGAGAGGAAATTCCCTCATCCCGAGGCAAGGGAACAAATGGTTTCACATTTGTGATGTCATCTTTGATGTCCTGGGTGTTAGGCTTAGCAGTGCACGGTGGTGGAGCGAGTTATGGTTGCTTAGCTTACCATAACTGGCGAATTTCAAGGGTTTTCAGTTTTACTTGGAACCATAACGTCCCTTTAACAAAGTTTTTTCACTGAATTTCATAGGTTTTTAGTAGCACAACTTACTAATAATAACTTTGACTTCATGTACATGTAATATGGAACATACTGAACCTCTTCTACTGAACTTGATGTCCGCGAACTCTTTTAATGTCTGCGGACATGTTCGGAGAACAGTACCACTACCTAAAAACTCTGGGGGGGTATGTTTCATTCTTATATCATAACATTGGAACATTTAACAAATTCAAAAAGCAGCACACATACGCATTATATGTAGTAATACATAAGAAATGTAACCCATATATGTAACACACTAACCATTCATTTAAATGCAATATGTTCTAAAATGGAATATACCACAAGAAGATAAATTGGCTTCCAACATAATTACCTCACAGACACTACAGAACTAAGAACAAGACCAGACCTACAGATTACTTAGAACATATCTTACCTGAAATAGTAAGTGTACTTCATTTTACTCATATATTTATAAACTTTCTGTATTAGATTAAAAAAAATATATCTTTTTTTTTCTCACAGAAATGTCTAGTAGGCTGGAATGGCTAGAGGAGCATTTCCCACATGAGGAAATGTCACAAGATAGTGAAACTAATGGTAAACACTTTACAATATAAACCATTTAATGATTATTATTTCATATACATTTAACATATATATATTTATGTTGTACAGAGCATACCAAAATAGAAAATACCTCTGAAGAAACTGTTATGGATAACACGCATGACAGCATAAAAGAAAAAATGGATTTATTGTTGATCAATTTTAATAATTTGAAAACTTTTGTTGAAGATCATTTTAAAACAAAAACCTCATACCATTGCCCCACATGTACTTGTCCCCCCTCACCAAATCCCAGTCAATTATCCCCAAACCCTCTCCATAACCCAACACGTTTTGATGAGACTTCCATCCCTTCTTCACCTGATAACAATCATGTTGAAACCCCTAATTCTCCTGTTTTTGTTTCCGTTTCTGCCTCACCTTCTCTGTCATAAATTATTAATATATGTTAAATAAAGTTACATTTTTATATTGTGTTGTACTTAGTTTCTTTTTTTTGTTTTAAAAAACAATGTAGGTGTCCGCGGACAGCGCGGGTGTTCTAAAATGTGTGTAAATAAACGAAAATGGAGGTGTCCTGAAGAACACTATACCTGTCCGTACTGTTTGCTAGCAAGTTGAAACTGTTCTAAGAACACAATTTCTGTCCTGAAATGTTCGTAAATAAACGAAAATGGAGGTGTCCTGAAGAACACTATACCTGTCCGTACTGTTCGCTAGCAAGTTGAAACTGTTCTAAGAACACATGCAATGTCCTGAAATGTTCGTAAAGAAACGAAAATTAATGTGTCCTGAAGAACACTATACCTGTCCGTACTGTTCGCTAGCAAGTTGAAACTGTTCTAAGAACACAATTGGTGTCCTGAACTGTTCATAATTAAACGAAAATGGAGGTGTCCTAAAGAACACTATACCTGCCCGTACTGTTCGCTAGCAAGTTGAAACTGTTCTAAGAACACAAGCGGTGTCCTGAAATGTTCGTTTGACGTGTGATGCACTTTTAATTACTTCAGGACCCGAACAGTGTCTGTAGAACATCAACGCGCATGCGCAAACCAATGTCTGTGCATTTGGTGTCCTGCGGACAGGCGCTTCCTTCGCAGACATGTTCGCGATGGGATCATGTGACCGCGCCCACACTAATCGCGTGTTCTGAATGCGGACACTGTTCGTTTCCCCGAACAATTTAAAAGTACATTTTCAAGTAATCCACAATATTTTTCAATAAAAACTCATCATGGCACAAGTCCAACATAGTAATCCTGAGTTTCTACATACCTTTTGAAACTTTTTGAACCCTTTTTTGAGTTCGATCTGTCCGCGGACAGCGTGCATGTCCGCGGACTGCGGACAAGCACCCCTATAAAAGACCACGCCCTAGAGCTTATTCTCATTGTGTTTCTGACTATTCTTCAGGGCACTGCGATTTTTCCTGCCACTTGCAGATATCCATCATCAACCTGATGGCAACTATGGCTCCACTGCTGCCAGACGGTGCTGTATCTGCCTCAGCACCACCCCCACCCCCTCCACCACCACCTGCCCAAGGGCCTGAAGAAGGGAACAGGAGTGAGGATGCAGAGGAGGAAGAAGAGGGAATGGTCCTAAGGCTTGTGCGAACCGTGTCACCTGCAATGAGTGCAAAATGATACTCAGTCGCGGGAGGCACGGTTTGTACAGCTTTGGGACCACGACCGTGAAGCGACACCTGAGGTCATTTCACTCTGGGGCTATTCGCAAGGTTGTACCTTGCGAAGAACGTAGTAGGTTGATTTCCTCTACTTCATCCTCCATTTCTGATCCTGTCACCACAAGAACCACCTCTGTGGGAGAGTGTCTTCCTCAAGCTGCCTCACAGGCCATACAGAATTCTGGTGACCCTTACCTTTCGAGGGACATAGTTGTATGTATGTACTGTGACACAGAACTCTGCTGGGGGGAGCGACTTCGGAGTGCTTTTGAGACTATCGTCTCAGATCACGAGAAGACCTGCTCACTACCCAAATAAAACCCACTCTACAACTTCCTCTCTCAGCTCGCCCTTTCTTATCCCTGTGGTTGGTGTTCCCCCATTTACCCTCCTTTCCCCTCCTCTCCTAGTGTGTCGTGTATAAAAAACCCAAAAAAATACAAAATAACAAAAATCCCAAAAAAATAAGGCTCTTTCAGAGCCGCCTTTCGCTGTTAAAAAATAGCAGTGAAGATAAATGAAGCAGGGTCCTTTGTATTTTTTAGAAGTCCGCGGACAGTTTGCGATCATCTAAAAAATTGGGGTGCTACCCTATGATAACCATTGCAATTTTCTCTGGGAGGAAGTGGTGGCTCTGAAAAGAGCCTTTGGGAGGTGTTTGTATGGCAAAAATTATAAATACTTAACACCTACTTCAAAATGGATGCTGTATTTTGAAAAAAGGTTGCAATGCATTTTGAACATTTCTCAGCAAAATCTGATTGCCAGCATAAGTAAGATGGACTCCATCTCTGCGAAAAATGTATGTACTACAAAACATAATATTTTCATTGTGAAAAGAGGATATGCCAAAATATCTTAAAAAGGCACAAACAGCCTTATTAACATTGTGCCTTGCTTTTTCCATTTGCGGACCAAATGAAGAAGAACGAAGCCACATTTGTCTCTGCGCAATCCGTGAAAATATCACTTGAGAATTAGGAAACATGTCCATGAACTTCCCAAGTCCTTCTTTCATAGCAAATTGCCAAAAGATTCGAGTCATATGTCCTAAACTGTTCCCTCCACAATGAATTACAATTATGTCTGGATGTTGCTCTGTCTCCAAAGTAGCACAGAGAGGTAGCAAGTCCAACCAAATCATTCCACGTACTCCATGCCAGTGTACTTCCACATGTGGAAATCCAAGATCTACAGCTACTCCACAGCTTTCTGCATGCACCTTCAACCAATGTATCCACGAATCTCCCAAAAGCCAAACAATCTGTATTCTGAAACACACAGCCATAACTATCTGTTGTTCTCTCAGCAAAAAGAGTATCTGAGAAACTCTCTCCTGGCACAGCACACCCACTAAACTTTCATGACCAATCCCTTTCAGTGCTCATTCTCATTTGCATGACTTCTGAACCAAAAATCCCCAGATGTAACTCCCGATGTCCGCGAACTACCGCCATGTCCACGGACATATCGTAACATGAAAAGCCCTTCTACCATTTCCACTTCACTCTCTGTGCCATTCCCTCATTAAATGTAGCTAAGAAATCACATGACCATGCACCAATCACATTCAAGACCTCTACATCCAACTGCAACATCATAGATCAGCACTGCAAATGTACTGTGAATCTCTCTGAGTACACAAGTCATATCATTGGCAACCACCATCTACAAGAAATACTGTACAAGTCTACAAGATTTCTACTTGCAGCTCAATGCATATCCATATGCATGAACACAAACTACAGGTATGCATATTTTCTGTACAGTACATGAACACATTTTCAAACTGACTTTAGCTTGTGTAATCTGTAAAATGAATCTACTATCTTTTTTCCAATTTCCTAAAATCAACTATCACTTATAAACCTTTATACTATTTACTTTCTTTTTACACACACACTCAAATCATGTTAAACTAACATGTTTTAAATGAAATATATAGACTACGTATATTCAAACAAAATTGCATGCAAAAATAAAACTTATACAATTACATATTTTTTATTTATTTATATATTTAATTACTTTAATTTAAGCATGACATTGAGGCACTATTACCTAGAACAGCTTAGTTACAGAAATAGTGGTATTCAGTGGTACATTATGAATTTCACAAGACATAGTAAAGATATTTTGTTTGCTACAGTTAGTCATTGCAATACAATTTGTTCATTAAGAATATATCATATGTATTGAACTGGTGCGACGTATCTTATGTAAATAAGATAGTTTTAATGGTTTTGAGGAAGGCGCCGAGGATTTCAATTAAAATAATCAATGTCTAAATTAAAAACAGTGCTATATACAAACAAAATTACTAATTTGTTTCTTTTACAATTGCAGTGAAGACCATTCTCCTGAAAAGAAGCAGCCGAATTTGAAGGACAAAGAAGAACTAAGAAGTAACCTGTTCATTTTAGAAAAAAAGTAAGTAGAATATCACCATAATATTTGTATTATTACTCGAACACACTGTAAAGTTAATTCATGCTATTTCTGTGCCTAAAAATAGAGATTGTGCACCATTCTGTCCAAAAATCCCCATGTATTAAACAGCGATTTACAGCCAGAATGGCCCACAAATTCCTATTTTTGGACACACAAATTACCCAACTCAACCGCTAGAATTTTCATATTATAGAACAAACAACTCTTTTCTGTCATCTGAACCCCAGTTTAGTAGAACATACATTCAAGAATACCCATCCCTACTAGTTGTAGTTCCCAATGCACAATCACACACCATTACATACATCTTTATCATCTTACTCAAACACTCATGCACACAGCACACATACATTGCAGAACACCCCAACCCATACCATCTTTATTTTTTTCAACAGACCCTAAAGAATGCCTACCAAAGTCCGTAGAAAGCAACGCAGAAGTAGAGCAAATGAAAATAAAAGTGTACAACATAAGCATCCATCTCTAGCAGAATTTGTAAAAAAAGTTGAAACAAAACAACTAATACAGTCATTTAGTGAAACACAAGAAGTTTCAAGTGCAAAAACTTTGCCTCCTCTATCAAAATGTAAAAAAAACAAAAAACAATTAACAGAAAATCTGCTATCACTACAGATAAAACTTCTTTAAATTTTGATATAATGCAAACTAAGCATACCAAGAAAAGTATTTTAACCAAAATGTACCGTCACAAAGTCCTTCAAAATCTTATAAAAACAAGAGAGAAATCAGGTTCAATGCTTAAAAACTATCGTAAGAAATTAATCTTAGAAACGTTGATAGACAGTACAATTCTTCTCAAAAGAAAGTTATTTATTTTAGTGTTAAACAAAATGAAACCACTAACAAAACTAATAACTAAATTACAAAAAAGACTTCTCAATAAACGAAATGTCAACAGAAAGAATTTCTTAAGTATATGCAGAGGTGAATGGAATCAAACTACGAGCAAAGAACCATACTCTAATGAAGAAGCGTACAAACAAAAGCAAAAAAATACAATTGCCATACATAGCAGTGGTCAAGGTTATGAAAAAGTGAATAATACCATAATGGAACAAGAAGTACTCCTTACAAAAATATGCCCTGAAAACTTAGAATTACCCCTCCATTCAACTGAATCAGAACATCTAGTGTACAAATGGCCATGCACGTCAATGTGTAACATTCCCAAACAATTTTTCAAGTCTTTACGCCAATTCCTCAATCAATATGTAAAAAGCAAAGACAAAATCAAAATTAAACTTCTGCAAAATATGGATACTTGTCCAGTGCGCAAGTACACAGGACTACAAGGACATTCATTGGCCTGCATTACAGGACCTACTTGTAAAACCACCTTCCATGATATCAAAAGGATATCAACACATCATTCAACTATAAGAAATCTAGTCTATAAACTGTACTATGCTAAAAGTCCTGCTTTAGCACTAGCAAATTTAAATAACATTCTTCTACATGGTACAGCAAAAGACCTACTTGAAGAAATTGACTATATCCAGAAAAAATATTTTGGAAGTGAAAGCCACTTACAGAATGAAATAGCTTTAAACCAAATTAGCAACAATTCTACACATGAAAAGCTTTTACTAAACACATACAAAAAAGAAATAATAAAATGTAAAAGTACATCAGCTGAAGTACCAAACCATGTGTGTATATGTTGCCGCAGAACTTTTTATAAAAGTAACACAAAAACTGTAGACCTATCATACAAAATAGAAGACAATGAAGATTCTAAATGGTTTGAATTAGCTCTCTACCTTGTAGCAGAAAACAAATACGAAATAACTGACCCCTTAATACTTTGCAGTTACTGCACTACAAAACTTGACAACAACCAAGCTCCTTCACGTGCTATCACAAATAATTTGGAATTATACCCACTACCAAAACCCCTACAACAACTTAATTTATATGAGAGCATCATAATTCAAACAGTGCACCCATTTCAAGCAATAATACGCCTTCAACCAAAAACAGCAAAATTACCTCCCTCTGAATTGGTAAAAGGCATTCGTGGAAAAATAGTTTATTTACCATTAGATCTAAAAGAAAATTCGCATACTCTAGGAGTGCAACGTCCAATGCAGCAATCTTTAATTATCTTAGTAAATGAAGTACCTACAAAAGACAAAAAAAATATGGCAACAGCTGGTAGATTTACATAAAGTTAGACAAGCCTTGCAATATCTTAAAAAGAATAATGAATATTACAGAGAAATTAATATTGAAGAAAACTTGAACTGAAATAATTCAAGAAACACAAGAAACTGGTCAATTTGAGCTCCTAGATCCTGCTACAATATCAAATACGTTAGACCATTATACAATTCATCTTTGCACTCTAATGACACCATAGAAGATGCACTGGAAAAATACCAAATGCGTCAAACAAAAGGATCACCAATCAGCATATGGGAAAAAAGTATAGAAGCACATGCTTTTCCTCTACTCTTTCCTACTGGCAAAGGAGGAAGGTATGATGATAGACCTATTCAAATATCAGCTTCAGAATACCGCTCATTACGGATGTATTCTGAAGATCCCAGATTTAGACAAAATGTGGAATACATATTCCACCTACTCTTTGAAAGTGAACTAGCAACTTTATGTTACGGAGTTGCACACATATTAAAATCAGGATCCCACTTTCAAAATATGACAGCTACACAATTATTAGAAAAAGTGCAACAAAAGGATGAGGTTTTACAATCAAATATTACAAATCTATTAGCAAATATGCGTGGTACTAAAGAGTACTGGTTTCGACGTCATGGAGATGTACGTTGTATGATCAGAAACCTTGGTCCACCCACTTGGTTTGTTCCATTAAGTTGTGCAGAATATGCATGGGAAGATTTACATGATTTCCTACGCATAACAAATAAAAACAAAAAAAACATAGATATTCTTACACCTGGAGAACTTTGTTCTTTGGATCCTGTTAATGTTTCAAGATATTTTCACCATCGCTTCATTGCTATGCTACATTTTATTTGTAATAAAACTGTTCCTCCCCTTGGAGAAGTGCAACACTTCTTTTGGAGAAAAGAATACCAAGCCAGAGGAGAACCACATATCCACATGCTTTTATGGATTAAAGATGCTCCTAAATTTGGTCAAGACAGTGATGCCACTGTTTTACAGTTTATTGAAAAATATGTCACTTGTGAAATTCCATCAGAAGCCACAAATAGTGATCTTCATGTACACATTTTACAATTTCAAAGACACAAATGTGGAAAATATTGTTGTCGCAAATACAAAAACAAAGGGAAATACTACACCAAATGCTGATTTGGTTTCCCTAGACCAGTTACAAATACAGGTCAAGTGAACAACCTCATGTCTTCAGTTAGACATAGGCCCTCATTACGAGTCGGGCGGTACGGGGTTAACGGCACCGGTAAAGGTGCCCATGCCATCAGCACTGTACCGCCCGATTACGAGTTCCCCTCGCGGGACCCGTTCTGCACGTCTGGTTTTACCAGACATGAAGAGCGGGTCCTGCGAGGGGAAGGGGGAGCAAACAACACGCCATCTCATAATGGCCCGTTGTTTGCTCCCTCTCCCATTCCCATTCAGCCCTATGTGGGCTGAAATGGGAATGGGGAAGGACCGTGTCCGGGTCCTTGGAGGGAGGAATTACCGGGCCTTCCGAACTCGGAATGGCCCGGTAAGTCCTCATTCCGAGGACCCGGACACGGACGTGATTTCGGCGGCAGCCATGCAGCCAATAGCGGCATGGCTGCCGTCAAACTCGTAATGAGGCCCATAGTGTTAAAGGTAAGTCACCTAAAAATATATATTACATAAAAAGAAAATAAGAAGAAAAATATATCAATGATTATAATGCAATCATTGCCCACTTATGGAATGCAAACATAGATGTGCAGAACATTGCAGACAATTCTACTGCAGTTGCATGATATGTCACAGCATACTTAACCAAAGCAGAAAAGACAGAGCTCCAATACCTCTGGAATGACCTGTCATCAGATAAAACAGTGTCACAGAATTTATACAGCTTGGGCATAAAAATGCACTCCCATAGAGAATGTGGATCATATGAAGCAGCTGATCATTTAACTGGTAGTGCATTGTATGGTAAATCTGAAAATATAGTATGGCTAAGTCTTGGTCCAGCTAAATCTAGAAAAAGAGTTCTAAAATCATACAAAGATATTGAAACAATAGCCAAACGTGATCCCAACAGCCAAGACATTTTAAAAAACAATTTATTGTACACATACTACCCAAACAGAAGTAATACTTTGGAAACCATGTGTCTATACCACATAGCCCAAAACTACACATACAAAAATAATATAAAACCTGATGAAAAAGAAAGGTAAATGCAGAGTGACAAACTGTGAAGGCAGCTTAGTTTAACTCACTAAACCAAATGTAATTAATTCATATCAAATTGTCATTAAAGGCTCCTCAACATAAAGAAGTATATTACATGTCCCTGCTAAAACTCTTTAAACCATGGAGAAAAGAAGAAGAAATACTAGATAACTATGACTCATATGAAGATTCTTTCAAAGCAAAAGAAAGCACTATAATGATGTAAACTTTACACAATACAAAACAATGTTGCACAATGAACAGCAACACGAAGAAGAACTCCAGGCCCAACTAGATAAGGACACTCCTGACAGTAGTCAACTTTCTGTAACAGGAAGTCAAAAACCACTGGGAGAACCACTAATAATAAATGAGGCAGAATTAGCTATGATAGAAGTAGAAAACACCATGTGTCAGTATGAAGATAAAGAAGACTTAACTATACTACAATCAAAACTAAACAATGAACAACGTAGCATTTTTCAAGAAGTAACAAAACAAATTGCACATGGGGTACAGCATGAAAATAAAGAATGTTCCTGCTATAATTATAAACCTATACTACTGTACGTCAGTGGTGAAGCTGGTTCTGGCAAAACATTCCTAATCAAAATCATCAGTAAGTTCCTTCAACAATTGACAAACAACAAACTGTCAGCTGTTGTCACTGCCCCCACAGGTTTAGCTGCCTACAACATAGGTGGTGTCACTTTACACCGATTACTACTATTGCCAGTAGAACCCCAGAACAAATTAGACTATTACAAACTTTCTGCAGAAGCTGCAATGGAACTACGCAGAGTATTGAAACAAATGAAAATGCTACTAATAGATGAAATGAGCATGGTCTCCAACCTAATGTTGGCTTTGATTCACCTCAGATTACAAGAAGTACTCAAAACAAACTATGAAGAGCTCTTTGCAGGAAAACACATTATTGTTTTCGGAGATCTTCTTCAATTGACACCAGTAAAAGGGGAGCCTATTTTTAAAACATTAGGACACAAACTCTGCCGTAAAACTTTTGGCAGCATTGGAAATGTCAACCTTTGGCAACACTTCCAATACAGAGAATTAACAGAAAACATGCGGCAATCTGCAGATCTCACTTATGCCAACATCTTAAAAAGTATCAGAGTTGGTATACTTACTAAAGAAGCAGAAGCAATATTGAAAACCCGGCAAATTAATGCACTTTATGGCGATAATGCATGTGCTACAGATATTATGGAACAATTAGCCCACAAAAATGTCAATTGTATGGCCTTAATGCCAACTCTTGCAAGCTGTTTCAAATTCAATGAAATAATGTTAAGTAAAGAAATGCAACCAATAATGGAAATTAGAGCCACAGACAAACTAGATGTACATAGTATGACACTACCCATGTGTGACCAAGCCACAACAAGACTAAGGGGCCGATTCATGGAACAAACGTGCACCGAAAATCTTCGCGCAAGCAGGCGCAAGCGCAAAAAAACAGGCACACGCGCACGCGTGCGATTCATGGAAGTCCCTGCGCGTGTTTTCCTCGGGATGTGCGCCAAACCCGTGCATGGCACACACATCACTGCAACATCCCGAAAGACGTGCGCGACGCGCACAGTGAAAGCGCACAACCTCGGCGCATACACTAAAAAGTGGGCGGAACACGGGGTGTAACGCACGGAATGGGGAACAACTCGCAAAAACAAGGGCGTAACTGGGGATGTACTGCAGGGAAGCAGACGGAACACCCACACGCACCCGAACCACACGTATTCATGGAATCGAATAGGGCAAAGCCACGCACAGCGAAAGACACGCACAAGCGAAACACTTCCGCCACACGAAGGCAGGCGGTAGCGTCCCTGCGCATTACAAAAGTGGCAACATACAGCAATTGTGCCTGTGCGAGCGGGGCACGTGTATTTCGGGGTTGCGCGGGAAGTTACACACGCGATTGAGCGGGCTATGTGTATTTCAGGGGTTCGCGTGAACTCCTTCACGTGATCGGGCCTGGGGGAGCGGGCTACGTGTATTTCAGGGGTTCGCGTGAACATTTTCACGCGATCGGGCCTGGGGGAGCGAGCTACGTGTATTTCATGGGTTCGCGTGAACATTTTCACGCGATCGGGCCTGGGTGAGCGGGCTACGTGTATTTCAGGGGTTCGCGTGAACTTCTTCACGCGATCGGGCCTGGGGGAGCGGGCTACGTGTATTTCAGGGGTTCGCGTGAACATTTTCACGCGACCGGGCCTGGGGGAGCGGGCTACGTGTATTTCAGGGGTTCGCGTGAACATTTTCACGCGATCGGGCCTGGGGGAGCGGGCCACGTGTATTTCAGGGGTTCGCGTGAACTTCTTCACGCGATCGGGCCTGGGGGAGCGGGCCACGTGTATTTCAGGGGTTCGCGTGAACATTTTCACGCGATCGGGCCTGGGGGAGCGGGCCACGTGTATTTCAGGGGTTCGCGTGAACTTCTTCACGCGATCGGGCCTGGGGGAGCGGGGTACGTGTATTTCGGGGGCGCGCGGGAAGTGACACACGCGATTGAGCGGGGTACGTGTATTTCGGGGGTGCGCGGGAAGTTACACACACGATTGAGCAGGGTACGTGTATATCGGGGGTGCGCGGGTAGTTACACACGCGATTGAGCGGGGTACGTGTATTTCGGGGGTGCGCGGGAAGTTACACACGCGATTGAGCGGGGTACGTGTATTTCTGGGGTGCGCGGGAAGTCACACACGCGATCTCATCAGGGTACGTGTATTTCGGGGTGCGGGGGAAGTATCCCACGCAACATCAGCAGGGTACGTGTATTCCAGGGGTGCGCGGGAAGTTCCACACGCAATTCCATCAGGGTACGTGTATTACAGGAATGCGCGATATCATCAGGGTACGTGTATTACAGGGGTGCGCGGGGAGCAGCACACGTGAATTGCACGTGTGGGTCCTCCCAGGTTTTCCCTCTACACCCTCCACGGCCCCTCCAGGTGGCTCACACCACAGGGGCCTACCCAGCACATGTCATGCAGGCACCCCATCCACCATGGCCATGCCCTCCAGCCAACCCACATGTCAACTTGCACTACTGCCCACCAACGCA
Organism: Ambystoma mexicanum; assembly: GCF_040938575.1. Classification (NCBI taxonomy): domain Eukaryota; kingdom Metazoa; phylum Chordata; class Amphibia; order Caudata; family Ambystomatidae; genus Ambystoma; species Ambystoma mexicanum. The sequence continues at coordinate 592,216,813 of NC_090937.1, read as the reverse complement.
TGTCCCCCTGCACCCCCAGCCACCAGGGACAGCCTCCACCAGGCCCCCACCCATGTCTCCCACCACCCCCACCCCCCCAGTCACCAGGGGCAGCCTCCACCAGGCCCCCACCCATGTCTCCCACCACCCCCACCCCCCAGCAGTGCAGGGGCACCCACCACCAGGCCCCCACCCATGTCTCCCACCACCCCCACCCCCCAGCAGTGCAGGGGCAGCCTCCACCAGGCCCCCACCCATGTCTCACACCACCCCCACCCCCCAGCACTGTGGGGCACCTGCCAGCAGGCCCCCACCCATGTCCAACTCATGTTCCCCACCACCCCCACCCCCCAGCACTGTGGGGCACCTGCCAGCAGGCCCCCACCCATGTGCAACTCATGTTCCCCACCACCCCCACCCCCCAGCACTGTGGGGCACCTGCCAGCAGGCCCCCACCCATGTGCAACTCATGTTCCCCACCACCCCCACCCCCCAGCACTGTGGGGCACCTGCCAGCAGGCCCCCACCCATGTCCAACTCATGTTCCCCACCACCCCCACCCCCCAGCACTGTGGGGCACCTGCCAGCAGGCCCCCACCCATGTGCAACTCATGTTCCCCACCACCCCCACCCCCCAGCCACCAGGGGCAGCCTCCACCAGGCCCCCACCCATGTCTCACACCACCCCCACCCCCCAGTCATCAGGGGCAGCCTCCACCAGACCCCCACCCATGTCTCCCACCACCCCCACCCCCCAGCAGTGCAGGGGCACCCACCACCAGGCCCCCACCCATGTCTCCCACCACCCCCACCCCCCAGCAGTGCAGGGGCAGCCTCCACCAGGCCCCCACCCATGTCTCACACCACCCCCACCCCCCAGTAGTGCAGGGGCAGCCTTCACCAGGCCCCCACCCATGTCCAACTCATGTTCCCCACCACCCCCACCCCCCAGCCACCAGGAGCAGCCTCCAACAGGCCCCCACCCATGTCTCACACCACCCCCACCCCCCCAGTCACCAGGGGCAGCCTCCACCAGGCCCCCACCCATGTCTCCCACCACCCCCACCCCCCAGCAGTGCAGTGGCACCCACCACCAGGCCCCCACCCATGTCTCCCACTACCCCCACCCCCCAGCAGTGCAGGGGCAGCCTCCACCAGGCCCCCACCCATGTCTCACACCACCCCCACCCCCCAGCACTGTGGGGCACCTGCCAGCAGGCCCCCACCCATATCCAACTCATGTTCCCCACCACCACACTCCCCAGCACTGTGGGGCACCTGCCAGCAGGCCCCCACCCATGTGCAACTCATGTTCCCCACCACCCCAACCGCCCAGCACTGTGGGGCACCTGCCAGCAGGCCCCCACCCATGTCCAACTCATGTTCCCCACCACCCCCACCCCCCAGCACTGTGGGGCACCTGCAAGCAGGCCCCCACCCATGTGCAACTCATGTTCCCCACCACCCCCACCCCCAGCCACCAGGGGCAGCCTCCACCAGGCCCCCACCCATGTCTTACACCACCCCCACCCCCCAGCACTGTGGGGCACCTGCCAGCAGGCCCCCACCCATGTCCAACTCATGTTCCCCACCACCCCCACCCCCCAGCACTGTGGGGCACCTGCCAGCAGGCCCCCACCCATGTCCAACTCATGTTCGCCACCACCCCCACCCCCCAGCCACCAGGGACAGCCTCCACCAGGCCCCCACCCATGTCTCCCACCACCCCCACCCCCCCAGTCACCAGGGGCAGCCTCCACCAGGCCCCCACCCATGTCTCCCACCACCCCCACCCCCCCAGTCACCAGGGGCAGCCTCCACCAGGCCCCCACCCATGTCTCACACCACCCCCACCCCCCAGCAGTGGAGGGGCAGCCTCCACCAGGCCCCCACCCATGTCTCACACCACCCCCACCCCCCACCAGTGCAGGGGCAGCCTCCACCAGGCCCCCACCCATGTCTCCCACCACCCCCACCCCCCAGCACTGTGGGGCACCTGCCAGCAGGCCCCCACCCATGTCTCACACCACCCCTACCCCCCAGCAGTGCAGGGGCAGCCTCCACCAGGCCCCCACCCATGTCCAACTCATGTTCCCCACCACCCCCACCCCCAGCCACCAGGGGCAGCCTCCACCAGGCCCCCACCCATGTCTCCCACCACCCCCACCACCCCAGTCACCAGGGGCAGCCTCCACCAGGCCCCCACCCATGTCTCACACCACCCCACCCCCCAGCAGTGCAGGGGCACCCACCACCAGGCCCCCACCCATGTCTCCCACCACCCCCACCCCCCAGCAATGCAGGGGCAGCCTCCATCAGGCCCCCACCCATGTCCAACTCATGTTCCCCACCACTCCCACCCCCCAGCCACCAGGGGCAGCCTCCACCAGGCCCCCACCCATGTCTCACACCACCCCCACCCCCCAGCACTGTGGGGCACCTGCCAGCAGGCCCCCACCCATGTCCAACTCATGTTCCCCACCACCCCCACCACCCAGCACTGTGGGGCACCTGCCAGCAGGCCCCCACCCATGTGCAACTCATGTTCCCCACCACCCCCACCCCCCAGCACTGTGGGGCACCTGCCAGCAGGCCCCCACCCATGTGCAACTCATGTTCCCCACCACCCCCACCCCCCAGCACTGTGGGGCACCTGCCAGCAGGCCCCCACCCATGTCCAACTCATGTTCCCCACCACCCCCACCCCCAGTACTGTGGGGTACCTGCCAGCAGGCCCCCACCCATGTGCAACTCATGTTCCCCACCACCCCCACCCCCCAGCCACCAGGGGCAGCCTCCACCAGGCCCCCACCCATGTCTCACACCACCCCCACCCCCAGCACTGTGGGGCACCTGCCAGCAGGCCCCCATACATGTCCAACCATGTTCCCCACCACCCCCACCCCCCAGCACTGTGGGGCACCTGCCAGCAGGCCCCCACCCATGTCCAACTCATGTTCCCCACCCCCCAGCACTGTGGGGCACCTGCCAGCAGGCCCCCACCCATGTCCAACTCATGTTCACCCCCACCCCCACCCACCAGCCACCAGGGGCAGCCTCCACCAGGCCCCCACCCATGTCTCACACCACCCCCACCCCCCAGCAGTGCAGGGGCAGCCTCCACCAGGCCCCCACCCATGTCAAACTCATGTTCCCCACCACCCGCACCCCCCAGCCACCAGGGGCAGCCTCCACCAGGCCCCCACCCATGTCTCCCACCACCCCCACCCCCCCAGTCACCAGGGGCAGCCTCCACCAGGCCCCCACCCATGTCTCCCACCACCCCCACCCCCCAGCAGTGCAGGGGCAGCCTCCACCAGGCCCCCACCCATGTCTCACACCACCCCCACCCCCCAGCAGTGCAGGGGCAGCCTCCACCAGGCCCCCACCCATGTCCAACTCATGTTCCCCACCACCCCCACCCCCCAGCCACCAGGGGCAGCGTCCACCAGGCCCCCACCCATGTCTCACACCACCCCCACCCCCCAGCAGTGCAGGGGCACCCACCACCAGGCCCCCACCCATGTCTCCCACCACCCCCACCCCCCAGCAGTGCAGGGGCAGCCTCCACCAGGCCCCCACCCATGTCTCACACCACCCCCACCCCCCCAGTCACCAGGGGCAGCCTCCACCAGGCCCCCACCCATGTCCAACTCATGTTCCCCACCACCCCCACCCCCCAGCCACCAGGGGCAGCCTCCACCAGGCCCCCACCCATGTCTCACACCGCCCCCACCCCCCAGCACTGTGGGGCACCTGCCAGCAGGCCCCCACCCATGTGCCACTCATGTTCCCCACCACCCCCACCCCCCAGCCACCAGGGGCAGCCTCCACCAGGCCCCCACCCATGTCTCACACCACCCCCACCCCCCCAGCACTGTGGGGCACCTGCCAGCAGGCCCCCACCCATGTCCAACCATGTTCCCCACCACCCCCACCCCCCAGCACTGTGGGGCACCTGCCAGCAGGCCTCCACCCATGTCCAACTCATGTTCCCCACCACCCCCACCCCCCAGCACTGTGGGGCACCTGCCAGCAGGCCCCAACCCATGTCCAACTCATGTTCCCCACCACCCCCACCCCCAGCCATCAGGGGCAGCCTCCACCAGGCCCCCACCCATGTCTCACACCACCCCCACCCCCCAGCACTGTGGGGCACCTGCCAGCAGGCCCCCACCCATGTCCAACTCATGTTCCCCACCACCCCCACCCCCCAGCACTGTGGGGCACCTGCCAGCAGGCCCCCACCCATGTGCAACTCATGTTCCCCAGCCAACATGTCATCACAATCTAGATCCCTGGTCCCTATGGTCAGCCTCCAAATGCAAAACACCCACCCGAGTATTGCCTCCACCCACTCATAATTTGCAATTACATCACAGAACACCAATTGCAAGTTCCGAAACAAACACATTTCCCTCACATACACCCAATGGGTGTCAGTGAATCTCAAAACACATATCATGAAATGCATGAAACCAATGAGATACCACACATTGAAGTTCACCAAAAATAATATGTATTAAAGGAAACATCAATAGAAAAAAAAATGAAGAAACAGAAACGTGAATGTACAAAAATGAAAAGAAGCATGTCCGTCAAAAAAATCAAAACTAAAAATAAAAATCCAAAGTAATGTCCAAAGTCGATGTCCACAAAACAAAATCCAATGGGAAATGAAAAAGAAAGCCATTGCTCCATGGTCAAAAATAGAAAAAAAAATACAATCCAACTGTCAACTATGTACATGGGAACAATCCAGGGTCCATTATCCCAACAAAATAAAGGAAACCTATCTAACTACACTAACTAATAAAATAAACTATATACAAAAATGTGGCCAATGTCCGAAAGGTCCAAATAAAATAAAAACAAAAATGAAACCTAACACTACCTAGAAACTATGTACAAGGGCAGCGGGCTAGTTTCACGGCTCACTTGTGGATGTCCCGGGCCAGGGCATCATCCAACTCCTCCTCAATGTCCCAGAGGCGGTCCTCCTCCATGGCCCCGAGGGTCCGCAGGGCCGTCGACGTCTCCACCTCCAAACCCCTGCGGATTGCCTCGAGGCACTCGGCCCGCCTGAGGGCCCTCTGCATGGAGTTCTCTGCCCTGACCATTGTGAGCCGTGCCTCTTCCGCCCGCTGCCGCTCCACATCTATGGCGTGGCCCAACCGCTGCCACACGGAAGACACTCTCTGTCCTGGGTCCTCCTGCCCTCCGGCCGATGCCTGCCCCTCCGATGTCGGAGGCCCGAGCCTTCATGGCTCCCACCACGTTGCTGCTGTGCCTCTGCCCGTGCACTGCCTCCTGCTGCCTGCACATCCTCCGCCAGCTGGGGTGCAGTCGTAGATGTGGCCACCCCTGCTGGACGTCCGACTCACGACTGTGGCAGGGATGCCTCCTCCACCAGCCTGGCCGCACCGTCAGAGGCAGCTCCACCGGGCACCCAGGTGACTGATGGGTGGGAAGATGGCACAGAGGACGACTGGTGCGTAGGGGGTCCAGTTGAGGAGGGGGTCGGAGCAAGCCCCATCAGACGGAGGAATCCCAGCAGGCTGACGTGGTCAACGAGCCATTCGAGATGACGTGCAGTCTCTCCATGAAAAGACTGCAGGTCACCTCGCATGGCCCGTTGACGCAACGCCACACCAGCCAGGACAGGCTCAACCCGGACCTGGATAGCCACGTCCGCAGGCAGAGGAAGGCCAGTTGACGTGAGCTCATCCCCTGCCTGAAAACTGGTCTGGACGTAGGCATCCCTGCTGGTGCAAGATGATGCAGGGACAGGATCGGGGACAGGATTGCACACAGGCACCTCCGCGGCGGCCTGTGCTGCCTCCTGTCCCTGGTCCTGCACTGCACCACTAGCACCAGTGGGATCCCCACCTCCAGACCCCGTCTCTGGTGCTTGCACGGCCTCCTCCTCCACCAAACCCCCCACCAACCTGGATGACTCCGTGCCATCTTCCCATGTTGGGCCATGTGGGGTCCCAGCTGCCCCTTCTGCTGCCGAGGAGTCCAACTCCAACCTCCGCCTCTTGAACCTCCCGCCGGCAGCTGCGGCCTGGGACGCGGCACCGGACTCCTCACTCCCCGACGAGATGACTACCTGGGAGGGGAGCCGGGCCTTGCGTCTCCGGCTGGCGGTCGGATCCCCGCCGCTGTGCTCCACAGCACCTTCTCCGCCCTCTTCATCAGTTGACGCTGCAGACAGGGAGAAACAAAACACAGGCATCAGGGCACTGTACAATGGACACATACACACATGACAGTTGGACATGAGTGGCATTGGCAAACCTCAGACATGTCATCACAATCCCCAACACACATGTCATTACAACTCGCACACATGAGCCATACCACAGCCATATCGCAACTGCCACCACCATCCATACACATACAACAGCATGAGCAGTCAAAGGTGAGTCAGACATCACATGCAACACAGGAAGTGCACCACACATGTACACACACCACCACACTTGCATGCATGTGTACACCTCTGCCAAGTGTCGCACTGTTCAGATGGGCATCCATGTCACATCTGCCAATCAGGCTTCCACATACCGCTGTCACATGCATCCATGTTGCATCACTGTTGCACCCTTGTCAAATACACACACATGCACATGTACACAGTGCTCATACATGCAGCCAAAAACAACATACATGCGTGACATCACGGACATGTCTACTTACATACACATTCATCCAAACATGTGTGCCCACACAATTGCATTTGGCATGCAAGCCTACACACACAAGCACCATCCATGTCTCACACATTACAGCCCTCGCATGTGTCAGCCCCACGGCCCTGTACACCCCCACCCATACTCGACCCCATACAAACAGATGTGCAACCTGCACACTACTGAATAATCACCACACGCACTGCTCACAATCAGGATGCATGTACACTCACCGCTCGACTCCAGACGGGTCTGCTTCTCTAGGACCTGGACGTGGAGCGCTGGGGATATGCGTTCCAGGACCCTCATCTGTTCTTCCGACAAGTGGCCCCGGCGCCCCTTGGCATCCGCTGCCTTCAAGAGGCGCCGGGCCTTGTTCAGGGTCCTGGACCTGAAGTCCTCCCAGCGCTTCCTGACATGTTGTAAGTCGCGGACTGCCACCCCCTCCGCGTTGATGGCAGTCACGATGTCAGTCCAGATCCGAGTCCGTCCTTCCTTGTCGGCCCAGGAACTTCCGAAGAGGGCATCATACTGCCCCAGGACTTGCTCCACCAGGACACCAACTTCGGTGGCACTGAAGCTGGTGCCCCTCTGCCTCTCTGGCCGGGGGTTGTCAGTGGTCACAGATGGTGTTTGCCCCGACATGGCAACCCCAGAGGCAGGAGTGGGTGGGCAACTGGGTCCTGGGGCTGGGCTGTGGAGCGATGGAATCCCAGTCGGGAGTCTTCGGTTCCAGCAGGGGTGGTCACAGCAACAGCACCCCTGGCTGATGTGCAGGCAGCAAATGGCAGTGCACGTGGGCAGCAGGCAGTCAGGCAGCAGCAGATGGCAGGTGGGAGCGTGCTTGGGGCTCTGGGGGGCAGTAGTTTGGCCTTCTGGGCAGGAGCGTGGTCTTCCGTGTGCTTTCGCGTGGCCAGCTTGATACGGAGTGATTTGGCATGTGAAAAATCTGCACGTCAGCGTGTAATTCGAGGAAAGGCCCTTAGCGCATAAGCGCGTCTGCACGCATACGCATTTTCATTGGACAGAAGGCCCCTCAAGCGCAAGCGCCCCTGTGACGTGACGCGTGCGCGTGAAAAACTGCACGTCCGCGTGTAATACGAGGAAAGGGCCATGCGCGTAAGCGCGCGTGGAAACTGCACGTCCGCGTGTAATACGAGGAAAGGGCCCATGCGCGTATGCACGGCAGCACGCATATGCGATTTCAATGGACCAAAGGCCCTTAGCGCGTGAGCGCGTCTGTGACGTGACGCGCGCAGGTGTTTCCCTCATTGCACGTGATGAGAGAACACACGTGGATTTCCACCAATCGCGTGTGAAAGTTCCCGGCACCCCGGAACACACGTACCCAGGCTAATCGCATGTGGAACTTGCCGCGCACCCCGAAACACACGTACCCAGGCCAGTTGCGTGTACGCTCACTCCCCTCCGATCACACGCGATGACACTCGGACCGTATCCGAATACGGGAAACCCGCGCACGGCAAAAGACGTGCACAGGCGTCAACGCGTCTGCCACACGAAGGCAGGCGGAAGCGTCCCCGCGCACAGCATAAAAGTGCGCGCAAACGCGTATATACAGCTACGATGAATGCCCCATTTGTCGCTGCACTGATCGTGGGACACCGCAGGAGGAGGAGAATAGCCAGGGCACGCATTTTCGCACCACAGACAAGCCTTTTTGGGATGCCTGACGACCAGGTCTATGGCAGGTATAGGTTTCCACCCCATATCATCCTAGACCTGGTCAGGGAGTGGGAAGATGACCTCACATCCCCCACCCTTTGCTCCCAAGCATTGAGCCCCTTGGAGAAGGTGCTCAATGTCCTGCATTTTTTGGCCACTGGGTCATTTCAGCGACCACTGCCATAGTGGGGGGGGTCTCACAGGCCACGCAGTCACGCTGCCTACACCAGGTACTGGCAATCATGACAGCGCGCCCCTCAGTCCGCAGGCACATATACATGCCCAGAACACCCGCAGAAAGGCAGGCCATTGTCCTGGATTTTTTCAGGGTGGCACACTTCCCCAAAGTGCTCGGTGCCATAGATTGCACCCATGTGGCCCTACGTCCACCTAGGGCCATTGAGCACATCTACCGAAACCGCAAGCACTGGCATTCCATCAATGTACAGGTGGTATGTGATGCAAAGGGAATCATCACCTCTGTCTATGCAAACTACCCTGGCTCCACCCATGACAGTTTAATATACAGAATGTCCGCCCTGAGCCGGGCCCTGGAAGCTGGGCAGCATGGCGACACATGGCTCCTAGGTCAGTACAAATGCCCTTGCACATGCATGCAAGTCACACACAGACAAATATCCAAACCCTAATAATCTCAACTATTATCACCTCCCCAGGGGACAGTGCCTACCCTCTGAGCAACCACATGATGACGCCAATCCGGAACCCCACCACACCACCCCAGGTAAGATACAACGCCACCCATATTGCAACCAGGGGCATAGTGGAGCGCACATTCGGAGTGCTCAAGTCACGTTTCCGCTCCCGTGACCGCTCTGGTGGGCAACTACTCTATGCACCACCAGTAGTGTGCAGGATCATTGTGGCAGCATGTGTCCTGCACAATGTTGCAACACGGCAGGGCGTCCCGGTGGACATGGTGGTGCCCCCACATCCCCAACCACAGGCACAGGCGCTGCCCATGGGAGGGGACAGGGCACGTGGCGAGGAAGCCCGGGCCCAGCTTGTGGCCACATTTTTCACCTAAACTCCCACCCCTGCGGAGTGCACACAGGCCTGGCACATACCAGGTGAAAATCGATGATGACAAAGAGACAGTTAACTGTCACAACCATACCACCCTGAGAAAGTTGCCATGGAAGTGCCACATCGTCTGCATCCCTAGCTACTTAAACACAAGCTATCCTGTGTGACCAAAAGGCACAATTATGACATATGACATGATATGGGCCATACACAAGTATTCCAAGGCGCAATGAGGCAGGGAGGGGGGAACAAGGGAACATAGAGAACGGTACTACTAGGCCAGGTGTCATTGGGATCGTGCAAGTGCAGGGGTAGGGGGAATGGGAAAAGTGCAAGGGGAAGGGTGGGGGGGGTCCAGTACAGGGGAAGTAGCCCAAAAAAATAATACATAGGTCGCCTGGTGGCAACTACAAAGGTAAGTGCAGACAAGTGCTGGGAAGGGAGGGCTGTAGGGATAGAGAGACAGTACTGCAGTGCAGGGGTTGCCAGGGAGGCAGTGCAAGTGGAGAGTGGCTGGGCCAGGGACCGAGGTCGGTGAGAGTGGCCCATTTGCAGCTCCTGTGCAGTTCCAGTGGAGAATTCTGCAAGGGAGAGGCAGACAGTAAGCAGAAGCAAAGAGGAAGGTCTTGAGGTGCTTCCAGAACTGGAGATGATTCCCCTCAAGTTCAAGTCAGGCCGGAAGTCTGTTCCAGGGGGAGGGCCCTGCTGCGGAGAGAAATCTACCCCCAGCTAGTTGCTCTGAGAAGCGGATGACACGGACATGCAAGGTGTGCATCACACGCACCTGCAAAACAGGCCATGGCCATCACTGTCATGTCACTCAAACCCTCCCAAACATCAACATGACATGGCACGCAATACCCATACACCAATGCAGTAACGATAAGGTACACATTGCCATGTCCTAAATGCACAGTGGCATCGGACACTGCTGCCTGACCCGGAATCAGATGAAATGACAGACCAACAACCTCCCACCCAAAATAAGTCATTTCCAAATGCATTACAACAGTCACAATGAATGCCTGTCTACATGCACATTATGCATTGCAAAATCAACACTGCAGCTCATGTGTGCAGTGTCCTACTCCTGCATCACACTGCTCAGTGCACAGCACAGTGAACAGCCATTGTGTGTGATGCACACCCTGAGCATCACATCTAAGTGACAAACCACGTCAAACATCAAATTAGGCATGTACTGGATCCATGATCGGTCACAGGACATGTGCTGCCGGGACACAGTGGGCAACAGAAGGCAAACAGTGTACATGTGGATATGCAAGGGTGGGAGTACATGTAGTGCATCAGAGTGCAAGTGTGTGGTTCTGCAAGGACATGCACTCCACATATGCATGTGCACTCAAGTGACCATCAGTGTTCCCTACACATCACATGTGAACATCCCCCATGTGTACACCCCAGCATGTCAAACCACAACTATCCCCTCGCACCTGAAAGGAAAACACAACACATGAACAGGCATTGATCAGCAAAACACAACATGTACATAGGATACCACCATTACTATGTCAGAGTTCCCATCACACTGCAGGGCAAGGCAACTATCAACAACAACCCCCCCCCTCCCTCACAAATGACCATGACCCACTGAACAACTGCACCTGGGTCATGGAGCCTCCAAACCTCAATTCCACCTGGCCACAGGATCACCTTTACCCTTCGTCACCATCTCCCACCTTGTGTGTAAAAAGATGCCTGAACCCTCAGAATCCACACTCATTTCCAAAATCACAAAATCCAAGGCATAAAAACGAACCCGAACACCCTCCAGTAGATGACTTGACGTAGCAGTACCTCACAAAGGCCAAGTACTACCACAATGATGCAACAACCAAGGTAGCACAGCAAAACAATGTCACGACAGGATGTGAGACATGTGTGGTACATGACATAGGATGATGCACCATGAATGGATGTGTACTGTCCCAGGTCCCCTGTACAGGCGCGGGAGTGTCACGAAACAACCACCCCCACCATGTCCTGGGTGCCTGCAAGGTCAAACTCACACAGGCCCCTGAGACCCTGGTGGGGAAGGAGGTTCAGGGATATGCAGTCAGGACAGGTGTTGACACACTGGATGACTGGAATGAGCGGCAGGAGAGGGGAGGAGGAATGACACATGAAACTAGGGAATGCACGGAAATGTACAACCTGCATGAACACATACACAATCCAAACAAACTTGGACATCATTGTCATGGCCTTCTGTAGTCCAGGCTCAGGAGTGGTACGAACCAACCACCCCCTCTAGGGTTTTGGCGCCTGCAAGTTCGGGGCTTACACATGCATCCGCAACCCCAGTGGGGAAAGAGGGTCAGGGAACGTTGCTTGGATAGGCACGGGAAGCAGGAACACTGGGTAGAGGGTACAGATTTCAAAATTGCATAGGATCACGGGTGATTAGGGAGAAAAAAACATACCAAATTGAACCACACATACATCCATGCATCAGTACACTCCCCAGCAAGCCTATGCAGAGCAGTTCGTAAGAAAAACAACAAGACACTTAGCTCTGGTTTTGAGTGCTGGCCTCCTGCCTGCGCACTCTCAGGTCCGGTTAAAGGAGCACTGCAATGCTGCATTGAGAGACACAGTCAACAACCTGTACGTGCCAATTGCACAAAAACACAACAACAAACATGCCCCATAGCAACAGACTACTCTACAAACAGACAATCTGTGGTGGATGCTTCGTACCCATATATAACATCACCCCTGTGACGGGTCATACACAGTCAATGCAGTAAGGCAGCCGCTGCTGGGTGCGTGGCAAATGGAACACCAATGTGTCACAATTCACACAACATGCAATGTTCCCTGGGTAAGCAGACAGACCCATATAGCAAGCCATGACTACAGAGCAAGTTGCGTACCACCATGACCGAAACAAAGTTGGCAGTGCATTTATCATGAAGTACGTGGAAAAGACATGCACTGCACCCGAGTATGTCCCTTGCTGTATGTCCCTGTGAGCTGCCCCTTTCCATGTCTCGGAAGGCTACATGGTTGATACAAGTGGCTCAATGGACCTTGGTGTACCGGAGGGTATGTGCCACTGCCCCTGCATGTGTCCCAGACAACCCTACTATCAACAGCCATCAGTCCACAAACACATCTGAGCTGCATTGTGTGCTTCAACACCAATATCCGTCTAAGCTCACCCTCAGTGCTGTGACTAAGACTGCATGTGCAACTCGCCTGGTGCAAGCTTTGCTGTGTCGTGGCCCCCCTGTGATGCTCACCTTGCCTGGAGTTCCTTGGAACATGTCAGCAGTTCTAGGATGTGGGTCTGCAATCACTGTGCCTCTGCTTCTGCACACATGTGCATGTGGGCACCAACAAACGGGTCCAGAATTCCGTCGTCCAATGGGCCATGTCTGCTGGCAAAGGTGCTCTGGAGGCTCATCCCCCTGCAGAAAGGGCATGAAACACATGATTAATGCTTCAAACTCATCTGTGTGTGTCTCATCAGGCATCTCATTACTTGACCATGTCAGAGAGTCACATCACAAATCACACCATCAGTCCGTCTTTCACCTCCAAAGTGTGGAACACTATCTACAGCATGAATTGCAACAAGCACATGTACAGGAAAGATATGAAACATACTACACAATGCATAGCAATCAATGTCCACATTAATCATGACACACCCCATCTAGCAAAAGCTGAACAGTGGACAATGACACCTAAATCATCCCCACTAGGGGTGTCAACACAAGTCACACAGCACCAGACATGCCACAGATATGACAGTCCAAAGCCCTTGTGTAAAATGCTGTAACACCGAACCATCCTTGCGAGCCCATGGATAAGGGAGGCAGGAGTGGCATATGTGAGTCAAGGAACCCAAGCCGCAAACACATACACAAGACAACCATGAAGGGCCCAGCTGGAACAGACAGTGGATGCCTTCAAAAGCCACAAAGCACCGCACCGTCACATGAAAGCACAATAGACTAGCAATTTTAAACTAAATCAACTATTAACTAATTACACTAACTATGGAAAACCTGCATTACCTATTTAAACTAACTATCAAACAGAAACTTAACTAACTAAACTAAAAGAAAAAACAAAAATGGCCACATACGACCCGGGGGGGAGGGGAGGCACCCAGGAGGGGGAGGTACAGGGTGCTGCTCAACATCCACATGCGATGATGCTGAGCCAAAAAAAAATCCTCCATGGGCTCAACGCCTGCACAGCACAACCTATGTGGGAGATAGATGGTCGTCCGAGTCTGGCTAATCCTGGAAAGGAGGATGTGGCACAGTAGCCTGACCACGCCTAGCCGCAGCTTGCCCCTCGTCGGCAGCAAGTCTGCCAGATGGGTGAGCCTGGTTCTGTGTGGCGATGTGACGTAGGTCTGCATGCAGAACCTCCCGTGATACACGTGCTTCCTCTTGCAAGGTAGCACCTGTAACACGGAGTTCCTGCTGCAAGGCCTGGCTGGACAACCGCTGCACCTCCCGGCAAGCCTGTAGCTCAGCCGAGATGGTACGCTCAAGCTGTGCAAACCTCTCCTCTGCCTGCTGCCTCTGGGACATCATAAGGACACCCAGAGTGGATCTGAGGGAAGCATACTCCTCCCTCAGGGCATCCATGTGCGCCTCTGCGTGAGCAGCAATTGCTTGACGCAGAGACGACATTTCAGCCTGGCGTGCCCTGTCTGAGGCCGCCATGCCCAGCCTGAGCGAGCGGGCCGTGGACTGTGCCGCCTGCTGCTGGAGAAGCACCTGCCTAGCAGTGGAGAGCACAGACCGGGCCACACGCTCCATGCTCTCAGCGATGTTCTCCATTGCTGCCCCCTGCCGTTCGGAATTGGCAGTCATGTCTTGCTCCCACTCAGTATACAGCGGTTGTGCGCGGCGACCGCGTTGCCGGGCTTGACCCCTGCAGGACCCAAGGACCGGGGGTCCTCGCTGTGTTGGCACCGCCTGCGGCTGCACGACTACATGCCCCCGTCGACGTGATGTCCCAGGCACATCAGTGACTGGTGTGGAGGGTGACCCTGCGTCCCGATCCACCACAGGCGGAGGAACCAAGACTGTCTGATCACTCAGTGCAGGTGTCGCAGACAGAGGAGTGTCCACATCAGAATCACTCACCCCTGACACATGGACTTGATGCTCATCCAACTCAACATGGACGTCAGAGTCGTCATCAAGGCTGGACTCATAGGCAGCCAGAGACAAGATGGACTGCAGCACTTGGGGGTTTTCGTGGCCTACCACCCCACGACCCCCACTAGTGCCTGGTTGATATGGCGTTACCAACCCTGTGTCTGGCATGACAACACCATCCTCTGCCTCCATTGCGTCATCACCTGAAAAATAGAGAGAAAAAGGTCAATACACATGTCAGAAGCACACGACACACACACACACCGACAGCAAAGGCATCCGGCAGACATGTGACACACAACATATGACCTGGCATGCATGCTGGGTCTACTTTGAATAGCTTCTGTGATCAGACCTGTTGAAAGGTGGCAGTTTCCATGGAAGTGGGTCTATGCAGTGCAGAAAATGTGTACGCCACTCACTACCTGCATGTACAAGCACTACATGGTGTGTGCCAGGAAATGTGAAGGCAGTGCAATGTCAAACTCAGACATCACGTGCATTGTGCATTCAATGTGTACCATGTCTAGAAGCCAAGCACCCCTCCACCCCAGTACCAAAGCCGGGATGGCTAGCATGGTATCAAAAGGCTGACCATACACCTGTGTATTGACAGGCAGTGTTGACTGGCATCAACAGCTTAATGTGATTCAAATTACAACACTGCAAATGATGCAGGGACAGTGGGCAGGACACATGATGGAAACTCCGGAGGCCGCCCACGTGTGAAGAAGACACAACAAGAGTTGGACAGAGTCATTGGCAATTGAACAGCCTGAGGCCTGTGAGCCACAAAGATTGTCAGAGCCTAAACATGTGTGCAACGCAGGACTGAGCCACAGTTGACATGGGAAGGCTGATGAGATGGCAGGCAATGTATGTAACCAAGGACTTATATTACAGTGATCATCCAGTCAAGGACACATAGGGGCATGCGTGCAATGCACATGGAGCATGAATGGGCACTCATGTCCCTGCGGGACATCTGACCCATGCACAGTACAAGTGAGATACCCTGCATGGAGTACTAAGGCTGTACCACACGGCATATGTCTGGCAGATTCTACGCTGGAAGTTAGCATCTACACAGGACAGATGAACAAGAAAGTACACATTGGCAAGATTGAAGGAGACCAGTGCAAAGGTGGAACTGGGGTGCAGAGTGGCGGAGGAGGGGCAAGGGAGCATGCCTACATGGAGTCCCGCATGCAGGCAGAGGAGACATGCATGATGGTAGCATTGCATTACTTACACATCTGAACCATGTACACGTCACATGTAGCAGCAATCATGCACAACACATCCCACAAGTGAAACACACACGTCCTCAACAAACATGCATCAACACTCACTGGACTGGGCATCAAAGTCCAGCTTCTCTCCCACTCCTTCGACCAATTCAGGTGGTATGAACTCCGCAACGAGAGCCTCATGCGGAGTGAGTTCTTCCTCCTCTGGTGCAGGCCCACCGCCAGTCACCAGAGTCAAGTTGTAATTTGAGGCATGCGTGGCCTTAGTGCTGCGCTTGATGTCATTCCAACGCTTTTTGCACTCCTGCGCCGTGCGCACCTCATGGCCGAATGAACTGACATGTTCCGCAACATGCTTCCAGTGGGTGTCACGTTGGCCAGCCGTGGTCTGACTATTGGCACCCACTAGCATGTCACGGCTGTGGCCCCGCACGTAGTCCACGAGGGAGTCCAGTTCCTGCTTACAGAAAGGCTTCTTCCTCGACGTGCAGGAGGTCGTGGCTGGGTGTGGGGTCCCAGCCTGTGCTGCAGGTGCAACCTTCCTCCTCTTGGACTGTGGCGCAGACCCTGGCTGGCTAATGCCGCCCTGACCAGTATGGCCAGTGGGTTCGGTGGATTGAGCCAAGGGAGGGGCAGGTGGAGGGATGACCAAAGGCCTGACTTGTGTCAGTGGCAGCTGGGTGCCCACTAATGGACCCTGTGCAGCAACATCAGCTGTGGCAGGGTCGTTGGCCGCAACGGTCCTGGTTGGCAGACTCACAACCGGGGTGCTGTTGGCCTGTTGGAGATCTACCAAGGGCTCTTCAAGTGCCAACGCAGCCTGCGCTGGCAGACCTGGAGCCTGGGTGGCGGTGTCCACAGCTGCACCTGCAGCTACCACTACCCTTGGGCCCGTGGCAGTCGATGGAACGGACTGCCGGGTCATATGGGTGCCAGTGCCAGATGCAGGAGCTGCATCCCCCGGAACCACAGGGGGTGGTGGCATGGCTGCACTGACACATGGCACAACATTGTGCTCAAGTGGCACACCCCTGCCTCTTCCCCCTCTGTGGCTGCCCTGGACACCCTGGAGTCCCCCTACTCCCTGGTCACCACGGCCACGTCCCCGACCACGCCCGCCATGAGGAGTACGCCCAGCTGAGGCGCCCCTCACCTTTGGTGGCCTCCCAACCATGGCACAGATGTAGTAGTGCTGGCACAGATGGAGTGGTGCCAATGGGAGGTGTACACCACAATTGACCTGGGCAATTGGGGTGAAGGGGGTGGGAAGCATGATGTTAACAGCCCCCCTGCACCTGCAAGGCTGTATGTGACCCCGGTGATGTGGTGATGGGTCACGCAACGCTCAGGCACCCCAAAACTGCAGTAAAACCGTGCACGCAACCCTGCAGCCTACGTGCGTGGATTCAACCTCCCGCAGTACGCGGTGGCCCCCAGTAACACGAATAACGCGTATGCGTGGGACACGCAGGCTACTCTGTCATTGAAAATGGGTGCGATACACAGGGGCACCCGCAGTGGGAAAAAGAGCGTGTGCGACTCACCGTCTGACTAGCGCGATTCAGAAAAACACGCGTAGCCAATACCCCCGCCAAAAGAAGAGATACGTCCTTGATAGCTGTGAAGTTGTGATGGCGCGCGAAACAACAGGAAGCAGCAACACACGTCGGTCTCCACGAAAGGCACATACAGCGAACTGCTGGGCCCGCTCACCTTTAACCCGTGCTGAGGGAAAAGCACGCGCGCGTCACGTCACTTACACGCATGGGCCCTTTCCTCGTATTACATGCGGACGTGCAGTTTTTCACGCGCGCTTACGCGCATGGGCCCTTTCCTCGTATTACACGCGGACGTGCAGTTTCCACGCGGGCTTACGCGCATGGCCCTTTCCTCGTATTACACGCGTACGTGCAGTTTTTCACGCGCACGCGTCACGTCACAGGGGCGCTTGCGCTTGAGGGGCCTTCTGTCCAATGAAAATGCGTATGCGTGCAGACGCGCTTACGCGCTAAGGGCCTTTCCTCGAATTACACTCTGACGTGCAGATTTTTCACGTGCCAAATCACTCCGTATCAAGCTGGCCACGCATAAGCACACGGAAGACCACGCTCCTGCCCAGAAGGGTGAACTACTGCCCCCCAGAGCCCCGAGCACGCTCCCACCTGTCATCTGCTGCTGCCTGACTGCCTGCTGCCCACGTGCACTGCCATTTGCTGCCTGCACATCAGCCAGTGGTGCTGTTGCTGTGACCACCCCTGCTGGAACCGAAGACTCCCGACTGGGATTCCATCGCTCCACAGCCCAGCCCCAGTTGCCCACCCACTCCTGCCTCTGGGGTTGTCATGTCGGGGCAAACACCATCTGTGACCACTGACAACCCCCGGCCAGAGAGGCAGAGGGGCACCAGCTTCAGTGCCACCGAAGTTGGTGTCCTGGTGGAGCAAGTCCTGGGGCAGTATGATGCCCTCTTCGGAAGTTCCCGCGCCGACAAGGAAGGACGGACTCGGATCTGGACTGACATCGTGACTGCCATCAACGCGGAGGGGGTGACAGTCCGCGACTTACAACATGTCAGGAAGCGCTGGGAGGACTTCAGGTCCAGGACCCTGAACAAGACCCGGCGCCTTTTGAAGGCAGCGGATGCCAAGGGGCACCGGGGCCACTTGTCGGAAGAACAGATGAGGGTCCTGGAACGCATATCCCCAGCGCTCCACGTGCAGGTCCTAGAGAAGCAGACCCGTCTGGAGTTGAGCGGTGAGTGTACATGCATCCTGATTGTGAGCAGTGCGTGTGGTGATTATTCAGTAGTGTGCAGGTTGCACATCTGTTTGTATGGGGTCGAGTATGGGTGGGGGTTTACAGGGCCGTGGGGCTGACACATGCGAGGGCTGTAATGTGTGAGACATGGATGGTGATTGTGTGTGTAGGCTTTCATGCCAAATGCAGTTGTGTGGGCACACATGTTTGGATGAATGTGTATGTAAGTAGACATGTCCGTGATGTCACGCATGTATGTTGTTTTCGGCTGCATGTATGAGCACTGTGTACATGTGCATGTGTGTGTATTTGACAAGGGTGCAACAGTGATGCAACATGGATGCTTGTGACAGCGGTATGTGGAAGCCTGATTGGCAGATGTGACATGGATGCCCGTCTGAACAGTGCGACACTTGGCAGAGGTGTACACTTGCATGCAAGTGTGGTGGTGTGTGTACATGTGTGGTGCACTTCCTGTGTTGCATGTGATGTCTGGCTCACCTTTGGCTGCTCATGCTGTTGTATGTGTATGGATGGTGGTGGCAGTTGCGATATGGCTGTGGTATGGCTCATGTGTGCGAGTTGTAATGACATGTGTGTTGGGGATTGTGATGACATGTCTGAGGTTTGCCAATGCCACTCATGTACAACTGTCATGTGTGTATGTGTCCATTGTACAGTGCCCTGATGCCTGTGTTTTGTTTCTCCCTGTCTGCAGCATCAACTGATGAAGAGGGCGGAGAAGGTGCTGTGGAGCACAGCGGCGGGGATCCGACCGCCAGCCGGAGACGCAAGGCCCGGCTCCCCTCCCAGGTTATCATCTCGTCGGGGAGTGAGGAGTCTAGTGCCGCGTCCCAGGCCCCAGCTGCCGGGGGGAGGTCCAAGAGGCGGAGGTTGGAGTTGGACTCCTCGGCAGCAGAAGGGGCAGCTGGGACCCCACAGGGCCCAACAGGGGAAGATGGCACGGAGTCATCCAGGTTGGTGGGGGGTTTGGTGGAGGATGAGGCCGTGCAAGCACCAGAGATGGGGTCTGGAAGTGGGGATCCCACTAGTGCTAGTGGTGCAGTGCAGGACCAGGGACAGGAGGCAGCACAGGCCGCCGCGCAGGTGCCTGTGTGCAATCCTGTCCCCGATCCTGTCCCTGCATCATCTTGCACCAGCAGGGATGCCTACGTCCAGACCCGTTTTCAGGCAGGGGATGAGCTCACGTCAACTGGCCTTCCTCTGCCTGCGGACGTGGCTATCCAGGTCCGGGTTGAGTCTGTCCTGGCTGGTGTGGCGTTGTGTCAACGGGCCATGCGAGGTGACCTGCAGTCTTTTCATGGAGAGACTGCACGTCATCTCGAATGGCTCGTTGACCACGTCAGCCTGCTGGGACAGGTCACCCAGGCCGGATTCCTCCGTCTGATGGGGCTTGCTCCGACCTCCTCCTCAACTGGACCCCCTATGCGCCAGTCGTCCTCTGTGCCATCTTCCCACCCATCAGTCACCTGGGTGCCCTGTGGAGCTGCCTCTGACGGTGCGGCCAGGCTGGTGGAGGAGGCATCCCTGCCACAGTCGGGAGTCGGACGTCCAGCAGGTGTGGCCACATCTACGACTGCACCCCAGCCTCCGGAGGATGTGCAGGCAGCAGGAGGCAGTGCACGGGCAGAGGCACAGCAGCAGCAGCAACATGGTGGGAGCCATGAAGGCTCGGGGCCTTCGACATCGGAGGGGCAGGCATCGGCCGGAGGGCAGGAGGACCCAGGACAGAGAGTGTCTTCCATGTGGCAGCGGTTGGGCCACGCCATAGATGCGGAGCGGCAGCGGGCGGAAGAGGCACGGCTCACAATGGTCAGGGCGGAGAACTCCATGCGGAGGGCCCTGAGGCGGGCCGAGTGCCTCAAGGCAATCCGCAGGGGTTTGGAGGTGGAGACGTCGACGGCCCTGCGGACCCTCGGGGCCATGGAGGAGGACCGCCTCCGGGACATTGAGGAGGAGTTCGATGATGCCCTGGCCCGGAACATCCACAAGTGAGCCGTGAAACTAGCCCGCTGCCCTTGTACATAGTTTCTAGGTAGTGTTAGGTTTCATTTTTGTTTTTATTTTATTTGGACCTTTCGGACATTGGCCACATTTTTGTATATAGTTTATTTTATTAGTTAGTGTAGTGCTGGGGGGTGGGGATGGTGTGAGACATGGGTGGGGGCCTGGTGGAGGCTGCCCCTGCACTGCTGGGGGGTGGGGGTGGTGGGAGACATGGGTGGGGGCCTGGTGGAGGCTGCCCCTGGTGACTGGGGGGGTGGGGGTGGTGTGAGACATGGGTGGGGGCCTGGTGGAGGCTGCCCCTGGTGGCTGGGGGGTGGTGGGGAACTTTAGTTGGACATGGGTGGGGGCCTGCTGGCAGGTGCCCCACAGTGCTGGGGGGTGGGGGTGGTGTGAGACATGGATGGGGGCCTGGTGGAGGCTGCCCCTGCACTGCTGGGGGGTGGGAGTGGTGGGAGACATGGGTGGGGGCCTGGTGGTGGGTGCCCCTGCACTGCTGGGGGGTGGGGGTGGTGGGAGACATGGGTGGGGGCCTGGTGGAGGCTGCCCCTGGTGACTGGGGGAGTGGGAGTGGTGTGAGACATGGGTGGGGGCCTGGTGGAGGCTGCCCCTGGTGGCTGGGGGGTGGGGTTGGTGGGGAACATGAGTTGGACATGGGTGGGGCCTGCTGGCAGGTGCCCCACAGTGCTGGGGGGTGGGGGTGGTGTGAGACATGGGTGGGGGCCTGGTGGAGGCTGCCCCTGCACTGCTGGGGGGTGGGGGTGGTGTGAGACATGGGTGGGGGCCTGGTGGTGGGTGCCCCTGCACTGCTGGGGGGTGGGGGTGGTGGGAGACATGGGTGGGGGCCTGGTAGAGGCTGCCCCTGGTGACTGGGGGGGTGGGGGTGGTGGGACACATGGGTGGGGGCCTGGTGGAGGCTGCCCCTGGTGGCTGGGGGGTTGGGGTGGTGGGGAACATGAGTTGGACATGGGTGGGGGCCTGGTGGAGGCTGCCCCTGCACTGCTGGGGGGTGGGGGTGGTGTGAGACATGGGTGGGGGCCTGGTGGAGGCTGCCCCTGCACTGCTGGGGGGTGGGGGTGGTGGGAGACATGGGTGGGGGCCTGGTGGTGGGTGCCCCTGCACTGCTGGGGGGTGGGGGTGGTGGGACACATGGGTGGGGGCCTGGTGGAGGCTGCCGCTGGTGACTGGGGCGGTGGGGGTGGTGGGAGACATGGGTGGGGGCCTGGTGGAGGCTGCCCCTGGTGGCTGGGGGGTGGGGGTGGTGGGGAACATGAGTTGGACATGGGTGGGGGCCTGTTGGCAGGTGCCCCACAGTGCTGGGGGGTGGGGGTGGTGGGAGACATGGGTGGGGGGCTGGTGGAGGCTGCCGCTGGTGACTGGGGGGGGTGGGAGACATGGGTGGGGGCCTGGTGGAGGCTGCCCCTGGTGGCTGGGGGGTGGGGGTGGTGGGGAACATGAGTTGGACATGAGTGGGGGCCTGCTGGCAGGTGCCCCACAGTGCTGGGGGGTAGGGGGGGTGGAAGACATGGGTGGGGGCCTAGTGGAGGCTGCCCCTGCACTGCTGGGGGGTGGGGGTGGTGGGAGACATGGGTGGGGCCTGCTGGCAGGTGCCCCACAGTGCTGGGGGGTGGGGGTGGTGGAGAACATGAGTTGGACATGGGTGGGGGCCTGCTGGCAGGTGCCCCACAGTGCTGGGGGGTGGGGGTGGTGGGGAACATGGTTGGACATGTATGGGGGCCTGCTGGCAGGTGCCCCACAGTGCTGGGGGGTGGGGGTGGTGTGAGACATGGGTGGGGGCCTGCTGCAGGCTGCCCCTGCACTGCTGGGGGGTGGGGGTGGTGGGAGACATGGGTGGGGGCCTGGTGGAGGCTGCCCCTGGTGACTGGGGGGGTTGGGGTGGTGTGAGACATGGGTGGGGGCCTGGTGGAGGCTGCCCCTGGTGGCTGGGGGGTGGGGGTGGTGGGGAACATGAATTGGACATGGGTGGGGGCCTGCTGGCAGGTGCCCCACAGTGCTGGGGGGTGGGGGTGGTGTGAGACATGGGTGGGGGCCTGGTTGAGGCTGCCCCTGCACTGCTGGGGGGTGGGGGTGGTGGGAGACATGGGTGGGGGTCTGGTGGAGGCTGCCCCTGGTGACTGGGGGTGCAGGGGGACATGCGTTGGTGGGCAGTAGTGCAAGTTGACATGTGGGTTGGCTGGGGGTCATGGCCATGGTGGATGGTGTGCCTGCAGGACATGTGCAGGGTGGGCCCCTGTGGTGTGAGCCACCTGCAAGGGCCGTGGAGGGTGTAGAGGGAACACCTGGGAGGACCCACACGTGCAATTCACGTGTGCTGCTCCCCGCGCACCCCTGTAATACACGTACCCTGATGGAATCGCGTGTGGAACTTCCCGCGCACCCCTGGAATACACGTACCCTGCTGAAATCGAGTGTGGCACTTCCCGCGCACCCCTGTAATACACGTACCCTGATGGAATTGCGTGTGGGACTTCCCGCGCACCCCTGGAATACACGTACCCTGCTGATTTCGCGTGTGAAACTTCCCCCGCACCCTGAAATGCACGTACCCTGATGGAATCGCGTGTGGAACTTCCCGCGCACCCCTGAGATACGCGTACCCTGCTCGCACGGGCCCAATCGCGTGTGGAAATTCCCGCGCACCCCTGAAATACACGTACCCTGCTGTAATCGCGTGTGTAACTTCCCCTGCACCCTGAAATACACGTACCCTGCTGATATCACGTGTGGAACTTCACGCGCACCCCTGAAATACACTTACCCTGCGGAAATCACGTGTGTAATTTCCCCTGCACCCTGAAATACACGTACCCTGCTGATATCGCGTGTGGAACTTCACGCGCACCCCTGAGATACGCGTACCCTGCTCGCACGGACCCAATCGCGTGTGGAAATTCCCGCGCACCCCTGAAATACACGTACCCTGCTGTAATCGCGTGTGTAACTTCCCTTGCACCCTGAAATACACGTACCCTGCTGATATCGCGTGTGGAACTTCACGCGCACCCCTGAAATACACGTACCCTGCGGAAATCGCGTGTGTAACTTCCCCTGCAAGCTGAAATACACGTACCCTGCTGATATCGCGTGTGGAACTTCCCGCGCACCCCTGAGATACGCGTACCCTGCTCGCACGGGCCCAGTCGCGTGTGGAAATTCCCGAGCACCCCTGTAATACACGTACCATGCGGAAATCGGGTGTGTAACTTCCCCTGCACCCTGAAATACACGTACCCTGATGGAATCGCGTGTGGAACTTCCCGCGCACCCCTGAGATACGCGTACCCTGCTCGCACGGGCCCAGTCGCGTGTGGAAATTCCCGAGCACCCCTGTAATACACGTACCATGCGGAAATCGGGTGTGTAACTTCCCCTGCACCCTGAAATACACCTACCCTGCTGATATCGCGTGTGGAACTTCACGCGCACCCCGACATACACGTACCCTGATGGAATCGCGTGTGGAACTTCCCCCGCACCCCGAAATACACGTACCCTGCTCGCACGGGGCCAATCGCGTGAGGTACTTCCTGCACCCCAGTGATACACGTAGCCCGCTTGCTGTGCTGCTACAGGGTTAGCGCAGCCCTTTGCGCTGGATTGGGTATATTGATGGCTTTTCCTTGCGCGAGAGGCGTTCTTGGGGGCGTAACTGGCACTGCTGCAGGGTCGCTGCGCCACTGTGCGCCACAGCTGGTTTTGGTGGCTGGAATCCATGAATACGCTGTGCGCGGAAATGGATTTTTGCGCACGCGGCTGGCGCAGGGATTCGCACGCGCACACTGTGCGCCAGCCGCGTGCGCCACTTGTGCGCTGAATTCTATGAATTACCCCCAAAATAGTTTAGAAAAATCAATCTCAAACACAGCAGGCTTAGAAAACATATTAAAATTATCCTTAAATTGCAGAGTAATGCTTAAAAGTAACCTTGACGTGGACCAAGGACTAGTTAATGGAGCACTGGGTACAGTTGTTGGCTTTAAAAACATACCCACGTGACAACAAAATTCCGTTTGTCAATATACTCTTTGACAAACTTTCAGAAGTAAAAAGGATAGGACGCTCAACAGCTCGATTCCTTCTCTTCAAAGACATGTATGTACGCAGAGAACAATTTTCTCAGTCACGATTCATAAATCACAAGGTCTTACCCTAGACAAAGCAATGATAGATATTGGTAACACAGTCTTTAAAGAAGGCATGAGCTATGTAGCACTATCACGCTTACGTACAATTGATGGTCTATTTCTAATCAACTTTGATGCAAGTAAAGTACACACTGATATTCCTTGTATTTTAGAATTCAATAGACTTCGCTCACTATACACCCCCCATCTAAACACATATTCTGTTCCACAAAAAGTAAAACATTATAAAAGAACAATAAATCAAACAGAAATGCAACAGGATGTCACTGCAAATCCTCCAAAGAGAGTAAAAGAAAGTAATACTTCATAAAGTACCACAAGCAAAAAAGAATCAATTAGGGAAAGTAAACCAGGTACTTCTTCAAAGAAGGAAGACAAACTCCAAAGAAAGCAGTCAGATACTGAACTACCTGGTCCATTTAAACTCTCAAATATAGTTTGTGTAAATTGCTACGCAAATGTAGCAATGAATATACTATTTCAATTACCACCAATTGTTGACAACATTTACTTACACAGTACAGACCCATTGTGTATGCAAATGTTAGTACTTCACAGAAATGCAGCAAACAATCCTGACAACACGTATAGTATTTATGGAATAAGACAGCAATTGGACTACTTTGCTGGAATGCTGAAATTCACTATAAATTCACAGGAAGATCCACAAGAATTTCTAATGTACTTACTACAAGTACTGGAAAAAAAAACATACCTATAAATGAAATCTTCCAGATGTCATACATGTGGAAACATACATGCACTCTCTGCAACAATGCGACACAAGAAGAAATCCCCAATGAACGCTTCATATATATATCAATACCTAATTGTGAATCCATTCCATTTCAGCAACTTGTACAAAATGCAAGCCATGGTAGATTATGTTTTACCTGCAATTCAGATAATCGCTCCACGTTAGTAATACAAACACATAGTAAATACGTAATACTAATGCTTCTACGTTACAATGCAGATGTTACCAAAAACAACTGCAAGCTGACTGGATTCACACATGGTCAAATATCACTTGGTAAGAAAACCTTCACAACCATAGGTATAATCTACCACGCAGGAGCCACAACCAATTCAGGGCACTACACTGCATATATAAAAAAGAAATGTGGATGTTTTGAATGTAATGATAGTACCATTACTCTAAAGCAGAGATTACCAGGACATCTTACAAACACTTATTTAATGTTCTTAAAACCAAAATTTGATAACTAAACTGTACTTAAACCTTAAGTAAACTTGTAGTAAAAAAATATAAACTGTTAGAATATTCCAAAAGCTATCTAACTGCCCAAAGATTGTACAACAACTAATCAGATAAATGAATACCACTAAATTAGAGCAAAAAAATAGACAGTTAGAATACGCCAATTGGTATCTAACTGTCCCAGAATTTAACAATATCGAAACAGATAAATCAATACCACTAAAATAGATAATAAAATAGACAGTTAGAATATGCCAATTGGTATCTAACTGTCCAAAAATGTAACAGTATCCAAACAGATAAATCAATACCACTAAAATATATCAATAAATAGACAGTTAGAATACGCCTACTGGTATCTAACTGCTCCAATATTTCATAATATCCAAACAAATAAATAATATGTCACTGCTCCAAAAAAATGCAACTACCCAATGTATAAAGCATTAGCCAGAAGCAACAAGTGAACACTGAAAACAAACAAACAAATAAACTGTAGCATAACAGAAAAAGTTTTTTTTTTTAATCCAACATGGATTTTTTTTTCTCCCACAGACCCAATGATTTTAGCAACGAACACAGAAACTGAGCAAATTGCACAGTACTCTGGTTTGTAATCTACTAAATATGAGGGTCCAAAAAAAATTAATGTTGATTATACAATGTAATAAGTCATTACAAAATACTAATACTAACATACTAACATGCTATTTTCTTTTATCATAGAAATTAACAAGAAATACATGTACTCCAGTTACTAAACCAAACAGTAAGAATATTATACACTCCATGCCATGGCCACAACCATCGCAGCATATCATACCTATAATATCTTATAACTTTGTTCCTTATAAATTTGTTTTTGACCAAAAGTTATAAGCAACTATAGGTGTGATATGCTGTGGTGGTTGTGGCCAGGGCATAGAGTGTTGGGTGCATGACCAAATGGTCATGCACCCAACACTCTATGCCCTGGCCACAACCACCGCAGCATATCACACCCATAGAGTTAAACATTTCAACTATGGCCTATGGAAACTTTTAATGTCCGCGGACATTACCAGTGTTCTTAGAACACTTTCAACTTGCCAGCGAACAATACGGACAGCGTCTTCAGGACACCCTCTATGAACATTTCAGGACACCGCAAGAGTTCTTAGAACACTTTCAACTTGACAACGAACAATACGGACAGCGTCCTCAGAACACCCCCATTTGGTTTATTTGCAAACATTTCAGGACACCGCAAGTGTTCTTAGAACACATTCAACTTGACAAAGAACAATATGGACACCACGTGTGTTCTTAGAACACTTTCAACTTGCCAGCGAACAATACGGACAGCGTCTTCAGGACACCCACTACGAACATTTCAGGACAACGCGTGAGTTCTTAGAACACACCCCCATTTTGTTTATTTGCGAACATTGCAGGACACCGCGAGAGTTCTTAGAACACATTCAACTTACCATCGAACAATACGGACAGCGTCCTCAGAACACCCCCATGTTGTTTATTTGCGAACATTTCAGGACACCACGAGTGTTCTTAGAACACATTCAACTTGACAAAGAACAATACGGACACCGCATGTGTTCTTAGAACACTTTCAACTTGCCAGCGAACAATACGGACAGCATCTTCAGGACACCCCCTACGAACATTTCAAGACAACGCGAGAGTTCTTAGAACACTTTCAACTTGACAACGAACAATACGGACAGCGTCCTCAGAACACTCCCATTTTGTTTGTTTGCAAACATTTCAGGACACCACGAGTGTTCTGAGAACACATTCAACTTGCCAGCGAACAATACGAACAGCGTCTTCAGGACACCCCCTACGAACATTTCAGGACACCGCAAGAGTTCTTAGAACATTTTCAACTTGACAACGAACAATACGGACAGCGTCTTCAGGGCAGCCCCTACGAACATTTTAGGACACCACGAGTGTTCTTAGAACACAATCAACTTGACAAAGAACAATACAGACAGCATCTTCAGGACACCCCCTACGAACATTTCAGGACAACGCGGGAGTTCTTAGAACACTTTCAACTTGACAACAAACAATACGGACAGCGTCCTCAGAACACCCCCATTTTGTTTATTTGCGAACATTTCAGGACACCGCGAGTGTTCTTAGAACACATTCAGCTTGCCACAGAACAATACGGACAGCGTACTTAGAACACCCCCATTTTGTTTATTTGCCAACATTTCAGGACACCGTGAGTGTTCTTAGAACAGTTTCAGCTTGCTTGCGAACAAAACGGACACATATTGAGTCCTCAGAACACCCCCCATTCAGTTTATTTAGAACATTTCAGAACACCTGTGATGTCCACAGACAAATCGAACACAAAAAGAACATCTACCACATAAAAAAGCACAACATTTAACCTATCTCATACCCTCCCATCCTCCCCAAACACTCCTACACAAGAAACACACTCTACTAAATACACATTTTGAACAAACTTTCACTGCGCTGTCCGCGGACGTCCACAAATCCAAGATGGTGGGCGCTACCGAAAATCTGACGCGCTTCACGCTTCACACCGTCCAATCAGCGAACACGCTGCATGTCCGCGGACATGACGTAAGCCGCTCGGCCAATCAGGACACTGTTCGCGGAGTGAACAGGGAAGTGTGTCCACGGACCGAACATAGATATCACTATTTTTTTTTTACCTACTTTTTGGTCATTTTAAAAAAAAAATACTGGACGGATTTTCACCAAATTTGCAAAAGCACGCTTTCGGGACCAAGCCGCTGCTCCTGCCGCAAATTTGGTGTAAAACCATCCAGCGGTTCAGGCAGTAGTCGTGCGCAAAGTTTTTTCCCATTATGTCTATAGGAAAAAACAAAAGTTTTGGGACCCCCCCCTATAAGTTTACCCCCCTGGAACAAACCTCTCCAAACTTTGCAATAAAATTCAGACTGGGCCATACACTTTTTTGCAAAGTTTGGTGAGCATTCGTCCAGAGGGAGCAAAGTTATAAGCCACCCAAAAAGTGCTCTTCCTATGGAAACACCAACTTAACCATAACTACATGGACATAATGGGGAAAAACTCGCTTACAGCCCAAACCGCTGGACGGATTTACACCAAATTTGCGGCAGGAGCGGCGGCTTGGTCCCGAAAGCGTGCTTTGCTTTATTTGGTGTAAATCCATCCAGTAGTTTTTTAAAAAATGACAAAAATGTGGACAGGACGGTGATTGGGCAAGCAGCTTGCGTGATGTCCGCGGACATCTGATGTGCTCTCTCATTGGATGCGGTGAAAGCGTGCAGTGCGTCTGGCTTCAGAGACGCCCACCATCTTTGTTCCTCGCATGAGCGGGATCTGCCGCCTGCACAGTAAATCCGCCCCCATCCGTGTCTGTCCCCTGTTCCTCCCAACCCGGCTCATGCACTGTGTGTCCTTCTTGTCCCCCCCACCCCCACTCATGCTCCGTGTCTACCCTGTTCCTCCAGCCCCCCGCTCACGCCATCGGCACACGATGGCCAGCGGAGGGCCGAGTAGCGGGATCAGCCGCCTGCACACGAAAACCGTGTGTCTCTCTCCTTCCCCCATCCCCACTCATACCCCGTTTGTCTCTCTCCCTCCCGCCCACCCCCCGCTCATGCCCCGTGTGTCTCTCTCCCTCCTGCCCACCCCCGCTCATGCCCCATGTGTCTCTCTCCCTCTCTCCCACCGCCGCTCATGCCCCGTGTGTCTCTCCCCCTCCCGCCCATGCCCTGTGTGTCTCTCATCCCTCCCCCCCACCCCCGCTCATGCCCCATGTGTCTCTCTCCCTCTGCCCCAACCCCCGCTCATGCCCTGTGTGTCTCTCTCCCTCCCCCCACCCCCGCTCATGCCCCGTGTGTCTCTCCCTCTCCTGCCCACCACCCACTTATGCCCTGTGTGTCTCTCTCCCTCCCCCCACCCCCGCTCATGCCCCGTGTGTCTCTCTCCCTCCCCCACCCCCGCTCATGCCACATGTGTCTCTCCCCCTCCCGCCCACCCCCGCTCATGCCCTGTGTGTCTCTCTCCCTCACCCCCGCTCATGCCCCGTGTGTCTCTCTCCCTCCCCCCCACCCCCCGCTCATGCCCCGTGTGTCTCTCTCCCTCCCCCTTGCTCATGCCCCGTGTGTCTCTCTTCCTCCCCCCCACCCCCCGCTCATGCCCCGTGTGTCTCTCCCCATGCCCCCCACCCCCACTAATGCCCCGTGTGTCTCTTCCACTCCCGCCCACCCCCCGCTCATGCCCCGTGTGTCTCTCTCCCTCCCCTCCACCCCCGCTCATGCCCCGTGTGTCTCTCTCACTCCCCCCACCCCGCTCATGCCCCGTGTGTCTCTCCCTCTCCCGCACACTCCCCGCTCATGCCCCGTGTGTCTCTCTCCCGACCCCCCACCCACCCCCGCTCATGCCCCGTGTGTCTCTATCCCTCCCCCCACCCCGCTCATGCCCCATGTGTCTCTCCCCCTCCCACCCACCCTCCGCTCATGCCCCGTGTATCTCTCTCCCTCCCCCCCACCCCCGCTCATGCCCCGTGTGTCTCTCCCCCTCCCCCTACCCCCGCTCATGCCCCGTGTGTCTCTCTCCCTCCCCCCCACCCCCCGCTCATGCCCCGTGTGTCTCTCTCCCTCCCCCCAACCCCGCTCATGCCCAGTGTGTCTCTCTCCCACCCCCCCCACCCCCACTCATGCCCCATGTGTCTCTCCCCCCCACCCCCCGCTCATGCCCCGAGTGTCTCTCCCCGTCCCGCCCACACCCCGCTCATGCCCCGTGTGTCTCTCTCCCTCCCGCCCACCCCCCGCTCATGCCCCGTGTGTCTCTCTCCCTCCCCCATCCCCACTCATGCCCCGTGTGTCTCTCTCCCTCCCCCCACCCCTGCTCATGCCCCGTGTCTGTCTCCTGTTCCCCACACCCCCGCTCATGCCCCGTGTCTGTCTCCTGTTCCCCCACCCACTCATGCCCCATGTCTCTCCCCTGTTGTCCCCCACCCCCTGCTCATGCCCCGTGTCTGTCTCCTGTACCCCCCACCCCCCGCTCATGCCCCGTGTCTGTCTGCTGTTGCCCCCCACCCATGCCCCGTGTCTGTCTCCTATTGCCCCCCACCCCCCCGCGCATGCCCTGTGTCTGTCTCCTGTTCTCCCCACTCCCCGCTCATCCCCGTATCTGTCGCCTGTTCCCCCCACCCCCCACCCCCCGCTCATGCCCCATGTCTGTCTCCTGTTGCCCCCCACCCACCGCTCATGGCCTGTGTCTCTCTCCTGTTGCCCCCCACCCCCCGCTCATGCCCCGTGTCTGTCTCCTGTACCCCCCAGTGCCCGCTCATGCCCCGTGTCTGTCTCCTGTTCCCCCCACCCGCTCATGCCCCGTGTCTCTCTCCTGTTGCCCCCCCGCTCATGCCCCGTGTCTGTCTCCTGTTCCCCCCACCCGCTCATGATCTGTGTCTCTCTCCTGTTTCCCCCCACCCCCCCGCTCGTGCCCCGTGTCTGTCTCCTGTTCCCCCCACCCGCTCATGCCCCGTGTCTCTCTCCTGTTGTCCCCCACCCCCTGCTCATGCCCCATGCCTGTCTCCTGTACCCCCCACCCCCAGCTCATGCCCCGTGTCTGTCTGCTGTTGCCCCCCACCCATGCCCTGTGTCTGTCTCCTGTACCCCCACCTCGCTCATGCCCCGTGTCTGTCTCCTATTGCCCCCCAGCACCCCGCTCATGCCCCGTGTCTGTCTCCTGTTCTCCCCACCCCCCACTCATGCCCCGTATCTGTCTCCTGTTCCCCCATCCCACACCCCCCGCTCATGCCCCGTGTCTGTCTCCTGTTGCCCCCTACCCGCTGCTCATGCCCCGTGTCTCTCTCCTGTTGCCCCCCACCCCCCGCTCATGCCACGTGTCTGTCTCCTGTTGCCCCCTACCCGCTGCTCATGCCCCGTGTCTCATTCCTGTTGCCCCCCACAACCGCTCATGCCCCGTGTCTTCCTCCCGTCCCCCCACTCCTCGCTGATGCCCTGTGTCTTCCTCCTGTTCCCTCCCACCCCCTGCTCATGCCCTGTGTCTTCCTCCTGTCCCCCCTCCTATGATGCCCCTTGTTGACCTCTTTTTCCACCCACCCCCGCTCATGCCCCGTGTCTCCCTTCTTCCACCCCACCCCCCGCTCATGCCTCGTGTCTTCCTTTCTCCCCCCACCCCCCGCTCATGCCTCCTGTCTACACTGTTGGAACAGGGCAGACACGGGGCATGAGCGGGGGTGGGGGCCCCACCTTGCCCTACCCCCGCTCATGCCCCGTGTCTCTCCTGTTCACCACCGCTCATGCTCCGTGTCTGTCTCCCTCCTTTTCCCCCGCTCATGGCCCGTGTCTCCCCTGTTCACCCCCACCCCTGCTCATGCCCCGTGTCTGTCTCCTGTTCCCCCCACCCGCTCATGCCCCATGTCTGTCTCCTGTTCCCCCCACTCGCTCATGCCCCGTGTCTCTCTCTTGTTGCCCCCTAACCCCCGCTCATGCCCCGTGTCTGTCTCCTGTTCTCCCCACCCCCCCGCTCATGCCCTCTGTCTGTCTCCTGTTGCCCCCATCCCCCGCTCATGCCCCGTGTCTGTCTCCTGCTCTCCCCACCCCCAGCTCATGCCCCGTGTCTGTTGTTCCCCCCACGCCCGCTCATGCCCCATGTCTGTCTCCTGTTCCCCCGCCCCCCGCTCATGCCCTGTGTCTGTCTCCTGTTGCCCCCACCCCACGTGTCTCTCTCCTGTTGCCCCCCACCCCCGCTCTAGCCCCGTGTCTGTCTCCTGTACCCCTCACCCCCCGCTCATGCCCTGTGTCTGTCTCCTGTTCCCCCCACCCGCTCATGCCCCGTGTCTCTTTCCTGTTGCCCCCCGCTCATGCCCCGTGTCTGTCTCCTGTTCCCCCCACCCGCGCATGCCCTGTGTCTCTCAACTGTTGCCCCTCCACCCCCTGCTCATGCCCCGTGTCTGTCTCCTGTACCCCCTACCCCCCGCTCATGCCCTGTGTCTCTCCTGTTGCCCCCCACCCCCCCACTCATGCCCCGTGTCTGTCTCCTGTTCCCCCGCTCATGCCCCGTGTCTGTCTCCTGTTGCCCCCACTCATGCCCCGTGTCTGTCTCCTGTACCCCCCCACCCCCTGCTCATGCCCCGTGTCTGTCTCCTGTTCTCCCCACCCCCCGCTCATGCCCCGTATCTGTCTCCTGTTCCCCCCACCCCCCGCTCCTGCCCTGTGTCTGTCTCCTGTTCTCCCCACCCCCGCTCATGCCCCGTGTCTGTCTCCTGTTCTCCCCACCCCTGTTCATGCCCAGTATCTGTCTCCTGTTCCCCCCACCCCCCGCTCATGCCCCGTGTCTGTCTCCTGTTTCCCCCACCCGCTCATGCCCCGTGTCTCTCTCCTGTTCCCCCCACCCGCTCATGCCCCGTGTCTCTCTCCGGTTGTCCCCCACCCCCTGCTCATGCCCCGTGTCTGTCTCCTGTACCCCCCACCCCCCGCTCATGCCCCGTGTCTGTCTGCTGTTGCCCCCCACCCATTCCCTGTGTCTGTCTCCTGTACCCCCACCTCGCTCATGCCCCGTGTCTGTCTCCTATTGCCCCCCATCCCCCCGCTCATGCCCCGTGTCTGTCTCCTGTTCTCCCCACCCCCCACTCATGCCCCGTATCTGTCTCCTGTTCCCCCATCCCACACCCCCCGCTCATGCCCCGTGTCTGTCTCCTGTTGCCCCCTACCCGCTGCTCATGCCCCGTGTCTGTCTCCTGTACCCCCCAGTGCCCGCTCATGCCCCGTGTCTGTCTCCTGTTCCCTCCACCCGCTCATGCCCCGTGTCTCTCTCCTGTTGCCCCCCCGCTCATGCCCCGTGTCTGTCTCCTGTTCCCCCCCACCCGCTCATGATCTGTATCTCTCTCCTGTTGCCCCCCACCCCCCCGCTCGTGCCCCGTGTCTGTCTCCTGTTCCCCCCACCCGCTCATGCCCAGTGTCTCTCTCCTGTTGTCCCCCACCCCCTGCTCATGCCCCATGTCTGTCTCCTGTACCCCCCACCCCCCGCTCATGCCCCGTGTCTGTCTGCTGTTGCCCCCCACCCATGCCCTGTGTCTGTCTCCTGTACCCCCACCTCGCTCATGCCCCGTGTCTGTCTCCTATTGCCCCCCAGCACCCCGCTCATGCCCCGTGTCTGTCTCCTGTTCTCCCCACCCCCCACTCATGCCCCGTATCTGTCTCCTGTTCCCCCATCCCACACCCCCCGCTCATGCCCCGTGTCTGTCTCCTGTTGCCCCCTACCCGCTGCTCATGCCCCGTGTCTCTCTCCTGTTGCCCCCCACCCCCCGCTCATGCCACGTGTCTGTCTCCTGTTGCCCCCTACCCGCTGCTCATGCCCCGTGTCTCTCTCCTGTTGCCCCCCACAACCGCTCATGCCCCGTGTCTTCCTCCCGTCCCCCCACTCCTCGCTGATGCCCTGTGTCTTCCTCCTGTCCCCCCTCCTATGATGCCCCTTGTTGACTCTTGTTCCACCCACCCCCCGCTCATGCCCCATGTCTCCCTTCTTCCACCCCACCCCCCGCTCATGCCTCGTGTCTTCCTTTCTCCCCCCACCCCCCGCTCATGCCTCCTGTCTACACTGTTGGAACAGGGCAGACACGGGGCATGAGCGGGGGTGGGGGCCCCACCTTGCCCTACCCCCGCTCATGCCCCGTGTCTCTCCTGTTCACCACCGCTCATGCTCCGTGTCTGTCTCCCTCCTTTTCCCCCGCTCATGGCCCGTGTCTCCCCTGTTCACCCCCACCCCCGCTCATGCCCCGTGTCTGTCTCCTGTTCCCCCCACCCGCTCATGCCCCATGTCTGTCTCCTGTTCCCCCCACTCGCTCATGCCCCGTGTCTCTCTCTTGTTGCCCCCTAACCCCCGCTCATGCCCCGTGTCTGTCTCCTGTTCTCCCCACCCCCCGCTCATGCCCTGTGTCTGTCTCCTGTTCCTCCCACCCCCCGCTCATGCCCCGTGTCTGTCTCCTGTTGCCCCCATCCCCCCGCTCATGCCCCGTGTCTGTCTCCTGTACCCCCCACCCCCCGCTCATGCCCCGTGTCTGTCTGCTGTTGCCCCCCACCCATTCCCTGTGTCTGTCTCCTGTACCCCCACCTCGCTCATGCCCCGTGTCTGTCTCCTATTGCCCCCCATCCCCCCGCTCATGCCCCGTGTCTGTTGTTCCCCCCACGCCCGCTCATGCCCCATGTCTGTCTCCTGTTCCCCCGCCCCCCGCTCATGCCCTGTGTCTGTCTCCTGTTGCCCCCACCCCCCGTGTCTCTCTCCTGTTGCCCCCCACCCCCGCTCTAGCCCCGTGTCTGTCTCCTGTACCCCTCACCCCCCGCTCATGCCCTGTGTCTGTCTCCTGTTCCCCCCACCAGCTCATGCCCCGTGTCTCTTTCCTGTTCCCTCCACCCGCTCATGCCCCGTGTCTCTCTCCTGTTGCCCCCCCGCTCATGCCCCGTGTCTGTCTCCTGTTCCCCCCCACCCGCTCATGATCTGTATCTCTCTCCTGTTGCCCCCCACCCCCCCGCTCGTGCCCCGTGTCTGTCTCCTGTTCCCCCCACCCGCTCATGCCCAGTGTCTCTCTCCTGTTGTCCCCCACCCCCTGCTCATGCCCCATGTCTGTCTCCTGTACCCCCCACCCCCCGCTCATGCCCCGTGTCTGTCTGCTGTTGCCCCCCACCCATGCCCTGTGTCTGTCTCCTGTACCCCCACCTCGCTCATGCCCCGTGT
Source organism: Ambystoma mexicanum (assembly GCF_040938575.1). Lineage (NCBI taxonomy): Eukaryota > Metazoa > Chordata > Amphibia > Caudata > Ambystomatidae > Ambystoma > Ambystoma mexicanum. The sequence continues at coordinate 592,181,098 of NC_090937.1, read as the reverse complement.
CTGTCTCCTATTGCCCCCCAGCACCCCGCTCATGCCCCGTGTCTGTCTCCTGTTCTCCCCACCCCCCACTCATGCCCCGTATCTGTCTCCTGTTCCCCCATCCCACACCCCCCGCTCATGCCCCGTGTCTGTCTCCTGTTGCCCCCTACCCGCTGCTCATGCCCCGTGTCTCTCTCCTGTTGCCCCCCACCCCCCGCTCATGCCACGTGTCTGTCTCCTGTTGCCCCCTACCCGCTGCTCATGCCCCGTGTCTCTCTCCTGTTGCCCCCTACAACCGCTCATGCCCCGTGTCTTCCTCCCGTCCCCCCACTCCTCGCTGATGCCCTGTGTCTTCCTCCTGTCCCCCCTCCTATGATGCCCCTTGTTGACCTCTTGTTCCACCCACCCCCCGCTCATGCCCCATGTCTCCCTTCTTCCACCCCACCCCCCGCTCATGCCTCGTGTCTTCCTTTCTCCCCCCACCCCCCGCTCATGCCTCCTGTCTACACTGTTGGAACAGGGCAGACACGGGGCATGAGCGGGGGTGGGGGCCCCACCTTGCCCTACCCCCGCTCATGCCCCGTGTCTCTCCTGTTCACCACCGCTCATGCTCCGTGTCTGTCTCCCTCCTTTTCCCCCGCTCATGGCCCGTGTCTCCCCTGTTCACCCCCACCCCCGCTCATGCCCCGTGTCTGTCTCCTGTTCCCCCCACCCGCTCATGCCCCATGTCTGTCTCCTGTTCCCCCCACTCGCTCATGCCCCGTGTCTCTCTCTTGTTGCCCCCTAACCCCCGCTCATGCCCCGTGTCTGTCTCCTGTTCTCCCCACCCCCCGCTCATGCCCTGTGTCTGTCTCCTGTTCCTCCCACCCCCCGCTCATGCCCCGTGTCTGTCTCCTGTTGCCCTCATCCCCCCGCTCATGCCCCGTGTCTGTCTCCTGCTCTCCCCACCCCCAGCTCATGCCCCGTGTCTGTTGTTCCCCCCACGCCCGCTCATGCCCCATGTCTGTCTCCTGTTCCCCCGCCCCCCGCTCATGCCCTGTGTCTGTCTCCTGTTGCCCCCACCCCCCGTGTCTCTCTCCTGTTGCCCCCCACCCCCGCTCTAGCCCCGTGTCTGTCTCCTGTACCCCTCACCCCCCGCTCATGCCCTGTGTCTGTCTCCTGTTCCCCCCACCAGCTCATGCCCCGTGTCTCTTTCCTGTTGCCCCCCGCTCATGCCCCGTGTCTGTCTCCTGTTCCCCCCACCCGCTCATGCCCCGTGTCTCTCCACTGTTGCCCCTCCACCCCCTGCTCATGCCCCGTGTCTGTCTCCTGTACCCCCTACCCCCCGCTCACACCCTGTGTCTCTCCTGTTGCCCCCCACCCCCCCACTCATGCCCCGTGTCTGTCTCCTGTTCCCCCGCTCATGCCCCGTGTCTGTCTCCTGTTGCCCCCACCCATGCCCCGTGTCTGTCTCCTGTACCCCCCCACCCCCTGCTCATGCCCCGTGTCTGTCTCCTGTTCTCCCCACCCCCCGCTCATGCCCCGTATCTGTCTCCTGTTCCCCCCACCCCCCGCTCCTGCCCTGTGTCTGTCTCCTGTTCTCCCCACCCCCCGCTCATGCCCCGTGTCTGTCTCCTGTTCTCTCCACCCCCGTTCATGCCCAGTATCTGTCTCCTGTTCCCCCCACCCCCCGCTCATGCCCCGTGTCTGTCTCCTGTTTCCCCAACCCGCTCATGCCCCGTGTCTCTCTCCTGTTCCCCCACCCGCTCATGCCCCGTGTCTCTCTCCTGTTGTCCCCCACCCCCTGCTCATGCCCCGTGTCTGTCTCCTGTACCCCCCACCCCCCGCTCATGCCCCATGTCTGTCTGCTGTTGCCCCCCACCCATTCCCTGTGTCTGTCCCCTGTACCCCCACCTCGCTCATGCCCCGTGTCTGTCTCCTATTGCCCCCCAGCCCCCCGCTCATGCCCCGTGTCTGTCTCCTGTTCTCCCCACCCCCCACTCATGCCCCGTATCTGTCTCCTGTTCCCCCATCCCACACCCCCCGCTCATGCCCCGTGTCTGTCTCCTGTTGCCCCCTACCCGCTGCTCATGCCCCGTGTCTCTCTCCTGTTGCCCCCCACCCCCCGCTCATGCCACGTGTCTGTCTCCTGTACCCCCAATCCCCACTCATGCCCCGTGTCTCTCTCCTGTTGCCCCCCACAACCGCTCATGCCCCGTGTCTTCCTCCCGTCCCCCCACTGCTCGCTGATGCCCTGTGTCTTCCTCCTGTTCCCTCCCACCCCCTGCTCATGCCCTGTGTCTTCCTCCTGTCCCCCCTCCTATGATGCCCCTTGTTGACCTCTTGTTCCACCCACCCCCCGCTCATGCCCCGTGTCTCCCCTCTTCCACCCCACCCCCCGCTCATGCCCCGTGTCTTCCTTTCTCCCCACACCCCCCGCTCATGCCTCCTGTCTACACTGTTGGAACAGGGCAGACACGGGGCATGAGCGGGGCTGGGGGCCCCACCTTGCCCTACCCCCGCTCATGCCCCGTGTCTCTCCTGTTCACCACCGCTCATGCTCCGTGTCTGTCTCCCTCCTTTTCCCCCGCTCATGGCCCGTGTCTCCCCTGTTCACCCCCACCCCCCGCTCATGCCCCGTGTCTGTCTCCTGTTCCCCCCACCCGCTCATGCCCCATGTCTGTCTCCTTTTCCCCCGACCCGCTCATGCCCCGTGTCTCTCTCTTGTTGCCCCCTAACCCCCGCTCATGCCCCGTGTCTGTCTCCTGTTGCCCCCATCCCCCCACTCATGCCCCGTGTCTGTCTCCTGCTCTCCCCACCCCCAGCTCATGCCCCGTGTCTGTTGTTCCCCCCACGCCCGCTCATGCCCCATGTCTGTCTCCTGTTCCCCCGCCCCCCACTCATGCCCTGTGTCTGTCTCCTGTTGCCCACACCCCCCGTGTCTCTCTCCTGTTGCCCCCCACCCCCGCTCTAGCCCTGTGTCTGTCTCCTGTACCCCTCACCCCCCGCTCATGCCCTGTGTCTGTCTCCTGTTCCCCCCACCCGCTCATGCCCCGTGTCTCTTTCCTGTTGCCCCCCGCTCATGCCCCGTGTCTGTCTCCTGTTCCCCCCACCCGCTCATGCCCCGTGTCTCTCAATTGTTGCCCCTCCACCCCCTGCTCATGCCCCGTGTCTGTCTCCTGCACCCCCTACCCCCCGCTCATGCCCTGTGTCTCTCCTGTTGCCCCCCACCCCCCCACTCATGCCCCGTGTCTGTCTCCTGTTCCCCCCGCTCATACCCCGTGTCTGTCTCCTGTTGCCCCCACCCATGCCCCGTGTCTGTCTCCTGTACCCCACCACCCCCCTGCTCATGCCCCATGTCTGTCTCCTGTTCTCCCCACCCCCCGCTCATGCCCCGTATCTGTCTCCTGTTCCCCCCACCCCCCGCTCCTGCCCCGTGTCTGTCTCCTGTTCTCCCCACCCCCCGTTCATGCCCCGTGTCTGTCTCCTGTTCTCCCCACCCCCGCTCATGCCCAGTATCTGTCTCCTGTTCCCCCCACCCCCGCTCATGCCCCGTGTCTGTCTCCTGTTTCCCCCACCCGCTCATGCCCCGTGTCTCTCTCCTGTTGCCCCCCCACCCCTTGCTCATGCCCCGTGTCTGTCTCCTGTATCCCCCACCTCCCGCTCATGCCCCGTGTCTCTCTCTTGTTGCCCCCTAACCCCCGCTCATGCCCCGTGTCTGTCTCCTGTTCTCCCCACCCCCCGCTCATGCCCCTTGTCTGTCTCCTGTTCCTCCCACCCCCCGCTCATGCCCCGTGTCTGTCTCCTGTTGCCCCCATCCCCCCGCTCATGCCCCGTGTCTGTCTCCTGCTCTCCCCACTCCCAGCTCATGCCCCGTGTCTGTTGTTCCCCCCACGCCCGCTCATGCCCCATGTCTGTCTCCTGTTCCCCCGCCCCCCGCTCATGCCCTGTGTCTGTCTCCTGTTGCCCCCACCCCCCGTGTCTCTCTCCTGTTGCCCCCCACCCCCGCTCTAGCCCCGTGTCTGTCTCCTGTACCCCTCACCCCCCGCTCATGCCCTGTGTCTGTCTCCTGTTCCCCCCACCAGCTCATGCCCCGTGTCTCTTTCCTGTTGCCCCCCGCTCATGCCCCGTGTCTGTCTCCTGTTCCCCCCACCCGCTCATGCCCCGTGTCTCTCCACTGTTGCCCCTCCACCCCCTGCTCATGCCCCGTGTCTGTCTCCTGTACCCCCTACCCCCCGCTCACACCCTGTGTCTCTCCTGTTGCCCCCCACCCCCCCACTCATGCCCCGTGTCTGTCTCCTGTTCCCCCGCTCATGCCCCGTGTCTGTCTCCTGTTGCCCCCACCCATGCCCCGTGTCTGTCTCCTGTACCCCCCCACCCCCTGCTCATGCCCCGTGTCTGTCTCCTGTTCTCCCCACCCCCCGCTCATGCCCCGTATCTGTCTCCTGTTCCCCCCACCCCCCGCTCCTGCCCTGTGTCTGTCTCCTGTTCTCCCCACCCCCCGCTCATGCCCCGTGTCTGTCTCCTGTTCTCTCCACCCCCGTTCATGCCCAGTATCTGTCTCCTGTTCCCCCCACCCCCCGCTCATGCCCCGTGTCTGTCTCCTGTTTCCCCAACCCGCTCATGCCCCGTGTCTCTCTCCTGTTCCCCCACCCGCTCATGCCCCGTGTCTCTCTCCTGTTGTCCCCCACCCCCTGCTCATGCCCCGTGTCTGTCTCCTGTACCCCCCACCCCCCGCTCATGCCCCATGTCTGTCTGCTGTTGCCCCCCACCCATTCCCTGTGTCTGTCCCCTGTACCCCCACCTCGCTCATGCCCCGTGTCTGTCTCCTATTGCCCCCCAGCCCCCCGCTCATGCCCCGTGTCTGTCTCCTGTTCTCCCCACCCCCCACTCATGCCCCGTATCTGTCTCCTGTTCCCCCATCCCACACCCCCCGCTCATGCCCCGTGTCTGTCTCCTGTTGCCCCCTACCCGCTGCTCATGCCCCGTGTCTCTCTCCTGTTGCCCCCCACCCCCCGCTCATGCCACGTGTCTGTCTCCTGTACCCCCAATCCCCACTCATGCCCCGTGTCTCTCTCCTGTTGCCCCCCACAACCGCTCATGCCCCGTGTCTTCCTCCCGTCCCCCCACTGCTCGCTGATGCCCTGTGTCTTCCTCCTGTTCCCTCCCACCCCCTGCTCATGCCCTGTGTCTTCCTCCTGTCCCCCCTCCTATGATGCCCCTTGTTGACCTCTTGTTCCACCCACCCCCCGCTCATGCCCCGTGTCTCCCCTCTTCCACCCCACCCCCCGCTCATGCCCCGTGTCTTCCTTTCTCCCCACACCCCCCGCTCATGCCTCCTGTCTACACTGTTGGAACAGGGCAGACACGGGGCATGAGCGGGGCTGGGGGCCCCACCTTGCCCTACCCCCGCTCATGCCCCGTGTCTCTCCTGTTCACCACCGCTCATGCTCCGTGTCTGTCTCCCTCCTTTTCCCCCGCTCATGGCCCGTGTCTCCCCTGTTCACCCCCACCCCCCGCTCATGCCCCGTGTCTGTCTCCTGTTCCCCCCACCCGCTCATGCCCCATGTCTGTCTCCTTTTCCCCCGACCCGCTCATGCCCCGTGTCTCTCTCTTGTTGCCCCCTAACCCCCGCTCATGCCCCGTGTCTGTCTCCTGTTGCCCCCATCCCCCCACTCATGCCCCGTGTCTGTCTCCTGCTCTCCCCACCCCCAGCTCATGCCCCGTGTCTGTTGTTCCCCCCACGCCCGCTCATGCCCCATGTCTGTCTCCTGTTCCCCCGCCCCCCACTCATGCCCTGTGTCTGTCTCCTGTTGCCCACACCCCCCGTGTCTCTCTCCTGTTGCCCCCCACCCCCGCTCTAGCCCTGTGTCTGTCTCCTGTACCCCTCACCCCCCGCTCATGCCCTGTGTCTGTCTCCTGTTCCCCCCACCCGCTCATGCCCCGTGTCTCTTTCCTGTTGCCCCCCGCTCATGCCCCGTGTCTGTCTCCTGTTCCCCCCACCCGCTCATGCCCCGTGTCTCTCAATTGTTGCCCCTCCACCCCCTGCTCATGCCCCGTGTCTGTCTCCTGCACCCCCTACCCCCCGCTCATGCCCTGTGTCTCTCCTGTTGCCCCCCACCCCCCCACTCATGCCCCGTGTCTGTCTCCTGTTCCCCCCGCTCATACCCCGTGTCTGTCTCCTGTTGCCCCCACCCATGCCCCGTGTCTGTCTCCTGTACCCCACCACCCCCCTGCTCATGCCCCATGTCTGTCTCCTGTTCTCCCCACCCCCCGCTCATGCCCCGTATCTGTCTCCTGTTCCCCCCACCCCCCGCTCCTGCCCCGTGTCTGTCTCCTGTTCTCCCCACCCCCCGTTCATGCCCCGTGTCTGTCTCCTGTTCTCCCCACCCCCGCTCATGCCCAGTATCTGTCTCCTGTTCCCCCCACCCCCGCTCATGCCCCGTGTCTGTCTCCTGTTTCCCCCACCCGCTCATGCCCCGTGTCTCTCTCCTGTTGCCCCCCCACCCCTTGCTCATGCCCCGTGTCTGTCTCCTGTATCTCCCACCTCCCGCTCATGCCCCGTGTCTCTCCTGTTGCTCCTGACCCCCCCGCTCATGCCCCGTGTATGTCTTCTGTTCCCCCCACCCCCCGCTCATGCCCCTTGTCTGTCTCCTGTTCCCCCCACCCCCCGCTCATGCCCCGTGTCTGTCTCCTGTTGCCCCCACCCATGCCCCGTGTCTGTCTCCTGTTCTCCCCACCCCCCGCTCATGCCCCGTATCTGTATCCTGTTCCCCCACCCCCGCTCATGCCCCGTGTCTGTCTCCTGTTCTCCCCACCCCCCGCTCATGCCCCGTGTCTGTCTCCTGTTCTCCCCACCCCCCGCTCATGCCCCGTATCTGTCTCCTGTTCCCCCCACCCCCCCTCATGCCCCGTGTCTGTCTCCTGTTCTCCCCACCCCCCGCTCATGCCCCGTGTCTGTCTCCTGTTCTCCCCACCCCCCACCCATGCCCCGTGTCTCTCTCCTGTTGGCCCCACCCCCCCACTCATGCCCAGTGTCTATCTCCTGTTCCCTGCCCCGCTCATGCCCGAGTCTGTCTCCTGTTGCCTCCACCCCCCGCGTCTCTCTCCTGTTGCCCCCCACCCCCCACTCATGCCCCGTGTCTGTCTCTTGTAAACCCCCCCACCCCCCGCTCATGCCCCGTGTCTGTCTCCTGTTCTCCGCACCCGCTCATGCCCCGTGTCTCTCCTGTTGCCCCCCCAACCCCCCTCATGCCCCGTGTCTGTCTTTTGTTCCCCCCTGCTCATGCCCCATGTCTGTCTCCTGTTCCCCCCACCCCCCGCTCATGCCCCGTGTCTGTCTCCTGTTGCCCCCACCCATGCCCCGTGTCTGTCTCCTGTGCCCCCCCACCCCCCGCTCATGCCCTGTGTCTCTCTCCTGTTGCTCCCCACCCCCCGCTCATGCCCCATGTCTGTCTCCTGTTGCCCCCCAGCTCATGCTCCGTGTACTGTCTCCTGTTCTCCCCACACCCCGCTCATGCCCCGTATGTGTCTCCTGTTCCCCCCACCCCCCGCTCATGCCCCGTGTCTGTCTCCTGTTCTCCCCACCCACCGCTCATGCCCCGTGTCTGTCTCCTGTTCTCCCCACCCCCCGCTCATGCCCCGTATCTGTCTCCTGTTCCCCCCACCCCCCGCTCATGCCCCGTGTCTGTCTCCTGTTCTCCCCACCCCCTGCTCATGCCCCGTGTCTCTCTCCTGTTGGCCCCACCCCCCCACTCATGCCCCGTGTCTGTCTCCTGTTGCCCCCCACCCCCGCTCATGTCCCGTGTCTCTCTCCTGTTCTCCCCACCTCCCCACTCATGCCCCGTGTCTGTCTCCTGTTCTCCGCACCCCCGCTCATGCCCCGTGTCTCTCTCCTATTTGCCCCACCCCCCCGCTCATGCCCCGTGTCTGTCTCCTGTTGCCCCCCACCCCCCGCTCATGCCCCGTGTCTCTGTCCTGTTGCCCCCCACCCCCCGCTCATGCCCGTGTCTGTCTCCTGTACCCCCCACCCCCCGCTCATGCCCGTGTCTCTCTCCTTTTGCCCCCACCACCGCTCATGCCCCATGTCTTCCTCTTGTCCCCCCCACTCCTCGCTGATGCCCTCTCTCTTCCTCCTGTTCCCTCCCACCCCCTGCTCATGCCCCGTGTCTTCCTCTCTTGTCCCCCCTATGATGCCCCTTGTTGACCTCTTGTTCCACCCACCCCCCGCTCATGCCTCGTGTCTCCCTTCTTAACCCCCACTCCCCGCTCATGCCCTGTGTCTTCCTTTCCCCCCCACTCCCCGCTCATGCCCCGTGTCTCCCTTCTTCCCTCCCCATCCCCCGCTCATGTCCCGTGTCTGCACTGTTGGAACAGGGCAGACACGGGTCATGAGCGGGGGTGGGGGCCCCACCTTGCCCTACCCCTGCTCATTCCCTGTGTCTCTCCTGTTCACCCCCACCCCCGCTCATGCTCCATGTCTGCCTCCCTCCTTTTGCCCCCGCTCATGGCCCGTGTCTCCCCTGTTCACCCCCACCCCCCGCTCATGCCCCGTGTCTCCCTTCTTCCCCCCATCCCCCACTCATGCCCTGTGTCTCCCTTCTTTCCCGCTCATGCCCCGTGTCTCCCTTCTTTCCACCCCCTGCTCATGCCCCGTGTCTCTCTCCTGGTCTTCCCGACCCCCCGCCGATGGCCTGTTGTGTTCTCTTTATACACCCTGCCTTCCCTTTCCCTGGTGTCTATCTTGGTAAAAGATTTTCCTTCCTACACCGGGAAGCCTGCCTGCGGCGTCCCGGTTTGGGAAGAAAAATCTTTGTTTTACCACCCCGGGTTCCCACTTTGAGAACCTAGGATGCTAGTGGTCGTCCTCCATTGAAAAGGACGTTATGGTTATGTTGCACTAATAAAAAACTATGAAATTCAGTAAAATAAATGTGTTAAAGTGACTTTATGGTTAAGTTGCACTAATAAAAACCTATGAAATTCAGTAAAAAAGCTTTGTTAAAGGGACATTATGGATAAATTGCGCTACTAAAAACCTATGAAATTCAGTAAAAAAACTTTGTTAAAGGGACGTTATGGTTAAGTTGCGCTACTAAAAACCTATGAAATTCAGTAAAAAAACTTTGTTAAAGGGACGTTATGGTTAAGATGCGCTACGAAAAACCTATGAATTTCAGTGAAAAAACTTTGTTAATGGGATGTTATGGTTAAGTTGCGCTACTAAAAACCTATGAAATTCAGTGAAAAAACTTTGTTAAAGGGACATTAGGGTTAAGTTGCGCTACTAAAAACTTATGAAATTCAGTGAAAAAAACTTTGTTAAAGGGACGTTGTGGTTCAAAGTAAAACCGAAAAACCCCTGAAATTCGGCAGTTATGGTAAGATAAGCAACCATAACTCGCGCCACCGTGCACTGCTAATACTAACACCCAGGACATCAAAGATGACATCACAAATGTCATTGATGACATCACTGATGACATCACATGTGCATTTACTTTTCATAAAAACTCTGTAAAAGGGATTCTTATAATGCTGACCAAAAACTGTCAAGGATCATTGGGATCAATATCATGAGCTAATTAGTGCATTAAGCAATGCATTGATATAAATAGCATTCTATTATGAAGTTCTATCCAGTATACTAAGCTACTCATGCAGAAACATAGGCAGTGTGTGCAGCATACATGATGAAGGTGCCATATTCATAATCTTGCCATGTTGAATAGTGAAATGATAACTGCTTTCTTATTAGAGTTTTGCGTACTGTGAAACATGTAATAAGTAGATAATAAAACCCACTTAATACATAATTATTACAGACAAAACACAAAGAGACAACACCACATACAAATATGAGTATATACAGGGACAGTGAAGTAAACAAAAAAGCTGAAGTAGCAGCAGAAAGAGTTCATAACCTAACTGATTGTCTTTATGCAGAGAAACTGTTGCTCTGTTTCAAAGCTGCTACTTACCATATGTATGTGTATCACATGATGTGACTGCACCCAAAGGAAAGGAGAGTGAGTATAATGTATACAAATATGAGCATATACAGGGAAGGTAGAGTAATAAAAATAAAACAATGAGAAAGTGCTGATAACCCTAATGATTATCTTCATGCACAGAAAGGATTGCTCTCTTTCAAGCCTGTGTCTTCTGCTATGTATATGTTTCATATGATTTGACTTGACCCTAAGTCTACAAATATAGTACCTTTTCAATGTTTACTTCCTGACTGTTACTGAAGACAACTATGTGGGTTAGATATGTCAGCAAAGGAAAAAAAGGGAGAGCCAGCCATGTGATGTCATCAGTGATGTCATCAATGACATTTGTGATGTCATCTTTGGTGTCCTGGGTGTTAGTGTTAGCAGTGCACGGTGGCGCGAGTTATGGTTGCTTATCTTACCATAACTGCCGAATTTCAGGGGTTTTTCGGTTTTACTTTGAACCATAACGTCCCTTTAACAACGTTTTTTTCACTGAATTTCATAAGTTTTTAGTAGCGCAACTTAACCATAACGTCCCTTTAACAACGTTTTTTCACTGAATTTCATAGGTTTTTAGTAGCGCAACTTAACCATAACGTCCTTTTAACAAAGTTTTTTCACTGAATATATATATATATATATATATATAGAGAGAGAGAGAGAGAGAGAGAGAGAGAAAAAGGTGGGATAGAGACAAGCATAAAAGGGAGCACCACAAGACATTAGCTCAGGCAGTGTCTTAGAGCTGCCGGCAGCTACCCTTGCAGTCTGAGGACCAAAGAAGAGCCCAACCAGGATATGGAGGACACAGAACAGTTCACAATCTCCTTTAACCTCTCAAGCAGCAAAGCGTGTTCAACTAGATTGCATTCTGCTGAAAGGTCAATGAGCATGAGCAAAGCAACCCGGCCAACATCAACAATCTCAACCAGGTTAGCTCTTCGGTCAAGCATGGTGATCTCTGTGCCGTGACGGGCACGGAACCCAAATTGTCAAGTGCCTAGCAAACAGTTATGGTTAATGTATTCCTGAAGTTGCAGGTAAGCAGTCCTGTCAAGAATTGTTAAATGGAAAGGAACTTTAGTGATAGGACAGAAATTACCTGCAACCTCCGGGTCAAGAGTCTCCTTCTTAAGTGCCAGAATTATCCATATGTCCTTCAGACATGATGGGACCACCAACGAAAGAAAAGAAGCATTAACAATATTAGTAATAAGTAGCACTAAGCATCCTATTGAACCCTTGATTATACTGGCAGGGCAGATGCCACCAGCACAAGCAGAGGTTTTCAATCCCTGCACAATACTAATAATCCTGTCTTCTGTAACTTGGCTCAAACACAATTCAGATGGTACTAAAGAGTGTGAAATCAGGACATTACCAGCATTAAAGGGAGAGGTGAAGGGGCCAGATAAGCCTATTTGGCGGCTCTTGATGGTGGCCTGATGCAGCTTGATTTTCAAAGAAAACGTATTCTGGATGTTTAAACACCAAGAATTACTCTTTTGTCCTATGACACCTGCACCTTTTTTAACCTACAATTCTTTGAGGATAGAAAACAATTCTCTCTGATCAGATGTAGCACTGGCTATCCTTCTTTGTTGCTACTTTTGTCTGAAGGATTGGCATTTCCATAGCTAGCCGCAGCAAGCCGGTATTTGGACAGGGTCTCCTGACAGGGATCTTTCCTCCAAAGTCTTTCACATAACCTTTTAATTTTCTTGTGCTTAATAACATCAGCAGAAAACCATGTGTTACATAGAATTCCACTCTTGACAATCTTGACGTGAATGGGAGCCAAGGTGATAATAATGTTAGAGATAATGTTGAGAAATTGGTGTACTAAGACATGCGTGCCATTAAATGAATCTCTGTTGGAAAACATAGGGTGAGCAAGATTAGCAGAGAGTAAAGGTGATCAAATAATGACATGTCCATGGACATGGAATAATAACAAGAGGGATAGACGAAAGATTGTGGGTTGGCACCCAATCAAGGCCATCACCCTCTCTGTGAGCGGATCAATCAACAAATTGGGTGCACCCAAGATGTCAGAGCATCTTGCATTGTTATGCATTGAAATATCAAAATCACCAAGTATTATCATGTGAGAAGTTGACCTAAGGTAATTCCCTATCAAGGTAAAACATTGATCCTCAGAAAGGGGGGTGCCCACTGGAGGTCGATATATAACCAAGAGGCAAATATGATCAACATTTAATATGATCAAGGAGCGCTCACAATTATCTAAATTGGTAGAGTTACGCACGTATACATTGAGAGAGTCCATTACAATAAACACAACACCTCTACCTCTAATATCAGTACGATCTGCTCTGATAATTTTGTAGCTAGTAGGAGTGCCAACAAGACTGCATGATTGGTGGTGTCAGATAGGCATGTTTCAGTAAGACAAAGTATTCCTAGGTCTCTGTGAAAATTAGATCAGCTACCTCTGTGGCATGTTTGACTAAAGAGTGTGCATTCAAAAGAGATAGTTTCAGGTTGTCACAGTTAATCTTGTCAAGATAGGGTAAAGGGATTATAGTACCAGTTTTAGTGGGGAGATTACTGGGGGGACACGAAACAGAGAGAATAGAGGGCTCATCTATCCCTTTCTCAGTAAAAACACCATGTCGTGTTTGAGACTGAGCATCTCATAGCACTATGCAAAGGGATTCCAGGTTTGCTGAGTCACATAATTCCCTCTGCCCTTCTATCAAAGTGCTAAGGGAATATTAGGTGTTCCAAGGGGAGTGCATAGCAGGCCATCTAGAGCCATGTAGCATGTTATTATATCTGAGTAGCATCCACGTTTAGGAGGAAGGGTAGCCATTAATACGTTATTACTCAGATTAGTTCTGGTTATGTGTAACACACTCAACGGGTGATTATTAGCAAGACACAAACAAGGAGAAACGCACAGTAAATAGTGGCTAAAATACTACAGACTTAATTTTAAAAAATTGCGGAGTAAGGGAGCAACTCAGATAGAAACACAGACAGCACATACTGGTACAGACCGGCTGAGACCTGAAGTGTCTGAATTAAATAAAATAAGGAGAGGTATGCTGGGAAATGGAGTCCTAGGGACACCAACAAAAAGAAGTAGCAGACTTCTAATGTACTCACACAGAGTGTATTTCAAATCTAATTTTGCAAGCTCGTAATTGGGATGAGAACGGAACACTCATTCACTCTCAAATATTGCAAGTGCAGTGGCTAAAACAATTCAACTAAAACAATTAAATGCTCATTTACATGTAACAATTTACAGGGTAATTCATAGAATTTCGCAGAAAAGTGTCGCAAGCGGCTGGCGCAGAGTGTCCGCGTGCGATTGACTGCGCCAGGCACGTGCGCTAAAACCGATTTCCACGCACAGCGTATTCATGGATTTCAGGCTTCCAAACCAGCCGTGGCGCAGAGAATTGCAGCGACCCTGCAGCAGCGCCAGTAACGCCCCCAAGAACGCCCTCGCGCAAGGAAAAGCCATCCAAATCGCTAAATCATCGCAAAGGGCTGCGCTAACCCTGGACCAGTTCACCGGGCTGGCAAACAGCAAACGGCAAGCGGGGAACGTGTATTGCAGGTGTGCGCGGGAAGTTCCACACGCGACTGGCCCCGTGCAAGCAGGGTACGTGAATTTCAGGGGTGCGCGGGAAGTTCCACACGCGACTGGCCCCGTGCAAGCAGGGTACGTGAATTTCAGGGGTGCGCGGGAAGTTGCACACACGATTACTGCAGGGTACGTGTATTTGAGGGGTGCGCGGGAAGTTACACACGCGATTGGCCCAGTGCGAGCAGGGTACGTGTATTTCAGGGGTGCGCGGGAAGTTCCACACGCGATAGTCCCAGTGCGAGCAGGGTACGTGAATTTCAGGGGTGCGCGGGAAGTTGCACACGCGATTTCAGCAGGGTACGTGTATTTCAGGGGTGCGCGGGAAGTCCACACGCGATTCCAGCAGGGTACGTGTATTTCAGGGGTGCGCGGGAAGTTCCACACGCGATTCCAGCAGGGTACGTGTATGTCAGGGGTGCGCGGGAAGTTCCACACGCGATTCCAGCAGGGTACGTGTATTTCAGGGGTGCGTGGGAAGTTCCACACACGATTCCAGCAGGGTACGTGTATTTCAGGGGTGCGCGGGAAGTTCCACACGCGATTCCCACAGGGTACGTGTATTTCAGGGGTGCGCGGGAAGTTCCACACGCGATTCCAGCAGGGTACGTGTATTTCAGGGGTGCGCGGGAAGTTCCACACGCGATTCCAGCAGGGTACGTGTATTTCAGGGGTGCGCGGGAAGTTCCACAAGCGATTCCAGCAGGGTACGTGTATTTCAGGGGTGCGCGGGAAGTTCCACACGCGATTTCAGCAGGGTACGTGTATATCAGGGGTGCGCGGGAAGTTCCACACGCGATTTCAGCAGGGTACGTGTATTTCAGGGGTGCGCGGGAAGTTCCACACGCGATTTCAGCAGGGTACGTGTATATCAGGGGTTCTGGGGAGTACTACACGTGAATTGGCCGTGTGGGTCCTCCCAGGTGTATGCTCCACAACCTCCACAGCCCCTGCAGGCAGCCCACACCGCGGGGACTACCCTGCACCCCTGCTCATGTCCCGCAGGCAGCCCATCCACCATGGGCAGCCCCCACCAGGCCCCCACTCATGTCCCCCTGCACCCTCACCCCCGAGCAGTGCATGGGCACCCTCCACCAGGCCCCCACTCATGTCTCCCACCACCCCACCCCCAAGCAGTGCAGGGGCACCCTCCACCAGGCCCCCACTCATGTCTCCCACCACCCCCACCACCCAGCAGTGCATGGGCACCCTCCACCAGGCCCCCACTCATGTCTCCCACCACCCCACCCCCAAGCAGTGCAGGGGCACCCTCCACCAGGCCCCCACTCATGTCTCCCACCACCCCCACCACCCAGCCACCAGGGGCACCCTCCACCAGGCCCCCACTCATGTCTCCCACCCACCCCTACCCCCCAGCCACCATGGGCAGCCCCCACTAGGCCCCCACTCATGTCCCCCTGCACCCCCACCACCAGCAGTGCATGGGCACCCTCCACCAGGCCCCCACTCATGTCCCCCTGCACCCCCACCCCCCAGCAGTGCATGGGCACCCTCCACCAGGCCCCCACTCATGTCCCCCTGCACCCCCACCCCCCAGCACTGTGGGGCACCCTCCACCAGGCCCCCACTCATGTCTCCCACCACCCCCACCACCCAGCAGTGCATGGGCACCCTCCACCAGGCCCCCACTCATGTCTCCCACCACCCCACCCCCAAGCAGTGCAGGGGCACCCTCCACCAGGCCCCCGCTCATGTCTCCCACCACCCCCACCACCCAGCAGTGCATGGGCACCCTCCACCAGGCCCCCACTCATGTCTCCCACCACCCCACCCCCAAGCAGTGCAGGGGCACCCTCCACCAGGCCCCCACTCATGTCTCCCACCACCCCCACCACCCAGCCACCAGGGGCACCCTCCACCAGGCCCCCACTCATGTCCAACTCATGTTCCCCACCACCCCCACCCCCCAGCACTGTGGGGCACCTGCCAGCAGGCCCCCAACCATGTCCCCCTGCCCCCAGGTCCTGACGATACACAATCATGGCAGTAATGGGCAGCATACCCAGCACAAACACCCAGCCAAGGATTGCATCCACCCACATAGCAAATGCAATTACATGATACAACCCCAATGGCAAGTATGTAAATGAACACATGTCCGCCACACACACATACACAATGGGTGCAAGTGAATGTCAAAACCCATATCATGACATGCATGAAACCAATGAGAAAATACCACAAAAGAAAGTTATAAAAACATGTATTCTCGAAGAAAATGAAGTAAAATAATCAAACATACAACAATGGGGATAACAAAATAAATTGACCTTGTCCGATAAGTAATGTAAAAATCAAAAAAACAAAGGAATCCAAAAACTAATGTTGTCCAAAGCAAAATCATGGTGAAAAAAAATAAGGAAAAACCATTGCCTCATGGTGAACACAAATGTAAATCAAAAAAATGTATTTTAAAAAATCCAACTATACACAAGAATATTCCAGGGTCCATGAGCCCAACACTATAAATGAAACCTACTACTACCTAATAAAAAAACTATATACAGAAAAGTGGCCATTGTCCGAGCGGTCCAAAAAAATCTCATAAAATAAAGGAAACCTAACACTAACTAACTAAAGAACTATATACAATGGCAGCGGGCAAGTCCTGCGGCTCACTCTGTGATGTTGCCGGCCAGGGCATCATCGAACTCCATGTCGATGTCCTGGAGGCGGGACTCTGTCCTGGCCCCGAGGTCTCGCAGGGATAACCCCATGTTCACCTCAAACTCCCTGCGAGCTTCCTCGAGGCACTCAGCCCGCCTCAACGCCCGACGCATGGAGAACTCCGCCCTGACCATGGTGAGCCGCTCCTCTTCCGCCCGCTGCCGCTCCGCACCTATCCGCTGGACCAACTGCTCCCACACGGAAGACACTACCATCCCAGGGTTCTCCTGCCCTCCGGCCGATGCCTGCCCCTCTGATCTTGATGGCCCCGAGCCATGATGCCTCCCACGTCGAGCCTGCTGCTGCCTCCGACGCCACTGCCTCTGCCAGCACGACGGCATCCAGGATGATGGAAACCACCAACGCCGTCGTGCACGTGCCCTGCCCGATGATGCCGTCACATCCTCCATCTGCTGGGGTCCAGTTGCTGTGTTGTCCACCCCTGCTGGACCTCTGACTCCCGACTGTGGCAGGGATGGGATCCCCACCGAGCTGGCTGCATTGGTCAGGGCAGGTCCACAGGGGGCCCTGGTGGCATCTGGGCCGGAAGACGGCAAGGAGAACGACTGGCGTATAGTCTCCACAGAGGAGGAGAGGGCCGCCAGATTGGCCGACACATGCAGGAAACCCCCGAACATGGCCGATCCCAACTGGGCCACGTCGGCACGGTGCTCTTCGTGATGACGTGCGTGCTCCTCCTGGGAAGCACGCACGGCATCACAAATCACAGCCGTGCGCATCGCGACCCCAATCAGGACCTTCTCCACACGGCCAGGGGTCCCCTCGTCCGCAGGTGGAGGGGAGTCAGATGACATGGACATCCCCTCTACCTGCGGACGGGCCTGGGACGGGGCATCCCTGCTGGTGCAAGGTGGTGCACACACAGGTTCAGGGACAGCGACATGCACAGGCCCCTCCACGGTGACCTGTGCTGCCTCCTGCCCCTGCCCCTGGACTGCACCACTTGCACCAGCAGGGATGCCCCCACCAGGCCCCATGTGCGCCTCAGTGGCGGCCTCCTCCTCCTCTGTGGAAACCACCAACCTGGATGGCTCCTCGCCATCTACCGCCGTAGCAGGCCCCTGTAGGGCTCACCCACCCCTTCCGCTGCAGCCGTGGGGGCATCCCCGCCGCCTTGCTCCACAGCGCCGTCTCCGCCCTCTCCTTCACTAGCCGCTGCGTAGAGGGAGACATAGAACACAAGCATCAGGGTACTGTACAATGGTCCCCTAGACAGGAAGCAATAGCAGATGAGTGCCACTGTCAAAGTACACTTCCATCATGTTACACCACAACACATGTGTCAGTCCAGGCAAAACACACACAGTGACAGTCATGGTGCGTGCCATGGACATTTCAATACATGTCCAATGGACTCTCGAATCATACAATGTAATGGGACTCACATGCATCATGGGTCATGCCTATCACATGCACACACTTCACCTCAGTCACATCCATCTGGCCCCGTACACCCCAATCACAGTGCATACAAGGATGACTAGGCTGCATCAGTGAATCTGTACATTGTCACAGACATGTGTCATGCATCCATGGCACTCACAAGTCACAGACACGCAGGTCAGGCACACAGACATGGATACCACATATGTATCTGGCATCAGCACCCATCCCTCGCCCCCACCCATGTCCAGGAACAGAGACTGCCATGCTCTCACGTGTGCAATCTGCACAGGGCTCCGCATGTCGCATTCAAACACATGCAACAACCGTGCGGTTCACACATTACAGGTCGCACATGCATTCCCATGATGTCCCTGCACACATACATGCGTACATGGCCTATGTCACACATGCAGGCAAGTATCAGACAACCAGCACACTGCAACATGCCCTGTCTCACACAGCAATGCTTGGCCACTTACCGCTCAACTCCAGACGGGTCTCCCTCTCAAGGACCTGGGCGTGGAGCGCTGGGTGTGCGCGTTCCAGGACCCTCAACTGGATGGAACTCATGCAGCACCGGCCCCCCTCCACGAGGCACCGGGCCTTCATGAGGGTCCTGGACCTCAAGTCTTCCCAGCGCTTCTTGACCTTCTGGATGGTGCGGGTTGCCACCCCCTCCGCGTTGATGGCAACCACACAGTCGGCCCAGATCCTGTCCCGTCCTTCCTTGTTGGCGCGGGACGATCCGAAGAGGGCATCATACTGCCCCAGGACTTGCTCCACCAGGACACCAACTTCGGTGGCAGTGAAGCTGGTGCCCCTCTGCCCCTCTGACTGGGGGTTGCCACTGGTGCCAGATGTTGATGTGCCCGACATGGCAACCCCAGGGGCAGGAGTGGGTGGGCAACTGGGTGTTGGGGCTGGGCTGTGGAGCGATGTTATCCGAGTCGGGAGTCTTCTGTTCCAGCAGGGGTGGACACAGCAACTGGACACCTGCAGATGGCTGATGTGCAGGCACCAAATGGCAGGGCACGGTGGCAGCAGGCAGGCAGGCAGGCAGCAGCAGATGGCACGTGGGAGGCTGCTCGGGGCACTGGGGGGCAGTAATTCGGCCTTCTGGGCAGGAGCGTGGTCTTCTGTGTGTTTTAGCGTGGCCAGCTTGATACGGAGTGATTTGGCACGTGAAAATCCTGCACGTCAGCGTGAAAATCGAGGAAAGGTCCTTAGCGCGTAAGCGCGTCAGCACGCGTACGCGATTTCATTGGACCAAAGGCCCTTACAGCCTAAGTGCGTCTGTGACGTTTTGCGCACGGGCGTTGCCCTGGCAGGGCTTGGTGATCCCGCGTGCCTTTATGTTCTGTACGTGCTTTTCGTGCGGTGCGTGTGTTTTCCATCCGTTGGGGTTCACACGCTATTACTTCACAGCGGGTGTTGGCTACGCGTTCTTCTACACGCAAGGCAGACGGTGAGTGGTACCCCGCTCCCCCAGGCCCGATCGCGTGAAAAACTTCACGCGAACCCCTGTAATACACATAGCACGCTCCCCCAGGCCCGATCGCGTGAAAAACTTCACGCGAACCCCTGAAATACACGTAGCACGCTCCCCCAGGCCCGATCGCGTGAAAAACTTCACGCGAACCCCTGAAATACACGTAGCACGCTCCCCCAGGCCCGATCGCGTGAGAAACTTCACGCGAACCCCTGAAATACACGTAGCACGCTCCCCCAGGCCCGATCGCGTGAGAAACTTCACGCGAACCCCTGAAATACACGTACCCTGATGAAATCGCGGATGGAACTTCCCGCGCACCCCTGAAATACACGTACCCTGCTGAAATCGCGTGTGGAAATTCCCGCGCACCCCTGAAATACACGTACCCTGATGAAATCGCGTGTGGAACTTCCCGCGCACCCCTGAAATACACGTACCCTGCTGAAATCGCGTGTGAGACTTCCCACGCACCCCGGTATACACGCACACGTATTTTTTGTCAGCGGGTGTCCGTGTTTGTGGGTACCCCTTTGCACGTCATTTGTCCTGGAGGGCCACAGTAGAGGACATTCATCATGGCAGTATATAGGTGCTATTTGTTGGCGCACCTTTTGGCGCACATTTCTTACAGCCGCAGAGACGCTACCGCCTGCTTTCTTGTGGCGGTCGTGTTTGTGCCTATGCGCTGGTTTGAGCGTGCGCTTTTTTCCCCTATTCTATTCCATGAATACGTGTTGTAGGCGAGCGTGTGGGCGTTCCGCGCACTTGTGCCCTGTACTTCCCCCGTGACGCCCACGTTTTGGCAAGTTGTTCCCCATTCCGAGTGTTACGCCCGTGTTCCGCCTACTTTTGTTGCATGCGCCGCGCTATGTGCGAATTTCGCTGTGGCCTGTGCAATTTTCGCTGTGACCTGGCGCACGCTGTTAGATGGCCTGTGCGCCAACGTGCGCCGCACACTTTTTTATCGCACATCCGCTGGTTTTCTCGCGCACGGACTTCCATGAATCGATGTGCGCTGCTTTTCATGCGATTTTCGCACTTGCACTGCGATTTTCGCTATTCCACTGCGATTCGCACGTTCTTGCCCACTTGCGCCGCGCTAATTATTCCATGAATCGGCCTCATAATATTGCAAGTGCAGCGGCTAAACAATTTCACTAATTCAACAAAAGCAAGTCTACACATAACATGAAAACCTGCAATTAATACAGCACAATGAGAGCGGCAGCAGCAAACAGACTCCTTTTTTGCTGGCACAGACTGGCTGAGCCCTGCAGTGCTGGCCCTAATGCGCCTGGAGTAAATTAAGTAGGGATAGGGCTGCTGGGAAATGGAGTCCTAGTGAAACCAACATGAAGATGTCAGGAAAGTATAAGTTCCACCTTTTTGGTGCGCTGCTGTATGTACAAAATTAGAAACAAAGCCCTGGTTGTTAGGCAGTGGTTTTGTGAATAAATGCGCTGGCAAAAGTCAAATCAAGTTTTTACATAAAATCATGTATTCTGTTCTTAGATAAGTGTGCCCAAAGAAATAGTCTGCCGACACGTGTTTCGACCTGTACCTAGGTCTTTTTCAAGGCAGGACAAATAGGATACTTGGCATCTGGAATTTAAGTGGTCTGAGTAAGGTGCTGCGTGCAGAAAAGTGTGTAGAGCATGCAGTGTTTGCAATTGTCATTATTATTTCTCCACATTATTTCTCATTTGAGATAATAGATAGCAAACAATACAATAACAATTCAGAGTGTTACAAGCCTTTTCTAGATTCCTTTGGTATATAAACAGTGACAGAATTGTACCTCAGCTTGGTGCTTCTTTGCGGTGTGATTATGTCAGTCTCTATAGAGTGAGTATGTTTGACATAGTGTGTCCGAACAGCAGCCAAGAGAGTTTGGAACAACAATAGAGAGGCTCATGTTATTCTGAATAGTAAGAGACACGTAGATACCTGAATAAGGAACCATTCTACTAGTTTTTCAGATTCTCTAAACACACCTCCACACGCCCCATCAGAAAAGTACAAACCAACAGCCTTATAATTCCAAAATTCAAGCTAAAATAAACTGGAGGTGCTAGCTCTCCAGTCAAGGCCACACAACTTTGGAATTCTATCCCTGACTCACTAAGAGCCACCTCTCCCTTCCACTGCTTCAAATCTAATAATAAGAAATGGCTGCATTCCCTAGACCGCTAACTGCACCCTAACTGCACACTGTATATGTCACTGTAATTTGTATATATGTCCTAAACTGTACTACAACTGCACATTGTATATATATTCTGCATTATTTTTGTATTAATATTGCCATATGTAACCATGTAACCTGATCAGTGCCCAGATGCCCATGGGCCCGGCACACACTTTAAATTAATAAGCAATTACAATTTCAATAAGAATAAGGACTGTATCAAAAGAAATGTTAAAATTCAGTTGTAAGTCGAAGTTTCCTACAGCAATCTTTGCTTTCAAAAGGAGTACCATAATAAGAGACAAAGCAGTGAGAAACAATCTTAAAAAGGATTAACCTGTAGCACCTACTTTACCACAAATGTGGGGTTTACCCAAAGCGAAGGGTCATGCAGAAATTGTGTGATATGTACTCAGACTATGAAAACAATTAAGGCAGATGTAGGTTTACAGTGAAAATTGAAACTGCACAGTTCAACAAATTGCAATTGTGAAATACTCATCTATATATGGCCATGTGACCATGTGGCAAGAAATATATAGGAAAACCTGAGAGGTAGGTAAAAAGTATGATGACACAGAATAGGAGCTACATTAAGAAGCAAGTTCCTCCAGCCCCATATTTAAATATTTCATAGAAGCTAGCCATAAACCAATTCAAGTGGGTAAAAACAAACATTTAGTTCAGATCAACAACAAAGTAGAAACGTGCCGACACTCTATCAACAAAACATTTCTTTTCAATTACGGAGTGACTTTGTGGGGTTGAATTACATCATAATTTCTGTATTTATAAATATAACCTAAACTAGTGTCGGGTTATGAAGGTCTTTCTCCCCATCATTTTATCTTCATGTTTTTCTAATTTATTTCTCACGTTATAATGGTGTATTGTTAAACTCATTCAGAGCAAGGAATAGCCATACATTTGGCACAATAAACCCCTGTGGCAGAGTCAATAACTTCAAATTCTATGAAGAAATGCATTCCCTATGGGAAATGTAGTTTTCATCATGCAGAGTGATGAATAGTCGGCAGTATACTACTACGATGGATTTCTGGGACTAATATTTAATTCCATATAAGGGAGATGCTGAGATAGGGCGATGTTTCCTTCAGCCTCCACACCAAGAGGATTCAATACAATGTCACTGGTAGAAACAAACACGTTGAGAGGAAAAGGACCATAAGACTTACATTGTAGGTTAATGGACATGTAAGGGAGAAAAATAGTGATAGAGGTTTTTCATTTAATGTACAACACCAGATGGAGGAAATGTAGACTATGTAGCTAAATTGGGAAAGTGAATCAGATGCACCAAGGATTATTCCCTGAAAAAAAACAAAGGATTGAGAGGGGGGATTAACTGACAAGGATTAACAACAGCTATTCACTATACCGATATTAGAGAAGCTGAAGCAATGATACCAATATTTGTTGTCTTTTTGATGATAGATCCCAGGTGATGGCATTTATAGTCACAATGAGAACCTACACTATTAACAAGAGAAATAGCAAAACAAAAGACAGGATGGCTGGAAGGTTTTGAATTAATCTTAACCTCTGACATTTCTCTGGGCAACCCACCAGACCATTGTTCTTCACCTGCCAAGCCATTACAAAAGGGGAAAGACCATATGCAAATCAGGCTTAGTACCACCCCTAAAGGGGCGGTCCAGCCAAACCAAAGCTACTCCTCACTGATTATGCCCAATGAGGCTAAGACATTTTTGGGGATGTGCGTGGTCTTGTGCAGAATAGACACAGATCAGGCTCTACTTTCCCTTTTTTGAGAGGGGCCAAGCCTGATTTGCATATGGTCATTCCCCTTTCTAAAATGACTTGGCAGGTGAAGAACGATGGTGTGGAGGGTTGCCCAGAATGATGCCAGAGGTTAAGATGTATTTTAAACCTTTTAGTCATCACCTCTTGTGTTTTGCATTAACACGAGATTACTTTAGGAGTTACATATAATTGGGGCCCCATTACTAATTATTCAATATTTAAGTACATTTAAGTACAAAATTGTTATATAATACAGTGTTGTAATCCTTGCAGCCGGAATGTACTAATAAAGAGATGAAGATTCTATACATAGAAGCAAGTCGATTTGGTGACCACAAATTATTGAAAAAGTATTTATTATGAACTTCTCCTCAGTCATTATGATGACAAGATGATGTGGACCCCTGGCAGCTGTCTCAGCAGTGATAGCAGCGGAACAGTCAGAAACACGTGCATATCAATACAGACAGGAAGGTTTACTATCCGTCTAAATGGTTATATACGATTGTATAATAGGACATGTTATTAGGATTATGTCAGAATATGTGACATTGAAAATGATATTTCTCCTTTGAGCCAAGTACCCATATGGTGGTGCCTTGGCTATTTTAAGCTTTTTTTTATTTTTTATTTGAGTTAATTGAATTAACACTTAAAAAAAAAGAAAGGTATTTTACTTGACTACATCCATTTCATCCAGGCCAAAAGAAAAGAAAAAAGAAAAGTAAGGGAATGGTAGGAAGAAAGGGAAAAGGTAAATTCAAAAAAGCGTCTTTCTTCAAGGTCTCCTGGACGTCTAAATGTTAGGCATATTTAAGATGATAGACTTCATCACAGACACCACAGCAATAGTTATATTGGTTCATTCTCCACAAATGAGTGTCCTCCAACAATCCTCTGTGTCCATTGTTGTATGGGTATTCAGTATTGGGGTCAGATGTAACTCTCTCGTGGGTTCCCATCTCTTGCAAGCTTTTTAAGCAGGGCTATGTTTATTAGAAAATTGGCATTCAGCGGTTTACTTTGAATTGACAGAATTTTTGTATTTGTAATTTCGCAAATGTTGACTAAGCTATTTGAGTGCTACATTTCTATCTGTTTCTATGTTTAATTGATTTCAGTCTTATTACATTTCTAAAGAATGCTCAAAGAGTTATTGCCAAACCAAGGTTTTTCAACCTTCTATATTCTGTTTTTGTATTGTACTTGAGTACATGTCTCTACAGAATTGTGTAGAGCCTTTTTGCATTCATCGGAAATAAGTGCTGCTATGGTCACAGTTTGTGATTCATATTTTAAATGAGCATATGATGTGTTGTGTTCATGTTGTGAAATTTTATGTCAGCAGACGAAATATCGTTTTTTAAGTGAAATTGAAATTAATTGATTTTTCACAACTACTCGTCATTTTTTTGTATTGCACAGCCGCACTTTACTCGTGGATTATGTACTCTCTTCATGGTATTTGTTTCTAAAGTCTGCTAGGAGACATGTTTCGTGTAAGAGGGGGTTAGTCACAATTGTATGTTGTGTATGCCTGTCAGAGATGAAAATGTAAAGTTTATTTTGGAATACATCTCTGTTAAGTCCTCAGAGGTGTAACAGTAATTTAATTTAGGGGAAGTGAGTGTAAAGTAGTAGAGCAGTTATCAACATATGGCAATATATATCACACACTGAATCAAAAATATCAACAGTACATGTTGTATGTATATGGCAGAGAGGAGACCGGCTATTACTGTGGGTGATAAGCCAGTATCCCTAAACACAAGTGATGGTGAGTGACTGTACATTACCAGCAACCTGGAGAGTATTTCAGGGTAAATCCTTAAGAAGGGCATTTAAAAGTCCTAATGGTGTAGAACGATTAGATGACCAGGTGCACGTGGTGCTCTAAAGTCAGGTGTTAATTGTTTAACTGATCAAAGGATTGGGGAGAGCAATCAAGGGTGGGTGTTCAAATATCAGAGCCATTGCACTTTGCATCCAGGGTAGACAGCAATCAGTGATCTGAAAGGCAGAAAATCACATTTGGAAGAGGGCAGAGATCACATGAGGGGAAAGAGCCTGAGCATGGCAAGATTCCCAATGAAAGTACCATACTATACAGCCAGAGATGTTTTTATGGGAGGACTAAAGGGGCACTTGCCCAGGACCCCCACCTTGGAGGAGGCCCCACAAAGCTGCCTGATCTAAAGAAGTAAGATGCCTTTGTTTGCCAGACTTAAATAACACACATCAGGATATTGTATTGCATGGTGCTGAGGCTCTAAACCTATTGCCTGTCGGTTTTGGCAAGTACTTGCTGCCTCAATCAAATCATCATGTAATGCTTTCTGTGTTCACTTTGGTATATATAGTTTGTCTGTTCCTTGCGGCACAACTCCTGTAGCATTCTTTCCTTCCTCTGTAAATTTTGTTGATCATGTGCAATAGCCACATTTGAAATGCATAATGGTAAATTGAATGCCACGATGGTTCAGAAGTTAGCTCAGTGTGTTAAGCACTCATTGCAGTGAGGTGTTCCTATGCAAGATTTGAATAGCACATTCCTGTAAGGCTGGCTGAGCCATTCCTATGTCTGGAGTTTATAAACCTGCCTGCATATGTAGTTGGTCTTGCAATATACCTGCACCAGATAGGGGTTACTATAAAAATGAATATGTCATCCTTATGGTGAAGGTCTAGAAATTGGTTTGTTCAGATGGGGTGTTGTAAAACTTAGGCAATCACCCCCAACGATGAGCAATAACTGTTAGTTCAAGAGATGAATAAGCATCAGAATTTGCAACCAAAGCATTCATGCCTGTATCCTGGCTTTGCCAGCAGACAATACAGTGATCCTGATCAATCATCTTATATCTTGTAAATTATTCTACTGTCTTCCATAAAGTGTGCCTCCTCACATGCTGGTGGCATTGTTTAACCCATTACTTGATCTTTCTTCTTATGTAGGCCATGTGAGTGGTAGACAGAAGGGAGCGGACCCGATGGTGAAGGACGCAGGCATGCATATTTTAAAGTCTGCTTGTTTGACACAAAAAAATGCTTTGCAATTTTGTAAAAGTCAAAGGTTTTTCTGCATATTTATAAATGACAATTTGACAAGCCAGTGTTTTGGAAGTGTCTAAAGCTTTAAAATCCAAAAGACCAACCCAAATTACATCTATTAAATCACACTGATTGGTATGCTGGCACTTTTATATATCTCTTGATGATGGAGAGAATGAAGCTAGAATGATTCTGTGTTACAGCCTTCTATAATATTTTATTTTTAAAAATGGTCATGTTTGGTAATGTGATTGGTGTACTTTCCAAGTCAGTTTTATAAAATGCGATTATTTTAGTTCATGATAAGAAAGGGTAATGAAAGTGTTCAAATTCAGAAATTGTAGAGTTGACACAAATCCCAGATTCACCCCTTAACAAGTTTGTGTAATGCTGGGCATCTAATGTAATCTTGTATTGCCGAGCCTCTCGAAATGACCAGTCCCTAAACCTTTCAAAATTGTCAGCCCTTCAGAGAGATTTCCTTCTCAGGGTATGATCTTCAAAACAGCCTCACTCATGGTTTCATTGGCTATAGTGTTGCTTCCACTATACTATTGAGCCTTGATATATTGCACACCACAGCCACTTTATTCTTTTGATCTCTAATTGCAACACTATTTGAAAACCATGTCCCATTTATAATCTCAATGTGTCTGCATACTGACACCTTCCTGGTAGCTTGTAATCTGCATCCACTATCCATGCTATGGTATGTGTAGCTTTCTCCTTCCTACCAATTGGTCTGCTCTATCCATGCTTGAGCATGTTTGCATTCTGTGAGGCAGCAAATGTGAGTTGTATGTCTATTCTGGGTTACATGTACCTTTTACATACAGTTGTGCACTAATACTACAGGTTGCATACCTTCCTGGATTCTTTTGATGAAAGGTCTCCTGTATATATGCTAGTACAAAAGTAATCTCTTTGTAGACTGATAATGTTGGCCTTCAATTGGTACTTGTTTATCTGTTTGATTAGAGCAAGAATGAAGAGGTCAAGGGACTTAAAGGGAGGAAACCACTTTATTCTTAATGTTGTGAGGCAGTATATCAACCTATGGGTTGTGATTGTGGCAGGGGGCGCAGGGCAGATATTCTTGATCACTTAATTCCTTTGGTTTGGTGGAGGAGGGCTCCAAAGATGTCCGTGCCCGGGGCCCTAAACGTGCTTAAGATGCCCTGTGTACAGCATGCATTAGCACATATTGTCTGGTGCTATGCTAATCATATCATTAAGGAGAGTCGTGCATACTGTATAACACAATAAAATAAACTATTGAGCAGTGAGCACAAACGTACATAATTGACGTCTCGCAAGCAGCATTCTGTTTCTACACTACAAGACATGAGATCATGCAACATGTTGGGTTTGTCTAAACCTTGTGCATATTCTAAGTGATTTGCACCAGGCACCATAGTCCTTATATGTTTGATATGTACAGTTAACTTGTTTAGATGTATTGATGCTAGGTGAAAAATAATAAAAGTATAGGATGCTGCCAGCCAACATGACGAGTACACTATTGTGACACATGACACATTGTGTAGCAGCTAATATTTGACAAGCACTGTCTAAATACTGCTAGAAATCTATATGGGGACCTCTCGTATGGGCCTAACTTACTCTCATCACAAACATTCTGAAATACTCGTTCGGGTGCTCCTAATCCACAGTACACCTGTTGAACTATATCTACCAAACATTGGCTTGGTGACAACACGTTCTTATACACCATGATCAGTTTAGGTTTCAGTGTATAATGTTATTGAAATGTATGTTCCATTCTGGGTGCCTATAAGTACAGACGATTAGGCATGATTGGTGTTCGTTACTGTTCAGAGATGCCGATGTATCGAGCATGGCATACATGTGTGTATGCACTCTCCCATGTCAGCAGCTAACCATGCCTATTGAATGGTACTCTATCAGATATTGGGTTCTCTCCTATGGAAAATGTACCCGTAGGTTACTCTGCGAAGCCCAAGAAAAGGAGATTTACACTCATGAACTGGGAATTTCTGACCTGAACCTATCAACTGCAAAGGTTTCGTGCCTGCCTTTTCCGCTGTTCCCGCTAATGAATCCCACCCATTCCCCTTTTTTCTTACAGAGCCAAGCACAGCAAGGGCACCAATAGTGGCAGACGGCACTATACGTGATCACTTACTTTACATTATATAATACCCAAACAAAAGCTAAAACGTTTGCCTTTTTTAGTACTTGCTTTCAACAGGGCGTAAGTGCAAGTACAGATTCAAGAGCATGCATACCACTTTTGTGCCGCAACACATAGAATACACCTGAGTCCCACTAAACAATGTGGTCCTGTCACGAAGTACCTGGCATTGCGGTTCTGTCGGCTGTCGGCACCTGAACACAATGCTTGGCATGGCTTTCATAATGTCTTCAAACTAGTCATCTCTGCAAGTGACTGAATGGTCACCTAAATTCTAATGTCTGTTCACATGCAATGTAATGATGTTTTATTTTCGTGTTTACATAGAATACAGTCTTCCGTTGGGCTGTCCACCCCACAATGCTTTGAGACCATAACAATGGCCGTAGGCGCAATACAAATTTCAAATAACCTAGCCTAAATGATTTATGAAAGGTTGCATTGACACTAATCAAGAATGCCGCAGTAGCATATTTTCTAAACATATTCTGCTTTTGCACATATGTGTTATATTTTGTTATTCCGTATTACCTGCATGCTGTATGTGTTATACTGCTTTTTACTCTTATATTCTCATTTTTATCTATACTATGTAATTTTGATGTGAAAGGTACTTTACTACAACACGCCAAAAAAAAAAATATATCAAACAAAACATAACATAACATATAGACCTTGAATTTTGATATGGTTTATGGGAAGGCAAGAGTGTTTGTGTAACTATGTGTGCATATGTGTGTGTTTGTCGTGCACGTGTGAAATGCCTGTTTTAGAAACTATGCAAAGTATTCAAATATCATTATAGTAATGTTCTATTTGCAAAGGCGTTTCTCATAATTTTTCTCGGTTAGATGGTTTGTAGATAGGGAAGTGTTCAAGTCTAGACTTACTGAATGATGTTTTAGAAGACCATTTTATTTCTACAGATATTGTTTTTTTTCCCAATATGAACACAAATTATCAACTGTTGGCACAGCGTGAAGAAATGTGCACACAATCATGCTCGCATTTCAAAATAATTGACACTGTTGTTAATTTTAAAAATACTGTGAATTCCCACAAAGGCGGATCTGATCTGTTTTTCAGCCTTACTGAGACTGCAGAACATATCCTAATGACTACTGCTAATGCACATAACAACCGAACATTAGTTTTGAATATTGAATTCAAATATTATGAACAGCTGCAACCAAGGAACTTTGATTCTGGCTTGCTGAGACATCACAAGCATTTGCAATTGATAAATGGAATTCACACACATTTACCCTCACAAATAACAATAATTCAGTGTGTATTAATGAAAATGCAGATCCAGTGATGAGGGCACAAGCTATGATCAAGGCTCATTTTCAGCAATAATATCAAATTATTGCACCGTTTAACTTAATTGTTCGCCAGCTGTGAGCCGCATGAAGAACAGCAACTAGGAACAACTCATACTTTCTTCAGGAAGTGCTTTTTTTCATAAAGAAAATTGCTTTTAAGTAGAATTTACGCAAATCGCTGGTAATCTAAACTGACGTTCAGTTTTTAATGGGAGGCAGTAAAAACGTCAACGCTGTAAAGCACACAAAGTGAACACGTGACGCACTGAAGCCTTTCTTACACAGTTTCGGGCGCATTATGAAAATTGCTTGTTGTGGGAGAATAGAAATTTGAGTTGATTCACGATTAATATAATTAGTTGTCCACAATTTATTGCGGCATTATAATATGACAAGCCATTGGCGCGTTAAAGTAAGTATACGTGCTTATTCCGAAGAAAGAAAAGAACACTCTGAGACATTGGATGCAGTTTATTTTTATTCCTGCACTCTTTGGCTACATTTTGATTGATTATGTAATATTGTCGTACTCATATCGATGTCTACATTGTGCATGACTTATATTTAAAGTGTGTTCCCTGTATATGTGTGTTACATGTTAATCATGGATCAATGAATGTTTTGTTAGTGTACTTATTCTAATGTCTTAGCCTAACTTATTTATTTTCCAAATTAAAGTTACTGGCTACTGAATGCCCATGAAGGTAGTATGAACCATAGGCAACAGAATGCATATGCAATGCCCACAATGAGGTACAAGAGTATGGAGAAGAAAAATGTGCAAGTGTAGAGAGGAATGTGCACTCGACCAGGGATTCAGACCTCCCCACTGATTTTCTGGACATTATGCTCGCAGCTGGACCCCATCCACACACATGTGTATGCTCCGCGTTACACAGTTTCCCAGTTGATGATAAGAGCCACAAGCTCTTGTGCCCTACGGTTGCTTTGAGGTAGGAGTGGGCTCATTATACCTAGCTGAACCTTTGGTCTTTGAGACCCCATTTTCCATTTTGCGATAACAGCATATACATACATGTTGGTCATAGCACGTTTCATCCAACCACTTCATTACATGTTAGGTTACACATGGACATTGTTTTGCACAGAGATGTTGTGCCTAATTAGGAGTTGGAAATCTACCTGAAAACCACCAAGAATGCCTTTTGTATTTAACTTCAGGGCTAGTAAAGCGGTAATGGATTCCAGGTGAGTCTGACACATCAGCCGTAGCACATAACATGTCCTCTATCGAATGAGAGACTCCCTTGTGACTATAGGCAGCTCTATGGTTTATCCATAGGAATCTATTCAACAAACTTCTCCCATCGTAAACCTACATGATGGGAGTCATTTATACATTCTTTTGGAAAAGGGTGTACATGTAACGCGGTAACATGGGTCTTCATGGATTAATTACCCTGTTACATTTATTCTCTGCTCAACAGCGATTCAAATTTGCACACAGGGCACTGAATGCACAGTGTACACGTCTTCTGTCTAGTAACCTATTTTATTTCCAAATGCTTTCATAGGAAAAGGGTTGGGCTTGCTGAAAATGTGCAATATAGGGTTCAATGTGAACATTATTTCCAGGGACTCTTTTAGTTCCCAGCCTAACCCGACCACTGTGTGCAATTTACGTCAACTGTCAGTGTGCTAATATAGGCATATAGGCCAAAAGAAGGAAATGTACTGTGGGATATTGACCCACCACCAAGTTATGGCCTGAGGCAGAGCCAAACGTTGAGTAAAGGTGATTATGCCAAGCGATAATGACCCATCCGGAGGTCTGTAAGGCTATTAGCACATCCTGGTAACAGCTAACAAGTTTTGGAGTTTTCCTGGTGAAGTAAAACGTTACTTTGATAGTGAATAAAGTAAAAAGACAAACTGAGTTAGTATTTCATATGCTATTATTTTGTAGTATTTAAATGTAGTGGTCTTCATAAATGATACCTCTAAGTTGGTAACTTGAATATACTGGAGCGGGTTTAAAATGAGCATTCAGTAGGTGCCATGTAGAAGTAGAAATGCATCGATGAGAAAGTGGAGGCATTTTCCCACGATTTAGAGTTGTGTATGTTGGGTTAGGTAGAATATTGTAGCAGCACATAAGCTCCTCCAAGAGAGGATGGCCTTGTTAAAAGAAAAATAAATAAATAAATAAACTTGCCTGGAAATGACTTTGTTGTTTCCCTGCTTGCTTAATGCAGTCAATACCAGTAGGTTTTAGCTGTGCTCTGAGCATTCTGATTTTCTGAGAGGATGTCAATAACTATATCCATATTCCTATTGTGAATGATTCACAGCAATTGACCAACTGCCCTGCCAAAATGCTAGAACTGTGTTATGCAGAGTGGGCCAGCTGTTTCTAATGTGTGCACACACAACAGACCGGATGCACAACAAAGTGGCAGTGGTAACGAGGGGGCCACTATCAGCAATTGAAATGAAAGGGTACACCTACCTGAATTTGGGGAGAAGCAGTGGTAGAGCATGCATTCTGAATTGCAAAGTAGGATCACATCACTCTTTCCATTTGTCCTGGACCCTCAGTGGCTTATGTGGTTACAGATGTATACTACAATTGAACATTGGCAGACTGTACTTAGTTTGCAAAGTAAAACAAGCAATTCATGTACTAAAAGTTGATTATTGGCAGATTAACCACAGGTGCTAGAGAAATGATTCAGGAAAAGATGCACTATAAAACTGCTTGAGACAGTCAAACAGTAAGGTATCGGATTGCTACCAGTCCAGTGACCACCTCGAAGAAGCACCCCTTTTTGAAATGCGGATATCTATATAACTTTGCTAATTGCACAGTGTTCACTGGTACAGTTAATTAAGGATAATCAAATATTCGGTGGCTTTGGCTGTGCTCCTGTGAGCTACAATAAATTGATTTGCAATCCTAGCTCTCTCATATTTTGCATAGATTGATGAATTGACCAAAGTTTGATAACATGGCGAGCTTATTCACATTTGTGATGGCTATGTTTGTGAAAACTCGTTAATTAGCAAGGTTTATTTTCTGGTGAAAGTATCCATTGGGGGAACAAAGGGATTATGACCCTCTCTATCATACCGGTTTGGAATTTCCCGATCACTGATATTGTCATTGACCATAAGATATTGGCCCTCATTACGACCCTGGCGGAAATCGCGGTGCAAAATGCACCATGGAGCACGGCGGAAAGCTGCCGATAGCGCCATGGGGGTTGGCGGATTTTCCGCCCCATTCCGACCTTGGCGGGGCGGTAAATCCCCATTCCCCATTTTACCCTTCCCCATTCCCATTTTTGCCCCATAGGGTATAATGGGAGTGGGGAAGGCGTTAATTACGCCACCGTAAAATACGGTGGCGTAATTAACAACAAGGTCCCGTAGCGCCATGGATTTCTCCGCCCGGAAAAACCAGGCGGAAAACGCTCCATGGCGCTACGGGAACTCGTAGTAGGGCGGACGGGTCCGCCGCGAATAACGCTGGCGTAAACCCACTCCGCCAGGGTCGTAATGAGGCCCATTGTGTTCAACAGTGATATATTCAAGTCCTTAATGTTTAGGAGTTATATTTGGGAACGCTGGGAGAACCTCCACAAAACCTTGCGTGTACACTAACCAAATACAACCCTCAGATTGGTTGCTCCTGTGGAATCCAAATACACCTTTGGAACCGGGTAGATGTTTCCTTTTCAGCAGGACAATCAGATCCATGATTACATGTTCTTCTCTTGCAGGTGCTGCATTCCTATAAAATGTCCAGATCACCCTTCGGTGGGTGTTTTTGTTGTATGCTGTAGCAGAGGAACGTGTGTTTTTAGAGGAGTTTGGGTGTATTTTGCAGGGGTTTTGTGATCATACTTGCTTGTGCATTAGACTTGGATGCTTTCTGATCCCTGTTCCCGTGTTTTCTGTTTGCATGGTTATTAGACACCCGGTGTAGTCTTTCATGTTAGACCTACTATCCCTCATGAAAACAGCGGGATAGTTGTCCCTATCTTTACCCTGTTCCATTTCCCCCATGTGTCAACCCAAAAGATTTTTAAAAAAACTAAATAAAATCACTTTTGAATCTCTAATTTAATTTGGCTGTATGTTTGCTACCTTCATTTTACTTGACTTGTTCTTCCTGTTCCCTTACTTGACTCCCTGATCATGCCTTTACCAAATAGCACAGATAAAGAATTACAACAAATACCGTTCTTTTTTCTGTACTCCTGCTTGTTTTTGAAACCTAATGTACCATCCTATTTCTGTGTGAACCAGAGAATGCTTCCTGGTCATCCACCGTTCCGTGTGTACCTGAAAACCCCATGTAAATACATGTTTTTCAATAGTCAGTCACCTGTTCTTGTTGCCATAGTGTTAGTCCTTCCTTCTAAATAAATGAAATCATTTAGCAGGGCAGGAATATAGAGAAGGTTGGAGGCATGAGAGTTGGAAGAAGAAAAAGAGGTTGACTTTGCATGGATGTTGACTGCCAGGCAGCGGTCACTAAGGAGAATGATATGTCTCTTGTTGGTGTGTCCGTTGTAGGTTCTAGACACTCAGCCAGAGAAGGTGTTGCTTAAGGAGCAAGAGATTTTTGGGAACAGCTCGGGAAAAGGAGTAAGGCAGGACTTAACATGATGGTTTTCCACAACCACGGGTGAATTATGCAGAGGAGGTGACATCACTGAA
This sequence comes from Ambystoma mexicanum, assembly GCF_040938575.1. Lineage (NCBI taxonomy): Eukaryota > Metazoa > Chordata > Amphibia > Caudata > Ambystomatidae > Ambystoma > Ambystoma mexicanum. Next base: position 592,146,725 of record NC_090937.1, on the reverse strand, counting down.
AACAGGGGGCTTGCAATTCTAACAGAAGATGGTGGAGGCAGCATGAAGGAAGCACGGGCAGTGCAGTGAGTCCTTGTGCTGAAGTAATACATATGTCTGGGGAGGACTAGTGGGCAATAGTTTACTTAATGCATGAGGAGGGCAATGCAGTCGTGGATACACTAGAGTTCTTGCTGAAGAATGGCTTAATCAACTTTGGATTTATTGTGGAGATAGTGGTGATGCACGTCTGCAGTAGAGGTGTTGGGCTTAGCATTGATGTTGGAGGAGTGGGTATAGGTGTGCTGAGGAAAGAGACAGCAGGAGAACGTCTGGAGGAATCCCACAGAGGATTGCTGAGACATATGCACCAGGGTCTACTATTGCTGGTAGGCAGAGCAGGCACATGCATACCTTATCACATGTCAGGCAGGATACGATTATTAAGTCAAGGGCCTGATCAGTAACCACATTGTCATTGGCCTAGGAAACCTTAGCTTACAGAGTAGAAGAGTTTGATGGAGAGCAACGGCATTGTAATATGAAACATTTGCAAGACACCAGTGAAGCAGAATACACAAAACATGTTTTTCTCCATGGGGACCTCAGCAGTGCACAAGGTTGTGGAAGGGAAACATGAACAGACTAGTCTGAATGTTCACATCTCAGTGACATCTCGTCCACATCACCCTATTTGGTGTGAATGGCAACTACCGAGTGTTTTCACAGGAGGGCACATCTTCCTTTCCCTGGTCCTAGACACACGGTCACAAGCAGAGCTCATTCCTCTTGCCTTCTGGGACTGCACAAGCAACTATGACCTCAACCAACACCACCAGTACAGATTGTTGGTGCTTGTAGCCTCTGGATGTGCCACTATTCGAGAAGAAATAGAGCACTGAATGTTGCATCATGCTGGCATGAACTGCTTGTATTCCCAGATGATCATCAATTGAGGAGCTGAACCTCAAAGCAGTGAACCATGAAATGAAGTTGCTATGCACTATAGAACCATCCTCTGTTACCTTGAGTAACAGAATGGGCATTGGGGATGTTGGTAGTAAAAGGAGAGGTGCAGAGACTGTTGTCTGACTCTTACCTGAAAGTATAATCCCCAAATAAGGTAGAAGGTTCTCCTCATGAGTGACAAAGTTTCAACATGAGTTGCAGAAGCCGCCTATTTGCAGAATTGTTTGTGAAGGGAATTACAAAGTTGTAAAGGGAATTAATTTATGTTGAAGAGAGATAAGGAGTTCATTGGAATTAAGGATTCTAATCCAGACAGCATCAAATTAATGACCACATATTGGCCTACACAGTTGCATTTTGTGAAGTTGTAAATCTTCATAAAATCCTCAGAGAGCAAAAATCCAATTAAGCATGTTGCACCTACACTTTACATGCTCTTCTTTCATCCACATTATGCAAGATTCTGCCAGTTAGTTAGGGGCCCCTTGCAGTATTCAATAATGCAAAAGTCTGCCAGCAACTAAGCTCCTTGCACTATTTAATCTTCTGTCATATAGGGGAAATGCACAGTGTGTATTTAGCATGATAGAGACATATAGACCTTACATCAAGCCACCACAAAAATAAATGCCAATATTACCTGTGCTTTACAAAGTCGAATCCAAAAATATTACAGAGTAATGAGCATGTGCACAGATTTTACACACTAGACATGCTAGTAAGAATTTGTTGACATCATATATCTGCTGATGCTACACATTTGCAATTCTGTTGTCATGGGACTGTTGGTGTGTTTCTACTCTATCTGTTTGGGCATAGGTAGGTTTTGACATATACAAGAAATAAGTTAACCTGTAGAACATGAAAATGCACATAACAAGTTTCTATAAATAAAACACTGGGTGTTTCGACCGCATTAATATCAGGGGCTGGTGTAGACAAACACATTTCACCTTTGCAGCTCTTATTTAACAAGGAGAACTGAAACATTTGCTACAGGTAGTACTGGGTGTATGTTGGAATGTGTACATTACTGAGGATGTAACAAATAAGGAACAGAAATCTAGATCAAATCAGTAACCAAACAAATGTTAATGGCATCTATATCCTGTCAATCAGCACACATTCAGTCAGTTATTAAAGGTATGGCACAACATCAGGAACATTTTCTTGGTTGAGAGTAGTGGCGAGGTTTAGTATATTGATTGGGTACTGGTGATAGTGCAGCATTAGAGGTATTATGGTTTAAACCCAGTCGTGTGCATAGAGCTGTATGATATCCCACTGAAAACATGGGTTATACAACTTGGTGCCAGCCATTACCCATCACACAATTTTGTTGCACAGGGTAGAGCTGAACAGATAATGCTGTTCTTGTCATCTTGCATGAATAATTTCCACACTTTGGATATTTTTGTTGGAGCAAGAAGGTGTGTTTTTGTAAGCTCTTCACTTCAGCCCACAGAAGTTTTTGGCATGTGTTAGAGTGGGTGTTGAGGCTACAACCATCAGTTTAAAATGTTGATATCTGATAGGCTGTCTTTGGAATACCCCCTATTAAGGCATAAGAACAGCATAACCCTTCCCTCCTATCACTTTCATTGGTGATATTGTCCTCCTTCATTTCCTTTTTATCACTGGTTTAATGATTACCCTCTGATTCATCAGCAGTAGATGTGTGTGGTGGTGGTGACCAGGAACCACTTATATCCAACGTCTCTGCACGCGTTTCTCCTGAGTCAGCAGTAGCTGTAATCTCTAGGTCCTCTCCCAATCTGTCCCACAGACAGTGGGCGAAACAAACTCTGCATGATGCCCTCCCTCTCAGGTACTTTCAGGTTGACCACAATAAGACGGTATGTGTCTGACTCAATTGAAGCTACTGAATGCATTTTATTATCAGATGGAATTTCTTTCCGTCTTATTTGAAACTTCACAAGCAAATTCTAGATGGACAGTGAATGTCATCTAATCTTCTGACTGCCTTGAGAAATCTTTTGGGTGCTCATGTCCTCATACTGACAAGAAATGCCATAGGTGTTTATGTTCAGTCACTGGGAGCCCCTTGTTCTTAGTAGTAAAACAAAACAAGTCACTTATCCACTGAATATTATTTCCTCCTATCAAACACAAATTATATGACTGTTTTATGCAATTAGTATGTGGTCTGGCCATTAAAAGGTGGAGCAGTCATGAAGAGACATTTCATATTATTTCCACCTGCCTACCAAGTAATAGAATACTCTGCAACTAGTATTTTGTCTTCCACAAAAAGACAGCAATTTCAGTTAGAAACAATGCTGCACTCTTTTGCTGTAATGAAATGACTGCAGGAGTACATGCATGAGTAGTGGTTTGTAATCTACTACTAAACCCCACACTACCAGTCAGTCAAGCAATAATTGTATTCAGATTTCTACATTAACAATAATACAAACAAGAAATATGTACAACAATTAGATACAAGAGTACACTAGGTTTAAATGCAAACAGAATAAAAAAGTACAGAGCTCCATCATTTCAAAAGTGCAGTCTCTTCAAATATGTGAATATCATACATAAAGGTTGAATATTTTCATTTCAGTAGCAAGGACATATCCTTATCAGAGGTCTTGGGGCCTGATTATTATATATATTTTTTTATTTTTTTATTTTACTTGATTTAACTTTTTAAACAATTTTTACAAGATCACTTTTTTCCCTTATCTCATTTTACGTTCCCATATCCTTGCTGTGTCATTAAGTTGTTAGTTCTATTGTCTTTAGGAACTGCGACGCTGCCAGCACATCTCCAGGTCACTCGCCCTCAATTAGTCTGGACTACCATATGTCTTCGTCGAATATTTTTGCGTTTTGAAACATTGGTCCTATGTGAGTATTTCGTTTGCTCCTCAATCCCTCGCATGACAAAATTAAGTGTCTCAGATCCTCCACCTGGTTTTGTGCTGTACAGAATCAACATGACTTTGATTCCGACTGGCCTCTTATAAATCTGATTTCATTTGTAGGAAGTAGATTTAATCTTACTCTCATGAAGATCGTTCTTGAATTTCTGTCTGGGGATTTACCCCAATATGTTCTGGTTTTGTGCAGTCCTTGCGTTGTGGGTGGAAGATGTTTCGTCAATTTATATTTAACAGTTTTATCCAATGTATCAATTCATTCTTGTTCTTCCATTTTTTGTTTTACCTTATTTGGATTTTCTTTTAGTTCCTTTTCTGTAGAGTTTATTGCTTCCAACTTTGTTTTACTTTTCTGGGCCCATTCCGACAATAAGCTGCTCTTACCTCCTGCCATCTCATTGTATATGAGTTCAAAGATGTTTTTTCGATCATTCATGATAACCTTACTGTAAAGCATTAGACTGCTTCTGTCCACCGTTGCTTGCAGTGACAAAGTGCATAATTCTTGACATATCAACGGCAGGGGTGTAGAAGTTGGTAAATTCAAGACTCCACGCCAAAATAACCCCTCTAATCTTGGCCAGATTTCATCGGTTAGCATGGGCATGACATCAGCCCCATAAGTCAGAGAAGGTACAACCTTTGTTTTGAAAAAGCAGATCAGAGGTGTCATGGTGGAACAACAGAATTTCTTGTCTATAGCTCTTGCTTGTTGTATCAAATTCTTCGTTTTTTCCACCAATACATCTTGCATGTTTACTTCTGTTTCCCAGTGTGACCCCAAGATATTTAAATTCGCCCATGCGCTTTGGTACCTTTTAGGCACCATTGGAAGTTCTCCCTGCTTCTTAGGTTTTTCTCCAGAATCATGACTTTGGTCTTTTTTTTATTATATCCAGGTCATTCTGTTTGATGCATCTGGATAGGTTGTCCAATTGCCGTTGTAAGCGTATAGCAGTCTGATCTAACAGTATCACGTTGTCTGCGTAGAGCAGCCTGGACGTTTTTGTTCCTCCCATCGCTGGTGGGAACGATTGCACGTCTCCCTCTGTATCAGCATAGTCCCACAAATAGGAGCAAAAGAGAGTCGGAGCTAAGGGACAGCCCTGCTCCACTCCTCTAGCAGTTGGAATTTTGACGGAAAGTGTGCCCTGTTGATTTAACCTTACTTCCATGCAGGTGTTGTTATGTAGGGATTGAATAGGCTCTAAGATTTCTCTCAGGCATTTTTTTCTGAAAGCTTTTTCCAGAGGGTGTTCTGATTGACCTGGTCAAACCACTGGACCAGGTCAATGAATGCCACATAGATTTTTGAGTTCTGCTTCTTTGTGCGATCTTTTAGTATTGACGTGCCTGCATTTTTGACAAAACCAGGCTGGAATGGGTCTGCCAGATTTTCTGTTTTTACCCACGCTTGAAATCGTTCCAGCAGCAAGGAGCCGAAAACCTTGCTGATGACGTCTAATAGCGCTATCGGCCGCTAGTTCACTGGGTGGTCTCTGGGTCCATTCTTAAATATCGGCACAACTATAGCTGTTCTCCACGATTCTGGTATTGACCTTGTTTCATTGGCTATTTTGATAACCTCTGCAATGAAAATAGCCCACTCCATAGGATTTTCTTTCAGGTGGGCATTTGTCAGCCCGTCTGGGCCCGGTGCACTTGACGTATTTAGTTTTGGAATTTTCTCCAATACAGCTTCTTCGTCACTTGGGATGTCCCACTTTCGAGTTTGATAAACCTGGTCATTGATAGATGTACCTTTTGAAGGAGATGAGTCCCTTTTTATAGGCTCTTTGAAGAGTGCTGTGAAGTGGCTTTCCCATACCTTTTCTCCTACGCTATTTTGAAGGCCATGTTTTGGGCCTTGCAATGTTGTTTTGATAAGTGTCCAAAATTCTCGCTGCTTTTTCCCATACATTATCTTCAGCATGGATTCTGCGCCGGCTTTGTATAATTTTGCTTGGTACGACCTTATCCAGTTTTTATACTTTTGCTCTGCTACATTTGCCTCATTTATGAGCTCCATTTTCTTATATTTCTTTGCCAATCGTTTTAGCGCTCGCACTCTTCTTTTTTCTGTTGCAATCTTTTTATCGTATTGATGTTGGTGCTCAGAGAGTTCACCATATGCCCTATTTTTCCCCTTCACTCGATAGATGTTTAAGTAAGGCTCGTAATTGATGTTCTTTGTTTTTTTATTCTCGTCTGACCCTGCCGCTGTGTTTGTATATATTGATGTTAGGTCTTTAACTGCCGTCGCTCGCAGCCTTAGGCGCGTTCTTTGCCCTTTTTGTTCAAGGGTTCCTGCCATCCTTTCTTTTTCCACACATCTCTTGTTCCATTTCAACATTAATAAGTTGTGGTCACTGTGGGTGGTCCTGACCATAATGAATGAATTGACGTGTGTTAGGAAGGTTCTTGAAACAAAGATGTGATCTAGAAAAGCCGAATTCCAAGCTCTTTCCCAGGTTGGAATTGGCTCCGCTTGTGTTTATTCTGTCAAATGGAGGTTTAACAGATCTCTCAAGGTCATTAGTTGTTTCCACAGGACTCCTCTTTGGACTGATGGTTTTTAGCAATGTTGCCCTGTTCCAATTTTTGTGACTTTTGGATATGTTAAATTTAAGTCACCACATATCATTACATACTTTGGTTGAAGTTTCACCAAAGCCTTGTCTAATGTTGTTTCCACCATTTTCAAAAAAAAGTTTATTGCTCATTGCCAGCGGGTTCCAGTAGGTGTTCATTAATACGATGTCCTCACCCTCCACCTCCGTGTTTGTAGACTTCATTTTCTCCCAATGTAGATGTAATATTTGTAGGAACAAACTTGAAGCCACAGTGTTTTATAATGAACTTCACTACCTGCACGAATCAGTGTCAGGAGTCCTGATGTCGGGCGTCGCAGCTTACCCTTTGCGGCTGGTGATATAAATATTTCAAAGCCATCCATGTCTGGTTTGTCTACCAGCCAGGTCTCCTGAAGACATAAGATATCAAATGACCCCGAGTTTACATCGCTCGGAGATAAGAGGTGTGTGAAACCTCTTGTGTTCCATGACCCTAACCTTAACTCGTCGGTTTCATTTTCTTTTGGCATATCTCCTGACCGGGGGCCTTGTTTGATATTCTGAACCAAGGGTTGCTATCTCCGGGCTTTTGAGATCAAGGCTTCTTGTATCCAGTCCCAAATATCTTGATTTTTTGTAGCCGGGGCTTTGTTCTCACTTGTTTCCTCTTCCACCCTATCTTCAGCTTTTTTATCAATTTTAATGGAGATTCTTAAATATGAGAGTGGACCCAGTGGTTTCCATTCTATGTTTAGCGGGTCTTGATAAGACTTGTCATCTTCCTCTTTTCGATATAGCTGTATCTTGTGATCGACAAGAATAGGTTCATTATCATCTTCCCCAAGTACCAAATTGCACTGTTTTTGCTTTGGTCCTTTACTAGATTCTTCTGCAGGTTCCTTCTTGTTTGTTCTTGGGATCCTGTCTGTCTTGTTCTTAAACTGATTCAATTTTCTGGCCGATTCATGGAATTAATGTGCGCTGAAATTTTCGGCGTAAGCGTGCGAAAGCGTGCGAATCGCAGTGCAAGTGCGAAAATCACAGCAAAACCCGTCTACAGCGATTCATGGAAGTCCGTGCACGTTTAAATCCCTGGATGTGCGCTAAAATTCTGCGTGGCGCACACTGGCGCACACGTCTCCAAACAGGGTGCGTTAAGCACTCAGCGAAAGCACAAATAGCGCAGCGCACACAACAAAAGAGGCGGAACAGGGGGCGTAACACGCGGAATGGGGAACAACGCGTGAAAATGTGGGCGTCATGGGGGAAGTACAGAAGGCAAATGCGCAGAACGCCCACACGCGCGTCTACAACACGTATTCATGGAATCGAACAGGGCTAATGCGTGCGCCAAAAATACGCGCTAATCCGGAAACACGTACGCCAGCAGGAAGCAGGCGTACGTGGACCCGTGCTGCATAAAAGTGCGCGCAAACAACAAACAAGCTCAGACGCCAAGATGAATATACCGTTCCTAGCAGCAGTGTTCGTGGGATACCGCAGGAGCAGGAGGAGGATAGTCAGGCTCAGAATTTTTACACCCAGAACCAGACTTTTTGGGATGCCTGATGACCAGGTGTATGGGAGGTACAGATTTCCACCTCACATAATACTCGACCTCGTGAGTGAGTGGGAGGATGACCGCACATCACCCAACCTGTGCTCCCAAGCACTCAGCCCCCTGGAGAAGGTCCTCAATGTACTGCACTTCTTGGCCACTGGATCATTTCAGCAGACAAGTGCTATAGTGGGGGGGTGTCAGAGGTCACGCTGCCTACACCAGGTGTTGGCCATCATGACTGCACGCCCATCAGTCCGCAGGCACATATACCTGCCCAGAACACCTGCAGAAAGGCAGGCTGCCATCCAGGATTTGTATGGGGTGGCACAATTCCCCAAAGCGCTAGGTGCCATTGATTGCACCCATGTGGCTCTACGTCCCCCCAGGGCATCTGAGCACATCTATAGAAACCGCAAGCACTGGCATTCCATCAACGTGCAGGTAGTATGTGATGCCGAGGGAATCATCACCTCAGTATATGCCAACTATCCAGAGTCCACCCACGACAGTTTCATTTACAGAATGTCAACCCTAAACCGGGACCTAGAAGCTGGGCGGCATGGCGATACATGGCTGCTTGGTGAGTATAAATGCCACTGCACATGCATGCATGTCAGATACTGAGTAATGTCACAACCCCAGTAATGATACCCATCACCACCTCCCCAGGGGACAGTGCCTACCCTCTGAGCACCCACATGATGACGCCAATTCGGAACCACACCACGCCACCCGTAGTAAGATACAACACAGCCCATATTGCAACTCGGCGCATAGTGGACCGCACATTCGGAGTGCTCAAGTCACGCTTTCGCCCCCTTGACCGCTCTGGTGGGCAGCTGTTATATGCTCCCCCAGTAGTGTGCAGGATCAGAGTGGCAGCATGTGTCCTGCACAACGTTGCTACATGCCGGGGCCTGCCGGTGGACATGGTGGTGCCCCCACATCCCCAACCACATGCACGCCCGCTGTGCATGGGAGGGGAAAGGGCACGTGGTGAGGCAGCACGTACACAGCTGGTGGCTAATTACTTCACATAAAATCACACCCCTGTGGAGTGCATACAGCCCTGGCACATACCAGCTGACAATCAAAGATGATGACATAAGGGACACTCAACTGTCACAACCATACCATCCTAAGATTGGTCACCTGGAAGTATTACATTGTGTGCATCCCTACCTACCCAAACACCACCAATGCTGTGTCAGCAAAAGACATGCATCTATGCTGCTAAATTCATTACCCCCTTGCTAAATACAACATGAGAACAGTGCCATGTCACCCAACCCCTCCCCAGCTCCACCACCAAACACGCCATGGCATATCATGCAATGTGAAAGCAAACAAAGCAATGCACAAAACCTGACACAAGTGTCACAAAGTGCACTGTCCCTAATGGAAACTGCCCACACACAATATGCTCCCAGTAATGTATAACTAACAGCACACATTACCAAATACTTACCACCAACACAATGCTGCAACACACCATGGAAAAATGCAAAAACATGACAGTACTAAGTTCAAGTAGTGGTAGTCTTACAACCTGAATACGCCAGCACATCGACCCCTTCCAACTGTAGAGTGTTGCTGCCACGCAAATGTCTCAGTGTACTGCATACAACATGAACTGCATCTGCAAAGTAGACGGCCTTGTGAAGACTTGAGGAAGGAACCTGAAGAATAGGAGGAAGACATGGATGCACAAGCACATATCAATACACCATGCAGTGTACAATACAACAACAATATCCACTAGGGATGTCTACACAGTATTGACTACAGACTGCCCACACAGCTCATGGGAGCCCAACGTCACTGTGTAATTCACTGTCACTTGGTCCCACCCTTTGCAAGCCCATGGAAACGGGAAGCAGGAGGAATGTGTGTCTTACGAACCCAAGCATCTAACCCTAACTCAGGACAAGCCTGCATGTGCCCAGCTGGAATACAGTGGATGCCCACGGGAGCCACACAAGGCAACACACTGTAAAAAAAAAAATCAAAAATCAAAAATGGCCATGTGGGGGCCAAGGGGTGTGGGGGAGGCCACCCAGGAGGTTCGAGGACAGGGTGCACACCAACACCCACCTGCGTGGATGTTGCGAAAAAAAAGAAAACCTCCTTGGGCTCATGGCCTGCACAGCTATGCCATCGTGGGAGAACTGTTGTCGCTCTGCTCATCCTCTGCATCAGGAGGCGGTGGCACTATGGGAGGCAGCCCACGCAAAGCCCTGATATGGTCCTCCATGGCAGCAAGCATGCGGGTCTGGAAGGTCTGATTCTGGAGGATTAAAGTGCGGAGATCCCCATGCAGCACATCACGGGTTGCCTGCATTTCTGCACTCATGGCCTCGCGTGATGCCCGGATCTCCTCACGTGTTGCATGCAGCTCAGCTGAGAGTGAACGTGTGAGGAACAGGATCAGATGCTGTGGAGTGTGACCCTGCATCCATAACCGCCAAAGGCAGACCTACCAACACTGACATCCCCATAGAGGTTTCTACCCCTGGTCCAGGTGCGTTGGACAGAACAGAATCCCTGCCAGAAACACTTACCTGCAATGGCACATAAGTCTCATCATCCGACTCAGCACCTGAATAGACGTCTGGGGAGGTGCACCCAGAGACACCCCTTGACAGTATGGTGTGCAGTAACATTGGGTTTTCACCCACCACCACACCACATCCCCCACTGGTGCCCGGTCGTGCCTGAGATTCCTCCTGGGTCTGCACCATCTCCTCAACCTCAACAGCACCAAGTGCGTCATCACCTGCAAAAACATGAAAGACAACAAATGGAAACAGGCATGAGCATCATAGCACACACATAGGCCGTGACAAGCCAGAGATCCAGTACATGATTTACACATGTCCCACATGACTATAACCCTGCCATGCATGCACTGTCAAAGAGTTGGAAGTGGAGTCAAAAAGGCAGACAGTGGGGAGAGCAAGATGGAAAAGCAACACATTTGCAGCATGTTGGGTAGCACTGGCATCACACATCAGGCTGTGAGTGGCATGTCCAATACACATACATGACACATGCCACCACACAGATATCATGTAGCATAGCCACGGTAAATTACTAAACTACAGCAATATGTCAGTGAATGAGTACTGTCACACATCCATCTCACATCGACATGATGCGAAGATTGATGCTGAATAGTGTTGCAAAATATGCATGTGCTACACACAGAAACACATCCAGTGTCCAATAACACAGTCATTGTGGGCTGATCAATGGTTGGTCACTTTAACATTACAGGAAACATCTGTCATCTTCCACAAGCAAACAGGCCCTAATAAAAAATGTCTGCAGCCCAATACTCCATCTGCCTGAATGGTGTAATCATTAACATAACCAGGTAAAAATAGTGGCCCAGTCTGGGCTGTAATCAATGACCGAAGCATATCAAATATGTTGCAATAGGGCAGAATAATGCGTACACAAATGGGAGAGTGGAAACAATCAGCCTGAATGAACACTTACAAAATCTGAACAATGTAGTTGCAAGATGACAGTTCAAGTTAAAGTGCACTAATGTGGGCCTAATTGGCAACTGTGGGCAGAAGGGATACAGTCATACCCAAATCCAAGGCACGTGAATGTATGGGAGGAAACAAATGGATGACCCATAACATTCAGGAGTACACACCCTCACCTGGCACTCAATCAGAACCCGTCACCCAAACAACATACACATGGATTACACACACACGCATGGGTACTCACCGGACAATGCATCGTAATCAGGTAGATCTCCCACACCTTGGATCTGTTCCTCTGTGACGAAGGTCCTAGCAACAGACTCATGTTCCGTTAGTTCGTTTACCTCTTGTGGAGACCCACCGCCAGTCACCAGAGTAGCGGCATGATTTGAGGCCAGCTTGTTCTTTGCTCTGCGTTTCAAGTCATTCCACCGCTTGTAGCAATCATCAGCTGTGCGCCTCACAAATCCAAGGGCACTTATGCGGTCTGCGATGGTCTGCCAGTGTGCCCTACATTGACCAGGTGTGGTCTTGCACCCTGCAGTCACCAACATTTTGCGGCTATGTGCCGACACATAGCTCACAAGTGCATCAAGTTCGGGGTCATTAAAGCTAGGCTTCCTTGACGTGCCGGACTGTGTAGCCGTGTCTGGGGTCTCAGCCTGTAGTACCAGAGCACCCTTCTTCCTCTTCTTCAAAGGTGGAGCTGAGCATGAGTGGCTTGCGCCGCTCTGGTCAGTAGGGGCAGAAGCGCAGGTGGAATGGGTACTGGGAGTGTGCGAAGGCACAATGACCATAGGTCTTGGTGCAGGCATTGGCTGAAGTGTGATGTTGGCAGGGGCAACGTCAGTTTGAAGGACCAGGACCGACACTGTCCCGGCTGGGAGACTCAGAGCTGGGGTGGATAGAGCTGCAGCTGCCCCTGCAGCCTCCCCACCCTGCCTACTTGGGGCAGCAGATGACATTGCTGCCCCAGATCCACGTGACCTGGTGACACCAACTTGCACCGACACACGTGGCTAAGACTTGCTGACCTGGAAGTCAGCCTGGGAGTCATCCTGTGCCGGCTCAGGTGCCACAATGGGCTGGTCCAACAAGGGCTGAGCTGGGATGGTGTCAGACACGTTTCCCTCAACTATGGGGGGGGGCATGGGTGTCCCTGATTGGTCCCCCACACATGGGGGTCTAGGGGCACCCTGCAAATCCTGGCCACGTCCCCTACCGTGCCCATCACGCCCACCTTTTGGAGGTCAGCCACCTTTGCCTCCCTTACCGCTAGTTCGCCTCCCAACCATGGCACTGATGTTGTTGTGCGTATGGGAGTTGCAGTAAACAATTGTCTTGTCAATTGGGGGTGAAAGGGCTAGGGTACTAGATGGAATTCATACCCTAGTGCTCTAGCAAGGCTGTCTGTGACCCCTGGGGGAAGATGACGGGTCACGCAACGCACAGGCACCCCAAAAACAAAAAGTAACGTGCACGCAACCCCTCATAGACCATGTGCGTGGAAAAATGAACCCGCACAATGCTGTGGCACCCAGAAACACAAAAACAAGCGTACGCGTGTTACACGCAGCCTACAATGACCTCTGAAGGGGTACGTGGCACACGGGGCAAGCACAGTTGGTAAATGCATGCGTGACTTACCGTCTGCCTGGAAAAAGAACGTGAAAAAAACGCGTGTGTGCGAGTAGGCAACACGCCCGCCAAAAGAAGAACTGTACGCTGTCTGAGGAGACAGGACAAAAGAAGAAGTGAACGCTGTTTGAGGAAACAGGCCCAAAAAAAATAAAGAACGCTGTCAGAGGTAACATGGAGTACGAACTTGAAACGCTGTGAAATAATTGCGTGTGAACCGACAAGAAGTACAGAATTCACCCACTCGCTCTCCACGTAAAGCACGTACAAGGGAATGGGGTCCTACACATACCTTTCAAAGCGGCCCACACGTACAGCATCACTTACGTACGCGCTAAGGCCCTTTCCTCCAATTACACGAGCTGACACTCGGACGTGCAGTTTTTAGACGTGTACAATGAACATGCACCCGTGTTGATGGAAACGCCTGTGCGCGTCACGTCACTTACGCGCGTATGCCCTTTCCTCGGATTCCACGCATCCACACGCGGACGTGCAGTTTTTTCACGCGCGCTGAACCACTATGACCACGTCACGAGGGAAACGCCTGCGCGAGTCACGTCACAGAAGCGCTTACGCGCTAAGGGCCTTTGGTCCAATGAAACTGCGTACGTGTGCTGACGCGCTTACACACGAAGGGCCTTTCCTCAAATTACACACTGACGTGCAAGATTTTCATGTACCAAATCACTCCATATCAACCTGGCCACAAAACAACACACAGAAGACCACTTTCCTGCCCAGAAGGCCGAATGACTGCCCCCCAGAGCCCCGTGCACGCTCCCGCCTGCCATCTGCTGCTGCCTGACTGCCTGCTGCTCATATGCCCTGCTATGGGGTGCAGTTGCTGTGACCAACCCCTGCTGGAACCGAAGACTCCCGACTGGGATACCATCGCTCCACAGCCCAGCCCCAGGACCCAGTTGCCCACCCACTCCTGCCTCTGGGGTTGCCATGTCAGGCACAACACCATCTGGCACCACTGTCAACCACCAGCCAGAGAGGCAGAGGGCCACCAGCTACAGTGCCAGGGAAGTTGTTGTCCTGGTGGAGCAAGTCCTGGGGCAGTATGATGCCCTCTTTGGAAGTTTGCGCGCCGACAATGAAGGACAGACCAGGATCTGGATGGACATCGTGACTGCCATCAACGCGGAGGGGGTGGCAGTCCGCGACTTACAACATGTCAAGAAGCTCTGGAAGGACTTCAGGTCCAGGTCCCTCAACAAGGCCCGGCGCCTCTTGAAGGCAGCGGATGCCAAGGGGCGCCGGGGCCACCTGTCCGACCACCAGATGAGGGTCCTGGAAAACATATGCCCAGCGCTCCACGTCTAGGTCCTTGAGAGGCAGACCCGTCTGGAGTCGAGCGGTAAGTGTACATGCATACTGATTGGACGCTGTGTGTGTGGTGGTGTGCCAGTAGTGTGCAGGTTGCACATGTGTTTTGGTAGGGCCATGTAGGGATGTGTATGAACAGGGGCATGAGGCTGCCACATGTGAGTCCTCTTAGGTGTGAGACACATCAATGGTGTATGTGTTGGTAAGCATGCTGTGCAAATGCAGGTGTGGGAGCACACATGTTTGAATTTCTGTGTGTGTACGTTGGCATGGTTGTGGTGTCACACATGGATGGTGGTTCCTGCTGCATATATCAGCACTGTGTACATGTGCATGTGTGTGTATTTGACAAGTGTGCAACTGTGATGCACGTGACACTGATATGTAGAAGGCTGGATGCCAGATGTGACTTGTATGGCGATCGCATCACTGCGACAGTTGGAGGAGATGTAGACATGCATGTAAGGGTGGTGGCGTGTGTGCATGTCTAGTGCACTCCCTGTGTTTCATGTGATGTCAGGCTCACCTTCGGCTGTTCATGCTGTTGTATGTGTATGGATGTTGCTGCCTGGTGCAATATTGCTGTGGAAATGCTCATGTTTGTGAGTTGAAAAGACATGTGTGTCGTGGAGTGTGATGCCATGTCTGAAGTTTGACACTGCCACTCATGTGCAACTGTCATGTGTGTATCAGTCCATTGTACAGTGCCCTGATGTCTGTGTTTGATCTCTCCCTGTCTGTAGCATCAACTGATGAAGAGGGCGGAGAGGGCGCTGTAGAGCACAGCGGCAGGGATCGCACCACCAGCCGGAGATGCAAGGCCCGGCTCCCCTCCCAGATTGTCATCTCGTCGGGGAGCGAGGACTCTGGTGCCGCGTCCTAGGCCGCAGCTGCCGACGGTAGGTCCAAGAGGCAGAGGTCGGAGGTGGACTCCTCGGCAGCAGAAGGGGCAGCTGAGACTCCACAGGGTCCAATGGAGTAAGATGGCACAGAGTCATCTAGGTTGGTGGGGGGTTTGGTGGAGGAGGAGTCCACGGAATGGACACACACGGGGTCTGGAGGTGGGGATTCCACTGGTGCTAGTGGTGCAGTGCAGGGGCAGGGACAGGAGGCAGCACAGGCAGCCGCAGAGAGGTGCCTGTGTGTAATCCTGTCCCTGATCCTGTCACTGCATCATCTGGCACCAGCAGGGATGCCTACGTCCAGACCCGTTTTCAGGGAGGGGATGAGCGCACAACAACTGGCCTTCTTCTCCCTGCGGACGTGGCTATCCGGGACCGTGTTGAGCCTGTCCTGGCTGGGATAGCGTTGCGTCAACGGGGCATGCGAGGTGACCTGCAGTCTTTTTGTGGAGAGACTGCACGTCGTCTCGCATGCCTCTTTGACCATGTTGACCTACTGGGACGGGTCACCGGTGCTGGATTCCTCCATGTGCTGGACCTTCTTGTGACCCCCTCCTCACCTGAACCCCATACGCGCCAGTCGTCCTCCATGCCATCTTCCCACCCATGTATCACCTGGGTACCCTGTGGAGCTGCCCCTGACCCAGCGGCCAGGCTGGTGGAGGACACATCCCTGCCACAGTCGGGAGTCGGATGTCCAGCAGGGGTGGCCACCACGACAACTGCACCCCAGCCGGAGGAGGACGTCCAGGCAGCAAGAGCCAGGACGCAGGCACAGGCACAGCAGCAGCAACATGATGGGAGCAATGATGGCTCGGGACCTTCAACATCAGAGGGGCAGGCATGGGCCATAGGGCAGGAGGACCCCGGATTTTAAGTGTCTTCCGTGTGGCAGCGGTTGGGCCACGCCATAGATGCGGAGTGGCAGCGGGCGGAAGAGGCACGGCTCACAATGGTCAGGGCGGAGAACTCCATGCGGAGGGCCCTGAGGCGGGCCGAGTGCCTCGAGACAATTCGCAGGGAGTTGGAGGTGAACATGTCGTCGTCCCTGCGAACCCTCGGGGCCATGGAAGAGGACCGCCTCCAGGACATTGAGAGGGAGTTTGATGATGCCCTGGCCCGGGACATCAAAAAGTTAGCCGTCGGACAAGCCAGCTGCCATTGTAAATAGTTAGATAGTGTTAGGTTTCCTTTCTGTTTTTGTTTATTTTGGGCCGCTTGGACAATGCACCACATTTCTGTATATAGTTCTTTATTAGGTAGTGTTTTTTGTAGGTTTCATTTCATTTGTTGGGCTCATGGACCCTGGATTGGTGATTTGTAAATAGTTGAACAGTGGATGTTTCTCGTTTTTATTTTAATTTCACCATGGCGCAATGGATTTCATATATTTTTTTTCCCCTTGGATTTGCTTGGTTGGACTGAGACTTTGGACAAATTTTCATTTGGATTTCTTTGGATTCTGAATTCATATTTTTTATTTTTTTCCGGACATGCTGCATTTTATTTCTTATTCTCATTATTGAGTGTTTTTTTTTCCATTACATTCATGTTGTGTTCAATATATTTTTCTTTCATACTTCGATGTGTGCTATTCTCTCATTGGTTTCATGCATGTCATGATATGGGTTTTCACATTCACTTGCATCCATTGTGTGTGTGTGACGGACATGTGTTCATGTACATACTTGCCATTCGGGTTGTATCATGTAATGGCCATTTCTCTGTGGGTGGATGCAATACTTGGTTGGGTCTTTGGGCTGGGGTGGCGTGGGGTGTGATGTGGGTGGCCATGAGGCCCATGATTGAGGATCGTCATGACGTGGGTGCTGGGGGTCATGTGTGGGACATGAGTGGCGGCCTGCTGGCAGGTGCCCCTTACTCCTGGGAGGTGGGGTGCTGGGGGACATGAGTGGGGGCCTGCTGGCAGGTGCCCCTGATGGCTGGGGGGTGGGGGTCCTGGGGGACATGTGTGGGACATGAGTGGGGGCCTGCTGGCAGGTGCCCCTGACTGCTGGGGGGTGGGGGTGCTGGGGTCATGAGTGGGGACCTGCTGGCAGGTGCCCCTGACTGCTGGGGGTGGGGTGCTGGGGGACATGGTTGGTGGCCTGCTTGCAGGTGCCCCTGACTGCTGGGGGGTAGGGGTGCTGAGGGACATGAGTGGGGGCCTGCTGGCAGGTGCCCCTGACTGCTGGGGGGTGGGGGTGCTGGGGGACATGAGTGGGGGCCTGCTGGCAGGTGCCCCTGACTGCTGGGGGTTGGGGTGCTGGGGGACATGAGTTGGTGATCACTAGTGCAAGGTGACATGTGGCTTGGCTGGGGGGCATGCCCATGGTGGAGGGGCTGCCTGCGGGACATGACCAGGGGTGCAGGGTAGTCCCCTGTGGTGTGGGCTGCCTGCAGGGGCCGTGGAGGGTGTAGAGGGAACCTGGGAGGACCAACACTGCCAATTCACGTGTAGGACTCCCTGTGCACCCCCGAAAATCATGTACCCTGCTCTGACAGCAAAATCGTGTGTGAAACTTCCCGCGAAGCCCAGTTATTCACGTACCGCACTCGCACAGGGCCAATCGCATGTGAAACTTCCCGCAAACCCCAGTTATACACGTAACCCACTCGCACAGGGCATTTGGCGTGTGAAACTTCCCACGCACCCCCTAAATACACGTTCCCCTCTCCAATCATGTGTGAAACATCCTGCGCACCCCAGGAATACACGTACCCCACTAGCACAGGGCCAATTGCGTGTGAAACTTCCCGCGAACCCCAGTTATACATGTACCCCACCCGCACAGGGCATTTCGCGTGTGTAACTTCCCACGCACCCCCGAAATACATGTTCCCCTCTCCAATCGCGTGTGAAACTTCCTGCGCACCCCAGGAATACACATACCCCACTCGCACATGGCCAACCGCGTGTGAAACTTCTCACGAACCCCAGGAATACACGTACCCCACTCGCACAGGGCATTTCGCGTGTGAAACTTCCCACGCACCCCCAAAATACACATTCCCCTCTCCAATCGTGTGTGAAACTTCCCGCGCACCCCAGCAATACACGTACCCCACTCGCACAGGGCCTATCGCGTGTGAAACTTCCCGAGCACCCCAGGAATACACGTACCCCACTCGCACAGGGCATTTCGCGTGTGAAACTTCCCGCGCACCCCGAAATACACGTTCCCCTCTCCAATCGCTTGTGAAACCTTCCGCGCACCCCAGGAATACAAGTACCCCACACACACAGGGCCTATCACGTGTGAAACTTCCCGCACGCCCCAGGAATACACGTACCCCACTCGCACAGGGCATTTCGCATGTGAAACTTCCCGCGCACCCCCGAAATACACGTTCCCCTCTCCAATCGCGTGTGAAACTTCCCGCGCACCCCAGGAATACACATATCCCACTCGCACAGGGCATTTCGCGTGTGAAACTTCCCATGCACCCCCGAAATACACGTACCCCGCTCCAATCGCGTGTGAAAATTCCCACGTACCGCAGGAATACACGTACCCACTCGCACAGAGCCTATCGTGTGTGAAACTTCCCGCGCACCCCAGGAATACACATACCCCACTCGCACAGGGCAATTCGCATGTGAAACTTCCTGCGAACCCCTGTTATACATGTACCCCGCTCCAATCGCATGTGACACTCCGCGTGCAGCGGGGTACGTGTATTCGGAGGGGTGCCCGGGGAGTTTTACAAGCGTTTTCGTGGTTGGGGGCCTGTGCCACATGTACGGCATTTGTGCGCTGTGCATGGCGCACGGGGAGGGGTTGGGGCGTAACTGGTGCTGCTGCAAGGTCGCTGCACCTCTCTGCAACATGGCTGGTTTTGGAAGCTAAAATCCATGAATATGCTGTGCGCGGAAATGGATTTTAGCGCACACGGCTGGCGCAGAAATTCGCACGCGCACACTGTGCGCCAGCCGCGTGCGCCACTTCTGCGCTGAATTCTATGAATTACCCCCTTTGTTTTCGGTTCTTCTAATGAGACTATTTTTTTTCAAGCCTCTGTGATCTGTTTGTGATGTTTCGATTGATTCTTTGTCGTATTTGATATATTCAGGTAGGTCAAAACCCAGCATTTGAAAGCTCTCTGTTGCCTTGGTTAACATTAACCTTACACGGTTGAAGGTATGTGAAGAAAAATGCAGTACATTCTCCCTCTAATTCCAAACTCCACTATTTTTATGTCATCTGTCTGGACTTGACGTAAGTCAGGAATGCATTTTTATAGTATCATCACGTTTTTCCTGTTTAAAATTGTTTCTCCTCTGTGGCCTCCTATTTTTTCAATTTGAAATTTCTGAGACTTTGATGTTTTTCCCGGGTGGTGAGACGCGGTTTCTTGTCCCGTTTGGGCCTTTCATTTGTTTTTCGTTGGCGATCTTCGCCCCAGCGGTATTTCTTCTTGGCTGGCTGTTCTTTTATTTTTTCCTCGTTTGTTTGGTACTTTGTCTCATTGGAAGTTCTTACATTTTGTTGTGGTAATTTTCCACAGGGACTTATCTCGTCTCTCTCACTTTCTTCTCTGCCCCATTAACAGGCTGTTTTTCTTCTTTGACCTTCTTTTTCTTGGAGACTGTTGTTATTTGGACAATTTTTTTTTTTATTAGTAATTCGCATTTTTCCGCGAGTGTCTTGAAATTTCTTGCATTGTTGTTTTCTGTTGGTGATCCTGTCTTTTTTGGATATTTATTGGAGCTTTTGTTCTGTTATCTTGAAGGAGGTCTAATTCTGATTCTTCTATTGTGTACTGCAACATCTCCATCAAATCAATTGACGTCGTTGATTTGTCCCCTTTATTTGTCGCAAGCTATCTTTTTCCTGTACTTGTTTCTGGGGTAGTGAATCCTCCCCTTTCGAACTTTGTCTCACCCTCGGGTTTGTTGGTGCTGGAATCGATTGTGTTTTGTTTTCCTTAATGTTATTTTGATCTTGAGAGGCCTTCTCCATTTTGTCGTCAGATTTTCCCACTGTTGGATTTTGCTGAATCCCAAAGCTTCTCTGTAGTCTTCTTGTTAAACAGCGGGTAGGTGTCATTGTTTATCATTACCACATCATAGCACTTAATGTCGTTTGGTCTCTCAAAGAATCATTTAAGCTCTCTCACAATTTTGTAAACGGTGCTAACGCAATCGTCATCACCGACATTAGTGCAAAGATGTCTGCTTTTTGGTCGGTGTGTCTTTTTCTGTTCCTGACAATGTTGAAATTGATGATCTTCTAGTTTGAGGGTAAGGTTTCTCTCTTTTGTCTTTTTCGAGAGTTGGCATTCTAAAATCGGAGTTTTGTGTCGGCTCATTTTCCTCTATTTCTGCTTCTGTAAGTAGATTTTCAGGAACCACTCTTGGTCGCTTTTCCCCCTCTTCTTGCAACATTTGTTCTTTTTTCAAGTTTTGTCCTTTCTTTGTTTTTTCGCAAAGGGTTGTGTTTTCATTTTCTATGATAATGCGTTTGTTTGGTGTTGAAATGTTTTTACACGGATCCCCCATAGCTGGTGTGCTCCCTTTGTTTCTTTGCCCCAAATTCAGAGGCATTATACTCTTGTGTAGATTATTTTCCAACATTTTCTTTACAGTTTGATCCGGATTTAGTGGCAGGGTCCTGTTTTGTGCTAAGCTGTTGCCGCAACCTTCAGACAGAGTTGGCTGCTCAGCGAATGGGGTTTTCAAAGGATTTATCTATGGTGGCCTGGAGACAACTCGGCTCTCTTCCCTCAGCAATGTGATCCCTGACCAGGTAAAGCCTTGTGGGCTTCTTGCACCATCGTTTATTTGGTCCTTGGTGTTTTCCAGCAACTCAGAGTCAGATACTTCGTTCTGCCCTTGTTGCGTATTGTTGTTTTTTGAAAGAAGTGTTGTATTTGTCCACATGGTGTACTCCCCTGTATTTGGGTTGTTAATTTCCTATATGTTCTTGTTTTTTCAATCTTTTTTAAGCCTTTTGTATTTTCTTTCAATGTAGTGCGTTTTGATACTGGTTTTATTTTCCATCTCAGTTTTGCGTGTTTCATGAGTGGCTTTACGCCCTTTTCGTTTTGTTTTTTATTTCCCTCTTGAGCACAATTTTTAAACATCTCCTTGAGATTTGTTTCAACATCCATTGAGTTGAGAGGAGCCTTTGAACTGCTCATTGATTCATTCAATTCTTCCATATTAAAACTGCAATTTGGTTCCAGCATTTGCTTTTCAGAATAAGAGTTTCCATTTATTCCGGATACAATTGTCAGGTCCACTACGTGTGGATTAATTGTTTTTACTTCAAGATGTAGATTTGTGTCAGTATTTTTGTTCCTTGAGTGACTCCGTCACTGACACTCCCGGGGTTAAGTTCAGGAAACTGCGGCTCCTGAAGCACTGCTGTCATTTCTTGACTCTCACTAGAGTCTTTCCTCAGAGGGCCGGGTTTGAGATTTTGGGTACTTTTATCTCTTTGCGGAGCCACCACCTCGTCCCAGTCGGCCGTCTCCAGGTCGAGGATCCTCAAATCCCTTAGAGCCTTTTTCCTGCAATCAAGTTCCTCAGCCTCCCTTCCCCCAGTTTGACTAGTTTGTTTCGAGTCCGGCTTTGGGCTCATATTCGCGCACGCTCTCCCCCCACCCGCTATGCCGTCTGTTTCTAACGCCACTCTCACCGGCTCCGTTCTAGAGTGCGTTACTTTGTATGGTAAGTTGGGAGGCAGCTCTATCTGTGGTAAATCTCCCTGCGCCAAGATCGCTAGCAGTGGGGGTGTGTTTTCCTTGAGCGGCATGCAGTTAGCCACTTTGTGGGGTACGCACTTCTGCATGGGAGGCTTAAATGTCTTGAATGGCTTCTACCCTCCCTCCGTCTGTAGTTTTGAAATCATTACATTGGGGATATGAAGAGACTGTTTTCTCGGTCTCAATGGCGATTTCAGCAGGCTCCTGTATCCCAAAACACTGTCTTCACTACGTGGATGCTGACTTCGCAGCCAGCGTGCTCCTTCCTCGCGGGTGAGTTTTTGCAGTTGTTCCATTCCGACTCTGTCGTACGTCCATGGACTGTTGCAGACTGCTGTCACCTGAGCTGCCAAATCTGCGGCCACTCGGTGGTGCAGTGGAGTATTTAGCCAACTCCACCTCTTCCTGGAAATGAAGGTATTGAACAGACTACCAAACGGGAAAACAAAAGAGCAGAATGCCGCAGACTACTGTCACCTCGGCTGCCAACTCCGCCTTATTATCAATGTGGCGGTAACAGTAAAGCATGTGGGATCAGCAAATGATGTATGATTTACAACACTTTACAAGTACGAGTCAGTCACCACATGGGGTAACACCGGACACAACCTTGCGGAAAAAACAAATGTGTTAACCACTCCTTAATGCACCACACAATACTGGATGCGTATAGTGAGCAACGCCAAATGTGGTTGTTACCCCACAATTCCATTTATGATTACTGGGAAAAATAACACTTAAAACACTACAAGATATTATCAGCATTAAATAAACTGGTGGAAATAAGGGCAGCTGTAGGTAAATCAATCAAAGGTGCACATAATCACCCCTCCCAATACACAAAGTGTTTCTAAAACCACTCCAAAAACAACAGCAACATGCAGCCCAGTGGAGCGCTGTCAATATAGCTAGGGGAGCTGTAACTATTATGTTATGCTCAAAGGAATGCAGAAATCATGGAGCAAATGTGCCAAAATGGACGCAAGAGGACACAGTGGCCGAGAATACCGAGAATGGAAAGAAACCCTTGGACACTAATGGAAAGTATTAGAAACACAAATTGTGAGGATATATCAGCTGTGCAGTGCTGTCATAATCCAGGTAGTTCCCGTATGCACAGTGTCCTTAAGAGCTACAGTAGCATACAAACTGCCATCTCCCCTCTACTAAAGTTAGTTATGGTACTCCATTTTCTGTTACAGGCATATATCAGCACACGGTTGACATGTAGCATGGCATAGGCCAGGCCACATTTTCAAGAATACTGAAACAGGTGCTGCCTGCCTTCCTTCATCATGCTGCAGTACACATTTCCCTTACACCGATCAAAGAGCTCAGAAATGCCAAGAAAGTATGCTTCTTTGATGTTGCCCAATTTCATAATATAATTGGCACACTGGACTGAACACATGTGCTGTTAGTGCCCCATGCGACAGTGCAATTGTACAGGAACAGTAAGCATCATCATACTTGAATGTGCAAAGGGCATGTGACGCTGGGCCTCATCACAAGTTTGCCGGTAAATTGGCCTAGTTACCGCTCGGCAAAAATAGCAATACCACTGGGTTGTGTGGTACAAATAGTGCTGTATCACAACCTGACATGCACGTGCTCCCAACTCCGATGGTAACGCTATTAGTGCCCGGCAGTAATTGCACTGAAATAAGGGCTACTGCTGGAAAACCGGTGCTAACAGTGCTGCCTCCGGCAAACTTGGTGCTTTTAGCATCAGCACTAATAGTGCCAGCAGAAATTGCATCATTGCTGGAACAGGAAACATTGCAGCAGGCATCTTGAAAAACACAATCCATTGAATATATCCACATCCTGTAGCCATCCAGTCCTGTAAACCTGTACATATGTCACAGGAGAGTCTATGAGGCGAGTAGGCTGAACATCGGCTGAGAAAGCCAAAACTTAGTTAGGGGAGCTTGTGGTCCTCACAGATGAGGTGGTGACCCACTGTGAGGAGCTGTATGGAAGCAGGCAGAGGAAGAGCAGTGGCCAGCGGCAGACAGCAATATGGAACACTATTGCACAGAAGGTGTCACCAGTTGCCAGTGTAGCCCATGATGGTGAGGACTGCCACAAAAGGTGGAACGGCCTGAGCATAAGGGTTCAGGGACTGCTGTCGCAACACCGCTGTAAGTCCATGGTTACAGGAGGAGGCACTATCAAGTCACCGGCACTCACCGCCTGGGAGAAGAAATGCAGCACGGTGCTGGACCTCGAGGGGATAGAGGGAGTCGGCAGTGCAGGGGTGGGGGCCATGAACCATAAGGAAGGAGGTGACTGACCCCCCAAAATGCATGCATAAATGACAACCCAGCATAGGAAGCCCCAGTGGATAGGGACACAAGTCAGCATACCCCAAAGCTGAGCATGATGACAGGGCAGAGTGACGGGTTGGCACATCAGCCACCCTCCACATCAGCCATGGGGCATGGCACCAAGGGCACCCCGCAGCGTCACAGCAGCTTAAAGGGCAGGCAAGTGAAAAAAACAAATGCCACGCACACCACACCTGTACTTGAACACCCTGTGCCAGCATGAATGATGTGGGTGAATGACCATGACAGTGTGCAGCAGTCACTGCAACAAGAAGTTGCCCCAGTAGGCCTGCCCCCTGAGTGCACGTCAGACAAACCACGGGGAAGTACATGACCCACCACAGACCTGTGCACAGCCTGCCAATCACTGTGCACCACAGTGCAGCACTGCTGGCAGCACACACCATGTCAGTGCCACACAGGAAGGGGTTGTGGGACCATTGAAGGTCCACAAGCATGCATATCACATATAAGCTGGCACAGCATGCCCACCCTGCCCTACCAAATACAGGCCATTGACCAAGAGACCATGGGTTTCACACCCATTGCCACGTGCAACCCCATGACGGTGGTCCTGCATGAATTTTCCCAAGGCCAACCATGCCCATCTGCCTATGTGTGTCGGGTCACACTCTGTAACTTTGCAATTGTGTCTTGCATGCCAACACATGTGGGTGAACCATACCTGATGACAGTTCCTATGTCCCCTTAGGGCACTCACGCATCGCCAGAGACCTTGGAGGAGGAGGAGGATGTTGCAGGCCCATCAGGGTGTGGCTCTACAAGGCCCTCCAGTCTGCCACCACCACCCCATGAAGGCACACATGATCCTCACCTCGGCACACAGAGCACCATGCAATGCCTGCAGCCAGCAAGGCCAAGCCTGCCGGTGGCACCGCAGGCCCTGCATCAACAACAGCAGCCACCCGGAGCAGTGCAGGCCAAGATGCACCAACACCTGCAGCCATATGCATGGACACAGAGTCAAAACCTGCTGCTAGTGCCACTGAGGAGCCACAGGGGGAAACCAGCCCAGAGTCTATGCCTACCCAAGGCTTACAATCTCCAGGAAGACCTCCATTCCACCTGCAACAAGCAACGCCAGAGCCGGATGAGGGCACTCCATGCTACGGTTCATCCGCATACAGCTGTAGCCCAGTGTAGAGCTCACTTCCCCAATCACGTAGTCTGTTATGCAACATGGTGCTGCAAAGTCTGGACAACATGGAACGCAGACAGCGTGAGATGGAGGCCATTGGGAATATTCAATCCGACCACCTGCAGCCCATCAGGGAGAATATCCAGGGGTCCACCCACAGGGTTGTGCGTCAAATGGTGTGGAACAGGGCTGAGATGAGTGCCAACACCTCTGCACTGACACTCTATGTACAACGTGTCTGGGAGATGATGGAGGGTGTCCCTGTATTAGCAAAAGCCATCAGGCAGGGCAATGAGTTGCAGTGGCAGCAGAACCTGGCGTCAGGCTCTATCCCGTCCACCTCTACAACACCCATGGAGATTTCACAGCATGGCAGGCAGAGGGGGGAGAGGCCCCAACTGTGAATGACTCTGGGACACTGGCCAGCATGAGTGGCCGTGCTTGGGAGTTGTTGCTGGGAGGGGTGATAGTGTGCTGGGGAGTTGGTGGTGGGAGGGGGAGGGAGAATAATGTGCTTAGGAGTTGGTGGTGGGAGAGGGAAGGGGGATAGTGTGTTGGTGTTGGGTAGTTGTTGTTGGGAGGGAGGAGGGGCTAGTGTGCTGGGGAGTTGGTGGTGTAAGGGGGATAGTGTGATGGGAAGTTGGTGGTGAGAGGAGGATAGGGTGCTGGGAAGTTGGTAGCAATAAATCTGTTGTACTACATCAATGCAAGGACATTTTTCATTGTATCAAAGCCGTGTTTATTCACAGTAGTGGGTCTTTCTCAGTGGTAAATGTCATGTGCCATGTACATGTGCTAGAAAATATTGTCCATTAGGGCCTGGCGTGCAATTCTGCCATCCCTGACATCATCACTGTTGATGCATACTGCAGCCCCTGCATCATTATCAGCATTCTCATCTGCTGGGGGTGTCCGTACATTTCGCTGCATGCAGATATGGTGCAACATGCAACACAGTAGCTCAATTTGGCCAACTCTTTTAGGGGCATATATCAGTGCCCCCCCAGTTTGATCAAGGCAGCAGAAACATGCCTTTAGCAGGCCAAAGGAGAGCTCAGTGTGTATGCGGGGCCTGCTGTGTAAGTGGTTGTACGCTGTCTTTTGCAGTGTTTGGGGATCCTGCACAGGGGTCAAAAGCCAACGCAGCTGCGGATATCCAGATTAACCTGCATGGGGAGAGACACAGCCATTATACACTGTGTAACATGGGGAGGTGGACTTTTACAGTACCATGGAAGTGGACATCTCTCCTGAGGTATATGCAACATTAATCTGTGGAATGTGTCTGTCCTATGTCTGTGCATACTGTGTCACTCATGTGATGCATCGTTTTCAATTCACAAGTGCCCTGTCACAAATGCCCTGTCACAACACAAGCTGCTGTTACATGCTGTGTCTGTCAGTGAAATGTGACGCCGACATGGTAGTAGTCCTCTGTGGGTGTATTGCTCTGGTGCATGGGGCATGCTGAGTTGACTATCGACAATCTGTATGCTTCTGGGTGGAGTGGTTCACCATTGGGGGATAGGTGTACATAGGTGCATGTCATTGGTACTGGCAGGGGTGCTGTTGCGGAGTTCAATGTGGCACTTTTTTAGTAGTCATTTCTGATGGTACCTGTATGCATGTGTTTACAATTCCTACTATATATGCACATTGGCTCATCCCTCATGTTGGGTGCAACATGTGCATGCTGTACGGTGTGGCTTGTATGGGAGGTGGACAGGTCAAACTCTTGCAGGCATTTCTTTTGCAATGCTTTGTGTCAGTGTTCACGTCCACAACAACCTCCCCACCCCCCATTTAATCAGGTGCCCTGCAGGAAATGCATGCAGCCAGTTGTACTCAACCACAATTTACGTCCATTGTCCATGGTGCCTCTCCATGTATCCTGGGAATGTGCTGTTCTGTAACACCATAAACTTGTGGGTGGAACCTGGGTTGCGGGCACAGCAGTGGGTGATGATGAGGTCGGGGTCACAGGACAGCTGCACATTAAGAAAGTGTTAGATTTTG
Source organism: Ambystoma mexicanum (assembly GCF_040938575.1). Classification (NCBI taxonomy): domain Eukaryota; kingdom Metazoa; phylum Chordata; class Amphibia; order Caudata; family Ambystomatidae; genus Ambystoma; species Ambystoma mexicanum. Next base: position 592,119,149 of record NC_090937.1, on the reverse strand, counting down.
AAGTTTCTGTGCACTGCTTTGTGGGCCACGGGTGCCACCGACGCCATATGGGTGCAGTCCAGGGCTGCTATCACATTTGGCATGTGTGCTATGGCATAGATCCGTGCATTCATGGCATTACCTAGGATGGGGTGGTGGACAGTGTGTTGTGGTGTTGCACATGATGCAGGAGGGCATCCATCACTTGGCCCAAAAGTGCACAGAATGTGGGCTGTGCCATGCCGTGCATCATGGCCCACGGAATGCTGGAAGGTGCCTGTACCTAGAAATGGTAGTACTGACACTAGCTTCAGCACTGGGGTCACAGCTGTACATATGTTAAGCCTTCTCCCTCTGTCATCCTGGATTGTTGTGAGCAGCTCTGTGATGGTCTCCCTGTTCAGGCGGTACAGTGTCGCCAGCTCAGTGTCAATGAGTGTCCCGGGTGAGGGCCTGTCCCTGGGAATGGGTGCATGTCTTGCTTGTGCTCTTCTCCTTCTCCTCCTGGCCCGCCCTGTGCTCCCTGTGCCCTGGCCTGCTCCTCCTGCCTGTCTGCTACCAGGCACAGTATGAGCAACTGCCTGTCCCAGCTCACAATGACTAATGGCAGTATGGTGTGGAAAACAGTGTTTGGGGTAGGGGTGTGTCTTTTGTAGCCCTCTGGGATGTATGGGGATCACCTGTGGCTTCATTTCAGGCACTTGTGTTCATTTACCTCCAGCTGGAGGTTAACAGTGCCATATTTTCGGCGGTTTTAGCAGCGTTTTTTGGTGCTAATAGAGCCGGACATTAACTTGTGATGCAGCTGTGTTTGCGCTTCGTGTAGCCGGCTGTAATAGTGGCAACTGTAATAGCGGCCGCTGTAATAGCACTGGCCGGTTTTACAGTCAGCGGTATTTGAACTGGGTCGTGATCCGGCGAAGAGGTATTGTCACTGCTAATTCCGTTACTGCCACTTTTAAGGGTTATCGCCAGACTTGTGATGAGGCCCGCAGACTGGACCCTTATGCAATGCTAGCCAAAGTTCCCCAGCTCTACAAATGACTCGATGGGACTGCTGGACAAAATACCTCCCTGCTTACATGCTCAAACACAGAGGACAAAGGACTTGACTTGTAAAAAAGCACAACAAAGTTGTATTTTCCTACTGTAGGGTAAGTGTGCTGGCAGAGGGGCAACAGCAGCCATGCACAATGCAAAGCCACAAATGCACAACTAGATTATCTCCCACATCCAACACCAATGCTCCATTGACCCAATCATGGAGCCAACCATACATAAGCAAAATCCCCAAACATTGTTGGTCATCCAAATAGCATGTATGCATGCATAGACAAAAGTGTTTGGTTGCTAAATGTTCACAAAAAGTGTGAATAATATCACTTGACACATACGGATTTTACATCATAACAACCATTATTTAACAGACCATCAAGCCATGTGTGCACCTCTACTGTTATCTCTCCCCTTACCTTTCTCCAACACACCCCTCAAACTTCCCCACCACAACACACACCTTCCCCTTCCCCAAAACACCCGCCAACCTCTCTAACATGACACACCCCTCAACCCCTTTCCTCAACACAACCCTCAACCTCCTAAATCCTCAACATACCCTTCAAATGCCCCATCCCAACACACTGCTCAACATTTCCATTCTCCAACAAACCCCCCAAGATCCCCCTTCACCAACACACCCCTCAAATGCTCTACTCCACAACACACCCCTGAGCAGCCCTCCTCTCTAATCCACCGAAACCTTGCCATCTGTAGTGAACAGTAATCAACCGTGCTCATATTTGCCTGTGGTTCTTCCTTTTTCCCACCTGGCTTGACATTGGTGGTGTAATAGCCTGACAGAACTAAGGGGTGGGCTGGAGGGGACAAATGAATCCGTAGTGTTGAAAGAGATAGATGATGTTGGGTTAGTGTAATTAGGCTAGTGTCCTCTACACCTGCTCCAAAATCCCAGACATCAGTGCAAAGCCCTGGGTGATATGCATGGTGCTCTCCCTCATTCACTGGCTTTGGAGGGGAATAGCATTGTGCAGTGTATGATATGATAGGATATGGCATTTATAATGCGCCTATACACAAGTGTTTCAAGGCGCAACAAGGCAAGGGAGGGGGGAACAGAGGTAAAACAGAGACAACGATCCTACTAGGCCAGGTGTCATTCAGATTGTGCAAGTGCATGGGAAGGGGAAAGAGGGAAAGTGCAAGGGGGAAGGGGCAGGGGGCAGTGCAGTACATTGGATAATAAAATAAATAAACAATAAGTAAAAATACAGTAGCTGGTGGCAAGTGCAAGGGTAAGTGCAGAAATCAGATGTCAAGTGCTGATAGTGGGACTGTAGGGATACAAAAAACAGTCCCCAAGATAACGCAGAGATGTGCTGTGTCTTATTTCCTTGACCCAATACAGTCTTCCGGATGTCATGAATATGTTCATAGAAATGTCCTCTTGGCGTTATAGTCTGCTCTCCATCTCCCAATGACGTTCAATGACTGCCTGGCGGTGGGCCTCAATGATCTGTTGTTGGCCTGTGATCGCAGCTGGCAAGTATGGCACGGGGGGAACAGGTGCAGACAAAGTCGCGGGAGCAACTTGTTGTACCACATTGTACCACACTGCCAGAGCCATGCACATCAGGTAATCACTCTACAATATTGCCCTTATCACCATCTAAGTCATATGTGCCAACTCCAGTAAGTGTACACAGAGGGGTGTCTGTGTCCTCCTCTACCTTGTTGTCTCTATGGTCCACTGACAACAGTTGTGACTGTGGGATCCGTTCAAATACATTATGACTACACTCTTCAGGCACAGCATAGGTGCAATGTGGCCTTTTGAGTACTTCTGACAGACATGGCCTTTGATTTGCTTAGGCAGTACTAGCTGCACAGGTGACAGACCCTGGCATGGCTTGTCTGGTGTCTTGCCCTTCCCAGTTGTGGTTTCAGCAACAATAGTCGCAGCTAGATTCCTGTATGCCTTCCTCCCTGTTGTTGAAGTTGGCGTGGTGGTGGTGGAGTGACCTAGGGCACAGACATTTACCGCAGTTGCATGTCACAGGCTTTTTTACAGGTATGGTAGAGTGGCAATTATTTTTGTACTGGATGGAAATGTGTTAGGTTTTGAGCTGTCTACGTTTGGACACATCGGGGACCCCCCTTTTCAGTGGATCAGGGAGCATGCTGTGGGATTTACTTCCATGAACTTTCAAGATGTAGGGACTTAGATTCTCTACTAATCAGCTGCTACATATGTGCCTGCCCCTATCTTTGCATTTCCATATAAAGTGATGCCACTGAAGACCAGCACAATTTCTGCCATTGTTTCCTAGGATTGTATCTATGAATCTGCCATGGTTTAGCTTCCAGTTTCTAAGCACTCCTGATGGTGGTCTGAGATGTTGGAGCGCACCATCTGCATAAGGTTATCCATCTTTTCTTGACATCCCTGGTTGTATGGGGAAGTGTTGACACAGCCTAGAGTTTGTCGCAAACAAGTGTTGCACGTTTGGCAAGAGCAATCTTCACATCGGGTGTCCGCAAGCCTGAGTGCCTCATTGGCTACCTCTTACACAAGGATAGTGATCTCCTGATCTGAAAATGGGGGCTTCCTCTGTCATCCTTCATCTCTCTTCCCTCCTGTGGGGTCTCCAGATTCCTGCCTGCACTCATTTTTAACGGATTGTGTACAGGGACTCAGTTTTGGAGTAGACTACCTTTTTGTAATGCCTGTATATATGTGTGCTTGTAGCCAAATGCAGTGTTTCTGGTTATGTAGTTGACTTTACTAAGATGCTTCCAGTTTTATTGGGTGTGGTCTGAGATGATTGCTGCATCCTGTCCCTACCGTGTTTTCCATTCATGTCAGTAAATGTGTAAATGTACAGTGTTCAACTCAATATTAAAGTAATAAAAAGACCCTGGGCCTCATTCCGAGTATGGCGGTAAGGGATAGCAGCCACCGGTAACGAGACCGGTGGCGGTATTCCCTTACCGCCATACTCCGAGTTCCCTCTGCGCCCTCGCCCTTAATGCCTGCTTTGAGCAGGTGTTAAAGTCGAGGGCGCAAAGGGGCCTCCAAGCCAATAACGGTGACCGTAATGAACGGTCACCGTTATTTGCATCTTCCCCATTCCCATTGAGCCCTATGGGGGCTCATTTGGGAATGGGGAAGAGCCTTGGTGAATGGGGAATTACCGCCCCGCCAACCTTGGAATGGGGCGGTGATTCCGCCATCCACCAAGGCGCTGCCGTTCCGGGTATGGCGTCAACCAAGGCGTTAATAGCGCCATTGGTTAGCGCCATACTCGGAATGAGGCCCCCTGTATAGGAGTGCACATAATATGCAGACTTTTGGATAACAGGAGGCAATATGGGAATTAAGACGAGGGTATCCATGCAGTTGTTCTTTGCAGAAATCATCAAGTTCAACCGTGTCTTAAAAAATATAACTATTGGGTTCTTAAATGTCAGTAAGGTTCTTGAAACCAGGCCAAGGGACATAACAACTACATATAACGTTCAGTCTTATTCTGTATGCCCCACAGTGTTGAACCTGCTGACAGGTTTTTCCCAGTAGTTTGAGTCGGTGTTGAGATGGTTGGTCGGGTGCTGGGTCCAACAATGCAGTTCTCTTCAACAGCAGGAGCTGGTTCAAATGCAATGCGGAGCAGGCAGGTGATGTTGAATTGGCAGTCTGAACACATATCAAGGTGAGCTGAGATGACTCAAAGTGTGGGAATCTGCTTGAAAGCTAAGGCAAGAAACAGAGCCCAAAGCTCCCCCTTTGTCCCTGGGGTTCTGTGGTACCCTGCCAAGGGCCTCCGAGGATAAGGAGAGCCTTTATTCTGCCCTTCTCAGCCACGCAGGTTTCCAGAGAGCACATGCAGAGCTGCCACTTCCAGTAGGCATAGTCCTGGGTACCAGTGTTTAAATGCAGGCAGGCATTGTCTAACAGCAGGTCACACCTAATGTTTCTCAGAAGTGAATGATGGGAGGGTCTAACTCCTTCAATGGAAAACTATATCTTCACGTCAATGACTGAGGAAATTGGGCAGACTGTTCAACAAAAACGTTCCAGACAAGAACTTCTTCTTCTTTGGTCGTAGATTATACAGCTAAGGAGGTGTCTCACCCCCTTATACAGTCATTTTGCCACAGTGGATTTGCACATTGTGATCCGTTAAAGGATACTAAATTAATCTGACATTTTTCATTTAGAACAAGACATTCTGATTACTACATGCCTAAATGCAGAACAGTGAAAGAGATACATTTGGTGTTGGCAACCAACAGAACACCAAATAATTCATAGGTTTTAAAAGAACTTTATTTTTGTCACTTTTCTTAAGTGGATTAAACACTATTTCTTTCATGGGTTTCTCTCTTTTGGATAGGCTGTAGAGCTTTAGGCTTTTGAGGTCTTACAGGGATACCTATCTTCCTCTAGTTCCTAATTTACTCTGTCTCCCACAATTTCAGGATGTAGAATCTTGCATGCTTCTTGACAGTTCTAAAGTTGTAGCACCCAGATTTCTTCAGCTTTATGCGTGAAGCATCTAGAACACTTCTTCACAGTTTATCCACAGTCACTAGTTTATAGAAATCACCATGCTTTTAGCAGTTTAAGCATAGTTTCAGTGTCATATCAGACAGTGCATTTCTTGTATTCATATCGATATTGGTCGAATTACACACTTCTTGTTAGTCTGAGGGATATGGATAATATGTCCAGAACACTTCTTGGCAAAGTACAGTGTCAGGGATTTAGTGTGAATTTCACTCCCAGTATAATAGTGCCCAAATAACTTCTTTTAATATAGTGCCTCTTTCTGAGTTTGGTGGTACATCGGCAGTAAATCTGCTGATTTACAACCAAAATCAGTTATGGTTGATGTCACTGGGCCCTGTGGACTCGCCACAGGATTACAGGTGGTTGCATGGTGTTGTTAGTCCCCAATTTCGGAATCCATAGAACTCAATGTGGATTTTTAGCTGATTTGCGACAGTCATTAATTCTGCATGATACATCTAATAATGATGTTGTTGTAATGTGGATGATTTACCTCCAGCTTGTTGATGAAGGTACCTCCTCCATTATTGCACCAAAACATGTAGGACAGCGGTGTGGTAATGTGTTAGTAAACTGGTGGTAAGGGAATTACCACCAATTTCTGTGATGTCGAAAGGATCCTCAGGAGACTGGTATATTGCAAAGCAAACGGTGTTTATTCTCATAAGGCCCTCCTGTCCAGATTGATGTCTCTCTTTCTGAACACTCACCAAGTGCCAATTTATACACATTGGGTTGGAATGTTAAAAGGTTCTACATTGCCCTCGTAACAGCATAAAGTGTTATTATGTTAGTGGTCATCAGTATAGCAACTTGACATTTGAAGAGTTTCACCTGCACAAACATATTATTGTTGACAATGATTAACCACCTTAACAAATGTTGCATGTGCACAAACATATTTAGTTGGCAGTTATCAAAAATCATAACATGTCTATTATTCAAATCTATACATGTAACTCAAAGGCTATTCACAACAGTTTTATGATAGACAACTTTAATATTGTTTCATAAATTGATTTTATTTTCACATATAGAACACACCTCCCCCTTTTTCAACTGGAGAGAAAATCAGTGACCACATTTTTATTATTAAAATGTACTGTTTCTACTTGTCTTTGGTCTGAATGATATTCTGCACTTGTTCCATGGGCGACCATTATCTACTACTTTGCCCACTTTCAAGGGGCCAAGACATTTGCTCTCTCCTTTGTGAACACCACATGGTCTACGCACCAGGACCTGATCCCCATTATTAACTCTAGCGAGTGTGGTGTGGTATTTGTTTTCATGCATTCTTTTAATTTCAACATGTTTATTATCTATCCACTCTTTCAATGCTCTATCATCCCACTCCACAAAACACATTCTCCCCAACCATGGGGTACACAGTGAATTAGCTGCGTGCCTTCTTCTTAGAACATCAAATGGAATGAGACCTGCAGTTGAGTGTGGTGCCAATCCGTAGGCAACTACCAGTTTCTCTATCTCTTCCTCCTAGACCCACCAAAGCCCATTGCCATGCACACCACTTGCAAAAGAGTTCTGTTGAATCTTTCCACTATACCATTTGTTGCGGTTAAAATGATGAGTGGAACACCTTCCCTTTCAAAGATACTATCCACAAATTGTACAAAAGCCCTGGAATCTGCTGTGCACACACATTTTACCTCCACCCATTTTGAGTATACATCAACCAATACAATTACATACTTTTAAATACCTCCTCCCGACCATAATCTACCCAATATGCCTAAAGCTACATATTCCTAAGGAAGTTTGGGGAGTTCAAATGTCTTAGAGGTTGTACATATGTTTTAGTACCTTATCTGAGGATGCACACAATATGCACACCTTAATCATTGCCTCTTCATCAGATCTAACCCACGCCACCAATAATCTGCATGTGATCATCATTTGATTTTAGATATTCCTAGATGACCAGTGTGCACCAGATCCTAACGTTTTTGTACACCCTCTGGAGGCACAATCTGACCAGCACGAACAAAACGACTTTTCTCAATGGCCAATTCGTCCATTACCCTATGAAAGGAACCAAGACCCAGATCAGGTAACCAATCTGACCAGTCACTTAGTATTAACTCTCCAACTTTCTTCAATGTTTGATCTTCCTTCAGGGCAGAGTTGCATTCATCTTGTTACAGAGAGTCCTCGCCTATCCAGAACATATTTGGTGTTGTGTCTTCAACCTCGTCTTCATTGTCACCTACAGAATGTCTTGAGAGAAAATCTGCAGTCACATTGTCTTTGCCAGTGTTGGGGAGAGCTGGTCTTTTCCACCCCCCCTTACCATTCAGCATGGGATAAATCCCACATATGCTGAAGGGGGAGTCACCCCCCTCTTTCCAGTGTGTAACCTGAACTAATCACTCTTTAACCACTATCAAATACTAACACGTAATCAAGCCTTATTGAAACCCAAAGACTCCATTTTGGACACACCAGACACTATCTTTCACTAGGCCTAAAAATGATCTCTGAAAACCTGCCTCTCCCCTGCTCAGAGCCTCACACAGACAGCCCAGGCCACCCCCTGCTTTCTGACAAATTCTCACAGAAGACCAGCCATTCATTGTTGCAACAGTTAGTATCGCCCAGGGGGAAGATGAGCTCACTGCACTGTGTGAGACCGGAGCAGGTCACAGCCCAAGAACACATCCATCTTCACTAACCTGCTGTTAGGGTTGTTGTCTGAAGGAAGAGAGATGTTAGGGTTGTTGTCTGAAGGAAGGGGGGTGTTAGGGTTGTGATTTACTTTCCTGTTAGGCTATTTAGTAACTTCTTGGTATGTATGCTGGGTGATTGATGTATGAGGTCATGTTTGGGATGTTTGGGTATTTAAAAGTGGAATGCTGTTTGTGGAGGTTCCACCCAGGACAATTGAAATAGATGTAGCATGGGTGGTGGGAGCCGGTGGGCTTCCCTTTGATCCTGTAACTGAATCTTCTGATGTAACATCTGATTAAAGTGGCCTAATGAAGATCTTTTGGCATCCAGCGTATCCTTTTACTTCAGTGACCCTACTTAAGGTCACAACATAAATTGGCGATGAGTAGGTCTTGAGGAACCCTGGAGAAGAGTCTTCTGAAGAAGGTACTTGTGTGTGTGTTTGGGGCCAGAGAGAGAGGGAGAGAGGAGTAAGGTGACTGCTGCGGGAGGAGAGGGGGTTCAGCACAGGATTGAAAGAGAATGGTAAAAGAAAAAAAGAGGGAGCCCACTGCCCCCCATGTTGAGTCCCACCACCCAGGGGGAACCAAATGGTTATCCCAGCGGGCACCAAAGAAATGTAAGGGTGCCATAGAATTTTCTAGGAGGCACCAAGAAGGTTTTAGGGTGCCTGGGATAGTGGTTCCCCAGAGACTATGAAGTATTACAGTTTTCATTGGTCTGTCCAGGGCCAAAGCAGAATGAGGTTGCCTGCCAGGCACCCTAGGATGTGGATTGCATCCAGGTAGAAGTAAAGCGGTCCCCCTGCTGATCTATCACTGTGCAAGGAAGCTCATGGAAGTTGGAAGTTTAGTGTTGCTACTGTAGCACGGTGACAAGACAGAGAAGCTGTGATCATATGTTGTGCTTTTCTAAGGGGAGTTTATTGCTGTTCACATGAACTGAATGGAGAGTGCTTACTTTTTCTGTCCTAGTGAGATTAGCCACGAGGATTGCCGTCTCTCTTAGTTGCCTAAGGAGCTTGGAGTTGGTGTAATAATATGCACTCTCTCCGAAGGGTGTTGGCATGGTGGTTGGAACCACAGAGACCGGTACGGTTTGTCTTTCAGCACAGGAGTGATGACGTCATCGGCCAGCGTGGGGGTTCGGCAAACGAATGAAATGCCAGAGCCCGAGAGTTCTTGGTTTCTCAATGAGCGCTGGAGCTCAGATATATATTGAGAAAACTAAATGTTGAGTAAAGCGTCTTGCCATGTGATGGTGCTGCGCCATGACATCAGTGAATTTGTATTGGTTTCGGAACCCGGAAGAGTGTTGTTGTTGGACGGTATTGCAGTTGTGCTCCATCACATTTGATCTGCAATACGGAGCACAATGTCGATGACTCTACTGTGGCACCCATGGATCGCGGGTTCCGTGCCACAAGGGGGACAAGTTTGTTGGGGTATTGTTGCTGCAGAATAAAGCTGTGACCTACTCGAGGGGAGCACACGTTTGTCTGAGGATTGTTACCTTGGAGCGAAGGAGGTAGTGTTCATGGATTCGCTCCAATTGAGGTACTCATGTCGGATGTCAGATGGTACTGTGTTCCGGAGAGTCTGTTTTGAGCACAGCTTTTCAGATGGTACTGTGTTCATGAGAGTCCTTTCTCGAGTCACTTCATCTGTTTCATGTATGTGTGACAGATATGATATGATATGATCGTTTATTTATAAAGTGCATATACACAATGTGTTTCAAAGCGCTTCAAGGCAAGGGAGGGAACAAGGGAAAATACAACCACATTCTTACAGGCCATGAACAGTAAGGATGTGAAATTAACTATCGTACTTGGCCTGATGACATTTCAGATAGTGCAAGAGCTAAGACATAGATAAGGAAGGGAGGGGGAGAGTGGGAAGGCAATGGAAACAGACAAGCGACTACCGTACTAGACCTGATGACATTTCTGGTAGAGCCAGAGAAAAACAAAAGGTGAGTGTTTCATGATGTCACTCTGTTGCTTGCTGCATGATGGCAGTCAGAGGTGCAAATTCGGCAATATTTAAAGTCGGCAATAGGTAGGGTATGTCAGGATGCATGTGTGCAACTGGGTCTGCATCTGGCACGGTGTGCTATTGGTTTACATCATTACTAGGAATTAACATTTTGAGGATTTTAAGACTTGTTAGAGTTGTGATAAGGCAACATGGACTTTTAGATGTCAAATGGAAACGTATATATATATATACACTTGTGTTAAAGGAGTTTGGTTTGGGGATACTCGTGTGATTAAATTGCTTGGGAGGCATGGATGAGAGTGCATTATTCGAGGTATGGGTTTTTAGGACTCTGTTGTTGTGTGGAGGTGTGCGCGTTTAATGAGTGGTGCAGTGTTAATGTGTGGTGATGTGAGACTATGGTGTCTCGTTTGATGGGTGTTGATGCTTATACTCCCATGTACGGGTAGTGTGACTGCCCAGCAATTGTGAGCAGTGAGCTACAGCTTTAGGTTTAAGTATGGGTAGTGAGTTAACCCATTGATTGTGTATTGGCATGGTGCATATGCAAAACAATGTAGGTGTTTAGTGTTTTAGCATAGGTTTTGTGGTAGCCCATTGATGGAACAGGTGTGGGGCAGGGCCATGTCCGCACGCTGTTCGCGGCACAAGAATTTGGGGATGCCTTCTTTTCTTGTGGCCAATGTCCGGGTGGTGAGATTTTGCAATTCACCTGAACAGGAGTTAGTGGAGTTAGGCTGACTCCTTAGAGTTGTATGGTGTCTTTTAGTGGTGAGTGGCCAGGAAGATATTTGGTGTAGCGGACTTGGGGTCTGATGCTTGGTTGTGCCCCAAGTCAGTTTTGGATTATTACTTTGATTAAAGTTGCTTCACAGTGGGTGTCGTCCATCATGACACTTCTCTATGATCCTAGGGCCCTTTCTGTTTATTTTACTAAGCTGCCGGAGGTTTTCGTGAGTGTAGTTGTGTAGGTTTTGGGTTGAGGCCTAATGTTGCTGTTGGCCCAGTTTGGAACGGCTGTCAAACTGGGATTGTTTTTGGCTTGTTAATTGTGTGGAACTTCTCTGTGTGTGTGGTGGCCCTACTGAGTATGTTGCATGGGTGAGTTTTAGTGTGTTTGGTGAGAGTGTGAGTGGTGCTGTACCACTGTTGTTTCCGGTCACATCTTTTTGGATTGATTGTTTGGTAGTTAGTTATTTTCCTCAGTTAGCTGCGTTGGGACGTGGGCCAGTCTCGATGTGGGGAGATTGTGCTTGGGGGTGGCAGCCCCATGATTCACCTGTGGCAGGAGTGAATAAAAGGAGCTTAGAGTTTTTGAAGGTTGTTTTTGTGTTTGTTTGACAGCCCAAGGTGGGGCTGGTCATGCTTGCAAGTGGTAGTTCTGAGGTTCCCTAGTGGCAGTGGGGAGCGGAAGGTGGTCTGTGTTTTGTGTTGGTTTAAGGGTGTAGTTGAGGTGGTTGGGTTCCATTTGCTTGTTGGTTAGTTACGCTTGACTGTACAATTCCTGGGTGTTTGGAAATGGGTGGTGTGTGTGTGTGATTGGTGAGAGTTTGTATATTTTGTAGAAGGAGAGGTGTTAGGGTTGTAGTCTGAAGGAAGAGAGGTGCTAGGGTTGTTGTCTGAAGGAAGGGTGGTGTTAGGGTTGTGATCTCCTTCCCTGTTAGGCTGTTTAACAACCTCTTGGTATGTATGCTGAGTGATTGATGTATGAGGTCATGTTTGGAATGTGTGGGTATGTCTGAGTGGAATGATGTGTGTGGAGGTTCCAGCCAGGACAGTTGACAAAGATGTAGCCTGGGTGGTGGGAACCAGTGGGCGTCCCTTGATCCTGTAACTGACTAATCTCCTGATGACATCTAATTAATGAACATGAAGATCTCCTGGAATCCTGTGTATCCTTTACCCGTTGACCCCACCTGAGGTTACAACACCTGCCTATGCTCCCTCGACCCCCAACCCACCTGGCCACTGTCCACTGGGCCCATGCCCCACTGCTTCACTTGATATAGATACACATCTGACCCCTCACAGTGACCAGATGAGGACACCCACCATAGCCTTAATCCCATGCACCAATATATTCGCTACAGAATACAACACATGTCTATCGTATCATGAGGCATCAGATAGATCAAAACCCCAAGATAAGCAGTTGGGTCTGGGGCACTGTGTTTATGTGTGTCTAGGTGCAGAGGGTAGAATGTCCATATAACCTGTCAGTGAACTCTGAAAGCACCCCCATCCATGTCAAACTTTTTTGTTTGCCATCTATCTCATGCCGTCAGATCCTATTATTGTAGATTAGACAGTTAGGAATGTAGCACTTTGCCGACACAACCTTCAATCCAAGGAGACTAACCCAGCTGACCCACGTGCTGCGGGATCGATACCCAATCAACAGTCAGTCCGACGTGGTGAAACTCCATATGGACGCATAATCTGCCGTTGTGTCTCATAAATTGTATTGCAGAGTTGTGTACCTATAGTGTGGCGTCACTAGTGACGCGGTTTTGACTTATAATGTGCTGCCCGTGTAATGTTTGGCAGAGTGCTCTCTGGGTAGCAGAGTTCTCTGTGTGCACAACGTATCTTATATAAACCTGTTTCACTTGCAATCCATCTCCTGGTCTCATTCCCTAGCGGGGTGTGTACATTATTTGGTCTTTTTGTATAACGTGTTGAGGAATGGGTGCCTTCACCAGACACATGATCAGTTCCAAAGTGTTGACTCTGCACATCATTTTCTAATGTAATATACGTCTAAACAACCCATCTAATCTTTTTGATGTCAAAACTGATACAAGTGGTTTATGATCAGTAATTATGGTAAATCTTTACCTACACAAGAATGTCTTTCTTTATTGCCCAAATGACTGATGAAACCTCCTAATATGTGTTACTTTTATTTATTGGGTATTTATAATGCGCCTATGCAGTGTATGGTGTTTCAAGGTGCAGCAAGACAGATGCGAGGGAGGGGGGAAGATGATGACAAACAAAAATGATTCTGTTAGGCCTTGTGACATTTGGATTTGAAGTGCCGGTCAGAGTGGAAAGCGCTAGTGCTAGGAGGGAAAATAAGTGCAGGTAGGATTGGAGAGCACACAAGTGCTGGGGGGGTGGAGAGGAGGATGGGGAAAGAGTGCCCCTGGGCTAGGCGCATGCTAAGGGGAGGGCAGGTGGACAAGTGCCAGGGGAATGCAGATGTGCAGGGTAGGGAAAGTCCACAAGCAAGTTCTAGGACAGGGCTGAAAGGGTTCAAGAAGGTGCAGCCCCAGCCAGGCTAATACAGGGGTGGGAGCATGGGAGGGCAAGTGCAGGTTGGGGAGCGGAGTGTCAAGGGACAACGCAGTGCTGGGGTGGACTGGGTGAGGAGGGCCTGGTGCCCTGCATAAATCAGAAGGGACCAGGCTGCCAGTCACAATGCATCACAAGGGGGAAATTAGGAGGGGAGGGGGAAAGGGAAGGAAGAAGAGAAAAGGAATGTCTTGAGAAGGTTCTGGAACTTAAGGGGATACGACTCACGTCTGAGAGGGGCAGGGCAGTCATTCCAGAGGAAGGCATCAGAGTAAGAGAGAGGTACACCCTACTCTCTGCTTGGAAAAGCATTTGATCTGCTGAGAATTGGAGTTAGAGTACCAAAAGGCACTAGCAGGGAGGTATTTACAGAGAGTGAGTTGGATGTAGTGGGGTCACATGTCCCAGAAATCCTTGTGGATGATGTAGAGGGTCTTCAACTTGATCCTCACAGCAACTGGGAACCAGTGGAGAGATTTTAAGGCTCGACATATATGACAATACCGTACATCAGCTTCCTCGAGAGATCTCGAAGCGAAGGCTATCCCACTGTTGACATCCTTATGTCTTTGCATAAGAACCGATCCTAAACCAGTTCCACCAGCATCCATCATTATAAAAGTTTCTTTGAAAGTATCAAATGCAGCCAGAACCGGGGCATTCGAAATTGCTAGTTTTATGCTCATAAACTCGTTATCAAAATCACGTGACCATTAAAATGTGTACACTTTGTTGCATTAAGCCCTAATGTTTTTAGACCTGTCAGAAAAACCTCTAATAAATCTTGAGTAATATTCAACAACACCCAAAAAGGACATGACTTTATGTTTTTCTTTGGTACAATCTGTAGAATGGCCTTCATTAGACCTTCTCTGGGCACACCCCCTTCGCTAGATAATCTGTGCCCCAAATAATCAATCTGGTGCATTCTAAAACAACATTTGGATTTTCGTAGTGTAAACCCTGCATCATTACATTTATTTTATGCCATCTTAAATTTGACATCGAGCTCTTCCAGTGATGACCCCATTACTAAAATATCATCTTTATAATAAAAAAACACCATTAATATCACCCAACAAATCTTTTATAGCCCTTTGAAAGAAAACAGCTGCAGAAATGAGCCCAGATGTCATCCTCTTGAACTTAAAGATACCTTTATTGGTGATGAGCGTAGTAAGCTCTCTGGAATCTTGAAGGAGCAGAACCTGGTGATATGCTGACACCAAATCCAGAGTGGAAATTACTTCAACCTCCGCTGTGAGACTAATAAGTTCACCAGTATTAGACAGCAGAAACCAATCAACAATCACATTTTTATTGAGTGCTCTTATGTCTATACATAGATGTGCACTGCCATTGGGTTTTCTAACAACCACAACCGCAGAACACCATTCAGCCACCTAAACTGTTTCAATTATGTCTTCACTCACTAATATTTTAATTTATTTAGTCACTTCTTCCCTTAAATCAAGCAGCATACATCTCAATTTTGCTACAACTAGTATGGTGCAATTTATTTTAATTTGATCTTGTGACACCTCCCTTTGAGGCAGCCGAGTGTCTGAAAGCATCTGAACTGGTGTCTTCATTACCTGAGGCAATGGTGGCAACACTAACAGGAATCTTTGGGTCAATTATTAATCCCATGTCACTTTGTTGATACCATCCCGAAAGGTATCCCCCGTATCAGACATATATATTCTAGCCTTGATGAACTTGATTTTGCATTCAATATTAGCTAAAACATCCTAACATGGTCATTTGTTTGCCCCCATAAGACATGGCTTTGACATGAGAGAGTTTCAAACTAATGTCAGAAAATGTGTTTTGCCAAGTTGCCCTACTGATAATAGTATAGTCTGAACCTGAGTCTATTAACATGTTCACCCCTATGCCATTAGCAAGAACAATGGAGCAAAGTTTCTTATCTGACCCCTTAGTTGGACTAGCTCACATACTGACCTGCTCACTTCACAACTCTCCCCATCCGATCCCGCTTCTTCTATGCATTCACATTCATAATTATCTGAGATCTTCTTCGCCACTTTGTGGGATAAGTTCTAGCAACATCTTGAGAAATGCCCTTTTCTGCCACATTTACTACACACTGCCTGGTGACCTGGGCAGCCAGGATTGTTAGCCAAATGTGACAAGCTCCCACATCTAAAAATAATTTGGAGCCTGTGGGCCTGTTGTAGGCCTTTTGTATTCTACTACATCATCCTGTTCCTCTATTTTGGTATGTTGTTTGGATGGTGGGATAACAGGTTTCTTTTTGAAAGTTTTCTTGGCTTTGTGTATAGCTACTGCATTTATGGAGTCTTTGTATTCCCTACCATCTAGTTCCTTCACACAAACCATCATATGTTCTATTGTTTTGGCAATGTTTAAGACCTCATGCAAGCTTGGGTCACACCTTGCCCAAATCACTTCCCTTGTCTTTGTCTCCCTCACCATCAACATAAATTGATCTCTTAGGCATTCATCATAGGATGAAGTAAAATTACATTTGTTGGCAAGCCTCCTAAGAGCAGTTAGGACATTCTCAATTGACTCTTCCTTTGCATGTTCTCTAGTAGAACAATTATATCTCTGTAGTATGATGCTCACTTTTCTGTCATAGTGTTAATCCAGCTTTTTCAAAAGTACATCACATGTAGTTGGCTCATCTACACTTTCACTCAAAACTTGTGAGACTGTGGTCAGTTCAGACAGACTATTCAGAATGCACCTGCCTTCATACCCTAGACAATCTATGATCAGGGCTCTGTGTCTCTCCATATTAAAGTTTGGGCTATGAATGGCCATGACATAGTCAAGAAAGTCATCCCTCCATGGGTCCAAAGGGACCAGCAGCTCTCCTGGGGACTGAAGAAAGTGAGGCTGTAAATTGGTCATGGTCTCCTCAAAGCACAACAATTAACAATAAACACGTATACATTCTACCCAGGCAAAACAGAGAGAGCATTAAAGACACAGAAGGAGATGCTGCACTGCAGTAGGAGGTCACACGCATATACGAGGGATAGTGGAGAAGGTATGTGATGTGTTGAGTGGTTTGAGAAACCAGAAGGTGTCTCACCCACTAGTCCCTGGAGATCTGTCATCCAAGTGGCCTTCACATGTCCAACACTTTTTGATCTAGTTCCTAGGGGTGGACCAGTGCGGGAGGATCACCTGGGTGAGGAGTATTCTGGAAGTGGGAGTGGGACACGGATGGTGAGATGCGGTATCCCCTTCCCTGTAACACCATTTTCCTCATCCTAACCGGTAGGATATATAGGAACTTTATCCCCTCTTTACAACACAAACACTTTCTCACAGACAGCCCACTCTAAGGGAAAACAGACTAACACCAGAGCCGTGCACCTGACATGTGCCAATACTAGGATCAGGCGATGTCAGGCAATTATTGACAATCACTCACATCTGACTTTCATTCTACTTCCCCACACGGATAAAAGGCAGAGCACAAGAGCACACTCTGAGCGAGGCAAAACACTCACAGAAAGAGCAGTTCAAAGATGGCCGTTTAACAAGAGAAGACATCAAAACAGAAGGGGATCGCAAGGAGGGACATTTACGCAAGTAAAATTGAACTGCTGATGAGTGATTGAACATTGAAACCAAGATATAATACCTTTGACAGAGTGGTCCGTTACCTCGTTTGTGCTTAGTCAAAGGTCTCTCTAAGGTATCTAGCTGAAAAGTGAGAGTTTTAGAGAATTGGGAATCTAAGTGGTCTTGCGACAGGTCAAGATAAATCCGGCGCACAGTCGAAAGTCTTCTATGTTGATACAGTAAAGAAAGTTTATGGCAAAGTAGATAAAGTTGGTCCGAGCCCGGCATTGGGAGATCTATTAAAAGCTTTGTGTTAAAGTGGGTCTAAGCCCGGCAGAGGGTGACCCGGGGTGAAGTGAAAATCACCTGAGAAGGTTTTGTGTTAAAGTGGGGTTCAGCCTGGTGGAGGGGGACCAGGGTTGAACAGAAAATCACCCAAGAATTTGTACATGTGCAATCCTAAGAAGAAAGAACACTTTTATGCTTGTCATATTGCATCAGGCCCTCTGAAAAAGATGGCAAAGAGACATTTGCACAGAAGGACATGATGTTGAGGTTTTGAACTGAACCCCCATGCTAGAGAAGCCAGAGACTGTGCTAAGCTCTAGTGTGCAACTGTCCCGTGCTGTAAATGGTAAGGTAAGCCAATGGCTTGAATATCCTAACATATCATTTCTTGAACACTTTTCTTTTGCATAACATTGTTTCCCACACTATTTGTATTCAGAAGTAAGGATTGGCAATAGGTTTATTAGTATAGGCCTGTTCATTTTTACAAGACACAACTACAACTGTGTTATTATTATTTGATGGTTGTAGTTTGCTCCCATCTATAGATTTAGGATTAGATAGGCATTTTTCAAACCCAGTTGAAGTTCAATAAACACCCTTGAACTGTGATCACTTCTGTCTGTCATATTGTTTGGTACTATGCCTTCCTTACAGTACAGACACCAAGCACAGAAGTACAAGGCTGCTGCTATTAAAGCAAACTCAAAGCAGAAGGGCTGCAATGAGAATTGCAGCAACACAGTTCACAGCTTACCAATGAGAAGGTGGGATGACATATTTCAAGTCCTCCAATGTCTGTGTGTGTCTGTAGAGCAGGGCATACATGTGGGAGAGAGCCACAGTGAGCCGATACAACTGGAGCTGCCCAAGCAGCACGGGTAAGAAGGGAAGGGTGTGTCTGTAGTAAAATTCCTAAGGTAGCACACAGCGATGCGGCGCAGGACCAGCAGCTACACAACAGAGTAACAAAGGATGTGGCACAGGCCAAGTGGCTAAATCGACAGTGTAACACAGGCATACAAGAGTTTACACCATCAAAGTGAGTGCCTGGATGAATGAGGACAGTGTAACACAGGCATAGAAGAGTTTACTCCACCAACGTGAGTGCCTGGATGAAGGAGGAAGCGACATCCAGGAGAGTAGCACACATAGCATAAGTGTAGGCAAGTGAATCAGTTATTCATTACATGGTCAGATGACCACAGTGCAGTGAAAGGTGCTTTACTCTCCAGTAGTTGGCTAACTCAGCAGAAGCACAGCTGGGAACGAAGCACACAGCAGGCAGAGATTTGAAATTAGTAATAACGCCAGGCGTTTATCAGCAAACACAAAGGGCAGGCAGAAGGAAGAGACCAGGAGAAATGCCAGTATTAGGTGTCCTGGTGATGAACAAAGAGCCACTGATGAGGCAGGAGGAGCAGGAACTAAAGGTGAAGAACAGGCAGGACGGCCTTACAAAGGGTTAAACTTGTCACCATTCTAAAAGGATCCACAGTAGACCAGTAAGTCGCAAAGTAAAAAGTGTTTATTTTCATAAGAGGCCTTCCTGTCCAGATTTATATATTTCCTTATGGACACTCAGCACCCACCAATGTATACACATTGGGTTGGAATGTTACAAGGTTATACATTGCTGTGTTAACAGCATTGTGGTGTAACTAAACAGGGACCCATCACGTGGGTGAGGGGAAACCCAAGTCACTTGGTGTGGTCGTGAATAAAGTTTGGGCCGGAAGCAAGGCAGTCCGGCGCGAGCTACTGAACAAGTGAGTCCTGCGTGTTTCTTTGTCCAGAGAGTATGCAAGGCCCATATAGGTGTATGCTTGTCACTTCCCTACCAATGCATACCGGAGGTCAGGTTTAACATATATCACACTGGCGACGAGGTCTCTGACATCACGCGTATCATTTTTCCTTCACAAAGAAGAGAAAAAAGAAAACAAACATTTGAACGTTCTCCACGCTGCTCTGCCGCTCACACAAACACTCGAGCAATGCGCACTACCGAGTGGCACAGAACTGTTAATGACGTGGGCTCAAGCACCTACACACCGCTCTGTGGCCTGTAATGAGAAGAAAAAAAAACAAGTGAAAGAATGTTTTTCCTCACACGCTGCACTGCTGCAGGCCCTATGCTCATGCTAATCAAACTTTCCTCACATGATATACTGCTACAGGCCCTACGCACATGCCAATCAGGCATAAAACAGACCGAGAACATGCAAATCAGGCCCACAATAGGCCAGGAACACGCCCTGGGCCCGGAAGAGCTAATCTTTTGGTGCCTGAACACCAAAAGGCACAGGAGAAGCCCTGTAACTGCCTGCACCATAACTCCAAAGCCAGAATAAGGGAGCACCATAAAGCTGACCTGCATGCACGTGCTACAACTCGCGCAGAGCATCCAACACATACAAGTGTGCAAAACACACCATCAACAGGACCGTCACAACACAAGTGATTAAACCATCATGTCTAGCCATAAGGCTAGCGCGCCCAGAGGTAGAAGAGACAGCACCACAAGAAGAGATAGCGTATTCAGGCCAGAGAGCCAGAAAACAACACAGACCACCCTCATGCAGCCATTTGACCCATACACCACGGGAGCAGCGCTCAGATGGGACATATGGATCCAGCAATTTGAGCTACACCTAGATGTAAAGGAAGTAACGGAGGAGAAGAAGAAATGCACACTCCTGCTACTAAATGTTGGTGCTGCAGCTCTATGGCTGTTTAACAGACTTCCCAACAGAAGAGCAGCGAATTAATACAACCTAGCCAAAACAGCGCTCACAAACAAATTTAAGCCCAAAATTAACCCAGACTATGAAAGGTTTCATTTCTGCATCACCCACCAGAGGGTGAAGGAAACGATCGACGACTTTCATGCCCTACTGAGAGAACTGGCAATTTGGAGTGAATTCCCAAGCGAGGAGTTTGCAATCCGTCTGCGGATCATTAATGGGCTATCGTCAGAGAAGCTAAAATGGACCATACTGTCAGAGAAGAACATTCAGCTGGATCGCATACTGTCGATGGGAAGACTCAGAGAGCGAACAGACGACCAAGTGGCAGTTATGGAAGCCACGATGCAGCACCTGCCCCTGGACAACTCGCAAAAGGAAAAAGAAGTAGCTGCAATCTGGTGTCGACAAGACACATGGAGACAGGAAGAAAAACGCCCCAACAACATGAGACCCCAATGGAATCAAGGTTGAAACGACACCTGCAAGTGGTGTGGTGGCCCCTGGCACAGAGGCGAACCGTGCTCTGCATGGGGATTAACATGCCGGAATTGCAAACGGTTGAACCATTTTGTAGCCGTATGCCTGAACCACACAGCTCCGAGAGACTCAAACCCACAACACACCTAGAAATGGCAATGTAAGGGGAGAGGAAAAGCCAGAGCAGTGGACAAATCTCAGAGATTGCCCAGCAGCAGCAAAACAGAACAGTCCTCCAAAGAAAGCCCGTCCCCTGACAGATGTGGAAAAGAAGGGCAAAAGAAAACAAGAGGTAAAGAACACCATGGACATATGATCTCTGCCGTAAAACCAGACAGAACAAAACCCGGCCGGAAGAGGAAGCAGCACAAGTGGCCTTCGTGCACCATCCTATCAGACGGAAACCCCATCAAGGTAGTCATAGACATGGGGGCAGCAGTGAATGTCATGCCCATCCACACGTACAACAACCTTGACCTGAAGCCGGCACTACAAGACAAGCAGGTAAAACTGTTCCTATACGGATGCAGAAAGCCCCCACACGTGAGCAGGTCATTCCGGTCAGACCTGGCGTATAACAGAGCCACATGTAGAATGAGGATATACGTAGTGGATGCAGGCTAGTGACACTACTCAGCTGTTGCAGAGCAGAAAAGCTACACCTGATACAGATTGCATTCAGCGTCAACTCGATGGAAATAGACAATCTTCTAGCGAAACACCACAAAGCATTTCAAGGGTTTGGATGCCTCTGTGGGAGAATGATCAAGCTGCACATCGATCCGACCATAGATCCCAAAACTGTATGACACCGCAAGTTCCCTTCCATATGAGAGAAGCCATTGAGAAAGAAATGGAGAAATTGGAGAAACAAGGGATTATTGAAAAAACATCCAGGCCCACCCAATGGGTCTTGCTGATTGTTGTAGCACAAAAACCACTGCAACCTAATGCAGTAAGAATATGCATCGACTAGAGGCTACTCAATGTGGCCATTGGGCAAGAACGCCACGTCACCCCCACCATCGATGAACTGATCGTTTATTTAACAGGAGCCAAAGTTTTCAGTAAGCAAGATCTATGGTCAGGCTATCACCAACTATGCCTCGCCAAGGAGTCTAGGTATATAACAACTTTTTCATCCCACCTAGGACTCCGAAGATGTAAGAATGACTAAACTTTGGCATTTCCTCAGCGGCGGAGGACTTTCAAAATGAGATCAGGAGGGTACTACACGGCCTGACCGGAACCACTAACATCAGTGACTACATCCTGTTATATGGCACCAAAACAAGTGAGCACCACGAGCGACTAGCAGCAGTCTTCAATGACTGGAGGAAGCAGGCCTCACCCTACACGCAGAAATAAGGCAAATTCAACAAAAGCAAACTGAACTTTTTCAGCTACGTATTTAACTCTGACGGAGTGTCGCCAGACCCAGCCAAAGTTAGCGATATTAAAAGCACCAAAGCCCCCACATTGGAGTCCGAAATGAGTAGCTTCATGGGTATGGCCACATACTGTGCAAGATTCATACCCAACCTTGCCACCCCTGCACCGCCACTGAGGGAGCTCATGAAGAAAGAGAAGCCCTGGGAGTGGACAGAACAGTACCAACAAGCTTTCCAACATATAAAATACTTGCTATCCAGCACCACAAAGATGGCATTCTTGAACACTGACAGGGCCACTGAACTCTTAGTGGATTCCAGCCTGGCTGGGCTAGGAGCCGTGCTCCCACAAATTGACAAAGATGGCAGCGTGTACCCCATTGCATTCGCCAGACGAGAGCAAATGAAGACAGAACACAATTATGAGCACATTGAGAAAGAGGCGTTGGTGATCCAATGCGGCTTCTGTCATTTCAGAGTGTACTTGCTAGGGCAACCTGCAAAAGTGTTCACGGACCATAAACATTTAATACCAATTTTCAGGGGGTCAGCATCGCATCTCCCAGCATCATGGGAGTTTAGCTCAGGTGGCAACGTGCTCGCCTTGGAAGCAAGACGACACAGAGCAACACAGGTTCCATTCCCGGGTCCGCGCTTAGAAACCTCTGGGTTTTAAGCACCTTATAAATAACCTATCATATCATATCACGTCTAGAACAATGGATGCTCCAGTTACAGCCGTTCAACATTGATGTCGCATACAGAGCCGGAGCAGACAATCCTGCAGATTATTTGTCCCACAATCCATAACCTGCAACCAAGCATGAGGAGCAACACGCCACAGAGCCTGAGGAGCATGTATGCCATGTGATCACCTGCGCTCAACCACAAGCCATTACACTGCTAGAAATAGCAGAGTAAACAAAGGTTGACACTTGCCTGCAACAAACCATCCAGGCTATCCTAACAGGTGACTGGAGAAACTACCTGGCAGCAGTAGCACAACGCACCATCACAGCTCAAGAGTAGTTACAAGCGCTGTTCGGTATCCACCACAAGCTCACACTGTCGGAAGAAGGCATTGTGCTAAAAGGGCATAGAATTGTTCTACCTGAATCACTGGAAGCAAGAGCCCTGAAACTAGCGCATGGAGGCCATCAGGGCATAGTAAAGACCCGAGCATACCTACATTCGAGAATGTGGATGCCGCGGATGCAACACCGCGTAACAGAGTAAGCCCCCTCCTACCGCACAATCAAGTTATCTTACTCACGTTGAAGCAGGTCCTAGCGCTTTAGTTGTCATCACATTAAGTGCTATGCATACTGCTATTTTGTCTTTGGTCAAACATTTAGAAACGTTGGATGCCAAAATTAACAAGCAAACAGCTCTTATTTGGAAAGCGATTTAGCCACTCTTGTAAATTTAGCTGAGACCAAGGCAACGTTGCCTGTTAGGAAATTGGATGCAGCGCCCGAGACAAGAACCAATGTATATCTTGTGGGAGTTAGTAAAAATGAGCAAACTTCAGTTAAATGTAAACAAATTGTTGTGTCTGCTTTGCCCACATTCGTCCAAGTAATTTGTATGCGAGAAATCCCGGACATGGCTTAGAGCCATCTATCATGCAACTAAATGCAGAAAAGGAAATTAATTTGGGTGATAACTCAAGAAAAAGCTCTGATACCTCAAGAAAAAGCTCTGATACAATATGTGTTCCTGCAAAGAAGAACACAGACAATAAAAGTTTGAACAAACCTCACATTCAAGAAAAAAAGACTACAAATTTAAAAGCTCTCCTGCACAGATTTCACAAACCAAAACAAAACAATGTATCAAGGCCATTACAATACTGAAGAAAGCGGCAACTAACAATCTTAGGTGATAGCAAACTAGCTAAAGAGCCTTATGCTCCCTTAGATGACCTAATTGATGCAGTAAATCAGCATAAAGGAGGAAATGTGGTGGTTTCGTCTGAGAAATGTGATGCTCCTAAAGAAAAAGCATTGGTTTCTAGAGGCTTTATGGTCCCTCCGTACATAACCCCAATGATAGCTGATGATGTGTTGTGTACAGAAATTCATAAAGAATTTGATCTCTATATGTCCAGCCAGCTTTCCTGGAAATCAGAGCCTCAAAAATCAGATTTAAATAGGGATCCTAAGCCTTCCTCTAAGAAACCTGACAGTTTGGATGGTCAGACTTCACCGTCCACTAAACAAAAATAGAATGGTCTTAAAACGTATCATCATCTGATCATGAGGTGTCGCCCTGATCTGTTTCAAAAGTATGACCTTAATAGAACCTCGGTTCTAGCAATATTAGCTGAATTGCCAAGCCTTGAAGACCTGGAATCTCCAGACATCAACCAGATTCAATTTATCGATAATGTAGACCTGTCGGTAATTAGGCTCTGGGTACGGTCTAGCCTAGTGCTAAATTCAATCTGGAGAGCTAAATTACATCTAATTGCCCTATGATGTATTATATCTCAAGATAGGCCTCTGCCTACAAAACCAACACCAACGATGATATCCCCCAAAAGACCGCTGGAAGAAAGACCCTATGTCCAGTTTCAGGACCAGGTCCCTGATCATAACGCAACAAAGAACCAAATTGACTATCGTAAAAATGTAAAGACTTGTAATTGCAATAAGCATGTGTCATGATACTCTAGGACCTGGCACCATTAAATATTACTATAGCAGGTTGGAACACGTGAGGGTTTTGCTATCTTGTAGCTTCCGGTGAATATAAATTGAACCCTTTTGACATAATAGAACTTCAGGATGGGCACAGCATTATTTTACTACCAGCTATTCGCTCATCCCATGGTCGTCCCTCCTCTGGATTAATGGTTGCAGTAAAGATTAGCTCAGGCTTAAAATATCCTCTTGGGCCTCTACTAATGACTATATGCAAATGTTTAGAATCCAATCAATTGCTCAAAATATTGCTCTAATTAAATTATATTGGAGTCCAACTCGTATAGAAGAGAAGAAATATTATGAAGATCTAGCAAAACTATACGAGCTGATTGACCAATGTCCACTGATTACAAACCCGATCCTAACATGCGACCTTAATTTACATTGTTTGTCCAGCAAAAACTGGTTAATAGATAAGAGAAAAGAAAGATGGTCTACATTTATGGAAAACCGAAGTTTGTACATGGCAAATGGTTCTATACCTGGGGATATTCCACCTAATGTGACACGGAGAAGAGGGGACTCAGAAGCAATTATTGACTACATTTACGTTAACTGCAATCTTTTTGCCATAGCAGGCAGATTTGAGGTCATTAAACAGCTTTCTTTGAGCTGGCTGAGTCCAGAGTTTAAAATTGAGGAACATAAAGCAACGTTTACGGGTACACTGGGAATTAATAATGCTCGTAATTGGTTTAAATGGTCTGACTCCACTCTCTGCAATCTAAACAGACGTTTAATACAGGCATACTCCTGCTCGCATAAAACTAGCGATTATGAAAAGAAAAAGTACTCTGACATCTTACAACTGTTTAAATTTCAAGCAGGTTATTCAAAAAGAAAGTCTTATTAAAATGTTAATGTTATGGATTACTAAGTGAGAGAAAGGAAAGAACAGTTCTGCAAGGAAAAGAGAGATGTAAAACACCTCGTGATAGATCAAAAATGTGCTGCCCTGAGAAAAATCAAGTGTAAATATAAGAACTGACCATGTGTTTGAAAATCTCTTTTATTCCAGATATATAGTGAATTTATGTTAAGGGCTATCGCAGACAAAAGTACAGCCCAAATATGGTCATACTTTAACCAAGTCACAGCGTCGCCCCAAGATTTTAAACAGATCAATGGGGTAACAGAATCTGAATGGATAAACCATAACCAAAAACTATATGCAAACTCAAATTCCATAACACAGCTACCCATGGAAAGTATCTCTGGTGATTTTACCTTAGATTTTTCTGAAGAAGATATTTTACATATAATTAACAATCTGAGTACATCAAGGGCACCAGTGCCTGATGGCTTATCGAATACGATGATGAAACAGAATTCTATAGTTTGGGCAAAAATGTTGGCAAACATCTTTAAGTATGCGTTACAAACAAAATCACTTCTGGAATCTTGGAGCCATTTGACTATAATACCCCTATATAAAAAAGGAAAAAGACAACTGCCCTCAAACTATCACCCAATAGCTCTTTTAGATGTGCCTGGGAACATTTTTAGCCAGATTCATTTTAAAAGAGATCAATGAATGGACTCGAAAAACTATGCATCGGGATCCGATCCAGACAGGATTTATCGCCGTACTCGGCACAGGCATTAATCTCTTGACCATAGCCCCATTTAAGGCACACTGTATAAAAACAAATCGGGCACTTTACCTCTCGTTTGGAGTTTTTCGAGAGGTGTTTGATTCAATATCAAGGCAGTTACAAATAAATAAATAGATTTAAGCTAAATGCCCATCATCTGTCATAAACTTTACATGTTTATTACACACATCGACATCTGTTCAAATCCAACTCTCTTTAGAGAGTCTTTTGTCAACTAAAATACCGACCTTCAAAGGCCTTAAGCAAGGTTGCATTTTGGCCACGGCAGTCTTCAGTGTCTTTAATTTAGATTTGTTTTAAAGATTTGACCGCATAATTTCGGATGCTCCGAAATTAGGAACTAAGCAAGTAGCTTGGCTACTATACGCGTACAACCTTCAACATCTGCTAGATGAATTGAGCTCATGTGCGCAAGCAAACAAACTTCAGATTAATTTGGCAAAAACCAAAATCATGCAATGTGTAAAGACACAAGCCGCATCTATGACATTTAGGTGTTCATTACAAGCAGAACAGCTTCAACTGGTTCACCAGTATATATATCTCGGGGTCAATATAAATGACAGTACTAACAATGGCCAGTAGCTTGATGATATCAACATTAAATTAAACACTGATTTCACCCAAACGAAACTTATCTTGCACAAATACTGTAAATTCTCGAGCATCCCAGCCATTACATATTATAAGCAAAAAGCGATACCTATTATGTTGTACAGATTGGAATGTAAAAAAGCTATACAGAAAACAGTATGGGATAAAGTTGAAGGGCGCTTCTGGCGTTGTGTTCTAAATCGGCCAAACTGTGGGGTTTGAATATGACTAATGTGTAAATAATGTTGACTATGAAAGATCATGGAGAACAACTGATGGAATGATTATCAAGTATGACTAGCAATGGACATAATGTGAAATTGGGAAACTATTGTTTTTGTTTCTGTATATTGTATACTGTATACTGTATTACACTGTATATTGTATTAGACTTTATTATCTTTATACAAACTTGTAAATGGTTTTAAATCGTCTATTTTAGTAATATTTATGTTGGTTTGGATGACAATGGTGATATAATTCGTATTCTTTTTCTTTTTACCTTTTTTAATGTTCACTTGATCTTCCAAATCTTCATTGACCTTCTTTTATTCTCTCTTGTCCACTGTTTATTGTCTTTTTGCCTATTGTCTTAGCTTTCCTAACTATGTCCAATTGTATTTATGTATTAAAAAAATGAAAGGTTGATTAATTTAACCAAATAAATAAAAAATAAAAATAGAAAATAAAATGATTGTTGACAGTAATCAACCACCATACCAAATGTTGCACCTGCACAAACATATTTACGCTGCCAGTTAACAACCATAACATGTTTATTATTCAAATATATAAATATAACTGAACAGTTATTTACAACAGTTTTATGATAGACAACTTCAATATTGTTTCATAAATTGATTGTATTTCCACATATATAACACATATTTTGCCACATCACGTACACCTGATGATGAAGTCCAAAGTGTCCGAGCTTTCATCATTTACAGATATCTTGCTCCTAACACTGGTGCCGCCATTTTCATATTCAAAGGAGCGCTCACCATCAGAAGTGTAGGGTGTCCTGACCCACGTTTAAGCTACCCTGCTACAACATTTGGTGCTGTGGGCTTAGGAAATTCAAGATGGCGGAAAACCCACATGTGCGCCGAAATCCAGGAAAGCTGCGCAGTTGTGCGCACACCAAAATGGTTACCTAACTTGCCACCCACCAGGGTAAAGAAAGGTCTTTGTTAACAAAATCCACTTTTACTGATGTCAAAAAGTTGCTGAAATCGTGACTCATTGGACCACTTTAAAGATTCAACCCTTTTTGTGGGGTTCCACATAACCATCTTACTGTAAGGAGCCCCATCAAAACAATGTTAAGCAAGGATTTACTACCATGTAAGAACCATTCCTGTTTAGAATGCATTAATCCAAGAAAATCCCAAAAATGGGTGCAGTACCAGTACTCACCACTATCCAAAAGCCGGCGTTTTAAAACCCACTGTGTGTTTTTCTGAAGGCAAGCAAAATGCCTATTTCAAACCTTGCAACATGTGCAAAATATTTACTGAACACCAGCAGACATTGGCAGAATGGAGTTTTGTGTGCCTACAGAATCTGGGAAATGAAGATCATAAGACAAGGTTTATAACAAGACTGGCTGAGCTGTGGATTGCAGCAGTTTAAGTTGCACTGGATTTAAAGACACTAAAATCGAAAATGTTTAGATTAAATGAGTGACCTATGTTTGGTGTCACATGCCTTTGTAACTGTTGAAATGTCATAGTTTTGCACTTAGAATCAGCATTCTAGCTGCATGTGTAAAATTGCAAGTTAAGTTAAAAAGCAACAAAAAACCTGCCAGTTAGCTGAAGGTCTGGCTTAAGGAACTTGATTTTGCCTAGCAACTACCCCATCAGGAGTGTAACTTGAGTCACAACTATGTTCCCAGGCCAATGTTCCTTTTGCTGCCCACACTAAGGATATGCCATCTATCTGATAATTGAATTTCCTGTGCTCTGCCAGAGAGTGAACAAAGCCCTCTCCACTCAGGCAAAGGTTTTTATTACAGACGTCGTAAAAAGTGGCTTCCTCCTGGAGAAGCTGGGAGGGGCACTGCCTGTGAGAAGCAAGCTGGCTTGGCAGAAACTGGAAAGACTGGTTTCTGTACCATGTGACCTGAAAAGACACACCCCTGCAGCAAGGATATGGTTTTATAAAAAGGGGGATAATTCATAGTGCGGACATGTGAAAATTTTATAAATGATACCATAATTCTTGTGATTTTTCTGCCCACAGTTTAAGACGTGGTAGGAACCGGTGGTATGTTCAGGGGGGTTTTAGCGGAAAAGTGGATATTACTCTAAATGTGTGCATGTTAAAAATCTGAAACTTCATCAGTTAATGTCCCTACCCCCTGCACACATGTATGTAAAGTTGGGTCCATGTCGGAAATTGAAAAAGCAGTTAAAAAGTCAATTATGTACACTCTTTGAATGCAAGCTCCGAGAATGAGCAGATTTGGACATAGACATGGCTAAATTCAGCCACACCATGTATATGTAATTTCAAACAACTGTGTAACTCTGAAGTATGGATTTTGATCATATATATATTTGGGTGCACAGATGATAAGGGAGGTTGTTTCAAGAGATCATAAAATGACATCAATCTGACTCACAGTTCAGTTTGCCAATCAAGCGGAGGAATGGAAGCCTGACCAATGACGAATGAGAGGGGCAAGTCTAGTGATGCAACACACACACCCATTCTCAAGAAACAGATAAAAGCAGAGAGTCAGGACACATAGAGACATTCAATTTCATCTGCCGCTGGAAGCCCTGCCGGAAAAATCCATACTTACCTCCATCAAACTCCAGAAAGCCAAACTAGAGACTTCAATCTATCCAGAGCAGAGACCAGACCAGAGAGAAAGCAGTGCTGTGCCTAGCAGAGACCAGACCAGAGAGAAAGCAGTGCTGTGCCTAGCAGAGACCAGACCAGAGAGAAAGCAGTGCTGTGCCTAGCAGAGACCAGACCAGAGAGAAAGCAGTGCTGTGCCTAGCCGAGACCAGACCAGGCGCTGTGAGCAGAATCCGGAAAGACCTGACCAGACTGAAGATCGTGACCAAGTCGCTTTCCTGTTCAAAATCTCTTGTGAGTACTTAGCAAAACTCAGAACACATCTCTTAGTTTAAAGTCATCTAATTCAATCTATTTAACCTAAGTAGAACTGCCTCCTATCTGTCACCTGTCATTTCTAGTAAAATTTGTCATTTTGAAAAAGTGTGCGTTTAAAATTTACAAAACCAAAAACGACCTTTACTAAATTACTCATATCTCCGCAACCGTTTGGGCTAGAGACTTGCAATAACTTTCATTTGGAAGCTGAGATCCCAGGCTTTCCTAGGACCCCAAAATGGTACAGATAGTCCTTGCGGTTCCTTTGTAATAGCGCTCGGCGCATCCGCGAATTTTGCCGCGATTTGCAATTTCTTCACATGTAAAAAAACTGCTGCTGCCTGATTTCATTTGCCAGAAATTCGTTTAACCTGCTAACTATCCCTGCATCATTGCTAGTGTGAGCCTGGACTAATATTAACTAGATACCACTCACCCTGAACCTCTGAAAAGGGAATTAAAAGCATTTTAGCATATTTTTTAATTCATTGCCAGCACATATCAAAGCAATTTGGGCCTGTGTTTTTAAACTTCTGTTGTCTAAGCTTGCTGGATTGAACTGAATTACAGTTGATTGCATTTCTGAGAACTGTGTGTTTTCCTTCCATTTCCTTGCATTGCATAAGGAGGGGGGGAGTGAATAGCCAGAGAAAAGTGATTACATTGTTTGGTTGAAATCATATTGCGTATTTTCTGTACTGCATTCATTGAATATTGCATCCACCTGAGCCTACATAAAGCATCCTCTACCACATTATACTTTTGTTCCTATTTACCAGTGTGCTACCTTATCCATTTCATGTCAACTCATTAGTGATTAAAGAAGTGTGCTAGTGCCAGATTCTCCGTTGTTAATATTTACCATATCAGATTAAGTGTGATATTCAATTATTAATTTATTAAAAAGTGTGATATATATTTTAATTTATCAAATAAACCTTTTAAACTTGCAAAACAGAATTACTTCTTGGCTCAGTGGGGTCAGGGGGATTCCAAGAGAGGGGTGTTATACAAGGGTAGTCATCCAGAACGCATGAACTGGACCTAAAGATATATCAATAAGGGTTTTCATTCAGTATTCTAGACTAGGCGTTAACTTGGCTGTAGTGCTGAATTGAATCCTCTTACAGAAGACAGTGAAGGGCATAGTACATTATGTACTTAAACATGATTGACCATAAAAAACGAGTGTCTGAACAAAGGAGTTGCCTTTATGTCTCAATACAGTGGACTTTGAAACTGGGACCATGAGGTAAAAGCCTTCATGACCTTCATATAAAGTTGCCAGTGGCCCTACGAATCATTTTGTTGCAATTCCTCCTATACCACAAGTGTGCAATGTTTCTTTGCTTCAGTCGTATCCCAGGTTCAACTTGCTGTAGGTATCTGGGTCTCTTACAAGGTCTCTCACAATGATACACGGTACAATTGCGGGCATCTGTTCATGGGCTGAATCACATTCTTGTTCATGGAGTTCATTTAGCCAATTAGGGGCCTGCAATCTCATAAAGCATGTTCAAGGGAGTTCATTCAGACTGACAGAGCATTATAATCTCCTAAAAGAAATGTGAAGCTCTATAAAAGACACTCTCTGTTCCATTGTAGGCTTTGCTAGATGTGAGTGGAAGTGTTGGACAGGGTAGGCTCAACCCTGATGTGTTTGTATAGAGCGTTCAGATAATTTGGTTTTTTTTGCGCAGTTTTGAGCAATTGTAGAGTTGTAGTGGTTAGACATTTGTTTTTGTGTAGTTTGCTAGTCCTAGGAGTGCTTTTGTTTCCCATTTTAGTGTCCCTTTTGCTTCTTGTTTTTTCCAGCTTTTTGATATTTCCTCATTTAATAACAATAATTGTTTGCCCTTTGCTCTCATATCATTTACTTTAGTTTTCTGTGAGAAAAACTAAGTGTCACAAAAGCATTAACTCCCCTGACTTCATCGCAAAACACCTCTAAACAACCCCAACAAATGTTGCCTACACTTTCCAATTTTCCCCCACGTGCCTGCAATTATCGTCCTCTTGTCTCCTCACTTGATATTGTGTTGGTTTGTCACTACTGTAGGGTTGTGCAGTTCACTCTGTGTTCCTTAGCTGTGGTTTTCATTGCTCATTTTTTTGGTTTCTTTTGTTGAATTTGTTTATGTGTGGAATGCTGTGCAAGCAACACAAAAAGGAGACCATGTGAGGAGAGGAGGAGAAGCTGCATTACTCCTCAAAGGAGAAAGAGAATTCCCCCATGATTGTCTTACCTAGGATGGGGTATGGGGGAATAAAGTGAGAGGGGGCTGCGTGGCAATGGCCAGACCCTGGGGACAACAGCCATGTAAATGAACACTCACCAGTGACATGATGAGCTTTACTGAGCACATAAACACCTGAACCACCCACTACCATAGAGCCCCGTAGTGACACAATTGCTTCCAACAACACCTTCTCACTGGTGAGAACAGCAGGTCCCAGGACCATGCTGTAACATGGCATCGTCAGTCACACCATGCCAAAAAGCAGCATACAAGTGCCACACCAGATAAGCCTGCCCAATCAATTCCTCTGGAACTGGCAACTGTGGCTAGAAGAAGGACCCTGTTGCCTGTTACTGACACTGCCCTAAGAATTGGACTGTTGCTTCATGCAAGTGTCAGTGCCCACATTTAGAAAGAATCCACCAGAATGAGCTGAAAGACAC
This sequence comes from Ambystoma mexicanum, assembly GCF_040938575.1. NCBI lineage: Eukaryota > Metazoa > Chordata > Amphibia > Caudata > Ambystomatidae > Ambystoma > Ambystoma mexicanum. Next base: position 592,086,398 of record NC_090937.1, on the reverse strand, counting down.
ACAGGCCACCACTGACTGTAAGACAATTGTAATTTTGCTCCATTGCAGCTGCAGATTGCATGGAGAGATATATGCATCAGCTTGTGTCCCTCCTGTCGGTCACGGTGAAGTAGATAATGAGACTGCCATGTGGAGGGGCTGGTCTCACAGGGAGACACCCCAAAAAGCAAGAGTGTCAGCTGTCAGTGGAAGAGCGTATGAACTTTAGTAGCCTGCAGCACTCAGTAGAGCTTGTGAAATGTAAGTGTTGGCTGTGCTCTCTCAGAGACCCCGAGAAATGTAAGGGGTGGTGGAACCTTTTGAGCAATCCCATGAAATATAAGGAATCGTAGTGATCTGTTATAGAATCCATGACGTTTAATAGGAAGCAGCACTCTGCTCAAGTGCCTGTGAAATTTAAGGGGTATGTTCACTGACCCACCCATTGCCCATTATGGATGCGTCAAGACCAGCCCAAGAGAAGTGCTCTGAAACCTCTCCGGGGCTTGGTTTAACTGTCAAAGGGAACAAATGTTTTCCCGTTGACAGTGTAAGTTCCCCAGCATGCATGTCCAATGGGCCATGTATGGCCAGAGGCATTTTGCTTCCTCTGCCTTGTATGGCCCATTGGGGAGGCAATCTGGGAAACTGCAGGCCTAAATGTGCATCCCGGCACATTATACCTCCATTGCCAATGTTTATGATGTGTTGCGGCTCCATTGTTCATGTGCCTAGCCCCAGGAAGATCTCTCTGCTTCCAGGTTCCTGTTAATGCTGCACTAGAGCCAGAGGTCCTCTGTGGAAGACGGCATCTGGAATGGGGCGCTAGGTAATGAGAATGTTTGCTTTACTCTTGAAGCCCATTAAAGCATGCCATGACACAGTTTCAAAATATATACAGACTGACCCACCAACATAGGCCAGTCATGCCACATAATAACATTTTTCATGTTTGCATTACTATTTCAGATTTTAAAAAAAAACGTATCATGTTTCCTTTACTTTTTCAGAGTAAAGCAATCATGATAAGTGTTATTACATGGATAGAGTGACCAATGTTGGTGACCCAGCCTGTATATATTTGGAAACTGTGGCATGGCATGTTTTAATGAGCATCAAGAGAAAAGAAAACTTGATATGTTTTCGCTTCACTCGTGATGCTCCTTGTATTGTGCCACAGGATATAATATATTCAGACAGACCCGCCATAGTAGGCTAGTCTTGCCACATAATAACACTTATGTTTGCTTTACTCTTGATGGCCATCAAAACATATCATGCCACTGTATCAAAATATATAAAGACTCGCCCACCAAGATAGGCCATTCTTGCCACTTAAAAACACTTATCAAGTTTACTTTACTCTTTGAAAGTAAAACACTTATTGTGTTTGCTTTACTATTCCAGTGTAAAGCAAACACGATAAGTGTGATTACGTGGTAAGACTGACCTACGTTGGTGGGCCAGTTTTTATATATTCTGATACTGTGGAATGGCATGTTTTATAGGCATCAGGAGTAAAGCCAATATGAATTATGTTTGCTATCCTCTCGATGTGCATTTTGTTATTACTTTCCAAGACTGGCCTACATTGGTGTGCCAGTCTGGATATCTGTTCATATTATTGCAAGGCACGATATAATGAGCATACACAGTAACACAAACATCATGAGTGTTATTACTGGCTAGATTGGCCGACTTTGGTGCATCCAGTCAGAATATATTTTCTGATGTTGCATTGCATTTTTTACTGTCTTCAAGGGATAAACCAGTATGAAGAGTGTTCTTATATGGTGAGACTGGCCTATATTGGTACAGTCACAGTCTTGATATGTATTCATATTGTGACATGGCCTTTTTACTGGCAACACCTGCAGGTGCATGTTCTTACATGGGGATATATATTGAAAGCACCAGCATGGACATCTTATAGTATCACTACAGACCTTATGTTCAAGGCACTCATGGGTATGTTCTGATATAGGAATGCTCTCAGATGTTGGCACAGCCAGCATGGAGATGTATGGGCACAACAATCATGAAAAGTATTTCTTTTAGATTTAGCATGTAAGTATTTCAATATTGTGTGAAAGTATGTATTTATTTATTGTGTGAAAGTATTTAGATATTGCGTGAAAGGGTGTCATGAAAACGCTCCAGTGCACTGTTCATGGCTTGCATATATCAGATTCTTTCATGAGTTATCCAACAAAACAATTGCAAAATATCTGGCTTTTTACCCAATGTTTTAAACAATATGCTGTAAAAAGCACAATTTTAACCAATTATTTGAAAAATATTCTTGGGGAGAACCCACACCCCCTAATCCACACTTGGATGGTTTGGGTCCGCTCGCTATGCTCAGTTGCTCTATTACTTATAGTTGGAGGAAACAATTATGCCCCTCCAATATAAAGGTTTGCCAGCGAGGAGACCACTAGGTTGTGTGGAAAAGATGGCTGCATTAAGCCAGTGCTCTGGTGTTCACCCTACTATAACAAATGCGGGGGCACCTCCTGGAACAGTGCACCCAGCAATGGCTGGAGCACCCCCACTAACTCCCAAGGGAGAAGGGAGAAGAAACAGCATGGTGCTAGCTTGCCCATGGCAGAGGATGCTCACCATGGACCCCACTCACTCCGCAACTGTTGGAGCTGGAAAGAGAGGGGACAACCCCTCCCTGTTGGTCAGAAGTGAGAAGGAGCAGAGAAGCAAACTATCAGAAATATAGCAACCTGGATAATAGGAGTGGAGAGTATGTGGGGGAGCAGGGAGGCTGTGAATGCAGAGTGCAGCCTACCTGGAGCCATCCTGATACTCCCTAGAAGGTAACCCTTAGGGCATGGTAGTCACACTCCACTCCTGAATAGGAAGATCCAAGAAGCATACTGATAATTGACCGGAGGCACACAATTCATGGCAGGAAGCTGGCAATGGTGGGGAACTGGGGGAGTGCTTCAAATTCTGTCAAACATGGGAGGTAGGGTGCGCTGATGAAAACAGACATCCTCAACATCCGACAGTAGTGAAAAGCCCTGAGATCAGAAATACAGAACTCAAGGAAAGAATGGCCAAGGTAGAGGACCGGATCGAGGCCATAGAGAATAACCAAACCTCCATAGATGTTATGGGGCACGCCTCACCTCTCGCCTCAAGGAGTTGAAGCACTGAGATAGGGACAATACCCTCATAGTTGAAGACCTGGAAGATAGAGAATGGAGCAACAACATTTGGATTCGGGGCATGTCACAGGGGGAGACTCTTGGAGGTGTAGTGGAGAAAAAAGTAGTGGAGTTGCTGGCAGGGATGGGCCCCAGTCATTCCTCACTAAATTCCACTATTCTAAGGATAAGCTAGACATCCTAGTGAGGACCAGACAAAAGAAGCATGGCATGTACGAAGGAACCAGAGTACAAATATTCCAAACACTCTCAGTGGAGTACCCTGTCGTGCTGGAAAACCTTCAAGCTGCTTACCACCTGGCTAAATGAGACAGTCATCCGCTATAGATTTGGCTTTCCCTTTTCGTTATCTTTTGAATGTAAAAGGATTTCTTAGAGACTGAGGTATGGGTCTGAAATTCCCCAGCTTCCAGAAGAGTTATCATAAAGAGCTGCAACGCCAAGACACAATGAGGAAAACAATTTTTAAAGGCATTCACAGGCAAAGGTACCAGAGTGAAGATGCTCACTCTCGTGAATTCAAAAATCTTTTGGACACTTCGCCTGCCAAACCAATATTTGGAGGTTTGGTGTAAATCAAGTGTAGATCTCATTATTAACTCAGTGAAAGGGCTATTGGCCTGAAGTATGTAGTTCTGCGGAATGGAAAGGTAGGGGGGCACTGGCTGTTTGAAAAACATTACAATTTTGTCAGCAGGTGGGCGAGTATGGCTACACCTTGGTGGCATGGATAGTTCCAGGCATCTGTCTGGGGAGTACACCCCTGGCTACTTAGTTTTGTGTGTTCTGTTCTTAATTAATAGTTTTTTTAAGATAAAGCAATGTTATCATGCTGAGGGTGTACAGAGAGAAAGGGGTAGTTTCCACCGGGGATCTTGAGACCCAAAAGGCACCTCCAGGTTTACACTCAGAGAGTCACACACAGAGTGCTACTCAGCATTGTGAAGGAAACCATTCATGGGTGAAACACTACCTAAGGGATGGGAACACTTAAGATAGCTACCCTTATTGTAAAAGACGGAAACCCTCCCACCAAAAGGTGACTACTGGCAAGGGAGATGAGGATAACAGAGCTCCCAATATTCCTGATTCAAGAGACCCAATTTAGCAAGGAGGAGGAGGATGCAACGATTTGTAGCAGACACTTAGGTCAGTGTTTTAGGGCATCAGCTCCGGTGAAGAGACAGGGAGTAGGGATTCACCTGAGCTCAGAATCCATGTTGAACAAGGTTCAAGTTCAAAAAGAGACCAATAGGAGACTCCAGATGCTGAAGGGCAAGTTGAGGAGCAGGATGATTATCATGGTAATGCTCGATGCTCCCAATAGTCATCCATGGAGATTTATTGAAGATGCCTTCTAAATGTCGGAGATGTGGGCACAGGGGCTGAGAAACCTTAGGGCTGACATCAATACTATTAGAAACTCACTACTAGACTGGTTGTCTCAGGGAGGTGAGAAAGAGAGAAAAATGATTGGGGATGAGCGCCTTTCAGATGATGTCGAGTCTTGTACACCCTATGTGATACGTGAAGGACATTCTAACCTACACTGGTGGGCTACACCGTTTTTATTCATCCACATAGGTAATTTATGAGAATTGATTATCTATTTGTGGACGGAAACAGGGAACATATAGTGGGGAAGGGGGGAGTTAATGGTGGTTGGCTGGTTAGACTGTGGCGCAGTGAAGATTGACTTACTCTGGGAATGGCCGAGATCCAGGTGTGCGAGATTGCAACTTATTGATACCTGATTTACAGACCAGGTTTTCCGAGAGTAGCTCAGTAACAAAATAGAAAGATTATTTACCACAAACGGGTACACCAACCTGTACACCAACCCTTACGGGGGGTGGGGGGGTCATTATACTCAATGGGGACAATGTAACAAGAAAAAGCAATCAATTGGAAGCTAAACTTAGAGAAGAAAAAACATTGTTACGGTAGAGACTCAGATCATGTGGATTAGGACAGGAAGAGATAATCACAGAAATGTAGGCCAAGAGGCAAGAGTTGAGGGAGGCTGGGGCTGCCATGGTACATAAAATGCCAAAGGGGTTGAAGCAGAAGCACTCTAAAAAGGGATAATGCAGAGGCTCTACTAGGCAGCAGGATTATGAAATAGCTAAGAAACAGGCACTCAATACACATGTGAAGAACGTCAGAGATGCAGTGGTGTGTACATGTGACCAACTAGAGCAAATAGCTCAATGCTTTGCATAATATTACTAAGAATTATACACCCCAGAAAATCCCTCTGAGGTGGCTGCCCTTGCTGAATCTTTACCTACAAATAAACCTCCTGACAGAGGAGGAGGCTTTGAAATTAGATAAACCAATAACTCAGTTGGAGATTGCCATGACGATCATGAAGGCACGAAATAGACCTGGAGAAGATGTCTTTTTGAAAAATATTTAAAAGACCGATCTGGGGTTCCTATCTTCTTTTTTGCAAGGTTATACGACTTGCACCTTACTGCCCAGGGTTATAGTAGTGGTAATACCAAAGGAGTGCAAGCATCCATCTAGATGCCCTTGATGTAGACAATATTATTGATGAATATAGACGCAACCATTTTAACTAAAAAAATGACCTGCTGATTGGACTTCTTCTTCCCACCTGGACCCGGTGGGCATTGTGAGGCACAGGAACAGTGCAGACAATCTTAGGAAGACTCTCGGCCCTGCCTCAGCAGAAGCTAAATGACTTATTCCTATTGGTAATGGATGTCAAAAAGGCCTTTGACCGGGTTTACTGGGCCTTTTTAGACCTAGTCTTGGTCAAATTTAGCTTTGGGGCTGCAATTGCTCACATGGCTCAGTCAGCTGTATTCCACGCCATCATCCACAGCCCTGGTTAATAGGGTACAGTCAGAGCATATCCCTCTTAGAAGGTGTTAATGCCAGGGATGCCCCCTCTCTCCCCTTCTTTGTGCCCTAGTGATGGAACCTCTTGCAGCGTGCCTTAAGGACAATATTGGGATAAGGGGTATCCAAGTACAAAATGTGCAGTATAAAGAAGTAATGTTTGCGGTCCACCGATTGCAATACCTCTGAGTTCCAGCCACAACCCTGTTAATCATAGTGGATCTCCATGGTGCTGTTTTGAGTAAGGGGGGGATGATGTGCAGTTTTGCTGGGGTGCTGCTTTGAGTTAGGGGCCATGGGCTTCAGTTTCACCAGGGTGCTGCTTTAAGTTGGGGGGACGAGGGGGGGCAATGGGCAGTTTAGCCAGGGTGCTGGAAGTATAATGGTGTAATGTAGCTTACTTGTTGGTATTCCTTGATTACTTTTTGAGATTTGCCCAGCCCAAATGTTGTTGGAAAACGCTAGTTTTTGCTTGCATGGGGGTGGTTTCTGGGCGTTCTGAGGGCAACACTTATTCTTTGTGCTGCAGGCAGTGGTCGAAGTGAGCGGGAGCGGCTGGGAGCAGTGCTCCTCTACTTTTTTAAATTCCGTTTTACAGCTCCTATACTTTTATTTTAAAAATAAACCGTTCCGGAACGGTTTCGTTTTAAAATAACAGTGTAGGAAGAAGTTGAGACTTGCACTTTCAGTGCACTACACTGAACGTTCCCTTAAACAACAGGTGCATGTGTTTGGTGGTGTGTATTGTGCGTGGGACGGGACGTGATGATGGGGTTTGTGGGGAGTGGGTGCAGGCTGGCAGGGATCATAGCTCCACTACTTCTTTTCGTGCACATCGACCACTGGCTGCAGGTTACTTTGCGCTTTAGAATCCATGAATCGGCGCCCAGCAGTAAACATTTCATACACCTATTGTTTTTTAAGACGCAAAGTAGTTAGAGAGGACTTCACGCTTTTTCTGTGAATCAGCCTCTCAATGTTCTAACATAAACGTTCATCAGAGCTTTGTCAGAACAATCAATACAACAATGTCATAATACAACACGGATATTTCAGTGACCTTACATGGCCACCACTAACAAACATGTGTAGGTCACAGGTCATCTTTCCAGTAATAGGTAATAACACTAACCACCGTCGATTCCTAAATGCAGCCAAGATTGGTTGGGAAAGACAAGTAATGCCACTGCCTATGACTCACAAAGTCATGAGTAGAAAAACAATATGGACCTGCCAGTTTAGTTTCCACGGTGGTGTAAGTTTACACATTGTTTAGGTGTTTTATCAGTGCAAGCACTTAGTTATAAAGGTGGCAGAATATGCATGACGGTTTGAAAATGTTGGGCTTTGTGAAGGGAAGGCAGACAGAAAGTTTGGGGCTTGTAGCAATGATATTTTGCATGCGAAATGGTTTCATTATAGCGCATGCCGCTTAGCATGTGTAATTTTAAGTTTCACATTTTACCAACGTTTTCCATTAATGATATCGGTGTTTTTAAATTCACTTGGTTGGACAAATATAAATATACCTACTAGACTAATATTCGTTGCATTTATTTAAAAAAAAAATCAAAAAAGAATCTGCAGTGGAAATATTATTTATTTTTTGTCTCTATGTGGCCCTTTTTAGTAAATGTTGTCACCGATAAAGTGTGACTGTTAAAATGTATCGCTGTAAAGAACAAGTGCTCATCACAAGACATGGATGATACTCGACTGCATTCCATGGATCCTCGCCTGGATTCCATGGATACTCGCCTGCATTCCATGGATCCTCGCCTGCATTCCATGGATACTCGACTGCATTCCATGGATCCTCGCCTGCATTCCATGGATACTCGACTGCATTCCATGGATACTCGACTGCATTCCATGGATCCTCGCCTGGATTCCATGGATACTCGCCTGCATTCCATGGATCCTCGCCTGCATTCCATGGATACTCGACTGCATTCCATGGATCGTCGCCTGCATTCCATGGATCCTCGCCTGCATTCCATGGATACTCGCCTGCATTCCTTGGATGCTCGCCTACTTTGTTCTGGAACATTACTGTCCGCTTTCCTCGTTTTGCTGCTGCTTCCATCTGATGAAGAATGTGAAGCGACCGGGGAGGATGATGTACTGCGCGATCACAACGTATTATTTTCTAGAATTGCAACAAAAGATGCTACATGTTAAATGTTTGCCATTTTATATTTGAAAGTTCTATTTCCCGTCCATAATTTAAAATCCTAAGAGTCCCACTTATAAAACAAATGCACCCAAAACACAAAATTGCTTTTGTAATGATTGCTTAAAATAAACTGCATGCTCAGTAGTCTTGCAAACATGAATTGTAATCCGGAGCCGAAAAGGAACTTTACTGCAGAGGTAGCGACTCTTTTCATCGTGGTTCGGTGCCACGGCTAGGCATCCAGCAGCTTCTTTAAAGGGAAGCTGCAGAGCGACAAAAGACATCGTCTTCTTGGCCTTACGCATATAATAAAGATCTCTTGTTAAAGGGGGGTGCTGAACAATGGCATTTTGGGGCAGCATGAGCATTTGCAAGGTGCAATTTAAGCGAATCTATCGTTTTTAAAGTGCTGCCGTGGACTGCCCTTTACAAGAGTCAGTAGACATGGCTTAACAGTCAGCTATAATATTCATATGTCCTTACATGTATGGGATTTATAATGCGCAAACCTATCTGGGAAGCCATTAGAAAAACACAATCGAATCAGATGTTGCATGACTATAGTTTTCATACGCATGTTTCGCTAACTTTTCTCGAGCTTGCTTTTGTACAAAATGCATGCGCACAGTGCATAAGACGCAGACTTTTGCAAGGTTAACAATTCCCTCGAGGTTTTTCCAAGAACAGTGGAGCAGAATGAATCATAATAATGTGTGTCCCCGTTTTGATGGAAGAAAAAAAAAATCAATGATTTCCTTTTGCGAGGACACTACTGGGGATTGCAGAATTAGGGTTGTGAAATAACTAACAGATTCCGCATGGCAGCTCTGCCTTCGGAGATATCATCAAAGTGCATGTGTGCGAGGGACAGGGTAACTTTCCAATTAGCCACTCTGATATAAAAACTAATCTTTTAAGAGGTCTGCAGTAGTGTGCTCAAAAGGATCTCCATACATTATTAGTCATCGAGTATGACCCCTGGTGTTTAATTGGCACATGGGGAGGACAATCCAGTGGGACACAGGTTCACGCCTAAGTGTGCATGTTCACCTCTGTGCAAGTTTTGGACATTTGCACTACCAAGTTCAAACAAAACCCACCAGCATGTTTCATGCCTCGTAGTTTAAAAATTGTAAATGTCTTTTGAAAGTTATGCTTACGGGGGCATTTGCAATATTTTCCTGGACAACCCACCTGTTTTGTTGCAGGTGCCAAAACCTGAACATGATTTGCTTTAATAATGGCAATTATGTCATGAACCTAGATTTCTGGATGTGCTCCTGGGTGGAGGTCAGGCAAAGTCGAGTTTGAGATGGTCGTGCCTGCCTCTGCCCTTCAGCTGAGGCACATGGCACATTGATGATGGTGTTAACCTCTTTCCTAAATTAACCATATTTTCATGAATATGGTTGGATGAATACAACATATGGGTCAACCTGGTTTCCTGCATGTCTTTTATCTTTTAATATCATTGTTTTTCAGGAAGGTTGGCTGGGTGCAGGGCTTTAGTTGAATTCATTCACAGGCAAAAACGAGTGGAGGCCAAGAGGAGAAAGTTGATTGTAAAAATTGGAGGACATACTATGAAAACTTTTTTTGCTGAGGTCTCATATTCTGAATAAAGGGTCATCCCTATATAATTAATTAGGGAATATTACACAAAGTTTGAATTATGATTCTATATGCCCTCCCTTGTATTTTGAGAAGTCAATATGTATTAAACACGGGCAACCTTCTCCACTATGTTGGCTCTTCTCACAAAATGAAGAGGTCATTTTTGTAGATGAATATGATGTCCATCTTTTTCGATGGCTTTTGAAGATAGGCCTTTTATAAACGGAATATCTCTAACCTGAATGGTTAATCAAAAATGTCCTTACCATATGTGTGGGGTACATTTACCAGCACCAACAGAAAGTCCCTGCATCAAAAAACTGCATTTCAAAATTAATCAAAAAATGGCTGTGCTTTTTCTGCTTAGCACATGTGGGGCGTGATTTGAACACAGCCACCCCAAGAATGGCTGCATTTTGTCTTTCTTCACGTGAATCCAGATACAACAGCTTAAATTCAGAATGGCTTTGCAGTGCTGTTCTGCCATTTAAAGACTCAAGGCTGTGCAAGTTAATGACCTGCATTCAAGACGGCATCACCCTTGTGCTTCATTTCACTTAAAACATCACACAGTTTGCTACATTAAATTACAGCCCTGTCTGTATATGTCATTCGATTTCCAGAAAATAAGACCATCCCTCCCAGAACGGCATTTTTTTCCTTCATGAGGTCTATGAAAAGCAAAGAATTCTGTTCAAGTCTGCATGGCTAGAATTTACTTTTGAAATAAACCAGCACACACAAATTACTGTCAAGGAAAGCGATAGCTTGGCTCTCTCTCTTGCCTCATGTCAATTACCAAGAAACTATTTGCAGCATATCTTTGTGTCCAGAAACTGACCATCTCTTCAAAGCCTTTTCTGAAGTTAATGCAAGGTATTTGTTAAGGTGGGTGTGAGAATGGTTGGGTGCCTCTTCAAGCCAAGAATCCAGGAATCAAATAAAAATTAAAAAACATTTTGTTCACATATCCCTATTAAACATATGTATTTCTTAGCAATGTCTTTGTCGTTGCTCGAGTATATGTTTGGAAAGTTTTAAAAATCAGGGAATCATTTATTGACTATGAATTCAGTTCTGATTTGGTATTAGTAGACATTGTGGATAGCTGAACAAATGATCTGATCTGCTAACACACTTTGGAAACAAGGACAGCAGCAGGTAGGATCGGTGAAAGGGTTGGGTGTTAAACAGTTTTCGCTAAAACCAGATTGTTTATTCCTGGACTGAGATTGTGCTCAATTGCCCCCTAACTGTTGATACTTTCACACTCACAGGCACATTTTTTAAAAAGTCAGTAATTCTGTCAGATAGGGTGACATGCTTAAACATTGCCCTGCAGGGAAACGGCTGTGCAATCTGGTCAGTCCTGACTTTCCTGTGCCATTTACCACCAAGCTGGAAAATGCACTTTGTTCACTGCCTGGTGTTCATTCGCACATGGAAACGATCAATAATGTCACTGACAGTGGTGCAAGTGTACGCAAAGAAGCAGTGGAACTATGATCACTCCTGGCCTGCCCCAGGTCCCCACAAACCCCATCACAGCCCCCCTCCTACGCACAATCCAAAACCCCACACAAAAGGGAATGTGCATTGCACTGAAGTGCACATTTCAACTTCTTCCTACACTTTCATTTTAAAATTAAACTATTCTCGAACATTTATTTTTAAAATAAAAGTATAGGAACGGTAAAATATAATTTAAAAAAAGTAGTGGAGCACTGCTCCCAATCGCTCCCAATCACTCTGACCACTGTAGTCACTCTATATATTTTGCCTGCTTTTAACAGGGTATTCGAGAAGATCAACCAGCATTAAAAGAAGATGCAAACAGATACACTTTTGGTTTCCCTGAATGTAGCAGAGACGTGAGTGCAATATATTCCCCTCTTGTTAGCCCACTCTGTCCAGAGAACTGTTATGGAAATGGCGCATAGGTCTACATACATGCAGAGGATCTAGGTCTGCACGTTTAGCCACTTCCATGATATTTATCAATCACTGGAAAATGGGTTCTTCTGATAACTCACTTCTTTTGGAAAAGACTCCAATGAATTAGTCAGAGATCCCTGACGGTTCTTGAGGATAACTCTGTCTTTAACTCTGTCTATGTAATATCATTTGGCACCTTGATAAAGTCATTCAAATCGCTGGCATAAACCTAAACAAACATCACAACACACCTTCAAACATATTCAGGAGCAGGAAATCGACCATGTTCTCTGCTCAAATGCAGCTACAAGCGAGATTATAATTTTTGGGCCTATGATCCCCAAATACTTTCCCTTCAATGGGCCACATTGGATGTCCACGCACACCTGTGGGAAAAGCAGCATAGATAGGAGTGATTCTTAATGGGAAACTGCCTTTTGTGACACCAATGAATGTAGTTTCTCAAAATGTTCACTAGCAATGCCATGAAGAAAATAGATTCATATCTCCAGATTTCACAAAAGCAGAAGTAATTAGAACACAGGACCATTATAGACTAGTATAGTGTCCTGTAGTTGGAGCTTAATAAAAAGCTCACATGTCACCCACAGCTGATCAAAACCAAAGCCATCAGAGTCATCCTGGCGCTTTATCTGCATATTGCCATTAATACTCGGCACTGAATTCTCTAATTGGCTACCAACAGAACAAAGAATCATGTTGTAAACACTGTCAATCAACCACCAGATCTCTGGGTCTATCCTACCCAATAAAAGGCATCAACAATTCCATCCCAAGAAGAAACCTGAGTATATCAAATAATAGTTGTCCTCGGCAAAATATCCTGGCATGGAGGCATGACTTACATAACCCAGTTACACATGATTGAAAAAGACATTGCAAACATGGCTTTTGAAACAAGTATTTGAGACAAAGGTATCTTTTTCACACAAGTACTACCAGAAACCGTGCCTGGTGCCCTTTGTCTCTCTGCCTAATGAACACATGCACGCATTATGCCAACCTGTAGTCTGCATACCTCTGTGAAGGAGGATCCAATAAAAACATAATGCTAACTGTGACTGTTGCAGCTTGGCCTCTTAATAATTAATAACTCTACACCATATCCTTTCTTTGCCTCAGTAACGGGACTCTCTCCCCGAGAAGGCGTTACACACTTTACTGCGATGTGTTACAATACAGAACATCAAAATAAAATACATATTTTTAGTACCTTACTGTTCTTTGTAGCAGAACTAAAGTGTAAACAATGGAAATTGTCACAGGACATGTCTGGCTCTCGAGGTTTATGTTAGAAATCACTCTTGTGTTAGGAGGGTAGGCAGTTGACATACTTATTTTATGTTGTTGAGGTGGGCGGACAGACAGGATACCAGGTATGGGATTTGCTGTACTGATAAAGGATGTGGCTCTCTCACCCCTGATAAGTTCATCATTCTTCCGACTACCTTGTATGTATTGGCGCAGTTTCTGAGGGTGGTGTTTGAGGTTAATGCTACAGTCAGAAGGATTGCTTCTTGGGATTAGTTACAGTCAAACATTGCTTATTTGCTACCATAAATTCCAAACAGCTTCCGATTGAACTTCAAAATTGAATTAACTTGCAAGCTTCTCCCCTTGACATCCAAGAAGATTGTATGGGTGTGTACACATCTACTGAGCACAGCTTGATGGTGGAGATAGCAGAATCTGGTTGAGTTGGACATCCATCAATATCCTGCATTTTTGATCTCGGATACACTTTTGACACTGAATTGGGACACGATTTGATGGAAAATAGAGTTTCGGGGTATTTTCCCCTCTACTTACTATCATGGTCCCTGAGTATTCCTGTATGAATGGATGAGAGGATCCGTAGACAGACAAGTGAGGCCGATATAAAATCATAGAATTCTGACAATTCTTCACTCTATTTCTCCTGTTTTCATCTGAATTGAAACAATCTATCTGTTGCTTTAGTGATGGCCCTGCACATTTCAAGGGATTTCCCTCCCATCAATGCTATATGCGGACATCAATCCTATATGTATCTGGCTTCCTCTGGCCCCGTCTGTGTGTGCGGATGTCTGAGAGTGTGATGTTTCTGTTTGTGAGGTCATGTGTGGAATGTAAGTGAATGTAGACTACCCCTACCCTTAATGTTCTGCCAGTGGCCATTGGGCAGTGGTACCTGGGTTGTTGGAACCGGTGGGTCCTCTTACATGTTCTCTGTACTTACACAACATGTAATGTAACAAAGGAACTTATCAGTAAACCTACCTACGGGTCCAGTGAAATCCTCATCATTACTCTGGCAACAAGGGGCCAACAGGAGGGAGAGGAAACAAACCTGACAAGCTAAGAATAAGATGGGGCAGGGAACAGCCAGCCATGGAACCACTTCCCTCCAGTAAAGTCCCTTCTCCCAAGGAGACCTTAGGCCATAAGCTAGAGGTCTGCAGAAAGTTGCACTGAGCATGTAGCATGGAAATGTCTCAGGCAATGCATGAATAGGAGAGAGGAGTTTAGCATTCTCAAATAATGCTTGTTTAACACTTATTTTGAGTGTTTGGGCCAGAGAAGAATAGAAGATGCATGGTGAATTGATCCCTGAGGCCCCATGGTGATGACAATTCCTGGTGATACAAGTACCGGGTTGTGGGCTGTCCAGCAGATAGAATGGCCAGGGTTATCTGTTGCCTCCCAGTGAAGTGACCAGGGAAGTTACAGTAGCTTTGTTCACAGCAACAAGCGAGGAACAAATGATGACATCAGTGTCTTCCCATGAAGCACTGGTGCATTCACATACTTGGATCATGCTCTAAGAGCACTCCATGAAGGAGATGAAGGTTAGTGCAGACGAGGAATTGAGCACCACCACAGAATAGTACCCAACTCATAACTACAGATGACTGCATGCTCGCCCGGGCAAGTCAAAAGGTGCATACATGGGAAGTGTACCTGCTTTGCTTCTTTTCTCCACTTTGCTTTCATTTTGTAGGGGTTGGATCATGCACATGGGGTGTTTCTGTGTGAATCGGCAGATGGTGATCATACAGTGATAGTTATTGGTTTGTTCAACAAGCAAGCCTAGTGACAGATGCTTCTATTGTGGCTTGCCCTTGGTAGATTTAATGGGTGGTTGTTGATGTGGTCCTTGGAGAGAAAATGTGGTTGTGTGCATGTGTGTGCTGTGCTAAGGAAGGGAGGAGTGTGGTATCTGGCTTTTGCTTTCACTGTCTGTGTATGTGGATGCCTGTGAGTGTGATGACAGAGTGTGTGAGATCATGTGTGGAATTTAAGTGAACGTAGAATTTTCCTACGCTTGGTGTTCTGCCAGTGGCCAGTGGTCAGCGTGATCACTAGTGGGAACCTTATATTGATTATGCACTTATTTGGCATGCAACTTAATAATGGTACTTAGCTGGTAACTTATCTACAGCTCCAGTGCATTCTTAAAAGTACACATGGCAAATAAATGGAACCCTAGACTGTTTCCCCCGAGCAAACTGATGATGAAAAACTGCAGACTGTGCTGCTTCTTTTAAGTTTGAGGCAGATGGCTCAGTGTTGGGAGAATCAAAGACCAATGGCAATTGTTTCGAGTGTATGTGAGACAGGCATTAGAAACATGTATCATTTTAGTTATGATATCCACCTCTTACTCACCACCATTACAAGGGTTCAGCTAGAGGATGCATGTTATCACTTGCACACCTGAAAGCAATCGGCATATAGGAATAGCACCACAAACTAAACCATTGCAAGGGTCTTTGAGTATATTACACCCAAAGACTGTGTTTTTATCAATGTCAAGTGGAAACAGGTAATGCAGAACGCACCAGTTTAAAATGAAACGTTCCAAAAGTGCAAAGAGGTCTGGATCTGTCAAAAATATAATCCTGTAAACTGGAGAACATTGACTATTTTACAGACATTTTAATATGATTCAATTCCAGTTATAGGATGTTGTCAATTGTTCTTAATGGAACCCTAATGCATTTCCTACCATACATTAAATGACGAAATTCATCATAATTCATTCAGAGTCTTTGAATGTAATGTTTTATTTCTCCAACTTCAGTCAGATTATTGTACAACGTTTATAATAATAGAGCAGACTTAAATAACATGCTACAGTAAACATATGCAGAACAGCAGTGATTCATGTGTTGGTCTGAATAACAATGGTGTTTAATTCAGAATGATATTGTGCTGACTTCAAGTTTACCTAGGTTTCAGCTCCGAGCCAGTTAGCCAGGCCACCCACCATTAGAAATCTTTATGGGGAGGATGTTAGAAAAATAGTTTATCATACCAGGACAATACATATATGGTCTTCAAAGAGATAAACATTGGGAGTGAACAGATGGGCACATTTGCAATTCAGCCTCCAAGGGAAAGTCATACAATAACCGTTACACTATTGAACTTTAGTTGTAAATACAAATGTCCATTTGGAAGCTAATGCAGTGAGAATCATCATCCTATTTTAAATCAATCACTCCCTGAATGCATTAGATAGTTTGTTTACATGGGTCATGTGCAGAAGCATGGGACCGTAGCCCAGTTCAAATTCAGTGCATGATTCAAATATTACCTGTTACATTGAAAAATGAATGATGCTAATTTTGTAGCCATATCATTTTGAGATAAAACAAATAATTTGTTGCAAAGATAAGAATTTCCTCTTCGTTTTGACCCCAAATTCCTATTGTCTCAGAGTTTTAATTATTAATAACATAAGAAAGAAATCCAATTTATTTGAAGCAAAAGGCCAACTTGCACATATCGAAGTGTGTATCTGCAAGCACAGATTATAATAATCTTGTTGTAAACTGTATTTGGAATTGTTTTTTGACCACAACTTTTTAAATCACAAATATTGAAATATGAACAACCATTGAATATTTGCACAGTGTTTTAAATGAGAGTGTGTTAGAGTTGGGTAACCCAAAGAAAGGACCAGGCAAATCAAGTAGGTTGATATAATGATGGCATAAGGTGGGAACCTGATGATGACTGGGACGTCCCTGGGAGCATACATGCAGGTTTCTCCTTGCTCTATGCCTCTAAAGACCAAACACATGTTAATAAAAGTCCCCAAAATAAATTATATTAGCTCTCTTAACTATTGTCCTGCTAAATCCCAGAAAGGGGGTGGTTTGGGAAGGTTATTAAAATATATTGCTTCGTGAGATGACAATGCAATCAAACTTAAAATGCCATTCTGAGTTGTGTGTGCAATGATGCAGATAGCACTGTTGTGTATTTGTGTGCACACTCTTTAAAAATCATATGTTCATTAAATGTACCCAACGTGTTTTCACAGAAATAGTAACCATTCAACGGTGATATGTAGACAGCATTAGAATTGGCTAATGATGATTATTCCTGATATGATATGATTGGTTATATATAAAACGCTATCGTCTCGAGACTGATAGTGTGTGTTTTGTGAAGGCTATAGATATTTAATAAAGGATGGAAATTCAGAGTGCATTTAATAGAGTAATTTCTGCTCCCGTTAATATGATGCAAATGTAAATCTCATATACCCCTAATTCTTTCAACTGCATACTGGTACTCTATTAGTGAAATGAGAGGGACGAGCCACCCACCTATACCTATGTAATGAATGAAATTCTGTGCATTCTGAATTGATAACACAGCTTCCTTAAACCAAAACCTGCACAATGCTGCACTCTGTCAGTAACGCTAATACCGCATGGTGGAAATTGACCCTTAAAAAAAGACACACTTCCAAAACTTCTGCGCTTATAGCGCTACCACTCACGTCCCTGACGCTATTAGCGCCGGCGGAAATACCATCATTGCCGGAACAGGAAACATGGCGGCATCCATCTTTAAAAGCTCAATCCAACCAGAATGACCCAGTTCCCGCAAACAGCTGGACCCAAAAGAAAGCCAACATATCTCAGGAGAGGACCCAAGGCAAGGTGCCTGAGAATTGAAATACTGTGCATTCTGAATCGATAACACAGCTTCGCTAAATCAAAACCTACAGAATACTTATGCAAGTTATTGTGAGCCTATTCTTAACTGCACACAAGTTAGTAGCCCAAAGCATCAGATCTACAAAGGAAATGTGACATATTCAACAGTTCTCTGATTCTATAAATTGCTGTTGGTATTGGGGGAATCAAAATTCGTTGGTTACTTTGTAAACGTGACTTTGGACCTCATCACAAGTCTGGTGGAGTCACAGTGAAATTTCAGCTGAGCAGAATTAGCATTACCGCCAGGTTGTGCAGCGGTATTAGTGCCAAATCGCACCCTGACATGAATGCACCCCCCATTCCGGCAGTAACGCTAATACTGCCCGGCGGAAACTGCACCGTAACAAAGCACACTGCCAAAACATGGTGCTAATAGCGCTACTGCCGATGTCCCTCATGCTATTCAGCCGGCCCAATTAGCACCGGCGGAAATAGCATCATTGCCATAACGGGAAGCATGGCGATGGCCATCTTAAAAAACTCAATCCTACCAGAGTCACCCACTTCCTGCAGCCACCCGGACCCAAAAGACAGCAAACATGACTCAGGCGAGGACCCAAGGCAAGGTGCCAGAGAATCACCTGGGCAAACCGAAATTCAGGGAGAGAAAACTGGTAGTCATCATTGATGAGGTTGTGGCTCAATGTGATTACCTTTTTGGACAGGCAGGGACATACATCGGGCCAGCGCAAGACTTACAATCTGCATGCTATCAACCAGAAGGTGACTGCAGTGTCTAGCATCCCCCCTGATGCTGAGCACTGCAGAAAGTGGGGGAAAGACCTCAGGGCCAGGGTGCAGGAACTCCCAGGAATCCCTGGCAACTGGAGGTGTAACCGTTGTTCCACTGGTCCTGACGGCCTAGGAAGAAAAATGCAGCACCGTCATCATTATGAAGGGAAGCGAGGGAGTCGGAGGGGCAGAGGCGGGTGCCGCCAGCCAGGAGGCAGGAGGTGAATCAACACCCCAACACAAAGCAAAAGACCATGAACAAATGCCATCCTAGCACAAGACGCCGTAGTGGACACAGACACATGTCAGCAAACCCAGCATCTGGATTTGACAATCAAGGCGAAGTGAAAGGGAACAACACTGCCTCCCTCCACAGCAGCCAGGGGGCAGGGCACCAAGTGCACCCTTCACCACCACAGCAGTGTGAAGGGGTGGCAAATGACAAAACCAAATGCCATGTACACCACATCCCTGCTGGTGCACCCTGTGCCAGTGGGATTGTGGTGCATGAGTAACCACGACACCATGCAGCAGTCACAGCAACATATTGCAGGCCCATTTGGCCTTCCCCATATTGGTATGGCAGACAAGCCCTATGGAAGTACATGTCCCCTACACCGACATGGTGCAGCTAGCCAACCACTGAACACCACAGCACAACAATGCTGGCTGCACAGCAGCTCCCCATAGACCCATGTCAGTGCCATAGACAAAGACACCAGACCCACTACCACAAGGTGTGCGACACCAGGGCAGGGGATGTCAGGGCATGAAGGACCAGAAGCATGCATGTGATACATTAGCTGACCCAGCATGGACAGCCTGTCCTCCTGAAACACAGGCTAAAGGCCTCCTATCCATG
Source organism: Ambystoma mexicanum (assembly GCF_040938575.1). Taxonomy (NCBI): domain Eukaryota; kingdom Metazoa; phylum Chordata; class Amphibia; order Caudata; family Ambystomatidae; genus Ambystoma; species Ambystoma mexicanum. Next base: position 592,067,030 of record NC_090937.1, on the reverse strand, counting down.
TGCCACACAAACATGCCTGCAACCATTCCCACAATGTTGTGCAACGTCCCCTGACCAACCATGCTCATCTGCCCAAATGTGTGGGGTGCCACTCTTTAACATGGCAAATGTGACTTGCATGCCAACACACGTGAAAGAACCATGCCTGACAACATCCTATGTCCTCTACAGGCAAGCACACATCACCAGAAGCATCAGAGGTGGACAAGGGGGCTGGCCCATCAGGAAGTGGTGCCTCCAGGCCCTCAAGGTCAGCCACCATCACTTCACAAAGGAGCATACACGCCACTCCTAGGTGCAACAACTGCCATGGAACACCTGGACCCAGCAAGGCCAAACCTGTAGGTGGTACTACAGACCCTGTGCCAAAACAACAAGCCACCAGGAGCACCTCCAAGCCCACTGCACCAACTCCCACATCTGCAGTGTCAGACACAGAGGACACACCTACTGGCAGGGACACCATCGAGACACAGGGGGACATAGGCCCAGTGATACAGCCTGATGAAGGGCCACAAACCCCAGAGAGTCCTCACCACCGCCAGCATTGCCAAACACCTGAGCCTGATGTGGACACGCCATAATATGGCTCTCCAGCCTAAAGACTTGAGCCTCTACACAGCCTCCCTCCAATTCAACATACAACGCCAAGCCATCCTAGAGAGGCTGGATGAAATTGAGAGGTGGCAAAGGGAGATGGAGGCCATTGGCCACAATGATTCAGAACACCTCCAGGAAATCTGTAATTGCCTTCAAGGGGCCACCTGCAGGATCATGTGATCAATGGACAGGAGCAGGGCATAGGTAGCTGCCAATACCGCTGCCCTGACTATGCTTGGGCAGTGAGTCAGGGAGATGACTGAATGGATCTTGGCCCTTGCAGAGGCTATCAGTCAAAGCTAGAAAACTAATCCAGCAGCACATCCGGGGGCCGGGGTCAATACCCTATAGTTCGGCCACCCCCACTGAGGTGTCCGAGCCCAGCTCACCTATGTGCCAGTCATAGCACCATTTGGGGCCTAAATGACTGGAGGAAGCCCTGAGCTGGAACAGGCCATGGAAGCGACCTTTTGCCCAAGGTTTATGGTGCTAATACCGCTGTACACAGACTTGTGATATGGCAGTGTTTGCACTTCATGTTATCGGCGCAGATTCTGCCGGATGTAATAGCGATGGCTGTAATAGCGGCTGATGTTTTACAGTCTGCAGAATTTGCACCGCCTCCTGATCCAGCGGATCAAGATTTGCAGTGCAAATTCCGTTACTGCGGCTTTTTTGTGCTTACCGGCCAACTTGTGATGAGCCCCTGTATCTGTAATTTGGAGACATTTTTGTGAAGTCAAGTATTTTGATATTCTGACCAACAAGAGTTAGAAGTACAATTGAATGTCTAGTGATGTTCAGAACTTAAGATGTATAGAGAATTGATAATGGAAATTAATACATATGTGTGAGAAAGCCATATTTATCCAGGCACATACATTTTGCTTCTGTTGACAATTTGCCTGTTATTGTGTAATATTGTGGTGCCTTCCACTGTATAAAAACTAGGCACCACTGCAATCCCTCTATTTGAATAAAAGTGATTTTTGAGTAATCCACCTGTTTCTTACACACAATGGTGGGGTAGGGCTTTTTATTAGTAGGCATGAGATTGCAGTGCCCACTTAACTCTTTAGATGCAACCCAAATATTACCATATTAATCTAGATATATTCACACAACAGTCTTGCTTGATCTTACTTCATGTTGTCATGATTTACTAGGCGGTCACTCTCAACTCAGGGAGTTCTTTTCCACCCCAAGCAAGGTGGCGCACACTCAAAGCGCTTATACAGATTCACCTTTAGTCAGGCCTCCAACATATCTCGCACTACTCCAGAAAATACCCTCAGTACCACCAATGAGCTAGGAACTAGGCCGGTGTATAGTAAGAATAAACATTTATTTAAGGCTTGACAAAGAACCATAAAACAACCAAAACATCAGCCGCCAACACAATTTCACAATTTAAAATTACTTGCACCAATTGACTGACTTGTATTTCTAATGCACGTACAGGTACTACAACACACAGCTACAATTTAGAGGACACTCCCCTTTCTGTACAGAAGACAGAGATTTCAGAAAGGTAGAGTCACCCAAGTACTTTAGTGTCTATATTGGCTCTAACACACTGGGCAAGAAATGTGTTAGTTTTGAACTCTACAACACTCATCCCGTGATTTTCTATATGGGAATTCATTGATTTAAAATCAATACAATACACTAAGGATCTACACAGCTTCCCCCATCGCCACAATTTAATGGACAGGATTAAGGCAGCCAGTCCCCAACACAATTGAATTCACAGGGATAGGGTGACTTTCTATAGTGTAATTAATTTGAGCTTGGTTTAATAAAATGTGCCAAGTGTCTCCCAGTTCTACCCCCCCCACCCCCACACTTTTGTTGGCATTTGGATACATCTACTTAGATGGGAGGCCATGATTAAGGGCATCCAGGGAATCAGCATGGCTTTTCTGAGGAAAGCACAGATCTAGTCAAAGGCTTCTGTCAAGGGTAATCCCCAGCAACCATACTTCCTCTGGCTATTAAATGGCATGCCCAGCTAGCTTCTAGATTTCCCAGTCGCCGTCTCCCATGCAATGTTTAAGGCCTGGGTAGCTCTCCCTGTCTCTCTGCTAGTTGTTTCTTCCAATAATCCAGAAGTAGAATACCTTCAGCAATAGAGTGGGAAAGTCAAGGGAAAAATCAAAAGTCCAAAGAAAGGTCCCAAGAGTCAAAAGTCAGAGACAGACCCATATCAGATTGAAAACTGATCTCTTATAGGGCTGGTGACACTCTATTTTTATCATAGTTCCCAAGCTACAGATTGGCCAGCTCTCTCCCTCCGCCTCCCCCAATATGCCCACTTCCTATTTATTGGACAAGGAGTTGGGAGGTGTGGATGATGGAAGCTAAAGGAGGAGAAAGATTCATCATCCCAAAATGAAAGGTGGGTTAACTTTTAGTGTTCCTAAAAACCTAACAACATGGCAGCTACCCCAAGTTTTCTGATAAGTGCAGGCACATGTATAAATTTGAGTTCTATACTTTAGGGTGAGTCGGCAAATATGATTCATATCTCGGCACGCCCTCCCTGGGAGGAGCTACCATATTTATTGATGTACTCCTAAGCAGAGATAGTTTCAACTCTGACCCTTCATGATTCAAACTTTTCTTCCATAACCTATCACCACACCAAATTTCCTCTCCCTCAGAATTATGAGAAACTTGTCTTCATAACTCAAATGGTATATATCACACAGGAGTCATATTTACATGATAACAACAGGCTTCCTATCCCCTTCAATATTAGTCCCGTATGAGCTGACTGGCACACACGATAATCGTTTGTATTCAGGAAAAAAAGAAGTCCAATGTTAATCAATGGCAGTGCATCACATGTGTCCCTCAGTTAGACATAGTCCCAACCTATTCCTAAATTTAACCCGACACGGACATCTGTTTATCTGTTTCATACACAATGTTTGATCATCCATTAGTGGCTCTAAAGCCATTTCTTGAGGTTCAGTCAGCCCTGAAAATGTCATTTCTGTTGGCCACTAATGCACACTTAATGGGGAGACCAGACCTTAAAGGTCATTTCTGCTGGCTGTGTTTTGTACAACTCCCACAATTTGGATCTAATTCTCAGTTATTTCTAACTCAAACAGGGTTGCTTTTCCTGGGGGGCACAGCCCTGGGTCTTGAGTTCAATGTTCAAAGGCACAGCACTTTCAATTCAGTGGGAAAAACTCCAGCTGCATCCATACTTCAGAAAATACAGCTTTAAATTGACAAAATGTGCTTACATGTAATATTTAACATTATATCTGGGCATGTTGTTTAAACTACAATCTTTCTTGACAAACAGTTTGGACAGATAAGTTCACTTTAGCTATTATTCACACCTAGGCCTCAGTTACATAGACAATCCAAAAAGTGTGCCTTTCCCTTTGAATGTCAGTTCATTTATGAAAAGTAAGTGCCTTTCTCCGAAATATGTCCCTTGGATTCTCTTTTTAAATGTAAGGCACAATTCCTACTTGGTATTTTTCACATACCTATCATTTCAATGGCCCTCATTACGACCCTGGCGTTAACCAATGGCGCTATTCGCGTCAATGGTAACGCCGGTAATTTACCGGATCCGCCATGGTGACATGGGGAATTACCGCCCCATTCCAAGGATGGCGGGGCGGTAATTCCCCATGTACCATTGGCCCTTCCCCATTCCCATTTTTGCCCCATAGGGCTCAATGGGAATGGAGAATGCGGTAATTACGGTAATCACCTTCAAGGTCCCTTTGCGGGTCCTAACCTTAACGGCTGGTACAGACCAGCCGTTAAAGTCGGGACCCGCAAAGGGACCTCGTAATCAGGCGTTAAGGGATTACTGGTACCGTACCGGTACCGGTAATCCCTTAACGCCAGGGTCGTAATGAGGGCCAATGTATCTTTTCCCATGTGTACTGCCACAGTTTTGAATCTGTCAAAAAGGTGCCTTTTCCCAGTTTACACATAGTCAGCATCTACAGCACCACATGTTATTTCTTTTTTCATCGGGCATATCCATCAGTTTTAAGCTCTCAGGTAGATTCCCTTTCACTTGCGCACCTGTTCATTTTAGTGGAGTTGACTAGGCCCATTTCTTTACATTTCACTAGGTTTTGTGTCAGAAATCACTGTTTTCTACTGGCTTTTATATTTCAATGGAACTCCACATTAGCCAGCCAGCTGTCCTCTCTCACTTCCTCTTCCTGTCCCCTTCCCCCCTCTACTCCCTGCTCTTCCTCTGGCCCTTCTTCGGCCACCTCTTCTGCCTCCTCTCTGCCTTTCCCCTGTTCTCCCAAGACGAGGTTTCTAGACAAGTCTGATCTATGAAAGTCTCGTCAAAACAGGTTCACCCCTGTTCCTCTAAAACGATCAAGGACCACATTGACACCCAGGCTCCTGTTCTGGCTGACTTCTGCAACCACTCCTTCGCCACAGGAGTCTTCCCTCACCCCCCTGAAGCACTCCCTTGTGCACACTCTTCTTAAGAAACCCTCTGCTGACGCGTCCTGCCCAGCTAACTATCACCAATCTTCATCACTCCTTTACTGGGAAAACCCCTGGAAAAGCTGACCATCTCCCAGCTTAATCTTCACAAGGAGTCTGTTGGTTATCTCCATGACCATTAGTCTGGCTTCAGAGCTGCCAGAAGCATGGAAACCGTTCTCCTGAACCTTCGTGAAGACCTGCTCTCCAACCTTGATTCCAATACCCCTTGTATCCTCATCTTACTTGATCTCACTTCTGCCTTTGACACGGTCAACCATGCCATCCTGCTCAACCGTCTCCGTGATAACCTGGGTATCACCGATCAGGCCCTGGCTTGGCTGACTTCTTTTCTCTCTGATTGACCCTCCCAGGTCCAACTTGAGTCATTCCTCTCCTCTATCTCTATCTCTACCTGTGGTATTCCCCAGGGGTCTAACCGCTCTCCCTGGCCGTTCATCCAATACCTGGCCCTTCTTGCCATCTGCATTGCCACTCTCTGCCCCAACTTTTAGTGCTATGTGGATGACAGTCAGCTCATTTTCAGGCTCCCTTCAGCCACCCCATCTCCTTCTCTCATCTCTGACTGTCTATCTGCTATCCATGAGTGGTGTGCCGCCAACGATCTCTGACTTAATGCCAGTTTGACTGAGATTCTCCTCATCTGGACACCTGCTCGCTCCTTTCCTGTCACTCTCTGGCCGGCCTCTCTTGGCCCTCTTCCTGCTCCCACCTGTGAGGCTAAAAACCTTGGGGTCATCTTCGAGTCCACACTCTCCTTCTCTCCTCACATCTCTGACGTCTCGAAGAAATCACACTACCAGCTGCACCTCCTCAGAGGTATTCTTCCTGTCCTCTCCTTCCCCCAGAAGCTCAATGTCTCCAGAGCTCTGGTGCTCTCTAGGCTGGACTCCTGTGACAGCCTCTTTTTAAATCTGCTTGCCTCTACTCGCCGCCCTCTGCAACTCATCCAAAACAGGACTACTAGACTTGTCCTTCGCCTCAAGCCCATGGATCGTATCGCTCCAGGACTGAATTCTCTGCTATGGCTCCTAGTGGCTGCAAGGATTAAGTTCAAACCCCTCTGCATTGTCCACAAGACCTTCTGGGGCCTGGGGCCTCAATACCTTCAACTCTCTCTTCCAAAATATCTTCTTTCTCAAGCTCTTCGGTCAACCGCCTCCAACTTCTTCAGGGTCAGTCCCTTCTCCAAGCAATTAGTTGGTGGTAGATCTCTTTCTTCGGCTGGGGCCTCCCTCTGGAACAGCCTGTAACGCTCACCTGATTCCCACGGAGGCGCAGGTCGTGGCAGGAAGGTGTCTGTGACTCGAAAGGTGATGTGCAGGACTCGATGGGCTTCTGGGGTCGAACCTCTTCGCACTGTGTGCAGAACTCGTAGGGTGAGGTTTCTGCAGGTGAAAGAATATAGGGGTTAATGGTCTGGGTTGTGTAAAGCCTCTCTTCCTCTCACTACCCAGCTTCTCCGTAGAGCCCCCTGGTCAACGTGCTCACCTTAGATAGGTGAATGCTGGACTCTCCATCTGCGTCTGATGCAGGGCGCTGTTGCCAGTTCCTTCACTGGTGAAACATAGGCCTCTTGGACTCAGAGGACCGTTACCGTCGTTAACAGCACGAGCGGTGAGTTTCCAGACACCTTTTTAGTCTTTATAGTCTTTAGAGTCTTTAGGTGCAAGGCAGGACTTCGTATGATGCTTTTCCCCCTTTTGCTTGCAGGACTCTTGTGGAAGATGAAATAAAGCGCCTGGAAATACGTGAGTAAATGCAAGCGCTCTAGCTGTCTTTTCCCTTGCAGCGTAGTTCGGGTTGAAGAGGCACCGGAGTATTTGCAGACGTTCTATTGTGAAGAGCGCAATGAGCGTAAGTAAATACCTGACTAATGTCTCTTCTTTTGTCTTTCAGAAGTTTGTTTGCAGCGCCGGAGTCCGCGGAATGCCCGTGAGTAATGCAATGCTTTTATCTCCGCAGGCGGCGATGCAGCGTGAAGAATTCCAGAGTTCACGGGTGCCGGTAAGTAATGACAATGCTTTTGTCTTCACAGGCGAAAATACAGCATGCCGAAATGACCGCAGCCGATGGATCAGGTGAGTAAGCACTGCGAGTTAAGACTGCCTTGCTAACCTGCTGTTTCTTGTCTCTGCAGGTGCTGCTGTCGACTGGATACAGGAATGGTGAGTATGATTCTTGCAGATTCAGGATCGAAAGAAGAAAGGCTGGAACAGACTCGGTGAGCGTTCTGCTGCAGATGCAGAATAACGCGAAGCACGTTTCTTCTATCGGGTGTGGTTTAAATAGCCTTGGAGTGATGAGGCGTCTTCCTCCACGGCCCCGCCTAGGTAAGAAAAGAGTTCCAGTTCTAGAAGCTTTCCCCATGCTGAATCCAGGGAATGGAGCTGCCCCACCCAGGTAAGAAAGTAGTTCCTTTTCACAGAGGACTTCTAAGAGGCTGGTAAGTAAGCAGCATGGTCTGCTGCAGGTAAGTCCACCCAAACATCTGCACACATATTATGAGCCCGGCGCTTCCAGTGCCGGGACCAATGATTTTGATGAGCCTGGTGCCACCGGCGCCAGGACAAGGTCCAAAAGGTCCCCGTGGGGACCGGCTGGTGCCTAGGATTAGGGTTAGGGGCCTGCTTCCAAGGACGTTGGGCTGGTCCTGGCTCCTTGGAATCAGTGATCATGACACAGCCTCCCTGCCTCTATGAATATTGAGGGGAACCATCTCCGGTTCTGGAAACTCCTCAAGACATTCCTCTTTGCTTCTGCTTTCTCTCCTCCTCTCCCCTGCTGAACTCCTGGCTGAAACTGCAATGGTCACCTGTCTACCCTCTGTTCTCGGGCCCAGGGACCCTCCCCACCAGTTGCACTCCCGCACTGATCCCCTGGCAATCCTTGCACTCTGGGTTGTTTCTCTATCCCCACAGCCCCCTACCAGCACTTGACACCTGATGTCTACACTTACCCTTGCACTTGCCACCAGCTGGCTGCACTTCTTATATATTGTTCTTATTTATTTTTTATTTATTTACTGTTTGTCCTATGTACTTCAATTCCCCTCCCCCTCCCCCCTTGTACTTTTCCCCTTCCTCCTCCCCTGCACTTGCGCAATCTCAATGTCCCCTGGCCTACCAAGATTGTTGTCTCTGTATTCCCTCTGTTCCCCTCCCTTGCCTCGTCGTGCCATGAAACACTTGTGTATAGGCACATTATAAATGCCATATAATGTCATATTATTTCATATCAGTCTCACAATAGGGGCCTAGCCTGGCCTCTCCATCTCTGTATTTTCACCCCACAATGGTCCGCCAGACCTAAGTCCTAAAAGATAATAAGTCCATTGTGACCAAACCGTCTTATTGTAAATCTGTCTCTTACATAATCTGTCCTGGCATTAAATGTATGTCTCTCCTTCAGAATTGGGTTTATTTACAGAGTCAATTTTGAACTATAAGTTGTCATAAATAAGGAATAAAATAGCACTTGGACATGAATAGGTTTGATTTTAATATAACAGAAAATGAAGGTAAACACAAATAGAATGGACTTAGTCAACTCTTGTATTTCTTTGCACCCAATAAACTAGTGGTCCTCCCTGATGGCAAGAAGATGGTAATTTCTCTGGCCACAGTTCTCTTAACACGTGCTGTGCCCTTGGTAGGATTGGAGGATGGTCTACAGGACAGGGAAACCAATCAAAGGTGTTAAATATGAACACAATGGTGGAAGGAAGAAGGATTATTGTGAATACCAAATCTAAACAATTTAATGTTAAATGTTAAATGTTAAAGGTATTTGTACCGCGCACCGTCACCAACGGAATTGGTCCCCAGGCGCTCTGGCAGATCTGTAAATGATAAGGTGGGATGGGTTAGTAAGCTGAAGAGGGAGTAGGATAGTGAGAGGAGTGGTGTTCTGTTGGCAGCTTCAGCTCGGTGTACACCAGATACTGAGCTTTGGTGCAGGTATTGGATCGGTGTCAGTCCGCGTGTGCTGTTGCTCCGGCCTATGTGTTGTTGCAGTGCTGTGAAGTGCGTGCGGCTTGTGGTGCGAGAGATGGTTGTGTGAGTTTTGAGTGAGATAAGTATGCAGAGTTGGAGGTTATATTGGTTAGTGGGTTACCTGAACCCTAGCATGCTAATATTCACAGCTTTCTCTAAGTGATCACAGTCCTATCTAGAAGCGGCGCAGGCCAATGTTCACAGTTCTATCTAGGTGTGGGCATGCTAACATTCACAATGTTATCTAGGAGTGGCGCAGGCTGGTGTTCACAGTTCTAAGTGTGGCACATGCTAACATTCGAGCTTCATCTAGGCGCGGGCATGCCATCCTTCAATCAAAACCCATCTAGATGCGACACAGGCCAATGTTCCCATTCTATCCAAGCGTGGACATGCCGACATTCACAATTCTATCCAAGCATGGACATGCCGACATTCACAATTCTATCCAAGTGTGGACATGCTAGCATTCACAACTCTATCCAGACCCGACGCAGTCCAATGTTCACAATTCTAGCTAGGTGTGGACATGCTAATATTCACAATTCTAGCTAGGTGTGGACATGCTAATATTCACAAATCTATCTAAGTGTGGACATGCTAATATTCACAATTCTAGCTAGGTGTGGACATGCTAATATTCACAATTCTAGCTAAGTGTGGACATGCTAATATTCACAATTCTAGCTAGGTGTGGACATGCTAATATTTACGATGCTATCCAAGTGTGGACATGCCAATATTCACAATTCTATCTAAGTGTGGACATGCTAATATTCACAATTCTAGTTAAATGTGGACAATCTAATATTCACAATTCTAGCTAGGTGTGGACTTGCTAATATTCACAAATCTATCTAAGTGTGGACATGCTAATATTTACGATGCTATCCAAGTGTGGACATGCCAATATTCACAATTCTATCTAAGTGTGGACATGCTAATATTCACAATTCTAGCTAGGTGTGGACATGCCAATATTTACAGTTCTAGCTAAGTGTGGACATGCTAATATTCACAATTCTGGCTAAGTGTGGACATGCTAATATTCACAAATCTATCTAAGTGTGGACATGCTGATATTCACAATTTTGGCTAAGTGTGGACATGCTAATATTCACAATTCTGGCTAAGTGGGGTCATGCTAGTATTATGGCACTCTATGTTATTGGGAGGTAACTTAGAGTGGCAGTGGTTTTTTGGAGCAGAGTGATTGCTCTACTCCCCACCCATGCCACACTCACAGTTTTTGTTGGTGTCTGTTGACTGCTGGCTTCACTGGCTTCCCCTGCGGACACCTGCAGACACATCCTGGAGCTGCCAATGCAGGAGCCACCCTTTGCCTCGAGGCCCTTAGCCGAGGAGGCTGCCGGGCAGTGGGCTGCCCAATATAGGCCGTGGATAAAGGTGGAATTGGCCAATAGGGGCCGGTGGGAGAGCACCGGAGGCGGGAATAGGAGGCAGCATTGGGGAATCTCGGACCGCGGGGCCGCCATGGGTGAAAGAAACAGGAAAAATAAATAAATAAATAAATGCAAACATGCTCTGAGAGGGGCAGAGGCACCACGAAGAAGTGCTTACCTGCATGCCAAGATGGGAAATGGCGCAGGAAGCATGTTTGCCGAGGGGTAGGCCCTCACAGGCAAACAGAGGGATTTGGCCAATAGGGGCCGTGGGAGGGCAAGGGAGGCGGGAATAGGAGGCAGCATTGGGGAATCTCGGACCGCAGGGCCGCCATGGGTGAAAGAAACAGAAAAAAAAATGCAAACATGCTCTGAGAGGGGCAGAGGCACCACAAAGTGCTTACCTGCACGTCAAGATGGGAAATGCCCCGAGTAAAATCCTGAGTCTAGATTCAACAATTCCTACGCATCCATCCAGTGCTGTGGGCTGCATGTTACTCATAGAGAGAGATTTTAAAAGGACCCAGGACACTTTTCTAATGATGATGGTCCTTGTTCATGGTCTTTATATTGTTTGTGCTATGGTCTAATTCTTGGCTTGCTCATGTCTATTGACTGTGCCTTTTTTTTGCATGTGGGGACCAAATCACAACATACAGAAACTCAATGTCCTTTGGGGTGTAAGCTGAATTACCCAAAACCCGAAATGATGAAAACAATCCCAAATATACCAAATAATCAATGCACCATTTGCAAGGAAAACAAAATGTTATTACATGCAAAAAGTATCAGACAGTCCTGAAGAACCAAACAAACAGGGAGCTCGCCCCACCAAAAGGAGTTATATCTTTTATAGTGGAACACCACAAATTAAACTATATTTAATACAGATTCAATGAAAAAACGTTGTTAAAGGGACGTTATGGTTAAGTTGCACTAATAGAAACCTTTGAAATTCACTGAAAAAATGTTGTTAAAGGGACATTATGGTTAAGTTGGACTAATAAAAACCTATGAAATTCCCCCAAAAAAAAACCTTTGTTAAAGGGACATTATGGTTTCAAGTAAAACCGAAACCCCCCAGAAATTTGCCAGTAATTTTAAGCTAAACAACCATAACTCGCTCCACCACCTTGCACTGCTCAGACTAACACCCAGGACATCAAAGATGACATCACAAATGTCATTGATGACATCACAAATGACATCACATATCTGGGCCACTTGTATTTGTTCATTGACACCCGTTTTTTGCTTCTTGCAGCCATATCCCATCCCATCCTCATCACCCCTCACCTCCCCAGAGTTTATTTGATAAGTTTGACAAGTGCAATGTTGTATTTTTTCATATGTTTTTACCGCAAAGTCTGGGGACACTGGCTGATGTCTGCGAATCCAAGATGGCGGGCATTTCCAAAAATCTGACGCACTTCACGCTCTTCACAATCCAATCTGCGAACACATTGCATGTCCGCGGACATGACGCAAGCCGATTAACCAATCAGTGTCCTGTCCACGCAGCAAACAGGGAAGTGTGTCTGCAAAGCGGACATAGATATCACTAATTTTCTTTTTACATACTTTTTGGTCATTTAAAAAAAATAAACTACTGGACAGATTTTCACCAAATTTACTAAAGCACGCTTTCGGGACCAAGCTGCTGCTCCTGATGCAAATTTGGTGAAAATCCGTCCAGCGGTTTGGGCTGTAGGCGTGAGAAAAGTTTTTTCCCCATTCAGTCTATGGGAAAAAATACATTTTGGGACCCCCTATAACTTTGCCCCCCCTGGACCAAACCTTACCAATCTTTGCAGACAAATTCAAAGTGGGCAATACACTTTTTTGCAAAGGTTGGTGAGGATTCATCCAGGGGGAGCGAAGTTATAAACCGCCCAAAAAGTGCTCTTCCTATGGGATTAGCAATTTAACCATAACTACACGGCCACTACCGTGGGCCGTGTAATTAGAACATGATCCGGCACTTCCCAAGGCATATCACACATTATCTAAAACACATTCCCCCAAACAGGTGACCTGCTACGTCGTCATTGTGAAATTTAGGAGTTGAGTGACTACACACATTGTTACCATAATACATTTCTTTAACGAGAAAATATTTCGGACAATCAAGTGATGTGCACCCCTCTGTCGAAGCACGATCAAAGTGTGAAGAGCAGATCAACTATGCTTTGATAAAACAATGGGCATCCTCATTATACCAGACACTGTGGCATGCAAAGAGAGCTCCCTGCCTTTGTAGATACATTTATTGGTATCACCTTTGCTCCTCCCATCCCACATCATAGTACAGCTCTAGCCCATCTCCCCTTTATCTCTCTGGGAACCCAAGTGCCAATGAATGATGTGATCAATGCACCATTCTTATGCTTGGATTTATATTATTTATTAATCTCTAGATTGCTGTGCCTGCAGTGCAAATAGGATGACCGGTCTTCGGTAAGTGAAGTAGGGCTCTAAATGTTCACCAGGTCTCTTGGCATCACAGAACCCCATGCCCGGCTCCCATGAATTCAACCTTGTAAAGATGTATCCCTACCCTTCCTCCCTAGATGCCACATTCTTTAACCAGCTCCTCTGAGCTCAGCAGCTGGACTCAATTAACGGTTATCAGCAAAGCCTGTGGTCTTGACAGCATACATTCTACCTGATAGGATGCAAGTTTGACTTGTCTCAGGATCAACTGTACAGAGCCGCATCTGCACATTAGGCCTGTTTCTCATACTTTCACAAACTACATCCTGTAACAGTACTAAAATCCAACATGGCAGAACTCCTGCTACCTTAGTCCTTATAGCTTGCCTTACCACAGCACTTCTCGGACTCCTTCTCACATGCCTACCTATGTATGCTACCTACTTACACATCCTTTAAAATATAAAACTGTATAGTACTGCTAAATGCAAAATATATCACCTCATCTTTAACCTCTGCATCTGCAACGTGAATACATTTTTGATTTGTCTGTGTGACTATATGGTGTTTCTAATATGTCTCAAAGCTAACTACAAATGGACGAATGCACATTCTGCCGCACCCGAAATGTACTGCTAGCACCAGGCCGCCTGCTAGTATGTTTTGCCCAGTCTAAATCTCTCAAATCACAAGTTCAGGCCAATGGGGGCAATGAAACCTAAACTGTCCACTCATTCTAACTCTCTAAAAACAATGCAGACAGATCCTCCTTGATATCTCTGTTGCATTAAAAAATATCAGACAATACAATGGGCCTCATTACGAGGTTGCCGGTCGGACCGGTAACAACGGTACACGTATGCTTGCCGGTAACGTTGTTAATGGACCGGCAAACTCTGAGTTGTGCTCGCAGGGACCTTTAACTTTAATTCCGCCAGCTCTCCCCTGGTGGAATGAAAGGCACCCGCAAGCACAGCAAGCCTTTAGCACCGGCACCATTATGAACAGTGCCGGTGCTACAGGCATTCACCATTCCCATTGAGTCCTATGGGGCTGAAATGGGAATGTGGATATACCGGCACCGGCACCTGCAAAAGGGCAATTAGCGGGTCCAGCGGGGCCGGAATACCATGTCAATTTCCCATTCGTCGGTGCTGGATTTTCATGCCGGTATGGAGGTAGCCTTGCCGGTCGAACCGGCAAGGCTACCTCCAACCTTGTAATGAGGCCCATCGTTTTTAGTAAGAATGTTGTCACTGAAAGCATATAAAGCACTTGGCCCGGGGTGCAAAATATTAAATGTGTAGACGTTCCAGTCACTGTTAATGCAGTTAACACTACAACTGGTTCATACTCAGCCACCACAGATCAGGGCCCAACTGAAATCCACAGAACATTCAAACATGTTGTCCCTCATTCAAATGCATCAGCATTCTACCGCCATGCATAGGGACTCAGCCTGACAAAGACAGCAGACAACCAATCCATGCATTCACCCAAACATAGGACACTACAACCCTCCCTCATTTTTAGGCTTCAAAAATTGAGTCATATTCACATCTGGGGCCAGATTACAGAAACCTATCACCGGTGCAATTCAACACTTGCACAGTTTAGCGTTAGGGTAAAGTTTGCTCTATTTCTTCAAACACTGGCACATATTAGAACACCATTGCACCATGACAAGTGCAGTTTGGCATGGTATAAGCACCAAGGCAAAAATTGCCCTAGTGCAAAAAAGATACATTTATGATTAATTTTTGCAACAAGGACACATGTTCCCTAGTGCTAATACCATTCCGTATTATCCCTAGTGCTAACTTTGCCCTGGTGCAAAAATGCAGTGAATATGTATCGTTTTTGCACTAGGGAAATGTGTGCCATGGTGGTTATAACATGCCAAACTGCACTTGTCATGGTGCAATGGTTTTCTAATATTGTCCATGGTTTTAAAAATAGGGAAAACCTTTCCCTTGTGCTAATACCATGCCACTTTGCCCTTGCACCGGTGCAAAGTTACTGTAATTTGGCCCCTGATGTCCATAATAAATTGCACCTTTATATGACAACCAGCCTCTTAGCACGGCATCAGGATTAGAACCTGTGACTCTCTGCATCGTCTTGCTTCCAATTTTATACCAAAGGGGGCACTCGGATGTGGAACCTTCTGCACGTGTTGAAATAATAAACAGTAAAGAACTTTGATTAACACAAGAAAATCTGCTGCAGGTGATTATGCTGCTTGTATCCCTATGCACACTCGGGACACTGCAGCCTATTGAGTTAAATTAATGCACTATCACACTGCACTGATTAACATAAACGTGTTTATATATCAAAATGCACAGCCACAAACGACACGAGTTTCCATCTCACAATCTTTTTCCAGGCTGGATTACAAATACAACAATTTGAACCACAGTTTAAAGCAAAATTAATAACATGAATAACACTATATATAACATGCATAATTATATCAGGTTTGTGGCCAAAAATGGCCAATGACATTAACAACAAGAATGTATTAACCAATAAAAATTAATTAGATATGAAAAACCATGTTCATGCAATGGCAATGTTATGAACAAAATATAATGGAACCAGGACATACAATTCAGTTCGGTTCCA
Organism: Ambystoma mexicanum; assembly: GCF_040938575.1. Taxonomy (NCBI): domain Eukaryota; kingdom Metazoa; phylum Chordata; class Amphibia; order Caudata; family Ambystomatidae; genus Ambystoma; species Ambystoma mexicanum. Next base: position 592,051,465 of record NC_090937.1, on the reverse strand, counting down.
GAATGAGCAACCCAATAAAAAATGAAAAAAGAAGACATTTGAATAGAAATATATTACCACATGTGGGATGAAGAAGAGAAAACATGTTAAACATAGGGCACGTGACACACGCAATGATACAAAGACACAAACATGAAAAAAGGACAAGAAACACAAAAAGCAGCATTATTATGGCTCCATGGAAATTCATACATTCCTAGTTCCACTTCAAAAGGACCATCTGCCTTCCGGTTTATTGCCATACCCTTACGTGTCCATGCAGTTACATGATGTGTGTACCAAGGTACCTTACACCACCACTCAGTGCCTAGTGCCAACCCACTGAATTGACCCCGCTAAACTATATGTGTGCAACATAGTGTATATATAGTGAGCCAAACCCTGTTGCCAATCTGTTACAAAGAAACCTTTGGGACCAACCTCTACAATTACGTTACTAATAGCTTCCCAAAATACTTTAATTTTCATTATTCCGCAGTCTCCAAGTCTTCCATGACAAATGTGTTACCCCATACAATCATATGGCAGCACGCCCACACCACAACTATACTCAGTGTAGGGGTGAAATTAAGCACTGAGGAAAAAGATGGTGGGAGAGCGGGGGCAGTTCCTCACTGTCTTTCTGGGCACGCAGGGCCCCTTCTCTCCATCGCCATTGTTGGGGGCTCTGTACCACCAGGCCCCGGTCCCATATGCACCCATGCGCTGGGGCGGACCAGAGGGAGCACCCTCTGGTATCCGGATCACCAGATGCAATATTACCACATTACACGGCCGCGGGCGGCACCCCACGGGCTCCGCAGCTCGGGACACCAGAGCTGGTGAACCGCCAGCCCCGGTCCTGGGGGCACCCAGGCCGGGGCGCCACATTCGCCATGATCACGCGGCTCCATTAGTCACCAGAGACGGTGTTGCCCAGCAGGGGCACGGTCCTTGCGCCGGGCCACGTGGTGGGCCCAGGCACGCTGCGCAGCTCCAGCATGGTGCATGGATACACAGGAGTCAGGATGGCATCGACTGACTAGCCGGAAACGGCCAGTCTGTTTTATTAGGTTGGTCACGTGGCTACTGCCACGTGACCCATTACAACATCCTGGGAGCTACCATGCTCCTAGGAGGGGTGCCATGCAACAGTATTGAACATGGCTGTATTCGGGTTATGCTATCATATGTGTGAGTATTAGAACTGCATGAACAATTGCGCCATTTATACTCATGGGCATTTGGGAGAAAGGGGTAATCATAGGGAATCTAGTTAATAAGGGGTGACATATCCAGCGGGCGATTCATGGAAATAATGTGTGCTGAAATTTTCGGCGCAAGTGTGCGAAAGCGTGCGAATAGCAGTGCCAGTGCGAAAATCGCAGCAAAACCCGCGCACAGCGATTCATGGATGTCCATGCGCGAGGAAATTCCAGGATATGCGCCAAAATACTGCGTGGCGCACGCTGGCGCACACGTCTTCAAACCGTGTGCGCTAAGCGCACAGCGAAAGCGCACATAGCGCGGCGCACACAAATAAAGTAGGCATAACACGGGGCATGACACGCGGAATGGGGAACAACGCTAACAAAAAGGACATATATACAGCCATGATGAATGTCCCATACTGTGGCCCTCTAGGACAAATGACGTGCAAAGGGGTACGTGACAAACACTGACACCCGCTGTGTGAAAAATAGCGTGTGCGTTCATTTCTGGGGTGCGCGGGAAGTTTCACATGCGATAGGCCTTGGGCGAGCGGGGTCCGTGTATTTCAGGGGTTCGCATGAAGTTTCACACGCGATAGGCCTTGGGCGAGCAGGGTACGTGTATTTCAGGGGTTCGCGTGAAGTTTCACACGCGATTGGCCTTGGGCGAGCGGGGTATGTGTAAATCTGGGGTGCGTGGGAAGTTTCACACGCGATTGGCCTGGGTACGTGTATTTCAGGGGTGCGCGGGAAGTTTGAAACACAATTTTGCTGTCAGAGCGGGGAACGTGTATTTCGGGGGTGCGCAGGGAGTCCTACACGTGAATTGGCAGTGTGGGTCCCCCCAGGTGTCCCCTCTACCCTCTCCACGACCCCTGCAGGCAGCCCACACCACAGGGGACTACCCTGCACCCCTGGTCATGTCCCACAGGCAGCCCATCCACCATGGGCATGCCCCCCAGCCAAGGCACATGTCACCTTGCAATAGGATCAACAACTTATATCCCCCTGCACCCCCAACCCCCAGCAGTCAGGGGCACCTGTAAGCAGGCCCCCACTCATGTCCCCCTGCACCCCCACCCCCCAGCAGTCAGGAGCACCTACCAGCAGGCCCCCACTCATGTCCCACTCATGTCCCCCTGCACCCCCACCCCCCAGCAGTCAGGGGCACCTGCCAGCAGGCCCCCACTCATGTCGCACTCATGTCCCCCTGCACCCCCACCCCCTAGCACGGCAGGGCACCTGCCAGCAGGCCCCCACTCATGTCCCCCAGCACCCCCACGCCCCAGCAGTCAGGGGCACCTGCCAGCAGACCCCCAATCATGTCCCCTTGCACCCCACCCCCCAGAAGTCAGGGGCACCTGCCAGCAGGCCCCCATTCATGTCCCACTCATGTCCCCCTGCACTCCCACCCCCCAGCAGTCAGGCGCACCTGCCAGCAGGCCCCAACTCATGTCCCCTTGCACCCCCACCCCCCAGCAGTCAGAGGCCCCTGCCAGCAGGCCCCCACTCATGTCCCACTCACGTCCCCCTGCACCCTCACCCGCCAGCAGTGCAGGGGCACCATGTCCCCCAGCACCCCCACCCCCAGCAGTCAGGGGCACCTGCCAGCAGGCCCCCACTCATGTCCCCTTGCACCCCCACCCCCCAGCAGTCAGGGGCACCTGCTGTCAGGCCCCCACTCATGTCCCACTCATGTCCCCCTGCACCCCACCCCCCAGCAGTCAGGGGCACCTGCCAGCAGGCCCCCACTCATGTCCCCTTGCACCCCCACCCTCCAGCAGTCAGGGGCCCCTGCCAGCAGGCCCCCACTCATGTCCCCTTGCACCCCCACCCCCCAGCAGTCAGGGGCCCCTGGCAGCAGGCCCCCACTCATGTCCGACTCATGTCCCCCAGCACCCCCACCCCCCAGCAGTCAGGGGCCCCTGCCAGCAGGCCCCCAATCATGTCCCACTCATTTCCCCCTGCACCCCCACCCCCCAGCAGTCAGGGGCACCTGCCAGCAGGCCCCCACTTATGTCCCCTTGCACCCCCACCCCCCAGCAATCAGGGCCCCTGGCAGCAGGCCCCCACTCATGTCCCACTCATGTCTCCCTGCACCCCCACCCCCCAGCAGTCAGGGGCACCTGCCAGCAGGCCCCCACTCATTTCCCACTCATGTCCCCCTGCACCTCCACCCCCCAGCAGTGCAGGACCCCTGGCAGCAGGCCCCCACTCATGTCCCACTCATGTCCCCCTGCACCCCCACCCCCCAGCAGTCAGGGGCACCTGCCAGCAGGCCCCCACTCATGTCCCCTTGCACCCCCACCCCCTAGCAGTGAGGGGCACCTGCCAGCAGGCCCCAATCATGTCCCACTCATGTCCCCCTGCACCCCCATCCCCCAGCAGTCAGGGGCCCCTGCCAGCAGGCCCCCAATCATGTCCACTTGCACCCCCACACCCCAGCAGTCAGGGGCCCCTGCCAGCAGGCCCCACTCCTGTCCCCTTGCACCCCCACCCCCCAGCAGTCAGGGGCCCCTGGCAGCAGGCCCCCACTCATGTCCCACTCATGCCCCCAGCACCCACACCCCCCAGCAGTCAGGGGGCCCTGCCAGCAGGCCCCAACTCATGTCCCCTGCACCCCCACCCCCCAGCAGTCAGGGGCACCTGCCAGCAGGCCCCCACTCATGTCCCACTCATGTCGCCCTGCACCCCCAACCCCCAGCAGTGCAGGGCCCCTGGCAGCAGGCCCCCACTCATGTCCCACTCATGCCCCCAGCACCCACACCCCCCAGCAGTCAGGGGGCCCTGCCAGCAGGCCCAAACTCATGCCCCACTCATGTCCCCCTGCACCCCCACCCCCCAGCAGTCAGGGGCACCTGCCAGCAGGCCCCCACTCATGTCCCACTCATGTCGCCCTGCACCCCCACCCCCCAGCAGTGCAGGGCCCCTGGCAGCAGGCCCCCACTCATGTCCCACTCATGTCCCCCTGCATCGCCACCCCCCAGCAGTCAGGGGCACCTGGCAGCAGGCCCCCACTCATGTCCCACTCATGTCCCCCTGCACCCCACCCCCCAGCAGTCAGGGGCACCTGTCAGCAGGCCCCCACTCATGTCCCACTCATGTCCCCCTGCACCCGCACCCCCAGCAGTCAGGGGCACCTGCCAGCAGGCCCCCACTCATGTCCCAGTCATGTTCACCTCTACCCCCACCCCCCAGCAGTGCAGGGCCCCTGGCAGCAGGCCCCCACTCATGTCCCACTCATGTCGCCCTGCACCCCCACCCCCCAGCAGTGCAGGGCCCCTGGCAGCAGGCCCCCACTCATGTCCCACTCATGTCCCCCTGCATCCCCACCCCCCAGCAGTCAGGGGCACCTGGCAGCAGGCCCCCACTCATGTCCCACTCATGTCCCCCTGCACCCCCACCCCCCAGCAGTGCAGGGCAGCTGCCAGCAGGCCCCACTCATGTCCCCTTGCACCCCACCCCCAGCAGTCAGGGGTCCCTGCCAGCAGGCCCCCACTCATGTCCCCTTGCACCCCCACCTCCCAGCAGTCAGGGGCACCTGCCAGCAGGCCCCCACTCATGTCCCCCAGCACCCCCACCCCCCAGCAGTCAGGGGCCCCTGCCAGCAGGCCCCCACTCATGTCCCACTCATGTCCCCCTGCACCCCCACACCCCAGCAGTCAGGGGCTCCTGGCAGCAGGCCCCCACTCATGTCCCACTCATGTCCCCCTGCACCCCTACCCCCCAGCAGTCAGGGGCACCTGAAAGCAGGCCCCCACTCATGTCCCACTCATGTCCCCCTGCACCCCCACCCCCCAGCAGTCAGGGGCACCTGCCAGCAGGCCCCCACTCATGTCCCACTCATGTCCCCCTTCACCCCCTCCCCCCAGCAGTCAGGGGCACCTGCCAGCAGGCCCCCACTCATGTCCCCTTGCACCCCCACCCCCCAGCAGTCAGGGGCCCCTGTCAGCAGTCCTCCAAACATGTCTCCTTGAGCCCCCACCCCCAGCAGTCAGGGGCCCTGCCAGCAGGCCCTCACTCATGTCCCCCAGCACCCTCACCCGCCAGCGGCCCCTGGCAGCAGGCCCCCACTCATGTCCCACTCATGTCCCCCAGCACCCCCACCCCCCAGCAGTCAGGGGCCCCTGCCAGCAGGCCCCCACTCATGTCCCCCTGCACCCCCACACCCCAGCAGTCAGGGGCACCTGCCAGCAGGCCCCCACTCATGTCCCACTCATGTCCCCCAGCATCCCCACCCCCAGCAGTCAGGGGCCCCTGCCAGCAGGGCCCCACTCATGTCCCCCAGCACCCCCACCCCCCAGCAGTCAGGGGCCCCTGGCAGCAGGTCCCCCACTCATCCTCCAGCACTCCCACCCCCCAGCAGTCAGGGGCCCCTGCCAGCAGGCCCCCACTCATGTCCCAATCATGTCCCCCTGCACCCCCACCCCCCAGCAGTCAGGGGCACCTGCCAGCAGGCCCCCACTCATGTCGCACTCATGTCCCCCTTCACCCCCACCCCCCAGCTGTCAGCGGCCCCTGCCAGCAGGCCCCCACTCATTTCCCACTCATGTCCCTTTGCACCCCCACCCCCCAGCAGTGCAGGGCACCTGCCAGCAGGCCTCCACTCATGTCCCCCTGCACCCCCACCCCCAAGCAGTCAGGGGCACCTCCCAGCAGGCCCCTAATCATGTCCCACTCATGTCCCCCTGCACCCCCACCCCCCAGCAGTCAGGGGCACCTGCCAGCAGGCCCCCAATCATGTCCCCTTGCACCCCCACCCCCAGCAGTCAGGGGCCCCTGGCAGCAGGCCCCCACTCATGTCCCACTCATGCCTCCAGCACCCATACCCCCCAGCAGTCAGGGGGCCCTGCCAGCAGGCCACAACTCATGTCCCACTCATGTCCCCCTGCACCTCCACCCCCCAGCAGTCAGGGGCACCTGCCAGCAGGCCCCCACTCATGTCCCACTCATGTCCCCCTGCACCCCCACCCCCCAGCAGTCAGGGGCACCTGCAAGCAGGTCCCCACTCATGTCCCACTCATGTCCCCCTGCACCCCCACCCCCCAGCAGTCAGGGGCACCTGCCAGCAGGCCCCCACTCATGTCCCCCTGTACCCCCACCCCCCAGCAGTGCAGGGCACCTGCCAGCAGGCCCCACTCATGTCCCCTTGCACCCCCACCCCCAGCAGTCAGGGGTCCCTGCCAGCAGGCCCACACTCATGTCCCCTTGCACCCCCACCCCCCAGCAGTCAGGGGGACCTGCCAGCAGGCCCCCACTCATGTCCCACAGCACCTCCACCCCCCAGCTGTCAGGGGCCCCTGCCAGCAGGCCCCCACTCATTTCCCACTCATGTCCCCTTGCACCCCCACCCCCCAGCAGTGCACGGCACCTGCCAGCAGGCCTCCACTCATGTCCCCCTGCATCCCCACCCCCCAGCAGTCAGGGGCACCTGCCAGCAGGCCCCCACTCATGTCCCCTTGCACCCCCACCACCCAGCAGTGAGGGGCACCTGCCAGCAGGCCCCCAATCATGTCCCACTCATGTCCCCCTGCACCCCCACCCCCCAGCAGTCAGGGGCACCTGCCAGCAGGCCCCCAATCATGTCCCCTTGCACCCCCACCCCCAGCGGTCAGGGGCCCCTGGCAGCAGGCCCCCACTCATGTCCCACTCATGCCTCCAGCACCCATACCCCCTGGCAGTCAGGGGGCCCTGCCAGCAGGCCCCAACTCATGCCCCACTCATGTCCCCCTGCACCCCCACCCCCCAGCAGTCAGGGGCACCTGCCAGCAGGCCCCCACTCATGTCCCACTCATGTCCACCTGCACCCCCACCCCCCAGCAGTCAGGGGCACCTGGCAGCAGGCCCCCACTCATGTCCCACTCATGTCCCCCTGCACCCCACCCCCCAGCAGTCAGGGGCACCTGCCAGCAGGCCCCCACTCATGTCCCACTCATGTCCCCCTGCACCCCCACCCCCCAGCAGTCAGGGGCACCTGCAAGCAGGCCCCCACTCATGTCCCACTCATGTCCCCCTGCACCCCCACCCCCCAGCAGTCAGGGGCACCTGCAAGCAGGCCCCCACTCATGTCCCCCTGCACCCCCACCCCCCAGCAGTGCAGGGCACCTGCCAGCAGGCCCCACTCATGTCCCCTTTCACCCCCACCCCAGCAGTCAGGGGTCCCTGCCAGCAGGCCCCCACTCATGTCCCCTTGCACCCCCACCCCCCAGCAGTCAGGGGGACCTGCCAGCAGGTCCCCACTCATGTCCCACAGCACCCCCACCCACCCACCAGCAGTCAGGGGCCCCTGCCAACAGGCCCCCACTCATGTCCCACTCATGTCCCCCTGCACCCCACCCCCCAGTAGTCAGGGGTACCTGGCAGCAGGCACCCACTCATGTCCCCCTGCACCCCTACCCCCCAGCAGTCAGGGGCACCTGAAAGCAGGCCCCCACTCATGTCCCACTCATGTCCACCTGCACCCCCACCCCCCAGCAGGCCCCCACTCATGTCCCACTCATGTCCCCCTTCACCCCCTCCCCCCATTAGTCAGGGGTCCCTGCCAGCAGGCCCACACTCATGTCCCCTTGCACCCCCACCCCCCAGCAGTCAGGGGGACCTGCCAGCAGGCCCCCACTCATGTCCCACAGCACCCCCACCCCCCAGCTGTCAGGGGCCCCTGCCAGCAGGCCCCCACTCATTTCCCACTCATGTCCCCTTGCACCCCCACCCCCCAGCAGTGCACGGCACCTGCCAGCAGGCCTCCACTCATGTCCCCCTGCATCCCCACCCCCCAGCAGTCAGGGGCACTTGCCAGCAGGCCCCCACTCATGTCCCCTTGCACCCCCACCACCCAGCAGTGAGGGGCACCTGCCAGCAGGCCCCCAATCATGTCCCACTCATGTCCCCCTGCACCCCCACCCCCCAGCAGTCAGGGGCACCTGCCAGCAGGCCCCCACTCATGTCCCCTTGCACCCCCACCCCCAGCGGTCAGGGGCCCCTGGCAGCAGGCCCCCACTCATGTCCCACTCATGCCTCCAGCACCCATACCCCCTGGCAGTCAGGGGGCCCTGCCAGCAGGCCCCAACTCATGTCCCACTCATGTCCCCCTGCACCCCCACCAGTCAGGGGCACCTGCCAGCAGGCCCCCACTCATGTCCCACTCATGTCCACCTGCACCCCCACCCCCCAGCAGTCAGGGGCACCTGGCAGCAGGCCCCCACTCATGTCCCACTCATGTCCCCCTGCACCCCACCCCCCATCAGTCAGGGGCACCTGCCAGCAGGCCCCCACTCATGTCCCACTCATGTCCCCCTGCACCCCCACCCCCCAGCAGTCAGGGGCACCTGCAAGCAGGCCCCCACTCATGTCCCACTCATGTCCCCCTGCACCCCCACCCCCCAGCAGTCAGGGGCACCTGCCAGCAGGCCCCCACTCATGTCCCCCTGCACCCCCACCCCCCAGCAGTGCAGGGCACCTGCCAGCAGGCCCCACTCATGTCCCCTTTCACCCCCACCCCCAGCAGTCAGGGGGACCTGCCAGCAGGTCCCCACTCATGTCCCACAGCACCCCCACCCACCCACCAGCAGTCAGGGGCCCCTGCCAACAGGCCCCCACTCATGTCCCACTCATGTCCCCCTGCACCCCACCCCCCAGTAGTCAGGGGTACCTGGCAGCAGGCACCCACTCATGTCCCCCTGCACCCCTACCCCCCAGCAGTCAGGGGCACCTGAAAGCAGGCCCCCACTCATGTCCCACTCATGTCCACCTGCACCCCCACCCCCCAGCAGGCCCCCACTCATGTCCCACTCATGTCCCCCTTCACCCCCTCCCCCCATTAGTCAGTTGCACCTGCCAGCAGGCCCCCACTCATGTCCCCTTGCACCCCCACCCCCCAGCAGTCAGGGGCCCCTGCCAGCAGGCCTCCAATCATGTCCCGTTGAACCCCCCTACCCCCAGCAGTCAGGGGCCCTGGCAGCAGGCCCTCACTCATGTCCCCCAGCACCCCCACCCGCCAGCAGTCAGGGGCCCCTGGCAGCAGGCCCCCACTCATGTCCCACTCATGTCCCCCAGCACCCCCACCCCCCAGCAGTCAGGGGCCCCTGCCAGCAGGCCCCCACTCATGTCCCCCTGCACCCCCACCCCCCAGCAGTCAGGGGCACCTGCCAGCAGGCCCCCACTCATGTCCCACTCATGTCCCCCAGCATCCCCACCCCCAGCAGTCAGAGGCCCCTGCCAGCAGGGCCCCACTCAGGTCCCCCAGCACCCCCACCCCCAGCAGTCAGGGGCCCCTGGCAGCAGGTCACCCACTCATCCCTCAGCATCCCCACCCCCCAGCAGTCAGGGGCCCTGCCAGCAGGCCCCCACTCATGTCCCACTCATGTCCCCCTGCACCCCCACCCCCCAGCAGTCAGGGGCACCTGCCAGCAGGCCCCCACTCATGTCCCACTCATGTCCCCCTTCACCCCCACCCCCCAGCTGTCAGGGCCCCCTGCCAGCAGGCCCCCACTCATGTCCCACTCATGTCCCCTTGCACCCCCACCCCCCAGCAGTGCAGGGCACCTGCCAGCAGGCCTCCACTCATGTCCCATAGCACCCCACAGCAGTCAGGGGCCCCTGCCAGCAGGCCCCCACTCATGTCCCCCAGCACCCCCACCCCCAGCAGTCAGGGGCACCTGCCAGCAGGCCCCCACTCATGTCCCCCAGCACCCCCACCCCCAGCAGTGAAATGGCGATTCCATGACACAAACCAAAAGTCAACTATGTACATCAACACATGTCCGCCACACGAAGGCAGGCGGTAGCGTCCCTGCGCATTAAAAAATGTGCGTTATCAAAAAGCACGTATATACAGCTCTGATGAATTTCCCATACTGTGGCCCTCCAGGACAAATGACGTGCAAAGGGGTACGCGACAAACACGGACACCCGCTGTGTCAACAATAGCGTGTATTTCGTGGGTGCACGGGAAATTTCACACGTGATTGTGCCTGGGCGAGCGGTTACGTGTACTTCAGGGGCTCGCGGGACGTTGGGATCGCGGGAAGTTTGGCTCGCGGGAAGTTGGGCTCGCGTGACGTTTTACACGTGATTGGGCCTGTGAGAGCGGGGTACGTGTAAATCTTGGGTGGGCGGGGAAGTACAGGAGGCAAATGTGCGGAACGCCCACACGCACGCACCAAAAAAGACGCGCTAATCCGGAAACACGTACGCCAGCAGGAAGCAGGCGTACGTGGCACCGCGCAGCATAAAAGTGCGCGCAAACAACAAGCAAGCTCATACGCCACGATGAACATACCGTTCCTAGCAGCAGTAGTCGTGGGATACCGCAGGATGAGGATGAGGATAGCCAGGCCCAGAATTTTCACACCCAGAACTTTTTTGGCATGCCTGATGACCAGGTGTATGGGAGGTACAGGTTTCCACCTCACATAATACTCGACCTGGTCAGTGAGTGGGAGGATGACCTCACATCACCCACCCTCTGCTCCCAAGCACTCAGCCCCCTGGAGAAGGGCCTCAATGTACTGCACTTTTTGGCCACCGGATCATTTCAGTGTACAAGTGCCATAGTGGGGGGGGTGTCACAGGCCACACAGTCACGCTGCCTACACCAGGTCTTGGCCATCATGACTGCACGCCCATCAGTGTGCAGGCACATATACCTGCCCAGAACACCTGCAGAAAGGCATGCTTTCGTCCAGGATTTCTAAGGGGTGGCACAATTCCCCAAAGTCCTAGGTGCCATTGATTGCACCCTTGAGGCCCTACGTCCCCCCAGGGCATCAGAGCCCATCCATAGAAACCGCAAGCACTGGCATTCCATCAACGTGCAGGTAGTATGTGATGCCAAGGGAATCATCACCTCAGTATATGCCAACTATCCAGGGTCCACCCACGACAGTTTCATTTACAGAATGTCAACCCTAAACCGGGACCTAGAAGCTGGGCGAAATGGCGATACATGGCTGCTTGGTGAGTATAAATGCCACAGCACATGCATGCATGCCAGATACTGAGTAATGTCACAACCCCACTAATGATACCCATCACCACCTCCCCAGGGGACAGTGCCTACCCTCTGAGCACCCACATGATGACGCCAATTCGGAAACCCACCACGCCACCTGAGGTAAGATACAACACAGCCCATATTGCAGCCCGGGGCATAGTGGAGCGCACATTCGGAGTGCTCAAGTCACGCTTTCGCTCCCTTGACCGTTCTGGTGGGCAGCTGTTATACGTTCCCCAGTAGTGTGCAGGATCATAGTGGCAGCATGTGTCCTGCACAATGTTGCAACACGCCGGGGCCTGACGGTGGACATGGTGGTGCCCCCACATCCCCAACCACATGCACGCCTGCTGCGCATGGGAGGGGAAAGGGCACGGGGTGAGGCAGCACGAACACAGCTGGTGGCTAATTACTTCACTTAGAACCACACCCCTGTGGAGTGCACACAGCCCTGCCACATACCAGCTGACAATCAATGATGATGACATGAGGGACAGTCAACTGTCAGAACCATACCATCCTGAGATTGGTCACTTGGAAGTGTCACAATGTGTGCATCCCTACCTACAGACACACCACCAAAGCTGTGTCATCAAAAGACACATATGCTGCTAAATGCATGACCCCCTTGCAAAATACAACATGAGAACAGTACCATGTCACCCAACCCCTCCCGAGCACCGGCACCCAACACACCATGGCATGTCATGCTATGTGAGAGCAAAAAAGCAATCCCAAAAACCTGACACATGTGTCACAAAGTACAGTGTCCCTAATGGAAACTGGCCACACACAATATGCTCCTAGTAATGTTGAACTAACAACACACATGACCAAATACTTACCAACTAAACAATGCATCTAGACAAGTTCAAATATTTCTAAAACATGACAGTACTAAGTTAAAGTAGTCGTAGTCATACAACCTGAATATGCCACCACATCGCCTCCTTCAAACTGTAGTCTTGCAGCCATCAAAACTGGTCTGTGTACTGCATACAACATGAACTCCATCTCCAAAGTAGACGGCTGGGGAGTGGGGGTGCAGGTAGATATGAGTGGGACATGAGTTGGTGAAGACATGAGGAATGAACCTGCAAATTCAGAGGGAGACATGGAAGCAAAATCATACATTAATACACCATGCAGTGTACAATACAACTACAATATACACAAGGAATGTCTACACAGTATTGACTACAGACTGCCCACACAGCTCATGGGAGCCCAACGTCACTGTGTACATCACTGTCACTTGGTCACACCCTTTGCAAGCCCATGGAAATGGGAAGCAGGAGGGGTGTGTGTCTCATGAACCCAAGCATCTAACCCAAACTCAGGACAAGTATGCATGTGCCCAGACGGAATACAGTGGATGCCCACGGGAGCCACACAAGGCAACACACTGTCAAATTATTTTTTAAAAAAATCAAAAATCAAAAATCAAAAATGGCCATGTGGGGGCCAGGGGGCGGGGGGGAGGCCACCCAGGAGGTCCGAGGACAGGGTGCGCACCAACAGCCACTTGTGTGGTTGTTGGGAAAAAAAACACCTCCATGGGCTCATGGCCTGCATGGCTATGCCAATGTGGGAGAACTGCTGTTAGGGAGAATTCTCTGTTTAGGCTGAATTTCCTAACCTAGTGAGTCCCCCAGCAGCTTTGCTGGATTCCTGGAGTTTGTTTTTTTCCATCCTGCCAAGAGTGAGACTCTTTTCTCCCACTCTTGGACATGATTTGTGGTAGATTTCTTTGAAAATCAATGGGCCTCATTACGAGTCCGGCGTTAACCGAGGCGGTAAAACCGCCTGGTTAACGCCGGACTCGTATTACCATTCCGCCTCCGTGATTCCTGGAATTACCGGGGCATTACAACCCCGGTTTTCCGGGAATCACGGAGGCGGAATGGTGTAAATCCCCATTCCCATTGAGTCCTATGGGACTCGATGGAAATGGGGATCATGGAAACACCGGCAGCATCTCGTAATGCTGCCGGTGTTTCCTCGTCCGCCTGCATGCGGGAGGTGTTAAACCCGCCAGGTCAGACCTGGCGGGAACATCACCTCCCGCCTGCAGGGGTCGGACTCAGGCGGTCCGAAAACAACGGTGGCGGCGGGTTTACCGCCACCGTTATTTCCGGACCGCCTGGGTCGTAATGAGGCCCAATGTGTTCTATGGGCTATGGGGTCTTTTACTACATAGGGCCTCATGTGTTTTGCTATGTGTGTTACACAGCACCCTCCATGCCTTAACACTGGGGTGTCCTAGAGGATCCCCACCATAGACTCCATACCCTGGGACTGACTACTGTCTCCCAGGGCATGTAAAGTCACCATTGGCTTTACTAGACCTAAATTTACTAACAGAACTAGTACAAACCATCCTATTGTGGAAGTACTTGTAGGGGTAATTCGATTACCCCTGGGTCTGTTGTTCGAGGGTGCACTGTCCCGTCCCCCCTCGTCGAGTTTTGGCTGGTGGCAGTGGAAACTACTTTTTATATTCGAGCCCGAATATATTCCCATGGGATTCTTCCCATTGTTGGAGGCTAATACTTTTTCACGTTAGTCTCTAACATACCGCCGGTTTATTTATCTTAAATGAATCTACCAGTTGGTATTTTCTGCCAGAACTCGGTTTTTAAAATGGCGTATGTGTTCGCCACTGTAGCTCCGAACCAAAGGTTGAGCCCTTTGTTCCACTTTTGGCGGGTTTCTGCACAGAAGCCCTCCAAAGTGGTGCCATTCTGTCTGGGTACCACAGGGGGTGTGGGAGGGGGTTTAGGCACCCTGGACTGAGTTGCCTTGCCAACTCAAGTCGCACTCTGGTGTGATTGGCCCAAGTGGTGAGCCTCCCAGCTCACCACTTAGCGTGTTTTGATTGACAGCTAGGCTGAATGAATGGGGGTTTTCTGCATAAAAGCAGGGCTTTTGGGACTGGATCTTCAGAAGTCGCCACAGGACCTAAGAATCCGACGAGGGTAAAGCTGAGCTGACCTGCAACGACGACACCTCCGGTGGAGCCCTGCTGAACCGACTCACCACTTCCCGACGACAGAGGAGATCTCCCTGCTGGAGAGTCTCTTCCCCTGACTGGTGGGAACAACCAGTCCCCTTTGATTTTTCTTCGCTCCAGGACGCAGTGGTCGAATTGCTCGTGCAGAGCACCCCGGCAACCAGATAGCCACTACCCCTGTACCGTGACCAAAAGGTGGTGCCTTGTGATGGAGCACTCCGCGGCTGGTCTCTTCCCTGGTGGTGCACCAGACTTCACTTTCCTTCGACGACGAGATCATCTCTACTCTTGGCAAAGACCTGACGTGCATCCACCACCAGGAACAACTGCCCCCGCCGGAGCTGTCTCTCCACAAACAAGGTACCGTGTCCACCTGGCTTCCCTTTCTGCCAGATAGATTGAGGTGTCTTAATCCTCGCTTTTCCATTGGGTCGCCTCCAAGCTTTCTTTAACTTGCTGTTCTGAACTGGTCCAATCTTTCCATAACAATTTGCGATAAAGACTCGATGAGCATTTCCACTGAGATACTTTTTGGGACATATCGCCTTGCATCTCTCCGAGTGGGCCTGGCCTCTGAACTTTGTGATCTGCAGTAGACCCTGCCTTACTTGCCTTGCATTTGTCCGTAAAGTATTGGTACCAAGTTGATTTCATAACCTGCCTTATTTTTCTCTCCCGTCCTAACGAATACTAGAGTGCCATCTAGGTTAAAGCATACACCTCTGTCTGTAAATAAGTGATGGTGGTGAACCTAGACTTTTCGAACTATTGTTAGGGGGATTGATCTTTTTCTTCGTATAAGTAATTGTGATTGAAGTTGTTTGCCGTATTAGTGCCAGAGTGTTTTCCATAGATGCGTTGTTATAAATAAATACCTTTATATCTTTACACCGAAGCCTTGTTCCGTGTTCACTTGTTCTACTGTGTAGATTGCCCTATTTTGTATACTCCACATACTGCCTAACTCTTCTTGAGGGAAGTCTGACTGCTCAGCCACAGCTACCAAGTGAATCTGTGTGGTACAGACTGCTACCAAGTGGGTTTACTGCCAAACACCTGTAGTCCTAAATCTTTTGCAGTGGTCCCAGAGGGAACTGCACAGGTTTCCGCCTAACACACGCAACCCCTCGTAGACCACGTGCATGGAAAAACGAACCCGCACTACGCTGTGGCACCCAGAAAGACAAAAATAAGCGTACATGTAATACACGCAGCCTACAATGACCTCTGAAGGGGAGTGCGACACACGGGGCAAGCACAGTTGCTAAGTAAGTGCAGAACTCACCGTCTGCCTGCAATAAGAACGTGAAAAATACGTGCATGTGCACGTTGGCAACACCCCCGCCAAAAGAAGAATTGTACGCTGTCTGAGGAGACAGGACAAAAGGAGAAGTGAACACTGTTTGAGGAAACAGGCCCAAAAAAAGTAGAAAAATGAAAGCTGTCAGAGGTAACAGGGAGTACGAACTCGAAACGCTGTGAAGTAATCGCATGTGAACCGACAAGAAGTACAGAATTCACCCACTCGCTCTCCACGAAAAGCACGTACAAGAAAATGGCGTTCTACACATACCTTTTAAACCGGCCCACACGTACACGTCACTTACGCGTGTATGCGTCCTTTCCTCCAATTACACGCGCTGACACTCGGACGTGCAGCTTTTCCATGTGTGCTCTGTCATCACGTGCTATGAGGGAAACACCCGCGCGTGTCACGTCACAGACACGCTTAAGCACTAAGGGCCTTTGGTCCAATGAAATTGCGTACGTGTGCTGACACGCTTACCCGCTAAGGGCCTTTCCTCGAATTACATGCTGACATGCAAGATTTTCACGTGCCAAATCACTCCGTATCAAGCTGGCCACGCGTTCACACACAGAAGACCACGCTCCTGCCCAGAAGGCCTAATTACTGCCCCCCAGAGCCCCGAGCACGCTCCCACCTGCCACCTGCTGCTGCCTGATTGCCTGCTGCCCATGTGCCCTGCCATTTGCTGCCTGCACGTCAGCCAGGGGTGCTGTTGCTGTGACCACCCCTGCTGGAACCGAAGACTCCCGACTGCTATTCCATCGCTCCACAGCCCAGCCCCAGGACCCAGTTGCCCACCCACACCTGCCTCTGGGGTTGCCATGTCGGGCATTACACCATCTGGCACCACTGGCAACCCCCAGCCAGAGAGGCAGAGGGCAACCAGCTTCACTGCCACCGAAGATGGTGTCCTAGTGGAGCAAGTCCTGGGACAGTATGATGTCCTCTTCGGAAGATCGGCCGCCGACAAGGAAGGACGGACTCAGATCTGGATGGACATCGTGACTGCCATCAACGCGGAGGGGGTGGCAGTCCGCGACTTCCAACATGTCAAGAAGCGCTGGGAGGACTTCAGGTCCAGGACCCTCAACAAGGCTCGGCGCCTCTTGAAGGCAGCGGATGCTAAGGGGTGCCGGGGCCACCTGTCGGAACATCAGATGAGGGTCCTGGAACGCATATGCCCAGCGCCCCACGTCCAGGTCCTTGAGAGGTAGACCCGTCTGGAGTCGAGCGGTAAGTGTACATGCATACTGATTGGAAGCTGTGCGTGTGGTAGTGTGCCAGTAGTGTGCAGGTTGTACATGTGGTTTTGTAGGGCCATGTATGGATGTGTATGTACAGGGCTGTGAGGCTGACACATGCAAGTCCTTTCATGTGTGAGACACATGGATGGTGTATGTCTGGGTAGGCATGCAGGCCAAATGCAGATGTGTGAGCACACATGTTTGGATTACTGTGTATGTAAGTTGTCAAGGTTGTGGTGTCACACATGGATGTTGGTTCCAGCTGCATGTATCTGCACCGTGTACATGTGCATGTGTGTGTATTTGACATGGGTGCAACCGTGATGCAACATGGATGCATGTGAGACTGATATGTAGAAGACTGATTGCCAGATGTGACATGGATGCCAATCTCATCACTGTGACAGTTGGCGGAGGTGTACACATGCATGTAAGTGTGGTGGCGTGTGTGCATGTCTAGTGCACTCCCTGTGTTTCATGTGATGTCTGGCTCACCTTTGGCTGCTCATGCTGTTGTATGTGTATGGATGGTGCTGGCTGTTGCAATATGGCTGTGGAATAGCTCATGTGTGTGAGTTGCAATGACATGTGTGTTGGGGAATGTGATGCCATGTCTGAAGTTTGACAATGCCACTCATGTACAACTGTCATGTGTGTATGAGTCCATTGTACAGCGCCCTGATGCCTGTCTCCTATCTCTCCCTGTCTGCAGCGTCAACTGATGAAGAGGGCGGAGAAGGTGCTGTGGAGCACAGCAGCAGGGAATGCACCGCCAGCCGGAGACGCAAGGCCCGGCTCCCCTCCCAGGTTGTCATCTCGTCGGGGAGTGAGGAGTCCGGTGCTGCGTCCCAGGTCGCAGCTGCCGATGGGAGGTCCAAGAGGCGGAGGTTGGAGTTGGACTCCTTGGCAGCCGAAGGGGCAGCTGAGACCCCACAGGGCCCGATGGAGGAAGATGGCACAGAGTCATCCAGGTTGGTGGGGGGTTTGGTGGAGGAGGAGGCCATGCAAGGGACAGAGACGGGGTCTGGAGGTGGGGATTCCACTGGTGCTAGTGGTGCAGTGCAGGGGCAGGGACAGGAGGCAGCACCTGCCGCCGCGGAGGTGCCTGTGTGTAATCCTGTCCCCGATCCTGTGACTGCATCATCTTGCACCAGCAGGGATACCTACGTCCAGACCCATTATCAGGGAGGGGATTGGCTTACACCATGAACTGGCCTTCATCTCCCTGCGGATGTGGCTATCCGGCACCGGGTTGAGCCTGTCCTGGGTGGGGTGGCGTTGCATCAACGTGCCATGCGAGCTGACCTGTAGTCTTTTCATGAGGAGACTGCACGTCTTCTCACATGGCTCGTTGACCGCGTTGACCCACTGGGACAGCTCACCAGGACCGGATTCCTCCGTTTTCTGGACCTTGTTCTGACCCCCTCCTCAACTGAACCCCCTATGCGCCAGTCGTCCTCCGTGCCATCTTATCACCCATGTGTCACCTGGGTGCCCTGTGGAGCTGCCTCTGACCCTGCGGGCCAGGCTGGTGGAGGACACATCCCTGCCACAGTCGGGAGTCGGACGTCCAGCAGGGGTGGCCACCTCAACAACCGCACCCCAGCTGGAGGAGGATGTGCAGGCAGCAGGAGCCAGGGCACAGGTCGCGGCACAGCAGCAGCAGCAACAAGGTGGGAGCCATGATGGCTCGGGGCCTTCATCATCGGAGGGGCAGGCATCGGCTGGAGGGCAGGAGGACCCTGGAAGGGAAGTGTCTTCCTTGTGGCAGCGCTTGGGCCATGCGATAGATGCAGAGCGGCAGCGGGCGGAAGAGGCACGGCTCATGATGGTCAGGGCGGAGAACTCCATGCGTAGGACCCTGAGTCGGGCCGAGTGCCTCGAGGCCATTCGCAGGGACGTGGAGTTCCAGATGTCATCGTCCCTGCGAATCCTCAGGGCCATGAAAGAGGACCACCTCCGGGACATCGAGTAGGAGTTCGATGATGCCTGGCCCGGGACATCAACATGTGAGCCGTTGGACTTGCCCGCTGCCCTTGTAAATATTTAGATAGTGTTAGGTTTCCTTTGGTGTGTGTGTGTGACGGACATGTGTTCATTTACATACTTGCCATTGGGGTTGTATCATGTAATTGACTTTTCTATGTTGGTGGATGCAATACTTGGTTGGGTCTTTGGGCTGGGGAGGCTGGCCATAAGGGCCATGATTGAGGATCGTCATGATATGGGGGCAGGGGGACATGAGTGGGGGCCTGCTGGCAGGTGCCCTGCACTGCTGGGGGGTGGGGGTGCAAGAGGACATGAGTGGGGGCCTGTAGGCAGGGGCCCCCGACTGCTGGGGGGTGGGGGTGCAAGGGGACATGGGTGGGACATGAGTAGGAGCCTCCTGGCAGGTGCCCCTCAGTGCTGGGGGGTGGGGTGCAAGGAGACATGAGTGGGGGCCTGCTGGCAGGTGCCCTGCACTGCTGGGGGGCGGGGGTGCAAGGGGACATCAGTGGGGGCCTGCTGGCAGGTGCCCTGCACTGCTGGGGGGCGGGGGTGCAAGGGGACATGAGTGGGGGCCTGCTGGCAGGTGCCCTGCACTACTGGGGGATGGGGGTGCAAGCGGACATGAGTGGGGGCCTGCTGGCAGATGCCCTGCACTGCTGGGGGGTGGGGGTGCTGGGGGACATGAGTGGGGGCCTGCTGGCAGGTGCCCTGCACTGCTGGGGGTTGGGGGTGCAACGGGACATGAGTGGGGGCCTGCTGGCAGGTGCCCTGCAATGCTGGGGCATGGGGGGTGCAAGGGGACATGAGTGGGACATGAGCGGGGGCCTGCTGGCAGGTGCCTCGCACTGCTGGGGGTTGGGTGTGCAAGGGGACATGAGTGGGGGCCTGCTGGCAGATGCCCTGCACTGCTGGAGGGTGGGGGTGCAAGGGGACATGAGTGGGGGCCTGCTGGCAGGTGCCCTGCACTGCTGGGGGTGGGGTTGCAAGGGGACATGAGAGGGACATGAGTGGGGGCCTGCTGGCAGGTGCCCCTCACTGCTGGGGGGTGGGTGTGCAAGGGGACATGAGTGGGGGCCTGCTGGCAGGTGCCCTGCACTGCTTGGGGGGTGGGGGTGCAGGGGGACATGAGTTGGTGATCAGTGGTGCAAGCGGACATGTGGCTTGGCTGGGGGGGCATGCCTATGGTGGATGGGCTGCCTGTGGGACATGACCATGGGTGCAGGGTAGTCCCCTGTGGTGTGGTCTGCCTGCAGGGGCCGTGGAGGGTGTAGAGGGAACACCTGGGAGGACCCACACTGCCAATTCACGTGTAGGACTCCCCTGCACCCCCGAAATACACGTACCCCACTCGCACAAGGCCTATCGCGTGTGAAACTTGCCCGCACCCCAGTAATAGATGTACCCTGCTGAAATCGCGTGTGGAACTTCCCGCGCAACCCAGTAATACACGTACCCTGCTGAAATCGCGTGTTAAACTTGCACGCACCCCAGAAATACACGTACCCTGCTGAAATTGTGTGTGGAACTTCCCGCGCACCCCTGTAATACACGTACCCTGCTGAAATTGCGTGTTAAACTTCCCCGCACCCCAGAAATACACATACCCTGCTGAAATCGCGTGTGGAACTTCCTGCGCACCCCTGTAATACACGTACCCTGCTGAAATTGCATATTAAACTTCTCCGCACCCCAGAAATACACTTACTCTGCTGAAATCGCGTGTGGAACTTCCCGCGCACCCCAGTAATACATGTACCCTGCTGAAATTGCGTGTTAAACTTCCCCGCACCCCAGAAATACACGTACCCTGCTGAAATCGCGTGTGGAACTTCCCGCGAACCCCTGTAATACACGTACCCTGCTGAAATCGCATGTTAAACTTCCCCGCACCCCAGAAATACACCTACCTTCCTGAAATTGCGTGTGGAACTTCCCGTGCACCCCTGTAATACATGTACCCTGCTGAAATCGTGTGTTAAACTTCCCCGCACCCCAGAAATACACGTACCCTGCTGAAATCGCGTGTGGAACTTCCCGCGCACCCCTGTAATACACGTACCCTGCTGAAATCGCGTGTTAAACTTCCCCGCATCCCAGAAATACACGTACCCTGCTGAAATCGCATGTGGAACTTCCCGCACACCCCTGTAATGCATGTACCCTGCTGAAATCGCGTGTTAAACTTCCCCACACCCCAGAAATACACATACCCTGCTGAAATCGCATGTGGAACTTCCTGCGCACCCCAGTAATACACGTTCCCCGCTCGGCGTTTGCTGTTTGGCAGCCCTGTATACTGGTCCAGGGTTAGCGCAGCCCTTTGCGCTGAATTGGGAATTTTGATGGCTTTTCCTTGCGCGAGAGCGTTCTTGGGAGCGTAACTGGCGCTGCTGCAGGGTCGCTGCGCCACTCTGCTCCACGGCTGGTTTTGGAGGCTAAAATCCATGAACACGCTGTGCGCGGATATCGATTTTAGCGCACGCGGCTGGCGCAGACATTCGCACGCGCACACTGTGCGCCAGCCGCGTGCGCCACTTTTGTGTGAAATTCTATGAATTACCCTGCAGGTTAATCTCACTTTTACAGGTAGTACCTATACAAAGCTTCTATGCTACATATGAGCTAACATGAGATACGTACTGATATGACAGGCTAAACAAGCATGAATGGATTAGAGATGTCCTAAACTGATGTGCTCTCATGAACCTGATGGATTTTAATTCAGGTGATTGTTACTAATGGTTTTACATTCATTTCAGAACCCCACGATCAAATGGTATGTACAGAATTGAACGTCTATGTATTTTTGCGAAATAAAGAATTTTGAATGACTGATTGACTAATAGAGATTTGCAAAATGAAGTTTGAACAACAAAATATGAATAACATTTGCTTGCTCACATTACTGTTGAACAAGTAAACATGCCTAACTTCTGGAGCCGTTTTTTTCTGAATGAAAAAGAGACAATAACAACCCATTAAAACAAGTGCCGACAAGACAATGGACCGTAACGAGAAAAGAGGGTCACTAGAAACATCTGTTGGTAAAGTAGTACAAACAGGAAGCACAGCAGCAGCAGCACTTCCTTGCACGTATGTTTTATCACTTGTTCTTGTTTATTTTTATTGTCTACATTGTGTGTTTTATTAGCATGTTTACTGTATGTTTTATGGAAGTGCAAAATAACAGAGCTCACCTACCAGGAACAACAAATTATTTGTCATTGTTTTTATTTTTTTTATTTGTGTTTTAGTTATACATCATACCATTCACAACAAACACCTTTTATCAGTACAGCAAATATAAAAAGAAATACAGATTTAATTCATGAGTATCAATGGGCATAGTGTACAAAATGTAACAGTCTCAACCATAAAATACTATAAAACGGTTCAGAGCAGGTTCAAAGTGAAAGGTTCGAATACAAAAGGATCAAATGAAATACCTTGGAACCAAAAGGTCCCCCCTGAACCCATGTTTTTTTGGGGAAATACCACTAATTTTTCCTATACGAAACCAAAAAAAAAAAAAGACATAAAAAAAAGACATTCAATGATTTTTTTTCGATCGTTTTGTTTCGAATATATTGCATTTTGAAACTTTGTATTCGTAACTTTGACTGGACACCCTATAAAACATCATTATCTCTCGTATTTATACATATTTCCTTTGCATATTTTCATTTAAAAGCAAAAGAGGAAACAAAAAGAAAAAGAAGAACAATGGTACATCCCTATTCTACTATTTGATCTATTGATTTAAAACTTTCTATTAAGAACCTTACTAATGCTAATATTAAGGACACTTGTGTTCCATTCATAAGGCTTTCCCAAAGAGCTTGAGAACAACAAATTGACAATCCAGGACAAACTTAGGTTAATTGACGCCAACCTGCAACATGTCTATGCACAACACACACCTCAAGACCCCAGAGAGAGCAGGCTGAATCAAATCAGTGTCATGTCCTTTTGCCTTAAAGTGGCCCCAGGGAGGCTAAGCAATCTGCATCCTAATGCAGAATGATATGACAAAAATGCACGTATGCAGCAACAACAGACTGGAACTCAAACGGTTCTGTCCAGTACTTAAATCTATAAGGGTCCTCAGTATTCCCACATTTCTCTACTCCACAACCAACCGATTCACTTTTAAATATTCTACCAACTTACTCTACACAAATGCATACCACCTTGCACATGACAGCTTTCATTAACCAGATTGAGCTACACTGACTCTGACATCTTTACCTCTATTGATCACCCCAAAGCCAACACTGTCATTAATTAAATACTGACCTCTCCCATCTGAATAAAACACTTACCTATGATTAACCACCATAAACCACATATAATAAAACCAGCATTCATTCATGACTCAGGGACGTCCTGCCTGCACACATCAATATCTCAGTTTACACACCTGCCCTCTTTCCCAATAGTACACTAACCGGTCGCATTTGCTTGCTGAGCCACACCCAAAGAGCTCTAATGTACAAGAAGACTTCACATTAGACACCAAGTCTTTCACAGATACAACCAGAGGTGGAACCCGAGCTTTCTGTGCCTATAGTCCTAAGATCCACTTTTATGAAGCTGCCTAATATGGCCGAACAATATCTCTGGGTTACTTGAGGTCTCTTGCAGAAGGGATATAACCTAGCATATCAATCTGGACTACCACTGTGTAGATTGGACCAAGCCTGATTAGCAAATGTTGTTTCCCCATTCTTTAATGGTACAGCAGTATAGAAGCAATGATATGGAGGATTCCCCAGATAAATACCAGTTGTTATGATGCATTCAAAACCTTCCATCCATCACTCTTTTGTGTTGGAAATGAAAACGTAGTCATGGACATTTTGAATGTTAAAATGCAGAAATACCATATACATGGAAAAGGTTGTGTTAGTTAGGTAAGTAAAACACAGCATATTGATAAAAAGAACTAGTTGTACATGCACATTGTGTTGGGGGAGAATCACATAGCAACCATGGCTTAGTGAATAAGTCAATGTTCCCATTTCTGTGTATCACAATGCTCTGCATGACTTTACTCCAAATGCAGATGTTTTCCTCATGTCCGTTTTCATTGTCTACTCGAGGCTGCTCCTTTGGCAACCTTTGTTGTGCCTATTTCAGGGTTCCCTTCTCCTCACCAGTCACCTTGCTCCATTTGGACAAATGAAAACATAGGTGACACCCTGATAGGTTGCAGGAGCTGCGTACATGTTTTTAGAGGCTACATTACTGCTGAACGCGGACAACCTGCTTGAATGATTGTGGCTGTAACGTCTCAAATTGTATGTCTTGTTATTGCATTTTTGATATTTTACCAAGTTTTACAATATGATGTATTTCTTTAAATCTGTATAGCTTTTGCGTGTTGTCTTTTATGAAGTCCATGTACTTTGAAATCAAGATTATTTGAATTCATTGCTCTGTGTACAAGCAATGCAAGTATGTATGACCTCAGTTGCATAATCAATACTTTAGGGAAGGAGTTGCGATGTTCTACCATTTACATTGTGCATTGTTTGAGTAAAGATGCAATTACCCTCAAAGACTAACTTTCGCAATTGCCCTTTTGTAAATGCAGTCCTATATTTTTATTTTGGCTATCAGACTCACAGTTGAACAACTTCTTTAATTTTGGAACCAATGTGTGCTAATTTAATTGGTCTGTTTTTTAATGTGTCTGTGGTTTACAGTCTTTGACTATCTCATCTTATTTTTCAAGCATTTTGTATGTGCATTGTTTCTTCGCTGGCCAAAACAATGCAGCGAGTAATGGGAGCAGAAAGAGCGCTGCATAAGAAGTAGATGCGTTCGGTGTAGGAAGTGACTATGCTTGCTGACCAATATACACATTGCTATTTGTAGTTGGATTAGTGAATGTTTGCCCCTCATCAGGTGAGATTTCATGGGATGATAATTACATCAATGAAAAGGATTTGATAATTGGTTTGAATTCCATGCTTAGTGTTATCCAATAAAAATATGTTAGTGAGAGAAGAGCAGTGTATGATTGGATATTTGATTGACTTTGAGTGATGTGTCTTTGTATGTATGTGGTGGTCTTGCGAGACTTGGTGGATCGAGCTGTGGGTTTAGGTGATGCTAAACATGGACCACCATTCGTCTTTGACTATGCCCACTCTGGTCCAGCCAAGCCCCAATGCCTCTGGAGACCCTTTCTACAAAATGACCCCCACTATTTTTAAATCAGTCTCCCTAACGCATGGTCAACCTACAGTAGGTGATGGTCCAAAGGGTGAGTAAATGTCAACTAGACATTAACTAAATAAAGTGCAAGCACACTGTCACACCAGGCGCCTCACAAACATATCAGAAATAAGAACTAACATTCGAGATAAGTCATTACGTATGTTTTTTATATTGGAGCCATGATGACAAATTAATAAGGTGCTTTACAACCTAATCAGTGAATTGGTGAGAGTGTAAGTACACAAATTAATGAAATGCTAACAAATAAATTGCTCAATAAAGCCCTAACAAATGAAATGGTGGCACTGAATAGGTGTGTCCTAAACAATGAGATTAGGAAATAGAAGTTTACTAATTGCCTCTATCAAATTTGTATGCCCATCCGACAGGTGTTTCGAGCGTCTGCTCTTCCTCAACAATGAAATGTTGAGTGTTTTCCCAAACTGAGAAAATGAATACCATTTAAACCATACATATTAGTCAGAAAAATTAATTTCTATTAGGTGCAGTCGTCTGTGCATTTGGGGTTCCACACCTCACTGCCATATAGGAGTATATATTTGATTACAGAGCCAAATTACTTCAACCATAGTTCCACAGGGTGTGTAAGGGGTCCGGATTCATGTCATAGAACACTTCTATGGTCTTTAATTTCAGGTGTTTCATGGCTTTGGTGTTCAAAAATCATTACATTGCTGATATATCTACAAGTACAGACGTTGGTATTCCACTTTATGTTTTCCAAGGTCATTTACCTTTCTATCTCTCCCCCTCTTTCTCCAACTCTCTCTTCCACTCACACTCATTTATTGTTTCTCTACCTCTCTGTATTGTTTGTCCATTTCTTTGCTTCTGTCTACTTTATGTTTGTTTCTCTTTATTAATAATTATATATGCTAGCACACACATCTTGTCAATTTAATTTTCTATTGGTCTTTGTTTTACTGTGTCTATGGGCCTCATTACACGGTAGGCGGTGAGCCATGGCGCTATTAGCGCCATGGCTCATGCCGGTAAAATACCGGCACCGCCTTGGCGGAAAGGGGATTTACCGCCCCATTCCAAGGTTGCAGGGGTGGTAAATCACCCTTCCACCATTGCCCTTCCCCATTCCCATTTCTGCCCCAAAGGGCTCTATGGGAATGGGGAAGGCGCTAATTACGGCACCGCAATTTTGCGGTGCCGTAATTAGCTCCGAGGTCCCTTCGTGGGTTGGATTTTAACGCCTGCAAAAAGCAGGCCCGAAGAGCAGCACACGCTTCGCGTTATTCTGCATCCAGCAGCGTAACGCTCACTGTGCCTGCAAGTCTGCATCCAGTCTTCTGCAATGCCCGCCTCGAGTCTGGAGCTCCTAGAAAAAGGGAGAAAGAAGGAGAAAAGGTTAGAACAAGAGCAATACCTTTGATCCTTACCTGAATTCCCGATCCATCGCGCCATCGAGCTGGAAGAAAGAAGTTATTTTATGCGCGTTGCCTCGCCTGCTGCTGCGCGCGCTGAACTCACCGGCCTTCGCAGCATCTTCACATTCCACTGCATCCTTCTGCATGTTCCCGCCACACTCCGGCACCTAAGGGGAAGACAAGAACAGCAAGGTGAGCCAAGGGAATACACAGATGCAATATTAGTTACCCCCATAGACTTACCTGATTTTACTACCGGGGGTACTATTCTCCTCTTCACGGGTCAGAGCAGCTTCCACTGCATCCTCGCCAAACACCGGCCCCTAAGGGGAAACAAAAGGACAGCAAGGTGAAACAAAGGGACAAACAAGGGGAGACCTCCTCACCCCAATAGACTCACCTGATTTTACAGCCGGAGGCATTATTCCCCGAGACTTCATACTTTCTCTCAGCGCATGAATAAAGGAGAAAGCAACAGGTTACATATTGACATTATTTTATCGAACTGTGTTGGATATCCTTACCTGAATATTACCGGTTGCCATGAGGAACTCTTCGCTAGGGTCAAGCTGCAACCTGCAAGGAATCGGACAGAGTGAAAGTCAGGCATTTGAACTCTTACGAACTACATACTTACAGCGTCTTGCCACAAATCTCAAGTCAATATTGTTCTGGAACTCACCAATTCCTTCGAGCCAGTGAAGCAACTGGTTATCTACGCGCCCTTGCGCTCAATGCAGGATGGAGAGCTCATCTGTCCAAACCATCAGAAGAATATTCCTACGGGCCAAGCAAACGAAGCTAGGTGGGCCAGTCCATTCCGTCATCTCGGCACTACGCGTCACATTGGTGGAGACTGCAGCTGTCCAGTTCAGATCGATGCCCCTGTGGGAGCCAGGTGAGCGTAACAGGAGGTATGTGACCTAGCAGTTTGGGCTGGACTGCCCGTTTTGGGGTGGAACCAAGCCTTATTTGCATATGGTCTTTCCCCTTCTGTAATGGGTTGGCAGGCGAAGAACAATTGGTTTGCCAAGAGCAATGCCAGTGGTTAAGATTTATTCTAAACCTTCCAGGCATCACCTCTTTGTTTTTGCTCACATACACACATGCACC
Organism: Ambystoma mexicanum; assembly: GCF_040938575.1. Classification (NCBI taxonomy): domain Eukaryota; kingdom Metazoa; phylum Chordata; class Amphibia; order Caudata; family Ambystomatidae; genus Ambystoma; species Ambystoma mexicanum. Next base: position 592,023,991 of record NC_090937.1, on the reverse strand, counting down.
ACAAAGCACACAAAGACCATCCCATCACAGAATGCATGTGAACTCTTGCACTACATGTCGACTGAAGAACTGAACACTCGCTCATACTATGCATACAGCCATACCCTGTGCATAAGCCAACTACATAAACCAAATCACTCCCACTCATTACACAATGCCTTTACAAGTGCCACATCTGTTGTTTTTGACAATGATTATTTTCTGCATATTCAATGAGCTAGTTCCAAGCAGTTTCATAGTGTTTTCCTTGGAGCCGGACGTTTGTTGTTCTTTGTTCTGCTATGTGCATCTGTTTCTATTATTAAATTGAAAATTAGCAACTGGGAGCGACACTTGAGAGCCCATCCAAGATGATCACTTTGAGGTATGCAGTTTAATAATGCATTTATTTGTTCTGTGACATACATGAAGATAAATAAAATGCTTGCGAGGTGACAGCGTGCAGGATGTTCTGGCTTTAACTAGAATGAATGCCACCATTGCGGACGTGTGATGTAAGCGAAACTAAGTGCCATCGAAGAGTGTTGGCTGCAATTTCACTGAGGCTGTCAGACTCTTTAAGATATATTTGCTCTCTGGTGGAATGGTACACATTGTTCGGGCATTCTGCTGGTGGGCCCGGCCTTTGATCCCACAGACTAATCAGAACTTTGATGGACTGTGCTGCAACCCGTTGAACCTGGGTTTCAGCTAGGAGTGGTCCTGCTACCCCCAAATAGTCAAATGACCCTACGAGTTCTATGATGAATTCAGTGTTTTCACTGGGACAGAATGTTCCTAAGAAGCATGACAAACGGCCTAAGTGAAGGATCATGATAACTTATATTCTGATCCAACATTTCATGTGGATCTCAGCCACCATTTTGCTTTAGATGAGATAGTTTCTAACTACCACTCACCACATACAACATTTACATTCTACTCTAATCTGATGCAAAGCTGATAGCGATTATGTGTAAACGGCTGAGGAGCAATGTTGATGTTGACATGACCGTGGCTGTGGGCAGAGGACAACATATTTTACGCTATTTTAGTAGACTCTGAATGTAGGGATCATGACTTACCTTGACAAATACCCTGGTACACACGTGTGTGCTTCAGACACAATAAACAGCGAACTCACTGAAACACAACATGTGCTGATGTGTCAGGGAGACCAATCCAGTTCTATTTTGTTGTTGTTGTTGTATGTACATGAGCAACATGATGTTTAGGTATTAAATATCACACAATCAAAAAATAGAAAAGGAGAACAAGTAATCAAAAATGAATGATATAAAATGTATTAATAGGATTCCAGTTACTTTTGCATTTCATACCGCATTTTTACCGCAACCACAATCCTCCTCGACATGTCATTCATTACCTTTCATGATTTGTTGCCATGTTTGCTGACAGCATCATTGCCCTTGCGCACTCTGCATCCACATAATGGTTTCTTGAATCTTTCAGGACCTCACATTGCAATATAAGATGTTACACCCCAAGATGTATTTTGGTATTTCACCAGGCAAGGGTATGTGCAGTTTATAATACCATGCACGAGCTTTAACACTTAATTTGATCAGATTCTGTTGGTTGTCAAACTCAACAAATGAAGGAGTTAATATACTTTTAATATCCACAGCAGTACATTTAAGAGGATCCGCCTAGAATGGAATTGTCATCCCAAAATACCTTCAGCTATCCCTCCGCAAATAACTCCCCTCTCGAGCTCTTTGCTCCTCTACCCCCAACTCCCTCAAGGTCAGTCGTTTTTCAAAGAAACGAGCTGGGGGTAGATCTCTGTCTTCAGCTGGGGCCTCCCTCTGGAACAGCCTCCCTGCCACTATAAAACTTGAGGAGAACCATCTCCGGTTCCGGAAGCACCTCAAGACCTTCCTATTTTCTTCTGTCTACTCTCCCCCTCTCCCCTGCTGATCTATTCTCTCTTGACACCGTGTACCTGGTCACCCTCTGTCCTTCGGGCCCAGGTACCTGCTCACTGTTGGGTATTTTGAGTAGATTTGGGTCCTGGCGGTATTTTCTTACCGCCGAAAAATAATTTAGCAACAATCACTCCTTGTATTCAGATTGGGCCATGTACAACAATAATACAGTGGACATGCATTATTTCAGCACACAGACATGCGTGGTTGGTATTCGTGATTGGTGGTATTTTGGTGAGCATAATTCCTTTGTTTTATTTGTGGCCCCAATACCCAGAACCCCTTATTTTTGTTTAGATTTTTCGTGTAATCACTAGAGAGACCTCAGGCTTGCATTTCAGGAACACCACATTTTCATTTTTAGTGTGCCACCATGGGCAATTTCTCTCTGTCTTATCTACGGCAGCGAGCTATCATGTGGTATTTTTCACTATCTTATATACAGTAGTGAACTATGTCCTGGGCCTCCCTTTCTGCCTACTCATAGACCTCCGGCAGACTACAACACACACAGTTAGTTATAATTGCTCATACTGAATGACATTGTGCACACAGCTGCAGTTAAATCTTATTTTTAGCTACCTTAAAAATGACAATTGCACTGTCTAAACATCTCCCCACATCATCAGCACTGTATTGGTAAATATAAAACACACCACCCGTCTGCTTTCAGATATTTTTGTGTATTATAAAAGTTGCATTTAAACACGATCTCACTCTTTACAGAAATAAATGAAATAGCACAGTAACAGCATTATTTGTGATACACTGAAAAGATAGTGGCGGAGACAAGAATTCAATTTGCAACATTAAACACGTGGGTAAAGCACAGGAATCTCCTTTCCTACACTGACTGAATATTCTCGTGCACACTCAGCCCCCACACCTCAGCGAGATAATTACAAGGCTTATTCAGCATGTAACTTCTTTGGCTGTTCGCCTTCTGGAGGGGTTCACCAAGCAAGGACAAGCATCTGCTGTCACTCGAACTGGGACTTGTTGACTGGAAAAGCCAGTCTCTGCAACCAACTTGAATCTGCTTTAGGAATCAGGCATCCCCAGCTGTCAACCCCGTCGTTCCTCGAGCTGTGTCCAGATGTCGCTGCCTTTCTTCCCCCAGATTCTGCAGCAAAGCACTAGTCACAGCCTCTAACATGATGCTTGATGTGACGTGCTCCAATCAGAATCAATCATGTTCTATCCTCCTACTTTTAAATAATGGTTCTTCTTGTACAGTTGCAACTGTAACAAGCTGATTTCCTGCTTATTCGAAGTCTTTGCTTCCTGCAGTTACTGTGGACAGAGCACAGAAAGGCAAAGAAAATAAAACAAAAAAAAACTTGAATGTGTGTTTAAAACTGATTTTCAGAGTCTGCCTCTTTTTGCAGTGAAGACACATTCTTTTATTAATGAGTTATAATTATTAGTCTTGTTAGTGAGATTAGTTTGTTAATTACCAAATGTGTCTCTTGCAACATAGGCATTTCAGATGAGAAATGGTGTGCATTTTGAAGGTACAGATGTGTGCTTTTAACTGTGAAAATTGTATTTGCATTTTATATGTAAAAATCATTTTTGACTGAATAACCTGCCCTTACTTATATGTCCATGTTACACTGGCAACACATAGCTTGAAACAACTGCATCATAGCAATGCACCAAACCCATGCAGTGGCGCCGCATAAAAATGCTCAATAACACATGTCTTGCTGTACCACATTATATCAATGCACCAAACCCATGCAGTGGCGCTGCACTTAAAAAAAAAAAACATGCTATACATTGATCCTGTGCAGTGGTGCTGTACTCTGTGCTCCCAAAACACGCTAAACACTCCTACATCACCCTGCCACGTTCCTGCACTGCCTCCGGGCCACCCCTTGCACTGGGGTCTGTATCTGTACCCATACAGCCCCCCTTTTTCTTCCTGCACTTATCAGACCTACCCTGTCTGCTGCCTTAAACCTAGCACTTGCAAATTGCTGGCTGCATTACCACTGTTTGTTGCCTTTATTATTTATTTATTGTTATTTATCTGGTTCTCCTCTGCTTCGCACTTTCCACTTCTCCCCCTTTCCATGCACTTTTCCCCTCCCCCCTCTCCCATGCACTTGCGCGTTCTCAATGTCACTGGGCCTAGTAAGATCGCTGTTTTGTTCTCCCCTGTCTGTTCCCCTCCCTTGCCTTGTCGTGACCTGAAACACTTGTGTACGAGCGCGATAGAAATAAAATATCAATCAATCAATCAATCCCAGGATTGATTTTACAGAATTTTGCCAATGTAGTTGAAGACAAAATTGGAACTGGACCTGCTAATGTGTGGTTTACTTGACATTGCAATGTGCCAGTAGTGGTTGGCATCCTAAAAGAAGAAGAAGAAGAAGGAGAAGGAGAAGGAGAAGGAGAAGAAGAAGAAGAAGAAGAAGAAGAAGAAGAAGAAGAAGAAGAAGAAGAAGAAGAAGAAGAAGAAGAAGAAGAAGAAGAAGAAAAAGAAGGAGAAGGAGAAGGAGAAGGAGAAGAAGAAGAAGAAGAAGAAGAAGAAGAAGAAGAAGAAGAAGAAGAAGAAGAAGAAGAAGAAGAAGAAGAAGAAGTAATCATACGTTGTGATCCAGTTCGTGATTAAAAGCTTAGCTCTCCTCTAAGATATTCACCTGGTAAAATGGAAGGGAGGTCTAGCAGCGGTTTTAAACATTTGCTCTCCAACCTATCCATGGGATTCATACGTTTTGGGGGCCATACCTTGCCACCAGGAAGAATGACTGCAGAGAACTTGAGTTGATATGATAATCTATGAACTCAAACTGAACTCTCCATGTTGTCGTAAATAGTGTTTGAACATTGATAGAAGATGGGAGCATTATCTAGTAAGTTGCTTGCTATGAATATTCCAAGTTGATGCTTGTTCAGGGGTAACACCAAGGTAGACAAAATATGTTACCACCTCTGTCAATCCACTGAGTATACTTTGATTTTTTTCTGGATGTTAATGATCATTATTTTGTTTTTGCTGATTTGATCTGCAGTCCATTTTGAGTGGAATACGTTTGAAACTCATTTAGGAGAGTCAAACGGTCTGAGGGAGTGCTTTCCAATAGTTTAATGTCATCTATGTATCCCAGCCATTTCACATTATTAGTTCCTGAATTGGCAGGCAATGTGAAACAGCTGTCCAACACAGCTGTAATATCAGCCAAGTACAAGGTACACAGAAGGGGAGGTAACACGCATTCCTGCTACAGCCCTACTTCTTAAATTATGGTTTGCTAAAACGGTCCGTACAGTCTAAATGGAAAGCCACAAAGGTATTCTCAGACAGTGCCATGATCATCTTAAGAAGGCCATCAGGTGTACTCCAACTATACAGTTTTCTTCCTAAAGGATTCGGGTGGACAGTGTTGAATGCTGCTCAGTAGTCGATAGGTCTGGCATACGCTGGTCTATTGTATATATACTTGGTCTGGCACATCCAGTTGTGTAAAGTGGTAACCGTACACAAATTTGACCTACAGAAATATTTCTGGCCATCATATTTGTATCAAGGCATTTGCGCCTTTTAAACTTCGGACACACACATTAACTCCATTATTGCAGTAAGACCTCAGATGAGATTACACCGACTGCTACTGTAACTACTGAAGTAGTCTGAATTTGTGTAGAGGCTTTCACTTTTAAGTAACCAGACTGCAAAAGATTAGCAATGCAACAGAAGCTTCAGACAGAGCCTCCTATAATTTTGTCTTTTTAACATCCTGAAATTCCTTCTGCACGTTAGTATTGTACAAGCATAGGAGTAGTGATATAATGGTAAATTAGGGGGTTCAAGAAGCAACGTAGTCATTAGAACAGTTTGTGCATCTTTATTTTGAGTACAGCTAAGCCCCTGCAATGAAGCAACGGCATCACATCTGGCAGGCTTAGCTTTTCAACCGCCACTGATGGAACGTCAACATGTAACAACAATAACACGCCAGCATCCACTCAATCATATTTGCACGAGACCACCAAGACACATTACAACATTTCTCCTTCCGTTAGGCTCACAATACAATACGCTACAACACACTTCCCCCTGTAAACCTAACAAAAACCAAACCAGAACCAACCCACACTGCAAATTCCTTTCACGAAACGTGTGGCCAGCATGTACATGAACAAATGCCCCTGTCACTTGATGACCCGCACAACCAAATACCGGCGTCCCACAATCAAAACCAACCAACCAGAAAGGACTTAAACTCTAAACACGGACCCATAATCAGTAGAATCGGTAAAACTGCTCTCCCACAGGCATACAGGAGCACCACACAAACCGCAGCACCTCCACTTCCAAACAGACAGGCACCACACCACGATCCCGTCCGAACTCACAAACCACAACAAACGTACAACCAAAGCCCAAAGAACCCAGATAACAGAACCTAACACTCAGTCAGGACCCCAGGCCCTTCGAGAACTCAAAAAAAAAATGAAAAACCACCTACTCTGAGCCGCCTCTCGTAACTAAGCCTGCCAAACCTAATCCTACCACACATTGACCAACTAACTTACCTAATCCCTAAGTGCACAAACTCCTTCCGCCCCAGGCTGCTGCCCGGGGCCTCAAGCCTGCCACACTTGAGCACAATGCCGCAAGGACACCCCCTCAGCCCCACCCCCCCGCCAAAGACCCGAAGCTGTCAAGGAGAGAGAGTCACAGATAATTTGAAAAACACCTACGCTGATTGATAGAACACCCACTCTCAAGTCCAAGTCTGTGTCCCCATCCACTCGGAAGGCGCCCCCACCCTCAAGTCTGTCCAAAAAACAGTATCGCACTCACCCCACCCGCAAGTCCAAATCCACCTGAAAAATACTGAAAAATAAAAATTAAAAGTCATCATAGTTAAATACATCCTGAGCAACACTGGTAAACAATAGGTACACAACTGGCCACAACATGAGCACCCACTCTGACAGACACATCAAACAGGCTCAACAACAACAAAACACAAACCAAGGCCACTACATAAACACTGCACTGCATGCACGCTGGCCTCACGCGTCATATGTATTGCTAGACTTCCGCTAAGGTAAGGTCATCCATGCTTTCTACAAAATCAAAAAGATCCGGATCAAACTCTTTAAAATTTTGTAGGATAGTCCAGCAACTGTCACAATAGTTCTTGCAACCATCAACCTCGGCATCACAGAGAAGGCACACAGACAAACACGCCCACTTGCCCCTGGTAGATGGAGGGTAATCGTTTTCGCCCTGTGCTCCTCCTATCCTCCTCTTTGCTGCAATCCGCCTTCCTTCTACAACCAGAGAACACTTGGCACCCACCAGTATCGCCTCGCCTCTCTTTGTTGTCACGATGACGCCGTCCGGAAAAAATGCCAGATCCCCAGAAACTGTGCTGCGTTCTAATACAACGCTCACTGCGGCGCGTTCCAACCTGGCATGTCAGGACTCCGCCTCCGGAGCAGGCAGCAGCGTTATTACTGGTATTACCGGCACCACTGAAGGACCCTGTCCATCATGCACACTGCCAGGCTGTCGCAATTGCCCTTCCATATCGCTCCTTAGAGTGGATGTGGCAGCCGTGCTCCCCGATAACCTGACGCGCACTTGCACATATCCATAATATAGCAGCACCTGAGCCTCCTGGCTGCCACTGCCGATTTAAAATCCCAGGAGCAGTCCTCAAACAGTTCACCCTCAGCAAACATTCGCCAACAGTCGTCACTTTCCGGCAGCCGATTCGCCAGCAGTTGTCACTCGCCGGCAGCCATCAGCTCCGCTGTCACTGTCCACCGTCCACAGGCACCACACTCGTCCTCAGTGCCACACTGTCGTAGTGGCCCAGCAAGCCCACGCAACTTCAATTGCTGGCCACCAAGGCACCCTATGAGGCTGGCAGCCCCATGCCCCGCCATATGGAACAGCGCACTGGAGGGCGGTGTCCTTGCTCGTGCTGTCGCACACTCAGCAGCGGCTCTGAATCCTTGTCGCCAGTGGTATAAGGGTAGATTATGGTGTTAAACTGTATTCATATAATACCACCTTGTTATGAATATTGGCCTAAGCCCATTCGCGTTGCACAGAAAACCACGCTCCAAATGCTTCGATTTCTGATCAATTTCGCCACCATTTTAAGAATCATCTGCCATTTTTATTTTGACTGCTGCTTTGTTTTCTAAAATGGTGGACTGTGTTTTCAACTTGCAGCCAAGCCGATCGACTTCTGAGTTTTGTTAATGTTTAGGCTGACCGAGAGCAGACTGTTTGTTCATTGCAAAGAAACCTTGTGACTCTAATGAACTGCAATCCAAGTGTTGTCTATGCTCACAAGCCTCATTCTCATATAAACAATGAGACAATGTAGAACAACCTCAGATTGTGTGCTTTTGCTGAACTGAATTGTAGTGACTCTTGAAACAAGGCTTACTGAGGATCAGAAACCAACAGCATCATTGTAACTTCATGGACATACAAACTTGTTTAATCCGTTGTACAATATTATAATATTTTACATGTGAACTGGGCACGAACCCTAGCATGTAACTTATTAGTTTGGAGAGAGGCTGGACAATGTTTGAAAAACTGTATAAAAGTGTCCGTGTTAAGATGTCCAGCACTCTCACCCCTCACTGTGTCTGCTGGTAAACACTGCGAGGTGTTGGGAGCCAGATAGCTATCTGTTTGCTTTGAAATCTGTACAGAATAAAAGATACTTGTATCTGTTCGACCCGTGATTGGCGTATTTCCTTTAATGGTACTAAGCCTTTATATTTCTTTGGTCTTTCAAGGGGTTCAAGAAGCACCGGAGCCATTAGTACAGTTTGTGAATCTTTATTCTGAGTACAGCTAAGTCCTGGCAAGGAAGAACTGGCATCCCATCCAGCAGGCTAAGCTTTACAACCACCACTGATTGAATGCCAACACATCACAACAATAACTCCCCTTATGCATGCAATGGTCCAACCTTCAATTGAGTCCACCAGTGATGGATTACAAAAAGATTTGAGGTTTTGATACAAGATCAGAGATGTCAAACAGAAGGTTACCTTGGTTCAAGCTCTGAATCTAAGGATCACAAAGATTAACAGTGGCCTGACAGAAACCTAGATGCACAAAAGGGATGACCTTAGCTGCAAAGCCAGCCTCGGGGAACCAAAGTTTAGCATGTAGTATCTTTCTTGTCCACCTTTTTTACCATAGTTGTTGGACTTCAAATTCATTACTACACAGAGTATGAAGAGAAGTCTAGCCTTCATACTCTTCTGCAAGCCTTTTACTTTGCCGGTGCTATGAGGTTTGATTAAAGGTTTTTTTTTACAAGAAGTGCTTACAAGTGCAAAAGAGTAGTGGCATTTCATGTGGAATTACAATAATATCTTCCTATTTTATGATATATAAAGATCGATGACAGATTTGAGGTGAGAGCACCTCTTGATAAAACCAGCATTGGAGTAGCAGAAAATTATTGTTTCCATTCATGTTTTTTCAGACCTGCATATAACAGCAAAACACTTGCTGCTACAATAAAAGTAACCAGTGATTCAATAAACAGTAGAAAGCGTGAAAAAATGAAGGCTAGAGCATTCAGGGATGTCTTTTCACCAAAATGCCTGGGGTAGCGGAAGTGACATCACATGACCCTTGACCGCTGATGACATCACAGGAAGTGATGTCATTTGACCCCCCCCTGAAGTGACATCACGGGAAGTGATGTAGCACAACCTTTCACCCCTTAACAAAACAGGAAGTGGCTTCACAGAGCATTGTTCCTAAATACACAAAGAAATATATGTTTACGATATCACTGTAATGTGATATACATGTCATACAAGAATGAATCACCATATATATCTTTAATACCAGTGTGTATAGGCCCATGTTACCAAATTACTGTGAATGTAAGCAATCGTCCAAGGCCAAATGATAAGGATGTGTTATTATGTAGCACTTACACTTAAGCGCTTTATATAGAACAAATATACATAAACTATCACCCAACCTGTGTTGGTAGTAATTTATAGACCTCAGAAGGATGAAAGGCTGAGTTGGCCTTGCTGGGATTTGAACCTGCAACCTACAGATCAGACACACATCGCAGCAGCGAGTGATCAACCCTCTGAGCTATCTTACCAGCTATAGCTATCTTACCAGCTATAGTAAAATGAGCAAATACAGGTCTGAATGTTCTCAAATTCAGAAAGTCAGAAAGCAAATTACACTCTGTAGTGGATACCAAGAAACTAGTAACTGAGATTTAAAAGCAGGCCAGTTCATCTGCAGGTGTGGTAAAAAGTTGGCCACATGTCAAGACTTCATGGATCTACTTTTCAGGCTTCAGAGGTTGGCAAAATACATACCATTGGGAGGGTTCATAACTGTCAATGAAAGAATGTATGGTAGCGCAGGAAAAGCAGTGCTCTCACGCGCATCCCGTACTCTGCGCACTTGTTACCTCATACATGCAAACAAACATCCTGAACAGCATGCCAGGGAGGTAGGAAAGATAGACATTACAACAAAGCATTAATTGTGGCACAATGAAATCAAGGGTCACATGATGTGCTATAGTTAAACATTTCTACATTGTACACAAGCGTTTAGGCATACGGATGTTATCAAGTGACTGAGGACACCGAGATGGAATGTCTTGAGATGATCATAACAGAGATGACAGCAGAAAAAAACATGCAATAACTGCAACTTGAAAAAAGCAAAATACATATAGTTGTTGTCTGCATTGTGAATTTGAGGTGTTAAGAACAGTCTAAATCAGGCTAAATCAGTGAATTGTGCCTAAAATAAACCTTTAATGAGTCTAGGAATTATTAACCAGAATTCCAGAATGACTATTTGTTATTCCTATTCTTTGTTATTTAGGGTCACTGCTCAAAGTGTTACACTTGTGGAACCCTCTGCATTTTTTAAGAGGCCTGAACAAGAAAGCCAGCCACTTGAGAAACAATGAGCCACATGGCTCTGGTTACAGCCCATGAGCTTCCATTAATAATAATAATAATAATAATAATAATAATAATAATAATAATAATACTAATAATAATAATAATAATAATAATAATAAACAATAAAGGGTTTTTTAGGGGTAGCAAGGGAGACCACAGGGGTAGCAAGAACCCTGGCAACTCCCAAATGAGGTCTGTGGGAGCATTGCAAGATAATAAGTGACTTTTTGTTGGTGACTGTTCTGATCATTTTGGGCCACCACATCAGAGGTTGATCTGCATGTACGTTGTCTTTGAGAGTCATTCTTATACTTGCTGATTATATTGTTAGAACATATTATCAATACTATAGAAAATGCGTACCAACAAAGTGGGCAGAATCCAACACATAATACAGACCATATATACTTTCTCACAATTTATTCCAGCTGTAGTTTTCTTTGTGAGGCCAGAATGTTCCACTCCCAGAGGCAGCTCATTTCTGGTATGTGGGCCTGTAATCTGGTAGTGCTGGAGCTGCAAATTATTTAAATTACCTCAATAGAATTGCTGTCTAGCCTCTCCAGTCATGCATCAAAACACCATATTGCGTTTATGGTGTACTGCTGAAATAAAGCAAAATGAATAAAATACAATTGAAGCAAGTAACATTTATAATTGTATGGGATGTAATGCTAGTAGGCAATACAACATAGTTTCTCCTTGTTCCCTAATTTCTTTGTTGATTACTTTGTTTTGATATTGTGTTTTGTCATATTAGAACTTTGTATTACTTTATTCTTCTCTCAGAGACAGTGTCCACCCTACTCTATTGTGTTGTGATTGTTGTAGCTCCAGTTACTCACCTAAAACAGCCAATTTACAAACCTGCGTGGTTTTATGAGGTATATAATGTTTATTAATTTGCTTTTTTCGCATCTGCACATGTTGCAATATCTTATTGATTACATCTTTGTGTCAAAGGCAATCCTTCTGGCTATAAAGAAATATGAAATTATTCCCATAGTAATATCCGGTCATGCATTTATCAGCACATCAATTGAACTCAAACACAGGCAGAAAGAGCTGAACAATTGGAGATTGACTAACGATTTAGTAGGTACTTCTATATACTCAGAGCTCGTGGGAAACACCAATAATTAGGTGTTTTTGTCTCAATGGTAGAGACAAGTCCCATAAACACATGGGAAACACATGGGAATAAGGCTTCACTGTGGGGAACCTCTATGCAATATGGGGATGAAAGGAAGTGGGGCATAGAGAGTGCAAGTACAGGTAAACTAAATTAAATCAAGAATTCTAAAGTTGAATACACCACAAACAGAAGTAGGAAGTTCCATATCTCTCTATGATGAAGGTCACGATGGAGTATAATATTCAGGCTACTGAGGGTGCTGGAAATACACTCTTCAATCTGAAGGGCAAGCATAATGGAGGGCCACTTATTCAGTAATTTCACATGGTTTGCAAGCAGGTATGCACAATTTATGCCATATTTCTAAAACTGCAGTACTTGAAATATTTATCCATTATAAAAATACTCACATAGAGTCTGCCCACTTAGATGCACAAAAATATGGTTTCCTAGCGGTTAAGGAAATAATAATATATAATACTATGCTATCTGCACTAGACAAGCCAACAACAGTAGACAATTTCAGGATTTATAGAAAGAAATGAAGCAAAGAGAAGTCCCCAGTGCAAAATGTTTTCTTTATCAATGTTTTCAAATACTTTGTTTAGGTTTTAGCAGCTCATCTGCTTATCCTTCATAACCATGTTCCTATGGTGCTTTCCTTGATGTGATGAACTCTATCCTACTAACATCTGGAAGGGATTCAAACTCTCTGAAAATTGTTATCTTCTAAGTCTTTAAAATAAAGTATATAGAATGTTTTTCAATACACTAGTTTTTCGAATGCAAGGAATAGTACAACCACTGTTCATTAAACCAGACCAGAGTGGGTTCATAATGTGGAGCCTTTGCTTCAGTGAATATGGGATTGTTTTGCTCAAAACTGTTTTAAGCTGAATTCGCTAACCAGAAGTGGGCACTAGTGGCATTTTGTCAATCTTAGACAAAAGTCTAGGGGGGTGTGGATCACTATGCCCCTCCCGCTCTTGTATCTCAGGGCCTTTGTGCACTGTGTTACTCCAAAATTATTCCTAAATTACTCCTATGGACACACTAACATAAGACACAAAGAAAACACATGAATTGATTCAACAATAGAAACACCTTTATTCATACATAGCAATGCATGATGCAAACACTGATATAATGCAAATCTCGAATTTGCACCTTTTATGCTTTTGGTGCAAATCTACTATCAATGCAATAACGATAAGCCTTACAGGCTCATAATGCAAGCAATCTAATAGCAACTCCAATCCACACCATTCCTCTTCATTCCACACCATACTTCACACTCTCTCTCTAAGACAAACTGTGTCTGATTACCCCATCTTAAATTGTCAGCCAAAACTCTGTGTGAGTGTCTGTTCTAACTCCCCATGCACGTGTCTTATCAACAATACTCCCCTTTTGCTCTGTGTTGCTTTGTCTCTCCTCTCCAGCTAACTCTGCAACCAGCCAGTCAATCAGGGCCTCTCCTTGGCCTCTCTCTGCCAGATCGATCTCATCAGCTCTCATCAGAATGCTTCCCCTTCTGCATACCAGCCAAATCCATCCAATTCTGCTGCATCCCAAAACCGCTTCCCGAAGTACATCCAATCACTCCCAAACGCCTCTCGAAGTCATCTCTCCTCTCTCAGAGTGTCAGTGTGTCATCTCCAACTCAAACTCCATCTCCAACAACTATCTTAGAACTAGCACCCAGAGAGCAGACCAGCAGTGAGCAGCAACCCAAATCTCAGAGCCTCACCTCTCATTATACTGTTCAATGACGTATTTACATGTCCATGGTTACATGTCTCTCTAAGCTAAAATGCCTCTGTCTCTGTCAGCATTTCTAAATGTGAGCAGTGCCTAAAAGTCTGTGATGCATGTCTTGTACTTTTCAATCACTGCATGTTCTGGTCAATCACTACGTGTTCTTGTCATCATGACATTTTCTACATATCTATACCATATCTTCTTCTGTCTGCTATACAAAACACCATCTCCTCATATTTCTCCATTTACTCCATTGAAATCCCTCTATCCTTGCATGTATCTGCGTGCGAAAGCACTCCCTCCATTGCCCCCACCTTCTTTCTGTCTCCAAAGCACAACTCAGGGCCTGATAATACCATGCCCTTCTCCATTCGGACAAGAGTTGCGTTATCTGTCTGCCAAGCAAATGTTTACGCATTCCTGGTTCACACTAACTCATAACAACTTTCGCACTCCGCAGCACTTCTGTGTGTCTCATTCAGGAAGTCTTAGGATCCAGCTACATGCTCTGTCTAGCGTTTACTCTTTCTCTCGCAAACCCAAGCGCTATCTATAATGCAGACTTAATGCATATTCTAAGTGCACACTCATGCATGTCTCTATATAATGCATACATAATACATAACAACATATCTCTACATGTGTCTACATGTCTCTACAAATATAACATGTGTCTCTACATGGCACTTCAAATATAACAGGCCTCACTCTATAGCAAATACAAATGCATACAAAGTGGCAGAATAATGTGGATAGTCTAATGTCACTACTCCATGTCACTACTAATCAGTACTAATCAGAATGAATGATGAATAACTGGATCCCTAAATGGGCAATGATTTTCAAACAAGGGGCAATGATTCCATACCAATGGGTAATGATTCTCTAATGATAACACACCAGGCTTCTTCATACAAACAGGCTTCACAATTTGGCACAGACCTAGAATGAGATCAATATATGAAAAGTTGTTTTGGCATCATTATTGTTCCTTGTAGGCCACTGTGTTTTTTCAACATATCTTGGATAATAAAAGGAGGCACCATACATAGCTATCTCCTTTCACCCTTACTATATCTATTTTTGCTGAAGCACCACTTAAAGGAAATATGAACTCTTGAAGGGTATTGTTTTAGGAAGGTACATCAAAGTTCATCATTTGAACATATGCTGACATATATATAAGCTGTCCCTATGACTTGGTGCCTTAATTCATAAATTCCACCAATATGTTAGAAGTGTAACGTCAAAAAGACAGAAGCCATGTCTATTTCCAAGCAAAGCACAAAGGAAGACTGTATACCAGCTGGGGTACTTTCACAACCAAATAAAATGTGGTGTCTCTGTAAATCCTTTGCTCTCTTTTGTAGTTCACTATTAAACTCTATAAATCAACTCTATTAACAAAGAATAACTGTTGGTAACTGGTCCCCTGTGACAATGGCATGGCTGTGAAGATTGGAGGCTATCAAAATTATCCTGTCACCAGTAATACTTTACAATGTTGCCCAAACCCCACAGTGAGGGCTTTATTTTCATTAGTGCATCCTAAAATGACACATTGTTTTTAATATAAAGGACCTTCAATCACTGTCCGCAACTTAAAGCTGGAAAAAGAGGATGGGGGAGGTGCAATTTCCTTACTTCAAAACCTATCATAACGTCTTGACATCAAAACTAGCCATGCTGTGGTTTTGTTGCTCTTTATGTGACCCAATGTAGTGTGACTGGAGGTTGGGAGATTCCCATCTCTCCCTTTACATTCTTAGTAGCTTCCTATAGAGAGTTCTGCTCAAACTAGCTTGAAACAATGTTACACTGGTTTAACAAGGTTGCCTTTAAAACCAAACTTTAACTTTTTGTGGTACAATAAGGACAATAGGATTGGTAGTATGTTTTTTGTGGTAAATGTGGCGTGACAATGGAATTAGGTATGCTTAACAACTGATGAGTAATGTGTTGTTAGATTTCTTCAACTTGAATATTAAGAACTTCTGCATTATGTTCTGCTGAGGGAGGTTTTGAGTTTCATTCTGACTGACCTGGTGGTGGATGCTCCCCACCATCTACTCCTACACATAAATAAGAAGTTTTACTGGGTGGGGAAATAGGCAGTTGGCATCTATAAATCAATAAAGGTGTCCACATACAAGGCCAACATTAGCTCCTCTCAGACTGATTGGAGTGATATCTGAATATAAACTTTGATGACAGAACATGGCGACAGGTATGTCCACCTACAGGTCAACCTCTGGATCTCAAACTATTTTTCCCTACGAGAGATGATGATACACTCCAGCTCCATTGGTTTATAGTGGGTCTTTCTGGTATTGGAAAATGTTGTCTTCCATCTCCCTATACAGTTTTGTTCATTTTAGAGCCTGCATATGTTTTTATATTTGGCGAAGATGTGCACACGTCATAATGCATACTTGCTGCAAACCCCCTTCCAGCATCATCTGCATCTATTTTCTTAGTGGTGTGTGGCAGTGAATACATCTGACAAAAGTAGCTGTGCCAAACACCTTGATATTGTCACCTAACTTTGTATTATCACTAACTGGAAAAGCCTTTTGAAGGTTACCTTTCATTGTTTGTGGAACAGTATTTTCAATACAAATTATATATAAAGACATGCAGACACATTCCTAATGAATGACAAAAACACAATATAATTTGCTCTCCCTTGGTTACATGTTTGTACAGCTGTGGTACACTGTCAAAAACACTCGTTCCCTAGAATCAGAGGTTCCAATTTCCCTCTTTTCTTGTAGCTTACATTCTCTGTTAATTACCTTTAAACATAAAGTAATAAATATATTAACATTATACAATTATACTATATGTATGATCGGGCAAATTGTTTTTATGTAGGGTTTGTTTATACATTGTTGAATAAATGAATGAACGGACATGAACAATTATGTGGAACTTTCTCAGACATAACCAACTGAGAGCCCGATTCTGAGGTGCATGCACTATAGGAAGGTGCTCTTCCATGAATGATGAAGACTTTCCTTAAAAGCATCATATTCTCTTAAAGTGATAATGTGATGCATGCCATCAAAGCCACAATGTTTTGTATGCGCCTGATGTTCTGCTTGTCAACAGCCATAGCATCCATGAGGAATGTAGGGCAGGCAGGCACTGCACTGCAAGGGGAGGCTCCTTTGAAAAGCACTGTTTTAGCACGTCATAAAAGGAGTTAAACAACAGAACCAGTGAGGGGGCCAATACACTCTACAGAACATGTTTCCACTTGTTTTTATAAAAACAGCATTTCCTAGAGAGCAGCACCACTTTTCTAGTTTAAGGAAAGATTAAGAAAACTTTCTTAAATTAGAAAACTGCCAGTCTTTTAAGAAATGCTCACAGCAGTGCCACTGGTGCACATGTTTCTATCAAAATGATAGATTTAAGCAGTTTTGCAATTATTCCACCCATCTTAATATGGTGGTGCTGGAAACTAGAGGGGAGAATGTCTGCTTTGTTCTCTACTTTTAACACAAGCTTGTAATTGTGTCCACAGTCTTAAGAACAGCATTCATCCATTCTTCAAGATCATATCATTTACCAGAACAGACAACATATTTTTAGAGCACAGCAAGAGGAAAGCAGTTTTGGACCACACTAGATATAAGGAGGTGATACATCCAATTAGAAGTGACTTAGTTTCCAAATCTGATTCCTCCTAAAATATTTTAGCATGCATGGTTAAACAACAAGTAGGTTGGCTTCAACAGAGTGGAGTGTTGTGGCTGAGATGAAGATAGCCAGTGCTGATTTGTAAAGTCCTTTAACAGTAAGACAGGTTAATTTAAAGCAACCCTCTTGTAGTGCTCTCCAGAAGAGGGAAACATGTACCTCCTATGCTCAAACACTAGTTTGACTGCGGCATTTTGTACCACCTGAATCCTTTGAATGAGGTTGCAGGTGATCTGGCATGTAGACCTTTTCAGTAGTCCAATAGAGTGTTAATTAGAGTATCAACCACAATAGCCATGCTCTATTTTTCTTTTAAAAAAGAACTGAACTAGAATTGTCAACTAATGAAGTTAAATGAAAACAGATTTAGTGGTAATGGGCTCTTAAGAGTACATGTTTAGATGCATGGCCAGAATACGTCTGTAGTTCATGACCTTATCTTTGGGGAGAAGATACAAAAGGACAAATCAAAAAGAACACCCTTGCCTGGAATGGAGATCAGGAACCCTCTCCCCCAGATAAATCAACTCTGTTTTGCCAGCATTATGATGGATCCAGCAATGTCTCATCCAGTCTTAACTGCACCCAAGTAAGGCCCTGGATTATAGATTTGTTCAGGGTTCCTATCCATTCTAAGACCTATCTGTAAATCGTTAGATTATGAATGGTAATCTAGGTCATTAAGAGCTTTTCTACTGAGAATGACAATGATTCCAATAACCTACTTTGTGGGATGTATTCCACCCACAAGGGTCTATCCTTTTACTCCGATATAGCCACTCTGAAACGCAAGTGTAGAGTTGCTGAATGGAAGTGGCAGACCTCGGGCTCATTCTCTGACAAACTGCCCTACCGCATGCTCCAAAAGCAAAACCGTCTATCCATCCACTCCAAAAAGAGGGTCCACATAAAGGCGCGTATCTCTGGAGCTAAAAACAACACAGCTGAACTCTTCAACATCTCTTCAAAATCTGCAAGAAACTATCCAATCATTCTGCAATCTCTTATTTACCCCGTCCTTCCCAGGCCCTTTGCACTGCTCTGGCCACCCACTTCACCTCTAAAACTCAGGATATTGTGATTAAGGATAAAGCCACTACTTACCCTTTTAATCCTGCAGGGCAGAGGTCATTTCATCACATATCTATAACTAGTCAATCAAAACCATCTGCCGTCAGTCGCTAGAGCTTTGTCAAAAAATGTGCGCATTTTGTGGGATGTCAGTATTGATTGATGTAGTATGGTGACTGCAGGCTCTTGAGTGGGATGCAGAACGTCAACATTTTGCAATGTCTTGCCCATGCAAGAACATGTGTCTTCCTACAATCTTCTGTCTCCAAAGGTACTGGTCGTGGTGGTGTCACTGGTGCTGTGACTGCAACATTCATATATTCTCCACTTTGACATCTGACAGGCTGTCTTTGAAAGATCAGATACAGTCCTCCCCACCTATCTGTGTATCTCTTATTTTCATAATACTTATTTCATCTGTAACACTGGTTTTCAAAGTCATGGGCAGAGTATTGGTCTTAGATGGCTTCAACTTTAACTTGGTAATACTCAACATTATCCTCTGGCTCATCATCAGGGCATGTGGTTGTGGAGGGAGAAGACACGGAACATCCAACAACTATCACCTCAACAATTGTTTCTCACGGCTGATTAGTGGATTCAATCTACAGGACCAGTACCTGACACTATTCGTGGAACCTCCATAGGATGGAAGTGCAGAATCTGGAAGGACTCACCATGTCCTAGAGCCCCCTGCATTGGGTCTCACAGCATCCTGAGTGCCAGAACAACCAGGATACCTCTTTTCACCACATTGAAACCATTGAGATGCATTCAAGTTGTGTTCTTTGCATTCAAACCACTCAATTTTACTTTGTGAATTATATTGTGTATTGTTAATATGAAAACATATACATAAAAGGGAATTCATGTTTACAGTTTCTCCTCCTCTTAGTCCATTATATCGTCACAATGTGTAGCAGAAAACTGAGTAAGAACTGTGCCATTTTTTATATTAATTTCATTACGTAGTATGATTTTAGGCTTGCAAAAATGTATTAGACTTAACATACAAAATCATTTAAACCCTTAGCATTCCCTTGTATCTTTCAGCTTCACATAGCCTTTCTTAAAATGTGTACTCCCCCCTTTGATTTGGGCCATGTTAACTTCTACATTCTAGTTTCCCATATATATATATATATATATATATATATATATATATATATATATATATATATATATATATATATATATATATATATATACACACTATCAAACAACGAAACAGGGAGACCGGATAACACAAAACTAAAGCTGTAAATAAATATCACACAATGTGTATTGACTTATACATTGAACTTGATTGGTCAATTAACCGCTCTAGGTGTGGACGATACAATTCCGTCAAATCGGCACTTAAGAAACTACTTCAGAAGAAAGATTGGGTGGATAATTTCAATTATATGAGCAAATTGCACAACTTTCAATATATTGAAGGAATAGTCTATACTTTCCTTTCAACCTAGACGTTCCTGTTACGTTCTCCAAACCCGATGGTACGAAGGTTTCGCCTCTTGATGAGGCTAAACCAACTGCCAGTGAGAGCCATACGTGCCACACTGTGGCAGTTATCAGTAAACAAACGATACTGTTGAATTTGTAAAAACAGGGCAAACCTGGAAACAGCTCAACACATTTTAACAGCATGTCCTTCCCTTGAATGTTACATATGAATATACATAGTCTCTATGCTTACCAGTCCACTTTCATAACACAAAACGTACTATCACCTCATGACTCAACTACAGTAATTAGCAAAACATACAAGTCTCAGTAGATCACTGATTTTACCATCGTCATGAAAACCCATAAAGGATCCCACCTTCTATTCACTTCTCTGTAGAGCTAGTGCTGCATTGTATTTGTGGAAAATAGCCTCCCCCCCTCTTGGTTATCCATATCCTATCTCTAATCTCTCTTACCCCAGTTTATCTCTAGGGATTTTCCCCAGGTCACTGCAAAATAAACCTCTATGTCCAATACCCTATATAATATTCTCTCATAGCTCGCCATTCATACCATGTCCTGATCTCAGGCCCTAGCTTGTGGTTCCTTAGCCGAGCCCCATAATCCTAGTATCCCCAATTTTAATAGCAGCAATGCTGTGGCCACCTACGTTACGTCTTGGTTGGCTATGCCTATTGGGTTGGATGTGTCATAGAGTATGAAAGTATTTGGTTCTTCAGATAGGTGTCTGGCCATTTCCATTGGAATCCCACCTAACTCGTTCAACCAACATCTCTTGAGCATTAGGCATGCTCAACGAACGTGAAGGATGTCACATGGTGAGGTCCGGCACCTCCAGCAAAGAGCATTCTATATTAAATTTGTATTGTGCATTTTCTTGGGTGGTCCAATACAACCGTACCCAAATTTAAAATGCAGCAGTCTAAGCCTATGTGATGTAGCTTTGTGTTCATAATTTACCGAGATGCTATCCATGGAGTAATCTGTTAAGGATTCCTCCAGGAGTATTTGCCATCTACCGCTTACTACCTCCTTTGTTTGTTCTTTGTATAGTGAGTTTATTATGGTGGCATATAGCTTCCCAACTAATTCTCTCCTATTTCCCCATGTTTGTGTAGCCTTGGTCAGTGGGGAGCTGGTGATTTGATTCCTAGATGTGTGTTGTACTGTGCAATTCTCCCTGGCATGTCTCCTTAATTTTTAACCATACCTGTGTTTTATGGACTAATTTCAGAATGACTTTCTTCAGTTGTGCAGCTAATATTTGTTCTAAACATTTGATATCTGAATTTATTAGAGTATTGAATGATAGCTGCTTCATAGGAGCGGGTCTCTCCAGGATTAAGGGATGACTGTGATAATTGCTCTATTGAATAAAGCCTGTATTCGCATTTCCTTATCAGCTTCATTAAACAGCTTTGTTAGCATTCCCACCACTTTGTTACCCCCTGATTTCCATCATGCTTATCTCGCTGATGTTTTTTTGGACCTCTTCCTCCTGGATGGTGCTCCCTTACATTTGATTTTTTTCTATCCCTAGTGTGGGAAATTGTAGTTTGCTCATAAAGGAGTTTTCTTCGACCTATTCCCTGGTTCTGTCCGAGTTATATAATGTTTCATAAAAGCTGCTAGACTCTTGTGCAGTAGCAACTGTGTCAATTATGTAAATGTCTGCCATTTTGCACTTGAACTTTGAAATTCCACCACAATCCACTCTCTGCTTCAATTGGGCAGCCAGCAGAAGGCCCACCTCTGTCCCTGCTCATATTGTGCAGTCTTTAATCTAAAAAATGCATACTCTGGCTTCTTTGAGAGGAATGCACTAAACTCAAATTTCACTTTCCTAAGTTACATTAAGTTGTGCTTACTCAGGCCTTGCTCGTATAAACACATCGGGTCTTAAACACACGTTTATAGCTCAGCCTGCAGTCTTCAATCTTCCCACTTGGTCTTGACTGACTTCTGAATTACAACCATCCCACTTACATATGCTTTACCCACTGCCCATAGAGCATCTTTTGTAGCAATTGGCCCCTTGTAGTTGGTCAGATGTTCTCCTATTGCTTGTGTAAGGTTCTCTTTGTCCTTGTGGTGCCTCAGGAGGCTGACATTCAACCTCCATCTGTTTGTTGCTGGCCACTTCAAGGAAATATGCAAATGTATGCCAATTGGACAGTGGTCTGATACCCCCCACCCCCAGAGTATCTCCCAGTGTGCAGCCGTATGTAGCAACAATCGGGATATCAGATAATAATATATGCATTATTCATTAATCTTTTGCAACACAGTTAATAATGGAGACCAGTCTCTAAGCATGGGATCTGGATTCAAACCTGTGTTGTTCTGCGTTGTCTTGTTCCAAGACATAATCATTGCTCCCAAGCTTTCCTCCCGGTCCATATATCCTTGTTTGCATTCCGTAGACACAGGAAGTGAACATGTATTCTCTATTTGTTGGGTTCATAAAACACTGTGGATCCACTAAACAAAAGTCCCCTGTCAAGTCTTTTAATATCTCTCGATCCCTTTTGTTCCCATCTATTAGCCTCCCTGATCTTTCTAAATATAGAAATATTGTCAGGTTCCTGTTCCCTTCCAAGATCATGGGCATTTTACGCATTTCTAACAAATCCTATTCATGTCTGAAAAGAAACATTGTTTATCACATGGAGCTGCATATAAGGAACCCACGTTGACCCATTCTTCACCCAATCCAAGTGTCACTGCCTCAAATCTCCCTTCTCCAGCTATCCATACCGTGCTCAACCTAACCGGCAGGAGTTTTCACAATAAAATGGCCACAACACATTTCTTACCATTTTACTGCACGACTATAATATCCCCTTCCTACCCAGTCCCCGTGCAGTTGAGCAGCTTTTTTGGAGATAGGTCTCTTGTGGTAGCACTAGGTCTGACTCTGTGAGGCAAGATATCACAGTATCTTCTTGCTCTTGAAAAAATGATTCAAGCCATTTACATTCATAGATAACACTTTGAATTCTAAAGTTGTTCTTCACTCTTCTGTGTATTCTCTATTTTGATACTCATCTTTTGTAGCCTTGTGCTACTGCTGCATTTCTTGCTAAATATGGTACTAAATATGATACCATAGAAGTACCTGAATCCAATGTTTTCGAGGAAGAAGTGATAAAATGTGTTTTTTATTTATTTACCCAAAAAAACCTTTTAAAATAAAATGTATGCTAGAGTGGGGTAAGGGATATAAATAAAGCTAGGGGGACGGAGAGGGTACTGTGGGGGCTATCCCCCCAATAAAAAAAAATCCTGTAATTTCAATCTTTTGAAAACATGGATTCAGTCAAATCACCCACATCCTACTAAAAGGCTGTTGGCCTCATCACGAGTTGGGCTCTAGCCCTTAAATACGGCAGTAATGCTTTTACTGCCGCATTCAATAGTCTGCCCAAACTAATTACGCTGAAAATGCCCCATGGGGAATGGGGAATGGGGAATACCCATTACCACCCAACCCTTGATCCGCCGCTAATAGCACTGGACCGGGTGGCAGTAATGGTATTAGCGGGGGTGGTAATCCGGCGGTAATACCACCGGGAGACCACCCAACTTGCGATGAGGCCCTGTAACCTTTTTGCCCTCTCCTTGGCGTGATTTTGTCTATGTGCTTGTTGTTCTTTAAAACCTTTTAACCAATGTAACCACCAACTCCTCCGCTCTCTCTGCCTCCCTCCTGCCAATTCCCCATTCTCTTATCTGAAGCCATTATCTTGCAATTAATTTATAAGCTCGGATCTCCAACTGGTGCTTTCTTGGGTGAAGTTCTATGGCTGCAGCCGTGTGCTGCTCTGCTATATTATCATTCATGACTCAGACTATGATCTCAGGCTCCTCCCCCATTGTCCAGAGCCATTCCTTTCCAATATTTTATATTGATATTGATTTTTCTAAGTGCCTTTCTGCCCCTTTCTCTTCTATTGCCATTACTTTCTTGTCCAGTATAAGTATGAGCAGGGAGTTGGGAGGGACGCCACCAGTGACATTTCACAGCCATTAGATCAGAGGGCCCCAGTGAATGACCTTTCCTTCCTAGATACACCCCCCATTTTTTTAGAAGGGGAAGTATCTGTCATGATGCCCGCTCCCGGGGAGCCGGTTC
The DNA here is from genome assembly GCF_040938575.1 of Ambystoma mexicanum. Taxonomy (NCBI): domain Eukaryota; kingdom Metazoa; phylum Chordata; class Amphibia; order Caudata; family Ambystomatidae; genus Ambystoma; species Ambystoma mexicanum. Next base: position 591,999,825 of record NC_090937.1, on the reverse strand, counting down.
AAGCCCTGCGTCCCCGAAAGCGGACATCCAGTCCCCAAGGAAGGACCCAGTAACCCCATATAGGGGCCCTTTGGACAGTGTCCTGGTGCCTATTGCGCCAGGCTCATAAAAGACATCAGTCCTGGCGCCATAGGCGCCAGGCTCATTATGGAAGTGCTTGGGTGCACTTACCTGATGCAGACCATGCTGCAGGATCCCGGCCTCCTTGAGGCCTGAAAGGAACTACTTTACCTGTGGGACTAATTTACCATCCGGGCGTGGTCGGGGAAGGATACATACCTGATTGGAGGAAGGATACATACCTGGAACTTCTTCCAAGGCTATTTAAACCCCACCCGAACAGCCACACGTGCTTCGCGTTGTTCTGCATCTAGCAGCTGGACGCTCACCGTGTCTGCTCCTGCATCCTGACTTCTTCCACGCCTGCCAGTATCCTGGATCACCTGCAAAGGAAGAGAAGAAGAGAACAGAAGAAGGAAAAGTCCTTACCTGCTAAATCCGCATCCCAGAAACATCTCGCCGACAATCCTGAAAAGGAAGACTTTTATTTAAAAGCTCATCGCGTCGATCGCTGCAGCGCCGCATTCCACTCACCTTTACAGGGCGCCTCCATGTTCAGCAGCGATCATCCGGATTCACAGTCACGCCCCAGCGCCTAGGGAGAAAAAGACCAGAACAAAAGGTGAGAGAGAGAAGGGAATAAGGAAAGCTAAATCTCCATGTTAAGACTTACCTGTTGATTCATTCCCTCTTCATTTCGGGTCCGGGCCGCATCCTGGCATTTCCGGACCCCGGCCCCTAAGGGGAAAAAGAGACATCAGCGTTAATGAGCGAATGAAAAGACATTACCAAAAAACGCTCATTAAAGACTTACCTGATTTCTACAAGGATTTACCCTCTCATCTCGGGTCGGTGCCTGTTCCCCGGCATTCCGTACCCCGGCCCCTATGGGGAAAAAGACACTAGCATTAGTACATTAATGCATGGACACAAGGGGAACCTCTTATCAAAAAACGTACCTGGAAGCCAAGCAAGTTTGGTTCTCACCAATCCGAAAATCCAGTGAAGTAACTGGATACCAACACGCCCCTGCATCAGAAGCAGGATGGAGAGCTCGTCCTTCCAGACCCTAAGGTGAGACGCTACGAGGAATCACAGAAGGGTTTCGAGGAGGGTGAGAGGGGAAAGTGGGAGGCTGATTGCATTACCCCGCAGACAGTTAATCCCCTATTTTTGCCTACAGAAGGATACTTCTGCGAGCCAGACAAACCAGATTTGGGGGCCCGGTCCAGTCCGTCTTCCGAACCCTGCGCATCACCTTAGAAGAGGTCACAGCAGCACGAACCAGGCCAGCGCCTCCGAGGGAGTCTGGTGAGCGTTACAGTATCATTGCTAGCTATGTCCGAACATGTATTGTTGGAGTGGGGTGGAGGAAGCGGTTACATCAGCATAAACTCAATCAGCTCAGAGGGTGGTGGATGGGAGTGGTGGGGGATCCGGTTTGTTGGTTTCAATCAGAAATAAACTTACTGAACAAACTAAAAGTGTAAGAGCTATTATTATACTTTTGACAAACCTCCAGAGTCAGGGGCAAAGACAATCATGCGTATGCCGATTGTCCAGAGCCATTCCTTTCCAATATTTTATATTGATATTGATTTTTCTAAGTGCCTTTCTGCCCCTTTCTCTTCTATTAGTGCTGGGAAGATTCACTGCAATCACACGGTGAATGAACTGGGGCACAGCAATAGTCAACGCAGTTGCACTAATTAGATTCAATGTCAAAAAACATATGTTGTATGTATTCCTACTGAGATCATTCAAATAATTCAAACAATGTAGAGTAAACTTTCACTTTCTCAATTCATGTGAAGAACATATATGTGTATTTTACACCATACACAAGTTCAATTGATTCAACAAACTCTGTCAAAGATGAAAGATACAAACTTCTCCTTCACATGACAAATATACATTTGTATTCAACAACATCTTTTTCAATGAAAAAACTAATTCGTAACGAAATTCATGAAATGAGTCCCAATATTAGAGTTGACATAAATTGTTCGGTGTTAATGTGACAATTGTCCCCTCTTCTCAACTACATGTTTCAGGTGGTAAATGCCCTTCTTCAGGTTATAAATATTGGGTGATCGTTCTTTCTATCTCTCCTGCAATTAATTATAGAGAAAAATTCAATGAGTGTGGTAATTACAATTACGTGGATATCAGTACTGGATGACTTAAAGGTATATAGTGACACTAACCTTAGTGTTGGACCTGGAGTGTAGTCCAAATGTTTACATTCAGGTGGATTACGAAGTCACTGAAAAATATGTGTATATCAGTGTCAGACAAAAGTCAAAAGTCGTGTGGCTCAGGGGGAGAAAGCGCCAAAACCTAGCGCTTGGTCCCTCTGTCGCCACACGGAATTCAATTATATAGCAAGTAACTCAAAGAAAATAACCTGTTGCTTACCTAAAGTTACGTGACAGTAATCAGTCTGATTAAATCAGTAGTGAAGGCTCAGTAAAGTCCCGATGTACTGAGTAGTTATCCCATTCCCTTCCTGTAACATATATTATATGTATAATTCAGGGGTTGTTCATACTCAAAACTCAAATTCCAGGGCAGAAGAAAAGGGAATTTGACCCATAGAGAAAAACAGGCATTAGAACAACTTTGGCAAAATCCAGACATCATTCTGAAACCCGCTGACAAAGGGGGAGCCCTTGTCATTATGGACACCGAGAAATACAAGATGGAAGTATTACGTCAATTGGAAGACCACGATACTTACCTTGATATCTTTGAAGATCCAACGGAAAGAGTGAGAACAATAATTAACAGAACTTTGGATGAAGCTATGGAATCAGACATCATTACAGAAAAAACAAAAAGATTCTTGAATAATCTATATCCGATCCTGCCGGTGATTTATATATTACCAAAGATTCACAAGAACCTTTTAAACCCACCGGGCCGGCCTATCATTGCAGCAAACAACTGTCTTCTAGAACTGATTGCACAATACATAGACAAGGTTATTCAGCCATCTGTAGCACTTATATTCAAGACACCAATTATTTCCTAAGAAAATTGGAAACTGTTACCTTTAATCCAGAAACGACTTCAGAAAGGGTTGAAGTCCAGATCTGTGGTACCTACCGGTACAGCGTAGAAGCAGATAGCTTATGGTTACCAAATGCAAGAAGTACTGAAAGCTTGGTCTGTAGGCAATGTGGGCTGGGGGAATGTTGCTGGAGCGGTGGCATAGAGAGTCTCCTTCCAGTTCCGGACAAGGCCAGGCAGGGGCCTTAGTGAGGGCTTTGAGTTGGGCTGGCCCACACCTGCTGGCTCTCGATATCCTATAGGTACAGAGAGTGGCCAATCAGAGCATCAGCAGGGAGGGAAGTGGAGGTTCTTCTTTGCAGGACATGGCTGCGGCCATATTTGTATGATTACATTGAAGTTACCAGCCCTCAGCATTGCAGGGCTTCTCAGGAAGATGATCGTGTTGGATCACAGAGGAAAGCAACATTCATGCTTGTGGCAGTCCAGCTGCAAATGTTCCAGAAATCAGCATGAACGTGCTTGATATGAAAGTAAAAGCACTAAGCACATCAGTAAATTAAGCTTAAAGGAGGGCATTATACCTTCTAGTTCTGAAGGTGCTGATTTGGTCGTTTGCCTTGTGTCCCAGGAAAGAGATGCCTGCGACCATCAACAGTACATGCAGGGTGGGAGAATCAGGCTGAGGGGTCCTAGTGAGGGAGTTTGTGTTGGGCCGACCTAGGCCTGCTGGCTCCCAATACCCTGTAGGTGCAGAGATTGGCCAATCAGAGCATCAGCATGGCGGGAAGTGGAGGTTCTTCTTTGAGGGACATGGTGGCGGCCATATTTGGATGATTACAGCCACAAGAAGTTACCAGCCCTCAGTCAATGCAGGGCTTCTCATAAAAATGATCCTGTGTCGGATCACAGAAGAAAGCAATGTTGATGCTTGTGTCAGCCCAGCTGCAAATGTTCCGGCAATCAGAGCAAACTTGTTCCGGATGAAAGTAAAAGCACTAAGCACATCAATAAATGCAGTTGAAAGGAGGGTATTATACATTCTAGTTCTGAATTTGCTGGATTGGGCGTTTGCCTTGTGGTCCAGGAAAGAGATGCATGCAACCATCAGTAGTGCAAGCATGGTGGGAGAATGATGTAGAAGGAAGTGGCTCGAGGAGAAGGCGCTCATGGAATTCCTGCCAGCAGATAAGCCTCATGTAAGCATTCGGAGCGAGGGAAGAGGAGAAGCCTATCTGATGTCCAGAGTAGGAGGAACGCCAGCCACCCGCAACAACCAGAGAGAGCAAGCAGCGAAGACCGCAAGGAGCTCTGGAGTAACCGATCAAGGCCGGTGAGCCCATAGCAAGGAGCTGGGATACCGGGGTGCTTCAATCAGAGCATTGTGTAGAAAAGCAAATCACTAAGCAAGTGAGAGAAGAGGAGGGTGCCGCTCAGGATTTTGAGTCAGGTGCGATGCATGAAGGGGAAGAAGCAGACTCTCACATAGTCCGTGATGCCATCTGTGTGGGTGAGCCTGCTGATGCTTCCCTCACCATAACTGAAGCAATAAAACAGAAAGGGAAATAGAACGGCAATAAGAAAAGAAATAATAAAAGAAATGATTTTGGTGTTGAAGTTCTAATACCTATGAAGGGTGTGCCCTTGTACAACCTCTTTACTAAAAATCAAGAAAAGGAGCGGCTATTTAGGGACAAGGGAGACTCTCTTAATATATAACCTAATAAATGAAGCAATAAAATGTCAGGTCATTTTGGGAGAACTCCCGTCATTATTGTGGTCGAGATTCCCAAAGTGATTGAATTGTCAACCCCCCCAGTGTGTTGACAGGACTGGATCCCATCACTCAATGCCAGACATTGGTGGCTCAAAAAACGAGCTGACTGCTGGTGAGTTTCTTCCGACAATGGGACTGGCTCATGGAGTCAATCAGCAAATCGAACAACTTGATGGAGATTATCCTAAAAATAATTTGTTTCTAGAATCCATGCTAAGGAAGACACTCACAGACTTATTGGGGTTGCAACCTAAGCTCCCCACATTAGCGAGCATAGGTGTCATGACCCCGTATCAGTGCTGGTCATGGTTGTGCTGTTGGGGTGTGCGCCGTGTATCCTACCTGCAGTGATACCCTCCCAAGATGGCCGCCCATCCTATCCATTCCTTCAGGACATTGCTAGCACACTTCATTGTCAATGTCTCGCCCTGGCTGATTTCGAGTGCAGAATGTCAGCAGTGTAAGCCTGCTGCTCTACGCGTCACTACTGATGTATCTGACGCTCCAGAGTTCGTGTCTAGGTATCTTCTTGTTTTACTATTACCCTTTCTTATTCCTTTGTTCTATGCTAACTGAGACTTATCACACACTTTTCACATGCTTCCCCGTCTTCAGGGTTTCAACCTTACCCTTCGGAACGGATCCGATATCACGTTATCGCAAGACTGCCTTTTCAAAGCTTTCTGTTTCCAAGTCTTTGCAGAAGTCTCATTTACACCTATGGAACAGTAAGCGTCCTCCGTGCAAGCCTTCCGAGCTCCTCCCGCAGTTAGATCTCTGCTTACTGTTTCCTTTCTTTCAGCCTCTGCCTTCTTCACGTGTGAGCGCTCGCAAGACCGCTTTCCTTCACTCTGAGAATTCACAGCTAACCCACACTGTGGAAGTAGTAAGCAGGGATCTGAGTGCTGGGAGGAACTCGGAAAGCTTGCGCAGAGGACGCTTGCCATTCCTATTACCATACCTATTCTAAATGAGGGAGATCGGCCACAGAGTATTAGTAACCTCCCCCCTTTGGCTTTAGGACCTAAAGAGCAGGAGGGTTGGGCTGTGGACCCAGTGACTGCGCAATGGGGGCGTAAGCCCTTAAGGGAAATTACTCATATTGGTGCGATTGGCATACATCATCCTGGAGGATTGGATGGTCTGGGGAAGGTAATAAATCAGGAAGGGAGCCACTCTGTGGGGGTAGGTGGGGGTCAGGGCCCATAAGTCGGTATTTGATAGCAATTTCAGTAGTGTGCCCTGGAGACATCCGTGCTTCCCTGTTGATCCTAGCATTATTATACATTACATGTTCAGTTATGGAGGCCCGGATTCCCACAATAGATGGAGGGTATTGGCACTATTAAATGAAATCACAAGTTTACGTTTATTCACCTCGGCTGATCTGAAATTGGTGGACTTCATTCATCCGGACAAATACGATCATGTTTATTTAATTTTGGATTCTCGTACAGTGTACAAACTGTTATTGAGGGAGGTCAATCAATGTAATAAACTAGGGTATGATATCTTAAATTTTAGCTCTGGGTTCCAGAGTCCCCAACTAGAGAGACATCCTGAGAAATCTGAAAGAGGGTATCAGGAAAGTGCCTTGAATAACAGGGGCATTGGTTCCCAAGTTGGGGTGGAACCAGACATGAACTGGAGGGGGTTGGCTTTGAGCTTGTGGGCTTCAATTACATAGCTGCAAACACTCAAGACCAACCTTTAGCCAGACAAAGACACTCTCGCTAATATCATGGAACTCTAGAGGCTTTTGGCATCTCAGTAACTCCTGGGAACTTTGCTCCATCATCATCAAATATTGTATCATTTGTATTCAGGAGATGTGGTTAACTTCTCCCTGCTTCCTCAGAGGTTTCAATGTTTGCACAATACCAGCTACCAAGGGTTTGAGAGGTAGGCCCTCTCGGGGCATGTTGGTCGCTATAAGTAATGGTGTCATCTAATAAAAAGAGAAATTGTAACTGTCTTGGGCTGTTTTTTAGTTGTTTTGCTTAAATCAAAAGAGAGCTTCTCATTCCTGCTCACCCTCCTTATTAATATGTATTGGAATCCGGAATTGAATTTGAAAGATATAATAGATTAAATAAATTTCAAAATAGAGCTTGTGAACATTTCAGGTATGCAGATCATTATTTTGGGAGATCTTAATGCTGAAATTCCAAGGGGAGGGTTGAATGGGGGTGCAGATGAAAAAGGTCTAGGGCTCCTAATTTCTGTATGTGAGCATAAAAAAAGTTTGATTGGGGGCGGCCCACCTGGATGTTCCAGGAAGAGGCTGCAAGGCCAGATATGGAATGATTTATTTCAGAGTTGGGGATTGTTCCGAGTGAATGATTTATTGAATCCCAATGTCGACCACGCTACCTCGACGGACGGTTTCCGTTCCTCGATGATTGATTATATCTCCATGTCAAAGTTAATAATAGACATGGTGTCAGACTCCAATTTGAGGCAATCCCTATGTAGTGACCATCTAATGTTGGAAACCACTCTTTCGCTGAGGATCTGAAAGTCGCATATTGCTGCAGACAGTAAACCACTGATGATTAATAATGCCAAAAGTAGAATTTCATGGCACAAGGGGAATGTGCAGAAATCAAACACTGTATTCCTATCTGATTTTAATGCTTATAAGTTGGAAACTAAACTATTACATTGCTCTCATCAGCAATTTGGCCAATATGTGGACATACTTATAGGTGAATCAGTCAAGGGGGCATCTACTGCACTCAGGAATTTTCAACTTACCCATACTTTCAACAGCCATGTCCAAGTCCATAAAAGGCAGACACTTAAATGGTGAATATTATACTAAAATCAATGCTCACATGGGTTGCAAAGCTGCAAGAAGACAGAAAGGTGAACAATCTATCAAGAATGTGGGTAAGGGGTTACCGTGCAATTTTATACCAAGCCGATAGTGAGCAAATGTGCAAGGTATTGAAAGATGGAACGTCCAGACAATTCTGGATTTTGATTAATGCCATGGAATCCTATCAACGCTCTATACAAACCATGGGGATTTCTGAAGAGGCGTGGAAGAGACACTTTAGTTATCGATATGAGGACATTCAACACAATGTATACTTGATTGTATAAAACACTATCCATGAGACTTCCATTTTTCCATATTGAAAAAAAAATCGTATTGAGAAATCCAGCCCATCTAGAGCTGCAGGTCCTAACCAACTCTCTAATGCAATTCTGAAAGATAACTCAGAGTTATGGGCAAAAGCCTTGTATATTTTGTTCACTGATATTATTCTTACTAGATCTATACCTACTTCCTGGCATACCTCCTATGTCGTTCACATCTATAAAAAGGGGGATCGTTCTTGTCCCACTAACTGTAGACCCATGGCGTTATTAGACGCTGACTCAAAAATGTTTGCAGGACTAATATTATGATATGTAGAGGAGTGGAGAAGTTTAATATTTTGATGCTGCAACAAATTGGGTTCAGGAAAGTGTGGGTACTGACGTAGGAGGTACAGTGTTGACAACCAGGCATGAGAAGGCCTAGAAGGAAAATAGTCCCCCATCGATATTGCGGCCATGGACCTTTCCTTGGCGTTTCATTTAGTTTATCGAAACCTTTTGTGGTTGAAATTGATTGATCTAGAGATCCCCTTAGGTCTTGGTTCAATTTTGTTCCATCTCCATGATGGTTCTCTAGTTCAAATTCGCCTTAATAGAGAAGTCTCCTTTCTTGTTCTATAACTATTTCAAATGGCCCTCTGACAAGGATGTATTTTTGCTCCTATGCTTTTTAATCTATACATGGCAGATGTGGGGAGATATTTAGAGAATGCCACTCTTGCGCCCCCCAAAATTAGATATTAAACTATCCTGAATAGCATATGCAGATGATTTTCTGCTTATGGATCACACCCCGAGAGGTCTGCAATGCTTGCTAATTGCTTTAGTGAATACATCTTGAAGAATGGTCTCGAAATAAATTTCAAGAAGTTGGCTAGAATGAGGCTAAGTAGGCGTACCACAGCTTTGGTCTATGCGTGGTTCTTGAAATTAGCAATTAGCAATTAGATCCTATATGAGATACTTGGGGTTTCCAATCTTTCAGAACTCAAAACAAATTGCATTACCGTCAGTTCTTAGAAGGGAAGGTGAGTAAAACATAACACAAATGAAAAAAGTGGATTGTAAATATGTGAAATTTTCATTCATCATCTTACTCCATTTTTAGAAAAATAAGATTATTACCCAATTATGTTATGGCCTAGAACTATTCCCACTCTGGGCAAGGTCAGAACTATGTAAGTATGAGGCAAAAATATACTACTGTTTGCCCAAGTCAGTTCCGTATACAGCTATCCTATACGAATTGGACCTACAGTCAGTGAGACGGCTTATAGATTGGAGAAGACTTTCCCTTTGTAGTAAACTCCTTGTAGGCCCTATCAACACTTTGAATGCAATTTTAGGGAAGGGCTTAGGACAAGGTGCCCCAGAGGCAGGCTATTTGTCCACTCTAAAAGAGGAATGCTGTAATACTTTGGGAAAATTGGGATTAACCCTAGATTCCTTTATCTGTAACCCATTAAAAGTTAAAAAGCTACTGCAGTATGATGACAGGGCTAAGACAATGGAGGCTGTGTTGAATACTCAATTATACGCTCAGCTAGTGTCATATTATAGACGAATGGGCTGTCCCAAACCCTACCTTGACAGTTTCCCAAGAAGAGACGTAGATGTGATTTTATGAGGTTTTGTTTTAATGTCCTTAAAACGGGGGGGGGATTAAGGACATTATAGGTGGGTTGGGCTCAGGCTCATCTAACTGTAGATTTTGCCATCTGACTGTCTGCAAAGAAACACTGCATCACTTGTTAATAGATTGCTCAGCTTTAGTACCGGAATGCTTCTGCTATTTTAGTAAATACTTGAGGAATGCCCAAAGAGTTGATTTAGATATTCTTTGGTGAAAGATGTTGCACAATGGTTCAGTTTCGCTACACCTAGCTGTGGTAAAATTGCTCACAGATATGTGTAAACTATTTGAATACATTTAATGTGCACTGTCAGCCTGTAAAAGGATTGATGAGTAGTTTTAGATCATAACATTTTTGTATGTAGTATTAATTTTAACTAATTGAATTAATGGTATGATTTACAGACACGTGTAAAATATTTGAATAAGCTTAATGTGCACTGCCAGCCTGTAAACGGGTTGATATGTAGTTTTAGATCATACAATTGTTGTATGTAGTATTAATTTTAACTAATGGAATGAATTGTATTAATGCATGTATTCGCATTTTTATCTTGCATTTGATATCCATGTGAATATATGTATCTTAATGTTTTACTCCTTTGTACTGTATTCTATTTATTCATGTTTTAACAGAATTTTGTAAAGGTTATATTATAACCCAAATAAATAAATAAATAAATACATAAATACATTTTGTGCTGTATTGTGCTTTTTGGGGAAATTTGAATTTAGTTGTGATTTTTTTTTTACCCCTGCTGGGCCGCCTGATGAATTTGTGTCATGTCTTGGGGGAATGCTCAAGGCATGACACACATTCCCTCCTTCTATACCTCTTTCTTCCACCTCCATGCCACTTGCCACCTCCCCATCTACTCTAACTGTTACTCTATAACCTATCCTAAAAAGTTAAAAAAAGATCTCTTGGCCTCTAATCCGGGCCTACCTATTGCAGACTCCTATGTCAGCGTTACTTCCAGACAGACTATCACTGATAGACTCTTCTCTGTCTCATCTCAAGACTCCTCATCTGATTTCTACTCTCTCTCCTTTTTCCTCCTCACCCAGTAATGGTGGTACTAGATGGGAAGTACTCTTGTCTCATTGCTCATCCTCTAGGTGCATCATCAATGTCTATCATAATGGCACTGTTGTGGCTCAGGGTTCTCAACTCAATCTTCTCCTTTTCGACTGGCGCCTGCTGGCCCTCATTCTGCATCTGCATTCTGGTCGTCTGCATAATTGGTATAGGAGACACCCAGAATATCCAATTTGTCAAACAACGGCTTTGTGAAGATATTATACATGCAAGGCAAGACGCATGAACTGTGTGGAATGCTGCACGTTATGGAAATTGTGTCTGCTGAGTCTGAGGGGGAGAAGACTTGCATGGTTCTAATATTAAGGAACGATTGGACCCAGGCTATTGCGTCCTTAGAGAAGTGAGCCGCCAAGGCAAGGTGATTACATAAAACGTCATGATCCACCAAGTTAAAGGCGGCTGACAGGTCAAGGAGGAGTAGCATGGCAGTTTTTCCTTTGCCCATAAACTCCTCAATTTGGGTCTTTAGGTCAATTACGGCAGATTCAGTACCATGTAATGGTCTGAAGGCTAATTGGCGGACGCCTCGGAGGTGGTTTGTTTCAAGGTATTGCTGTATCTGGAGATTCTCAATTTTGTGAACTATCTGCAGAAGGAAAGGTACACTCGTAATGGGCCTATGGTTAGTAGGAATGGATGGGTTTAGTGTTTGCTTTTTGAGTAAAGGTATTACCCAAGACTCTTTCAAATTATTTGGCACAATGTTAGTTGAGAAAGATGCATTAATGAGTTTGGAAATAAATGGAGCCAGGTCTCTGGCTGCGTCTTTCATTAATTGTGCTGGGCAATTGTCGCCCTGGCATCTTGAAGGTTTCAATGACGAGATGATTTTCTCTACTTCAAGGGTAGTAACATTCAAGAATTTGAATTGTACGGGTCTATTAATCGGGTCCTCAAGGACTGGAGTTTGAATGTCCTCTTTAGGTAAAGAGGATTTCTTATTGGCTATCTTTGAGGAGTACTATTTTGTTAGCTAGTGTATTCTGTATGTTGGTACACCAGATTTTGTCTTTGACTATATTGTCAGCTGGTGGGATTGGAGCCTCCATTTCTCATAGGATGGTGAATAGCTCCTTTGTGATGGATCTAGCTTTGGAAATCCTGTATTTGTATAGGTCTTTCTTTGTGCGCATTATTTCTTTTTTATAGCTATCAGAGAATTTTGCTAAAGTAATTTTGTTTTCTTCAGAAGGGGTATGGCGCCATATGGCTTCCAATTTCCTCTTTTCCTGTCTGAGGGCTTTTAAATGTGGGGTGAACCACACATTCAAGTGAGCCCGAGGTTTGCTTTTACGTAGCTTAAGAGGTGCAATATGGTCTAAAGCTTTGGACATAGTGTTGTATACTTCGACTAGGATGTCAGGATCGGTTGTGGATGAGACTGAGTTCAATGTGAGGAGGATGTGAGGGAGTAGTCTGTCACTAGTGATATTTTTTTTGTTTCTTGTGCGCTGTGGAGGGGCTCTGACCAGATTAGGTTGTGGCTGTTTATTTATTGCCATGGTAAAGGTGATCACTTGGAGGTCAGTCCACGGTAGTGGAGTTGAGGCATTAATGGATAAATCACAGTTCATGTCAGTCACCCAATCGAGGGTCCTGCCTTTACTGTTAGTTGGCTGGGTCACTTTTTGGGAGAGTCCCTGTTCTGTGAGCATAGTGGTAATAGCCTTGGTAACTTTGTCAGTTAGGTTGTTAAGACCAAGGTTAAAGTCCCCCAATAGGAGTACCTGTGAGGTTTCTTTAGTATCATTGGATAGAATACTTGAGATGTCGTCCTCGAAGGAGCCAATGGGTCCTGGTGGTCTGTACACTAGATAGATTGCTAGGGTGCTGGAATTCGAGATGGGTACTTTGGCTGTGAGGATTTCACAGGATGAGATTGGAGGTGAGGGTACTAGTCTAATTTCTAGATGAGATTTAGCAATGAGGGCAATGCCGCCTCCTCTTGCATCCGATCTGTCTGCTCTGATCATTTGGAAACCTTCCGGGACTGCTAGCGCAAGGGCTGGTCCCGCTGAAGGGTATAACCATGTCACAGTGACTGCTAGGATGTCAAGGTTATTCATGGCAATTAGGTTTGCTATTTCTAGGGCATGTGCCACTAGGGATCTAGCAGTTTTAATTATCAAGAACTGTCTGGAAAATGGGCATTTATGCATTCAGGTGCTCTAGATTTGGTCTTGGGTAGTTTCGTATGGGTCTGTTTCTGTGTTGTTGGTGAGGATGCCTTGTTAAGGTAGTACTCTGGATTAATTTTGGAACGGTTGTTATTAAGAAATTGGCTGTGATTAGGTAGGTGGCTAGTTCGTGTTTCGTATAGGCACGGTAGTCTAGCTCGGAGTTTGTGATTTCTTGCAATGAGAGGACATATAGGGACAAGGAGTTATCTATAGTTGGTGAAGGTGAGCCTAACTGGAATCAGGCAATAAGGCAATTTGAAGCAGATGACTGTTGGAGAATCGTTGCTAGGGTGATTAGTATGATTCTGCTAGTCATATTGCAACGTGGCAAGAGTTAGGGTCAGCTAGCTTAATACAAATAAGTTGAGCAATCTTAGCGGCCTCAGTTAAGCACAATTACAGTTATATCAATCCAGATAGAATGTATGAGCAGCATTCGATTCGGAATACATTTCATGAAATGGTTCATTCAGTGTTCTACCATCTGGTCCAACTCACTCTGCCGGCTACACCTTGGATGATCTCATCTCTTCAGGCATCCCCTTCTCTAATCCTGTCACTACTCCTCTCTGCTCGACTGACCACTTCCTTCTCTCTTCTCAGTTGAAACTTCTTGTTCCTTTGTTAAAGGCCCTCCCAGCAATGCCACCTTCCTTCACGATCATTCGACCTATGAAGCGAGTGTCAGCGTTGCCTTTGCCTCCCCCTTCTCCCCTCCACCTTCTCCTGCGGCTGACACCCATCATGACACAGCCCTTTCCAAACTTCACCTTTCCATCTCTAAGACTCTGCATATCCGTGCCCCTTTTATGAGTATCTGCCTGAAGCCTACCACAAAGTGCAACTATTGGTATGAATCTGATTTCGTTTCAGTGAAGCACAAGTGCAGAGTAGCTGAGCAGAAGTGCCAAACTTCAGGTGCACCCTCTGACAAACTGGCCTGTCACCTGCTCCAAAGGCAATACAGACTCTCCATCTTCTCTAAGAAGAGAGTCCACATTGAAGCCTGCATATCTGTGACTTCTAACAAAAAAGCCATCCTTTTAAAATCTGCAAGGAGCTGGCCAATCCTACTGCAGTATTCCCCTCCTCTACACTCACCCAAGCCCTCTACATGGCTCTAGCTTCTCATGTCACAAATAAAACCCAGGACATCATGTCTGCACTATCTACCCCTTCTCCTTTATCTCCACCCACCCCTCTCAGGCCTGCCTTGGCCGCCACACTTCCTCTCATTCTCCCCTCCTTCTCTCCTGTACACCGGAAGATGTTTCCAGAAAAGTCTGGTCGATGAAAGCCTCATCTAAACAGGTGACCCCTGCTACTCCAGAACCATCAATGACAACATTGGTTCTCTCGCTCCAGAATTGGCCGATTTATGTAATCACTCCTTCGCCACTGGCACTTTCCCCTCTCTTCTCAAGCAGTCCCTTGTGCACCCCCTACTAAAAACACCTTCTGCTGACCCCTCCATTCCAGCAAACTATAACCTGATCTCTATCACTCCTTTCCTGAGCAAACTTCTGGAGAAGTTGGCTATCTCCCAGCTAACCCTCCACACTGAAATTGTTGGTTGTCTCCATGACCATCAGTATCGCTTCAGAGCAGCCAGAGGCATGGAAACTGCACTCCTGAGCACCTGTGAAGATCTGCTCTCATATCTCGATTTTAGCTCTCCTTCTGTCCACATTTTCCTCAAACTTTCTTCTGCTTTTGACAACATCCTGATTACTCATCTCCAGAAGACTCTTGGCATCACAGATCAGGCTCTGTCTTGGCTGACCTCCTTCCACTTGGACCGACCCTCCCATGTCCAGCTTAGTTATTTTTTTCCACCCCCTCTCTCGCTATGTGTGGTGTTCCTCAGGGCTCCATCCTCTCCCCCTGGGTCTTCAATATCTATCTGGCCCCTTTGGCCCTCCTGATCTCCACCTTCACCTCTAACTTGCAGTGTCATCCAGATGACAAGCAGCTCTCTTTAAGGCTACCCTCAGGCTCCTCCTCACTCATCCCTCACTGTCTATATGCTAATCAGTCATGGTGCACCTCTAACGATCTCTGACTGAATGCCAGCAAGACTGAGATCCTTCTCATTGCGACCCCTGCTCCCACTTTCCCTCTCTCACTCTGGCCACCCTCCTTGGGCCCTCTGCCCTCACCCTCTGGTGAGGCAAAAAAACCTTGTAGTAATCTTGGACTCCACACTCTCCTTCTCTCCACACATCACAGACCTTGCTCAAAACGCCCACTTCCAGCTGTACCTCCTCAAAGGTATTCTCCCTTTTCTCACCTTCCTCCAGAAGTTCACTGTCTCCGGAGCTCTGGTTTTCTCTAGGCTGGACTACTGCAACAGCCTCCTTCTTAATCTTCCTAACTTTACTCTTTGCCCTTTCCAACTCAGCCAGAACAGGACCGCAAGACTTATCCTTGAAGGTCTGCACTTGCACGATCTCAATGTCACCGGACCTAGCAGGATCGCTGTCTCTGTCTTCCCTCTGTTTCCCATCCCTTGCCTAGTTGCTACTTGAAACATTTGAGTATAGGCACGTTATAAATGCCATATCATATCATATCATATCCTTTGCCTCAAGCCCTTGGACCTCATCTCTGATCAAGTTTAAGACCCTCTCCATCGTCCACAAAGCTTTTTGGACAGTGGCCCTTGTAAACTTCAACTATCTCTTCCTAAGTATCTTCCTTCTAGAGGCCTTCACTCATCGACCTCTAACTCTCTGCGGGTGAGTGACTTCTCCAAGCAGAGATTAAATGGTAGAACTCTCTCCTCTGCAGGTGCCTCCCTCTAGAATGACCTCCCTGCTTCTCTCTGCCTTGAGATGGACCTCCTTAAGTTCTTGAAACTCAACAGAAGCTACCTTTTCTCCTCTTCTTTCTTGCTCCCTCTACCCTGCTAACCTTCCCTTGTTCCTGCTCCGTCTGCTGACTGGCTGCCTGGTTGTCTCTGAGGTTTGCAGGATAGCAGCCCCCAGCCCCTGACCAGTGCCTGCACTTTCTGCATTGCCCTACTTGCACTGCTTCCTGGCTAACCTTGCACTACCAGGCTGGGATTTCCCCTTGGAGTCCCAGCCTCCCAGCACTTAACTCAGGGCCCTGCTGCTTTTGGTGCACTTCTCCCTATAATAGTATACCCGGGGATGGGGGGTTGTTTCTATCAATAATTTAACAGGTCAGCAGATTAAATAGACTCTTCGTGCCAGCAATAATGGAGAACCCAGCCATACGTAGAATACACTGGTGTGCCTGGTGGTTGGCCAAACAGCGAGTTGCATCTCGCGTTTCTCATCCTTCAGGTTGCCATGCACATAGGGGACATGAGGGCCATTCCAGGGACCCTCTTTTCAGTTCCCCATTTGGTCGGCTTGTCGACCACGTCTCCAAACCTATTCACTTTCAACTTCCCCTAGATGCCCATAGATTCCTGCATGGTCATCCAAACTCATTGTCACGTAACAACAATCTCCTTCTGGGTTGAACCAACCAATTTTCCACAATATTCTTTGGAGTCGTCTGGGTCATCGAACACTACACCAGTCGGGAACAGTGAACACCCTGTTATCTGTGCTCTTAGGGTAACTCGAGCTACTAGTATCTTGTCATCTTCAAATGTCGTTTCTACCAGTACCTTCATGCCTATAGTTTTTTCTGTCGTTTTTGCCATTGTGTGATGCATATTCTGATGATGCATAGTGTTAGCAGCACTAGTACCAATGCTGTCATTAAAACTTTGAGCCTGTTGGCCATCCATGTTGATATCCATGAGAAGATGTATAATAGCAATCCTTCATCCTTCCCTGCATCTTTTGCTTCCATTCCATTTTGGCATGCATTTGCGATAATTGGTGACTACTTCAATTAGTGTCCTATTTGCTTCGTCATTTGCTGGAAAAAATGTACAGCAAGAAGACCTGATCTTGGCACATACTCCTCCTCTATTTCTGTGAGAAGGTCCACAACATATCTATTCTGGAAGGCCATTAGCATTACTGCTCAGAGTTCTTCTTTTATGGCGTTGAAGCCATTTACAGTCAAGTTTATTGTTTGTATCAGTTCTCATCTCGTGATCTGGAGTCATTTGGCGTTTGTGTATGTCTGGACTGCTGGAACAATGGATGCAAGGAATATTTCTGTCCTGCTGAACAATTGATGCTTGGGTGGTATGTTGTCTACGGATTCTTCCATTGTTGACGATATGTAGTTTCCTCTTTTCACCCTAGTTAGCTCTACAGATCTCTTCTTCTTTCTGTAAGTGTTCATTTTGGGAAATTTGCACATGGTGATGTCCTTTTGTGGCACTAATAATGCTGGTGTGTTGATGCGTACAAGTGAGCACACTCCTCCCCAGTTGAGTGGTAGTTTCTAGTATACCTTGGATCCGCAAGCCCAAAGGTGATCCATTAGTACTGCTGTTCCATCTTTCATGTCAGGAGCTTTTACTGTCTGCTTCCATTCCTTCTTCTCTCAAACCTTTACTGCTCTGTTGTTCTGGAAACATAATGCTGCTCCTTTCAGTGGTTTTATGGGAATGGGCCTGGCCTCTTTGTCTAGCCATGTTAGTAACTTTGCACTTGCTTCCCATTCTTATAGGCATGTGTCATTTTCTTCTTGTACTATAAAACTGGAACTGTTAGGAGTGTATGTGCTCTGCTCCCTACAACTCCTTCTTTCCATCCTTCAGCTGTGTATACTTCGCCATATACAAGCTTCTGTGTGTCTTTCCCAGCATCCTGGCTCTCCTCCTATTTCTGCTGGCCCCTTCTTGGGACAGGGTAACTCCTTTAATGTTATTGTCCTTGTCTCTTCCCTTTGCGGACCTTCAGTTATGTATTGTATAGCCTGGTCTTTTTTTTGAGTAATTGTCCATCACGTCTTGTTTTTCTAAATAGTTGTCTTCATAGGGGAAGGTTGTCTTAGACATCCATCTCAAGGTTGCCGTCTTCCCTTGGAACCTCCCTCGGGTAGTGCATATTGATAGGTACATAAGGCATTGTGCTCTTTCTTCTGGTATTTCAGTTGCCACAAACATTCTGGAGGAACTCATGGCGTAGGGGATGATAGAGTAGACTTAGCAGCTCTCTCCAGTGACTAGTTTTGTACCATATGTTATTGGATACTCGAGCAGTATCTGTAAGATAGGGATCAACCCCTCCTATATGTACATCAGCACTGTGTCTTCCTCTCCTGGCAGTGCCTACCTCCCGACCTGACATAGCAGCCCCACCTGCTGGAATTGGTGTTGTGTTAGTAGTGGTCACAGCTTTGTTTTTTTAATAGCAAGTGAAATCCGACAAAAAATTATGACAAATATAACTAGTGGGAAAAGAACACAAGTCAACATTATTACACTTTCAATAATGGCATTCATAATATACCCTGCTTCGGAACCCTGTGTGGCTTTTGAAGAAGTTGATGAACCGCCTGAAATGCGCTAGAAATGAGTTATTATGGTGTTAGTACATATTAGTTCAAGCTCCGTGGTCACAATGTTGTTTGCCTGCAATAAGGAATAATTGTTCCCACACATTGCGTATTCTAGGGTCACGAAGAACTTCAATTACTGAGGGACTTCCTCTATGAAGTCGTGACTATGTTTGGGACAAATAGACCAGGAAAACACAAACAAAAAAAATGGGAGAGGGCCTTCTTGCACGGTTGTGCCTCCAACCAAAATGGACAAATTGGCCTTGAATGGTCGTGGATTGAGGGTCTTGTGGATGCATAGGAAAGTGGAGAAATCACAGTCGCTACTTTCACGATGAATGCTGTCAGTGTTTGCGAAAAGAAACATATAAACAAACAGTGTATCCTCACTCAGTATGTGTAGGAATGCCTTTCCCTATCTCTCTTGCTCGGGAGCAAGTAATCATGGGCTGGCCTCTGTTGTGCTTTAGGGTGAAGTTCCGGAGGAGTACAGCATCTCCAGGGTAGAGTTGTGGTGGTTTGAGTTGTTCTTCATTTGTTTCTGTATCATTGCATTCTTCCTTTCGTTTGGGCCTCTCTGTCATGCCTCTCCATCATTAAGGCAGCGGTGTAATCATACATTTCCTGTCCTAAAACATTAGGCACTGTTTCTGAGTCTGTCAAAGCCCTAACGGAAGAAGCCAGGGGAAGTTGCATGCACCGCCCAGTTACCACCTCATGTGGGGTTAAGTGGTGGTCGCACCCTGGTTTGTTAGGTAATGCATATAATGCTAAAGGCAGACAGTGGAGCCAACTTTTATTTAAGGTTAATTTTATCTTGGTGATAGAGTCATTGAGCAGCCCGTTGAAATGGTTGAAGCTCCATTTGCCTGTGGGTTCTATGCACAAGAGAATTTGTGTTGAATTCCTAGCAAAGCTGCGATTTGATGTGACATCTCATTGGAGAGGGAAGGGCCGTTGTCAGACCGCAGGACCTCACTTACGCCCCACGTTGGGAACATTTCTCTAACCAGAAATGTTGCTGCGCAAAGGGCATCAGGATGGGAACAGGGAGCAGCTTCAATCCATCAGGAGAACGGGCATACAACCACTATCATGTAGCGGTAGCCCTGACATACTTGGAGCATGTCAACATAATCGACATGGAGGTATTGAAATGGACCCAGTGAGCGAGGTGTGGCTCCTCCCACTACCCTTAAAGTAAGACCTGCTGTAAAGCTTCAGCAAACAAGGCAGTTAGACATAAGCTCTGCCACATGCTCTGCCAGGTTGGGACAGAGACAATATTCTCCAATGTGAGCAGCACGTACATCCTTCCCCATATTTGTAGGATGGTGTAGTTGTGACAGTGCTTTGTGTAACAATGATAATGGCATTACTACCTTACCAGTGCTTTCCTTCCACCATAGGCCGTCTGAAGGTGATATAGAACACCCCCTTTTTATCCATAATTCCTTCTCCTCCTTGGCGCACTTCCCTGTAATTCCATTATTTTTGTCACTGGTAATATACTGTAGCCTTTCTTCAGTACCATTGTGCGTGCATAATTGCGTGCCCAAGAAGGGGTATCAATATCTAGGCTGTCCTCAGAATATTCTGGGCGTTTTGCTTCTGGTCTGCTGCCTCATTGCCCCTGGAGACGGATCCTCCCCCTTCATATGGGCCTGACATTTCACGACTGCTGTGGTTATTGGGAATTGGAGCACTTCTATCAGCCTGTCCAATAAGAGCATGTGTGGAACTGGCAAGTCATCAGCATTTGGAAGACCCTTCTTAGCCAGCGTGACAGTCTGCAGTACACTGTAGACATCACATTTGCAGAATCTGAATACACCGTCACTCCCTGGTTCTTGCTCTGTTCTAGTGCCAGTATGGGCCACTAGTTCTGCAGCTTGTGCTGAAAATCTTGATGGTAAGTGTGTGCTTAGTACCAGATCGCTCATCCCATACTCTCTTTTCTCACTACTGCTCTCCCAGTATGTCTTTTCTCTGTGGTCTGGTCTATAGTTGATGAACCATCAATGTAAAGTACCTTTCCCCCCTCACGTGCATTCTCTCTCACTCTCAGGATGATGTCATAGCTTTCAATATTTGTAGTGCAGTCGTGTACATAATCTCCCTCCTCTATGTGCTCGGTGACGAATATCTCCGGGTTCACTAAGGGCCTCTTGCTACTTCGATGGCTGGATTTGATAGTATCACCTCGTACCCTGAAGCCCTTTGTGTAGTCAGTGTACTTTTGGGTCATTCTAGTATTGCGAAGAGAGCATGCTCCACAAAAAGTGTGGTGCTGCATCCCATGGTAATACCTGATGATTTTTCCACTGCAAATGTGGCAGCAGCTAGTGCCTGCTCGCAAGAGTAGTGTCATCTCATTACTGGGTCTAGTTTCCCGCTGTAGTAAGCTAATGGATTTTGACCTTGTGACCCATGGTTGTCTTCTGTGTCAGTACTGCGGTCATTACTACACCGTTGGAGTGTGAGAATAAGTACAATTTGTCCTTATAGTCTGGGATTCCTAACACTGGAGCTGTGCATATTGCTATCATCAGCTCCTCAAATGCCCCTGTCATTTCTTTTGCCCATTGTAATGGGCCCTTCCTTCTTTGTGCTTCTTTTAGTGCGCTTAACAGAGGTCTTGTATATGTTTTCTAGTCGAAAACCCATGCTCCGCAGTAATTGCAGAGGCCTAGAAACTGCTGTATTTGTTTTATGGTCATGGGTTTTGGAGTCTTGTGAAATGCCTCTGCCCTTTCTGGTTTCATTTTTCGTCCCTCTTGTGATAATGACAATATTGTGGTTTGGCTTTGTCTACCTTATACCCCTTTTCTGCAAGCACAGTTAACATGTGTACTGAGTCATGTCTGCATTGCATTTATGTTTTACTGCAGATCAAGATGTTGTCTATGTACTGTATCACAGTACTTTCCAAGTGTGCATTGCCAAAGTCCATCTGGAGTTGAATATGGTAGGGGACTTGCAGTACCCTTGTGGGAGCCTACAGTGTTTTCACTTATTATTTTATATAGAATGAAGTCAAATCTTGTGAGTCTGGGTGGTGTGGTATAGAGAAGAAGGCATTCTCAGATCTATAACTGTGAAGTGGGTAGATTCTGTTGGAAAGCTACACAGAATTGTCACTGGATCTGGGACTAAAGGAAACTCTGCCTCGAAAATGTGTTTAAAAGGGTTTAAATCCCGTATAAAATGCCAAGACCCCCCGTTTGCCTCCTTCACAGGGTACACCACCGTTTTGCAGTGTGATTCTGACGGTATAAGGCTGCCTTGTTTAACTAGAGCCGGAATGGTCTCATAAATGCACTCATCTGCCTCCCTTGAGATAGGATATTGCTCCTGGTTTGAACTTTATCTTTACTGCTCCTATTCCCTTCAGAAGTCCCACGTCATAGATACTCATGGTCCATTGGTCCATAGGACACTGGGGACGTTGGCCAAATCTTCTTTGAGAAATGACAGCAGTGCTTGCAGCATCATCGCCATTCTATGTGGTACCTCCCTGTGGTGTATCTTCAACCAGTATGTAATACTATGTATATAATACTCATTTCAAGCACCATCTTGTGATCCAAGCAGTTCTTTCTGAACAATTCTTCATCAGTCATGGTAGTCAACCTGTAACCTTCCTCCCCTGCAATAACTATCCTTCATGCTCGTCCGGTGTCATCTGTCCCAAGCAAGGTTATCCTGTCTTCTCCCACTATTACTGCCTCTAGGTCTATCGGAATCACCATCCCTCTCGCTCTTCCAATGGTAACTCTAGTCTGAATATGTACTCATTTGGAAGATGCCATAGCTTCCACTGAATCCCCAGGAGCCAGGCTATTATAACTTCAACTCCATTCTGGAAAGTCTCCTCATCTGTGGGCATCCCTCTTTGTACTATGGGTCCGCAATAGGCCTAAATAATCTCCCTTATGTTTAGTAGGAGAATCCCAGGTGTGGAACACACTATCTCTTGGTCATTGAATGAGATGGTCATGATGAGTTTGCTCATAATGTCTCCCCAATAAATGTACTGGTGTCTGTTTGGAATACAATAATGGTACAGCTAAGTCATGTTCCCCTATATAAAGTGTAAGATCATCTGTAAAAGGAACCAAATATGCTGCCCCAGAAAATCCCTGTGCATTCATGGCATTGCCTGATATTGGATACTTTCCCTCCTTGATACAGGATCTAGTCTCCCCTGTGTCCACGAGAAAGGAAAATGTTGTATCACCTATTGTTACCCCTATACGTGGTTCCTATGCTGAGTTGGGTGTAATCAATAGGATGGAACACATCAGGTCCAGCTGTGGGCTGTCCTATTGTGGGTACAATGATATTCCGTTGCCTGTGAACGGGTTGCCCCCACCACAGTCACTCCTCCCAACTTCCGAATGGGAGGTATGTCCATAGAATCTGTGCATGCCAGTGTCCCGTCATGTTGTTCTGCTGCATCCAGTGACTGTATGTTACTCTGCATTTGCAGTGCAGGTGGTGTCTGTGAGTATGATTGTGCGGGCCCCTGCATCTGGGGTGTCTGTATCATGGGTTGGTATACCTGCGCGTGTGAGTACGGGCATGCCCTTGTTGCTGTATTTGGTCTTGATAATAATAATCAGTCTGTTCTCCCTGATATGTGGGCTGGTACTGCATTCCCCCATTCTGTTGCATCCCTCCCCTAATTATACACACTCATGAGATGTGACCCCTCTGTCCACAGACCCAGCAATGCGGTGGTCCTCCCATTGATCTCTGATAGCCCACCAAGAACACCTCTTGGACTTGCAGCATCTGACACCCATACCCTCTTCCTCTAGGTGCCCCCCTCTTCCTCTAAACCTGTGGTACGTGTCACCATGACCCATAAAACTTCCTCCCATGGGTGGATGTCTGTACTGCACATGTGGGGTACCTGATCCTTCCATGCTTGTTAACATCCCCCTTCCATTGTATACTTTGACAACTTCTTCTGCACTAACTTCGCCTCTTCCTGCTTTTTTCCTCAGGCTTTTTTCTTACGTTATCTTGCATTAGCCTACAATAGTCCACAATAGTGAGTTGGATTTCAGACCACGGTTTAGTCTCCATTCTCACCAAATTCTTCAGCTGCTTTTGCACCTGCTCCGGCAACCCTTGACATAATATATGATAAAGCAACCCCACTGTTTTGTCCCAAGGTTCTCGCATTTCAAGTCTCCATTTCTCTTGAGTAGCCTAGATATACTGCAAGGGGTCTTTGTCTTCCCTGCTTTTGCATGCCATAATCGCCATGATGTCTGAGGTGTCTGTGTACTGCATGCCACACGGCCACTCAACAGTTGTTAAACAGTGAAACATTGTGCGCAGTTACTCCTGGGTAGTCAAACCTTTTCCATACATTGGCGGAATTCTCCCCAAGAATGGCCAAAATACGCTTTTGATGTGATCCACCACTAATGTCATGCCTGCCATTAATCTTTCCACCTCATATATACAAATCCCAGCTCCCGCAGTCAACAAGGGCAACTTACGTCTCAAGTTGACTTTGCCAATATATTGCCATGGTATGTATTGAGGTCGCCCCCTCTCCCTTCTATAATAGTGGACATTTAGTCAGTCCAGTCTTCCTACTCTGTCTCCCTGTCTCTTTGGTGGCGGTAAACACCCTCAGCAATTCTCCCTTCCTTCGTGCTTGGAGGTCCCTGGTCCTTTCTTGTATGGTGTAACGCTGTCTGCACGATAGATCCATAGAGTGCTGTGATACTTCACCCCTGTTCTCCCTTAGTCCGTCCGTGCCCTTATCCTCTCCCCACACTATGTCTCGTCCCTGCTCTTCACTCATCCTCACTCTCTACTAAGTCATCATCGGATCCTATACCTCCAACTTCACTGTCAAAGTTGTCTTGGAAGCAAAGCCTCCTTAATTAACACTGCGCCTTCCTATCACCCGTCTTCTATGTTATTCACACTTCTGCATTCTACCCTCACAGAGGACACAATGTCTTCTCTACCTAGTTGCGGGGCCGCCCTGCTATGTCTCCTGCCTTTGGTTTGCTCTCGCCTGCCCTGTTCCTTTCCTTTTTCGTTGTTGCTAAAACGTGCTAAACTTAACTTCTTACAGCATGCTTATGTTCTTCCCTGCGCTGTCACTCTCTAAGGAGCCGCACCACTTCCAACTTCCTCTTGTTCTTCTTTATTTTCACTTGCCTTTCCCTTTCTTCTTCTGCCCTCCTTCTCGCCATATTTTCGAGCTCTGTCCTTCTCCGTGCCTCTCGCTCCTTGCGCTCTTGTGCTTCAGCCCTGTGTTTCTCTTTCACACTCCTCCTTTTCCTCTTTCTCTCACCTCTCTACTTCTTCAATTATCCCTCCCCATGCCATTGCTTCACTCGTGTCCTTGCAACCCATTACTTCTCAGGTAGGGTCTCCCATTTCTCCTGCTACCTTCACGCCTAGTTTGAGCAATATTTATCCCTCTACCCACTTGTTTATAATAATATTCTCTCTTCCCTCCTCTCTTCCCTCTATCCCGATGTCATTCTCTTTTAGGCATACATGTATCTCCCTGCGCTCTCTCTTTTTGCCTCCTGCACTTTCAGCACCCTCAAACACTTGTCTGGTTTTGTCCTACCCCTCCGTCTTGCTTTATGCTGGAGGTGCAAATATTGGATTTGTATACCCTGCTGCTGCTCTTAATTCCCTAACTTGATATAATCCCTGAACACCTGCTATTGTGCCACCGCTCTCGTGTTTGGGGTGAGGAGGGGTTGGGCCAAGGGTGTTTAGCCTGGGACGTCCTGTTGTTTCAGCATCCAGTGATGCTGTGCGCCATCCCCTCTGTCGTCCTCGAACATTTTCCACAACTCGAATATAGCCATTCACGTGCTCAACTTCTTCCCCTTGTAAGTCTTGTGTATAATGGTTGCTGCACACATTTGGAGAAGTCCCTCCTTTTGGTAATGGCTTATTCAGTTTAGTCTGTGCTTTGTGTCCATTCCACACTATATTTACAAATCCTGTCCTTATTGCGCGGAAGGGACTTGCACATGTGCTGTAGGAGTGTGGCCTCAAAGATGTTGCCACAATACATTTACTTGACCCCACGCCAGGGTTTTCAACACTTCTGCTGTAATCAAACAAGTTCACTTTATTTTTCCTCAATACAAAATGTTCAAATAACAGTTCAAGCCGCAAAAATCACAAGCCTTTACCAGTTCTCGATCGATGCCCTGGGAGTGCTCCGTGCACCACCCTTCTACAACTCTCCGTCTTCCTAGCCACATCCGCCAATCTTGTACATGCGCCTTCCATGCACTGCCACAAAACACAACAATTCTTTTAAACCTATATCGGTGCAAAGAAATGTGCACATCTCGTGCTCTCCAGGTCCTATACACAAACCTTACTGGTGATGTCACCTCTATACTTCATAAAAAGGAAGAAAGGATTGTCAACACCCACCCTCGCACAACATCATTTAGAACATTTCCCAAGTAGATCAGCACCCCAACAAGGATAAAGATGAAGAGGGAGTTGGGGCCCTAGTACTACCACTCCCCATACCAAGTTCATGACAAGACGGAGGTCCAGAAAACCCTGCAAACACCCACTCTATTTCAGACGAATCCCAAATACACCAATGATCGACAAATACCCTCTCAGTCAGCCATACAGCCCAAGTGCGGTACAAATCTACCCATATTTGGGAGAAGAACCAGAGGCTATGGTTAGAGACACCTATATGGACAGCCTGGACTAGACAACAAGGAGCCATGTTACTGGTGTCATTATAGACACTATGACATAGTAGCGTTAGACATGAAGCACATGTGCAGTACGCACTGCACCAAACAAACACACACCCGAATACACAAAAACATGAGTTCACAGTTATATTGTTAGAGGACAGATACATGTTCATAATTTCATTGCTTTTAGTATTTTTGTTTCATTAGCCAAATGCAGTAACACAGAAACCGCAAGGCACGAGAGATCCTGAGGGAGCTTGCTGATGCTTAAAGCCAATAATCACGTGGACATACAGGAGTTTACACAGAGCCTGATCAAACCATGTATTGCTAACCCATGGGGAATGTAGTATAACATGGAAAATGTAGAAACCGCAATATAAGGTTTAGGAAAATTACAGCAGGCCCCAAATCATTGTGCAGAAGATGAGGTGAGCCAATTCAGGCTGGACAGAGAGCAAGACTCGTGAGACAGGGCTCACAGCCAAGGTCAAGATATATAGAGAGACATTCTAATGCCCAGACGATAAAGGGACCTGCTGCAGAGAAACAGAAAGAAATCTCATAATTAGGAGCTGCAGAGCTCGATTTTGTGGTCTCTAAACATGTGGTACAGCCGAAGAGAACAATGGACATCCTTCCATGGTGAGAAAGAGAAGCCAGTCCCCAGAGGCAGATGGCTACAAGTGTTGCTATCATTAGGAGAATATTCCCATAAGGCAAAGGTGATGTACACAAGTTATAATAGAGACACATAATCGTTCACTTTACCTGGAAGAGGTGCATAATGAGCTGAGAACTTGTTTGAGTCCCAGGGCTGGGCGGATCAGCTCTATCCAATCACTGTTTAGTATTCTAGTGGTGGGTAGCAACAAACAAGAACTAATGGTAAGCCCACTACTCTGCAACAATGTTATAGAATTGGGGATGGGACAGGCAAGCCACCTGACATGTAAGAGCCAGTAAAATAACACATATAAGTGATCATATAGGTTATTAGACTCCCGATGGCCAATCCGATACACTGATAGATTTTTGGAGAAAGGCCCAAGTAATGACAGACTAGTGATGTAGATTTAGAATAAAACTGGCCTGGAAGCCAGGAGACACTGAGACGTACTGGAATACACTTGTGTTCTTAAATCGATCCCTGTTGGTTTTATTTGCAATAAACCGCAGTTTAAACTTGCCATTGACTGAGTACTCCATGTATACTATGGACCGATAATTATTTGGTGACATGTTCACTTTTAGCAGTCCGAGGGCAGCCTAAAACTTTGCCTGGCAGGATTTGGCGGCGTTGTTGGCGCACCGTTAATTTACAGGACTTTACTTCCTCTGTTAGAGCAAAGTGTATATCATCCACCCCGCCTTCACTTTCACTCTTGCCTGCTGCTTTTTAGGAAGCTGCTGATGTTGTGGCTCCTCTCTGATGCTTTCAACCTCGTAGGCTTCCATCAGATCCTTGGTTTTCAGAACAGTTGGAATCTGCCAGACTAAAACTCAGACAGTCGGGATGCAAATGGCGTATTAATTATGATCCTATGGATAAGACTCAGTATAAGGCCCGTCTAGCAGCTTACACAGCTGCTATTCTAGTGGCAGAAAAATCATATTTTGCTCAAAAAATTTAATCTGCCTTGCATCAGTCTAAAGCTCTTTTCTCAGTTGTTAAATCTCTTTCCTCTGCTACCAGATGTGCTCTTAGCGTTCAACCTACCGAGGAGCTGTGTGACTCCCTATCACCGTTTTTTTATAAAAAAAGATTGAGACCATCCGTGCAAAAATTCTACCCCCTTTGCTCCTATACTCAGTGATGCGATTGCCCATTATGTCAATGACGCGAGTGGCTGTCACTCTTGTTGGTCCTCCTACCCTCTTTTTTCTGAGGATGCGGTCCAAAATGCCTTGCTTCAGATTAAGTCTAGTACTCCTTCGGACGTGGTACCACTGGGAATTATGAAAGAGATTTCTGTTGACCTTCTAGGGGAGATTACGGCTGCTGTAAATTCCTCCTGCCAGTCTGGCTGTATACCCTCAGAGCTTAAGGCTGCTACTGTTATCCCACTTCTGAAGAAACCGTCATTGGATCCCTCATTACTATCTAATGTCTGACCTATTTCTCTTCTTCCCTTTCTGATGAAACTCTGGGAATCACTGGTCTCCCCTATTCTGTCTGTCTGTCTTCTTTTCTTGAATCCTCCGATCTTCTTGACCCAGTACAGTCAGGTTTTCTTCCTGGCAGGGGCACGGAGAGTGTCCTAGTTTCTGTCCAGGATGAAATGGCCAGGCTGGTGGACAGGGGTGGGGTCGGTGATTTTATTAGATCTGTCAGCGGCCTTTGACACTGTGTACCACCCTACCCTGCTCACCCACCTTGCTCAGACTGCTATATCGGGTCAGGTACTGACCTGCTTCTCTTCCATTCTGGCTGATAGGTCCCAATCTCTTTCTTTTCCTCCTTCCACATCTAATTCTTGTCACCTTAGTTGTGGTGTCCCACAGGGCTCCGCTCTGTCCCCTATTCTTTTCAGAATTTACATTTTTATGTTGTTGCATCTCATCCACTCCTTCGGCGTCAAGTGCTATTCTTATGCCGACGACACCCAGATCATGATCCGTTTACGTCTGGACACGTCCGAGGAGTTGTCGTGCCTGACGGCCGTTGGGAAATGGATGGGCCGCAACTGGTTGAAATTGAATGGAGACAAAGCGGAGGTGTTAGTGATTGGTCCCCCCCGACCCATCACTTTGGATTATTTCATTTTGGCCTGCTTCTTTGGGTTCTCTTCCGGTAACCTTGGCGAAGGTGAGGAACCTAGGGGTGATTATGTCTGCCACATTGTCTATGGGGGCCCATGTATCGGCTGTCTGCCAGTCTGGGCACTTCCATCTGAAAATCCTAAAAAAGGTCCTCCACCTGATCCCACTGGCATTACGTCTGCCGGTTGTGGCTGCTATGATATTAAGCCGGCTGGATTACTGTAACTCTCTTTATCTGACTCAGCCCAGGGGTCTGGTTAGCCAACTTCAGCGGCTTCAAAATCTGGCCACTCAGGTGGCAACAGGGTCCCCTTTTGGGGCCCATAATTCTCCAGTGTTGCTTTCCTCCAGTGGCTTCCAGTGGCTCGGCGTATACAATTTAAAGCACTGTGTACTGTCCACCGGGCACTACGTGTTCGGGGAGCAGAGTATCTTCGTACTAAGTTTGTTCGTTACTTCCCCAACCCCCACTGCATTCCACATCTGCTGGTCTGCTTTGTGTGCCTTCCTTCCAGCTTGCCCGTGTTGGCGGATGGGCTTTCTCCATCGCTGCAGCACAGCTGTGGAATGGTATCCCGCTTGAAATGAAAAATATGAAAAATCATTGGGTTTTTCGTAAAGCTCTAAAACATATCTATTTTGCTTATGCAGTTGATTGGCTTTGGCCTCTGTCACCTGGCTGTTTAGTTATTTGCTTCTCCAGCACCATGATGCCTTTGGGTGATCCTGCCCTATACTGCCCCCTCCCCAGTATGTTATACCATAACATACTGGGGAGGGAGTTGGGCTCTCCAAGTCCGCAGACTTCCAGCATTGCTCTAGAATGCCGGGAGTTTGTCCCAACAAGTTGGCAGCAGAGTTGATGGTTGGCTGTGCCAGCCCGGCACAAGGTCATCTCCTCTGCCACTGAATCTGAGAGCCTACAGGACCCTCGCATGTTCTGAGAAGATGGCGATGTGTACCTGCCGATAGGCTGTCAACTTGGGAATGATCCTGCCCGAAGTCAGAGAGGAGTCCAGGCAGACCATGTCGGTGAGTGGGCACTTTCTGGAGGACACAGCAGCCGAGCAGCGCCAACAGACCACAGAATGTAAGTATTGACCCAGTCGAGCTGCAACTGTGTGTGCGAAGGAGTGATGCAGAGTATTGTGGAGTATTGTTTTTTATCATCTAGTATTGTCAAAGTATTGTTTAGCATTGTCAAGGTTAGTAGGGACAGGAGCGGAGGCAGATGTCCTTTTTCTATGTTTAGGAAAGGGACAGAATAGGCATAGAGGCCTGGGGGGCGGCAGTAGATATGAGTTGAGGGATATCGACCTCTGCCTGAAACCTAACACAGACATGGCAACTAGGAGACTAAGTTTTGTAGATGACTTTTGCAGCAATATGGGCTCAGGGTCCGACGATAAAGGCCGGAACAGTGGCAACGAGAGGGGGGAGCCATGTCAGCTCCAGTCCACTGGGAAAGGGGCAGACAAGCAGGTGACATAGGAGCATGGCACACATTCAGAGGGAGCAGAAAGAGGAATCTGGCACAAAAAGGCACAGCTGGCGACTGACTTACACACCCACAATGACATCACTACATATGTGCACAGGCTTAGAGACCTCCCAGAATGAAGGAAGGGGGAGATAGCCATAGTTTGCTCAAGGGGAAGGGTAACGGGAGAACATGACGACAGTGTCCGGATACCCATACCAGAAACGATAGATGTGTACGTAGGCATCAAAAGCGAGAACAGGCAGGTCAGACTGACTAGAAGCACACCTGGGGAGGAAGGGTTTACACAGATGCCCTTACTGGAGAGGGAAGGGTGCAACCTCAATATATACCATGGAAACATGCTGACAAGGAGAACATGAGGTGTAGGTTGCCATCATTGAGTGCAGGTGCTGGGAAGTGGATTTATGAAATGGAAAGAATGACAGTGGACAGAGGTTTGCAGTGGGAGACGTAAAGGGGCTACTAGTGGCAATACTCTGGGATGCTGCTGATGATGTATGGAAGAGGCTGGGGTTCCCTATGCTGACAATCAAATACACAGTGCATGATGGTTTGCAAACTGCATAGCAGCATAGCAGCAGTTGGTGAGCATTAAGAACACAATACCCAGAAATATCAGACATTGGGTCAATTATGTCCAGGAAAATGAGGAAAGACGAAGACCCCCTACAGTACATTCAGGAGATTGAAGAGCTTTGGCGCCTTGAAATTCGACAGCCTTGGGATAAAACAGTGGCAATATTCTATCACATACTATGCAATGTGCTGCCAGAGCCCGTTCAGAAACACCTAAGGAAGTTGATAGGCATGGATGCAAAAGGTTGGCCTGAAATACAATTCATGGTAGTTCATTGTTGTAGGTAATGGCAGGAGAAGCTCATGAAAAAGGCAGAAGACAGAAAGATAGACGAAGCGAAACAAGTGCAGAAAAAACAGACTAAGTACGCAATGGAAGGGACGGTATAAACCAGCCCCACCACACAGGGGACGCAACAGCAGCAACAGCTGCAGCAGTTCACACCACCCCCGGGGGAGGGCTCATGGGGCAAGGGAACACACAGCAAGGATTTAAAGGAAGAGGGGGCAAACGAGAGGACACGGGTTCAGACCACAGTTGCATCACAACCAGGAGGGTTTTGGGGGTATGGGCAGCAGGTGCAGCAGGGCCCATGGGATTTTTCAGGGTTTTCCCAGGACAAGTCAAGGAATGACCCCAATGCTGGACGTGTGGGCAGATAGGACACATTTTGAGAGTGTGTAGGAACAGGGGGGTGTAGCAGAATTGGGGAACACAAAGCCAGCAGCCAAACCAAGGGGATCAGGACAACTACTACACACAAGACCAGCAGCAGCAAGTGCAGATCCAGGGCACACACCAACAGATGCCACAAGTGCAGGTACAAGCACCGCCGATGCAACCGCCAATACCACAGATGCAAGCCCCATTACCACAGTATTTGCAAGCACCACAGGCTTGTGGGAACACACAGCAATTGCCAAAGATACAGAGCAATGGCGCAGCAACACACATGGACTCCATGGCAATGGTTCCTATTAGACAAATGGGAGCAGTTACCATGGTGGAGAATGACCCCTTTACTGGGAATGGGATGTTGCTATACCCTCATTAGGACAGCACACAGATGTACTTGATGTGCCCCATCCTGTTGATCACACCCAACCCTGAGGAGGAACCTCGCATAGGGGTGGCGATAGGTAACAAGACATTTTCCTCTATAGTAGACACAGGGGTGACTAGGTCCTGCATTCGGGAAGGAGCATTCACATTGTCAGATTATGCCATGAACACTCAAGGATTCTCTGGGGCTCAGGAAGTTGTTCCTTTCACAGACAATATCTCACTTTCCATAGGAGAACATTATCTATCTCTGCCTTTACTTTACTATCGACAGACACCTGTAAATATGCTGGGACTAGACATTATGAGAAGACTAAACATGACAATGTCATTCACAGACAGGGGA
Source organism: Ambystoma mexicanum (assembly GCF_040938575.1). NCBI lineage: Eukaryota > Metazoa > Chordata > Amphibia > Caudata > Ambystomatidae > Ambystoma > Ambystoma mexicanum. The sequence goes on along the minus strand of NC_090937.1, from coordinate 591,967,535 downwards.
ATAGTGTGTTCCACTCCAGGAATACACAGAATATGATTTTATATGATATGGTATTTATAACAGGCCTATACACAAGTGTTTCAAAGGCTGTTTTAAGCAAGATTGTTCAAGCTTATTGTGGACGAAGGGTATAGAGGGGGGTGCCAGTAGACGAGGAGATGCTCCAGTACAGGTTTGACATAGCTATTGTATGGTTCCCAAGGATTGCAGGGAAAATGACGACTTCCAAACGAGTACCTATTCAGACCTACTATACCATTGGACAAGGAAGAGGGAACCATAGAGCCAATAGAAATTGAGGTAGTGGTAGCAAGAGAGGACTGGATAGCCGTACATGGAATGGACAAAACAGGATGAGCACAGAGAGCAGTGATCGCAGTGGCAGAAGGGTGAAGGTTGACCAGAGTGACAGACAAAGAGCTATTCAGGGAAGAGAGGTTTGAGACAGAGATGGTCTTCGAGATGAGTGTGACTTAATGGTTGAGGATACACTATAGGGAGGTACCACAGAGGATGGCAATGGCACCGAAGGCACCACCCCCATTCTGTGAGGAGGATCTGGCAAAGGTGCCCAGCACCCTATGGAAAACAAGTCCCTATGATGTGGGGCTCTTGAATAGCATAAGGGAAGTGAAGATAAAACTGAAACCAGGAACAATTTTACCACGGGTGAAACAGTTCCCACTCACAAAAGAGGCATATGTGGCCATTTATGAGACCATTACAGCACTGATAGAGATAGGCATTCTGGTGCCATCATAGTCCCCATGTAACACAGTGGTGTATCCAAAGAGAAAGGCAAAAGGGTGGTTGTGGCATTTTATCCAGGATTTAAGTCCTCTTAATCAAATTGTAGAAGCAGAGTATCCTCTGGTTGCAAATCCAGCGATAATCCGATGCAGCATTCCGGTGGAAGGTGCCTGTTTCTCAGTCATTGTGCATAATTACAAGTCTGGAAGTAACCCTGCCAGTTCTACCGGCGGGTTGCCGCCAGCCTTGCAATATTTACTGGCGCCTAGCTTGCCAGTAACACTGCAGCATTAGAACCCCAGCATTCCGGGAAGTCAGGCGCCGGTAAATTGTTAATACCCATTCCCATTTGAGTCCCATAGGACTCAATGGAAATGGGGACCACAGAAGCACTGGCACCGTTAATAATGGTGCCAGTGCTTCAGTGGTACTCTGCGGGTGGGTGCTGTTCTGCCTGCCAGGTCTGACCCTGGTGGGCGGGACGTCACCCGCCCGCAGAGTTGTACTGTGCCTGTCCGGTAACAACAGTGCTGGTAAGCCTTCCGGCACCATTGTTACCGGACCGGCACAGTCCTAATGAGGCCCATTGACTTGAAGAATGCATTCTTCTCAGTACCACTACACCCAAACTCACAAGATTTGACTTCCTTTATGTATAGAACTGGAAGTGGAAATATACAAGACTTCTTCAAGGGTACTGTGAGTCACCATCTATCTTTAACAGAGTGATACAGATGGACTTGTGCAACATACAGATGGAGAGCACAGTTTTACAGTACATAGATGACATTTTGATTTGCAGCAAGACAAAAGATCAGTGTAGGAAGGACTCAGTGCACATGTTGACTGTGTTAGCTGACAAAGGATACAAGGTGGACAAGGGCAAGCTACAATACTGTCAGAAAGTAGTGCTGTACATTGGACAGCAAATCTCACAAAATGGCTGACAGATTACCCCAGAAAGGGCAGAGACAATACACAAGACAGCTAAGCCCACGACAGTGAGAGAAATGCAGCAGTTCTTAGGGTTTTGTAACTACTGCATAGCATGGGTCTTTGACTACAGTACATACACAAGGCCTCTATTGGGCACCCTGAAGGAAGCACAGAAGGGACACAAGACACTAACATGGACCACAGAGATGACAGATGCATTTGATATCCTGAAGTAGGGAATATGCACCACACCCTTGTTAGGGATCCCAGACTACAAAAAGGAATGGTTCCTATTCTCAAACACTGACGGTGTGGTGATGAAAGCAGTACTGACACAGAAGACAAGCTTGGGACACAAACCCATAGTCTTCTACAGTGGGCAGCTTGATCCAGTAATGAGAGGGCATTATCAGTGCGAACAAGCTTTGTAAGCTGCCAAATTCACAGTGGAGAAGCCAGCAGCAATCACCATGGGGCGCACTGCCACTCTGTAAATGGAGCACGCCCTCTTTGCAATTGTGCAGAAGCCAAAGAGCACAATGATGACACAAAGAGCATCAGGGTAAGAAGTGATACTATCAAATGCCTCCCTGAAGATAGTGAGGTGCAGATTGGTCAACCCTGCAATTTTCTTAGCAGATGTCCCACAAGAAGGACACTATGCACACGACTGTGCAGAAAACATACAGGCATTCGATGAAACTTGCAAGGTAGTTGAGGATGAACTTGAGGGGGGAGACGTGTAGTATACTGACTGGTCAACCATTGAACAGACACATGGATTCAGGCATACAGGAACTGCACTAGTAAGGTTGAAAGAAGATGGGACGAGTGTGGTAGTGGCGCATGCACAACTACCATCCCATTATTCTGCACACGCAGCAGAACAGCGGGCCCTAATACTTGCATTGGAACATAGCAAAGACAAGTCAGTAGCAGTATACTCTGACTCTGCTTATGTGAGAGGCTTCAGAAGGGCAGATGGGACACCAGTACAGCATGCACTACTATTGGGGAAATTGATTGACGTCTTTCAGTACCCCACGGGGGTAGCAATAGTGAAGTGCACACTAGAGGGGAACATCCCATCTCAAGGGGAAACGAAGCAGCATATTTTGAGGCAAAAATTACTTAGGGGAGCTATTGGAAATGGAGACAGCTTCAAAGACTTGAGATTGTGCCAGGAACATGGTATTGAAGGAAGGGTACAATGCACTGCCAGAAACACAGATTATGGAATTGCAGGAAACAGAACACAGGGAAGGGAGGGAATTGTGAATTAAAAGGGAGTGTACAGTATCCCCAACAGATGCCCTATGGCGACAGAAACATACAGGTAAAGTAGTCATGCAACTAGCATTATTGGACAATGCATTGACACAGTTGCACTATCCAACACCCAAGGGAAAGTAGGTCATTGATGCCTGAATTGGAGAAACGTGGTTCTGTCCTAATTTGGCAGAACACATAGCTGAATGTGTAAGTAAGTTTGTGACTTGTAAGCAATATACAGCAGGGCATAGGTTGAGAGTTGTGAGAGGAGCCATACATCGACCAGTAGGCCCATTTCAGCATTTACATGTCATCTACATTGACATGATCCAAGTGTGTCAAGGATAGTGCTAGATGATAGTGGTTGTGTGCCCATTCTCTAGGTGGATTGAGGAAGGTCCCTGTTCATATCCTGATGCTCTCAGAGTGGCCAAATGTTTGGTCATGGAAATATTCCTAAAATGTGGCGTGGGTTTGGTCCTGCTGTCTGACAATAGCCCTCACTTCACCAACAAAATGTTCAAGCATGTCACCATGTTGCTGGGCATTCAACACAAATTTGCTTGAGGGTTCCACCGGCAAGCAAATAGGGTGTGTGAACACCTGAATGGTCTCCTGAAGGAGGCCATAGCCAGAGCACAGCAGAGAACAAAGCTAAGTTGGCTGCATTGTGTATGTCTTGCTTTGTTTGCATTGTGCAATTAGCCTGGGCCGGACCACCATTTAAGGCCCCATGAGGTAGTGACAGGATGCCGCATGCAACTCCCATTGGCTCCTCCCACAAGAGCACTGAAAGACTGTGAGAGTAGTGCAGACATGTTAGGACGAGAGATTAATGAATAAATTACCTCCTTGATTGCTAGTGCCTCTTGTATCTCTCGCCAGATGCAACGACACCGGGGGAGGGTGGGGGAGGGTGGGCCCAGAAGACAGCAGAAAGAGCAAGTGACAATGCGCCAAGAGACTCAGAACTCAAGAGACAAGTCAATGTGGGGGACATAGTGTTGTTGCAGAATTTTATCTGCCGCTGGAATGCACCAAGGTTCACTGGTCCTTACACCATGGAGAAGGTGGCAGACCATGCTGTAAGGCTCATGGGGAAAAATGTCTGGAACCACCTCTCAGACATCAAGCCCTACAATTCAGCAGCCTCACCTGGCAACGAGTTCAACAGGGACAACGATCAACAGCAAGGAGAACAACAAGCTTATTCTGAACTTACACTGCTGAGTGGCGGACAACCAATGGTTAATCGCTCACGTGCAGCAGAGTTAGGGACTGGACTCCTCATTGACTTAGAGTGAGGATACACTGTCTGTTTGTTATTTAATTCTCTACACACCTTCCACAAGAAAGCCAATGTAATTGTTGATGATTGTTCATGTTGCCCGCTGACCACCAGTCTACTACGTTCTCAAACTAGTTTGTCCACACTGTGAGAAGACCCAGTAGGTTCCGTGCAAAATCTACCAGAGTATATTATCTTGCCTGTATAGAATATTTGGCCCAAACATACCCACAACTTGAACACAGCAATCCTCCTATTCTCACCACAATGAGAGACCCCTCAGTGAGGGCAGTGTGGGAAGAAGTGTTTGTCTTCGCCATTAACGACTATTTAGTATGCGGGGCTTAAAGAGTTACTTACAATACTAAAAAAATAACACATTTCTTTGTGCATTTCAGGTGGGTGACTATATCTTCAGGCTGCACAATACCAGCAGCACAGGTAAAGATGTGTGAAATAATAAATAAATGTGATTATATTGTTGTGTCTCCTTATTCCGAGTTGAGCTGTTGTGTTTATATTTTGGAGGATTTCCTATGTTGCTAGTGCTACGGCAGTATCCTCTACGTACATTCCTCCAACCCAAGCAGGTGGAACGACCATATCAGGTGGACAGGAGAGCACTGCAGACAAGGTAAAGAGAGGTAGGCGAAGTGTTGACACAGACATGAAAGGGGTTAACATGTATCTCACTGACACTGCTCGAGTATCTAATAACTTGTGGTACAAACACATGCCCAAAGTAGGTAAGGAGGTCACTGAGGAGTCTGCTCATTCATCCCCTATGCCATGAGTGCCTCCAGAACATTCATAGCAACTGTAATACCAGCAGCAAGAGCTCAATGCCTGATGTAGCTGTCAATGGTAACAACATGAGGAGGATTTCAAGGGAAAACAGCAACATTGAGATGGATTTCCCAAGCAACGTTCATGTATGTAGATAATTACATAAAGACATTAAACATGATGAACAATTATTGGCAGTTAGATGAAGCTATACAGTACATAACTGACAGACCCAAGAAGGGAGAAACTAAGACTATAATACTGAAGGAATTGCCATGTCCATGTGCAAGAGTGAAAGAGATGGGAGGAGAGCCTGGATGCTGGGAAAGGCTGCAGATCCTTGTGTATGGCCAAGTATACCCAGAGGGTGGATGGAAGGATGGAGTGGTGGGAAGAAAAGCACTGACACTAGCACAATCACCAGTGAACAAGGTACAGGAAAAAAATGACAAGTGCTTGAAAGTGTGGGATGCGAGTGCAAAGTTGCTGACATGGGTGGAAAACGAAGCTGGACCAATGCCAATAACACCCCTGAAGAAACCAGCACTCTGTTACAGAATAATGGTGAAGTGGAATTTGGAGAGAATGTTGGATGCAGGAGCATAGAGATGAATGGAGCAATGAAGGCAGGCCCAGCAGCACTAATGGATCATTAGTGGGCGTGCAGATCAAAGGCATACGAGAAGCTGCCACCCAACTGTAGAGGAGTTTGCTCATTGGTACACATCAATATGCTGTCATTGGTCATGCTACGAAAAGATGTAAAGCTTGCTGAGTTCCCGAAATTGACACTAACAAAAGGAAGAAGAGGTCTGTGGAAGACGAACAACCAAGCAAGAGCGAGAAGCCAGCTGAATTGACAGAGTTGAGATAGGAGGTCATTACTTCTCAGAAGCATCAGAGACAGCACTAAATGAATTTCTGGCAGAACACAGATTGTTTAGCAGGACACAAATGTTCTTTGCAGCAATCAAGCAATCAAACTATCTTTACAGGCATACACAAATGCAAAGTGGCTACAAATTACCCATTGGGAGCTGATGGTGACAATCAACTCCACAGTAACTGGGTTTAATGCAATTAAAGAAGAGCTCCGAGCAGTGAGGTTGGTGACATTTCAGAATAGATGCATTCTGGATCTGCTCACAGCTATGGAAGGAGGTGTTTGCACACAAATTGGGAGTTCATGTTGCACATTAACACCCGACAATGACGAAGACAACAGTACCCTGTCAGATGCGGCATCTCAACTATCCCAGATGCATGCCAAAATGTAAGAAGAAGCGAAGGGGGCAGTAAATGACCAGACCCAGATAGCGTACATATGGTCATAGATGACGTCAGGGCTGTCAGACAGATTAAAGGTGATAATGGGCGCACTGATACTGGCATGGGTGTCAATGTGTCAAGTGAAGATTTGCATAGCAAAGTGCCAGAAGACGGCAGAGGAAGCTATCGGAATGCAGGTCCTCATCGATGTGAACATAGGAGGAGTGAAGGACCAGATTGTGGCAGAAAGAAACAAGCTGAGGGAGAGAATAGTCACCTGCAAATTGTTTGCACTTAGGGCGATGAAGCTGGACAACCCATTTGATGAAAAGTATTATGAAGGGAAGTCAGTGTGGTGCAACCTCAAAGGAGTATGCAGATATATGGAGTGGAATTTTGATGATCATGTCAATTACTATGGACACCTCAGAGGAATAATGGCAGCCAAGAGCTAAAGGTTTGATGTTTAAGGATGTGGTGGACAGGTCGACCAGATGAGGGGACTGAAGAGGGAGTCAGGATCCTAAAACCACCCCTCCCCCCTGCCAAGTTCAAGACAAGACGGCAGGCAAGCCCGCAACCACCCATTCTATTTCGGACAAATCCCTAATGTACCAATGATCAACAAATACAGTGAGAGGTACTCTTTCAGTTAGCCATACAGACCAAATGTGGTACACATCTATCCATGAGTGGGAGAAGAACCGGAGGCCACGGTCAGAGACACCTATATGGACAGCCTGGACTAGACACCAAGGAGCCATGTTACTGATGTCATTAGAGACACCACGACATCGCAGCGTTAGACATGAAGCACATATGCAGTCTGCACTGCACCACAAACACACACGAATACACAAAGAACACGAGTGCACAGTTCTAAAGTTAGAGGACAGATACATATACAAACTGTCATTGGCCCTCATTACGACCCTGGCGGAAATCGAAAAACGATGGCGGAAATGTAATACCGCCATCGAATACCGCTCGGTGCGATTATGACCCGTCACCGTAAAGTACGATGCCATCAGCAACACCGTGGTGAACGCCAACGCTAACTGCACCAAGTACGCGCATGCGCGCCATGCAAAACCGTAATTACCACCATGGCGCAACGGTACGCGAATTCTGACCCTAGCGGACATTTACTTAACGCCATCAAGCATGGCGGAAAGTACCATTCCGCCATGGTGAGAATTACGGCATCGTGAACCAATCGTAAATGGCCCTACTGAGTGCCTGTACACCACTCCCTGCCCACATTGCACAACTCCTCGTAGGTGCAATGAAGTTACACAATGCAACCAGTGAAATGTACAAGTCACCCATGCATGCCAACGAACAAATGAATGTAGGGGCTCCAAGTGCCTTGTGAGTGGCCATCCATATTTGGCATGGCACCATTGCCGTACTGATGCAGCACAGGCATGTGAAGGTTCAAGTACAGCAATATGAACTGAAACATGAGACAAAACAACAACAGGCCCCCATCGCTTGACACCAGTGTAAGGCAACATTCAAAGCAGTATCCTGAGGGAGACTGCACCAGCCCTGTACCCTTGCCAGTAAACAAACCAACCATCAGCATAAGCATGTACCACACAAGTTGGCAGAGTGACTGAGCAGCCAGGCTCATCTCAAGAGGGGCCAATGGGAGCTGCAGGGCACAGATGGCACGAATACAGAAGCTATTCCAATGGACATGACCTCAGTCTCCCTCCAAGAAACGCACGCAAACACAGGCACCTGTGACCAGCCATTTTCTGATAATCACATCATTCCACCAATCCACCTGGCTGACCGGCATCTGTTACACAAAAGCTAATCCCCCGCCCCTGAGCATGACATCATTAAAACAGTCATAATGGCAGCCCCCATCCCTGACCTTACTGGGCTTCGTAGGCAAACGCGGCCAGTACAGTACCACGCAACTATACTCAGAAGCCGGAACCCAATGCAGATCTTCTCACAATACATCGCTCCACAAATAGGAATATGCTACATTACTTGCAAAGAATAACGCTACACGGTTGATATCAGAATCAAATTTTAATGCACATCAAATTCACCAAGCCCATACAGCTATTAGGTCATAAACTCCAAAATATTTTTCATTACTGTGGGCTGCATCTGCAATAAATGACCAGCTTCTTCTTGTGTGACGCCCTGTTCCTTCATGGTACACAGGGGCTACATTCACGTCCAAAAAGGCAACATGGAAGCGCCTAGAACCGCAGGGCCGTCCCATTAGGTAGGCACTAGTCCAGCTGAAAGGTTGATATGTAGCTCCTAGCCACTAGTACTGCGTAAGGGCATGTGGCCCATTGGCGATCGTCCCATAAGATCGTAATGGTGCTCCACTGATTAACTCGAAGCAGCAGGTGTCGGGAGTAAAAGCCATCTGCAGGAGTGGCATACAGATGGCAGCGGCAAAAGGGGAGGAGATACCTGTCACCCAAATGAAATGAAAAAGAATAGTATGGGCATCAGAACTTCATTTGTATTACTCACTTCAATGATCACACTAAATCTACAGCCATATGCATGCTAGCCCACTCAAAAGGATTATTTCCACCCAAAAATCACTTGCGAATCATAACTATATAAATCGAGGTGAAAACACTATTACAAACGAGTGTTTGTGTGCATGCGTCTGTTAAGACAGAATCCATTAGATGGGATTAGTAACGTGCATAGACACAAGTGTTTGAAGGCGCGTCGAGACAGGGAGGGTTCAACAAGGGCAGATAGACGATGGTCCCACTATGGCAGCTCTGCATCACATAGCGCAGGGGAAGGGGATAGATTCCAAAAAGCCATGTACATGGCAAACTCTCAATTAAATCATCTGTCCATGCATCCATACATCATTCCCTCATCCCGGTATAAAAACGCCTGATTATTTACTCACATCACATTTGAAATTTCCATTGAGTCTGTGCGTAATGCAGTCTGCAAAATCCACTGTGCTCCAGCCCGGAATTCTAGTGTTGTGAAGTAACATGTATTTGGGAACGTCCTGCCTTATCGTCCACTACGCTATTGCGCATCCCATACTATTCATATCAATCATTGCATTCTCGCCATGGCCCCTGTCCCAAGGACATTAAACAATAGAACGTTATATTTGCAGTCAGACCTGTGGGCGTCTCCTCGCCGCTAGCTGAAAACCGAAAGCACTGTCCTTCGAATTCCTCATTTGCAACATCACGTCGAAAAGGCATCTGTGACCGCTTGAAATCACAAATTCATCCATGTAGTGCGGCAGTGTGTGAAAATGGCAACTGGCTTCACTCACAAATGGGACGCCCCGCCCGTCGGTGAACCTCGGTACAGTGCTGCATGAGGGTCCACCGTTAATCGAGTACTACATTCCACTGACCCTTCACAAGTTTGTTCGCGACTGCAAAGATAGTATGTGAAACAATGGGACCATAGCAGAATGAACATATAAACCAATATTTCACTGCCATCGGGATTAAATACATGATTGTAATAGCAAGATGCCATGCGTCACATTGCAGCGTTGTGTGCGGGACGTGCTCGCCCAAAGGGGATTGCAGCTGGCACAGGTGGAATGAATCACCACAGGTGGAGGCTATACAGCCTGAAAACACATAAATTGCACACCCAACCCCCTCCCACAACCACACACACTCCAAAATGCTACCGGCAGGACTAGCGATGTTGGCCCTGGGGGACCTGATAGCACTGCAAGTACTCCAACTTCAAGAATAAGATGAACACCAACTACTACAACAACCGGCCGCACAGAGGAGACGCAGGAGGAGGAGGAGGGCAAGGCAGGGCCCGCAAGGGCCACCAGCACAGCCACTACCACCACGCAGGCAGCCCGCAATCCCACGCCTCCGAGCTCATCCGTTCAACCTCACTGCTGAGCAGATCCACACCCTCTACCGTTTGGACGGGGACATCATAACCGCCATTGTGAACATGACACACGCTGACCTTGTCAGCATGATAGATAGCCCAACCGCCATCCCACCCCTACTGAAGGTGGTGTCTGTACTCCACTTCCTGGCCACAGGCACCTACCAGCACACAGTCGGACAGTTGCATGGCATTTCACAGCCACTGTTGTCATGGACACTATCGCAAGTGCTCGATGCCCTCCTGAAGCACGCAGACGACTACATCTCTTTACCACGCTCGGAGCAGGAGATTACAAACACAAAAGTGGGATTCCATGCACTGGCCGGCATACCGGGTTGCATTGGTGCCATCGACTGCACCCATGTGGAATTGGTTGTCCCACATGCCATGGAGGCCCAGTACCGCAACCGGAAACAATATCATTCTCTTAATGTACAGATGGTGTGTGACTCCAACAGGATCTTTACACATTGTTGTGCCCGATTTCCTGGATCAACCCATGATTCTATGGTCTTGAGGAACTCTACAATACCACGCTACATGGAGCGACACGCAGGGAACAGATCCTGGCTACTCGGTGAGTCTCATTTCATGCATGATAATGTGGGGTATGTGATGCGGCAATGACCTGGCAGGAAGGGGGGGGGGGATGCGTACGTAGCAATGTCATTCCACAAACATCCTTTATTGTCCATATACAGGTGATGCCGGGTATCCACTGAAGAGATGGCTCCTTACACCACTCCGGAACCCACAGAACCAGCATGAGGAGGACTACAACCATGCCCACTCACGTACCCGTGTAGTCATAGAACAGGCATTCGGCCTACTGAAGGGTCGTTTCCGCTGCCTCAGCAGGTCTGGCGGGGCACTCCTGTACCGCCATGAGAAGGTTGCAAAGATGGTCATGGCATGTGTCATGCTACACAACATGTGCGTACGTAGAAATGTGCCCATGCCCCCTGACGCAGAACTGCAAGCACCTGAAGATGGTCATGATGAGGGTGGGGATGTGGCAGCACCTCAAGGAGTCCGCGAGGCACAGGAGGCCCGTGAAATTCGTCAGAATATCATAGATTCATGCTTCTAGCACTCACGCCTGGTGGCTGATACATGGACACGGGACTTGTGGCACTGTGTGTGTCTGGAACATGCACAATGTGGACTGTACGCCAATAAAGGCCTCGTACACAAAGATCAATGTCCACACATCTCATTGGATGATTATGTAATGTTTATAGCATATGTGAAATTATATTACACACCCCATCGACCCGCCACCCAAGAAAGCCCAACACCCCCCCTCCACCCTCCTACCTCCCCCCCGAACACCAGTGTCCAAAGATGCTCATTGTCAGTGGGCAGACGCTATTGCAAGCCCCCTCTCCGGGTATCAGGGGCACCCCTGCCTGTGGAGCGCAGGTTCCTCCCAGATCTACATTGGGGGCTGCCCTGGACGGAACTTGCAACGGATGATGTCTCTGCCTGCTCACGTCCATGCATGTCCCTAAGGGTTTGTGAGAGCTCAGTGAGCACACGGCGCACAGCGGCAAGTTCACCACATACGTCTTTGGACGTCGCATGCAGTTCCCCCCTCAGGCTCTCGGTGCTTCTCTCCATTTGTACCCTTAGTGTCTCTGTACTTCTCTCCATTTGTGCCCTAAGTGTCTCAGTAGATGTTTCTATGACTGCCTTAGAACCCCCACATTCATCAGCATGCTCCTTGAGGAGCGTGGCCAGTTGCTGCTGTTGCACGATCACCTGGTCGAGGGACTGTTGCCTCTGCTGGGCCATGGCCATTTGCGGTGGTGTCACAGAGGGGCTGATCACCTCATGTTGCCTTGCCACAGGGCTTGTGGGGGATGGCCAGTCGTCGTCTTGTGGGTGCCCCTGCGTGGTATCCTCATGGTGTACGGGATGAAACAAACAGGGGGATTGAGACAGGTCATGGATGGGTCCTACATCGACAGCACCGTTTTCTGTGTCGGAGCATGCTGCCATTATTGCAGTGTCACCTATGGTGCTGCTGCCACCAGAAGCAGTGCCTTCTGTGGCATCCATTGGGGGGACCTGTGGTGCTGCTGTTGTGGGCATGCTGGCTGCTGGGGTGCCTGTTGAAGTCCCCTCCTGTGTGCTGCCACTTGATTTGTGCTGCTGCCGTGTCTTGATCCGTGCAGCTGAGGTGGAGGGTCTTTGGCCGTTGGTCTTGGCCCTCTTTGCAGTTGTGCTGGTAGGGGTGTCCTGGAGCTCGTCGTTTGAATCGGACCCTGTGGTGGAGTAAAGGAGGGCGAGCGTTATTTATGGGTCTGTGAAAATTGGAATGGCAATGTATCACATGCATTGGGGTGGTACCTGAGGGTGATTTGGCTCAGGGCCTTGGAGGTGGTTTCATTTTTGTGTGGATTGAGGATGCAGTTGTTTTGCAGCCTGCAGTTAGGGTGTGCATGCTGCACGTGTAGAGGGTGTTTTTAGGATTTTTGATTATTTATGTATTTAATGTGACTTTTAAAGTGCGCTATCAGGCCAATGTATGTGGACGTTCTCCTGGACATGTGTTTCTGTTGCACTATGTGGACACATGGTACTTCACATGATTGGACATTGTGGATTTAGCATTGTTTTATTTGGCCCACCTACCTGATTCTTCGGATGTCTGCACTCCTTTCTCCATCCCTCCGACTCCCTCTATACTCTCCATTCCAATGGTGGAGGCACAGATTTCTTCCCAGGGGGTCAACTTGATGGGTGATTCCGATCCTTCCTCGGTAGCTGTGGCAATGTTACGGTTGGCTGATAGTATGCTCCGTACGCGTATCCGCAAGTCGTCCCATCGCTTTCTGCATTGCTGTGGGTTGCGGGGTGCGGTCCCCACCGCACTTACCCGCTGTGCCACCAGGGCCCATATGGCCTTCTTGTTCGCAAGTGCCGTCCTGGTCATTTGCGTCGAGAAGACGACGGCAGCATTCTACTGGAGGGTCTCTGTGAGCACGGTGAGTTCCTCATGGGAGAAGTGGACCTGCCGCTTGCGGTCGCACGCTTTTTTAGCAACTTTTCCCATTTTGATTGTTTTGACTAGGGTGGCTAACGGGTTGGGATGTGTCTCAGGGTCGGATTTGTAATGGTTGTGTTGGGATTCTGATTTTGTAGGTGTACGGCGTGCTGTTTCCCGTTCCGGCCCCATGTTTTTACTTCCGTTTCCGTATATTTACGGTCACCGTATTTTGCGATTACCGCTCATTACGGTGACCGCTATGATGGGTGGCGGAATTGCACCTAGGGCGCCGTACGACGGCGGTGAGGGGCGTTTTGGGGACATTTCCGCCATCGCGGACTTTGCACTTCCGCCATGGCGTAATGCTCGTGCCCGATGGGTCAGAATTAGCCGCACTTTCCTCCATCGTGCAATGGCGGAAACGCTATTTACGCTATGGCGGTCAGGTCAGTTACTTTCCGCCAGGGTCGTAATGAGGGCCATTGTGTTTACTAGATTCTTTCATTAATCGCGTGGACATACAGCAGTATATATGTAGCCTGATCAAACCACGTATAGCTAACCCATTGGGAATGTAGTATAACATGGACAATGTAGAAACTGCATTATAAGGTTTAGGAAAATTACAGCAGGCCCCAAATCATTGAGAAGGAGACAAGCTGAGCCGATTCATGCTGGAAAGAGAGCAATGCATGTGGGACAGGGTGCACAGCCAAGGTCAAGAGATATGGAGAGACATTCTAATCCCCACACGACAAAGGGACCAGCTACAGAGTAACAGAATAAATTCTCATAATTAGGATCTGCAAAGCTTAATTGTGTGGTCTCTAAACACATTGTACAGCCAAAGGGAACAATGGACAGTCTTCCATGGTGGGAAAGAGGAGCCAGTCCCAGCAGACAGACGCAGATGATTACGAGTGTTGCCATCGTTAGGAGAATATTCTCATAAGGCAAAGGTGGTGTACACAAGTTACAATACAGACACATAATCATTCACATTACCTTGAAGAGGTACCCCATGAGCTGAGAACTCGTTTGAGTCCCAGGCCTGGGGGGATCAACTCTAGCCAATCACAATTTAGTATTTAAGGGGTGTGTAGCAACAGACAAGAACCAAATTTGAAGCCCACCACTCTGCAACAATGTTATATATAGTGAATTGGGGATGGGACAGGCCAGCCACCTGACATGTAAGAGCCAGTAGAATAACATGTATAAGTGATCAGATAGGTTATTATACTCCTGATGGCCAATCCCTTACACTGATAGGTTTTTGCAGAAAGGACCAAATATTGATGATGGAGTGATGTAGCAATTAGAGCTAGCTTCATTTGCTAAACCCTATACACAGGGATACCATCATCCATGACCCGACCTACACTCCCTAACCCACAGAAAATCCAATATTTACTTAGCTTTTATCATCCGTACCCTCGAGCCAATCATATAGGCCAACTGCCAACACTGGTCACCTCAAGATTGAATGTTCCCCAAACACAAACAATTAGCCTCCACCTCTGCTTCTTACCACCCCAAAGTATTCAACACCACCCCACACGAACATCAGTTCAACTCTTCCCCTGTTTGCTGTATGGCTGAGTCTATACTTACACTCCGTGATCATCTGACGTTGCTCGGCCACCTGCACTCCCCCAATTTGCCACTCCGCCATTCTAGTCTGTTGGGTGTCCCACGGACAGTGGACAGGTTTTCTCCAAGACGGCTCCTGGCAGCCTCTTCACGGGGAGCGCCTTCTGTGTGATTCTCACTGTCCGTGGGTCACCTCACAGCCATCCAGGCATTGCGACAGGAAGTGACAGTTTTCTGCCGATCGAGCGTAACCAACAGTTCTCTGTTACCGCTTTGTAATAGTATATCAGGGGACAGGAGGGTTGTTGGTGTCAATAATACGGGGAAAACTAAGGGGAACTCCATAGACACCAGGAACGAGAGGGAGCTATAGAACATAAACAACAACAAGGTGTTCCTGTGTATAATCGTTTCCAGTTAATTTATAAATGTATTCAACATTAATTAGTGTGATTTAATCACATTGTTCGTCATATACGTGATAAATATGCTGGTATATATTAAAGGGATATGTATAAATCAATAGACCACAGTTTTGAAAAGAGGGGTAAAAGAATAAAGAAAACATTGTTTAGAACTTATTTTATTAATGCACAATGCCATAAAAATGTGTGTATAAGCATTTAAGAATGAACCACAAAGTGAACAAGAACCACAAAGTGAAGAAGCAAAAATGACCATCTCAACTGAAAGCACAATCCTGGAACCAGTTTGTAAATTCATTGATAAGTACTTACAACCTATTGGCCAATCTATCACCACTTATTTACGTGACAGTACATCGGTTATTACACTATATGATGGCAAACACTTTGATCCAACAACAAGTCTTTGTTTTTTTTTCGATAAGTGGGGCTATATGCTAATATTCCTCAAGACAAGGCTATCAAATGTATTAGATTATCACTAACCCAATCAACAACAGAATTTAAGGCACTGACAGAAATCATTACTGCTAGCAACTTCACTATGACCGCTATCAACCAGCAAATACCATTTCTTGATTAATTTATACAACACTCGGACAATAAATTGATCTGTTCTCTGTACAAAAAACCTACAGATCGCAATACCCTTTTACATTTGCGAGTTTCTACCCACGGAGTCAAAAAGAAAGTCTACCCTACTCCGAATGTTTAAGATTAAGGGGCAACTGCATCCGGTTAACCGATTATGAGCTTCATGCCCAACAACTCACTGACAAATCGAAAGAACGCGGTTATCTGAAAAAATTGGTCTCCGACTCCTACAAAAGAGCAAGATTGACTCCTCAGGTAACCCTTTTTGAGCCTAAAAAAAGAGCTCACAGGATAAAATGATCTGCGCGCTTGCATACAGCCCAGACATTTTTTTGGTGAAAAAAACTATCAAAAAATTCTGCCCCGTGGTACAACTATCACTACCACACAAAGCACTACCCATGTATATGACGAACAATGTGATTAAAGCCCACTACTTAATGTTGAATAGATTTATAAATTAACTGGAAACAATTATACACAGAAACACTTTGTTGTTGTTTATGGTATCAATAATACCACAGGTCAGCAGAGTATCTAGGGCCCATCTGAATCCCCCTGCCCCCTCCCCCCTGGAAATAACAGGGAACTCAGCTATGGGGCAAATAAACCATATTTTTTCTTCAAAAGACAGGGATCATACAGAAACAACAAAATCTCTGGCACCTGGTTTTATGCCTTAGTGACGTCACAACCACCAACCCATCCGAAAAACCTAAGGAACCTCTCCATTGAGTAGCGCCAGAGATACCACCTATAGAAATCCCCTATGTGAGTTATTCCATTCTTCTTCCCAAGTTAGGTGGGTTTGCCTGAGTCTTCCCCAAAAAACGATCTATTACTTTGTTTCAGGGTCGCACGATGACCATTCGCCCCTGAAATATTATGCATCATCCCTGGGCTTGAGCGTCTGGATTGGCTGGCGCGGTTCTTCCCAGGCCTGGGACCCAGTTCTGTTTACAGTGCTTGTGTACCTTTTCAAGGTAATGGGAAAGACTGTGTGACCCCATTGTTGCGACTGATATAGCCACCTACCCTGGGAGAGTGCCTCCAGGTTGCAATGTTCGGTGGACAACACATGTATCAATCTTGCCTGCTTCGCTGGGAACAGCTCCTCTTCCCACTAGGAATAGATAGTCAGCTGGGTCACGTTGGCAAAGACCATGAAACTGAGCCTTTTTGGTCTGCAATTATTGAGGATTTTTTCTGTGTTTCGCAGGTGGCTCACTGCCTCAGAAATCAGGAATGTTCCACCCTCCCTTGTCCTTGGCTGTGAACACTGTCTCTGTGCTTCGCGAGTCTGCATCTCTTGTTCCATATTTTGAGGCCTATGGCTTCATGCGACTTCACTACAGTCCTTCTACGATTTCCCTATATGTTCTAATACTTCCTTTTTAGAGATTAGTATTGATTGAGCCCATAGAGGTTCCTTATATATCCCCGTAGCTCCTTATGGCTAGTTGCGATGAAGAAGTTGCAAGCTCAGTCCATGTATGCTTAGCTTTCTTGCATTTCTGCATTTAACTAGTGGAAAGGAAAAGTTTTTGATGGTATGTGTATGTATCTGTCCTCTATCTATAGAATGGTGTAAGCATGTGCTTTGTGTGTGCATGTGTGTCTGTGTAACTTTGTGCAGGAGTGCAAATTTACTTTGTGACTAACGCTGCTATGTCGTGTTATCACAAGTGACATCAGCACGGTTGGATTTTATTATCAGTCAACTTGATCCAGTGATAAGACACCTGTCTCGTCGAATCAGTCGATTGGATAGGGTTTGAACAGTCGTCTGAGAGAATGTCTCTTTCCATATGTAGAATACACTGATGCACATGGTGGTTGGCCGAACAGTGAGTTACATCTCATTTCTCATCCTTCAGGCTGCCAAGCGCATATGAGACATGAGGGCCATTCCAGGGACCCTCTCTTCATCCCTGTCCCCTTTCCCCTGATCTTCTTGTTTGGACACTTGCATGGTCACAATGACACAACGACAAGTAAGATCAGTGTCTTGTCCTCCATCTGTTTGCCCTTCCCTTGCCTTGTTGTGCCTTCAAACACTTGTGTATAGACGCATAATAAATAACAAATTAATCAATCAATCAATTTGTCATGTCATTTAACATAGCTAAAGACATTGTAGTACGAAGAACCGCAGCAGCAAGAACAAATGCATTTATTTCATATATGTAAAGTGTAAACATGCAGTTTAAGTTTCCCTAGTGTTGAACAAAGTGCAATATGAATAAGGTTTTTTGTGGCTAGTAGGGAAGTGCGATCAGGTGTGATAGGCCACCAATCTAGTCGTATTATAATGAAAAGGCCAACTAGTCATGAACAATCATGTAGCTAATGATGCTAACTCTAGAGGTAGGTAAACTAAAATCACTGGTTGAAGTACAGTGTTGTAAATCTACACTCAAGTGTTGGGGTATTCGTTTCGACAATGAGCCTAAAAGCACCACATCTTCTTCAGGGCCAAATTCCCAAACTAAAACATAATTGGGAAAACACACAATATCCCACTGTGGCATATGTAAATAGATAATGGATACAAATTGGGGAATCATTAATTTAGCTGGTCTATATGTACCTTTACAGCACCCATCCACTCTATCTCCACTCTCCATACCCCCACCAACCCTAGCTCCACTCGCTCTACCCCACCGACCCAACCTCCATTCTCTCTACAACCACCCCCCCAACTTACCTCTGCTCTTCCTACAAAATCTACTTTCTCTACACCCACCCTACCCCCATTCTCTCTACAACCCACCCATACACCCCACACTCCGCTTTCTAGTCTCACATCCTTCCACTCACACTCTCACTTTATTTCTTACCCTCTAACTCTTAACCTTTCTGACTCATAATACCTCTTGCTCATCATCAATGGCACCCTCTTTCAATCATTTCCTCCCTTGCTCTGTTCTCCTTCCTTCTCATTTTCTTGCACACTTTCACCCCTTACTGGATCCTCCTTTGTAACTTAGCACCCTCCTCCTCCTTGCACCCTGGTGACTATAAATGCAAAATGCAAAGAATATCAGTAAATGCCAAATCTATTGTTTGTTCTAATCTCTGCTTTTGCTTGGCCAACAGGTAGGCTAAAACACCACCAGTCGTTTCCTTTCTGGTACGGACTGTGGTTTGTCACCAAATCCTAGCTGTGCAGAGAGCCAGTGAAATGTGCATTTTATGGGGGTGATTAGGTCACATTTCCAAGAGCCAGTGGGGGCAAACCACTGCATATTGGTCTGTTTGGAGGGAGGGCAGATGAGTAGACTATATCCTTGTGAGGAGGGCACTATCCTCTTGATATTTAAGATCCCTAGTGCCTGTACCCCATTCAGAAGTCCTGAAGTGGGAGGAATGGCTTCATTTTAGCGAGTTGACAGATTGGATACCAAGCCATTTGAGCCTTTTTCACATTGTGTGGTTGGAAGAATAGAGTAATTTCCACAATTACATCTCTGGATTTTGCTGATTGGGTAAAATGAGTGTTGAAACTGCCCAAACGCATTTCACCCTTTCAACTTTGAGTGGGATCATGCTTGAACGGTGGCCCAGGAGTACAAACCCAGTCCTAGTGGGGTTAAGTGATGTAGGCACTTGTCATCCACATTGTAATGGTTGAAAGTCATGACCAAAGGCAATCCATATCTTACGGTCCCTACAGCTTTAGTTACAACTGTGTATAAACTGTGCAATGGTATATCATGATGTAGGGGGTCAGCTGGGAGTGAGCCCAGCGGTTACATGTTCAGGTTAAAGATGACAAGGGAGAGAAAAATACCCGTTGGAACTCCCCCATTGATGGGACAGTGATTGGACTAGTGGGAGCCCATCTGGTGTCTGCCAGATAGGTAGGATATGAATGATTTAAGCACAGTGCAGGAGAAGCACATCCAGTATGCAAGCAGGATGAGTAGTGTTTAATGTTTGACCTTGTACAATGCTGCTGAGAGGCCCAGGAGGACCAGCAGGCCCAACTGCATGTTGTCAAAAATGTGAAAGGCACTGTCAACCATAAGGATGTTGCCTACTTCAGTGCTGTGTTTGTGGCACAACCAGGATTGGAAATCACAGAGCAGACCAAGTTCCTCGATTTTTGTAAGTAGTTGGTTGGCAACTACCTTCTCAATAACTTTACTGATAAATGGGTGGGTTGTGATCAGCCAGTAGTTTGCTAGGCCTTCTTGATCAAGGGTGTTTTTTTTCAGGGGTGGGCATATAAGGCTTATTTTTCGTATGTCTGGGAATGTACCATTGTTGAGGGAGGTATTAACTCCCATAGGAAGAGCAGTAAGTGCAAATGTGGTAAAACATTTAAGAACCATGGGCAGGATAATGTTGTCAGTGTAGGAGGTTGGTTTTAAGGATGTAAGTGTGTACAAAATAAGTCCTTCGGTCAGACGGGACAGAAATCAGTCCATGGTCAAATGACTCTTGGGGAATTCCGGGAAGTACTCAGAGGACCTGGAACTATCAATTAGAACCAGATGGTATAAATTCTGTTGATAAAGATCGTATTGACAACCTCGCACCTTTGATTCTGTTACCACTGGATATGTTGTGTGGATTGAGCAGTGTTTCACTTCTGTAAAACGATGCCTTAATGATGGTGGTGTAATATGTTGTATTTTCCTCAGTTACCAGTGTCTTCCATTTTGAGCATAGGGCTTTGAGCGATAGAAGGTCTACTGATTTGTGGAACTTGTTCCAGCATTTCTCAGGATCTCTAAAGGACTGTTTATTGATAGCTCTTGAGTATACGATGGGGTGGGCTTTGTGTTTCTGGCATGGCTAATGTTTCTTGAGAAACTGTATCTGCAAACTCATTTGAGGTTTGACTAGAGGTTTTGCACGAGTGGGAGAGCTGGAGAAACTGTTATCTAGTGTCTTTACTGAAATCTTTGGAAGGAATGGCCCCTGTGGGCTGTCAGGATGTGTGATAGGGACAATGGTATGTCTGCATGGTAAGTACAGACAAGCATGATTGGGTCTGCACAGCTTAGAATGGGGGAAAGGGATACGATGAGGTCTAGGATATTACTCCTAATGTGCCCTTGTCCATGTATGCATTGGGTTATGCCCATCTGTTCTTCCAGGGACAGGAAAGCCCATCTGTTCTTTTTGTACTACAATCATAAATACTATATACACTTCATTTATATCATTCCACCATATTACAAATACTGTATAATCCCCTGACAGTACCTATAATTACTATCCACATATTACTAAAGAGCTTGTGGTGACTGTCTCCAGAGCTCTGGTTCTCTCTAGGGTGGACTACTGCAACAGCCTCTTTCTAAATCTGCCTTCCTCTACTCTCTGCCCTCTGCAACTCACCCAGAACAGGACTGCAAGACTTGTCCTTGGCTTCAAGCCCAGGGATTGTATCTCTCCAGGACTGAAATCTCTAAACTGGCTCCCAGTGGCTGTGAGGATCAAGTTCAAAATCCTCTGCATTGTCCACAAGGCCTTCTGGGGCATGGGTCCACAATACCTTCAACTCTCCCTTACTAAATATCTTCCTTCTCGAGCTCTTCGCTCATCCGCCTCCAACTCCATCAGGGTCAGTCGATTCTCCAAGCAACGAGTTGGTGGTAGATCTATATCTTCGGCTGGGGCTTTCCTCTGGAACAGCCTCCCTGTCTCCCTGAAACTTGAGGAGAACCATATCTGGTTCCGCAAGCACCTCAAAACCTTTCTCTTTGCTTCTGCCTCTCCCCTGCTGACCTCCTGGCTGAAACAGAATCTGTACTGGTTACCTGGCCACACTCTGATCCGAGCCCAGGTCCCTCCCCCGCCAGTCACACACACCTGCACTGCCTGCCTGGCATCCCCTGCACTTGGCGACTGTTTCTGTGTCCCTTCAGTCCCACTACCAGCACTTGACACCTGATGTCTGCACTTACCTCTGCACTTGCCTTCTGCAGGCCATTACTTTTACTTATTGTTATTATTTTATTCCCAAGTACTGCACTGTCCCTTTCCCCCTCCTCCCTGCACTTTCCCTCTTCCCCCATCCGATGCATTTGTGCAATCTGAATGACACCTGGCCGAGTATGATTGTTGTCTGTCCTCTCCTTGTTCCCCCTACCTTGCCTTGTCGCGCCTTGAACCACTTGTGTATAGGCACGTTATAAATGCCACATCATACCATATCATATCAATAATGCAACAAAACTAACAGGTCTCTTAACTTGGCTAGGCCTCTTAGGGTTCCCTTCCCAAGCTCAGGCCCCTTTCAGCTTTTAAACACTAACTCTCTTTTATCGAGATACTTTAGTGATAGGCCTCTCAGCGTTCCTTTTCCCCCCAATCCTTAGGCCTTTTCCAACTTTGAAAACACAACATATCATTTAACACAGTTCTTTCATGAGTTCACAGGGTGGCCTTCCGCCTGTTTTAGGCCCCTTTAATTCACCACACAAGTTCTGTTGGTCAGGATGTACCTTTTCTGATCAACAAATCTTTTTCACATACCATACTTTCAGGGGCTAGAATCAGAGGATTTTTGAAATGCAAGCTCTTCGCTTTTCCTAGGTGCGACCACTCTGACCCTTTTGCCCATCTCTTTGTTTTCTTGCTCTCACTTGTTTCTGACATCTGTTTGCTTCCTGTTTGCTTCCTTCGGATGCTTCTTGAAGCCCCTTTCTTCTGCTTTTTCTCCGTGCACGCTTACACCCTCTTTAACATGCTCTTGGCATCTTTCTCTATTTTTCTGTCTGCTTTTTTCTCCGTGCACACTTGCACCCTCTATAGCATGCCCCTCTCTTGTTACGTGCCACTCACTGTTCCTTTTCACTTTCTCTAGCTTTCTACTCGGTTCAGTATTTTCCTTACTTTTCTCTCTGATCTGCTTTTTTGCTTTTCTTTTGCTTTCCACATTGCTTTTTAGCCTTTTCTGCTTTCTGCTTTGCCCCTGTTTTTTAGCCGTACTTTCAGCCTTCATGCCTTCTGCCTCACTCCGGCTCTTCACTGTACTTTCAGACTTTTTGCTTTCTACTTTCACACTTTCCTTTATTTACTATTCCGTGCCAAATTCCTGTCTGTGCCTTTCTCCCGCTCCGCTCTCATTTAAACGCACACTCCCGAATTTCTCTTAACTTTTCTATGAAACCCACCGGGCTAGCATTGCATTGAGAGCTGGTTCTTCCAGCATTGTGGGTTTGAGGTCAGGGTCTCACCACTTGCCCCTCAGGCACCCTTGGGGCAAGAACTGACTTAATAACAAAGCACCCGCACCTCACTGAGAAATGTACTAGGTACACCTCTGAACATCCCATCAGGAAAGCCCAATCCTACAGCATTAGAATCCCAAACTTCAAACTGAAAAGAACAGGAGGCTCAAGCTTCCCAGTATTGGCTGCCAATTTATGGAACTCCATTCCGGACCCACTTAGAGCCATCCCCTCCTTTCACCTGTTCAAAACTAATGTTAAACTTTGGCTACAAACCAACAACTGCTGACTCCTCTCCTATGATCGACCTATCTCCTAGACACCTCTCCTCCTTCTTTACTCTCTATTAACTGTATATATTTATTAATATCCTGTATGCAACTTGTAAGATACGCCTGCAACTGTACATTAGAAAGATAATACAATTGTAACATAAGTAATATAAGGTTCGAAATGTAAGATATTCATGCAACACTATTTTGCATCTGTAACATAAGAAATGTAAGATATTTATGTAACTGTAACCTAAGATGACCACAAGCGCTCAGTTGCCTAACGGCCCGGCGCGCTCTATAAATAAATAAAAAATACAATACAATACTGGCCCCAAGGGAACGAGCACTTTGCTGGACCAAGCCGTCAGAATGCAGTCCGTGCTTCTCCGGCTTCCTGGAGGCATTGGCTCCCTCGCCATGCTGCAGCCCACACACACAACGGGCCAGTGTTTCCACACGCTGTCTTCCTCCTGCATGTAGCTCCTGTTTCTCTCTACTCCTGGGGTCCACCAGTCCAGACTGCATCCCCAGCTCATTCATTTCTCTGTGAATGACCACACCTTTTATAGTTGAACACACATTCAAGTTGAGTTAGATGTGAGTGGTTACCTAGAAGTGCCTAATAGTGGGACAGTGGTTTTCTCTAAAGTAGGTTGCCCTTACTTCCCCCACGTTATTCCTATGGGTAATCTGTATTGCTCTTAGTGGGATCCTCCTCGTTTCAGTATTTGTTGGAAATGGGGACGGGGAGATGGGGTGAAACCGTAAATAATCTTTATAGGTGGAATAATCATAGGGTGACTGACAGAGGAAAGAGGGCAATACTTTGGCCCTGTTATACCACTGGGTTGATTTCCTTCCTATTAAGTTATCGCTCACTCCTGGCCTCTGCCATAAAGGTAATGATCTTGAAAGCTTACCCTTGGGTCTGAAAAGTGGGGAGATAAATAGGTTCCTCTGGCTTTGTGTTCATTGAATGGAAGGGGTTCCTTTTCTGTCATACTACTTCCTATCTCTGTTGTTTTGTTGTAGATGTGTCGTCCTGATAATGTTCCCCATATTTTAGATGGATAAGAGTTGGATAGATATTAGTATTAAGCGCTTGTTTTGGTCCTATCTGGGTTTTCTTCTTTCCATCTCTGGGATACTGAACTATTTCCCTCTTTGCCTTTGGGTCATTGATGGTGAGATTGGATGGAGAGTGGGTGCATTCATGTACTGCATGAAAGCGTCTGGGACTTTTGCCTCCTTCTCGATTGACCCATTCGGATACCACGTCTCGCCTAGGGTATTCCCCCGAGGCAACCCCGGACTCCCCTACCCAGGTGTTCCTCCCTCGCTCATCCACCCCCAGGGTTAGGATCCAAAAGCGTTGGCCCTTCCCAGGCCACCTGTATAGAGGGTTCTCTGGCCATAAATGGGAGAATATTCCTAAGTTTCTCACAGGACATACATCTTGCAATGTAACACCTCTGGGGCAGCTCTCAAGGCAGCTTGGTGTCTGCTACCCCTACTGAGGGGTTGTGGGCCAGCACTGTGCCCATGCACTCACAGTGCCACACATACTGTACTTTCCTGTCTGTGGACAAAGGGACAAAAGTAAGCGCTAGAGGCCAATTGTGTTGGGGGACAGGGTGTGGAGTGGGTGATTGTGTTGATGGTCAGGGTGTGGGGTAGATGATTGTGTTGGAGATCGGGGTGTGGGGTTGGTGATTGTGTTGGGTGTCAGGGTGTGAGGTCTTTGATTGTGTTGGCGGTCAGGGTTGGTGGATAGGGAAATAAAACACAGTTAAGTCATGATCATTTGTAGTGTTTATTCCATGGTGTCGATACATTTGGATTCAGTGCATTTACAGTGATGTATGGGGTGAATATGTGCCAAGTCAGAAGTAATTGTTCATGAGGTCCTGGCAGACCATTTGTCCTTCCTCCACCTCCCTGCAATGTCTTCCTCATCTGAGCCTTGGGGGGAGAGGTCCTAACCTGTGGGCATTTCTATGTTCCTTCGTATTCACAAGTTGTGCAACATTGCACATATGACTACAAATTTGCCAACTTTATCGGGACTGTGCATGAGGGCACCACCTGTGTGGTATAGGCACCTGAATCTGTCTTTCAGCAATCAAATGTGTGCTCTATGCATGACCTGGTCCTCCTCTGGGCCTCATTATAGGCTGTCTCCTGTGATCTACCAGGGTTCCTCAGAGGTGTCATCAGCCATGGTAACTGAGTATAGCCTGCATCACCAGCAAAACATTATTAGACAATGTGAGGCATGGCGGTGTGTGGTACGGGGTACATGTATATGGGCCTGATATCATGTTGGCCAATGTTCGCACCAGCACATGTGGATGGTGTACTTTTATTCCAATGTGGTGGATGGAAATTGGCCTACATGGTACACTTGCAGTCATTTACAGTGTATGAGACATCACTCATCATGTCTTTGTCTATGCACTGACATCTCCATTGCCTAGTAGGGGGTACCAACGCCACATATGCACAATCCAATGTTGCTATGGTGTTGGAAAAATGGGCAATGGTGTAGAAACATGCCTTTGCTGTGTGCACCTGTTCCTGGGTTATGGGCATGGAGATGTACTGATGTGCATGCATCATAAACACATTCAGGAATTGGTCCTGCACTTGTGAGGAAGTCAGCTGGGACATCCCATGCAGTGCCCCAAAAGTGTGCTGAAATCCACCCGTGGCACAGAAGTGTATGAAAGACACAAGCTTCAGCAGGGGGGGTGGGCTGGCTGTTCTGATTGGAATGTCCCTCTGGAGATCAGCATGAATCAGGCTGAGCAGGTCTGTGATGGTTGGATGGTCAAAACATTAAAGGATCACTAATTGGCTGTCCATCAGTGCCCATGGGGATGTTATGCTAGGTTATGGGAGTTTCTAAAGCGCACGGCCACACAAAGGTATCATGGCACTGGAAAGGAGAAGCACTAAGCCACAGCCAATGCACCCCGTCAACTAAAACAGATATGTTTTTACAGCTTTTCTAATGGCCAAATGGTTAGATCATTTTTTTATGGCAGGCGGGAGCTCGTTGTTAGGCAAGATTGAATGCATTACCCTTTGGGTGCACTACAACAACTCTGACTACAGGTAATAGGAAACCTAACCTTTGGTATAAGCTTGTACTTCACAGTTTGGTAGCGTGTTGAGCAGCCAGGCCTATCTCAAGAGGGGTCAATGTGAGCTGTAGGGGAGTTACACAGAGATTCACAGTGACAGGTATTCAATTAAACACAAGGTTTCTTGAATATTACAATTATTAATTTATTTATCAGTCAGTTAGGTAAGCCATCTTCAGAAGGGAGCAATATAACAGTAACACTCAAATATACTTCACAAAAAACACACTCTTAATATTTCTAAATCAGTAAGTACCCTTTTGGGATGGCCCACAGACACAAACTACACCCTCAGGTGACTTCACTAACTAGGTTGCTGGGAACATTAATATATCACTGTTACATTTAGAATCATTTAGGAATAAGCCAAAGGAAAAGGTTATTAGAACATACAAGAGACCACAAATATTCTTAAGCAGACAAAAACTTTCAGATTGTTAGGCAAAGTTTGTATGCAGTACCTTTTGGGAACACTACAAACAGCTCTAAATACAGGTATAGGAAACCCAACCTTTGGTATAAGCTTGTATTAAACAGTTGTGGTAGTGTGTTGAGCAGCCAGGCTTATCTCAAGAGGGGTCAATGCGAGCTGTAGTGGAGTTACACAGAGAATTACAGTTACAGGTATTCAAATAAACTCTTACACTCAAAGTTTCATGAATAAACAATTATTAATTTATTTATCAGTCGGATAGAATAAACCTTCTTCAGAAGGGAGCAATATATTAGTAACACTCAAATACACTTCATGAAATACACACTATTAATATCTCTAAATCAGTAGCTACTCTTTTGAGATGGCCAACAGACACTACCTACACCCTCAGGTGACTTCAATTGCTAGGGTTCTTGGGACATTAATATATCCTGTTGCATTTAGGATCATATAGTAATAAGTCAAAGGAAAGGATTATTTAGAGCAAACAAGAAACCACAAATATTCTTAAGCAGGTAAACACTTTTGGATCCCTTCAAGAAGAGTAATTCAGTATAATAGATTAGGCCAAAGTCAATGGGCAAAAAGTCTTAAATAGGATGAAGCAATTCTGGTAGGTTCATGGAAAAGTCGTTGCACAATGTTTTAGAAGTCTTTGAAGAAAAGAAGAGTCAAATGTAAGGCCACAAGCTGATTAGACTTGTGAGTAGTAGAAGAGGCAAGCAACTCTACAGCAAAAGGTAAGTTAGTTCTCATAGACTTTGTACAGTATCTTTAGAATGAAGAAATGATGCAGCAGATGACTCCTGTTCCTGTGCAGCTCTGCAGATCTCACTGTTCCTGGGCCTCAGTCGTGGGAACAAGAGGGAGGACATCGGGGACTCCTGCACTGCACTGGGATGGTCAAAGCTCGCAACCAGCAAACTTCACTTTTAGTGGCTGTTCAGTGTTTCAGCTCCTCGCGTCTACCGCATATAGCAACACTGCGGTTCCTGGCTGTCGAGATGGACTTTCCTTGCGTCTGGGGTCCTGCACTCTGTTGAGGGGGCTCAGGCTTGGTCAGTCTTCTTCCTGGGAGTCCGGAGGATCTTCTTGAAGCTCTTGGCCAGATTAAAAGCAACGCACACAATCTGGTGTTCCTCTCCCTAGCTATAAGGTTTCCAGCAGCAACTCTGTGGAAATTGAACCAGCTCTGGGATGGATATCCAGGTGTCTTACTTTGGAGTTGATTGGTCCCACCAACTCAAGGGGAGAAGTCGTCCTTTAAGGGGCTTCTCTGTCGATACAAATTTGGAGTTTCAGCACAGCAGCAGGGCTTCACGGGGCAAACCAATGGTGCAGGATTTGCAGCAGGCGTCCTCTTCAAGTTCTTCTTCGGTTCCTTCATCAAGTGGTCGACTCTGCCTTCCAAGCCAAAAGACTCACCTTTTATTCAGTTCTCTCCCATTCGTTTCAGCCTAGCTGTCAGTCACCCAGCAGGGTGGCTGTCCTTGCTGGACAGTCAGCCGGCCTATCACCACAGAGTGCATTTGGGTCTCCTAGGAGTGTAAGCACAGGGAGTTTCGGGCACCTCCCTCACTTCCTGCCTACCCCAGACACCCTGGAGCCAGAGGCGGACTTCACTCCTGAACCCTGCCAAAGGCAAAACGTACAATGGGACGAAACCTGGTTTGACACGCAGAGTAAATCTCAAGAAGGAGCTTTCCACAAACAAATGGCAAAAAAAGAAGACCGGGCCATTTTTACAAAAATGGCAACCTTGGGTGCTTTACAGTTGCTGCGAACACAGCCCGTGGTAAATGCACATCACAGTAGGTAAAACAAAACCACTGCCACCAGCCATTCAGTGAGGAAAGGGTAATGTAAAAAATGTTACATGAGAAGCTAGACAAAGGTAACCCCTCCAGCACTCTATGGTAAGATATTGTGTGCTGGGTCTAGGAAGTTTACAAGTGTAAGTAAAGTCAATTTCACTTTACTGATCTGGGAAACAGTAGTTTATCCCAGAGAAGGTAGTAAACCTTTGGGAAATCTGAAAGACTTCCCCGTGCCACTGCACTGAAGGTACTGTGTGACACAATGTAAAAGATGATGCCTATGGAGTTAGTCAGGCTCCATAACCAAAAGAAACACAAAGCTCAGAAATCACATCAAAATACATGAGTGAGTTGGAAAAAGGGTCTCACTCTCTCCAGGTTGAAAAAATCAAATTCTCCCTAACACTCGCCTCCCCCACTCCCCAGACTAAATGACATGAGGATTTAATCCGCCCCTGGATCAAACTCCTTACTCCAGTTGGTCATACTTTCTGGAGAGACGATCAGCATTTTGGTAATTACTCCCTAAGCTGTGTTCAATGGTAAAATCAAACTCCTGTAGGCAGATTGACCATCTTAACAATTTAGGATTTTCCCCCTTTATCTGCCTTAACCGTCTCAAGGGTTGGTGGTCTGTTTGAATCACAAAAGTAGATCCATACAAGTATTGTCTAAACTTCTTCAAAGACCACACAATGGCAAAACATTTGTGTTGTATGGTTGACCACCTTGTCTCAGGTTCTGTCAGTTTCCTACTGATGAACCAGATTGGGTGTTCCCTGCCTTTTTCATCCAGCTGACTGCACCTATACCTGTATTGGAAGCATCTGTCTGTAAAATAAAGGATTGGTTGTAGTCAGGAGCTCTTATGACTGGAGTTTGACAAAGGGCTTGCTTAAATCCTTCAAATGCCTTACTGCACTCCTCATTCCACCTGACCTTTTAGGGGAATTTTGGTGAGGAGATCATATTCAAGGGAGAGGCTATGGACCCATAGTTCTCAATGAAGTTCCTATAGTAACCTGTGAGACCTAAAAGGGCCCTCACTTGGGTTGGAGTAGTAGGGGTGGCCCAGTTCCGTACAACCTGTACTTTGCCAGGTAATGGCCTTATTTCACCTCCTCCTACCTCATGTCCAAGGTAGACCACTTTACTCTGCCCAATTCGACATTTACTTGCCTTTATGGTCAGATGGGCCTGCTCAAGAGTCTGCAACACATATCCCAGGTGGTCAATATGTTCTTTCCAAGTAGGGCTGAACACTGCAATGTCATCCAAATACGCCATGCAGAGGTTCTCCATCCCATTCAGAACATAATTCACCATCCTTTGGAATGTAGTAGCTACATTCTTTAGCCCAAATGGCATAACCAAACACTGGTAGAGGCCTCCTGAGGTTGAAAATGCAGTTTTCTCCTTGGCATGGTCTGTCAGTGCTATTTGCCAATAGCCTGAGGTTAGGTCAAATGTACTGAGGTACTTGGCTGAACCAAGCTTGTCCACCAGCTCATCTGTCCTAGGCAACGTATGGGCATCAGTCGTGGTGACTGCATTAAGGGCTCTATAGTCCACCCAGAATCTCAACTCCTTGGATCCTGACTTTGGTACTAGAAAAACTGGACTAGACCATGGACCGGTATATGGATCTATTACCCGGAGATCAAGCATCGTGTGGACCTCTTCCTTTATGTGGGTTCGTACATGGTCTGACATTCTGTAACCACCACTTTTAACAGGTAAACAGTCATGAGTGAGAATCTCATGCTGGCCCCAAGGGGTCAAGCCTGGTGGTAGTGAAAATAGAGGGTCAAACTGATTTAACAGAGGTTTGCACTCCTCCTGTTGTTCCAGTGTCAGATCAGCAGATAGATTAACTCCTTCTATCTTCCCATCTAAAGGTTGTCCCCTGAGGAGTTCAGGTAGAGGTTCAATCACCCCCTCCTCTTGAGCAGAGGCTAGAAGCAAAGCTCCCAGTTCTGGTCTACAGACATATTATCTGAAGCTTCTGTCATCATGTGTGTCATTCTCCTTCAGAGACCCAACACATAGTCAGTGACTCTCACTGGCTTGTGGGAAGGAGCACTCTCTAACCCCTCCTTGATTAGGGCCAATGTACCTCTAACTGGATGACCATAGAGAAGCTCAAAGGGACTGAATCCAACCCCTTCCTGAGGGACTTCTCTACAAGCAAACAGAAGGCATGGCAGTAGAAGGTCCCACATTCTTCTAAGGGGTTCTGCTAAAGCACCTATCAAGCTCTTCACAGTTCTATTAAACTTCTCTACCAACCTGTTGGTCCGGGGATGGTCGACTGTTGATAACTTGTAGGTCACTCCACAGTTTTCCACATGGCTTGCATGTAGTGGGACATAAAGTTAGATCCCCTGTCACAGATAACCTCCTTAGGAAAACCTACTCTGGCAAAAAATACCAAGTAAGGCCTTAGCCACTGCTCGAGCTGTGACAGTCCTCATAGGTATGGCTTCAGAATACCTAGTAGCATGGTCTCCCACAAACAATATAAATCGGTTGCCTGAATATGTTGGAGGTCTAAGGGACCAACAATGTTGATTCCTACCCTCTCAAAATGGACTCCCACCACTGGGACGGGCACCAAAGGGGCCACATTCTTGGCTCCACTCTTGCCAGATGTCTGACGAGTATGACAGCTCCTACAGAATGTATCTACATCAGATCCCATCTGAGGCCAGTAGAAATAAAAATAAATCCTTTCCTTGGTCTTCTTAAAGCTTAAGTGACTAGCTAAAAGAATCTCATGGGATAACTGTAGAAACTGATGTCTCATCTCCTGGGGTACTACAAGTATTCTGTAGTCTCCTGGGGTAGACTCAATAGGTTCACTGTAGAGGAGGCCATCCTCCCAGTACAACCTGTGCTTCCCTGGCTCTTGCCCTTCCAGCTGGGAAGCTACCTGTTGGCGAAGTCTTTCAAGAGTAGGACACTATCTTTGACCTCTGCTGAAGTCTGCCCTATAGGGGCCAACTTCTGCCAGTAAAGACTGCAGCTCAGGATGGTCTTTAGGATCCAGATATCCAACAGGGAGAAGGTCTTCTTCCAGCTCTGTTTCCTCAGTAGATGACTCAACCTCTTCTGGTTGGACCTCACACTCAGCCTCAGCTGGTGGAGTAGTCACAGGTGTGACTTTGGACTGTCTGCTCGGGGATGTCCTGGTTTGATGCACAGGAGTGCTATCTTTCTTGTTTCCTGAGACCATGGGTTTCCCCTTTGTCTCTTTCTTCTTGGAAATAGAAGTTGGCTTTTCCTGTGGACTGGGTGTTATAGGTTCTTCTGTAACAACCCGCTGAGAGTCATTTAAAGTGAACTATCTGGCCTTCCTAGTCTGCTCCTGCTTCCTTTTACTGGGAGGCCTCGGGGTGCTTGAAGCAACTCCAAGAGTGTTTAAGTCATTCCCCAGCAGGACTCTCCCAGGTACCTCACTTTGTACACTGAAAGTTATTCTTACAGTCATATTATTGGACTGGATGAGAGCTGGTAGTATTGGCACCATCTGGATAGGGCCTCCAGCAAGCTTAGTGGGGCCTTTGGGTGACTTAGCAACATCCCCAGGTTTGCAAAAGGTTTCATCCACCACTGTGATGCTTGCCCCAGTGTCTCTAAAGGCAGGGGTCTCCTGACCATTTACAAGTACACTGTCCTTGTACTATGCTTTTGTGTTATCTGGTATAGAGTTATACACATTTACATGCTGTTGTTACCACAGACCGAGGGACACTAAAGAAACACTGGCAGAGACTCAAATGGGGTCTTCAGTCAATTGTTGAAAGTTTCCACTTGCCATATGTACTTATCCCTCAGGGATGAAGGCTAAGGAGGCAATATGGACCCCTGAAGGTTTACCCTTGCATCTGGAATCCCCTTTCACATGGTCAGTTGACCCACAAGCATACACTTTTCCAAATGTTTTGACAAATGAGGGCTTCTGCTGACCTCCCTCTGGTTTGGCGCCAGAGGTTTCACTAGACTGACCTGGTTTCCCATGTGGCTTACTCTTCTTATGTTTGTGGCCCTCTTTTGGATGGGAGGTTTTAGAATTATCTTTGTCATCTTTCTTGTGGTGCTTCCCCTCATCCTTTTTATGAGTGGCCATCAGAATACTTGTGAGTAGCCCTGTTGGCAACCCACACGTCAGCAGCTTTTGCTAGCTTCTGGGGGTCAATCTCTTTTGAGTCAGCCTAGTGCTGTCTCAGCTCAGGAGAGCAGGCATCAAAAATAGATTCCAACAAAAAAGGTTTCTCATTTCTTCGAAGGAGTTCACTCTGTAACCCATAACCCAACCATCTAGGTTTTTCAAACATTCACACACCTAGGTAGCCAAAGGGGTACCATCAATCTTTTTGAGGGTCCTGTACCTCCAAAGGTACTGGGAAGGGGTTTTCCCAAATCTAGCTATCAAAGCTAGCTTCACATTTTCATATTGTCCCGGGAGGATAGCTCAGCGACAACGGGTTCGCCTTGGAAGCAATACGATACGAAGCAACACATGTTCGATCCCCGGGTCCACGCTTAGAAACCTATGGGTATTTAAGCACGTTACAAATATGCAACAAAGAAAAGAAAAAAAAAATTACGCAACTAAAAAACAAACAATTCCTCTAAGAGCACCTCGATGCCTGCGAGCTGTGTGAGCGCTTTAAAAATGCAAAAAATAAATAAATAAATACTCCAATCTTTCAAGTTCCCCCACCTCCATTACAGCATCAGTTGAAACCTGGGGCAGCATAGACAAAGGCCAAGGAATCAACTGATTCCCTGTGAAACCCTGGATCCCATAGTTATATTCAAAAGCACCCAACCAATCCAAACTATCAAGTTTCACATCATACATACTCACTGCTTCTTCAGGCATGCAAGGTCTCTTTGGACTGGAAGACCTAGATGACTCTGGGATAGAAACATTTTCAAGACACAATTTCTTCATTTCAAGAGCATATTGCATTTCCATTTGCCTAAGTTTGATGTCCTGATGTTTGGTTTCAGCTTGGATCTGTAATCTTTTGAACTCTAACTCAAGTCTAATTTTTTCAAGAGACACAAATTCTGGACTCAGTGAAGGACCTTGTGGGGTCCCTGTGGCTAAAGGTTGAGACAAAAAGGCCTGTTGAGGTAAAGTGGGGCTCTCTTCCTGGACTCCTCTGACTCTTCTGACTCTTCAACAATATTACAGTTAGACTCTGAATTATCATCCTCATTATCATTTTCCACATTTCCTGGGATAGTAGGTGTGACAGACATACTACCGAGACTTTGATTATTCAACAATCTTGCAATTAGTTCATTTTTTCTTTCCTTTAACAGGGAGATTCCTGACCTTACACATTTCTTTCAGTTGCTCTACTGTTAAAATGATCAGGGCTTCCTGCCTGAAGTTATCCATATCTGGCATGTTACAATTGCTTTTCTAGTGGAGCTTACCCTTGTGAAGGTTTTTAGATTAACAAAAGTAAAGCAAATTCTTAGTGTAACAAGTCTACAATATATCCTCACCGCCTGCCACCAGTGTTAGGCAACGTTTGTATTCAGTACCCTCTCAGAACACTACAAACAACTCTGACTACAGGTAAAGGAAACCCAAACTTTGGTATAAGCTTGTACTACACAGTTTGGTAGCGTGTTGAGCAGCCAGGCCTATCTCAAGAGGGGTCAATGTGAGCTGTAGTGGAGTTACACAGAGATTTACAGCTACAAGTATTCAAATAAACTCTTACACTCAAGGTTTCTTAAAAAAAACAATTATTAATTTATCAGTCAGTTGGAATAAGCCTTCTTCAGAAGGGAGGAATATAATAGTAACACTCAAATACACTTCATGAAATACACACTCTTAATATATCTAAATCAGTAGATACCCTTTTGAGATGTCCCAAAGACATTACCTACACCCTCAGGTGACTTCAATTGCCAAGGTGCTGGGGCCGTTAATATATCCTGTTGCATGTAGGATCTTATGGGAAAGATTATTTAGAGCAAACAAGAGACCACAAATATTCTTAAGCAGGCAAACAACGTTTGTATCCCCTCAAGATGAGTCATTCAGAACAATAGGTTAGGCCAAAGTCAATGGGCAAAAAGTCTTAAATAGGATGAAGCACTTCTGGTAGGTTCATGGAAAAGTCGTTGCACAAAATTTTAGAAGTCTTTGAAGAAAAGAAGAATCAAATGTAGGGCCACAAGCTGATTAGACTTGTGAGTAGTAGAAGATGAAAGCAACTCTACAATGAGAGTCTAAGTTCTCTTAGACTTTGTACAGTACCTTTAGAATGAGGAAAATATGCAGCAGATGACTCCTGTTCCTGTGCAGCTCTGCAGATCTCACTGTTCTTGGGCCTCAGTCATGGGGACAAGAGGGAGGATGTCGGGGGACTCTTGCACTGCGTTGGGACGGTCAAAGTTTGCAAGCGGCAAACTTAATTTTCAGTGGCTGTTCAGTGTTTCAGCTCTTTGCTTCTACCGCAAATAGCAACACTGCGGTTCCTGGCTGTCGAGATGGACTTTCCTTGCTTCTTGGGTCCCGCACTCTGTTGAGGGGGCTCAGGCTCGGTCAGTCCTTCTTCCTGGGAGTCCGGAGGATCTTCGTGGAGCTCTTGGCCAGTTTAAGCGAAACAGACACAATCTGGTGTTCCTCTCCCTGGCTATACGGTTTCCAGCAGCAACTCTGTGGAAATTCAACCAGCTCCGAGATGGATGCCCTGGTGGCTTACTTTGGAGTTGATTGGTCCCACCAACTCAACAGAAGAAGTCGTCCTTGCAGGGTCTTCTTTGTTGATATGATTTTGGAGTTTCAGCACAGCAGCAGGGCTTCACCGGGAAAACAAAACGTCCAGGAGTTGCAGCAGGCATCCTCTTCAAGTTCTTTTTCGGTTCCTTCATCCAGTGGTCTACTCTGCCTTCCAAGCCAAAAGACTTGCCTTTTATTCAGTTCTCTCCCATTCACTCCAGCCTAGCTGTCAGTCACCCAGCAGGGTGGCTGTCCTTGCTGGAAAAGTCAGCCAGCCAATCACCACAGAATGCATTTGGGTCTCCAAGGAGACTAAGCACAGGGAGTTTCGGGCACTTACCTCACTTCCTGCTTACCCCAGACACACTGGAGCCAGAGGTGGGCTTCACTTGTGAACCGCGCCAAAGGCAAAACGCACAATGGGACCAAACCTGGTTTGGCGTGCAGAGTAATCTCAAGAAGGACCTTTCCACAAAGAAATGGCGAAAAAAGAATACCTGGGCCAGTTTGACAAAAATGGCACCCTTGGGTGCTATACTGCATCTGCGAACGCAGCCCGCAGTAAATGCACACCACAGTAGTTAAAATGAAACCACTGCCACCAGCTATTGAGTGAGGTAAGGGTACCATCAAAAATGTTAAATGAGAAGCTAGACAAAGGGGATAAGAGGTAACTCCTCCAGCACCCTATTGTAAGGTAGTGTGAGCTGGGTCTAGAAAGTTTACAAGTGTAAGTAAAGTCAAATTCACTTTACTGCTCTGGGAAACAGCAGTTTATCCAAGCAAGGTATTTAAATAGTTGGGAAATCTGAAAGACTTCCCTGTACCACTGCACTGAAGGTGCTTTGTGACTCAATGTTAAAGATGATGCCTATGGAGTTAGTCAGGCTCCATAACCAAAAGAAACACAAAGCTCAGAAATCACATTAAAATACATGAGAGAGTGGGGAAAAAGGGTCTCACTCTCTCCAGGTTGAACAAATCAAGTGCTCAAAATCCAGCAAAGTTGCTGGGGGTCTCTAAGGTGGAGGGAATTAGCACATTTCTGAGAATTCTCCCTAACACAGATCCCCTGATAAGAGTCATTCAGTAGAACAGGCAATGCCAAAGTCAATGGGCAAAGGTCTTTATGAGCTGAAGCACTTCTTTGCAGGTAAGTAAGAAAAGTCGTTGCACAATATTTTAGAAGTCTTAGAAGAAAAAGAAGAATCAATGTATGGCCACAAGCCGTTAGACTTGTGAGTTATAGAAGATGCAAACAACTCTACAGCAAGAGGTACGTTCTCTCAGACCTTTACAGTACCTTTGTATTGAAGAAAAAGTGCAGCAGTTGACTTCTGTTCCTGAGCAGCTCTGCAGATCTCACTGTTCCTGGGCCTCAGTCATGGGGATAATACAGAGGACTTCTGGAGACTCCTCCACTGCAATGGGACGGTCACCGCTCGCAACCGGCAATCTTCAAACCAGTGGCTGGTCGTTTTTTCAGCTCCTTGCATCTAACGCAAATAGCACCACAGCGTTTCCTGGCTGTCGAGATGGGCTTTCCTTGCTTCTGGGGTCCCGCACTCTGTTGAGGGGGCTCAGCCAGTCCTGCTTCCTGGGAGTCCAGAGGATCTTCTTGGAGCTCTTGGCCAGCTTAAAAGCGACGCACACAATCTGTTGCTCCTCCCCCTGGCGTTCCGGTTTCCAGCAGCAACTCTGTGGAAAGGAAACCAGCTCTGAGAGAATGTCCAGGTGGCTTACTTTGGAGTTCATTGGTCCCACCAACTTAAAGGGAGAAGTTGTCCTCGAAGGGGCTTCTGTCGATACATATTCGGAGTTTCAGCACAGCAGCAAAGCTTCACCGGGCAAACCAACAGTACAGGAGTTGCAGCAGGCGTCCTCTTCAAGTTCTTCTTTGGTTCCTTCCAAGCCAAAAGCCTCACCTTTTATTCAGTTCTCTCCCATTCATTCCAGCCTTGCTTTCAGTCCCCCAGACGGGTGGCTGTCCTTGCCCGACAGCCAGCCAGCCAATCACTACAGAGTGCATTTGGGTCTCTTAGGAGACTAAACTCAGGGAGTTTCGGGCACCTCCCTCACTTCCTGCCCACCCCAGACACCCTGGAGCCAGAGGTGGGCTTCACTCTTGAATCCCACCAAAGGCAAAGTGAACAAAGAGACCAAACCGGATTTGGCGCCCAGAATAAATCTCAAGAAGGACCTTTCCACAAAGAAATTGCGAAAAAAGAAGACCGGGGACATTTTGACAAAAATAGCACCCTTGGGTGCTTTACTGCAGCTGCAAATGCAGCCCGCGGTAAATCAACACCACGGTAGTTAAAAATAAACCACTGTCACCAGCCATTCATCGAGGAAAGGGTAACATAAAAATGTTACATGAGAAGCTAGACAAAGGGGATAAGAGGTACCCCTCCAGCACCCTATTGTAAAATAGTGTGTGATGTGTCTAGAAAGTTACAAATGTAAGTGAAGTAAATTTCACTTTACTGCTCTAGGAAACAGTAGTTTATCCCAGAGAAGGTATTTAAACTTTGGGAAATCTGAAAGACTTCCCTGTGTCACTGCACTGAATGTGGTTTGTGACACAATGTAAAAGATGATGGGCCTCATTCCGAGTATGGCGGTAAGGGATAGCGGCCACCGCTAACGAGAGCGGTGGCGGTAATCCCTTACCGCCATACTCCGAGTTCCCTTAGCGCCATGGTGCTTTTAACACCTGCTTTTAGCAGGCGTTAAATACCATGGCGCTAAGGGACCTTGATGTTAATTACGCCACCGTAATTTACGGTGGCGTAATTGACGCCTTCCCCACTCCCATTATGCCCTATGGGGCAAGAATGGGAATGGGGAAGGGTAAATGGGGATTGGGGAATTACCGCCCCGCCAACCTTGGAATGGGGCGGTAATTCCGCCAACCACCAAGGCGCTGCCGGTCCGGGTACGGCGTCAACCAAGGCGTTAATAGCGCCATTGGTTAGCGCCGTACTCGGAATGAGGCCCGATGCCTATGGAGTTTGTCAGACTCCACAACCAAAAGAAACCCAGTGTTCAAAAATCACGTTTAAATACATGAGAAGGTGTGAAAAGGGAGTCTCACTCTCTCCGTGTAAAATAAAATCAAGTCCCCAAGATCCAGCAAAGTTGCCGTGGGTCTTTAAGGTAGAGGGAATCAGCACATTTCTTAGAATTCTCCCTAACACTTGTTCCATAGCTGTGCCACCGCTTTTGAGAAGGCTCGACCCGCAATCCACACATGATGGAAGAGAGGCACACAGAGCAGATCAGCTGATGCCCATCGTAAACATAGCTTAGGGAAGTAGCGGGTGAACTTTGTACGAAGATATTCCACACCCTGATCAGGCAGCGCCCGATGGATGATACATAGCACCTTAAATCTAATGCGTTGAACCACTGGAAGCCAATGCAGGTCCCCTAAAACCAGTGAAATGTGAGCCCTGTAGGGCAAACCTGTGGCAACGTGAGCTGCTAGGTTTAGCAAGCGTTGAAGTTGTTGGACCAGCCCCTTAGGATGCGCCAGATAGAGGGAGTTGCAGTAGTCCAACTGGCTTAGCACCATAGCTGCAACCACCGGTGGACGAAGAGGGGCCTGTATCATAGAGAGCACTTTTTTCAGTATTTTTAGCTGAAAATGGCCAGCTTGGCAAACTGTCGCTACTTGGGCATCCATCGACAGGGACGCTGACAGGACCACGCACACGTTTTACACCTTCACCGGAGGAACCTGAAGGGGGCCAAGAGCAGAAGGACAGAAGGAGGACACCCAAAGTGAGGGATCAGGGGGAGAGCCTACCACTAGAACCTCTGTCTTGTCTCCATTCAATTTTAGCCAACTGTGGTCGCCAGGCACTGCTCAAGGCACAATGGGACTCATTACGACCCAGGCGGTAAGGGGTTTACGGCGCCGTAAACAGCGCCGACCCTTACCGCCTGAGTACGAGGTCCCTTAGCGCCATGGCGAATTTAACACCTGCTTTTAGCAGGTGTTAAAATCCATGGCGCTAAGGGACCATGGAGTTAATTACGCCACCGTAATTTACGGTGGCGTAATTAACGCCTTCCCCACTCCCATTATGCCCTATGGGGCAAAAATGGGAATGGGGAAGGGTAAATGGGGATTGGGGACTTACCGCCCCGCCAAGGTCGGAATGGGGCGGTAAGTCCGCCAACCACCATGGCGTAAACGTAGTTTACGCCATGGTGGTAAAGTCACGGCCCAGGCGGTAACTTACCGCCTGGGTCGTGATGAGGCCCAATGACACCACAGCCTGATCAAGATCTGAAGGGATCAGGATCTGGGTGTCATCGACATACGAATAGCACCTGACGTCAAAGGAGCAGCTGAGACACACAAGGGACCAGATGTAACTATTAAAGCAAATGGGAGACAAGGAGCAACGCTGTGGGATGGGCGGCCATGTGGCATGGGTGCTCTCCGCAGCACACATCTCCTGCGCCTTTGTGGTGCCTGCCTCCTTAGCTTTACTTTACTTTACTATATTTATTTATACCGCATGGCCAATAACCCAGAGGCTTATGGGCGCTAAACTAGACAGAACAAGTAGGACAAAGACATAACCATATAGAAAACTCGTAGGAGGAGAGCCGAAGATGCTATATCAAGATTGAAACAGACACGGGGTCCAATGTGCCACCATAAATAGTGCATGGCCAGTGAGAAGACAACAGAGCTAACTAAAAAGAAATGTCTTTAGTTTTTTCTTAAAGACCAAGATGGTTGAAGGTTTGTTCCAAACAGCCGGGGCTGCTACATAAAAGACACCTATCTTAAGCTGAGACAGCTTGCAGGCTTGAATTTTCAATTGAGTGGAGTTGTTTGATCTCAGATTGTGCATGCTGATTTTAGCAACCAATTCTTCTTTAAGATAGGCTGGGGCAGCACTTCTCAGGCATTTATGAGTGATTATCATAAGACAAAAAAGAATTCTGTCTTTGATTGGAAGCCAGTGTAGGTTTCTTCGGCCTCAGAGATAAGGTCCCTCTTCTTGCGCTCCAAAATAACTCTGACTGCATTATTTTGCATGACTTGTAATCGAGTGACCCCTGATTAAGGCAAGCAAATTAGGAGGCTACTACAGTAGTCAATTCTTGACCCCATCAGTGTTCTTGCCAGGATTTCTTGATACCTGCTGGGGTCTTGCATGCTGCTGTAGCTGGATGAATAGTAGGAGGTTTTGGATCCCATAATCAACATCTGTTTGCGGCTGCATGTCACATGGATGTTTGTGGGGGCAAGGTGTGGTCCGTTTATGCTCCTCAAGAGTGGATCTGATGCAGCTGTGCCTTCATTTCATATCTTTTTGGTGGAGGTAACTGTGCTGCTGTGATTTGTCTATTGACTATAACTGAGGGTCCATACGTTCGGTGAATGTGAATGTCAATTTGTTATGTATGTGACTACCAAGTGTGCATGTTGATTCTGTGTTGTCATTGTGCTTGTGGTTTAGCATTAGGCTTTGGGTGGCGCAAGGTGCATTCCAGGGTCCACACAGTAGCATAATGCTTCACTAGAATTCCCTCTAGATCAAGGTGAGGCATACATGACTCATACAGGACTCCTCCAGGAAGGGGAATGGATACTCAGGGCCTCAGGTGGGGGTAGGGGGTAAGTGTTTTTACCCTAGAGCATTGGGATGCTTGGAGAGTGGTTATGTCATGGAGGACAAGGTGGTATTGTTCTCTATCTATGGCTATGTATTACCACCATCAGGTTTATATCCAATAT
This sequence comes from Ambystoma mexicanum, assembly GCF_040938575.1. NCBI lineage: Eukaryota > Metazoa > Chordata > Amphibia > Caudata > Ambystomatidae > Ambystoma > Ambystoma mexicanum. The sequence goes on along the minus strand of NC_090937.1, from coordinate 591,926,351 downwards.
AAAAAATGTACACTGCAATAACCCAATTATTCACACAAGAGGAAATGTGATGAATGTATCTTTGACATATCTGACAATTGTTCAGGTAATTTGCATGTGACTGCCTGTTGTTCTGTTTTACAAGTAAAGTATAACAGAGCTCACAAATGTAGACAGTTGCCTTCAGGGTTGATGGACTATTTATAACACCAATTCCCCAGTTTCACTGCTACCAACAGAATACAGCCGAGAACCACTAAAAATGTTGTCCAGTTGTCACATAATTACTGACATAGCAGTCATCTCTGCACCTGAACACAATGCACTGCATGATGTTTATAATGTTTTAAACTAGTCATCTCTGTTAGTAATGTAATAGTCACAAAGTTCCAAATACTATTTGCATGCAATGTAATACCTTCTTTTTTCCATGTGTATAGTATGGTATGGTACTGTTTATTTGTAAAGTGCCATACACAAGGCAAGTGTTTCAAAGCGCTCAAGGAGGGAGGGAACAAGATGAAGAAAAAACACAACAGTCATTCAGAGCCCTTGAATTTCTGAATGATACAAGTCTGCACAGGCATAGTAAGTGCATATAGTACAGTTAACAATGTAGATAACAACAAATAGGTCTGACGACGATTCTGCAGTTTTTCCAAGTGCATTGAGGCGCAACCATGCAAGGAGGGCAGGCATGGAAGATAGATGGACGATCTTGAAAGGCATGGTACGTTCAGTCTGTGTAAGTGTACAGACGGTACAGGAGATGGGGGGAGAGAACTAGTGCAGGTGGGAGTCCAAGTGCACCCAGTCAGTCAGAATCTGGGCTAAGTGCTGAGAGATGCCACTCTCATGGGTCATTGACCAAGTGCATTAGTGATGAGGCAAGTGCAGGCCCTGAGGCAAGTACGAGAGGACTGGTGAGGGCGCTGGGGACCTGTGAGACTCTGAGGTACACCCAGCGGCCAGTCAGCAAGCTGTGTGGAAAAGGAGGGGGTGAGGTATAGAGCAAAGAGAGAGGTTAGCAGGGTAGAGGGAGAGAGAAGGAAGAGGAAAAAAGAAATGTCTTAAGGAATTTCTGGAAGTTAAGGAGATCAGGCTCGGGACGGAGAGTGGCACGGATGCTATTCCAGAGGGAGGCCCCTGCTGAGGATAAGGATCTCCCTCTGAATCTCTGCTTGGAGAACCGTCTCACTTGCAGAAGGTTGGAGGTTGATGAGTGGAGGGCTCAGGAAGGACAGTATTTATGTAGGCATTGTTGCAGATAGGTAGGTCCCAGGCCCTAGAACACCTTGTGGACAACGCAGAGGATCTTGAACTTGATCCTTACAGACACAGGGAGCCAGTGGAGGGTTTTCAGCCCAAGAGAGATGTGGTCCATGGGCTTGAGGCCAAGGATAAGTCTTGCGGTCCTATTCCAGATGTGTTGCAAAGGGCAAAAAGCAGAGACAGGGAGGTTGAGAAAGGGCTGTTACAGTAGTCCAGCCTTGAGAGAGCCAAGGCTCTGGAGACAGTGAGCCACTGGGGGAAGCTGAGAAAAGGAAGAGTACATCTGAGAAGGTGCAGCTGGTAGTTGGACTTTTTAGAAATGTCTGAAATGTGAGTGGAGAAGTAGAGAGTGGATTTGAAGATTAACCCAAGGTTTTTTGCCTCACAGGTGGGTGCAAGCGCAGGGCCAAGGGAGGACGGCCAGAGTGAGAGTGGGAAAGTGGGAGCAGGAGTCCCAATGCAAATTATCTCAGTCTTACTGGTGTTGAGGCAGAGGTCGTTTGCAGCACACCATGACTGAATTGCAGACAGACAGTCAGATATGAGCGAGGTAGAGTAGGTGGCTGAGGGTAGCCTAAAGGAGAGTTGCGTGTCATCCGCATAACACTGGGAGTTAGAGGAGAATGTGGCAATCACATGTGCCAGGGCAGCCATGTAGACATTGAAGACCCATAGGAATTAGGCTAGAGCCCTGGGGAACGCTGCAGGTTGAAAGAGTGATAGTAGAAAGAAAGGACCCAAGCTCCACCTGGGGTGGGCGGTTGGAAAGGAAGGAGGTTAACCATGCCAGAGCCTGACCTGTGATTCCCAGGGTGTCACAGAGATGGGTGATCAGGATGTTGTGCACAAACTATGGTCTTCCAGAGGTCCTTCATCCACCACAGCGCTTCAAAGCCATATCAATGGCAGTAGCGCTATATACATATCTCATAACATAACAACATGATTGCATTAACAAGTAAAAGGCCTAGAATAAAACTGAGGTGGTTTTGACCAGCCAAATGGCTCCTTTGTTCTTTGCTGGGAAGACTTGACACCTTCACAGATGAATAGGACAGGCCCCCAGTTCCCAGAGCCATTCTCTGTCTTAAAGATTGAGGCAGGGAGTCGGCCAGGAGGGGGAGACATAGTCTGATGAGGAGGAGAACATGAAGCATGAGGTGTGGAAGACAGTGGCTAAACAGTGCAAGCCATTGGGTGAGAAGGGGAAACACTGTTTGAGGAAGGGCAGATATTAGTTGAGGAGTGTTAGACAGAGCATAAGAAGGGGGGAGAGGGAGAATGAGGGTGACGATGATGTGGCTACCAATCTGAAGTTTTTATTCAAATGGCAGAGCCAGTTGATTAGTACTTACAGAAGGTGAGTGAGTAACTTGACCTTGTAGTTCTATAGGGGTGGAGTTAATCCAAGATCCGGCATGAGAGGTAACCACAGAGGATCATAGAGGAAAGGACGGAGGGGAGAGGAAGTAGTGGTACTGCAGGAGACTAAATAGCACCAGACAAAGAGCCACACATCATCCCCAAGCAGCAGGCTCATGGTGAGGACACTGGATCCATTTCAGCATTCACTGCCTGTGCAGAGGTGGCAAGGAGGGACCACACTTTCCTCAAGAGGTCGAATATAGGATGTTTTTTTAGCATCATAGATGTTTGAGAGTTAGTGTAGAGAGGTTGTTCATTGTTCAAATTAGCAATCACACTTATGTTTCAGGATGAATGTGGTTGTCACTGCATAGCCACAATGCATGTCACAGACACAGACTCGTCTGTCTCCTCCCCCCTCCCCTTACTTGTTTACCCCTGTACCTCCACTCTAGCACTATCTGAAATGTCATCAGGCATTGCACAGTAGTCGTTTGTTTTGTTCCTCCGCTCCCTTTCTGCACCCCCTCTACCTCACCTTTTGTTTTCTCCAGCTCTACCCAAAATGTCGTCAGGCCTAGCATGGTAGTCACCTGTCTGTTTCCTTTCCCTTCCTACTCTCCCCCTCCCATCTTTATCTATGTTTTAGCTCCTGCACTATCTGTAATGTCATCAGGCCGAGTACTATAGTTAATTTCACATACTTACTGTTTCTGGCCTGTAAAAATGTCATTGTATTTTCCCTTGTTCCCTCCCTTGCCTTGAAGCGCTTTGAAACACATTGTGTATAGGTGCTATATAAATAAACTATCATATATATCATATCACATCAATGAGGGCAATGAAGTGTCTGAATGCCTAGTTTTCTATAAAGGAATAGGACAGTAAATTGATTAGCAGCTAGCATTACTAAACATCATTGAAAAGATTGAGATTTGTGTCTAATGGTATTTTGTCACCCATTCAAAAGCCTCTACAATAGTGGGCTCGAACATCAAGGGCAACAACAACAACAAAAAGTTGTCTGTGTGTATTGGAATGTGCAGGCATGTATGGCGTTCTGACGGGCCTTTTGACGATCTGTGAATCAGCACAATTCTCCTATGCAGTGATGTGTGTCTGTGGTGCAAATTTGCCCATTTTCTGCAGTTGACGGCTACTGTGAGTGTTTTCATACTCTCCAACCAGCGAATGATGCTATCTCAAGTTGTCCCATGCAGGAGAGATGCCCAAAGGAGTACCGGGAGTCCTTAGCAAGAACTTTTTCTTGCATGTTTGCAAGGTGTGTTTGTTGTTTTTCAATCTATAATCATTGGACCATTTCTGATATCTTCGGAAGGCTGAAACAGACCCTTACCTCTCCTACTTCCTGTGGTCTGTTCAGTATAATTTACAGTGGATGCTGTCTAGTTGCACTTGACTGAAGAGGCAATGCTCTCATGTGACTGACACCAACTTTGATACTGTTACTCACATGTTTTTTTTAAACTTAAAAAAAATAATGTACACTGGCGCAAGGGTCCATAGCTTGCCGCCTGTGTGCCATGTCTGCCCTTGACAACTGCATATGTTTGTCAATGCATGTACCTTCTTCATCTGACTCTTTGACTAACTCATTATCAGTGGTATCATCAGGTTAGAGTCATCTGAATCTTAATCTTAAATCAGGGATGCATCATAGTATTTTTCATGATGTTCATTGTCATCTGTTTCCAATGGAAGTCTCGGGAGGATAGCTCAGGGGGAATGCGCTCGCCTTGGAAACAAGACGATGCAGAGCAACACAGGTTCGATTCCCCGGGTCGCGCTTAGAAACCTCTGGATATTAAGCACGTTATAAATAACCAATTATAAAGAGGCAGGCAATTGATCAGGAATCACCCCTCCCCCTCCTCATCATAAATTCATGTACTCCTCCTCACATCCATTCTCTGGCACCTGACACATGTACAATAGCTCTGTATGAACAAATATTTATTTTTCCTGGTTCCCCATAATGTTTCGAAACAGATCCCTCTGTTCCTTACAAAGAGATCTTCAGCTACTGACTGACTGCGTAGCTGGCAGAGGGGCCCACATATTATCCTGGATTCTTCAAAACTAACAGCTGCCGATGAAACAGGTGAAGAATTCCCATCATAAACTTTCCCCCCACCCTTACACCATCCCATACCACCTTTGGGTCCTACAATATATTCAGACATATTCATTTCATTCACACTTTCATTCAATAAATGCAGTTGTGCCTTGTTCTGTGCCAACTAAAGGACTGGGGGATTCTCAGTGGTTTGGAATTTCTCCTACATCGAGTAAATGAATGTGTGATTCTCATAGTGTTGCCCTTCATCTACCATTAATACATGCCAGTGGGGTTCTCAGTGCTTTGACCTTCTCCTACACCTACTAAATGTATTTGGATTTGTCAGTGCTTCAGTACCCACCACACACATTTATATTTGTGGTTCTCAGTGCTTTGCCCCCTCCTCCTACTATAAAATGCCTTCTCACCCACCTAACAAATGCATGTGGGATTCTCAATGCTTTGGCCTTTCCCTGTGCTAGGAAATGCACATGGGGATCTCATTTTGTGGGCATTCTATGTCTTATGAATGCACATGAGGTTCTCAATGCTGGTTGATTTCCTATGCCTAGTGAATGCACACTTGGTTCTCACTACTTTGGCCATCTCCCAAACCTAGAAAAAAGCACTTTGGGTTTTAAGTGCTTTGTCCTTCTGCTAGAAACTAGTAAATGCGCGTTGTGTTCAAAGTGCTGTGGCCTTCTCACTGCCTAATAAATGCGCATGGGGCTTTCAGTGCTTTGGTTTTCTACACCTGCAAAATGAATATGGATTGTACTGGACATCTATCCGCAATTCACCCACCAAGCTCCATATTGTTTGTCCCCATGTCCAATACTCTACTTAGGCTGTATTATCAATGTCATGCTACTGTGAGCTAACTGCCATATTACTCCCTTCCCTAAACAAACCTGAGCGCTCCTGCCTCTTCAAATGCCCACCGTCCAGTGTCCCAGGTTTCTACTCACTGGCCTTTATATAAACACACGTTTTAATCAAGTAGAACCTCACGTGTTGAACCTCAGGAAAAACCTGCAAAGTTCGATTTAAACAAACCCATGAAAATTCTCTGCGTTCAGGTTTTGCCCTAACTATCCCAGTCATGACCAGCAGTGGGAACAGAGATGAATTCTGCTTTTAATTTTGAAAAGAGGAACATGCGAGCCATCCACGCCATGCTCTGTGATTGCTGAAACATGCACTGCAGATGTCTGCATTCAATACAAACGCAATATGTGGCTTCCCCAGATGTTTTGCAAGAATTTTCCATTGTATGTGGTACATATGTTTAGCATACAATTTAAAACGTTGCACATCAATGTATGCCTTTTTGTAAAGTGGGTTGTAATATATCTAGCGACAGGTGGACATCAGTATGAAAACCATGTCACACAGTGGCTAAGAAAGCACACAAACAACAAGCCCTAATTGTGTTCTATTGTGCCAAACGAATATGAATTAATGACAGCAGATTCCAAGTGCTGAATGGAAAAAAGCGGATAAATATAGAACGAGTGAGGAGGATATAATGGTCTGTTCTTGAAGTAAGATGGGATATGTCAGCCAGCTGCAGGCACAGCTGCATCTCTGATCTACACTCATGTGTAGAGAACTCTACCAGATATGGTGACGGGAACCATTTTGGTCTTCCTGAATTCAAATGTCCTTTTTCTCCCCTGGCCGCAAACTGCCAAATACAATTCAAATGAAAATCTAGTCAATAAAAGATGCTTTGCCACAATAAACATTATTTTTTCTTAGCAAAGCATAATCACATTTGTGCCCAATTCTACACAACAAGATCTACCCTCTCCGAAATATAATATATTGTGTCTTTTGTTTTAAGTGTGACAGGGAATGGTAATTTTCTAAGTGGAAGGTTCTATGAGTGAACAGAGAGATTTGGAACACTTTTAATCGGATTCTGTAGGCTATTATTACATTCACACACATTGTTTGGACCACTTTGCCTAACAATAATGAGAGCGGAAACCTACGTTCATTTTAACACATATGACATTGCAATCAGATTCTTTCGGAAGCGGCTGCGTGAGCCTGTGAGTTGTGTGAGCAGAGGCACTGAGGCAGCGCAGCTAGATGGCAATGAAGCTCGTTCTTCTAATATTCTGAACGCTGTGTTGGTGTGTCGTTGAAGCAGCAGCGGAGTAGAAGCTGTGAAGGATAGGTGAACGCTGCGGTTGGCAAACAGCAGGCGGTTGTGGATGGTTTTTTGGTGGTTTTGAACGTGACCCGCAAAAATCGAGGAGGGAGAAGCGTTGACGGCCAAGAGTTGACAACAGAGGCTTTTTCACCCCTGCCTCCGTGTAAGTGATGTGCATGTGCACTCTGCTTTCTGCTTAGCACAGAGCAACAAGGGGTGTTGGAGGCAGCATAAACTAGGCTTTGTTGCCTAGCTCTGGGGTCCATGCCAATCCTGGAATGGGTGCATCTCGAACTGGGGAAGGCCCGCTCTTGATTAGTTCTATCCCCGTTTGGGGCTCCCCCTCACATTGTTTGCCCATAAATGATCCACCTAACCCATAAAGTAAGGAGAAACTGCCACAAGGCATATGGTGCATTGTCGTTAAGATACATGTAGGGTTATCAGGAAGCTGTTCTAATTTGGAAGTGGCTTGGATTTGTGCAGTGACTGTGGGTTTATACCTGTGTACCTCCGTCCTAGCAGGATACATCTATTCATCAGAGTGCTCTCTACACGCGGTTGCCAGTCTTTGTCAACTGCCAGTAAATTGATACTGAACTTTATCTCTTGCTGTACTATTTGCTGCACTACTGAATGGTGACACCTGTTTCCCCTAGGCAAGGGCGACATGTGTTTCTCCTGAGGGAGCCTGACTGCGTGTTTTACCTTTCAACATCCTCGTAGTAGAGTGGTGAACCAACTACGTGGTGTGAAGAGAAGAGGAATGTAAAGCTGTGTGAAAGTCTGAGGAAAACGTAATTTACTGCAACTTACTATCCTATTAAACCTTTGCTTTGTGTTATGACGAGCACTACTCGAATATGTGACCAACCTAAGAAGTGGTAAACATCTGTCTGGTGGAAAAGGAAAAGGAAAAACTTCTCACACTTGCTCTTCCACTATAAGTCAAAGCGAAAACCTCCCAGAGCTGCTGGTTATGTCTGGATCGCGCTTGATGAATGCATTCAATTTTTCGGGTGAAATTCCAGCTCATGTACTGGCTCAACACCAAACTTACGGGGGAACGTGGATGTAATAGAGGCTGACTGAGTTCTCTGGAGAAATTATGTCCAGAATTCCTGTCCCATGGCCTGGATGGAAACCTTGAACAGGTTGTCCAGCCGCTTAGTTCTGGTGTTGTTGTTTCAAAGCATTCCATCTTCTTACACAAGACCCATGCAAATAAGCTGAATATAATGTGAAAAACCTCTACATCAACTCCCAAAATTAACTCTCTAAACCTCAAAAAACCTTTAAAGGATAGCCTAATTTTACAATGAGGTGTTGAGGGGTAACATTGGTACAAGTAGTTTGAACAGTTCTAAATGCACAAATGAATGTTCAAGTCCATTGAGAGATGTATGATCAACAAGAGCACTTATTGCAAGCTGTTGGAAAGATAATTAGTCTGCCATGCCGTAAAGCATCTAAAAAGTGTAATATCTTTGACTCAAACATGGAGTCTGTGTGAAATGCATTCTGGGTACAGCATTGGACATTTGCTTCCAAGCTTCAATGAAGGCCTCATTTCTGAATACCGTCTGCATTTTCTTAATCTGTAGAAAAACATTTTGTTTTTGCTCAGGCCAGTCAAGGTTTGTTTTGATTTTCGCAGGAGGCGAAATCAGTTCTTTCGGCTCCCTTGAGAAACAGATAGTGTTTACTTATTACAGCATTCCACAGGGTACATCGGCCGAGTATCTCTGCAGTGCTATCAGCAGGTGACCTTTCTGGGAAAGTGCTGTTCTGTAGTTGTGTAAATCAGATTGAGGGGTATCAGATGAGGCAGGGAGAGAGAGAGAGAGAGAGAGAGAGAGAGACGCAAAATCTCTGCTGGGCTGGAGAAGGCAGGCGTATCTTGTATGTTCCATTCCCATTTGTAAGGGTCTTTCTATATGCCAACCAGGTCTGGGAAGTTGCCCAGTGAAGTTCTTGGCAGGGGTGAAGTGGTACACAACTATGCCAACGGTGATGTAACTTTTTTCAATTTCTTCATTTTATTTTGTTATGCATATTTGAGTTAATACATAGCAATGCAAGGGTCAGTTCTATAATCACTGAGAGAGAGTGAATTCTTGTGTTCCAGGAGTACATTGACTCACTTTTCAGTGTTTTGCAGACAATAATAAGATAGATATACTTCCGTGCACTGATATTTGGGAGCGCAAAACAAATTGGTCTCACAAAGCAGCTGCTCTGTGCTGTTTAATTGCTAGGCAGCCCGTAATCTGTGCTTGTGCTTTGAAACAGAGGATTTCTTTTTACACGTGTTTTCATTTTGCATTTGTTTTTTTCTTTCTTTTTGCAAGTGTGAATTTTGCTTTGTTGAACGCACTTTGCATGTGATTGTTTTGAGTTAGCTTTTTGAAGATACTGCAGTGATTTATTAATTGTATGTAGATTAGTGGGAAGATGGCGGCTATTAGGATATCCAAATATAAATATAGGAAATGCAGAGGATGTGTTGACAAGCACAAAGTGGCTGTAGTCATCGCCACTAATAATGGAAATTGGGATCCAGATTCTTTTAGTGCTGATGTGTGGTCTTTCACTTCCGATGGTACAGATTCTGATCCTGAAGTGAAAGCAGAATCCCCACTGAAAAAGGATCAGAAGAAAGTTACTGCTAACCCAGTTACTAGGTGGAGGGCAGGTCTGCATACACATAATCCAGGGGGTGGTGTTGTGGATTTAACCACTCTGAAGTAATACACTCAACAGGATGTGGGATAAATTATAACTTGGTTGAGGAAGAAGTCAGGTGAGCCCTTGCTCATCTGTATGGTGCATATCTGTGATGGAGGAGCTGGCTGCTTGTTAGTTGATTCCACTGACTCTACACGTTTTTTTGCCTTTGTCCACTGATACTAATATTCAGGAGGTGTTGCAAGCTGGACCACCACCAGATGCAAATGGGTAGGCCTCTCAGGTATCTTTATTACACCTGGCAGAGCAGAGATATAATAGGAAATATCCTATTACCACTGATTGGCTCACTGAAGAGAAAATGTGGTATACTTTGAAAGATGCTGTTCAAATGATCAGGGAACATGCTAGGAAGGAAGCAGTTCATGTAGATGAGCCAGTGCATATGGGAGTGGTGCCACTTTCAGTGTCAACCAGAAATGTGGTTATCAGAACTGCCCCACCCACATATCAAAGTCTCATCATGATTTTGCTAGTAGACATGACTGGTACGGCAACTGATGAAGTGGTATATGCAATACAGCAATTGTCAGATCTGGGTGAATGGGACAAAAGTGAAGACTAGCTTCAATAGAGGGAGGGGTGCAGTGAGAGGAGAACAGAGGAGGGAGACAAGACAGCAGAGATTCCCGGGTGTCAAGGACATGTTTTAGGCACTGTTGAAAGATGGTGTGCTACCGTAAGAAATTGATGGTTTTGAAAAAAAGGAAATGTATGAGTTGTACAGAAAGAGAGGGATTGCTGGGAAAGAGTGCTATACACAAGTCAAGAGAAAGGTGGTGTCCATGGAGAAGGGAGACACTTCACCTTCAGCACCTCTTGAGGAGAAACAGGGAGAAGGGACCATGTGGATCCCTTTCCAGTACCAGCCACCACATGCTGAGTTGGGATAAACAGTGAGTGCTATACTGGAGGCTGAGTCTGGGTACACTCATTCCAGCTTTGGATAGGATTATGGCCAAGTTCCGGCAGTGTCAGATAACATAACAATTGACAGATGACCTCATGTTAATGTTAAGATATTTTGGAATCTTGGTAACACACAAGAGGCCCAAGCTTTGATTGACACTGTGGTGGAGGCCTTATTGATTCATTGAAATCGTTCTAGATTTAAAGGTTGACATTTACCATTACTGGACTGGGTGGAAAAGAGACACGCGCAGGACAGTCAGGCGTGGAGATGAAGATAGGCAATTTGAAAAAGCAGAAATATCAAATATTGATTGTCAAAATACCTGAATACATTATTGGGTTTGACATTTTGGAAGGATTGTCTTCAGGGTTAGCTGGTAAAACTTATCCATTTGGTGTGAATGCATTGAATTGAACACCATTGGCCGCAAAGCGTGTGTCAATGAAGCATTACTGCATTCCCAGGGGACATAAGAACATTTCAGACACCATCAAAGAATATATAGAGGCAGGAGTATTGATGCCAGTCATTACTGCTTGGAATCATCCTATCTGGCCTCTTAAAAAAGGGATGGAAGCTGGAGGATGACTGTGACTATAGAGAGTTAAATAAACACTCTCCCCCTTTAGTTCCTGCAATGCCAGATACTGTTATTTTGATTTAGAACATACAGGAGTTTGAGGAAACCTGGTATGCTGTACTAAATTTGACAAATACATTTTTCACTGTGCCAATTGCTGAAGAGTGCCAGGAGCAGTTCTCATTTTCTAGGGGTGGGCATCAGTACACCTTCACTAGATTACCTATGGGGTACTTGCATAGACCAACCCTTTGTCACCGGCTGCTGGCAAAACACTTAGACAAGATACCATGTAGGCCTGACATACAAATCTCACATTACATTGATGATATTCTGATTCAGGGGAAAGATGAGAGAAGTGTGCAAAATCAATTGGAATCAATTATTATTATTTTATTTTTTGGAAGCAATCATTGATGGATTGAAATAGGAAGGCTGGGAAATTAACTCTAACAATATTCAAGGGCCAGTTGAGACTGTGATATTTTTGGGAATTCATTGGCACAATTGGCAAGACAAATAAAAGATACTTGAATGTACTACTCCAGTGAGCAAGAAACAAGCTTAGCAGCTCACAGGGCTGTTTGGATTTAGAAGACAGCATATACCACATTTAGGGCAAATCTTGACCCCACTTCACAAAGTGACACAAACTAAATATAAGTTTCAGTGGGGTTAAGAAGAGCAGAAAGCATTTGACTTGCCAAAAGAAAGCACAGCATTTGCTTGATTTGTGGTCATTGAAGTCTGGAGAAGTGGAGCTGAATGTACCTTTACAGGAACATTATGCTAACTGGAGTCTGTGGCAGAAGCAAGACAATGAGTGAGTCCCTCTGGTATTTTGGAGTCGCAAATTACTTGCGGCAGGTGATAAGTACACTCTATTTGAGAAGCAATTGCTAGTATGTTGTTTGGCTTATATTGATACCGAACAATTGACAGTGGGTCATGATGTACTGATTAGACACGAGATTCCAATTATGCAGTGGTGTTGAGCTCCCCTAAAACTCACAGGATAGGTCACACTTACGAGTCCAGTGTAATCAAATGGAAATTATACGTTCAAGACAGAGCCAAATCTGGAATGGGTGTGATGGCAAAATTACATGAGCAAGTGGCTAATATACCACTTGTAGATTACATACCACAAGAAGTGACTGAAGTACATGCATCTCCAGTAAAATGGGGAGTACCTTATGGAGATCTGACAGTGGAACAGACAGAGCATGCCTCGTTTACCAGTGGCTCTGCCTGCTATGTAGGACATGAGCACTATTGGAAAGCAGTGTCATATAATCCCAAGACAAGAAAATATCTTGACAACGTCTGGAGCAGTCAGTTTGCAGAACCATATGCAGTCTATCATGCGTTCAAAAAAAGAGACACCTGGTCAATGTCATTTGTATACAGATTCATGGTCAGTAGCCAGTGGGCTAGTTGTGTGACTGCCAACATGGCAAAATAATGGATGTTATATTCATTCAAAAGAATTGTGGGGAAAGGAACTGTGCAAGATATTGGAGAACTGCTATCACAAAGTGAAGTAACCGTGTATCATGTGGATGCACACTGTACTACTGACTCATTAGAACATTGGTTTAATTCTGTTACAGATGAACACACCAAGATTGCATTTGTGGACCCGGAGCCTCAGGAGGACGTAAAGGCAGTACAGGCTCCCAATATGCATGCACTATTGTGGATACTTTTTTAGGATATTTGACGGTGTGGCCATGCAAGAGGACCACACAATTGAACACCAACCAAGTTGTTAGACCAGATTATTTTGCATTATGGAGTGCCCTTGTAAATTCAGAGTGACAATGGCACACATTTCAAAGGCAAGTTAATTCAGAAGTTTTTTTCAGGCAATGTCGACTGGCTCTACCATGTCCCATACCATCCAGAAGGGGCAGCCCTAATTGAGAGAATGAATGGGTTGTTGAAAAAACAGTTGTGTGATTCAGGAAGTGGTAGCCTGGTAGGCTGGCATGAGCCTATGTTTGAAGCTGTAAAAGTGTTGAACAATGGGCCAGTGGCTGAGTGTGAGATGCCTTTGACATGCTTGTTAACACCTACTGTGCAAATGTAACTTAATTCAGCTACAGAAACCTTGTTGTATTGGGGGTTTATGTCCATACCGTGCAACTCCAGAAACAGCAGGAATAGACCTGCTTTCTCAGAGAGAAATCAGATTAGAACCCAGAGGTATAATAGTCATCGAGACAGGGATTGGAGTACAAATTCCTGCAGAACATAAGTGATTGATTCCACCTAGATCTGGATTAGCATTGGAGGACAGTCAAGTACTGGGAGGAGTGATAGATGCTGACTATCAAGGAGAAATCAAAGTCATGTTAATGAACAGTGGATATCACATATTGCCTATCCATGTAGAAGATAGGATAGCCCAATTGATTGTCATACCTGTTAAACTGTCCATGATCAGAAAGGGAGAGCCAGCTACAGTGTTAATTACTCGGGGAACTATGGTTTTAGTTCATCAGACCGCATGGCACTGGGTGCAAAAGTGTGGATGGAGAAGCCTACTGGCCCACCTGTACCCACAGATGTCACAGCATCAGGCAGCAACCAGGTGGTGTTAATAATGGAGCCTGGCAAGGAAAAATAGGACTATGTCCCTGCTGACAAATGTTATTTAAGAGAGTGATTATCAACACTGATATGCTTTTTCTGGTTTGTTTTACAGATTCTGTGCCTGGCTAGTGGAAGTGTAATTCTAAATAGTCTCCATTTGGTACAATAAAATTACACAGAGCTGAAGCAAATGTCAAATGTCACAGTTGTACAAACAACCAATTTGAAATTGACGAGGTTGGAGAATGAGCATTGTGGGCCACTTGATGCCTATGCTGACAGACCAGCCCATGCAGGCATGAAAAAACTGATTTCAAAGCTTGAGAATGCATCAAATACAAATTGCCCTAACAGAGAATATAAACTGCACAAAAAGAATACTAAACTTAAACCTTCTGTTTAGTCCAGCATTCCATCCCTTCACCTCAAGGGCCCAAACAAGAATCTAGATAAGATACCCTACGAAATAAAAGGAGAACTTATCAATGTCAGATCTTTAGTGGCACATGCCATTGACATTGCTGATATTATCACAACTAACCAGTTAGACTTCCTAGCTGTCACAGAGACCTGGCTCCACCCAGCGGCTGGCCCGGCACTTTCTTTAGCTATCCCAGAGAATTACACCATCCTCAGGTTAGATAGAGAAACTTCGAGAGGTGGGTTCATCGCATTCATCACTAAATCCAACCTGGGCTTGAGAATCATACATCACCTGCCAATACCCTCTGCTGAACTCCTCTCAGTCAAACTACCCCTATCAGCCTCATGGACTATCACCATGCAACTTGTTTATAGACCTCCTGTTCTGATTGCGTCATTTGAAGAAGACACAACCACCTTACTCAATACCAACACTAAACCTGGGTCACAAACTATAATACGGGGGGGACATCAACTTAGGTTTAAACAACACCAACAATGCCAACTCATCTATTCTAATAAACACCATCGCTGAAGCGGGCCTTTCCCTCAGAAGTAATGCCCCCTAATGCCCCCACGCATTCAAAAGGCTGTACATTGGACTGGATTGCAGATATCAACTGTGAAAACCTCCATAACCGCAATCAAACCTTGTGCATGGAGAGATCTCCATTTGATCACGTTCTCCATACAAGATAACCCCCAAATCAATTCAGCCAAATCAATGGCCCCACCAGCCTTAACAAGAAATAAATGGAACATAAAAGTCAACAACATCCTGCCACTCATCCAACCCATCACCATGGCGGCCCTCCCCACTGACCCTACCACGCTTGTTGAACTGTACAATAAAACTCTCAACCAAGCCATTGATTCTATTGCACTGCTTAAACTCAGCAAAGAAAAACCTTCAGCTCACCTAAACTCTTGGTTTACTCCAGGTCTGGAAGCCCTACATAATGAAAAAAGAAATGCGTCCGAATACAATGAAATAAACCTCACCACTCTTAAAGACAGCTATAAAAAGGAAATCACACAAACAAAAAAGACACCTTTAACGAAAGGATGAAAAAAGCAAGGGTACTCTTCTCTATCCTTAGAGAACAAGAATCCCTGGTTTTTCCATATGACACGTGCATCAAAAATCATACTTGGTGTACTAACATTCAAAACGCCCTCTGCGATTAAATATCTATGCTCCAAGAGAAAATTGCAACCAAAAAAAAAATGGTGTACTAGTGGCACAAGATACTATACTTCAGGAAGTCGCCACCAAACAAACCAAACCCAGGAATCAGTTTAAATTCAAACCAATCTCTATAACAGAAGTGGAAAAGATCATCACATCACACAAACCGCCCAGATACATAAGGGACTCATGTCCAGCACCTATAATTGAAGAAGCAGCTAGGGACCTAGCTCCATTCATTAACACACTAATTAAATTGTCCTTTGAAACCTGCTCTGTTCCCACAAACCTCAAAGACGCCATGGTTTTACCTCTTTTAAAAAAAAAAAACCTAGACCCTAGCATACCCACAAACTACAGACCAATAACAACTGTACAGTTTCTCCTTAAAATCCTAGATAAGGCTGCTTACCACCAGATTCATTCTTATCTGGAGACCAACACCTTACTACGTACTCATCAATCAGGCTTTAGACAGAGACAAGGGACACAGGCCGCCCTCGTTGATCTAAAGAACCAAATGAATGAACACAAGGACAAAGGAGAAGCTTCCATTCTCCTCCTTTTGGGCCTATCGGCTGCGTTCAACCTAGTAAACCATAATGTCCTGTGTAACCATCTCAAATCCGCAGCCCACTTCTCAAAGGAAGCTACTACCTGGATCAAATCCTTCTCAAATAACAGATCCATGAGAGTGTTTTCCCCTACCGCTACAGCAGACCCAGTCCCAATTACATGCGGAGTGCCGCAGTGATCCTGCGTTTCTCCAACCATGTACAATATATTTGAAAAGCCTCTCTTCGATATACTTGATATGCTGGGTGTCTCATAAACCAACTATGCTGACGACACCCAGATTCTTATCCCTATCCAATGAGACTATGAATTAGATGAAGCTCTGATCGACAAACTCTACCTGATGATACAAACGTGGATGGCCACACACAGCCTTTACCTCAATGATTATAAAACTGAGATCTTACTCATTGGATCAACTAATAGACTGAAAATACTTTCTCACCAATACAACTCCTTCATCATTGATGGGCTAAATATCAAAGTGAAAACCTTAGGTTTTTACCTGGATTCAGCTCTGAACCTCAATAAGCAAGTCAACGCTACAGCCTCTGCCACCAGTTACACATGCAAACTGATATACGCATGTACAGCATTACTCTCCACTGAATGTTGCATTACGATAGCACATGCCCTCATCCTTTCAAAGCTGGACTACCGAAACACTCTCTATCGGAGTACGAGCAAACATAACATCAGTAAATTGCAAATCCTCCAAGATACCGCTTCAAAGACTTCCTTAGGCATCTCTAAAACTCAACATATTTCCCATGCTAGGCGTGCTCGAACAGGCTTGCCATAAAAGACAGAATAGAGTTCAAATCCTTAAACCTCACCTTCAAATGCCTCACCAAAATGGCTCCCAAATAGCTAGTGGAGAGATTTACCAAGCATACTTCAGAATGCCCCATTAGAATGGCTTAGGATCCCAAAATGTAAACTCCAAAATGCAGAAGGGATTAGTTTCCCAGTCATGGCATCTCAACTATGGAACTCAATGGCTGACTCCTTAAGAGCTACCCTGTCCTTCCAAACCTTTAAGAAGGATGCAAAATCGTGGCTGCGGTCCCTTGACATCTGAATAGGACCCTCACCACATGAGTGCGCACATTAACGTCCTATAGAATCTTATACATATATGACACTTACTCCTTACTGCACTGACACCTGAATTGCCATTCCTATTCTATGACTGCTCTGTATCTGTACCTGTACACAAATTCACTGCTGTAAACAACGTGTAAACTTGTAAATGTAATAAATGTGTAAATGTATGCAGATTCAATGTATATGGACTGTAACCTTTAAAACTGTACTACGCCCAGTTACCTCAGGGTTTGCAGCGCCATATAAATGAATGAACAACAACGTATGGATCTACCTGGCTTGGGAAATTCTAAATATCACTTACTTTTGCTTATCAAATGTATATAATGGAATGGATCTACTCACAACCTGTCTGATAGCAGTGCAAACACCTGCTTCAAATTTAAGACAAATGTTCAGCATGATGCATAACGACTCTTCAGTGGAGGATAATGATATTCGTCAATCTTTGTCGGTTTATGAATATTTCAAGTTCTGTCAGGAGACCAACGACAAACGGAGAAATCTAACTAAAATCTACACCTATAATATTGCTAAAGGGGATATCTGTTTGTTGTTGACCTGTCAGCCAGAGGAGGTTGGCAAGAGTCAGCAATTTATTATGAATAAAGAAATCAACTGACTGTGTTTGAAAAACAGCTACGTGCACTTGCACCAAGCACATGCACCAACGTGATCAACACCATGACTTGTATTCATACAATTGTAGCTGCTAGTCATTTGAACCATGTCAAACTTGCGCTAGAATGGTTATTCTCATGCTGGATAAACACAGTTGTTATAGCCGTGTCTATTGGACCATACATTTTCTGTGCAATATTCATATTTATGTGTGGATGATAGAAGTCAGAATTGTATCTGTGTGTGTTATATTGTGTGCTTAGTTGTTCCCTTGTCATATTTGACGTTTTGAAGTTTGACTTAGTTTGATGGCATCAATGCCTATGTTGTCCCTTCCTCAGGTAATTGAAGCCATTATCCAAGGTGCCACACCTGCACCTAGGCTATTTGGATGTGTATGTTGTACAAGGATTAGCTGTTGTGACATTCTTGGATGACACAGTCTTAATTTCATTAGGAATAGCTTGTTTGTTACGACTAGTGAAAGCTGGCATTCCCCACAAATATAATAAAATAACCAAATAAGAGACACTAATGGACACACCCCAGTAGGGAATGATACCAGGACCAAGTGCAGGTGAGGTAAAATACAAGTCTTTATATAAAGTAAAATGGGGCATGCAGAGGACTCTGCTTACTCCGAGAGCGCTCTGCCCAAACAACAGAAAATACAAGTTATTTTAAAGAAACACGTCATCTATGACGTGTGCTATAGGGGATACATGGAATTGTGGTCATTAGGTGGAGGGGACAGGACAGTATCCAAGCTGTAGGGGTGGTGCTCCCAGATTGGTTGATTTTGAACTGGTTACTTCGTGGAGCACACGGGTCAGCTGGGCTCATCTGGGAGGGGTGCAGGGTCGGGCGATGTCCAAGTTGTGGTGATGTAGACTATCTGACATTTGCCTTTTGGCCACACATACCTTGAACATTATTTATACATTTCGACATGCAATAACTATATTACTAGATGTTTGACCTGGACAATAAAAGTGAGGGTACATTGGTCCAGGTGTCTAATCTAACAATGTATTTCACTAATACATTCATCACGCACTTCCTTAGATCTATTGAGAGGGAGTTTTACTGTTTGTTAGTACGGGAGAAATATATGGCCACACATGGGATTAGTGGAGGGGGTAAACAGGAGTGGCACATGGGTGAGGGGCATGCAACTGTTACATCAAAAGGCATTGGAGTGAAGGGGCTTGTAGTCTATATTTCATAAAAGGGTGTCTGTTGGTGAAGAGGCAGATCTGTGGAGACAAATGTTTTTTACAGGACCAGGCTCCGGCCGGTCATTCACAGGGCAGTGATGTAAAAGGAAGGCGAGAGATACAGTGTTTAGTTTGATACTTCTCGCACCTAGGCTTCCGTAAGAACAAGACAGCCGCGAAGAAGGCAGAGAGGAGGAGGTGGGGGGAGGGTTGCCTTGCTGACTGTGTGCAAACACACAAGGGAAGAGGTGCAGGCTGGCTTCTAACGTTTGAGTGTGGCCTAATAGAAAATGGAGTCAGTAACTAAATCAAATGGAGTCTCGTGACTTGTATGCCATGCACAGTTATGTGTCATTCAATGGGTACCGCAAACCTTGGCTAGAGGCGAATTGTCAACCACGGAATGAGCATATCATGTGCGTTCGGTGGTATTCGAATTGTTCGTTTTACAACTGTTCGAATTACAATTGACCTTTTCAGAATTGACCAAATTGTGAAGGTCAATTGTAACATATATGTGGGGGGAAACCCCCCACAACCCCCCACCCAACGCCAAACCCCCCAAAACCCCTATATATATATATATAAATATATATTACCAAACATATACATATATATATTTATATATATATATACGGTCAATTGTGAAAAGGTCAATTGTGACCCTTCAAATTCGGTCAATTGTTCATTCGAACAATTGTAAACGAACAATTTGGGTAATACCGTGCGTTCTAATAGGAATGAAGGGGGGTCTCGCAAACCCTTCCTCCCTTACACTAGGCTGGGGCATGGATTTATTTGTTCTCATTCTCTGTTTCCTTACCCTTTTCAGGTGACTGTTAGATGACTTGACACTAGTTATTGGAGGTTGAGTGCCTAGCTGTTCATGTGTATCGTTACTTTGGTTCATGTCCAAAAGTAATATAGAGTGTTCAGAGATTGAGGGCAGAGTATAAAGCATATTAGACTCAGTTAATGAGTCCTCGCCCACATCTTCTCTAGGGCCTGCACCTACTCTTTCTCCCATCCGGTCCATTTGGACCACACTATTCGTCAATATCACATCCACCACCTGTGCCAAAATATTTTGTATTGCTCGCTGTTTGTATCTGTATTTATTTTATTTTTATTGCACACCTTGCCCTGGGGCATCTGTTCATTGGCCAGCATGGAACATAGGCCAAATATTGCATCCATTTTTACAGCAATAGTGTTCAAACTTGGCCTAAAGTTAGAATAATTCAAATTGACATAATCTTGAGCGGTCAATTCTGAAGTATCCAGACTCGAGTCTTCTGCATCAGCCAGGTGCTTGTTCACTATCTTTTCAATATCAGGTGTTGCTGACAAGTTAGTTAGTGGAAGCGATGCCAGAACTACAGTATTAACTGCCTTTCCTGATAATGATGCACGTCTTAAGCTCAGGCACAAGTTCAACAAGAATTATTGTTAGCAATATTAGCATAGGATTGGGTGAGCTAGCAACTATAGGGGGGGCATACAGGTCTTGTCATTGCAAATATTTGGAAAAGGTTGGTTGTTTTCTCTTGTTCCCATGGCAATCTATCTACGGATCATGTAAGTCTAACATATTCAATCCTTCCCAAAACTCAGTGCCTTCAAAGCCCTTCCTCTTTGGTACAGGAGCCTGGTTAATTCATCAATACTTATGTCAGCCATAGCAATAATTGGTTCCATTGGCGCCTCTCAGCAGCGTGATTTGGGCAGAGTCTGACTCCTTTTATCAATATGCCGATTACGATTCATTTGGCTGCGCAAGGGGTAAGCACGGAGAGGCAGGGGTTTAGCCAATTTCTTCTTAAGTCGATGCCCTTCCTTTCTAAGCATTAGTCCCAAGAATAGAAGTGCAGTGTGAGTATAGAAACCGTGATCAGGATGTATGCTCCCAAGCTCAAGTTCCCTAGCTAGAACCCTGCCATCACTGTCAGCCTGCTTCACTAGGGCCCGGTTTTATAGGAAAGAAGTGAGTGTTATATTTGTAAAAGCTTCAACAATTAGGGCGAGCCAATAAAATATTTCTGCATACTTCACAAGGGTCCGGTATTTATCTGAAAAGTTGGCCAAGTCATCTTGCAATATTGCGTGACTATCAATCAACAACCTACGGCCAACGTAACTTAAATACAGTCCGGTATTATGAAGAAAGTAAACATGCTTACAGGAGGCATGGCGTCGTCAGGTATAAGCAGAGAAAGCAAGTACCCCTCTACTAATTCTTCACAACAACGTGTATATGGAATAGTTACACAGGATGAAAGCTCCCGATAATGTGGGAGACACAATGTTACGCTACACAACGCAGTGAATTGCACTCACTGGGCCTTCAGGGCTTTCATTTTTATGCCCTGCAAAGTACTTTGGGCTGTTTCGCCAGCCCTCCGCCCTAGAAACACTGGTGCTGCCTTCAACCATCCAAACGCCTTCAGTACGCCTCGCGGCACGTCTCACTGCTTTCCCGTTCACACACTGGTCCAGAAGACAGACTCATTGGTGTCAGCCAGGCTGCCAAGGTCCACAGCCACCACCCAAGTAGTAAAGCCAGAAGCCTGCTGTTTCCTTATTAAGCCTTATTGAGCTGTCAATTCAATGCGGCTCACTACAGTGAATAGCGGGAGCCGCCCGCTACAGCTAGCCCTCTGCTAGCGCTTAGGTCCTCAAGAGTAATGAGTCTCTTCTCACCATGCCTCGCCTCTGCTGACTTTGACTCTGATCAGACACAAATAACAGCGGAAACAGCCCGCTACAGCTAGCTAGCGCTAACAGTAAGTTGTCCTTTTTTAATTCATACTTCCAACACCTTACACAATGTATATATGTTTCTGCATGACTCTTTAGCTTCTTCTCCGGAAAGATATGCATGATTTCTTGAGGAGATCCTCCACAGTACATTATTTGAACCATGCATGAATATCCTATTCCCCCACCCAAACTCTTTGGTCTGTACAGTCTGGTTCTGAAGCAGTTAGGAAGGGGGGCCAGCATATATTCATCATGATTCTGCTACAAGAATACCTTAGTCCTTCCTCTTTCTCATTTACACCAACAACCCTTCAATTCTCTTAGTGTCAGGGTAGGTGCGTGCAGGGAGACACTATGTGAAAATGCCCTTGTTTTGAGGTTTAAAGGGGAGGTAATTTTGTAAGAATTGTGTCTCTGTGCCTTTCTGCAGAGTAGGATACCACAGCCATTTGAGAGCATTTGAGAGAAAGGTCTAGAGCACACCAATCGCCGTGCAGATGTCCTTTCCCATTCTCTTCCTACATTCCTACCTTCTATCAATTCTCCTTTATGCCAACCTCTTTCTCTCCCACATGACAGCTGTGGCGTGGAGGGAATTTGAGGGGTGGCACAGCATGAGGTGGCCATTCATGATTATGTGATAGACATCCCAATCTGATTGCAAGGTGTATGCAGCACAGTCCCATCTATCTTGCTGGTGGACAGAGGTACTGGTGTTAGGTTGAACATCGTCCCTGTCTATTGCCAAGCATGTATCTGAGCTGGTCATTCTTAAGTAGCAATTATCTCAAACTAGTGAAAAACAATCAGTCCATGTTTATTTTTTTAGAGGAAGGCACAATGACACTGCAGAGGGGTAAACATTTGACGTCCCGGCCGCTGCTCCCCATTAACCACTTCACCCTGGCACCACTGGCCAGTCCATGGCCCCTTATTGGCTGTAGCATAACATTGAAGAGTATCGTCCCCCTGCCTCTCCCAAACTTGAGCAGACTCACCTCGGGTTCGGTAGCAACTCAAGACCTTCCTTTTTGCTTCCGCTTTCTCTCTTCCTCTCCCCTGCTGATGCACCTGACTGCTCACTGTCACCTGGTCACCCTCTGAACTCGGGCCCAGGCTCCTGTAGGTCCAATTGCACTTGCACTGCCTCGTCCCCCTTCCACTCGCTCCTGGCACTTCTCCCCTTCCCTCTTCCCCGCACTTGTGCGATCTGAATGACACAAGGCCTAGTAAAATCGTTATTTTGTCCTCCCTTTGTTTCCCCCTCCTTGTCTTGTTGCTCCTAGAAACTCTTGTGTATTGGCGCATTATAAATGCCACATCATATCTTCATCACATTTAACCCATACAATGTTCAGGGCACACCTTACTGGAGAAATATCCACCCCTAGCCATCCAACACCATTTGCTCAAACTGCAGCCCAAGATGCATTTTGCTGCATTCAAAATCATCGAAATGACCCCATTCACCTTGACGGAAATATATGTTGCTTGGATTGCCTGCGTGGGATCCCAGGGGATAATATAAAAGTACTATACTTACAGCTCATTTATTGAGGGAACTGTTCCGTGTCATTTTGGAGCTGAATGGCAGTCTCAAAAAGGCCTAGTAGCGTATATATGAACAAGAAACGACAATGTTTTCACGCATGGCCGAACAAAAGAAAGCAGGTCGACTTCACAAAAGATGTCTGCAACTGCCAGACCTTTCTTATTAGCATAACAAAGGCATTTGATCGTATCTGCATGATATGGTTTTGCTGCCGCCATAACTATCAGATAAACAGTGCTGGCATTGCTGAGATAACGTGTTACATCGTCGATATGATGGCTGCTAACTCGTCCTGTAATGAGCTTTCTGCCCACTTTGAATGTGAGAAATGGCCACAGTTCGCAGAGATTAAGACATATTATAGATATTTTAGGTCCATCAGCTTGGCATCATTGATGGATCGTGTGAACCATGTTCCCAGTTATTGCCTTAGCAAAGATACAATAGGAATTTTGAAAAATAATGTAAATTGGGAGGATGGGAAGCACGTTGTTAGAAGGACTTCAATTGTGAGCAATTTTAGCAATTACGTTCGTTATGCAAATACGGCTGACCTATACAGAAACCCAATGTAAGCTCATTCACTGGATATGGCATGACCTAATGTCACCCACGTGTAAGGACACATGCAGTGTAACTAACATGTTGTAACTACCACGGATGTGGGTGTGTCCGGTGCTTTGTTTCCACCTGCGCCAGGATGCACGAGGCATCCTCCTCTCCGTGCTGCATGTGGGGCAACACTTCCTGAGGAGCAGGGCGCTTAGGTGAATTCGGGCCTAGTTCCGGTAGAGCAGTGTGTGAAGCAGAGGCCTGCAGAACATGCCACCCGAACCTCGAATGTGTGCTGCAGGCAGAGCGTGCCCTGAACTCGCGTCTCTTGGGGGACACGATTAACTGAAAGTAATTCACCCCTACCTCACCGAGTACAAACATACGGGCAGTGCAGAGCATTTGACCTAGTGTCGGCCGGTGGTGAAGGTGTGGTGTTCACTTGCTTGCACTATCTGTATATTCTCTATTTCGAATGATTCAGCACAATGCATTTTAATTCAGTGAAAATTATTTTTTTTTCTTGGCAACTTTTCAGGTTTAGCAGATTTGTTAGCAGTGTGTGGTGAAAACGTTTTTGTGATTTTGGTCCATGGTTTAAAAATATAATATTTAGGGGGCTTTTGAGTTAAATGGCTTTTTCAACCATTGTATTTATTGATTTATTGATGGGCTTATTCAACATTTGGATTGGATTTATCTGAAAAGGCTGTTCCAATTTTAGGGAAGCTAAACCAATTATCCACCAATTTTATCAGGGCAACATCATTGTTAAGAGGAGGGAACCTACTTTTTGTTTAGTGATTTCTAAAATTGAGGGATGGGTGCCATTTTAGCCAACATTGTGAGATTCTACCACCATTTTCTCATTCGGGAGCCTACAATACACATGTCCTGGCTTCACACTTGACATTTCTGAAATGCCCCTGTTCACACTGAGGTAACATATATTCTGTTTGAGTTGGCTCCTTGGTACTTACCATATGGATTTGTTATAATGGGATTGATTATCGGAACTGGTATAGGCCGTTCTACACCTCAATGATCGCCCAAGCAAACCCTAATAGCTAATTTATATATGAAAAAGAAAAAAGTATTTTTCATGAGATATGCATAAGAAGAATGCACTAAGAGTTCGAATACACAAACTACTGCTATTGCCAGACCTTTTATGTTAGCATGACGATAGAATTTAACATAGATGCCCATTTTTTACTGTGGGCTCGTGGGTCATTTATGCTTTGCTTACACTCCCATGGACACACTCCAAAAATGTGCATAGCTCCACTCACCTCACTAAAAGGAAAAATCTGTTTTGAACCCACCACATTGAGGACAATTTCCTTAGAATTAGAAACAAGCAAAACGAGCTCTGTTCTGTTTAATGTACCTTTTTGCAATATTGTTTTACTAGTAGGGGTAAGTGTATTTGTCCTAATAGAGGTGACAGTTGTGATTTGTGATTAGTTTGAAAGACGATCACTTCCTCTTATTTGCATCACTTAGCTAAAGTGTACACTTTTGAGTTACCGATTAATACATATTCACAAGTGATGGGATTGCACTGGAGTGCCTTGTGATCTTGGGCAAAACTGTTCTGTTCTTGACAAATTGAAACATCAGTAATTAATATATGTAGTGAAGGAGGGAACACAATTATCTAGAATTACATTTAACCCAATTGTAAACACTTGTATGTCAGCACAAGATTTATTTTCACAAATCAGAAATGGGAATTCTTTCTTCATGCCAGTCCAATCTATAACTTCTGTGCCTGATTCCAAAACACTTAAATCATTTTTTTTTTTCCGGAGATGCGGCACAAAGGCTGTACACTTCTAATTCCTGTCACTGGCAGAAGCAGACTTCAGTGAAGCCATTGCACCAAGATGAGATATCTGCAATATAAGATGTTGTTATGGTCGTAGCTATCAGAAAAAAAGCAGATAGAAAAGGTTGCTGCTAAATCGCTGTGTGAGATGAGCTACCTGCCCTCTTTAAATATGAGAAATCTTCACAATTCCCAGAGATTAACACACATTGTAGAGTGCCTTATGGTGATTGAATCAACATTCCTTATAGGTATTTTATCAAGGCATATGTTTCGATCTCACGGTTTGTTTGTCAAAAGATGGAGACAGACAGCCATTCATGCTTTAACCAATGCTAACATATCCCTAGACATCTTGATACTCAACCCCACTAAGGCAAAGACTCTACTATTCCAACTAGATTAGATACAGACTAGACACAAATGCTGATTGTATGCGATTACGCTTCAATCTGTGGTCTACTAAGGAGATACAGAATAGAAATATAACGATTGCTTTGTTAAAGATGCAAAAACTTAACTTTGGCACCCTTGATGGATCATGTGCACCAAGTTCACTGAGTTATGAGCTTGGTGAAGAAACAATGGCGCACATTGAAAAGCATACAATGCGCTAGAGGGACGAAAGAGTGAGAGGAAGAGATAGTGCTAGAATTGTGCTGCATTTCCTTGGGTTCACAATCCGGGAAAACCTCTATCCCTGCATATTCAAGTCCAGGTAGTCCAAAAGCACAGCCGTAAAATACTGCTGACACAGTGATCAAGTGTTCCTACTTCTCAAAGGGTCAGAAGATCCGTTCCATTTTTCTTTGTTTCTTTTTACATGTAATTCATTCATATGACACTGCTGCAGGTATGGCAGTGGGTGTTAGAATGCGTTCTTTAGTAGCAAAACTCAGAGTTCCTTAGGAAAACTGAACAAACAGGTGAGTACTTTACTTTTAGAGTTAGAAGACGGTCCAGGGGCTTCACAGAAGACACCCCAGCAGGATTCTAGCAGTGGGACTGGGTGCACTGCACGAGGGACCTCCCAATCACAGAAAACACCCCAAAGTTACACAGAAATCCCAACAGGCTTAAGGTAAGTATATACCCAAGCCAACACAGTACCTCAGCAATGAAGATGAGATTGCAGCAGGAGAACATCAGGGTCTGGAGTCAAATACACGGTCAGTGGACTCCTTGTCCTGGAGACTGAGCACAAGACCTCAGAAGGGACTTTGCAGCAGGGATCAATTAAGAAGGCTCCAGGCAAGATTTTGCTTGTGGCTGAATGTGGTTCTGCAGATTTGGCGCCTTTTCAAGGAGCACAGAAGAAGACAGAATATTGCGGTTGAATTCTTGTTGTTACAAAGGTACAGCACTCTTGTGAGGGGACTTTTCAGACTCGATTCATGTCTCTGGAGATACACCAGGATGCCCACGAAGTTTCAGCGAGATTCAGAATTCAGAAGACCGTGCACCGTACAGTGGCTGGAGGTCCCACGGTATTGGGGTATTGCAAGGACGCAAGGTTGCAGCAACACGTGGGATGGCTCAAAATGCAGGACATAACGAGTCTAGTGGGTCTCACCAGGATCTGGGTTCAGGTTGTCGTTTTGGAGACCTCAGGTCAATTGGAAGGAAGGGTTTGCAGCAGGCTCCGGGTACACAGCAGGCTCTCCGGTCGCTGGAAATCATCTCTGCCGCTTTTTCTTCGTCATCTCTTTGGTTTTCTGTTCCAGTGATCGACATGACTTCAGTTTCCAGGTTTCCAGTATTTATCAGGAACTACAGCACAACCTTTGCATTCTCTCCCCGCATTTTACAAGAAAGGAGCGCCTGGTTGTCCAATCAGGACAGCCAGCCCCCCACTGGGATTTGTCCTAGTAGAAGCAAGGTGTAAGACAAAGGATGGGGAAGTTTTGGATTCCTCCCCCACTTCCTGTGCTTACAGACTGACTGGAGCCTGGGCGGGGCATCCAGGGGACTCCCACCAAAGACAAAAATCACACAAAGGAATTTTCCAGCCTGGATGTCAGGGGAAGGAACAAGAAATGACTAAACACTAAAATGGCAGAAAAAGAAGACGGGCCATTTTGATAAAATGAGCACCCTTAGGTGCCTTTACTGCAGCTGTGATCACAGCCCACGGTAAAGGTGCACCATATTAGTAAAAGGTATCACTGCCACCAGCCATTAAAGGTAAGCTTGTCACTGTAACAGAATTGTTACAGTTTAAATGTGAAAGGGGATACATTGTATCTCCCCAGCACTCCACATAAGGTGGGGGTGCTGGTTTCACAGAATAACATGTAAAAGGGATCCAAAGATCCTTTCTACCCTTGGGAACTGTAGTTCACTCAAGGTTAGCACAAGGAAGTTAAATGGGGAGCCCATATGGCAACCCAGCAACAACAGGCACATATTGCCAATAAGTAAATACACTATGGAGAGTCTTAAAAATGACACCCATAAAAGAGTTAAAGATTAGGTAAGTGTGGAAAAAGGTTCCCACTCACTGAAGTATTAATGAAAAATATCCCACTAGAAAAGCAAAAAGTTCTGGGGTTGAACCAGGAAAGGAAGATTTACCAGTTTTGTGGAAATCTTACCTAACAGGTGTGTAATGGGGAGAAGCTTTGATCTGTGCAATAGCCCTTGGGAGGTGTGAATGGTGATTGATTAGAAAGAGGTTGGGTGCATACACATGCATGCAGTGGGAAACAATGCTGCAGGGGTGTGATCGTATATAATGCAGTCTTTATAGGGCAGTCATAAAACAAATCTTTTTTTTTAGGCTGGTAAAGGTAGGCTCCAACCCAGCAGTGTGGAAAATAAAGCTACAATATATGTGCTTTGCTCATCATTTTACTACATTGATTTATATATTGGTAGGTTAGTTTAATGTATGATTTGTGCATGTTTAACATAAGCTCTAGACCCTAGAGAGTTATTTTAGCCTGTTTTATAACTTCTTGCAAGCTTTTCTCATGCCTCACATGAGTCCACCAATGGTCCCATGCTCATGAATTCAGCTGCACCCACACCTGATATTATGTTTCCATTTCCAGGACAGAAGGTAGGCAATTGGGAGCAATTTGGGCAATGTCGTTTGCTATGTTCCTAAATATGTGTGCTGGGTATTGCATTCTCAAAGCTTTGAGTGTATAGATAGCTATTAATTTAGTTTTGATGGGTATGGCAAGACACACATTTGTATTACAAATGGCCTGAATGTGGCAGAATGTTCCCAGCATGGGTTGGCAACCCGATGATGTTTTTTTAACATGTGAAATACAAAATAATTCTAGTAATTCTGCCCCAGAATATTAACTTTGCTAAACAGGCCTCACTTTCATAATGTTCTAGGCTGAAAAGATCTGCTGGAATTGTTAACTGACCCCCGTAGATGCCATGCAGTTTGACAGCAGGCAGTTACAGAGTAACATGGGCAATTGTGTAAACAGCCTGCTGCATTCGAAAGGTCCAACAGCAAGAGTGTAGTCTGTTTTAATCAGGCCATTTTTCAACCCAGCCCAGTCAGACACTCACAATTTTCATTTATTTTATAAAGTTCTTTTCATGAAACTGGGAACCCCCATTTAACAATATCGATTCCCTGCAGCCTCCTTCCCCTTTTGAATAACAACCAAATACAGAAACACAGAGAGTTGTTATTAAAATAAAATAGAAATAGCTGAACCAATTCAAATATCAATCAATTATGCATCTGTGAACTTCCATTGTCAAATGTATTGCAATGAAGAAAGATTAAAAAGTTGTCATATAACTTTTGATGCTACATTTACTTCAATAGCCTTTTGTAATCATACAAATCACAGTATGTACATTGTGTTAACCCTCAATGTTTTAATGAATTCTGCAGAGTCATCACTGATTCCCACCTAAAGTCTCCTCCCATGTGGCTGGGGGAAGGCAGCCACTTTCTGATCCTTACCCTGGGGGTGGTATTCTGAGGGTGGATCAAATGGGAGGAGATTGATGTCAAGGGAGAGTGGGGACTCCTGCAGTAAAGAAGAAGCATTCTTCTATTTCATCCAAGGAATATCTCTTAATTCCAGAGTTGTTGATGGCATGTTGTCATTGTTCAGAAACATTTAAATGTAAACATCTGACAACTACTTTGTTCCAACAAAACCCTATTCATTCTTCATGTATGCACTATAAGCCAAGAACATATACAAAATCAAATGTTTATAGTAATTGTTGTTTGCATAAAACTGTCCAACAAAGTAAATCATTTGGAACTTCCTTGGACTCCAAGCCCCAGAAAGCCTAAGGTTCTGAGGTGGGGAAGAGGAGCAAGGAGTCAATGTGGAGGGAATTTGACACCAAGTGTAATGTGGAGTCTAGTTGTCAGGATCCAGGCCAGCTTCACAGGACATTTGAACCGGATAATCATTTGCAGCTGACGGATAGAAGAAAGACAGATTGGACAAGGAGAGAGGAGAAAGGGAGCAGAGTGTGCAGAGTGGGAAGTGGGTCAGAGGGCAGTGGCAAACTCACAGAGAAGAGTTGTGGGGAAAGCAGGAAACATCTGTCAGTAGCAGACTGGTGGCATTCTGGATTGGAGAAGAGGAATTCCGGTGCAGTCAAGGGGTACTCTGCACAGTGGGGCCAGGGAGGCCTGGTCCAGCAGAGTGGCGCTGGTTCTGTCGGTGAAGATTCAGAAGCCAACGAGAGAACCAAACGCGACTCTGCCAAGAAGGGGAAGCAGGCCGATTGAAAACTCCTCACAGCAACCACACAGCGAATCAGTGCGTCAACCTAAACAAGTAGGGGGCTCTGAGATGTGCAAACATGTTAAATAATATTTAGGAAGCATTTTTGAATACCAACCAAATAGAATTGCAAATACAAGACAAATATGGTAGAATTCTCCTGATATGAGATGCCAGTTGGAGGAAATCTGGAACCAGCATTGCAATAAGCCAAAAGGCATTATTGAAAGAAAAAAAGGGCAACTATTGTGCAATTCTCCCGATATGAGATATTAGTTTGTGGAACCTGGAACCAGCATTGCCATAAGCGAAAATACATTGCAAAAGAAACAAAGCAGCACAATTTGTACATTTCTCCCAATATGAGATGCCAGTTGGGTGAAACCTGAAAAAAGTATTGCCAAGAGATAATGAAATAATGGTTGTCAGACAGAGCTTGAACAAGCCCTCATATATGGGATGTCAGTATGGGAGAAGTTGAGACAAGTAATACCTGAAGTCAATAAAGGTGTATTATTAAAGAAGTGCACTTGTGTTACATCTATGATGAAAGTGAATGTTGGAGAGAGACCTGATAAGAGCGTCAGGAAGTGAAACCTTTTGGAAAGAGATACCTGGCAGCAGAGTACACCAGGGTATCTACATGAGCCAACAGGGAGATATTCCTGGTAGGAGAGTAAACAAGGATATCAAGAGCTTCAGTTGGGAGGTTTTCTGGCAGGGGAGTATACAAGGAAACTCACTTTGAACTGGTGTGTTGAAGAGAAACTGTCATGTTAAGTTGCTGTTTCAATTGAACATGTTTTTCTACCAGAGAATTTGAAAAGAATAGCCTTTAGCCAATATTGGAGAAAATACATTTGTTTAACCATCCTGAAAAGTAGGTAAGGCTTTCCTTTGACATGTTTTAAACAGGGTTGTGGAAGAGACATGTGTTTTGCCATCCTGAGGAACGTATTAGGAAAAAGAGGCACTGGCAATGCTTTCAAGAGACTGATCTTAAAACAGAACATTTTGAAAAATGTTCCTGAAATAATCCAGGGGATGGGAACCAAAGGTTTCTTTTGGCTTTCTCACGGACATGTATGCACCCTCTTAAGAACTGGTTTAAATCACCCCCCCCCATCAGTAACAGGTGGGCATCAGTCAGCAACATGTTGTCAGATTCCCCCCACAGTCTAATTCCTTTCTTTCTGTATGTGGGCCTGTTGGCTGTCTTTCCCACTGAAGAAGGACTGGTAATTCAAATCCTGGTAGGCTTTCTGTGTACTTTTATTGATTTAACATGGGTCAAAATGAAAATGAACCTATTCCATCTACTTTTGGTTTGTATGAGTTCTCCTTTCTCTCCTTCTTCTTTTCCATCAGCCAGTCAGCGGGTGAGTGTCTCTTCTAGAAACTATGGGTTTGAGCTTTTATGCAATGGAAACGACACCCCTGAAATGTGTGTATCCTTGCTCTCATCTAATTGGTCAATGTGTGTGATTGGATCGTGGTCCAAAATTGAAATTCCACCAAATCATTCCCTCGCTGGTCACTGAGCATATTAATTAAAGGGACACTCTAATGGGAGTGACTTCTAAACCCAGTTTCCCCTCCCATTTGATGTAATGTCATCTGCAATATTTTAACATTAAACATTTGTAACTTTCTAAAACAGCATGTTACACACATTTGATCATGTTACTAATCGGTTCATCAGATAGCTCTCTCTTGGGCCAATCAAATAATGCAATTTTCATCTTGAATGACTTACGACGGATGAGTTATACATTTTGCCATTTTACCCACAAATACTTTGACATAAAATAATTTTTCCTCTAAATGTATCAAGCACACCAGCACAGATGCTACAATATATGAATCAGTTATGTGTGCCATTTTTGCAACACATTATCCACATTCACCTTGAAGGGGGAGGTCTAACTTTGTCCTCCATCCTGGTAGACACCACAACCGAAAGAAGAACCAAAGACAATATGGCAGCCGATCGTACAAGATCGCACCAACCCCCACTGCACCCACGATGGACAAGTACCATGAGAAATACTGTCTCTGTCGAACCTACAACCCAGGTGCAGTGCGAACATTACCCAGAGAGGATGAAGATGCACAATATGGAACCAGAGACAGCGATAGGGGCAGAATTGACTAAATTGCTGAGAAGCCATGCCTCAAGTCGTTTGAGACCACACGACATGGCAGCATCAGACATGAAGCACACGTGCCATCCACACATTCAGGTCACCCACACACCCAAATACACAAAGAACACATGCGTACAGTTCTATGAGATAGAGGACAATAACATACACATACTTTCTGCATGTTTATTATTTTGCCAATACCTTATCGCAGCAATGGGGAAACCACCAGAAGTAAGAAGAACATGTGTACATGCGTGCAGATGCTTACATGCAAATAACCCCATGGAATGGCAGGAGCTCTTGGGGAATCTGACAGGGCCTTAACGCACTAACCTATGGATGCTATACAGAAGGCGCACAGGAGAAACCACGCTGAGTGCTGTGCAAGCAGAACTACCATGTGGGGAAAGAGGCCAATGACAAGGTTGCAATGTTGCAAGTCGACATTCTTTAGACTGAACCAAAGTAACACCGGCAGCAGAGAAGCATAATTCTTTTTAAATGCAGAATAATTCAGAACTCCAAAGCTTACAAACACGGTCTCTGGACATGTGACCCAGCCAAGCTGACAGCAGGCCCGGCAGCTGGGAAGAAGCAACCATCTTACAGACCAAACAATGTCACAACAAAGTTGTTACACTCAAGCTACAGTTATGCGCTGGGAAAGGAGCACTCTCACGACAATAATGGTCTATAGACAATTACATCACAGACACATAGTTGCACATAGAACCGCAAACAGGTGCAGTCCAAGCTGGGAAATTGTACCAGGCCTGGCGGCTCACACCTCAGCTAATCACAGCTAATGGCCCTAGGGGTGGGTAGCTGGGACCACAGACCAATCATTAGGTCCACATACTGTAACAATTAGTAAGTAACGGTTTTCGGGGACGGTCCAGGCTTGACACCTGACATAGTAACATTCAATCCACTGACCTCTATAGGAGCTACTATAGGGGTACTACCACTCAATAGCCAATTCAGAGTCGAGAGGGTGTGACATATTTGTGACGTAATAGTCTATCAAAACTGGCCTGAAAGCCAGAGTTACTCGAGCTGTGCCTGGATTCGCCTCTGTGTATTTGATCCCTGTTGGTTTGTTGGCTGTAGTAAACCTCAGTTGAACGTGCTAATTGTCTGGACTTGCGTTCCTTTTGAGATTGGGAAGGAGTTAGGCCTTCCACGAGGTCGGCATCTGTAGACTCCTAGCAACCTGCCCTCCTTGCCTGGGAGTTCTCCCTAACAACCTTATTTGCATAATTGACAATATCCATTTCAATCATCTGATAGAACATTGAAATCTGATAATTAAAAGAAATAACTCTCTAGGACATTTCATTAAGTATTTCATATAATGGGATGAATCACAATTTGAAATGGCATGTCATGTCCTGGCGTGTACAACCACATGATGTCAGTTCCTCATGGTGCTGAGTTATTTATCACACACAGAATGGTGTTATCATGGTGCAAGTTCTTTGAATTTAGGCTGACATGGTCTTGTAGCAGACTATTAGTCTTTCCAGGTATGAAGAGTTTCCTTCGGGGGGATTTACTGATTGAAATATCAGATTAGTTGAGGTGGCACTGCTGGTCTGGATAAATTCAATGTGTATATAAGTATTTTAGCCCAAGTTTACAGACAAGCCAGTCCCTAGAACAAAAGAAAGTACTAACATTTCAACAATCCAGCCTCCGGCA
Source organism: Ambystoma mexicanum (assembly GCF_040938575.1). Classification (NCBI taxonomy): domain Eukaryota; kingdom Metazoa; phylum Chordata; class Amphibia; order Caudata; family Ambystomatidae; genus Ambystoma; species Ambystoma mexicanum. Next base: position 591,892,255 of record NC_090937.1, on the reverse strand, counting down.
ATGAGTTTCATTTCATTCTCTGGAAGAAAGGCACCCCCTTAGTCCTTTTGGTGCATTGCTGTGGTTTAGGAGGAAGAAATACCATTGGGTTTCTAGGCCCAAAGCTGGTGCTTGATTACCAAAATGTAGCATTTTAAAGTCACCTTTTTTGTCCATATTTCAAATGTCACCTGAAACAGAACAACATTAAAAAATATTCTTTCTCATCAGAGTCCTGTCAAAGACTTCACATTTTTCATATGTCTGTACATGTCAAATGTGATTTCCAGTCCTGTAAAGGAGAATATGTACATTGCAAGGCTCACTTCCTTATTCTTGGGAGGATAGATCAGCGGCAACGTGCTCGCCTTGTAAGCAAGACGGCATGGAGCAACAACAGGTTCGATCCCCGGGTCAGCGCTTTGAAAGCTCTGGTTTTTAAGCCTGTTATAAATAACCTATCATATCATATAATTTCCGTTTCTGTGAAATGCTGTGCTTTTCTTGAATCACATTGAACTGATTTTCCTTTAATAAAAGTTGCAAGATAATATCTGGTACTTGGTAAAATGTATCTGGTGCCTTGTCTGTTACTGAGGCCATACATTCAGATTGTAGATAGGCTGTAAACATTGCACATTTCCTCACATGTGTGTTATTTAGATGCTGTGCACAGGGTGCAGCTCACAGGTTTGATTTTGAATTGTCGCTTTTCTTTCTTTGCAGTTTTCTTTTGTATAGATCTCTTTGCAAGATTCGTATTTGTATTTATTGATTTATAAAGCGACTTAGACCAAAACACTGTACATGGAACAAAATAATACATAAAACATAAACAATATAACAGTTGAAGCAATTACAATATGAATCAATCAAACAACAAAACAATGAGAAGAGCAATTAACTGAAGGGGATAGGGAGGGAAAGGGAGATGGGCAGGATAGGGGGAGTGGGGGAGAGGAATAGGAGGAGGAAAGGGGAGGGTGGAGGAGGGGAGGCAGGAGAGGGGAGAGGAGAAAGCGGGGGGAGAAGAGTGAGGGGGGAGCAGAAGGGGAAGGGGTTTCAAGGAGGAGAATGGAGAAGGCGAGATTTAAGGGAAGTGCGGAATGAGGTGAAGGTGGGGGAAGAACGGATAGCAAGAGGAAGGGAGTTCCAGTGTAGAGGTGCTAGGAGTTGGAAGGTTCGAAAATGGGAGGAGGCACAGGGGGGTGAGGGTGCAGTGAGAAGGAAATGGTCAGCGGACCGAAGGGAACGGGAGAGGGAGTAGAAGGAGAGAAGGGAGGAGAGATAAGGGGGGGAGACCATGGAGTGATTTGAAGACAAGGCAGAGAAATTGAAATTTAAGATGGGAGTCAAAAGGAAGCCAGCCAAGGTAGGAGAGAGAGGTAGAGATGGAGTCACTGGAGGTAAGGAGACAGAGGGTGCGAACAGCAGAGTGGTAGAAGGATTTAAGAGGGGCAAGGTGAGAAGTAGGAAGTCCAAAGAGTAAGGAAGAGCAGTAGAAGAGGCAGGAGAAGATGAGGGAGGAGATTAAGAGTTTGGTAGCGTTGAAAGTGAGAGAGGGACGGATTTTGCGAATGTTGAAGTGGTGAAAGCGACAGGTGTGAGAGGTGAGGGAGATGTGTTGGGAGAAGGAGAGAGAGGAGTCAAAGAGAACGCCTAGATTATGAACTTGAAGAGAGATAGGAAGGTTGGAGGGAGGAAAGTGAATGAAAGGGGGAGGAGAGGGAGAGGGAAGAGAGTTAGAGGGAAAGAATACGACTTCTGTCTTGTCTGTGTTGAGAGAAAGCGGGAAGACATCCAGTTCTTAATGGCAGTAAGGCAGGATGAGAGTTGTAGGTGGAGGTCAGTTGAGAAGGAGGAGAAATAGAGGAAAAGTTGAGTGTCGTCGACATAGAAGTGGTGGGAGATGCCAAACGAGGAGATAACAGGAGCAATGAGGGCGGTATAAAGAGAGAAGAGGAAAGGGCCGAGTACCGAGCCTTGGGGTACGCCATATTCAAGAGGATAGTTAGGAGAGGACCGGCCACTCCAGGAGACAGTAAAGGAGCGGGAAGAGAGGTAAGAGGATAACCAGTTAAGGATGGAGCCTTTGAAGCCAAAGGAGGAGAGAGTATGAAGGAGGAGGGGGTGATCAACAGTGTCAAAGGCTGCAGAGAGATCAAGGAGAATAAGGATAGAGGATTGTTTGGCATGGCGAGCAGTTAGAAGGGAGTTAAGAATAGAGGTAGGAGAAGTTTCAGTGGAGTGTTTAGGACGGAAGCCTGATTGGTAGAGTGGTAATAGAGAGGAATTAGTGACAAAGGATGAGAGTTGAGAGTAGGCAAGGTGCTTGAGAAGCTTGGAGAGGAATGGGAAAAGAGATATAGGTCTGAAATGCGAGGTGAGAAGTGGATCAGCAGAAGGTATCTTTAGGATAGGGATGATCGTGGCATGTTTAAAGGAAGAGGGAAAGGTAGCTGAGGAGAGACAGATGTTGAAGAAGTAGGTGAGGTAGGGGACAAGAAGAGGGTAAATCTTAGGGATGAGGAGGGAAGGGAGAGGGTCAGTTGGGGCAGACGTGGGGTGGGCTTTAGTTAGGAGGGTGGAGACTTCAGAAGGGGAGATGGGGAGAAGATGGACATGGAGGAGGAGGGAGGGGGGAGGAGAAGAAAGGAAATATGAGGGTGGTGTGTGTTTTTTGCCAAAGGGTAACAATCTTAAAGGAGAAGAAGTTAGCAAAGTCTGTAGGAGAGTGTGAAGAATTGGAGGAGGGATCAGGAGTAGGGGAGAGAGGAGTCGAGAGAGAATTTTGAAGATATGGCGAAGGTGAGTCGCTTGAGATTGGAGTAGGTTAGAGTAGTAAGAGGATTTGGCTGAGGTCAGACAAGAGTCATAGATAGCGTGGTAAGATAAGTAAGAGGTTTGGTTAGAAAGCGAGGGAGTTTTGAGCCATAGTCTCTCGAGACGTCTGAGAAGGCGCCTCATAGAGAGGAGTTGAGGAGTGAGCCAAGGTTGAGAGGGTTTCCGGGTTGGGCGGAAGAGAGAAAGGGGATAGAGTTGATCAAGGGAGGATGAAATAGCAGAGGAAAGGGAGGAAAGAGCATCATTCGCCGATAATGAGGAGAAGTCATGGAGAGTTGGGAGAAGAGAAGAGCAAGTGTCAGTAAAGATGGAGGGGTCAAAGTTGCGGAAGTCACGCCGTGAGTAGTTGGGAGGGGGTTGGAGAGGAGGAGTGCGGGAGAGGAGAAAGGGAAAAAGAGAGTAATGCATGATCAGAGAGATAGACAAGAAGGGTAGAGAAAGAGGAAGGGGGGTAGTAAGAGTTGAAGATGAGGTCAAGGGTGGAGCCAGAGGAGTGCGTAGTAGAGAGGGGGAGAGGGGAAAGACATAGGAATCAAGGATAGAGAAGAGGGGAGAGGATTGAGGGGGAGAAGGGAGATGAAGATTAAAATCTCCAAGCACTGTCAGAGGAGAGGGCAAGGGAGAGATAAGCGAGGGGTGGTTATCCAGGTTGTCATAGAAGGAAGAAAGAGGGCCAGGGGGTCGGTAGATGATCAGGAGAGAGATAGGGTGAGGAGAGGAGAAAGATCTGTAAAGGAATTCAAAGGAAGGGAAAGAAGGGAGAGATGGAAAGGAGGGGGAGGAGATGAACTTGGGGTGGTAGAGGAGGCCAACACCTCTGCCACGGCCAGTGGAGCAAGGGGTATGAGAAAAGGAGGAGGAGGAGGTGGTTAAGGAAGCTGGGATAGAAGTGTTATGGGAGGGGGATCCAGGTATCAGTTAAGCATAGAAAGTGGAGGTTGAGGCGAAAGAATAGGTCAAGAACTGCTGCGGTTTTGTTGCAGATGGTACTGGCATTCAAGAGTGCCATGTTCATGTGACTGGAGTGGTGGGCGGTAAGGGGGTAAAGGAGATTAGGGCAGTGAGAGAGGGTAGGAGTACGGCAGGGGGAGTAATGGGGAGGATAGGGGAGAGGGCAGGGCATTAGGAGGGAAAAGAAGAGAAGGAGGGAGAGGAGAAGGTAGGAGTGGTGAAAGGTGGGGAGGGGAGAAAGGGTGGCGAGAAGGAGATTTGGGGGATTGCATAACAGGGGATTCAGAAATAGGACGAGTCAGGAGGGGCCGTAGCTGTAGAGCCTTTTGATGGTGAGGATAGAGACCAATGTGGCAGTATCAAAACGGGACAGTAAACAGAGGACTGGGCAGAGGTGTCAGGAGCAGTGTACAGGCACAAAGGAAGGACGGGGCAATTAAGGAGAATGGGCAAGTACGGCAATCTTGGACAGCTGCTCTCCCTTCTGAGAGGGGAGGATCACAGGAGGCGGAGGCAGGAGTGGAATGGAGGCACTAGTAGTACACCAGTTAATGAGGTGGATGAGACAGGGCTGCACACCTGATCAATCGTACCCACGCGTGAGGAGGGAGGTAGTAGTAGCAGGTAGCAGTAGGAGGATGGATAGGGGTAGTGAGGAGGTAATGGTGGGAGATCTTGGGCAGCCCAGGGGGTCACATTGGTGCAGTGAATCTCATGTATTGGGGGGGGTTGCAAGTGGTATCAGATGCGGCAGGAAAGTGGCAGTGGAGGAATTCAGTCAGTGAAGTAAATGGTGGAGATCCTGCGGCAAGGCAGGCACCAGGGTAGGGTCCTGGCTTCAGGGAGAACTCATCACAGGTCCATGAAGCGCCTGAGGAGTCAGGCAGACGCCAGTGGGTGCAAGCAGCAGAGTCCGCGCTCAAATGAGGAGGGCCTCCGGAGACAGGGAGAACCAAGATGGTGGCGAACAGCCACAACTTCGTCGGGACCCCAAGATCCAGAACGGAGCCGGCCCGGAGGATAAGGAGTAATCATAGGCAGCCGCGATCCAGCCGAGGCTCAGGATGGATGAGACCGCAACAAGGCACCAGGAGTGCTGCGGGCGCCGGGCGGCAACCCGGAGGTAGACAGAGCACAGCGCTGTCCCGGTCGATTGTAGAGTGGGAAGGATCACCGCAAGAGCCGGGCAGATGGCCGAGCAGGAGGAGGCCTCCCCAGATGCCGATCTAGTAGCAGTTGAAAGTGGGTCCGATTTTGGCCGAGGTCGCAGCCGGAGGGACCCCAGGAGTAGGGGAGCAGAAACGGATAAATGTAATTAGCAGAATTGCTGTTTAAATTGTTTCATTTTAGAAAGAATCAGCCTGTTTAGAGGAGGCGCCAGCACAGGCAGCCGAGCTTCTGTGCCCCCGGTGGTGTTAAGATGCTACCATGACCATGGGCAACCCTGATCCAAACTATATATAGCTGTACATCCCCATCGTCTGAAGAAGATGAATTGGTAAATCTTAAATGTAAGCTATATCTGGTTTGATACGGTGGCCTATGGGAATATACAGTTATACTGGACAAAACTCCTTTGATGCCATTGTATTGTAACCTTTTTTCTAGTGACTCATTCAGCTGTCAGAGTTTTTGGGTATGACTGCCTGGGGGCCGAGTTTCACAAAAAAAACAGACTAGTGGGTCTAGTTCTAGAAACTCGAATTGTTTCTCTGCTTCAAAGCTTCATGCGTGAAAATTCAAAGGCAAAGGAAGTATTCCTGCGAATACATTGAATGGTGCTCAGAAGTGGCACTGTTGCTTCAAGTGTGATACATCCGATTCAAATGTTAAAATGAACTGCACTATTGATTGATGAGACAAGATCTGCTATTCAGGATATTCCCCACCCTGGTAATAATCAAAATCAAGTGACTAGCCGGTTGTTGACTGATAAATCTAAAGAAATAGCAAACAAATCCTAACCAGTATGCCAATGCTCATGTTCTCATACACAACGAATACCACAGATTACTGCCCTGCCTATTTCCTTGATAAATTGGAATACGAGAGGACATGCTCATTTAATGAGAAATTCAACAAATGGGTTAGAACAGCATGACATAATCCTATTTCAGGAGACATGGCTTTTAGAGAGGCCTTCATGGGATAACTTTTTTAACCCAGCCATACCCTCTGTGAAAGGCCGTTCTATGTCTGGCCTATTGATTGCTTTAAAAATAAGCTCTGATATAGTTCTCGAACATCAGTCTGCCCCAAAACCTTATATGCATCTTATTTTAATTTATATAAGAAACATCAGATATGCTATAATTACTGTATATTGGAATCCGGTGGCACTGTCAACTAATACATTTCTCAGAGACCTAGAATTATTATGGCAGGTGATTATTAAGCTCCCAAATTATCCGCAAATTATTTTGGCTTGTGATTTAAATTTGCATTGCCTAGATCCATCTACTTAGTACCAGACAGAAAATTGATGTGATAGAATAGTTTCATCAAAGCAGAGAACTTGATTATGGTAAATAGCTGATGCCCAGAGGACATGCCACGCATAATACATGGAAAAGAGGACATAATATTATATATTATATATTATATATTATATATTATATATTACATATGTTATTTTACATATATGTTTGTAGAGAACTGTTTTTATGCTTGAATTTGTTCCAAATATTTCCAACCAAGGATAGTGACCATGAGTGTTGCATTTAAAATGGTATATGAATGGCCACCCTACGAAAAATGTGAACTCCAAAATTCAAAGATCAGTTGTGGTAAATAATGGCTTCAATTTGGGATTACCCTACAAAAATCAATTAAGAAAGTTCAAAATTGGGGCAAACAAAAATCATTTGAATACAGTGATCTGTTATAGTTATTTAGATCCAACTATAAAGTTAAGAAAACATACACCTCACTTCAATGGATTTCAAATTTTTCACAATTATACGCTAGTCCTGAGGCTTCCATACATTTCTCCTGCCAACATATCCAAAGTCCTTTTTCTCTAAAGTTTTATGTAGAAGACATATTATATTTTATTAATAAAGCTAGTCAATCCCTGGCTCCTGGCCCGGACGGGTTGTCTAACTTAATGCTCAAACAATTCCCTGAATTATGGGCTGAGATTCTTTTCCAATTGTTTTCCAAATTATCCATACTAAAAAAATACTAGCATTCTGGCGGCAATCTATTAGCATACCAGTGTTCAAGAAGGGGGATAGACAAAATCTGTCTAATTATCGACCTATTGCCCTTCTTGACACTCTCGGGAAAATATTTGCGAGAATCATTCTGCGAGACTTACAAGCATGGATCCATCCTCTAGAAACCAATACATATTCCAAACTGGTTTCGTTGCAGGGAAAGGTACAGCGATTAACATAACAACCATTAATGCTATTAAAGCTCTATGTCAATATCGAAAACAACCTCTGTTTTGAGCTTTTGCCAATTTCAGAGAAGCTTTCGACTCTATTGTTGAATCAATGTTATTAAATAAACTTTTAAAATTGGGGTGTCCTACTTCAGTAATTAAACTGATTGCTCTTTTACATTTGGATACTTCCATGCAGTTCAGAATAACTTTAGATGGCCAAATGACATCTGTATTTCCAACATTTAGCGGGCTTGACGCAGGGATACATACTTTTTTATACTTGACATGGGAGACAAATTTATTAACTATGATGCTCCCAAGTTAGGTTCTCAGCAAATCGCATGGATTCTCTATGCCGATGATCTTATTCTAATTTCCAAAACGCAAAGTGGCCTACAAAGATTGATTGAACGCCTCTCCGTGTATGTACAAGAGAATCACATGTCCATTCATTTAAAGAAGACACAGATGATGGAATGTGTTAAATCAAAATGTCGTACACGCAAATCATTTGTTTGGACATTTCAACAAGCGAATATTACCATCACTTTGCATTATAAGTATTTGGGAGTCGTTATTAATGTTCAAGTGAATCATGCACCATATGTCAGTGACATAAAAAATCAGTTACAGGCATTAATTCTGCAAGCTAAAGTGTTGCTGTACAAATATGGTAAGTTTACATGCTCCCCAATGTCTAAATTCTATACCCAAAAAGTATAACCTATTGTTACCTATGGTTCTGAAATGAAATGTCAGAGAGAACGAGTGTTTTGGGTTCATCTAGAAGGCAAGTATTGGTGATCGAACTTTAATCTCCCAAATTCAACACCTATAGCTCTGATCCGGTATGAGTTGGGAGTTATCTCATTGTTTGCTACTTACTTATGCTTGGAAGCTGTGCTCATTATTGAGAAAAAGTTTAATTTCAGTAAATTATTATGATTTATCACACATTTTAGCTTTGTACGTGCTACAATCTACTTATTAATTCCCAATTAAATGGAGGAATTTTATTCTGAATCTACTTGCTGATGCGGATATTACAATTCAGATATTAATAAAAAATCCAAGGCGAGCACAATTGAAATTGTCTCAGCGAGATTGGATCTGCACTTTAGAGCAATGCATCACCTATAAAGACTTCAGCATAGAGCTCTTTGGCCACAAAAAAGTAAGATCTATGGCCTCTTATTTGCTTAAATTTCCATCTGCACAATTTAGGAATCTTTATCTTAGATTCAGGCTTAATTTATGGCATGCACAAGATATTTTATGTAGCCGTGGCCAATTAAAAAAGCAGAAGAATATTTGCTGATTTTGTAATCAGACAGAATGCGAAGAAACCTTAAAACACCTAATTGCAGTCTGCCCTGCGCTGAAAGTGAATTGTCTTAAACATTTTAGACTTTTGTTTGATAATCAAAGGACCCTAACTGTCGATTAATTCTGGATCAGGATTTTTGGTGCTACCCATCAATCAATTAGAATTGCTCCTGTACAATTTCTATTAGAGTTGGGCTTGGAAGACTTGGAATGCAAGTTTTAATCCGTAATGCTTATCCTTGTTTTTAACAACATCAATTGTATTATATGTAGGTATGTTTTAACAGTTTTAATGCTTTCGTAACTTTAAATTCTATTATGTTTTTACTAATGTTATTGACATGATGATAACTGGACAAAAATTGTAAATTTTTAATGTGTAATGTGTAATTCTGAGGTAATTTGAAATCTTAATTGAAAGGTTGATTTATCAGCCAAACAATGAATAAAAAATATATTATGAACTGTATCTAACATGAACACATGGAGACTTTGTAAAATATGATCTCCTGAAGGAAAGTGTCATGTTAACACATGTACATTTTCATCAGCCGTTTGCTTCTTAGGGAGACAACAATTGAAGCAAAACAAGGATCCCTGTTGAAATGAAATATTGTCACATCCAAAGATCTGCGGAGACCCAAATGGGTGAAAAAGTCTACTCAACTAACTGAATAATTCAATCTGTGCTCCAAGAAATTAACTGGAGAAATTAGTAGATTGAACTAAGACTGTGCAATTCAAAGAGCATGTTGTCATGATATAGAAGTCATGTACTGATAAATGCATTTGTGATTGCTACACTAAACGATACGTGGATTTCCTTCTGCAGTGAATATAACTAAAGTGAAATAATGTTACAAAATTGATGCAATTATAAATGAAGGAAACAAAGATAATTCTATTGAATTACATAACACTGTATTCTGTGTAGCATGAAATGGTTCTGATAAATCCAAACTTAGACTAACCCTGGAATAGTTTATCCCACACCAGCAATTTTCAAGGACAGTTTGAGAAGAACAAGAAAATAAAAGTGGCACAGTTTTCCAGACACCCAGTCATGAGTTGTTTTCCACAGTGAAAATCACATGTTTGAGCATGTCTAAAACTGTTTTTAAGGAGAGCTTATTTGAAAAGGAACACTGGGGTCATCTTGTGGCAAGAAACCACATTTTATTTAGATGCAATTATGTTAAATTGTAAAAAAAACCGTCATGTTCTGTCATGCAACTAAAATAGTAAAACTGATTATAAATGATAGGTATCTGAAAACCAATTGTGTTTTGTAGATACAAAAGAAATACTATTTCAGTTAAAACAACATGTGCATGGTTTAAACAATGACAATTATGAAAAATATGAAATATCACCTTTCTGTCAAATGTTAGTAGGAAAGCGTGAAATTTTCATTTTGCATGTGCAGCGAATGGCCCTCACACTGCAGGTCACATGATTTAGAGGAGTATACAGTAGGAGGTTCTAAGGACAGACAGGTCCATGAAAATAAGTATCATAACGCCAAGGACAGGATAATGTTGATTATAAAATAACATGTTCACAGATATAGAGGTATTATCAAGATTATCTTTGGAAGGTCAAAGATGGGTAAACACAGACTCAACACTAGACATGGGATTAACTTAGATTAAATAAAGGGAAATGAAAAATGGATGCCTACTCTAGGGGAGATGATGCTCAAAGTAAAACAGCAATAACACAAGGTAATTGACAACAACAGAACAAAACAAATACAATGGGAAAGCAGTAACAATTAAGGTTTCTGGTGAGGACAGGGAAAGAGAGCAATGATGCCACTCAAAAGGGCAGTATGAAGCTACCTAGGGATGAGAAGGATGCAGTGCTGCACACATTCAAGAATGACATAACAGACACAGTGAAGACTCGGGAAGTGATCAGAAAAGTATACACTAAAGTAGCAATAACAAGCAATATCAATCCAACAAGAAGGGCCATGACCATGTAGGTACAAGGCTGAATGGCTAAATGGCGTAGTGGAGATTATGACAAAGACCAGAAGTGACAGGCAAGATGGACCAGAAGGCAATTTGACAAACTTAGAAAAATAAATTTAAGATTTAGATAATAGATCCAGAAGGGACAACACATACATCATTGCCATCAAGGATGGAACTGAAGGAACAGACATAATGAGATGTTTGAAGGACCTATTCACCAAGAGTAATTACTCTTTCCCTCTGCACACTACTCAATCCCCCAATATGTAGTATAAAGAGATGGAACGAGAGAAAACAGGTTTCAGGAATACAGAATTCAACACACAGTATTTCCCCCAGCAAACAGAGGGAAAAACAGGAATTATTGCAACTTGTCAAAATGGTTTTGAATGTGGCTTTGAATGAATGGGAAAACACTGAAAAATTGATTCAATTCACTAAAATGGTTTCAATACTAGTGGGAGCCGCTTTGTATGGTTTCAGATAAACACTAGCAATGATTATTGAGTAACTAGCAGGTTGAAAACTTAAAATTTGTAAAACAAGGTTGCGCTTTTTAAAATTACAAACAAGGTTTCTTATACTAGGAGACTATTAAGTCACAAACTACATGACAGCACAGCCACCAGCCCAGCGATGCCTCTGGATGGTTTTTGCCCACCGAGATGCTTGCCTTTCTTCAGCAAATATATTAGTGCAAAGATGATTTTAACACTACTATTACTAAAGGACTGTAGGGATGAGAGAAAAGTTCAGGTAAGACAAAAGAGTTTTAGCAATGCAGTTCTGGATATAAGAGAATGGGTTTGCATAGGATTACTTATGGATCATATATTTGCTATCGACAAACCTATGCTATGGATACTCACTACCACTGTTTGGAATGGACCTGTCAGGGATCTGGTCAAAGATTTCTGGACAGGAATTCTGTTAGCACACCGGACTGGACTCAAGGTGCTCTGGTTCTGCACTCAGCACGGCATTCTGGACACTGCACGGCGGGATTGGACTGGATTTGTTGGGTTGGTTCTGGTCACAGCTCTGCTCTACTGGGTTGGATCTCTGGATTCTGACAAGAATTCTTAGCAGGAAAGCAGCCACAGCATAGCCAAGGTGTTCTTTTTTTTGTTTCCCTAGGAGGTCTGGGGTAAAATCTGGGTTTAGTATTTTAAAAGGCCAAGCTGAGAAGGGTTCAGCTTTAGAAATGGGCCTTTCTGCTTTCAAAGTTCTGGAGTCTGGAATATGGGTGAATGTGTGTGTCTGTCTAGGTCCTAAGCTGACTCTATTTATGTATTTTCTAAATGGGTGCGTATGCTGGATTATGCTAGGCACGCCCCTAGGGATTTTATTGGTTAGGGTCTTTCCTCTCCCCTGATTTGAGAAGAAAACAGAGTGTCATGATGACGCTGTATTTTATGACCCAGTGAGAACCTCCCCCCTGTTTCTGCTCATGAAATCTATTTTTCATACAAGACATATTTACAATTTTGCAACCTTAATACCAATAGCATATTTATATCAGATATTTGTTGGAGCAAGTATTCATCCGAGCCCCGTCTCGGTGAGAGCTTGGGTCTAGATTTGGCAATTTTTCACACTTTTGGTCCGGTACCCAATGTCAGATTTGTCCACAATTTTGCACATATGTGCGCATGATATCTGGACATAATCAAGTGAAGTTTCATGTTTCTGACATCACCACAATTGCTACAAAACCACAAATTCTGTGGTCATGTCCGTGAACATAGCACAGAGTTCTGAGTAGTTTTAAAACGTGACCAGAATGTTCATATTAACAATACTGTATTTTACACATTTTTACAGTTTTGCACAGTCCTCTGTCAGTCCTTTTGAAAAATATACTTTCTTGTGCTTTAAGAATACACATAACTGTCTGTCACCCCCCAAAGTTTTGGTGGGTCAAGAGCAATCCCTGCCTCTGTCCTCTAGCAGGTGTTTCTGTTGACAGTTGCATCTGCATATCTTTTCAATCAAGGGAGTCTTTCGTTTCTCCCCAGAGCAGCAGAGCAAAATCCCCTCCCCTCTTCCTTAACACCTGACTGGGAGTTCCTGGGCTTTGATGAGAAGCAGGCGTGATGCATTTTGTTGAAGCAAACTGTGGAATTTGCTTTGAAGCTCTTTGGCTGGCATCAGATTTACTTTAAAGTCAATTTGTTTAAAATTGTCTTTGATAAAAACAAACTTACATTTTCAAAATAGGCAAACATATTTCCAATTCCAGTCTTTTTAAACATAGTGATTAAATAGTTGCAACCTATATTGTTTTTGATAGCAATTCACTTATTTTCAACCATGTGATTTTAACTGCACAAGTTAAGCTTCCAATGTAATTAACTGACAGCTGTCATACAGGCAGCCAGTGGTACTGCGCCCATTTCTGACATATTTTACAGACCGGCACACTTTTTAATGTGGATATTCTTGTGATGGTATCTGCCTTTCCTGACATTGTGTGCTTATGTGGATTCTTTAAATAAAGTGACGGGTAACACCCAGCAAGGCTGTTGGATATTTTCTGATGCTTGGAGTCATTATTTTGTAATTTCAGCAACCAAGGAAAAACGCATTTCAGAGCACTTCTGGGTTTCCTTGCAATAAAGCACTGCCTTTCATGTAGATTCCATTTTCACACTGTGGGCAGCCCAATGACAGGTTTTAGCAGTGTGGTCTCCTGTTCCACTACTGACACAGGCAAAGTAGATTGGTAGCCATCTTTCTGGTTTCACAGCGCAATGTTCATGGGTTTAGCAAGCATAGGGCTTTTTGCAGCCATTTTGCTGGTTCTGGTGCCACCAGCACACAGTGATGTCGCAGAGCAGTGCTTATTGGGTCATTCCATCCCACAGCGGTAATATAAAGAGAGCTGAGAGCCAGGATAGCTGGGTTAGAGCTGACAGACCGGTGGAGATATGTCAACCCGCAAGATAAAGATTACACTGCCCACTCACCTGTAAATAGAGCCCATTTACAAATTGACCACATCATTGTGGTGCAACGGGTGCTACTGGGAATACAAGAGGCTAGTATTGGGATTTTATCGTTCTCAGACCATGCCCCTATTCATGAGACATGGGGAGAAAAAATGCTTTGATAGGAAAACTATGTTTTGAGGGACAAGGGTTGTAGGCTGATCATTAAGGCCAAGATTAAGCAACATAGAAGGGACAGTAGGAAAAACCTGAGAACGAAAGCTTGAGATGGGATGGATTTAAGGAGAAACTGTGGGCTAAATTGTTTGACCTCCCAAAGGAGTTGGGTGAAGCAGAAAGGACAGGAGAAATAGAATTGCAATGGGAAGTTCGGGATTTGGAAGCCCAACATACATCCACAGAATCCCTAAAGAAAGGAAATAAACAATTATTTAACAAACACAGTAATAAATAAGTCAGCTTCCTGAGTAGACAGTTAAAGGTGCAAGAAGAAATATATTTCTAAAATAAAACAAAAAACCTAGACAAAGCTTCAGCCATTTAAGAGGGAAAAAAACAAAGAGTCATGCTTGAATTGTAGCTGATCTATAGTTTAACATTAATGGGATATTGTTATCATGGAAAAGTTGACTGAAGCCCTAATAGGATTAGATGAGAGCTATGGTTTTCTTTTACACTGTGACCTGAAAGATGCAAAGAAAATGCATTTGTCCAGATGGCTAAAGGTGCTAGGTGTCATAATGGAATAAGAAACATCTTAATAAACTATATTGTTTCCTGAAGATCAGAGATACATGATGAACAGGGGGTGCATAACACACATTGACACGTCACAGATATATCAGAAAAGCATCCAGCTTCCAGAGGCTGCCTGTAGAGATCCGAGGACCTACAAGAACCAACCACGGTTGATCTACAGAGTGATTTAAACAAACCACTAGACCAATTGCGCCATACCTTAGTACCATAGCAATGGTATATTAAATTATTAAAAATGGAGTCTGACAAAACCAGTTTTTACAAATGTTTTTTAGTGGTTTTCCAACATGTGTTTCGACCTCCCAAAATAAGGTCTTCCTCAGGGTACAATGCCAACAATCACAATCAGATTGTAACAGAAAATTGTTTATACAACAGAAAACAATAGCAGCCCATTAAACAATGTTCGAATTGCTATTGCTGAAGTACTTCTGGGTTACTTTGGGTTAACACGATTTGCATAGGGAGTTCACAATTATCTTTTCACTTTTCATTCTTCGTTCCCTACTAGATCCTCTTCATCCCTGTTTGCCATACTACATGCCTCATACAAAGCACACATCCAACATTCAAATCACACTCCACCACAACACTCCACTAAAACTGCTAATTGCATACAGCTTCATTCTTCACAATTGCCACTCTACACCAGCCCACACAAATGCAAATCAATAAACGCATTAACACACTCTCCAGATATACTCTACATTATAGAAACATGACTCAAAACCTGCCACAAACCTATTATCCCTGACATGGTCCCCACATACTATCTCATCCACCACAGAGACTGCCCACATAAACAAATTGATGACATTTTGTTCACATGTATTGAGTCACTCACACCTAGCCACCCCACACATCCTACACATCCTCTGAGGCACCCTCTCACTTTCTCCCCTCCATCACAAGCACACCCTGACGTTCTCCACCTTATGCACTTCCCCCAACACAATATCCAAACTCTAACACATACTGGACTGACTTTAATACTAACAACCAAAGCTCCTCCTGCATCAACATCTACTTTGGTAACTTCAGCCCTATTAGTTACCAAACAGACAACAACCCCACATTAAAGAGTATCCACATCCCATGCTCCTCCTATGATCTCACTCAATTATCACCTACCCCCACGCACCACTGGCAATATAACGGAGCATTTGATTTCAAGGAAAAATCATGCCTCCATGAAAAGTCAAATCTAGGTGCGGTGGCCAGATGACTTTGCAATACCCATCATGTTAATGTTGTCTTAAAAGATTCCCCCACCTGCCACACATTTTCATCATGCCCCATCCTCACAAACTGCACATATTAAAGACACAACCCTAGCACTAACCCTACCACTCCCTCCTTCCCACATGCACATCCCTCCACTTTGCTTACAAATTGCTACAAAATCATCACACAGGCGCTCAACAAAATTGCCCCCCTCAAATCTGAAAAATCCTGCGGCCACCACAGTAAACCATTGTTCAATAGCTCCCTCCTCTCTGTCAAATAGGAGGTCAGGCACCTAGAAAGAGCCTGGCCAAATAACCCTTGCTGTGCCACCAGAACAACCCTCAAGAACTGCTGCAACAAATACAAAACAGGCAGACAAAATTCCAAAGCCATTCATGACCTCCAAGAACTCAAATATGCCACCAATCGTACACAGAAACTATTCGACAAATCAAATCCCGCTCCAAAGCACATTCCAAACTTTTCAAACCCCAATCCCAATCCATTGCAGTATGCAACTCCCTAAAGGAATACTTCAACTACAAAATACACTACATCAAGCATACCGTCCACTCTACTCTCCCATCTGCACTCCAAAATATTCCAACAAATGAGACACCTTCCGTCCCATCAATACGGATGCGCTCATAAGCCTTACTACCAAACCAATACCTGCACACTTCCTATATGATTTGATATGCTATGGCATTTATAACGCACCTATACACAAGTGGTTCAAGGCGCGACGAGGCAAGGGCGGGGAACAGAGGGAAGACAGAGACAACAATCTTACTAGGCCAGGTGACATTGAGATTGCGCAAGTGCAGAGGAGGTGGGAAAGGGGAAAGGTGCGAGGGGAAGGGGGGGAAGTACTGTACATAGAATAAACAGTAAATACATTGAAACAATACATAGGAATAATAAATAAGATGTGCGGCCAGCTGGTGGCAGGTACAGGGGTAAGTGCAGACATCAGGTGTCAAATGCTGGTGGGGGGCTGTAGTGATACAGAAACAGCCCCAGCGTGCAAGGGTTGCCAGGGGGGCAGTGCAGGTGTGCAACTGGTGGGCCCGAGAACAGAGGGTAGCCAGGTGACCAGTGCAGTTTTAGCCAGGAGTTCAGCAGGGGAGAGGAGGAGAGAAAGCAGAAGCAACAAGGAAGGTCTTGTGGTGCTTCCTGAACCGGAGATGGTTCTCCTCAATTTTCAGAGTGACAGGGAGGCTGTTCCAGAAGGAGGCCCCAGCTGAAGAAAGAGATCTACCACCAACACATTGCCTGGAGAAGCGACTGACCCTGAGGGAGCTGGAGGCGGATGAGTGAAGAGCTTGAGAAGGAAGATATTTAGGAAGAGATAGATTTGTTGGAGTCTTAGGGACTTCCGACAGAAACCTCTCCAAACTGCAGACAGTCCAGAATAATGCCCTTAGGGCAGCCACTGGAATCTCCAAAAGGGAACACATTTCTGATACCAGAAAGCAAGCTCACTGGCTCCCCATCAAAGAGAGGATAGTCTTTAAAGCCCTAGGCTTAACACACAAATGTGTTAACAACCGAGTACCCCTATACCTGACTCAAAGAGTTGTCAAGCAGGTACCCACCAGACCCACCAGAATGGCCTATGCCAACATGATCTCTGTTCCTAAAACTAGGAGAGTGCGAGCAGGAGGATCCAGCTTTCCAGTACTGGCAACAACACATTGGAATTCTCTCCCTCCCCAAGCCAGGAGGGTTGAATCTCACCTTGCTTTTAGGAAAGTAATCAAAACCCCTACTGTTCAACTAAGCTCCTCGCCCCATGAATGTGGCTGTTTCTCATACCAGCCTACTGCTGTTCTGTACACTAGAAATATATCACACTCACTGTAACCAAGAGCTAAATCATGTTCCTGTACGAAGATCTCCCTAGACAACCAATGCAATTTTGTGTTCATGTTCACTAAAAAAGTATACCTACGTAACTAATATAAATATGTGCAAACAAGACAATTTCTGCAACAGCGCCTCGATGCCTGCGGGCTGTTAGTGCACTTTACAAATATAAAAAAATAATAAATAAATTAAATTAAATAAAATAGAGTTGCAGGTATTGAGGCCCCAGGCCCAAGAAGGCCTTGTGGACAATGCAGCAGGTGTTGAACGTTATCCTTGCAGCCACTGGAAGCCAGTGCATAGATTTCAGTCCTGGAGAGATACAATCTCTGGGCTTGAGGCCAAGGACAAGTCTTGCAGTCCTGTTCTGGATGAGTTGCAGAGGGCTGAGAGTAGTGGCAGGCAGATTTAGAAAGAGGCTGCTGCAGTAGTCCAGCCTAGAGAGAACTAGAGCTCTGGAGACAGTGAGCCTCTGGGGGAAGGAGAGGAAAGCAAGAATACCTCTGAGGAGGTGCAGCTGGTAGTTTGACTTCTTAGAGACATCTGAGATGTGAGGAGAGAAGGAGAGTGTGGAGTTGAAGATGACCCCGAGGTTTTAAGCCTCATATGTGGGAGCAGGAAGAAGGCCAAGAGAGGCCGGCCAGAGCGAGAGACAGGAAAGGAGGGAACTGGTGTGCCAATGAGGAGAATCTCAGTCTTACTGGCATTAAGGCAGAGACCATTGGCTGCACACCACTCCTGGATAGCAGACAGACAGTTGGAGATGAGAGAATGAGGAGAGGTGGCTGAAGAGAGCCTGACAATGAGCTGAGAGAAGTTGGGGCAGAGAGCAGCAACGCAATGGGCCAGAAGTGCCAGCTATTGGTTGGACAGCCAGGGATTGAGGTTAGACACCTGGGGAACACAACAGGTAGAGATAGAGAGAGAGGAGAGGAAGGACCCAAGTTGGACCTGGGAGGGTTGATCGGAGAGGAAAGAAGTCAGCCAAGGCAGGACCTGATCTGGAATACCCAGGTTATCACGGAGATGCTTAAGCAGGATGGCATGGTTTACTGTGTCAAAGGCAGAAGAGAGATCAAGTAAGATGAGGACACAAGGGGTGTTCAGGGTGGAAGAGCAGGTCTTGGTGTATCTGCAGGAGAGCATTTTACTTGCTTCTGGCAGCTCTGAAGCCAGATGGATGGTCATGGAGACAACCAACAGATTCAGTATGTAGATTAAGCGCTGGGAGATGGAGAGCTTTTCCAGGGGTTTGATTGGGTAATAGTTAGCCAGGCAGGACGGATCGGCAGAGGGTTTCTTAAGAAGAGGGTGCACAAGGGAGTGCTTCAGGGTGGAAGGGAACATTCCAGTGGCGAAGGAGTGGTTGCAGAAGTCAGCCAGAGCAGGAGACAGGGTGTCAATGTGGTCCATGATGGTTTTGGAGGAACAGGGTAAACCTGTTTTGATGAGACTTTCATAGATCAGACTTGTCTAGAAACCTCGCCTGGGGTGAAGAGGGGAAAGGCAAAGAAGGAGGGAGGAGAGGTGTTTGAAGAATAGCCAGAGGAAGAGCAGGGAGTAGAGGGAGAAGAGGGGGGAGAGGAAGAGAGAGAGAGGGCAGGATGTCCTGAGTTTTAGAGATGAAATGATAAACCAGAGCCATGCAGAGGGCCTGGGAGGGGACAGGAGAGGTAGAGACCGCAGAAGGATTGACCAGTTCCTTGCATATATTAAAGAGTTTGGCCGAGTTGTTAGATGCCGCATAGACACGGGTTTGGATGTGAGCTCTCTTCTTGGTGCAGACGGAGAGCCGGTATTGCCTTTGGAGCAGGCGGCAGGCCAGTTTGTCAGAGGATGTACGGGAATCACGCCATTTCGTCTCGGCCACTCTGCACTTGCATTTGAGGGTGACGAGGTCTGAGTCATATCAGGAGTTGCACTTGGCTTTGGGATTCAAGCGGATCCTCATGCCAGGGGAAAGAACATCAAGAGTATCAGATATAGCAGAGTGAAGCTTGGAAGGGCTGTGTCAGGGTGTGAGTCAGGCAAAGGAGGAGGGGGCGAGAAAGTGGTGCCGAAAGCCTCAACTGACACACGCTTCATGGGTCGGATAACAGAGAAGGTGGTGGCAGTGCTGAAGGTGGCTTTTCCTGAGGGGTACAGAAAGTGAGCTGAGAGGAAAGGAGAAAGTGATCACTCCAGGAGAGAGGATTGCTGAGAGGCATAGAAAGGGGAAGGTCTGAAGAGATAAGAACATCCAGAGTGTGAGTCGGGCCAGAGGGGAGAATAGAGAGTGAGCGAGAGACACAGAGGTCACATAAGTATGCCCCTCTCAGGCCACATCCAATTGCATCACCACCCTCTCTCCCCACTGCCTCAATATCATCAACTCCTGTCTCTTACATAATGCTTTAAATTGGACAAATCTCACCCCTCATCAAAAAACGTTTTCTCAACCCCATTCTCCCAGAAAATTACTGCCCCATCACTATCCTCCCATACCGTGGCAGAATCATGGAATGTTTTGTCACTACACAACTGCAACAACATATTCCCACAAACAAACTACCCAGCCGCTACCAATCAGGCTTTTGACCTGGACACAGCATCAATCCTGCTGCACTTGCCATCCTCGATGACCTCCACAACATCACAGTCAAAATACAAAAGGCACTATTTGTATTCTTCTCATTCTCTGCAGCCTTTGACACCATTAATCACACCATACTACTCAACTTACTTTCTGGCACCCTTGTCGACAGGTTTTCCTCTTTTCTGACTGGCAGGACCCACTTTGTCCCCATGCCTCCTTTTCAATCTGACTCCACCCCAGAAAAGGACAAGATACTGAACGCATGTCCAGAATGCTCACACCAGAGAGAAAACAAAACGCTAGGCAAGAAAGACCCGAGTCGATCTTGTAAGGATACCACATTTTAATCTCACACAAAGATGAGAGCAACAGCAAAGATCTCTTCTACTAAGAATGTTCAGGTGAAAAAGGGTAAAAGCAGAGGCTTAAGAGGAGACACATCGTCATTGTGATGCAATACCATAAAGTAAAAACCTGCGCAACTGGTTGGTGTGCGCCTATAGAAGATCCGCCTGCTCCATAAGCAATGCCAGGTCATTAGTTTCAGCACAGTCCGTCTGTCTTCCATCACATGGGTGCTACGAAGATCATGCTCACTGATGAATGTCAAAGAATATATGAACTACACTCCTAAAGCAATGCCACTTTATCATTATACTGTGCATCTGGCAGGCTTTAAGACTGGCACAAAGGAGGTTCTGGGGCACTCTGACCTGCACACACACATTACGCTCACTCCCTTTCATGCCATCCAGCTCCAAGGTTTCCAACTTGTTTTGAACTATAATGTATCCCTCCCAGCACCTCGCAATACAAATCATATGGTTGTAGCTCACAGATGTGCAATGTCTGTTCTCTTTGAATAGTCAAGACTTGTTACTTATTTGAAATATTTTTTTTGTATTTGTTTATTTGCATTAAAATGGAATCATCATTTTTTTAGCTAATAAAGTCTTACTTATGCTCAACTTGTCATACAAAAGAACAGACTGCAGTTTAAATTGAAAAACGTTTTTGAAATTTCACTCTCCGGGAGGACCTCTGTCAAAAACGTCACCACTGCGATTGATTTGATTTTTTGTCAGCCATCAAACACGACCACCAACCTTTGACCTCAGCAAGGGAAAAATCCGAAAATAGAGGTCTACAGTGTTTTGAACGTGGCTCTCTCAAACCTGGACACGATGCCATCAAATGAACAATGATTCCAGTTTAGATTTGTCATTACAATACCGACAGTACAATCAATCAAACTCCACATCCTCAAAAAAACTGTTTCTCTACCACCACTTGTATTGCTACTCACTTTCTGAAGCTCAACCCTTCCAAAAAGGAATGCCTACTCATTTACCCCCCTCTCCCCGAGACACAAACCCAAACTCACCCCTGGATCAAAGAACTCATCACAGACAACCCGCACATATTCCTCTTTAGACCTCTTAAATCCCTTGGGTTCACCATTTACCCCCACCGTTCCTTCACACACCACATATCTGCTGTCACCAAAGCATGCAATCTACAACTATACCTCCTATGTAAGATCAGACAATTCCTTACTCCTGATGTTGCTGTCCAAATACTATTTCTCTCCAAGCTGTTCTACGGCAATGATCTCCTCACTGTACTACCCAGAAGCACACTCGCGCTCTAGCTCCCTGCAAGTGATAAGAATCACAGCAGCTAGACTAATACTCCAACTTCCTAAACATTCACACATCAATCCAGCTCTCAGCCAGCTTCACTGGGTCTCCCTTTCCCAAAGGATTGCCTTCTAAGCCATTGAACAAAAAACCTCATTTTACTTTTACTACAAACTCACATCCGTCACCCACAATTTTTTTTAAAAAAAACAGGAAAACCAGCATCCCCTACATATTCCAATCTGCAAATTACCAGGCACACACAGGTAAGCACTGGACACCTAGGGCTTGGAACACCCTGCCCTATCCACATCCACACTGCACTCTCCATCACCACTTTCTGAAAAAAACTGAAAACATAACTTTTTCTCTCACACATAACTCTGTGCCTCCATCTCCCCTGCTACTACTTGTCTATTATTATCTTTTTATCGAGCCTGAAAAGATTTTGTAACTTTGCCAGTGCTAGGCAAGAGATTCCGTTTGGTGCGTTGCTGCATTCCTCGCGAAATGGGAACAACCGCAAGCTTGCAAGACGGATCTATAAAAAGGAATGCCATGACTACCTTCATAAATTACCCGCACAAGTCGTGGAACAGGTGATAAGGTTAGGTTGGATGCTTCACCCTTCATCTGATGGACATGTGACTGGTTGCATTTACATAAAACATCGTTCTTGAAGAAAATGACCACAGTAGTAATGTCATCGAAACCAGTCGACCACGTGAATGTGCTGATATCTCCAAGTGATTCCTGAGATACACACGTATAAATGCTGCTTGTCTAGATGGCATTTTTATTGGCTATGTTCCCATCTGTTGGAAAGTTGTAACTCTATCTCAATAAACCACATTATGAGGAAAACGAACAACAACAAAATTCAAGTGTCTTACCTCTCTCTTTTGGAGAATTGATTTCTCTTGCACAGAAGCTACAAACTTCATGTACGGTGAATAAATCATGGTATTGTGGTGATCATACAATATTCCCATGTGAAATATGCGGTTGTGCGGATATCTATGGGACAGGATACCAGCTATTTTTAGAGGTTTTCTAATAAATTCATTGTAGTGGCAGGGACAGTTTCCCTCTGTTCTATTCTGTTAGATAGGCGGTGCACCACCTCTTGCCTACGGACAGCACACCGCACAGGGAAAGTGTGCACTTCTGCCTAGGGATAGTGTTTAGTGGACACATTCATTGGTTAATAGACTAAAGAAATTAGTGATGTTTACCTGTCCTTGTTGGTGTTTGATACCGTAACTTCAGTTTCACCTCCCACCTTAAACTTTGATACTGTAAGGCAGTAGGAAACCCAGTGGGTAGTGCTAGGACTGAACACAAATTCAGGATGCATCAGGAAATATTATAACAAAAGAGGAAAGGACAAAATATGACATACATGATATGATTTTCTTTTCATGAATTCTTCTTGTTTGCCGGTTATATTTTAATTCAATTATTTGTAGAAAGAATAACAGATGAAACAAGAAATTATGTGACAAAATGTGTATGTTCATCATATTCATGGAAATGCTACACTCACTGAAAGTTTCAATGAAGTCTTTGTTAAACAAAAAATAAGAATACACTCTCTTCCTTGAATCGAAGACTGTATGTCAGAATACACTCTCCCCCGCAAAGGGGAGGCACTGTATCAGAATAATATCACCCCCTAGATGGGGAAGACTCTGAAGCAAACTCTCTCTTTGAAAGGGAGACTCTGAAGCAGAATAGGCTCTTTATCTTTATGAGGTAGTTTATGTGTAGGAATAAATTATCCCCCTTGATTGGGCACACTCTTTTGCAGAATATACTCTTAACTTTGAAATCATAGCCTTTGTGTCAGAATAGATCCTGCCCTTTAAAGGTACAGACTTTGTAGCAGAATAGACTCTCCTTGAATGCAGGGGCTCTAATTCAGTACAAATCCTCCCCCCAAAGGAGACACTGGCCCTCATTACGACCCTGGCGGAAATTGACTGACCGGACCGCAACAGCGTAAATAGCGTTTCCGCCATTGCACGAAGGAGCAAAGTGCGGCTAATCACGACCCATCGGGCACGAGCATTACGCCATGGCGGAATCCGAAAGGCTGCGATGGCGGAAATGACCCCAAAACGGCCCTTACCGCCGCCGTACGCTGCACCAGGTGCAATACCGCCACCCATCTTAGCGGTCACCGTAATGAGCGGTCACCGTAACGAGCGGGCACCGCAAATTACGGCCACCGTAAATATACGGAAACGGAAGTAAAAGCATGTGGCCGGAACGGGAAACAGCACGCCGCACAACTATAAAAACCGAATCCCAACACAACCATTAAAAATCTGAGCCTGACACACATCCCAACCCGTTAGCAACCCCAGTTAAAAAAATAAATATGGGAAAGGTAGCCAAGAAAGCGTGTGACCGCAAGCGGCAGGTACACTTCTCCCGAGAGGAACTGACCGTGCTCACCGAGACCCTCCAGGAAAATGCTGCCGTCGTCTTCTCCAGTCAAATGACCAGGACGGCCCTTGCCAACAAGAAGGCCATATGGGCCCTGGTGGCACAGCGCGTAAGTGCGGTGGGGACAACACCCCGCACGCCACAGCAATGTCGCAAGCGGTGGGACGACCTGCGGATCCGCGTACGCAGCATACTTTCTGCGAACAGGAACATCGCCACAGCTACCGGGGGGGGTACAGAGTCGCCCATCAAGTTGACCCCCTGGGAGGATATCTGTGCCTCCACCATAGGAATGGAGAGCATAGAGGGAGTCGGAGGGATGGAGAAAGGAGTGCCGACATCCGGAGAATCAGGTAGGTTGGCCAAGAGAAACAATGCGAAATCCACAAACCACGAACATGTGCAGTACCATGTGACCCCATAGTGCAATACATACTTTGCCCTGACAGCGCCCTCTAAAAGTCAGAATGAACAAACAAATCAATCAAGATGCCATAAACAACCCCTACATGTGCAGCATGCACCCCCTAACTGCAGGCAGCCAAATGAATGCATCCTCAATCCACACGAAAATGAGACCACCTCCAAGGCCCAGTCCCAAATCAGCCTCATGTACCACCCCAATGCATTTGATACGTTGCCATTCCAAATCCGACAGACCCATAACTAACGCTCGCCCCTCTTTACTCCACCACAGGGTCCGATACCAACGACGAGCTGCAGGACACCCCTACCAGCACGCCTGCAAAGAGGGCCAGGACCAACGTCCCAAGAGCCTCCACCTCAGGTGCAAGGATCAAGACACGGCAGCAGCAGGAATCAAGTGGCAGCACACTGGAGGGGACTGCAACAGGCACCCCAGCAGCCAGCAAGTCCACAACCCCAGCACCACAGGTCCCCCCAAAGAACGTATCTGATGGCACTGCCTCTGGTGCTAGCAGCACCATAGGTGACACAGCTGTCATGCCAGCATGCTCCGACACGGAAAACAGTGCTGGCGACGTAGGTACCATCCATGACCTTTCCCAATCCCCCTGCATGTTCCATCCCCTACACCATGACGAAACCACGCAGGGGCACCCTGAAGACGACGACTGGCCAACCCCCACAAGTCCTGTGCCAAGGCAACATGTGTTGAGCAGCCCCCCTGTCACACCACCGCAAATGTCCATGGCCCAGCAGAGGCAACAGTCCCTCGACCTGCTGATCGAGCAACAGCAGGAAGTGTCCACGCTACTCAAGGACCATGCAAATGAATGCGGGGGTTCCAGGGCAGCCATGGAAACATCCACCGAGACACTCAGGGCACAAATAGAGAAAAGTAGTGAGAGCCTCAGGGGAGAAATGGAGAGAAGCACCGAGAGCCTGAGAGCACAAATGGAGAAAAGCACCGAGAGCCTGAGAGCACAAATGGAGAAAAGCACCGAGAGCCTGAGAGCACAAATGGAGAAAAGCACCGAGAGCCTGAGGGGGGAACTGCATGCGACGTCCAAAGACGTTTGTGCTGAACTTGCTGCTGTGCGCCGTGTGCTCTCGGAGCTCTCACAAACCCTCAGAGACATGCATGGACGCGAGCAGGCAGAGACATCATCCGTGGCAAGTTCCGTCCAGGGCAGCCCCCAACGCAGATCTGGCAGGAACCTGCGCTCCACGGGCAGGGGTGCCCCTGATACCCGTAGAGGGGGCTTGCAATAGCGTCCAACCACGGACAGCATGCATATTTGGACACTGGTGTTGGGGGGGGAGGTAGTAGGGTGGAGGGGGTGTGTTGGGCTTCACTGGGTGGCGGGTCCATAGGGTGTATAAATCAAATCACATTAACAATACAGCATCTCATAATCATCCAATGAAATGTGTGGACATTGATATTTGCGTACGAGGCCTTCATAGGCGTACAGTCCACAATGTGCCTGTACCACACACACACAGTGCCACAGGTCCCCTTTCCGTGTAATAGGCACCATGCGTGGTTGCTAGAAGCATGCATCTATGATGCTCTGTCGGATTGCACGTGCATCCTGTGCCTCATGGACTCCTTGAGGTGCCTCCACATCCCCACCCTCATCATCATCATCATCTTCAGGTGCATGCAGTACAGCGTCAGGGGGCATGGGCACATTCCTACGTATGCACATGTTGTGCAGCATGACACATGCCATGACCATCTTAGAAACCTTCTCATGGCTGTACATGAGTGCCCCGCCAGACCTGCTGAGGCTGCGGAAACGAGCCTTCAGTAGGCCGAATGCCTGTTCAATGACCACACGGGTACGTGAGTGGGCATGGTTGTAGTCCTCCTCATGCTCGTTCTGTGGGTTCCGGATTGGTGTAAGGAGCCATCTCTTCAGTGGATACCCGGCATCACCTGTATGAGACGAATAAAGGGTGTCAGTGGAATGATAGTGCTAAGTAGCCCCCCCCCCCTCCTGCAAGGTCATTGACGCATCAAATGGGCCACGATGTCATGCATGGAATGAGACTCACCGAGTAGCCAGGATCTGTGCCCTGCGTGTCGCTCCATGTAGCGTGGTATTCTTGTGTTCCTCAGGACCATAGAATCATGTGTAGATCCTGGAAATCTGGCACAACAATGCGTAAATATCTTGTTGGAGTCACACACCATTTGCACATTGATTGAATGAAATTGTTTCCGGTTGCGGTACTGGACCTCCATGGCATGTGGGACAACCAATTCAACATGGGTGCAGTCGATGGCACCAATGCAACCCGGGATGCCGCCAAGTGCATGGAATCCCACTTTTGCGTTGGTAATCTCCTGGTACGTGCGTGGTAGTGTGATGTGGTCGTCGGCGTGCTTCAGGAGGGCATCGTGCACTTGGAAGAGTGTTCGTGAGAACAGTGGCTGTGAAATGCCATGCAACTGTCCCACTGTGTGCTGGTAGGTGCCTGTGGCCAGGAAGTGGAGTGCAGACACCACCTTCAGTAGGGGTGGGATGGCGGTTGGGCTATCTATCATGCTCACGAGGTCAGCATGTGTCATGTCCACAATGGCGATTATGGTGTCCCGGTCCAAACGGTAGAGGGTGTGGATCTGCTCAGCAGTGAGGTTGAACGGATCGGCTCGGAGGCGTGGGATTGCGGGCCGCCTGCGTGGTGGTAGTGGCAGTGCTTGTGGGCCTTGCTGACCCTGCCTTGCCCTCCTCCTCCTCCTTCTCCTCCGTCTCCCCTGTGCGCCCGGTTGTTGTACCTGTTGTTGTTCGTCGTCTTCTTGTAGTTGTAGCACTTGCAGTGCTATCTGGTCCCCCAGGCCCAACATCGCTAGTCCTGCCGGTAGCATTTTGGAGTGGGAGTGGTTGTGGGAGGGGTTTGGGTCTGCTATATATGTGCTGTCGGCCTGTATGGCCTCCACCTGTGCTGATTGAATGATTCTGTGGCAGATGCTATCCCTTCTGGCCGAGCACGTCCCGCACGTAAGGCTGCATTTGGCCGCATGGCATCTTGGGATTGGAATCATGTATCAAATCCCGATGGCAGTGTGATGTACTTTGACTGATTTTCATGGTATGCTCCCATTGTTATGATTGCAGCCGCTTACATACCTGTGAAGAGTCAGTGGTATGTAGGGCTCGATCGATGGCCGACCCTCATGCAGCACAGTAACGTACTTCACCGACGGGCGTGGCGTCCCATTTGTGATTGCAGCCAGTTAGCATCATGACACACAGCCGCACTACATTGATGTAATTGTGAATGCAAGCGTTCACAGAAGCCTTTTCGACGTAATGTTGCAAGTGAGGAATTCGAAGGCCAGCATTTTTGGTTTTGAAGTAGCGGCGAGGATACGCCCACAGGTCTGGCTGGAAATGTAACGTTCTATTGTAGAATGTCCTTGGGACATGGCCCATAACGAGCAGGCAATGAATGATATGAATTGAATGGGATGCGCAATAGCGTAGTGGACGATAAGGCAGGACGTTCCCAAATCCATCTTGCTTCACAACACTACAGATCCGGCCAGGGGCACAGTGGTTTTTGCGGACTGCATTACGCACAGACGCGATGGAAGTTTCACATATAATGTGAGTGAATATTCATGCGTTTTCATTGCGGGATGAGGGAATGATGAATGGATGCATGGACTGATGATTCCGTTTAGGGTCTGCCATGTACATGGGTTTTTTGAATCACTCCCCTTCCCCTGCGCTATGTGATGCAAGGCTGCCATAGTGGGACATACGTCTATCTGCCCTTGTCGGATCCTCCCTGTCTCGACGCGCCTTCATACACTTGTGTCTAGGCACGTTACTAATCCCATGTCATGGGTTCTATCTTGACGGACGCATGCACAGTAACCGACGTTGCCAATGGTGTATTTAGCTCGATTGATTTCGTTATGATTCGATACTGATTTAGGGGTGTGTATATTCCTTTGGAGTGGGCTAGCATGCATATGGGTGTGGATTTGGTGTGTTGAATGAAGATTGTAATGCCTCATGAGTCCCGTAATGCAATCGGTTAATTTGTGTTTCTTTTGGGTGACAGGTATCTCCTGCCCTATTGCAGATGCCATCTCTACGCCACTCCTCCAGATGGTTTTTACTCTCGACTCCTGCAGCTTCGGGTGAATCAGTGGAGCACCATTTCGATCTTATGGGACGATCGCCAATGGGCCACATGCCCTTACGCTGTACTGGTGGCTAGGTGCAACATTTCGGCCTTTCAGCTCGACTAGTGCCTGCCTCATGGGACGGACCTGCGGTTCTTGCCGCTTCCATGTTGCCTTTTGGAACGTTGATGTAGGCCCTGTGTGCCATGATGGTACAGGGCGTCACACAAGTGGAAGCTGGTCATTTATTGCAGATGCAGCCCTCGGTGATGATGGTTGTTTTGGTGTTATTTTGCAAATTGCTGTGGGGCCTTTGTCATTTGGATGTGCATTTAAATTGTATTCCGATATTTGTCGTGTTGCGTTGTTCTTTGCAGGTGATGTGGCGATTTTCGCTTTGTGGCGGTATGTATTGCGAGATGATCTGCATTGTGTTCCGCCTTCTGAGTTGAGTTGTGTGGTACAGTACTGGCCGCGTTTGCCTACGTAGCACAGTATGGTCACGGATAGGGGCTGCCATTGTGACTGTTTACATGATGTGCTGTTCAGGGGCGGGGGATTGGCTTTTGGCCGACTGGTGCCTGTCAGCCAGGTCGATTGGTGGAATGATGGGATGTTCAGAATGTGGCTGGTCACAGGTGACTGTGTTTGCGTGCGTTTGTTGGAGGGGGACTGGGGTCATGTCCATTGGAATAGCTTCTGTATTGATGCCATCTGTGCCCTGCAGCTCCCATCGGCCCCTCTTGGGATGAGCCTGGCTGCTCAGTCACTCTGCCAACTTGTGTGGTACATGCTTCTGCTGATGGTTGGTTTGTTTACTGGCATGAGTACAGGGCTGGTGCAATCCCCCTCAGGATGCTGTTTTGGATGTTGCCTTGCGCTGGTGGCAAGCGATGGGGGACTACTGTTGTTTTGTGTCATGTGTTCTTGATTTTCATTTTGATGTATTGTACCTTCACATGCCTGTGCTGCGTCAGTACGGCTATGGTGACATGCCGTACATGGATGCCCACTCACGGGGCGCTTTGAGCCCCTGCATGCTTTTCTACGTTGGCATGCATGGGTGAATTGTAGATTTCACTGGTTGCATAGTGTGAGTACATTGCGCCTGCCAGGAGTTGTGCAATGTGGCCAGGGAGTGGAGTACAGGCACTCAGTGGGCCATTTACGGTTGGTTCACGTTGCCGTATTTCTCGCCATGGCGGAATGGTACTTTACGACGTGCTTGATGGCGTTCAGTACATGTCCGCTAGGGTCAGAATTCGCGTACCGTTGCGCCATGGCGGTGATTCCGGTTTTGCAAGGCGCGCGTGCGCGTACTTGGTGCAGTTAGCGTTGCCGTTCACTGCGGTGTCGCTAATGGCATCGTACTTTACGGTGACGGGTCATGATCGCAACGAGCGGTGTTCGATGGCGGTATTGCATTTCCGCCATCATTTTTCCATTTCCGCAAGGGTCGTAATGAGGCCCACTGTATCAAAATAATTCCCACTCCATGAAAGGATGGTTATGTTACATAATAAAAGCTCCCCACTAAAAGCAGAATCACTGCATTCGAATATATTCTCCCATGCACTGAGGTTATCAGAAGAATCTCTCACCCAAGAAGGGGGAGAATCCATATCAGAATCAAACCTCCCATTTGATTGGTGAGACACTGTAGCACAGGTGTATGCAACCTTTTGATCTCCATTTGTTTTGGACTACAACTCCAATCAATGCTATTCAGGAGAGTTTACAGTGGGTGATCATGGGAGACGTGGTCCAAAACATCTTGGGGGGAAGAATGTTGTAAAGCCCTGTTATAGCAGATAAACAGGGTAATTCATAGAATTTCGCAGAAAAGTGTCGCAAGCGGCTGGCGCAGAGTGTCCGCGTGCGATTGTCTGCGCCAGGCGCGTGCGCCAAAACCGATTTCCGCGCACAGCGTATTCATGGATTTTAGGCTCCCAAACCAGCCGTGGCGCAGAGTATCGCAGCGACCCTGCAGCAGCGCCAGTAAGGCCCCCAAGAACGCCCTCGCACAAGGAAAAGCCATCAAAATCGCTAAATCATCGCAAAGGGCTGCGCTAACCCTGGACCAGTAAATAGGGCTGCCAAACAAGGAACGCATAGCGGGTAACGTTCATATCAGGGGTACGCGGGAAGTTTTACATGCGATTAGCCAGGGTACGTGTATGACAGGGGAACGCGTGAAGTTAAACACACGATTAGCCAGGGTACGTGTATTACAGGGGTACGTGGGAATTTTCACACACGATTTGGCTGGGTACGTGTATGACAGGGGTACGCATGAAGTTTTACACGTGATTAGCCAGTGTACGTGTATTACAGAGGTGCGCGCGAATAATCACACGCGATTTGGCTGGGTACGTGTATTACAGGGGTGCATGGGAATTATCACACGCGATTTGGCTGGGTACGTGTATTACAGGGGTGCGCGGGAATAATCACACGCGATTAGGCTGGGTGGGTCCTCACAGGTGTACCCTGTACACCCTCCACGGCCCCTGCAGGCAGCCCACAAAACAGGGGACTACCCTGCACACCTGCTCATGTCTCCCACCCCCCACCCCCCCCCAGCAGTGTGGGGCACCCTCCACCAGGAACCCACTCACGTCTCCCACCCACCCCACCAGGCCCCCACTCATGTCTCCAACCCACCCCCACCCCCCAGCCATGATGGGCAGCCTCCACCAGGCCCCTACTCATGTCTCCCACCACCCCCACCCCCCCAGCAGTGTGGGGCACCCTCCACCAGGCCCCCACCCATGTCTCCCACCACCCCCACCCCCCAGCAGTGTGGGGCACCCTCCACCAGGCCTCCACCCATGTCTCCCACCACCCCCACCCCCAGCCACCATGGGCAGCTCCCACCAGGCCCCCACTCATGTCTCCCACCCACCTCCACCCCCCCAGCAGTGCAGGGGCAGCCTCCACCAGGCCCCCACTCATGTCTCCCACCACCCCCACCCCCCTGCCACCATGGGCAGCCCCCACCAGGCCCCCACCCATGTCTATAAACCCCCCACCCCCCAGCCACCATGGGCAGCCCCCGCCAGGCTCCCACCCATGTCTCCCACCACCCCCACCCCCAGCCACCATGGGCAGCCCCCACCAGGCCCCCACTCATGTCTCCCACCACCCCCACCCCCCCAGCAGTGTGGGGCACCCTCCACCAGGCCACCACCCATGTCTCCCACCACCCCCACCCCCCAGCCACCATGGGCAGCCCCCACCAGGCTCCCACCCATGTCTACCACCCCCCACCCCCCAGCCACCATGGGCAGCCCCCACCAGGCCCCCACCCATGTCGAACCACCACCCCCACCCCCCAGCCACCATGGGCAGTCCCCACCAGGCTCTCACCCATGTCTCCCACCCACCCCCACCCCCCAGCCACCATGGGCAGCCTCCACCAGGCCCCCACTCATGTCTCCCACCACCCCCACCCCCCAGCAGTGTGGGGCACCCTCCACCAGGCCCCCACTCATGTCTCCCACCACCCCCACCCCCCTGCCACCATGGGCAGCACCCACCAGGCCCCCACCCATGTCTACCACCCCTCCACCCCCCAGCCACCATGGGCAGCCCCCGCCAGGCTCCCACCCATGTCTCCCACCACCCCCACCCCCAGCCACCATGGGCAGCCCCCACCAGGCCCCCACTCATGTCTCCCACCACCCCCACCCCCCCAGCAGTGTGGGGCACCCTCCACCAGGCCACCACCCATGTCTCCCACCACCCCCACCCCCCAGCCACCATGGGCAGCCCCCACCAGGCTCCCACCCATGTCTACCACCCCCCACCCCCCAGCCACCATGGGCAGCCCCCACCAGGCCCCCACCCATGTCGAACCACCACCCCCATCCCCCAGCCACCATGGGCAGCCCCACCAGGCTCTCACCAATGTCTCCCACCCACCCCCACCCCCCAGCCACCATGGGCAGCCTCCACCAGGCCCCCACTCATGTCTCCCACCACCCCCACCCCCAAGCAGTGTGGGGCACCCTCCACCAGGCCCCCACCCATGTCTCCCACCACCCCTACCCCCCAGCCACCATGGGCAGCCCCCACCAGGCTCCCACCCATGTCTCCCACCACCCCCACCCCCAGCCAACATGGGCAGCCCCCACCAGGCCCCCACTCATGTCTCCCACCACCCCCACCCCCCCCAGCAGTGTGGGGCACCCTCCACCAGGCCACCACCCATGTCTCCCACCACCCCCACCCCCCAGCCACCATGGGCAGCCCCCACCAGGCCCCCACCCATGTCTCCCACCACCCCCACCCCCCAGCCACCATGGGCAGCCCCCACCAGGCTCCCACCCATGTCTCCCACCCCCCCACCCCCCAGCCACCATGGGCAGCCTCCACCAGGCCCCCACTCATGTCTCCCACCACCCCCACCCCCCCAGCAGTGTGGGGCACCCTCCACCAGGCCCCCACCCATGTCTCCCACCACCCCCACCCCCCAGCCACCATGGGCAGCCCCCACCAGGCCCCCACTCATGTCTCCCACCACCCCCACACCCCCAGCAGTGCGGGGCACCCTCCACCAGGCCCCCACTCATGTCTCCCACCACCCCCACCCCCCAGCCACCATGGGCAGCCCCCACCAGGCCCCGACCCATGTCTGTCACCACCCCCACCCCCCAGCCACCATGGGCAGCTCCCACCAGGCCCCCACTCATGTCTCCCACCCACCCCCACCCCCCCAGCAGTGCAGGGGCAGCCTCCACCAGGCCCCCACTCATGTCTCCCACCACCCCCACCCCCCAGCCACCATGGGCAGCCCCCACCAGGCCCCGACCCATGTCTCCCACCACCCCCACCCCCCAGCCACCATGGGCAGCCCCCACCAGGCCCCCACTCATGTCTCCCACCACCCCAACCTCCCCAGCAGTGTGGGGCACCCTCCACCAGGCCACCACCCATGTCTCCCACCGCCCCCACCCCAGCCACCATGGGCAGCCCCCACCAGGCTCCCACCCATGTCTAGCACCCCCCCCCCCCACCCTCCAGCCACCATGGGCAGCCTCCACCAGGCCCCCACTCATGTCTCCCACCACCCCACCCCCCCAGCAGTGTGGGGCACCCTCCACCAGGCCCCCACCCATGTCTCCCACCACCCCCACCCCCCAGCCACCATGGGCATCCCCCACCAGGCCCCCACTCATGTCTCCCACCACCCCCACCCCCCAGCAGTGTGGGGCACCCTCCACCAGGCCCCCACCCATGTCTCCCACCACCCCCACCCCCCAGCCACCATGGGCAGCCCCCACCAGGCTCCCACCCATGTCTACCACCCCCCACCCCCCCAGCCACCATGGGCAGCCCCCACCAGGCTCCCACCCATGTCTCCCACCCCTCCCACCCCCCAGCTACCATGGGCAGCCTCCACCAGGCCCCCACTCATGTCTCCCACCACCCCCACCCCCCCAGCAGTGTGGGGCACCCTCCACCAGGCCCCCACCCATGTCTACCACCACCCCCACCCCCCAGCCACCATGGGCAGCCCCCACCAGGCCCCCACTCATGTCTCCCACCACCCCCACCCCCCAGCCACCATGGGCAGCCCCCACCAGGCTCCTACCCATGTCTCCAACCCACCCACCAGCCACCATGGGCAGCCCCCACCAGGCTCCCACCCATGTCTACCACCCCCCCCACCCTCCAGCCACCATGGGCAGCCTCCACCAGGCCCCCACTCATGTCTCCCACCACCCCACCCCCCCAGCAGTGTGGGGCACCCTCCACCAGGCCCCCACCCATGTCTCCCACCACCCCCACCCCCCAGCCACCATGGGCATCCCCCACCAGGCCCCCACTCATGTCTCCCACCACCCCCACCCCCCAGCAGTGTGGGGCACCCTCCACCAGGCCCCCACCCATGTCTCCCACCACCCCCACCCCCCAGCCACCATGGGCAGCCCCCACCAGGCCCCCACACATGTCTCCCACCACCCCCACCCCCCAGCCACCATGGGCAGCCCCCACCAGGCTCCTACCCATGTCTCCAACCCACCCCCACCCCCCAGCCACCATGGGCAGCCTCCACCAGGCCCCAACTCATGTCCCCCTGCCCACAGGCCCTGAAAATCCTCAAGCATGGGCCTCATGGCCAGCCACCACAGCCCAAAGACACAACCAAGTATTACATGCACCCATGATACTACTCCAATGGAAACAATGTAAATCAACACATGTGTCTCACACACACACACAATGGTTGCAAGTGAACCTGAAAACCCATATCATGACATGCATGAAAACAATGAGATGAAACCACACATTGAAGAATTAAAAAATCCAAATAATGTATTAATAACAACAGTAATGGCAATCAAAATTAAACAAAATACACAAGTAAAAAAAAACAATATTAAGCTGGCTGTCCCTTTTCAAATTAAAATCAATAAATGATAATCCAAAAAAATTTCTTCCAAAGTTCAAGTCCATAAAAAGGAAATGAAGGGAAAAAAGAAATAGAAAAACATTGCTCCATGGGAAAAAATATTCATAGTAAAAAAAATGTCCAAATCCAAAGTCCAACTATGTACAAAGTATTCAGGGTCCATCATCCCAACAGAAGAAATGAAACCTACCAAAAAACCTATCTAAAATGGAACTATATACAAAAGGTGGAGCAGTGTCCGTCGACTCCAAATAAAAATAAACTATAAAGGAAACCTATCACTAAATAACTATATACAATGGCGGCGGGCCAGTCCAGCGGCTCACTTAGTGGTGTTCCGGGCCAGAGCATCATCGAACTCCTCATCTATTTCCCGGAGGCGGTCCTGTTCCATGGCCCCGAGGGTCCGCAGGGACGCCGACATGTTCACCTCCAATTCCCTGCGGATTGCCTCGAGGCACTATGCCCGCCTCAGGGCCCTCCGCATGGAGTTCTCCGCCCTGACCATCGTGAGCCGCGCCTCTTCCGCCCGCCGCCGCTCCGCATCTATGGCGTGGCCCAACCGCTGCCACACGGAAGACACTTACCGTCCAGGGTCCTCCTGCCCTCCGGCCGATGCCTGCCCCTCCGATGTTGAAGGCCCCGAGCTATCGTGGCTCCCACCTACAGCCTCCTGCTGCTGCAGCTGCTGCTGTCCATGTGCCCTGTCCGATGGTGCCTGCACATCCTCCTCCAGCTGGGGTGCAGTCGTTGATGTGGCCACCCCTGCTGGACGTCCAACTCCCGACTGTGGCAGGGATCTGTTGTCCACCAGCCTGGCCGCACGGTCGGAGGCAGCTCCACAGGGCACCCAGGTGACACATGGGTGGGAAGATGGCATGGAGGACGACTGGGGCATAGAGGGTTCCGTGGAGGAGGGGGTCGGAACAAGGTCCAGGAAACGGAGGAATCCAGCACTGGTGAGCTGTCCCAGTGGGTCAACGCAGTCAACGAGCCATGCAAGAAGACGTGCAGACTCATCATGAAAAGACTGCAGGTCAGCTCGCATGGCCCGTTGACGCAACGCCACCCCACCCTGGACAGGCTCAACCTGGTGCAGGATAGCCACATCCGCAGGGAGAGGAAGGCCAGGTGTTGTAAGCCAATCCCCTCCCTGAGAACGGTTCTGGAGGTAGGCATCCCTGCTGGTGCAAGATGATGCAGTGACAGGAGCAGGGACAGGATTGCACACAGGCACCTCCGCGGCGGCCTGTGCTGCCTCCTGTCCCAGATCCTGCACTGCACCACTAGCACCAGTGGAATCCCCACCTCCAGACCCCGCCTCTGTCACTTGCACGGCCTCCTCCTCCTCCAAACCCCCCACCAACCTGGATGACTCCGTGCCATCTTCCTCCGTTGGGCCCTGTGGGGTCCCAGCTGCCCCTTCTGCTGCCGAGGAGTCCAACTCCAACCTCCACCTCTTGGACCTCCCCTCGGCAGCTGCGGCCTGGGACACGGCATCGGACTCCTCACTCCCCGACGAGATCAGAACCTGGGAGGGGATCCAGGGCTTGCATCTCTGGCTGGTGGTGCGACCCCTGCTGCTGTGCTCCACAGCACCTTCTCCGCCCTCTTCATCAGTTGACGCTGCAGACAGGGAGAAAGAAAACACAGGCATCAGGGCACTGTCCAATGGACTCATACACACATGACAGTCATACATGAGTGGCATTGGTAAACCTCAGACATGGCATCACAATCCCCAACACACATGTCATTTCAACTTGCACACATGAGCCATACCACAGGCATATTGCAACAGCCAGCACCATCCATTCACATACAACAGCATGAGCATCCAAAGGTCATCCACACATCACATGCAACATAGGGAGTACACTACACATGCACACACACCACCAAACTTGCATGCATGTGTACACCTCCGCCAACTGTCGCAGTGTTCCGATCGACATCCATGTCACACCTGACAATCATTCCTCCACATCCTGTGCCATGCAAGCCCACACACACAAGCACCATCATGTGTCACACATGAGACCCCTCACATGTGTCACCCTCACGGCCCTGTACACCTCCCCTACTTGCCCACATAAAAATACATGTTCAACCTGCACACTCCTGGCACACCACACGCACAGCTTACAATCAGTATGCATGTACACTTACCGCTCGACTCCAGACGGGTCTGCCTCTCAAGGACCTGGACGTGGAGCGCTGAGAATATGCGTTCCAGGACCCTCATCTGATCTTCCGACAAGTGGCCCCGGCGCCCCTTAGCATCCGCTGCCTTCAGGAGGCGCCGGGCCTTGTTGAGGGTCCTGTACCTGAAGTCCTCCCAGCGCTTCCTGACACGTTCGTAGTCGCGGACTGCCACCTCCTCCGCGTTGATGGCAGTCACGATGTCCATCCAGATCCGAGTCTGTCGTTCCTTGTCGGTGCGCAACCTTCCGAAGAGGGCATCATACTGCCCCAGGACATGCTCCACCAGGACACCAACTTCGGTGGCAGTGAAGCTGGTGCCCCTCTGCCTCCTTGGCCGGGGGTTGCCACTGGTGCCAGATGTTGCAGTGCCCGACATGGCAACCCCAGAGGCAGGAGTGGGTGGGCAACTGGGTCCTGGGGCTGGGCTGTGGGGCGATGGAAAAGCAGTCGGGAGTCTTCGGTTCCAGCAGGGGTGGTCACAGCAACAGCACCCCTGGCTGATGTGCAGGCAGCAAATGGCAGGGCACGTGGGCAGCAGGCAGTCAGGCAGCAGCAGATGGCAGGTGGGAGCGTGCTCAGGGCTCTGGGGGGCAGTAATTTGGCCTTCTGGGCAGGAGCGTGGTCTTCCGTGTGTGAACGCGTGGCCAGCTTGATACGGAGTGATTTTGCACGTGAAAATCCAGCACGTCTGCGTGTAATTCGAAGAAAGGAACTTAGCGCGTAAGCGCGTCAGCACACGTCTGTACATTCATTGGCCTAAAGGCCACCAGCGTATGCGGGTCTATGAAGTCACGTGCACGTTGAATATGGCACACGTTTGAAATGTTGCGTGTTAAACAAATGAAAGACACGTCCGAGTGTCTGTTAGGGAGAATTCTCTGTTTAGGCTGAATTTCCTAACCTAGTGAGTCCCCCAGCAGCTTTGCTGGATTTCTGGAGTTTATTTTTTTCCATCCTGCCAAGAGTGAGACTCTTTTCTCCCACTCTTGGACATGTATGTGTGTAATTCCTTTGAAATGTCAATGTGTTCGATGGGCTATGGGGTCTTTTACTCCATAGGGTCTCATATGTTTTTCTATGTGTGTTACACCACACCCTACGTGTCGTAACACGGGGGCGCCCTAGCGGGTCCCCCACCATAGAGTCCATTCCCGGGGACTGACTACTGTCTCCCCGGGCATGTAAAGTCACCATTGGCTTTACTAGACCTAAATTTACTAACAGAACTAGTACCAACCATCTTATTGTGGACGTACTAGTAGGGGTAATTCGATTACTCCTGGATCTGTTACTCGAGGGGGCACTGTCCCGTCCCCCCTCGTCGAGTTTTGGCTGGTGGCAGTGGAAACTACTTGTTATGTTCGATCCCGAACATAACCCTATGGGATTCGTCCCATTGTTGGAGATTGATACTTTTTCTCATTTATCTCTGACGTACCACCGATCTACTTATCTTAAATAAGTTTATCGAGTGGTATTTTCTGCCAGAACTCGGTTTTAAAATGGCATCTGTGTTCGTCTCTGTGACTCCTAAACCAAAGGTTGAGCCCTTTGTTCCACTTTTGGCGGGCCTCTGTACAGAGACCCTCCAAAGTGGTGCCATTCTGTCTGGGTTACCTCAGGGGTGTGGGAGGGGGTTTAGGCACCCTGGACCGAGTTGCCTTGCCAACTCAGGTCGCACTCTGGAGTGATTGGCCCAGGTGGTGATCCTTCCCGCTCACCACTTAGCATGTGTTGATTGACAGCTAGGCTGAGTGAATGGGGGTCTTCTGCATAAAAGCAGGGCTTTTGGGACTGGATCTTCAGAAGTCGCCACAGGACCTAAGAATCCGACGAGGGTAACGCTGAGCCGACCTGCAACGACGACACCTCCAGTGGAGCCCTGCTGAGCCGACTCACCACTTCCCGACGACAGAGGAGATCTCCCTGCCGGAGAGTCTCTTCCCCTGACTGGTGGGAACAACTAGTCCCCTTCGCTTTTTATTCGCCTCAGGACGCAGTGGTCGAATTGCCCGTGCAGAGCACCTCGGCAACCGGATAGCCACTACCCCTGTACCGTGACCAAAAGGTGGTGCCTTGTGACGGAGCACTCCGCGGCTGGTCTCTTCCCTGGTGGTGCACCGGACCTCACTTTCCTTCGACGACGAGATCATCTCTACTCTTGGCCAAGACCCGACGTGCATCCACCACCAGGAACAACTACCCCTGCCGGAGCTGCCCTCCACAACAAGGTACCGTGTCCGCCTGGCTTCCCTTTCGTTCGGTTCGAGGGAGGTGTCTTAATCCTCTCCGTTCCACTGGGTCGCCTCCAAGCTTTGCTCATTCTTTGTTCTGAACTGGTTCAATCTGCCGATAACAATTTGCTATAAAGACTTGAATGCATCTCCACTAGAGACTTTTTGGGACATCGCGCCTTGCCTCTCTCCGAGGGGGCCTGGCCTCTGAACTTTACGATCCATTGTGATTCTTGCCTTCCTGCCTTGCATTTTATTCGCATAGGATTGAACTGTGTTGATTTCATAACCTGCCTATCTTTTTCTCTCCCATCCTAACTAATATTTGAGTGTCATCTAGGTTGAGGTATACACCTCTGTCTGAAAATAAGTGGTACCGGTAGAACCTAGAGTTGTCGATATTTTGCTAGGGGGATTGATCGTTTCCTACTTCGTAGATTAATTGTGTTTGATTTGTTTGCCGTGATTTGCTTTAGTGTTTTCCATAGATGTTGTGTTATAAATAAATACCTTACTATCTTTACACTAAGCCTCGTTGCGTGTTTGCTTGTCTTACTGTGAAGAATTGCCCTATGTTGTATACTCCACATACTGCTCAACTTTTCTTGAGAGAAGTCTGACTGCTCAGCCACAGCTACCAAGTCAATCTGTGTGGTACAGACTGCTACCAAGTGGGTTCACCGCCAACGCCTGTAGTCCTAAATCTTTTGCCGTGGTCCCAGAGGGAACTGCACAGGTTTCCGCCTAACACTGGTGTACAGCGGTGGGATTTGTATCGAGTATACAGTTTAGAGTGCTTTTCGACGCTGTAGGATAACTAACCACAAAGCTTAGCACTAAAAAGCAACTTTCACAAACATGTCTACGATGGAAACTTACAGTCAAGAATCCTTGTCAGGTGAAAATACTTAGAGTTTGCGAGCTCTCTGTAGGCAAGAGAATCTTTCTGTAAGAGGCAAGAAGTTAGAACTAAACTAGAGAGATTGCTGGCGAACCAAAGTCTGGGTACTGGTTCAGAGGAACCACTCTCCCCAGCGAATGTAGACGACAGTAATGGTGTTGATCTGAATCGAAATTCTGATAATATCGATGAAGAGGCTGACGAGGACGGAGAGGCTAACAAAACTGTCTCCCCCGCTCCTCTACCTGCCTTACCAGCTGTGCCTACAGGGCCCATACAAGGTCCCACAAGTAACCCTGCTTATTTTGAACTTGAAAAAATGAAGCTCGAATTAGAATATAAACGGTTCTTGGCTCAATCTGAACGAAACCAAGAGCTCGAGTTCAGACGGATGAATGCCCAGGCTGAGCAGAAGCAAGCTGAGTTGAGACTCAGAGAAATAGAACTTAATCACGAGTTAGAAATGAAAAAGTTGTCTATGGAAAATGCTTCTCTCTCCTCTGGTTCCTCTAGGAGCTCCAGTCCCAAAAGACCCTGGATGCCGAAGGAATTAGTGGGTATGTATGAACCGAGATTGGATGTGTTGGATTGGTTGAAACTGTTTGAATACAATCATGGGCTCCAGGACATCACCGGGAATACGTTGCTTCCCTGGTTGTTCTCTAGGCTCCCTCCTGTTGCGACTGATGTGGTAATGGAGTTGGGGGAGGCGGATAAGACGGATTACGAAAGTGTGAAACTAGCTTTGATAGCTAGATTCGGGAAGACCCCTTCCCAGTATCTTAAGAGGTTTAGAACCCTCAAAAAGCATGATGGTACCCCTTGGGCTACCTGGATGAGTGAAGGGTTGAAAAACCTAGAGGGATGGATTAAGGGTTACAAAGTGAACACTTATGAGGGTATGATAAATCTTTTTATGTTGGAGTATATTTATGATGCTTGTTCTCCAGAGCTCAGACAGCACTTGGCTGATTCGAAGGAATTGGATTCCAGGGCACTAGCTAAGGCTGCTGACTTGTGGGTTGCCAACAGGGCTACTCATAAGGATTCTGGGGAAACTCAGAAAAAGGATGAGGGAAAACAGCCTAAAAAAGACTCAAAAGAGAATTTGAATAACTCACATTCCAAAGAGGGCCCCAAACAAAACCAGAAGGGTAAGCCACTGGGAAAACCACAGCAGAATAGTGTGTCTTCTGGTGCCAAACCGGAAGGAGGTCAGAACAAGCCACCATTCCAGAAAGAATTCGGTAAATGCTTTGTTTGTGGCTCGACTGACCACGTGAAAGGAGATCCCAGATGTAAGGGTAAACCTTCAGGGGTCCAGCTTGTCTTCTTAGCCTTCGCTCCAGAGGAGGAAGTCCAAATGGCAAGTGGAAACTTTCTACTGCTTGCTGACGAACCCATTGGAGTCTCAGCCAGCGTTTCTTTAGTATCTCTGGGGTTGTGGGAACAACAGAATTTAGATGTCTATAATTCTATCCCCGATAATACTAAAGAGTATTATAAGGACAGTGTCCAGGTGAATGGTCAGGAGACTCCTGCCATTAGGGACACTGGGGCCAGCATAACTGTGGTGGATAAATCGTTTTTTCAGGCTGAGGATGTAGCTAAGGCACCCAAACGCCTCACCAAGTTAGCTGGAGGGCCTGTGCAGATGCTTCCCCAATTACCAGTTCTCATCCAGTGTAACGACATGACTGTGAAGATACCTGTCAGCATACAGAGTGAGGTACCAGGACGTGTACTGTTGGGTAACGATTTGAAAACTCTCGGAGTTGTATCGCATACTCCCAGACCTCCTAGTAAACGGTTACAGGAGCTAACCAGACCCGCACGAGAGAGGACCATGCGCGGTACTCTCCCGGAGATGATGAAGAAAGAAATCACTCCTGCTCCACTGGAATTGTCGGCCGCTGTCTCCAAGAAATCAGAAGCGAAGGGGAAACCTAAGACTTCTATCCCGAAACCAGCCGCCAGCATTCCAGTGCAGCCGACACGGACTTCCCCGCGGTTGACCAACGTCACACCCGTAACTCCACCTCCAGCCGAGGCTGAGAGGGAGGTACAACCCTGCGTGGTAGAATTAGACTTTGAGGAAGAGCTAATGGAAGGCCAGGAACTCATTGGAGATGTGGATCCTGTTGACCATCCTGAGCTGCAGTCTTTACTGGCAGAAGGTGGACCCAGCAGGGCAGACTTCAGTAAGGGACAGAGAGAATGTCCAACTCTGGAAGGTCTTCGCCATCAGGCAGAAGCTCAGGCTGAAGGGCAAGAGCCTCGGAAATACAGGTTGCACTGGGAAGATGGCCTCTTCTACAGTGAACCGACCGAGTCTGCACCTGGAGACTACAAACGCCTTGTAGTATCCCAAGAGAACAGACCACAGTTCTTGCAGTTAGCCCACGAGATTCCTCTGGCTGGTCACTTGAGTTTCAAGAAGACTAAGGAAAGGCTCTCGCTGTACTTCTCTTGGCCAAAGATGGGGGCCGAAGTAGAAAAACACTGCAGGAGCTGCCACACCTGCCAGATCTCTGGTAAGGTTGGATCCAAGAACGTGGCACCGTTAGTGCCTCTCCCGGTTGTGGGAGTCCCATTTGAGAGAGTAGGGATTGACATCGTTGGTCCCCTTGATCCTCCAATCTCCTCAGGCAACAGGTTTATACTTGTTGTAGTAGACCATGCTACTAGGTATCCTGAGGCAATTCCTATGAGGACTGTTACAGCTCCGGCTGTGGCTAAGGCCCTCCTTGGTATTTTTACCAGGGTCGGGTTTCCTAAGGAAGTAATCTCTGACAGGGGATCAAACTTTATGTCCCACTACATGAAAGCCATGTGGAAAACCTGCGGAGTAACTTACAAGTTCTCAACGGCTTACCACCCACAAACCAATGGGTTGGTAGAACGGTTCAACCGAACCATGAAGAGCATGATAGGTGCTCTAGAGGAACCCCTTAAGCATAAGTGGGACCTTCTATTGCCATGCCTTCTCTTTGCTTATAGAGAAGTCCCTCAGGAGGGAGTAGGTTACTCTCCCTTCGAACTACTCTATGGTCATCCCGTCAGAGGTCCATTGGCCCTGATTAAGGAGGGGTTGGAGAGTGCTCCTTCCCCCAAGCCAGTCAGAGTGACTGACTACGTGATAGGTCTCCGGAGGAGAATGTCGCACATGATGACGGAAGCAAGCGATAACTTGAAAGCTGGACAAGCATTGGTCAAGCACTGGCACGATCAAAAGGCTAACATGGTTGAGTTCGCTCAAGACCAGCTCGTTCTCGTTATGATCCCAACAAGGCAGAGGGCCTTGCAAGATAAGTGGATGGGACCCTACCGAGTAGTGGGTAAACTCGGAGAGGTTAACTATCTGGTGGACTTGGGCAATCCCAAGGAGGCTCCGACAATCTTTCACACCAACCGACTTAAAGCGTATGTCTCACGACCTGATGTAGGAGCGTTGCTTCTAGCATCATCCGAGGAAGAAGAAGAGAGTGAAGCTCTTCCGGATCTCCTCAGAGGCTTACCTTTAGATGAAAAAATTGAAGGAGTGAATCTCTCCTCCAATCTGACACCCGAGCAACAAGAAGAGTGCAAATCTATGTTGAATCAGTTTGCCTCTCTGTTCTCTGTTGCCTAAACCCCCTCCCGCACCCCTGAGGTAACCCAGACAGAATGGCACCACTTTGGAGGGTCTCTGTACAGAGGCCTGCCAAAAGTGGAACAAAGGGCTCAACCTTTGGTTTAGGAGTCACAGAGACGAACACAGACGCCATTTTAAAACCGAGTTCTGGCAGAAAATACCACTCGATAAACTTATTTAAGATAAGTAGATCGGTGGTACGTCAGAGATAAATGAGAAAAAGTATCAATCTCCAACAATGGGACGAATCCCATAGGGTTATGTTCGGGATCGAACATAACAAGTAGTTTCCACTGCCACCAGCCAAAACCTGACGAGGGGGGACGGGACAGTGCCCCCTCGAATAACAGATCCAGGAGTAATCGAATTACCCCTACTAGTACGTCCACAATAAGATGGTTGGTACTAGTTCTGTTAGTAAATTTAGGTCTAGTAAAGCCAATGGTGACTTTACATGCCCAGGGAGACAGTAGTCAGTCCCTGGGTATGGAGTCTATGGTGGGGGACCCGCTAGGGCGCCCCCGTGTTACGACACGTAGGGTGCGGTGTAACACACATAGAAAAACATATGAGACCCTATGGAGTAAAAGACCCCATAGCCCATCGAACACATTCACATTTCAAAGGAATTACACACATACCTGTCCAAGAGTGGGAGAAAAGAGTCTCACTCTTGGCAGGATGGAAAAAACAAACTCCAGAAATCCAGCAAAGCTGCTTTGTGACTCACTAAGTTAGGAAATTCAGCCTAAACAGAGAATTCTCCCTAACACCACATACCCAGCCAAGTCGCGTGTGGAAATTCCCGCGCACATACCCGGCCAAATCGCGTGTGGAACTTCCCGCGCACCCCTAAAATCCACGTACCCTGC
Organism: Ambystoma mexicanum; assembly: GCF_040938575.1. Classification (NCBI taxonomy): domain Eukaryota; kingdom Metazoa; phylum Chordata; class Amphibia; order Caudata; family Ambystomatidae; genus Ambystoma; species Ambystoma mexicanum. The sequence continues at coordinate 591,847,482 of NC_090937.1, read as the reverse complement.
CAAATCGCGTGTGAGACTGCCCGCGCACCCCTGAGATCCACGTACCCAGCCAAGTCGCGTGTGGAAATTCCCGCGCACCCCTGAAATCCACGTACCATGCCAAATCATGTGTGAGACTTCCTGCGCACCCCTGAGATCCACGTACCCAGCCAAATCGCGTGTGAAAGTTCCCGCGCACCCCGGAATACACGCACACGTTATTTTTCAGTCAGCGGGTGCCCATGTTTGTGGGTACCCCTTTGAACGTCATTTGTCCTGGAGGGCCAGAGTATAGGACATTCATCATGGCTGTATATAGGTGCTATTTGTTGGCGTACCTTTTGGCGCACATTTATTACAGGCGCAGAGACGCTACCGCCTGCTTTCTTGTGGCGGTCGTGTTTGTGCCTGTGCGCTGGTTTGACCGTGCGCTTTTTTGCCCTATTCGATTCCATGAAGACGCGTTGTAGGCGAGCATGTGGGCGTTCCGCGCACTTGCACCCTGTACTTCCCCCGTGACGCCCACATTTTGGCAGGTTGTTCCCCATTCCGAGTGTTACGCCCCATGTTCCGCCTACTTTTGTTGTGTGCGCCGCGCTATGTGCGATTTTTGCTGTCGCCTCTGCGATTTTCGCTGTGACCTGGCGCACGCCGTTAGATGGCCTGTGCGCCAACGTGCGCCACGCACTTTTTTAGCGCACATCCGATGGTTTTATCGTGCACGGCCTTCCATGAATCGATGTGCGCTGCTTTTCGTGCGATTTTCGCACTTGCAGTGCGATTTTCGCTATTCCACTGCGAATCGCACGTTTTTGGCCACTTGCGCCGCGCTAATTATTCCATGAATCCGGCTGAAAATCTCCGGCAGGAAGGGAAAACTCTGTGTCAAGAAACACCATTCAGATTGAAGGGGGGTGTCCATCTCAGAATATACCCTCTGTCACGAAAGAAGGAGTTGGTGTGCCCTTTGGGGAGTTCTAGACAGCAGCTGGGCACCTCAAATACTAATTAACATAAAAAACATTGCTGCAAAGAGAAAGATGCACTCAACACTCCAAGTAGGTGGAGTACTCAACATTAACTGTGTTTACTTGTACGCAATCTAACCCCTCGTTGGGACCATATTCATGCATGGTTCATATGTAAAATAACCACATATACCACAACAATTTCAGTGTGTAAATTATAACATTTTTATATCTATTCTTTTTTGTGCTCTGAATAGTAAAACAACAATCAACAAAAAGACAGTATATTCAGTATCGAATTGTAACTTGAAAAAGAGGATTAAATCATGAACGTGTATGGAGAAAAATAAAAAATAAAAATGCTTTCATCATTTTTCAATCACATATTTACACATAGATAGTGTAAAGGGACAGAAGAAAGCAAGAGAAATGTAAAAGGTGGAAACGTGGGAAAACACAACCCAGTACTTAGAAAATGGGGAAGAGCAGTAGAGGATAACCTCTAATTAGAAAAGAAAAAATAGAAATAAATATAACCATAATATGGTCACAGTTCGATATATTCAAATTATGAAGAAAGTCAACAATCCTAGAATTTTCTAGTTGTTTTGGACATCTTTTTCACAGGACTTTTTTTATGGGAAACCCCCACTGGGTTTGCCTATGCATGTAGGGGGAGCAAGAGACATGGACATTTTTGTGATAGCTTCCAGGTTGGTTAATATATGCCAAACGAGTGGACAAAGTACAAATTTCCCCCCCAAAAAAACAACTGGAAGAAGATAAAAACTGGAAGCCGGGCCCCCTTATCCTTTTGTGTTTCGGTGGTTATATGTTCCCACCTTCATCGGGGCAGTTTCATGGTACCCTATTGGGAGAAAGAATATACCCTCCCTGTGATATGGGGGACTCTATAACAAAATTAACTGTCTCCCTGTAACTGTGTGTTAAAATACATCCACCTATCTGAAGGCAGATGCTCTATAGCAGAACAAACCCTCCTGCCGGAAGGTAAGTACTCTGCATTCAAAAAAACTCACCCACTTCAAAGGGAACAATGTGTGCAATATTAAACTCTCTGCCTTGAAGAAAAAGACTCTTTATAAGAATGACATCTCTCATTTAAAGGATGGGACTGTATCAGAATAAAATCTGCCCCGTTGAAGTTTGAGACTGTGTTTTAGAATATAGTCTCCCCTTGAAGGAGAGTATCCGAATAATCTCTCTCCCTTGAAGAGGGAGATTATATATCAGAATAATCTTTTCCCCTTGAAAGAGAGACTGTGTAGCAGAATGCATTCTCCTGTTGATGGGATTAGTCCTTGAATCAGAACAGGCTCTCAACCTTAAAGTATAAACTCTGTATAAGAAGTAACACTCTTCCTTGAATAGGATGCACTATAGCAGAATACACTCTCGCCCTTCAAAGGGAGACTCTATATCGAGATACACTCTCCACTTAGATAGGGTATGCTCTGCATTATAATACACTCCTCCTTTCATGAGAACAACTCTATAGCACAATATAATCTACCCCTTGATGGGGAGACTCTGTAGCAGAGGAAACTCTCCACCTTAATAGGAGAGTCTCTGGATAAGAATAAAACATCACCTTTGATGAACCTCTAATTTTGAATTCATATACTCAGTGTCAGAATACATTCTCTGCTTTAAAGGCACATATTATGTAGTAGACCAGACTCTCCTGCTTGGAGGTATAGTCTATGTATGAGAACAAATCCTCCCTCCTAAAGGGGAGACCCTGTCCCAGGATAAACCCTCCCCATTGAAGGAGGAGTCACTTCATCAGAATGACCCCCATCCTCTGAAAGGGTGATTACTTACTGAAATACAAACTGCCCACTGAAGGCAGCATCTATGTATTATAATACATGTTCCCCTTGAATGGGAGTATCAGAATAATCAGAAGGGTGAGAATCTCTATCAGCATCAGCCCCCCTTCCCCTTGATAGGGGAGAATCTGTAACAGAGGGTTCTGCAACGTTTTGATCTCCATAAGCTTTGCACTACAACTCCCATTGGTGCTAGGTGGCATTGTGGATAGTGGGGGATCATGGGATCTTATTCCAACCATCTGGATAGATGAAGATGTGGAGCCCCTCTGAAACAGAACACACTCTCCCACTTTTAGTACAAGACACTGTTTCATAATACAATGTACACCTTTAAGGGGAAAGTCTGCATCAGAATCAAATTGCCCTTTGATGGGGGGTCTCTCTAGCAAAATAAACTTCACTTGAAAGGGAGACGCTGAATAAAAATGAACTCTCCCCCTAGATGCGTGTTTCAGAATACACTCTCCTCCTTAAATGGGAGACTCTAAAGCAGAATAAATGCCCCCTTGATCCGTTAAACTCTGTAGCAGATCAATGACTACCCATTTATTGTTGAAACTCAGTTTTAATGTGAATACCCCCAGCTGAATCAGAATAGCATCTCACCTTTGGAGGGGGAGGCAATGTGTCAGAATACATTTGCACTTCGAAGAGGGTGTCTGTAACAGAATCAAAGATCCCCACAGAAGGCAGAGTAACTGCTTTAGAACAATATCTCCACATTGAAGGGGGCTGTCAGAGTAACCACCCTCACCCCTGAAGAGAATACTACGAATCAGAACCTAACCTCCCTAGTTAAGTTGAAGATTCTGTTTTAGAATGAACTCCCCTTGGAAGTGCAGCTTCAGAATGATCTTTCTGTTTTGTATTCGGGTAATCTATCAGAACCTCCTCTGTTTAGTTGGGTCTGTATATCAGAATAAAACAGATTAAAACCTCCCACTTGATGGGGTAGACTCTGTAGCAGAATATACTCTTCTCTTTTAATGCAGAGGCATTACAATACCACCTCCCCATCGAAGCCAAATAAACTGCTTGAAGGTAAGGACTTGGCATCATAATAGAACCTCAGACTTCATGATGGGGAGAGGGCTGAGCATGTATCAGAATACAACCTCCCCCTTGAGGGGGGGAAGTTTGTACTAGATTGAAGGCTGAGATGGGGGAAATGTTGTTTCAGAATAAACTCTTCCCCTTGAAGTGGAGGTCTTATCAGTATTTAAACCCTCCCCATTAAAGGTAAAACTCATTCTCCCTTGGTGGTTGAGTGTCTGCAGAAGAATACTCTCTCTGCTGTTATGGAGAAGACTCTGGGCCTCATTACACGGATGGCGGTAAGGATTTACCGGTACAGGTAAAATACTGGTACCAGTAAATCCTTGCCGTCTTACTACGAGGTCCCTTTGCGGGTTGGGGGATTTAACGCCTGCTTTTTGCAGGCGTTAAAAACCAACCCGCAAAGGGACCCAGGGAGCTAATTACGTACCGCAATTTGCGGTACCGTACGTAGCGCCTTCCCCATTCCCATTGAGCCCTATGGGGCAAAAATGGGAATGGGGAAGGGCAATGGCGGAAGGGGGAATTACCGCCCCGCCAACCTTGGAATGGGGCGGTAATTCCTCTTTCCGTCAAGGCGGTGCCGGTATTTTACCGGCATGAACCTTGGCGCTAATAGCGCCATGGTTCTCCGCCATCCGTGTAATGAGGCCCTCTGTATCAGAATAAACTTTTGTCATTGAAGGGAAGACTCTGTATCATAATAATCCCCCCCTTGGTGTGGATTACTCAATTACAGAATAAGCTCTTCCCATAATGGGAACGTCTATGTATCAGAAAATATTGCAAAATAAACTCTCCACATTGATGGGAGACTCTGTAGAAAAATATGACTTCTGCCTTGATGGGGTACACTTTGTTGCAGAGTAAGATCTCACACTTGAAGTTAGAACCTCTGTCAGAATTAATTCTCCCCTTTGATTGCAGAGACCTTGAGACAGAACAGATTGTGCTGCTTCAATGTAGGGATTTTGCATCAGAATAAAAGCTGCACATTAAAGGGGGGACTCAGTACAAGAAAAACTTCCCCACTTTAAGAGGGAGACGCCCTTGAAAGGAAACACTCTGTAGCAGAATAAAGCCTTTCATTTGAAGGGGGATATCGTTACCAGAGTTATAACCTGTGATGAATTGAGGGAAGTTTCCCTTTTCCCCAAGCGGAAGCCCGCTTGTGAAGCTAGGGAGGTAAGCCGGCTTTGCAAAACCCTCCCTAGGGGTTGAGGCAAGTGGGACCTCAACGGAAGAGACTCCCCCTTTGGGGACAAAGATTCCCATTACTGTGTGGAGTTCCCTGGTGGCATCCAAGTGATGGTTTATATGAGCTTGTATAATACACCAGAAAATTATCAGTTTCTGTAGATAAAGTTAACCTACATTATCAACAAATAGAAAATGAGATTGTCCGTTTAAATTCAAGTCTCTGATGGACTGTGCAGAGGAGGCTGAAAAGGGAAGAGGGGCAAACGAGACAGGGAGAGGGTGAGAAGCACAGCGAGAGAATGAAATGCTAAGCGAGAGCAAAAGACATAGAGAGCCAGGGGAAGCCAATTAAACTTAACAGAGCAGAAGGAGGTGGGCTGTCACAAAACGACCTGAGCAGCTCTGATGCAGAGTGAGAAACTCTTAAGGACCACAGTATAAGAGCAAAGGAAATCTGCATGAGTATTAGGTTTAAATTCTTCATCTGGTACCTCTAAATTATAGTAAGACATATCGTCAGGATCATGAGGTCCCTCATGACCCAGAAGGTCGACCGGTTTCAATGGCGATTGAAAAGTTAAGCCATCTTCATCAGGACCATGGTTTTGTTGGAAGATACATTCAATATCCAGCGTATCTGCACTGGAGCTGCTGAAGGCGAGGACATGCGTCCCCTCCTACGGCAAGGCAAAAGTGCAACCGGATGGAAAGTCTCATAATGCTCGAGACGTGCATAGCGTGGCGTCACTCATGCTGCAGCGGTAAATCGCTGCATGTAACGGTGATGGGCAGTCACTGACTGCTTACAATAATTTAGAGATACCAGATGAAGAATTTAAATCTAATACTCACGCAGAAAGTGTGAGCTTCTTTAACATGCTCCATCTGAATGAGCCTTCCTTTTAATCAGTCTCCTTTATGGAACAATCCAACTGCATCTATTCATTCCAACACCTAAGGGCAGACTAAAACATAAAACATTTTTGGAATCTAGCTAGCCTCCCTGGTGACAAGTTGCTACATTCACCAATCTGAGCTGTTACGACAGAATTTAATCCATAATTCTGCCGTTTCTTCAACAGCTGGTTGGATGTGTTCTTTGTGTATTACAAATAATTCTGAAATGTACATGCTATGTTTATAGTTAATTAGGGACAGCTCCTCTTGACTATCTCTGTTAGATAGACATTGCATCGTACGCCACCTAGGGTTAGGCAACCCTGGTAGGGACAGGGTGTTCTTCCCCAGGGCCAGCTAGCAGTATGTTATCTCCCTTTGTACTGTGTGTGATTAATAAGTGCACTCTATTTTTGAACTACTTCTCTCCTTAAGAAGCATTGTTTTTTGTGATAACATATCATTTTCAGTTAACGGTTAAGGAACGTAATTGTTCTCGTAGTCCTTTTGAATCTACCCTGTTGTTTTCCCAGTCAGAAAGGACAACCCATATCGTTGGAATAAAAAAGCAAATATACCAAATACAGATACTTGGGAAATACAGATCCATGGGGTCCGAAAGACCAATACACATCCCAAGGTCACGAAAGAGATTATATCAGAGAAAGATACTTGGGCAGAGCAGACCCATGAGCTCTGAAAGTTAAGACTCATACATGAAACAGCACTCCTAGAAGAAGTGAAGTGCAATGGGAAATTAAGCTATCAAAATATCAGAGAGGGACACAATATACAAAAGGGTCTTGCGCCCGACACAATAGAGAGAAAGAGACTGAAGAGAACTAAAACAATCTTTAAAAAATAGGACAGGGAGATGACCAATCTTTTAAAAGAACTGTAGCACTTAATCCAGAGGATAGATTGGTCTATAAAGCATAACAGGAAAGCCAAGCAAATCCCTGTGATAAAACAGAGCAACCAGGAGAAGGGATTCATTCTCTTGGCCTTAGTATACTAGTGGTAGGGTCAGATAGGTTACATTTGCATGGCAAACTGACTTGTTTTGGACATTTCTACGGACTGACAAGCACCTTAGTTAGTAAAATAGGCATGAAACACCCCTTAGTTATAAAGCTAGACCTTATTTTACTTTAAATAAACAGCACAGTGAAAATATCTTTACAGTGTCTGCATCCCTTTTCGTATTCTCCCAAAAATCTCTGGTGGAAGGCAAAGACTGGTTAGAAGAAAAAACAGCATTAAATTAATCCCTTCCGTTTGAAGTGCAACTTTGTATCAGAAAAAGATCACCCTGAAGGGGAAACTGTGTATCAGAAAATACTCTCCCCATAAAATGGAAGCCTCTGTATTATACAATATTTTCGCTATAGATGGGTGATACTCTGCAGAGGAATAAAATCTCCACCTTTATGGGGGAGACACTGTAAACGGGGAAAACTGAGAAGAGGGCATTAATGGGAGGCAGACGGGGCATTTACCCCTGCTGTCTGTCATTATTGAGTTCTCTTCATCTGTCAGTCAGCACACTCTGGTTGGAATGTGTCATCCAGTCTCAATGGCATGATGACAGTCTGAACAGGAAATAAGTCAAATGTAATTGTTGTCATGTATGGTTTCAATAACCCCTGGACTCTGAAGCCTAGTTCATGGGGTTTTATTTTAAAAATGGTCAAACCACTGTTTTTTCTCTTGTCAGGGAGTAAGAAGGGTACTCTTATTTTTTTATTTTTTATTGACATAGTTAAATTAAATCAACTTTTCAATACAAAACTTTACAATTAAAACAATCAAGTTTAACACAGAAAGGAACAAAGTGGTAACGCAATTGATATACAATCAAAACAATGATAATCCAAAACAAGAACAAAAGAAAAGAAAAGAGAAAATTGCTCAATGGGTTAAATTCACTGCATACAGAAAATTTACCATTGCGATTTGCAGAGAAACATTCGTAGTGCACAGCAATATGGACCATCTTTGTGCAGGATCCAGTATTCTTAAATGATTACAATGAGCAGAAAAGAATTTCAGACCTTCACAGATTAGAGCTGGACATAGGGACAATATATGTTCCAAGGTTTCCGTGACCTTGATATCAAAATCGACAATAGGCCAAATTCGACTCAAAACAGTTATGTTTAGCAAGTAGTTCACGAGTGTGCCACAGATTAAGACACATCCTTAAGAATCCTGAACGTATGTTCTTACAGGGAAACTTAAGAAGGTATGGTTCCATGGAGCCCAGGCTTTTATGTGTACATTTTTCAGGAACAGCGGTTTTGTATTGTAGGCATTCAGATCTGGTGTTAATCCAATCATAACGATAAATTAAATTTTTGGCTTTATCAGGATTGGTAAGTAACATATCAATGGTTACTTCCGCTTGGACTAAGATAGTGTATACGGCACGTCGCCAACATTTGATAAAGTTATGATTGGTTTTAAATATATAATTAGAAAGAAATTTCCGGATGTTGTTCTCACTGGTTGCCAACACACATTTATGAAGTAGTGCACAGACCTTCCAATGATATTGCGCAGGTAAAGAGGTTAAACCAAATTTGTAGCGCAACCAAACCCCTGGAATGCATTGGGGAAGATGGAGAATGGCTTTCCAAAATGTGCCTTCTAAGTTATCTAGGACTTTTTGCGACCAAGGAGGTTGGGATTCAAGATCATATAAGATGCATGGAGTAGCTTTTTGTTTCCAATAAATGACAGCTGGCTTCATGGTGAAAGCACCATAACGATGTGTTATAACCTTGGCCTGCGTGATAACTGTGTCCAGTTTTTGCTTTACAATATCTAAATGGGCGTAAACTGAGGCATTACCAATGAATATCATTCCCAGGTAAACATAGTTCGGTACTGTCGCCATATTAATTTGATTGATTGTCCATAGAGATTTTTTTCTGGTCAAATTATTTGGTCTACAAACGACAATTTGTGTTTTGGAGGTGTTGATTCGCAATTCATTTTTCAATATATAGTTGGTAAATGCATCAAGTAGATTTTGTAGTCCACTCAGGGTTTTTGAAATTAGCATCAAATCATCAGAGTACTTGAGGGTCTGGATCTTAATATTGGTGAATCTGATGGTATTACCACAAAGACCTGCCGTACATCATGCATAAAATAATTAAAAAGTGCAGAGGCGAGTAGACAACCTTGTTTAAGGCCACGGGCAATTGGAAGTGCCATGGACAACAACCCTTCCAAGGTTAGTCTGATACGGATCGATGTTTCACTATGTAAGGATTGAATGATTTGATGCAATGTATAAGGGCAATTGTCTCTTTCGAGTTTAGAGAATAGAAGAGGGCGAGAGATGGCATCAAAGGCCATATGAAGATCGACAAAGGCAAAATAAATTGCCTGTTTTGATGCCTGTGCTTGGTATTTGACTGCAATGAGGCAGAGCAGGTTGATGTTCGTGCCCACGCATGCCAGAAAGCCTGTCTGAAAAGGATCTCTTTGTGAGTAGCTTTTGTCCAGGTGTTAAAATCACGAAGGATAAGTTTGGCAAAAAGCTTCCCAGGCGCATCTAAAAGCGCAATATGCCTGTAATCGGTCGCCTTTTATATGGATGGGCAGTATTATGGAGGTTTTCCATGAAATGGGAATACAGCGTGACACAATGATCTGTTGGAATAGATCATTCAGAATCTTTGCCCACATGAGGGGATTGGATTTAAACATAACGTTACTAAGGCCATCAGGGCCCATGGCTCTAGAGGGACTGATGTGCTTAATGTATTCCTCAAGAATGGGCAGGGAGCATTCTAGAATCCATTTTCTCTGGCCCTCTTGTCTATAAGTATAGTTGAAAAAACTAGGATACACATATAAATTGGTGTAATGCTGGATCCACTGCGCCTCAGTGACATTATGGACCTGCATAAGAGATTGAGTCTGCTGGGCACACTGGTTAAATACGGCCCATATTTCTGCAGTATTTTTGTTTGCTATTAATCTGAACATGTGTTCACTATCATGCTGCAGAATGTGCACTTGGTGTTGCTGCATCGAGTCACAATATCTGCATTTAGCAGATCTCAGCTGTTGATTGCGAGAGGACTGATTTAATTTACAAATTACTCTTTTTTCACGTTGATATTCATTTTTTCTAGCTTTGACTAGAGGATTGAAGGAGTGTTTATGAAGAGGCCCGCGGAGACTAGAGGTTTACATTGGATTCTTGAAAGAGATCAAAAGGTTTGTGTACTGAGTCGGGGTAAAGGACTTGTTATTGCAGACGACCAAATTCGAAAAGGTTAGTAGATTGTTATCAGACCAACAAAAACGGGATTTGGCATTATTGCTAGTGAGACTCTGCAGAAGAAAGAATTTTTTGGGTGATGCACAAATCCAATTTATTATTAGTGCTAGCAGGTGGTGGTCACTGTGTACCTGTTGGATGACATTAAAAGATTGTATGTGACCATTCAGATTAGTATGAGTATACATATAGTCGATAGTGCTACATATGGTTTCCCTCTGCCAGGTTGGTTGGGCTGGAATGTCACCTCGTATAGAGCCATTGGTCATGTGGAAATTGCATTCTAATATGAACGATGACCAATGCTTAACCTTGGCAATGGTGATTTTGCCTTTAGGATGTAAACAGTTGAGATTGAGGTCTCCAACGATGATCGTGTCTGTGATGTCAGGAGTGACAATTACAAGGTCAAGAAGTCTAGTCATTCCAACATAGAAAGCAGCATCTTTTAGCCCAAGGGGGTTACGATAGATGTTAATCAGTGCTAAAATATGAGGTGGACATAACATTTTTACCAGCTGTATGTAGGCAGACACCGAATCCCAAGACTGACCAGAAAAACCCTTTGACATGTTGACCCCCACTAGGAGGCCCAAGGAAGGACGACCCTTGGAGCCTGCGACGGCTGGTAATAATGCAATCTCATAATTATTCCAGGCAGGTGATTGTAAAAGCCAAGTTTCTTGCAGTGCTATGATATCATATTCAACAGGAAAACTGGAAATGGAAGCTTGCAGGTGTAAATCGCCTTGTGTGTTCCAGTTTGCAATAGTACAATGGCATTCTGTAGGTGTTACTAGTGGTTATGACATGTAGGGATGTTCAGGATAGAAAGTGCTCATGGCTACTTAATTCTTGGAAGTATTAGGTGCTAGCTGCTTTGAGTAATTTCCTACATGCATACGCGCTGGGTCTTGAGCTAATAGAAAACCCATATTGAACAGCTGCATTTTTGATTTCCAAACAGTATTTAACACAATCCCTGAGGGGATCCACAGACGCACCACCGAACAATTGGAATCGGAAATGAACTTGATTTGTTCAATATCACTAGAACAAATATCTTCTAGCTCAACTAGTTCTGAGAAGATATTCAGCACACTGCGTCTATTAAGGTCATAGGTGCCGAAGTTACCTCCTCTGCATTTTAAAATTAGAGAATGGCATTTCCGGGTGTCTGGAGCACTGTGTCTAGAGATCATCACAGGGACACTTTGTGGGTCAAAATTGGCAGTTGGCTCGTCAGGTTTTCGTGAGAGGTGAGAAGCCTCCATGTGCCGAAAGGGAGGGGGATGGTCAATGTTGCTGGGTGGGAAGAGATGTTGTGAGCCACCTACATTCAGGGGGGCAGCACTCTGAAGGAGCCATTGAAGCAGATGGGAATTCAGTTCCCTAGGTTTTCGGATCGGAGCTACTGCAGGTGGCTGGGTACATAGCGCTAAATAAGAATCTACCACCTTGCATATCTGAACAGTTGCAGGGTCACAAGCCTCATGTACACTCATTTTGGCAGAGGGAGCCACAATGTTTTGTTGGAGTACCAGCTCAGATGTATTTTTAACAGGTTTGGATGCTCTCTGTGATTTTGTATAGTCCAGTTCTCGAATTAGAGCATCTAGTGGTGGATAAGACGTGGGTGGGGGAAGTACAGCTGCTAGGGGTACCACTAGACTTTGCAGCAAAGGCAAGTGCTCTTGAGAGTCATATCTGGGTGGCAAAATGGTCACGCTTTCCTTGTTTGTTACTGGGAGACTAGCTGCTGAAGGCACCACCAAATCTTGCAGCAAGGGAGTGGGCTCTTGTGGGTCATGTCTAAGTGGCAAGATAGACAAAGGTTCTTTGTTAGATACCGAGAACATACAGGCTATTTCCTCAGTGGGCTTACTTTTATCTGGTATAGGCTTTAACATATGAAAAAAGGATTTCATCGTTTGCTTTGGGAGTCTCAATGTAATATGATTTTGGTTTCTTCTGGTTGATGAGCGGGACACCTTGGAAGTTTTCTTTTGTTTGGCTGGTGCGGTTGGGATTGAGGAAAGGGCCGCCTCCTCGGTGGACTTCACAGCCAACAAGGGAGCTGTGGAAGGAGAGGGTACATGAGCTGCCGGCGAGGGCGGGAGACTTATCCAAGACTCATGAGACGGTACAGCACCGGCGTCAACTCCAATCTCTACCTCTGGAGTGATGATATTTGTAAAAACTGGTAGGACCAGAGTATGTAAAGAGTGCTGAGACCCGGCAGAGCCAATGCTGATGATTGAAATATCATCCGCCGGTACGCAATCTAAGTTTGAAACGCCTTGGGGAATAGGCTCAGAGTGCTGCACTAACATTTCAAGTAAGGACAGTACGTGTTGAGTCTGAATAGATTGATCAGAAATGTTTGCATCTAGCCCTTCATATAACTTGAAGAGACTCTGTAAATTCAGATGCATGGCAGCCAAAGTAACATCAAGCATTGGAGGGGTGAGAGGGGTAAGGGGTGGTTGAAGGAACAGAGACATGAGGTGCTGAAGCACGAGGTCTCCACGGTGTGGGGTACACAAAGGATAAAGTAGGTGAGCCTGTAGTTGACGCAGAGCCTGGCGTGATTTCCTGAACGCCAGGTGATCCAATGAACATGGAAGTTGGTGATTCGCATTGGCTTGCGTATAAAGAAAGGTCTGCATCGGTGCAAGGGGAGGAGGTTTGAGGCACCGCAGTGTTCACAGACCCTCTCATCGGAAGGGGGAAACGAGGAAGAGGGGTGTGTAGCATAGTATTATCCGAGAGAGGACGAGCAGAAAAGGTAGAGCTGTTCCCAGGTTAAGGGAGAACTAGTGTGGCACATGGGAGTGACAGGGCTGGCATGATCAAACCCTTCATGGTAGGCGCCATATTCTCTGGGGACAATGTAATAGACTTGTGGGAAGAGCATAAGGCGCGTGCAAGTGGGGTAATCATACCATTTTGCGGAACATGTAAGGTTACAGGCATGCCAGTTTTTAAAGTGTACGCCATGAAAGCGTGTCTAAATATACCTGGGAAGAAAACAACACTTAATACACAGAGCAATTAGATGTTAGGAATACAATTTACCGATCGCTCAGGCAGTGAAAAGAAAAGTAAAAGTACGAACGGTCACCTGGACCGCTGGCCGCGCAGCTAAGCAGCCAAGCAGGACTTAACCAGAACTTGCTCCAATTGCGCGCGCACAGGTGCGCGTGCGCGGTGTTTATATTGAATTGACCAATCTGGTCAGGAAGGAGGGGGAGCTCTGAAAAACGTAAAGAAAGAAAGGAAAAGGGAGTTCAAAATTAAACAAAGTCCAAACAAATCCACGGTCAATAGTCCAAAGTGGTTCAATGGCGTCACTTTCTTAAAGGACTCAAGCAGCTCCAACTGCAACACAGGAAGCATGGTAGCACGAAGGAGTCCACAGACAGGGGGACGCCAAGGCTGCCAAGCAGTACTTAACCAGTACTTTTTCCAAGTGCGCGCGCACAGGTACGCGTGTGAGGTGTTTATATTGAATTGACCAACCTGGTCAGGGAGGAGGTGGAGCTCTGAAAAACGTAAGAAAGAATGGAAAAGGGAGTTCAAAATTAAACAAAGTCCAAACAAAGTCCACGGTCAATAGTCCAAACGTGGTTCAATGGCGTCACCTTCTTAAAGGGCTCAAGCAGCTCCAACTGCAACACAGGAAGCACGGTAGTGCGAAGGAGTCCATGGACAGAGGGACGCCAAGGCAGCCAAGCAGTACTTAACCAGTACTTGCTCCAAGTGCACATGCGCGGTGTTTATATTGAATTGACCAATCTGGTCAGGAAGGAGGTGGAGCTCTGAAAAATGTAAAGAAAGAAAGAAGGGAGTTTAAAATTAAACAGTCTAAAAAAAGTCCACCGTCAAAAGTCCAAATGTGGTTCAATGGCATTGTAAAGACTGGTAGGGGGTGTCTGTACTTCCGCTCTCTATATGGTAGAGGAGAGGCACAGAGGACCCCAGCCAAGATTCTCTATTATTGGTACGTGGTCGAGCAATCAAGGCCTAGCTTCTCAGGAGGTGATGCAGGCTGCTTCTTAAGTACAATGTAGTCCCCGAACCCCCACAAAGGAATGTCCACACACTGTATTACTGAAAACACAGTCTTTATAAAATGAATATTCAAATGTACGTACACGATCACAATAACACACTTTGTACTCGGAAGTCAATAATGATAAATATATACAATTCTAAAGTGGTACCACCAATGTTATCAAATCTCATTAAAGTGCATCAACTGTACGGTTAAAATGTCACACAGATTAATAACGAGGAAACCCGCAATAGAGATAGGAAGGAACGCAAGATGGTTGAAACAGTAGGCAGAATACTGACCCCTACCACGAGGCACAGTTCTGATTGGAGATCCCCCCACCTAGGCAACCTGTAAATAAAGATATATAGCACAAGCCCAGTCCAAATGTTCAATAGTCTTACTTCCTCCTATTAAGGTTTTACACCCCCAATGTATCTGGTGCAGTAGAATTCTCCGACGATGTGTCGACTAATCCTTCTTGAGTGACTCCCTTTCAGGCAGGAGCCACGGATCGTCGAGAGGTGTCGAGGACCTCAGCGTTCGTGTTGGGGAATCGACAGCCCTTCTTGAGTGCCCTCCCTTTAAGGCGGGAGTCACGGGTCGTCGAACGTCCGACGGTGAACAGGTTGAACTACGGCAGTGAAGTGGCAGCTGCGTTCCTTGCGGTGCTCGTCGACGACAGAGCATTGGCGTCCTGCAAGGAAGAGGCGTGCGGGGCACCTTGGTGATGATAGTTCTGGACTGCAAAGAGATGATGAAGAACTGTGGCCCAGCAAGGGCGTCGAGTCATCGGCGTCTCTGTGGTCTTTAGGTGGCGGGAAACCCACCGGTGGATGCTCCTCGGCGCGTCGACGGTCGGGCCTTCTCCAGCGGGAGACAAGCGGGTGACGATGCAGACGAGAGCGTCCGATGATCAATTGAAGTTCATAGGCAAACGGGAGCACGGCGGCACCGGTCGGCGACGGCGGTCATCGACAATGGCGGACAACAGTCTGAGTGCTTTTCCTTGGAGTTCCACAGCAGTCCCCATATCGGGTCGGCAGCCTGTCGAAGGTCTGTCTACCAGGGAGCTTTGGCAAAGATCAGCTGTGCATGATGGTCCCTCGTAGCTCGGGAAGAGGGCGCCTTACCTGGTCCTCTCTGGGTCAGTCCTTGGAAACACAGCAGCTTTCAGATTGCGAGGGAGAGCAACAGCACTCCTTCTCGTCCAGCGGGGCTTCAAGGTCAAGCGTCAGTTACTCCAGTTACTCGTCGTAGTGGACTTCAGCTTCTGAACATGATTCCTAGCAGTGAGAGGTCCCCAGATATACTGTTGATCTCCCATTCATTCCGCTGGGTCACACTCAAGCATCCAATCAAGACTACGGGCATTCATGCAGGCAGGCAGCCAATCAGGCACACGAGGTATTCAGGCCATTCACTTCTCTCCAGACACTCACAACAAGTTATGTGTATTGCGACAAGTACCGAGCCATTCAACACTCCAAGCTGCATTCAGACCGGTTTCGGGCAGGGATGTCTCAGTCATTGTGTCAACCACCAGATACTAGACACCCACAACACAGAATGCATATTCGTCACACACTCTATTCACCCAGGTCCCACCCACAGGAGGTACCCACAACATACATCACCGGGAAGGCTCCAGCTAGTCTGGCCGGGCCTTCACAACAGCACCATACATGGCATTTCCACCCAACAGTCAGTCCGGGGGAAGGGACAGAGTCAGGGCTTCCCAGGACTTTGGGAAAACAAGGTAATGGGTAATAGAAAGCAAGAGGCCACAGGGGCCATCTTGTTTTCCATCAGGAATCAACTGATCCCAGTGGCAGGGCCGGGGTATCCCAAAATGGAGGATAGTCCGCGCATCTGTCAACTTCAGCATGGAGCTGCCACCAGCCCATACCCTGCTCTGTGGGCCACCCACAGGTGCCCAAAAAAATACACTAGGAGCACAGGGTTGTAGCCCCCACCCATGGGTGCCATAAGGGTATCCCACGGGTCCATTCACCAAACCAAAAGAGAGAGAGCTGCACCGCCAGGAGTCCCACGTGAACTCCTGCGCAGAAAACACGACAGAACACACGATAAAAAGCAGTAAAGGCCAAGGATACGGAGGCCCTGTCCCTCCGATGCATTTCCAGCATCACAGGCATCACCTTCTTAAAGGGCTCAAGCAGCTCCAACTGCAACACAGGAAGCATGGTAGCACGAAGGAGTCCACGGACAGAGGGATGCCAAGGCAGCCAAGCAGTACTTAACCAGTACTTGCTCCAAGGGTACTCTATTGTGTTTGCCTCTCTCAACTACCAGTGGACTCACGCCACCCTTAGAAGGTGTCCCTAACCCCCAGATTACCCAACTAGTGATGGGTAACACCTACTTTCTAAAATTAGCTGCCCATGAGGACCTAAAGGCATAAACCTTATATACCTGGCTCAGTCTGGGGATAATATATGGGTGCTGTTACTAAATACTTCCCCAGGTTTCTCAATAGAAAATAATGCCAATATTAGACACCTTGTTTCAGCCTTTCCTTAATTTGTTCCATTTCCCTCCCCTCCCTGAGCTTACTACTTCCTCCAATCTATTCTCTCTCTTCCTCTCCCATTATGTCTCCCTCCCTCCAGTCATCTCCTCACTCTATCTCTTCTGTCTCTCCAACGTTCACACTCAATTTCTCTCTGCTTCATTTCTTCACTCGTCTCCTCACTCTACTCTGCTTTCCTCTGACCACTCTCCTCTCCTTTCCCTCTCTTCTCTAGTTCCACCATCCGTCTTCTGTCTGATCTCTCAACCCAATCTCCACAGCTCCTGACCTCACCCCTATAATCCAAAGTCTGTATCTCATTCCCTCTCCTTGTATGTAGTTTTCTTCATGGTTATATCAACCCTAACATTGGTTCCAACTCCCATCTGAGACTTTGGGCCAATCCATAGCTACTATTTCAACAGGGGCTGGGTTCCACAGGTGTAATGCTATAGAGAAATCAACTCATAGTGCACATCCATGTTCAATATCCGTTTGCAGGGTAGCAGTCAGGTGCTCAGGCTGTTCATTTTACTTGTAGCTGTCTTTGTGTGCTGGTGAATTTTGCTTCCATTTCAGTTTGTTGATGATATGTGTGTTGCTCCTTCAACCCTGCAGGCTATTCTCACTGTCAGCTTATTTCCTGTCACCCCACCATTCACCTGGGCTTCACATGGGGTTGATAGAGAAAGTATTCGGTGCCTCATGTCTGTTTGGCAAGAAAAACCCTTCTCATTACATTTTTATTTTAGATACAATTTCACTAGTTCCGATCTGGGTTTTCCTGGATGCACCCAGGTGCATTCTAGGTGTGGCTGTCCTGAAAAAGAAACAGGATAACTCTTGCCAGAAAAATTACTGGAAGGCATTATGTGACAGATGGTGGTAGGTACATTAACATTCACAGCATTTAAAGGGTTTTCGGGGACTGGGTCCCCTCCAACTCCCACTCTCTGCCTCTTCCGAAAGGTATACCTGTTCCCACTGACATTGTCATGACACTAACCATGTAGCATAGTGTATATGTAACATGCTAGTATGCATGAATTTATGCATGTTTTTCTGTTTCAATATGTGTGTATGGTTGGTTGTATTTATAGGGGAATGTATGCGTGTTGTATGGATGTGCAGGAGAGTGAGAGAGTTCATGGTGTTTGTACGTGTAAACGGTTGGTGAATGAAAGAGTGTATGTTGTGTGAATGTTTGAATGTGCAAGTGAACCATAGGGAGTATGTTGTATGAATGAGGGTGTTTGTGTTTTATCAGTGTGTGTGCCTGTGCTCTGTGTGTGAAGGAAGACCAGGCTTCACATTTCTAAGGGAGCTACTGGTGGCATGGAATTTATACTGGTCATCAATGGTAAATCAAACATGATTAGTGTTATTACTTAGCGGAAGTGGCCTACTTTGTTTCAGCCTTTCTAGTTTTGTTTTCTAATTGTGAAATGGCATTTTTTAGTGTTACGAAGTGAAAAGCCAGGATGATGATTATTATAATGCTGCGAGACTGACTCTTATTGGTGCAGCCACACTGCATATGCTTTGCTTTCTTACTTTGCCATTACCTAGCGTGCATAGACTACATTATTGCAGCAAGTCTATTTATGTTTCCTCATTGTGGCTTGACATTTTTTTAGTGGGATGAAAGGTAAAACCAGCATTATGGGTGTTATAACGTTGGAAGACAGGCCTTCATAGTACAGCCAATCTGGATATACTTTCTTACGGTCACATGTTATATTTTCTAGAGCATCAAAAGTACAGCAAAAAGTGTTATATGACAAAACTTCCCTCCATGCACGGCTCCAGTCTGACCATATATTCTTACTGTGGCATGATGTTTTGTTGCTGGACATCACGGGTAAATAAAACATGAAAAGTGTTACTACATGGCTAGACTATGGCATGGAATATTTTACGACAAAGCTAATAGGAGTAAGTTCTTAAATGGTAATAATGGCAAATATTGGTGCAGGCTGAATGAACATGCACGGGCAAACCAGTATGATAATATGATTGCAAACTGTATGGGTATTTACCCATTCAATTTTTCACACATAGTGTGCCTGAGAACGCACAATTTTAATCCATTATTTGAAAAAGAATTCTCACAGGGAGAACCCCCCACCCTCCACGCCCTCCTTAGGAAGTTCGGGATCCACTCTACGCTTGGCCTCTCATGCATGTTTTCAAGGCAAATATTTACACCCGTCCAATTAAAACATCCACCAGCCACCGCTGAAGCTAATGTCACTTCTTTTGACACTTGCATAAGACAATGCCTGCTGCAGCCTACACTTCAATAATGTCTTACAGTGCCAATAGCTCTAATTAGGCAGGAGTGCATATATTACAACATGAGATTCACGATGGTAAGTAAGATCTGGGGGTGGGGGTCCGCCAAGAACATCTAGAAACAGTGGGTCAAAATAATGATTTACAGCACATTATCCATATATAAGGATTACAAAGTAATATACAATACAAAACCCTAACCTATAGCATATATTTATTAGGCGCTGCGAGCATTATAACATATGCTTCACTCTAGCGGGCTGTGTGGGGTGAGAGTTGAGGGAAACATGGATGGTATGGTGACTTTGAGAGAGGGTAAGAGCAGTAGGAGAGCAGGCAGCTTAGTTTACTGTTGTTGCAGTTGGAAATGGCCAATGGCCACTTCAAAGTGACCCCAGAAAAACTATGCCCAAAGATTCTGCCGAAAATTAAAATAGCTGCCAGAGAATGCCAGGGAATGACTATGATGGGTTTGAGTAACTAGTCAATCCCTGCAAGAAAGTTACAGATGATTGACAGTTAAGTGATGTGTGTGTTTCATGCAGTGCCTCGTCAGTCCGACCTGTAAGAAATGTGAAATGTGAAATGTGAAGCAGAAAAGGGCCTTCAAATTGAACATGTCTCCTTTGGTGGGGAGTAAGAAGTGCCACTCCTGCAATCTTTGACCAGTGCATGGGAAGAGGGACTTTTTTGTCATTATTATTTTTGTTCTTATTATTATTATTATTATTATTATTATTATTATTATTATTATTAATAATATTATTGCTGGGAGAGGACCAATGCTTGGTCAACTGATATGAAGTTGTGTTCTGGGATAACGGGTTTGATTTTCCACAGGAGAGAACGTTGATACCAAGTCATTTGTGTCTTCTTTGCTATGTTTTGTTTGAAGGAGAGGTGTATATTAATTTTGAACCCAAGAGACTTGGCCAAAGTAGCAAGCTTTGGTGTGTAGTCCTTGCGGTTCATAGCAGAGAGCCAGGTCTGGATATCAGGGTGTTCTTGTTGTTTGTCAGCAGTAGGAATTTGGTCTTTGTGGGGTTGAGCATCAGTTAATCACTGGACATCCTGGAGTGAATCAATGTGAGGCAGGCCTTGACCCTGTAGATGTCTTTAATGGAGGATATCCTGAGCTAGAGCTGCATGCCACATGCTTATTGGTGGATATGAATGTTATGTGGAGCCAGAAGGGTTCCAGGTGGTTCCATGTAGAAATTGAAATAATGGGGGAGATGATTGATCGTTGAGGGACCCCACAGGTGTTGGGTAAAATTGGTGATGTTGAGGAATCGTTTGTATGAATTGGTGGGGGT
Source organism: Ambystoma mexicanum (assembly GCF_040938575.1). Lineage (NCBI taxonomy): Eukaryota > Metazoa > Chordata > Amphibia > Caudata > Ambystomatidae > Ambystoma > Ambystoma mexicanum. The sequence continues at coordinate 591,827,025 of NC_090937.1, read as the reverse complement.
TAGCAATGCAGGAGTTTAATCAGATGAGGTCGATCTTGCTGATCCCAATATGGTGATGTAGAATGTTGTTGAGTGGTTGGGGTCCTGCTATTTCAAATGCTGTTGAAAGGTTTCATATTCTTTGCAATGTACTTGCGCTCTGGTTGTCACCTTCTCGAAATAAGGGTGACAACTTCTTGAGTTAATAAACAATCTAATTCCATGCATTCTTTCTTCTCCAGAACCTTAAATTATCTATATTGAATATATTGTATAGAAGTGGTTTTCTTCTTCCAATAAATAGCATCATTTAGCAAGAATACGCTAACAAATCTTTGTATTAATGTATTCCATAGAGAATGCATCTTGCATGCGTGCTTGAAAAACCAAACAAGCAGTTCACCAATAACTAAAATACTAGTGACTGATTTAGGGCACACAATTATGTTCCATGCTAAAATTGAAATAGTCACTTCCTCCAAATGTTGTAGATGACATTATTGTTGAATTCCTGCTCTCACACCTCACAGAACCCACCTTCCAGGCACTCCATTAGCTTGCCTCTTCAGTTTCCCTCTGAAACTGTGACCTACCTTAGCGCGTCATAACCGGTCACATGATCAAATACCTTCATTTTTAGGTCTATTAAAGATATAAAACGTCCTAATAGTACCCCCAAATTCAACTGATAGACACCACTGTTCCCTTCACTCACTGGGTGTATATCATCCCAGCTCGACACTTCAACAATGGTAGAGAACATCAGTGCTGCACATCTCTCATTTTCAAGAAGCAAACAGAACTGTGCCTATCACAGATGCTGTACAGAATGCAGAGGTCTATTTGGTTTTTCATATGATTGCTTGTGGGCCCTACATCATTGTACAGGCACATGGTGCTGAGGTCCACAGATACATCACCAAACCTCTGTGTAAGCCATTCCACTGCTCTTCACAGCATATGAAGATTTGATTTGATCTGATCTGGTCTGATCCGGTTTAATTAATAATGTCCATCACATGAGCATTTTGCACAAACATACAGCATACACAAAAACTAAAAAAGCAACCAGGAGATGTTACAATCATACAACCCTTAAGCCTATACATATTAAAAATATAAAACTGCCCATATTAAGTAATAGATCAGAAACATTTAAAAATGTGCTGCTCAGAAAATGCACCATAAGGTTTCCTCAGCAGAACAAAGTTCCAAGGCCTATTTGCAAATACATCACAGCCTCTGCATGCATGCCTGTTGTTCATTGAAAGAAAGCAAAGAGACCCAAATGTACTTTACGTTTCCAAGCTGTGAATAAAAAGGCTCTCACCCTTTTTTGTTTCACCTCGTCTTCAAAGCCACCCAAAAGAAACGCCATGGCCTCATTTGCAGAACGTACACCTGCTCTGAGTCTCAGTCGTAGCTCGTTGCTCCTCAGCTTCTTGTAGAGAGGGTAAATAAGTAGAAAGTGAAGCGGTTTCTCCACCATGCTCATGTTACAACTGCAGTAACTGGGACGGCCCAACTTTGAGGATTTGCTATCAAGGTTTACTTGCAGCTTGTCACAGTGGGCTTATGAAAATCGATGTTTTTCATGTGACCTACTTAGCAATTGCACATACAATTGCCTGGCAATATCACCCGAGGAGGCATCTACCTAAGTTAAAGTGTCCAATTTACAAATCGCAATCTCGTGCTCAGCTTTTACCCTCTCAGCTTTTCTCTTTTTAAATATCACCTAACTTTGGCCTCAGAGCCATTGAACTATGCATCCAAAGAGAGACGGCGCTACAAACCTAACACGAGTAATTCTTCCCGAAGAGTTTTAAACTAAGGAAAAGTTAATAGAAAGGTCAGCTGTTTTTTTCCATGCTTCATCAATCAGGTTGATATGAATATCAACAACACCAAAAAAGCTCTAGCATGCGTATCCTGCTGGTGAACTTGGGGCCTTCTCTTGTAAGGATGAATATGCTACATCGCTGCTTAAAGCAGCATTTCACATACTCTTTGGGAGGGTCAGGTGCCACTTTCAGAAAGATCTCCCTCCACATCCTTGTCGAGCCACCACAGTTTATCACCGTAGGTGACTGGATTTCCTATTTTGGACTGAAAAATCCTGTCGATTTCGGGAGAGATAGATTTTCTCTGCTTCCTCACCATTTTTATTATCGCCCTTTCAGGGGCTTCCACCATTTTACAGCATAGGAAATATTGGGTTTCTAACTAAAATTTATCAATAGCTTCACTCCCAAAAATGGGTATTCATTGACATGTTCTAATGGAACCTCTTGTAAAAAGGCTGCTCTTCCTTTCTCATGTAGCCTATGTTTACCAAAGATATTTGATATGCTATTATTTATTTTAAGGTTGTTTTCCCTACAGTACTGACCCTCTGCTTCCACTTGAGCCTGTAGAGCAGCTTCAGTTCTGGCTAAGAGGATAAAGTTGTCAGCATATAAGACTAGGGGAACGTCTATGTGAGAAACATTCTATGAAACAGCCAAGGTGCTTGTCTCAGGTCATTAACATAAAGTGCAAAATGTGCAGGGGAAAATGGGTGCCCTGCCATATTCCCTAAAGCATCTAGAATGCATCCCTGAAAATTTGGGGTTGTTTAACCGCGACTGAAAAGTTTGTGACGGAAATGACTGGATGAGAAATGTAGGTGATACAAAATTGTTCGTACATTTACCATTCGGTTATCCAAGGTAAAACAACCCCAAATCTATAGAAACCCTAACCCCCTCCCCCCTCCCACCCCTACCCCCTACTTACCTTTCCTTCCATATCGCTGTTCCCTGCAATGCCAGTTCCCTTTCACTTGTGTGTTCTGTGGTCGGTAACTGGTGGCACGGGGTCCTTTCTTTTTTAAATTGTTTTTGGTCGGTTCAGCTGCAGGGGTGTCCCCCTGCCACCCACACTCACTATACTGTATATACTGTATAGTATAGTGAGTGGGGTGTTTTTTTTGGTTTTGGTTTTGGTCAGAACAGCTGCAGGGGTGTCCCCCGCAACCCTCCGCTCACTATACTGTATATTATACTGAGCGGAGTATTGCAGGGGACACCCCTGCAGCCCATGAAGCCTTTTCTTTTTTGGTTGGGTCAGCTGTGCGTGTCCCCCGCAACCCCGCTCTCTGTTTAGTATAGTGAGAGGGGTGTTGCAGGGGATGCCCTACAGCTGTTCCGACCAAAGACAAACAAAAAAATGACCTGCACCAACAAATAGATACTACAAAATGTCCTACAAACATTTAGTCAGTAGGACATTTAGCAGTATCTATTTTAGGTAATTTGGTGGTGTAGGTCATTTGGATTTGTTCATTTTGACCACATCCTCCCTGAACGCCCAAACCAACAATGAGATGAGCTGTTTTCATACATTTCTCTAACCATGTTTGCCCCTATTAACCAGATCAAACGTGAGTATAAGTCTAAGAATGGTGCAAAAAGCATCATCTTCTAAGGGAAAAATTCATAAACAATATGATATCAATTGAATATTTGGCCAACATTTGGCAATGGTGAACTAAATTCTCCTTGTATTAATTGCAAGATGGAGTTTTCATTGAGCTAATCATGCATGTCCATAAGGATCAGTTGGCAATAAAAGTACTGTATCACAAGGGAGGATAACTGCCATGTATGCTCTGCCTAAGATTCATAATCAGAGATTCATAAGGCCTAAAGCACACCACCCGGCCGTCCAATCATTTTGGGATGCAGATCGATTTTGGAGCCAATTAGCAAGTTTGTGTACCAATTCTTCCAACCTCTGAGCAGTAGATGCCAATCGTACCTGTGGGACACCACGGCGGCTATACAATGCTCTGAGTATAAAAGATTCAATCTTGCAACAGAATATCTTGTCACATTAGACATAAAAACATTGTTTATAAACATACCTCAAGAGCAGGTCATAAACTGCATTAGGGAAGCTCTTAGTTCACACAATTTGGAACAAAGATTCCCAGTTGAATACATTGTGGACCTCATGTCTACAGTGCTCACTCTCAACTATTTCTGCTTCAACAGAGTCTTTTAGCAACATATCTGAGGAACTACAATGCGTGCAGCATTTTAGCCAAGTATGACAATTATGTAAATGGCGTGGAATAAAGAGCTTCACATTTTCCTTCTGAATGCGCCATATGCAATGAATATACACACGTGGCGGAGGTAAATTGACAATGTGATCCTAATCTGGTCTGTTACCAGAGGGGACCTGTCTGACTTCTTACTCTGGCTGAATTGGAGTAGCACCAATACCCAGATCAGTGCAACAGTGAGCAATACTGAGATCAACTTGTTGGACCTAGTCACCAGTCACTCCCTAGGGAAATTAACTAGATCCCTCTACAGGAAGGCAACTGACCGCAATACTCTGCAGCATTACAGCAGCTACCAAGCTACCACCCTTTAAATCTTAAGCAGAGTTTGCCCTATACTCAATACCTAAGGGTTTGGAGAAATAGCTTCATACTCAATGGTTTTTACAACCAAGCCAACCAACTTAGTGCCCATTTATGGACATGGGGATACCCTGTGAAACCTTACTTGAGCCAGGTGATCGAAATCAGGTGAACGACAAAATGACATGCGTTACCAAATATTGTCCAGATATATCAAACCTTTGGAAAACTTTGAACACATTCTGGCCACTGGTTAGGTTGGTACTACCATCCCAAGCCTATGTCTTTCCTCTGTTCCCCCTTCTTTGCCTTGTCGTGCCTTGAAACACTTGTGTAAAGGCGTGTCATAAATGCCATATCATGTCATATCATGTCATATCCAAACCACTTCCAAGAATGGCTTTGAGAAGGTCAAAAAACCTACTGTAACATCTTGCATTCTCTATTTATCAAGAAGCCAACTAAAGAACATTTATGGAACCTCTGCCCAGTGGTGGGTCACCACCCGTATGGCAACTGCATGGCATGCCGATACACTCGGAAGATTCACAAGTTTGACATTGAAGGGTAAACATGGAAACTCTGACATGTCTCCAACTGCAAGACATTGCATGTTATATATTGCATACAATGCACGTGCGGCATTAAGTACGTGGGAAAAACATGCAGAACAGACCATAAGAAGATCCTAGAGCATAAGTCTCGATCAGGTGCTGCAAACTGAATCCCCCATTGGTATCACATTTTATGGTGCTGCTCCACACACATGAAGATATTCTGTGCTTGGTGTTGGATAAAGTGAACACACACATTAACTGGGTGCATCCAACCACTCCAAGATGGTGCCTGGAAAGCGTTGTCACAATGACTGGTGTGGTCGGTCCCACACCTCAATGTATGGGCTCCATACACACATATATGTCAGAGCTTCATTAAATCATGTAAGTCACCAGCATCACATATACTGCCAGAAGCTATGCATTATCAACATGCCATATTGAAGGTAATAAAGAGCATCTATTAGGTGCTATGCAAGCGACCAGCCCACAACAGCTTTGCTCATCAGCGTTCATGAATAGCTGGCTGTGCAATCGAAATGTCCATTTAGCAGTATCCCTGGTTGTGTTCTTTTTTTTCTTTGGTGAAATGTGATGGCACACAACAAAACTATCAGAGGCGTGATTGAACGCTAAAGGCAGACAAAAAAGCCTTCAATAAGCACTTATCTCTGTTAACAGTGATGTTGTACCAACATTAAGAATGCAAAGCATCTTAAAATAAGCTACCTACAGCAAAAAACTGAAAAAACCAAGCAGTGGTTTGCCCCACAAACCCTCCCTCCAATATAACTAAAATACACCCCTCAATGCCCTTCCAGTTCAGAGAAGTTTCAGAAGCAGAATCAGCGAACATTCTTAGAAATCTCAAACCACCTAGATGTAAGGGAAACATCTGCCCTGCCACCATTTTCAAAGACTGCTCTGAAGCCCTGGTCCCGTTTATCGCAAGATTCATAAACTCCTCGTTTGCATCTAGCCGGGTCCAAATCAATTTAAAAGAGATATGGGTACTCCATCTACTAACAAAAAACTCTCTGGACCCCCTATCTCCCAACAATGGCCCATCACGACAGTATCCTTCCTACTAAAGATTCTAGACAGAGCAGCATATATCCAAATACAGAGGCACCTTGAAACAAATCACATCCTATGGATGGGCTAAACAGGTTTGGATGGCTGTGGTATGTAATCAGTGATACTAGGTCTGAAATGACAACTCAATAGATTCAGAGGGATACGGGCAAACCAGCTCTGCTCCTCCTTTATGATCTATCAGCCACCTTTGTCCTGGTAAATCACAAAACACTTTGCCATCATCTCATTGCCTCAGCCAACTTCTCACCGGAACCAACACCATGGGTTGCATCCTTCCTAGCAGACAGATCCTAGAGAGTCTTCTCGGACATTGCTAACGCCCCACCTATCCCCATTCCCTGTAGAGTCACCCAAGGATTATGCGTTTCCCCGTCACTTTATAACATAAACCCCTATTTGACCTTCTGGACACCGTCATCATATTGTACACCAACTATGCCGATGGCACCCCAATTCTCCTTCCCTTGTCAGGCTCCCACTATGAAGACTCCCTTATCATCAACACAATCTATTCCACAATGCGGACTTGGATGGCCATCAACTACCTGTGCCTAAATGACAACAAGACTCAGATCCTGCTAGTCGGTGCGCCTTCCACGCTCAAGAAATTCAGTGCTCAATTCACCTCCTTCACCATAGATAAATACAGATACACTTCTCCTCCACTGTAAAAACCCGAGGGGTCTACCTGGATGCCATGCTTTCCCTTGCCAAACAAGTGAGTGTGATCGGCTCCACATTGGCCTACACCGCTAAACTTATCAATGCAGCCAGACATTTCCTATTGCTTGGCAGCGACAGCTGCCTGACCATTGCCCGAGCAATCATCAGTGCAAGACTGGATTACTGTAATGTCCTCTTTGCAGAACACCTAAACAAAACCTGAACAAATTACAGATAATCCAAAACAATGCTCTCCGAGCAGCCTTGAACATTCTGGAAAGAGACCACATCTCAGCTGCGAGGAAGAAAGCTCACTGGCTACCAATACCGGAAAGGATCATCTTCAAAACTTTGTTCATCACCCACAAATGCCTATCCAATGCAGCCCCCCAATATCTGTTGCAGAAAATCTCGAGAGCCAAGACTTCCAGACCAGTAAGATCCATGCATGCTCATCGCCTGGCCCTACCTAGGGTGAAAAGAGCAAGAGGAGGGGGATTCAGTTTCCCCACAGAGGCAACAAACCACTGAAATTCCCTCCCATCTGACGTAAGGGCTGAAACTCCTATTGGCCCTTCTGAAAATCGCTATAAAAACTTGGCTGTTTGCCTACGCTGGCCCTATGCTTGTTCCGAGACCACGCAACCAGCCTCTAGCTAACCTCAATGTAAATTAATTTCAACATTGCCCTGATGCCAATGGGCTCAGGCGCTTTACAAATGTAAAAAATGAATGAATAATATAAATAAAAAGACATGGGCAGCAATATTGATGCAGTGGTTTGTTCTGCTTTGCTAGGGCTCTCCACTCTGCAGACCCTGTCGCCCAGACAACTATGAGAAGAGGACATCTCGCTAGGGAGACCTCCCACGCTCATCTATTCCCTAGGTTAGAAGCTTGGGCTCCCAACACGAGTTGATAGAAAACTATACAATATTTAATGTTCTGTCTGGTTTTAGGCTAACATTCATGTGTAATAGACATCACATTACCTTTGTTTCTCTTTGGCTATGCCATAGGTTCCAGGAGACCTATGAGCCACACAGAGAGACTGTTCACACTTTCTTCCTTTCTATGAGTTTGATGCCTGAGAACGGAGGACCCAGCGGCTAACTATTTGGATCCAGTCAATAAGGTTAATTAAGGCATACACACTGATTGGCTGTTAAAAATATACAAATAGGCTTTTTGACTGGAAAGCCTTCTATTTATTTTTTTTACTTTCTCGGTGTCCTTTGCAGTTTTGCCCTGAAGATGGCAGTTAACACAATACCATCCCACTGAAACGTCCCAGAGACCACCCACCAGGCCCTTCAAAAGAAAGGAGTTTGACACCTAACTCTAGTTTCATGCACATGCTCGCCATGTCCACTGACATTAAATGGGGACGTAGGCAATAGCTCACTAGGAGACGTGGACCCAGGCTATTTAGATATTGAGGGCCTAATTCACAGAAGCGTTTTATAATAGCAAAACCCCATTGGAAAACGTTCCGTGAAAAAGGGCCTGAATATGTGTAGTAGGACAAAGGAGACAACTAGTTTCCTCTCCCTGTTTCTAAATAATTTTAATTTAACATGTCCACTTTGTTTGTATTTATATCCAGTAGGTTACAAATAAGTATTAGTACAGCAATGATTTCTCCATTTCCCATTGCTCTTTGAAATCTTATACTTTTCTTGTTTCCTCTCTCGTTTTCCTTTTTCTACTCTGAGGTATTTAGCACTATGCATCATACATTGGGTAACACAGAAGTTGGCTTTCAAACTAGGAACTTACTACAGTCACTACAGTCAACTTTGTAATTGGCCACGCTGGTTGGGCTATGTTTATGATTTTGATAGCTTTTTTTCTACTTCTGTCCATTTTTTGTCATTTATTAAATGAAATAAACATGCATTGAAAAATTAAATGAAAGTATTTGTTTAGAATACATGATGCATTTCTGAAAATAAATTAGGCTATGTGGAAATGACGTTTTACAGATAGGAATGAAGACATGCTTAAACTCTTTCGACCACAAATGACAGGTCAATTTTTGGTTTTATGCCAGGGGTATCGTTTATACTATTGTTTCGCTTTTTGTCCCTAGCTCCTGTGCATTAGAGTACGCCTGTCTAGTAATTGAAGTTACAAGTACTGTAGGCAGAGAGTAATTACAAAGGCAAAAGCTTTGAAATCCAAGAGACCATTAGCAGAGGGTCCAACTCGAAAATTGAACTTGGAAAATATAAAGAACAAAGGAGTGGGTAAAGCTGAAATAACTCTAGCAAAATTAAACTAATAGAGCAAACGACAATTTACATTCAATTTAGCAAAATGCAATGTGCAGATTAGAAGCCAATCCAGACGGGGACACGGCCAGGAGCTGCATGGACCAGACGTGAATCCACAGAGCTCTGCTCTCAGCCCCATGCAATCCTGTGCAAATCGTGATAATCTCGGACGTGGGGTGCACTGAGGGCACCGGAACACGCCAGGAAGAGGATAATGCCTCACAGAGGCCCTGAGAAGAAAGGGACGAAGTGACATTCTGTACATCTGGTGACTGGCAGCTTGTAAAGGCTGCAGCCTCAACCATATTCAAGGCCAAGATGGCAGCAGCATTGATTAGCTGAAATCGGCACAGATTTGCCAAGTCAGGATCACTGGTGCTAATGCTACGGCACAAATCAGCAGAGATAAAACCTACCGACAGCCCCAGACTAGTGTGCAGGCTGCTGAGCAGAACGAGGTATTGGCAGTGAAGGGTCTAGGGCATGTCCATGCATCAACGTGGACCCAGTACTCAGAGCTAAGGGGAATATACTGCTTTGGTGGGGAAACCAGTGGATATAAAGCACAAAGACCGGCAGAACTGTAGGTCCCATTATTATCTGTCAGGGAAGGAGCACAGATAATTGTGAGGTGGAAAGTGTGACCAGGAGTCATTTGGAACTGACGTATGCTGGTTCAGCATCATGAGCAGGCCCATGCGATCAGATAAAATCCTGCAACCCCTGGATTTGCACATGCAAGGTGGGCACAGGTTCACCCTCAGTAAACGGGGGCCTCGGCTGGGGGTCATGGACGGCAGTGTCAGGAGCATATGAGCAAGGCTTGCCAGCAAGGATTGCAGTCACCATCCTGCACTTGGCGAATATGGCAGACTAGGGTTTGGGGCTATCCTGTAGATTGTGACTTGGACAAAGACGAATGCTTGATGCGCAGAAAGTGGAGTAAGAGGATTCTGTGACTGGAACTCGGGAGGGATCCCAGGATTACTGGGAGGCTGAGACAGACATCACCTAGAGCTGGGATGGGAGTGTAGAAAACCGTGCGACTGGGGGATCAAATCATACAATCACTGCACCAGTTTACTGCGCTGGACCAAAATGAAGACTTTTTATTTTTGACCCCCGTTTCTCAACATGTATATGTGGGGGATTGGGTACAGTTCATTATGAATGTTGGGGGTATTAAGGGGGTTTGCAGGGTGCTGTGAAAAGGGGGTCAAAAAGAAAAGTCGTCATTTTCAGCCGGCCCAGTAAACTGCGCAGTAGTCACATAGATCCCTGTGGGATCATGCTGCCGGCACACATGGCAATGCTATGGACCAACTGCAGAGCTCACGGTTGACATCTTTTGGATTAAGAACGGGGCTGGCGCAGCATGGGCTGACAACTATTGGCCTCTTTGGAGAAAGCTTTGACCGCAGCTTCCCGGAATGCATGCATGATGGTCAAGTGGCAACAACAGCAAATGGATACGTTTGTGAGAACAAGTTGCAGACAAAACAGACAGGAGCAAGGGGAGGGTGTACTGACATGCAACAGGAGCCCTCGGGCACACAGGTAACTGTGGAAAGTCTGCTTACAGCCAGTCATGAGTCCAGAACATCGCTGGAGAGTAAAGTGCAAGTGGTTGGGTTGGATGTCTCAGGAAGATCAACGAAAAGTGAGCGGACATGTCACAGAAGCTGAACAGAGAATAGACACTCTGGAAGATGATATAATCTTGTTGCATTACAAAATGATAGGCCTTGCGCTGCCCCGCAGAAGCTGGGGAACTTAGCCGATGACATGCATGGTAGGTCTCGCAGACGCAATGTGCAGATTATAGGGCTGCCGGAAGGTGAAGGGTGCACAATACAGAACTCCATCTGGAAAACCTGTTTTTGAACACCTGTCAGGTGAAGGGACAACAAAAACTATTCACAGTGGAAAGGGCACACAGAGTGCCTGGGAGAAGGCCCCCATCGGGTGTGACGCACAGACCTATAGTGGAAGGATCCTGAATTTTAGGGACAGGGATGCAGTCCTGCAGGGCGTCCGTTGTGTATGTTATTAGAGGAGCACACATTTGGGTCTCCCTGGATGATTTTACACAGGATGTGCTGAAGCAATGCAAATCTTTTGATATAGTGCGTGAAAGACTACGTGAGTTGGGATGTAAATACATGATTTTTTTTCTTCCCAGAGAGGCTGAAAGTGCTGGCTGAGGGTAAAGCATACTTCTTTGAGAACGCCAAAGGAGGTGTGGGTCTGGTTGGATAGTTGTGTGATGCCCTGCCTACAGTGAGAACCAGCCCAAGCTGGAGATCCAGGGGGATGTCTGGAAATGACCAAACAGGCGATAGAGGCAGGGAATTGCTGTGCGAGGACAGCACCATAGCCCTGGATGGGCAGTCACCGACAACGGGGGAAAGACATGGTACTTGAGGGGGACGAATAGGATTAGCCAAGGTTCTAAAATTATGTGGGAAGCAGCAGGAGATTGCAGTATTGTATGGCTCAGATTGTGTCCTATATGCTGTGAAGGGTCAGAAGTGTTAGGGGTGTAGAAGAGTTGTAATTTAGCAACCAAAAAAGCGGGACTGAGGAGCAGGAAGGGTTCAGTGACCTTAGAGAACGCATTTGGAACCTGCTCATGTTTTTGCCTCTCATAGTCTGCTTCCTGTATGCTGTTTATGGCCCTGCCCAGAGCACTTGAGGTAGCAGGAGGAGGGAGCAGGATAGTTTATTGATGGAAGGTGTTACAAGTTCAGGTTTAGGGGAAGGTTGGGAGTTACCGGGCGCTCAAGTTGGGGACCGTTTGCTGGAAGGAAATCGGGTTGAGAAGGCAGTGTTTGAAAAGGTATTTTGTTCATTTGGGAAGAGGTGAGCCAGGGGCAATGGTATAATGTCATGACTATCGCCACAACGACCCATGGTGGAAAGAGATATACAATAGCACAAATGTGGGGTCATATATGCTCCCATTGTAGAGAAAGTGGGACTCTTTGTTAAGATGGGAGAACTCCTGGCAAAGTACAGAGACAGTGGATATTTTGGGCAGGTGACTTTAACTGTATATTGGACAGGCAGGATAATACTTCTAATGTTAGGTAGAGCTTCGGGGGCGGTGTTGAAAATGCTGTTGAGGGTGATACAGGAATGAGGACTAGGGGAGGGTTGGAGATTGAAACGTGGGCACAAATTGGATTATTTTGTTATTCTGGGGTACATGGAACCCACTCACAGATAGATTTTAAGTTCACAGGGGAGGAACATTTTGATAGCATGAAGGAAGTGTCATATTTAGACAGATTGCTCTCAGATCATGCACCGCTTAGTGTGGCCCTTCATACTCCTTTGAGACTATCTCTGATACCCACCTGGAGATTTGACAATACAAAGCTCAAGGACTTGGCATTCAAGGATCTGATGGGTGTGGAGCTGTCCCATTATTTTGAAGTTAATCTAGGATCTACAGCATTCAGGACAATTGAGTGGGGGGCAATGAAGATTTACATTGGGGGTGTATGTCTGCAAGGACTAGAGTGCCCAAGGACCTTAACAGTACTGTGCTGAATGTGGAAAAATAACTGGCTGAGCTAGACAGGAGGCTGGGGGCAGGGGCAAATGTACAGGCATGGATCTCAGAATTGAGAGATGATATAGTAGGGGCTCAGGAGAGATTAGTTAAGCTTCATTATGCAGCACATGCTGTACGACAGCAAGAGGAAGGGGATAGATCCGGTAGACTGCTGGTATGGTTGGTGAACAGAGAGAAAGGTGGGCTGATGATGCCCTAGATCAAGGTGAAGGCTGCCACAGAGGTTGTTGGCAGGACAATATCTTCTTAGATTTCCATGATTATTATGCAGACGTATACGGGGCGCAGCTCAGGGTGGACCCGACAAGAATTGTATCTTGGATTGGGGAGGCAGAATTGGACTCAGTTTCAGAGGGATATGCTGAATGCACCTACTGAACTCTCAGATGTGGAGTGGGCTTTGAAACAGCTAGGAAGGGGCAACACAGGGGAATTATACTGGGTCAATAAACACATCTTGGCTCCTAAATTCCTGGAGGTCTTTCAGGAGGTGTTCAGGATAAACATGTTATTGGGCTCCATGCTGGAAGCGCTGGTGATTGTTTTGCCCAAGCAAAGGGAATATACAATGGAATGTGGCTCATATTGACCATTGTCTATGAACAATGTAGATTTGAAGATTTGAGCAAATTACTGGCACACAGACTTAGCAAAGTGAAGACTAAGTCAGTGCATTCTGACCAATCTAGATTTATACCAGGCAGGAGCTCCACCCAGAATTTGCAGACATTATTTCTGATTTTAGATCAATGTAAAAGTGCAAGGGAAGAATTGTGGTTAGCTAGCCTAGACTTGTACAAGGCATTCAATACTATCGATTCGGACTACATGCGGATGGTCTTGGCCAAAACGAGGTTGTGGTAGGTCAAGCTGCTGTACAACGGGCCCACATCCAGAGTTAAAGTCAATAAGATGTTGTCTGAGGCCTGGGAGGTTGAAAGATTAAAGAAATATTAAGGCTTAATACCACATAATAGAAATACGCCAGTCACGAGTACTAAGGTAAGAGTACACTTTATTTTAACAGAACAGCTGTCTGGCTTTCAGAGAGTGCTGGGCATTTCAAAAACATGATTATTTATACAGTTTTCTCACAATCCCGGACACATCGTCCAGCCCCTCTTTGTGTCATACATTTACCTAGAGTACATAGCCTTTCCACATAACTAATGCATGTTTAAACATCTTTGAATAGCTGGTTGTTTTCTGTTAAACACTTTGTATGTTTTCCAAACATTGGACACAAAGGTAACAGTCCTTATTTCATTTGCTTATATGTGTCTACCATTTGTTCTTAAGTTTAAAGTCAGCTTAGTTTCAAGGAGCGAAAACAAAGATTTATGCAAAAGCACATGTTCAGCTATTCATCATTCTGCTTCGCCATTTGAACGGGGAAGACACTGTTGGTACATATGGCATCTAAATTACTGATTAGCTCAGCTCTTGTTTAGCTCCAAGGTTTCCTTACTGCAGGACAAACAATCCACCTTAGCAGCTTCAGCATGCTTATCTATGTTGCCACTATACAAAGTTCAGTTTGCTCTGCTGGAGCCGAAAACACAAATTCTAACATGGGACAGAAAGCAGAAGTTAATCAAAATGGAGGATAACTTAAAAGTCAGCCTATTTCAGGTTCATTCAAATTCGATTTACAGTGCGATGCGAATGTGCTTAGGCCAATGTTTACTATTAGGCGGTATTCATGCACAATATACTTTTAGAAACCCTCCTTTTGGCCTAAGAAAAGAGCATTACTCAAACATTAGCATCATCCGAAGACCATGTATCATCGTCAGAACATCATGAATAGCAATCCTCAAAAACATTGATCGCCATTAACTCCTTTATAGCGATGTCCTGCATTACCAAGGCAATAATAATCTTTCGGGGCATATGTGTCTTAGGTCCTAGTTTACCAACCCCTTGTGCACAACTTCCCTTTATAATAGAACAAATGACAGGAAGACACAGCAAAACAGTACAATGCCAAGGATCACCGTTAGAACTGCAAAGATTTCCCAGCCCCAAGATCGTAACAAGTCCCAGAACCATGTGCCAATATCCCAGTTTCCCTCTGGAACATGTACTTCAGTACTTAAGGTGTGCAATTTCTTAATTGCCTTAAATATGTTGGGGGAGGAATCGGGTAAAAAACACAACACACAGATCGCACCATTTTGCACACCCCACCACACAAGGCTAGAATGATATTTAGCACCATTTTATTTTGGAGAGCCACTAATCTAATACCTTTTGCTCTAGTGTCATGTTATATATGATGTGGGTGGTTTCATTGATGGTTTTCTGGCAAACCCTCGCCAATTTTCTAATATCTTGCAAGTTTATTGTCTGTCCCCAAAACAGCACAAAGGATTTAGCAATGTCACCCAGAATCTGTGAGGGAGTGTCACCATCCTCATCCCGCCTGGGACGAGTTCTAGAAACTTCAGCAGTGGTGGCAACATATGTGCCTGGTAATAGTATACCTAAATAACAAGTACCCTCCAAATCTCTTGGCAACCCAGGAAATGCCTCATTACCGTAAGCAAAGTAAATGGGATCTCCTACTTATAGAGGTCTATCTTCCCTAGTTAGCACAGCAATGTTTGTACATCCCTCAAATGTACCCATTGGTTAGGAACCCTCTCTTCGTATGCAAAATGGAACAAAGTATGGACAATGGTTAACAGTATAGGAAGTAGGCATGGCATCCCTATTACCTATGGCAGCCATTTTAAACGTAATAATTTATCCGAAATGTCTGGAGAGTCTATCAGAAGGCCTAATAGAAGCAACATTGAGCTTGCTACTATTCGCAAACCGAGAACATCTTAAAGGTGCTAAAACTTGTTTTTTAAAATCATTGAGATTAGTCCCATCAAAATTCCCCATGCCACTATTGTTCCATCGGCCAAAGAATAATGCCCTAAGTGAATCATAACAAGCAGTAGTTATGGGAGTGGATGTATATACCAGCCCGATCCCTTTCCCCCATGTTGTGGCAGATGTGAACATATCCAACAATTGGTCTTATTTAGAATGGCATGGGTTGCTTTCATGATTATCAAAAGGGTGTTGTTATGATAACCCCCTCTATGTTGGAGGTCTCAAGGACAGAGGGTGTGTGAAGGCACATATGGTGGAGACTGCAGTTGGCAATAAAACATCAAGCAGATGTGTACTCTGTAGATACCAAAACCGAATGTCAATGCAGTTATAATACCAGCTGTTATTGTGAGTATCCATTTGGTCCTCAAGGACCATGAACCTTGATGGGCGGACTCATTATGAGCAGAACAATCAGTATCCTTATTAGTATGAGTGGCCTCTAAAATAGGCATAGTTTCTCAGCTTCCGTTAAGAAGCCTCACTGTTAGACTTTTTTAGTTCATCCATGGGTGGCACTTGACCATGTGGCCTATCTTGATTTAAGGTTAATTTTGCTGGTCCCTGTCTCTTATTGTATGCAGCAGAGGAATGATGAGGGACTGGCTCAACTGTGGTTTCTTGTGGGTTTCTTGTGGGCACAGAATCCTAGCTATACTTTACTATTCTATTGCATTAATGTAATGTCAGCAGGCCCTAAATCAAAATAATGTTCCGTGGTCGCAGATCATACCTTACAACTCCAGGTTCTGAATGATCAGTGAACAAAGCGTCGACATTTCCTGAAGTAGCAGAAACAAGATTGATTGACGGTGAAGAAGAAAATAAAGAAACAGCAATCTCCCCAGACCCCATGGGCTCCGGAGGGACTTCCGAAGAAGAAGCAGCAATCCCCCTAAGCCCCATGGCCTCGGGAAGGACTTTCTTAACACCCTCAGTGTCGATCAAAGCAAACTCATTGTGAGCGTCGGGATAATCAATTCCCTTCTCCTCCCCTTCATCATAGGGCAGAGGAAAAGGAATCTTCTTCACATGTGTCCCATGGATCCAGTGTTTCTTTCCGGTCACTCGTACTGCAGATTGCGTAGCTAAAATGATCTGATGTGATCCTTTCCAAAGAGGTGAAAGGCAGGTGTCCCTCTTGAAATTCTTGACCAGGACGCACTGACCAGGTCAGAGTTAATGACCTAGACCCTCGTATTTTACAGGGAGGGCTGCTCGTACTTGTTGGTGAATCAAACACAAGTTTTGAGTCAACTGATCACAATAGTCAGACAAAAACGGATATTCATTGTCTTTCAACTGCTTGGGTCTGGATTATTCCATACATTGGCTGGTCACCCCATGACAAGCTCATAGGGGAGAGCCCTGTCTTTGATTGTGCGGTCATCCGCATTGATAGTAAGGCTATTGGAAAAGCATCAAGCCATTTCAGATTGCCGTGCGCACACACCTTGGTGATTTTATTCTTTAGAATACCGTTATGGCGTTCCACAAGGCCGTCGGCATGTCTGGCCGAGTGGAACCGTTTATCAATCTGTAATCCTACACATACTTGCAGGATGACAGCAGCGATAAAATGTAGACCATTATCAGACCAAATTACTCACGGCAAGCCAAACCTAGAAAAACATTCCTTAAGAATGGTCTTTGCCGTTGACATTGCTTTGGCATCTTTCAGTGGAGAAGCCTCAACCCATTTGCTAAAGGCACAGATCACAACTAGGACATATTTATAGTTCTGACAATGTTCCATCTCAATGAAATCAAAATGGATCACCTAAAAAGGCATGGAGGGGGGATCAAAACTGCCCTTCTGTGTCAGTTTTCCCTTCCCAATGTTATGTTGCAAATATATCATGCATCTCTGGACCAAACGTTCAGTAGTTTGCTGGATATTATTGTTATACCAGACGGGATCTAACTGTTGGCAAATCTTTTTTGCACATATGTGTGTTGGGCCATGAGCCATGCTGACCATAGCAGTGACATAGACATCGGGTAGCATCCATCTTTGCTTCTCATTATTCACCCAACAACCCTTATCATCTAGACTCACTGGACCCTGAGCCCACTGTTTGATTTCTTCTGGGATAGCTTCAGTCTGAATTTCTTTTATACAGCTAATCCCTTCATCCATCATACAAGTAAGTGTCAGTAACCCATCTTGTTGGATCGAGCATGTACATCTTTGAGTGCAAATTAATAGCAGTCTGTTTGGCTAGTCTGTCAGCAAAAGCGTTCCCTTTTCCTACATCGTCCGTCACTTTCTGGTGTGCGGCACTCTTCATTATTGCTAGTTGCGTAGGAAGCACAAGTGCTGACAGCAACCAGACTATCAGAGTGCCATGTTGAATTTTTGTTCCATGTGAGGTCCAGAATCCTTTCTCAGCCCTTAGTCGACCTAAATTATGAACCACCCCAAATGCGTATTGACTATCTGTATATATATATTTACACTAAGCCCTTCAGTAATTTCACAAGCTCTGATTAGTGCAATAACCCCGGCGGCTTGCGCAGAATTATGCAGAATTCGTTTAGTCTCCACAAGAGTGCTTATCGTGGTGATTGCATAAGCAGTGGTGGATGTACCATCTGGAAGTTTAAAACAGGAGCCATCACAGAATAGCTCCCCTTGTGGATTCTTTAAGGGTGTATCAATTAAATCAATTCGGCCCTTAGTGTCTTGTTCTGTAATAAAGAAGCAATCATGTGACATTTCGTCACTGCAATCCTTCTCTTGTGGTGAAGGCAATAGTTCAGCCAGATTCAATGAACAACATCTCTTAATTTAGATATGCGGAGCAAATAGAATCAGCTTGTATCTTGTTAATCGGGCTGATGTGAGATGTTGCATCTGCGTTCTGTTTAATAGAACGTCTATGGAGTGCGGTACCATCACGGTTAAAGATTGACCTAAAACCATACCCTCACTTTGTTTTACGGATGCAGCAGCAGCAGCTACAGCTCTCAAACATCTGGGCAAAGTGCATGCAACAGGGTCTAACGTCTAGGAAAAATAGCCGAACAGACTATTCTTGCCCCCATGTTCCTGTGTCAAAACAGCCAAAACACATCCATCACCTTCATTCACATACAAAACAAAACTTTTCCCGTAATTTGGTGTGCCCAAAACTGGTGCTTAACACAGCACAGCCTTAAGCCGATCAAAAACATTCTGGCAATCTATGTTCCACAGTAAAGGCAAATAAATGTTCTTCTTTGTCAGTGCCAACATAGGTTTTATCAACAAAGAAAAATTCGGGATCCACTCTCTACAATATGAGGCCATGCCCATTAAAGCTCTGACCTCTTTCTGTGTATTTGGAACATACATATCAGAGATGCTTTGTATCCGTTCAGGTGTCAGTCGTCTTCCCTCCTTTGACAGGTGATAGCCCAAAGAGGTGACCTCCTGTCAAAAATACTGAAACTTCTTCAACACAGCCTTATGCCCATGTTCTGCTAAATTAATAGCAGCAACATAGTGCCTTCTTTGCAAGCAGCTTCAGAATAAGCAGCTATGTATCAAGCTGTTCTATTAACGCTCTACTATAGAAGCATGGGCATCTAGTGAATGTGAACTTGCATCCCCCTAGGATGAACGCGAACAAATATCTGCTATCAGCATGCACAGGGATACTAAAGAAAGCATTTTTCAAAGCCACAACACTAAAATGTGTAGCCGTGGCTGGAATGATTTTCAGAATTGTTTTCACAACAGGCACAATCGTAAACTGAGGAGAAACAACCTTATTAATTGTGTGCAAATCAATAACAAAACTAAAAGGAATCATGTTATCCTCTTTCTTTTAAACTGGTAAAATCAGACTATTACACACACTCCCTGCAATTTCCTCAATTACACCTCGTTGTACGAAATCAGAAATAATACTTTTCAAAGCCTGTTCACCTTCAACTGAAATCTTATACTGTTGAATATGCGGAAATATAACTCCTGGTTTCAACACCATTTTAACTGGTTCAATTTGTAAAATTCCATAGTCATTGTCATTAACTGCCCATAAACATGTCGAAACCTTATTCAATTCAATTGGTAAAGACATAGAGAAAAATTGTGGAGCAGAAGTTTGTTGGGGTGAAATCGTTAAGTACACTCCATCTGGAGAACAGTAAATCACAGCATTTAATTCCTTTAATAAATTCAATCCCAACACATTTTCACCACAATTTGTCATCAATAGAAATGGACAAGAATCAGTAAATGGTCCCAGTGAAATTGGTACAATCAGAGAGGCCGGACTTACCACTGACGTACCAGAGAACCCTACAGAAATGTTACTCTGCCCTGACAGTGGAATATCTGGAACCCATGAATGATCAACCAAACACTTCTGTGCTCATGTAGCTATCAAAAAGAGATGTTCCCTATTCCCCACCTTCATTTCAACGTAGGGCCCTTTCTTATCGATGGAAATAGGTATCGGTTCCAGACCCTACTTCGGGCTGTCCTAATGGAACAGTATATAGTCGGATCCAAAATCCTCAGAACAATAGACATTTGAAGGATTATCAAAACTATTCCCAATAGTAACACTCTGTTGCTGATTATCTTGTGATGGTGTCTGTTGAGTCTGTGCAAACTGACTTCTACCAGGACCCCCTATTCCAGGACGGCCTCTGGATCGTTTACTCATGGCACCATACATGCTATTCAATCTCAGCTGAAGGATTGCGCATTATGCTCGCAAATGACCCTCCTGTCTACAATATGCACACTGGTTCATATGTACAGGACCCAGTTGTGCGCCACCCTGTGTTGTAAATGGACCTCTAAACTGTGTATTCCCACCTCTAGCCTCTCTAGCTAGTTGCTGCAATAACACTCCAGTTTTCAGATCTCCCTTCTTCTTTTCTACCTTCTCCTTCTCTGTATTAACCCTATTTGCATAGTACTAAGTCATGTGTACCACTTCAGATTGTGATTTCACTTGCCATGCACTCTCAGAAGTCATGATCTGTGATTAGATTTCAGTCAATAATCCATGCCCAAATGTATCAATGAACAACCTCTTTCCTGGCTCTGTACTTATGTATTGACCACTAAAATCTGTGAATACTTGCTCAAATATGTTAAAATACCCAGTCGCACCCTGTGACTTCAATTGAATGCAAGTCGTAAGCTTATCCCATATGATAATTCTTTCAGTAACCAGAGTTTTCAATTTAGTCACTATTGTATCTGGCAACATCAGTATCACCTGTGGCAGTTTCTCACCGACATTCCTTTCCCCATCTATTCGTACTAAGGCATCCCATGTATCACCTATTCCTTTCCTCATCTATTCGTACTAAGGCATCCCATGTATCACCCATACCAGCCTGATCATCTACAGTTCTAATCTGATTCCACAAATCAGCAGGAAGAATCACAGGAAACAACAAATCTATATCACCCAACATGAAAACTGACGAAGGCAAGACAGATTCTTTTTCTTTATAAAATCCTGTTGGAGTCTTCCTAATATCTGGAATTGATTGCCTAATGGTATTCACTTCCTGTCTAGAAAATGGAACATGGACAAACTGTGAAAGATAATGTGCTTCAATAGTAGTGGCAGGTGTTCCTGCTGCAGCATTAGCTGGGATCTCTACTTTTGGAACACATGTCGGAGGAACCTCCCTCATTGGCAATTGTAAAGTAGGCAAATCTGAACATGTATTAAGCAACAAAGCTAAATCAAGTGACAAAGTAGTCCAAGCAGTATCAGGCAAAAATGCTCTTGTATAAATAGCCATCAAATCTGCGGGACAACATTCCTTTATCTTCATAAATCCATCTTGTAGATACTCTGCCATCACCTGTAACACTTTCCTTTGCATTGCCAGAGCAGACTGACTAAACGTGTCATGCACTTCAATGGGAGAAATTGAAACATCTGAAATCCATCTAAGAGCGTCTCTTGTGCAAATGTGCATTTCTTCACTCATTGGTTTCAATTGAGAAAGAAATCGCTTCTGCACTTATGAAGTTTGCTGTTCATTACCATTCATCTCATCTCTCTGTAACCAATCCAGCTTCATTTTAAACTCACATACCTTCTCTACATGCTCATATGCTTTCTCCCTTGAGTGGGCAAGGGCATTCAAATCCCTCAACCCCTGTGGGACATTCATGTCTGTTAAATCGCTCAATATATCAACTAAATGCGTTCCCATCCGTTCTATCAAAATATTCTAAGGAATACCCCCTTGGTCAGAAATTGCAACTAAAACAGCCGATTCATAACCGCAAGAGCCATGGACAGCTAACAATGAAATTACAGGTAAGCTGCTGCTGCTAACGATGTCCTTTCCTCCTTAACCGATGCTGTTCTTCCGAGGTTTGCGGGTGCAGCTGAACACGGTGAGCGTCACGTTGCAGAATTGCAAAGTAACGCGAAGCGTGTTATCCCAGTCGGGTGTGGTTTAAATAGCTTCAAGAAAGTAGTCCAGGTAAAATAGTTCCTATTGTACCACACCCAAAAACACTATACCGCATAGCTTGGTTCCAAGGAGCCAAGCTATGTGGATGCCTCCATGTTGATTGGCACTGAAATAAAGTAGATCCCAATAAAAGTCATTTATCAAGTATGAGCCTGGTGCCAAAGGCGCCAGGACTGGCCCTAAGAAGGCCTAGGCCAAGGATGCCTGGTTTTAGAGGAGAACTGAGTCAAGACCCTTCCTGGCCCATGGGCTTTCCAGGGGGTCTTCTGGATGGGGGTCATGACAGAAACACTGGTTAGATTATCAAGAAGGGCTGTACACCTGACAATTAAGCACTGCTTATTGTGATTGCTGCGCATCAGTAAAAGGGAGGCTGCAGCAAACACTTTTTGTGCTCTGGGGTTGGTGTTAGCAAAAAGGTGCACAGCAATAGTGTGGAAATTGACTGTGGGTCCAAACTAGTGTTGTGGCAGATGGATATCAAAATATGGATTAGAGCGCAGATTGACGTCCAAAATAATGCACCGCAAATAGATGATGACACAGGCAATTATAGACTGTGACATAAAACGCACAACATGTTAAATGAACTATCAGATCAGAATCCACACTAAAAAATATGTTTGTGGAAACATCTTTCATTGGTCTATGCTTTTGATCAATCAGAGGTTGAATAACCTGGCCGGAAGGAGGGTGGGTGCTTGAGGAGAGGATGATCATCATTTATGAGTGATTGGGAGACTGTCAAATTCCTATCCACACCATGTATTCTGGTGAGTCTTCTGTGGGGTGTAAAAGCCTGGCTTTAACTGAGACAGGAACATTCGACTGCTACTGCAATAACGGCTTTGGGACATCAATATTTTACATAAGACTGTTCTACGTGCAAGACCAGTAGGACGTTTGATGTACCTCTGCTCACCACTACTGTGTTTTTGTTGTAAGAAATTCAATAAAGGATTTTATATAAAAAAAGATAATTCAGAAATCACTTTTAAAAAATGCAAGGAGGGGAGCAGAGTGTAAGGCTTAGCTTTCTCTAGTCCTACAGTTCCTGTGGGCTCTGCTCAACTGCAAAAGGCCCCGATAGGCAATTCTCTGTT
The DNA here is from genome assembly GCF_040938575.1 of Ambystoma mexicanum. Lineage (NCBI taxonomy): Eukaryota > Metazoa > Chordata > Amphibia > Caudata > Ambystomatidae > Ambystoma > Ambystoma mexicanum. The sequence continues at coordinate 591,804,022 of NC_090937.1, read as the reverse complement.
ATCCATTTCTGTTTATGCATAACCAGGGACATCAGGGAGGAGTTAAAAGGAGAAAGAAGCCATCAACTCATAGTTCAATGGATCTGGGCTGGCTACTAAATACACATAGCTTATACACATCCTTCCTGTTTTCCTGTTCACCTGTGGACATTTAAAATCAGTCGGGGAGAGCTCTGGGACTAACTTGCGGGGGCCAGACATCCCTTACACGGCACAGCTAGATTAACCGTGATAAAAGTTGAAGGGGCATACATTAGTTTGGTCATCCTTACATCTAGGCATAACATCACAGGTTTGTTCAGGTGGTCAGTGTAGGGAATTGAGGCTACTCATCTTCTGATGTTTGCACATGTAATCACTGTTTATATACTTTAGATATCAATGTCTTGGATCTTGAGCGAGATAGCATATTCTTGTAGACATAGATTTATCTTCTGGTTTGGAGAAAGCTAATCATTCTAATGAGGTTAAGAATTGTTGGGCTAAACATAGGAAGGGGTGTAGTGAGGTGGTACCACAGTTGGTCAGTCAGCACGGCAAAGAGTGAGTCCCGACACCGTCCTAAGAATCCTGAGAAACAGACTCTACGGATTATATATTGCATTTTTGACAGAAGTGCTATAGTGTATTTTACACAACTGTCTTTGATTGTAAGGGGTTATGATGCCCTTATTATTATATTATTAGTATGTATTTATTGAGAGCAGACCTAGCTCTGAGTAGCAATGGAGTGCTTTACAGAGGTAAACAACAATACAGATAAACAACAGCGTGCTTTACAGAGGTATACAGCAGTACAGATGCCTAACAGAGCACTTTTCAGAGGTAACAACAGAACAGATATACAGTGTGGGTAGGATGCAGAGGAGCACAGAGGAGGAGTACAGCTGTACAGGGTGGCGGGGAGGAGAGAGGTGTCAGGCATCTAGCGAGTCAGGTGGCACAGTGGGCAACATGATTGCTCACGCGTTGAAGAGGAAATACTTCTTGAAGAGGAGGGTCTTGAGTTATTTTCTGAGTTGTAGGCGCATGGGGAAATTCTGATGCTGATGGGGAGGAGGTCCCATAGTCTGGGGCATAGGCAGAGGAGGCTTTTTTTCTGGTCCTTTCCTTTTTTGCAGCAGTGGATTTCAATTCTGCATATGTCCTAGCTTCTGCTGGTGCCCTGTCCTCCAGAGATGCTAGGTTTCTCTGTGAGATAGCTGGATGACTTGAGGGCGACTGCCTTATAGATGATGTGGCAATACTTGAAAGTGATTTGTGCATGCAGTGGGAGCCAGTGAAAGTTGATGAGGGGTGGGGTGATGTGGTTGTATCTGCGTAGACCCTTGATGAGGCATGCGGCTGCATTTAGGACACTTCTAGGGGGCACAAGGGAGGACGACTGAAGGCCTTCTAGGAGGGAATTGCACCCATTCAGGTGGGATAAGACCACTGCTTTAACAGTGGATCTAAAGCTGTCTGGTGGGAGGAAGGGCTTGACTTTTCACAGGAGGGAGAGCTAATACCAAGCAGTCTGAGTTTCCTTAGCTATGTGTGTCTTGAAGGGGAGTTTTTTGTCGATGTGGAACCTGAGGAACTTGGTGCAGGAGGTGAGCTTGGCTGTGTCGTCTTTAGCGTGCATGGTTGATAGCCAGGAGTGTATGTCTGGGTGTTCTGTGTTGTTGGTGAGGAGTAGGAGTTCGGTCTTGGAGGGTTTGAGCTTCAAGAATGCACTGGACATCCAATACTGGATCAGCGACAGGCGGGTTTTGAGCCTCTGGATGTCCATTATGGAGTCGATCTTGCGGTTCAGCTGTCTGTCATAGGGTATTGATGGATGTTGTGTGTGTCTCGGAGGGCTCCCAGAGGCTCCATGTATGGATTGAAGATCACTGGGGAGAGGATGGAACCCTACAGGACTCCATATGTGAAGGGTAGCATTGGTAATCTATAGGAGTCCATCTGAACAAACTTCTGGTGGTTGGCGAGGTAGGACTTGAACCAGTGTAGGACAAGGTTGCTGAATCCCATGCACCAATGTAGAGTGGACATGAGTTGGAACAAAAGACAAGTGAGTACAGGCTCCCCCACCCTTTGACACAATAAGGTACAGGTAGGGAACAATAGTTTGACAGGCATATTGATCACTATGTCATTGCACGACAGGTAATAGTCAGACTCTGGTAAAAGAAGAATTTATTCATAGTATAACCACAAACATCAAATTTAAAAACACATAAATCACAATCTAACAGTATTTCTAATACATTTAATTTGTTTAAACACAGTAAGGTTAAAGACGCAGCAATGCGGTGAGGTTAGTAATTGGAGTGACTCAGTGTGTTGTATTTCGTATCAATACACTTGCAAAAGTCGACACATTTTGTGTTTCCAGCTAGGAGGATATCTGAATGTAGTTTCAGTTTTAATGTATATACTATCCTGTGTGCTTTCCTCAGGACTGTATAGCTATAATCTCAGTCTGAACTTCTTGTTAAAGACCGAGGGGGTGTTATCTAAATAAAAACAGAGATAAATGGTGTTGGAATGGAGGGTACCTGTCTGGGCAATCTAAACAATTAGATACGGTACCATGTACCGTTGTAACTGGGGACCACTACCTACCTTGTGGTAGTTCTGTGTGTCTTGGGCAGTTTTCTTAGTAGAAATGTCATTGATACAGTGCTTAGTCTTGCTAATGAGCTGGTGAATGCTGCATAAACGGACAAGAGAGTACAATGGTTTCCTCAATACTGTGTTGCTTGTGCTTACTTTTATTGTGTGCTTTGAACTTAAAAGAACCGAAAATTACCTCTTTGCATGGTAGCTTGGTGTGCTAGATGGTACTTCATGGTGTTCATCAAGTTATGCGAGCTGTCACATGATTTAGGGAATCTTCTGTAAGAGGAAAGGAGCCTGTCAGCATTGCCATGTGGGCGTTATAGTATATTCATTTTGAGCTTGAAGTGGCCTACGTGTTGGTTTAGACAATTACATAGTGCGCACAGAAAAATTGAACAGAAATGGCTGCCGTTTATTTCAAAGGCAGTCCATGCTGATTTAAGTAAATTAAAAGGTGTATGGTGCCGTATATGCGCTTATGATGGCCTGTCTGAGTGACTCTCTTTGAGTGGAGAGCCACCCTGAGAAAATGTGACCCGGAGTACCATGACGCTGAGCTGATGCACACATTACTCAGTAGTTGCTAGGCAACATAGGCTATGTTTCAAAGCTGTGTGAATGTAGTCCCTCTTGATTTAAGTAAAATCAGAGTGCGTGGCGCCATATATGCGCTGCTGTGAGCCTTGTATGAGCGACTCTCTCTGAGTGGAGAGCTGCCCCATGAATGTGTGTCCCAGAGTAATCAGACGCTGGGCTACTACATCCATTTCTAGGTAGTTGCTAGGCAACATGGACGCTGAACCACATTGCGTTACAGGTACCAATGCAGAGGTGGTCGGGCCACGGGAGCTTACCTGCTGGCTCTGTTGAGTGCATGCATAGCAGGGGAGAGGGTCCTCGTCCGGAATAGAGTGAGTATTATAGGCTACTGTGAATCTGATGTGTCGTGCTAGTGTTGCAAGGTGACACCGGATGCCACAAGTGTGGCACTCAAGTGCTGTAAGTGTTATTGAAGCCTATGAGCTTGGCATGATTCTGAAGTCAATGTGAAAGGAAAAATAGATGGAAAGATAACTTAAAGAACCGCTTGTTCATGTTGCTACCGACAACTGGGATGGATCTATGTGTTAGACGGACCGTTCAACATGAATGACTGGCCCTGAAATGTGTCAATCCAGGCTAAAGCTAGTGGGCTAAGATTGGCAGGGGGAGCTGATAGTTCTGGCGAGGGATGAAGCTCTGTGTACTTGAGTGCCTGGTGGTCTACTGTGTTGAAAGCGGCCAAGAGGTTGAGTAGAACTAAGAGGCCGGAGTGGCCGGTGTCAAGGATGTTGACGGCGGCATTGACCACCACTATGCTTGCCATCTACGTGCTGCATCTGATTCTGAATCTGGATTGGTAGGTGTGGACAAGATTATTGGTGTTGGTGTGTTGCTGCAGTTGCCCGGCTACCACTTTCTCAATGATCTTACCTAGGAAGGGAAGATAGCTGATGGGGTGATAGTTACCTAGGTTGTCGGGATCCAGAGTGGGTTTCTTTAGTAGAGGGAGGATTTTTCCTGTCATTAGGGTCAACGGGAAGGGGCCTTGAGTAAAAGAGTTGTGGATGATCTTCAGGTAGGGAAGGAGAGCTTCTGCAGGGTGGGTCTTGAGGATGGATGCTGGGAGAATGTCATCTGTATACGATGTGGGTTTGAGGGTGGCCAATGTTTCCATCAGGTCCTCTGTAGAGAATGACTTGAATATTGTCCATGATTTGGTGATTTCACAAGGAAGGAAGTGAGGTGGGTCTGTGGATGCAAGGCTGGTGTCTATGTGCTGGCGAATCTTGCTGATTATGTCAATGAAGAAGGTGTTGATGGCAGTGAATTTTTCAATGGAGTGTGGTATGGTAGGGTAGGGCAGGGCTGCGTGTTGACGTAATGCTTGACCACATTGAAGAGGGATCTGCTTTAGTTGTTGGCTTCTGCTATGTGTTGTAATAGCAGGAGGCCTTGGCTGTGGGGATTATTTGTCAGCGGGTTGCTCTGAGTGCCTTGAGGAGCTCCAGGTTGGATGCAATCCTGTAGCGGCTACAGGTTTTTTCTTGTTTCGTGTTTACTCTTTTGCTGAGGTTGAGTTCTTGCATGTACTAGGGTGCTGATGGTTTCGGTTTGCAGGTGCATTGTTTTAGAGGCACGTGTCGTTTGATGGCGGCTGAGAGGGTGCAGTTGAGTGCCTCCATTAGAGTTGCAGTTCGGTTGGGGGTGTTTGGTCCATGTCAGATGAAGGTTGGCAGGGTCTTCCATGAGGGCTTCCACCGGGAAGTTCTTTAGGGACCTGAAGGTTTGTCAGATGGGTTTCTGCTGGGAGTGCTTGACTGGGGTGGTGTGCAGGATGTTGAAAGGCGCAGCCATGAGGTCAGACCAGTCAAGCGGGAGAGGAGAGCTATAGTGGAGGGAAGGCAGTTCCGTGATGATTAGGTTGAGGATGTTACCTTTCTCGTGCATTGGATATTTTGAGCACTGTGTGAGGCTGAGGGTGTCGAGATGGCCGAGGAGCATTTCCTTCATCGGCTTGGTGGGCTTATTGCCTGGGAGGTCAAAGTTGCCTAGGAAGATGTTTTTAGCATGCGCCCCTTGCATGCAATGCATCACTTTTGCAGCAGATATTTTTTTACAACTTTATAAACATCTTGATTTGTGACATATGCACTTATGATAAACAATTACCCAGAGCGTCGGTTAATTAGATGAACGTGTCTGCCTTGGTAGTGGGTTTTTCTACTGCAGATGGACAGGGCATAGCATAAACACTCAGAAAATCCATCTGATGCTGCACATTACGTTGTAAATTGAAAATGTGGAAGTGGAACTGAATGTCACTTGGTTTTAAAAGGGAGAGCTGCATCACCCTACTTGATTGATAAAAAAGAGCATATGGTGACCCTGAAACAACGACAGTATTGTTACACTATAATAAGTACAGCAAAAAGTATACACCCAAACCTATTTCTAGTGGTTGCATCTCAGCTCCACATTTCATTAAACGCCATATCCTTTAAGGATTTCACAAATTCGGAACGAGGAACTAGAAACATTCTTAATAACTGTGCAGTGCAATGGATTAATGTTTTTTTGCTTATTACTTCAGAGAGATTTATGTCAGGTCATTGGCGGTGTCTGCTATTTCATTCCCAGTGGGCAAAATTTCACTTTGCGAAATTATATCCCATAATTCAGTACTGATTGTACTTCCAGCAAAGGCAGTCCTTGGGGTTGAAAATATAAGAACACTATATTATGATTTTTACCACAGGAAATGGAGCTGCAGTTATTTAAGACTGAGGATTGGCCAAGCGACAGGAGCCAGTTGCTGTGTCAGAGTGCGTTTACTTCTCCATCTGACACAGTTTCAGTCACTTTCCTTTTAATGAAATTGTTTCAATTCGTAATCTTAGCAAAACTTCACCTTTCCCAGGCGCAATGCCTATTTGTTGTACATACAGCGAAATAAATCATCGCAAAGATGGACGTTGCAGATTTGATGAGATTTCTGAAGAAAACCATGACCAAAAAATACAGCTCTCCGCCTTTTTCGAAAAGCTTGCTAGTTGTTTTGCTGGTATCATCAAAACACAGCAGGCTTATTTAACACAGATGCTGTGCTACATTCTAATGAGCTCGAGACATCATGATACGCTGCCATTACTTGAAGCCAGCCAAGATTGTGTTCCCTTGGGTTTTGTGGACGCTTCTGCAGTTTGGCCTTGTTTGTCAATATTGCAGGCAGTGTGTTTTCTGATTTATCACGCATCATAATTGAGCAACATAAAAAAGAAATTGTATGCATCAAAGTTGTGTTGTACATTCTAGCTTGGCTAGACAGTCTTGAACAGTTTAAAGTGCTTGCACCCAAACCCGAGCCTTCATATGCACCTGTGTTCAAAAACAGTATATGTATGAACTGACATGCAAATTTACTGTACTTTACATTTAGGCCCTGATTTGTGGAAAAGTGCGTATTGATCCGACAAAGTCTGCACGCCGAGAACAACTCTGCGCGACCCTACGTGCAACGTTTCCAATGTGCGCTCTGTTTATTCATGGATTGAAATGTGCATCTCAACCCGACCTGCAAAGAAAATTGAGCTGTATTGCTATACCATTCCGCAAGCCTCCACGTCCACCACTGACCCAACATCCAGCACTCTGGCAACACTGCACAAGGTCCCCTATAAGTAGTGGCTGTCCCCCTGCCAATCAGTGTGAGTTCCCGCATAAGTAACGGTTGCGATCCTGCGGAAGGTCCCACGTAAGTAAACTGAAAAGCAGAGGGATTGCTAGGGCGTGGCTGAGGGGGCTATAGCCCCGGTTCTTTTGTTTGTAGCCCCGGATAGAATCTCAGGGGCTAGAACCAAAAGGCAGCTAGCCCCAAGTACTGAAAATCCTGACATTAGTGTAGCCCCGTCTCTTTTCCAGACTTAGCAACACCCCTGCTGAAAAGGCAAAATCAGGTAGAAAAGAGCTTGCTATCGCATTTGTGTCAGTGTGGGATATCAAGAATCTACTAACCTTCCTTGAAGGCGAGGTTCTTACTGTACCCCTCAAGATCTATCAGATAATCTCAGTGGTAACATATGGGGCCGAGTTGTGGGAAGCTAATGATTGTACCTCCCCTCTGTTAGCGCTCTCAAACACTTGTATAGGAGTGGGATACAAATACAAATAAGAAATCAATATCCATGAAGATAGCTGAAAATAGATTTCTGACATTTTTGCTTAGTTTACCCCTGAGTGACCCGTCTACGCCGGCGGCATGTGAATTTGGTCTTATAGAGATCCAATATGTCATCATGATACAGCCAGTGTTATACTGGCTGCGGATCTGAAACAACACAGTCTTATACCTGTTTAGGGAAGGTTTGGAGGAGCTGTTATCACTATCAGGTGGTAGGAAGCTTCCATGGTTTAGGCATGTACAAAACATGCATTTTAACATTGGGTTAGGGGACTTATGGGGCAACTCCACAAGGTTAGGCAGATGCTATAAAGCGGTGGTTAAGAATAAATACAGAAAGTGGTTGTGAAGTAGGATGATTGATAATTGCCTGATGGAGAAAAAAGCTAGGGCTTACTTACAGCTCAAGGACATCTCGGGTCCGGAGGCATATTTGGACCACCAAATGTCTGTGAAACTAAAAATCTGGTTTGCACAGTTCTGATTGGGCATACTCCCATTGGCCTATTTGTCCGACAAGTGGAAGAAGGGGCCTTATTCTGCAATGTTATCTCCATTTTGTGGCAAGGGGGTGTGAAGACAAGGTGCATCTTTTCTTTGTTTGTCAAGGACAAGAGTGCATTGGCTCAAGCCGGTTTGGAGTCAATTTGACTTGCCTTCAATGCAGTCTGCCCTTCGAGCTCTAAAATGCGGCACCTCTCCTTTAACTGTGTTAGCAGTTTCATCCTTTTTAAGTTCTGTTTTTAATAAGAGAATGTTACTGTTTAGATAAGCTTTTAGTTTGCCTGAGTGCTTGGGAAGGTTGATGGTTAAGATTCTGTTATCCACCGTCTTAGGATTTAAGATGTTTGTACTGTGATTACTGTTGTTTTATTTTGTACTGCCCACCTTTAATAACAGTTATGCAGAAATAAAGGAAAGAAAGAAAGCAACGGCTGCAGCCCTGCAATCCCGCAAGAGGCCCCACGTAAGCAATGGCTGTACCCCTGCAATCCTCTGCGAGTACCCCTGTAAGTAATGGCTGCACCCCTGCCAATCTGTGCAAGGTCCCACGTAAGTAATGGCTGCACTCCTGACAATCTGCGCTGGGTCCACGTAAGTAACAGCTGCACCCATGCAATCCTGCAAACCCTCCACCCTACTCCCAATGCACCCAAACTGCTGACATATACCTTACTGCACAGCAGCCCCCTCAAGCCCAGATAACACCTACCTGCCCCTGTCCCCTCTGACACCACCCCCAGGCATCCCCTAAGGTCCTGACACCTTCCTCCAGCCCCACTCCCCTCTGACACCACCTCCAGGCATCCCCCAGGCACTGACGCCACCCACCAGCCCTCCTCACCTACGACACCAACCCAGGCAGCCCGAACACCACTCACCAGCCTCTCTCACCTTCGACACCACCCCAGGCAGCCCTTCAAGTCCTTACACCACCCACCACCCCCTCACCTCCAACACCACCCCCAAGCATCCCTGACACATCCAACTAGCCCGCTCACCTCTGACACCATCCCCAGGCAGCCCCTCAGGCCTGACACAACCCACATGCTCCCCTCATCTCCATACCCAGGCAGCCCTGGCTCCACCCACAAGCCCCTCTCACCTCCAACAATGCCTCCAGGCAGCCCCTCAGGCCCTGACACCACCCACCAACTCCCCTCACCTCCAACACCACCCCAGGCAACCCCTCATGTCCTGACACAACTCACTAGCTCCCCTCTCCTCTGACAGCACCCCAGCCTGGCCCTGCCACATAACATCCCTCCCAGTCCAATGTTGACCAACAATGTACCTCAATACAACTGGACTGCCAACAACATTAAGCACACTGGCCACATATTCACCCCTAGACTGACCAACTAGGGGCACTGATGCATAATCCATATCCATAGCTCATTATATCCCTGGTACACCACAACCAGTTGTACAGCAACAGGGTAGCAGAATGCAGCACCAGCTACACTGTGAACGCACATGAGACATAGTAAAGCAATGCAATTAAATGTGATGTATCATTGTGCCCTTGTGCCATTGCAATGGCCTCAAAGTGATGTAGGTGAAGGGCCTAGGAGGACACAAGTCCAATACATCACTGATAGGACAGAGTCACATGTAATGTGTGTGCATAGTAGCATGTAAAAATGAATGAATGAACTGTGTCAGGTAGGAAATCATAGCAGTCAAAGCCCCTGTTGTTAACACAAGTTGAACAGGCATGTGTCTGGGCGATGTGAAGATATGATATGATAGGTTATTTATAACATGCTTAATACCCAGAGGTTTCTAAGCGCAGACCCAGGGATCGAACCGGTGTTGCTCCATGCTGTCTTGCTTCCAAGGGGAGCACGTTGCCGCTGAGCTATCCTCCCGAGACGTATGTCTCCCGAAGGATGTCTTAGAGTGTGTGAGCCAAGGAGATGGATGATGTGTACAGCCAAACTTTAAAAACTCACATGTGAAGATGAAGAATTTCAGCGGCAGATGTGCAGCATGACATGAGGGAATCCACTGGGTGGAAGCTGATGTGCATAGGTTGGTGGCCATTCATCGGAGGGACACACCTACTGAATAACGACTGCACAAGTGATGTGCATATGCCACACATCCACAGTGAGGCCCCCAACCCACGTAACAGTCACAGAACAAATGCATATAAAAAACAAAGTAACCAAATGCATCTCATGAACAGAAACCAAGAATTGGGTGATGAAGAAATTAAAACTGTATTTATAAATATGTATTATAAATATGAACAGTTACATATGAAGCAGGCTCAATAGTCTCTCATCACGACCTCTAGGGCAGAGTCACATTCATCGTCCTTCACATGGAGGTGGGCTTCCGTTCTCTCCTGTATGGCCCTCAGGACCTCCAACAGCCTCCTCTCCTCCTCCTCCTCTGCATCCTTGCAAGCCTCCTCCAGGATGGCAGTCTGCCTCCAGGTCCTTCTCTCCATGGTCTCTTTCCTGGCCATAGCAACCCATCCTAGCCCGCTACCTCTCATCCATCAGCTGCATTCAGAAGTCAATTCTGACGCACACACTTTGTTAGAGTCTCCTCCATTCCCCCTGTCAGGTAACTGAACTGTCCTTCCTGTCTTGCCTCCTCGATGTTGTCGGGCCCTGCAAGGATTGCTTCTGGGCACTCCTAAACTGGCACAGCCTGTCTGAGCATACACTGCGCAGGTTCCCCCGATGTCTCGATTTTGCATGTCGGGGGTACTGACCAGCATTGTCCTGAGGTGTCAGCTGTCTGACTGATGCATGTTCCTGTGTTGGTGCCTGGACAGGCACAACAACCACCCCTTGTGTAGTTGCCGGAACTTCCACCGGAGGCAGGGACGTGCTTACCACCAGACTGGGTGTCGTGGGATTGGAATAGGGGGAGCCTTGATGGTAATTGGTAAGGATGGCCCCCCAGAGGATGACTGGAGCATAGAGAAGTCAGTGGAGGTTGGGGGGCAGTTGAATGTGTTGGCATACAGAGACCACCCAAGAGTAGCTCACCCAGGTAGAGGCACATCGATCTATGATGCTCTGGGAGCTCGGAATGAATACCTTTCACATCATCACGAATCGTGGCCATCCCCCCTGCAATACCAGCCAGAGGGTCATGCAACATCTCAGGGGTTATCTCCCTGGACCCAAGGGAAGGGTCGGTCTGGGTAGAGTCATCCACGATGGTGGTCATTGATGCAGCAGATGGAGCAGCGACAGGAGGTTGGGCAGCTCCCTCCACAGTCCATTGCACATCCTCCTGTCCCTGGCCCATGGGTGCAGCCTAAACACCCTCCTGGATGCCCCCACCAGACCCTGTGTGCTGCCCTTCATCTGACTCCTCCTCCCCGACCTCCTCCATCCCCCTGGATGTTTCCAAAGAGCCTTCTTCCCTGGATGGCCCCTCTTTTCCTGCACCCTTGCCCTGAGGTGAGGAGACCCCCACCAAAACAACCTCCTGGGACATACCCCCATCAGCTCCACCCGATGTTCCTTGCGCTCCCCTAGCCAACTCTCCCTCAAATGAGGTGGTTTCAATGGTGGCTGGTTGGGGTATGTCCTTATTTCTGGTGGCTCGGTCCCTACTCTTCGACTCCACAGCGATGCCTCCGCCCTCTCCAGGAGCTACAGCAACTGTGGAAAATGGGACAAAACACATTGACATCAGTAACCATCGTCAATGCTTGTGTGTCATACACAACATTCACATCACCAAACATGCAGCATGTATCAACCAGGAACTGACACACACACAATGTACACACATGTGCGTGCCGATACAAACTGCATGTCAACTGCTGCATGAGTGTAGTGTGAAGGCTGAATCACAGTCATTACACATGCACATGTCAACCAAAAACATTGTTCAGTGACCACCAACACAACACCAAAACATGCAAAACCACCATATCAATGACCAATCAACACAAGAATGACATACAGCTATGGGCATGTGAATAGCACCAGGGCACCTGCCCACACAAACACAGTCAGTCACCAACATGCAAATATGCAACAGCATGACCTCCAAGCAAGCAACATATACCGCCACACATATCTTGAAGCAAATTGCACATGTAAGGTGGCCCAGCATGCATACATTGCATGTACACACATAAACTTGTTTTCTAAATGCAGTGGGATGAGATGTCACAACCCTGTCCCGGAGATGTCAATGCATCAATTTGACATACACAGACATCCATGCACATATTTCACTCTCAGCAGATGTGTCTGCACAGATGCACTGTCAGGTGTGCAACACATGGAGTTGTTCATCATGCATGTCCCTCACATGTCCAATACAAAGCATGTCTGCATCCGTACTGTCCCAGCATTCGGTCCATGATCTGACACAAAATGTGCCTGAGTACATATCATTGATGAAAAATCTGCCATTGCCCATGCAAATACCAGTATACAATGTCTGACGCCACATATGCTCAGCATTGACATGATACAGCAAGCTGCTGCGTCTTACACCACACACAAGCTGCAAACAGGATGTGGCATCTGCAAACATGCATGCCACACATACGCTGTAGAACATTGCTCTACATCGGTACTCACCAGCAGCTTCCAGATGATTTCTCGAGGCCAAGAGCTGAGAGTGAAGGTCTAGATACAAGTTCTCAAGAACCTGCAGCACTACCTGGGTGAACTCTTGGCAGCCTGCATGACACACCTCCATGGAGGGTTCCTAGGCGAGGGCTGGCCTCTCCCTGGAATGTCTACAGACCTTGCCATGGTCTTTGTGCAGTCTGCCACCCCTCCATGTTGATGGCAGCCTCAATGTCATTCCAGATCTTCATTCTTGCGTTGTTGCCCGACTGCATTGCTGGGTTAAGGAGGGCATCATAGGAGCTCTGGACCCAATCCACCAGGATGCCAACTTTGGGGGAGGTGAAGTTGGTAGCTCTCCTCCTCAACATGGGGGTGCTGTACTCCTCAAAGGAGGTAGATGGGGCAGACATGTCACCCACTTGGCAGGTATGGCTTTCCTGATGTGGGTAGGTGCAGTGGAACTGTGGTTGTGTTGGCAGGGAGAGGTGGCTGTCCAAAGTACAGAAGAGGTGGGAGGTGGGCACATGAACAACTCAGGACTACCGGTAAAAGTAGGACAGCTGGCACTCCAAGTCAGTGCTGGTTGCAAGCAGGCACTCACACTCAAGCAGGCTGCAGCATGAGTGAGTGAGGCTAAGCAGGGCTGGAGGAGGCAAAAACAGCAGTTCACAGGCAGGAGGAACTGTTGTGTGTGTCTCTAATCTGTAGCAGCCGAAACCAGAGTAAAGGCCCTCAACGCATAAATTACGTCCTACGTGCATGGATGCAGCACACCTACGTGGCACGCCTACTTGGCTCATGGCAATGACGATGTAACATAAGGCATGTTTGGAACATCACTGGTTGTGCATGTGAAGGTACCAGCCGGATGAGTATTACATACATATTTGGAGATGCTACACAAGCCGTTTCCTACAGGTAATGCATACCACATATATTTTTTTTGGATGGTAACCTCTGTGCTTACACACATGGATTTTTGTACGTTTTGAGGCCTACGGTGTGTCATGTATGCAATTTTTGAGTTTAAGGATGCCTTTGCGTATTGCTTACTGTAGTTTTTATTTTTCTGAAGCTTTCAGGTATCGCATATACAATTCATAAGTTTAGGGGTGCCTCTGCATATCGCGTACCGTATTTTTTGCTATTGCAGTACATTGGAGCCTTGCTTGATCATACATCTACGTTGCACATTATGTATGTAGGCTGTTCCCTTCCTCATATTGCCCAGAACAAAATATTAGTGTACCTTGTGCCCTTACATTTATCCTTTACACCTTAAACATGAGTGGAAAGGCCCCAAGAGGGAAAGGGGCAGCTTGGGTCTGGGATGTGGTGAGGACACATCTGCCCCAGCGCTAGGAGGATGTGTAGGACTCCCAGCCACAGGTGACCCGGCTCCCAGACGCCTACATGGTCGCAAACAGACAGGTGAAGCACCACCAGAACGGGTGCTGTGCAGAGCAGGAGGAGGCTTCAACACAAGACATGGCACAGGAGACGGGTCTGCAATGGAAGAGGCGCTTCACAGAAGAGGAGCTCCAGATCCTCATTGACTACCTTACCGATCACTATCATTTATTTATTTAAATTTATTGTCCGTTTGTAAGGTGCCTATAAATCAAGTAAATTGTGTTTCAAACTGCCCAACTGTGCGGGGAAATTTGCCTGTATTCAAGGAGCACCCATACACCTGCACAACAGATGATGCATTGGCAGTGGATCGCAGACAGATCAATGCAGTAGGTGTGGAGATGTGCACTGCTAAATAGGTTCAGAATTATCTCACACGTAGGACCAAGCACAAGCTCATTGTCAACCTGGCCCCTGCACTGGCCAACGGAGGGGAGGCACCACAGGAGGAGCAGCTGACACCTAATGCAGAGGCCACAAGTCAATTCATGACCCTTGAGCAGGTAGAAGGCATGGGAGGCCTGGAGAACTATGAGGACACATCTGGTGAGCGGCATTTCTTGTGTATTGTATGTTCCATCAATCATGTAAGACACACCATGTATCTGTAGTGGTACATATGGCTGCAGTTGTATAACATCTTTGGGTAATGCATGTTTTGTAACATTTACACCCATGTCATATGGCGTTCATTCTAGGAGTATCATGTGTGGGGGAGATGTGTGGCACATGTTTGTGTATGTGTGTGTAACAGTACACATCACTGTATGCTTACCTATCCAGTAGTGACACTACATGCATGCAGGGCATTAATGTCAAGAATGTGCGTAATTGCTAGAACCCATGATACACATTAGCAGTTTACAATGTATGAGATGACAGTGGCCGTTGCTTGACAGTGTCATCCAAAATAACAGTCAATGACTGTTGGTCACTCATTCATGACCACTCATCAACTGACACTTCATATGACAATGTCATGTGAATGACACAGTCATCATACACTATGTCAATTTACAATGCATATTCCAGACATCTGTTAGGCATACAGCAGAGGATACGCCGATGTGGAGCCACACACAGGATGCCAGGATACCTGGTGTTGGCATTGATGTGAAACAGCACACAGTAACAGTCATATGTGTGACCACTTTGCTGCCAAACACAGGGAGCCCTACACTAAGAGGTTTGTGATTTTAACAGTGCACACAACTTTACTGCTCACATATCACATCATTCATTGTTCATGGACTATATCTGCACAATGATGCAATGGGCCATGCTGTCCTGTCCAGGGTGCATGATTGCATTAAGGTTAGAGATGCAGCAGTGCTTTTCATGTTGGGTGGATGCAGTGGATGCTATTGGAGAGGGAATGCATGTATGTCATGTCCCAATGCAGCCATGGGAGCACTTTTCAAAGGATGTGACAGTTTATCATCTCAAGCATGCATGTGGCATATGTATTGATGGTGCAAAATGGTAGAATAGTATACATGTGTTAATTGACTGGACATGGTGGTTGTTAGGCATAATCACATGCAGTACCCTTTGGGAACACTACTGACAATTAAGACTACACGTGTCAGTACAATTTCACCTTTGGTACACGCCTCTACTACCAGTAATGTGGTAGCAGTGGCTGAGCAGCCAGACTTATCTCAAGAGTAAAGTGAGCAGTACAAGATGTTACACAAAGGACTAGCAATCACAGTGAGTCAAACAAACACTTGCTCAATGTTTCCTGGTAAAAGAATATACATTTATTTACGCAGTCAGTTGGAAAACATTCCACTAGAAAGAGCAGCTCAATATCGCAATCTAATATACTACAATACACAACCAATCAATTTCAGAACACGTTCAGATTCCCTGACGTGGGAGCAAAATGGCACTTCAGTTACTTTAAAAAGGGGTAAAAAGACAAGGTTAAAAGAATCAAAAGCACAAATACTTTCAGAGGCAGGGCAAATAGTTTCAGTTTACTACAAACAGCAATTCATTAGGCCTGAGCCAAAGTCAATGGTTCAGAGTCTTGGAAAGGATAGCACAGTTCTGGTAGTAAACGGCTAAGTCTTTGCCACGATTCTTAGAAGTAGGTGGTCAGACGAAAAGTTAGATGTTGGTTTAGGGATGGACAAGCCTTGAAAGTTGGGAATGTTTCATAAACTTTCAACGCGGCCGAACAGAGTTCTGGACCACACTTGCACTGTACCTTTTAAATGAAGGAGAGCTGTAGCTGAGGCAGTTGTTCCTGGCAGTTACTGCAGATCTTGCTGTTCCTGAGCTTCAGTCGTGGGGAAAAGAAGGAGGACGTCAGGAGGTTTCTGCACTGCCCAGGGAAGAGGCCACAAGCTTGACAAAACATCGGTTTAAGGTGTCAGTGTCTTAAAGACCACAAACTGGTATCCTTCCCACTGGCTATCTGGTTTTCAACAGCACTCTGAAGAAAATTCGACCAGTATAGGGATGGTGTCCAGGTGACTTGCGAGTTGGTTGTTCCCACCAAACGCAAGGAAGAAGTTAACCTTGAAGGGCTTCTCTGTCGATGGAGTTTCAGGCAATTTGGACCTGCAGCAGGGCTTCACCGGTGGACCAGGAGTTATAGTAGTCGTCTTCCTTCAGCTCATCTTTGGTTCTTTCTTTCCAGTCGTCGACTCTGCTTTCCAAGTCCCAGAGGCATGCTTTTAAACAGTTTTCCCTCATTCATTCCAGCCTGGCTGTCACTCACACAGCAGGTGGCTGTTCTTGCCGGACAGCCAGCCGGCCAATCACACCAAAGTTCATTCAGGTCTCCTAGGAGACTAAACACACAGAGTTTAGGGCACCTCCTGACATCCTGTCCACCCCAGACACTCAGGCGCCAGAGGAGGGCTTCAGCATTGAAGCCCGGCAAAGGACAACGAACAAAGGGACCAAACCTGGTTTGGTGCACAGCGTTAAACACAAGGAGGACCTTTTCTAAAAGAAACATCAAAGAAAGTCAACCGGAGTCTGTTTTTACAGACAGGTCTTGGGCGTCATATTGAAACACATGGCATGGATTTTTAGCTACCGGTGTTCGCGGTCAGGAAAAATCATGGTAATTTGTTAACAACCACTGCCACCAGCCATTTCAAGTACAAAAGGGTAACATTTGACTGTTACATGAGTGTGTAGACTCAGGGATGCTAGGCAACACCTCCAGCACTCTATAGGAAGATAGTGTGTGCTGGGTCTGTAAATTTAAAAAGACTATTAAAGTCAATTTGTTATTTTTTTTTTAAATTGTTTAATGTGATTTATGGTTATGCAATTGAGAACCTTTAGTCACAGTTTCATTAACAAGAAGTAACAAAATGAAAAAAAAACACTTTTCCTTTAAAGGATGATTTAAGATTCATTAAGTGATGTTAGTTCCTTAGTTCCCACCATAAGTCTTTTGATCTGTGTCCATTTTTCATTATAATAGTGCTCATTAAAATTTCTCTTTGTGACGATACAGCTGGACAGTCCATCATCAGACGATTCATGTTTCCAATGGACCCATCTTCTTTACATAATCGGCAGGTCAGGAGATTGCGTGATTGATTTCGAGGCCAGGAGGTTTCTCTTGTTCTGATTTGGTTCAGCCAAAATCTGAAGAACTGGTCTCTGAAGTACCAATGAGGAAACAGTCTTAGATAATAAGATAAAGTGTGCAGTTTCTTATTGCCCTCCCATGGTTTCCTGTAGATTTTACATGTGTGCCACTCATCCTCCGCTCAGAACCAATCAAAGCAATACATCTTTTTTTTTAACTTTATCAGGTGTGTTAATCAGAGTGTCAGTTTGTTCTCCTATGGTGATTAACAAGTTTCGGCATTTGATTTGCCAATGGATAAGCAAGATCTTTTCCTTCTGTCAACACTTTTTTTTAAGCAATTGAATCCTCCTTTGTGGTTTTCTTCTATGCATTTCCTGTAGAATAACAGCATTTCCTTTCAGCAACTGCTAGCAGAGACGTTAGGCCCAGCTCCCTTCGCACTGCCTGTATCGGAGAGCCTTTAGGTAGTCGAAGTGTGTTTTTCCAAAAACAACCCTCTAGTTTAACCCACTTCTTTCTTTTGAAGTTGAAGGATGTTTCAGCACCGTAGGTCAAGATGGGAACATCCTTGGCTTTGTAGATCTTGATTAAAGGAATTAAGCTGAATCCACAATAGCATTTTAGGGTGATTTTTCCCAAGCATGTCAGATTTGTGGCTTTTATTAACAGTGATTGGTATCAAGGAGTGTCAATTGAGCTGGAGTTTAGGCATACTCCTAGGTACACAAACAATTGAACTATTGGGATTTTAGTTCCTTGTAGGGACCACTGCATGATCTTCGATTTGAATTGTCCCTTTTGGGTGCCGAGAGGCAGTACATCAGATTTCTTTGGGTTAATTATGAGTCCATTTTCGGTCAAGTATAGTTGTAGACCATTTAGTTGTCTCTGAAGACCTATTGGAGTCTGGTCTATTGTTATACCGTGAATGAAATTGCATAGCCCGAATGAGATGAATAGTATGTTGGCCAGAAGCAAATCGCATCATGTGACAAACAGTGCAAACCGTGAAACCTGAATGTGACCATTTGGAGAACATTTTGTAGATGCTGGCCATTTTCTTTTTGTAACACTTTGCAAATATATTCTATGCTTCAGATCTACACACGGTGCATGGCCACAGCTTGAACTCCGAATGCTTACGTAGACAGAAATGTAGAGCCGTGCAGAAATACATTGTTTTCCTCTCACTGAGGCCTTGAAGCTGTGCAAGAGCCACGCCTAATCAGTAGCCCAGGTGCCGGTTTGTCTTGCAAGCGCTGTTGTAAAAGGCAGTTAAATGTGAATTATATGCAACTAACGGTGCTCCTTCACGAAGGATGGTATATTCTCTGTCTCAGAACTGTCCGACCCTTAGCTCATGAGCCGCAGCAAACAGATAACGTTGGTTGGAATGTCTCCCTGCTAGAACATGATATCTTCCCCTCCGCCAGTGCCCCGTGTTCCCCATAACAGAAAACTGTCTCTGCATCCTTTTCTAGAATACTAATTTTTAGACTGACTGAAGTTACATGCATAGCTGTCAATAACCGAACCCAAGCTTTTTCGTCATGCAAAAGGGCAGGTTGTATGATATTGTAAAGGATGATGTATTATTTATATATATGACTGCTTTGGCGCTGCTCGCTCTCTCTCATCTCACGGTGTCTGGGAACACACGACGTGAGGTGTTGAGACCCGGTCGGCCGACTGAGATACTTTATGAATAAACCAGACTTGTTTGGAATTCAAACCTCACGACTGGCGTGTCATTTAGTATATGGTTATTGTGCCTTTATTCCATATATAGTGTAACACTGTGAGGACCACATCACCGACATACATACGCCGTACAACCTTGGTGTCTGCTATTGATCGGGAAAGCATCTGACATCTTCAGTTGCAGAGTTTATGGGCCTCATTCCGAGTGTGGCGGTAAGGGGTTAACAGCACCGGTAAGGATGCCGGTGCCATGAAACCCCTACCGCTGCATTCCGAGGTCCCTTAGCGGGTCCCACTAGGGCCAGCTGGTTTTACCAGCCGCCCTTAGTGGGACCCATTAAGGGACCAGGGAGCTAATAACAGGCCCGCTATTTGCGGGATCGTTATTAGCTCCTTCCCCATTCCCATTGAGCCCTATGGGGGCTCTAATGGGAATGGAGAATGGTTTTCGGAATGGGGACTTACTGGTCTGCAAAGGTCGGAATGTCCCCGTAAGTCCCCATTCTGACACCACGGACCCGGACACAGGTTTGGAGGCAGCCATGGCTACCTCCGAACTCGTAATGACCCCCTATGTCTGAGATAATATTTCAGAGTCCATTGGACACCCTTGTTTTACACCTTTGGTGGTATGTATGGGTACGGTTAGTAAACCAGTTTTGTTCAGCCGAACTTGGAGAGTGGTATTTTGATGGGACTCTCTGCTGGGGTCTATGATGGAAGACGGACAGCCCCATTTAGTCAATTTGGTCCATAATCGATCAGGCAAAATGCTGTCAAATGCTCGCGTGAGATCGATAAATGCAATGTACATTTTCGTATCTTTCCTTCTCTCTGCACAACTTTTCAGCAAATTCAGTATAAAGATGTTAAGTGTGGTCCCAATGCCTCTCACAAAACCTGATTGCCATGGGTCTATGTGGCCAGATGATGTGGCCCATGCTTGTAGTGATTTTAGTACAAGAGTTCCAAAGATCTTAGTGTCCAGTAATGTTATGGAGCGATAGTTGGCTGGATCTGCCCGATTGCCCTTCTTGTAAATGGGTATTATTATGGACTCTTTTTATGAGGTTGGCATCTTTTGGGTTTTCACAATGGGCCTCATTACGGCCCTGGCGGTAAGTAATGGACATTACCGGCATGGCGCAACTAACGTGTCTGTGCTGGCCAGAAACCGTTAAAAGCGGTACATTGCGACCTCTCGGGCATGTGCATTGCACCATGCCGGTAATGTAATCAGCGCCATGCCGGTAACGTCCCAAAAACAGCACCTACCGGCATCGTATGCTGTGCAAGGTGCACTACCGCCACCCCTCCCACCGATATTAGCGATCACCGCAAATAGCGGTGACCGCTATTAGCGGTGAACGTAAATAAGCGGATCCGGAAGTTGCGTCATCGCAACGGAACGGGAAAGAGCACGGCGGCCATCTTTAAAAACACAATCCATTGCCATCCTCCGCAACCAGTGGACATCTGACCCCCAGACTCGCCACATACCTTCACCTACATCCACCCATCTTCAGAATGCCGAAAGTTGTTAAAAAAAGCTGCGATCGGCTGCGGCAGGAGCGCTTCACTAGGGAGGGGCTCAACATGTTGGCCGAAACCCTACAGGAAAACGCTGATGTCGTATTCTCAACAGAGATGACCAGACCGGCGATAGCACGCAAGAAGGCCATATGGGCCATAGTAGCACAGCGGGTCAGTGCAGTTGGCACAACACCCCGCAATGCAAGACAGTGCCGGAAAAGGTGGGACGATCTCTGGCTCCGCATAAGGAGTATACTGTCTGCTAACAGAAACATGGGCATGGCAACTGGTGGAGGAGCAGAGTCACCGATAAAATTGCAGCCGTGGGAGGAGATATGTGCCACAACCATTGGCATCGAGAGCATCAAGGGGGTCGGAGAAATGGAGAGAGGAGCCCCGACATCAGATGACGTAGGTAGGTGCCTTAAATCAAGCCATGCCAAACTTACTGAAGTCCAGAATCATCTGAAGTGCAATGTTGCCTAATAGGGTTAACGCGTCACATCAGCAGAAGACTGCCTACAGGCATTTTTAACCTCCACCCTGTACACATGCAGTATGCACACCCTTACTGTAGGCACCCACATTCCTCCATGCTTCTTCCACCCAAAAGGGAGACAACCTGTATGTCACTGCCTCCAGTGTGCACCATCTAGTTATCAAAATGATGGCAGTCATCACAATGCCTGCTCAATGTCCGCAGACCCATCAATAACACTTTCCCTCCTTTGCTCCACCACAGGCTATCATTCACACCTTGGCGATGAAGACACTGGCACCACACCTGCCAAGAAGGCCAGGCCCGAAGTACCACCACACCAACCCTCCACCTCTGCTGGACAAAACAAACCCCCACAGCAGCCAAAATCTATGGGCACAACACAGGCCAGGGCACTGATAATCACCAAGGCAAGCACCACGGTACCACCAGCAACAGACATCCATCAACTGGTGCCCACTGAAGGGACTGTGTCTGCAGGAAGCAGCACGATTGGGGAGACTGCTGCAATTGCAGCTAGCTTGGATAGTGATGTGGAGGATGCTGATGTTGTAGTATGCCCCCCCCACTGCCCACCCTCATTCCCCCTACCTGTCCCCATGCAGCCAGCATGAGGATGGCACACAGGGGCAATCCCCTGATGACTCATGGCCAGCCACTCCATACCTAGTGGAAGATGTGCAGGAGGGGAGCAGCACTATCAACACACCACTGGCAATATCCATTGCCCAAAAAAAACAAGAGTCGCTGGACCAAATCATCAAACGCCAACACCAACTGTCCTCACTCCTGACTCAGCATGTGGCCGAATGTGGAGGTGCAAGGGCGGAAATGCACCAATGTGCAGATACTGTGAAGGCAGCCATACAATCCTCCACCAAGGATATCTGTGCAGATATCTCCGCGGTGCGGCACGTGCTCTTGCAGCTCGTTCAAACCATGAGGGACATGCATCCTCGTGAACAATGAAGTACCTCCTCTGCTGCCAGTTCGACCCCAAGCAGCCCGTCTGCAGATCGGGCAGGAACCTGCGGAGTTCAGGCAGGGGTGCCCCGGGGGCCAGGAGAGGGGGCTGCCAATAGAGGCCACCCAGTGGAACAATCACACATTATGCACGTCACCACAGGCATCAACACACTTTTGCGGGGAGTTGAGGGGTGGGGGAGTGGGTGTGTTGGAGAGTTGAGGTGGGTGGGGGGAGTGGGTGTATTGGGGAGTTGAGGGGGAATTGGTGGAGTGGGTGTGTTGGGGAGTTGAGGGGGAAGTGGGGAGTGGGTGTGTTAATTCAAATCACATTTTCAATACACTTTTTGCTTGTGCACAAATCACATTTGTGGACATTGCTCATTGCGTATGTGTGCTTTATTGGTGAACAGCCCACAGTGTGCCTGTCCCAGACACACACAGTGCCCCAAGTGCCATCTCCATTTGACACACACCATCCGTGTGTGCTAGAAGCATTGGTTAATGAGAGTTTGACGCATGGCACGTCCCTCCTGTGCATCTCCTCCTCCCTGAGGTGCTGCCCCATCTGCACCCTCCTCATCTTCATTGTCAGGTGGTTGCAGTTCAGCGTCAGGGGGCAGGGGCACATTTCGTCTGATGCACATATTGTGTAGCATTACACATGCCATGACGATCTTCGCCACCTTCTCATGTCGGTACAGGAGTGCCCCACCAGACCTGCTGAGGCAGCGAAACCGTGCCTTCAAGAGGCCAAATGTCTGCTCAAACACCACACGGGTTAGTGTATGTGCACGATTATAGTCCTGCTTGTGCTGGTTCTGTGGGTTCCGGACTGGGTTAAGGAGCCACCTCTTCAAGGGATAGCCTGCATCACCTGTATGTGGGCAACAATGTATGTGTAAGTCATGACATCAAACTTCAAATCATGATGTGCCAGCATGGCATGCATTCATCTCTTACTTTGTACCACATTTACATGCACGAATGGAGTCACACTATGTGACCGGTATATGTGTATTCCTCTCATGGACTGTTTTGCAGGCCATTAACCAGTGTATGCAGGGGGGTCCAGTGCCTTGTGAGTGCCCATCCACTGTGTTAGTCCATAGCGGTTGTTTTGTTGGTCTGGCAGCTGTCCAGTGATATCAATGCTCTCATCATGGCAACATTGCTGTCAGCCTCATGATGACCTCACTGAGCACTGCAAATGTTGTTATGCAATTTATTTTGGCCTCTGTGTCGGTGTAGTGGTGTATTGATGTTTATGTCCGTCATGTGCCTCCTTTGTGCGCAGTTATGGGAGACTGGC
Organism: Ambystoma mexicanum; assembly: GCF_040938575.1. Classification (NCBI taxonomy): domain Eukaryota; kingdom Metazoa; phylum Chordata; class Amphibia; order Caudata; family Ambystomatidae; genus Ambystoma; species Ambystoma mexicanum. Next base: position 591,780,649 of record NC_090937.1, on the reverse strand, counting down.
CTTTCAGTTGATGGTTTTTGGTGCCGTGTATTGGCTGAAGTCATTGCGTGTAGGTACATTTCTTTGAGGTGGATGCGGTCCGATTCAGTACAGTGCACTTGCAGATGGTTGTGTCATGGTTGGGACACACCTTCATTCACATGGTAGGGCTGCTTACATCGGGCATTATGAGTTCAGGTGTCATCTAAAGTTTGGGCTGCTTCAGGATGAGCTGGCTCCATTGCCTATGGTACTCGCAGCCAGCATCCCCCCCTTTCAACCAGGTAAAGTATGCATCTCCCCCCCCCCTTTCAGCCAGGTAAAGTATGCATCTCTACCCCCCTTTCAGCCAGGTAAAGTATGCATCTCCCCCCCCCTTTCAGCCAGGTAAAGTATGCTTCTCCCCCCCCCTTTCAGCCAGGTAAAGTATGCATCTCCCCCCCCTTTCAGCCAGGTAAAGTATGCTTCTCTCCCCCAATCACCTACCCACATTGCATTTTCATGAGCCTAACATGCAACTCACCGAGAAGCCAGGATCTCTGCCCTGCATGTCGCTCCATGTAGCGTGGTATTGTGGAGTTACGCAGGAACATTGAATCATGGGTTGATCCGGGGAATCGGGCACAACAATGTGTGATGATCCTATTGGAGTCACATACCATTTGCACGTTGATTGAGTGGAATAGCTTATGGTTGCGGTACGCTACCTCAATGGCATGTGGGACCACCAATTCCACATGGGTGCAGTCGGTGGCACCAATGTAACCAGGTATGCCGGCAAGTGCATGGAAACCCACTTTGGTGTTTGCAATCTCCCGGGCAGACCGTGGTAAGGAAATGTGGACGTCTGTGTGCTTGAGGAGGGCATCGAGCACTTGGATCAGCGTACGTGAGAATAATGGTTGTGAAATGCCATGCAAGTGCCCCACTGTGTGCTGGTAGGTGCCTGTGGCCAAAAAGTATAGCACGGACACTACCTTCAGTAGGGGGGGTGGCGGTGGGTGTTTGTATCATGCTGACAATGTCGTTGTGTATCATGTCCACGATGGTGGTGATGGTGTCCAGGTCCAGACGGTACAGGGTGTGGATCTGCTCAGGGGTTAGGTTGAATGGGCTGGCTCTGATGCGTGGGATTGCGGGATACCTGCGTGGTGGCATTGGCTGTGCTGGAGGGGCTTGCTGTCCCTGCCTTGCCCTCCTTCTCCTCCTGCATCTCCTCTGTGCTGCCTGTTGTTGTTGTTGTAGCACTTGCATTGCAATCAGGTCCTCCAGCTCCAACATTGCTAGTCCTATTGGAATCATTGTGGAGTGTGACTGGGTGTGGGAAGGGGTGGGGTGTGCTCTTTTTGTTCTTGGTGAGTCTGTATTGCCTCCACCTGTGCTGATTGTGTGCACCTGTGGCAGCTTGGAACACTTCACATGGCCATTTACGGTGGGTCCGCGATGGCGATATTTGCACCATGGCGGTAAGGTACTTTACGGCCTTCGCAAGGGCTTTAAGAGCATGTCGGCTTGACTCGTGATGATCCCCAATTTGCGCCATGCTGCTATTTCCAGCATGGGGGGTCACGTGCCCGCACCCTTGGTGCTGTTAGCGGCACCGTTAACTACGGTACCGCTAATTGCACTTACTCGGATTGTAATCGGACCTAGCGGTAAGCGATGCCGGTAATCCTTTACTGGCATCGTTTTTCACTTACCGCCAGGGTCGTAATGAGGCCCATGTGATTGAATAGAATTGAAAGAACGTTGGACCATTGTTCTGGGTCTTCTTTGAGGATCATATTGCTTAAACCATCAGGGCAACATGCTCTTGATCTTGACAAGTTCTTGATGACAGTTTCAATTGCTTCTACTGAGATGTCTAGTAGATTCCATTATTCGTTGTTTTTTGGAAGTAACATGTTTTTTAACTCCTGATTTAAGGTTGAGTTATAGTGGGAGACCCAGATAGCCGGAGGAATAGGTGTCACCAGCAGTGAGCTTTGATCTACCTCCAACTGATTTATTTGTCTCCACATTTCTGCCGTATTTGAGGATTTCACGATGTCTAGAATTTTTTCTGCATCATTGCGTTGTAATGTTTTTTTTGTAGCATTGTAACCAATTACGGTAATATTGATGAATTTTGTTCCTCTTTATTATGGCAGCTATGGAGTGATCCTGGTTCAATTCATTTAGACATTGTCTCCTCAGTTTTTTCTGAAGTTTGATTTGATCATCATAAACATGACGATGGAAGGTGGTCTTCAATGACAACGAGATTGGGTCTTTCTCGAATATTTTGAACAGACTCAGGTAATTCACTGGTTCCTTTCCTCCTGTTGAATGCAGACATCTCACGAGGTTACTTAAATTTTGGATCAATGATGATAATTTAGAGGGTGGAACCTTGATCCGATTTCTTCCCTTAGTGACTTCCACTGCAGTCATAGTTGTATAATTTGCATTGTTAAGAACTGGAAACAATTTCACTGAAAGCAAATTATGATCACTGCTGTCCATTGGTTGAACAATCCTTTGATTTTTTGATGAAATCATTTCAGTTGAAATGGATATGTAGACCAGAATTTGACCTCCACTTTGACCTTTTCTCGTGATATTTGCTGGTATATCACCGTCAGTGTTTCCGTTAAGTAAATCCAGTTTATTAGCATAGATTATGATGTTCCACTGATAACTGTTACGGAGAATTCTCCAGAATGGCTAATTTATTTTACCTACTGACTCCCTGAGCAGCTTTGCTGGATTTCTAGGATTTTTTTTTTCGCCTTGTAAGAGTGTGAGCCTTTTTTCCCACTCTTACATGTGTTTTGCTGTGTGTGTTTAAGATTTTCTTGTGTTCATAGACTGTGGAGCCTCACCTACTCCACAGGCATAATCTTTTTACTGCGTGTTACACAGCACCTTCAGTGCAGTGACACAGGTTTGTCTTTTTGATTTCCCAACTCCGACTCCATAATCTGGGACTGACTACTGTCTCCCAGAACATGTAAAGTTGCCGTTGACATTATTAGTCTCTTTTAACAGTCACAGACCCAGTACAAACTATCTTAAATAGTGTTCTGGAAAGGATTATTACTTATCCCTTTTTGTCTTTTTCTCTTGGAGCATTGTTTCGCTCCCTTTTTATTAAGGCTTGGCTGGTGGCAGTGGTAACCTACGGCGGTTATCTTAAATAGCCTTGGTATTGTTTTAGGCTATCTTGGTAGCCTCAAACAGGTTTGGTTGCTGTGTTTGCCATCCTTTTGCAGGCTTCTGCACAGAAGCCCTCCTTAGGCGGCTGTATGTCTGAGGCGGACTGGGTGTGAGGGAGGGGTTTAGGACTCCCTGCCCAGGTCTCCTTGGAGAACCATGTCACACTCTGATCTGATTGGCTGTGGTGACTGTCCCGGCAGGACAGCCAACCAGCTGTGTGATTGACAGCCAGGCTGTGTGAATCAGGGAAAACTGTATAAAAAGCAGGTCTCTGGGGCTGGAAATACAGAGTCGCCACTGGAATGAGAGAACTGAAGAGGAGCTGACAGAAATGGACCCATACCATGACTGAACCTCCCTGTGAAGCCCTGCTGCAGGGCCGAATCTTCAGACTCCAACGACAGGGAAGATCTGCAAGGAATCTTCTCTCCTTGAGCTGGTGGGAACATCCAGTTTAACAAACTGCTCGCCAGGCCTCCATTCTCTGGTCGAATTTGCTGTACAGAGCTACAGTGAACCGGATAGCCAGGAGGAACGGACCCAGCTTGCGTTTTAAGGAGCTCACCTTTAATTCGTGGCTCTGCTCTTCTGCTGGTTTCTTCCCTGGGCAGTGCAGGACCCTCAAGTCTTCCTACTTCATGTCTGTCCGACAGTCACTTCAGGAACCATGAGCCTGCAGGACCTGCCAGGAATGTCCGCCTCTGCTACAGCCTTCTTTTCCAATTAAGGTACTGTTCAAATCTGGTTGTTCGTTTCGTCCCGCTGCAGTGAAAGTGTGTGAAACCTTTTGCCAATCCGAGGGCTTTTCCTTCTCCATTCTTTAAGCTAACTTTTCTGCCAACCAACTTCGTCCTGAACTCTTGGCAAAGACTTAACCGTGAACTACCCTGAACTGTGTGATCTTGAGCAAAGACTTAGGTCCATTGACTTTGGGCCAGGCCCCTTTAATTTGATTTCCTCACTGTAGTTACTTTTTGTAGATTGCCCTTCTTACTTACTTGTTGGTGCTGCCCAACTCTTGTCTAACATTGTCTTTCCCTTCCTTTTAAATTGCTGGAGTACCATTTTGCTCACACTTCATTTTGAGCCTAACTTGTTCAGAATCTATTGGGTGTGGTGCAGTGTATTAAGAGTGTGATTTTCAACTGCTTTACTTTAGTGAAATGTTTTACAACCGATGTGTGAATCAATGTATATTCTTTTACTCAGAAACCTTGAGTCAGTGTTTGTTTGAATCATAGTAATTGTTGTCCTTTGTGTAACTATTGATACTGCACACTTGCTCTTGAGATAAGTCTGGCTAACTACTTTACTGTGTAGTACAGGCTTGTACCAAAGGTGAATTTGTACTGTCACTTGTAGTCCTAATTGTGTGTGGTGTTCCCAAAGGGTACTGCATATAATTCTGCCTAACAATAACCTCTTTTTTCGGCTGGTGTAGCAATGTAGTGTTGAGTATGACAAGTTTATTTTCCTTGTCCCAACATTTGGAGTTAAGATCTCCACAAATGATACACCATGGAGCTAGTCATTTTTGTCTATACTGGACTATCCTTTTATCGATTTGGTCTGAGAAGCTCAAACTCGCAATGGATGCTGGATTCCAGTATAAATTGAAGACAATGAGCGTTTTTCAAGTTTCTGTACTGTTGATCTTTAGGGTACCTACCATGATCTGAATTAGGGAGGTATGTCTTGTCTCTGCCACTATTGTATGGTTGAGGTGATTATTAATGAGAATGAACAGTCCTGACATTGGCCTGCCCATATCTCCCTTGACAGCAGGATTTAGATGACTGGAGTGGTCTTCAACAATGGGGGAGACTTGCATCCAGGTTTCCTGAAGGCAGAATATGTTGAGATTCTCAATTTGGTTACTTTCTTTTTGGAACAGGTGAGTAAAGCCCCTTGTGTTCCATGAAGCGATTTAACTTTACATGCTCTGGGAGCCAGTAGTCAGTCCCAGAGAAGTATTTAAACCTTGAAAAGTCTGAAAGACACCCCAGTGCCACTGCACTGAAGGTGTTGTGTGACACACAATAAAAAGATGATGCCTACGGAGTTGTTTTAAAACTCCATGTCCAAAGAACACAAAAGTAAAACACACTTCAAAATACATGAAAGATTGGGAAAAAAGGCTCACACTCTTTCCAGGTAACAATTTACATCGTAGAAATCCAGCAAAGTGGTTGGGGGTCTCAAAAGTTAAGGGAAATTAGCACATTCTTGAGAATATTCCCTAACAGTGGTCCACTTCTCAGTTGACATCTTGTTTTTTGTGTCATGTTTTGATGGCAGTAGTATCTGGGGATGTGGGTGGCTGACAAATTCCATGTGAGGGCCATCACCATTACAATGCTGCATGTGTAGTAGTTGTCCCTGGGTTGTGTGTTGACAAGACAGTTGAATGTACCATCAGTCAACATGTATGGCACTTTTTTACGTCAATGTGTCCAATGAGAGAATGGACAGGACCTTGGGGTGGAGGGGCGGTGTGCCTCATGTCAGCAAATGGCATACATGGCTTGCAACTCATAGTATGGGATGTCACACTGTCAGATGCATGTGTGTCCTTCCATTTTGTGCCTGTTTGCACTTTGATGCACATGTGCATTTTTGTCAGGAGGAACATGACTCAATATGAGGTTCTCTGCCCATGTGCAGGCAAGGATGCAACAGATGCAGAGGAGGAGGAAAATTAAGAGCCCTTGGTACATCAGAACACCAGTGGAGGTAATGGTTTTGTTCACCATGAAAACCCACTGGTGTTACAGATGATCATCAGTCGTGCTGCTGCCTCTTCTGACTCTTTTGACTCAGCTGATTTGGTTTCAGAACCAGAAGTGTTTGCCTCAGATAGGAAGAAGGTGAGTACCCCAACAGGAAGATCAGATGGGGCCACTGAGTCTGCGACTGTGCAGCTGGCTTCACACACACAGTCAGTTGTGGGGCCCACATCCACAGTGGTTATTGCTGCAAGGCCGCCCTCTGATTAGATGGCATCATGTTCTAGGGCTGATGTCCAATGGAGGGCTGCAGACCTGCAGCCAATGACAGGAGCACCGCAGCTGTAACACACAAAACAGAAATAGGAAAAGAAGCTTCTCTCGAGCCAATTTCTTTATTGCACCATCAATGCAAGCCCTAACACTCTCCTTGATCAGAAAACGCTATCCTAACCCTTCATGATGCTCCTCACCCTAGAAAGCGCTGTTGCACCAACTAACTGAAGGAGATAAATGAAGGAGACACTCACCCTGTGACTACATACGATGAGGTGATTTTCAGGCAAGATATTAGCAATGATTGCATTTAACAAAGTCTTAGTTTTGCCACAGAACAATTAAAAACTTGCAGTTTCGGGAATCCGTACCACCTGACTGCACACTTTTGTCAAACAGACAGTTCACGTGGGACTGGACGTGGCAGAATTGGACAATTTATTTGCCCTCCGTGAGGTGTGTCTGGTTGGCCCAAGTGTAATGTACTAAAACATTTAAGAATATAAATATAATGCTCTCAACATGTTATAATACTCCCACTAGTTGTCTCTTTCTTTGGAGTACACACAAGGTTAAGTTTTGCGAGAGTACATAATTTGCACATAAAAACAATGTCCACATCCTGAATTCAAATTTCCAATTTGCATAAGTCCACTATGTGTCACTCTTGGTCAGGTGACATCTACAATTCTGGTCGACCGGTTTCAATGATTTTCTTTCATGTATCATCTTCCTCAGGACCAATTACTTCTTTTTTAGACCCGATCTGTACGCCCCCCAGAGCCATTGATTCAGCATATTCTTTGGGGCAAACAGAGAGAAAGTCAGAGTGACTTCTCTCATGTGTAGGCCAGAGTGTATGACATTTATAATATTTTTTTCATATAAAATGATTCATCTTAACAAAAATATTCAATAACTGCAAGTCCTTTGAGTGACATTAAAAAATAGGCTATTCCACCTCACCCCACCACCATCGGGTGTACGACATTATTTCCAGTGATTTCAGGTGCTGATGGTCATACCTGTTTGTCTGTTGTATGTGCAATGCTGAAGCACACCTAACATGAAGATTTTTGGGCAGTTCCTGTTGGTCAGATCAGGGCACCTGTGTCAATGCTTGATCTGTAACACAAGGTGATTGTGTATTTTATTCCCCATTGGCATGACGTATTTCTGACTATTCATATTTTAGCTGGCTCCCCCAACACTTTAAAACGCCCTCTAGTTACTTGGCTGTGGTATGGTTGTCTCACTTTTGAGCTGTTGGCATCACTGGTGTAGAGTTCTTGTTTTGCTGCTGTTAAACCTGGGATGATCCTGCAATACAAGGAGAAACCAATTTGTATCGACTACCCAGATATAAAGGGTGGTTGTCCATTCTAGCTACAGTTTGTAGTGTATTCCACACCAATAAGGGCACCATTTGCTCGTTCGTAATGGAAAATCTCCATCCCGCCATATCTACAATGTCAAACCGGATCAGACATACCCCCATTGGTTCAAGCTATCGAGCATCGTTCGAAAAGTGTGTCCATCTTAAGTTTTAAATGTAACCCTTATATAATGGGGATAGTTCAGCGCCCGTTACCGGGCCCCATGTTCCGCTACATCTTTAGTTGCTTACTTGGTTCATTTCCAGTATATTGACTTGGCGTATCGCGCAGGATGTACACTGTCCTCGCGCCGTTCAAATTCCAATGGGAAACACACGAGCTGTGCGCCTGTCAATATATGCTATGCGCGGCGTCCCGACGGCCAATTTGGATTTGGTGCCATGTCATGTGACGCAGTGGCCATCTTGGAATGGGCGTGCTTAGCCTCTATCTGTCCCCATATTTGTATGGGCGGGAAAGCTAGGTTATGGCATGTTTTTCTTACTGTCTATGGGCCTTCCCGCGTTCCTTATTATAGCCACAAGTCATTAAGCCCATTGTCTGTTCACTTCAAACCCCAGAGCCCGTGAGGGCCCATATGCAAAATCGTGCGTGCAAATTGCTTTACTATAGCGATTATATGTAGATGGTGCTGACACGCCTGTGCCAGGTGTTTGGTATGCAAAAAAAGCACCTCCTTCACCTCTGTTCTGTCCTAAGTGGAATATAGGACTAGTTGTAAACCAGGCACTAATGATTTTATCATTTAGAGGAGGGTTTCTGTTATGAACTCAGCCCTATCTCAGAGTTATTTAATTAGTGCCAGTGCATTCCATTGGATTTCCTCGTTTAAGCCATCTCTGACTGTATTCAGCCGGTTTTATTAACATTTTCATGGTATAACAAACAGGGTCAAAGCATGGTCAAAGAAAAGACAATCGGTACGCCCTGCAACCCCAGCCCCTCCCCCCCCCAAAATGAAAATAAGAAGAAAAAAAAGAAACAAAGAGGGGAAAAAACAAAAGCACATTTCAACTAGTGCAAAATAACTGGGAGACACTTTGAGTGCACATATGTAACCAGAGCTTGGAAGTGACTGTGGACGCTGAAGTGTTCCATGACTGTTGTTCGATCACCGTTCCCCGGGCCGTGGGCATCCGCCCTCCTCCGAGCTCCTGGCCGTTCCCCTCCTGCCCCTGCCCCCACCGGGCTTCAATGAACATCCCATCCCTAGGACTCCTGCACCCCATACCAGTTTGCTTGGAATGAGCCAGAGTTATTGTTTATCATTGCTGGCAATTTGTCCATCAAGAACATCTGCTTCACCTTCTTTAGCCAGTCCTCCTTTGAGTGGTCTCCGAACTCTTCCATTTCTGGGCCAAGGCCACCCTCCCCACCCTTAGCATTGTTTCCCACATTCTGGGGTATCTATATGTGTCAGTGTCTTCTGGGGGGAGACCCAGCAGCACCGTCAGGGGGTTCTGGGGGAGCAGTTCTCTGCGACTTCCGCAATCTAACCCCTTACCCTCTCCCAGTACGCCTGTACCTTCGGGCAATGCCACCACATATGGCCCCTCGATCCGACCTGACCACAACCCCTTGGGCATTCGGGGGACACTCCTGAAAACATTTTTGACAGCCTCACCGGGTCTCTGTGCCACCCCTGTAGAATTTTAAAGTTATGTTCCATATCTGCTGTGAACAAGTTTCCGTGGAATGCAATTTTAAATATCCTCGACCAGGCGTCCCCTGAGATCACCTTCCCTGCCAGATCGTTCCAGAATGAACGGAACCCCCTCCTCTCTGCCAAATTAATGGTGTTAAGTATCTTGTATATCCCTGACACCGCCCCCTTCCTTGAGGTCGCTGAATGAAGAAATTTCTCAAAATGGGTCAGCTGCCTTTTTAAGTTCTGACCCCATGACTGACCCCAGAGTGCCTCTTAACTCCTCACATGATAGGAATTCCCCTTCTTTAAATAGTTGGCCCGCCCATTCCATTCCCAAGTCGGACCAGGTCTGAGCCTTTTGGAACCCCCTGCTCCCCAGTTTGAGGGGGTGGCCCCAGAGTGAGGACATCGGAGACGGCCATGATGTCAAATGCGCAGTCTGGGGGCCCTCTTTCCAGATTGCCCAGAGGACCGCCAATGTAGGGTGGGATTTAAGTCTATTCAGGATCAACCTATGTGGGGCCCACAGGAGGTCTCAAACTTTCATGGGGTGAGCATCCATGTCTTCCAGGTAAGACCAAAAAGTTCCCATTCCCTCTTTCATGTGCTCCAGTAGGATGCGCAATTGGGCTGCACAAAAGTCCAGTTGAAAGTCTGGGAACCGGAACCCTCCCTCCTCTCTCGGTAAGGTCAGGACCACCTTCACGGTCCTCTGGGTCTTGCCCTGCCATACAAACTCTCTCACCGCATTCTGTAACGTCCTAAAGGTGTGGTCTGGGACGGTAGTGGGGAGTGCAGTAAAGAGATAAAGTAAGCGCAGAAGTATGTTCATTTTTACCGCCGTCATGCGGCCGTACCAGGACAGGACCATCGAGAGGTTGGATAGGTCCCTGGTAAGGAGGACACCCAGGTATCGGATAGCGGCCTTCCCCACTGTTATTCCATTGAGTCTGTCCAGGGGGTCCAGACCCGGGTCACGTACCCTCATGGGGAGTAGAACTGATTTGGAAGTGTTGATCTTCAATCCCGAGAAGCGCCCAAAAGCGGACATCAGAGACAGGAGAGGGGGGAGCGAGGAGCTCGGGTCCACCAGATAGGCCAGAATATCGTCCGCAAACAGGGACAGTTTGAATTCTACTTCTCCTCTCCTAATCCCCCGGATGTCCGGGTGTGCTCTTACTGCTATGGCCAGGGGCTCCATTGTTAGGACGTATATCAGGGGAGAAAGCGGGCATCCCTGTCTCGTTCCCCGGGAGAGGAGAATGATTCCGACAGCCTGCCATTCACTTGGACTGTTGCCCGCGGGGCTCTGTACAGTGCTGCCACCCATTCCCTGATGTGTACCCCAAAGCCCATTTTCTGGAGGAGGAGTTGCATGTATCTCCACTCGACCCTGTCGAAAGCCTTTTCCGAGTCCAGAGAGAGGACACTCACGTCGAGATCCGATCCCTGGGCATAGTGGAATAGATCTATGGTTTTGCGGATATTATCCAAGCCCTGCCTGCCTCTTATGAATCCTACCTGGTCTCCATGGACCAGTTTTGGTAGTATCTCCTCCATCCGCCTCCCAATTACCTTGGCTAGGATCTTGACATCAATGTTAAGTAGGGATATTGGGCGGTAGGAGGAGCACTCTGTGGGGTCCTTGCCTTCCTTGGGTAATACTACGATTATGGCTTCCATCATAGAATCCAGAAGAGTTCCTCCCTCCACGACTGCATTGAACACCTTTACTAAATGTGGAGCCAGGGTCGAGCGAAACCTTTTGTAAAAGTATACTGAGAAGCCGTCCTCACCCGGGGAAGTGCCCGCCCTCATCCCACTAATCACCTGTTTGACCTCGTCTTGCTGCACTGACCCTCCAACCTGTCAGACTTTTCCCTAGTCAGGGCCGGGACTTGTATGGAATTCAAAAACCTTTCTATCTCGGTCTCGCCCCCAGTATATTCAGATGAGTACAATTGTTCATAGTATCGGCAGAAGGCCTCTCCTATATGGGACACTTCATGTTCTATTGACCCCACATCGTTCTTCACGGCTTTCACCATTCTACTTCTTTGCACCTCCCTCAGTTTCCAGGCTAGGATCCTATATGCCCTGTCCCCCTTATCATAGTATTTCTTCTTAACCAGCTGGAGACTCCTTTCTGTTTTGTGGAGGAGGAGGTTCTTCAACTGGAGCCTTTGGTCGTCTAGGGCGATTACCTGTTCGCGGTCTAAGGGCACCGTTGGGGAGCCCTCCGGCTGGAGATGGGCTATTTTTTCCCTCAGGGACCTTTATTGGGCATCCCTCACTCTTTTATTCTGGGCTCCCTTCTTAATGAGAACCCCCCTTAGGGTTGCCTTGAAAGCATCCCATAGGGTGTGCGGGCCGACTTCCCCATTGTCATTGATCTCGAAGAAGTCCGTTATGGCATCTAGCACCTCCTGCCGTGGACCTCGTCCTTCAGCAGGAAGTCATTGCATTTCCATCTACCCCTCCGGTCGATGGACCATCCCCTTGCTACGGTGACTCGTACCAGATCGTGGTCTGACCAGGGGACAGGGTCCACCGTATGGCCAGTGACAAATGGACGTAGGGTCTCATCCACTAGGATGTAATCTATTCTGGAAAAGGAAGTGTGGATGGCTGAGTAGTATGTGAAGAGGGGGGCGCCCGACCTGGGGGGGGGGTGGATCGTGTCCACCAGGCCTAGTTCTGAGTTGACTCTCTGGAAATTTCTTGCCATGGTCTTGTCTGCCACCCTGGAAATCTGGGGGCCCACCCGTTTTCTGTCTCTGGAGGGGTCTAGAACCATATTGAAATCCCCCCCTACCACCATCGGGCCCTGGACGAAGAGCTTAAGTTTATCCCTCACCTCTTCCCAGAATTGAGTTTGACCTTCATTCGGCCCATATACTACTGCTAAGGTTAGTAGGGCACCCTGCAGGGCTACCCAGACTAACAAGTAACGGCCTTCTGGATCTTTCAATCTGGCCTCTTTCTCAAAACCCACATTCCTTGATATTAAGATGGCCACTCCTCTTTTCTTGCCCTTATGGGATGCACAGAAGACCTCCCCAATTCCACCACCCCGCATTTTGGGCTCCTTCCCCCGGCCCCAGTGAGTCTCTTGCACGAAAAGAAGGTCAAGGTTAGCCCTTCTAAATTCCCTGCAAACCAGGGACCTCTATGTAGGAGTGTTCAGACCCCGGACGTTTAGGGAGCCCACTCCCAGGGACGGTAGACTGTCAGCCATTATCTAAGTATTCTTTTTTCGCCGATCACCTCGTCACCTCACCCCTCCTTGCGCGCTCCCTTAGTGTCATATTGTGTTCCCCTTTCCCCCCACCCTCTCCCCCCCCGGAGGGCCTAGAACATTTCTCCAACTGCCCCCCAGTCCCAACCCCTAACTGAACAACCCCAACAGTCTCGTGTCCCCACTCCCCCCACGCCGGCGTCCAGCCAAGTAGTTCTGCCATCGCTGGCTTTTGGCCGAACCACCAGCCTGCCCGCTTCGACCAGGCGCTCCATGTAATGCTCGTCCTTATGAGCCCCCCTCCCTCCCTGCAGCGTCATCCCCCACATGACTCCCCCATACTTGCTGTTTGTAGGGACGCTGATAATGGCAAATCCACTGATTTTTTGCTTCACATTGCCAGATTCGGTGGGTTTCCCCAGTCCTCAGTCCTCGGAGTCGTTCCGCTCTCCCTCCTTAACTGGCGACGGAGTATTCATTTTCCTATATTTCCTCACGCCTGCTTTTCTTCTCCTGCCTTTCGATGGCCTGGGCCCCCCGGAGTATCCCTCTCCGGCCCCGACGGGCCCCTGCTATGATTCGAGACCACTACGTAGTCCTGGATGGCTGCTCGTATGTTGTCTTGCGTGATCAGAGTTGACCGCTGGCCCATATACTCGAAAGTCGGGGAGAATGGATAGCCCCAACGGTAGTGGACCCCCTTTTCCTTAAGCAGCAGTGTTAGGGGGCGACACATCCTGCGTTTGGCCAGAGTGTAGGCGGAGAGATCTTGGTAGATTGCGATCTGGGCATTGTTGTAAGTGATCTCCCGAGCCTTCCTGGCTTCCTCCAACACTTTTGTTTTTTCCGAATAGTAGTGAACCCGGACCAGAATAGATCGGGGGCCCCCCGCCCTACCCCCGGCTCTATGCACCCTATCAAATGTGAGCTCTGTAGTCATTTCTTCAGCGAATAGGAGGGTGATGATGTCTCTCACCGTTTGGATAATGTCTTTCTCCGATTCCCCTTCCACTTCGGGTACCCCAAAAATTCTGAGGTTGTTCCTCTTTTCCCTGTTTTCAAAGTCGTCCATCTGCCTGGACCTCTTCTCATCTCTTTTCTCCAGGGCCGCTCGCCTCAGCCCTACATCCAACTCTAGGGACGCTGATGATGTTTGATTGGTCTCCACCTGCAACAGTCTATCCTCAACCTTGTCCACCCTTTGATACATTTTCTCAAATTTCTGGGCAATGTCAGACCGCATGTCCCTGATTTCCTGTAATATTGAGGCAAAACCTCTTTCCATGGCCGTCGTGGAGGGTACCGGGGCCTCCGACGGGGCCATTCCCATTCCATTAGTGGGTATTGGGCTTCTCTTGCTGCTCGCCGTCTCCTGAAAGCGAAATACCTATAAGGTTTTCCGCCAGTTCATCTGGCCGCCCCCTTCTGGATCAACCAGTGGTTTCCTTCCTGGAGCTCTCAGTGAGGGGTCGTGAAAAACTGGGGGGGGGCCGGGACGGGGCACACCCCCACCTAGCTGTAATATGCCGTTGCAGGGGGGTCTTTGTTGGGCGGGCACACACCCCACCGTCTCCAAGTGGGGGCCTCTCACCCGGACCAGGGTCGCTGTGGCCTGCTTAAGTCGTCGCTGGTCTGCCCAGTTGTATCTATGTGGGCAACTGGGTCTCCAGGGGGGGTACCAAGGCCGTCCCCGGGCGGGCACACGCCCCACCAACACCCGGCGGGGCCTCGCACCCTGGGTCCGCACAGGACTGTTGATGCTTTCCTGGTGGGGGGGAGAGCAGCACCGGCCCGACTCGTTTTCCCCACCCGGAACCCTCCGCCTCTGTGATGGACAAAGTCCGGCTCTTTGCCTGGCCTGGGCCCCCCTTGCCGTGATGCGGGTCCTACTGCCTTGTTGGGGGCCTCCTGCCTGGCGATCCTCAAAGTGTCTCGGGGCTAGCTCCGAGGTGCGCTGGGTTTCGGCTCCTCTGCGTATTTTCTCCGCCCACCAGGCTAGGCTCGCGGCCCGCTGCTCTGCGGAGGCTGGGGGGAGGGGCAATGATCCGTTCCACAACCCGGGGGGCCGACCGTGCAGCAGGATCGGGGATCAATCGGGTAAGACTCCACACCGCGCCTTCGCGGCATCCGCGGGGCTCCTCTCCAGTCTCCCGTGCCGCAGCTGCTGAGGCCCTGCACGGGTTCGTCCCGGGCAGACGTCACTGGTCCTGTTCTCATGCTTCCCGGGGACCTCGAGCGTCGCTTTTTCGCTCACTAGGTGCCCGGGGGAGTCACCACACAGCGCTGTCATGCTGGGTCCGCCTGGGGCAGTTTGGGGGGGCTCAATCCCCTTGTTCTGCCCGACTTTAGCGGGGGCAGTACGATCAGGCAGCTATTGCCTGTGCGCCCCCTGGTGGCCTCCCGGAAAATCCATTGTTGTTCATTTTTAAGGAGAATGTCATGGAAGTTACCTCCCCTCTGGGGTGGAAATACCTTCTCAAGTATAGTCCATTTAAAGTCCTCCCCCATATGGAGTTGTGACTCAAAATGGCCCACAAGTTGTGCTGTCCTTAAACAGGAATTGTGTTCTATCAATCGTGTTTTTATTCGGCGCGTTGTCATCCCAATGTACCTCAGATTGCACGGGCAGGTGATTAAGTATATGACCCCTTTGCTGTTACAATTCATCAGATGCCTCTGTACCCACGGTGTCTTCCACCCTATATCGATGGATTTACTTCTTGTGATCTGTTTACACATCACACATGCCCCACAGTCTCCCCAATTTACCAGCTCGGTTGACTTCACTAATGCTGCTTTATTCTTGGAGCTAAGGAAGCTACCACAGTAGCTGGTGATTCTCCCCGCCTTAATTATTGACTGCTGTTTCCTTGTGTGCTTTGTCTCACTCAGAGTGTGCTCTTGTGCTCTGCCTTTTATCTGTATAGGGAAGCTCAATGGAAGTCAGGTGTGTCTGATGGTCAGTAATTGCCTGACCTGTCCTGAACATTGTATTGGGACAAGTCAGTTATACGGCTCGGGTGTTAGTGTGTTTGCTCCCATAGCGGGCTGTCCATGCAAAAGTATTTGAGTTGTAAAAGTGGGGGTAGAGTTCCTAAATACCCTACCTGATAGGATAGTGTAAAGGTGTTACAGGGAAGGGGATAACACATCTCACCATCCGGGGTCCCACTCCCACTCCCTGAAGAACCCTCACCCAGGTGGTACTCCTGCACTGGTCCACCAATAGGAATAGGATCCAAAAGCGATGGCCCTATCCTGTCTACCTAGATGACAGATCCCTGGGGACTAGTGGGTGAGACATCTTCTGGTAAAGTGCATCAAGACCTCACTGCCATTGTTGCTCCGGTGCACATATGCGTGTCATGGCTAGCCATGGCCATTGAAGACACGGCCTTTGCACTGCATAGATTGGATCCACCACCAAAACCACCAGCAGGTCAACCACAGGATGGGTGGCCCTGCTTCCCCAAGCCTCCTGAACTATCATTGCTGTGATGCCGATGAGCCCATGAAGGAATGTTTAATGTCATTATTGGATATTGACATGCACCCTACAACCCAACCTCCAGGATGGACATTTTTTTTTTTACGTGACTTGTGTGGTCTGATTATTTTTACCCCTTGATCGTGATAATTTTTTTGTATACCCCAGCCCCAGATGGAGTCATGTGTTGTTTTTTCACCCAATCCAAGATGAACATATTTTCTTTTATTTGTTATTTCCTTGAGAAATGTGCTGTTGTGCACTCAAGTATATGATTTGTGCAGTAGTGGACATGCATCCAAGTACAATGGTGTCAACTGCCATGGTTGACTTGAGGATGACAGGATGGCATGTACAGGTAACTATGGGTTGATGGAATATTGACACATATGTGCTTATGCATTCTTAGCAACTATGACTGGTGTAATACTATGTCCCATGTTGTTGCAGTGATCCAGATTCATCAGTTTCACACTGCACTCTTTCCCGTCCCTAGTCCCCATGACCTCTGCCAGGCATTGGCCTTTCTTTCACGAATTTGGAGGTACAGTTTCCAGTGGAGGTGATGAGGGAATCACATCAGGCCAGCTCTGTCAGTAGGTAAGGATGTGCACTGTCTCTTGTTTAATGTATGTATCATTGGTCACCATGGTTGTTGCATGCATTCCGCATATCTGGTAATTTGGTAGCTGGGGCTGTGATCATTGAGTCACAGTAAATTTCACTGCAGATGTGTGTCTGTCCACATCCAAGTGTGTGGTTTATAGTGAATAAGTGGAATTCAAAAAAGTCGAATGCAAAAATGTCGGAAAAAAAGATGTGTAATGTGTTAGTTTTTTAATTGTTTTTAATGGGGGGTCCCCCCCCCTATTTCCCTATTTATTTTTACTAGCTAAAGCCAAAAAAACATACAAATAAAAAAAACACATTCAAGTTTTTTTGGCAACTTTTTTTTTATAGACATTTTTGGATTCGACTTTTTGCATTCGACATTGTGACTGGCTACCCATGTGTGTGCATGTGCACTTCCACTTTGTGCATTGTACTGGAGGATGCACTTACACAATTGACAACCAAAATGGAAAGGATTGTGCAGCACTTGTCACACTTGAGCCAATGGCAGTTTTTCATACATTCTGGATGTACATGCTCATTAACTACATGCATTCTCTGTCAATCTGTGAATTTGTGCTCTGTTTATTTTGGTTCACAAACACTTGCCTAACTGACTGTGATGATGTCTCCTTACTGACACCCTTCTACTACCTCTGCCCCATATTTTCTATGGGGCCTTGTAGGTGTTCTTCCTGTCCACCCTACTCTTTTAGCTGTGCCACTGCACACTCCACTCACTTATCAGCTCACATGATCTGCCCTGCTACTATTCCACATTTGACACACACGTCCGTTGTCAGGTCTTCACATCCTCGACTGCTCCGCTTCATGGCATTGCCTGCAGTGACACAGTTCTGGGCCTTTTTGTGCATTGACTTCCAGGACCAGTTCATTACACTTGCTGAATGTAGGGTTGTACAGATGAGTGTGCTCTGCAGGTGGCAGGTTTGAATCCCGACAAGGCCAACTCAGCCTTTCATCCTTGCGTGGTTGATAAATGAGTACCAATTTCAGTTGGGTGATATTGTATGTAAATATGTGCTCTGTAAAGCGCTTTGGATTAAGGCACTATATAAATAACAAATCATTATCATTATCATTATGTGTACCCCTGACAGACTGCTCCTGTGTTCTTCAATCAGGGCACTTATTATGAGAGCAAACACACTAACACCCAAGCCATATAACTTATGTGTCCCAATACATGGTTCATTTCGGTATGTCGTGTACACCTGGATGTGTTGCATTACTTTTTTCATATTACTTGTTGACCTAATACAGTACTGTGTGAGTGCACAGTGGGGGCCCATTCATATGGTACATTGTCCACTTCACCCAGCCTGTCTTCATCTAGTGTCCCTGTAGGTGTTGAAGGTGCACCCTGGCATTCATGCACACTTACTAGGACTGTCTCGCACAGGGTGTGTGGTCTCTAGGAGGGTGAGTGAATGGGTACATATTGTCCTGGGGTCCATTTATAGTAGTGTCCACGGGGGGGGGGGGGGGTTTGGTTGTTGGTGCAGGGTATGGGTATGTGGCTGTAGGAAATATTTTGTGTGGATGTTGCGGACATGGGTCTCTTTCTGCTTTGCATGCCATGGTGTGTTGTACATGTTGTTTTATTGATGTGAATCTGATGATTGCCCTTTCACAGTTGGAATTTCTTTGTCAGTATGCCCTTCTCTGTCACCAACTTTTGTCCTTCCTCACCCACAACTTATGTGCCTTCCAACCTCTCTGACCAGGCTGCTTATTTTACAAGTGTTGAGGTCTCTGTCTTCCTCTCTTGGCCACCTTCTATCTGCCCTCGCCCACTGTGATGTCAAACCCATCCATCCTTATCTCCCTACCAGCCTGTCCCTCCCTCGCTCACTCTCTCTCTCTCTTCCCACTCCACTGTTATGCATTCATCACTTGTGTCCTGTCACCCTCTTGCCCTCTTTCATCTGTCTCATTAACTATCACACTTGTACTTCCACTGACGGGATGTCATTTCCTCACTTGGTGTACTTTTCCTACCCTACATCCATGGTTGACCCTGATGGTGGGTGAACATAATTTATATGCCTGCCATCCATGCCCCCACTTCGGCCCGCATCCCAGGGCTCAGTGACACCTGTCTCGGGGTGAATGTTGTGCTGTGCTTGTAATGCGTTTGCTTTGCTGCCAGTCCTTATTCTGTTTGTCAGTTTTGCGGTTGTGATGTTGATGGTTGCTCACGCTTGGTTGTTTGTACTTCCAGATGTTGACACTGGGTGGTCCACGCTTATTCCTTGTTCCCTACAGGAGTTGTCATGGCTGTCCACTAAATTTAAATTGAATGTCTTTGCAAGTTCAAAATGTTGTTTCATGTAGGATACAATGGATGTCACCCAGTTGTGTAGCTTGTGCAGGTAAGTAGAGTGCACTCTGTGTGGCACTTGTGGTGTCATTAGTGGCAGGGAGTCTGCTTGTACTGAAGTGAGCGGGTCCAGCTTTTCCGGTACATATGACACATGGTGATGGTAGGCTGGTGTGTCCATGCCTGCTGATTATCCCGACAATCAGGGTGGCAGTGGTTGAGGGGAAATTGTTGTGAGGGAGGATGTCACGTTACAGCATTTATTGGTTAGATGTCATGAGGGTGGCATGTCCAGCTGTATGTGTCCTGGGACACATGATGATGGGGAGATGGTGAGTGTTTCCTTGCAGTTATTGCATGTGTCTTGTGATATCCCATTCACTGAGCTTTTTTTGGCATGTCTACCCACACACGTAGTCCTCTCTTAGTCCTTCCTCCCCTTCTCGGGGTGCTGTCCTGAGACAAATCAACACACAGCACAGCATTGATGGCCATTTGGGTAATGCAATGTTCTACACAGGCACCAGGCACACACCATTGGCCAGGTGTTGTTGTTTGCCATGGTGTACATGTACCATACATGGTACACTGGCAGATATTTTGCAGCCTGTTGACTGCTCAGTGCATCTCAACGTTCCCTTCAGTACAAAGCACATTGGTCCCCATTCAATCCAGTCACTGTGAAGTCTACCTTCCCTTCCTTTTACCTGTTGCCTTCTCCCTTGTGTGTGTCAGTGTCCTTTGCCTATGTTTCTCATTCCTTTCTCATGTCTGCTTGTCTCTTTCATGCAAGTTGCCTCTGCGCCTTACCTTCCTGTATAGCTGCTGCCTCTGTGAACAGCTGGCTTCTTTCCGATCCTGTCTTCAAAGCAAATGCTGATATATTTGCATCCCATCATCTTGGGATTTGTGTTTACTGCACTGTCCCACTGCCAGGTTAATCAGGGTATGCCATGTTGTGTCATTGGGCATACATCCAAGGAGATCCTGGGTTTCCAACCTCTCAGTGGTCTCTTTTTTGGAGTCCTCTCAGTGTCATGCTGACTCTGGCCGGATCAGAGTGTTCACAATGTCCCATCACCATGACAAGGCGTAAGTGGTACCTTGTCCTTCAATTCTTGGCTCTCTGGGGGGCAGTTAGTTTAGGTGTTGTGGGTGGGTTAGTTGTCACTGTGTGGGTTGTTTTCATTGCATTGACGTCAGGTGGGTGAATCTGGCTGCATTGGTGTAGGGACACATGGTGATGAGTACCTGGTGAGTTCTTGTTTGCATTTGTTGCATGGAACTCAGGGGGGGGCATATCATTGTGTAATTGGGTGCATGGATGTGTTGCCTGCCCCAACCTTGTGTTGTTTTTCTCTACTTAGGCATTCTGCTTGGGGTAGATGGTTGCTGAAATTGAAAGGAACATTGCTGTTGTATGCATGTTCAGGACACATCATTAGAGTTGGGTGGTTTGCATGTCTACAGAGGGGGACATCCCTGCATTCCAGTGTACAGCTGGTGTAGTTTCACAAGGTAAAACGTGTGAGGTGAGATGTGCACCTTTGTTGAAGTGCAGTTGCATTTCTCAAAGTCTGCATGACTATTTTGATGTGAACGTGTAGTGTACACATACTTGTTGTCAGGGAATGGGTTGGCCTTTCAACCTCCACATTGTTGTAGAACAAGCATAGTGGGGCCTGGGTAATCCTCAAATGCATTGGTTGCTAACTTACATTTTGTACTGTGCCTTCCTATTTGTGTTCTTGTGTATGTAGTTAGTGGTCTACGTGCAGAATAGTGGTTGGTGTCCATGTGACAGTGGTCAAGGACTTTGTTGCTTGTGTTTTGTGCTTTTGGGTGTGATACATGAACACTGTTGGTTCCAGTGATATGACTGTTTTGGTGATTTGTGCACAGCCCTACCGATAAGTGGTGTATCCGCCACTTCCACTCCATAGAAATTGGCACATGCTCACGTCAAATAGAAATAGGAGGTGGAAATGCCCCCAAGAATTTGAATGTGAAAAAGATATGTGGAATTGTGTGCCTCTGCTTTCACCCTCACAATGACATGAATATGTTTGGCCCAGTGGTGCATGTAGTACCACATCTGTACAATACTATTTAAACTGCCTGAATGGGAAGAGTAAACAGGTCTCTTTTGATGTGTATATATGACTAGGTGCAAAAGAATGTATATTTCCAAATAAATGCAGTTTTTCAGTTTGGACTTATTTTTAAGAACAATCTGACTGGACAACTCCTAATTGAAAAGTTATACTGCTCGTTAATGGTGTGGAAATGGATTCTCTGCTTTATTGTTTTATACCGAGATTAGAGCAGAACTGTAATATTTCCCAAGGTCAAGCAGGATGAAACTTGTTGGGCTGAAACCAGTTGCATTCTCAAGCACGTGTGCTACTTAAACACTAGGTGGTAATGCGTGTCACATATTAGAGGAAGTGCTATGTAAAGATCTAGTCTACGGTAGTATGACGCATATAACCACTTTTTCTTTAATTTGTTAGCATCAAGTGTAAGAGCATGCTTTCTTAAATCGTTTTGATCTGCATTTGTAAGAGTGTTTGCGTCACTGTTTTTGCAACCTTGTAATGATAACCTATGTGAACAAAGTATATTATTGTATATATTATCCGGCTGATTCATTGCACTCTGCTATGGTATCACAATTACCCAATATCAATAGGGTATACTTAGATTTAGAGGTCTTGGTTAATGCCTTGTACAATCAGGAACAAATGCCCTCATTTCTGATTGATTGATTGCCTATACACAAGTGTTTCAAGGTGCAACCAGGCAGGGCGTGGAAAACAGGGGAGAACAAGACAAATGATCTTACTAGGCCTAGTATCATTTACATTGTGCACATGCGCAGACAAGAAGTGCAGGGGAGAGGAAGATGGAGAAGTGCACCCAGTGTAACAGTACCCTGTGATAAGTGCAAGGAAGGTAGGGCCTCCAAGGGGAACACACCTTGGAAGTGCAAGGAAGGCCGGGTGGCAGTGAAGGAGGGCCCAAAGGCAAGTGCTAGCGACTAGACAGGGGGGGTCTGGTGTCCTATATGACTCAGAGGAGCATCCGACAGCCAGTCAAGGTAACTGAGCAAGAGGAAGAGAAGGATAGCAGAGGGAAGGCAAAGAGAAAGGGAGGAGGGGAAAGGGTAGCACGGGAGAGGCTGAGAGAAGGACGAGGAGAAAAGAAGGTTTTGGGGAGCTTTTGGAACTTAAGCAGGTCTGGCTCAAGGCCGAGAGTGGCAGGGATGCAAATTCAGAGGGAGGCACCTGCAGAGGAAAGATATCTCCCACCCAGTCTCTGATTGGAGAAGCAACTCAACCTCAGAGATATGGAAGTAGATGAGCAGAGGGCGCTGGAAGGAAGGTACTTAGGAAAAGAGTGTAGAGATAGTATGGGCCGCGGCCCGAGCAAGTCTTGAGGATGATGCAGAGGGTCTTGTACTTGATCCTTGCAGCCGCCAGTAGCCAGTGGAGGGATTTCAGAACTGGAGAAAGGCAGTCCCTTGGCTTGAGGTCAAGGATAAGTCTTGTGGTCCTGTTTTGGATGAGGATTAGAGGGTGGAAGGTAGAGTTAGATAGATTGAGAAAAAAGATGTAGCAGTAGTGAAGCCTAGAGAGATCCAGAGCTCTGGAGACAGTGAGCTTCTGGAGGAAGGTGAGTAAAGTTAGAATACCTCTGAGGAGGTGCAGTTGGAAATGGGACTTTTTGGAGATGTCCGTGATGTGTGGAGAGAAGGAGAGAGTGGAGTCAAAGATGACCCCAAGGTTTTTTTGCCTCACAAGAGGATGAGAACACAGGGCCATGGGAGGCCGGCCAGAGTGAAAGGAAAAAACTGGGAGCAGGGGTCCCAATTAGAAGGATCTCTGTCTTAATGGCATTAAGGCAGAGATCGTTAGAGGCGCATCTTGCCTGAATAGTGGAAGACAGTCAGGGATGAGTGAGGAGGAGGCCAAGGGTAGCCTTAAAAAGAGCTGCGTGTGATCCACATAACATTGACATTTAGAGGAAAAGGTAGAGATCAGGTGCACCAAGGGGGCCAGATAGACACTGAAACACTAGGGCGAGAGGGTAGATCCCTGGGAAACACTACATTTTGAGAGTGTGACGGAGGAGAGGAAGGACCCAAGTTCAACCTGGGAAGGTCGGTCCCAGAGGAAAGAGGACAGCCATTCCAGAGCCTGATCGATGATGCCCAGGGTATCTCAGAGATGGGTGATCAAGATGTTGTGGTACACTATGTTAAAAGCAGAAGAAAGGTCAAGGAGGATGAGGAAAGAGGGAGAGTTAGAGTCAAGGTTAGAGTGCAAATCTTCATGGGTTTCAGGAGAACAGTTTTGGTGCCTCTGGCTGCTCTGAAGCCAGTTTAATAGTCATGGAGACAATCAACATTTTCCGTGTGGAGTGTTAGCTGGAAGAGCACATTTCTCCAGGAGTTTGCCCAGGTAAGGAGTGATAGAAATTGGGCGATAGTTTTCTGTGATGGAGGTGTCAGCAGAAGGCTTTTCAAGCAGGGGGTGGACAAGGGAGTGCTTGTTAGGAAATAGGAAAACTCCAGTGGCAAAGGAGTGGTTGCAGAGATCGAACAAGGCTGGATTGAAAGAGTCAATGTTGTCCTTAATGGTTGAACTTCACCTTCACGTTACGTTTTTGATGTTCTAGTTTGTGTTATTGCAATATTGGACAAGACATGCTGCACTGCCTGCCAATATTATAATCCTTCACAATTTCCTCCCTGTGTTATAATGGAGCACTGAAGTGTGCCGAGATCCTGGACATTTAGGATTGGTATCCACAAAAATAGAACCAAGTTAAGGGATCTAATACTCAAATCTTCCCTTCATAGTCATCATAACACAACTTGATTCAAGTAAATTCTATTCAGATATTGTTTTTTTTCAGAATTCAATCCTTATTTTGGTATTTCTGTTGTCCTTTTCCTCAAATATTCTACACACTGAGGATGTTTTTATGTTGTTTTCCAAGTAAACGTCAATTTTATTTAGGTTTTGTGGAATGCAATTATTTTTAAAAAAAAGGATATTTCTCAGCTGGAACAAATAGGTCAAGAAGCAAAATTTCACATGTATCTTTTTACATAGTGTGCTTAAAAAAGTTTTAAAGAAAATTGGAGTACTGGACCAAGATTGATCAAGGACAACTCCTATTCTTTGGGGTTCGGAGATCTACATCTTATTGTAGCTCCGTTCCTCAGAATTAGTACACGGTCCCTCCTAGTGGTTATTAGGAATGGGATCAATTTGTGACCTGGCTTGTGGATCTCACTTGTTCATACTCACAAAGTCAGGGCACAAGAAACAGCCTACCGGTTTCAGTCAAAAAGATATATTGGTACCACTTGCATCAGGGCTAAACTAGATCAACACTAGTTGGTGTGTGATCTGATTCCTTTTAATAGTTGAGATGAATCTGGGTTGTCAATGGAGGCCCACCCTGTACAATGGAAAGAGCGGGACATGGCATAGAGAGGGGGAGACAAAGAGAATCTCTGTTAGAAACAACTCCTAATGGTCCCATATCAAATGGATAACCAAGATTGCCTCTCTGTCTTACCCATAAACGGTAGATTCTCCCATGTGTAAAGGTCCTAAGTTGACACACGCATGGTTGTTAAAGTATAACTTCTACAATGTCGTGTATTTTATAGTGCATTCCTTGGCAACCTACGGAGAGAACATAATATCTATAAATTCCCAGGAAAAGTATTTCAGGAAGAACTAGTGTGCCTGCCAGCACGTGACATCAGTTTTTAATGATTAAAATAGCGCTAGCTAGGTATTTTACAAAAGGAGGTCAACTCAGTAACACGTTTGGCCTTCTGATTCACCCAATGGCAGAACCAGTCACCACGAGTTACACGGAGCAGGGGACGGGGGTGGTCAGGTGCACCACCATAAGAAAAACAGTGACCTGGCATGTGGACAGTAACATACCAAGTAGTAGACAACCTAATAGGAACACCTTTGGATGTAGAGACAACCGTATGATGCAACCACAAACAGCACAGATCCTCCCTAGTGAAGACTCCTTAGTAATGAATCTCTCCAAACTTGTTCTAACACAGGAACAACAGGCTCTTTTGGGAAAGGGACTTTCCTTTGTACCGACTTCACAACATGATCCTTTTCAAACTCGGATTGAGGCAGCCCAACTGATCTGCAAAATACGATTAAAATAATACTTTGGTACCCTTGCAACTTCGGAAACTGAGAAAAGTGCTATGAATCTGAGAAATAAGTCTAAATTTTACCCACCCCCTAATGGGATACTCCCTGAATCTATCACATTCGAAAAAGCGCTCTTTAAAAGCATTGCCAAACTTGAAAAGGAGCAACAACAAACTTTCCATAATTTCTCGAAAAAAGAAAAAATAGCCCTCAGGGCCCTGGCAGACAATGACCAAATTATCATCAAACCAGCAGATAAGGGTGGAGCAACCATCATACAAGACGTATAAGATTACAACAGAATGGTCCTAAACCTCCTTGAAGATCGAACCAGCTATAGACACCTGGGAAAAGACCCTACAGAGGAAATCCAGAATTTGACCTCACCAGTTCTTGAAGAGGCAATATCTGAAGGCCATATCAATCTGAAGGAATACACGTTTTTAACTCCAAAAACACTGAGGAGACCGGCATTTTTTGCATTTCCCAAAGTTCATAAAGGGAGAACACCTATCCCGGGAAGACCAATCGTATCAGGCATAGGATCTGTCCTGGAACCTCTTTCGTAATTCGTAGACTACTTTCTTAGACCAAGAGTATGAAAAATGCGATCCTATCTAAAGGACACAACTGCAGCACTCCTACTTTTGAAGGACCGGCATTTCAATCCAGAAAGCCATACACTAGTAACCTTGGACATTGAATCGCTGTATACGCGAATTCCCCAGATGGCCACCCTACAAGTAGTTGAAAAAACTTTAAGAAATCTGGATCCACCATTGGTAACTCCAGTCAACCTAATTATGCAGCTGGTGGAGATAGTATTGACCAAATATTACTTTCTGTATGATCAAATGTACTTTGAACAAACATCGTGTGCCGCCCTGGGTGCGACTTTTGCGCCCAGTTTGTCTAATTTATATGTATTTGCTTTAGAAGAAGATACCATCTACTCTGATACCATTCTCTGGAAACTCCAAATAGAACTCTGTACACGATACATCGACAATGTACTTGTGATCTTCAAAGGTACAGAATCATAATTGACAACATTCATCGCTTGGCTAAATGAACAGAACAGTCACCTGACTTTCACTGAAACTCATAGTACATCTCAGTTACATTTCCTAGATCTCCAACTTGAAGTATGAAACAATATGATAACAACATTTGTATTCAATAAACCAACAGATAGAAATTCTATGTTAACTTTCTCGAGTTTTCACCCAGCAAGTCTGAAAAACAACATACCCTTTGGTCAATTCTTGAGGTACAGAAGAAACTGCTCAAAAATATTGGATTATGAAATGCAGTTAGAACACCTTGCCAATAAACTCAAGAAGAGAGGGTACCTGAGACGGACCATCAAGCAGGCCAGAAAGAGAGCACTCAATATCTCACGCGAAAACATACTGGAACAGCATGAAAAACAAGACAAACTAGAAGATAATATAACAGCAGTCTTCACCTACTCTCCCCTCACTAACAAGATAAAAAAAGAATTCCTAATACTTTGGCCAATTTTGAATGTAGGGGAAATTAATTTGGCCACCCCGAGATTCGCGATGCAGAGGGGCAAGAATCTGAGGGACTCTCTCATACACACCAACATGGCACCAAAAGATCCTCCGTCTGAGACACTGTGGAGCCAGGCGAAACCAACAGGACATGCCCTGTGTGGGTCATGTAGTGCCTGTCCTGGAACCACAAGAACTAAGACCATAGACATTGGATGGCATTATCCATGAACGCAAAAATATTGACTAACTGTAATACCAGAAATGTAATTTATGTTATCAAATGTCCATGCGCTCTAAGATGTGTGGGGATGACCACCCGCCCCATCAGAATAAGGCTAGCAGAGCACCGCTCATACATACGGACCAAAAAAATCTCAGCACCGATGGTCGAACACTTCTTAGAAAAGAAACATAATCCAACAGAATTCTAGTGCACCATCATTGAGAAGGTGAAGATCCCAGCAAGAGGAGGAAATATCCAAAATGTGCTATTCAGACGTGAACAACTGTGGACATATAGACTCAGAACAGATGTCAAAGGCCTGAATGAATCTATGTGTTTGCAAATGGTTGCAACTCTGTAAATGTATGAGTCATATGTGTATGTTGGAATGCATTTCTCTCATGTGTTTTTACCCAAATAGCCTGAAGTATGATCTTTTGCAAGGTCAAGAGTTCCACATATCTAACATCGCCTAAAAAACTAGCTGTTAATTGCCACCTGTGTACCTTAACCATACCAAATTTCAGTAAACTCAGGGAAGCCCCCCCACCACAGATCCCCTGGTAAAACCCTAGTAATGATCATCTCTGCAATCTCTTAAATTACTGATTTTTCTCCACTTCAACATCTAATCTTTCTCAAATTAGGTTTTTCCAAGAGTTTATAGGCATTACAGGACTGTCCAATTAACATCATGCTCCTATACTACCTTCTGTCCTCCTTTTGAATCTTTCTAAAACTCACAGTAATACAGCCTTACATTAGAACTACACACACCATAAGTTCAAGCCCTTAGCTTTTTAGACATTTGTATTAAATAGAAGGCGTACATCCACACTTCGATGCCCCGATGTTCAACATTTACCACATACCAATATGGCTGTCTATTTTTCATTGTAATCATATAATCCGCTCCCCTCTTTACTGTCGATGACTCCTTGCACTGCGGCTAACACGGGATTCAACATGTGACCGCGAGCAATTGGATACGCGTTCCTTCTAGGTATTTCCATACTTCAGCGTAGGAAACTCTGGCAGCTACCTGTCTCTAATCTTCTCTAATTTTCTCTAATTGTCTCAAATTAGGTTTTTCCAAGAGCGTATAAGCATTACAGGACTGTCAAATCAACACCATGCTCCTATACTGCCTTCTGTCCTGTTGTTGAATCTCTCCAAAAATCACACAAAATTATAGTAATACAGCCTTTCATTAGAACTACATACTATATAAGTCCAAGCCTTTGGCTTTTTGGATATACTGTAATAAACAGTTGGTGTACACTCACACTCCGATGCCCCGATGTTCAAGACCAACATGGCTGCCTGTTTTCCATTGAAATTATATCTTCCGCTCCCCTCCTCATTGTGGATGACTCATTGCACTGCATCTCACACGTGAATCAACACGTGACTGCGAGAAAATGAATACACGTTTCTTGGGAATTTCACACTCCACCGTTGGAAACTCCGGCAGCGAGAAGAGACAAGGTGTTTTTCCAGAGCAATCTAGAGGTGAGTGCTGAGCGCAGAGCTCATTTGCATGCCCAATCCTTGAAGCTTGGATTATTTACCGGTCAGACGATGAGACTATGGAGAATGTTAGTGTGTCTAGACAGGGCGGTTTAATAATGGATCTGAGTGGGTCCTTACATAAGCAGCTTTTTGGAGTCTAAATTCTCACAAACAGGTGGATTTTGGGAATAGAGAGTCAAAGTCGACCTGCACCTTGTGAAGGGTTTAAGGGTTTTGGGAGTTCCCTATTTTTATGATATGAATCACTGAGTTGACGTCCTTTTGTAAAATACCTAGCTAGCACTATTTTAATCATTAAAAACTGACATCACGTGCCGGCAGGCACGGTAGTTCTTCCTGATATACTTTTCCTGGGAATTTATAGATATTATGTTCTCTCTGTAGGTTCCCAAGGAATGCACGAGAAATTACACAACATTCGAGAAGGAGTTACTTTAACAACCATGTGTGTGTCAACTTAGGACCTTTACACATGGGAGAATCCACTATTTATGGGTAAGACAGAGGCACAATCATGGTTTTCCATTTGATATGGGACCATTAGGAGTTGTTTCTAACAGAGATTCTCTTTGTCTCCCCCTCTTTACCACATGTCCTGCTCTTTCTATTGTACAGGGTGGGCCTCCTATTGACAACCCAGATTCAGCTCAACTATTAAAAGGAATCAGATCACACACCAACTAGTGTTGATCTAGTTTATCCCTGATGAAGGTGGTACCAATATCTCTTTTCCACTGAAACCGGTAGGCTGTTTCTTGTGCCCTGACTTTGTGAGAATGGACAAGTGAGATCCACAAGCCAGGTCACAAATTGATCCCGTTCCTAATAACCACTAGGAGGCACTGTGTACTAATTCTGAGGAACAGAGCTACAATAAGATATAGATCTCTGAAACCCCCAAAGAATAGGAGTTGTCCTTGATCAATCTTGGTCCAGTACTCCAGTTTTCTTTAAACCATTTTTAAGCACTCAGTGTAAAAAGATACATGCTAACTTTTGCTTCTCGACCTATTTGTTCCAGCCGAGAAGCATCTTTTTTTTAAAATTAGTTGCATTCCATGAAACCTAAATAAAATTGACGATTACTTTGAAAACAACACGAAAAAATCCTCAGTGTGTAGAATATTTGAGGAAAAGGACAACAGGAATACCAAAATAAGGATTGAATTCCGAATAAAGCAATATCTGAATAGAATTTACTTGAATCAGGACATTTAGGATTGCAATCTTTCGAATGTTTCACTTCATTCTATTTTTCACTAGACTTACCTGATTGAGTGAGCTCAATCCGACACAGCAGCCACATATTCTGTACCCTTGATCTCGGTGCCCGTGTTGTTGGACTCATCAGCGAGGAACCATTGACAAGGTACTGTTTAAACTTTCCACATTTTTCTCTTGCAGGCAACATTTATGAGCGTAATTTGTGTTGCATTTTGGCCGCAAATTGTAACTAATTATAACCCATTATAATCAATCATAGCATTTCACAGGGGAATTTGCATGAGATGCTGCTAGCCAGGGATTTCATGGTAATTCATTGAGAGCACTATGAAGATATTTTTGAGATTATTGCAACACCAAGCTATCTGTTTTGGGACACACAGCTGGATGAGACAGTCTTTCATTGCTTTCTATGAAAATGATGTCAAGATTTGAGGTTAAACCTGAGCGAGCATCACCCAGTGCTTCTGCTACAAATTACGCTACGGTTTTGGACATTTTAGAAATTACAAAGGAATGGGGTGGGAGATAGACTCGCGACCACCCACCAAGCTGATTGGACTATCCAGTCTGAGTATCTGTGTGAAGTGTGGTACATATCTACTTCCACAAAGCAGTGAACGGATGCCTGGAAATGACACATTTATTTACAGTGCAAAGTTGATTAGGATAATGGATTTCAAGGTTCCATTCAAATAATGATTTGGGTTAATTTCCGGGGGCCATTTCTGAAGAAAGGCAGATGATATTTAAGATATGTATGATTGCTCATCATTTCTAATCAATAAGGGAAAGGTGCAATAATTGATGAGTCTCCAATATCAATTACATCCGATGAACAATGATACCTGTGACAAATAATATGAATATGTTTCACACTCCATTGTGTTTACTAAGCATATTAGGGAAGAGTGAACTGTTCTACTCACTATCAAATGAACTCATATAACCTTTGAAACAATACTGTGCTCACCCCAAACCTAGAGTCAGATAATCAGCCAACAGGAGAAATACATACTTTTTAAACTTTGCATCAGTAGTGACTATTATTGCTATGTATATGTTGTATATTAAACGCATCGTACCTGTTAACTTCATGAATTAAAACCAATCCGCAACCTGTTTGATCTCATGCATAATATACCTTCTTGTTTGAATCACCTCTTATATCTTGACTAATATATCCTACTATAACCTCTCACTCTGTGTTTTCTCTCTCACCCTCACAAATAGATATATTTTAAACTGTTTACCACACAGATTTGGGAATTGGCAGGTGAGGGAAGCAGACAGTATGGATAATCCACTCATTACCATAAGCATGGTGCTAAGGGTTATGTGGGGCAATCGCATTTGCTTCCAAAAAATGCTACACACAATCCTGCAAACAGTTACAGGGGCTCAGAAATACGGCAGGAATTGGAGTACTGTGCTGCAATAGAAAATGCACATTAAATAGACAAGTAAATCCACAGGAAGTGGTAATGTACTTACTGCAGATATTGGAAAGCAAAAACATACCTATAAATGAAATCTTTCCGATTTCCTACATGTGAAAACATATATGCACTCACTCGCTGCAATCATGTAATTCCGGAAGAAGTCCCTACCGAACGCTTTCTCTCTGTATCTATACCTAACTGTGATTCCATTCCATTTCAACAGGTGGTACAAAATGCCAATCATAGCATATTGTATAGGCCTTCCAATTCCAATAATCATTCCACCTTGCATATACAATACCATAGGCAACACATAACATGAATACTTACAATGTACAATGCGGGTGAGAAAAACTGCAACCTTACTACCTTCACACATGTAGACGGGTTGGGTGGCAACAAAACGTTCACATCAATAGCCGTAATGTACCACACAAGCGACACAACCAGGTCAGGTCACTACACTTCTTACATTAGAAAGCACATGCAATCTTTGAAACAGTTCTAAAGGAATTTGTTTCCTTACATGAAGCACAGGCCCAAAAATCACCTTCCCCAAAGGCACTAAAGTCCATAAGATTGCTCTGACACCCACGTATGCGCACCCATTGCACACAGAGTCTGCCACATACATCGTTGATACTTAACTCACTGCACATATAAATAGTAAATAGGCGCCATAAATGTACATGTATATAATGTGTCAGCTGTACATTCAGTGCACCATGTACAATGTACCAACATGTCTCCATGTACGTAAAGAGAAGTTCTACGTAAGTGGAGTACTTAGCATTGGAAAGGCACGATCAAATGGTAACACGTTGCCCCCTTAACTTTGTCTTTATAACTACAAGGTGGCTGGAAATGGAAACATGAAAACCTGTCATACCTCTCTATCAACAGTGGGAAAAGCTCAGTGTAAAATAGGCTTCAGTGCTAAGCATGAATTTTGCCAAATGTACAGGCTCTATAATATTCAAAAACAAAATCCATGAACCAGTATCACATTGTTGGCATGCATAGCTGCATAACGTTGCGGTTGGTGTGGCCAAGGCCTACTGTCTTCGGTTCATGGCCTCCGGCCTTTGCCCATGCAACCATGAGCCTAGGCCTTCGGCACACCCACCGCAACGTTATGCAGCCATGTATGTGAACATGTGGCCAGGTACCAGAACCCACAAACGTAATGCAGCCACCAGCACTCCTACCCAACCCCGGCACCATAATACAGCCATGCATACAAACATGTATGTAGGAAAATCTTCAAACATAACACAGTCTCCGGCACCTCTACCCACTTCCACTTACATAGTATTTTTGTACTGTCAAGGAAACCACAAAATCTTCAGACCATTGCCGCTGCGCGCAACAGTCTTTTAGGTACACACACCCAATACAGCATGGTACCATGCAGTACTCTGTAATGAAAAAAAGGACTGTGGCAGTGGGGAAAATCTGCTTAACTGCTTTCAGCAACTCCTTGAGTTGATGCAGAAAATGTGCAGAAGGCATGTAACCCAAATGCAAGGCCCCATAGTGCACAACAACAATGTGAACAGTAGTGATAGTGGCCACATGACTGCAAAGTGCAATCACAGCGCCAAAGCTGCACACACGCACACCCACCAAAAAGCCTCCACTCCTTCCATATAGACATTTTCAGCCCTCCTTCCAGGGCATACCTGTGCAGATCTTGCACAAAGGCATCACCCACGAGCAACACAGTGCATCTCTCAATCTCTGCCATCCTCACTACACAGAACAATGAAAAAAAGTGTTACCGCCCCTTCCAGTGAGGCACACCCTCACCACCTGATTGGATACTCCCCACAGTCCATTTGCATGCCCGGCATGCTGACAAGTACAGGCTGTGGCATGTGCACTTCCCCAACTACTGCGAGGACTGCACCCTAGTGAAGCAGGGGCAGTGCTTCTTTCCTTTCCACTACTCTTTTGCCAGCACTCCCTCATATTTACACACACATCCACCAATCAAATCCAAGACCTCGGCATCTAACAATATAATTCCTACACAACACGCCATATGTACAATTAACCACTCACAGTACAGGTCTAGTGTGATCGTAAAGCACCTGCAGTAGAAACTTCTGTAAAAGTATATAAAATGTATGCATCCAGATTAATGCACATCGCCACCCAACACCAGAAAGGATATGTATCAATATATTGCATACAGTACTTGTGCACATCTGGTATAAGTGCATCTAAGATACTCAGGAAACATACGCTAATTTCTCCCATCACCTACCATCAAATACCACTTGAAATGGTATGGGCTTTCAGATGTTTCATTTACCCATATCAACCATTGCAATATCCAAATAGTTAATCTCTTCTTTTACTCTGGCAATTGTACAACTATTGTCTGCACTAACGCATCTCGTATAACATTTGTAAAATGGTCGCAGCAAAGGAGCATCTAATGCACCCTACCGATCCAAACCAACTACATACATTGCATGCATTAGAACAAGGTGCCTGCCACTTACCTTGCACACTTCACAGAGTATGATATTACGTATAAAAGCAGAACAAATAATCTGTGCATCACAACACTAGCAATCATAATTGTGGATAAATGAAACCAACAAGTGAAATAATTGCTCCACTCATGTAGAAAGTATATATATGCAGAAAATGTAATGAAATTTCACACACAAAAAAGATTTTCTTTCCAAGCTGAACTCGTTTCCGAAACTTTTTCTTACCCTTCTACAAGCACAAGTAACCCATTTGCAAAGTAAATACTCATACATCAATGCACACATCAATGCACACACTTGCTAAAGTGCACATCGACAACACACTCACAAGTGAAGCTTTTTCCTTCTGACCAACAGTACTACTGCTGCCAAGTTCCCATTTATATACAAAGCCATACCATTACACATACAGACTAAGGTCCTCATTATGAGTATGGAGGCAGCCATGCCCTTAATAAGGGCATTCGGGCTCCAATACCGGGTTCTGTGAATGAGGAATTACCAGGTCATTCCGACCTTGGAGGACCCGGTAATTCCTCATGCACAAAACTATAATAATAACGGGCTAATAGCTCTTTGGTCCCCTCGCATGACCTGGAAAGGACAGCTGGTTTTACCAGACGTCTGTTCCGGGTCCCGCTAGGGGACCTCGTAATCAGGCATCCCGTAATGAATGCTGCCAGTCCCATACCGGCACTGTTCATTACGGACCGCCAGGGTTGTAATGAGGCCCTAAGTCTTCCTGCCAACACATCCCCCGACCCTTTTAAGTACTGTAGTCTCCAAATGCACTCGTTATGCCATTAAGAAACATATTTCTTACTATATTCTCTCACAGTTGCCGTAAGCACCTCTGTTCTGAAAGGCAGCAACGTTTCACCTTGAAAATGCAACCCAGGGTAAACATCAATGTGTAACGGGCGGCGCACCTCTATCACGTCATTGTAGCAGTTCCTCGACCACCATATAAAAGGCAACGAGAAAGGACAAATAAATATACTACAAACTCTTAACTCCTGTCCAGTGCAGAAATACACAGGAGTACCATGGCGGCCAGTCCTATGTAACACTGGCTGCTTGCTGCACCTCCCGGCTACCTTGTTTATAATGCATCTGTATATTACCCCTGTAAATGTTGTACATAATTTATATATGTTTATGTATATATAAGTGTAACCTCTAACTACCTGCTGTAACACTTTCTTGTAACCACCTTTCTAAACATGCGCCCTGATGCCCGTGGGCAGGCTGCGCAATACAAATAAATAAATACAAATACAACTGCCAGGACAGTTGACAAGCTGCATTTTTTAAACTGTCTGCAAAAGTACCTTCCACCATATAAAATTGTTAGTAACACACCATTGGAGTTTAAAAAAAAAAACATTTTATAAAGGCTGCTAAGGAAACAGTACTCAAACACAAAACTACCTGGTCCATTCAATTTTTGCAATACAAATGGTGTACATTACTATGCAACTGTAACAAGCAATGATGTAATACACATGCCAGGAATTTTTGAAAACAGTAAACGGCTCTCACCAAATGGTACTCCTGCACAGAAGTGCTGCAACAAATGCTGCAAACAGATATAGAATCGCAGGATTAAGACAGGAATTGGACTACTGTGCTAGAATGTTAAGGCCATGTTCATCAGAGAAGGGAATGCACAGACAGTTCACATATAGTTAGTACAAATATAGGGAAACAAAAACATACCCATAGATGAAATCTTTGAGACTTCCTACATGTGGCAACATGCATGCACTCTTTACAATCATGTCATTTCAGAACAAGTCTTGAATGAATGCTTTCCCTATGTATCTATGCCTAACTGAGATGCCAAGGCATTTTAGCAAGTGGCCCAAAATGCAAACCATACCATATTGTGTAAGCCTTGCAATTCTGGTACTCGTTCCACCTTACATACACAATCACATAGGCAATACGTAATAAGATTGTTTTCAACATGTAATGCAGATGGAAACAAAAATAACTGCACGCTTACAACCATCACATACTGACAGGTACCACTTGCCAGCAAAACCTTCTCACCAGTGGCCATAATCTACCACACAGGCAACACGATCAGTTCAGTTTACTATAAAGCGCACCTTGGAAATCAAGTACAATAGGTAAAGGAGTTGTAAAGTAATGTGTTTCCTTTCGTGAACAAGAGGGTGTGAAATGTTCTTGCTGAAAGGCACTACAGTGTGTAAGATAACCATACCACTCACGTATGTGCAGCCATCATGCACACACAGTCAGCCAACCAACACCATTCAGTCGTAAAACTCTACACATAGAGATAGCAGATAGGGCCCATAAATGTACATTTATATACTGTAGCAGTTGTACATTCATTGCATCATGTGGAATGTAGTAGCTTCTCTACATGTGGGTAAAAGTAAGTTCTACGTAACCGCATCTATATGTGGGTGGCTGTGTATATTTTGCATATTTTATAATAGTGATGCAGAGCAACTCCTTTCATGTCACAGTAGCTTACTGCACTGCCTAATCTAAGGGTCTCTTCAGGGGCTAACGACAGCAAACACAAGTATTGGCATATTGCTCCCTAATGTGCAACAAGTATAGAAGTGTACGCTTAACATCTCAGTTCTAGTGCTCAAGCAAGTACAAAATGTCCTTCACAACCATTCTGTAAAGGGGACCACCCTCGGAGAGATGCACAGTTGTAACTATGGACGAAGCAGCAACGTATTGTTATAACAAGTTAACCAAAGGAACAAAGGTGAAAAAAAAATGGCTCCATAAACATACTTGTGGCATCCATACACCAGTATTACATTGTTGGCATGCCTGGCTGCATTATGTTGCAGTGGGTGTGGCCAAGACCTACCCTCTTGCGGGCATGGTCTACAGCTTACAGCCTTTGGCCATGCACCCAAGAGCTTAGGCCTTGTCCACACCCACCACAGCATAATCCAGCTATGCATGCCAGCATGTGACCAGGTACCACAACCTAGAAACATAACACAGACACCGGCAGTCCCACCCAACCCGCACAACATAATGCAGTCATGCATGCAAACATGTAACCAGGTACCAGAACCCACAAACATAACACAGCTTCTGGCACCCCTACTGACTTCCATTCTCATAACATTTTATTACTTCCAGCAAAACCACAACATCTTCACAACATTGCCCTTGGCCCCAACACTCTATTGACTACAAAGAACCACTACAGTATAATACAGTTCAATACTGAGCTATCTGCACAATGGCGACAACCCAACCATATAAACCATCCTGCGGAACCATATACACTTCTATACACACATTATTTCAACACTTAACCCAGTGGACACACTGCATGACTGTTCACTCCACCATCTCCAGCCATGCACCCAAAACTGGAGATTGCGCTGACAATCACCACACCCAGCAACCAACAATGTGTACAATGCTGACAAACCACACACCCAAGGCATCAATGTGAAACCTACTTGCAACCAATGGACATACTATTCGGTTCAAGGCCTGCAGCCATGCATCCAAGAAGTGCTGCCATGCATCCAAGGCACTAGTAGCTTACCACCACAACAAAGCATACTACACCGTATGTAAAAATGCTCATGTCATGTGTTATGCACTCACCATCTGCAATTGCCTGCCAGTAGTAACAACAGAAAGAGGTTGCCTCAGGACCTATGCAGCGATAGCAAAGGATACCTACATTCACCACACAAGATACTTGCCTAAGGACATACCAGCAAATTGCCGCAGTAGGCACTGATACCACTGCCACTCCACCATCTTTTTTGCCTAATGAAATATATCAGATGATGCACTTCTCACTCCCCCACCCTTTCCATCCCCTCTTCTCACTACCAGATGCCGCAAATAATGTATTGCAGCCCCTTTCGGCACTGCACTGTCCTCGGATACAACATGGCGTCGTTACCGAAAATTATGATGTACATCACGCTTCCCTCCAGCCAACCACCGGATACGTCCAATGTCTGCCAACATCACGCCACACTCCAGCCCATTCAGACTTGTGACCACGGAGTGAACAGGGAAATGGGACCACGGAGCGTGGCCAGGTATCACACATTTTTTGAGACATACATTTCACCTAATTTTTAAAAAAGTACAGGACTGATTATCACAAAATCACACTTTTGGGACCAAGCAGCAGCTCCTGCCACACATTTATAGAAAATCAGTCCAATGGTTTGATCTATATGTGTGAACAAAGTTTTTGTCCATTCAGTCTAGGAAAAAAAAAAGAAATTGGAACCCCCACTCCAACTTTAGTCCCCTGGGCGAAACCTCTCCAAACTACACAAAAAGCAGCCCATATACTTTTTATGAAATATTTGTTGAGGATTCATCCATGGGGAGCAAAGTTATAAGCTGCCAAAAAGTGCTCTTCCTATGAGTTACATGCCTGCCAAAATGTCCGTAAAACACCCGCGTTCATGTGCATGACCGTTCCTGTGCATTTGGTGTCCTGCGGATACCCATTTCCTTTGCAGATGTGTTCATGACATCATCATGTGACCGCACCCATGCTGAGCATTTGTCCTGATTTACGGACACCGTCCGGGTCCCCGAACATTTTAAAAGTACTTTTTCAGACAATCCAAAGTATTTTACAGTAAAAATTCACCATTACACATGTCCCAGACAATGACCTTGGCTTTCTACATACTTTTTGAACTTTTTAAACCTTTTTAGGGGGTTCGATCTGTCCACGGACAGCACGGCTGTCCACAGAGCGCACACCTGCACCCATATAAAAGGCCACACCCCAAAGCTCATCTTCATTCTGTCTTTCTACTATTGAAGACTGACCTTCTTTTGCTGCCTTTGCATTTGCTGTTGCATCATCAAACCTGATGGCTCCCATGGCTGCTGTTCTTCCAGCTGGTGCTGCTTCTGCCTCAGTACCACTCCAACCCCCTCCACCACCAACACCTTCCCAAGGGCTTGCAGAGGGGAACAGGCATGAGGATGAAGAGGAGGAGGATGAAGAGGATGATGAGGATGAGGTAGTGGAAGTCCCTACTACCAGCACTCGCCATGAGTCTTGGGTGTGGCGGTTGTTTACCATTCAGGGTGACGTTCCAAAAGAACGAGCGAACAAGGTCACCTGCAACAAGTGCAAAATGGTTCTGAGTCGTGGGAGGCCTGGTTCATGCAGCTCTGGTACAACATCCAATAAGCGACACCTAAGGTTGTTCCACGGTGGGGCCGTTCGCAAGGTTGTACCTTGTGATCAATGTAGTAGGTTGAGTTCCTCTACCACATCCTCCGTTTGTGCTCCTGTCACCACAAGAGACACTCTTGTGGGACAGTGCATCCCTCCAGCTGCCCCACAGGCCATCCATGATGCTGTTGACCCTTACCTTTGTGTGTACCTTTTTGTGTATGTACTACGATGCAGTAATTTGCAGGGGGGAGAGTCTTCGGAGTGCTTTCGAGACTACGGTCAAGGAGCATGAGAAGGTCTGCCCACTACCTAAATAAGGCCCGCCCTTCATCTTCCTCTCTCCACCTGCCCTTTCCTAACCCCGTGGTTGGTGTCCCTTCCTTACCCTCCTTTGCCCTGCTCTCCTAGTGTGTCGTGTGTAAAAAATCAAAATAAATATAAAACACAAATCCAAAAGAAGAGGCTCTTTTCAGAGCCGCCTTTCACAGTCTAAAAATAGAAGTGGTAAATAAATGGAGCAGGGCCCT
The DNA here is from genome assembly GCF_040938575.1 of Ambystoma mexicanum. NCBI lineage: Eukaryota > Metazoa > Chordata > Amphibia > Caudata > Ambystomatidae > Ambystoma > Ambystoma mexicanum. Next base: position 591,741,380 of record NC_090937.1, on the reverse strand, counting down.
GTGCATTTTGTAGAAGTTCGCAGACAGTTCACAGAAATCTAAAATGTTGGGGTGTTGCCCTATCATAACCATTGCACTTTTCTGTGGGAGGAAGTGGTGGCCCTGAAAAGAGCCTTTTGGGGGTGTTTTTTGTGTTTAAAAACTTGAATTGGTCAACACCTACTGCAAAATGAATGGCTATAATTTCAAAAAAAGGTTGCAATGCATGTTGTACATTTCTTAGAAAAATCTGATTGCCAGCATAAGTAAGATGGACTCCATCTCTGCAAAAATGTATGTGCTGTAACATAATATTTTCATTGTGAAAAGAGGACATGCCAACATCTTAGAAAGGCACAAACAGCCTTATTGACATTGTGCCTTGCTTTCTCCATTTGTGGACCAAATGAAGAAGAATGCAACCACATTTGTCTCTGCGCAATACGAGAAACAATGATTTGGGAATTTGCAAACATGTCCATAACCTTCCCAAATCCTTCTTTCATTGTGCAAATTGTAATGAAATTCCAGACACATGTCCTAAACTGTTGCCTCCACAATGAATTATAATTATGTCTGGATGATGCTCTGTCTCCAAACTGGCACAGAGAGGTTCAAAGTCCAGCCACTTCATTCTACGCAATCCATGCCAGTGCACTTCCACATGAGGGAATCCAAGATCTGAAGCTACTCCACAGTGCTGTAAATGCACCTCCAGCCAATGTATCCATGAGTCTCCCAAAATCCATATAATCTGTTTTCTGAAACACACAGCCAAAGTTATCTGTTCTTCTCTCAGGAAAAAGGCTTTCTGACAAACTATCTCCTTACACACCCAGTAAACTTTACTGACCAATCCCTTGCTTTGCTGATTCTCATTTGCATGTCTCTCCACCCCAAAATGCCCGTATGTAATACGCAGTGTCCGCGGACTACGGCTATGTCCGCGGACATATCGAAAATCTAAGCGTGGTGTATTTAAATTTAAATAGTGAGCCCCATTTCCCCTTTGAGGTTGGCTCTGAAAAGAGCTGTTTTTATTTTTGCATTTTTTGCAGATGCTTTACAGACACCTGTTATTTTCTATTTTTCTTTTCTTTTTTTTCTTACTTTACTCCCAAAATCTTCACATTACCTTCTCCAAAGAAACCCTTACATTTCAGAACAGCATGGCATTTCCCATAAAAGATAAAGAAATGTCATCTTCTCTAAAATAAACAGCATTACTGGAATCAATATTCTCTTACAGAAGAACATACCTGCTCTAAGCATGAAAGCACACATGCCTCGGTTGAGTGCACATCTAGCAGTGTTTTGCTGAGGACAAAAGACAGAACTATTGTCCCATATTGCCCTAGGTATTAATCCAGAAAAAATTACTTTGGTATTTTGAGGGATGTTCGTTACTGCTTGAACCAAGTGTTCCAAATCTGCCAACAAAGTAGGGGCACTGACACAACCCAAATCGAAATTACCATAGTGCAAAACTACCACTTGGGGACTGTTCATCCTGCCCATTTCTTCCAATTCCCTGTATATTGTAATGAGGCACAGTGTTCAACAAGACCTCCACTCCTTTAACATTAACATTGTTTGCCACATGCCTACATTAATCATACTGCTGTAAAACCTGCACATCCAAGCACCAACACCCTGACTTTCGCCACCTCTGCCATCTTCACTAAACACAGTGGGCCTCATTACGACCCAGGCGGTAAGTTACCGCCTGGGTCGTACCTTTACCACCATGGCGTAAACTATGTTTACGCCATGGTGGTTGGCGGACTTACCGCCCCATTCCGAGGTTGGCGGGGCGGTAAGTCCCCAATCCCGATTTACCCTTCCCCATTCCCATTTTTGCCCCATAGGGCATAATGGGAGTGGGGAAGGCGTTAATTACGCCACCGTAAATTACGGTGGCATAATTAACAACAAGGTCCCTTAGCGCCATGGATTTTAACACCTGCTCAAAGCAGGTGTTAAATCCTCCATGGCGCTAAGGGACCTCGGAATCAGGCGGTAAGGGTCGGCGCTGTTTACGCTGCCGTAAACCCCTTACTGCCTGGGTCGTAATGAGGCCCAGTCTCTTTCAACACAAACCCACAACCTCAACACCTGATTGGCTGATCCCTACAGTCCCCTTTCCATGCTGGATTTGCTGGAAAACCCCAGATGTGGCACACCCTGTCCGCGGACAGCCACAGTGTCTGCGGACCACGTAAGTCTTGGACAGCCCTTCTACCCTTTCCACTTCACTTTCTGTGCTATTCCCTTATTGGATACAGCTAGGCAGTCACACAACCATCCACCAATCACATCCAAGACCTCTACATCTAACTCCATCATCCGAGTTCAGCACTTCAAATGTACTGTTGATCACTCTGAGTGCAAGTCTCATATCATTGGAAAGCACTTACTCCAAAAACTACGGTACACGTCTCCAAGGTTTCTACTTGCAGCTGCATGCATATCCACATGAACAGAGTAACTGCCACTTAACCTGTATAACCTACAAAATGAACTTACTGTCATTTTTCCCATCTGCTATAATCAAATTTCACTTCCAAACCTGTCTGCTATCTACATTTATTTTTACACACACAGCGATCTAAAAAATTATAACATTAAAAGATGTGAGAAATAACAGTATAATTGCAGAAAAACACTTAGTAGTTTATTATAAAATTACACACAGTGCCAGGATAAGGTCAGGCATCTTCATACACTCACACAGATAGACACGATCATTGAAAAACTCCCAGCTGAAATAACACCACTGCCTTTATATCACATCCTTCTGCTTTATTACCCATACCTTCACAAATGTTATGTTATGTTATTTTGCACTTATATAGCGCCTTATATACCATTGGCATGGTCTGAAGGTGCTGGTAGGTTGAACGCCCTTAGGAACCGAAGTTCAGGTCAGTAGAGTGAGTATGGAGAGTCAACGGTGCGTGTGCGCACCGGGTATGTGTGCAGCTGGTGCGGTATTCGTGAAATAGCTGCTTCTTAGCAGTAGATGGGGTGGTTGAGATCAGGGGTATGTGTTCGTTCTGGCAGGATTTATCCAGACCGACTGTGGCTGCGTTAGGCCTCAGGAGAACGCCTGGCTGGGGGGGGTGTAACCAGCAGTGTTTACTTAGAGTGATGGGGAATGAGCGGGAGGTGTTGGTATGAGAACAGTTGTCATAGTATCTCTGTGATCTAGTTGAGTGGTGGTGTAAAAAAGAAAGTAAACGTGGGGTCTGATATGATGGGTTACATGCTCTTTCAAACGTTCCCTGCATTCCAGACCATACTATGTATGTCGCTCAGTACTATGCACTCCTGTCCGTTTTATGGACTTTTATTCATTCCATGCGTCCCCGTCAACGATACACACTCTGGTCTGCTAGACGCATTCATGCATTCCGGTCTGCCCCTCGTGCTCCTGACTGCCCCACGCATGGACTCCTGTCTGCCCCACGCATGCCCCTGTATTTCGCATTCACCCAGCGTACGCAGTCACCCGCTCCCCGCACTAACCAGCTCCCCGCACTCATCAGCTCCCCACACTCACCAGCTCCCCGCACTCAACTGCCCCCCGCACTCACTTGCTCCCCACACTCACCTGCTCCCCGGACTCCTCCGCTCTATGCATTCATCCGCTCTATGCACTCATCTGCTCTATGCAGTCATGTTTTCTACGCATTCAAATTGTCCGCTCCCACACTCATTCGCTCGCTTCACTCATCCGCTCCCTGCGCTCAACAGTTCCTCGTACTCGTACGCTCTCGCTACTCATCCGCTCCCCACACTCATCCGCTCCCTGTATTCACCCGCTCCCCGTACTCATCCGCTCAATGCACTTGTGCTTTCCATGCATTCAACTCATCCGCTCCCTGCACTCATCCGCTCCGCACATTCATCCGCTCTATGCACTCATGCTTTCCCCACATTCAACATTAATATGCACTCATCAGCCCCTTAGAGTCATTCGCTAATACGCAGTGATCCTGTTCTATGAATTCATCTGCTCTATAACCTCATCCGCTCTATAACCTCATCCGCTCTATAACCTCATTCGCTCTTTATCTTCATCTGCTCTATAACCTCATGCGCTCTGTAACCTCATGCGCTCTATAACCCCATGCGCTCTATAACCTCATCCGCTCTATACCCTCATGCGCTCTATACCCTCATCCACTCTACATACTCTTCTGCTCTACATACTCATCCGCTCTACATACTCATCCGCTCTACACGCTCATCCACGCTACACGCTCCTCCACTCTACATGCTCCTCCACTCTACACTCTCTTCCACTCTACACGCTCATACGTTCTGTGCAATCATCAGTTCTACATTTGCTTCTCTGTATTTATGCCCTCATCCGCCATACACGCTCGTCCGATCTACATACCCAACCACTCTACACGCTCATCCGCTTAAAATGTTCATCCATTCCATACCTTCATCCAATTTACATACTCATTCGATTTACACACGCTTCCGATCTATGTAGTCATCTGTTCCTCCACTCATGCATTCTTCCACTCAGTGCATTCAACTGTTTACACTCAACCACTCTACACACTCAGCCGCTTCACATGTTCATCCTTTCTATACACTTATCCAATGTACGTACTCATTCGATTTACACACTTATTCAATCTATACAGTCATCTGTTCTTCCACTCATGCATTCTTTCATTCAGTGCATTCATCTGTTCAACATGCTTCATCCATTCTAACTATTTCATCGACGCCATTCACTTCGTTCCCTCCTCATGCATTATGTGCATCTCAGCAGTTTACATCTCCTTAGTGTTTCCCTATGATTTATTCTTATTTTCCGCTTCACTGTTTTGATCTACTTTACTCGTTTAATTCTGTTTGTCTTTCTAGTTTATATTCGGGGTTATTAGCTGTCCATTTCTCGCCTCAGGTAGTTTGTTGGGTTGGTGTCGTTGAGGTGCCGTTTGTCTGTTTGGGTTAGTTTGGTTACCGATTGGTTTTAGGGGAAGAGCCAGGTTTTCAGCAGTTTGCGGAAAGATGTTAAATCCTCATTTTGGCGGATGTGGGGTGGGAGTGAGTTCCACAGGGTGGGGGCCAAGGCTGAGAATGATCATCCGCCTAATCTGACTGAGTTTGCCTTAGGTATGACTAGGAGGCCGGCTGAGCTTGATCTTAGGGTGTGAGGGGGGTGATAGGATTTTAATTTGTTTCGAAGATATTGAGGTCCGGTTTTATGCAGTGCTTGAGGTTTTGAAAGTCAACCTTCGGGCTACTGGAAGCCAGTGCAGCGTTTTAAGGGCTGGGGACATGTGGTCTCTTGGGCTGGGCGCAAGTAGCAGTTTGGCTGCCGCGTTTTGTTCCCTTTGGAGTTTATTCAGTTGGTACGCATGGATTCCGAGGTATAGGGGGTTTCCATAGTCCAGTCTTGACATAACGATTGATTGGACCGCAGAGAGTCTGTTAAGAAAGGAGAGATATGGAAAGATGTGCCTAAGGGTTTATAGGTGGTAGTGGCAGGATTTTGAGACATTGTTGACTTGGCACGAGAGTGTTAGGTCAGAGTCAAAGATGCATCCAAGATTTTTCACTGATTTGCAGGGGTTCGGTGAGCTGCCCATGGCGGGTGGCCAGGGTAGTGGTTGCGGACGAAGCTCGGAGTTGCCACATATCATGATTTCCGTTTTGGAGGGGTTTAACAAGAGGTGGCTTTGGGTCATCCAGAGTTCTATGTTGAGGAGGCAGGAGGCCAGGTCAGGTCGGAAGTTGGGATTTGAGTTCATTAGTTTTAGAATTAGTTGAGTGTCGTCGGCATAGTTGTAGCACAGGATGTTGTGTGAACGAACTATTGGAGGGAGGGTGATCAAGTAGAGATTGAACAGGAGGGCAGATAGGCATGCTCCTTGTGGGACTCCCGTGTCGACTGGTCGGGCTTGTGAGGCATAGGTGGAGAGTATCGTTATTTGGTAACTATCTTTGAGGAATGAAGCTATTCATTTAAGAGCGGTTCCACGAATTCCTAGGGAGTGGAGTCAGTCTAGGAGGATTGAGTGATTGATTGTGTCAAAGGCGGCGGATAGGTCAAGAAGGATTAGTGCCGCGCATCCCGCGGAGTCTGCCATCATTTTAAGGTCATCCCAGATTGAGGTTAGGGTGGTTTTGGTTCTGTGACGGGCTCTGAAACCTGATTGTGCCGGGTCTAGGAGATTGTTGGCTTCGACAAAGGCATTTAGTTCGGAGTAGGCTGTTCGGTCAATGAGTTTTGCAAGGAATCTAGTGTTTGAGATGGGGAGGTCGTTTTTGGGCTGGAGAGGGTCGAGGGAAGGTTTTTTAATTAGTGGTTTGACATGAACCATTTTGAATGTGTCGGGAAAGATACCAGAGGAAAGGGAGGCATTTATGATTTAATCTTGCGTGTTCTCCTGCGCAGGTGGAAGTGAACATTTCTTTGAGGGTTGTGGCCGGGCAAGGGTCCAGCGGGGAGCCAGATGGTTTGCGAGCAGATAGAAGTTTGAGAAATTGCCCTGGTGATATTGGACTAAAGGATTCGAATGTTGGATGTGTAGTGGTCGCAGCTGGTGGGCTGGCCGCTAAGGGGGGAGTATTGCCTGGTCGATGTAAGAGAGCCAGTTTGGTGGCTACAGTATTTGTTCTTTCGAGAGCCGTGGTGTAAAAGTGGAGGGAGAGTGAGTCTCACAGTGATTGTGAGGGGGTCGGGACAGTCGTGGTGCAAGCCGGTTTGGTGAATTCAGAGATGATTTTGTGGAGTTCCTTGCTTGGCTTTTTGTAGTTTAGGATTCGGGATTTGTAATGGGCGTTTTTTGCTTTCCGGATTTCGGCCTTGTACTGATAGAGGTGTCGGGCCAAGATGGCCCTGTTCTCTTTGGTTTTGTCTTTCTGCCATTTGGGTTGAAGGTATTTATATAGTTGTTTAGTGGTCTTCAACTCAGGAGTGATCCATGCTTTTCTATACACTTTCTACAATTTATCTTATAAAAATGGAAAATTAAGTATATCATTATTTCTTCTATCTCCTAACATTCAATTACACAGCCTTAACAAACCAAGTGAATTTCATACACTTAGTATTCTACCCATTTGCAAAGCATGTTGAACTAACATATTTGAAGTAAAATGTAAAGCCTGCACATAGTCAAAGAAAACTGCATTCACATACTATGTTCAGTTATCAAGCAAGAATACTACTACAAAAACATAAAAAATCAATGTCTAAATTAACATCAGTGCTATAAACACACAAAATTACTAACTTCTTTTGTTTTCAATTGCAGGGAATACCACTCTCCTGAAAAGCAGCAGCATCTGAAGTACAAACAACAACTCAGAAGAAACCTGCTCATTCCAAACAAAAAAAGTAAGTACAATACTACCATAATATTGTTACTGTTACTCAAACACACTGTGGGGTTGATTCATGTAATTTGTGCGCCGAAAAACAGACAATTGTGTGCCATTCCGTCCACAAATCCCCATTTTTTAAACAAGGATTAGCAGGCAGAATGGTGCACAAATCCCTGTTTTTCCACGCACAAATAACATAACTCAGCCCCTAGAAAGTTAGCATTACAGAACAAAAAACGTTTTTAATTCTATAACATTAGATTTAGCATTAGTGCTTCTCCTCACCACTAGCTTACTTTGTACTGTCATCTGAACCCCATTATAGTAACACACAAATCACAAATCACACAAAACACACAAATCACACACCACCACATACATCCTTACCATCATACTCAGACACTCATGCACACAGCACACATACATTGCAGAATAGCCCAACCCATGACTTCTTTTTTTTTCAACAGACCCCAAAGAGTGCCTACCAAGAAGCAAGTCCATAGAAAGCAATGCAGAAGTAGAGCAACTGAAAATAAAATTGTCAAAAATAAGCTTCCATCTGTAGCTGAATTTGGACAAAAAGTTCAAACAAAAGATCTAATTGAGAAATTAAGCAAAATAAAACACGCTTCCAATACAAACACTTTCTCTCCTCTTTCAAAATGTAAAACGAAACAGAAAGTGATTAACAAGAATTCAGCTACCACTCTTGATGTAGTGGCAAGTAACCATACCAAGAAAAGTATTTTAGAAAAAATGTTCCCCCACAGAGTCCTTCAGAATCTTATAAAAACAGGAGACAAATCATGCACAACCCTTAAAACCTACCGTAGACAATTTATCTTAGAAGATTTGATAGACAGTGCAATCCTTCTCAAAAGGAAGTTATTTATTTCATTGTTAAACAGAATGAAACCACTAACAAAACTAACTACTAAATTACAAAAAAGACTTCTCAATAAACGTAATGTCAACAAAAATAACTTCTTAAATATCTGTGAAGGTGAATGGAGTCACACCACGAGCACAAAACCATATTTCAATGAAGAAGCATACAAACAAAAGCAAACAAACACAATTGCCATACATAGCAGTGGACGAGGGTATGAAAAACGTAATAATACCATAATGCAACAAGAAATGATGCTTACAAAAATGTCCCCAGAAAAGTCAGTATCGCCTCTCCATTCGACTGAACCAGAACGTCCAGTATACAAATGGCTTAATGCCAGTTCCTCAATCAGTATGTGAAAGGCAAAGACAAAATGAAAATGAAACTACTACAAAATATGGATACCTGTCCAGTGCGCAAACACACAGGACTACAAGGACATTCATTAGCCTGCATTTCAGGACCAATTTGCAAAAGCACTTTCCATCATATCAAAATGATATCAACACTTCATTCAACTATAAGAAATCTAGTCTATAAACTTTACTATGCTAAAAGTCCTGCTTTAGCAGTAGTCAATTTAAATAACAAACTTCTACATGGTACAGCCAAAGACCTACTCGAAGAAATAGAGCATATCCAGAGAAAATATTTTGGAAGTGAAAGCCACTTACAAAATGCAATAGCTTTACAACAGACTAGCAACAGTTGTACAGATGGCAACCTTCTACTACACACATACAAAAAAGAAATAATATACATCTGCTGAAGTACTAAACCCTGTGTGTGTGTGTTTCCGCAGAACTTTTTAGAAAAGTAACACAAAAACTTTAGACGTAACACACAAAATAGAAGACAATGAAGATTCCAAATGGTTTGAATTAGCTCTCTACCTTGTAGCGGAAAACACATATGAAATGACTGACCTCTTAATACTTTGCACTTACTGCACTACAAAACTAGACAACAACCAAACTCCTTCACATGCTATCACAAATAACTTGGAATTATTCCCACTACCAAAACCCTTGCAACAACTCAACTTATATGAAAGCATCATAATTCAAACAGTGCACCCATTTCAAGCAATAATACGCCTTCAACCAAAAACAGCAAAATTACCTCCCTCTGAATTAGTGAAAGGCATTTGCGGCAAAGTAGTTTATTTACCCTTAGATCTAAAAGAAAATGTGCACACTCGGGTAGTGCAATGTCCAATAGAGCAATATTTAATTGTTTTAGTAATTGGTGTGCCTACAAAAGACACCAAAATGTGGCAACAACTCGTAGACTTACATAAAGTCAGACAAGCCTTCCAATATCTAAAACACAATAATGAATACTACAAAGAAATTAATATTGAAGAAAACTTGAGGGAAACCACTGAAATAATTCAAGAGTCAGCAGAAACTGCTCAATTTGAACTTCTAGATCCTGCTACAGTATCCAATATTTTAGAGCATTATCCAATTCATCCATTACACTCTAATGACACCATAGATGATACACTAGAAACATACCAAATGCGACAAACCAAAGGATCACCAATCAGCATATGGGAAAAAAGCACATGCTTTTCCTCTACTCTTTCCTAATGGGAAAGGAGGAAGGTACGATGATTGACCCATTCAAATAACAGCATCAGAATACCGCTCATTACGAATGTATTCTGAAGATCACAGATTTAGACAAAATGTGGAATACATATTCCACCTACTCTTTGAAAGTGAACTAGAAACTCTATGCTACGGAGTTGCACACACATTGAAATCAGGTTCCCACTTTCAAAATATGTCAGCTACGCAAATTACTACAAAAAGTGGAAGAAAAATATGACGTTCTACAATCAAGCATTACAAATCTGTTAGCAAACATGCGTGGTACTAAGGAGTACTTGTTCCGACATCACAGAGATGTACATTGTATGATAAGAAACCTTGGTCCACCCATTTGCTTTGTTACATTAAGTTGTGCAGAATATGCATGGGAAGATTTACATGATTTCCTAAGCATAGCAAACAAAAACAAAACAAACATAGATATACTAACACCTGGAGAACTTTGCTCTCTAGATCCTGTTAATGTTTCAAGATATTTCCATCATCGCTTCATTGCTATGCTACACTTTATTTGTAAAAAAATTGTTCCTCCCCTCGGAGAAGTGCAACACTTCTTTTGGAGAAAATAATACCAAGCCAGAGGAGCACCACATATCCACATGCTTTTATGGATTAAAGATGCTCCTAAATTTGGTCAAAACAGTGATGCCACTGTTTTACAGTTTGTGGAAAAATATGTCACTTCTGAAATTCCATCAGAAGCAACAAATAGTGATCTTCATGACCAAATTTTACAATTTCAAAGACACAAATGTGGCAAATATTGTCGTTGCAAATGCAAAAACAAAGGGAAATACTACACCATATGCCGCTTTGGTTTCCCTAGACCACTTACAGCAACAGGTCAAGTTAACAACTTCATGTCTTCAGTTAGACATAGTGTTAAAGGTAAATCACCTAAGAACACATATTACATAAAAAGAACAGAAGAAGCCAAATATATCAATGATTACAATGCAATCAATGCCCTCGTATGGAATGCAAACATAGATGTGCAGTACATTGCAGACAATTCCACTGCAGTTGCCTACTTAACCAAAGCAGAAAAAAACAGAGCGTCAAGACCTCTGGGATGACCTATCATCAGACAAAACACTGTCTCAGAAATTGTACAGCTTAGGCATAACAATGCTCTCTCATACAGAATGTGGCTGCTATGAAGCTGCAGATCATTTAACCGGTACTGCTTTGTATGAAAAATCTGAAAATATAGTATGGCTAACTCTTGGTCCTGCTAAATCTAGAAAAAGAGTTCTCAAATCATACAACGACATAGAAACAATAGCCAAAAATGATCCTAACAGCACAGACATTTTGAAAAATAATTTACTGGACACATACTACCCAAACAGAAGTATCTCTTTGGAATCCAAGTGTCTATAACAAAACTGCACATACAAAATTAATATAAAACCTGATGTAAATAAAGGTAGATACATAGTGACAAATTGTGAAGGCAGCTTAGTGAAACTTACCAAACGAAGCTTAATTAATTATATCAAATTGTCATTAAAAACTCCTAAACATAAAGGACTATATTACATGTCCCTGCTACAACTTTTTAAACCATGGAGAAAAGAAGAAGAGTTACTAGATATCTATGACTCCTATACAGACGCTTTCAAAGCAAATGAAAGCACTATAACCAATGTAAACTTTACACAGTACAAAACAATGTTGCACAATGAACAGCAACATGAAGAAGAACTCCAGGCCCAACTAGATAAGGACACTCCCGACAGTAGTCAACCTTCTGTAACAGGAAGCCAAGAACCACTGGGAGAGCCACTAATAGCAAATGCGGCAGAATTAGCTATGACAGAAGTAGAAAACACAGGGTCTCACTATGAAGAAGATACAGAAGACTTAACTGTGCTGCAATCAAAACTGAACAATGAGCAGCGTAGCATTTTTCTAGAAGTAACAAAGTAAATTGCACATGGTGTACAACATGAAAATAAAGAATGCACCTGCCAAAATTAAAAACCTATACTACTATACGTCAGTGGTCAAGCTGGTTCAGGCAAATCATTCTTAATCAAAATCATCAGCAAGTTCCTTCGACAATTGACAAAGAATAAACTGTCAGCTGCTGTAACTGCCCCCACAGGTTTAGCTGCCTACAGCATATGTGGTGTCACTTTACACCGATTACTACTCCTTTCAGTAGAACACCGAAACATATTACAATATTACAAACTTTCTACAGAAGCTGCAAAGGAACTACGTAGAATTTTTAAACAAATAAAAATTATACTAATAGATGAAGTGAGCATGGTCTCCAACCTAATGTTAGCTTTGATTCACCTCAGATTACAAGATCTACTCAAAACAAACTACGAAGACCTCTTTGGAGGAAAACACATTATTGTTTTCGGAGATCTTCTTCAATTGACACCAGTGAAAGGTGAACCTGTTTTTAAAACCTTAGGGCACAAACTCTGCCGTAAAACTGTTGGCAGCATAGGAAATGTTAACCTTTGGCAACATTTCCAATACAGAGAATTGACAGAAAACATGCGCCAGTCTGCAGACCTCACCTACGCCAACATTTTAAAAAGTATTAGAGTTGGTGTACTATCTCAAGAAGCACAAGCAATATTAAAAACCTGGCACATCCATGCACTTTATGGCCATAACTCATGTGCTACTGATGCCATGGAACAATTAGCACACACAAATGTCAATTGTATGTCCTTGATGCCAACTCTTGCAAGCTGTTCCAAATTCAATGAAACAATGTTGAAAAAAGAAATGCAACCAATAATTGAAATTTGCTCCACAGACAAACTGGATGTACATGGTATGACACTACCCATGTGTCAACAAGCCACAACAAGACAAAGGGGGTAATTTGTAGAAGTCAGCGCACAAGTGGCACATGCGGTTGGTGCACAGTGTGTTCGTGCGGCAGTCTGCGCCAGCCGCATGCTCCAAAATCCATTTCCGCGCACAGCGTATTCATGGATTCTAACATCCATAATGAACCGTGGCGCAGAGGGGTGCAGCGAACCTGCAGCAGTGCCAGTTACGCCCCCAACCCCGCCCTGTGTGCCATGAACAGCACACAAATCCCGTACATGGCGCACAGGCCAATGGACCAGCATACAGCCCCCCAACCATGAAAACATCTGTAAAACTCCCCGCGCACACCTCCGAATATACAAACCCCGCTCGCAGCGGGGTGCACATGGAGAATCACATGCGACAGGCCTTGTGAGAGCGGGGTATATGTATTTTGGGGGTGCGCGTGGAGAATCACACGCGACAGGCCCTGTGTTAGCGGGATACGTGTATTTCGGGGGTGCGCGTGGAGAATCACACGTGACAGGCCTTGTGCGAGTGGGGTACGTGTATTTCGGGGGTGCGCTTGTAGAATCACACACGACAGGCCCTGTGCGAGCGGGGTACGTGTATTTCGGGGGTGCGCATGGAGAATCACACGTGACAGGCCCTTTGCGAGCGGGGTACGTGTATTTCGGGGGTGCGCATGGAGAATCACATGCGACAGGCCCTGTGCAAGCGGGGTACGTGGATTTCGGGGGTGCGCCTGGAGAATCAAACGTGACAGGCCCTGTGCAAGCGGGGTACATGTATTTCGGGGGTGCGCATGGAGAATCACACGCGACAGGCCCTGTGTGAGCGGGATACGTGTATTTTGGGGGTGCGCGTGGAGAATCACACGCGACAGGCCTAGTGCGAGCGGGGTACGTGTATTTCGGGGGTGCGCTTGTAGAATCACACACGACAGGCCCTGTGCGAGCGGGGTACGTGTATTTCGGGAGTGCGCATGGAGAATCACATGTGACAGGCCCTTTGTGAGCGGGGTACGTGTATTTTGGGGGTGCGCATGGAGAATCACATGCGACAGGCCCTGTGCAAGCAGGGTACGTGTATTTAGGGGGTACGCATGGAGAATCACACGCAACAGGCCTTGTGCAAGCGGGGTACATGTATTTCGGGGGTGCGTGTAGGATCACACACGATAGGCCTTGTGCGAGCGGGGTACGTGTATTTCGGGGGTGCGCATGGAGAATCACACGCAACAGGCCCTGTGTGAGCGGGGTATGTGTATTTCGGGGGTACGCATGGAGAATCACACGCAACAGGCCTTGTGCAAGCGGGGTACATGTATTTCGGGGGTGCGCGTGTAGGATCACACACGATAGGCCCTGTGCAAGCGGGGTACGTGTATTTCGGGGGTGCGCGTGGAGAATCACATGCGACAGGCCCTGTGCGAGCGGGGTATGTGTATTTCGGGGGTGCGCATGGAGAATCACACGCGACAGGCCTTGTGTGAGTGGGGTACGTGTATTCTGAGGGGTGTGCAGGGAGTTCCAAATGTGATTGTGCAGTGTGTGTCCTCCCAGGTGTGCCCTGAACCCCCTCCCCAGCCCCTGCAGCCAGCCCACACCACAGGGGACTACCCTGCACCCCTGGTCATGTCCCGTAGGCAGCCCACCCACCCTGGCCATGCCCCCCAGCCAGCCCACATGTCACCATGCACCAGTGAGCGCTGAGTCATGTCCCCCTGCACCCCCACCCACCCTGCATTGACGAGCACCTGCCAGCAGCCCCCAACTCATGTCCCCCTGCACCCCCACCCACCCAGCATTGAGGGGCAGCTGCCAGCAGGTCCTGACACATGTCCCCCTGCACCCCCACCCACCCTGCATTGACGGGCACCTGCCAGCAGGCCCCAACTCATGTCCCCATGCACCCCCACCCAGCATTGAGGGGCACCTGCCAGCAGGCCCCGACACATGTCCCCCTGCACTCCCACCCACCCAGCATTGAGGGGCACTTGCCAGCAGGCCCCGACACATGTCCCCCTGCACCCCCACCCACTCTGCATTGACGGGCACCTGCCAGCAGGCCCTGACACATGTCCCCCTGAACCCCCACCCACCCAGCATTGCTGGGCACCTGCCAGCAGGCCCCGACACATGTCCCCACCCAACATGTCATAAAGATGCACATTCATGGGCCTCATGTCCACCAAAATCCCACTGCACGCCACACCAGTCCTGAGACACAATCAAGTTTCCCATCCACCCCACACTGAAAGGCCTATTTCTTGTCACAAACCAAAAGTCAACTATGCACATCAACACATGTCCGTCACACACATTGTGTGCCAGTGATTGTGCAAACCCACATTGTGACATGCAATAAACCAATGAGTGAATTCCACACATGGAAGTAAGAAATCAAAATGTATTGTGCACAAAATGAAGCAAATGGAATCAAAGCATGTACAAAAAAATAAAAATAATAATGAAGTCACAATCAAGTCATCCAAAATAAAGTCAGTGAAAACTCCTTGTCCACCAAAGCAAACCCAAAGGAAACCTAAATTTTAAAATCTGTTGATCCATGGTGAAGTAAAATAATATTTTTGCAGAAATCTACAGTCCAACTATGCACAGAGATTGAAACTAGGGTCCATGAGCCCAACAAATGAAATGAAACCTATAAAAAAAGAAACTACCTAATTAAGAACTATATACAAAAGCGTGGGGCATTGTCCAAGCGTCTCAAAAGAAAAAAAAAGAGAAAGGAAACCTAACACTAACTAACTATATAGAATGGCGGCGGGCAAGTCCTACGGCTCACTCTGTGATGTTGTGGGCCAGGGCATCATCGAACTCCATGTCAATCTCCTGGAGGCGGGCCTCTGCCCTGGCCCCGAGGTCTCGCAGGGATGCATCCATGGACTGTTCCAACTCCCTGCGAGTTGCCTCAAGGCATTTAGCCCGCCTCAACGCCCGACGCATGGAGAACTCCGCCCTGACCATGGTGAGCCATGCCTCTTCCGCCCGCCGACGCTCCGCATCTATACGCTGGCCCAACCGCAGCCACACGGAAAACACACCCATTCCAGGGTCCTCCTGCCCTCTGGCCGATGCCTGCCCCTCTGATGTTGATGGCCCCGAGCCATCATCGCTCCCACCTAGAGCCTGCTGCTGCTGCTTTCCATGTGCCCTGTCCGATGATGCCTGCACATCCTCCATCTGCTGGTCTCCAGTTGTTGGGGTGTCCACCCCTGCTGGACTGCCGACTCCCGACTGTGGCAGGGATGGGATCTCCACCAAGCTGGCTCTGTTGGTCAGGCCAGGTCCACAGGGGGCCCTGATGGAATCTGGGCCGGAAGACGGCAGGGAGAACGACTGGCGCATAGTCTCCACAGAGGATGAGAAGTCCGCCAGAGTGCGCAACACATGTAGGAACCCACCGACCATGGCCCCTGCCAACTGTGCCACATTGCCACGCAGCTCTTCATGATGGCGTGCGTGGTCCCCCCACGAATGACACGCGTGCACAACGTGACACCAATCAGAACGGTGCCCATATGATCATGGGACTCCTCATCTGCAGGTAGTGGAGAGACAGATGACGTGGGCCACCCCCCTACCTGCGGATGGGCCTGGGACGGGGCATCCCTGCTGGTGCATGGTGGTGCAGTCACAGGGTCAGGGACAGCGAAATGCACAGGCCCCTCTGCGGCAACCTGTGCTGCCTCCTGACCCTGGCCCTGGACTGCACCACTTGCACGAGTGGTCCTACCCCCACCAGGCCCCATGTGCGGCACAGTAGCGTGCTCCTCCTCCTCTGTGGAGACCACCAACCTGCCATTGCAAGCCCATGTGGGGGCTCATCCGGCCCTTGCGCTACAGCCATAGTGGCAGATGCTGCACCAGTCCCCTCGCTCCCGTATGATGGCAATTTCTGGGAGGGTGGCTGGGCCTTGCGTCGCCGCCCGGTGGAGGCATCCCCACCGATTAGCTCATCAGCGCCGTCTCTGCCCTCTTCTTCACTCGACACTGCGTAGAGGGAGACATAGAACACAAGCATCAGGGTACTGTACAATAGTCCCCTAGACAGGAAGCAATAACACATGAGTGGCACTGTCAAACGTCACTTCCATCCTGTCCCTCCACAACACATGGGTCAATGCAGGCAACACACATGCAGAAACAGGCATGGCGCATGCAATCAACGTCAGCATCCATGTACAAGGGCCTCTATTGACATAAATATTGACTTAAAACTCACATGCATCATGGCTTATGCTGATCCCATGCACACACATCACCGGAGGGTTATGCACCATGGTTCGTACACCACAGACACAGTGGATACAAGTGACTAGACTGCATAAGTGAATCTACACATCATCACGGACATGTGTCATGCATCCATGGCATTTCAAAGTCACACACACACTTCTCAGACACACAGACATATACACCATACATGCACATGAGAGCAGCACCCATCTCTCACCCCCATCCATGTCCAAAAACAGGGACAGGCATGCATTCATGCGTGCATTCCGCATGCTGCTCCCCATGTTGCATTGGAACACATGCACCATCCATGTGGTTCAAAAATTACTGGTCTCACATGCATTATCATGATGTCCCTGCAAACACACATCCATACATGGCCTATGTTACACATACAGGCAAGAAGCTGACTACCAGCACACTGCAACATGCCCTGTTTCACACAGCAATGCATGGCCACTTACCGCTCGACTCCAGACAGGTCTTCCTCCAAAGGATCTGGGCGTGGAGCGCTGGGTTTATGCGTTCCAGGACCCTCATCTGGATGTTGGTCAGGCTGACCCAGCACCCCTCTGCATCCTCTGTCTTCATGAGGCGCTGGGCCTTGTTGAGGGTCCTGGACCTGAAGTCCTCCCAGCGCTTCCGGACGTGCTTGATGTCACGGGGTGCCACCCCCTCTGCGTTGATGGCAACCACTACGTCCTCCCAGATCCTCTCCCGTCCTTCCTTGTCGGCGCGCAATGGTGTGAAGAGGGCATCATAATGCCCCAGAACTTGCTCCACCAGGACACCAACTTCCTTCTCACTGAAGCTGATGGCCCTCTGCCTCTCTGGCTGGGGGTCCCCAGTGGTCTCGGATGGTGTTTGCCCCGAGATGGTGCCCCCCGAGGCAGATGTTGGTGGGCAAATGGTCCTGGGGCTGGGCTGTGGAGCGATGGTATCCCAGTCAGGAGTCTTCTGTGGTGGACACAGCAACTGGACCCCTGCAGATGGCTGACGTGCAGGCACCAAATAGCAGGGCACGTGGGCAGCAGGCAGGCAGGCAGCAGCAGATGGCAAGTGGGAGAGTGCTCAGGGATCTTGGGGGCAGGAAAATGGCCTTTTGGGCAGGAGCGTGGTCTGTTATCACTACAGCAACCCGGCACAAGTGGGGGTCGTGGGGTGGTAGGCCACGAGAATCCACATGTGCTACAGACCATCTTGTCTTTGGCTGGCAATGAGTCCAGCCCAGATGACCACTCTGACGTCCATGTCGAGTTAGATGTGCATCAGGTCCATATGTCAGGGGTGAGTGATTCTGATGTGGACACTCCTCTGTCCGCGACACCTGCACTGAGGGGTCAGACAGTGGTGGGACCTCCGCCTGTGGTGGATTGGGACGCAAGGTCACCCTCCACACCAGTTTCTGATGGGCCTGGGCCATCACATCAACAGGGGCATGTAGTCGTGCAGCCGCGGGCGGTGCCAACCCAACGAGGATGGCCGGTCCTTGGGTCCCACAGGTGTCAAGCCCAGCAACGCGGTGGCCGCGAGCCACCGAGGTATACTGAGTGGGAGCAAGACATGACTGTCAATTCAGAATGCCAGGGGGCAGCAATGGAAAACATTGCTGTGAGCATGGAGCGTGTGGCCCAATTCGTGCACCCCCCTGCTAGGCAGGTGCTTCTCCAGCAGCAGGCGGCACAGTATATGGCCTGCTGACTCAGGCTGGGAATGGCGGCCTTAGACTGGGCATGTCAGGCTGAAATGTTGTCTTTGCGTCAAGCAATTGCTGCTCATGGAGAGGCACACAGGGAGGCCCTGAGGGCTGAGTATGAGTCCCTCAAATCCACTCTGGGTGTCCTCTTGATGTCCCAGAGGGCGCGGTCAGAGGAGAGGTTTGCGCAGCTTGAGCATACCATCTTGGCTGAGCTACATGCTTTCCGGGAGGTGCATCAGTTGTCCAGCCAGGCCTTGCAGGAAGAACTCCGTGTTACACGTGTTACCTTGCAAGAGGAAGCATGAGTATCACGGGAGGTTCTGCTTGCAGACCTACGTGTCATCGCCGCACAGAACCAGGCTCACCCATCCGGCAGACTTGCTGCCGATGAGGAGCAAGCTGTGGCTAGGCGTGGTCAGGCTCCTGTGCCACGTCCTCCTTTTCAGGAAGAGCCAGACTCGGACCACGAGGTATCTCCCACACAGGTCGCGCTGTGCTGGCGTTGAGCCCATGGAGGTTTTTTTTTTCCTCAACATCATCGCATGTGGGTGTTCAGCAGCACCCTGTACCTCCCCCCTCCTGGGTGCCCCTCCCCGGGTCATATATGGCCATTTTTGATTTTTCTTTTTAGTTTAGTTAGTTAACTTTTGATTTGATAGTTAGTTTAATTAGGTAATGTAGGTTTTTTATAGTTAGTGTAATTCGTTAATATAGTTTAAAATTACTTGTCTATTGTGCTTTCATGTGACGGTGTGGTGCTTTGTGGCTTTTGAAAGCATCCACTGTCTGTTCCAGCTGGTCCCTTAAAGCTTGTCCCATGTATGTGTTTGCAGCTTGGGGTCCTGACTCACATAAGCCACTCCTGCTTCCCTTATCCATGGGCTTGCATGGATGGTTCCGTATTACAGCCTATTTCATAAGGGCTTTGGACTGTCATATCTGTGGCGTGTCTGCTGCTGTACTACTTGTGTTAACACCCCTAGTGGGTATTATAGGGGTCTTATCTACCGCATTTCTTCTTTTGAGAGATGTGTGGTTTCATAATTAATGTGTACATTAATTGATATACATTGTGTAGTATGTTTCTTATCTTTACTGTACATGTACTTGATGCAATTCATGCTGTAGACAGTGGCTACCATACTTTGCCTGTCAAAGTCACACTGATGGTGTGAATTCTGATGTACGTCTCTGACATGGTCCAGTCATGACCTGCCTGAAGAGACACACACAGGGGAATTTCCAGCATTAATCATGTGTTTTGTGCCCTTTTTGCAGGGGAATGAGCCTCCAGACCACCTTTGCCAGCAGACATGGGCCATTGGACAGCTGGCAGCTGGACACGTTCGGTGGTGCAGACATGCGCATGTGTGCACAAGCGGAGCCACAGTGATTGCGCTCATACATCAAATTGAAGCAGCCGTGTTTCCAGGAACTCCAGGCAAGGCAAGGTGAGCAGCACAAGGGGGCCACACCGCAGTCAACCTTCCACCAGGTCAGTTGCACATGCATGCTAAGTAGCACCACTGACGGTCAGCTTGGACAGGTATTGGTGTTGAAGCGCACAGTACAGCTAAGATGCGTTGGTGGACGAATGGCTAGTTCATGACAAAGTTGTCAGGGGCACACGCAAGGGTAGTTGCACATATCCTCCGGTCCGCCATGGTCAATTGAGGCAGATGTATTAGCCCTGTAGCGTTCTGAGCCAGGGAAAGTAGCAGCGCACAGGGACACACAGCGAGGGGCAGACTCGTGTGCAGTGCGTGTCATTTGCATGTTGAAATTGACACATGCACTACCTACTTTATTTGGGGCATGCTGGAACACAACTTGTACTGAAGTTGTACCTTGCTAAATGCGTATAGCTGCTTACCCAGGGAAGATTGCATGTTGTGTGAATCTTTCCACATTGGTCTTCCATTTACAACGCACCCATGTGCGCCAGACTACTGCATTGACTGTGTATGAACCATCACAGGGGGAATCTTACGTATGGGTAGGAAGCACCACACAAGATTGCTTGTGGAGGAGTGTGTTACTTTGGGGCATGTATGGTGGTGTGTGTGTGTGTGTTATGGGCACACACATATTAGTAACTCTGACTCTCTTTGCATCATTGAACTGCTCCTGTTACCGGACCTGAGAGTGCGCAGGGAGGAGGCCAGCACTCACCCCAGAGATACGTTTCTCTTTGACTTCCATTTGAGTCATTTGGTACAATGTGCATGATGAACACGTTTTGTCTGATTGTGTATGTGTTAATGTGAATATTAGATTTTTGTACATTCCCTACTTTCCCTTAACAATCCTACTCCCCTCTCCAACCCCTCTTTCCGGTTATCCAGAATACCAATGCCTGTCCCAAAAACATATTCCTGACCCTCCTTCCCCACCGGGGTCTCAGAGGCCTGTGTAAGTTTGACCTTGCAGGTACCCAGACCCCAGTGGGGGTGGTTGGTTCGTGTCACTCCTGCGCTTGTACACCGGAGCTGTGACACTACACATCAGTTTGTGGTGCATCATTCTATATTATGTACCAAACATGGTACACATCCTGTTGTGGCACTGTTTCACTGTGCTACCTTGGTTGTTCCATCATTGTGCTAGTACTTAAGCTTTGTGATTTACTGCTACTTCAAGTCATCTACTGGAGACTCTTCTGGTGTGTTTTGCTGCCTGCAGGCTTTTTGCTTGCCTTGTGTGTTTGGCTCCTTTGGGTCCTCTTTGATTAGGTGTTTTTGCCAGTCAAGGTGGGCTCGGAGGGTGCTGGACACTTTTTACACGCAAGGTGGAAGATGGAGACAAAGAGGAAGGGTAATCCTGTGGCCAGGTGGACTTCAAGGAAGAAGGCTACATACCCCAGGCACAATTGTTCAGTGGGTCATGGTGATATGTGAGGGGGGGAAAGTATTTTGTTGTTGGACAGTTGGCTTGGCCTAAAGTGTGATGGGCACCCTGACATTGTAATTGTGGTGCCCTATGTACATGATGTATTCTGCTGATCAATGCCTGCTCATGTGTTGTGCTTACCTTTTAGGTGTGAGGGGATTGGAGTGGTTTGACATGCTGGGGTGTACACATGGGCAATGTTCGCATGTGATGTGTAGAGGACACTGATGGTCACTTGATTGCACATGCATGTATTGAGTGCATGTCCCTTCTGACACACACACTCGCACTATGATCCACAACATGTACAACCACCCTTCCATGTCCACATGTGCACTCAGTTTGCCTTCTGGGGCCCACTATGTCCCTGCAGCACATGATCTATGAACATGTGTGGATCCTGTACATGCGTCATTTGTTTTTTTATTTTAGTTTGTCATTTTCATGTGATGCATTTACTAATAGCGCCTTTATGGTTGATGTATTCTGAAATGACAGATCACATATTGTGTTTCTGCTGCCTATGATTTGATCGATCACAGTTCTAATTCTTGTCTAGCAAGTGTTGGCTTCAAGCTACCCAAGGTTTTGTTGCACACTATCAAATAAACAAACAAACAAACAAACAAACAATCACTGGGGTGATTTATCTTCAACCCTAAAATCTCATGAATGTAGTGCTAATCACATGAAATGTTATGAAACATGGTTTGAGACTGAATCAGGACTTACATCCCGATGTACAATTCATATGTTAGAACAACTGTCAATTCAGAAAGAATCGGGATATTAGTAAAACGCTTTGACTAATTGATGAACATTGTGTTGTACCTGTCAGAAAATAACGTAGCATTTTGTGGTTTGTCTAATGAACTGTATACGAAAAATAATGGAACATATCTATGATATTATATTATAGGTTATTTATAATGCGCTTAATACCCGGAGCTTTCTAAACGCCGACCCGCGGATAAAACCTGTATAGCTCTGTGTCATGTTGCTTCCAAGGCGAGCATGTTGCCCCTGAGCTATCCTCCCAAGACTTTGGCATCTTCAGTTATTGCCCAAATTCAATCACATTATGCAAGAACACATTGCCCATATTTGGAAAGATGAATATGCGGTTTATTACTGTGAGACAAATATTGCAAACTAAACTATTGAATTACTGGCCGAAGAACTTAATTCCAAAATCATTTCAAAGATAAAAATGTAACATATTTGTCAATAATAGAAGACTGTACACGATGCATCATTAATGTGAAAAAATTGTTTTTGACAATGAGATTTGTTGCAATCTGACAACGTATCTTGGGGTCTACTCCAATTGTCGACTGCACTGCAAAGGGACTGTTGGAAGTAATAACAAATTGGCTAGAAAAAATAAACTTGACTTAAAACATTGACAAAGTCAGAGGTATGACAATGGAGCCAATATGAAACTCAAAAACAGTGCCTTTCAAAGAAGAATTTTAGATCATAATCCATTGGCATTTAATCCATAATTCATATGGCATTTATGCCATAGCCTGATTCTACGATTCAGCAAAATCATCTGTCAAATCTGTCTACCTATGTGGGATCATTGGAAGCTTGGCCTCTCTGTAGGCTGCCTCTGTTAATCGATGGCAGATTGTAACCGCTTATGCCAAATCTTTCACTCTAAAACAACAGAGCAACATGTTTTGTGGAGCAAACAATTTTAGCTTAAAAGCCTTTAGATATTATATTGTTCATATAAATGATGTGCAAACCACTCTTGTGAAGTACGAGGAAAAACGGAATTCTGAAATTTCGCATGAAGCTAATACTTTATGTAATCAACTAAACGTTTTCAGTTGTTTTGGTTTCATTTGTCATTTGGTATGAAGTATTCTTCTAATGTAATGCTGTCAGTAAATGTTTGCAAGGCTGTCACGTTAATAAAGGGGTGTGTCCAGTTTTTGAAAGAACGCAAAGAAAATGGTTTGGAGAGAGCCATTTCAAATGCTAGTGAACATGTAAGGAAATTAAAATAACATTTTGATGAGAGTAGCGCTGAACCCATTGCAACACCCAAGAAACTATTTGAAAGCGGATTCATCCCTATATTGCTTGACACAGCCTTAATATAAAGATTTGAACCAGGAACATGGGGTTTCCTATACAAGATAAATGAATGACCAAAGAAAGAAGAGCTTGGAAATTACTGCTTGGAACTCTTGCTGGCCTTTATGTTTGGTGCAGATGTGAATACTGAAAGAGTTCCTCTATGTGATGAACTGGTAAGAGTTTATACGTTTCTGAAAATCTGGAAAATCTGACCACACCATATATTTTATATTTCATCAAAACAACAAAGATGGAAGTGCTGTATCCTAAAATATGGGTTTCTTTAGGCATTCCATCGACAGCACCAATTGCTGTGGATAGTTTTGAGAGGAGCTTTTTAAAATGAAATGAATTAAAACATATGTGTTCATCTATGTCACAGGAAAAGTTGAGTTTGCTAGCTAGCCTTTCAATAGAACATGATTTGATTTTGCTCCAAACAATGATTTAACAATTCATTAAAAGCTTGCTAGTAAAAAAGCAAGAACAGTAAATATTTCATAGTTATATGTGCAGATTAATATATGATATCCTATTTTTAGAGTTAGCAAGTCATTATTGTACCAAAGAACGTACATGTACATTACACTCTATCATATGCTTGCATTGTTTGGTTCCATGGTTCCATTGTAGTAAAATAAGTGACATCTTAAAATAGTATACCCTTTGGGGTATTGTGTGAAAGTGTCATTTGCTTAAAACGTCAAGCTGTTCAAATTAGGCCGACATACACCTTTGGCATCAGTCTTCTTGTTTTACATTCATCAAGACACATTTTGCTGTTGTGTGGATTCCTTTGGTCCTCTTTCTTCTCTGGGTCTTTGCTTCATGGTTGTTTTACAGACGGATCAGACGTTGTGCAGATCTTCAGGTCTCCCTATTGTATTCCAATACAACATGGCCTGCATTATATGTATGATCCCTTCTGTCTTTAACAATATGGGAATCATCATCTTTACAGTCGACTTTCAAGGTGTTGTATAAAATCGACACTCATCTTAACCTACTTTTAGATGTTTCGCAAATGCTTTACTTATGTTCAGTTTTTTGTTTTCTTCTTGATAAAAAATGCATCCTCTTCAATATATGATTTCTGCAAGGTAAGAGCACATCCAGGCTGCATCACTGGATGGAAGGCAAGACATATCAGTCCCACAAACAGACTTGTCATTAGAATTCAACCCAGGGAGATTGGTTTGCTTGGTAGGATAGTGGCAGATCGAAAGTCTAATAGTGGAAATAGCCAGTTTATATTTGTGAGCATTTTGGACCAAGCCCACCGGGTCCGAAAGGCAGGGCTACTGTTACTCCATTTTAGGATAAGATAAAAAGTGCATAGTATTAGTGATTAGGCTTTGTAATTCATTAGTATTAATGTAGACAGTTAGGTATTAACTCAAAGAGAACACACAGTCATGACTCCTGGCCACGGAGTTGTCATAGTTGTGAGTGTGAGAGGCAAGGGATGCAATTAAACCTTTGGAGTTATTAATAAATACTCTTAAATATTTGTATGCCTGAGAGTTGTCATTTGATAGACGTCAGCTGGATTTCATCAAAATATAGTCTTTCAAATTTAGGAGCATTGAACTGCAGGTCTACCTGAGCAGAATAGCATTGACCAGATGAGAGTCTGCACTGTCTCACTTGTTGCTGCTGCATGTGCCCACCAGTGATAACAGAATGATGAGGGCGACCCAAAACGTCTTGCACAGGGTGCTAGTAGACCTGGGGATGACAGGGCTGACAAGGAATTGTGCCAACAACAAACGAGTTGTAAAATGTACCTCGATATTCCTTCCCCTTAAGTGTAAATTCATACTTTAACCCCAACCTTGCCTGTCTCCTGCATCTTTATTAGTGTAGGAGTTTTGCCCTAAAAGGATATCTAGTTCCCTTTGAGAAAACACTGTATTCTGTGGTTAGTTTCCAATACCATGCACATGCAGAGAAGGTGCCAATAATTGTACCAGCACCAGAGACCCTTGTGTGCTCAAAAAACAACACTTGGTACATTATCCATGCACATTTAGAAGGTGTTCATTCTGTGAGTCAGAAAGGTCCACCTTCAGTCATCTATGGACAGCCATTGACCTTTCTGCAATGCACAAACAAAAGATGTCTTATAAGCACAGGCTGATCAGTCCACATTTCCAAATACTGCAGGGGTAAAACGATGGTGAATGCATTGCTGCATTGTATGGCTCCCTCCATGCAGAGGCCACCCACACTTTATGGCATCAGAAAAGTGGAAACAACACAATCAGTGTGCTGCCTTTAAGGTTAATTGCCAGTACACATTACAAGAACATTGATGTAATTAATAGCAGAAATAGAATGCAATGCAATAACATTTCAATGTGCAACTGGGGTTGCTATAACAATACGCGTATTAAATGATCCCTTTTTCCAGCAACAGGCAAAAATCACACACTTCTAGAAGAACATCATTTACTCCAAAGGGCTGTAAAACGGCATTTTCATTAAAAATGGACCATAATTGAAAATCCTGTGGAGAAGCTGTCAGGTTAAATTTATGACAAACGTAACTTGCTCTTAGCGTTGATTTTTAAGGTGCTTGCTTAAAGTGAAACCGACAGTTACATAAACGGCCTAAGCAGTATTTTATACCACCTGAATACACAGTGACGCAAAGTATCTTCGAATTTATTTTCAAATGCAAGCATTCAAAACACTTTAACATGGTATCTTTAAGGCTAAAAGGGGTGTTTAATTAAATCAATGAATGTCTAAATGAACTTGGAAGACTAAGAGGCATGACTGCACATTGGGAGTCGACAGCACATCGGTGTGGTATAACAAAAAATAGGCCAACGGTAATCACATTGTTGATCATGTGCAAATGATGCTAGTGCAAATGCCATTCGCTTATGTGACGATGTGTTTGTGAATGCACACAATCGATACTGCAGTGGTTCTATTTTTCGTAATGCTGCCCCTGCTTACCCACCCCTCTAGATGTCCCTAGTTTGGTGGAGAATGAGGGGCTCTTCATTAGCAACGCCATATTAATGTGAACATATGTATATGCTACCAGTGAAATATCAAGAAATATGAGATATGCATGAATGTGAAAAACGTAATTAATGGAAAGTGTGAATGACTGAAATGCCTGATAATTCAAGCTGGAAAATGAATGATAATGGCTGACAAGAAATACACATACATTGACACTTTTATTATATATTGGATGAATAGGTTTATAAATGTCTTCCTGCAGCCTTTTCAATCACAGATAACAACTCTTGAATTTGTATGAAACCTACCTAAGTTGTCGAGTTATTCCAGCATGATTTTGCATCAACTACTTAATGTGTGTTATTTTTGTACTGAATAATAAAATGGTGGTGTTCTACTCGCAATCATTTACGCCAAAGAGATAGATACACAGGCACTTCATATGCTTACATGCATGGAAAGTCAGATAGAGACACACACACAGACAAATACACAGACCGATATAAACATAAACACACACATACATTTATATACATTCACACACACACACACACAGACACAAAAACACACATGGATATCGGGAACTCCATCTGCAACTGACTATACAGCTCCATGTTTTTTTACTTCTGCAACCTTTGGTTTGAGGCTTGCAACTGTGCTCAAACATTTTATGTGCTTCTATTTAAAGTAACGTGAACATACACTGCTTCTCCATTTCACAATTGTACATCAAGTACAGCCTTTTCATATTAAGCCACACTCCATGTAAAACTATAGTACCATCATATTTTCATATGTTGCACGATACAACATTAAAGAAAAATCATCCAATAGAAATAACAATGATGAAACAATTGGGAGTCGATCAAATTTTATCAAGGTGGCAGCACTGTTTAATGAGTTGCTATTTGGAGAATTCTGAGTTTTTTTTAATGAAACATGAAATGCTGATGATGTTCTAGCGTTTTAAAATAATAATGGCTTGTTATTGTAGAGTGATACAGGCCCATACCCCTTGACCTATTATGAGGCCTCCGTTTGCTTCACCATCAATGATGTTCACATATATTTGTTCTTCATGAACAACTTAAATTAGATTCACAATGTTCTCAATACTGCACCAATGTTCATATTCACCATCAATGACGTGCACATGTATATCCAGTTTTTTTTTATTTTATTTTTTTACAGAGAACCAATACAGATGCTCATTAACATCTATGTTGGGAAAGGCCTTGACAACTCCTGAAGAATCATGAACTTTGATATGTATTGAAGAGCAGGAGTAGGTTTTGAGAATTCAAAGTACAATTTGAGCAATGTAGCTTCTGGGTGTTTGGGTATCAAGTAGCACATCCACTGTGTAGGGTGGAATGCACATTTGCCAGACATGTAGAACAAGTTGGTTGTATTTAACAATGCTGGTGATTGCAGAAGTTGTATCATAGTGGGAGAATAAAGTGCCTCCCTTGCTAAGGAATTAGAAAAAAGATGTGGCTGGGACCAGAGACGGCCTCATATTGATGGGATATAGAGCAATGCCTGGATTTCAGCACCAGTGAAGGTGTTTGCTTGTCCGTATTCTTGTAGGTCGTGCTATATGTTGCAGCCCCTGCCTAGACAAGTCAAAAAGTACCTATCAACAATTTGGGAAATCCCAACAACAGAAGGCAACTGTTGGCTTGGGCAAAAATGTAATTTGGACAATATGAGATTAATTGTACATTAGAGATGTACAATTCATATCCTCTGTGCTGTGCAAGGGGGAGCAGTACCAGAAATAAAACCTGCTTACTGCCAAGAGACTATTCATTTAAATGCCTTTACAACATCTACGAATGTGAGTTTTTCACTTCTGAGTCATAAGTGGGACTGCCTGCCAAATCCTTTCCAAGGAATCAGTAATTGTGTGATCCCTGGCAGTGCTGGAGGCCAATTCATGTTTTGTGAAGAAGGTAAAGACTCTTCCATAAGCTATCATGCTGACACTATCTGGCCTTGTGGAGCCCTATCAGTCTGAAGCCTGTGACTAGAGCTTGACAGACCCCTCAATGGCAAAATCAATGCTTTCCAAAAATTGATCAGCATGAACCCCAACGTGAACTGTGCATTTTACAACCTATGTGTCCACTCCTACTTGGATGTCCATCTGCTCAATGCATTTTCTTCATGGAATAATATGTCTAGGCAACATCAATAGCTCAGCGATTTAAACACTTTTTTCTCATGAAACATTTTTTCTAAAGAAGCCTATGTGCAATCCGTCAAGAGACCATACATTTGAAAGCCTTCACAAAATATCCTTGTGTGCACTATTAACACCATTTGCAGATATTGCATGTTATACTTTACAGTGCAAACATGACATTTAGCTTTTGCACATACCAATTGCAGTCTCAGATAAGTACAAAAAAGATCCCTGAAACAGTACTGTATAATGAACATTTTAATACATGATGCACTCTAGATTCAAATTATAATTTCTTATGTTCACAAATATACAACAAGAAATATGTTCGATATATTGATGAAATGTATCAATTTTAAAATTTGAAATGATAGAACATTGTGAAAATACTAAAAACACATTCTAACCTTTCAATTTCTGTTTGAAGACAGGAATGTTAAAATTAGCAATAGCATTTCAAACTGGCTGTTGCCACCCTTTAAACATATTGGTACAGTCAAACAAAGTCAAACAAAGTCACAATTAGCCTATACCAATGCATCTCATCTCACCAGGGGCACAAAACCTATGACATGTTTATATATTGCCAAGAGTATCATATGTGTACATTTAACACATGGATTTTAATTTGAAGGAATGCCAACTAATATTTAAGGGAAGAAAGAATTACAAAAAGTATATTAAAACATGTGTTTATTTTATATTTATTGCAATGTTCACTAAATCAATAATATATTGTCTTTTTCATTTCCCAAAAAAGCAGAAACACCAAGTAATTGTTTCTTTAAAATGGTTTTCTGCATTTCAAGGCCTCAGATGTTGCCATGTTTCCTATGGCGGCAACAAATTGCCACAGCTGCGGCTCTCTATGGCCACCAGAAGTTTCAGGAAATGTTTAAACTCATCATTCTCCTTCTTCTCTTTCTCCTACAGGTCATGTTGTGCCCTTGTCATCATCTCCTTCTCTGTGTCCTACAGGGTGTGGAGGTGGTGGTGTTGGGGCCCTTGGGGAGAGGGGTGTTGCTGCCAGTACAGGTGCCATCCTATGGTGAAAGCTCCCATTCAGTAAAACAACCGTGGTGTGGAATCTCTGTGGAAATTAATTGACCAAATGGGTGGGTCACCTGTGAGTGTAGCTTCTGTGGACGTGGATTCTTAGGAAAGGCAAGAAAAATTGAAAAAAGTAAAGGATTGTCTTTTAAA
Source organism: Ambystoma mexicanum (assembly GCF_040938575.1). NCBI lineage: Eukaryota > Metazoa > Chordata > Amphibia > Caudata > Ambystomatidae > Ambystoma > Ambystoma mexicanum. The sequence goes on along the minus strand of NC_090937.1, from coordinate 591,711,412 downwards.
GTTGGTCAGGAGTGAGGATAAAATATGTATATGGTTTCTTAAACAGTCAGTGCCAATCATAGAGTATGTTGTCATGCTGGAAGGTTGTGGTTGCTTTATAACATTCACAATCAAAAATCATGATGTTCCGAAACATCAGTACACCAAGAAGGACATCAATTGAATGTGTCAGTTTGACCGCTGTAAGCATTTTCCCATTTGTTAAAACTAAGGGAAAGAATAATAATCCGAGTGGATTGCATAATAAGATACTGAAGCTTTATTTCATTACACTAAGCAAGAGGTGCTATATTAAAAGGGATGTGAGATTATGGCAATATATTAAAACAATACAATATCACCTATTGTATGCCTAAGAGGATGCGTTTGATCACATAACTCCTCTGTGACTTGCCATAGCCCTACAGTATGGTAGGAGGCCCTTTATCTCAGATATGCCGGCACTAACAGATCAGGTTCAGCATGGAAGTGTGTAAATGTGCAACCACGCATCACAGGTGCACTATTAACATCATTTAAGATAGCACAGTTAACGGTATGAAGAACAAAACATATATGCACTTTTGAACAGAATCTAATGTACTCTTAGCTAACTACAAAAGGATTCCCAAAAGTATAATACGGACAGCATGTTCATTTTGAAAACAGCACCTGCAAATTCATATTACACATTGTTAATTTCTCCCCTATGGAACAAGCAATGTTTGACCTTCATTAATATGCAACAAATGCAATTTTGAATACATGCCCATTATAAAATGGTCAATCTTAACATAACTTCCCAATAGCAATGAAAATAGTAACACTAGCATTTCGAACGTGTTACCACCATACTTAAAAAAAGAAAAACAATACAGTGAAAAAGTCATGCTTAGCAAAACCCATTGCATTTATTTGCACTATGAGCGCAACACGTATGTAGTTTCTGTACATTGCAGAGTTCACCTTATATCTACATTAAACATGTGCATTTTTTATGTGCAGAAATACCCACTTAATTTCAAGCGAAAAGGGAGAGTTAAAAATGCATATGACTGCAGGCTTTTATATATTTGTTATCATTTTTTATAAAATGAAAAACATATTTTGCTTGGTTTACAAAGCATTTTTCAAAGGGATTGTGCTAGTGGAAAACACTTTTGTAAATCAGGCTCATTGTCTTTTTAATTCCCACAATTTTCCACAGACAGATGAATCACAACTAATCTTTCAAAAAGAAGATGGTCTGCATTTTGCATTCTCAGTTTCATTTCTCTTGATTCTCATATGTGTTGCAGTGTGTTTTATATGTTCTGAGTTGTTTGACAGCAGTCCACTTCAGCTGATGACCTGGCTTCTTTCTTCTGCTTTGGTCCATGTTATGTATTGTTGGTTTGTTGCTCTAAATTGTGGTGTACAATATACATGTAAGACATTACAAAGACGTGTTATTTGCCAATGAGAAGAGAATCTAGAATGCCTAATCATTTACCTTTTGCATCTTTTTGTTTATGAGGCATGACTTTTTTGTGAAAGTACATTTTCAAAGAGTGCATGGTGTTGCTGATATGAAAATAGATGTAGGTGAAATACTGCAATATATTTAATAGAGCTCTGCTGTATGCAACATCTACATATGTATCTGTAAATATTAAATAGGTTTGAAGGACATCTCATTTCTTTCTAGCTTTGTGAATAAAACTGGCTTTGAGTATTACACTTTACAGTTCCGTTTCAAAAATACCTTATAGATATTCAATACATTATTGTATACCATGTAAACAAGATGTCTGTATTAAGTAAACTATTTCATTTTTGGTTTATTAATGGCAGACACACATATCAGAAATGTAGCAAAGATAGCATGCTGCTGTAAACACATGTTGCACCATAATACCTGTTAACTATTCAAGTGAATTATTTCAAAATGGTATCCAGTTTAATGCAGCATGTGGTACAATCCTATTGATATTAAGGGAGTATAGAGGACAGGTGTCCAGGCCACAGGGTAGGTTCACTGGCTATTGTGCTTGGATTGGTGGGGCCTGGTGTAAAAACGGAACCTATTCCTAGGTAACTCGGAATAACTTGCATCCACATTATACAATGCTGCAAAGGACACACATACACACATACATTTGCATGCAAAAATATGTTTGCTAAGGGAATGTTATCTTTCTTCCGTTTATGCAAAGTATTTTTTTAAAACACAAATACAGTGGTTGAATAGCATGAAACATCATCAGTCATTAAAACGATTACAATTCAGTGAAAAACTTTATTAGAGAGACATTATGGTTACATTTCCCTAATAAAAACCTGTGATAGTAAGTGAAACCAAAGTTGTTAGAGGCACATTATGGTTAAGTTGCTCTAATAAAAACTATTAAATTCTGTTAAAATAAAAGTTGAGATGTTATGTCAGAGATGGCTTGATTAATTCCACCAGCTCAGGAAAACAGTTCAAGGGTTTTATTTCTGTTTTCTTATATTGCAGAGTGATCTGACCAAGGGAGGTGCCCATCTTGTCCGTCGCCTTCCCATGGGCTCCCTCCACCGTACCTGAAGTTCCCTTCTTCCACAAAGGTGTATTTTAACTTTGGAGGGGGTTACCAAACCACAACTGTCCAAGCTAGTCTATTGTATTTGTGAGGATGAAAATGCTGACAACACACTGGACTTTCTAAAGGTTCTCTAATGTCCTAATGCCCAATAATGTGCTTAAGGATCATCTAGGGGATGCTTGTCCCTTCAGAGTCGTCCTTACTTTGTCTATCCTGCCCCTGCTCTTGCATTCCTTATGTCTTTCCTATGTTCTCTTCCTACTCTCTCCCCCTTTCTCACTTCTGCGAGTTTCTTCTTCTCTCCCTATCCCTCTCTCTCTTTCTTTCTCTTTCACCCTCTCCCTTGCTCTCTCCCTCTGTCATTCTCTCTCTCTCTCTGTATTCTGCCACATCCTTCTATCTTACTCTCTCCTTTCCGTCTGTTTCGCTATTCCACTTTCTCTATATACTCCTTCTTCTACTCTCTTATCACTCACTGATTTCCTTTCCTATCTCCCCAGGCTATTCACACTCTGGTTATACCCGCCCTCTTCTTTCCTCTCTATCCTGTCTACTACACCCTCCACTTCATGTATCCCCTCTTGCTTTCGCTCAAACTTCCTCTCTTCCTTTCACTCCCTCACACAAGCACTACACTCGGTCACATCCAATACCTCACCTGCACTGGCATGCAAGAGCTGGCTTCACCATCCGTATTCTTCCTGATCTCTCGGTTCAGTAAGAGACCGTCTGATCTCACCCAAATATCTTTCAGTCTGTCTGCTGAACAAAGATTGTGTTTGTTTACCTGTGCTATCCTGTTTCTGTAGCTCCTCTCCCATCCCTCTGGCTCGCTGCCTCATCTTAGTGGTTGGGTCAATCTAGATCTAGCCTCCTCCCTAGACTGGGGTTTCATGGTAAACAGGTTTACACGTAGGCCTGCCTCCTTTTTATTCACTGCTGTATGTGCAGTTACAGTGGTCCAGTTAAGGTGTTATTCTCTGGTGTTCTCACTTTCCTTCCCCATTGGGATGCTTCCATTCATGCTGGTAAGTTTGAAGTTGCTGTGATTGGGAGCTTCTTGATCTGTGCCTCTTTTCTTCTGTGCAGTTTGTTTGTTTGCCACTGTGTTAGATTCAGGATCTCACAGTTCTGAAAATGGTAAGAGAAAACACGGGCCAGCATACAGGCAGGTTGGTATGGTGTGATTGGCAGTTGTAACCACGTGAACAAACAAGGCACATTCAGGGTGGTCTGGGCCTGGGGCCCCAGCAACACTCTGACCCCACCTCTGGGAATAGGATTGGCTATGGCATTCACACTGATAGGCTGGCTTCCCCAGGTCGGGAGTGGTCCCTGTCCCCCTCAGTATTAGGTTGCAGCACACAATCTAAAAACCAAAGAAATTTGCAAGACCCAGCCCTGCACTGCTCATTCTGACACACATCACCTTTGCCCCCAAATGTTCCAGTTTGGAGGAGCATGTGGCAAGCAATTCGTTAGGACAAATTTAGCCAGATCTATCCATGTATTTTATTTATTTATTTATTTATTTATTACATTTATATAGCACGCAGGCAGCCCAGGGGCATTGTGGCGCTATTACTTGTAAGGGAACTTAGTTACAGGACAGGTACAGGTTGTGCCTTGAGGTACAGTGAGGCAGGATCCTGTGTTAAGCGATAGGGAGTATCATACAACATAATACATCATACACGATAGTACATCATACATGTGAGTCATTAGAGTTTAAACATGTGGGGTTGGTTAGGTGAACAAGGTAGTGAAAACGTTTTTCTAATAGATTATTCGCACAAATCAATTGGTTTCATTTTAACTGCAGTAAAAGCTGCCGATGAAGGCTTGTTATGGTTAAGTTACATTTGTAAAAACAGTATTTTAATCACTAAAGCTTGATGCGGTAATATTATGAGATGTCAGTGAAAAGAACCTTTGAGATTTATTTATTTCGATTATGCTTTTGAATATAGAATACCGTGGTTTAGCATCTGGTTATTTTACCTTATTTGTTTAATTTTCCAATGTATTTATTTATTTATTTTATAATGCACGGGACAAGGGACAATGGGCATAGCAGCGTGGACAGACGAACACCAAATAACAAAAAGCAAGAATCATACACAGGTATTCAGGCTGAGGATCAATTTAGTTTGGGGAGTGGGCAAAATTCATTCAAGCAGAAATGTGTTCAATCGACGTTTAAACAGACCAAATGAGGAGCAAGACCTTAGGTCCAAAGGTAAGGTGTTCCAGGGGCATGGGGCTGCCAACGGGGAGCACCCTTTTAGAACCAGGGAGAGCTTGGCTTTAGCCAATAGCAAAAGAAAGGCTTTATTGGATCTCAGAACCTGTTTAGCTGGGAGGCAGCTTAGCAACGTGGAAATATACATCGGACTCTTACCAAAGAGACAGGCATGCGCAATGCATAAAGTGCCAAATTAAATTCTTTTTACTTATAGGCAACCAGTGTAGAGCTTTTCTGGCCACTGAGATGTGGTCTGATTTATGCATGCGACAGACAACACGAACAGTATTATTATGGACCACCTGAAGTCGGTTCTGCTCACCCTCCATAAACCCTTGCAATACGCTGGAACAGTAATCCAAGCGAGAACCAATAATGGCACGAGCCACCGTGGTACAGCTCTTCTCGCTAATGCAAGGACAAATCAGGGCTAGAAGCTTCAGGTAATAGGAGAAACAGGAGACTAGCTGACCAGCATTCACTTTAATACTCAGTTCCGGATCCAAGATGACACCCAAGGTCTTGAGATTTGGTAAGGATTTTAAAGTACAGTCCACCACCTTTAAGCACTCGAATGCAGGGTCTAACCTGTGCAGCTTTTCACCAGTGCCTTAAACCATAATCTCAATGTTTGCATTGTTCAAAGCCAGATGTTGAAAAGCATCCAACTAGGAATGTTATTGTAGGCGGTATTGCTAGTTATGGGATCTGCTGCGTGATTACTAGTGAGGGAAAAGAAACATCAACATAATTTGTGTATGTTATTCCTTCTGAGTACAGCATCTCAAACAGGGGCAGGGTGAAGATGTTAAACAATGTCAGCATCATACATGAGTCCTGTGGCACCCACAAGAAAGTATAAAACCCTCTGCAGTTGCCTTCTCACTATACACTCTGTCCGCCCGATCAGAGAGGAATGACAAGACCCATCCGGCAGCTTCCTTGGAGAAAAAGGCAGTTTCATGGATCCTAGAGACTAGAGTGGCATGATCAGCCAAGTCAAAAGCCGCTGTAAGGTCCAGAAGCATCAAGAGAGAAGGTGTTCCCTTATCCATAGACCTTATGACTGTAACGCTCACCTGACTCCCACGGAGGCGCTGGTGTCTAGTCTGGGTTGCTGTGGCCTCTTCGAGCGTGATGCGCAGAACTGGAAACACCGACAGAACAGGACCCTCAAATCTTGCTTGTCTGGCCCGTAGGAATATCCTTCTGCAGATGAGAGAGGGGATTAACAGTCTGCAGAATAGTGTGCTTGCTCCCTCCTTACCCCCTTCGTTCTTCTCTAACTTCCTCCGAAATCCCCGGTTGAAGCTCACCTTATGGTTTGAAAGGATGAACTCTCCATCCTGCTTCTGGTGCAGGGGCGTGTGTTTGTCCAGTTACTTCACTGGTTTTCAGAATGGCGCTGGCAAAATCCACTTGACTTTTCCGAGCGGAACGCTGTAAGTATGAAGATTACAAAAGTTCAAGTGTAGAGCCTCCTTTTCTGTTGGCTTCCTAACCTGTGATCTGTCCTTTATTTCAGGTGCAGAATGAAGGCGGTGCGTTGAGGGATTGAATTGCCGATGGTAAACTCAGGTGAGTTAGCGATGGGGGCGATCCCTCTTAATGTCTTTATATTCCTCCAGTAATGTCTTTTGTCCTTTCCCCATAGGGGCCGGGGTGCGGTACCTGCCAACGAAGCGGCGCCGACCCGAAATGAGGAATGGTCCACCAACAGAAGACCGGTAAGTGTTATGGTGGAAAATTAGGCTTTCTTCATATGTTCCTTCTGCTCACCTTTTGTCTCTTCTTCTCTCCCCTAGGCGCAGAGATGTGGCGACCGGTGCAGACAGTCGCGGTGGAGCCAGAAGAACTCCTGAGGACAGGTGAGTGAAGCGCGACACTGCAGCGAGCAACGCGGTGCTTTTAAATGAAAGTCTTTTCTCAGGAACGCTGGCGTGAAGGTTCCGGATGCAGGTAAGAAGTTTGATAATATTCTTGGTTTTCACCTTTCTCTTCTCTTCTTTCCATACAGGTGTTCCAGGATCGAGACGGGCGTGGCTGGAGACCCTATGCAGGAGCAGACACAGTGAGCGTTCAGCTGCTTGGATGCAGAACAACGCGAAGCGTGAGCTACTGTCTGGGCGTGGCTTAAATAGTCCCCAAAGTAGTTCCAGGTAAGTATCCTTTCCTGGCCACGCCCGAGTGGAAAAATAGTCCCAATGAAAAAATAGTCCCTTTCAGGTCTCAGGGAGGCCTGAATCTTGCAGCATGGTCTGCATCCGGTAAGTGCACAAAACACCTTCCTTTATGAGCCTGGCACCTATGGCACCAGGACTGATGTCTAACATGAGCCTGGCGCCAACGGCGCCAGGACAGAGTCCAAAGAGCCCCTATAAGGGGCTGCTGGGCTTTTACCCGGGGGCATGATGCCTGCTCCCGGGGGTGCTGGGCCTGGCCTGGTGCTCCGGGGGTAGGCATCATGACAATGACATTCGTTTTTTATTTAATTTGTTCTTTATATAACACCTAATACCATACCTGAGTTCGGTTTCTAAGCACAGATCCAGGATTCAAACCGATTTTGCTCTGCGTGGTTTTGCTTCCAAGCCCAGCGCATTGCCCCTGTGCTATGCTCTGTTCACAGTCTAACATGTGATCTATGTTATATCTATTAAGGTAGACTCTGTGCTATGGTAGCTTCTGAACCATGACGTTTGGGACCTAATATGTTATACTAACTCAAATAATACTGGATCTGTTGGTGTGAGTTTCTATCTAGACTATCTAGGGACAGTGCTTTCTTTAAAGGAACAGTTAACACATTCAGTGATCAGTGGAACAAGAGTACTGGCACATGTTTTAACAATAACTTCAGGGCAGAAATCGCCCATTCAGTTGGTTGGTTTCAGTGTGCCTAGTGCGTCTCAGATAATTGTTTCTGTTTCTTCATTAAAGACAAAACATGGATTATGCACCAGGCACATTTTTGCGGTCCCGCAGGGCTGTGTTTTGGGCAAGGAGGATAATTTGGCTATGATGTCCACCTTGATGTTTTCTATTTTACCGCGCATGGAGTCCTGGGTGAGCTGACACCTTTGTTTGTTTTTATTAATTAGCAAGGACGGTGGGCATGGGTCCTCCAATTCACGTAAGATTTTAAAATAGTTCTCTCGATTTGGCAGATTCCTAAACCTTTTCTCATTTGACCGCTTTTTAGCCTCAAAAATAGCCTTTTTGTGATTCTTTACCACCGGTACCCCCAAGTAGTTTACCTTGTTATCCACTGTGGGGGATTTTTGCCACTGCTTAAAAGCTTAGTCTTTTATGACTTTCAGTTTATGTATGCCTGCAGAATACTATGATTTAGATGGCTGGGTTTTAGACATTTTCAATTTAAGAGGTGCCAAGGTGTTCACTGGCAACACCATCATATCATCATAGGCTGCTGCTAATTTGTCAGCCAAATGAAGCCCATCAAGATTTTTTACTACATCACCCTGACCCCACCTCCGGGAATACTCCACCTCCGTTCCGGTGGTGAAGCCTTTACCCCGAGTGGTATTAGCGCATGCTAATACCATACGTAATTACTGTCTGGTAATTGTCCCGACAGTGGTAGTGCAATTTTTGTACAGTAGCCAACTTTTCAGTGCTATTTCCACTGAGCGGTATTTGCGTTACTGCTGGGGCCATGTGCGCATGAATGCATAGTCGGGATACAGCACTACTTGCACTATGTATCCTGGCAGTAACACTAATTCCACAGAGTGGAAAGAGCGCCTGCTTACCGCCAGACTCAGTATGAGGCCCTAACTCTAGATGTATCATGTTTTATGATCCCATAGGTTCTCTGACACCGTAAGGATAGGAATTTCAAGGTCTTAGTTTATAATGAGTAGTACACATCCCAATGATCTGATAGCCTCTTACAGTAACATAATTTCTAAAGTCAAAATGTCGAAAAAAATTGGCGAAAATTCTTTTTTCGAATATATCATTTTTTAATTTACATGTTTTTTTTGCTTTCGTGCGTTAAAAAAAAGGTTAAAAAAGGGGGTTTGGGGGGAACCCCCCACTTTGAACAGAAAATAAAAAAAAGACATTAAAAAAATGTTTTGCCCTTTTTTTTGACATTTTGACTTTCGACATTATGTTATTCAAAATTATCACTATAAACCAGGTATGGCTCTATGAGGTTCTGACATTGTCAGATCGCCCGCTTGGAGACTGTGGTGCGGGGAAGCTTTTTAAAACATTTTGGTGTTTAAAACTGTGTAGTTATAACAGACATAGTGTCAAAATGATATATGTAATTGTGACCTAACACCACTTTTTCCGATTTTTAAACATTTGAGTTACACAATAATTTTGAAACAACAGTCGTGAAAAGTATATATAATGCATCTACAAAAGTATACATACTGGTGTTGCTTATGAATGTGAACTCTATTTGCATCATAATTTATTCAGGAATTCACTTCTGTGACTTGGTTTTTAGCCACAGAGAACCTACACGCAGTTACTGTAGACCAACATTCCATAAATCGTTGGCTATCCCTTTATTAAATGTGTCCTTTGGAGTTTTGTATGTGTCTACTAGGTGTGCTTCTGTAGTTCTTCGGAATTTCTGCCTGGGGAGCATATCCACTGAATACATTTTAATTTAAATACAATTACCAATTTGTGAGCAAATTTAGGAACAAAAGTCATCAAATCTTAAAACAAAATTTTGATCATCAGCGCATCAAGCACAAATATGGAAAGGGTTCTCGTATGATTTTATTAAGTTCATTAATCTTGTTAATGACTTATTGAATATCTTAGCATTTCAGTGAATGGTATGAATTGATCCCAGTGGCCATATTATTACATGCTTCAGTAACCTCGTGCAGTATCCGAGCCCCTATTACAAGACATTATTCCTTCTTTAAAGCGTTTATGAATATTACCAAAGTGATTTATACCTGCAAAAGGCCAACTACGGTAACACATTCCCATGGGCTGAGTGACAAAGCTCTTCTATCTCTTTCAGACGTTGCAATTTACTAGAATGAGGATATTTTCAGAACTGTGTAAACTTAAAAGGAGAAATGTGTGAATTTCGATGCTTCTCGTATATGAATTTCAAACAATGAATATTACAAAATAATGTAACACAATCTAATGTAACTCGGTTGTACATATCAGCTCTACTGCACCTTTGGTGAACTCTAAAGATCGATGACCAAATGAAAAATATTCTGGGCAAACTCCCAAAACATTGTTTTTCTGCCTGTTGTGTTATTGCACAAGTGGAAAAAGCATATTGTTAAATCTCATCACCTCTTCATAAGACCACAATCAACCCCAGCCATGTTTTGACCTCATTAGGTGTCAACTTGGGGGTCTTGGCAGAGAATACTCAGGACCCACATCTGGGTGTGCCCTTGCCAGAGAGTGACTTCACAACTTTAGAGTGATGCCTATAATAGCTTGGAATGTATCCCAAAAACTCAGGACAACCCTGAAAACCATCAGTTTCCAGACTCATTAAACATTACCTCTTGCCACAAAAGGCTTGCCAGTATGCCTTCATTATGTAACTTTGCAAAGGTTAGTGTATCCACACCTTCAGAGAAAATACCTCAACTCAATAATAATGAGGGACGGAAATGCATTTGGGTTCAGGACATTTTGTGCAATATTGCAAATATCATGCATAGGATCATGGAAAATGTTACAAAATACGATGTGTGCTTCTCCAATACATTTTTCAAACATTTTGAATATGCTTCAAAGTGCACCTCTTTTAATGTTGAGCATCCCTTTGGGATTTATTTTGGCCTTTTGGGGTATTCTAATAACAGTAAACTAAACTAAATGGTTGCATACTAATTGACCTTTTCACAATTGACCTTGGGAGAATTGACCTCGGGAGAATTGACCTAATTTAGAAGGTCAATTAGGACATATATGCGGGGAAACCCCCCGAAACCCCCACCCAATCCAAACCCCCTGAAACTACCCACCCAATCCCCTTATATTGTTTCTAATCGAAAATCAACCCAATACATATATAAAATAACTAAAATAAAATAATCTTCAATTGTGTAGAAGGACAAATAGGACTACAATAATTAGGTCAATTGTGCAAAAGGTCAACTGTGCAAAAGGTCCATTTGGGTAATACCAACTAAATATATGGAAAGGGGCTTGGATCTATAATGATTATTGTTACTCTTGGGTACATACATAGATACACCATGTCAGACATTGATTACGTAAAGAGCATTCTGAAAATGATTGCAGTGAGATTATTGAAAAGATGGGAGCTAAAGTAAATATATAATTTAAAAATGGAATTTGAATTCTCAGAGGGAGCACATTCTATGTTGAACCTAAATTCTTGATTTAGGGGCAAAGACACCTTTGATAATTATGGCAACACGATACTGGTCCTCAAGGAGTTCAGATACTTGCATTCAGCTGATAACATTCAGCTGGTCCGATAGCACAACGAGTAGAGCGCTCGCTGTGACATCTGTGCAGATCCTGCAGACACAGGTTTGAATCGCGGCAGGGTCAAACTCAGCGGTTCTTTCTTCCAAGGTCAATAAATGAGCACCACACACCATGGGTAATAATAAGCAGCGCTCAGATGACTGAGGGTTCATAGCGCTATATAAATGCTAAATAATAATAATGGCTGATACAATACTGCTTATTGTTTGTTAGGTGGAACATGCTATTTTGCTCATCGCACTGCCAGACAGCAAAGGTAGAATGTGTATGTTGTATAGCATAATCTACTGTATCTTTTCAAGCCTTTAAGAGTAGAATGCCCATTCTACTAATCTACTAATCAAAGAATGTGTACTTACTTCTTTAATTCCTTTGTCATTTTCCACTGTAGAGTTCATCACAATCTTATAAAAACAGCTGAAAAGTCATGATCTACCCTTAAAAACAACTACAGGAGACTAATCCATCAAGCTCTAATTAACAGCACTTTTCTACTGAAGAGAATATTGTTTATATTTATTTTAAACAGAATCAAAACACTAACTAAATGAATCAATACATTAAAAAAGTACTTCTAAATGTGTGCATTGTCAATATAGAGACTTTTTCAAACGTCTGTGATTGTTAATGGATTCACACAAGCAGCACAGAACCATACTTCAATGAAGACACTTATATACAAGAACAACAACAAACAATTACCATAGACAATAATGGTAAAGGATATGAAATGGTGGAGCACACTATTATGGCAAAAAAAAAGAACCCTTATAAGAAAAGTCCCAAACAAACTTTTAACCAAATGCTCCTTTCATCCAAACAAACTGTCCAGTGTACAAATGGACATGCAGCTCAATGTTTAATGTACGTCAACAATCCTTTAAATCTTTACAACAATTCCTGAATCACTATGTGAAACTAAAAGACAAAAGTAAAATGAAAAAACTTTACAAAACATAAACTCCTGTCCAGTACACAGCCACACTGGTCATGTGAGGACATTCATTAGCCTGCATTTTAGGAACTGCTTGCAAAAGTCCTTTCCACCACATCAAAATGTTAGCAACACACCATTCTACGATACGGATTCGTGTGCATCGACTACGCAATGCAAAAAGTCATGCTCTAGAACTGCACAATGTAAATAATATTCTACTGCATGGAACAGCCAAATAACTGCTCCAAGAAATAGAGCACATCCATTGTAAATACTTTTGGAACTGAAGGTGACTTCAAAAATGCAGTACGTTTAGAAAACATTACTGAAGACCTCATACACACCAACATCCTAGTGGTAAGATATACAAAAAAGAAATAGCTAAGTTTCAAAACTTGAAATACCAGCCCAAATATGTGTTTGTTGTCGCAGAACGTTTTACAAAAAGAGCACAAAAATAGTAGATCTAGCCTACAAAATAGAAGACAATGAGAATCCCAGTGGTTCCAGTTGGCTTTATATCTAGCAGCAGAAACAAATTACAAAATAACTAACCCCTCAACAGTTTGCATCTACTGCAACACAAAGCTTGACAATAACCAAATGCCATCACAAGCTATCGCTAATAAGGTCATACTATGCACATTTCTGTAAGCTCTCCACAGCTTCACTTGTATGAGAGGATTATAATAACATAATAATATGCACATTTCTGTAAGCTCTCCAACAGCTTCACTTGTACGAGAGGATTATAATACAAACAGTGCACCCATTTCAAGCTAAAATACCTCCATCTGAGTTACTAAAGGGCACCTGTGACAACGTAGTATTTTTACAATTAGATATAAAAGAAAATGTTCAAACTCTAGGAGTACAACGGCCAATAGATCAATCTTTGATTGTACTAGTTAAGGGTGTGCCAACAAAAGACAAAACCATTTAGCAACACCTAGTTGACTTAAAGAAAGTTAGACCAGCCCTACAATATCTAAAATAAAACAATGAATAATACAAAGATATAAACATAGAGGAAAACTTAAGATAAACCACTCAAATTATTCAAGACACACCAGTAACTGGCCAATTTAAACATGTAGATCCTGTTACTGCCGCCAACATTTTATACCATTATAATATTCATCCACGACACTCCAAAGACACAGTTAATGATGCATTTGAAACCTATAAAATGCATCAAGCCAAAGGATCTCCAATGATCATATTGGAAAAAAGTGTAGAAGCACATTATTTTCCCCTACACTTTCCTACATGAAAGATATGATGAAAGATCCGTGCATCGGAATATCACTTCTTTAAAAATGTATTCTGAAGACCCCAGATTCAGACAAAAAACATTGACTACATTTACCACCTTCTCTTTGAAAGTGAACTAGCAACTCTGTTATGGCCATGCACACACATTAAAAACAGACTCATTTGAAACATATCCGCTACACAATTGCTTCAAAAAATAAAAGACAAAGATGAGGTTTTACAGTCAAGTATCACTAATCTCTTGGCAAACATGCGTGGTACAAAAGAATACTGGTTCTGACATCATGTTGATGCACGTTGTATGCTAAGGAACCTAGACCAACCCACATGATTAGTTACTTTAGGTTGTCCAGAGTACACACGGGATTACTTGCACAACGTCTTACTTATGCACTGCAAATCAAAATAAAGACGGAATAGATATAAAAACATCAGGAGACCCTGTCAATGTATCAAGGTACTTTCACCATCGCTTCATTGCCATGCTGCATTTTATCGGCAATAAAATTACCCCTCCACTCGGAGAAGTGCAGCACTTATTTTGGAGAAAAGAATATCAATCCAGAAAAGCAGTGCACATCCACATGCTTTTGTGGATAAAAGATGGTAAAAACCTTGGCCATGATAGTGATCCCATGGTTTTACAGTTTATTGAAAAATACATTAACTGTGACATCCCTTCAGAAACCGCAACTAGTGACCTACATTATGCTTCCCAAAACATAAATGTGGCAAATACTGCTGACGTAGGTATAAAAACAAAGGCAAATATTATACCGAATGTTGTTTTGGCTTCCCTAAACCAGTTTGCAAAAAATGACAAGTAACTAGCTTGATGTCTTCTTTTAGAAACAGCTTAAAGGGCAAATCCCTGAAAAAAAACATTAAAAGGGATGAAGCATCCAAGCACATCAATGATTACAATAAAATAATTGCCATCTTGTGGAATGCAAACATAGACATACAATACTGTGCAGACAATTTCACTGCAGTTGTAAAGTATGTCACACCAAATCTGAGAAGACAGAGCTAAAAGACCTCTGGGATGACATATCATCTGACAGAACACTATCACAGAAAGTGTACAGCTACGGTATAAAAATGCACTCCCATAGAGAATTTGGGTGTTACAAAGCTGCAGACACTTTAACCGGTACAAACTTATATGGCAAATCTGAACACATTGCCTGGCTGAACCTCCTGAAATCCTACCAAGAGATAGAAAACATATCCATAGATGATCAAAACAGCCAGGACATTTAAGAAAAAAACTGTGTAATTGACACATACTACCCAAACAGAAGTACTGATTTGGAAAACATGTTTCTATACAACATTGCCCAAAACTACACCTACAAAAACAATGTCACACCAAATGAAACAACTGGCAAATAGTCAGTCTCAACTTGTGTAGGAAGCTTAGTGAAACTCTCCATACCATTTTTAATTATCATATAAAGTTATCATTTAAATCTCACAACATAGAGAACTGTATTACATGGCCCTGCTCCAACTTTTTAAACTTGGATAAAAGAAAATTAATTATTCAGTGTCTACGACTCATTTGAAGCTGCATTCAAAGCAAATGGAAGCAGTATAACAAAGGACAATTGCAAACAATACAAACACTTATTGGACAATGAATGCCAAGAAGAAGAAGAAATTGAAGCTCAACTAGACAAAGCCACTCCTGAGGGCAGTCAACCTTTGCTTACAGGAATCCACGAACCACTTGGATAACCACTCATCCTAGAATGAAGCATAAATAGCCATGGATGAGGAAGAAAATACCATCTATCAATATAAACTATCTGAGGAACTCTTGTCAGTGCTGGAATCACAGCTAAATGATGAACAATTCACCATTTATCTAGTAGTCACTCAAAAAACTGAACATGGTTTGTTTGTTTGTTCCTTTATTTATTTGTAATGCGCGCCAGACCCGAGGGTATCAGGGCGCAAAGTACATTAATATTTTCAGCTTAAATTTGCATAGTTACATAGTTGCACAAATATAATACAGTCAAGGGTTCTACTACAACAGCAAGATATATACATACAGTAAGCATAGTCGGAAGACATTACATAGAAAGAGAGGTTCAACATGATATATGCATAGTGGTGTTTATTTACAGTGCAGATGAGTGGGGATAGTAGGACAGTAGCTGGCATGTCTTTAGTGGTAATTTTCATTTTACCAGTTGGTGATGTTATGTCTGAAGTTGGAGTATGTTTGGTCCACCCTCAAATAAGGGAGTCGGGAGTTCCAGAGCCGTGCAGCCTTGACTGGGAAGCTAATTCCTCCAGCTTTTGTCAGTTTGAACCTTGGTACAATCAAGCAGTTTGTATTAGCAGCTCTGGTGGGAGAGTTGGAGGATATTCTATTAATTCTCTCTATGAGATAGCGTGGTGCAGCGTTGTTTAGGCACGAGTGGGGCAGTTTTAAGCAGGATTTTGTTGCTGGTGGAGAGACAATTATTCTGTCTCCTTACTTCAGAGATATGCTCTTTCCTGCCTATGCCCAGTTCTGGTCAAAGAGCGATATTCTGTAGAATCTGAATCTTTCTGACAATATACTTATTGGCACCAAGATATAGGGCATTACAATAGTCCAATTTGGACAAGATTATAGCTCTGGCCAGAGTAGTACAACTGCTTTTAGATAAAAATGGTTTTCCCGCTCTAATCAGTTTACATGTATAAGCCGAGGCAGAGGCCATGGAGTTAACTTGTTTGGCAAAGTTGAGGCTAGAATCCAGGTAAAAGCCTAAAATGTTTACCTCTTTGGTGACCTTAGTGGTGTTTCCATCAATATTAAAGGAGGTGTGTTTCTGACCAAGTTTTCTGAGATTAGGCGTAGTACCCAGAATGATGAGTTCAGTTATGTCATCATTCAGGCATAGACTATGGACCGCCATCCATGTCTGGATGATAAGGTACATGTTATTTACCAAGGCCAAATCCTTATCATAATCCCCAGTAAGTGGTTTGAGAATCTGGGTATCACCTGCATAGTTAGTGTAGGTGATACCGAGATGATCCAGCTTATGAAAAATGGTCTTGGTGAATATATTATACATTGTGGGTGAGACACATGAGCCCTGAGGCACTCCACAAGTAATGGGGATAGGGTCTGATGCTGCTGATGGCGAGAAGACTCTCATAGTCCTGTTGCTTAGCAAGGATTGGATCCAGATTATGGCCTTCTGTGAGAAGTGTGCTGCTGAATGAAGGTGGTTGCGTAGGACCTTGTGGTCCTCCAAGTCGAACGCTGCCAAGAGATCAAGAAAGAGAAGTAAGGCTAATTTCCCTTTGTCTCTCAGCTCATCAATTTGGGCCTTGAGATCAATCAGCACTGTCTCAATGCCGTGTTGGGATTGAATCTTGATTGCAGAGCTCATAGTAACTGGTTATGCTACAGGTAGTCCTGTATTTGGAGATAAGCCACCCTATCTAAAAATGTTAGTAAGAATGGCACTGTTGTTATAGGCCTATAGTTGGTGGGTATAGTAGGATCGAATGATTGCTTTTTGAGGAGTGGAAGCGCCCAGGTCTCCTTTAGAGAACTTGGCATGGTGCTGGTAAAGAATGAGGCATTGATTAACTGAGATGAAGGGTGCCAGGTCTCTAGCCGCATCTTTGATGATTTGGGCTGGTCATTTGTCTCCCTGACAGTTAGAAGGTTTGAGAGAGACAATGATTTTTTGACCTCAAGAATTGAGACTTAGGCAAAATTAAAGTGTTGTGCTGGTTTGGGTGGAAGCGATGTAGTGCTAACCTGTGGTGTCATATTATGTATGTTTAATTTTTTTATTGGCAATTTTATCCTGAAGAGTGGTGATTTTGTTAGCGAGGGATTTCTGTATGATGGAACACAAGTTTTGTCCTTTACACAGTTGTCAGACACAGCGATCGCATTTTCAAGTTCTTTTAGGATAACAAAGAGTTCCTTTGTACTTGAATTAGCTTGCAGGATCTTATTGTTGTATATATCCTGCTTGGTGCGAAGTATTTCATTTTGTACATGGTTGAAATATTGACACGGTTGGCTCTGTTTACATCAGACAGTACACAGATGACTTCACTTTTTCTTTTGTCCTTTCTCAGGGTTTTGAGGTGTGGGGTGAACCAAGAGTTCAGATGTGCTCTGGGTTTGCTTTTTTCTCATTTTAGAGGGGCAATCGTGTCCATTCATTAACTAGGAAGGTGGAATCGGTAGTATCTGGTATTGAGTTGAGAGTAGGTAGTGTTAGTGGTAGGAGTTTATCTGCGGTTGTGTTCTTTTTGTTCCTCGTTAGGGTGGGAGGAGCGATTAGGTTATTTTTAGTTGAGAGGATTTTAGCATCTAGTGTAAATGCTACAAGATAGTGGTCAGACCATAGCTGAGAGGCTATGGAAGTAATGTAGGTGTTGCAATTGTAGTCTGCCACCCAATCGAGTGTTCTACTTTGTCATGGGTTGGTAGTGTTGGTAGGGTTGCTAGTTTCAAACATGGTGTTAAACATGAAACTAAAACCTGTAGCTGTAAACATTATAAACCCCTGCTGATTCTTAATTAAAAGAAACATCACATTGCTGCAAAACTTAACAAACAACAACCTTTCGGCTGTAGTAACAGCCCACACAGGTTTAGCTGCCTAAAACATATGAGGTGTAACTACACTGACTACTACTCCTCCCCGTAGAACACCAAAACAAATTAGAATACTACAAACAGGAGAAGTTGCTACTGTAGTACGCAGAATTCTTAAACAAATGAAAGTGCTCCTGATAGATGAAGTAAGCGTGGTTTCCAAACTAATGTTAGCTTTAATTAATCTCAGAATGCAAGAAGTCCTTAAAAACAACTATGAAGAACTGGTTTGGAGGAAAACATGCTATTTTCTTCGGAGACCTCCTACAGTTAACACCAGTGAAAGGTCAACCTCTTTTCAAAACATTAGGACACCTACAAGGCTGCAATACCCTCGGCAGCATTGGAAATCTAAATCTCTGGCAACATTTTCACTATAAAGAACTAACTCAAAATATGCATCAGTCTGCAGAGCTTACATATGCTAACATTTTAAAAAGCATTAGAACCGGTCTTCTTACTAAAGATGCAAAATCCATCTTAAATAGTAGACTAATCCATAAGCTATATAGAAAAACACATAAGCTCCTGATGTCATTGCTCAATTAACTAAACAACATCTTAAATGTATGTCCTTAAGGCCAACCCATGCAAGCTGTAGTCAATTCAACGAGACAATGTTGAAAAAAGAAACACAACCCATGCTGCATATCTGCTCCACATACAAACTGGAAGTGCACAGAATGACACTTCCTATGTGTCAACAAGCAACAGCCAAACTAAATAGCCTAGAAAAATGTATCTCCAACACAGCCAGATTGGAGAAAATATTGGCTTTGTGTCTGAACTACAAAGTAATTCTGAAATGTAACCTTGACGTCGAACAAGGTTTAGTCAATGGAGCAATTGGTACTCTTGTTGGCTTCCAAACATACTCACATGAGAACAACATTCATTTTGTCAACATCCACTTTGGAAAACTTGCATATGTAAAAGAAAATGTCCAGACAATAACACGGTTCTTTCAAAGACATATACGCACGCAGAGACCAATTTTCTCTATCTCTTGCATATGCTGTCACTATTCACAAATCGCAAGGTCTAACCTGTGATAAACCTGAAAGTGTCTCCCTAGCTAGTAACCAATAATCTGTCACCCAGGTGGACAGGACACAGCCGTCACTATTGGATCCATTTCCTGGGGGGACCAATAAGGGAGGATGACCTGGATGGGGAGTTCTTGGGGAGTGGTAGTGGGACACCAACGGGTGAGACACAGAAATCCCTCTTTCAACACCTTTTCCCATCCTACCATATAGGATATTTCAAAACATTGCCCCACCTTTTCCAACACAAACACTTTTGCAGAATAAGCAGAACAACTCTTTATCTGACATGTTCCAATACAAGGGTCAGGCAAAGTCAAATAATTGCCCAGAATCACACACACCTGATGGCCTTTTCCCTTCCCCACTGCGATAAAAGGTGGAGCATAAGAGCACAGTACAAGCAAGGCAGGTCGCATGACGTGAGAGCAAACTCAGCACAGCAGTTCAAGTGGAAGAGAAAGATGGCACATAAAAAGAAGGAGACAAGGAGAGAATTGACCTTTCCCTTTCTGACCAAGTCCCGTCAGTCCTCTGCATAAGGATCGTAAGACCATTAACAATAGCCAGCGTGTGTTGCAGCAGGTGTCAACGGTACACAATACCCTCCTCTGCTGATAACCAAGCCGGGGAGAGACACTTGTCTCCGTGGTACCAACCTTGACTCCAAAGAGAAAGAAAGCCAAGCAGTTCATCACAGCCAGTGAGTTGAGGGGAAAGTCTATAAGAAAACAAAAGGTGTTGAATGAAAAGTAGCAAACAGCTAATTGAACTTTGAAAGCATGAAGAGTAATTGATGTGATAGGAGGATAACCAGCAACAGAGGAGTTTCACACTTTTTGGGTGTTCAGTCAAGGAACTCTGGGTGATTACCCAATTGTTGAAACTACCATAACCAGAAGGACTTGGGAAAAGGTGAAAAGAGGTTAAAGTGGTCATACAGGGGTCTTTTAAAATCCTCTGTACAGTGAAAAGTCTTAGACCGACAGATGATTGTGAAGCTAAGGGACATGAATCCTGCATGGTTAAATTAGCACATGAAAAGTGTTTAGCAAAGTTTGGCAAGAGTGAACCTTGCAGAGGAATGCTAACAAAAAGGGGCAAAGCCTGAAGTCCAATGAACAGTGTGTTGACAGGAGTGAACCCAACCAAGTGATGTCCACAGTGAACAGTTTGAAAATACATTAAGATTTGTGAATTCAAGAAAAGCCACACTGATCTCGAAGGAGGGACGCTGACATCCAAGAGGGGTGTAGGGCTGAAAGAGGGAGATCCAGGGGTGGAAAAGTGCATTTGAAACTTTTTATTTGCTTTGTTGAATACCTCAGGAGCTCGAAGGCAAGACACTTTTTGGAAAAGAGACATAACCATCGAAGAACCCGATGGCTGGTATGGAACTGTCGGAATCGTACAAAAATGTTGCCCTCATTTGTGCGCCCCGGCAGTTACTGCAACTTTGGGGGCGTGCAAAATGAGGGTGACATTTACTGCACCCAAGCAGAGCAGGGTTTGCGGGGATGTCCCCTGCTCTGCTTGGGCACCGTAACAGGAGTCAGGGGTTGCGGGGGTGTCCCCCGCTTACCATTTTGGTAAGCGGGGGACATGAAAAAAAAAAATAATATAAAGGTCAATTGTGCAGAAGGTCAAATAGGACTACAATAATTAGGTCAATTGTGCAAAAGGTCAACTGTGCAAAAGGTCCATTTGGGTAATACCAACTAAATATATGGAAAGGGGCTTGGATCTATAATGATTATTGTTACTCTTGGGTACATACATAGATACACCATGTCAGACATTGATTACGTAAAGAGCATTCTGAAAATGATTGCAGTGAGATTATTGAAAAGATGGGAGCTAAAGTAAATATATAATTTAAAAATGGAATTTGAATTCTCAGAGGGAGCACATTCTATGTTGAACCTAAATTCTTGATTTAGGGGCAAAGACACCTTTGATAATTATGGCAACACGATACTGGTCCTCAAGGAGTTCAGATACTTGCATTCAGCTGATAACATTCAGCTGGTCCGATAGCACAACGAGTAGAGCGCTCGCTGTGACATCTGTGCAGATCCTGCAGACACAGGTTTGAATCGCGGCAGGGTCAAACTCAGCGGTTCTTTCTTCCAAGGTCAATAAATGAGCACCACACACCATGGGTAATAATAAGCAGCGCTCAGATGACTGAGGGTTCATAGCGCTATATAAATGCTAAATAATAATAATGGCTGATACAACACTGCTTATTGTTTGTTAGGTGGAACAAGCTATTTTGCTCATCGCACTGCCAGACAGCAAAGGTAGAATGTGTATGTTGTATAGCATAATCTACTGTATCTTTTCAAGCCTTTAAGAGTAGAATGCCCATTCTACTAATCTACTAATCAAAGAATGTGTACTTACTTCTTTAATTCCTTTGTCATTTTCCACTGTAGAGTTCATCACAATCTTATAAAAACAGCTGAAAAGTCATGATCTACCCTTAAAAACAACTACAGGAGACTAATCCATCAAGCTCTAATTAACAGCACTTTTCTACTGAAGAGAATATTGTTTATATTTATTTTAAACAGAATCAAAACACTAACTAAATGAATCAATACATTAAAAAAGTACTTCTAAATGTGTGCATTGTCAATATAGAGACTTTTTCAAACGTCTGTGATTGTTAATGGATTCACACAAGCAGCACAGAACCATACTTCAATGAAGACACTTATATACAAGAACAACAACAAACAATTACCATAGACAATAATGGTAAAGGATATGAAATGGTGGAGCACACTATTATGGCAAAAAAAAAGAACCCTTATAAGAAAAGTCCCAAACAAACTTTTAACCAAATGCTCCTTTCATCCAAACAAACTGTCCAGTGTACAAATGGACATGCAGCTCAATGTTTAATGTACGTCAACAATCCTTTAAATCTTTACAACAATTCCTGAATCACTATGTGAAACTAAAAGACAAAAGTAAAATGAAAAAACTTTACAAAACATAAACTCCTGTCCAGTACACTGGTCATGTGAGGACATTCATTAGCCTGCATTTTAGGAACTGCTTGCAAAAGTCCTTTCCACCACATCAAAATGTTACCAACACACCATTCTACGATACGGATTCGTGTGCATCGACTACGCAATGCAAAAAGTCATGCTCTAGAACTGCACAATGTAAATAATATTCTACTACATGGAACAGCCAAATAACTGCTCCAAGAAATAGAGCACATCCATTGTAAATACTTTTGGAACTGAAGGTGACTTCAAAAATGCAGTACGTTTAGAAAACATTACTGAAGACCTCATACACACCAACATCCTAGTGGTAAGATATACAAAAAAGAAATAGCTAAGTTTCAAAACTTGAAATACCAGCCCAAATATGTGTTTGTTGTCGCAGAACGTTTTACAAAAAGAGCACAAAAATAGTAGATCTAGCCTACAAAATAGAAGACAATGAGAATCCCAGTGGTTCCAGTTGGCTTTATATCTAGCAGCAGAAACAAATTACAAAATAACTAACCCCTCAACAGTTTGCATCTACTGCAACACAAAGCTTGACAATAACCAAATGCCATCACAAGCTATCGCTAATAAGGTCATACTATGCACATTTCTGTAAGCTCTCCACAGCTTCACTTGTATGAGAGGATTATAATAACATAATAATATGCACATTTCTGTAAGCTCTCCAACAGCTTCACTTGTACGAGAGGATTATAATACAAACAGTGCACCCATTTCAAGCTAAAATACCTCCATCTGAGTTACTAAAGGGCACCTGTGACAACGTAGTATTTTTACAATTAGATATAAAAGAAAATGTTCAAACTCTAGGAGTACAACGGCCAATAGATCAATCTTTGATTGTACTAGTTAAGGGTGTGCCAACAAAAGACAAAACCATTTAGCAACACCTAGTTGACTTAAAGAAAGTTAGACCAGCCCTACAATATCTAAAATAAAACAATGAATAATACAAAGATATAAACATAGAGGAAAACTTAAGATAAACCACTCAAATTATTCAAGACACACCAGTAACTGGCCAATTTAAACATGTAGATCCTGTTACTGCCGCCAACATTTTATACCATTATAATATTCATCCACGACACTCCAAAGACACAGTTAATGATGCATTTGAAACCTATAAAATGCATCAAGCCAAAGGATCTCCAATGATCATATTGGAAAAAAGTGTAGAAGCACATTATTTTCCCCTACACTTTCCTACATGAAAGATATGATGAAAGATCCGTGCATCGGAATATCACTTCTTTAAAAATGTATTCTGAAGACCCCAGATTCAGACAAAAAACATTGACTACATTTACCACCTTCTCTTTGAAAGTGAACTAGCAACTCTGTTATGGCCATGCACACACATTAAAAACAGACTCATTTGAAACATATCCGCTACACAATTGCTTCAAAAAATAAAAGACAAAGATGAGGTTTTACGGTCAAGTATCACTAATCTCTTGGCAAACATGCGTGGTACAAAAGAATACTGGTTCTGACATCATGTTGATGCACGTTGTATGCTAAGGAACCTAGACCAACCCACATGATTAGTTACTTTAGGTTGTCCAGAGTACACACGGGATTACTTGCACAACGTCTTACTTATGCACTGCAAATCAAAATAAAGACGGAATAGATATAAAAACATCAGGAGACCCTGTCAATGTATCAAGGTACTTTCACCATCGCTTCATTGCCATGCTGCATTTTATCGGCAATAAAATTACCCCTCCACTCGGAGAAGTGCAGCACTTATTTTGGAGAAAAGAATATCAATCCAGAAAAGCAGTGCACATCCACATGCTTTTGTGGATAAAAGATGGTAAAAACCTTGGCCATGATAGTGATCCCATGGTTTTACAGTTTATTGAAAAATACATTAACTGTGACATCCCTTCAGAAACCGCAACTAGTGACCTACATTATGCTTCCCAAAACATAAATGTGGCAAATACTGCTGACGTAGGTATAAAAACAAAGGCAAATATTATACCGAATGTTGTTTTGGCTTCCCTAAACCAGTTTGCAAAAAATGACAAGTAACTAGCT
Organism: Ambystoma mexicanum; assembly: GCF_040938575.1. Lineage (NCBI taxonomy): Eukaryota > Metazoa > Chordata > Amphibia > Caudata > Ambystomatidae > Ambystoma > Ambystoma mexicanum. The sequence goes on along the minus strand of NC_090937.1, from coordinate 591,687,163 downwards.
TGATGTCTTCTTTTAGAAACAGCTTAAAGGGCAAATCCCTGAAAAAAAACATTAAAAGGGATGAAGCATCCAAGCACATCAATGATTACAATAAAATAATTGCCATCTTGTGGAATGCAAACATAGACATACAATACTGTGCAGACAATTTCACTGCAGTTGTAAAGTATGTCACACCAAATCTGAGAAGACAGAGCTAAAAGACCTCTGGGATGACATATCATCTGACAGAACACTATCACAGAAAGTGTACAGCTATGGTATAAAAATGCACTCCCATAGAGAATTTGGGTGTTACAAAGCTGCAGACACTTTAACCGGTACAAACTTATATGGCAAATCTGAACACATTGCCTGGCTGAACCTCCTGAAATCCTACCAAGAGATAGAAAACATATCCATAGATGATCAAAACAGCCAGGACATTTAAGAAAAAACTGTGTAATTGACACATACTACCCAAACAGAAGTACTGATTTGGAAAACATGTTTCTATACAACATTGCCCAAAACTACACCTACAAAAACAATGTCACACCAAATGAAACAACTGGCAAATAGTCAGTCTCAACTTGTGTAGGAAGCTTAGTGAAACTCTCCATACCATTTTTAATTATCATATAAAGTTATCATTTAAATCTCACAACATAGAGAACTGTATTACATGGCCCTGCTCCAACTTTTTAAACTTGGATAAAAGAAAATTAATTATTCAGTGTCTACGACTCATTTGAAGCTGCATTCAAAGCAAATGGAAGCAGTATAACAAAGGACAATTGCAAACAATACAAACACTTATTGGACAATGAATGCCAAGAAGAAGAAGAAATTGAAGCTCAACTAGACAAAGCCACTCCTGAGGGCAGTCAACCTTTGCTTACAGGAATCCACGAACCACTTGGATAACCACTCATCCTAGAATGAAGCATAAATAGCCATGGATGAGGAAGAAAATACCATCTATCTATATAAACTATCTGAGGAACTCTTGTCAGTGCTGGAATCACAGCTAAATGATGAACAATTCACCATTTATCTAGTAGTCACTCAAAAAACTGAACATGGTTTGTTTGTTTGTTCCTTTATTTATTTGTAATGCGCGCCAGACCCGAGGGTATCAGGGCGCAAAGTACATTAATATTTTCAGCTTAAATTTGCATAGTTACATAGTTGCACAAATATAATACAGTCAAGGGTTCTACTACAACAGCAAGATATATACATACAGTAAGCATAGTCGGAAGACATTACATAGAAAGAGAGGTTCAACATGATATATGCATAGTGGTGTTTATTTACAGTGCAGATGAGTGGGGATAGTAGGACAGTAGCTGGCATGTCTTTAGTGGTAATTTTCATTTTACCAGTTGGTGATGTTATGTCTGAAGTTGGAGTATGTTTGGTCCACCCTCAAATAAGGGAGTCGGGAGTTCCAGAGCCGTGCAGCCTTGACTGGGAAGCTAATTCCTCCAGCTTTTGTCAGTTTGAACCTTGGTACAATCAAGCAGTTTGTATTAGCAGCTCTGGTGGGAGAGTTGGAGGATATTCTATTAATTCTCTCTATGAGATAGCGTGGTGCAGCGTTGTTTAGGCACGAGTGGGGCAGTTTTAAGCAGGATTTTGTTGCTGGTGGAGAGACAATTATTCTGTCTCCTTACTTCAGAGATATGCTCTTTCCTGCCTATGCCCAGTTCTGGTCAAAGAGCGATATTCTGTAGAATCTGAATCTTTCTGACAATATACTTATTGGCACCAAGATATAGGGCATTACAATAGTCCAATTTGGACAAGATTATAGCTCTGGCCAGAGTAGTACAACTGCTTTTAGATAAAAATGGTTTTCCCGCTCTAATCAGTTTACATGTATAAGCCGAGGCAGAGGCCATGGAGTTAACTTGTTTGGCAAAGTTGAGGCTAGAATCCAGGTAAAAGCCTAAAATGTTTACCTCTTTGGTGACCTTAGTGGTGTTTCCATCAATATTAAAGGAGGTGTGTTTCTGACCAAGTTTTCTGAGATTAGGCGTAGTACCCAGAATGATGAGTTCAGTTATGTCATCATTCAGGCATAGACTATGGACCGCCATCCATGTCTGGATGATAAGGTACATGTTATTTACCAAGGCCAAATCCTTATCATAATCCCCAGTAAGTGGTTTGAGAATCTGGGTATCACCTGCATAGTTAGTGTAGGTGATACCGAGATGATCCAGCTTATGAAAAATGGTCTTGGTGAATATATTATACATTGTGGGTGAGACACATGAGCCCTGAGGCACTCCACAAGTAATGGGGATAGGGTCTGATGCTGCTGATGGCGAGAAGACTCTCATAGTCCTGTTGCTTAGCAAGGATTGGATCCAGATTATGGCCTTCTGTGAGAAGTGTGCTGCTGAATGAAGGTGGTTGCGTAGGACCTTGTGGTCCTCCAAGTCGAACGCTGCCAAGAGATCAAGAAAGAGAAGTAAGGCTAATTTCCCTTTGTCTCTCAGCTCATCAATTTGGGCCTTGAGATCAATCAGCACTGTCTCAATGCCGTGTTGGGATTGAATCTTGATTGCAGAGCTCATAGTAACTGGTTATGCTACAGGTAGTCCTGTATTTGGAGATAAGCCACCCTATCTAAAAATGTTAGTAAGAATGGCACTGTTGTTATAGGCCTATAGTTGGTGGGTATAGTAGGATCGAATGATTGCTTTTTGAGGAGTGGAAGCGCCCAGGTCTCCTTTAGAGAACTTGGCATGGTGCTGGTAAAGAATGAGGCATTGATTAACTAAGATGAAGGGTGCCAGGTCTCTAGCCGCATCTTTGATGATTTGGGCTGGTCATTTGTCTCCCTGACAGTTAGAAGGTTTGAGAGAGACAATGATTTTTTGACCTCAAGAATTGAGACTTAGGCAAAATTAAAGTGTTGTGCTGGTTTGGGTGGAAGCGATGTAGTGCTAACCTGTGGTGTCATATTATGTATGTTTAATTTTTTTATTGCCAATTTTATCCTGAAGAGTGGTGATTTTGTTAGCGAGGGATTTCTGTATGATGGAACACAAGTTTTGTCCTTTACACAGTTGTCAGACACAGCGATCGCATTTTCAAGTTCTTTTAGGATAACAAAGAGTTCCTTTGTACTTGAATTAGCTTGCAGGATCTTATTGTTGTATATATCCTGCTTGGTGCGAAGTATTTCATTTTGTACATGGTTGAAATATTGACACGGTTGGCTCTGTTTACATCAGACAGTACACAGATGACTTCACTTTTTCTTTTGTCCTTTCTCAGGGTTTTGAGGTGTGGGGTGAACCAAGAGTTCAGATGTGCTCTGGGTTTGCTTTTTTCTCATTTTAGAGGGGCAATCGTGTCCATTCATTAACTAGGAAGGTGGAATCGGTAGTATCTGGTATTGAGTTGAGAGTAGGTAGTGTTAGTGGTAGGAGTTTATCTGCGGTTGTGTTCTTTTTGTTCCTCGTTAGGGTGGGAGGAGCGATTAGGTTATTTTTAGTTGAGAGGATTTTAGCATCTAGTGTAAATGCTACAAGATAGTGGTCAGACCATAGCTGAGAGGCTATGGAAGTAATGTAGGTGTTGCAATTGTAGTCTGCCACCCAATCGAGTGTTCTACTTTGTCATGGGTTGGTAGTGTTGGTAGGGTTGCTAGTTTCAAACATGGTGTTAAACATGAAACTAAAACCTGTAGCTGTAAACATTATAAACCCCTGCTGATTCTTAATTAAAAGAAACATCACATTGCTGCAAAACTTAACAAACAACAACCTTTCGGCTGTAGTAACAGCCCACACAGGTTTAGCTGCCTAAAACATATGAGGTGTAACTACACTGACTACTACTCCTCCCCGTAGAACACCAAAACAAATTAGAATACTACAAACAGGAGAAGTTGCTACTGTAGTACGCAGAATTCTTAAACAAATGAAAGTGCTCCTGATAGATGAAGTAAGCGTGGTTTCCAAACTAATGTTAGCTTTAATTAATCTCAGAATGCAAGAAGTCCTTAAAAACAACTATGAAGAACTGGTTTGGAGGAAAACATGCTATTTTCTTCGGAGACCTCCTACAGTTAACACCAGTGAAAGGTCAACCTCTTTTCAAAACATTAGGACACCTACAAGGCTGCAATACCCTCGGCAGCATTGGAAATCTAAATCTCTGGCAACATTTTCACTATAAAGAACTAACTCAAAATATGCATCAGTCTGCAGAGCTTACATATGCTAACATTTTAAAAAGCATTAGAACCGGTCTTCTTACTAAAGATGCAAAATCCATCTTAAATAGTAGACTAATCCATAAGCTATATAGAAAAACACATAAGCTCCTGATGTCATTGCTCAATTAACTAAACAACATCTTAAATGTATGTCCTTAAGGCCAACCCATGCAAGCTGTAGTCAATTCAACGAGACAATGTTGAAAAAAGAAACACAACCCATGCTGCATATCTGCTCCACATACAAACTGGAAGTGCACAGAATGACACTTCCTATGTGTCAACAAGCAACAGCCAAACTAAATAGCCTAGAAAAATGTATCTCCAACACAGCCAGATTGGAGAAAATATTGGCTTTGTGTCTGAACTACAAAGTAATTCTGAAATGTAACCTTGACGTCGAACAAGGTTTAGTCAATGGAGCAATTGGTACTCTTGTTGGCTTCCAAACATACTCACATGAGAACAACATTCATTTTGTCAACATCCACTTTGGAAAACTTGCATATGTAAAAGAAAATGTCCAGACAATAACACGGTTCTTTCAAAGACATATACGCACGCAGAGACCAATTTTCTCTATCTCTTGCATATGCTGTCACTATTCACAAATCGCAAGGTCTAACCTGTGATAAACCTGAAAGTGTCTCCCTAGCTAGTAACCAATAATCTGTCACCCAGGTGGACAGGACACAGCCGTCACTATTGGATCCATTTCCTGGGGGGACCAATAAGGGAGGATGACCTGGATGGGGAGTTCTTGGGGAGTGGTAGTGGGACACCAACGGGTGAGACACAGAAATCCCTCTTTCAACACCTTTTCCCATCCTACCATATAGGATATTTCAAAACATTGCCCCACCTTTTCCAACACAAACACTTTTGCAGAATAAGCAGAACAACTCTTTATCTGACATGTTCCAATACAAGGGTCAGGCAAAGTCAAATAATTGCCCAGAATCACACACACCTGATGGCCTTTTCCCTTCCCCACTGCGATAAAAGGTGGAGCATAAGAGCACAGTACAAGCAAGGCAGGTCGCATGACGTGAGAGCAAACTCAGCACAGCAGTTCAAGTGGAAGAGAAAGATGGCACATAAAAAGAAGGAGACAAGGAGAGAATTGACCTTTCCCTTTCTGACCAAGTCCCGTCAGTCCTCTGCATAAGGATCGTAAGACCATTAACAATAGCCAGCGTGTGTTGCAGCAGGTGTCAACGGTACACAATACCCTCCTCTGCTGATAACCAAGCCGGGGAGAGACACTTGTCTCCGTGGTACCAACCTTGACTCCAAAGAGAAAGAAAGCCAAGCAGTTCATCACAGCCAGTGAGTTGAGGGGAAAGTCTATAAGAAAACAAAAGGTGTTGAATGAAAAGTAGCAAACAGCTAATTGAACTTTGAAAGCATGAAGAGTAATTGATGTGATAGGAGGATAACCAGCAACAGAGGAGTTTCACACTTTTTGGGTGTTCAGTCAAGGAACTCTGGGTGATTACCCAATTGTTGAAACTACCATAACCAGAAGGACTTGGGAAAAGGTGAAAAGAGGTTAAAGTGGTCATACAGGGGTCTTTTAAAATCCTCTGTACAGTGAAAAGTCTTAGACCGACAGATGATTGTGAAGCTAAGGGACATGAATCCTGCATGGTTAAATTAGCACATGAAAAGTGTTTAGCAAAGTTTGGCAAGAGTGAACCTTGCAGAGGAATGCTAACAAAAAGGGGCAAAGCCTGAAGTCCAATGAACAGTGTGTTGACAGGAGTGAACCCAACCAAGTGATGTCCACAGTGAACAGTTTGAAAATACATTAAGATTTGTGAATTCAAGAAAAGCCACACTGATCTCGAAGGAGGGACGCTGACATCCAAGAGGGGTGTAGGGCTGAAAGAGGGAGATCCAGGGGTGGAAAAGTGCATTTGAAACTTTTTATTTGCTTTGTTGAATACCTCAGGAGCTCGAAGGCAAGACACTTTTTGGAAAAGAGACATAACCATCGAAGAACCCGATGGCTGGTATGGAACTGTCGGAATCGTACAAAAATGTTGCCCTCATTTGTGCGCCCCGGCAGTTACTGCAACTTTGGGGGCGTGCAAAATGAGGGTGACATTTACTGCACCCAAGCAGAGCAGGGTTTGCGGGGATGTCCCCTGCTCTGCTTGGGCACCGTAACGGGAGTCAGGGGTTGCGGGGGTGTCCCCCGCTTACCATTTTGGTAAGCGGGGGACATGAAAAAAAAAAAAGAAAAGCACCCTGCAACATCAGCTCTAACCCACGTTAGTGGGAGGAGCTGATGCCACCGGGATAGCAGGGTACAGGCAGCACACACAGAAGTGTGCCACCGTGAACAGTAAGTTGGGGGTGGTGGTGGGGGTAGGAAGGGAAAATCAGGCCGGGAAGCGGGCACAGTGATCTATGTGATCACTGCGCAGCACCATAACTGCCGTCGGCATTTCAGCCATCTCAGTTATGGGCGGCACAGTGATCACATAGATCCAAACTGTTGGCTCATGCTGGGAAAGCTCGAGTGTGTGCTGTACTCAGGAGATCCACTTTGCCCCGTGCTAAAAACGCGGGGACATATTATTTGTGAACACTTCTTTCTTTATTGAAAACCCTATCCCACACTATTTCTGTAAATAGTTGTAAGGATTTGGCAATATTTATTCTTTTTGCCTTTGCCTTTTACTATGACAAGACATCACAAGGACTGCCTTATTTTTCATTTGACGGTCGAACATTGCTCCCATCATAGATTTAGGTTTAGTTTAGGCATTTTTCCACCCTGGATTTACACTTTAATAAACACCCATGAACTGTGATCACTTGTGTCTGTCTTCACTGTTGCCACCATGAGTTCCTTACAAACCCTATATGAAGCATTGATTGACATTGGCAGCACAGTCTTTAAAGAAGGTTTGAGTTACATAGCACTTTCACATCTTTGTGCACTCAATGGCCTATTCCTTGATAACTTTGATGCAAACAGAGTCAACACTGACGTGCTTTGAATCCTTGGATACAATAGGCTACGAACACTATACACCACCATCTAGATATGTACCCTGTATCTCATAAAAAGAAACCTTTTAAAAGGCGAGTAATACTAACAGAAGCTATAGCACGTCTCCATAAAATACCACAAAAAACTACTACCAACTCCTGCATCAAACAAAACAACCACAAAACTGTCTAGTACAAAGTCACCTGCACATCCATCAGAAAAGAAATACTTAAAAGTCTCTTCTCGAGAACAATCTGCAGGCCCATCAAACTATGCACAACCAGAATTATCTGGTCCATTTAAATTCAGAAACACAACTGGAGTAAATTGTTATGCTAATTGTACAATGAATCTTCTCTTTCAATTGCCACAAATTCTTCACATCCTTTAATTAAACGACTTGGACCAGTTGTGTTTGCAAATGCTCGTCCTTCACAGAAATGCCACAAATAATCCTGACAACACTTACAGTGTCTCAGGTATAAGGCAAGAATTGGACTTCTGTTCAGGAATGGTTGAATTTACCATTAACACACATCAAGATCCAGAATAATTTCTAATGTACTTACTACAAATACTGGAAACCAAAAACATCCCTATGAATACAATCTGTAAGATGTCATACACGTGGTAACATACATGCACTCCCTGCAACCATGTTTCACAAGACCACATCGCTAATGAACGATTTGTATATATATCCATACCAAATACTGAATCCAGTCCATTTCACCAGCTTCTGCAGAATGCAAAGCATGGCATATTATGCCCTTCTTGCAATTCAAACAACTGTTCCATGATACAAATAAACTCACATAGCCAATATGCAATACTAATGCTTCTAAGATCAATGCAGGTGGTACCAAAAATAACTGTAAGCTTACAGGCTTCACAAATGTCAAACTATCTCTTGGAAAGAAACCTTCACAACAGTAGGTATAGTATATCACACTGGTGTCACAATGTTAGGCAGAATTATATGAAGTACCCTTTGGGAACACCACACACAATTAGGACTACAAGTGACAGTACAAATTCATCTTTGGTAGAAGCCTGTACTACACAGTAAAATGGTAGTGATGGCTGAGCAGCCACACTTAGCTTGAGTAAAGTGAGCAGTATCAATAGTTACACAAAGCAGTTACTATGATTCAAACAAACACTGACTCAATGTCTGAGTAAAAGAATATACATTTATTTACACATCAGTTATTAAACATTTCACTATTATCAAGCAGTTAAAAAATAATGATTCTAATACACTTCACCACACCCAATAGATTCTGGACAAGTTAGGCTCAAAATGAAGTGTGAGCAAAATGGCACTCCAGTAATTTAAAAGGGAGGGAAAGACAAAGTTAGACAGAAGTGGAGCAGCACCAAAAAGTAAGTAAGCAGGGCAATCTAGAAAAAGGAACTACAGTGAGGAAATCAAATCAAGAGTCTTAGGGCCAAAGTCAATGGACCAAAGTCTTTGCAGAGGATCACACGGTTCAGGGTAGTTTGTGGTTAAGTCTTTGCCAAGGGTTCAGAACGAAGTTCATCAGGTGAAAAGTTACTTTAAAGAATAAAGAAGGACAAGCCCTCAGATTGGCGAAAGATTCCACACACTTTCACCGTGGTTGGACAAAACAAACAATCGGGTTAGCACAATACCTTTAGAGCAGAAGAATGCTATAGCTGAGACAGACGTTCCTGGCAGGTCCTGCAGTCTCACGGTTCCTGAGGCGACTGTCGGACTGACAAGAAGGAGGAAGACTGGAGGTTCCTTCACTGCCTAGGGAAGAAACCAGCAGCGGAGCAAAGCGACAAATAAAAGTCATGCTCCTTAAAACCCAAGCAGGGTCCGTTCCTCCTGGCTATCTGGTTCACTGTAGCTGTGCACAGCAAATTAGACCAGTGGAGGGAGGCCTGGCTTGCAGTTTGGTGAACTGGTTGTTCCCACTAGCTCAGGGGGAGAAGATTCCTTGCAGATCTTCCATCTCATCAAAGTTTGGAGATTCAGACCCGCAGCAGGGCCTCACCAGGAGGTTCAGTCGAGGTAGAGATCCTCTTCTGTTAGCTTCTCTTCGGTTCTCTCGATCCAGTGGTGACTCTGCCTTCTCAGTCCAGAGACCTGATTTTTATGTAGTTTTCCCCCATTCACACAGCCTGGCTGTCAATCACACAGCAGGTTGGCTGTCCCGCCGGGACAGTCACCTCAGCCAATCATACCAGAGTGCGACATGGGTCTCCAAGAAGACCCCTCCCTCACATGCTGTCCCCTTCAGACATTCAGGCGCCTAAGTAAGGCTTCTGTGAAGAAGCTAGCCAAAGGTCAGCGAACAAAGGAATCAAACCTGGTTTGGCGCGCAGAGTAAAACAAGAGAAAGACTTTTACAAAAAGAAATGGTGAATAAACCCAGGTGGAACCGTATACAAACATATGGTCCAGCTGGTTTAAGTTGGAGGCTACTAAGATAGCCTAAAACAATACAAAGGCTATTTAAAATAACCACGGTATGAAAATTATGGTAGTTACCACTGCCACCAGCTAAATCTTAATGTTAAGGGAACAAAACAATGTTGCATGAGAAACAGACAAAAAGGGATAACTATTAACCCTTTCCAGAACTCTATGAAAGATAGTTTGTACTGGTTCTGTGAGTTTAAAAAGACTAATAAAGTCAATGGCAACTTTACATGTTCTGGGAGACAGTACCCAGTCCCAGAAAATGGAGTTTCTAGTTGGGAAGTCTAAAAAAGACAACCCTGTGTCACGGCACTGAAGGTGCTGTGATACACAGAGTAAAAAGATGATGCCTGTGGTGTAGGTGAAGCTCCACAGTCTATGAATATATAAATGTTAAACACACACAGTAAAACACATGTAAGAGTCGGAAAAAAAGGCTCAAACTCTTACCAGGTGAAAAAAATCCTAGAATCCAGCAAAGCTGCTGAGGGACTCGGTAGGTATGGGAAATTAACCATTTTGGAGAATTATCCCTAACACACAACCACTCCAGGGCACTACATATGCATATGTCAAAAAAAGAAGTGGTTGGTTTGAATGTAATGATACCTCTATTACTCTGAAATGTAGGTTACAAGCAAGTTTAACAAATGCCTACTTAATATTTCTTCAACCTAAATTTAGGCATTAAACTATAGCACAATTAAAGTTAGAATATGTCAGCAGGTATCTAACTACATACATAATATTACAATAGTACTTTTGAAAGTCAATCTAGTTAGAAAACGCCAACAGGTACCTGATTACTTGTTTTTGTAATGTTTATTGAAAAAAATATACATACATATAATAAATCAGAACTGTAATATATTCCATTGGTGCAGATTAAAAAGGTTGATCATCATAATACTTTGTGTTTGTTTCCAAAAGAAAAGCAACAATAAAACAGAGAGTTTGCAGAAAGTACAGCAACTGAGCCTCTTGAAAACCCCCTTCTGTAAAACATGGCAGCCTTAAAAAATTACAACAGGGCCCAGGCCATTCATTTATTTTTCGCCCTTAGTAAAAAACACATTGCTGGGCCATATTGGCACAGATTCGTGCCCCGTGCCCCGTAAAAATTGCAATATGGTTCATTTTCTGATGTTCACATAACCTGGACAGAACAAAATGAAGTGACTCGCTTGGGTCATCAGGGTAACCTACCCAGTTCACCGTGTTATCTCTTAATCGCAAACAATCGAATTGTGCCAATGATGAGCCAGCTTTGGCATTTTTCCTTGGCCCAGACAACGTACGATTGTACTGTTGGTGTCCCACTTATGGACCAATGGAAAGTGTCCGATTGTGACACTGATGCTGCGTTCATGCGTTTAGTCGCCGTTTCCCTAATTACTGCTTCTTTGCATGATCTCACTTTGTGCGTTACTAGCTTTGTGGGGAAAGATGGCAAAGTCGGCACATACGCCTGATGCAAAAGGTTTTTTACAGATTTAAGCCACTGTATTTTCTGCCATCCATCCTTGTTCAGTGTCGCTTTTATTATAAAGTGGGACAGTGTGCCATTCTTGTTCCCCCTCATTCTTATCCAAAAGATGCTTGGGGTAACTGCCCAATCATCCTCCAGGAATGTCACCCCCAATTCTCTATGCACTAGGCACAAGACGAGGAGCCAGGGTTCCAAAAGCTTTTTGAAGTAACAATTTTCCCTTGCCTGCTTGTCACTGGGTTTTCAAAACCCCCATAATGCTGCCCCGTATTGTATTGCTGCCTTTACCTGTATGATATATACTTTATGGGCTGATTCTATGTGCTGGCCCTTACATTTAGCAGAGAAACGGGAGAGACCCCCCCAAATAATGGCACATTTTCAGGGATTGTTTCTTTACATGTGCCCTTCCAATTAGGCTCTCTGTAAACCTGAACGACAAGTAGTCATACTCAGCCACCTGCAGGATGACTTCCCCTTTACAGATTATGGGACACATCTTAATGAGCTTTCTACCTCCGCTACAACCCATCACTGCCGATTTGGTTGAGTTAATTTTGAGACCTAAACTGGTCATGAAGGAGGCATATCCATCAACCAATGCCTGCAGGGCCCTGGGGGTTCTGGCCATAAGCACAGTGTCATCAGCGTATGCCAAGACTGGAAATGGCCTGCCGCCCATTTTCAGAAAGTCTATGCCGGTATTTAACAAAGCCTGCAACAGCCCATTAATACATAGGGTAAAAAGTATAGGGGCTAGGACACACCCCTGGTGGACACCCAATACAATACGAAACCACTCGGTGCACCTGACCCCTGGGACAAACCGGACATTAGCTTTGTTGCCTGAATGAATCTCCCACAGTACTCACCAAATATCCGCCAGACAGCCCATGGATTCGAGCACGGGCCACAACTTGGCACAATCTACTTTTTTGAAAGCCATGCTTAAGTCCATGAATGCAAGATATACTGTCTCGCCCTTGCAGAAGACAACATTTTATATGAAGAGGTACAAATGTGATGCTTGCTGCATTGTGCCCAAACTGGAATGGAAGCCAAACTGAATGTCAGTAAGAATCTTTGCCTCTATTAACCAGTGTTCGATGTGGCCCAGCAAGACCCAGCCGAAAATCTTAAAAACAGTTTCCAAAAGAGAAATAGGATGGTACGAGGAAGTATTGGTTATATGCCCTTTTTTGAAAATGGGGAAGATGGTTGTTGTCTTCCAGGATAGAAGATAATGCCCTGAACGTAAACAAGCATTAAAGGACAAAGTCAGAACTGGAGCCCATAGGTCAATTTGGCTCATGAAAAGATCTGCCAGTATGGCATCCAGACCAGGTGCTCGGTTACAAGATTGCACCCCTATTGCTTTGGCCACTTCCTCCAAAGACAAGCATAAAGATATGCCCCCAGACTGTACATCCTTTTGTACACAACCATCATTATACAAATTACCAAAATAGGAGACCCAGCCCGAAGCCCCTCATGAGCACCCTTTGGACCTTGATTTCCCTTATTGGAGGACCCTCTTGCTACAAATTCCCAAAATCCCTTTGCATCATTCACCCTTATGGCCTCTAGAAATTCTTCCCAGGCCATGACTTCCAGCTGCAATTTCCTTTGCTCTATTGTCCTGCGATAGACTGCACACGCTTGAGCAATTCTGTGTCTGTCCATCTCAGCGCGCTTGAGGGCATCTAAAATTGACAATTTTGCCAGCCTACATTTTTTATCAAACCAGCCCCGCTTTATGTCACTCCCTGGTTGTTTTGGAACCACGTAGAAACCCCCCATTAGGGCCTCCAAAATATCCATTAAAAAAAACACCACTTCCCTTTGGCCGTTGGATCGATCCATTATCCCCATTAAGGCAATTTGTTGGGTAGCTAATATTTCCAAATACAAAACAGAACCCAAAATTTTCCCCCACTTGATTTTTCAAAGTAATGCTGCATTACTGTCCACTACACACAGTGGGCTAGGCACGCACAAAAACTCTTGACCAAACCCTTAACAATCAGAACTATTGGGTTATGGTCTCTATTCCCCACTCTGACTACGAATTCATCCTCAGTGGGTTCGTATAAGTCTTTTGGTAGGCCACAACCCATTTTACGTTAAAATCACCTCCCAAATGAGTCTATTCTGGCTATTCATTGGATCTGCCATATACTTGTAAATGAATTCCTTCAGTTTTAACCAAACGTCGCTCTCCACATTATTGGGCATATTGTCGAAATGTAAAATATAATAAATCCATCCATGCCATAGCTCTTGGACATCAAAAGCTGTATAAATTTCAATTTGGTCTTGACCACATCCACTCTACATGGTAGAGAGGCCTTGACCATGACGACCAAACCTCTGGAACTCCACCTTCTCCTATTCTTCTTGACAGTAATGCCAAAGGAGGCATAGCCGTCCAGGTGGGGCACCTCCAAATCCCATATTTCCTGCAAAAGGATGATCTTGTGGCTCTTCAAGAATTCCACGTTCCCACCCAGGTGCAGTTTACCCCTGGAGCCTAGTAAATTCCAGGATACAATTTTAACTTTAGTCGCCACTGCCATTCAATCTATCCCCCTGCCTAGAGGACTCACTGAGCCCCTGTGTTGGTGAAGGTAGCGCTGCCTCCTGCCAATTCTGCTCATCTAACGACGATAATGGCTCAAATCTATCCTGGCCTACAAGGTTCTGTGTAGGTTCTACCCACCTTTGACATTCACAACCATTTCCCCTCACAGTTTCCCATGTGGGTGCACATTCCACTCTGGGGAGAGCAGAACAGCTCTGCCACCCCAGCACACATCCCCCTGTATGTACCTTTCCCTACAACCCGATGGTGGGACTGTCGGCAACCTCCCATGGGGGTAAAAATAATCCAAGCCTACCGATATGCTGTCTAACATCGAGCCATTGGCCATCAAGCCGTTTGTTAGATTGGAGGTTACCATGTGGCTGGCGATAATGGGGTTAGAGAAAGAAACCACAATGCAGTCGTCCTTAACCGACTTTCTAGTGGGGCCAACCCAGCCTACTCTCTTGGCCATTGACACTGATTTGGGGTCGATACTGGAACCTACAAAGTTGGAATTTATCCAGTGTGTGGATTTGTTCATAAAAGATACCGTTGTTTCAAGGACTCCCTTGGGTAGTCCCTGAAGCCCCATTATCACACACACTGGGGGTGGCCGTCGTCGGGGGGAGGTTAAGTACTGCCCTGGCCCCAACTTCCTGGTCAATAACCAGTGTTTTAGGCAAATCACATGGAGGTGGATTTAACCCTTCCATTTGAATCCCTGAAACATTGCAACTCATTGGTCCACTGGTCAATAAGTGCAACGGGGATATCACCTGTAACAATGCCTTCCCTGGCCCCATGACCCATCTTACTGCTTTCCCCAGTGGCAGTTTGCACTATTCTCTCTTCCAACACTAGGGCCCTCTTCCTACACAATTCTGGGTAATGGTGTCTACCTTCATTTTGAAATCTCTTATAGAGTCATCCATTATTGCCAGAGTGTGCAATAACCCCTGTTTTGAAATTTGGAGCAGGGCATAAGTTGCCTCAATTTTAGATAACCATTCAGCATCAGGTGAGGGACCCCCACTCAGGGGCCCCCTGTTTAGTCCCAAAAATTGATATAATGGCTTCAGTTTATCATCTAGTAAGGCCTCCAGCCAAGTCTTGTCATTATCTTTTGTTGATGAAGCTATTGACACATCTCTGAATAATGAAACAGGCCCTTGATATCCCAATGCCTCCCCCAGGCCCCCAGGATCCCCAGGATAGGCAGTGTGGCTTCCTTTACTCTTGGTGTGCCAACTGATTCGATATCCTGGCTAAGTATTGGCACCCCGGATACCTCCTCCAAGACAGACTTCTGAGGGCCTGTGTTACACAGGCTATCGGCGGCATCACGCCCGTCTTCCTGGCCTCCATCTTCCATACATTAATGACCCCTATTGAGGAACCAGATTGGAATAAGGCCTTTTCCACTACCTGTATCCTGTTGGCCAGGCTCCCTGTCATCGGGCCTCATTACAACCCTGGCGGTAGCTATGCCTGTAAAACAGGCACAGCTGCCGCTGGAGTTGCATTTTTTCCGGCGCACAGAAATGGGCAATTACCAGGTCATCATGGCCTTGCCCATTCCTGGGCGCCGGAAAAAAAATTCCCCAGTCCCATTTGAGCCCCATAGGGCTCAATTGGAATGGGGAAGCCGGATGCACAGGCACCATTATCAACGGTGCCTGTGCATCCAGAATGCTGTGCTCGCGGGTGCCTTTCATTCCACCAGGTCAGAACTGGTGGAATGAAAGGCATCCGCAAGCACAACTCTGAGTTGCTGGTCTGGATACAATGGTACCGGCGACACCCAGGTCCTCATCGTGCTCTCGGGATGCTATGATGAGGATGTTGCAAAGCTAAAGGAGATCTATCTCGAAATCCAATCATGGATGGCCACCCACAGCCTCTGCTTAAACGATGACAAGATGGAACTGCTGATAGTCGGATCACAGGCCGTCCCAATAAACTTGACCCCAGATACCATTCCTTTGTCATTGATGGCAATCTCAAAGTCTCGAAAGAAGTCAAAACACTTGGCGTGCATCTTGACTCTACACTCTCCCTGAAAAAACAAATTAACGCTACCATCTCTCCACAGCATATACAAATAAACTTATCAGCACCTGAAAGCTGTTCCTATCCACTGACAGTCACCTCACCCTGGTCAGAGCTCTTGTTTTGTCCAAATTAGACTATTGTAACACCTTATTCCTTGGCTTCACAAACCACATCCTGAACACACTACAAATACTCCAGAACAATGCGCTTAGATGCGCACTAAATCTCCCATGCAAAACCCATATCTCCTCGGTCAGAAAGGAAGTCCATTGGCTACCTATTCGTGAGAGAATTACACTCTGAGTACTGGTCATCACACATAAATGCTTTCACATGTCAGCCCCACGATACCTCTCAGACATGTTCACAAGACAGAACTCGTCCAGACAAACTAGATCCCCCATATCTACACCAACTCGTCATCCCACAGTGGGTGCATCTAGTTTCCCTGTGCTAGCAGCTAAAACCTGGAATGCTCTCCACAGGACAATCAGAGCTGAAACCTCGTTCTGGTCATTCCGAGCCAAGGTAAAATAATTCTTTGCCTCTAAACAATAGTTTGTCAACTGCACTTAGACTAATCATGTCTCCAATATCGTTCTACCTATGCCTTCAACTCTCAGTTATATGTACCCCTTCATCCCTCTCCCTTATATCTCCGAATGTCGACCACTTTGTAACCAGGTCACTCATACTTCATCTGTACCGTTTCTTATATCTCCGAATGTCAACCACTTTGTAACCATGTCACTCAGACTTCATCTGTACCTTTTCACCTATGACCTTACTGTATGTGCAACCATCTTTAACATTGCTGTTCCTAATTTAATGCGCCCAGTTCAGTTACCTGAGGGTTTGGCTGCACACTATAAATAAATAAACTAAACTAAACCGGCAAGCTTACCGGTACCATTGTATCCGGACCGGAAAGCTTGTAATGAGGCCCATTGATTTACTAATGACCTTGGAAGCTCTTGTTGTTTGGATTTTTTGGAACTTGTAGCCATAAAACCCTCCTCTATTAGCTTCTTTTATTACCATTCTTTGTCCGCGTCACCGGCCTCTGGCCCAGCCCGCACCAGTCCCCATACCCACACTACGCTGTGGGTAGTAGGTTGGGGCCGGGTGCTGAGGACGGGGTACAGAGAGAGGCAGGGATGACAACAGAACAGAAGACAAAATATAAAACTGGGCAGGTCTGAAAAAGATAATATAGAGATGAAGGCTGCACAATCTAAAATGCAATATAAAAAGGACCAAAATACTTCCTAAAAAACAACATACTAACATTCAAATTCATTAAGCTCTACATACTCTGTATGCACCGATTTATAAAAAAGTGGCCTCTAAAGTGCAAGAGTTATGCCATAAAAAATAGAGTCCCTAAAACACTTAAAATCTACAATCATACACAATTTGTAATACAGATAATCAAGGGAAGGTATAAAAGGTATAAAAGACTGTTTAAAGAATACAAGTTACTGCCAAAATAACCGGGCTTTGGACCCGGCTCTAACCACTGCGGGTCAAAAACTCTATTCTATTCAGATTCTTAACAGATTCTTGACAGGCTCCAAGGGGGCTCACTGTGTAAGTCCATAATAGGAAGCCTCCCAAAAAAAGTTCTGATGGTGGGAGACAGGAAGTCCTTGCAGCATCCACGAAAATAGTGCAGGCAGCAATCAAACCCGTCGCAGGACTAAGGCCACCCACTCCAATCAACCGCATAAACAAAGGAGGGGAGAAAGTCCTTGCTTCCCTGCGAGGAAAAAAAAATAATAGGAATACAGAGAACAGTCAAACGTGAAGCAGTATTTATGGCAGAATTACAACCCGAATGGTAACAAAAAAATGGCAGGGGAGAGGAGAATCTCTCAGCACCATGCGAAAAAGAAATGCAGACAATAATCAATACTATGTCAAAACTTTGTCAATTGCAAACATAGCAGCTCTCCAACCCCCAAAAAAGAAAACAATAGGCGAGGAAACAACCTGCGCAGCACTCAAAATACTATACAGATCCACCGGGTTTAACATGCAAGACTGACCGTCTCTTTCAAGAAAAAAACACAAATGTCCCCAATGTTCAGGCACCCGACAACAGGCCGCCTCTCAGCCTGATCTCAGGCCAGCAGAGGAAACATGAAGGCGGGGAACGCCCCACAGCTTGAGGAGCTGCCTGACTCCGACTCTTCCCCCGCCCTCTCCACGGCTCACCAGCAGCTGCACAGGGTTTACATAAAATGCTCACATTCCTTTCCTTACTGTTTGTCTGGTATTCGTCCAGTAAACAGAGCCTTTAAGAGTGTGAATCAACACACATCTTCACACGGGAGCATGAAGGAGCACAAAGGATACCAAGGACTCTACTGGACTTCACTCGCTCTGCTCCATGGAAGCTATTTGAATGGATTAACTCCTCCTCCACCTCCTCTTTCAAACCTTCACACCCATGGCAAACAAACTGAAAGGAAAGTGGGCAGCGGAGACCAAGAACTCTGCAGGACTCCACTGGCTCTGCTCCACTGAAGCTTTTTCGAATGGATTAACTCCTCCTCCACCTCCTCTGTTAACCCTTCACAGCCACAGCAAACAAACTGGAAGGAAAGCGGGCAGTGGACACCAATGACACTGTGGGACTACGCTCGCTCCACTCCACGGAAGCTTTTTGAAAGGATTAACGCCTCCTCCATCTCCTCTGTTAACCCTTCACAACCACAGCAAACAAACTGGAAGGAAATTGGGCAGCGGACACCAAGGACTCTGCGGGACTACTTGAAATATGCCCTTGATTCCAAAACACTTTAAGTACTCCATTGTGATTCTTATACGAAAAAACATCTTCTAACCTCTAATGTAGTTAAAATACGCCAATAGGTATCTAACTATTTCAAGCATTCCCTTAAACTTACTTCAGACAAACATACTATCACCCTTAAACTCACATAACTGTAATCAGTTTTTTTTTAATCCAGTACCTATTTTTTTCCCAATGACCCAATTAATCTTTAATGTCAGAACAACAGCAGTTTGTCATACACTAATGTTGCACCAAACATAGTACTTAGAAGATACTTTTATGAGGGTCTAAAAAAAGTATTTGTAAAATTATATATAACTACAGCTTTTGCTCTATTCTGCTTAACCATTGTATTGTTTTTTTCCACAGAATATAAACCAGAGATTCCAGCTTCATAACGCTACAAAACTGAGTAACCACAACAATTATAATCAAACACATATTCTACGAGCACTATCCTCAAATGTACTACACTCATAAGTACCATACACAGTTCAATTACAGTTCAATTACATGATTATTTCACATTACAAACACTTTGTACTCCCACTACATTAACTACAATTACTATACACATATTGCTACTATGGTGATCTGGCCACACTCCTACTAGATTACCTGTAATAACAATACACATCTGACTACTGTGGTGGTTGCGCACAATGCACATATTCTTGGGGCCACAGCCTGCAGCCATGCCCCCCACCTCCACAACACAATACAATTAACTATATAACTATGAACCATACACTGTTAACTAATAAAACTCACCCTGACCCCCCTGCAATCGAAATGATGTTGACGGACACCAACATTGACTGCAGACTAGGCAGCATTTCCAAACCCTTTTTTACCTATAAAAACAGTTCCACATTGCCTTCATTCCACTTCATTACAATTTCTGCACCCTCCTCAAGCCATCAAATAACCTCAAGTGGGTTTTCCAAGCCATCCGTCCATGGCATTGTCTGTGAACTACTGCAGTATCTGTGTACAGCTACGACACCTGCCAGACCTTTTTCAACTTACAAAAAAGCCCTATAGCAGGGGTCTCCAACCTTTACGTTAGCTAGAGCTACTTGTAGCAGAGGCCAACAGTGGGGAGCTACTAGCGGGCGATATCGGGGTGGGGATATTTATAAACCTCAGAATTTTTACCAATATTTTTTTGGCTCGATTATTTCCCCTCTATAAACAGATGGACTAACATATGCCTTCACGAATATATTAAGAACTTCAAAAACGTCTTTGTTGCATTATTATTTATTAGTAGCTGTCTCAAAAAGACAGATATTTGTTGGATTACCACACAAATATCTTGTAATTTTTGTGCCCCTTCCTTTGCATTTTATGCAGGCTTTCTACATGCGAGGCACACTACTGTTTTCCAAATGTGCATTTCACACTTCCAAACAAAATAAAATAAAAATAAAAAGTAATTTCCTAATTGAAAAATGCTGCTTGCGTTCACAAGTTTTCTTTGACATTTTATTTTTGTCAGACACCACACATACTCCACTATTTGCCGGTAAGATAGCTCAGCGGGTTGAGCACTCGCTGCTGCGATCTGAGCGTGATCTGCAGGTTGCAGGTTCGAATCCCAGCAAGTCCAACTCAGCCTTTCATCCTTCTGAGGTCAATAAATGAGTACCAATTTCGGTTGGGTGATATTGTATGTAAATATGTGCTCTGTAAAGCGCTTTGGATTAAGGCACTATATAAATAACACATCATTATTTGTGTGCCCCTCTGTGTTTTAGCACAAGTTATATTTATAAAGATGTTATATGCTTGTCAAACTGGTTAATCACAAATAAATGCTTCTGTTATGCTGACAGCAGTTTTTAGGAAATTAAACTGGGTTCATGGGTGTCAACTTTTGATTTTCACTACAGGGGCAGAAATATCCCCACCTCAGCCCTGAATATAAGCGAGCAACCAGCCCAACCCATACCCTGGCAAACACATTGTATAGCACTTTTTTTATAAGGCATTGCAAAAAGTCATACGATTAACAACCTGTAGTTTTGAATATATAACATCTCAGCATCGGTCTGTCAACCTGCTGAGCTATCCTGGTAGGCTTCTACTGTACAGCGTGTCTATGGATCGCTTAATGTACTAAAAGTGGGTGTACCTGTGTCATGGAAGTGATTTAAATTGGAAATGTACAGTGTGGAATTTGGAAAGAAGCCACATGAAGGAAAATGCACCATTTTATAAATATTATTTTGAACATTTCCAGGCGGGCGGCAGTGCTACTGTGATATTTTCATTATGTGGTCCCAATGATCCTGATCCTGCCCCAGCCCCTCCAACATCTCTGGCAAACGAGAGCAGCTTGCTTAAGCAAGACAGTGTCGTAGGGGCGCACAAGGCCAACTGTGGTACTACAGGCAGCCTGCAGAAGCAGAACGTGATACTGACATCTGTCAGTGGATTTACAAGCAGCTCCAAGTGGCACAGCAGCCAAGCTCTCTGCCCGCAATTGGGATGACCAGGGTTCGGATCCTGAACACGGAAAATAACTGCAAAGCGCACCATTAAATAATATAACTTAGGAAACTGTTTATTTTTCGGTATCTTCAGTGCGGGTGACTGAAAAGGCTCAGGCGAGCTACTAGTCGCCCGCGATCGACTGTTTGGCGACCTCTGCCCTATAGCATCTTTTCTCCACTCCCCCACCCTTTTTAACCCCTCTTTCTACTGCCAAATAACACCAAATTTGTTTTCCTGACTTTACCCACCTCATTTTCCGCGGACAAGACATGTCTGCGGATCCAACATGCTGGGTGTTTCCAAAAATATGACGCACCTCTCATCTTCACCATCCAATCAGTGGGCGCATCCAATGTCCATGGACATCACAACGTTCCTGTAGACCAATCAGAGGCCCGTCCGTGGTGTGAATAGGGAAGTGAGTACACGGAGTAACACAGATATCACTCAATTTTTTAACATACTTTTTGGTCATATTAAAAAAAAACTATTGGGTGGATTTACACCAAATTTACAAAAGCACGCTTTCGGGACCAAGCCGCCACTCCTTCCGGGACTTAACCATAACTACTGCAGCGGTGGCCCTACAGTTATTGTTTAGTTGCTCAACCCATAGGAATAGCACTTTTTGGGTGGCTTATAACTTCGCCCTTGCCCCCCGGATGTATCCTCAAAAAACTTTTTTAAAAAATGATATGGCTCGTCAGATTGATCCTGCAAAGTTTGGTGAGGTTTTGTAGGTACAAACAAATAGTGATATCTGGGTTTAGTCTAGAGGGTGACGTGATGTCCACGGACATCAGACAAGCCAGTTGATTGGTCCATAAAAAACATGAAATGCGTCAGATTTTTGGAAACACCCGCCATACTGGGACAGCATGGTAAAAATATATTAAAAAACACAACATTGCACTTGTCAAACTGATGAAACAATCTGTGGGGAGGTGAGGGGTGATGATGATGGGATGGGATATGGCCATAAAAAGCCCCAAATACAAATGCTTTTTCAACTATGATGTCTGCAAACAGTCCTGATGTCCGGGGAAGTCCTGTAATATCCGCAAGCACCTGAGATTTTCGGGGGCATTACAGGCTTGGTGAAAACCAGTTTTTGGATGGCACATAACTTTGGCACCACTCAATAAAACTGCATGAATTTTTGGAAATGTATTCTAAACCTGTCTCTGAATGATTCTGCAACGTGTGGTGTTGTTTTGCCAAGAACAAACAAAATTAGATGGGTGGTCCCAAAATAATGTAAAGGTTTATAAATGTGGTGCCATTTGACGAATCTGCACTTCGTTTGCAAACAGATTTTATGCCTAGATGTTAATGTTTTTTCAAAGTTTGGTGGGATTCTGTCAAACGAGGGCAACATTAGAGTGTTGGTCCCCATATTTGTAGATACATGTGTTGCTGTTTGAGGAATGTGGACAAAGGTTTTCAGAAATATTATAGACCCTACCTTGAATGTTTGTGCAAAGTCTGAAAGGGTTTTGTCAAGTGGGGGCTAAGTTACATGACTATCGTACATTTTATGACACTTTTAAAAACATAAGAATTGGGTGGATGTGCAACAAACTCATGCAAGGAGTATTGACAAGGACCTGAAAGCATGGTTTTCCAAATGTGTCTGTGTTTTAAGTGTTATAATGTAGGTACAACAAATACTGACATACCTTTTGTGAATGAGGTCTAGCCTGTGGCCATGGGAAGTGTCCAGGGGTCATGACCTGGACAATCTGGCTACTGGCCATGACCACGAGGGACCAGCAATGGGTTAAAGTGGGCATGACCACCAGGGACCAGCTGTGCGGTAATGTTTTTCGAAATTGGGATAGGTTTGAATGGTAAAAAACATTATGCTTGTGGTACAGGTTGAAGTGCTGCTTGGGAAATATGTAAGAGGAGGTCCAGCAAGAACTAGAAAGCATGGTTTTGCATTTGTGTCTGGGCAATGGGCCAGCCCATCAACAAGGAGAAATGTGTACTGCAATTTGCTTATTGGGGCATGCGGCATGGCCGAAGCAGTAGGTTTGGACAGGAAATAACATTCTGCTTTCGGTTACAGTCTGAATTAGTGGACTAGATTACAAAACACTTGCGTGATGAACATTAGCAAGGACCTGAAAGCATGTTTTTGGAAATATGTCTTGTGTTTTATTTTTCCAAAGTGTGAGAATGTAAGTAGAAAAACCAGTGATATACATTTGGGTCTGGGTAGTGGGCCTGGTCCTTGGCAAATGCAAATGTGTACTCTGATTTGCTTATTGGGGAATGCGGCATGGCCAAAGCCCATATAGTGGACACTGAGCTAGGATGCAGGGTAGGTGCTGTGAATAATAGGGTTGGTTTGTGTGGGTTGGGTTCACAGTTGAGCCTTATGCCGTAGGTAATTGAACAATTATTTGCATCCCTAGCATGCACTGCTGTTAACGACAGACATAAGTATGTGTTGCAACAAATATGGTTCTTAAAGGAGGTTTATAGTTCTTTCATATATATGAAAAGAGGAATTATTAATAACGTATATGGTGTCCAGTCATTATTTCGACTACAAAAGGGTTGAATTTTGAGGCAAAAGGATCGAAAAAAAATGTACTGAATACTTTTTTTTTAAATGTATTTTTTTTGTGTTTGGTATAGGAACAATTAGTGGTTTTTCCCCAAAAAACGGGGGTTCGGTTATTTTTTTTCTGATCCTCTTGATTTGAACGTATTGTATTCAGCCATTTTAGATTCGAAACTAAATACCAACTTATATATAGTGATGTAACACCATGAAACATTTCCACTTATAAAAACATACTAAATTGACAGAAAAATCTTTGGTAAAGGGATGTTATGGTTAAGATGCATCCCACCCTTGGGACTCCTCCGCTCCAGTAATTAGCCAGTGGCATCCCACCTTGGAATCCCTTGGGATTTCCCTCCTGGGCTCTCATGAGCACTTGCCCATCCGTACTACCCCTTCTATTTATGAACTTCTCTCACTGCACAATGCATATATGCATTATAGGTGCACTGTGTGCAATTTTTGTGTATAAGTAAGCGAAATGCAGTTGCAGAAGATTTGTATAATAGTGTTAAGTGCAGTTGGGTTGTGGATGCTTAATATGGTCATATGAATATATGTACAGTTTTTGGAAGTGATTGGTGGATGGATGTGTGACTGTTTGAAAGATGGCATTGAGGGAGTGTTACAAATATGAAATGAAAACGGGTAGAAAGGCTGCCATGTCTGATGGTGTGCATGTGCCATCTGGGTGTTTTAATGATCCATGGCCTGGAAGGGGGACTGTGGAGACCGCGGATAGTTATAAAAGTCCGTCAATTGTGGTCCTTATTGTATGCTAGAGAAAAGAATTTGGGATAGAAAATTGTTTTTGTCCTTTTATATTTTTCTCTAGTATACAATTTCCCATTAGCATAACACAAAATGCTAATGGAAATGTTGGAGAATCATATTGAGTCTATCTACTTTACTGAGAAATGTAAAGTAGATGGAGCCTATACAATTTGCTTTTTTTGTTTTATTTTTTAACTGTGAAAGTTGGTTCCTAAAGGAACCTTTTTGTTTGTTGATGTTTGATGTGTCTACTTTTTATTTTGCAGGAGAGTTCAGAAAGTAAAGTGGGGAGGGAAATGAGGGAAGCGGAACCAACCAAAAATATGGAGGGGTAGGTGGACAGGGCAAGAGGTTACATGTGTGTTACATCTAGGGTAGGGGCAGTGTTTCACCTGCTCCTTGATTATATCTTCAAAACAGCTTTGAAATTGCTCCCCCCTACAGAGTGGTGTGTTGTAGTATATACAGGGTCCTGTTGTCTTCGAAAGATATGAATCAACAGCCCCTTTTTTTCACTTGCAAGGTAGCTGGTGTGATCTTGTGTCCCACAGAAGTAGGCTGTATGATTACAGTATTGGTTGAGGAAAATAAGGAGGAACAGCGATATTTATGATGTCTTATTTATTTCCTGTGTGTTAGACTTAGCATGCACAGTGTGGCACGAGTTATGGTTGCTTAGCTTAATTTAACTGGCATATTTCTGGGGCTTTTCGGTTTTACTTTACTTTAATTGAATTTCGTAGGTTTTTATTAGTGCAATTTAACCATAACGTCCCTTCAACAAAGTTAGTTCAATGAATATATATATATATATATATATATATATATATATATATATATATATATATATATATATATATATACACTAACAAAAAACATTGTTAAAGGGATGTTATAGTTAAGTTGCACTAGCAAAAACCTATGAAATTCAATGGAAGAACGTTGATACAGAGATGTTTTGTTACAGGTAAAACCTAAAAACCCCAGAAATTTGCAAGTTATGGTAAGGTACCCAACCATATCTCACGCTACTCATGTGCACTGCAAGGAATAACACCCATGCATCAAAGATACCATCACAAATACCCATGCCTAATCAAACATTTGCAGCAATTCCTCAATCAGTATGTCAAAGGCACCGACAAAAGAAAAATGAAAATACTACAAACTATGGACTCCTGTCCATTGCGCAAGTACACTGGAAAAGGAGGACATTCCTTAGTCTGCTGTCTGGAGCAGCTTGCAAAAGCACCTTCCACCGTATTAAAATGATAGCAACCCACCATTCAACACTCAGAAATATAGTGTACAAACTATACTATGCAAAAACTCCAGCTTTAGCACTCCAACATTTAAATGATATCCTCATACACAGTACAGCCAAACAAGTGCTCTATGAAATTGAGCACATCCAAAGGAAATATTATGAAACTGAAGTGTACTTACCCACTCCAACAGTGTCAGACAACAATACTCACAACAGTGCAGCTATCGACTTTTTACATCACGCATACAGAAAAGAAATAAGAAAGTTCAAAAGCACTTCTGCTGCAATGCCAAAACAAGTATGTGTGTGTTTTCGTAGAACTTTCGATAAAAAGAGCACCACAACTGCTGATATAATGCAGAAAATAGAAGGCATTGAGGAATCCCAATTGTTTCAATTAGCTCTGTACCTTCTAGCAGAAAACAAGTACGACATTACGAACACCTCCATACTGTGCACATACTGCAAAACTTGACATTAACCAAAGGCATTCACATCAATTAGTAATAATTTGGAACTGTTCCCACTGCCAAATGCAATGCAGCAGCTTAATTTGTATGAGAACATTATAATACAAACAGTGCACCGATTTCAAGCAATACTACGTCTTCAACCAAAAACTGCAAAATTACCTCCCACCTAATTACTGAAAGGCTTTCGTGGTGAAGTAGTTCATTTACCGTTAGATCTCAAAGAAAATGTAGACACTCTACGAGTGCAAAGGCCAATACACAAATCTTTGATTATCCTGGTAAATGGTGTACCTACAAAAGACAAAACAATGTAGCAACACCTAGTGGACTTAACCAAAGTTAGAGAGGCGTTTCAGTACCTTAAAGAAAACAATGAATACTACAAGGAAATAGACATTCAAGAAAACCTGAGAGAAACAACTGAAACATTCAGGACTCCTCAACAAGTGGCCAATTTGAGCGTCTAGATCCAAGTGCAGCCTCCAGTATTTTAGACAACTATACAATTCACCCACTGCACTCCAAAGACACAATAGATGATGCACTACAAACATATCAAATGTGGCAAGCTAAAGGAACCCCAATAGGTACATGGGAAAAAAGTGTGGAAGCACAAGCCTTTCCTCTACTCTTCCCCACTGGAAAAGGTGGTAGATATGATGAAAGAAGCACACAAATTACAGCATCAGAATATCGCTGCTTACGAAAGTATTCTGAAGACCCTAGATTTAGACAGAACATGGAGTACATATTTCACCTGGTCTTTGAAAGTGAACTTGCAACACTATGTTATGGAGTTCCAATTTTCAAAAGGTGCAAGAGAAGGACACATTTTTACAATCAAACATTGCAAATCTCTTGGTAAACATGTGTGGTACGAAAGAGAACTGGTTCCTACGACACACAGATGTACAGTGTATGCTACTCAACATTGGCCCTCCCACATGGTTCGTCACGTTAAGGTGTGCTGAGTATATATGGGAAGACTTGCAAACCTTCCTACCCACAAACAAAAACAAAACAGGTGTATACATGAAAACACCTGGAGAGGTGTGCTCTCTCAATCCAGTAAACGTTTCAGGAATCTGATTTGGGGTAGAGGACGGCGCTTCTTGATTCCCAAGAGGCAATAAACTACATTTCCTATCAGGCGTTGGGATGCGTGTAGTTCCTCTTTCGCGCAGTACGCCAGCTGCTCATTAGCAGTAACTGTTGAAAACTCGCCGCCGCCCGTGCCTCGGTGAGGGAATTACAGATTATCAGCACGGGCGGCAGCAGCTGAAGAAGCAAGAGCATTTCGGGAACGTTTTGGAAACCGAAGGACTTTTGGAGCTTCCCCCGTGCCGTGACGGTGATTAGCAGCCTAAACAGGAGAAAAAGCAGTCCACGGCGGTGAATCAGGCTCCTTCCCAAGTGTTGGGCATCGAACTTCAGGGTCCGGATGTCCTCGTGAGGCATCTGGACCATCAGTTAAGTTTTCTACAACAGTGTTCATGTTTTGGTGTTAAAGTATGCTTATTCTCGCTTGTTGATTTATGATACGAACACGGCAGAGAGTGTGTGATGAAACTCGCCATGTGTGAGGAAACACGCTATGAATCTCAGAACTGACAAAAACAGTGCCCCTGGGAAAATAGGAGACTCTCCTTTTAAGCGCACTTGTTTTGGAATCATTCTTTAGGGTGCACACAGCACAAGGGCATGTGTTTTGTGTATTTGTTCTAAACCCTTGTTTGCTGCTTCATTGGGTCCATCAGGCCATTAGTCTTGTATCTTCATGGAAAAGGACAACCCCTTTGTTTGTGCCATTTTGCTGGTATGCAACCTTATGTGTTTTCAAGAAGTATACATCCCAAAGCGGAGGTTATGTTATGTTCAAGTGCTATGTTCAAGTTTATAATCCTATGTTTTGTGAGGTACACTATTGTGGGTATGTAGTGTATTACATGTCTAAGAGGTCAGGCTAGGTGTTCAGGAAGTAGAGGTACAGGTATAGGGGTATTGCGTATATTGTATGTACTTGCCTGTTTATGTTCCCTTCCTTTCCTTTGTCACTCCATTCCCTTTCCCTAACTCTATCTTTCCCCCATTGGCTGCCACGTGGCTACCTGTGATATCATTTTCAGGCACCTGTGCCAACCACGGTGGGAGGGGTCAATCTATTTGGCTTCTGTGGTTCGGAAGAGGGTATCGAGACCCTTATTCCCTAATAAGTTTTGACAAAACGTTTCAAGCTACTTTCATCATCGCTTCTTTGCCATGCTGCACTTCATTTGCAATAAAGCAAATCCTCCCCTCTTAGAAGTGGAACACTTCTTTTGGGGAAAAGAATATCAGGCAAGAGGAGCACCACACAGCCACATGCTTTTGTGGATTAAAAATGCTCCTAAATTTGGCAAGGAGAGTGTGGAAACTGTTTTGCAGTTCATTGACCAATATGTCACTTGCGAAATCCCTTCAGAAAGTACCCATAGTGACCTACAAGCACAAATTCTACAATTCCAAAGACACAAGTGTGGCAAGTATTGTTGACGCAAATATAAGAACAGAGGCAAATACTACACCAAATGCCGCTTTGGTGTCCCTAGACCAGTTTCAACAACAGGCCAAGTAAACAGCTTCATTTTTCAGTTTGACACAGTGTGAAAGGAAAATCTCAGAAAAACACACACTTAAAAAAAAGGAGCAAAGCATCAAAATACATCAATGAGTACAATGCAAGGATTGCCCTCCTTTGGAATGCCAATGTTGATGTACTGTACATTGCAGACAACTCCACTGCTGTTGCACGATATGTCAGCGCCTACTTAACAAAGCAGAGAAAACAGATCTGAAAGACCTCTGGGATGACATAGCCTCTGACAAAACATTGGCACAAAAATCATACAGCTTTGGCATTAAAATGCTGTCCTATGGAGAATGTGGCAGCTACGAAACTGCTGACAGCTTAACCGGCACAGCCTTAAATGGGAAATCTGACTACATAGTATGGCTAAGCCTTGGGCCTGCAGTATCCAGAAGAAGACTAAGATGTACTTAAATCATACAAAGACATTCAAACAATAGCCAAAAGCGTCCCAACAGCCAGTACATTTTGAAGAACAACTTATTGGACACATACTACTCAAACAGAAGTAGTACTTTAGAAACCATGTGCTTGTACCAACTAGCCCCAAACTTCTCATACAAAAACATTACACCAAATGAGGAAAAAGGTAGATACAGAGTGGAACATTGTGAAGGCAGCCTGGTGAGACTTACCAAATGCAGCCTAATTAGTCATATGAAATTGTCCTTAAAAACTCCTTAACACAAATAACTGTACTACATGGCACTACTCCAACTTTTCAAACCATGGAGAAAAGAAGAAGATGTATTAGCCACCTACACCTCCTATGAAGATGCATTCAAAGTCACTGAAAGTACAATTACAGATGAAAAATGTACATGGTACAAAACCATATTGGACAATGAACGTCAACAAGAAGAAGAACTTCAAGTAGAACTAACTGTAGACACTTCTGAGAGCAGTGAACCTTTGCAAACAGGCAGCCAAGAACCACTTGGAGAGCCACTGATAGCAAATGAGGCAGAATTAGCCATGATGGAGCTAACCACCAATATGTTTCAGTATGAGCAGTCTACAGAAGAGTTGGCAGTACTGAAATCCCAACTAAACGATGAACAGCGTACTGTTTTTGTAGAAATAAGTGAAAGCATTGAAGATGGTCTACAGCACGAAAATAAAACTTGTACCTGTGAAACCTACAAACCTTTACTGCTATATGTAAGTGTTGATGCTGGATCAGGTAAAACATTCTTAATAAAATGTATCAGTAAATACGTCCAACAATTAACAAACAACAACCTTCCTGTGGTTATGACCACCCCTACAGGTTTGGCTGCCTATAACATAGGTGGAGACACTCTACACCGATTGCTACTCCTTCCAGTAGAACACCAAAACAAATTAGAGTACTACAAACTTTCACCACAATCTACTATGGAGCTACGCAGTTTTAAAACCAATGAAAATGCTCCTAATAAATGAAGTGAGCATGGTCTCCAACATAATGTTGGCTTGATTCTCCTCAGATTGCAAGAGGTACTCAAAACAGACTACAAAGAACTCTTTGGAGGAAAATATGTGATTGTTTTCGGAGATCTCCTTCAATTGACACTAGTCAAAGATGAACCTATCTTCGAAATCTTAGGACACAAACAGTGTCATAAAAGTCTAGGAAGCATTGGGAATGTAAATATGTGTCAACATTTCCAATACAGAGAACTAACTCCAAACATGAAATTCATAAATGATCCAGGCTAATGGGTACAGCCGGTGTCCTTGGCGACCAAAAGACTTATAAGTCCATGCAAGTCTTAGAAATGTGTTGCAAGAAATAACATTTCTAAGACTTGCATGGACTATAAGTCTTTTGGTCGCCAAGGAGACCAGCTGTACCTGTTAACCTGGATCATTTATGAATTTCTGATACGTTTACAGCTTGGCAACAAGGCAGACCTGGCCAATATCTTAACAATATGGCAGCTTATTTGAGAAATCGAGAAGAAGAAACAAAACATCTTTTTACCAAGAAAGGAGATATGACGCATGCATTCTCCAATCTAAACTAGAGACAGGAAGATCTTTGTACTAAATTTATGAGGTTGGAAAGATAGTCTAAAAAAGAAATAGACAAATATTGGGAAAAAGTTTCCTTTGAAAATTATGTCAAGAATGACCAAGTTCCACGTGGCTTCAGAATCCTGATTTTTCCCAATTTCAACAATAATGACGACAATGATTTGGCGGAAGAATGGGAAGCTAACCTTAGCAATAGCTCCATGAAGATGCTTGACTTATTAATACAACATGCGTCAAGAGAACATAAAAGATCAATTGAGGAGATAGAGGACATCAAAAAGGAGATTGGAGAAATGAAAAATAATGAAGAGTCGAAGAAAAAGAATTACGACAAAATGTATGATATTCTACAAATTTACCAAGACGAAGTCAAGATTAGAAAATTACATAAGAGCTATAGGGATGATCATGACTATAGAGAGGACAGAGTTTACACTTTCCAAACTAAGGACGACAACTACACTAAGCCATCATCTAGAAGCTCCACACTGAACACATAATCTGCTAGCTCAGAAGTAGATTCAGAACCGGATTCCGAAGATACAGAAGCTACGAAAGATAAAGATAAATCGGACAAAAGCTACATGAATCAAATTAAAAGATACAAAAAGGAAAACCGCAATTTACCTCAGAAAACAGTCCGTTTTCAGGTACCAACAGCAGTGAACATACCTACCCCACCACAAGGAGGAGAGGAAGGAGGGTGGGATACAGTCAGCGGAACAGAAGACAACGCATCAGAAAACAAACGGCAAACGAGGGCCAGCTCAAAGGAGTCGAGCAGGAACAAAAAACTTGTGATTTGGTACTCAACCTTTCAACAAGACCAATCACAGCAGATGAAAAAAAAAATTACTTATCAAAGGGCTATCCTTCTCACCATCAAAAGGATACAATGATATTGACATACATATAGACCTTTTTAGATTCATAAGGAAACTAAGGTTAAAAAAAATGTTTGCGACTAAAGCACCAGACGATTACAAAGTCAAAGAGGCCCCAATACCACTTAGTGATTTGACCATGCAGGATATAGAGAATACCTTCTTATTAAGATCTTTAATGGAAGACGAGGACTTTGAAATAGATAACTTACTTTTTGAGTTACGGATTAAACCAGACCTTCTAACGTCTAAAGAATTGAAAACAAAATCTAAATTTAACCCACAAATTTCATCAGATAACATTATTGATACTTTTTATCAGGTGGTTACACAAGATTTCTACAACTTATCCCGTAAAAAACGGTTTGAACCTTCGGATAACTTAACAAAGGGAGAAAGATTTGCACTTAAAACCTTATCGGAAGATACCTCCATAGTGATCAAAGAGGCGGATAAAGGGGGTAATATCGTTATAATGGACAGAGAAGACTATCTTCTCATGGCACATAACCATTTATTAACACCTGGTTGTTACAGAAAGCTTGCTCTGTCAGAGCGTTAAACCATACTACATTATATTGAAGAATCCATGCTGAACTGGCATAGGAAGGGTATGATTACAGATGAAGTAAAAGCATATTTCCTTACTAAGAATCCGATAACCCCAACCATGTACTTCTTACCTAAGATTCATAAGAAGTACCAAACTATTCCTGAGGGATACCCAATACTGAGTGGAATTGGTTGGGTCACTGAAAACCTCTTAGAATATCTGGACAGCATACTAAAACCACGAGCAAGTTTAGTTAAATCGTATCTACAAGATTCCTCTAGCCTGATTTGCAAATTACAAACATTTGTCTGGCGAGATTCTTTTGTGCTGGCAACTTTGGATGTTAAGGCATTATACACGTCGACTCAGCATAAATGGGCACTGACTTCGATTGATTACACCTTTAGAAATGACTCTGCATCCTATTACTCACAAATAGATATGTTAAAGGAAATGCTACAGATTACTCTAGATTCACATTTGTTAACATTTAATGACTGTTTGTACCAACAACTTAAAGGGGTAGCAATGGGGACCAAATATGCCCCTGCATTAGCAAATATCTTTATGGGGATGTTAGAAGAACATACAGTATACCAAGACTCAGCATTCAAAGAGAAAGTTAAACTTTGGACCAGATATATTGATGACATTTTTGTAATCTGGGAAGGATCAGAAGCTTCCTTCTAAGAATTTACCAATAGGCTTAATCTGAATCCCTTTGAAATTGAATTTACTGGTGAACAGAACTGTAATCTAATCAATTTTCTGGACCTCACCATACACGTAGAGAATGATCATTTAGAAACTTGGACATTTCGCAAACCAAAAGAAGTTAATTCAATATTGCATGCACAGAGCTGTCATCAACATTCTACAATTCACAATATTCCCCTAGGAGAATACATACGAGCAAGGAGAAATTGTCAAGATGATTCTAAGTTTCAACAAGAGTGCCAATTCCTAAGGAATAGATTTAAGAAAAGAGGATCTCCCAAGAAGTGTGTGAAGAAAGCGTTTGAGAAAATGAGAAATCTTCTGCAAACTGATATGCTAATTACTAAGAACACATCAAAGGCTAAACAAATGAAGCTCATGTTCATTACACAGTTCAATAAAGATCACCAACTGATTAGGAAGACCCTACAGAAACATTGGCACCTACTGCATTTAGATGGACATCTTAAGGAATTTATAGATGATAGACCAACAATCATATTTAAGAAGGCTAATACGCTGAAAACCATTATCTGTCCATCACTGTTACCAGATGCACAGAAGGAGAATACACACAGCTGGCTGACTGAGAATGTACCTTGTTTTCGCAAATGTGGATATTGTACTACGTGTCCCTATGCATGGGACAAGACCAAAGAACTCATGGGTCCGAATGGTAAACAGTTCAGGATTAAACAGAGTTTAAATTGCAGATCAAAATTTGTAATATATGTAATTGTCTGTACTTGTAACAAGCTTTATATTGGTAGCACCAAGAGAGAATTAAGGACAAGGATCCGTGAGCATTTAAGTAAAATCGGAAGCCAGGACCCGACTCTACCCCTCTCGGTACATTGGCAGAAAAACCATCAATGTGATGATAAATCATCAATTAAATTTGTAGGGCTACAGCAAGTCCATTTGAATAAACGAGGTGGGGACAGAGTTTTAGCACTTCGCCAAGCAGAAGAAAAACTCATTTGTTACTTTAACACAACCATGTTAGTTTTAAACTTTGATACTGAAATGGCATCATTCTTATAGGATATTTGTGAGCAAGTATGTGGAGGCTAATGTCTGACCTGACTAGTACAATGGAATGCTAATAATTTGCATATATATCTTTGTGATTGAAATGTATCTGGGACTCTAACAAGAGTGGAAAATGTGGAACTACCCATATGTATTTTATATGTACAATGAGACTAGTTGAAAATATCACATCAATTGTAAGTTACAATACACCTGCTTAAAATCTATTTGTTTTTATCTTGATACAGGTAAATGTATCAAGATCTCTATTAAGAGTGGGAAATGTGGGACTATCTTAGTGCGGCTGTTTTATGTTCAATGAGACTAGTAGAAAATATATCACAAAAATTGTAATTTAAAATAGACCGTTTTTAATCTGTCTTTTTTACGTTTAGTATGACACATAAATAATTTAGCAGTCTAATATATTATATCTGACTCCCAACTGTGTGGGAGTTTACATCGACAACGACTAGAACGGGGTTTACCCTTTCTGGCAGTTATTTTTGTTGTCACGGTTTTGCCATATGTGGCTTCCTTAATCTACTATTTTTCTGTCCCTCAAGTCTAGATATGTTTATCAATAACATCCATTACATAAGATTGGATTAGTAATCCATAACCTTGACTACCTAGGTGCATTTGCTTTTCCACTTGAAACTATTGAGTATTGTTGCCTAGCAACACAATGCTGCGGGCGGATTGTTCCATGCATCACCTTGGGAACTAGTAAACAAATAGTCCCAAGATGGCCCCCGCCCGCGTTATTCTTTCTAGTCTGGCCAACGCAAATTACTTGGTAAGCTGTTACGTGCGTCGCTCTTGGCTTTGTAGCATTTAGCATTTTGCTTTGCTTATGGGAGTGGTACAGTAGATTTGCTTCGGCATTGTAGCTTCCTTACTTCATGGGATCGTAATACTACGAAGCCTGTGTGAATTACTGACATTAGATTTAAGAATATTTAAATCCTAGTCACGCCTATAGATTTCGATGTCATTAAATTAACATGTCTGTTATGTCAGGGTATCATGAAATGTGGCTTATACAACAGAAAGTTTATGTTGTTGGCCGATATGTGATCGCATGAATTATCTAAATAAGATAAGAAAAAAGGGCTTGCTGAGCACGTTTTAACGGACAGTGCTTCATTATAATTTCCTTAATGACAGATGAGGGACAGTATACTTTGTACTTTATACAGCGGCACATTATATTTGTGAGGGCTTGCTGAGCACGTTTTAATGGATGGTTCCTCATTATAATTCCTTTGATGACAAACGAGGAACAGTATACCTTTTACTTTATACACCGGCACATTACATTTGTGAATACAAAACATTCTTCATACATGGTTTTAGGAATTAAGTATGACTAATGATTGCTCTATTTCAATTATTACAATAACAGCTGCTAAATCTATGGGATTAAGCCCAGGAACATTTTGTGAAGAGTAGCCTAACTCCTGAAAAGGGTAAGCCTTTCAGTTTGAAACACTGCTTCAACTAATGAGATTGTAGGAAATTAACAATGCTAATGGGACCTATTTCTCTTTTGGTCTTGTGTTCACGTGTGTATGTTTTCTCTCCCCATTCCTTGTCCTTGAATTGTGGTTTGTATTGTATATAATTTACATTTATTATTGCATTCATGGATTTACGTTTGGGACACACCCAATATTTTGTTTCTCACTAATCCCTTTGTATCCTTCCCATTGCCAATCATTTTTCTCTGTTTGATATACATTATAACTGGGTTTCTGTGCTTTTTGCCTTAACCTATGAACATGCAATTCCTACAATGGTTTTGTTTTAATGATATTGTGTGATTTATACTTATGTATTGGTTGACATGGCATTGGATACTCATTTGGTCTTTATTATCATATTTGTAATTTTTTGTTTATACACACGCAACATTTATTATTTTTATCATTTTGTAAGGAATATATTTAGCCCTGTTTTGAAGAACATGTGTCACACCAAGGGCCATCTTGCTTTAATAAATTAGTCAAATAAAAGAAACTTTTTTTGCAACTAATTGGGCGCTCTGTCCTGGATTCCATATTCTGTTTAACTCCAAACATGCATCAGTCTGCAGACCTCAACTATGCCAACATTTAAATAAACGGATTGGTGTACTATCAAAGGAAGCGCAGCCTACCCTCACTAGAAGACACATAAATGAGCTGCATGGCCATAACACATGTGCTACTGAAGTCATGGAACAATTATATCAGAAAAATGTCAGCTGTATAGCCTTAATGCCAACTCTAGCAAGCTGTGCACAATTTAATGCAACAATGCTGCAAAATGAAAAACAACCATTAGTGCAAATTCATACCACAGACAAACTGGACATACACGGTATGACAATACCTATGTGTCAAAAAGGCATAGCAGGACTGTAAGCCTTGGAAAACTCCATCTCCAACACAGCAGGTTTGGAGAACATTTTAAAATGATGTGTCAACTGTAGAGTTATGCTAAAGCGAAACATTGACGTAGAGCAAGGTTTAGTGAATAGAGCGCGTGGTACAGCTGTTGGCTTCCAGACATACGCACGGGACAACAGCATTCAGTTTGTAAACATCAAGTTTGATAAACTTTCAGAAATCAAAAAATATAGGATGCAAAACTGTGAGGTTCCTTCTTTTCAAAGACATGTATGTACGCAGAGAGCAAGTTTCTCTCTTGCTAGCTTATGCCGTAACTATTCATAAATCACAAGGTCTAACCTTAGATCAGCATTGATTGATATTGGCAATACAGTCTTCATTGAAGGCATGTGTTATGTAGCACTGTCATGGCTACATACACTGGAAGGACTGTATCTAGTTAATTTTGATACAACTGCAGTCAGGACAGACATGTCTTGCATCATAGAGTAAAATATATTATGTGCACTGTACACACCCAATCTAAAAATGTACTGTATTCCTCAAAAACCAAAAGCTTTGAAAAGAAGGCTAATTCCATCAGAAGTACTAAATGATTATAGCACAGTACCATCAAAGAAGTTAAAATAAACTGATATTACAGCAACTACCAAAAGCAAATACAAAAGGAGAAAAATAGAAAAACCATATTCAACTACACCCACAAAAAAAGAAAAAAAAATGCCTCTGCAAAGAAACCACATACCTTCCATCAAAGGGCTCAGGCACAGATGTAGTTGGACCATTCACATCTTCAAATATAAAAGGTGTTAATTGCTATGCAAATGTAACAATCAATGTTCTATTCCAAATACCAGCAGTTGTTGAAAAAATGTATTTAAATGGCGCAGACGAGTTGTGTTTGCAAATGCAGATCCTTCACAGAAATGCAGTAAGTAATCCTGACACCATTTACATTGTCTCAGGAATAAGGCAAGAATTGGACTACAGTGCTGGAACGGTGAAATTCACTTTAAACCGACAAGGAGATCCTCATGAATTTTGAACTTACTTACTACAAATACTGGAAAGAAAAAACATACTTATACATGAAATCTTTCACATTTCCTACAAGTGGAAACATACATGCACTCTGTGCAACCATGGCGTTCAGGAACAAGTCCCTAATGAATGCTTTGTGTATGTATCAATACCTCACTCTGACTTCATTCATTTCAGTAACTGATGCAAAATTCAAACCATAGCATGTTGTGTACGTCGTGCAATTCTGATATTCGTTCAATGCTACATTAACACTCACATAGTCAATATGTGATATTAATGTTCTCAAGAACCAAAGCTGACAATACCAAAAACAACTGCAAACTTACTGCCTTCAAACACGGACAGGTATCACTTGGCAAAAAAACCTTCACAACTGTAGCCATAATCTACCACACAGGGGACTCTACCAATGGAAACCACTATAATGCCTGCATTAGAATGCAATTGTCATGGTGGGAATGCAATGCTGCTTCCATCAGTCCAAAGCACAGACTACCTGCAAATCTTGCAAATGCCTACTTAATATTCTTGAAGCCAAAATGACTCATTGATGTACAAACCTACAATACCGTACTCCCCAGCACCATCCAGTACAAGGATTTTCCTTCCACACTGTCGACCTAAAGCAACGTACCATACATGAAGTATTGCGAAATGCACTACAGTGTATGTTTGACAATGTTATCCCCAATGATTCCAAAGAGTACAGTGACACAAACAGTACATGTACACAAAACACAGTAGCAGTTTTTTCCACTGGATACATGGAATGGAAAGTGCTAAGTGTGAGGGTTCAAAACTATCCTCTGTAACCTCTAAAATCACCACTAATGGAAATCAGTTACCAGCTCTACGAGAATAGTTGTAAAACTCCAACACATATGGATGTATCAGCAAATAAATCTGCAAATGGACAGTACCACTTCTAAATGTACACAGATGTCCAAGTAACCACAGGATTGCACAAGCTTTTCTACGTATCCTCTACAAACAGGACACTGTAAACAGTTAGAATATGCCACCTGGTATCTAACTGCAACTTGAATACGACAATGTTATTTGTAGCACGCCAACTACCCAACTCAAACACTTCCAAAGTATAAGCAGTTACAATAAGCCGAAAGCTAAGTAACTACGGTCACAATACTGCATTACCACAGAACAATGTCATAATACTTGCAAACTACCAGGAGAAACCAAATGCATAAAGAAAGATTTGGTACAAAAAGGAAGCCGTAAAACATTCACAAATCACCACCTGCTATAGAACGCCACCCATCCTACCAACATGCATAGTCCAGATATCGTCCACCATTATATTTCCTACTACTTCAAGAGCACACATTAAAAAGTTATGTAACCATGCCATTCATTGTGCACCATAGTAGCAATGACATTTCAAAGTTTTTTTTAAATTTGTTTATCGAGCATGGATTATTTTCCCCACAGACCCAATGATTATGCACATAACCACAGGAACTACGCTGATTGCACAGTACACTGGTTCAAAACATAGTACTTACAAAGTGCTAGTTATGAGGGTCCACAAAATAAATAAATGTATGCTATGTAGAGTACTGCAAAGTAACAAAATACCTGCGGTAACACATTGTGTTCTCTTTTCCCACAGATAATACAGCAACCAGTATGACAACATTTTACACTCCACACACAAAACACAGTGCATGCCTTCCTCAACGCAAACAGTATGTCTTCAACGATTGCTATTATACTTGTGTACACTATCCTCAATGCAATAAGTGCTCTTATCTTTGCTATACACATACCATACCACCACTGACAAAATTACACTATGCAGCTTGTGGCCACACCCTACATGCTTCACTACACCCAGTACATTGTAGGGCCTCCAGCCATACACTAACCATTGTACACCTTGCCCACTATTACCACTGCACTGCAGAACTATAGATACAAACATCTATCCACGTATGACTAACCCCACACATAACACAGCTACCTACCCCTTAGCTACTGTAGTTTACATTGTCTGCTATTTCTTCCACAGAATAAATAACCTGTTTCCTACGTGCACTGGTCACCTAAGCCTATCATAAGTGCTCACACTGAATTAACAGCACTACAGTAACCTACCATACAATCTGGACAATCACAACAAAACAACATCATGCATACATCAATACATCTTACGTAACTGTCCTAACTTCTGCAGCATTTGGCTCCTTGCTTTCCATTGCCACCATGTAGGCCATTAGGTCACTTTCATTGTTATGTACACCATTTCCAAAAAAACATAGCCAAACCATACCTTACTATACAGCACATACATCATAGTTCCCCAGCCACATTAAAACCGCTGCCTTACTACTTAACTTTTAAAACTTCTGTTACCCTTTTTTCTTGTGTAAAGAAATCACCATTTAAAGCCCAAAACTCTGTTACAATGTTAGACAAATGTTCACACTAACTGCTTTCCTTTCCTAAATAGTACCCTCAAAAAAGGTCATGCAGTACGACACC
Organism: Ambystoma mexicanum; assembly: GCF_040938575.1. Classification (NCBI taxonomy): domain Eukaryota; kingdom Metazoa; phylum Chordata; class Amphibia; order Caudata; family Ambystomatidae; genus Ambystoma; species Ambystoma mexicanum. The sequence continues at coordinate 591,647,202 of NC_090937.1, read as the reverse complement.
AAACTGCGTATTATGGACCACACTCCCACATGTTCTGAAACAGCAAACACAGTCTCACATTACCCACCATTGCCTCGTAACACACTACACATCTAAATTGTCCTTACCCACTGTAAAAGCACATTTTATGTATTTTGCCATCTGTGCATTCAAGTGACCATTTGTACAGCACCATCATTTCTACTTGTACGTTGCACTACCATCACCGTAATGACACTACCAACATTCGTAAATACATGCCACAATCAAAACACATTGGTTCAACTTGCATCAAAATTGACGAGATATAATCCGTCAAGTATATGTAGGCGTGGCAGTGCTACATAACTCATGCCTTCTTTAAAGACTGTGCTGCCAATATAAATTATTGCTTGACCTAAGGTTAGAACTTGCGATTTATGAATAGTCGCTGCATAAACTAGTGACAGAGAAAACTGCATACATGCATGTCTTTGAAAAGAAGGAATTGCGCTGGTGTGCGTCCTATTCTTTTAATTTATGAACGTTTGTCAAACTGGATGTTGACACATTGAATGCTGTTGTCACGTGGGTGTGTTTGAAAGCCAACAACTGTTCCAAGGGCTCCATTATCTAAGCCTTGCTCTATGTCAGCTTACACTATAGCATTACTCTACAGTTAACACATAATGTTAACATTTTCTCCAAAACAGATATGTGGGAGATAGTGTTTTCTAAGACTTTAGAACGTCCAGTTTGTCTGTAGAGTGAATTTCCACTAGTGGCTGCATTTCTTTTTTCAGCATTTTTGTATTGAATTGTGCACAACTTGCTAGAGTTGGCATTAAGGACATACAGCTCATATTTTTGTGAGCTAATTGCTCCATAACATCAATAGAACATGTGTTATGCCCATATAGCTCATGGATGCATCTGGTATTTAGGGTAGACTGCACTTGCTTTGACAGTATACCTATGTGTATGTTTTTTAAATGTTGGCATAGGTGAGGACAGCTGACTGACGCATGTTTTCAGTTAGTTCTCTGTATTGGAAATGTTGCCAGAGAATTACATTCCCAATGCTTTCAAGACTTTTACGGCACTGTTTGTGTCCTAGGGTTTTAAAGATAGGTTCGCCTTTCACTGGTGTTTATTGAAGGAGATCTCCAAAAACAATTGCATGTTTTCCTCCAAAAAGTTCTTAGTAGTCTGTTTTGAGGACCTCTTGCAATCTGAGGTGATTCAAAGCTAACATTAGGTTTGAAACCATGCACACCTCATCTATTAAGGGCACTTTAATTTGGTTCAAAACTCTGTGTACCTCCATAGCAGTTCTGCTGAAAGTTTGTAGTACTCTAATTTGTTTTGGTGTTCTACTGGAAGTAGTAGCAATCGGTGTAAAGTAACACCACCTATGTTGTAGGCAGCTAAATCTGTGGGTCGGTTACAACAGCTGAGAGGTTGGTGTTTGTAAATTGTTGGAGGAATTTACTGAACCAGCTTCACCACGCAGTACAGGTTTGTAGTTTTCACAGTTACCAGTTTTATTTTTGTGCTGTATAGCATGTTCAACGTGTTTACTAACTTTTAGGAAAATGGTACACTGTTCATTGTTTAATTGGGATTTTAGTACAGCAAACTCTTCTTCAGATTGCTCATACTGACATATGGTGGTCTTTACTTCTGTCATGGACAATTCTGCCTCATTTGCTATCAGTGGCTGTCCAAGTGGTTCATGGCTTCCTGTTACAGAAGGTTCACTGTTCTCAGAAGTGTATACATTTAGTAGTGCTTCAAGTTCTTCTAACTATTGGAGTTCATTGTCCAATATTGTTTTGTATTGTGTATAGTTTATATCGGTTATGGTACTTTCAGTTGCATTGAAAGCATCTTCATAGGAGGCGTGAGTGGCTAATAACTCTTCCCCTATTTCTCCATGGTTTGAAAAGTTGCAGTAGAGCCATGTATTATAGTTCTTTGTGTTGAGGAGTTTTCAATGATAACTTTATATGATTGATCAGCTTGCATTTGGTAAGTTTCACCAGTCTATCTTCACAACGTTCGACTCCGTATCTACCTTTTTTCTCATCTGGTTTAAAGTTATTTTTGTACTAGAAGTTTTGGACTACATGATACAGGCACATGGTTTCTAAAGTAACACTCCTGTTTGGGTAGTATGTATCTAATAAATTGTTTTTCAAAATGTCCTGGCTGTTGGGATCGTTTTTGACTATTCTTTCTATGTCCTCGTACAATTTCAGAACTCTTTTTTGGGATGCAGGAGGACAAAGGTTTAGCCACATTATGTTTTCAGATTTTCCATATAAGGTGGTGCCGGTTAAACAGTCTGCCACTTCGGGACAGCATTTTTATGCCAAAGCTGTACAATTTCTGTGCCAGTGTTTTGTCAGATAATATGTCATTCCAGAGGTATTTCAGCTATGTTTTCCCTGCTTTGGTTAAGTAGGCTGTGACATATTGTGCAATTGCAGTGGAATTGCCTGCAATGTACTGTACATCTATATCTGCATTCCATTGGAGGGCAATTATTGTATTGTAATCGTTGATGTACTTTGATGACATGAAGCTGTTCACTTGCCATGTTGCTGAAACTGGTCTTGGAAAACCATAGCAACATTTGGAGTAGTATTTTCCTTATTTCTTGTACTTGCACCGACAATACTTGCCACACTTGTGTCTTTGAAACTGTGAAATGTGTGCATTTAGGTCACTATGTGTACTTTCTGAAGGGATTTCACAAGTAACATATTTGTAAATGACCCGCAGAACAGTTGCATCACTGTACTCATCAAATTTAGGAGCATTTTTTATCCACAAAAGCATGTGGATGTGTGGTGCTCCTCTGGCTTGATATTCTTTTCTCCAAAAAGAAGTGTTCCACTCCTCCGAGGGGAGGACATGTTTTATTGCAAATGAAGGGCAGCATGGCAATGAAGCGCTGATGGAAATACCTTGATACATTTACAGGATCCATAGAGCAAAGTTTACCTGCTGTCATTATGTCTACACCTGTTTTCTTTTGGGTTGCTATCCATTGGAAAGTGTGCAAGTCTTCCCATGCATACTCCGCACAAATACCTTGATACATTTACAGGATCCATAGAGCAAAGTTTACCTGCTGTCATTATTTCTACACCTGTTTTCTTTTGGGTTGCTATCCATTGGAAAGTGTGCAAGTCTTCCCATGCATACTCCGCACAACTTAAAGTGACGAACCATGTGGGTGGGCCAAGGTTTCATAGTATACACCGTACATCTGCCTGCCATCGGAACCAGTACTCTTTTGTACCATGCATGTTTGCAAAGAGATTTGTAATCTCTTGACTTAAAACTTCATCCTTGTCTTGCACCTCTTGAAGTAGCTGTGTAGCAGACAGGTTTTGAAAATGGGAACCAGTTTTCAATGTGTGTGTAACACCATAACATAGCAGTGCTAGCTCACTTTTAAAAAGGAGGTGAAATATGTATTCCACGTTTTGTCTAAATCTAGGGTCTTCACAATACTTTGATAATGAGCGGTATTCTGATGCTGTTATTTGTGTGGATCTTTCATCGTTTCTCCACCCCTTTTCAAGTTGGGAAGAGAAGAATGAAGGCTTGTGCTGCTACACTTTTTTCCCATATACTAATTGGCAATCCTTTGGCTTGCCGCATTTGATATGTTTCTAGTGCATCGTCTACGGTGTCTTTGGAGTGCAGTGGGTGAATTGTGTAGTGATCTAAAATATTGGAGGCTGCAGTAGGATCTAGAATTTCAAACTGGCCAGTTGTTGAGGGGTGCTGAATTACTTTGGTGGTTTCTCTTAAGTTTTCGTCAACGTGTACTTCATTGTATTATTCATTGTTTTCTTTAAAGTACTGCAAGGCTTTCCTAACTGTGTTTAAGTCCACTAGTTGCTGCCAGTTTTTGTAATCTTTTGTAGGTTCACCATTTAGCTGGATAATCAAAGATTGTTCTAATGGCCTTTGCACTCATAGCGTATGTCACTACTGTTGTCTGAAAGTGTTGGAGTTTGTAAGTGCTCTTCAGTTCCGGAATATTTCCTTTGGACGTGCTCTATTTCTTCGAGCAGGTCTTTGGCAGTACTGTGCAAGAGAACATTATTTAACTGATGCAGTATTGAAGCTGGAGTTTTTGTACAGTATAGTTTGTAAACAAGATTTCTTACAGTGGAATGGTGTGTTGCTAACATTTTGATATGGTGGAAGGTGCTTTTGCAAGTAGGTCCAGAAATACAGGCTAAGGATTGTCCTGGTAGTCTTGTGTGTTTGCGCACTGGACCGGAGTCCATAGTTTGTAGTATTTTCATTTTCCCTTTGTCCTTGACTTTCACATGTTCATTGAGGAACTGCTGCACAGCTTTCATAGAGTACTGGCGAACATTACACATTGATGTGCAAGGCCATTTGTACGTGAGGTGTACTGGTTTGGTGGACTGGACAGTGGTTGTAGGTCATATGGTCGAAAACAAAAGGATCTAATGCCTTTTGATCGACAGAAAAATAATCGAAAAAAAGGGTCGATTTTTTTTTTTATGGGGGGGTTCCCCCACCAACACCCCTTTTTCTTTATTAAAAACATTTTTTACCAACCCAGACTAAAAAATATATATAAATAAATAAAATAATTCGACCTTTTTTGTTTCTACCATTTGACTGTCAATCAAATGGTCATTCGATCCTTTGTTTTCGACCATTTGACTGGACACCCTGGACAGTGGCATCTAAGTTTGATGGGGATATTTGTGAGAACAGAGTTTCTGCTTCCATTATGGTATTGTGTACCTTTTCATGCCCTCGTCCACTGCTATGTATGGCAATTTGGTTTGTTTGCTCTTATTTGTATGATTATTCATTGAAGTATGGCTCTATGCTGGTGGTGTGACTCCATTCACCTGCACAGATGGTGCCAAAAGTATCTACGCTGACACTGTGTTGGTTTCGAAGTACTGGCTGTAGTTTATCAATTAATTTTGTTAGTGGTTTTATTCAGTTTAAAAGTAATATAAACAATGTCCATTTCAGGAGCATTGCACTGTCTACAAGAGTTTCCAGGATTACTTTTCTGTGGTAGGTTTTAAGGGTGGAGCTGATTTGTCACCTCTACTTAGAAGGTCCTGAAGGACTATGTGGTGGAGCATTTTTTGTAAAAATAAATTTGTCGGAATGCTTCCTTGTGATGACATTACCATTTTTACATGCTCTGTTAGCAGTAGGGGGCAATGCACTCTTTTTAGTGTATTTCTTTTCATTTCTACATTTTGACAGAGAAACCACAGTTTCCTTACTGGTTGGTGATTCCCTTTCTGTTAGTGACTGTTTTAGCTCTTCTGTTTGAACTTTCTGTACACATTCTCCTAGGTTGTGGATGGCTCCTTTCTATGCTTTTAAGTTGTGCTGATCTATTTCTTGTTGTCTATGGAGTTGCGGTTTGGTAGGCATTCTGTAGTAGCTGTTGGAGAAACAAAGGGAAGTGTGGGTGTGCAGAGTTTGAAATGTATTATGTGTGCAATGTGCATGAAAGGTTGAATATGAGAGTAGACATACACATGGAAGTGTGTCATTGTGTAATGGGCACTAACTTTCAGTTGAGAACACAACATTACTATATGGGGGATTGTATTATGGTGGCGTGATGACAATATACAGTGCAGAACTGTAGAGGTGACATGAGTAAGAATGAAGCACATAACAGTGGGTTGATGCACTTGTGCAGCTTACAATGCAAGAACACTGCACTCTCTTAGTAAGACATAAAATACTACGATGGTACTGTACTTAGTTTGTTGGTTGTTGTGAGTACATTTATTCTTAGTTGTATTTTGAAATTCACATGCCAGTGGTTTCAGGATAGAGGTGGGTACAGAAACTGTATAAGAGGTTTGCAAGAAAATATGTTTGTTAATGGCACAGTGATTGCATTTGGAGAATAGTTCTTTGAAAGTGTAAGAGGTAGAGTGTGTGTAGAAATGGATGGATTACTATTTGAATGGGGACTTGGGAACATGAGAATGTTTTGTAAAGGGAGTAAGTGGGTTATTTGTGTGTTGTGTTGTATGATGTGCTCTTTAGAAAGTGCCTGTATTGGTGTAGGACTATTTAGTTTGAAAATGGATTGCTTCTCATTGTAGAAGGATGAGAAACAGGTTTGGGAAGATGTACAGATTACAGATGAGAATGTTTTCATGTGTGCAATTGCTTTTTACATTTGTGCATATATGTGCCTGCTACAGGAGTGTAGCAATTGTTTCAGTTGGTTTATTTATTTATGCACATTTATGAATGGTACTGGAAAATGCCAGTTGGGAGTTATTGCATCTGAGCTTAAGGCCGCCCTTGTTATCCCTCTTCTGAAGACGCAGTCCCTTGATCCCTCTCTCCCTTCTAATTTCCGTCCCATGTCTTTCCTACCTTGTTTTATGAAACTTCTTGAATCACTGGTCATTCCTCTGCTGTCCTCTTTTGTGGAGTCTTCCATGAAACCTTGGCCCACCCACATGGTTCGTCACTTTAAGTTGTGCGGAGTATGCATGGGAAGACTTGCACACTTTCCAATGGATAGCAACCCAAAGGAAAACAGGTGTAGACATAATGACAGCAGGTAAACTTTGCTCTATGGATCCTGTAAATGTTTCCAGGATGCTTGACCCGGCCCAGACTGACTTTCACCCAGGTAGGGGGCCAGAAAGTGTTATTGTGCCGTACAGGATGACATGGCCAGGCTGGTCGACAGGGGGGTGTCAGTGCCCTGATTCTTTTAGATCTTTCAGTAGCGTTCGACACCGTGGACCATGCTACTCTGCTCTTCCGCTTGGGCCGGATGAGTGTTTTGGGCCAGGGATTGGCTGGTTCAGCTCCTTCTTGGTGGACAGATCCCAAATCTCTCCCTTCCACCTTTCTTTTCTAAATCTTCACATCTTAGTTGTGGTGTCCCCCAGGGTTCTGCTTTGTCTCCCATTCTCTTTAACATCCATCTTCAGTGCCAAGATGCCCTCGGGTGAACGTGTGCTCTATAAATAACCTTGACATAACATAACGTACTGTTCTCACTGCAGACATACATTTTTTTGTTTTTTAAGTAATATTGCGATCTGTGACATTTGCTAGGTTAGTGGCAGGCAGCATGTTGTTAAGCATAAAATGTATTCACTTGGTTTAGCTTGGTAGGATACATTCGCAGATCCTTTTCTGTAAGATTTTTATGAGTTTGGTAGGTGCTTTAATAGGGGAGAAGGCCGTAAAAATGAAAGAAAGAAAGCGGAGAGTAACTGTTTGCATTTTACAATGGCAGATATGGGTGAATGCCAACTTTACGAGCACATGTAGGTGGCATTTGATGGTCGGTGATGGGAGAAATAACAGTATGTTTTTTCAGTATGTTATGGAGGTTTAGTGGCAGGTACCCTGTTGCGAGACACTATAACATAGTTGCAAATGTATTGCATAAAAACTATTGATACCTTCAAGTTGTGGTGATGGGTGGCGATGTAGATGAATGTGGATGTGGAAATTGTAGACAGCATTACAGTACTTTGCAGTGGAGGTGCTCCTCATTAACAGGACACTTGCACTCTGATTGTTTAACGGTTAGTATGGAGTCTTGATGCATTTGTGATTGTTTAACAGTACCCAATGAGGGAGTGCTGAAAAAAAGTACTAGAAAGGGAATACGGACTACCTCTGCTTTACTGGGGCGCAGCCCTCGCGGTAGTTGGGGAAGGGCACATGCCACATGCTGTCCTTCTTACTATGGTTGGTATGGAAATGGGACTGCAGATTATCCACTCAGTTGTTGAGGGTGTCCTTAACAGGAAGGGGTGTTAACATTTTTTTTTTCATTGCTGTTTTTCATGATCATGGCAGAGATGCAGAGAGTGAAATTGCTCATTGTCAGTGATGTGTTTGTGGGTGACGTGTACACATATGCCTAGGGTAGCGGCGTTGATGAAAATGTTGGTGTGGCGCAGTGTGGCTCTACCCAGTTTGCAAGCTGTGCTTGCAGAGGGCAGAGATGTTGCCACTTGGAGTACTGTTGACATAGTAGTTCTGCATTGTGGAGCACTGCATGTGGCTCTTTGTACTGCTGCAAGTTTGCTTGGTGAACTGTAGGAGCTGCTGAAAGCAGTGATGTGCCTTTTTCCCACTGCAACATTGCTTTTCTCATGCATACCACCAAGATCAGTGTGGAACAATCTGGACGTACTTTCTTCCGAGATAGCGAAGGAAAGGTGTCTTGTGAACAGCGGCATGTCTGCTTTTCAGTTCAACTCAGGAATGTTCTTTTGTTCCCATTAGAACCTTAGTGCTTTTAATGTGAGGTTTTTTTGGTGGAGCTCATTTCTTTTTGTCCCCATTGAAAATTGTGGTGTGTTCCTGAATCTACAAGCTATTTTGCTGAAGTTAATGTAACAATGTAAGGAGGAGAAGAAGAGAACAATACTGAACAAATAGAAAACATTTTTTAGAGGCGACATGAGTAACCCTATGGTTGGTGCCCTTTCCCTAACGTGCCTTCCCTTCCTTTCCTTCTGAGTCGTGTGTTACAAGAAAATGAAAAATACAAAACAACCAAAAAATAAGCCACCTTACACAGTTCAAAAATAGAATTGGCAATGAAAGGATCCAGGTTGCTGCACAGCCTGTAATATCTGGGGACAGCACAGAAAATAGTGCGAGGGGTGGCTCTGTCAAAAACATTGCACTCATTCCCAAAAGGAAGTGGTGGCTCTGAAAAGAGCCTTTTTTGTGCTGTTTGTTTTGGGAAAAATTTAAGAGGTGAACTACTGGTGGAAATGATCACTGTACTTGCAAAAAGTGTTGCACTGCATTTTGTATATTTCGCAGACACAGCTGATTGCCAACATCAGTAAGGTGGACTCCATCTCTATGAATAATATTGGTACCACGAAACATAATGTTTTTTTATTGTAGAAGGAGAACATGCCAACGTCTCGCAAAAAGTCTCAAACAACCTTGTTGACATTGCGTCTCGCTTCCTCCATTGGCGGATCAAATGAGGAAGAACACAGCCACATCGGTCTCTGGGCAAGGCGAGAGAAAATACTTGAGACTTTGGAAACATGTCCATGACTTGCCGAAGTGTGTCCTTCATAGTTAACTGCAATGAGATTCTGGGAACATGTCCTAAACTGTTCCCTCCATAATGAATAATAATAATGTCTAGATGATCGAGAGTCACCGAAGAAGCACAAAGAGGAAGCCCATGCAGCCACTTCTTCCGATATACTCCGTATCAGTGGACATCCACATAATGGAATCCAAGGTGTACTGCCACTCCACAGCGTTCTGCTTGTACTTCCAACCAATGTATCCAGGAATTGCCCAAAAGGCATACACTCTGCCTCCTGAACGACCCAGTCATAACCAGAGACATCTGCACTCCTCTCTGCAAACACACCTTCTACCACAATCTCTCCTTACAAACCACACGCAGTAAACCTTATTGACCAATCCCCATGCCTATACTGTCCCATTTTGATGCCTGCCACCCTCAAAAGACCTGCTTGTGGCAGGTTCACTCCTTCAATTGGCACGGTGTCCACAGACATATTGACCTTTGTGCGCGGGTGCAGGAGCACATGTCAACCAGGGTAGAGGATCTCCTCTTAATTGACAGCATGGAAAAGAGTTTTGTTAAAGGTGCTTATAAGCACACGCCTTTTCGTTTGTGTGGTTTGGGGATTGTTCTCGGCTTGTCCTCATTACATTATTAGAGAAGCTTCTTCAAAATAGCTTTCAGATTCTGGAACACAAGAACATTTTAAACGGGGGACAAAAAAATCAGCTTTCTTGAAAAACCTCACATTAAAAGCACTAAGGTTCTCATGGGCACAGAAGAACATCCCAGCATCAAACAAAAATGCAGACATGCCTCCATTTACAAGACACATTTCCTTATCTACCTTGAATGAAAGTACATCGAGATTGTTCCATACTGGTCTCGGTGGTATGCATGAGAAAATGAACTATGCAGTGAGAAAAAGGCACATCACCGCTTTCACAAACTCCTTCAGTTCACAGAGTAAACTTTCAGCAGTGCTAAAACCCACATGCAGTGCTCCACAATGCAGCACTAGGACATCACCAGTACTCCAAGTGGCCACATCGCTGCACTCTGCAATCACAGCTTGTAAACTCGGCAGAACCACACTGCGCCACAAAGCGTACACTCCGTCCATACCAAAATTGTCATCAATGCTATATCTCTGCAGTTCACCCATAAACGAATCACCCACGATGAGCACTCTAACTCTCTGCATCTCTGCCATCATTACGGCACACAGCAAAAAAAAAAGTATTACCACTGCTTGTTGTTAAGCACACCCTCAACACCTGATTGTTTAAGCTGCAATCCCATTTCCATGGCAAGCATACTGAGAAGGACAGCATGTGCAAGTGCGCTCGCCAACTACTGCTAGGGCCGCACCCCAGTAAAGCAGAGGCAGTACTTCTTCCCTTTCCACCACTACTGCACTCCCTCATTGCGTAATGTTAAAAAGTCACACACACATCCACCAATCACATCCAAGACCTCTGCATCTAACACTATCATCTCTATTCAACCCTGCATAGTTACCGTTAAACACTCAGAGTAAAAGTCTCCTGCAATTCAAAAGTACCTCCACTGGAAACTACTGTAAGACTATCCAAGATTTCTGCATCCAGATTCATCCACATTGCCACCCGTCGCCACAACCTGCAGGTATCAATATTTTTTGTACAATACATTTGGAAGTCATGTATAAGTGCCTCTCAACAGGGTACCTGCCACTGAACATCCATAACGTAGGCAAAAAGCAGACTGTCATTTCTCTGATCTCTTACCATCAAATGCCACCTACAATGGTATGGGCTTTAAAAGTTTTCATTTACCCAAATAAGCCATTGGAATATTGAAATGGCTACTGTCTTCTTTCCTTCTGTCACTTTTACAACCTTTACCCCCACTAACACACCTCCTATGAAATTCGAAAAGTGTTCACAGAAAAAGAGCACCAAATGTATTTTACCAAACTAAACCAAGTAGATACATTGTATGCATACAACAGGGAGCCTGCCAATTACTGTTCATAATTCACAGAATGCAACATTACTTAGAAACCCAAAAAATGTATGTGTACATTGACAACATTGCCATTCGTAAATGTGGATGAATAAATGAAACAACTGAAGTAATTGCTCCACTCATGTAGCGAGCATGTATCTGCAGAAAAGTTAATGGAATTGCACACATGAAAACATTCACCTTTCCAATCTGTACATCTTTCTGTACCTTTTTCTCACCCTTCTACAATAAGGACTACGCCATTTTTGCTAAAGTGCACGGCATACAACACACTTACAAATAAACCACGTACCACCTTACCAAACATGCTGATGCAGCCAAGTCCCCATTCATATAAAAAGCCATCCAATTTCACACACACACACACTAACTGTTCCTGCTAAGACATCCCGCTACACTTTTAAAATAATGTATTCTACCAATGCAATCACAATGGCGTTAACAAACATATTTTCTTACTATCTTCTTGTACAGTTGCAGTACCCACCTCTGTCCTGAAAGGCACTGGTGTGTCAACTTGCAAATAGAACCTAGAGTAAACCTACTCTCAACAACCAACAAAGTAAGTTCAATACCATCATAGTGTTTTATGTCTTACTGAGAGAGTGCTGTGTTCTTTGATTGTAAGATACACAATTCCATCAACCCACCGTTATTTGTGTCATTCTTACTCATTACACCTCTTCAGTTCCTCACTTTATATTATCATCTCGCCACCATCATACTAAACCCCAGATAGCAATATACTGTTCCCAACCTAAAGTTGCAGCTCATTACACAATCACACACTTCTCTATTTGTATGCCTACCCTCATATTGCATTAAAAAAAAGGTAGCTCCACATAAGAGATGTGCTGCTAGTGTAGAAATGTAAGTATAATATAATGATGTATGGTCAGAACAGTGTTACAATCACAGAACTGGAGAACAAGGAAATTTGTGTTGAAAATAATGTATTATATCCTAAAAGGAAGAAAAAATTATAATAATAAAATAAAGAGAGGGATCAGTTATAAGTACATAGGTTAAAGAAGGAACAGGGGTAAGGGTACAGGCAGGGAAGGAGAGGCACAATCAAAGTAAAATACAATTTAGTGCGAAAATCAACTTCTACCAGAATGGATGAAAAATAGTTGTTGGAGAACCAAAGGACCAAAACGAGAAAATTCCTCATTAGCAATCACAGAAGAATTTTTGTAAAGAACACACATCACACAATGGAACATTGATGTGACCATAACATTGCAAGAATAGTGAAATGGCTGAACTGTGATTGATGGCCACCCAAATATTGAAAGGGAACCCTTATGTAGATATCTGTGTAACACATCGTAAATCAAGAAACATGTTTATGATAGATAGACAGCCAAATCCTGGTAGGTAAATGTAATATTACTAAAAGAAAAGCATGATGTCCATCCATAGCTTCCTGTCCAAAAAGATAGAGAGACAGCATGCAATGAATGTGCAAAACGAAGTGATAAACCTGGGTGAACCGAATAAAAACATGGTGAAACCAAGGCAAAAGGCCCGAACTGTCATGTGCAAGCGTGGCGTACAGAAGAAATGATAATGAGAGCCCTGGTATAATTACCATAAATAGTATGTGGCTGGCAAATTAGCGAGACCTTCAAATGGCTCAGTAAGAATGATTATCTATAGTCGCAAATGCGTGGTCATTCCTAAAATGCATAAACAGAAGTAGTGAGCAAGTCGAGAGATGGCATAGTTTTCCATCTCTATGATATCCCTAAAACCAAGCAAAATGTTACCTGGTGCATTATCCGAATTAAAAAAACGGTATTCGCTGGAGTTAACTGGCTGGATGAGTATATTGCGTGCATCTAGATCACACCCACATTGAGAACCCTGTAGGAATATAGCCAGAATGCGCGCGTGTAAAACGTACTGTAAAGAAAAGTCTAATACAAGAATGCGGTATCCGCACACAAATATGCAGCTCTCGGTTCTAGTGTGCGCAAAACAAGTTTTCTAACATACCAATATCCTGGAGTCAAATTCCCAGAGTCAGTTGGAGCTTCGATCCTTATACGCGATGTACATGGAAGTCAGTCAATGCGAATTAAGAAAAAACATACTTCCTGCTGCTGCGTCTGGAATGGGATCACATGATACATCCTCATCACGTGATCCAATAAGAAGAAAAGCGGACAGAAGCTAAAAATAGATGCGCCATAAGTAATCGTGAAAAAATCCACTAACATACACGATCCGTGTACCAAAAATGTTTCAAATGAGTAGCGAATGTTGTTTAGGCGAGCCATTACAGGAGAATGGCTGTATTAGCATGGTATCCCCATGTGGTAATTTGCAAATACAACATCAGAACGCTAGCTGGTACAGATTAAGCATTATACACGAATATGTCATAATGTTATAGAAAAACATACATGAAAGTCAAGCATAAAAAAGGATGGGGCAAGAATAATGCAACGCATTGCTATCTCGAACGGAGGTGAAGAAATTATAACACGTTCAACTAACAAATGATGCATAACATTCCTACAATTAAAGCAATTGGGAAATTAATGAAAGCAAAGTGGAGTTGAACATTTTTGGACAGAAGAAAAAATATAAATTTTTGAACAGGAAGAGAGCGGACACCATGGACTAGTATATAATAGGTGATGAACTATTATGAAATCGCAGTAGGCATGTCTAAGTACTGGATTATTGCCAGCAGAGTGACTGTACCAATATTAAACATGGAATTCATTGATATTACAGGAAATCATTCAGTTCTGCATCTTTGTTGAATCCCAGTGTGGTGCATCTAAGCTTGCAAATGGTCCGTGCCTCAAGCAGGCGGAGTAGTAGTTGATGGTCACCTCCTCTTGGGTGAGCATGTGCTTGAACTCATCCAGTGAAACGTATGTCCTTGAAAGAGTCCAATTGATGATATTTTTGCCAGTGTATTGCCAAAGGCAATTTGGGGTCTTGGCTGTTGAGATGAGCAAGGTGTTCACAAATGTGGACCCGTAGTTCTCTGATGGTAGAGCCTACGTATACCTTGTGGCATACGCATAAGATAGAGTACACTACATCTTTGATTTACAATTAATAAAATCATGGATCTGCAAATTAAGACCATGATGGCATGTAAACAGTTTCGTAAAGATCAACTTGGGCCATTTGGAAATGTAAGAATGCAAGTCCGAATCAAGATGTAGAAGATGCCAATGTCTGTTCAACAATTAATACATATTTCTTGGCTTAAGTGTATATTCAACAAATGGCACCTCATTTATACGCCTTTACATTATTTTGGGACCCCCCTCTAATTTTGCCCCTCTTTACACAATCCGTCCAAACTTTGCAAACCCATTCAGAATCAGGTCAAAAATATAATTGCAAAGTTTATGCAGTTAGATTAAGTGGCGCCAACGTTATAAGCCATCCAAGAACTGCTTTTCACCAATTCTGTAATGCAGAGGTATCCGCAAACTCCACAAGACTGTCCCTGAACATGCAGACTGTTTGCTGACTTTGACGGTGAAAAACGATTCTTGCAGCCATATCCCAGCCCATCCTTATCACCCCTCAACTCCCCAGCAATTATTTGATAAGTTTGACAAGTGTATTTTTTTTGTTTTTTTATCGCGATGTCCGCGGATATCGGCTGCTGTCCACGAATCCAAGATGTCTGTAGTTTACAAAAATCTGACACACTTTGCGCTTTTCACCATCCCATCAGTGGGCGCTTCCGATGTCCGTGGACACCACGTTGCCTTCTAAGCCAATCGGAGCCCTGTCTGCGAACCAAACAGAGAAATGGGTCCGTGGACCAACCGCAGATGTCACACATTTTTTTAACCTATTTTTTGCTCGTTTTAAAAAAGGCTACTGGACGGATTTCCACCAAATTCACAAAAGCATGCTTTTGGGGCCAAGCCGCCGCTCCTGCCACAAATTTAGTGAAAATCCGTCGAGCGGTTTGGGCTGTAGGCGTGAGCAAAGTTTTTTTCCATTCAGTCTATAGGGAAAAAAAACAATTTGGGACTCCCCCTATAACTTTGCCCTCCCTTGATGAAAACCTCACCAAACTTTACACGAAAATTCAGAGCAGGCCATCTACTATTTTTGACAAAGTTTGTCCAGAGGGAGTGAAGTTATAAACCGCCCAAAAAGTGGTCTTCCTATAGGTTTAGCAACTTAACCATAACTACACTGCTGCTACCGCGGGACGTGTAATATATATATATATGAAAGAGTTCAAGAAAGCATGTTTTTAAATAGAAGCATGCCTGTATTATATTTTCTTAGATGCAGATCTTGCTGAATCTGGAAATAGAAATCTTGACCAGTTGCACATTATTTTTTGATGCAGATGTCTATTATTAACATGAGATATGAGCGTTTAAGTGTACATATGATTTTTTGAAGAGAGATGACAGGTTTAGGTATAGATGTTTTGGATGTGATTGGTGATTGGATGTGTGACTCTTTGAAAGCAGCCAATGAGGGACGGTTAAGAACATAGAAGCGGAAAGGGTAGAAGGGCTGCCCTCTGCAAGCGGCTCCACAGACACTGTGGCTGTCTGCGGATGGCACATGCCACATATGGTTTTGTAGATGCCTGGCATGGAAAGGGAACTGTGGGGAGCAGCACATCAGGCTTCCAGGGTGTGGTGTACAGGTAGAGAAGGTAGCAGGAGTTTTGCTAGTAGAAATTGTGAGAGGATTTAAAATGGCCATTGCAATGTCTTTCAGCAGGCAGAGTGTTTGGATTTTAGGGGACCCTTGGGTCCACTGGGTGAAGGTGTATTTTGAGCATTGTGGAATAGTCAGAAATCTTAGATTTCCTGAATTGGAAGTGTTGTGGTATGGAGTGTGTGATATGAAGTGGGTGGACTTGCTCGCATTTTGTGCAAATATGGTGCATTCCATTGCAATGTGTCTTACATTAAAACATAGTATTTTTAAATGTATTTGTACAAAAAGGTATACTTGCACGTTGTAAACATTAGTTGTGATTTTAGGTACATGTGTTTGTTAGTTGATGGGTATATCTTTTTTGGGTCTCCCCTATGATTATGAGCCTTGCATTTGACACCTGACGCCCGCAGACTACCAGGTTGTCCACAGACTCATAAACTGCCACATTGGGTGAGGGGGGGAGTACAATATAAGGGACAGGCAGAGTAAAGGTGCACTAGCAAAAATCGATGACATTCACTGAAAAAACTTAGCTAAAGGGGTGTTATGGTTAAGTTGCACTTAGAAAAACCCATCAAATTCACTGAAAACACATTGTTAAAGGACCGTTAAGGTAAATTGCACTTACAAAAATCCATAACATTCACCAAAAGACGTTGTTAAAGGGACATTATGGTTGCAATGTTAGCTCTCAGTGAGGAGGGGGAGGGAGTAACCATCAATATGGTACTCAAAAGTTAGGCAGGAGTAGCCCGGGTGCAGCCCCTCTGGAGCCACAGTCTCCAGTTAGATGTGCAAACAAAACTTAAGGGTTATCAAGGGCGCTACTCTGGTTCCCAGCTGCATTAAGCACAAACAGTCCAAAGATGTTCTCCTCCTAGCAAGCTTTCATGCCTCAGCAATCTTCAGGGAGGTTGATTGAATGTAGGGTGTGCAGGGTTGATTCCCTCTGGTATGTACCAGGCAGTGGCAGCAGGGAATTCTGGTAACTGTAGTGTAGATCCAGCCAGGATTCAACTCTCCCCCAATTTCAATTTTAGCTCTCAGTTGGGAGGGGGAGGGAGTAACCATTAGTATGGCACTCCAAAGTTTGTCAAGATTAGCCCTCGTGCTTCCCCTCTGGAGCCCCAGTCTACAGTTAGATGTGCAAACAAAACATACTGATGGTTACTCCCTCCCCCTCCCCATTGAGGGCTAACATTGAAAATGGGGGAGAGTTGGATCCTGGCTGGCTCTACACTTCAGTTACCAGAATTCCCTGCTGCCACTGCCTGGTATATATTGATGGTAACCCCCCTCCCTCCTCACTGAGTAGCTCCCCTACCACCCCTCAAGTTTGTGTTTGCATATATATATATATATGTTACATGGCCACAGTAGTTGCCATGTAGTTATGGTTAAGTTGCTGTTTCCATAGGAAGGGCACTTTTTGGGCGGCTTATAACTTCGCTCCCCCTAGACAAATCCTCACCAAACTTTGCAAGAAAAGTATATGGCCCACTCTGAATGTATTTGCTTTTGCAAATTTGGTGAAAATCCGCCCAGTAGTTTTTTTTAAAATTACCAAAAGTTAGGTTAAAAAAAATTAGTGATATCTGTGTTCGCTTCGCGGACACACTTCCCTGTTCGCTCCGCGGACAGTGTCCTGATTGGCCAATCGGCTTGCGTGATGTCCGCGGACATGTAATGTGTTTGCTGATTGGATGGTGTTAAGCGTGAAGCGCGTCATATTTTCGGTAGCGCCCGCCATCTTGGATTCGCGGACGTCCGCGGACAGCGCGGTGAAACTTTGTTCTAAATGTGTATTTAGTAGAGTGTGTTGGTGTGTAGGAGTGTTTGGGGAGGATGGAAGGGTATGAGATAGGTGAAATGTTGTGCTTTTTTATGTGGTAGACGTTCTTTTTGTGTTCGATTTGTCTGCGGACATCACGGGTGTTCTGAAATGTTCTAAATAAACTGAATGGGGGGTGTTCTGAGGACTCAATATGTGTCTGTTTTGTTCGCAAGTAAGCTGAAACTGTTCTAAGAACACTTGCGGTGTTCTGAAATGTTCGCAAATAAACAAAATGGGGGTGTTCTGGGGACGCTGTCCGTGTTGTTCTGTGGCAAGTTGAATGTGTTCTAAGAACACTCGGGGTGTCCTGAAATGTTCGCAAATAAACAAAATGGGGGTGTTCTGGGGACGCTGTCGGTATTGTTCTGTGGCAAGTTGAATGTGTTCTAAGAACACTCGAGGTGTCCTGAAATGTTCGCAAATAAACAAAATGGGGGTGTTCTGGGGACGCTGTCCGTATTGTTCTGTCGCAAGTTGAATGTGTTCTAAGAACACTCGGGGTGTCCTGAAATGTTCGCAAATAAACAAAATGGGGGTGTTCTGATGACGCTGTCCATATTGTTCATTGTCAAGTTGAAAGTGTTCTAAGAACTCTCGTGTTGTCCTGAAATGTTCGTAGAGGGTGTCCTGAAGACGCTGTCCATATTGTTCGATGGTAAGTTGAAAGTGTTCTAAGAAATGTCTCGGTGTCCTGAAATGTTCGTAGGGGGTGTCCTGAAGACGCTGTCCGTATTGTTCGATGGCAAGTTGAAAGTGTTCTAAGAACACTCGGGGTGTCCTGAAATGTTTGCAAATAAACAAAATGGGGGTGTTTTGAGGACACTGTCGAGTATTGTTCGTTGTGAAGTTGAAAGTGTTCTAAGAACACAAGCGTTGTCCTGATGTGTTCTAAGAACTCTCGCGGTGTCTTGAAATTTTCATAGGGGGTGTCGTGAAGACGCTGTCCGTATTGTTCAATGGCAAGTTGAAAGTGTTCTAAAAACTGTCTCGGTGTCCTGAAATGTTCGTAAATAAACAAAATGGGGGTGTGTTCTAAGAACTCACACGTTGTCCTGAAATGTTCGTAGGGGTTGTCCTGAAGACGCTGTCCTTATTGTTCGATGGCAAGTTGAAAGTGTTCTGAAAAAACACTCGAGGTGTCCTGAAATGTTCGCAAATAAACAAAATGGGGGTGTTCTGAGGACGCTGTCCGTATTGTTCGTTGTGAAGTTGAAAGTGTTCTAAGAACTCTCGCGTTGTCCTGAAATGTTCGTAGGGGGTGTTCTGAAGACGCTGTCCGTATTGTTCGCTGGCAAATTGAAAGTGTTCTAAGAACACTGGTAGTGTCCGCGGACATTAAAAGTTTCCATAGGCCATAGTTGAAATGTTTTACTCTATGGGTGTGATCTGCTGCGGTGGTCGTGGCCAGGGCATAGAGTGTTGGGTGCATGGCCATTTGGCCATGCACCCAACACTCTATGCCCTGGCCATTTGGCCATGCACCCAACACTCTATGCCCTGGCCACAACCACCGCAGCATATCACATTTATAGTGGCTTTTAACTTTGGGTCAAAAACAAATTTATAAGGAACAAAGTTATAAGATACTATGGGTGTGATATGCTGTGATGAGTGTGGCCAGGGCATAGAGTGTATAATATACTTACTGTTTGGTTTAGTAACTGGAGTACATATATTTCTTGTTAATTTCTGTAATTAAAGAAAATAGCATGTTAGTATTAGTATTTTGTAATGACTTTTCACATTGTATAATCAACATTTTGTTTTTGGACCCTCTTATTTAGTAGATTACAAACCAGAGTACTGTGCAATTTGCTCAGTTTCTTTGTTCGTTGCTAAAATCATTGGGTTCTGTGGGAGAAAAAAAATCCATGTTGGATTAAATAAAAACCTTTTTCTGTTATGCTACAGTATATTTGTTTGTTTGTTTTCAGTGTTCATTTGTTGTTTCTGGCTAATGCTTTATACATTGGGTTGTTGCATTTTATTTGGAGCAGTAACATTATTTATTTGTTTGGATATTATGAAATTTTGGAGCAGTTAGATACCAATTGGCGTATTCTAACTGTCTATTTTTTTATATATTTTAGTGGAATTGATTTATCTGTTTGGATATTGTTACATTTTTGGACAGTTAGATACCAATTGGCGTATTCTAATTATCTATTCTTTGCTCTAATTTAGTGGTATTCATTTATGTGATTAATGGTTGTAGAATCTTTGGGCAGTTAGATAGCTTTTGGAATATTCTAACAGTTTATATTTTTTACTACAAGTTTACTTGAGGTTTAAGTACAGTTTAGTTATCAAATTTTGGTTTTAAGAACATTAAATAAGCGTTTGTAAGATTTGCTGGTAATCTCTGCTTTAGAGTAATGGTACTATCATTACATTGAAACCATCCACATTTCTTTTTTATATATGCAGTGTAGTGCCCTGAATTGGTGGTAGATTATACATATTGTTGTGAAGGTTTTCTTACCAAGTGATATTTGACCATGTGTGAATCCAGTCAGCTTGCAGTTGTTTTTGGTACCATCTGCATTGTAACGTAGAAGCATTAGTATTACGTATTTACTTTGTGTTTGTATTACTAACGTGGAGCGATTATCTGAATTTCAAGCAGAACATAATCTACCATGGTTTGCATTTTGTACAAGTTGCTGAAATGGAATGGATTCACAATTAGGTATTGATATATATATATGAAGCGTTCATTGGGGATTTCTTTGTGTGTTCCATTGTTGCAGAGAGTGCATGTATGTTTCCACATGTATGAAATCTGGAAGATTTCATTTATAGGCATGTTTTCGTTTTCCAGTACTTGTAGTAAGTACATTAGAAATTCTTGTGGATCTTCCTGTGAGTTTATAGTGAATTTCACCATTCCAGCACAGTAGTCCAATTGTTGTCTTATTCCATAAACACTATACGTGTTGTCTGGATTGTTTGCTACATTTCTGTGAAGTACTAACATTTGCAAACACAATGGGTCTGTACTGTGTAAGTAAATGTTCTCAACAATTGGTGGTAATTGAAATAGAATATTCATTGCTACATTTGCATAGCAACTTACACCAACTATATTTGAGAGTTTAAATGGACCAGATAGTTCTGTATCTGATTGCTTTTTTTGGAGTGTGTCTTCCGTCTTTGAAGAAGTACCTGGTTTACTTTCCCTAAATGATTCTTTTTTGATTGTGGTACATTTTGAAGCATTACTTTCTTTTACTCTCTTTGGAGGATTTGCAGTGACATCCTGTTGCTTTTCTGTTTGATTTATTTTTCTTTTATAATGTTTTACTTTTTGTGGAACAGAATATGTGTTTAGATGGGAGTGTATAGTGAGCGAAGTCTATTGTATTCTAAAATGCAAGGAATATCAGCGTTTATTTTACTTGCATCAAAGTTGATTAGAAATAGACCGTCAAGTGTACGTAAGCGTGATAGTGCTACGTAGCTCATGCCTTCTTTAAAGACTGTGTTACCAATATCTATCATTGCTTTGTCTAGGGTAAGACCTTGTGATTTATGAATCTTGACTGCGTATGCAAGAGTTAGAGAAAATTGTTCTCTGCGTACATACATGTCTTTGAAGAGAAGGAATCGAGCTGTTGAGCGTCCTATCCTTTTAACTTCTGAAAGTTTGTCAAAGAGTATATTGACAAACTGAATTTTGTTGTCACGTGGGTATGTTTGAAAGCCAACAACTGTACCCAGTGCTGCATTAACTAGTCCTTGGTCCACGTCAAGGTTACGTTTAAGCATTACTCTGCAATTTAAGGATAATTTTAATATCTTTTCTAAGCCTGCTGTGTTTGAGATTGATTTTTCTAAACTTTTTAGTCTTGTTGTGGCTTGGTCACACATAGGTAGTGTCATACCATGTACATCTAGTTTGTCTGTGGCGCTAATTTCCATTATTGGTTGCATTTCTTTACTTAACATTATTTCATTGAATTTGAAACAGCTTGCAAGAGTTGGCATTAAGGCCATACAATTGACATGTTTGTGGGCTAATTGTTCCATAACATCTGTAGCACATGCATTATCGCCATAAAGTGCATTCATTTGACGAGTTTTCAATATTGTTTCTGCTTCTTTAGAGAGTATACCAACTCTGATACTTTTTAAGATGTTGGCATAAGTGAGATCTGCAGATTGCCGCATGTTTTCTGTTAATTCTCTGTATTGGAAATGTTGCCAAAGGTTGACATTTCCAATGCTGCCAACAGTTTTACGGCAGAGTTTGTGTCCTAATGTTTTAAAAATAGGCTCACCTTTTACTGGTGTCAATTGAAGAAGATCTCTGAAAACAATAATGTGTTTTCCTGCAAAGAGCTCTTCATAGTTTGTTTTCAGAACTTCTTGTAATCTGAGGTGAATCAAAGCCAACATTATGTTGGAGACCATGCTCACTTCATCTATTAGTAGCATTTTCATTTGTTTTAATACTCTGCGTAGTTCCATTGCAGCTTCTGCAGAAAGTTTTTAATAGTCTAATTTGTTCCGGTGTTCTACTGGCAATAGTAGTAATCGGTGTTAAGTGACACCACCTATGTTGTAGGCAGCTAAAGCTGTGGGGGCAGTGGCAACAGCTGACAGTTTGTTGTTTGTCAATTGTTGAAGGAATTTACTGATGATTTTGATTAGGAATGTTTTGCCAGAACCAGCTTCACCACTGACGTACAGTAGTATAGGTTTATAATTATGGCAGGAACATTCTTTATTGTACACCATGTGCAATTTGTTTTGTTACTTCTTCAAAAATGCTGCGTTGTTCGTTGTTTAGTTTTGATTGTAGTATAGTTAAGTCTTCTTTATCTTCATACTGACACATGGTGTTTTCTACTTCTATCATAGCTAATTCTGCCTCATTTATTATTAGTGGTTCTCCCAGTGGTTCTTGGCTTCCTGTTACAGAAGGCTGACTACTGTCAGGAGTGTCTTTATCTAGTTGGGCCTGGAGTTCTTCTTTGTGTTGCTGTTCATTGTGCAACATTGTTTTGTATTGTGTAAGGTTTAGTTCAGTTATAGCGCTTTCATTTGCTTTGAAAGCATCTTCATATGAGTCATAGTTTTCTAGTATTTCTTCTTCTTTTCTCAATGGTTTAAAAAGTTGTAGCAGGGACATGTAATATATTTCTTTATGTTGAGGAGTCTTCAATGACAATTTGATATGATTAATTAAATTTGGTTTAGTGAGTTTAACTAAGCTGCCTTCACAGTTTGTCATTCTGTATTTACCTTTTTTTTCATCAGGTTTTATATTATTTTTGTACGTGTAGTTTTGGGCTATGTGGTATAGACACATGGTTTCCAAAGTATTACTTCTGTTTGGGTAGTATGTGTCTAATAAATTGTTTTTTAAAATATCTTGGCTGTTGGGATCATGTTTGGCTATTGCTTCTATATCTTCGTATGTTTTTAGAACTCTTTTTCTAGATTTAGCTGGACGAAGACTTAGCCATACTATATTTTCAGATTTACCATAATATGCAGTACCAGTTAAACAATCAGCTGCTTCATATGATCCACATTCTCTATGGGAGAGCATTTTTATGCCCAAGCTGTATAATTTCTGAGACACTGTTTTATCTGATGACAGGTCATTCCAGAGGTCTTGGAGCTCTGTCTTTTCTGCTTTGGTTAAGTATGCTGTGACCTATCGTGCAACTGCAGTAGAATTGTCTGCAATGTACTGCTCATCTATGTTTTCATTCCATAAGTGGGCAATGATTGCATTATAATCATTGATATATTTTTCTTCTTCTTTTCCTTTTATGTAATATGTATTTGTAGGTGACTTACCTTTAACACTATGTCTAACTGAAGACATGAGGTTGTGCACTTGACCTGTATTTGTAACTGGTCTAGGGAGACCAAATCAGCATTTGGTGTAGTATTTTCCTTTGTTTTTGTATTTGTGACAACAATGTTTGCCACATTTATGTCTTTGAAATTGTAAAATGTGTGCATGAAGATCACTATTTGTGGATTCTGATGGAATTTCAAAAGTGACATATTTTTCAATAAACTGTAAAACAGTGGCATCACTGTCTTGACCAAATTTAGGATCATCTTTAATCCATAAAAGCATGTGGATATGTGGTGCTCCTCTGGCTTGGTATTCTTTTCTCCAAAAGAAGTGTTGCACTTCTCCAAGGGGAGGAACAGTTTTATTACAAATAAAATGTAGCATAGCAATGAAGCAATGGTGAAAATATCTTGAAACATTAACAGGATCCAAAGAACAAAGTTCTCCTGGTATTAGTATATCTATGTTTGTTTTGTTTTTATTTGATATGCGTAGGAAATCATGTCAATCTTCCCATGCATATTCTGCACACCTTAATGGAACAAACCAAGTGGGTGGGCCAAGGTTTCTGATCATACAAGGTACATGTCCGTGACGTCGAAACCAGTACTCTTTAGTACCATGCATATTTGCTAATAGATTTGTAATATTTGATTGTAAAACCTCATCCTTTTGTTGCACTTTTTCTAATAATTGTGTAGCTGTCATATTTTGAAAGTGGGATCCTGATTTTAATATGTGTGCAACTCCGTAACATAAAGTTGCTAGTTTACTTTCAAAGAGTAGGTGGAATATGTATTCCACATTTTGTCTAAATCTGGGATCTTCAGAATACATCCGTAATGAGCGATTTGAATAGGTCTATCATCATACCTTCCTCCTTTGCCAGTAGGAAAGAGTAGAGGAAAAGCACGTGCTTCTATACTTTTTTCCCATATGCTGATTGGTTATCCTTTTGATTGACGCATTTGGTATGTTTCGAGTGCATCTTCTAAGGTGTCATTAGAGTGCAAAGGATGCATTGTATAATGGTCTAAAGTATTTGATATTGTAGCAGGATCTAGTAGCTCAAATTGACCAGCTTCTTGTGTTTCTTGAATTATTTCAGCTGTATCTTTCAAGTTTTCTTCAATATTAAATTCTTTGTAATATTCATTATTCTCTTTAAGATATTGTAAGACTTGTCTAACTTTATGTAAATCTACCAGCTGTTGCCATATTTTTTTGTCTTTTGTAGGTACTCCATTTACTAAGATAATTAAAGATTGCTGCATTGGACGTTGCACTCCTAGAGTATGCACATTTTCTTTTAGATCTAAAGGTTAATAAACTACTTTTCCACAAATGCCTTTTACCAATTCAGAGGGAGGTAATGTTACTGTTTTTGGTTGAAGGCGTATTATTGCTTGAAATGGGTGTACTGTTTGAATTATGATGCTCTCATATAAATTAAGTTGTTGTAGGGGTTTTGGTAGTGGGTATGATTCCAAATTATTTGTGATAGCACGTGAAGGAGTGTGGTTGTTGTCAAGTTTTGTAGTGCAGTAACTGCAAAGTATTAAGGGGTGACTTATTTTGTATTTGTTTTCTGCTACAAGGTAGAGAGCTGATTCAAACCATTTAGAATCTTCATTGTCTTCTATTTTATATGATAGGTCTACAGTTTTTGCGTTACGTTTGTAAAAAGTTCTGCAGCAACATACACATACATGGTTTGGTACTTCAGCTGATGTACTTTTAAATTTTAGTATTTCTTTTTTGTATGTGTTTAGCAAAAGGTTGCCATGTGTAGAATTGTTGCTAATTTGGTTTAAAGCTATTTCATTCTGTAAATGGCTTTCACTTCCAAAATATTTTTCTGGTTATAGTCAATTTCTTGAAATAGGTCATTTGCTGTACCATGTAGAAGAATATTATTTAAATTTGCTAGTGCTAAAGCAGGACTTTTAGCATAGTACAGTTTATAGACTAGATTTCTTATAGTTGAATGATGTTTTGATATTCTTTTGACATCATGGAAGGTGATTTTACAAGTAGGTCCTGTAATGCAGGCCAATGAATGTCCTTGTAGTCCTGTGTTTTTGCGCACTGGACAGGTATCCATATTTTGCAGTAGTTTAATGTTGATTTTTTCTTTGCTTTTTACATATTGATTGAGGAATTGGCGTAAAGACTTGAAAAATTGTTTAGGAATGTTACATATTGACGTGCATGGCCATTTGTACACTAGACGTTCTGATTCAGTTGAATGGAGTGGTAATTGTACATTTTCAGTGCATATTTTAGTAAGGAGTACTTCTTGTTCCATTATTGTATTGTTAACTTTTTCATAACCTCGACCACTGCTATGTATGGCAATTGTATGTGTTTGTTTTTGTTTGTATGCTTCTTCATTAAAGTATGGTTCTGTGCTCGTAGTGTGACTCCATTCACCTCCGCAGATACTTAAGAAGTTCTTTCTGTTGACATTTCGTTTATTGAGAAGTCTTTTTTGTAATTTAGTTATTAGTTTTGTTAGTGGATTCATTTTGTTTAACACTAAAATAAATAACTTTCGTTTGAGAAGAATTTCACTACCTATCAACGCTTCGAAAATTAATTTCCTACGATAGGTTTTAAGCATTGAACCTGATGTCTCTCCTGTTTTTATAAGATTTTGAAGGACTTTGTGACGGAACATTTTGGCTAAAATACTTTTCTTGGTATGCTTACTTTGCACTATATTAAAATGCAAAGAAGTATTTTTATCTGTAGTGATAGCTGATTTTTTGTTAATTGTTTTTTGGTTTGTTTTACATTTTGATAGAGAAGGCAAAGTTTTTATACTTGAAACTTCTTGTGTTTCACTAAATGACTGTATTAGCTGTTTTGTTTGAACTTTTTTTTACAAATTCTGCTAGATATGGATGCTTATGTTGGACACTTTTATTTTCATTTTCTCTACTTCTGTGTAGCTTTCTACGGACTTGACTTTTAGTAGGCATTCTTTAGGGTCTGTTGAAAAAAATAAAGAAGGTATGGGTTGGGGTGTTCTACAATGTATGTCTGCTGTGTGCATGAGTGTTTGAGTAAGATGATGTATGTAATGGTGTCTGACAGTACATTGGGAACTACAATTAGTAGGGATGTGTATTCTTCAATTAATATGTTACTAAATTCAGGTTCAGATGACTGCAAAAATAAGCTAGTGGTGTGGAGAAGTACAAATAGTAAATCTAATGTATACAATAAAAACAGTTGTTTGTTCTATAATATGAAAATTCTAGCGGTTGAGTTGGGTAATTTGTGTGTCCAAAAGTAGGAATTTGTGTGTCATTCTGGCTGTAAATCGCTGTTTAAGACATGGGGATTTTTGGACAGAATGGTGCACAATCTCTTTTTTTAGGCACAGAAATAGCATGAATTAACTTTACAGTATGTTTGAGTAATAATACAAATATTATGGTAATATTCTACTTACTTTTTTTCTAAAATGAGCAGTTCTTCTTTGTTCTTGAAATTCGGCTGCTTCTTTTCAGGAGAATGGTCTTCACTGCAATTGTAAAAGAAACACATTACTAATTTTGTTTGTATATAGCATTGTTTTTAATTTAGATATTGATTTTTTTTTATTGAAATCCTCAGCACCTTCCTTAAAACCATTAAAACTATCTTAATCACATAAGATATGTCTCACCAGTTCAATACATATGATATGTTCTTAATGAACAAATTGTATTGCAATGAGTAACTGTAACAAACAACATATCTTTAGTATGTCTTGAGAAATTCATAATGTACCACTGAATACCACCATTTCTGTAACTAAGCTGTTCTAGATAATAGTGCCTTAATGTCACGCGTAAATTAAAGTAATCAAATAAATAAATAAATAAATAAATGTAATTGTATCAGTATTATTTTTTGAGATTGGAACATAGAGTGTGCATGCATGCAATTTTGTTTCAATATATGTAGTCTATAAATTTCATTTAAAAAATGTTAGTTTAACATGATTTGATAGTGTGTGTATTAAGAAAGTGAATAGTATAAAGGTTTAAAAGTGATAGTTGATTTTAGGAAATTGGAAAAAAGACAGTACATTCATTTTACAGATTACACAAGCTAAAAGTCAGTTTGAAAATGTGTTCATGTACTGTACAGAAATATGCATACCTGTAGTTTGTGTTCATGCATATGGATATGCATGGAGCTGCAAGAAGAAATCTTGGAGACTTGTACAGTATTTCTTGTAGATGGTGCTTGTTAATGATATGACACTTGTACTCAGAGAGATTCACAGTACATTTGCAGTGCTGATCTATGATGATGCAGTTAGATGTAGAGGTCTTGAATGTGATTGGTGCATGGTCATGTGATTTCTTAGCTACATCCAATGAGGGAATGACACAGAGAGTGAAGTGGAAATGGTAGAAGGGCTGTTCATGTTACGATATGTTCGCGGACATGGCGCTAGTTCGCGGACATCGGGAGTTACATCCGGGGATTTTTGGGTTCAGAAGTCATGCAAATGAGAATGAGCACTGAAAGGGATTGGTCAGGAAAGTTTAGTGGGTGTGTTGTGCCAGGAGAGAGTTTCTCAGATACTCTTTTTGCTGAGAGAACAACAGATAGCTATGGCTGTGTGTTTCAGAAAACAGATTGTTTGGATTTTGGGAGATTTGTGGATACATTGGTTGAAGGTGCATGCACAAAGCTGTGGAATAGCTGTAGATCTTGTATTTCCACATGTGGAAATACACTGGCATGGAGTATCTGGAATTAAGTGGTTGGACTTGCTACCTCTCTGTGCTACTTTGGAAACAAAGCAACATCCAGACATAATTGAAATTCATTGTGGAGGGAACAGTTTAGGACATGTGTCTGGAATTTCTTTGCAATTTGCTATGAAAGAAGGACTTGGGAAAGTCATGGACATGTTTCCTAATTCTCAAATATTATTTTCACGGATTGCGCAGGGCAAATGTGGCTTTGTTCTTCTTCATTTGGTCCACAAATGGAAAAAGCAGGGCACAATGTTAATAAGGCTGTTTGTGCATTTCTAAGAGATTTTGGCATGTCCTCTTTTCACAATGAAAATATTATGTTTCGTAGTACATACATTTTTCACAGAGATGGAGTCCATCGTACTTATGCTGGCAATCAGATTTTTCTGAAAAATGTACAAAATGCACAGCGACCTTTTTTAGAAATACAGCATCCATTTTGAAGTAGGTGTTAAGTATTTATGATTTTTGACATACAAACACCTCCCAAAGGCTCTTTTCAGAGCCACCTCTTCCTCCCAGAGAAAAATGCAATGGTAAAAATAGGGTAGCACCCCAATTTTTTTAATGTTTGCAAACTGTCCACAGACTTTTACGAAATACAAAGGGCCCTGCTTTATTTATCTTCACTTCTATTTTTTAACTGTGAAAGGCGGCTCTGAAAAGAGCCTTATTTTTTTTTATTTTTGTAATTTTATATTTTCTTTTGGTTGTTTAGACACGACACACTAGGAGAGGAGGGGAAAGGAGGACACCAACCACAGGGATAAGAAAGGGCGAGCTGAGAGAGGAAGATGTAGAGTGGGTTTTATTTGGGTAGTGAGCAGGTCTTCTCGTGCTCTGAGACGATAGTCTCAAAAGCACTCCGAAGTTGCTCCCCCCTGCAGAGTACTGTGTCACAGTACATACATACAACTGTGACCCTCGAAAGGTAAGGGTCATCAGCATTCTGTATGGCCTGTGAGGCAGCTTGAGGAATACGCTGTCCCACAGAGGTGGTCCTTGTGGTGACAGGATCGGAAACAGAGGATGAACTAGAGGAAATCAACCTACTACGTTCTCCGCAAGGTACAACCTTGCGAATAGCCCCAGAGTGAAATGGCCCCAGGTGTCGCTTCATGGTTGTGGTCCCAAAGCTGTACGAACCATGCGTCCCGCGACTGAGTATCATTTTTCACTCATTGCAGATAACACAGTTCGCACGAGCCTTAGAACCATTCCCATAAATGGAAAATAACCGCCACACCCAAGACTCACGTCTATTGTGGGCAGTAGGGATTTTCTCTACCTCATTCTCATCCTCCTCCTCTTCCTCCTCTGCATCCTCACTCCTGTTCCCCTCTTCAGGCCCTTGGGAAGGTGGTGGTGGTGGAGGGGGTGGGGGTGGTGCTGAATCAGGTGCAGCACCAGGTGGCAGTTCTGCAGCCAGGGATGCCATCTCGATGGTGGAATCAGCAATTTGCTGGAGAAATAGCTGTGCTCTGAAGAATAGCCAGAAACACAATGAGAATAAGCTCTAGGGCATGGTCTTTTATAGGAGTGCTTGTACGCGGTTCCCAGACATGCACGCTGTCCGCGGACAGATCGAACACAAAAAAGGGTTCAAAAAGTTTCAAAAGATATGTAGAAACTCAGGATTACTATGTGGGACTTGTGCCATGATGAGTTTTTATGGAAAAATATTGTGGATTACTCGAAAATGTACTTTTAAATTGTTCGTGGACACGAACAGTGTCCGCATCCAGAACACGAGATCAGCATGGGCGCGGTCACATGATCCCTTTGCAAACAGGTCCACGAAGGAAGCTCCTGTCCGCAGGACACCAAATGCACGGACAATGGTTTGCGCATGCGCGTTGATGTTCTACGGACAGTGTCCGGGTCGTGAATTAATTAAAAGTGCGTCACACATCAAACGAACATTTCTGGACATTGTGTATGTTCTAGAACAGTTTAAACTTGCTAGCGAACACTACAGACAGATATAGTGTTCTTTAGGACACTTCCATTTTCGTTTGATTATGAACTTTTTAGGACATCAATTGTGTTCTTAGAACATTTAACTTGCTAGCGAACATTACGGACAGGTATAGTGTTCTTTAGGACACCTCCATTTTCGTTTAATTACGAACATTTCAGGACACCAACTGGGTTCTTAGAACAGTTTGAACTTGCTAGCGAATAGTACGGACGCGTATAGTGTTCTTTAGGACACCTCCATTTTCGTTTAATTACGAACATTTCAGGACACCGCTTGTGTTCTTAGAACAGTTTCAACTTGCAACCGAACAGTACGGACAGGTATAGTGTTCTTTAGAACACCTCCATTTTCGTTTAATTATGAACATTTCAGGACACCGCTTGTGTTCTTTGAACAGTTTCAACTTGGTAGCGAACAGTACGGACAGGTATAGTGTTGGTTATTAGGACACCTCCATTTTCGTTTAATTACGAACATTTCAGGACACCAATTGGGTTCTTAGAACAGTTTCAACTTTCTAGCGAACAATACAGACAGGTATAGTGTTCTTCAGGACACCTCTATTTTCGTTTATTTATGAACATTTCAGGACACCACTTGTGTTTTTAGAACAGTTTCAACTTGGTAGCGAACAGTACGGACAGGTATAGTGTTCTTTATTAGGACACCACCATTTTCGTTTAATTACGAACATTTCAGGACACCAATTGGGTTCTTAGAACAGTTTGAACTTGCTAGTGAACAATACGGACAGGTATAGTGTTCTTCAGGACACCTCCATTTTTGTTTATTTACGAACATTTCAGAACACCCGCGCTGATGGGAAGTAATTACAACACAATATAAAATTGTAACTTTATTTCACAAATATTAATAATTTATGACAGAGAAGGTGAGGCAGAAACAGAAACAAAAACAGGAGAATTAGGGGTTTCAACATGATTGATATCAGGTGAAGAAGGGATGGAAGTCTCAGCAAAACGTTTTGGATTATGGAGAGGGTTTGGGGATAATTGACTGGGATATGGTGAGGGGGGACAAGTACATGTGGGACAATGGTATGAGGTTTTTGATTTAAAATGATCCTCAACAAAAGTTTTCAAATTATTAAAATTGCTCAATAATAAATTCATTTTTTTCTTTTAAGCTGTCAAGCATGTTTTCCATAACAGTTTCTTCAGACATATTTTCTATTTTGGTATGCTCTGTACAAAAAGAAATATATATATGTTAAATATAAATAAAATAATAACACTTAAATGGTTTATATTGTAAAGTGTGTACCATTAGCTTCCCTATTTTCTGACATTTCGTCATGTGGGAAGTGCTCCTCTAGCCATTCCAGAGTACTAGACATTTCTGTGAGAAAAAAAAAATCAAAATAATAATTTTGTAATCTAATACAGAATGTTTATAAAGATATGAGTAAAATGATGTACACTTACTATTTCAGGTAAGATATGTGCTGAGTAGTCTGTAGGTCTGGTCTTGGTCTTAGTTGTGGAGTGTCTGTGAGGTAATTATGTTGGAAGACAATTTATCTTCTCTTGGTATATTCCATTTTAGAATATATTGTATTAAATGAATGGTTAGTCTGGTATATATATATATGGGTTACATTTCTTATGTATTACTACATATAATATGTATATGTACTACTTTGTGAATTTTTTAAATGTTTATCATGTTGCATTATATAACAATGAAACATGCTCCCCCCCACCAGACTTTTTAGGTGGTGGTACTGTTGTCCGAATATGTCCGCAGACATCAAAAATGTTTGCAGACATTACATTCAGTAGAAGTGGTTCAGTATGTTCCATATTACATGTACATAAAGTCAAAGTTACTATTGTTAAGCTTTGCTACTAAAAATCTATGAAATTCAGTGAAAAAACTTTGTTAAAGGGACGTCATGGTTAAGTTGTGCTACTAAAAACCTATGAAATTCAGTGAAAAAACTTTGTTAAAGGGACGTTATGGTTAAGTTTTGCTACTAAAAACCTATGAAATTCAGTGAAAAAACTTTGTTAAAGGGACGTTATGGCTCCAAGTAAAACCGAAAAATCCTTGAAATTCGCCAGTTATGGTAAGCTAAGCAACCAGAACTCGCGCCACCACCGTGCAATGCTAAGACTAACACCCAGGACATCAAAGATCACATCACAAAGAGTGGCAATAGCCGCCCTATAGTTAAGTTGAGTGGGAGATGCATTGGAACACCTCAAAATTCTATTCTTAATAACCTAATATTTGAGTAACGGATTTGTCCGGAATTTTGAAAGCCATCAAAAGTCTGTGGATCCCCCCCACAGTGCAAAGTTTCATGAAGATTCATTACATAATGAAAAAGATATTGAACATATTTTTTTTTCAAAAGTGTGGCCTATTTCCCATTCATTTTCCCATAGACAAAAAAGGTCAATTTATGGGAAAGCGCACAGCCTAAACCGCTGGACAGATTTGATTTGGACCAGGTCCGAAACGACTTGGGCAAGAAGCATTGACTTGCGGCCCTTTTTTGGTTTGGGGTTATTCCATGGAGTGGTTATTTTAAATTTTGACGGAGAAGGGGATGGCAAGTTCCCACAAAAAATATAGTTATCTCT
Organism: Ambystoma mexicanum; assembly: GCF_040938575.1. Lineage (NCBI taxonomy): Eukaryota > Metazoa > Chordata > Amphibia > Caudata > Ambystomatidae > Ambystoma > Ambystoma mexicanum. The sequence continues at coordinate 591,614,452 of NC_090937.1, read as the reverse complement.
CCCATGGTGCATTGCAGGATTATGGTTTTCAGAAATTAAAGAACCATCATCTTGTTTTTCTCTCGATGCAAGAGATATTTGCGGCAATAGATGAGGTTATGGGAAAATTAAACGCAGTAAAAAGCAATTTGTAGGTGAAAAAAACCTACAAATGTCATCAGGGTAGAGATGGGGGGATGGTGAGAGGGCACTGAATGAAATTTAGGAGTTGGAGGGACCAAGTTTGCAGCACTATGCTTTCCATAGCCTCGGATATAGCTGCAAATAGCCGTCATCTCGATGCAAACTGCATCACAGAAGCAGCATGTGTTCTGGGGTGAAAGAGAGAGGGCAAAGGAGGTGAGGAGGTCATCTGGGGTTTGGGGAGAGCTGCCACAGATGAAGGGGGCAATTGGTGAGGGCCTGGGGGGCAGGGAAGCATGTTTTTCTTTCTACTGTTTTAATGATATTCACAGCTATATTCAAGGCTACAAAAGACTACAGACAGATGCTTGTATGTGTAGTTCGGTATGCACAGCTATATAGTTTGGGGTGAAAAATCCCTGGCCATGAGGCTTGGTAGGTATTAGAGAGTCTTTTTTATTTTGAATGTGTGTTTTTAGATTTTTGAGCATGTGAGACTTTGGAGAGAAATAGAAGAACATTATTTAACAAAATGAATATGAAAAGGAGGAATTATGTAGTTTTAGGTGTATAATAGAATGTGTTTTAAGGTGTGTATTTTCAATTATGGTTTTATATTGTGTAGCTGTGGAATGTCAGCATACCTAGTTTACTGTTAATTTTTTTAATTATTTTTCAGTTATTTAATATAAGTACATGAGCATTGTTGTTCTGTACTGATTATTCAAGTTGTATTTTAGTATAAAAGTTAAAATCAGTCCCGTACAAACAAACTTTTTGTAACCACTGCTATGATAAAAGTCATTGAACGGTAGCCGCAGGTAAAATAAAATATTTTTGTTGTTTTCTTTTTTGTATTTGTGTATTTATATATGAAAAGTAGTCCTTAAAAGTACTGTTTGGGGGAACACTGAGTGTAGAACATTAGCAAATCAGGAGTACTCTTTTGATGTTATCAAGAAACACTGCATTTCCTTCATCGGTTAGGTGTACTCCGTCATGCCTATATAAATTGGCCTTTGAAGAAATGTATGTTGTTGTTCCAGATGCATAACTGGTTGTGGTCTGTCATGAATGCTGGAACTGCTTTATTAACATTTCTCCAGGATTTCTCAATTTTACCATTAAATCTGGTGGTCGATCTCTATTTTTGCCTCTGAGTTAGATTGGTAAAGATGAAGATGGTATGAGGAAATAGTTCAATTCGTTTTTCCATGTCTTGTTTCCTCATTAAAGTAAGGGACACCCCTCGTACAGCCCTCGTACATTCTCCAAATCATTACCTCCACAGTGAAGTGTATGACGTGTCAGACTTAACAATTTTAGAAAAATGTGGAACCAACGTCTCCAATCAGCCCCACAGCTTTGAAAGCAGCCATGCTATCTGCAGTATTCATCAGTTTCCAGGAAATTATTCATACTTTGAATTTCTAGTAGTTTGTATGAGTAGGTTATTTATGATGTGTGTGTGTTCTACTGTCATGGGCGCTAGCGTAGCTAGCACTTCCAAGTCACCTTCATATTCAATTCATGGAAAGAGGGGAAAACAGACAGGAGCACTGTGGGTGAGAGCATGGCGAGCAAGGATAGGGTTAATATCCATTTCATCCATTGGTACTCCCTACTCCCATAGAATAACATGAGACTTCCTGTTTCCACTAGTATGGATCCTTTTTGTGCCAACCCGGAACTAAGTTGAACACTCTAGTCTTCGGGCGTGGCTCTCTATAAAAGCCACGCCCAATGAGCAACCCATGCTTTGTGTGCTTTCTGTAGCTTCGAGCACACGCTTACCTGGTTCCTGAGACTTCTACAGCTTTCTTCAGCCCTTGTGACTGGCGGATTGGTCTTCTTCACTGCGATCACCTCTCCTGAAACGAGAAGAACAGAGACCTAAGCCGACAAGCGGTTTTCTACTCACCTTTTTTCAGTGCCCATCCAGAGTTTTCGTGACTCCTTTTCCACTTGCGGACCGACAAGTCACTCCCGCTCATCTTCTCTGCAAGCTCTTCCGGATTTTCCGTCCCAGAGTGACTCTGGCAACCTGCAAAGAGAAAAAACAAAGCAAAAGCAGGTTAGGCCTTAAAGACACTTTGTTGGCAAAGACCTTCATAGACAATACGAACCTGAAATCTTTCACACGCGCTAACCCCGTGAAGCAACTGGGATTCCAAGGACATATAGCACTTACCTTATTCCGAAAAAGCACTCCTTTTGTGCACATCTGCTATTCCCGCAGTATGAAGGTTCCAGTGAGGTAACTGGCTTTGGTGCACTCTTTGTGAGCTCCAGAACTCCACTATCCAAAATAAACGGTGGTCTTTACATCGCCGAACCAGCGCAACAACCAGCAAAACCAGCACCAAGGCAGTGCAATGGCCTGCTGGTCCCACACCGTAGTGCCCCTGCAGAGGCAGGACGGAGAGCCCGCCATCCCAAACTAAGAGGTTAAACTCCCAGTATTCTGGGTGAGAAGAGGGCAGGGCCGAGGTCGGCAAACTCCATCGCTCCTGAGGAAATTCAGGTGAGCATGACAGAACACGATGAAACACCTCCGCCTGAGCGATGGAGACCTCAGAGGTAGATCAGTTGTCACAGTTATTGGGGGAACTGTGGGCTGGGGTGCATGCAGTCCGTTCTGAGACAAGCGCCTTGAGGCGTGAACTGATAGTGAATAGGGACAAGACATACGAGATTGCTCACCAATTACTACAGACTCAAGCGGGATTAGCTCCATTGCCAGGGGGAGCCAGGGCTACGCCAACGTCACCACCTCAACCCATAGCAGCACCAGTACAAGCAGTCCTTCCAGGCAACATACCATTGGCGCCCCCAGAGAGGCTCTTAGGAGAGCCCAAAAGGTTCAGGACTTTCATGAACCAGTGTCGTCCTGTGCAAACCAGGGTTGTTCCCCAATGACCAATCAAAAGTGGCCTTTGTGTTGTCATACTTGGTGGGACATGCCGCAGACTGGTCTGTACAGTTAGTCAATAGGGACGACCCTTTGCTCCAGAATTTTGCCGGTTTCCAGCGTGAGTTGGAAAAGCTCTTCTCTCATAGCACACAAGGACAGGCCTTGGATGATGAATTGTTATCTCTTTGGCAAGGAAATCAGGATCTTTTGGCTTATGTAGCAACTTTTAATCGTCTGGTAGCCGAAACAAACTGGCCCGAAGAAAAACGTACAACTCTATTTTACCAAGGTCTACGAGGGGAGCTCAAAGATGTTCTGGCACAAGTAGTCAATCCACCTGATGGGTGCGCTGAATACATTGACCTAGCAATTCAGCTTGATCACCATTTACAAACTCGGAAGGCCGACTGCCCACGCTCTGAGAGCAGGGTGATCTACATGCGGCCCAAAGAGGCGCCGGTTCGCCAGCCCGTGGAAGCACATCCTGAACCCATGCAATTGGGTGGAGTTTGAAGTCCACTCACCAAGGCAGAACGAGACAGAAGGCAGCAGGATCAGTTATACTTGTACTGTCGACAATCCGGCCATTTTCTTCATAATTGCCCGGCAAAACCCCCTCGAAAGACTGTTGTAGCTATGGACGGAGCAAAGGAAGCAATCGAGTCGGGAAACTCCAACGCCCAACATACAAGGATGTTGGTTTGTCGAGTGCAACTAAGAATCCCTCAACCTCCCACTTTACCATTCCGGTGACCATCATGGACCAACGCCAGCCGTCCAGTTTACACGCACTTGAAGCATTCGTGGATAGCGGAGCCATTGGGAATTATTTGGACATGGAGACGGCAGACAAAATAGGTTTACCAGTCTGTGCAAAGGAAGTCGTAGACAATGTAGCCGATGTCGACGGAACTCAGCTACTATCAGGCCCGGTTACCCGTTGCACTGTAAAGGTCATTATGCTCTGTCAAGATGGACATAAGGAAGAAATCTCATTTGATCTGATGTCAGCCCCACAATTCCAGATGATCCTTGGCATACCTTGGCTCGAGAAAAACAACCCGCTCATAGATTGGCATAGTAGGTTGTTAACCTTTCCCAGGGACTGCAGACACTGTTATGAGGCAGGTCAGGCACCAGAACATCTGACCTCTGCATCTCAGAAGGCGTTCCCAGTATTGGGAATACTAGGGGCCTTACCCAAAGAATACCAGGACTTTCAAGACGTATTCGCCAAAGAACAAGCCAATACACTGCCCCGCATTGTTCTTATGACTGCCAGATAGACCTGGTACCGGGGGCAAAGGTCCCATGCAGCCGCATATACACCCTGACGGAAGGGGAAAACGCCCATCTAAAGACCTACTTGGACCAGAATCTCGCAAATGGTTTTATCTGCCCTTCCAAATCTCCCACGGCTTCTCCCCTCTTCTTTGTCCCAACAAAGGAGGGGAACCTAAGAACGTGCATCTATTATCGTGCGTTAAACCAGGTCACGGTAAAGAACCGGTACCCGTTACTGCTAATACCTGTATTGCTTGACCAAATACGACAAGTGCAAGTGTTTACGAAGCTTGATCTTCGAGGGGCCTATCACCTGGTGCACGTAAAGGAGGGTGATGAATGGAAGACCGTGTTCCGCACCAGGTATGGCCTCTACGAGTATCAGGTAATGCCTTTCAGGCTATGTAATGCGCCGGTGGCATTCCAACACTTCATGAATGATGTCCTGCGAGAACTGTTAGACGTATGTGCAGTAGTGTACATAGATGACATCCTCATTTACTCGGCTTCCGTACAAGAACATGTAGGATATGTGCAGGCAGTTCTCCACAAGTTGCGCGAAAACCACCTATATGCCAAGCTTGAAAAATGCACCTTCCATGTCACTGAAGTCGAGTTTCTAGGATTCGTGTTGTCATCACAAGGGATCCGAATGGACAATAGAAAAGTAGAGGCGATCCTCACTTGGCCATCACCCTCGTCTCTTAAGGGAGTGCAGAGCTTTCTTGGTTTTGCGAACTTCTACAGACGTTTTATACCAGGATTTTCGCACATGGTGCATCCTATTACTACCCTTCTATGCAAGCACCGAAGATTTGAATGGACTCCCGTGGCTGAAGAGGCATTCCGTGCTCTAAAGAGCAAGTTTACGTCAGCCCCTGTACTACAACATCCACAACCAGACCTCCCTTACATCGTTGAAACTGACGCTTCAAGTGTAGCCATGGGAGCAGTCTTATCCCAACAGAATCCCGACACAGGTCATCTTCACCCCATGGCTTTCTGGTCGAAGAAGTTTTCTCCAGCCAAACTGAATTATGCAGTCACGGATAAGGAACTGCTTGCAATTAAGGAGGCCCTCAAGGAATGGAGGCATTATTTACTCGGAGCCAAGCATACCATCACCATAATGACTGATCATCGAAATCTCCAGTACTTGCGCTCGGCTAAAGCACATTCATCCCAACAGCTTTGCTCGGCTCTGTTCCTATCAGAATATGATTTTGTGATCACTTACCTGCCCGGGGTAAAAAATGGGAAGGCAGGTGCTTTCTCACGCATCAGCAAAGGGGAACAAGTTTACAGCATTCCTGAACCGGTGAACATCATCCCCGGTGACAAAATCCTGGGTCTGTATGGAGATGATTCTTCATGGGAGGCATTGAAGCAGAAGGTAAAGTATAGTCTGTCCGTCAGAGAATTAAGAACATGGGAAAACAAGGGAGTTAACTTTTCCATCAAGAACGGCCTACCGTATTACCAAGATCGTCTTTACCTTCCAAAGCGTACCTTGCAGGAAGAAATACTCACTAACTACCATAATTCACTAAATGAAGGGCACCGAGGAGTGGCAAAAACTGCTGAAAAGATTGAAAGATCCTACTGGTGGCCAACTTGGTGACACAACACCCACAACTTTGTCAACTCATGTGGAATGTGTGCTCAACACAAGGCCTCAAGACTAAAGCCCGGTGGCTTATTACAACCACTGGCGATACCACTCACACACTGGCACACTGTCTCTATGGACTTTGTCACAGACCTACCTCCCAGTTTGGGATTTAACACCATCCTTATGGTGGTAGATTTGGTCACTAAAATGGCCCATTTCATCGCTTTAAATAGTGAAGTTACATGGGCTTCCGTCCATATTAGTCTCCGACAGGGGAAGCCAATTTGTGTCACGATTCTGGGAGCATTGCTGCTCGTTGGCCAGAATAGAAATGCGGCTGTCCACCAGTCACCACCCGCAAACAGACGGGCAAACAGAGTGCACAAATCAAACTCTGGAACAATACCTCTGTTGTTTATTACATCAGACAAAATACTCTTGGGAGGAAATCCTGTGGATAGCTGAATATGCATATAATAATTCAGTACATGCCTCCACACGCATGACGCCATTTTACACTCTTTATGGCCGCAACCCAAGAACCTCGACATGTGACCCACCAAAAGCCATCGAGATGCCAGCCATTAAGACCTTACACGAAAACATCTCACAAGCAACCAAAGATGCAGTTGAACATCTCGAGGCAGCCAAGGCTACACAAAAAAGGTATGCTGATCGGCACCGATGAGAGGCCCTAAATTACCAAGCAGGAGATGCGGTATGGCTTGCATCTAAATATATAGCATTAAAAGGACCCAGAAAATTCCAACCCAAGTTCGTAGGCCGGTTCACAATTGAAAGCGTAGTTACTCCTGTTGCCATGAAGTTGACATTACCACCACAAATGCGCATACACCCGGTTTTCCATGTGTCCTTGTTGAAACCTGTACACCCTGGGACTAGAACACTAACTCCACCAGCCCCCATAGAAATCAAAGGGGAGGAACCAGAGTATGAGGTCAAGCAAATACTGGATTCCAAGATAGTACGAAACACCCTGTATTACTTAGTGGATTGGAAGGGATATGGGCACCAAGATAGCTCATGGGAGCCAAGCGAGAACATTCATGCTCCTCGGTTACAACTCAAATACCATCGGTACAATCCCACCAAGGCTGGTCCAGAAAGCACACCTTTGTGAGGGGCCTTGAGGGGGAGGACTGTCATGGGCATTAGCGTAGCTAGCACTTCCAAGTCACCTTCATATTCAATTCATGGCAAGAGGGGAAAACAGACAGGAGCACTGTGGGTGAGAGCATGGCGAGCAAGGATAGGGTTTATATCCATTTCATCCATTGGTACTCCCTAATCCGATAGAATAACATGAGTCTTCCTGTTTCCACTAGTATAGATCCTTTTTATGCCAACCCGGAACTAAATTGAACACTCTAGTCTTCGGGCGTGGCTCTCTATAAAAGCCACGCCCAATGAGCAACCCATGCTTTGTGTGCTTTCTTAGCTTCGAGCACACGCTTACCTGGTTCCTGAGACTTCTACAGCTTTCTTCAGCCCTTGTGACTGGTGGATCAGTCTTCTTCACTGCGATCACCTCTCCTGAAAAGAGAAGAACAGAGACCTAAGCCGACAAGCGGTTTTCTACTCACTTTTTTTCAGCGCCCCTCTAGAGTTTTCGCAACTCCTTTTCCACTTGCGGACCGACAAGTCACTCCCGCTCATCTTCTCTTAAAGCTCTGCTGGATTTTCTGTCCCAGAGTGACTACGGCAACCTGCAAAGAAAAAAAAACAAAGGAAAAGCAGGTTAGGACTTAAAGACACTTTGTTGGCAAAGACCTTCATAGACAATACCAATCTGAACTCTTTCACACACGCTAACCAAGTGAAGCAACTGGGATTCCAAGGACATATATCACTTACCTTATTCCGAAAAGGACTCCTTTTGTGCACATCTGCTATTCCCGCAGTACGAAGGTTCCAGTGAGGCAACTGGCCTTGGTGCACTCTTTGGGAGCTCCAGAACTCCACTATCCCAAAAAAAAGGTGGAGTTTACATCGCCGAACTAGCGCAGCAACCAGCAAAACCAGCACCAAGTCAGTGCAACAGCCTGCTGCTCCCGCACCGTAGCTCCCCTGCAGAGGCAGGATGGAGAGCCCGCCATCCCAAACTAAGAGGTTAAACTTCAATATTCCGGGTGAGAAGAGGGCAGGGCTGAGGTTGACAAACTCCATCGCTCCTGAGGAGATTCAGGTGAGCGTGACATGTACTTTCTAATTGGTGGATGGTGCTATTGTTGGTATTTCCGGCTAATGAACAGCCACCCAGCGTGCATCATTGCAAGTCGCAGGAAGACACCCCCCCATTGCAGCTGTGGCTATATTAGAGCAAATGACACATCGTATGTTTGTGGACATGCTGCAGTCACGGCTATCTGAAATTTTGTGTGGCGAGGCATCTTATATGCATTGAGTGTTTTGGGGGATTATAAGAATCGAGGGAAGTAGAGGAGGATTATGAGGCATGTGGGGGCTGGTATGCATTTGGGGATGGTTTTGGGAATTTTGAGGATAGCCACGGCTATCAACAGACATCTAAGAGGGGCTCTTGTATATCCGTGTCTATAAAAAGCATGTGCATAGATGCATCAATACTACTCTGTGTTTCATTTGTTGCCGCTAGAGCCACAGGTATATTTAAAGCTGTGTCTATAAATATGCATTATTTATTTATTTATTTTATTTATTTATGTACTTGTAGCACGCCAAAAGCTCACAGGCATCAGGGCGTGTGAACATGAAACAGAGACAAACCTATGGAAAAAAAACTCATTTTCATTTTCTAGTCATTAGTTAAACTAAAGCTGAGGCTTCTTTAAGCAGGTAGGTTTTCAGGGTTCTCTTGAACATCTGGTATTTTCCATCCGTAGGGTTATGGGCAACTTATTCCAGCATTGCGCTGCCTGTACTGGGAAGGATTTCCTCATACCTGTTACTCGATTGAAGCGTAACACATTCAACCGGCCTTGGTCTTTTGATCTAAGGTGTCTAGATGGAATATATCTAGAAAACTGGTTCTTCAGATACCTGGGAGCTGAGCCATGTAGACATCTACGAATGATTGGCATTGACTTGAGAGTAATTCTTTCCTCTATTCTCAGCCAGTGCAGTGACTTTCTTACTTCTGTTATGTGCTCTCTATTTTTTATCTTTTTAATAACATGGACGGCACTGTTTGCCATGACCTGGCATTTCTCAATTTCTTTCTTTGGAGCTCCTAGCAGCAAAGCATTACTGTAGTCTAGCCGTGATACAATAATAGCCCATGCAATTGTTGCAGTATTCTCCTCATTTAAAAACAGGTGGATGGCTCTCAGGAGTCCTAGGTAATATGCATTGTTTTTGTGTAGGTATTTCACCTGCGCCTCCGACCCTACTGACGCCTCTACCATCATCCCCAGCATTTTCACTTGTGTCATTACTGGGATAGTTGCCTCCTTAAAGGTGAAAGTTTTGTATTCTACGCCTAATTTGACTCTGGCTTGGTGTGTTCCAAAGATCAGTAATTCTGTCTTAGTGTTATTAAGACACATCCAATTCTGTTGCATCCCATTATCTATGATCTTGTAGATTTGTGTTATTTTAGCACTGTCACTTGGATAGTTACCTTCTAATTCAAAGACCAACTGTGTGTCGTCGGCGTAATTTGTGAAGAATACGCGGACATTTTCCAAAAGGTCACAAAGGCATCTTATGTACAAATTGAAAAGCAATGGGGTTAATCTTACCACTTGTGGTACTTCAAATTCAATATGTGTGGCCTCAGAAAACTTTTCTCCCCAGTGCACTCTGGATTTCCAGTCTGCCAGGAAGGATGTCAGCTGCCGTGAGCATCCTGGTATGTTCTCTGATTCCTCTTGCAACAATTGATGATCCACCAGATCAAATGCTGCACTAAGGTCCAGCAGCATCAAAATCCCCGCCTTTCCCTTATCTAGGATAGTGAGCATATGTGTCTGCAGATCTAACATTGCAGATCTAACATTGCAGTTTCAGTGCAGAAGCCTGATTGTTGTTTTGGAGAATATCGTGACTTTCTATATATTTTTGGAGCTGATTTGTCGCTACCTTTTCCAGTATTTTTAAGATAAAGTTTGAATTTGTAATGGGATGTAAATTAGTAAGATCCTTCGGGTCCAGGCCTGCCTTTTGTATCAGTGACGTAACCGTCACTTCTTTGATACACTTTGGTACCAGGCCCCCATGAAAAGAGGCATTCACAATTCTTGTGAGAACTGGCGTAAATAGATCTTTATTTGCTAAAATAATTTTGGCCGGTAGAATATTTTCCACACATGATGTAGGTCTCATTTTGGTCAATAGAAGGGACAACTCTTCCTCTGGGACGGGGAGAAAGCTAAAGTTGGGTTAGTTTTCAGTTCTGCTTTTCACTGTAACTTGCGGTAGTACATATCCGGGTTTTTTTCTGGATAGAATTATATTTTCTCTTGCCTTTTGGATTTTTGCCGAGAAGGCATTCTGTACTATATCACAGTCTTCCTTTGTAGGATTGAAAGGCGGAGTAATGGCCTTTGGTATATCATGCATTTGAGATTTTCAAATATTCTACTGGTAGCATTAGAAGCAGCTGCTATCTCTTTGTTATAATAGTTGCTCTTTGCTTCTCTTATCTCTTCCCTATATTTTAGGTTTACTTGTTTCCATTTCTCTTTGTTATCTGTTGTAGGATTCTGTATCCACTTCCTTTCCAAACTGCGTTTATCGAGCTTGAGTTTGTTCAAATCTCCATGGAACCATTTCTGGTTTTTATCAACTTTCCTAACCAGTTTATGCTTTAACGGGGCATGCTGTTCCACAAGCTCATGAATGTGCGTTGTCAAATGGTGAAGTATCTTTTCTCATGCCGCATTCTCTTGAGTGCTGTCTTGAATCCTTTCCAAGCATGATTTCAGTTGTTCGGGTCATATCTTTTTAAAGCTATGACTTAACACCTTAACGTGTGGTTTATGTGTAACTACCAAAGGATTATTTAACAAGACATCAAAACAGACCGTAAAATGGTCTGACCAAATGCAAGGTTCTGTAAAGGCATTCTGTGTATCTAAATTACGTGTTATGACACAATCCAGTTGGTTACCCTTCAAGGTAGTGGGTTCATTATTTATTACAACATGGTCTAGGTTATTCAACGTTTTTTCTAGTTGAATTGCCTCTTTATCAGAGTTATTCCATTTCCATCTATTGAAATCTCCAACATGTAAAGTTGCAGAATTTGAGGACCTTAAATTATTCACTTGGGGTATTAAATCATTACAAAAGTCTGATTTAGTGCAAGTGGTCTGTACAGTACAATTATGTTTGTACAGACATTAGGGGTATGTCTGTATTTGAGATGTAAAACTTCACATCCACTGCATACTACATTGGATTTGAATAGTTTGATGGATTATTTAGCAATGATTGCCACACCTCCACCAATTCCACAATCTCTATTTTGGTGTAAATAACACAACCCTCTGGTACTGCTGTCTCACATATTGGGCGAAATGGATCCTTAATCACGTCTCTGTGATACACATAATATCCAGGTTTGTTTTCTTGTATAAAATTGTGTACACTGAGAGTGTTTTTTTTAGGGATCTGGTATTAAGTAAGCAGACTTTCTAAATTAGAGTTTGTCTTACTTAGGGTGTGAATCATAAACTGGTGGTCTAGATTACCCGGTTGGTAGACAATGTACTTAGGCTGCCTAAACAAGATGAAGATGTGCGTCTGCTAGTATTACTGAGGTCTAAGGCCAACTCACCTCTGAATTTCCTTTTTTCTTTTTCTAGTGCTGTGAACAATTGATTTTAGAGGATCAGACTGCGCTCCTGCGTCCTTTCGGGAAGTAGTGAAATGGGCACCCAAAACTACAAACTCTCAGGGAGTTGTAGTTTATAACAAGAGATTCCACATGCGTGTGGCGATGAAGTTGCTACTTCAACTCGCAGTGGAATGGCTAAAGAAATATTGCAATATGCTCCACACAAGCACGGGAGCTATCACACAAGCAATTTAAAAGGAGTACTTAAAATTATCACGAATAAAAGCACATTAAAAGCAATGTTTCGAAAGCAGTCTAAAAATGCAGTTTACATCTGTATTCTGTAATGCAGTTTAAATGCTTCTATGCCACAATTTCAATTGCTTGCAAAACTAAAACACATGCTAATGTATTCTTCTGACATTTTCTGTGCAATAATCATACTTTTATATGGATGATAAAGTACAGATTTGTATTTGTGTATGTTATTTCATGTACTTGGTTGTTTACTTATTTGATTTGAAGGTTTCAAGGCCAATTTAGTTTGATTTAGGGCTTGTAGAAAAACGTACGTGTACCCGCTGCAACAAGTGAGCTTGGTACCCGCGTTCAATATCCGTGGCTACGTTTGATGCTGAGCGGAGTTTGTATGTGTTTTGATGTTTCTAATTGGGTAATGTTACATTTGTTAATGTGTACTTCATTGTGATAGGTTGCAGTGAACATGTCGGCCTTTTGATTAGTGTTCTTATAATATAGTCCTCTTTTAGTGGTTTTGATTTTGGAAAGTCTGAAACTCCCCTTTTGTCATTTCTTTTCCATTTCACTGCAGAACACACAGTGTGCAGTTCATGTTACTTGTGTTAAAATATGATTGGCATTAATCAATTGTTGGTGATTGTTATGTTGAAAGTTTGATTTGATAATATGTACATAATGGGGTTCTGTGGTGTTCTTTGTTTTTTTTACTGTATTTGTTTACAATGAAGTGCTGCTGCTGTATATGTAGAAAATGGATGGGAAACATTATTGAAAGTTGTGTATTAGGAAATAAATTGAATTTTAGTGAGGTGCATGACAATAAAATCATAAAGTATGCTTGTTGTTTTCAAAATAAAAGATTTATCACAGAGCAGTAAAAATGTGATTTTTACCTACAATGCTTTTGTGTTTGTTAAGGTGATTTTTGGGGTTATATAAAAATGTTTTTGTTTAAAAAGGTGTTTTTGCTGGTGTGGTGTATTATTTAGTGTGTCCATAGTTAAAGGCTCTGACTACTGTGAGGGCTTCAATAAAGACTTTGGGGCAGTATCAGATGCAGGAATGCCCCCTTCGCTTTGGGTTTATTACTATGCAAACTCCTATTATGTAAAATGCAGTATGTGTTAGGAAATGCTATTTTAGTACAGAAATTAGAGGTTCTAAAATGTTGCGATGGTTTATTTGAAGTTTATATGTGCAACAATTTGGAAATACTATGTTTAATGTTCCTTTTGCTGAACTGTTATTTGATAAAGAAATCAATGGCAGTTTACTGGGCACACAGTCCCAGACCGTTCTGTGAGGTCCACGAATATATTAGATATTCGGGGGCATCTATGCTTATTTGTGTATTACAGGGTTGTTGAAAAGCAGTTTTTGGATGACCTACAACTTTGGCACACACAATGAAACTGCATGAAATTCAGGAATTTCCATCTAGACCTGATTCTGGATGGTTTTGTCAAGTGTGAACAAAATTGGAGGGGGTGTCTCAAAATATTGTAAAGGCTTATAAATGTGCAGCCATTTGATGAATATGCAGAAAAGGTTGAAAAAAGATTTTCAATCTAGATATAAATGTTTTTGCAAAGTTTGGAGGGATTTTGTCAAGAGCGGGCAAAATGAGAGGGGGGTCTCAACATTTTGAAATGTTTTATCACTTTTTTGCCATTTGACAAATGATGACAAACATTTTCAGAAATATTATAGACTAAATCTTGAATGTTTGTGCAAAGTCTGAATGGAAATTGTGAAGTGCCGGCTAAGTCATATGACTATTGTATGGACCTGCATTTTGACAGTTTTGAAAAATCAAAACATGGGCGGATTTCCAGCTCAGTCGTGTAAGGAGCATTGGCAAGGACCTGAAAGCATCATAATGTAGGTACAAAAAATAGGGATACATCTGTGGTGATTGCGGTATAGCCTGTGGCCATGGGCAGTGGCAGATTGTCTGGTCATGACATAAGGTCATCACCCAGACAATCTGGATAATGGCCATGACCACGAGGGATGACCAATGAGGTTCAAGTGACATGTGCACAAGGGACCGGCTATGTGGCAAGGTTTTTTTTAAATTGGGGTAGGTTTGAAAGGGAAAAACAAATGTGCTTGTGGGTACAGATTAAGTGCTGGATGGGATTGCAGCAAATATGTATGAGGAGGGTCAGCAAGAACTGGAAAGCATGGTTTTGCAAATATGTCCTATGTCTTTATTTTTAAAGTATAAATAGAAAGCACACAACACAGAGATATAACTCTGGTGAATGGGCAATGGGTGTGGGTGTTAGCAAGGAGAAATGTGTACTGTAATGTGCTTATTGTGGCATGCTGTATGGCCGAAGCGATAGGCTTGAATGGGGAAACATATTTAGCTTGTGGTGACAGACTGAATTGGTGGACTAGATTACAACAAACTTGTGCGATGAGCATTAGCAAGGACCTGCCGGGGTGGGTGATTTTGGAAATAAGTGTTGTGTTTTATTTTTCCAAAGTGTAAGAATATAATAAGAAAAACTAGTGATATACATTTGTTGTCTGGGTAGTGGGCCTGACACTCGGCAAACACAAATGTGTACTCTGATTTGCTTATTGAGCAAAGTGGCATGGCTGATGCCTATGCTCCATGAATTTGGAGACTTGCCATGGTTGCAAGCAATAAGAAGTGGCCATTAGTTACCATATAATCATACAGTGGACACTGAGCTAGGATGCAGGGTAGGTGCAGTGAATAATAGGTGTTGTTTAGTTTGGCTGGGATAATGGTGCAGCCTTATGGCATAGGCAGTTGAATGATGATTTCCCTCCTCGGCATGCACTGCTGAGGACAACAGACATAAGTATCTGTTGCAAAAAATATGTTTCTTAAAGGTGCCTTATAGTTCTTTCATGTATGTGAAGAGTCACCAATCTACTGTTCTGTTTTCAAGCGTGGGAACATTAATTATGATCACTTATGTGGTGCAAGTCTCCTGAAATTATGTGGATGTTGTGTATTGTACATGAGCACTACAAAAAATAAATTGTTCGGGGCTCATGTGTTATGTGTATGGAAATTGGCTACAATGAACCATTGATTTTGATAATGTGTCTACTTTACATGTTCCAGTTTTTCTGTCTGGAAATGTCTAAGTGTTCTGAAGAATAACAGTCTTCTCTTTCAAAAATGAGCTGCATGTTTGAAATAAATAATCCAAAAATGAATGTACCATAAAAATGCACAATATCCTAAAACTACACATCACTCTTAAGTATATGTAAACTGAGACTAACAATACTATTTTACTATACATTGTTTATACAACCAACACAATTATTTTTAACGTGTATTATATCTTCAATTGTTTCAAAATATTTGAAATATTTTCAAACAGGTGAAGAAGTTATTGTAGTATGACAAAGAATCAAAGAAGAAGCACTACAACAACTACTCACAAAACGAATCCTAGATTAATTAAAACAATGAAAACAACTTTTAATTAATGTTGGAAAAGAAGTACAATCAATCAACAAGGATATTGCAAATGTAAGAGAAATTATGGACAGTGAAAATCACATTGAGTTAGAAAACATGAAGATGTTTCTTTTTTAATGTTCCATTACACAAATTTCAAACATGTATTATGAAGAATTATCTGCTGCAAGTGTCCTGGGATGATGTGTATTGGACATTGGATGAGATGGCCTGGCACATACTGGGCTGCTGTCTTTTTTGACTTATATGCAGTCATATATTTTTACTGTAGCTGTGGGCTGTGGTTGTGATATGATATGATATTTTAGCAACAGTATGGGAAGGGAACAAGGGGGAACAAGACAATTATCTTACTAGGCCCAGTGACATTGAGATTGTGCAAGTGCAGGGAGGGGAAAACGGAAGAAGTGCCAGGGGAAGGGGAGAGGGAGAAGTGCAGGACATATGATCGATGAAACACAAACAAAGCGATTAAAAATAAAAGTTAAAAAGAAGGGCGGCCAGCTAGTAGCAGTCCAATGTTTAAGTGCTAGCAGCAGGAAATTGAAAGTGCAGGTAAGGGGACTATAGAGTAACAGATATAGCCCCAAAGTGCAGTCTTGCCAGGCATATAAGGTGTATTGTGCATAATCAACCTCCACCTATTAAATGTGCTGCTACCAACAGCTAGAGTTTTCAAACATCTGCAGCATTGGCACACTCTATTTGAAGAGTTATTACAAATTCTAGAGAGGTGGTTTCTTTGTGGCCTTGTCTTTTGAGTTTTGATATTTTATATTTACATCACCAGTTGGAAAGTTGAAAATCTGTAGCATTGTGCAAGAAAACACTAAGACATGGCTCTTGTAATATTCTGTCAGAAGGATTGGGAACATTAATTATGATAAATCATTTTTTTGTGAATCTCCTGGAATGATGTGGATGATGTGTATTGGAAATTGCATGGATTGGTCTGGACCATACTGGGCTGCAGTGTTTTCTGGCTTATATGTGGTCGTATATCTTTACTGTAGCTGTGAATGGTGGTTGTGCATAATCAACCTCCACCCATTAAAGGTGCTGCTAGCAACAGCCAGAGTTTTTAAACAATGGTAGGACTGTATCACTCTATGTGAAGAGTTATTAGAAATGGTAGAGGTTCATAGAGGTGGCTTAATTTTTTGTGACATTCTCTAGCTGTGTTTATGGACAGTGCAATAGCATGTTCGAATCTATTGACTCCTGTGCATACAAAACCGTCCAATCTGCGGCCACCGAAGTCTGGAGGTGTGAATAATCACAACAACCACAAAAAAGAAGATTACATTTATCATTACTTTCTGTACTTGATAATGAAAGGGTTTTTGAGTAACTGCAAGCACTTTTGGCCCTATACCCCTAAAATGATGTATTGTTTTAACTCACTTTGCCCCTAATACTATGTGTATTTGTTTTGTGATCTGGAGCACTCTATTTGAAGAGTTATTAGAAATGGTAGAGAGTTTCAGAGAGGCGGTTTCATTTTTTGTGACATCGTCTTTTTAGTGTTGTCATTTTTGTTATTTTATATTTTCATCACCAGTTGGACATTTGAATATGGTTTATATTAAATCAGAAGACATAGCCCCTCTAATATTCCCTTTTGTATCGTTTGAGGCAGTGGGCCTCATTACGAGGAGGGCTGTTAGGGGTTAACGGCGCCAGTAAAGGTGCCAGAGACGTTAACCCCTTACCGCCCTATTATGAGGTCTGCTCGATGGACCCGCTATAGCCACACGGCCTTAGCGGGTCCTGCGAGCAGCCCAGCATACTAACAACGGGCCCGTTATTAACGAGCCCATTGTTACCATGCTCCCCATTCCCATTTAGCCCTATGGGGGCTCGAATGGGAATGGGGATGTACCGGGTCCGGGTTCTTTGAATGAGGAATTACTGGGCCCTCCAAGGTTGGAATGGGCCATTAATTCCTCATTTAAGGAACCCAGACCCGGTACCCGGTAAGGGGGTAGCCATGCCGTTAATAGCGGCATGGCTACCTCCTAACTCGTAATGGACCCCATTGTCTTTTTCATGTTGTACATTTTATTGTTTTACATATTCATTCCTGGTTGTACATTCCATCATATCCGATCACGAGAATACCAGCAGTGATGATGTTATCATTTGGTTTCTGAATTAATTTGCCACTGAGGAAGATGGCAACTCACATGAATAGCAGTTCTGAGATTTGGCTGTGTCTTTAAAGTTAATAGACACTGCTCCATGAGAGAGGCAGAGGCGGTACATTGCACATTCTACAACAAAGCTCTATGCCGTGGGACTTCAAATGTTCTGTTCTGTCTCAAAGCTTGGGGACATTAATCATTTCTCATTTCTTGTTTTAAGTAGCAGTTCCCCCTTTTGCTAAAAATAAAAAATAAAATATATATAAGGTGCTTTTTATTTTAATTCCCTTTTTTAGATGTTTCATTCTTATGTGTTTTCCTCCCCTATTCCATCGCCCTCTTACCGTCCCCCAAAATGGCCCTTCAAGTGTCGCCTTTTATGTTACAAAAATAGATAAAATTGAACACAGACTGTACAAATATACTACAATATCTATTGCAATTTATATTATGCAGTTTCAGTAATTCACATCTCCCAGCACTCCAGTGTTAGTTTCGCACGCACAATCCTGCAGTTTATTGGCTGATGCAGTGACTCCGGCAGGCAGACCTGTAATATGCCAGTGTTAGGGAGAATTCTCCAAATGTGCCGATTTCGCTTAACTTTTGAGACCCCCAGCAACTTTGCTAGATTTCTAGGATTTGATTTTTTACTTGGGAAGAGTGTGACCCTTTTTCTTCCCACTCTTCCATGTATTTTGTGTGTGATATACTTTTGTGTTCTTTGGTAATGGAGTTTTTAAAACAACCTCCATGGCATCATCTTTTTCTGCGTGTCAAACAGCATCTTCAGTGCAGTGGCACAGGGGTGTCTTTCAGACTCCCCAAGGTTTAAATGCCTTTCCTGGGACTGACTACTGTCTCTCAGGGCATGTAAATTTAAATTTACTTTACTAGTCTCTTTAGATTTACTGACCCAGCATACCCTATCTCACTATAGAGTGCTGGAGGGGTGGCTTAGCTTCCCAAGAGTCAAAACACTCATGTAACAGTACAATTTTATCTTTCCCTTTTTTAAATGGCTGATGGCAGTGGTTTAGATCAAATACTGTGATTTTTCACAACCCCTAACAAGAGTAGCTCAAAATCAGGGGTAGCCATGTTTTTCAATATGGCACCCCAGACCTATCTATAAAAACAGACTCTGGTCATCTTTTTCTTTTAGGAAAAATCTTCCTTGTGTTTGGCTCTGCACGCCAAACCAGGTTTGGTCCCTTTGTGTGTGCCCTTTGGAGGGCTTCTGTGCTGTAGCCCTCTGGTGCCAGAGTGTCTGGGGTGGACAGGATGTGAGGGAGGTGCCCAAAACTCCCTGTGCTTAGTCTCCCAGGAGACCGGAATGCAAGGACAGCCACCCTGCTGGGTGAGTGACAGACAGGCTGAATGAATCGGGGAAAACTCTTTAAAAGCAGGTCTTTGCGACTTGAAAAGGAGAGTCGACCACTGGAATGAAAGAACCGAAGAGGAGAGGACGGAAGAGGACTGCTGCAACTCCTGGATGACCATTGAAGCCCTGCTGCTGGTCTGAATTGCCTGAAACTCTGATGACAGAGAAGCCCTTCAAGGTTAACTTCTTCCATTGAGTTTGGTGGGAACAACCAACTCGCAAGCCACATGGATACCATCCTAATCTGGTCAAATTTTCTTCAGAGTGCTGTTGAAAACCAGATAGCCAGAGGGAAGGAAACCAGGGAGACTTTAAGGCACTCACACCTTAAACCGAGGTCTTGCTACAGCTTTTGTCCTCTTCCCTGGGCAGTGCAGGCACCTCCCGATGTCCTCCTTCTTGTCCCCATGAATGAAGCTAAGGAACAGCGAGATCTGCTCGAACTGCCAGGAACAACTGCCTCAGTTACAGCTTTCTTCATTTAAAAGATACTATGCAAATGCGGTCCGTAAATCTTTTCGGCCATCGAGAAAGTGCGTGAAACTTTCCTCAACTAAGAAGGCTTGTCCTTCCCTAAACATTCGTCAAACTTTTTGCCTAGCCAAATCCTTTAAAAATCTGTGGCAAAGACTTAACCGTTATCTACCAGAACTGTGCTATCCTATACAAAAGACTCTGAACCACTGATTTTGGCACAGGCCTATTGAGAGAATTGATGGTTGTATTTATCTGAAATCCTTTGCCCTGCCTACAGTGGTCGAAGTGTAAGAAAAGAAGTAGTGGAACCATGTTCCCTGCTAGCCTGCCCCGCTCCTCACAAACCACATTGCCCTGCCCCCTCCCACACACAATACAAACCCCCAAACACCTTTGCCTGCTGTTTAAGGGAATGTTCATTGCAGTGCACTGACAGTGCAAGTTTCAACTTCTTCCTGCACTGTTATTTTAAAATGAAACCGTTCCCAACTGTTTCTTTTTAAAATAAAAGTATAGGAGCTGTAAAACGTAATTTAAAAAAGTAGAGGAGCACCGCACCCACCCGCTCCTGCTCACTTCGACCACTGCCTGCCTATGAATGTATTTGGGCTGTCTATTCTTATAACCTTGTCTTTTCCTCCCTTTTCTAAATATCTGAAGTGCCATTTTGGTGCTACTTCATTTTTGAGCTAAACTTGTTCAGTTACTTACTGGTTGGATTTTTGTGGTGTATTAGTGTGAGATATTGAGCTGCTTGTGCTAGTGTAATGTTTTCCAAATGATTGAGTAAATAAACGTATATTTTTTTTTTACTAAGAAACCTTGAGTACGTGTTTACTTGAATCAGTGTATAAGTATGTCCTTTGTGTAACTTGTTCTACTGCTCACTTAAACTCTTGAGCTAAGTCTGGCTGTTCAGCCATCGCTACCACTTTACTGTGTAGTACAGGCTTGTACCAAAGGTGAATTGTGCTTACACTTGTAGTCCTAATTGCCTGGAGTGTTCCCCAAGGGTACTGCAGGTGATTCTGCCTAACAGCCAGTCTTTAAACAAGTGCCATTGAGCTTGCTGGCACCCTTATTTCCGAACCGGCAGGTTTCTAATGAGGCACATTTTCTTTTTCCTGTTGTTATTTTTATTGTTTTACATATTCCTTCCTGGTTGGACATTCCAACATGTTCGATCACGAGAGTACCAGCAGTGATGATGTTATCATTTGGTTTCTGAATTCATTGCCACTGAGGAAGAAGGCAACTCACATGAATAGCACTGTAGGTGCTTCTTTAAAGTTAGTAAATACTGTTCCATGAAAGAGAAAGAGAAGGTACTTTGCACATTCTGCAACAAAGCTCTAAGCTGTGGGACTTCAAATGTTCCGTCTCAAAGCTTGGGGACATTAATCATGATAAGTCAAGGTGAGCAATACTTTGTAACAAAACCTTTGAAATTCAAGGAAAAATCTTAAGTTGCAGGGAAGTTAAGGTGAGCAATACCTTGTAACAAAACCCTTGAAATGCAAGGAAACAACTTTAGTTGCAGAGACGTTAAATTGAGAACATAATGCAACAAAACCCTGGAAATTCATCTAAAGCCACATTAACTTCATGCCCTCTGTTGCGCAGCCTATAAGCACAATGCGGACATCACAGATCACATCACTGATAAGATCACTAATTATATGTTTTATGAGAACAATTATGACATTACAAATCTTATCACTGATGCCGTCACTGATGACAACACTGATTGCATTGTATATTACATCAATAATGAATTAGACATAAAACAATGTATAAGTTAGCTCATGAAAACATTGATTACCGTAATAACAATTTAGGCTGTAGACTTGGCCACGACAAAGGGTGCGGTCAGTGGCCAGCGCCAAAAGCAATAGCTAGTGATCGGTTAGTGTTTAAAAACACCAACATGCATGGTTAAAACCCATGCCTAGTAGCCTGTCGCTGTTTTAAAATATACAATAGGCAACGTTGAAAGCAGTAGTTAGTGGCCATGGCTAAAATCCATAGCTAGTAACAGTTAATATGTCAGAATATACAGTCGGTACAGCCAAAGGCTGTTGCCACTATCTAGTATTGTGTTAAAGACCATGGCTACTGACTGGTTAATGTATAAAATACACAGTGTGCACAGTCAAAGGCTATAGCTAGTGGCTGGTTAGTGTTGTGTAATACACAGTAGGCACGCATGAAGGCCATCACTTATTGCATTTTATTTATTTTAAAATGTATTTTAAAATTTACACTGGATATGGCCAAAAGATGTACAGATTTCTGAAGGTCAAAGACCATGGCTAGTGGCCCATTTATATGTTAGAATATATAGGGGCCGATTCATGGAAAAAATGTTCACCGAAATTTGCGGCGCAAGCCTGAAAAAGCAAGCCCATGCACACGCGTGCAATTCATGGAGGGCCCTGCACGTGTTTTCCCCGGGATGTGCGCCAAATCCGTGGTCGGCGCACACGGGCGCACACGTCACTGTGACATCCTGAACGCAGTGTGTGATGCACACAGCGAAAGTGCACACACCAAAAAGGGGGCGGAACACGCAGAATGGGGAACAATGTGTGAAAATGAAGGTGTAACTTCAGAAATACTGCTGGGAAATACACGGAACACCCACAGGCGAGCGAACAACACGTATTCATGGAATCGAATACGGGAAAGCCGCGCACGCCAAAAGACACGCACAGGCGTAAACACGTCCGCCACACGAAGGCAGGCGGAAGCATCCCACCGCAGTATAAAAGTGCACGCAAACAACAAACACGTATATACAGCTACGATGAATGTCCCATTTCTCGTAGCACTGATCGTGGGACACCGCATGAGTACAGAATAGCCAGGCCCCACATTTTTATGCCCAGGACCAGCTTTTTTGGGATACCTGATGATGAGGTCTATGGCAGGTATAGATTTCCACCTTGTATCATCCTAGACCTGGTCACTGAGTTGGAGGATGACCTCACATCACCCACCTTGTGCTCCCAAGCACTGAGCCCCTTGGAAAAGGTGCTCAATGTCCTGCATTTTTTGGCCACTGGGTTATTTCAGCGGACAACTGCCATAGTTGGGGTGTCTCACAGGCCACGCAGTCATGCTGCCTACACCAGGTGTTGGCAATCATGACTGCCCGCCCCTCAGTCCGCAGGCATGCCCAGAACACCCACAGAAAGGCAGGCCGTGGTCCAGAAGTTTTACAGGGTGGCACACTTCCCCAAAGTGCTCAGTGCCATAGATAACACCCATGTGGCCCTATGTCCACCTAGAGCCACTGAGCACATCTATCGAAACAGCAAGCACTGCCATTCCATCAACGTACAGGTTGTATGCAATGCCATTGGAATCATCACCTCTGTCTATGCAAACTATCCTGGGTCTACCCATGACAGTTTCATATAAAGAATATTCACCCTGGACCGGGACCTGGAAGCTGGGAAGCATGATGACACATGGCTCATTGGCGAGTGCAAATGTCTGTGCACATGCATGCATGTCACACACAGACAAATACACAAACCCAACTAATGACAACAATCCTCACCTCCCCAGGGGACACTGTCTACCCTCTGAGCAACCACATGATGACACCAATACGGAACCCCACCACATCTCCCTAGGTAAGTTACACCATTGCCCATATTGCAACCAGGGGCAGAGTGGAGCACACATTTGGAGTGTACAAGTCACGCTTCCGCTCCCTTTACCGCTCTGGAAGGCAGCTACTATATGCACCCCCAGTAGTGTGCAGGATCATTGTGGCATCATGTGTCCTGCACAATGTTGCAACACGGCGGGGCGTACTAGTGGACATGTTGGTGCCCCTACATCCCCAACCACAGGCACAGGCACTGCTCATGGGAGGGGAAAGGGCACGTGGCGAGGTAGCCTGGACCAAGCTTGTGGCCACATTTTTCACCTAAAGTCCCACCCCTGTGGAGTGCACACAGGCCTGGCACATACCAGGTGACAATCGATGATAACAAAGAGACAGTCAACTGTCCCAACCTAACCACCCTGAGAATGTTGCCATGGAAATGCTACATTGTGTGCATCCCTAGCTACTTAAACATAATCAATCCTGTGTGACCAAAAGGAACACATGCAACGTGTATATCACACCAGCCCCCTGCAAAACAGGCCGTGACAATCAGTGGTA
This sequence comes from Ambystoma mexicanum, assembly GCF_040938575.1. Taxonomy (NCBI): domain Eukaryota; kingdom Metazoa; phylum Chordata; class Amphibia; order Caudata; family Ambystomatidae; genus Ambystoma; species Ambystoma mexicanum. The sequence continues at coordinate 591,590,819 of NC_090937.1, read as the reverse complement.
TGTCACCCAAACCCTCCCAACCCACATCACCCTTGTCGGCCACACCATGACATGGCATGCAACAGCAAAGGAGCAAACCAAAAGCGCAACGCATGACAAATTAGATACGAAGTGAAACGTACTAAATGGAAAGAGGCCTGAGACAATCACACCTGACATGGAATCAGATGACTGACCGACAACCTCCCACACATAGAAAGTCAAACACAAATGCATGCCACCAGTGGTACCATCAACAAAAGACAGAATGCCTGTTGGCATGCACATTGGCCAATCCAAATCCGCAAATCCCAAACCAGTGTGCTGTGTGTGTCTCCTGCAACACACCACTCACAGTAAAGGAGCAGCCATTGTGTTGGGGATACACCTTGAGCATCATATAAAAAGGACAAGCAACAAAATAACCTAGTGACGCATGTACATGATCATCAAGTGGTAAGTGATCATGCACTGCAGGGACACAGCATGCCAGAGAAGGCAATCTGTGTGCATGTGTGGGCATGGAAGGGTGGTTGTATGTATGGTGGAGCATTGTGTAAGTGTGTGTCTCAGTAGGGACATGCACTCAATACATGCATGTGAAATCAAGTGACCCTCAGTGTCCTCTACACATCACATGTGAACATTGGCCATGTGTACATCCCAGTATGTCAAACCACAACAATCCCATGACACCTGAAAAGTAAAGCCAACACAGGATCAGCCATTGACCAGCAAAACACATCATGTACATAATATCCCACAATGACAATGTCAGAGAGTGCCCAAACATTGTAGCCCAAGTGTACTGTCCGACAACCAAAGGCCCTCCCTGATCTACTCATCACCATGACCTTCAGAAGAACTGTGTCTGGGGCCCGTTGGCTTCTTCCTTCTAGTCTACCTGGCTTCAGGATCCCCCTACCTCTTGGTTTCCTTCTTCTACCTATCGTATAAATAGGGTCCAGCTCCCTCAGAGGCCACCTTGACTGGTAAAAATACCAAATCGCAGAGAACTGCAAGGAGCCAAACCCCCAAACCAGGGAAAATGCCTGTAGCCACCAAAAAACCCTGGAAGAGCCTCCAGTAGATGACTTGAAGTTGCTGAATATGGCCAAGCACATGTCCAAGCAGAATGATAGAATAACTACCCAGGTAGGACAGTTGAACAATGGTTCAACAGGATGGGTAGCAATTTCAGTACACAATAATCAATGAGGATGCAACAACTGATGGGTAGTGGCACAGCTCCGGTCTTCAGGAGTAGGAGTGGCACGAACCAACCACCCCCTCTGCGGTCTGGGCGCCTGCAAGGCAAAACTTACACAAGCCTCCGAGACCCCGGCGGGAAAAGAGGGTTAGGGATCTGTTGGTTGAATAGGCATCGGTATTTAGGATAACCGGAAAGAGGGTCAGGACAGGGTTGGTGGATGGTCAAGGGAAAGTAGTGAAAATACAAAATACGCATCCCAAAATCAGAAATGGATGTGTGTAAATAGCGAAGCCTACATATGTACAGAATGTTGTATATCACCTCCATCACACACCACCTCTGGCAGGCACAGATCACAGGCAGAAATGACAAATGTCAACAAAGAGATGGCACATAGCACAAGCATGTTTGAACAAACAAATGGCCACAGCTGCAAGTGAATCAAAACACACCAAGACACACGCAATATGCATGTACACATGCATCACTAAATCATCATCACCAATATAGATTCATCCATCTGTAGCTTGGCCCGTACCAGGTGTCATGAGCCATGTAGACACAATGAATGTACCGAGCAAAGCGAGGGCCTGCAACCAGGCATGAGGGATCATTACGCCCAGTACTGTCTGAGCTGACGGCAATGTAGCCTCCAGAACACCCCTCAGGGCCTGATTGAGCACATTGTGCATTGATTGTGCCCTAAACCATTATTCAGTGTATCAAATCATCACGGCCAGGCCACACCAGATTAGCTAAGTGGGCCTGGGCGTACACATACTGTACAATAGTGCACCTTCAGGATTGTGCCAGTTGAAAATAACGGTGCAATGCTGAAATCTCTGCAGCATCAACGTTAATCAACTACATATTAGTCATGCAAATAAAAGGCTGCAGAGGACACATGTGTAAATGAACACTTTCACACACACATAAGTGAGTACCCGCAATGTTGCAATACACAACATTGAAGCTGCTTGCATATGTACATGTGAAATTGTTGAAAAACACCTGTGTCCATATACACCAGTATGGTGATCATGAGCAGCATCCTATACAGCAAAGCAAGCAGCTACAGGACAGGGTTGGTGGATGGTCAAGGGAAAGTAGTGAAAATACAAAATACAACTATTGACAATTACACATACTCAATCAGAGAAACCAGGTACTTCATGGACATTGTACAAAATGGCTCAAAGGCGAGCAAAAGAGAGACTTATCTCAGGGGTGAGTGCTGGCCTCCTGCCTGCACACTCTCAGGTCCGATAACAGGAACAGTTCAATGCTGCAAAGAGAGCGTGAGTCTATTCTGTGTGTGTTTTCCCCACACACATAACACCATTCATGCCTCGAACTTAGTGATTCCTCCCCAAGCAAGCACTCTTGTCTGCTGCTTTGTTCGTATAGACTTGCTTGCCCTGTGATGGTTTATACACTGTTAATGCGGTAAGGTAGCTGCACGTGGCCCCGCATTAAATGGAAAACAATGTGTTAAGAATTACACATGATAGAATGTGCCTTGGATGTGCTGCTAGATGCGTGTGGCCAGGTGCGACTTCAGTACAAGTCGCGTTCTGCCAGCCGCAGCTTTCTATAGGCAGCGCATATGGCTAATTGCATATGCTAATGAAACGCACAGCACCGGAGTTTGTGCGTCGATGGGTGCCCCTCCTTGCGCTTTATTATTTTGTTGCTAGGAACGCTGCTGCGCTAATAACTTAGCTTCTCTGGAGCAGGGGGGGACTCGAGGATATTGGCGACGCCACTTGCGTGTACGCCTGACAACTTGGAAAGCTTCTTGGCATTTTCTCCTCAGCGCGGCTTTGCTGTACTGTGCGCGTCTTCCCCAATGCCTGGCTAAGCTCCCAACACTGCTGCTACTTAGCTTGCATGTGCGAGGGGCCTGGAGGACGGTCGGCTGGGGTGTGGCCCCTCGTGCTGCTCACCTTGCTCGGAGCTCCTGGAAACACATCTGCTTCTGTTGGACGTCTGAGCACAAGCACTGTGCTTCTTTTCGCGCGCGCATGCGCACATGTGTTACACCCAACGTTGGCAGGGATTTGTAGTTCTTGGGCCGGTGTCTGCTGGGAAAGGTATTCTGGAGTACCCTTTTCCTGCAGAAAGGGCATACAAGGCTTTCATAAGGCTGGAATCTCTTCAGTGTGTGTGTCTTAATGTTGCTTGTTACTGGGCCATGTCTGAGACCTACATCTGACCTCCTCCCACACAACCCCACGGTCTGTACCCTGACAGGTAAAGCTGGAACTTGAGTAGAAAATAACCAAGGAGGCTGGCACAACTGGATGGTTGAGCTGAAACCCAATCAATCCTTGATACCGTGAACAAAGAAAGGCAGATACAGCACAAGTCTGGAAAGGCACAGTGAATGTGAGATAGCCGGAAACAGCTGAAAGCAAGTTAAGAGCCACAACAGTTGAATAGCATTGGTAAAAGCCAAAAGTCAACATAAAGGCATGGATGTAATAGATAAAAGACAGGAGGAGCGACAGAGAGATGCTGTAGAACAGAAGTGTACAGTGGCAAACCGAGGCAGTGTAAGAGTACGTGGAAATAACTGCCCCTGAAACGGATTCAAAGAGGGAAGACAGATACAACGTGCCATCCAAACGAAACAGAGCGTAGTAGTAGTATAGGCAGACATCTCAGGTGAGGACTGGACCGTGAGTTGTGCCTCTTGGGTCACATTCCTAAGGCATCCTCCTTTGACACAATTCCCAAGGTCTGAATTCAAGACGTACCAACTTGACATTATCACCATCAGTGTGACTTTGATAGCTAAAGGGTGCAGGCTACTGTCTACAGCATGAAGTGCATCAAGCACGTATACAGGCAAGAAATGAACATACATCACAATCAACATCAATAAATGGCAGTTCAAAAATGTACTCACCAAAATTGATTGCAGACATGCCGTGGAGAAAACATCCATAATCCCCACTAGGGATGTAAACACAAGTTGTACAGCAGCAGACAGGCCACAGAAATGACGAAAGTCCAATGCCCTTGTGTAAATGGTTATCACACCAAACCATCCTTGCAAGCCCATGGAAAGGGGAAGCAGGAGTGGCATATGTGTCAGGACCCCAAGCCACAAGCACATACATGAGACAAGCTTGAATGGGCCCAACAGGAACAGACAGTGGATGCTTTCAAAAGCCCCAAAGCACCACACCGTCACATGAATGCACAATAGACAAACAATTTTAAACTTTATTAACTAATTAAACTTAATAATAAAATAAAAAATGGCGACATACGGCCCGGAGGGGGGAGGCACACAGGAGGGCGAAGGTACAGGGTGCACCACAACACCCACTTGCGATTATGTTGAGATAAAAAAAAAACTCCATGGGATCAACGCCTGCATGGCGCGACCTGTGTGGGAGATAAGTCGTCGTCCGAGTCAACTTCTGGATGGAAAGCAGAAGGTGGACGTGGCACAGTACCGTGACCATGCCTATGCGCAGTTTGCCCCTCGTCGGCAGCAAGTCTGTGGGACTGGTAAGCCTGGTTCTGTGAGGCGATGACACGTAGGTCAGTAATCAGCACTTCACGTCATACGCGTGCTTCCTCTTGCAAGGTAGGACGTGTAACACAGAGTTCTTCCTGCATGGCCTCGCATGACATCCAGAGCACCTCCTGGCATGCGTGTAGCTCAGCCAAGATGGTATTCTAAAGCTGCTCGAACCTCTCCTCTGACTGCTTCCTCTAGGACATGTTGAGCACACCCAGAGTAGATCTGAGGGATTGATGGTCACCCCTCAGGGCCTTCCTGTGTGCCTCTCTGTGAGCAGCAAGTGCTTGACGCAGAGACACCATTTCAGCCCGGCGTGCCCTTTCTAAGGCCGCCATGCCCAGCGTGAGCGAGCGGGCCGTGGACTGTGCTGCCCGCTGCCGGAGATCCACCTGCTGGATTGGGCCACACATTCCATGCTCTGAGTGATTTTATCAATAGCTGCCCCCTGTTGTTGGGAATTGGCATACATGGATTGCTCCCACTCAGTATACCCTGGTGGCACACAGCCACTGCGTTGCTGGAATTGCCCCCTGCGGGGCATGATGCCCCAGGCACATCAGCAACTGGTGTGGAGTGTGAACGTGGGTCCCGATCCACCACAGGCGGAGGTTCCAACACTGTCTGACCCCCTCAGTGCAGGTGTCACGGACAGAAGATCCTCCACATCAGAATCACTCACCGTAGATGAATGGACATGACGCTCATCCAACTCAACATTGTTGTCAGAGTGATCATCCGAGCTAGACTCATTGCCAGCCCTGGACACAATGGTCTGGAGCACAAGTGGGTTCTCGTGGCCTACCACCCCACAACCCCCACTTGTGCCGGGTTGCTGATATAATAGCAACCCTATGTCAGGATTGACATCACCATACTCTGGCTCCATTGCGTCATCATCTGTAATGTGGAAAAAACAAACATGAGTACACATGTCAGAAGCACTTAACCACATACACCTAAACATCACTTTGACAGCCAACACATGAAGGAGACATGGCATACAGAAATGAACTTCCCGCGTGCATCCAGTGGCATTGATTTGCTAACGCATCCCAAAATCAGAAATGGATGTGTGTAAATAGCGAAGCCTACATATGTACAGAATGTTGTATATCACCTCCATCACACACCACCTCTGGCAGGCACAGATCACAGGCAGAAATGACAAATGTCAACAAAGAGATGGCACGTAGCATAAGCATGTTTGAACAAACAAATGGCCACAGCTGCAAGTGAATCAAAACACACCAAGACACACGTAATATGCATGTACACATGCATCACTAAATCATCATCACCAATATAGCTTCATCCATCTGCAGCTCGGCCCGTACCAGGTGTCATGAGCCATGTAGACACAATGAATGTACCGAGCAAAGCGAGGGCCTGCAACCAGGCATGAGGGATCATTACGCCCAGTACTGTCCGAGCTGACGGCAATGCAGCCTCCAGAACACCCCTCAGGGCCTGATTGAGCACATTGTGCATTGATTGTGCCCTAAACCATTATTCAGTGTGTCAAATCATCACGGCCAGGCCACACCAGATTAGCTGAGTGGGCCTGGGCGTACACATACTGTACAATAGTGCACCTTCAGGATTGTGCCAGTTGAAAATAACGGTGCAATACTGAAATCTCTGCAGCATCAAAGTTAATCAACTACATATTAGTCATGCAAATAAAAAGCTGCAGAGGACACATGTGTAAATGAACACTTTCACACACACATAAGTGAGTACCCGCAATGTTGCAATACACAACATTGAAGCTGCTTGCATATGTACATGTGAAATTGTTGAAAAACACCTGTGTCCATATACACCAGTATGGTGATCATGAGCAGCATCCTATACAGCAAAGCAAGCAGCTACAATGCTGGTTGCTTTGATGTATGTGAAAATGTACACATACACACGTGCAGGCAGCTCCACAGTCATTACAACCTGATTGGCAGGCTATAGTCAAACTGTGGCCTATACCAGTTAGAATAGGCAGCAGATTGACCTATCAGCTTTGCTAAACACCCACTAGGGTGTTCCAATACTGAGTATGTGTGTCACAGGATGCACCTGTGCCCGTGCCTTTCATGACAGTGAAGGGATGACAATCTGACCATACATGCCAGGTCAATTTGACATTGCAGCAGTGAGTTGGCATGCAGAATGGTGTAACATGGCTCAGAAGTGGGTTGGTGCAGTGCAGAACATGGGTACGTAACCGACAATCTACATCAACAAGTACATTATGATGTCAATCAATAAACATGAAGGCAGTGTTAGAGCAAGGTCAGGCATCACGTGCTATGTGCATGCAATGGGTTGCATGGCTGCAGGCAACCCCCCGTCCCCCTTAGTGAAAATGCAGAAATGCAGGGAGGCATAGCATGGCAATGAAAGGTTGACCAGAGAACTGTGTATTGGCAGACAGTGTTGTTTAGCTTCAATTGCATCATCTGAGTCGACTGACAACACAGCAGATGAGAATGGGACAGTAAGCAGGACACATGATGAACCCTCTGTAGTACACCCATTTGTGCAGAAGGCACTACACCAGTTCAATAGAGTCAGGGGGCCTGTGCTGCACACAGACTATGACACCCTAAACATGTGCGTGATGCAGGACTGTATTGCTCGCCCAGAGTGCACGGACAGTCATTAATCACCAGGGCAATTGCAGAGCCAATACTTTGAACGTAGGTAGATGACGCAATGACTTACAACCACAAGCACGTTTAGAAAATAATAAGCACTTATACGGCTATTTATTCAAAGCTTGGAAGCAACAAGTGATAACACAGAAATAAATCACAGAAAAAGACAGAGAATTCAAAAGAAAATACATCACCGTGGGCGTAACTGAATCCCTCGTCTCGTCAGAAGCGGCTGGAAGACCGCGGTAACAGCCAAGCCGAGAGCACAACAGCCCACAGGTATGCCGGACAAAGGCGTCCCCCTTCCGACTGAGGTCTTTGTACTTGTCCCATCTGACCGTTGAGGGGTTCTGCATATATGCACTCCTCAAAAAGGGGTGGTAATTTCTCGGACCTTCTGGCAATGCACTTGCGCATTGATGGGTAACCGTTGGTTGCCAGCTGGGTCAACCGACAGTAACCTCAAGGAGCAAAGCGCTTCCCTCTCTTAAGAACAAACGCCACGGAAAACAGTCCCATAACTCATAACAAGACATAACAAAACCAGCTTTCCCAGCAGAATGTCCTTGACGGCATACCAGGTTTGGAAAGCATGTTTTCTTCAGCAAAGTAAAATAAGCTCTCAGCAAAGTAAGTACAGCTTTTCCCTGAGGCATGGAGTAAATATCCATTATGGCTCTGAGTGCCCCCAGAATACACTGCGCACCAGCGCCATGTTTTAGCTCAAGCATAACAAGGACTGAGTCAGAGAGAGCATGGAATGGATGATCAAATGCCATTAAATGTATGTCATCCTGGACACTTACTACAATGATCATCCTGCTAAGGACACATAGGGGCATGCATGAAATGCACATAGAGCATGAATGGGCACTCATGTTCCCGCGGAGCATCTGCCATCTGCACAGTCCAAGTGAGAAACCCTGCATCAAGGACAAAGGATGTACCCCACAGTATGTGTCTGGCACGTTGGCAGGGGGAAGTGTGCATGTACACAGGAGCATTGAACAGGCCATTGCAGTAGTGCAACATGTTACCCACCAGTGCAACGGTGTATAGTGGTGGAGGGGGGTGGAGGGGCAAGGGAGCATGCCTACGTGGAGTACCCGCATGCAGGCAGAACACACATGCACGTCAGTCATACGATGACATCGTCCCAGTGCTGAGTGGAAAGACACCCCAGACTACATGCAGAATGGCCAGTGAGCTGGAACATGGACCGGCGGGGCAGCCGGGTGACTAGCATGTGAGTAGGGTGCAAGTGTGGTGATGATTACAGTCCCTGTCTGCACTACATGTCCAGCATGCTGCACAGCAGGCACACATTAGTGAAGCATTGCATGACTCGCACATGAGAACCATGTATACATAGCATGTAATGGCAGTCAAGCACAGCACATTGCACAAGCAAACCACACAGGGCCTGGACAAACACGCAACAACACTCACTGGACGGGGCGTCAAAATCCAGCATCTCTCCCACTCCTTGGAACAATTCTGCCGGTATGAACTCTGCAGCGATAACCTCGTGCGGAGTGAATTCTTCCTCCTCAGGTTTTGGCCCACTGCCAGTTACCCTAGTCATGGCATAATTGGAGGCACGCTTTAGTTTAGCACAGCGTCGGAGGTAATCCCAATGCTTTTTGCACTCCTGACCTGTGCGCACCTTATAATGAACTAACACCCTACGCAACAAGCTTCCAGTGGTCCCAATGCTGGGCAGGCGTAGAGTGACAATTTGGGCCCACTAGCATATCACGGTTGTGTTCCAACATGTAGCCCTCAAGGAAGTCCAGGTCCTGCTTGCTGAAAGGCTTCTTCCTCGATGTGTCGGAGGCCTGAGTCATGTCTGGGGTCCCAGCCTCTTGTGCAGGTGTAACCTTCCTCCTCTTGGGCAGTGATCCAGAGCCTGATTGGAAAATGCCACCCTGATCAGTAGGGGCAGTGATCCTGGTGGATTGAACCAAGGGAGTGGCAGGTGGAACTAGGACGAAAGCCCTGACTTGTGTCAGTGGCTGCAGGGTGCTCTTGACTGGACCCTGCGCAGCTACAGCCACTGTGCCAAGGTCATTGACCGAGACTGTCCTGGCTGGCAGACTCACAGCCGGGGTGGTGTCGGCTGCATCTGCCCATGCATTTGCCAACACCCGGCTGCTCGGTGCAGCAGATGACAATACTGCCCCAGGGACATGTGCCTCGGTCAGAGCAGCCCTGCGTGCACGTACCACGTGCAACCTGAACACCTGGAAATCATACAAGGACTCTTCAGGTGCCAACGCAGTGTGCGCTGGCAGACCCTGAGCCTGGGTGGTGGTGGCCACAGCTGCACCTGCAGCTACCACTACACTTGGGCCTGTGGCAGTCGATGAAACGGACTGCCAGGTCACATGGTTGCCAGTGCCAGATGCAAGAGCTGCATCTCCCAGAACCACAGGGGGTTGTGGCATGACTGCACCAACACGTGGCAGAACATCCTGCCGAAGTGGCGCACCCCTGCCTCTTCCCCCTCTGCAGCCACCCTGGACACCCTGGAGTCCCCCTACTCCCTGGTCACCCCGGCCATGTCCCTGACCACACCTGCCACGTGGAGGATGCCTGGCTGAGGCGCACCTCACCTTTCGTGGCCTCCCAACCTTGTCACAGATGTAGTAGTGCCAATGGGAGGTGTACAAAGCAAGGCTGTATGTGACCCCGGTGAAAGGCACCCCAAAACTGCAGTAAAACCGTGCACGCAACCCTCGGTAGCCCACGTGTGTGGAATTAACCTCCCGCAGTACCCGGCAGCACCCAGGGACATGAAAAACGTGTACGTATGGGCCACATAGGCTACTATGACCTTGAAAACGGGTACGCGATACACAGGGGGACCGGCAGTGGGGAAAATAGTGTGCCAGACTCACCGTCTGACTAGTGTGGTAATGAAAAACACGCATAGCCAATACCCCTGCCAAAAGAAGAGATACGTCCTTGATCCGCTGTGAAGTAGTGATGGCATGTGAAACAACCAGAAGTAGAAACACACACGTCGGTCTCCACGAAAAGCATGTACAGCGAACTGCTGGCCCCGCTCACTTTTAACCCGTGCTGAGGGTAACGCCCGCGCGTCACGTCACTTATGTGCTTAGGCCTTTTCCTCGAATTACACACATTAACATGTGGACGTGCTGTTTTTTCATGTGCTGAATCACTATGCACCCAGGCCGAGGGAAACACCCGCGCGTGTTACATCACAATCACGCTTACGCGATTAGGCCCTTTCCTCGAATTACATGCTGATGTGCTGTTTTTTCACATGCCTATTTACTCTGCATCAAGCTGGCCACGCGACAACACAAGGAAGGCCACGCTACTGCCCAGACGGCCATTTATCTTCCCCCCAGAGCCCCGGGGTGCCTCCTACAAGCCATCTGCTGCTGCCTGCCTGCCTGTTTGCCTGCTGCCACAGTGCCCTGCCATTTGGTGCCTGCACATCAGCCATCTGCAGTGGGCAAGGGTGACCACCCCTGCTGGACCAGAAGACTCCCCACTAGTATTCCATCGCTCCACAGCCCAGCCCCAGGACCCAGTTGCCCACCCACACCTGCCTCGGGGGTTGCCATGTCTGAACCAACACCATCTGGCACCAGTGGCAACCCCCCAGCAGAGAGGCAGAGGGCTGCCAGCTTCACAGCCAATGAAGTTGGTGGAGCAAGACCTGGGGCATTATGATGCCCTCTTCTCACCATCGCGCACAGGCAAGGAAGGAGGGAGGAGGATCTGGATGGACATAATGGGTGCCATCAATGCGCAGGGGGTGGCACCCCACGACATCAAACATGTCCATAAGAGCTGGGAGGACTACAAGTCCAGGACCCTCAAGAAGGCCATGTGCCTCTTAGATGCAGCGGATGCAGTGGGGTGCCAGGGCCAGCTTACCACCCAGCAGATGAGGGTCCTGGAGCACATTCGCCCAGTGCTTCACCACCAGATCCTCAGGATGCAGGCCCGTCTGGAGTCGAGCGCTAAGTGCCCATGCATTGCTGTGTAAAATAGTGCATGTTGCAGTGTGGTGGTAGTTAGCTACTTGGCTGTATGTGTGACATGGGTCATGTATGGATGTGTGTGTGCAGGGACATGATGGTGCTGCATGTGAGTCCAGTCAGGCGTCAACCACATGGATGGTGTATGTGTTACAATGCATCATCCGGAGCAGCATGCTGAATGCACACATGTATGCATGCCTGTCTCTGTACTTGGACATGTTTGGGGTGCGAGAGATGGGTGCTGCAGTCATGGACATGCATGGTGTACATGTCTGTGTGTCTGAGTAGTGTGTGTTTGACTGGTAAATGCCATGGATGTATGACACATGTCCGTGATGATGTGTTGAGTCACTGATGCAGCCTAGTCATCCTTGTATCCAATGTGTCTGGGGGTATACAAGGCAAGATGCATTACCACTCGGTGATGTGTGTGCATGTGATCAGCATGTCCCATGATGCATGTGAGTTTCAACCCACCATTGGATGTTTCTACAGTGCAGTGGGCAAAGGTGCAAATGTTTGTTGCATGGGCCATGCCTGTTTCTGCATGTGTGTTGCCTGCACTGACCCATGTGTTGTGGAGGGACATGATGGAAGTGACGTTTGACAGTGCGACTCATGTGCTATTGCTTTGTGTCTAGGGGACTATTGTACAGTACCCTGATGCTTGTGTTCTATGTCTCCCTTTACACAGCGTCGAGTGAAGAAGAGGGCGGAAACGGTGCTGTGGAGCAAAGTGGCAGGGATGCCTCCACTGGCCGGTCCCAGTCACCCTCCCAGGAAATTCCATCATCCGGGAGCGAGGGGACTGGTGCCGCGTCGGCCACTACGGCTACAGCGGAAGGGGCGGGTGAGTCCCCATAGGGGCTTGCGACGTCGGAAGACGGTGCATAGCCATCCAGTATGTGGTGTGTATGGAGGAGGAGGAGGCTGCATCCAAGCTGCACATGGGGCCTTGTGGGGGTGGTACCACTGGTGCAAGTGGTGCAGTCCAGGGGCAGGAGGCAGAACAGGTCGCCGCGGAGGGGCCTGTGCATGTCACTGTCCCTGACACTGTGACTGCATCACCATGCACCAGCAGGGATGCCCCATCCTAGGCCCGTCCACAGGTAGGGGGAGTTCCACGTCATCTGGCACTCCTCTACCTGTGTAAGTGGGGACCCGTGACAGGATTGAGTCCATCCTCATTGGTGTTGCGTTGAGCACACGTGTAATTTGTGATGACGTGTGTGCTTCCTGGGGGGACCACGCAAGTCATCACGAAGAGACGTGTGCCAACATGGCCCAGTTTAGTCGGCTCGTGGTCGGGGGTTTCCTCCATGTGTCGCTCTGTCTTGTGGACCTCTCCTCCTCTGTCCACACTATATGCCAGTCATTCTCCGTGCTGTCTTCCGGGCCAGATGCCACCAGGGCCCCCTATGGACCTCCCCCAACCAATGCAGTCAGGCTGGTGGAATCCCATCCCTGCCACAGTCGGGAGTCGGAGCTCCAGCACAGATGATCACCCCAGCAACTGGACCCCTGGCAATGGACGATGTGCAGGCACATTCAAGCAGGTCACCCGCACGACGGCCGCAGGTGTTGCCATCTACCCGGAGGCAGTCGTGGTGGCGTCGGCAGGCAGCAAAAAGGTGGCGGCAGCAAGCTCGGCGTAGGAGTCATGTGGCCTCAGGTCCACATGACTCCTCCGGGTGGCCATCTGGGTGGCCATCTGGGTGGGCATCGGCTGGCGGGCAGGAGGACCCATGATTGGGAGTGTCTTCCGTGTGGCAGCAGTTGGGCCAGCAGATAGGTGCAGAGTGGCGGCGGGCAGAGAGGGCATGGTTCACAATGGTCAGGGTGGAGAACTACATGCACCTGGCATTGAGGCGGGCTGAGTGCCTTGAGGCAACTCGCAGGGAGTTGGAGGAGGCCATGGCTGCATCCCTGCGAGACCTCGAGGCCAGTGAAGAGGCCCGCCTCCAGAACATAGACACGGAGTTTGATGATGCCCGGAACATTAAAAAGTGAGCCAACGGACTAGCCGCCACCTTTGTTTATAGTTATTTAGGCTTAGGTTTCATTTGTTTTATATTTTTATTTGGAGTTCACAGACTTTGCTCCACTTTTTGTATATAGTTGTATTTTTTATAGGATTTTTGGTAGGTTTCCTTTTGTTTTGGGATCATGGACCCTTCTAACTTTCAGTGTAAATAGTTCCAGACTTGTACATAGTTTTGTTATTTCATCATCCCATGGAGCAATGGTTTTTGGTGCTTTTGTTTTTTATTTACTTTATATGGACTTTGGCGATGGACCACTTTTCAGTTTTCATGTCGTGGATTTTTGTTTTTCATTGGATTTTACTTTTTTTGGTATTGCTTTCATTATTTCTTCATTTGCATGTGTGATTTTCATTATGTAATTGTTTATGTTTTTTAATACATTTCATATACCTTCATTAATGGTGTTGTGTACTCTCATTGGTTTTGTGCATGTCCCTATGAACATTGCCTCAGGCATGTGTTGCCACTGTGTGGCTCTGTTGGACATTTATTCATGGCCATGCTGATTCTATTCAGACTCTCATGGCATGGGTAATTTGGGAGTGGGTGCAGTGGATGGTTGCATGCTTGAACTGGGGGGCGGGGGTGATTTGGGTTGCATTAGGGCCATGGGTCTGTTTTGTTATGACATGGTGTTTGGTGGGCCATGTGTCAGGGCCTGCTGGCAGGTGGCTGTCAATGGGGGGTGGGTGGATGGGACATCAGTCGGGGCCTGCTGGCAGGTTCCTGTCCATGGGGGGGTGCGTAGGTGGGACATGAGTCGGGGCCTGCTGGCAGGTGCCTGTCAATGGGCTGTGGGTGGGGGGAACATGAGTCAGGGCCTGCTGGCAGGTGCCCATCAATGGGGTGTGGTTGGGGGGGCATGAGTCGGGGCCTGCTGGCAGGTGCTTGTCAATGGGGGCAGGTGGGGGGGCATGAGTTGGGTCCTGCTGGCAGTTGCCCGTCAATGGGGGATGGGTGAGGGGGCATGAGTCGGGGCCTGCTGGCAGATGCCTGTCAATGGGGGGTGGGGTGGGGACATGAATCAAGGCTCCCAAGTGCATGGTGATATGTGGCCTGCCTGTGGGGCATGGACTGGGGTGATGGGCTGCCTGCGGGGCATGCCTAGGGGTGATGGGCTGCCTGCAGGGCATGCCCGGGGTGAAGGGCTGCCTGCAGGGCATGCCCAGGGGTGATGGGCTGCCTGTGGGGAATGCTCATGGGTCAAGGGCTGCATGCGGGGCTTGCCCCGCAGGCAGCCCATCACCCCAGTCTATGCCCCGCAGGCAGCCCACACCACAGGGGGGACTTTTTCCACATGATTTGGCTGGCGCGAGCAGGGTACGCATATTCTGGGGGTGCGCGGGGAGTTTTACACACGATTTCGCTGGCACGAATGGGGTACGCATAATCCGAGCGGTGTGCAGGGAGTTTTACACGTGATTTCGCTGGTGCGAGTGGGATACACATAATCCGAGGGTTGCGCAGGGAGTTTTACACGCAATTTTGCTGGCATGAGAGGGGTACGCATATTCCGAGGGGTGCGCAGGGACTTTTACACATGATTTTGCTGGCGCGAGCGAGGTACGTGTATTCTGAGGGGTGCACAGTGAGTTTTACATGCAATTTTGCTGGCACGTGAGGGCTGTGTCGCGCTTTTAGCAAGTTTTCGTGGTTGGGGGCTGTATGCTAGTCCACTGGCCTTTGCGCCATGTACAGGATTTGAGCAATGTTTTTGGCGCACAGGGTGGGCTTGGGGGCATAACTGGCACTGCTGCAGGGTCGCTGCGCCACTCTGCGCCACTCTGCGCCACAGCTGATTATGAATGTTAGTAATCATGAATACGCTGTGCGTCAAAATGGGTTTTGGTGCACACAGCTTGTGCAGAATGGTGCACGCTCCCTCTGTGCGCCAGCCACATGCGCCACTTCTGCGCTAAATTCTATGAATTACCCTCATATTGCGCACAGCCAAAGACTGTGGCCACTGGCCAGTATTGTGCTTAAGTCCATGGCTAGTGCCTGTTCAATGTCTATAATATACAGTGGACACTGTTAGAAGCTGCATCCACTAGTAAAGGCCAAAATCGATGGTTAAGTTGCTCATCTCATAGGAAGAGCATTTTTTGGGCAGCTTATAACTTCGCTCCCTCTGGACGAATCCTCACCAAAACTTTCAAGAAAAGTACATGGTGAATTATTTTTGCAAAGTTTGGTAATGTTTGGTCAAGGGGGGGCAAAGTTATAGGGGGGGTCCCAACATTTCTTTTTTTGCATTAGACTGAATGGAGAAAATCTTTGCTCACGCCTACAGCCAAAACCGCTGGACGTATTTTCACCAGATTTGCAGCAGGAGCGGCGGCTTGGTTTCGAAAGTGTGCTTTTGTAAATTCGGTGGAAATCCGTCCAGTATTTCTTTTTAAAACAACAAAAAAGTAGGTGAAAAAAAATGACAATATTTGAGTCCACTCCACGGACACACTTCCCTGTTCGCTCAGCGGACAGGACACCGATTGGTCAATGGACGTGCGACATGTCCGCGACAGGAAACGTGTTTGCTGATTGGTTGGAGTGAAGCATAAGCGTCACATTTTCTCGATACGCCCGCCATGTTGGACAGCGTGGCATGGAACAGAGCTGAAATTCAATTTTGGGGAGTGTGTTGGTGTGGAAGAATGGCTGGAGAGGGTGGGAGAATGAGAGATGGGTCAAATGCTGTATTTGTTTAGGTGGGAAAAAGCTGTGAAGTGATCGTGGTGTCCGCGTTGACAGCGGATGTTCATAGACATCTAGTTCTTGTTCATGCTCCCACTGGCTCTTTCTTTTGCTGCCCTTTCATTGGCATTGTTTCTCTGGGCCGACATCACCTCTTCGCCTAGATTTTGTATTGAATCTTTATTATTATGGGTTCTCACTCATTGGTCAAACAGGGCAGTGCCGTACTTCTAGTCAGTCTCTTTCTCACTCTCTCACTCTCTCACTCACATACACACACACACATACACACACACACACACACACACACACACACACACACGCACACATGTCACGTCTCCTTTCTATTGTTATTTGTTTTAGTGGGCTGCGCACCTGCCTGTCAGTTGTGGGCGGGGCTACCGCCCGGCACGTCAGTTCGAGTTGGAATGATTAAAGAGTTGGACGCATGTCACATAGACTCCGTGAATTATTTGAGGCCTTATTACATTGCGAGGTTAGATGGATGTATGTAGTGTTAACTTAACTACACTTTCTGTCTCTTTCTCTCTCACTCTCCAGCTTTTACATCAATGAATTGAGGAGGGGAAGGAGGGTTACATAGGCTCCAAAGCTTGAGCTCTCAGTTCTGATAAGTTTAAAAAGTTTCACACTGGCAAACCATTGACTGCACTAATGGGTATTTTATTATGTTCTGATGTATTGCTTTTGGGTAGTTAGTTGAGTGTTGGGTGGAGAGGGCATGCATTGAAGAGTTTGTGCCTTGGCTGCAAGTACTTTATTAGTATTTCAATTGAAGTGGATAGGGTTTGAGGTGGTTCTGTTACGTTTTGGGGTTGTGGTGAGTTGGCAGGTTTTTGCTTGCATGGGTGTGTTATGCTGCGGTGGTTGTGGCCAGGGCCTAGAGTCTTGGGCGCATGGCCGAAGGCCCTCACCACAACCACTGCAGCATAACACACCCATGCAAGCAAATATTTTGACTATGGTATGTGGGCTACATAGGGGGTATGTTTTCAAAAGTTTGTGTATTGGTTGCCAGTAGTGAAATAGTATTTACAGGGCAGTGGACATGGTGTGTGCTAGTTGGTTTGTTGGCCTGTGTTTAGAATGTTGGTATCTAAGACTCTATGCATTTTGGGTTGTAGTTAGTGGTCAGGTGTTCGCTTGCATGAGTGTGTTATGTTACGGTGGTTGTGATTATAATCATTGTATGTTTACTGTTTGCTTTGTTGAGGCTATATGCAGTGTTTTGTCACGCATTGCACCCAAGAATGTAGGCACTGGTCACAACCATTGCACTATAAGACACCCATGCAAGCAAGCATTTTGGGTTGTGGTGAGTGGTTAGGTGTTTGCTTTTATGGGTGTTTGTTTGTTTGTTTGTTTGTTTATTTAATGTGCGCACCGGACCCTGAGGTAGCAGGGCGCATGCGATAAGAGGGCTTACAGCTTGGTTGCAGAAGTTACAAATATACAGAGCATGGTTAAAGCAATTTTCTTGGCTCCACAGGGTGAAGGTAAGGCAGTATGGTACATATACAAAGCGGTATGCAGACAGCAAGTCATCATGTGGCTGACGTTTACATAATAGCAAATCTATATCAGGTACAGTACATATGGTAGGTGCGTGGGGAGAATGCGGGTTACATAGCATTCTCAGTGAGCCATTTTATTGTGTTCTTTCTGAATCTGTTGAACGTTTGGTCAGATCTAAGAGCGTGAGGTAGGGAGTTCCACAATTGAGCTGCCCTGACTGGGAAGCTGGACCCTCCAATAGTGGTCAGTTTAAATCTGGGCAGTAGCAGGCAGTTGGGACTGACTGTTCTTGTCGGTCTAGTGGAGTTTTTTCTAGTAAAGCACTCTGTTAGGTAACGAGGGGCTTTGTTATTTAAACATTTGTGGATGAGGGAGGCAGATTTAAGGTTGATTTTTTCCTGGGTAGAGAGCCATTTGTGTTTCTGTCTTATTTCAGAAATATGTACTCTTCTAGGAATACTTAGGCCGCTCTAAGTGCATTATTTTGGAGCACTTGTATTCTGTTGATGGTTTGTTTAGTTGCCCCTATGTAGAGGGAGTTGCAATAATATAATGTTGATAGGATAAGGGCTCTGGTTAGGATTAGGCAACTGTCATCTGATAGGAATTGTTTCCCGGCTCATATTAATTTACATGTATAGGCTGTGGATGAGGCCATTGAGTTTACCTGTTTGGTGAGGGATAGGGTCGAGTCGAGGTAGAAACCTAGCGTTTTTACTTCTCTGGCGACCTTGATAGTGTTCCCATCGATGATGAATGCTGAGTACTTTGGGTTAAGTTTAGAAATGCGAGCTCCTTTTTGTCATCGTTCAGGCATAGGCCATGGTTGGCCATCCATGCCTGAACAATGCTATAGACTCTGTTCACCAAAGCCAGATCTTCCCCATAATCCCCGGTAAGTGCTAGGAGAATCTGGGTATCGTCTGCGTAATTGGTATAGGTGATACCCATATTCTTTTAGTTAAAAACTCATCCTGTTGCAATGAGAATCCATGACCATATATAAGGTGAGTTTTCACCTCTGACTGTCCCGCCACTCCCCGACGAGGACTGAACAGAACTTTGTTAATAAAGGCAAGACTGAAATAAGGGCAACACATTGTGGTGCACTTGAATTTTTAGAAATAATTAACCTGTGTGGTTTTTTGGTGTGATAAGAGACTTGGGTAAACCCACAGATGGTAACCCCGAACAGTTGTTCTGTGTTTTGTAGTCCTTCTTGCAGCCATTGGCTGTGGACTGCAGCTTGAAACTGTCAAGCAACCCCATACCAGTTTATATATATTTTTTTGGGAAGTTTTTTCAAATACGTCAACCTAGCCCCAAGACCACTCTAGAGGGAGAAAATAAACCACCAGAAAGAAGTGAAAATGTCAGAAGCCAGATGTCTAGCATATGTGGAGGACTTAGTAGAGAATATTTTATCCATCCCCTCCATCTTAGGTGCAGAGGTAAATATTCCTACTATAGGTACCAACACAGATGAATGGAATGAGCTAGAAGTCCTAAAGAAACAACTCATTAGAACTGAACTCCATGGAGCCATTATGACGGAGTATTTATGTGCACATGCGGCCCCAATGGGTTTAATTATAAGAATAGAACCAAGGATATTCCTAGAACACCTGGAATTTAGGAAAGATTGAAGCTATATATCCAACAAGTGCATGAGAGACTGGCTTGTATTAATTATCAGCAAAGCGAAAACAGTATCAGAGAAACTTTTGAAGGAAATAGAGGAGAAACAACAAGCCTTAAAATCATTGAACATCCTCGCAAAATACAAAAAGAGCTTAGAAGACCTAGACACGTCCATAAAGGACTTTAGAGACTTTAACTTAAATAAGAAAGTAGTCAAGCTCAAAAAAGACTTAGCAGTTTTCTCCCAAGAAAGGATCTATCCCTACATTACAGATGCCTATTACGAGGACCAGAGCAAGAATACCCCCTCATACCAGAACAACAACCTAATCAACATAATAGAAAAAGGATCCAGATTAATCATCCAAGACCAAACAACTGGACTTTCTCAAGTGGAAATTCCAGTGGTAGTGGCTCCAATGCAGCAGGATCCTCAAACTCTTCGAACAACACCATACCTACTAATGTACCTTTCGCAGCACAACCTTTTTTTCAAAGAGGACAAGGCAAAACCAAAAACAAAGGCAGAGTCAACTGGCAGGCACAAGTACATTGGCAAAACCAATCACCCTGTGTAACCCGCAGCAGAGGATATGAACAGGGATGGACAGGACCACCAATATAGCCAGAGTAGGCAGACAGGACCATGGGGACCCTGAGAACCAAGCGCCAACCCCTGATCCGGCATCATGCATTGACACACTCGTCATGAATCTATCACAATATACACTCTCCTCAGATGAAAAATAACTATTAGAGAAAGAACTCTCATTTGTCCCCACAGCGGACAATGACACATTTCAAGCACGCATTGAAATAGCCCAACTCAAAAGGAAAATTCGACTGCAACAGTTCTTTGGCTCTATAGCTACCACAGAAGAGAAATGCGCGACCAACCTGCAAAGCAAATCCACCTTTTTACCCTCCACCAAATGGCATATCACCAGAATCTATCACTTTTGAACGAGCCTTGGTAAAGAAACTGGAGGAACTTGAAAAAGTAGAGATACCAGGCTACAAGAACTTCTCTCAAAGAAACAAAGTGGCTTTGCAATCCCTGGCATCAAAAAAACGGATTATAATAAAACCTGCAGACAAATGGGGAGCCACGGTCATGAAGGACTCTAAGGACCATAGAAAAATGGTCCTAGATCTTCTCAATGATTGCACAAGCTACGGACCACTGGGCACTAGCCCACTGAAGGGGTCAGACAACTGATAGTCCCTATTCTGGATGAAGCATCCGCAGAAGAACTGATCAGTAATAAGGAATTTGAATTTCTGAATCCAAAGACATCCAGAAAGCCTGCGTTTTATGCATTACCCAAGGTGCATAAAGGGAGACTTCCACCTCCGGGCAGACCAATCGTGTCCGGTATAGGATCCATCTTGGAACCCCTATCCCAGTTTGTAGACTTTTTCTTAAAACCAGAGGTGACAAAGATGAAATCTTACCTAAAAGACCCCACTGCAGTACTCGAATTGATGAAGAACCGCCCATTCAACTCCACACTGAACCTTCTGACATATCAAATCCTTGTACACAAAGATACCACAAATGGCAACACTCAGAGGGATCGAGGAAGTCCTGAGAAATACTGATTCACCTTTACAGACCCCTGTTTCATTTATTATGCAACTGGCAGAAATTGCCTTAACTAAAAATTACTTTTTGCACGATAACACCTTCTATGAACAAATCTTTGGCACCGCGATGGGCACTACCTTAGCGCCAAGCCTTGCAAATCTCTATGTTGTAGACTTCAAAGAGAAAAAGATCTACCATGAGAACAACCCCTGGATCGCCAAGTTAGAACTATGGTTACGATACATCAACTATATACTGCTAATATTTCTAGGGAATGAAACAGAACTCGAGCCCTTTATGATCTGGCTCAATGAACAAAACCCTTTTTTGTACTTTACTGAAATACACAGCAAGAGTGCCATACACTTTCTAGATTGAAACCTGGAAGTGAGGAATGAGATGATCATGAGTAGAGTCTTCAACAAATCATCAGACAGAAACTTACTCTTGACAATCAACAGCAATCACCTAGCCAGCCTTAGAACCAACCTACCATTTGGTCAATTTCTGAGGTACCGTAGAAATTGCTCAAACCTCACAGATTATGAACAACAATCCAACCAGCTGACAACCAAGCTACTGAACCAAGGATACCCTAAATGCCTACTGAAGCAAGCTCGCAAGAGAGCCAAGAATATACCAAGAGATGTGACCCTGTTACACCTCGGCAAATGGAAAGACACCAATGAAAAAATGACAGCTATATTCAGCTTTTGTCCTCTAGCGAACAGAATTCAAAAAGAAGTCCTCAAGTTATGGCCCATCTTCAATGTGGGAGAACATACCCTTGACACTCCAAGGTTTGCTATGAAAAGGAGGCAGAACCTACGAGACTCCATTGTCCACACTTACAAGGAGATTGAACCCAAACACAATTCCTTATGGAATGAGAACCCGGCAGTGGTACATACACCTTGCGGCACATGCAGTGCCTGTGCCACTACCAAAAGTTCCTCAAGCATCGACATAGGATGGTACTATCCAAGGAATCAAAAGAATCTAACTAACTGCAACAGCAGCAACGTCATCTACATCATCAAATGCCCATGTCAAAAATGCTATGTAGGCATGACCACACGACCAGTTAAGACTAGACTTGCGGAACATAGATCCTATATACGCACCAAGAAACAGACCACCGTGATGGTGGAACATTTCATATCTGAGCAGCATGACCCATTGGATTTTACATGGACAATCAATGAAAAGATGTCAATACCGAGAAGGGGAGGCAACATTCAGAACCTCCTCTACAGAAGGGAACAGCAATGGATATTCTGTCTGAAGACAGACACAACTGGACTGAATGAACCTACTAGTTGGAAATTTCTGGTGACCCTGTGACCAACACCTGATGAATGCCTTTGAGGCTCTTGTGGTAGACAAGAACTCTGCAGAATTCCTAATGGACATGTTGGCTCTGACAAGTCATAATGTATAACCTATAACCTGTGGTTTTTCTACGGTCACACACTGCACAGATGAAACAACACAAATATGGATTTGGAATTGTGATGGCTTATATTGTCAATCATATTTAGAAAAAGATATAACTAACCATCAGTTGAGAATTGTGAGCTCCTGCTCACCCCCATGTCATTAGTGGGGACACAAATACATTCACAGTCATAGACTCCTCTATACAAGCAACTCTATGTTATGTATGCTACACAGCGTATACACACTTATGAACACACTGCATAGACAGAAAGAGTTGGATACTGTTGCATTGTATCGTGGCCACATTGTAGACACCTTTTATCAACCTTGTACAGAATGTTTATACAATACACCAACGAGTTTGCCTAATGTTGACCCTCAAACTCTAACGTCAACTGGGAGTATAATACTGAACTCTCAGGCTGTAACTAATGTATGGATATGATATCCTCTGACACTTAAAAATTGCTACTTTCTTTTAATAACCAGGCCGCCAAATTTGTTGTGCCTACGTGATGCCCAGAGCGTCATGGCAACCATGATACACTTGGTCGGACTAGCCATTGCGTTTTGAAATCACATGCAGCTCACCAGACTCTGGAGTTGGACCACACCAGTGCAGCAGGTAAGACCTCTGCTCTGCCGGGTGCACGCCTTCTCACACTTCCCCATTGTTGGGGTCGAGAGAGACACAGATGCGCATGCGGGCGAGTGCACTAATGAGCAGAAACTGAACTGATTCAAAGCAGATCAGCTTTGTGTATAGCTTTGTGTATTGGATATATTTCAAAACAAGCCTACGATGCAGAGCGTGGCCCACCAAAATTTAGATAATAACCTTAACTGATCTTTTAAATATCTAAGAAATGATTGAACTCTTGCCTAAACATACATGATATATACATATGGCTGATGTCTGATTTTTTGTCCCCCGGGTAACAGGGTTGCCAAGTTTCCTGGCATACCGCGACTATGCCCATCACTAATTCAATTCAGAACACTGTGAAACCAAGGAAAGGGTAAGCCACTCTTCTTTTGCAGGATGCATATTACAGCAGAGAGGCAGTTTCTTACAGAGACACTAACTAAGAAATGTATCTCCTTTTTCCTCCACCCCTCCTGTCACCCCTACAGGTGGGTACATTATCACTAATTGCAGAAAAGGCTGCATTGTAACAAGATAAGGCAAGCAGTCTGGCGCCTTTGATAGCCCTGAAGAAAGTGGTACATCAACATCAAACCACTGAACGCGGTCAGTTTATAAACAACCCAGTCTAGTGAGATACAAAAAATATCACAGGTGAGGGTTGTGTTCCTTCATCTCTCTCTAAGAAACTAATAGAGAGACATCAAGAATAGTACAAACATCAGACAGAGTGACCTAATGATCTGTCGGAATCTCTGGTATTTAAGTGGGGTCCTTACTCTACTAACTGAAACCAATCACATAAACTGCAAGTCATTTCTACAGCAGTGACTCCTCCGCAATGATTCATGGACAAAGTATCATCTAACACCAGTAAAGAGGATTACTTTTTCTTCATTCTTTTTAGATTACCCTTGTGCACGTTTAGTTTTTTAAAAAATGATTTCCCTTTGTTTTTAACTGCTTCTGCTAGACATAGAATCCAAAATAAAATTCAAAACAATTCATTTGAATAGCAGATGACACATGTCTACTCCTCTGATCTAGCATGTGCCTTTTTAGCCAAAAACACATCCTGTTGCAATGAGAATCCATGACCAATGATAGAAATTATACACTTTGTTCATGTAGGTCACTATGTGTAATTTGTGAAGGGATTTCACAAGTGGCATATTTCTGAATGAACTGCAAAACATTGGCATCAATGTCCTGACCAAATTTAGGAGCATCTATAATCCACAAAAGCATATAAATATGTGGTGCTCCTTTGGCTTGGTATTCTTTTCTCCAAAAGAAGTGTTGCACTTCTCCCAGGGGAGGTACTGTTTTATTACAAATGAAGTGTAGCATGGCAATAAAGCGATGATGTAAATATCTTGATACATTTACAGGATCTAGAGATCAGAGTTCTCCTGGTGTTTTCATGTCTATATTTGTTTTGTTTTTGTTTTCTATGCATAGGAAATTGTGCTAATCTTCCGATGAATATTCGGCACTATCTGCACTATCCTTCGAAGTCCACTAGTGCCCCTGTTAGTTTTGGCAAATTTGTTCCACATTAAGTTGGGTTAGATCCCTTGGCAAAGTCTCCGCGTCTGATCGCGTACCGCAAAAATCTCGAGGGGGCGCCCTTCGAAGGATAATAGCCCTGATTTGAAAAAGGTCTCATGGGAGACCGAAACACGTGTCAACATAAAAGGGCACTTTGTAAAATAATAATGGGGTAATTCATAGAATTCAGCGCACAAGTGGCGCATGCGGCTGGCGCACAGTGTGCGCGTGCGAATCCCTGCGCCAGCCGCGTGCGCTAAAATCCATTTCCGCGCACAGCGTATTCATGGATTCCAGCCACCAAAACCAGCCGTGGCGCACAGTGGCGCAGCGACCCTGCAGCAGCGCCAGTTACGCCCCAAGAACGCCTCTCGGGCAGGGAAAAGCCATCAATATACCCAATCCAGCGCAAAGGGCTGCGCTAACCCTGTACCAGCACGGCAAGCGGGCTACGTGTATCACTGGGGTGCGCGGGAAGTACCTCACGCGATTGGCCCCATGCGAGCAGGGTACGCGGATTTCAGGGGTGCGCGGGAAGTTCCACTCGCGATTTTCGTAGGGTACGCGTATCTCAGGGGTGCGCAGGAATTTCCACATGCGATTGGGCCCGTGCGAGCAGGGTACGCGTATCTCAGGGGTGCGCAGGAAGTGCCACATGCGATTTCAGCAGGGTACGAGTATTTCAGGGGTCCGTGGGAATTTCCACACGCGATTGGGGGTACGCGTATCTCAGGGGTGCGCAGGAAGTGCCACACGCGATTTCAGCAGGGTACGTGTATTTCAGGGGTGCGTGGGAATTTCCACACGCGATTGGGGGTACGCGTATCTCAGGGGTGCGCGGGAAGTGCCACACGCGATTTCCGCAGGGTACGCGTATCTCAGGGGTGCGCGGGAATTTCCGCACGAGATTGGGCCCGTGCGAGCAGGGTACGCGTATCTCAGGGGTGCGCAGGAAGTGCCACACGCGATTTCAGCAGGGTACGTGTATTCCAGGGGTGCGCGGGAAGTTCCACACGCGATTCCATCAGGGTACGTGTATTACAGGGGTGCGCGGGGAGCACCACACGTGAATTGCACGTGTGGGTCCTCCCAGGTGTTCCCTCTACACCCGCCACGGCCCCTGCAGGTGGCTCACACCGCAGGGGCCTACCCTGCACATGTCCTGCAGGCACACCATCCACCATGGCCATGACCCCCAGCCAACCCACATGTCAACTTGCACTACTGCCCACCAACGCATGTACCCCTGCACCCCCAGTCACCAGGGGCACCCTCCACCAGGCCCCACCCATGTCTCCCAGCACCCCCACCCCCAGCAGTGCAGGGGCACCCACCACTAGGCCCCCACCCATGTCTCCCACCACCCCCACCCCCCAGCCACCAGGGGCACCCACCACCAGGCCCCCACCCATGTCTCCCACCACCCCCACCCCCAGTCACCAGGGGCAGCCTCAACCAGGCCCCCACCCATGTCTCACACCACCCCCACCCCCCAGCCACCAGGGGCAGCCTCCACCAGGCCCCCACCCATGTCTCCCACCACCCCCACCCCCCAGCAGTGCAGGGGCACCCACCACCAGGCCCCCACCCATGTCTCCCAGCACCCCCACCCCCCTGCCACCAGGGGCAGCCTCCACCAGGCCCCCACCCATGTCTCCCACCACCCCCACCACCCAGCACTGTGGGGCACCTGCCAGCAGGCACCCATCCATGTCCAACTCATGTTCCGCACCACCCCCACCCCCCAGCACCGTGGGGCACCTGCCAGCAGGCCTCCACCCATGTCCAACTCATGTTCCCCACCACCCCCACCCCCCAGCACTGTGGGGCACCTGCCAGCAGGCCCCCACCCATGTCCAACGCATGTTCCCCACCACCCCCACCCCCCAGCAGTGCAGGGGCAGCCACCACCAGGCCCCCACCCATGTCTCCCAGCACCCCCACCCCCCAGCCACCAGGGGCAGCCTCCACCAGGCCCCCACCCATGTCTCCCACCACCCCCACCCCCCCAGTCACCAGGGACAGCCTCCACCAGGCCCCCACCCATGTCTCCCACCACCCCCACCCCCCAGCACTGTGGGGCACCTGCCAGCAGGCCCCACCCATGTCCAACGCATGTTCCCCACCACCCCCACCCCCCAGCAGTGCAGGGGCAGCCTCCACCAGGCCCCCACCCATGTCTCACACCACCCCCACCCCCCAGCCACCAGGGGCAGCCTCCACCAGGCCCCCACCCATGTCTCCCACCACCCCCACCCCCCCAGTCACCAGGGGCAGCCTCCACCAGGCCCCCACCCATGTCTCCCTCCACCCCCACCCCCTAGCAGTGCAGGGGCACCCACCACCAGGCCCCCACCCATGTCTCCCAGCACCCCCACCCCCCAGCCACCAGGGGCAGCCTCCACCAGATCCCCACCCATGTCTCCCAGCACCCCCACCCCCCAGCACTGTGGGGCACCTCCCAGCAGCCCTCACCCATGTTCAACTCATGTTCCCCACCACCCCCACCCCCCAGCACCGTGGGGCACCTGCCAGCAGGCCCCCACCCATGTCCAACTCATGTTCCCCACCACCCCCACCCCCCAGCACTGTGGGGCACCTGCCAGCAGGCCCCCACCCATGTCCAACTAATGTTCCCCACCACCCCCACCCCCCAGCACTGTGGGGCACCTGCCAGAAGACCCCACCCATGTCCAACGCATGTTCCCCACCACCCCCACCCCCCAGCAGTGCAGGGGCAGCCACCACCAGGCCCCCACCCATGTCTCCCAGCACCCCACCCCCCAGCCACCAGGGGTAGCCTCCACCAGGCCCCCACCCATGTCTCCCACCACCCCCACACCCCAGTCACCAGGGGCAGCCTCCACCAGGCCCCCACCCATGTCTCCCACCACCTCCACCTCCCAGCACTGTGGGGCACCTGCCAGCAGGCCCCACCCATGTCCAACGCATGTTCCCCACCACCCCCACCCCCCAGCAGTGCAGGGGCAACCTCCACCAGGCCCCCACCCATGTCTCACACCACCCCCACCCCCCAGCCACCAGGGGCAGCCTCCACCAGGCCCCCACCCATGTCTCCCACCACCCCCACGCCCCCAGTCACCAGGGGCAGCCTCCACCAGGCCCCCACCCATGTCTCCCACCACCCCCACCCCCCAGCAGTGCAGGGGCACCCACCACCAGGCCCCCACCCATGTCTCCCAGCACCCCCACCCCCCAGCCACCAGGGGCAGCCTCCACCAGGCCCCCACCCATGTCTCCCAGCACCCCCACCCCCCGGCACTGTGGGGCACCTGCCAGCAGGCCCCCACCCATGTCCAACTCATGTTCCCCACCACCCCCACCCCCAGCACCGTGGGGCACCTGCCAGCAGGCCCCCACCCATGTCCAACTCATGTTCCCCACCACCCCCACCCCCCAGCACCGTGGGGCACCTGCCAGCAGGCTCCCACCCATGTCCAACTCATGTTCCCCACCACCCCCACCCCCCAGCACTGTGGGGCACTTGCCAGCAGACCCCACCCATGTCCAACGCATGTTCCCCACCACCCCCACCCCCCAGCAGTGCAGGGGCAGCCACCACCAGGCCCCCACCCATGTCTCCCACCACCCCCACCCCCCAGCCACCAGGGGCAGCCTCCACCAGGCCCCCACCCATATCTCTCAGCACCCCCACCGCCCAGTCACCAGGGGCAGCCTCCACCAGGACCCCACCCATGTCTCCCACCACCCCCATACCCCCAGACACCAGGGGCAGCCTCCACCAGGCCCCCACCCATGTCTCCCACCACCCCCACCCCCCCAGTCACCAGGGGCAGCCTCCACCAGGCCCCCACCCATGTTTCCCACCACCCCACCCCCCAGCAGTGCAGGGGCACCCACCACCAGGCCCCCACCCATGTCTCCTAGCACCCCCACCCCCCAGCCACCAGGGGCAGCCTCCACCAGGCCCCCACCCATGTCTCCCAGCACCCCCACCCCCCCTGTCACCAGGGGCAGCCTCCACCAGGCCCCCACCCATGTCTCCCACCACCAACACCCCCCCAGTCACAAGGGGCAGCCTCCACCAGGCCCCCACCCATGTCTCACACCACCCCCACCCCCCAGCCACCAGGGGCAGCCTCCACCAGGCCCCCACCCATGTCTCCCACCACCCCCACCCCCTAGCAGTGCAGGGGAACCCACCACCAGGCCCCCACCCATGTCTCCCACCACTCCCACCCACCCGGCCACCAGGGGCAGCCTCCACCAGGCCCCCACCCATGTCTCCCAGCACCTCCACCCCCCAGCACTGTGGGGCACCTGCCAGCAGGCCCCCACCCATGTCCAACTCATGTTCCCCACCACCCCCACCCCCCAGCACCGTGGGGCACCTGCCAGCAGGCCCCCACTCATGTCCAACTCATGTACCTCACCACCCCCACCCCCCAGCACTGTGGGGCACCTGCCAGCAGGCCCCCACCCATGTCCAACTCATGTTCCCCACCACCCCCACCCTCCAGCACTGTGGGGTACTTGCCAGCAGACCCCACCCATGTCCAACGCATGTTCCCCACCACCCCCACCCCCCAGCAGTGCAGGGGCAGCCACCACCAGGCCCCCACCCATGTCTCCCAGCACCCCCACCCCCCAGCCACCAGGGGCAGCCTCCACCAGGCCCCCACCCATGTCTCCCAGCACCCCCACCCCCCAGTCACCAGGGGCAGCCTCCACCAGGACCCCACCCATGTCTCCCACCACCCCCACCCCCCCAGTCACCAGGGGTAGCCTCCACCAGGCCCCCACCCATGTCTCCCACCACCCCCACCCCCCAGCATTGCAGGGGCAGCCTCCACCAGACCCACACCCATGTCTCACACCACCCCCCAGCCACCAGGGGCAGCCTCCACCAGGCCCCCACCCATGTCTCCCACCACCCCCACCCCCCAGCAGTGCAAGGGCACCCACCACCAGGCCCCGACCCATGTCTCCCACCACCCCCACCCCCCAGCAGTGCAGGGGCAGCCTCCACCAGGCCCCCACCCATGTCTCCCACCACCCCCACCCCCCAGCACTGTGGGGCACCTGCCAGCAGGCCCCCACCCATGTCCAACTCATGTTCCCCACCACCCCCACCCCCCAGCACTGTGGGGCACCTGCCAGCAGGCCCCACCCATATCCAATGCATGTTCCCCACCACCCCCAACCCCAGCAGTGCAGGGGCAGCCACCACCAGGCCCCCACCCATGTCTCCCAGCACCCCCACCCCCCAGCCACCAGGTGCAGCCTCCACCAGGCCCCCACCCATGTCTCCCAGCACCCCACCACCCCAGTCACCAGGGGCAGCCTCCACCAGGCCCCCACCCATGTCTCCCACCACCCCCACCCCCAGCAGTGCAGGGGCAGCCTCCACCAGGCCCCCACCCATGTCTCCCACCACCCCCACCCCCCAGCAGTGCAGGGGCAGCCTCCACCAGGCCCCCACCCATGTCTCACACCACCCCAACCCCCAGCCACCAGGGGCAGCCTCCACCAGGACCCCACCCATGTCTCCCACCACCCCCACCCCCCAGCACTGTGGGGCACCTGCCAGCAGGCCGCCACCCATGTCCAACTCATGTTCCCCACCACCCCCCCAGCACTGTGGGGCACCTGCCAGCAGGCCCCCACCCATGTCCAACTCATGTTCCCCACCACCCCCACCCCCCAGCAGTGCAGGGGCAGCCACCACCAGGCCCCCACCCATGTCTCCCAGCACCCCCACCCCCCAGCCACCAGGGGCAGCCTCCACCAGGCCCCCACCCATGTCTCCCACCACCCCCACCCCCCAGTCACCAGGGGCAGCCTCCACCAGGCCCCCACCCATGTCGACCACCACCCCCACCCCCCAGCAGTGCAGGGGCACCCACCACCAGGCCCATACCCATGTCTCCCACCCCCCCCACCCCCCAGCAGTGCAGGGTCAGCCTCCACCAGGCCCCCACCCATGTCTCCCAGCACACCCACCCCCCAGCACTGTGGGGCACCTGCCAGCAGGCCCCACCCATGTACAACTCATGTTCCCCACCACCCCCACCCCCCAGCACTGTGGGGCACCTGCCAGCAGGCCCCACCCATGTCCAACGCATGTTCCCCACCACCCCCACACCCCAGCAGTGCAGGGGCAGCCACCACCAGGCCCCCACCCATGTCCCCCAGCACCCCCACCCCCCAGCCACCAGGGGCAGCCTCCACCAGGCCCCCACCCATGTCTCCCAGCACCCCCAACCCCCTGCACTGTGGGGCACCTGCCAGCAGACCCCCACCCATGTCCAACGCATGTTCCCCACCACCCCCACCCCCCAGCACCGTGGGGCACCTGCCAGCAGGCCCCCACCCATGTCCAACTCATGTTCCCCACCACCCCCACCCCCCAGCACTGTGGGGCACCTGCCAGCAGGCCCCCACCCATGTCCAACTCATGTTCCCCACCCCCCAGCACTGTGGGGCACCTGCCAGCAGGCCCCACCCATGTCCAACGCATGTTCCCCACCACCCCCACCCCCCAGCAGTGCAGGGGCAGCCACCACCAGGCCCCCACCCTTCTCTCCCAGCACCCCCACCCCCCCAGCCACCAGGGGCAGCCTCCACCAGGCCCCCACCCATGTCTCCCACCACCCCCACCCCCCAGCAGTGCAAGGGCAGCCTCCACCAGGCCCCCACCCATGTCTCACACCACCCCCACCCCCCAGCCACCAGGGGCAGCCTCCACCAGGCCCCCACCCATGTCTCCCACCACCCCCACCCCCAGCACTGTGGGGCAACTGCCAGCAGGCCGCCACCCATGTCCAACTCATGTTCCCCACCACCCCCACCCCCAGCACTGGGGGGCACCTGCCAGCAGGCCCCCACCCATGTCCAACTCATGTTCCCCACCACCCCCACCCCCCAGCACTGTGGGGCACCTGCCAGCAGGCCCCCACCCATGTCCAACGCATGTTCCCCACCACCCCCACCCTCCAGCAGTGCAGGGGCAGCCACCACCAGGCCCCCACCCATGTCTCCCAGCACCCCCACCCCCCAGCCACCAGGGGCAGCCTCCACCAGGCCCCCACCCATCTCTCCCACCACCCCCACCCCCCAGTCACCAGGGGCAGCCTCCACCAGGTCCCCACCCATGTCGACCACCACCCCCACCCCCCAGCAGTGCAGGGGCACCCACCACCAGGCCCCCACCCATGTCTCCCACCACCCCCACCCCCCAGCAGTGCAGGGGCAGCCTCCACCAGGTCCCCACCCATGTCTCCCAGCACCCCCACCCCCCAGCTCTGTGGGGCACCTGCCAGCAGGCCACCACCCATGTCCAACGCATGTTCCCCACCACCCCCACTCCCCAGCAGTGCAGGGGCAGCCACCACCAGGCCCCAACCCATGTCTCCCAGCACCCCCACCCCCCAGCCACCAGGGGCAGCCTCCACCAGGCCCCCACCCATGTCTCCCACCAACCCCACCCCCCAGCCACCAGGGGCAGCCTCCACCAGGCCCCCACCCATGTCTCCCAGCACTCCCACCCCCCAGTCACCAGGGGCAGCCTCCACCAGGCCCCCACCCATGTCTCCCACCACCCATACCCCGCAGCAGTGCAGGGGCAGCCTCCACCAGGCCCCCACCCATGTCTCCCACCACCCCCACCCCCCAGCAGTGCAGGGGCAGCCTCCACCAGGCCCCCACCCATGTCTCACACCACCCCCACCCCCCAGCCACCAGGGGCAGCCTCCACCAGGCCCCCACCCATGTCTACCACCACCCCCACCCCCCAGCACTGTGGGGCACCTGCCAGCAGGCCCCCACCCATGTCCAACTCATGTTCCCCACCACCCCCACCCCCCAGCACTGTGGGGCACCCGCCAGCAGGCCCCCACCCATGTCCAACTCATGTTCCCCACCACCTCCACCCCCCAGCACTGTGGGGAACCTGCCAGCAGGCCCCCACCCATGTCCAACGCATGTTCCCCACCACCCCCACCCCCCAGCAGTGCAGGGGCAGCCACCACCAGGCCCCCACCCATGTCTCCCAGCACCCCCACCCCCCAGCCACCAGGGGCAGCCTCCACCAGGCCCCCACCCATGTCTCGCAGCACCCCCACCACCCAGCACCGTGGGGCACCTGCTAGCAGGCCCCCAACCATGTCCAACTCATGTTATCCACCACCCCACTCCCCAGCACCGTGGGGCACCTGCCAGCAGGCCCCCACCCATGTCCAACTCATGTTCCCCACCACCCCCACCCCCCAGCACTGTGGGGCACTTGCCAGCAGACCCCACCCATGTCCAACGCATGTTCCCCACCAACCCCACCCCCCAGCAGTGCAGGGGCAGCCACCACCAGGCCCCCACCCATGTCTCCCAGCACCCCCACCCCCCAGCCACCAGGGGCAGCCTCCACCAGGCCCCCACCCATGTCTCCCAGCACCCCCACCCCCCCAGTCACCAGGGGCAGCCTCCACCAGGACCCCACCCATGTCTCCCACCACCCCCACCCCCCCAGGGGCAGCCTCCACCAGGCCCCCCACCCATGTCTCCCACTACCCGCACCCCCTCAGTCACCAGGGGCAGCCTCCACCTGGCCCCCACCCATGTTTCCCACCACCCCCACCCCCAGCAGTGCAGGGGCACCCACCACCAGGCCCCCACCCATGTCTCCCAGCACCCCCACCCCCCAGCCACCAGGGGCAGCCTCCACCAGGCCCCCCCCCATGTCTCCCAGCACCCCCACACCCCCAGTCACCAGGGGCAGCCTCCACCAGGCCCCCACCCATGTCTCCCACCACCCCCACCCCCCCAGTCACCAGGGGCAGCCTCCACCAGGCCCCCACCCATGTCTCCCACCACCCCCACCCCCCAGCACTGTGGGGCACCTGCCAACAGGCTCCCACCCATGTCCAACTCATGTTCCAGACCACCCCACCCCCCAGCACTGTTGGGCACCTGCCAGCAGGCCCCACCCATGTCCAACGCATGTTCCCCACCACCCCCACCCCCCAGCCACCAGGGGCAGACTCCAACAAGCCCCCACCCATGTCTCCCAGCACCCCCACCCCCCAGCCACCAGGGGCAGCCTCCACCAGGCCCCCACCCATGTCTCCCACCACCCCCACACCCCCAGCCACCAGGGGCAGCCTCCACCAGGCCCCCACCCATGTCTCCCACTACCCCCATCCCCCAGCGCTGTGGGGCACCTGCCAGCAGGCCCCACCCATGTCCAGCGCATGTTCCCCATCACCCCCACCCCCCAGCAGTGCAGGGGCAGCCTCCACCAGGCCCCCACCCATGTCTCACACCACCCCCACCCCCAAGCCACCAGGGGCAGCCTCCACCAGGCCCCCACCCATGTCTCCCACCACCCCCACCCCCCAGCAGTGCAGGGGCACCCACCACCAGGCCTCACCCATGTCTCCCAGCACCCCCACCCCCCAGCTCTGTGGGGCACCTGCCAGCAGGCCACCACCCATGTCCAACGCATGTTCCCCATCACCCCCACCCCCCAGCAGTGCAGGGGCAGCCTCCACCAGGTCCCCACCCATGTCTCCCAGCACCCCCACCCCCCAGCTCTGTGGGGCACCTGCCAGCAGGCCACCACCCATGTCCAACGCATGTTCCCCATCACCCCCACCCCCCAGCAGTGCAGGGGCAGCCTCCACCAGGCCCCCACCCATGTCTCACACCACCCCCACCCCCCAGCTCTGTGGGGCACCTGCCAGCAGGCCACCACCCATGTCCAACGCATGTTCCCCATCACCCCCACCCCCCAGCAGTGCAGGGGCAGCCTCCACCAGGCCCCCACCCATGTCTCACACCACCCCCACCCCCAAGCCACCAGGGGCAGCCTCCACCAGGCCCCCCACCCATGTCTCCCACCACCCCCACCCCCCCAGTCACCAGGGGCAGCCTCCAACAGGCCCCCACCCATGTCTCCCACCACCCCCACCCCCCAGCAGTGCAGGGGCACCCACCACCAGGCCTCACCCATGTCTCCCAGCACCCCCACCCCCCAGCCACCAGGGGCAGCCTCCACCAGGCCCCCACCCATGTCTCCCAGCACCTCCACCCCCCAGCACTGTGGGGCACCTGCCAGCAGCCCCCCACCCATGTCCAACTCATGTTCCCCACCACCCCCACCCCCCAGCACCGTGGGGCACCTGCCAGCAGGCCCCCACCCATGTCCAACTCATGTTCCCCACCGCCCCCACCCCCCAGCACTGTTGGGCACCTGCCAGCAGGCCCCCACCCATGTCCAACGCATGTTCCCTACCACCCCCACCCACCAGCCACCAGGGGCAGACTACACCAAGCCCCCACCCATGTCTCCCAGCACCCCCAGCCACCAGGGGCAGCCTCCACCAGGCCCCCACCCATGTCTCCCACCACCCCCACACACCCAGTCACCAGGGGCAGCCTCCACCAGGCCCCCACCCATGTCTCCCACTACCCCCATCCCCCAGCGCTGTGGGGCACCTGCCAGCAGGCCCCACCCATGTCCAGCGCATGTTCCCCACCACCCCCACCCCCCAGCAGTGCAGGGGCAGCCTCCACCAGGCCCCCACCCATGTCTCACACCACCCCCACCCCCCAGCCACCAGGGCAGCCTCCACCAGGCCGCCAACCATGTCTCCCACCACCCCCACCCCCCCAGTCACCAGGGGCAGCCACCATCAGGCCCCCACCCATGTCTCCCAGCACCCCCACCCCCCAGCCACCAGGGGCAGCCTCCACCAGGCCCCCACCCATGTCTCCCACCACCCCCACCCCCCCAGTCACCAGGGGCAGCCTCCACCAGGCCCCCACCCATGTCTCCCACCACCCCCACGCCCCAGCACTGTGGGGCACCTGCCAGCAGGCCCCACCCATGTCCAACGCATGTTCCCCACCACCCCACCCCCCAGCAGTGCAGGGGCAGCCTCCACCAGGCCCCCACCCATGTCTCACACCACCCCCACCCCCCAGCCACCAGGGGCAGCCTCCACCAGGCCCCCACCCATGTCTCCCAACACCCAAACCCCCCAGCAGTGCAGGGGCACCCACCACCAGGCCCCCACCCATGTCTCCCAGCACCCAAACCCCCCAGCACTGTGGGGCACCTGCCAGCAGGCCTCCACCCATGTCCAACTCATGTTCCCCACCACCCCCACTCCCCAGCACCGTGGGGCACCTGCCAGCAGGCCCCCACCCATGTCCAACTCATGTTCCCCACCACCCCCACCCCCCAGCACTGCGGGGCACCTGCCAGCAGGCCCCCACCCATGTCCAACTCATGTTCCCCACCACCCCCACCCCCCAGCACTGTGGGGCACTTGCCAGCAGACCCCACCCATGTCCAACGCATGTTCCCCACCACCCCTACCCCCCAGCAGTGCAGGGGCAGCCACCACCAGGCCCCCACCCATGTCTTCCAGCACCCCCACCCCCCCAGTCACCAGGGGCAGCCTCCACCAGGACCCGACCCATGTCTCCCACCACCCCCACCCCCCCAGTCACCAGGGGCATCCTCCACCAGGCCCCCACCCATGTCTCCCACCACCCCCACGCCCCCAGTCACCAGGGGCAGCCTCCACCAGGCCCCCACCCATGTTTCCCACCACCCCCACCCCCAGCAGTGCAGGGGCACCCACCACCAGGCACCCACCCATGTCTCCCAGCACCCCCACCCCCCAGCCTCCATTGGCAGCCTCCACCAGGCCCCCACCCCATGTCTCCCAGCACCCCCACCCCCCCAGTCACCAGGGGCAGCCTCCACCAGGCCCCCACCCATGTCTCCCACCACCCCCAACCCCCAGTCACCAGGGGCAGCCTCCACCAGGCCCCCACCCATGTCTCCCACCACCCCCACACACCAGCAGTGCAGGGGCAGCCTCCACCAGGCCCCCACCCATGTCTCACACCACTCCCACCCCCCAGTCACCAGGGGCAGCCTCCACCAGGCCCCCACCCATGTCTCCCACCACCCCCACCCCCCAGCAGTGCAGGGGCAGCCTCCACCAGGCCCCCACCCATGTCTCCCACCACCCCCACCCCCCAGCACTGTGGGGCACCTGCCAGCAGGCCCCCACCCATGTCCAACTCATGTTCCCCACCACCCCCACCCCCCAGCACTGTGGGGCACCTGCCAGCAGGCCCCACCCATGTCCAACGCATGTTCCCCCACCACCCCACCCCCGAGTAGTGCAGGGGCAGCCACCACTAGGCCCCCACCCATGTCTCCCAGCACCCCCACCCCCCAGCCACCAGGGGCAGCCTCCACCAGGCCCCGACCCATGTCTCCCAGCACCCCCACCCCCCAGTCACCAGGGGCAGCCTCCACCAGGCCCCCACCCATGTCTCCCACCACCCCCTCCCCCCAGCAGTGCAGGGGCAGCCTCCACCAGGCCCCCACCCATGTCTCCCACCACCCCCACCCCCCAGCAGTGCAGGGGCAGCCTCCACCAGGCCCCCACCCATGTCTCACACCACCCCACCCCCAGCCACCTGGGGCAGCCTCCACCAGGCCCCCACCCATGTCTCCCACCACCCCCACCCCCCAGCACTGTGGGGCACCTGCCAGCAGGCCCCCACCCATGTCCAACTCATGTTCCCCACCACCCCCACCCCCCAGCACTGTGGGGCACCTGCCAGCAGGCCCCCACCCATGTCCAACCCATGTTCCCCACCACCCTCACCCCCCAGCACTGTGGGGCACCTGCCAGCAGGCTCCCACCCATGTCCAACGCATGTTCCCCAGCACCCCCACCCCCCAGCCACCAGGGGCAGCCTCCACCAGGCCCCCACCCATGTCTCCCACCACCCCCACCCCCCAGTCACCAGGGGCAGCCTCCACCAGGCCCCCACCCATGTCTCCCACCACCGCCACCCCCCAGCAGTGCAGGGGCACCCACCACCAGGCCCCCACCCATGTCTCCCAGCACCCCCACCCCCCAGCCACCAGGGGCAGCCTCCACCAGGCCCCCACCCATGTCTCCCAGCACCCCCACCCCCCAGCACTGTGGGGCACCTGCCAGCAAGCCCCCACCCATGTCCAACTCATGTTCCCCACCACCCCCACCCCCCAGCACCGTGGGGCACCTGCCAGCAGGCCCCCACCCATGTCCAACTCATGTTCCCCACCACCCCCACCCCCAGCACTGTGGGGCACCTGCCAGCAGGCCCCCACCCATGTCCAACTCATGTTCCCCACCACCCCCACCCCCAGCACTGTGGGGCACTTGCCAGCAGACCCCACCCATGTCCAACGCATGTTCCCCACCGCCCCCACCCCCCAGCAGTGCAGGGGCAGCCACCACCAGGCCCCCACCCATGTCTCCCAGCACCCCCACCCCCCAGCCACCAGGGGCAGCCTCCACCAGGCCCCCACCCATATCTCTCAGCACCCCACCCCCCAGTCACCAGGGGCAGCCTCCACCAGGACCCCACCCATGTCTCCCACCACCCCCACACCCCCAGTCCACCAGGGGCAGCCTCCACCAGGCCCCCACCCATGTCTCCCACCACCCCCATCCCCCCAGTCACCAGGGGCAGCCTCCACCAGGCCCCACCCATGTTTCGCACCACCCCCATCCCCAGCAGTGCAGGGGCACCCACCACCAGGCCCCCACCCATGTCTCCCAGCACCCCCACCCCCAAGCCACCAGGGGCAGCCTCCACCAGGCCCCCACCCATGTCTCCCAGCACCCCCACCCCCCAGCAGTGCAGGGGCAGCCTCCACCAGGCCCCCACCCATGTCTCCCACCACCAACACCCCCCCAGTCACCAGGGGCAGCCTCCAGCAGGCCCCCACCCATGTCTCACACCCCCCCACCCCCCAGCCACCAGGGGCAGCCTCCACCAGGCCCCCACCCATGTCTCCCACCACCCCCACCCCCCCTGTCACCAGGGGCAGGCTCCACCAGGCCCCCACCCATGTCTCCCACCACCCCCACCCCCTAGCAGTGCAGGGGCACCCACCACCAGGCCCCCACCCATGTCTCCCAGCACCCCCACCCCCCAGCCACCAGGGGCAGCCTCCACCAGGCCCCCACCCATGTCTCCCAGCACCTCCACCCCCCAGCACTGTGGGGCACCTGCCAGCAGGCCGCCACCCATGTCCAACTCATGTTCCCCACCACCCCCACCCCCCAGCACTGTGGGGCACCTGCCAGCAGGCCCCCACCCATGTCCAACTCATGTTCCCCACCACCCCCACCCCCAGCACTGTGGGGCACCTGCCAGCAGGCCCCCACCCATGTCCAACGCATGTTCCCCACCACCCCCCACCCCCCAGCAGTGCAGCGGCAGCCACCACCAGGCCCCCACCCATGTATCACAGCACCCCCAGCCACCAGGGGCAGCCTCCACCAGGCCCCCACCCATGTCTCCCACCACCCCCACCCCCCAGCAGTGCAGGGGCACCCACCACCAGAGGCAGCCTCCACCAGGCCCCCACCCATGTCTCCCAGCACCCCCACCCCCCAGCCACCAGGGGCAGCCTCCACCAGGCCCCCACCCATGTCTCCCAGCACCCCCACCCCCCAGCACTGTGGGGCACCTGCCAGCAGGCCCCCACCCATGTCCAACTCAAGTTCCCCACCACCCCCACCCCCCAGCACTGTGGGGCACCTGCCAGCAGGCCCCCACCCATGTCCAACGCATGTTCCCCACCACCCCGACCCCCCAGCACTGTGGGGCACCTGCCAGCAGGCCCCACCCATGTCTCCCACCACCCCCACCCCCCAGCAGTGCAGGGGCAGCCTCCACCAGGCCCCCACCCATGTCTCCCACCACCCCCACCCCCCAGCAGGGCAGGGGCAGCCTCCACCAGGCCCCCACCCATGTCTCACACCACCCCCACCCCCCAGCCACCAGGGGCAGCCTCCACCAGGCCCCCACCCATGTCTCCCACCACCCCCACCCCCCAGCACTGTGGGGCACCTGCCAGCAGGCCCCCACCCATGTCCAACTCATGTTCCCCACCTCCCCCACCCCCCAGCACTGTGGGGCAGCTGCCAGCAGGCCCCCACCCATGTCCAACCCATGTTCCCCACCACCCTCACCCCCCAGCACTGTGGGGCACCTGCCAGCAGGCTCCCACCCATGTCCAACGCATGTTCCCCACCACCCCACCCCCCAGTCACCAGGGGCAGCCTCCACCAGGCCCCCACCCATGTCTCCCACCACCCCCACCCCCAGCAGTGCAGGGGCACCCACCACCAGGCCCCCACCCATGTCTCCCAGCACCCCCACCCCCAGCCACCAGGGGCAGCCTCCACCAGGCCCCCACCCATGTCTCCCAGCACCCCCAACCCCCCAGCACTGTGGGGCACCTGCCAGCAGGCCCCCACCCATGTCCAACTCATGTTCCCCACCACCCCCACCCCCCAGCACCGTGGGGCACCTGCCAGCAGGCCCCCACCCATGTCCAACTCATGTTCCCCACCACCCCCACCCCCAGCACTGTGGGGCACCTGCCAGCAGGCCCCCACCCATGTCCATCTCATGTTCCCCACCACCCCCACCCCCCAGCACTGTGGGGCACTTGCCAGCAGACCCCACCCATGTCCAACGCATGTTCCCCACCACCCCCACCCCCCAGCAGTGCAGGGGCAGCCACCACCAGGCCCCACCCATGTCTCCCAGCACCCCCACCCCCCAGCCAACAGGGGCAGCCTCCACCAGGCCCCCACCCATATCTCTCAGCACCCCCACCCCCCAGTCACCAGGGGCAGCCTCCACCAGGACCCCACCCATGTCTCCCACCACCCCCACACCCCCAGTCACCAGGGGCAGCCTCCACCAGGCCCCCACCCATGTTTCGCACCACCCCCACCCCCCAGCAGTGCAGGGGCACCCACCACCAGGCCCCCACCCATGTCTCCCAGCACCCCCACCCCCAAGCCACCAGGGGCAGCCTCCACCAGGCCCCCACCCATGTCTCCCAGCACCCCACCCCCCAGCAGTGCAGGGGCAGACTCCACCAGGCCCCCACCCATGTCTCCCACCACCAACCCCCCCCAGTCACCAGGGGCAGCCTCCACCAGGCCCCCACCCATGTCTCCCACCACCAACACCCCCCCAGTCACCAGGGGGCAGCCTCCAGCAGGCCCCCACCCATGTCCAACTCATGTTCCCCACCACCCCGAC